>NW_026577880.1:0-2500000 GCF_029407905.1 Bubalus kerabau | reverse complement strand
GTTGGGCCAGGGAGGTCCAATCTTCCATTCGGGTTGCGAGGGAAAGCTGGGGAGTGCTCTCGAGTTACTGCAGGGCAAAAGCGACCTCATCTAGCCTTGTGTTCAGGACCCAATGATCCTCTCCAAGGGCGACAGGGATCTCGGGTTTGCATTACAGACTCACCCGGGGAGTTAGGCCTCGTCTCGAGGGGAAGCAAAGGACTCGGCTCTCCTCTCGAGTAGCGACGCGTATCTCTTGGAGCCCACTGAGTGGTCTAAAGGGAGTCAACCCTCCTCTTCAGTTTGGAGAGAGGACTCGGGATTGCTCTCCAGGCCATGCAGGAAAAGAAGGCCCACATCTCGAGATGACGGGGGCGTCTCGTGGGTTTTCTCGAGCTGCGGCGCCAGTGTGGGGTTTCTCACGAGGTACGACGGGGAGTTCAGTGAGCCTCTCACTTGGTGCCAGGGCAGTCAGGTCTCTATGCACGTGGTGAGAGGGAGCCCGTCATTGTTCTCGAGTCATGGTAGGGGAATTGAGCCTGAAGACGTGTTAAAGAAGGACTCTCGAGGTCTTTCCTGGGTTGCAGCAGGAAACCCTGGGTTCCATCGACTTGTGCCAGTGACCTCAGGAAGCTTCTCAGCGTGCCTCTGAGAAGTCAGGGTCACTGTGGAGTTGGGAGGGGCCTCTCGGAACTCCACTGGGTTTGGTGCAATGGAAGAGGGCCTCATGACAAGTTGAGGCAGGAACCTCAGGGTTCCTCTCCTGGCTTCGAATGCGCCGGATCTGACTCAGATCCCAGAGTCCCTGCAGAGTTGGGACAGGAGAGTCAGGCCTCGTCTTGTGTGGAGGAATGGAACTCCGCTTGACTCTCGCGTTGTTCATGGGGTGACAGGCCACTTGTCGATTTGTATGTGGAACTTGCGGGTTTTTCTGGACGATGCACCGGGGTGTCACTGCCCCTTCGTGTTGTGCCTTGATCCACAGGATTGCCTTCGAATTGGGTTCTGCCATCGGGTTCTTATCAAGAGCAGACCAGGGAATCGGGGTCTTTTGGCATGCCGCACCACCCACGAGGCTATGTCTCAAATTTCCTCGTGAGACTGGCCTCATCTTGATGTGCACCAGGAAGGTCGGGAATGCCTTCCAGACAAAGCAGGGGAATCGAACCTCCTGTCGCGATCAAGAGGGGAGAAGAGTCTCAGATGAAGTGGTGCCGGGAACCTCGGTGTTCTCCTCAAGTGAGACTGGTATGTTGGGGAACTTTTGGGGTCGCATCAAGGGTTCCAAGTAACTTTTCGCTCTTCAATACGGAACGTGGGACTTCTCTTGAGACGCTGTAGCGGGCAAGGGCCTCATCTTTCGATGACGGGGGAACCACGTGGTTTTTCTTGAGTTGGGGCGGGATTCTCGAGTTACAACCGGGAATTCAGGCTTCCTGTTCAACTGGCCCAGGGAAGTCCAGTTTTCATTCGAATTGGGAGTTAGAACTGGGGATTGCTCTCGAGACACTGCAGGGCCAAATAGACCTCATCTAGGCTTGTGTCCAGGACCTAATGTTCCTCTGCTGGGGCGACAGCGATCTCGGCATTGCATTCTCGACTCACCCGGGGAATCAGGCCTCGTCTCGAGGGGAAGCCAAGGACACCGCTCTCCTGTCAAGTCGCGACGGGTATATCTTGGAGCTCACTGTGTGGCCTAAAATGAGTCAAGCCTCCTGTGGAGTTTGGAGAGAGGACTCAGGATTGCTCTCCAGGCCATACAGCAAAAGAAGGCCCTCATCTCGTGAGGACTGGGGCGTCTTGTGGGTATTCTCGAGCTGCGGCTCCAGTGTGGTGTTGCTCACGAGTTATAATGGGGAGCTCAGGGAGCCTCTCCTGTGGCGCCAGGGAAGTCAGGTTTCTATGTGCGTGGCTAGGGGGAGCGCGTCATTGCTCTCGAGTCATGGTAGGGGAATCGCACCTCAAGACGCGTTGAAAAAGGACTCTCGAGGTCTTTTACGGGTTGGGGCAGGAAACCCTTGGTTCCCTCGACTTGTGCCGGTGATCTCAGGAAGGTCTAAGGGTGCCTCTGAGAAGTCAGGGATACTGTGCAGTTGGGAGGGGTCTCTCGGGACTCCACTGGGTTCGGTGCAATGGAAGAGGGCCTCATCTCGAGTGGAGGCAGGAAACTCATGTTTCCTCTCCTGACTTTCCCTGGGCCAGATCAGACTCGGATCACAGTTTCGCTGCAGAGTTCGAACAGGAGAGTCAGGCCTCGTCTTGTGTGGAGGAATGGAACTCTGCTTGCCTCTCCAGTTGTTCACGAGGTGACAGGTCACTTCTCGAGCTGTGTGTGGTACCTGCGGGTTTCTCCGGATACCCGGGGGTGTCAGTGCCCCTTCGTGTTGTGCCTTCATCAAAAGGGTTATCTTCAAAGAGGTGTCCGGGCATCGGGATCTTATCAAGAGCGAACCGGGAAATCGGGGTCTTTCGGCATGTGTCACCATCCACGAGGCTATGTCTCGAATATCCTCGTGAGACAGGCCTCATCCTGAGATGCACCGGGAAAGGCGGGAACCCCTTCAAGACAAAACAGGGGAATCGACCCTCCTGTCGCGATCAGGAGGGGAGAAGGGGCCCAGATGTAGTGGTGCCGGGAACCTCGGTGTTCTCCTCGAGTCAGACCAGTGTGTCGAGGAACTTTTGAGGTCGCATCAAGGGTGCCAATACCGTTTCGCACTTCAAGACGGAACGTGGGACTTCTCTTGAGATGCTGTAGGGGGCAAGGGCCTCATCTTGCGATGACGGGGGAACCACGTAGCGTTTCTCGAGTTGTGGCGGGATTCTCGAGTTTCGACGGGGAATACAGTCTTCCTCATGTGTTGGGCCAGGGAAGTCCTATCTTCCATTCGAGTTTCAAGGGAGATCTGGGGATTGCCCTCGAGTCACTGCAGGGCAAAATAGAACTCATCTAGGCTTGTGTCCAGGACTTAATGTTCATCCCTAGGGGCGACAGGGATCTCGGGCTTGCATACCAGACTCACCCGGGGAATCAGGCCTCGTCTCGAGGGGAAGCAAAGAACTCCGCTGTCCTTTTGAGTCGCGATGGGTATCTCTTGGAACCCACTGTGTGCCCTAAAGGGAGTCAAGCCTCCTGTGGTGTTTGGATAGAGGACTCGGGATTCCTCTCCAGGCCATGCAGGAAAAGAAGGCCCTCATCTCGCGATGATGGCGGCGTCTCGTGGGTTTTCTAGACTGCTGCGCTAGTGCCGGGTTTCTGATGAGGTACGAGAGGGAGCTCAGGGAGCCTCTCGTGTGGCACCAGGGAAGTCAGGTCCCCATGAGATGGCTAGGGGGAGCTCGTCATTGCTCTCAAGTCATGGTAGGGTAATCGGGCCTCAAGACGGGTTGAAGAAGGACTCTCGAGGTCTTTCTCGGGTCACTGCATAAAACCCAGGGTTCCCTTGACTTGTGCCTGCGACCTCAGGGAGCTTCTCAGAGTGCCTCTGAGAAGTCAGGGATACTGTGCAGTTTGGAGGGGCCTCTCGAGACTCCTCTGCATTTGGTGGAATGTAAGAGGGACTCATCTCGAGTTGAAGCAGGAACCTCAGTGTTCCTCTCCATTTCTGACTCAGATCGCAAGGTCCCTGCATGTTGGTACAGGAGAGTCAGGCCTCGTCTTTTCTGGAGGATGGGACTCCTCTTGCCTCTCGAGTTGTTCTCGAGGTGACAGGCCACTTGTCGAGCTGTGTGTGTAACCTGCCCGTTTTCCCGGATGATGCACAGGTGTGTTAGTGCCCCTTCGTGTTGTACCTTCATACTCAAGGCTGCCTTCCAAGAGGTGTCCGAGCATCGGATTCTTATCAAGAGCGGACCGGGAAATTGGAGTCTTTCAGCAAGTGGCACCACCCACAAAGCTACGTATCGAATTTCCCCATGAGACCGGCCTCATCCTGAGTTGTGCAGGGAAGGTCGGGCCCCCTTGCAGACAAAGCAGGGGAATCGACCCACCGGTCACGATCAGGAGGGGAGAAGGGGCTTAAATGAAGTGGTGCCGGGAACCTCGGTGTTCCCCTTGAGTGAGACCGGCGTGTTGGGGGACTTTTGGGGTCGCATCAAGGGTGCCAAGTACCGTTTCGCATTTCAAGACGGAACCTGGGACATCTTTTGAAACGCTGTAGCGGGCAAGGGCCTCATCTTGCGATGACGGGAGAACCACGTGGTTTTGCTCGAGTTGCGGCGGGATTCTCGAGTTATGACCGGGAATTTAGGCTTCCTCTTGTTGGCCTTGAAATCCAATCTTCCATTCGGGTTGCGAGGGGGAGCTGGGGATTGCGCTAGAGTCACTGCAGGGCAAAAGAGACCTAATCTAGGCTTGTGTCCAGGATCTAATGTTGCTCTCCAGGGGCGACAGGGATCTCGGGTTTGCATTCCAGACTCATCCGGGGAGTCAGTTCTCACCTCGAGGGTAAGCAAAGAATTCCGCTCTCGTCTCGAGTCGCGATGGGTATCTCTTGGAGCCCAATGTGTGTACTAAAGGGAGTCAAGCCTCCTGTGGAGTTTGGAGAGAGGACTCGGGATTGGACTCCAGGCCATGCAGGAAAAGAAGGCCCTCATCTCTAGATGACGGTGGCGTCTCGTGGGTTTTCTCGAGCTGCGGCGCCAGTGTGGGGTGTCTCATGAAGTACCACAGGGATTTCAGGGAGCCTCTTGTGTGGCGTCAGGAAAATCCAGTATTCCATTCTAGTTGCAAGTTAGAACTGGGGATTGCTCTCCAGTCACTGCAGGGCAAAATAGACCTCATCTACGCTTGTGTCCAGGACCTAGTGTTCCACTACTGGGCCGACAGGGATCTCAGGGTTGCATTCTCGACTCACCCGGAGAGTCAGGCCTCGTCTTGAGGGGAAAAAAAGGACTCCGCTCTCCTGTCGAGTCGCGACGGGTATCTCTTGGGGCCCACTGCGTGGCGTAAAGGGAGTGAAGCCTCCTATGGAGTTTGGAGAGATGACTCGGGATTGTTTTCCTGGCCATGCAGGAAAAAATGCCCTCATCTCGCAATGACGGGGGCGTCTCGTGGGTTTTCTCCAGCTGCGGCGCCAGTATCAGATTTCTCACGAGGTATGACGGGGAGCTCAGAGAGCCTCTCGTGTGGTGCTAGGGACGTCAGGTCTCCGTGCGTGTGGTGAAGGGGAGTGCGTGATTGCTCTCGAGTCATAGTAGGCGAATCGGGCCTCAAGACGCATTGAAGAAGGACTCTCGAGGTCTTTCTCGGGTTGCGGCAGGGAACCCTGGGTTCCCTCGACTTGTGTCGGTGACCTCAGGCAACTTCTCAGGGTGCCTCTGAGAAGTCAGGGACACTGTGCATTTGGGAGGGGCCTTTCGTTACTCAACTGGGTTTGGTGCAATCGAAGAGGGCCTCATCTCGAATGGAGGCAGGAACCTCAGGGGTCCTCTCCATTTCTGACTCGGGTCGCAGAGTACCTGCCGAGTACGGACAAGAGAGTCACGCCTCGTCTTCCTTGGAGGAATGGATCTCCGCTTGCCTTTCGAGTTGTTCACGGAGTGACAGGCCACTTGTTGAGCTGTGTGTGGAACCTGCGGGTTTTTCCGGACGATGCACAGGGTTGTCAGTGCCCCTTCGTGTTGTGCCTTCATCCACAGGGTTTCCTTCAAAGAGGTGTCCGGGCATCGGGTTCTTTTCAAGAGCGTACCAGAAAATTGGGGTCTTTCAGCATGTGGTACCACCCACGAGGCTACGTCTCGAATTTCCTCGGGAGACCAGCCTCATCCTGAGGTGCGCCAGGAAGGTAGGGAACCCTTGCAGACAAAGCAGGGGAATCGACACACCGGTCGCAATCAGAAGGGGAGAAGGGGCTCAGATGAAGTGGTGCCGGGAACCTCGGTGGTCCCCTCGAGTGAGACCGGTATGTCACGGCACTTTTGAGGTCGCATCAAGGGTGCCAAGTACAGTTTCGCACTTCAAGACGGAACGTGGGAATTCTCTGGAGATGCTCTAGCGGGCAAGGGCCTCATATTGCGATGACGAGGGAAACACGTGGTTTTTCTCGAGTTGCGGAGGGATTCTCGAGTTACGACGGGGAATTCAGGCTTCCTCTTGTGTTGGTCCAGGAAGTCCAATCTTCCATTCAACTTGTCAGAGAGAGCTGGGGGTTGCTCTCGAGTCACTTCAGGGCAAAGAGTCCTCATCTATGCTTGGGTCCAGGACGTAGTGTTCCTCTCCAGGGGCAACAGGGATATCGGGGTCGCATTCCAGTCTCACCCGGTGGGTCACGCCTCATCTTGAGTGGAAGCAAAGGACTCCACTATCCTCTCGAGTCGCGACGTGTAACTCTTGGAGCCCAATGAGTGGCCTAAAGGGAGTCAAGCGTCCTGTGTAGCTTGGACAGAAGGTTCACGCTTGATCTGCATACCATTCAGTTAAAGATGGCCCTCCTCTCGTGATGACGGGAGCGTCTCATGGGTTTTCTCGAGCTGCGGCGCCAGTGTGGGGTTTCTCACGAGATATGATGGGGAGCTCAGGGAGCCTCTCGTGCGGCGCCAGAGAAGTCAGGCCTCCATGCGTGTGGCCAGGCAGATCGCGTCATTGCTCTGGAGTCATGGGAGGGACTAGGGCCTCAAGACGCATTTAAGAAGGACTCTCGAGGTCTTTCTTGGGTTGGGGCGGGAAACACTCGTTTCCCTCGACCTCTACCGGGGACCTTAGGGAACTTCCCAGGTGCCTCTGAGAGGTAAGGGATACTGAGGAGTTAGAGGGGCCTCTCGGGACTCCACTAGGTTTGACGAAATGAAAGAGGGCCTCATCTCGATTGGAGGCAGGAACCTCAGGCTTCCTCTCCATTTCTGACTCCGACCGCAGGGTCCCTGCAGGATTGGGACAGGAGAGTCAGGCCTCGTCTTGTCTGAGTAATGGAACTCTGCTTGCCTCTCGAGTCGTTCAGTGGGTCTCAGGCCCCTTGTCGAGCTGTGTGTGGAACCTGCAGGTGTTTCCAGAAGATGCTCGGGGGTGTCATTGCCCCTTCATTTGGTGCCTTCCCCCACAGGGTTGCCTTCAAAGAGGTGTCCAGCATCAGGTTCATTTCAAGAGCGGACCGGGAAATCGGGGTCATTCGACATGTGGCACCACCCACGTGGCTCATCTCGAATTTCCTCGTGAGACCAGCATCATCCTGAGGTGCGCCGGGAAGGCCGGGAACCCCTTCCACACAAAGAAGGGGAATCGACTCTCCTGTTGCGATCAGGAGGGGAGATGGGGCTCAGATGAAGTGGGGCCGGGACTCTAGGTGTTCCACTCGAGGGAACCCGGCGTTTCAGGGAACTTTAAGGGTCGCATCAAGGGAGCCAAGTACCGTTTCCCACTTCAGGACGGAACATGGGACTTCCCTGGAGACGCTGTAGCAGGCAAGGGCCTCATCCTATGAAGACGTTGGAACCACGTCGTTTTTCTCGAGTTGCGTCTGGATTCTCGAAAACGACGGGGATTTCAGGCTTCCTCTTGGGTTGGCCCTGGGAAGCCCAATCTTCCCCTGGAGTTGCGAGGGAAAGCCGGGTGTTCTGCTCGAGTCACTACAGGGCCAAAGAGACCTCATCGAGGCGTGTGTCCAGGACCTAATATTCCTCTCAAGGGAAGACAGAGATCTCGGGTTTCCATTCCAGACTCCCCCAGGGAGTCAGGCCTCGCCTCGAGGGGAAGCAGAGGACTCCATTTTCCTCTCAAGTCGCGACACGGATCTCTTGGAGCCCAATGAGTGGACTCAAGGGTGTCGAGCCTCCTCTTCAGTTTGGAGAGAGGACTCGGGATTGCTCTCCAGGTCAGGCAGGAAAAGAAGGCCCTCATCTCGCGATGACGGGGGCATCTCATGGGTTTCCTCAGGCTGCGGCGCCCGTGGGGGTTTTCTCACGAGGCACAACGAGGACCTCAGGGAGCCTCTCGTGCGGCGCCAGGGAACTCATGTCTCCATGTGCATGGCGAGGAGGAGCTGGTCATCACTCTCGAGTCATGGGAAGTGACTAGGTCCTCAAGAGGCGTTGAAGAAAGACTCTCGAGGTCTTTCTCGGATGGCGGCGGGAAACCCTCGTTTTCCTCTCAAGGTGTGACAGGAACTCGGGGTTGCATTCCAGACTCACACGGGGAGTCAGGCTTCGTCTCGAGGGGAAGGAAAGGACTCTGCTCTCCCTTCAGGTCCTGACAGGTATCTCTTGGAGCCAACTGAGAGGCCTAAAGAGAGTCAAGCCTCCTGTGGAGTCTGGAGAGAGGACTCGGTTTTGCTCTCCATGCCAGGCAGGAAACAAGTCCCTCATCTCGTGATGACGGGGGCGTATCGTGGGTTTTCTCGAGCTGTGGTGCCTGAATGGGGTTTCCGAAGAGGTACGACGGGGAGCTCAGGGAGACTCTCTTCAGGAGTCAGGGAAGTCAGGTCTCCATGCGCATGGCGATGGGGAGCGGGTCTTTGCTCTCGAGTCATGGTAGGGGAATCGGGCTTCAAGACGCGCCGAAGGACTCTCAAGGTCTTTCTCGGGTCGCAGCAGGAAACCCTGGGTTCCCTGGACTTGAGCCGGTGACCTCAGGTAGATTCTCAAGGTGCCTCTGAGAATTCAGGGATACTGTGGAGTTGGGAGGGGCCTCTCGCGACTCATCTGGGTTTGGTGCAATGGAAGAGGGCCTCACCTCGAGGGGAGACAGGAACCTCAGGATTCCTCTCCGTTTCGGACTCCGACCGCAGGGTCCCTGCAGAGTTGGGACAGGAGAGTCAGGCCTCGTCTTGTCTGAGGAAGGGAAGCCCGCTGGCCTCTCGAGTTGCTCAGGGGGTCTCAGGTCCCTCGTCGAGCTGTGTGTGGAACCCGCGGGTCTTTGCGGACGATGCACGGGGGTGGCAGTGCCCCTTCGTGTTGTGCCTTCACCCACAGGGTTGCCTTCGAAGAGGGGTCCGGGCCTCGGGTCCTTCTCAAGAGCGGACCGGGGAATCGGGGGCGTTCGGAATGTGGCACCACCCACGTGGCTCGTCTCGAATTTCTTCGTGAGACCGGCCTCATGCTGAGGTGCGCAGGGAAGGCCGGGAACCCCTTCCAGACCACGCGGGGGAATCGACTCTCCTGTCGCGATCAGGAGGGGAGAAGGAGCTCAGAGGAAGCGGTGCCGGGACCCTTGGTGTTCCCCTCGGGGGACCCCGGCGTGTCGGGGGACTTTTGGGGGTCGCAGGAAGGCTGTCAGGGACCGTTTCGCCCTTCAGGGCGGAACAGGGGACTTCCCTTGAGACGCCGTCGCGGGCAAGGGCCTCATCTTGCCAAGAGGTGGGAACCACGTGGTTTTTCTCGAGTTGCGGCGGCATTCTCGAGTTACGACGGGGATCTCAGCCTTCCCCTTGGGTTGGCCCTGGGAAGCCCAATCTTCCCCTCGGGTTGCTAGGGAAAGCTGGGGGTTGCGCTCGAGTCACTGCAGGGCGGAAGAGACCTCACCTAGGCGTGTGTCCGGGACCTAATATTCCTCTCCAGGGAAGGCAGGGATCTCGGGGTTGCATTCCAGGCTCCCCCGGGGAGTCAGGCCTCGTCTCGAGGGGAAGCCAAGGACTCCGCTCTCCTCTCGAGTCGCGACGCGGGTCTCTTGGAGCCCCCTGAGCGGCCTCAAGGGAGTCCTGCCTCCTCTTCCGTTTGGAGAAAAGACCCGGGATTGCTCTCCAGGCCATGCAGGAAAAGAAGGCCCTCAGCTCGCGAGGACGGGGGCGTCTCAGGGGTTTCCTCGAGCTGCGGCGCCCGTGGGGGTTTTCTCCCGAGGCACGACGAGGATCTCAGGGAGCCTCTTGTGCGGCGCCAGGGAAGTCAGTTCTCCATGCGTGTGGCGAGGGGGAGCGCCTCCTGGCTCTCGAGTCACGGGAGGGGACTAGGGCCTCGAGACGCGTTGAAGAAGGACTCTCGAGGTCTTTGTCGGGGGGCGGCGGGAAACCCTCGTTTCCCTCGCCTTCTGCCGGGGACCTTAGGGAACTTCCCAGGGTGCCTCTGAGAGGCGAGGGATCCTGTGGAGGTGGCGGGGCCCCTCGGGACTTCGCTGGGTCTGGCGCAACGGAAGAGGGCCTCACCTCGAGGGGAGGCAGGAACCTCAGGCTTCCTCTCCGTTTCGGACTCCGACCGCAGGTTCCCTGCAGAGTTGGGACAGGAGAGTCAGGCCTCGTCTTGTGTGAGGAAGGGAACCCCGCTGGCCTCTCGAGTTGCTAAGGGGGTCTCAGGCCCCTCGTCGAGCTGTGTGTGGAACCCGCGGGTCTTTGCGGACAATGCACGGGGGTGGCAGTGCCCCTTTGCGTTGTGCCTTCACCCAAAGGGTTGCCTTCGAAGAGGGGTCCGGGCCTCGGGTCCTTCTCAAGAGCGTACCGGGGAATCGGGGGCGTTCGGCATGTGGCCCCACCCACGTGGCTCGTCTCGAATTTCCTCGTGAGACCGGCCTCATCCTGAGGTGCGCAGGGAAGGCCGGGAACTCCTTCCAGACCACGCAGGGGAATCGCCTCTCCTGTCGCGATCAGGAGGGGAGAAGGGGCTCAGAGGAAGCGGTGCCGGGACCCTCGGTGTTCCCCTCGGGGGACCCCGGCGTGTCGGGGGACTTTTGGGGGTCGCAGGAAGGCTGTCAGGGACCGTTTCGCCCTTCAGGGCGGAACAGGGGACTTCCCTTGAGACACCGTCGCGGGCAAGGGCCTCATCTTGCCAAGAGGTGGGAACCACGTGTTTTTTCTCGAGTTGCGGCGGCATTCTCGAGTTACGACGGGGATCTCAGCCTTCCCCTTGGGTTGGCCCTGGGAAGCCCAATCTTCCCCTCGGGTTGCGAGGGAAAGCTGGGGGTTGCGCTCGAGTCACTGCAGGGCCGAAGAGACCTCACCTAGGCGTGTGTCCGGGACCTAATATTCCTCTCCAGGGAAGGCTGGGATCTCGGGGTTGCATTCCAGGCTCCCCCGGGGAGTCAGGCCTCGTCTCGAGGGGAAGCCAAGGACTCCGCTCTCCTCTCGAGTCGCGACGCGGGTCTCTTGGAGCCCCCTGAGCGGCCTCAAGGGAGTCCAGCCTCCTCTTCCGTTTGGAGAGAGGACCGGGATTGCTCTCCAGGCCATGCAGGAAAAGAAGGCCCTCAGCTCGCGAGGACGGGGGCGTCTCAGGGGTTTCCTCGAGCTGCGGCGCCCGTGGGGGTTTTCTCCCGAGGCACGACGAGGATCTCAGGGAGCCTCTCGTGCGGCGCCATGGAAGTGAGGTCTCCATGCGCGTGGCGAGGGGGAGCGCGTCATGGCTCTCGAGTCATGGGAGGGGACTAGGGCCTCGAGACGCGTTGAAGAAGGACTCTCGAGGTCTTTGTCGGGGGGCGGCGGGAAACCCTCGTTTCCCTCGCCTTCTGCCGGGGACCTTAGGGAACTTCCCAGGGCGCCTCTGAGAGGCGAGGGATCCTGTGGAACTGGCGGGTCCCCTCGGGACTCCGCTGAGTCTGGCGCAACGGAAGAGGGCCTCACCTCGAGGGGAGGCAGAAACCCCAGGCTTCCTCTCCGTTTCGGTCTCCTACCGCAGGGTCCCTGCAGAGTTGGGACAGGAGAGTCAGGCCTCGTCTTGTCTGGGGAAGGAAACCCCGCTGGCCTCTCGAGTTGCTCAGGGGGTCTCAGGCCCCTCGTCGAGCTGTGTGTGGAACCCGCGGGTCTTTGCGGACGATGCACGGGGGTGGCAGTGCCCCTTTGCGTTGTGCCTTCACCCACAGGGTTGCCTTCGAAGAGGGGTCCGGGCCTCGGGTCCTTCTCAAGAGCGGACCGGGGAATCGGGGGCGTTCGGCATGTGGCCCCACCCACGTGGCTCGTCTCGAATTTCCTCCGGAGACCGGCTTCATCCTGAGGTGCGCCGGGAAGGCCGGGAACCCCTTCCAGACCACGCAGGGGAATCGCCTCTCCTGTCGCGATCAGGAGGGGAGAAGGGGCTCAGAGGAAGCGGTGCCGGGACCCTCGGTGTTCCCCTCGGGGGACCCCGGCGTGTCGGGGGACTTTTGGGGGTCGCAGGAAGGCTGTCAGGGACCGTTTCGCCCTTCAGGGCGGAACAGGGGACTTCCCTTGAGACGCCGTCGCGGGCAAGGGCCTCATCTAGCCAAGAGGTGGGAACCACGTGTTTTTTCTCGAGTTGCGGCGGCATTCTCGAGTTACGACGGGGATCTCAGCCTTCCCCTTGGGTTGGCCCTGGGAAGCCCAATCTTCCCCTCGGGTTGCGAGGGAAAGCTGGGGGTTGCGCTCGAGTCACTGCAGGGCCGAAGAGACCTCACCTAGGCGTGTGTCCGGGACCTAATATTCCTCTCCAGGGAAGGCAGGGATCTCGGGGTTGCATTCCAGGCTCCCCCGGGGAGTCAGGCCTCGTCTTGAGGGGAAGCCAAGGACTCCGCTCTCCTCTCGAGTCGCGACGCGGGTCTCTTGGAGCCCCCTGAGCGGCCTCAAGGGAGTCCAGCCTCCTCTTCCGTTTGGAGAAAAGACCCGGGATTGCTCTCCAGGCCATGCAGGAAAAGAAGGCCCTCAGCTCGCGAGGACGGGGGCGTCTCAGGGGTTTCCTCGAGCTGCGGCGCCCGTGGGGGTTTTCTCCCGAGGCACGACGAGGATCTCAGGGGGCCTCTCGTGCAGTGCCAGGTTAGTCAGGTCTCCATGCGCGTGGCGAGGGGGAGCGTGTCATGGCTCTCGAGTCATGGTAGGGGAATCGCGACTCAGCACATTTTGAAGCACTCTCGAGGTCTTTCTCGAGTCACGGCAGAAAACCCAGCGTTCCCTCGACTTGTGCCTGTGACCTCAGGGAGCTTCTTTTTGTGCCTCTGAGAACTCAGGGATACTGTGGAGTTGGTAGGGGCCTCTCGGGACTCCACTGGTTGTGGTGCAATGGAAGAGGGCTTCATCTCGAGTGGACGCAGGAACCTCAGGCTTCCTCTCCGTTTCTGACTCGGATCCCATGGTCCCTGCAGAGTAGGCACAAGAGAGTCACACCTAGTCTTCTGTTGAGGAATGGACCTTCGTTTGCCTTTCGAGTTGTTTACAGGGTGACAGGCCACTTGTCGAAATGTCTGTGGGACCTGCGGGTTTTTCTGGACGATGCACGCGGGTGTCAGTGCCCCTTCGTGTTGTGCCTTCATCCACAGGTTTTCCTTCAAAGAGGTGTGCTGGCATCGGGTTCTTTTCAAGAGTGGACCGTGAAATTGGGGTCTTTCGACATGTGGCACCACCCACGAGGCTATGTCTCGAACTTCCTCATGAGACCGGCCTCATCCTGAGGTGTGCCCGGAAGGTCGGGAACCCCTTGCAGACAGAGAAGGGGAGTCGACCCTCCTGTCGCAATCAGGAGAGGAGAAGGGGCTCAGATGAAGTGGTGCCGGGAACCTCGGTGTTCCCCTTGAGTGAGTCTGGTATGTCGCGGAACTTTTGGGGTCGCATCAAGGGTGCCAAGTACCGTTTCGCACTTCAGGATGGAACGTGGGACTTCTCTTGAGATGCTGTAGCGGACAAAGGGCCTCATCTTGCGATGACGAGGGAAGCACGTGGTTTTTCTCGAGTTGCGGTGGGATTCTCGAGTTACGACGGGGAATTCAGGCTTCCTCTTGTGTTGGCCCAGGAAGTCTAATCTTCCATTCGAGTTGCCAGGGAGAGCTGGGGATTGGGCTCCATTCACTGAAGGGCAAACTAGACCTCATCTAGGCTTGTATCCAGGACTTAATGTTCCTCTCCATAGGCGACAGGGATTTGGGGTTGTATTCCATACTCACCCGGGGAGTCAGGCCTCATCTCAAGGGGAAGCAAAGGACTCCAGTCTCTTCTTGAGTCGCGACAGGTATCTCTTGGAGCCCACTGAGTGGTCTTTGCTCTGTAGGAGAGCTCTAGTGTTCATAAGCCTGTACATAAGTGAACACAGACATTCTGTGTGCATGTTGCTGCATACCCAAAATAGGGCCACAAGGAGCCTCATGCTCTCCATGTGGCGCGGAAGCTGTGCAGCCACGCAGCAGCTGAAGAATCCAAACAATTGCTCTTTTCTTACCTCTGACAGAGCTCACATTGCCGTAGCCCTTGGCAGTTTGAAAACACTGGACCCTAACCCCTCTCAAAGTAGGCCTGGGTTCTAGTTCGAATAGAAAGTTAATAGCGGAGCTGAGGACAGGAACGCGGCAGTCATTTATCACACGCTCCTGCAGCCTGCTACTACAGGGACACTAACGCTAGAAGCTAGGAATGTCTTTGCAAGGTGCGCAAAGGACAAGGGAGAACCTCGACCCTGACTCTAGTATTTCAGTCCCCTGAGCAGATCTGAGGTTCTCCCGCTGTAGAAGCTAACCCATTCCTTTCAAATACAGGCTTCCTAACACAGGGCCAGTTGGCTGCTTGCTCTTCCACGAAGCAGGCTTCCTTAACTTGCAAACTGCGAATTCCGCTTAACAGCCTGGAGGAAAATCGCTTCTTGGAAGATTTTTTTCAGAAGCTGTATCCCCGGAGCTGGGGCCAAGCTAGGGGACCCATACTGACAAGGGAAGGCAAAACCACATCCAATGTCTTTGCTCTGGAGGACAGCTTTGGTGAGCCTAAGTCTTTCAGGAATATTTCTGGCTCCAACAGAGTCAAATTCTGTGTGTGAAGCTGCACAGCCAAAATAGGGGATCAGAGAGCCTGATTCTCTCTGTGTAGCTTTGAAGCTGTCATTCAAACAACAGCTTGAGAATCCATACAATGCTCTCCCTTACTGCTAAGAGAATTCTCATTGCTGTCGTCCTTGACAGTTTGTAGAAATCCGCACCCTAACCCTTCTCCAAGTAGGCCTGGGTCCTAGCTCGGAACAACAGGCAACGGCGGAGCTGAGGCCAGTAAGGCACAAGTGAGGTCTCACACACTCTTGCAGCCTGATCGTCCAGGAGCAGTAAGGCCTCTTTTTCCCTGTAGGAGGCTCGCTTGCCTTGCCTCCTGTGAACTGCATTTCCCAGCTTGGGCGCAAAGCTGTTCCTGGAGATTTTTTCTCAGGGGCTGTTTCCCTGGAGCTGGGTCGGACCTCGGGGGCCCAACTCACAGGGGAAGACAAAACCACATGGACAGGTCTATGCTCTGTAGGAGAGCTCTAGTGAACCTCATGTCTCAGGAACATTCTTGGCTTCTACAGAGACACCTCTGTGCATGAAGCTACACACCCAACATAGTGGCAAAGGGAGTCTGATTCTCTCCGTGGGTGCTGATGCTTTGTGGCAAAGCACCTGCTAAGAATACGTCCGCATAGGCTTCCCTCACCTTGACAGAGGTCTCATTGCTGTAGTCCTTGGCAGTTTGGAAAGAAGCAGACCCTTACCCTTCACCAAGTAGGCCCTTGTCCTTGTTTGAATGGAAAGGCAGTAGCTGAGCTGAGGCCAGTAAGGCGCCAGTCAAGTCTGACATATTCCTGATGCCTGCTCCTTCATGGAAAATAACGTTAGAATCTGGGAATGTCTTTGCAAGGCTGGCAAAGGGCAGTCAGGAACCTCGACTCTGCCTCTGGAATTTCTATCTGCTCAGCACATCTGGCGGTCTTGGTCAGGAGAAACTAACCCATTCCTTGCAAATATAGGCTTCCAAACACAGGCCAGTTGGCTGTCTCTTCTTGCCGAAGGAAGCTTGCTTATCCCACCTCCTGTGAACTCCACTTCCCAGCCTGGGTGATAAGAGGTTCTTGGAGATCTTTTTTCAGAGGCTGTTCCCAAGGAGCAGGGGCTGATCCCAGAGACCCACACGCACAGGGGAAGGGAAAACCGCATGGATAAGTCTTTGCTCTCTAGGAGTGCTCTAGTGAACCTCAGTCTGTGGGGAATGGTCTTGGCTCCAACGGGGACATCTCTGTGTGGGAAGCTGCATTGCCAACATAGAGACACAGAGACCTGATTCTCTCTGTGCAGCTTTGACTCTGTCGTTCAAACAACAAATTGAGAATCCACACAATGCTCTCCCTTACCACTGAGAGAGTTATCATTGCTGTAGCCCTTCGCAGTTTCTGGAAATCGGCACACAAACACTTCTCCAAGTAGGCCTGGGTTCAAGTTCAGATGAACATGCAATAGCGGAGCTGAGGCCAGTAAGGCACCAGTCAGGTGTCACACACTCTGGCAGCCTGCTCCTCCAGGGACAGTAAGGCCTCTGTTTCCCTTCAGGAGGCTCGCTTGCCTTACTTCCTGTGAACAGCGTTTCCCAGCCTGGGCGGAAAGCAGTTCCTGGAGATCTTTTCTCAGGGGCTGTTTCCCCGGAGTTGGGGCGGACCTCGGGGATCCAACTCACAGGGGAAGGCAAAACCAAATGGACAGGTCTATGATCTGTAGGAGATCTCTAGTGAACTGCCGGGGTCCAGCCCCAGCTGATCCAGGGTGTTCGAAGCAGAGACGGCGTAGGCGAGGGTCAGGGAACAACTGCTTAATTAAACGTTAATTAAGGATATAAAGAGTAGTAAAATGAGGATAGCTCAGTAGGAAAATTCAGTGGAGAAAAGAGGCTGAGTAGCTTGGTTTACGCGGGGGACCAATAAAACTTCAAGACAAGAAGCTTGCACCACTTACGTAGGCCGCAGGCGTCCTTCCGTTCTCCCGAAGGAGAGGAGACACTGAGGCCTCCCCGGTCGGATCTTAGAAGCCCAGGCAAAATTAGTAAGCTTGGTGGGTTCCGCGCTCCAGATGGAGACTCAACCAGGGTGAGAGAGAGAGAGAGACATGGGGAGACCAGTATTTCGAGAAACTGATCCCAATTCTTTATTTTCCATGGTCTACTTTTATACACTGAGATGTTATGCAAAAGTCACGTGGGGTCAGCAGTCCTGACTTTTATCAAAGTCAGGTGCTTCATACAAAAGTATACAGAGGTCTTAGGGGTGTTACATCATCTTCTGGCCGGGGGGCCTGCTGACAATTTACGACCCTCTCCTTGTGACAGCGGTCAGTCAACCAGGACACTTATTTCTCCAGGGGTGATTATTCTTAAAACAGACGCCAACCCAAATAAAGTTACATTCCTATAGGGTGAGGGTGTAGTGGGTTTTAGTTAAGGAAAGAATTTACTTAGCCTAAGGTCTAACGTGATTTATATCAAAGGTTAATACTTATTTCTTCTATATATTCATTAATGTGTATAAGGGCAGGGGATGTGGAGACTTAGCAGTAAACATCAGCTCAACAAATGAAAAACCCTTCACCAATATGATTTCTAATCAGCCCATTATACTTATACTAATAATTTTCTAACTTTTCTAAGGAACCTGTTTTTAGAAGGTTTAAAGCATCTCGTGCCTCTCATGGTTGGGAGGCTGTGAGCAATCACATGTGGCCGGACAAGCCTGTCAGGCAGGCTAGAGAACCTTCAGAGGAGTTTGTAGGTTAAAACACTCTTGTCACACCCAGGGGTTTTTATCAACTGGAGCTCTAGGTTAACTCCTTCTCCGAAAGAGGTGGTGGGGGACAGCCCCCCGTAAAGTCAGAGGTGTAGGTGAGAGCACAAAGTAGTAAGGTAGGCAGGCTCTGGTTATGGGGGTAGATGCTCGAGGATTTCCAGGGGGACTCCTGAGGCTCGATCCCGCCTTTGCGTATGTCGAGCCTCCTTCCTCATGACCTTTGCCATGGGCGGAGTGCCTCACTCTGGCCCCCAACAGTGAACCTCCTCTCTCAGGAACATTCTTGGCTCCTATCGAGACACCTCTGTGCGTGTAGCTACACACGCAACGTAGGAGCAAAGGGAGCCAGATTCTTTCCGTGGGGTGCTGATGCTTTGTGGCAAAGCACCTGCTTGAGAATCCATCAGCTTACGCTTCCCTCGCCTTGACAGAGGTCTCATTGCTGTAGCCCTTGGCAGTTTGGAAAGAAGAGGACCCTTACCTTTCATAAAGTGGGCCCTTGTCCTAGTTTGAAAGGAAAGGCAAGAGCTGAGCTGAGGCCAATAAGGCGCCAGTCAAGTCTGACATATTCCCGAAGCCTGCTCCTTCATGGAAAATAACGCTGTAATCTAGGAATGTCTCTGCAAGGCTGGCAAAGGGCAGTCAGGAGCCTGCACCCTGCCTCTGGAATTACCGACTTCTGAACAGATCTGGAGGTCTCCCTTAGGGGAAGCTAACCCATTCTTCCAAATAGAGGCTTCCAAACGCAGGCCGCTTGGCTGCCTCTTGCTCTCTGAAGGAGGCCTGCTTTTCCCGCCTCCTATGAACCCCACATCCCAGCCTCTGGGAAAAGCGGATCTTGAAGATCTTTTCTCAGGGGTTGTTTCCACGGAGCTGGGGCCGAGCCTGGAGCCCCAAACGCACAGGGGAAGAAAAACCACATGGACAAGTCTTTGCTCTCTAGGAGAGCTCTAGTGAACCTCACTCGGTCAGGAACGTTCTTGTTTCCTATGGAGACACCCCTGTCTGTGAAGCTGTGTACCGAACATGGAGACACAGAGTCTGATTCTCTCTGTGCAGCTTTGAAGCTGTCGTTCAAACAACAGCTTGAAAATCCATACAATGCTCTTCCTTACCCGTGACACAGTTCTCATTGCTATACCCCTTGGCAGTATTTAGAAATCCATACCCAAACCCTTCTCCTAGTAGGCCTGGGTCCTAGTTCGGAGGAACATGCAATGGCGGAGCTGAGGCCAGTAAGGCACCAGTCAGGTCTCACACACTCTGGCAGCCTGATCGTCCAGGGAGACTAAGGCCTGTTGTGCCTTGCAGGAGGCTCGCTTGTGTTACCTCCTGTGAACTGCGTTTGCCAGCCTGGGGGAATAGCGGTCCCTGGAGATCTTTCCTCAGGGGCTCCTTCCCCTGAGCTGGGTCGGACCTCAGGGCCCCAACTCACAGGGCAAGGCAAAACCATATGGACAGGTCTATGCTCTGTAGCAGACTTCTAGTGAACCTCATCTCTCAGGAACATTCTTGGCTCCTATAGAGACACTTCTGTGTGTGAAGCTGCGTACCTAACATAGGGGCACAGAGAGCCTGATTCTCTCAGTTCATTTTGACCCTGTCGTTCAGAAAACAGCTTGAGAATCCATAAAATGCTCTCCCTTACCGCTGAGAGAATTCTCACTGCTGTAGCCCTTGGCACTTTGTAGAAATCCGCACCCAAACGCTTCTCCAAATAGGCCTGGGTCCTAGTTCGGAGGAACAGGCAATGGTGGAACTGAGGCCAGTAAGGCAACAGTCAGGTTTCACACACTCTGGCAGCCTGCTCCTCCAGGGACAGTAAGGCCTCTTTTTCTCTGCAGGAGATTCGCTTGCCTTACTTCCTGTGAACAGCGTTTCCCAGCCTCAGCGAAGCGGTTCCTGGAGATCTTTTCCCAGGGACAGTTTCCCCGGAGGTGTGGCGGACCTCGGGGACCCAACTCACAGGGGAAGGAAAAACCACATGGATAGGTCTATGCTCTGTAGGAGAGGTTTAGTGAACCTAATCTCTCAGGAACATTCTTGGCTCCTATAGAGACAACTCTGTGTGTGAAGCTACACTCCCAACATTGGGGAACAGGGATCTTGGTTCTCTCCGTGGGGTGCTGATGCTTTGTAGTAAAGCACCTGCTTGAGAATCCATCCTCTTAGGCTTCCCTCGCCTTGACAGAGGTCTCATTGCTGTAGCCCTTGGCAGTTTCAAAAAAGAAGACCTTTACCCTTCATAAAGTAGGCCCTTGTCCTAGTTTGAATGGAAAGGCAATAGCTGAGCTGAGGCCAATAAGGAGCCAGTCCCCTCTGACACATTCCCGAAGCCTGCTCCTTCATGGAATATAACTCTAGAATGTTGGAATGTCTTTGCAAGGCTGGCAAAGGGCAGTCAGGAACCAGCACCCTGCCTCTGGAATTACCGACTTCTGAGCAGATCTGGAGGTCTCCTTTAGGAGAAGCTAACCCATTCCTTCCAAATAGAGGCTTCAAAACACAGGCAGGTTGGCTGCCTTTCGTGCCCGAAGGAGGCTTGCTTTTCTCTCCTCCTATGAACCCCAGTTCCCAGCCTCTGGGAAAAGCGTATCTTGAAGATATTTTCTCAGGGTTTGTTTCCACGGAGCTGGGGCCGAGCCCGGGGCCCAAAGGCACAGGGGAAGGCAAGACCACATGGACAGGTCTATGCTCTGTAGCAGACCTCTAGTGAACCTCATCTCTCAGGAGCATTCTTGGCTCCTACAGAGACACCTCTGTGTGTGAAGCTGCGTACCTAACATAGGGGCAGAGAGAGCCTGATTCTGTTCATTTTGATGCTGTCATTCAGAAAACAGCTTGAGAATCCATAAAATGCTCTCCCTTACCACCGAGAGAATTCTCACTGCTGTAGCCCTTGGCACTTTGTAGAAATCTGCACCCAAACGCTTTTCCAAGTAGGCCTGGGTGCTAGCTCGGATGAACAGGCAATGGTGGAGCTGAGGCCAGTAAGGCAACAGTCAGGTTTCACACATTCTGGCAGCCTGCTCCTCCAGGGACTGTAAGGCCTCTTTTACTCTGCAGGAGATTCGCTTGCCTTACTTCACGTGAACAGCATTTCCCAGCCTAGGCGAAGCGGTTCCTGGAGATCTTTTCCCAGGGACAGTTTCCCCGGAGGTGTGGCGGACCTCGAGGACCCAACTCACAGGGGAAGGCAAAACCACATGGACAGGTCTATGCTCTGTAGGAGAGGTTTAGTGAACCTAATCTCTCAGGAACATTCTTGGCTCCTATAGAGACAACTCTGTGTGTGAAGCTACACTCCCAACATTGGTGCACAGGGAGCTTGATTCTCTCCGTGGGGTGCTGATGCTTTGTGGCAAAGCACCTGCTTGAGAATCCATCCTCTTAGGCTTCCCTCACCTTGACAGAGGTCTCATTGCTGTAGCCCTTGGCAGTTTGCAAAGAAGAAGACCCTTAACCTTCATAAAGTAGGGCCTTGTCCTAGTTTGAATGGAAAGGCAATAGCTGAGCTGAGGTCAATAAGGAGCCAGTCCCATCTGACACATTCCCGAAGCCTGCTCCTTCATTGAAAATAACTCTAGAATCTAGGAATATCTTTGCAAGGCTAGCAAAGGACAGTCAGGAACCAGTACCCTGCCTCTGGAATTACGGACTTCTGAGCAGATCTGGAGGTCTCCTTTAGGAGAAGCTAACCCATTCCTTCCAAATAGAGGCTTCAAAACACAGGCAGGTGGGCTGCCTTTTCGTTCCCTATGGAGGCGTGCTTTTCTCTCCTCCTACGAACCCCGGTTCCCAGACACTGGGAAAAGTGGATCTTGAAGATATTTTCTCAGGGGTTGTTTACACGGAGCTGGGGCCGAGCCTGGAGACCCAAAGGCACAGGGGAAGGCAAGACCACATGGACAAGCCTTTGCTCTTTAGTATAGCTCTAATGAACCTCACTCTGTCAGGATCTTTCTTGATTCCTACAGAGACACACCTGTGTGTGAAGCTGCAGGCACAGAGAGCCTGATTACCCCTGTGCAGCGCTGAGTCTGGGCGGCTAAACAACAGCTTGGGAATGCAGCCTGGGGCGCTTCCCTTCCCTCGGACAGAGCTCTCCTTGCGGTAGGCCTTGGTAGTTTGCATACAATGGGGCCCTAAGCCCTCTGCAAGTTGGCCTGGCTCCTAGGTCCAAAGGGCAGGCCAGAGCGGAGCTGAGGCTGTCAGGCTCCAGACACATCTCCCATACTCCTACATCCTGCTCCTACCCGGGCGTGAACGCTATAAGCTGGGAAGGTACCTGGACCGTGCAGGGGCGGGGCGAACGCGGGCGGCGTGGGGCGGGGGTCGGCTTCTGGCGGGGGTGGGGGCGGGCTTCCCAGTTGTGCTCCCGGGGGTCGCCACTGCGGCTGGGAACGCGCCGGGAGCGCGGCAGGGGCGGGGCTAACCCTGGGGGCCCGGGGCGGGGGTCGGCTCATGGGGGGGATGGGGAGGGGTTCCCAGTTGCGCTCTCGGGGGTTGCAACTGCGGCTGGGAATGCCCATTTCGTCCGCTCCTGGGTCCCCAAGGATCGCCATCCCGTGGGTGCAGCGGAGGGCTGCGGACCACAGGTAAGGGAACTGGGACTGCGTGGAGCAGGGAACCAAGTATTCCGCCGTCTGTTGGCACATTCTCGGAGCTCCCCAACCTGGCGGTCGCAGAAAGGCCTTGCATTTGGGATCAAGGCCTTTACCGCTCCACCCCTCTGCTGAAAAATCTCAGAGTCTGCGCGGTTCTTCCAAGCAGCCTAGTGTCCGCTGGAAGTCCAAGGGACAGAACACTGAACTCTGGCCGGCTGGCCCAGCCCTGCTTCTGGCACTTTGTAAGCCAGCGGGCCCTTGAGCACCTGCTGGGATGGGAAAGGGAAGGGTCCACGGATTGCACCCTAGAAACTTAGTAGGGTGCATGGATTTCAAACCCTGGTGGCCGCCCAGGCAGCAAAGAAGGGGGGAGGGCACCTTGCTGCCCTTTCATGGCAGAATCTGTGGTTGTCCAGCTGCGTGGGCCTTTTCATGAGGACCCTGTGCAATAAAAGTTTGGTGTTTTGGAACTGAATAATTAGAACGTGTAAAAGCTTTAAATTATGTGGTGGTGTAATTAAAAAACAAAACAAAACAAAACCAAGCTCCAAGTGTTTTGCAAATGGAGGTTTAAATATTGAAGGACTGTATTCCTTGCACTGTGGCATTCTATCAAGAAGTGTGCAGGATTTTTTTTTTTTTTAAGAAAAGTGTTCGAAGTGAGGGAAACAGGAAACCCAGAGGTGCCCCTGTATTTTGGGGAAGGCCTTAGGAGGTCACTTGGAAATGCTGCTGGCTGTGCGGGAGGGCGGCAGATGGGCTGTGCAGGCTTGTCCTTTGCATGGATGTTCTTGTGTGTGGAAACCCAGCTCGGAGCCATCTCCTGATGTGTAAGAATTTCGCAGACAAACCTTGAGCTAAGCAATGCATTTTTTTCCTAAGAAAATGTTTGTCTTAAGCGATGTAAATATCCTATGTATTTCCGCTAGACTCTGGCTTCAGGTCGGTTCCCCCAAAAGGCTCAGAAGCGATTTGAACAAAACAGCATATTTTCCTCCTAGCTTGTTCTCCTTATCTATGTTAAGGAAATGATATATTTGCCTGCAATACTGCCTTTCTTCAAGATTCATGTCAATCAAGTTTTGGCCCGGGATGACTCACCTGCTGCCAATATTATCTCAATGCATGTCGTGGGGGAAGGGCCTGGTGCCATTCCCTGAAACAGTTCCTTTCTTTCCTTAGCTGACTGCTAGTGCCTGTAGAATATCTGGCTAAAGACCAGCAGGGGGTACTCTTACTACCCCCCCCACCCCGCCTCAAGTCTAAGTCAGCAGCTTTCTCTATCTCTTTAATACTTTAATAACACTTGATGACACAAAAGCTCTGAGCGATCAAATCATATCAAATCTTCATTTCAGATTGAAGATGCATTCCATGGTATTGCCATCTTAAGTCTTTCCATCGTTATGGAATATCTGTCCATGTATTCAGGATAGTTTTCAGCCAGGGTGTATAATTTCCAGTGTGCCAGTCTTGTCATCCTCGTTACATCCATGGCAAAGTGTTTTATTCATGTTGATATTATTGAAAGGGAATTTTTTTAAATTCCTTTTCAGATTATTATCTGCTAATGTATACAGATAAAACTGTGTAATCATTCATTTTTATCAGTTTGGACAGCTTGATAGTTGTCTTTAATTTCTTTACTTTCTGACACTTTAAGATTATCCTGGGACACATATGTAATGCCTCACCCCTAAATTCAGACATGTGTTCAAAGAACTTCTGTCCTTTTATTTATTTATTTATTTATTCTTTAACATTGAAATCGTTTTGACTATGCTGGGTGTTTGTTGCTAGATGGAAGTAGCTAGGACCTCTGGACTGCAGTCTCTCATCTCTTGCTGACCTCTTGTTGACCTCTGCAGATTCCTGGTAGGTGGGAGCTTGTTAGTTCCTTGTTCCTTATCAGAACCTCCTGTGGTAAGTGTTTTTCTCTTCTCTGTTGCCTGGTAAGGGTGGGTGGTCATGGGCATCCCAAAGTTGGCTAGAAGTCAATTATTTAGGCAGGCTTGTGCATAGATATGGGAGAAGGCAATGGCACCCCACTCCTGGAAAATCCCAAGGACGGAGGAGCCTGGTAGGCTGCAGTCCATGGGGTGGCTAAGAGTCGGACACCACTGAGCGACTTCATTTTCACTTTTCACTTTCATGCATAGGAGGAGGAAATGGCAACCCACTCCAGTGTTCTTGCCTAGAGAACCCCAGGGACTGCGGGGCCTGGTGGGCTGCCATCTATGGCGTGGCACAGGGTCGGCCTCAACTGAACCACTTAGCAGCTGCAGCAGCAGCAGCAGCAGTGCATAGATATCAAAGGGGATGAGAACAGTCAGGTAGGATCACATATGTCACCGTGAAACAATACTTCTCCTCTTAGCCAAAGCTAACAAAAGATTTCTGTTCTAGGTCAACCTAGAAGAGATCACTTAAGAGGTAAAGAAACTTAAACTCCATTAGCAAAGGCAGTTCAACATCTCAAGAAAACTTGTGCTAGGCACAAAACACTTTTCTGGGGGCCTACTTTCCCTACAACCTCCTTATCCCATTCTGTACCCATTCCTTTGCTTCTCCCGTCCTGAAAATGCCACCTCTAAGACAGAACTACTTCGTTTTCCTTCTTAAAGTGTGATTGCATTCCATACATTCTTGTAATAACAAGTCATACATTTCCCTTCAGCAACCAAGAACTCACTCTTATATTGGCATTTGATAGATTGGTGAGCATACCTATCAGTGATAATAGCACCCACCCCGCTTCCTGCAAGAACAGAACAAAACAAAACAAAACAAAAAAATTGCTTTCTTACATTTAATGTGTTCGGATGGTGCCAGTCACTATTCATGCAGAGTCAAAAATCTCTTTTGTTTCTGTGTAAAAGGGAGGTCCTTTCAAGTCGTGAATGTTTAAGAAGTTTCATTTATTTGGAAGTGACCTAGCTATTCAATACACTGTCGTCACTTAGTTTAGCACCAGGATAGAAACTCAGGTAACCAAAACACCTGGAGGAACGATTGTAAGTTCAGTTCAGTTCAGTTGCTCAGTCGAGTCTGACTCTTTGTGACCCCGTGGCCTGCAGGACGCCAGGCTTCCGTGTCCATCACCAACTCCAGGGGCTTGCTCAAACTCATGTCCATCGAGTCAGTGATGCCATCCAACCATCTTATCCTCTGTCATCCCCTTCTCCTCTGCCTTCAATCAAGACTATGAGAGGCGGATATTTTAGAGTATAATTATTGTTAAGAGTTTATCTAAAAGCTCATATCACATTTACATTTTTTACATTGGTTGTTGCTGTTTCCAGGTACTTTCTTGCTGACAAGCTTGTGACACATATAACAATAGAGCAATTTTTACCTCAAAAGAAACCTAGGCACTATGAACATGTTGTGCTTAATGTTGTTGACTCTTAGACATGTCTATAGTGGAGGAGCAAAACCAAAAATACTAGATATTTCATATTGACTAGTTCCCAGTTCACGGGACTCTGACATTCATTTAGGTCAATGTTTTCTTTTATTTCCAGCAGTTTGATTTGGAAGGGCTGCCTTGTCTTGAGACCATTGAAATCAGAACTCAGAACTTGAGCAATATTATCAAAAAACACAAGGCTCACACTGACACATACCTTAATCCAGACAGACAGACAAGACATCTTCCAGTTTTCCGCCTGAGATTTAAAATATTTCTTTGAGCCGTTTTCCTGGGGAGTGGGGGGGGGGTGGAGTGGGGGTGGCAGCGAGGCAGGCTTGGGTAACAAGCTAATTGTTGGTCATTGCATATGCAAAGAACCAGCTTTCCGGGTTCCAAGGAAAAAAGTTTCCTTGGTACCCAATTTTGTTTGGATCTATAGACTCTCATGGCCCTCCTAGGTCAGGACATCTTTCCTTTCTGTAGTCCTCGTTTTCTCCCTAAATCATAGACAGCTTGGATTGTCTCTGTGGGGTGGATGTATTGTCCTCGTGTTTGACCTGGCGGCAGTAGCGAGGTCCGAGAGCCTCTCCTGGAACCGGGCGTGGGGACGGGGCTCACCAGGAGCCCCTGGTGGAAGTGGGCAACGCCCTGGGAGCGCGCCAGGTGCGGGGCGATCCCGGGCGGCGCAGGTCGGGGTTCCGGTCGGGAGGGGGTGGGGGCGGTAACAGTTGTGCTCTCGGGGGTCCCCACTGCAGCTGGAAACGCGCTGGGAGTTCGGCAGGGGCGGGGTGAACCCGGGAGGCGCGGAGCGGGGTTCGGCTCCTGGCGGGGGTGGGGGAGGGCTTCCCAGTTGTGCTCTCGGTGGTGGCCACTGAGGCTGGAAACGCGCAGGGAGCGCACCCGGGGCGGGGTAAACCTGGGCTGCGCGGGTCGAGATTTAGATGGCTGTGGGTGGGGGTTCGGTCCCAGTTGTGCTCTCGGGGGTCGCCACTGCGGCTAAGAACGCCCATTTCCTACGCTCCTGTGTCCCCAAGGATCCACATCTAGTGGGTGCAGCGGAGGGCTGCGGGCCACAGGTCAGGGAACTGGGACTGCTTGGAGCAGGGAACCAAGTATTCCGCCCTCTGTTGGCACATTCTCGGAGCTCCCCAACCTGGCGGTTGCAGAAAGGCCTCGCCCTTGGTGTCAAGGCCTTTACCGCTCCACCCCTTTGCTGAAAAATCTCAGTCTGCACGGTTTTCCCAAGCAGCCTAGTGTCCCCTGGAAGTCCAAGGGACAGAACACTGAACTCTGGCCGGCTGGCCCAGCCCTGCTTCTGGCACTTTGTAAGCCAGCGGGCCCTTGAGCACCTGCTGGGATGGGAAAGGGAAGGGTCCACGGATTGCACCCTAGAAACTTAGTAGGGTGCATGGATTTCAAACCCTGGTGGCCTCCCAGGCAGCAAAGAAGGGGGGAGAGCACCTTGCTGCCCTTTCATGGCAGAATCTGTGGCTGTCCTGATGCGTGGGCCTTTTCATGGGGACCTTGTGCAATAAAAGTTTGGTGTTTTGGTACTGAATAATTAGAAATTGTAAAAAGTTTAAATTATGCGGTGGTGTAATTAAAAAACAAAACAAAACCAAGCCCCAAGTGTTTGGCACAGGGAGGTTTAAGTATTGAAGGCCTGTTTTCCTTGCACTGTGGCATTCTATCAAGAAGTGTGCAGGATTTTTTTTTTTTTTAAGAAAAGTGTTCGAAGTGAGGGAAACAGGAAACCCAGAGGTGCCCCTGTATTTTGGGGAAGGCCTTAGGAGGTCACTTGGAAATGCTGCTGGCTGTGGGGGAGGGGGGCAGATGGGCTGTGCAGGCTTGTCCTTTGCATTCATGTTCTTGTGTGTAGAAACCCAGCTCGGAGCCATCTCCTGATGTGTAAGAATTTCGCAGACAAACCTTGAGCTAAGCAATGCATTTGTTCCTGAGGAAATGTTTGTCTTAAGCGATGTAAATATCCTATGTATATCTGCTGGACTCTGGCTTCAGGTCGGTTCCCCCAATAGGCTCAGAAGCGACTTGAACAAAACAGTATGTTTTCCTCGTACCTTGTTCTCCTAATCTATGTTAAGGAAATGATATATTTGCCTGGAATACTGCCTTTCTTCAAGATTCATGTCAATCAGTTTTTGGCCCAGGATGACTCACCTGCTGCCAATGTGACCTCAAGGCATGTCGTGGGGGAGGGGCCTGGTGCCATTCCCTGAGACAGTGCCTTTCTTTCCTTAGCTGACTGCTAGTGCCTGTAAAATATCTGGCTAGAGACCAGCAGGGCGTACACCCCGCCTCAAGTCTAAGTCAGCAGCTTTCTCTATCTCATTTATACTTTAATAACAATTGATGACACAAAAGCTCTGAGCGATCAAATCATATCAAATCTTCATTTCACATTGAAGATGCATTCCATGGTATTGCCATCTTAAGTCTTTCCATTGTTATGGAATACCTGTCCATGTATTCAGGATAGTTTTCAGCCAGGGTGTATAAGTTCCAGTGTGCCAGTCTTGTCATCCTCGTTACATCCATGGCAAAGTGTTGTATTCATGTTGACATTATTGAAAGGGAATTTTTTTTAATTCCTTTTCAGATTATTATCTGGTAATATATACAGGAACAACTGTGTAATCTTTCGTTTTTATCAGTTTGGACAGCTTGATAGTTGTCTTTAATTTCTTTCCTTTCTCATACTTTAAGATTTTCCGGGCACCGTACATGTACTGCCTCACCCCTAATCTCAGTCATGTGTTCAAAGAACTTCTGTCCTTTATTTGTTTACTTATTTTTTGCAACATTGAATTCGTTTTGACTATGCTGGGTCTCTGCTGCAAGATGGAAGTTGCTAGGACCTCTGGACTGCAGTCTTCCATCTCTTACTGACCTCTTGTTGACCTCTGCAGAATCCTGGTTGGCGGGAGCTTGTTAGTTCCTCGTCCCTTACCAGGACCTCCTGTGGTAAGTGTTTTTCTCTTCTCTGTTGCCTTGTAAGGGTGGATGGTCATTGGCATCCCAAAGCTAGCTAGAAGTCAATTATTTAGGCAGGCTTGTGCATAGATATGGGAGAAGGCAATGGCACCCCACTCCAGTACTCTTGCGTGGAAAATCCCATGGATGGAGGAGCCTGGCAGGCTGCAGTCCATGGGGTCGCTAAGAGTCGGACACCACTGAGCGACTTCACGTTCATTTTTCACTTTCATGCATGGGAGGAGGAAATGGCAACCCACTCCAGTGTTCTTGCCTAGAGAACCCCAGGGACTGCGGGGCCTCGTGGGCTGCCGTCTATGGGGTCGCACAGAGTCGGACACGACTGAAACGACTTAGCAGCAGCAGCGGCGGCAGCAGCAGCAGAAGCAGTGCATCGATATCAAAAGGGCTGCAAACAGTCAGGAAGGATCACATATGTCACCGTGAAACACTACTTCTCCACTTAGCCAAAGCTAACAAAAGATTTCTGTTCTAGGTCAACCTAGAAGAGATCACTTAAGAGGTAAAGAAACTTAAACTCCATTAGCAAAGGCAGTTCGACATCTCAAGAAAACTTGTGCTAGGCACAGAACTCTTTTCTGGGGGTCCACTTTCCCTACAACCTCCTTATCCCATTCTGTACCCATTCCTTTGCTTCTCCCATCCTGAAACGGCCACCTGTAAGACAGAACTACTTTGTTTTCCTTCCTCAAGTGCCATTGCATTCCACATACTTTCTTGTAATAACAAGTCATACATTTCCCTTCAGCAACCAAGAACTGACTTTTATATTGGCATTCGCTATAGCCCGACCCCTCCCCCCACCCCCAAGAACAGAACAAAACAAAACAAAACAATTGATTTCGTACATTTAACATGTCAGGATGGTGCCAGACACTATTCATGGAGAGTCAAAAATCTCTTTTTTTTCTGTGTAAAAGGGAGGTCCTTTCAAGTCGTGAATGTTTCAGAACTTGCATTTATTTGGAAATGACCTAGCTATTCAATACACTGTCGTCACAAGGATAGAAACTCGGGTAACCAAAACACCCGGAGAAATGTTTGTTAGTTCAGTTCAGTTCAGTTGCTCAGTCGTGTCTGACTCTTTGGGACCCCGTGGCCTGAAGGACGCCAGGCTTCTGTGTCCGTCACCAGCTCCAGGGGCTTGCTCAAACTCATGTCCATCGAGTCAGTGATGCCATCCAACCATCTTATCCTCTGTCATCCCCTTCTCCTCTGCCTTCAATCAAGACTATGAGAGGCAGATATTTTAGAGTATAATTATTGTAAAGAGTTTGTCTAAAAGCTCATATCACATTTACATTTTTTACTTTTGTTGTTGTCGTTTCCAGGTAGTTTCTTGCTGACAAGCTTGTGACACATATAACAATAGAGCAATTTTTACCTCAAAAGAAACCTAGGCACTATGAACATGTTGTGCTTAATGTTGTTGACTCTTAGACATGTCTATAATGGAGGAGCAAAACCAAAAATACTAGATATTTAATATTGACCAGTTCCCAGTTCACGGGACTCTGACATTCATTTAGGTCAATGTTTTCTTGTATTTCCAGCAGTTTGATTTGGAAGGGCTGCCTTGTCTTGAGACCATTGAAATCAGAACACAGAACTTGAGCAATATTATCAAAAAACACAGGGCTCACACTGACACATACCTTAATCCAAACAGACAGACCAGACATCTTCCAGGTTTCCGCCTGAGATTTAAAATATTTCTTTGAGCCAGTCTTCTGGGGAGTGGGGGGATGGGGGTGGCAGTAAGGCAGGCTTGGGTAACAAGCTAATTGTTGGTCATTGCATATGCAAAGAACCAGCTTTCCGGGTTCCAAGGAAAAAAGTTTCCTTGGTAACCAACTTTGTCTGGTTCTATAGAATATCATGGCCCTCCTAGGTCAGGTCATCTTGCCTTTCTGTAGTCCTCGTTTTATCCCTAAATCATAGACAGCTTGGATTGTCTCTGTGGGGTGTATGTATTGTCCTCATGTTTGACCTGGCGGCAGCAGCGAGGTCCGAGAGCCTCTCCTGGAACCGGGCGTGGGGACGGGGCTCACCGAGAGCCACTGGTGAAGGTGGGCAGCGCCCCTGGAGCGCGGCAGGGGCGGGGCGAACCCGGGCGGCACAGGGCGGGTGTCGGCTCCTGGCGGGGGTAGGGGAGGGCTTCCCAGTTGTGCTCTCGGAGATGGCCACTGCAGCTGGAAACGCGCCGGGAGCGCAGCCAGGGTGGGGTAAACCTGGGCTGCACAGGTCGAGATTCCGCTCGCTGTGGGTGGGGGGTCGGTCCCTGTTGTGCTCCCGGGGTCGCCAATATGGCTGGGAACCCGCCGGGAGCCCGGCAGGGCCGGGCCGAAACCTGGCGGCGCGGGGCGGGGTGGGGTTCCGTTCGCAGTGGGGGTCGGCTCCTGGCGGGGGTGGGGGAGGGCTTTCCAGATGTGCTGTTGGGGGTCGCCATTGCGGCTGGGAATGCCCATTTCGTGAACTCCTGGATCCCCAAGGATCGGCATCCATTGGCCACAGCGGAGGGGTGCGGAACACAGGTAAGGGAACGGGGACTGCGTGGAGCAGGGAACCATGTATTCCGCCCTGTGTTGGCACAGTCTCAGAGCTCCCCAACCTGGCGGTCGCAGAAAGGCCTCGTCTTTTGGGTCAAGGCCTTTACCGCTCCACCCCTCTGCTGAAAAACCTCAGAGTCTGCGCGGTTTTCCCAAGCAGCCTAGTGTCCGCTGGAAGTCCAAGGGACAGAACCCTGAATTCTGGCCGGCTGGCCCAGCCCTGCTTCTGGCACTTTGTAGGCCAGCGGGCCCTGGAGCACCTGCTAGGATGGGAAAGGGAAGGGTACGCGAATTGCACCCTGGTGCCCGCCGAGGCAGCAAAGAAGTGGGGAGGGCACCTTACTGCCCTTTAATGGCAGACAGAATCTGTGGCTGTCCTGCTGCATGGGCCTTTTCATGGGGACCTTGTGCAATAAAAGTTTACCGGTGACCTTAGGGAACTTCCCAGTGTGCTTCTGACAGATGAGGGATGCTGTGGAGTTGGTGGGGCCTCTCAGGACTCCGCTGGGTTTGGCGCAATGGAAGAGGGCCTCATCTCCAGGGAAGGCAGGAACCTCAGGCTTCCTCTCCGTTTCGGACTCCGACCGCAGGGTCCCTGCAGAGTTGGGACAGGAGAGTCAGGAATCGTCTTGTGTGAGGAAGGGAACTCCGCTTGCCTCTCGAGGTGCTCAGGGGGTCTCAGGCCCCTTGTTGAGCTGTGTGTGGAACCTGCGGGTGTTTCCGGAAATGCACGACGGTGACAGTGCCCCTTCGTGTTGTGCCTTCACCCACTGGGTTGCCTTCGAAGAGGTGTCCGGGCCTCGGGTTCTTTTCAAGAGCGGGCAGGGAAATCGGGGTCTTTCGGCATGTGGGACCACCCACGGGGCTAGTCTCAAATTTCCTAGTGAGGCAGGCTTCATCCTGAGGTGTGCTGGGAAGGCCGGGGACCCTTCCAGACAACGCAGGGGGATCGACTCTCCTGTCGCCATCAGGAGGGGAGAAGGGGCTCAGATGAAGTGGGGACGGAACCCTCGGTGTTACCCTCGAGGGAAACCGACGTGTGGGGGACTTTTGGGGGTTGCATGAAAGGAGTCAGGTACCGTTTCGCACTTCAGGACAGAACCTGGGACTTCCCTTGAGACGCCGTAGCGGGCAAGGGCCTCATCTTGCGAAGACGTTGGGACCATGTGGATTTTCTCGAGTTGCGGCGGGATTCTAGAGTTACGACGGGGATTTCAGGCTTCCTCTTGTGTTGGCACCGGGAAGCCTAATCTTCCATTTGAGTTGCGAGGGAAAGCTGAGGGTTGCACTCGAGTCACTGCAGGGCCAAAGAGACCTCATCTAGGCCTGTGTCCGGGACTTAACGTTCCTCTCAAGGGAAGACAGGGATCTCAGGGTGGCGTTCCAGACTCCCCCGGGGAGTCAGGCCTCGCCTCGAGGGCAAGCCAAAGATGCTGCTCTCCTCTCAAGTCGCGACGCAGATCTCTTGGAGCCCACTGAGTGGCCTCAAGGGAGTCAGGCCTTCTCTTCAGTTTGGAGAGAGGACTCGGGATTGTGCTCTGGGTCAGACAGGAAAAGAAGGCCCTCACCTCGCGAGGATGGGGGCTTCTCAGGGGTTTCCTCGAGCTGCGGCGCCCGTGGGGGTTTTCTCACGAGGCAAGACGAGGATCTCAGGGAGCCTCTCGTGCGGTGCCAGGGAAGTCAGGTCTCTGTGCACGTGGTGAGGGGGAGCGCGTCATGGCTCTCCAGTCATGGGAGAGGACTAGGGCCTCCAGACGCGTTGAAGAAGGACACTCGAGGTCTTTCTGGGGTTGCGGCGGGAAAGCCTCGTTTCCCTCGACTTCTGCCGGGGACCTGAGGGAACTTCCCATGGTGCCTCTGATAGGTGAGGGATGCTGTGGAGTTGGCGGGGCCTCTCGGGACTCCGCTGGGCTTGGCGCAATGGAAGAGGGCCTCATCTCGAGGGGAGACAGGAAACTTAGGCTTCCTCTCCTTTTCGGACTCCAGCCACAGGGTCCCTGCAGAATTGGGACAGGAGAGTCAGGCCTCGTCTTGTCTGAGGAAGGGAACTCCGCTTGCCTCTCGAATTGCTCAGGGTGTCTCACGCACCTCGTCGAGCTGTGTGTGGAAACCGCGGGTTTTTCCGGACGACGCACGGGGGTGTCAGTGCCCCTTCGAATGGTAACTTCACCCACAGGGTTGCCTTCAAAGAGGTGTCTGGGCATCGGGTTCTTATCCAGAGCGGACTGGGAAATCGGGGTCGTTCGGCATGTGGCACAACCCACGGGGCTCGTCTCGAATTTCCTCGGGAGGCCGGCCTCATCCTGAGGTGTGCCGGGAAAGCCGGGAACCCCTTCCAGAATACGCAGGGGAATCGACTCTCCTGTCGTGATGAGGAGGGGAGAAGGGGCTCAGATGAAGGGGTGCCAGGACCCTCGGTGTTCCCCTCGAGGGAACCCGGCGTGTCTGGGAAATTTTGGAGGTCACATGAAGGGTGTCAGCTACCGTTTCGCAACTCAGGACGGAACTTGAGACTTCCCTTGAGACGCCGTAGCGGGCAAGGGCCCCATCTTACGAAGACGTTGGGACCACGTGGTTTTTCTCGAGTTGCGGCGGGATTCTCGAGTTACGACGGGGATTTCAGGCTTCCTCTTGGGTTGGCCCTGCGAAGCCCCATCTTCCATTCGAGTTGCGAGGGAAAGCTGGGGGTTGCGCTCGAGTCACTGCAGGGCCCAAGAGACCTCATCTAGGCGTGTGTCCAGGACCTAGTAGTACTCTCAAGGGAAGAGAGGGATCCCGGGGTTGCACTCCAGAGTCCCCCGTGGAGTCAGGCCTCGCCTCGAGGGGAAGCAAAGGACTCCGCTCTTCTCTTGAGCCATGACGCGGATCTCTTGGAGCCCTCTGACTGGCCTCAAGGGAGTCAAGCTTAATCTTCAGTTTGGAGAGAGGACTCGGGATTGCTCTCCAGGAAAGGCAGGAAAAGAAGGCCCTCACCTCGCGAGGACGGGGGCTTCTCAGGGGTTTCCTCGAGCTGCGTCGTCCGTGGGGCTTTTCTCACGAGGCACGACGAGGTTCTCACGGAGCCTCTCGTGCGGCGCCAGGGAAGTCAGGTCTCCATGAGCGTGGCGAGGGGGAGCGCGTCATTGTTCTCGAGTCCTGGGAGGGGAGTAGGGCATCAAGGCGTGTAGAAGAAGGACTCTCGAGGTCTTTCTCGGCTTGCGGCGGGAAACCCTCGTTTCCCTCGACTTCTCCCGGTGACCTGAGGGAACTTCCCAGGGTTCCTCTTAGAGGTGAGGGATGCTGTGGAGTTGGTGGGCCATCTCGGGACTCCTCTGGGTTTGGCGCAATCGAAGAGGGCCTCATCTCGAGGGGAGACAGGACCTCAGGCTTCCTCTCCGTTTCGTACTCCGACAGCAGTGTCCCTGCAGCGTTGGGGCAGGAGAGTCAGGCCTCGTCTTGTCTGAGGAAGGGAACTCCGCTTGCCTCTCGAGTTGCTCAGGGAGTCTCAGTCCCCTCGTGGAGCTGTGTGTGGAAACCGCGGGTGTTTTCAGACGATGCACGGGAGTGTCAGTGCCCCTTCGGGTTGTTCCTTCACTCACAGGGTGGCCTTCGAAGAGGTGTCCGGGCATCGGGTTCTCCTCAACTGCGGACCGGGAAATCAGGGTCGTTCAACATGGGGCACCAGCCACGAGGCTTGTCTCCAATTTCCTCGCGAGGCCGGCCTCATCCTGAGGGGCGCCGTGCAGGCCGGGAACCCCTTCCAGACCACGCAGGGGAATCAACTCTCCTGTCGCGAACAGGAGAGGAGTAGGAGCTCAGAGGAAGTGGTTCCGGGTGGCTCGGTGTTCCCCTCAAGGGAACCCGGCATGTTGGGGAACTTTTGGATGTCGCATGAAGGGTGTCAGGTACCGTGTCTCACTTCACGACGGAACATGGGACTTCCCTTGAGACGCCGTACCGGGCAAGGGCCTCATCTTGCGAAGACGTTGAAACCACGTGGTTTTTCTCGAGTTGCGGCAGGATTCTCGAGTTTCGACGAGGATTTCAGGCTTCCTCTTGGGTTGGCCTTGGGAAGCCCCATCTCCCATTCAAGTAGCGAGGGAAATCTGGGGGTAGCGCTCGAGTCACTGCAGGGCCAAAGAGACCTCACCAAGGCGTGTGTCCGGGAACTAATATTCCTCTCCAGGGAAGGCAGGGATCTCGGGGTTGCATTTCAGGCTCCCTCGGGGAGTCAGGCCTCGTCTCGAGGGGAAGCCAAGGACTCCGCTCTCCTCTCGAGTGGCGACACGGATCTCTTGGAGCCCACTGAGTGGCCTCAAGGGAGTCCAGCCTCCTCTTCAGTTTGGAGAGAGGACCCGGGATTGCTCTCCAGGCCATGCAGGAATAGAAGGCCCTCAGCTCGCCAGGACGGGGGCGTCTCAGGGGTTTCCTCGAGCTGCGGCGCCCTTGGGGGTTTTCTCCCGAGGCACGACGAGGATCTCAGGGAGCCTCTCGTGCGGCGCCAGGGAAGTCAGGTCTCCATGCGCGTGGCGAGGGGGAGCGCGTCATGGCTCTCGAGTCACGGGAGGGGAATAGGGCCTCGACACGCATTGAAAAAGGACTCTCGAGGTCTTTCTCGGGGGGCGGCGGGAAACCCTCGTTTCCCTCGCCTTCTGACGGGGATCTTAGGGAACTTCCCAGGGTGCCTCTGAGAGGCGAGGGATCCTGTGGAGTTGGCGGGGCCTCTCGGGACTCCGCTGGGTCTGGCGCAAGGGAAGAGGGCCTCACCTCGAGGGGAGGCAGGAACCTCAGGCTTCCTCTCCGTTTCGGCTCCGACCACAGGGTCCCTGCAGAGTTGGGACAGGAGAGTCATGCCTCGTCTTGTCTGAGGAAGGGAACCCCGCTTGCCTCTCGAGTTGTCAGGTGTTTTCAGGCCCCTGGTCGAGCTGTGTGTGGAACCCGCGGGTCTTTCTGGATGATGCACGAGGGTGTCAGTGCCCCTTCGTGTTGTGCTTTAACCCACAGGGTTGCCTTCGAAGAGGGGTCCGGGCCTCGGGTCCTTCTCAAAAGCGGACCGGGGAATCGGGGGCATTTGGCATGTGGCACCACACACGTGGCTCGTCTCGAATTTCCCTGTGAGACCGTCCTCATCCTGAGGTGCACCGGGAAGGCTGGGAACCCCTTCTGAACCACGCAGGGGAATCGACTCTCCTGTCGTGATCAGGAGGGGAGAACGGGCTCAGATGAAGCTGTGCCGGGACTCTCGGTGTTCCCTCGAGGGAACCCGATGTGTGGGGGAGCTTTTGGGGGTCTCACGAAGGGTGTCAGGTACTGTTTCGCACTTCAGGGCGGAACATGGGACTTCCCCTGAGACGCTGTAGTGGGCAAGGGCCTAATCTTGCGAAGACGTTGGAACCACGTGTTTTTTCTCTAGTTGCGGCGGGATTCTCGAGTGACGATGGGGATTACAGGCTTCCTTCTCTGTTGGCCCTGGGAAGCCCAGTCTTCCATTCGATTGGCGAGGGAAAGCTGGGGGTTGCGCTCGAGTCACTGCAGGGCCAAAGAGACCTCATCTAGGCTTGTGTCCAGGACCTAATGTTCCTCTCCAGGGAAGGCAGGGATCTCGGGGTTGCATTCCAGGATCCCCCTGGGTGTCAGGCCTCGTCTCGAGGGGAAGCAAAGGACTCCGCTGTCCTCCCGAGTGGCGACGCGGATCTCTTGGAGCCCCCTAGTGGCGTCAATGGAGTCAAGCCTCCTCCTCATTTTGGAGAGAGGGCTAGGGATTGTTCTCCAGGCCATGCAGGAAAAGAAGGCCCTCAGCTCGCGAGGACGGGGGCGTCTCAGGGGTTTCCTCGAGCTGCGGCGCCCGTGGGGGTTTTCTCGCGAGGCACGGCGTGGATCTCAGGGAGCCTCTCGTGCGGCGCCAGGGAAGTCAGGTCTCCCTGCGCGTAGCGAGGAGGAGCGTGTTGTGGCTCTCGAGTAATGGGAGGGGACTAGGGTCTCAAGACGCGTTGAAGAGGGACTCTCGAGGTCTTTCTCGGGTTGTGGCGGGAAAAAGTCGTTTCCCTCGACTTCTGCCGGGGACCTTAGGGAACTTCCCAGGGTGTCTCTGAGAGTTGAGGGATACTGTGGAGTTGGCGGTGCCTCTCGGGGCTCCGCTGCGTTTGTCGCAATGGAAGAGGGGCTCATCTCCAGGGGAGGCAGGAACCTCAGACTTCCTCTCTGTTTTGGACTCCAACCGCAGGGTCCCTGCAGAGTTGGGACAGGAGAGTCAGGCTACGTCTTTTCTGAGGAATGGAACTCCGCTTGCCTCTCGAGTTGTTCATGGGGTTTCAGGCCCCTTGTCAAACTGTGTGTGGAATCTGCAGGTTTTTCCAGACGATGCTCGGGGGTGTCAGTGACCCTTCGTTTTTTGTCTTCATCCACAGGGTTGCCTTCGAAGAGGTGTCCGGGCATCGGGTTCTTATGAAGAGCGTACCGGGATATCGGGGTCGTTCATCATTTGGCACCACCCACGTGGGTTGTCTCGAATTTCCTCATGAAACCGGCCTCATCCTGAGGTGTGCCGCGAAGGTCATGAAACTCTTCCAGAGAAAGCAGAGGAATCGACCCTCCTGTGGCAATCAGGAGGGGAGAAGTGGCTCAGATGAAGTGCTGCTGGGAACCTCGGTGTTTCCCTCAAATGAGACAGGTATGTCGGGTAACTTTTGGGGTCGCATAACGCGTTCCAAGTACCGTTTCGCTCTTCAAAATGGAAGGTTGGACTTCTCTTGGGGTGCTCCAGCGGGCATGGGCCTCATCTTGGAATGACTGCGGAACCACTTGGTTTTTCTCGAGTTTCGGTGGGATATTTGAGTTACCACAGGGAATTCATGCTTCCTCTTGTGTTGGCCCACAAAAGTCTTATCTTCCATTCGAGATTCGAGGAAGAGCTGGAGGTGCGCTCTAGTCACTGAAGGCAAAAGAGACCCCACCAAGGCTTGTGTGCAGGACCTAATGTTCATGTCAAGGCTCGACAGAAATCTCGGGGTTGCATTCCAGACTCACCTCGGAGTCAGGCCTCGTCTCGAGGGGAAGCAAAGGACTCTGCTCTCCTCTCGAGTCGGACGGGTATGTCTTGGAGCCCACTGAGTGGCTTAAAGGGAGTCAAACCTCCTCTGGTGTTTGGAGGGAGGACACGGGATTGCTCTCCAGGGAATGCATGAAATGAAGGCCCTCATCTCCCAATGACTGGGGCGTCTCGTAGGTTTTCTCGAGCTGTGGCGCTAGTGTGGGGTTTCTCACGAAGTAAGACTGGGAGCTCAGTGAGCCTCTCACGTGGTGCCAGGGCAGTCAGGTCTCTATGCACGTGGTGAGAGGGAGCCCGTCATTGTTCTCGAGTCATGGTAGGGGAATTGGGCCTGAAGACGTGTTAAAGAAGGACTCTCGAGGTCTTTCCTGGGTTGCAGCAGGAAACCCTGGGTTCCATCGACTTGTGCCAGTGACCTCAGGAAGCTTCTCAGCGTGCCTCTGAGAAGTCAGGGTCACTGTGGAGTTGGGAGGGGCCTCTCGGAACTCCACTGGGTTTGGTGCAATGGAAGAGGGCCTGACAAGTTGAGGCAGGAACCTCAGGGTTCCTCTCCTGGCTTCGAATGCGCCGGATCTGACTCGGATCGCAGAGTCCCTGTAGAGTTGGGACAGGAGAGTCAGGCCTCGTCTTGTAGGGAGGAATGGAACTCTGCTTGACTCTCGCGTTGTTCATGGGGTGACAGGCCACTTGTCGATTTGTATGTGGAACTTGCGGGTTTTTCTGGACGATGCACCTGGGTGTCACTGCCCCTTCGTGTTGTGCCTTGATCCACAGGATTGCCTTCGAGTTGGGTTCTGCCATCGGGTTCTTATCAAGAGCGGACCAGGGGATTGGGGTCTTTTGGCATGCCGCACCACCCACGAGGCTATGTCTCAAATTTCCTCGTGAGACTGGCCTCATCTTGATGTGCGCCAGGAAGGTCGGGAATGCCTTCCAGACAAAGCAGGGGAATCGAACCTCCTGTCGCGATCAAGAGGGGAGAAGAGTCTCAGATGAAGTGGTGCCGGGAACCTCGGTGTTCTCCTCAAGTGAGACTGGTATGTCGGGGAACTTTTGGGGTCGCAACAAGGGTTCCAAGTAACTTTTTGCTCTTCAATACGGAACGTGGGACTTCTCTTGAGACGCTGTAGCGGGCAAGGGCCTCATCTTTCGATGATGGGGGAACCACGTGGTTTTTCTTGAGTTGCGGCGGGATTCTCGAGTTACGACGGAGAATTCAGGCTTCCTCTTCAACTGGCCAAGGGAAGTCCAGTTTTCATTCGAATTGCGAGTTAGAACTGGGGATTGCTCTCGAGACACTGCAGGGCCAAATAGACCTCATCTAGGCTTGTGTCCAGGACCTAATGTTCCTCTGCTGGGGCGACAGCGATCTCGGCATTGCATTCTCGACTCACCCGGGGAGTCAGGCCTCGTCTCGAGGGGAAGCCAAGGACACCGCTCTCCTGTCAAGTCGCGACGGGTATATCTTGGAGCTCACTGTGTGGCCTAAAATGAGTCAAGCCTCCTGTGGAGTTTGGAGAGAGGACTCAGGATTGCTCTCCAGGCCATACAGCAAAAGAAGGCCCTCATCTCGTGAGGACTGGAGCGTCTCGTGGGTATTCTCGAGCTGCGGCTCCAGTGTGGTGTTGCTCACGAGGTATAATGGGGAGCTCAGGGAGCCTCTCCTGTGGCGCCAGGGAAGTCAGGTTTCTATGCGCGTGGCTAGGGGGAGCGCGTCATTGCTCTCGAGTCATGATAGGGGAATCGCACCTCAAGACGCGTTGAAGAAGGACTCTCGAGGTCTTTTACGAGTTGGGGCAGGAAACCCTTGGTTCCCTCGACTTGTGCCAGTGATCTCAGGAAGGTCTAAGGGTGCCTCTGAGAAGTCAGGGATACTGTGCAGTTGGGAGGGGCCTCTCGGGACTCCACTGGGTTCGGTGCAATGGAAGAGGGCCTCATCTCGAGTGGAGGCAGGAAACTCATGTTTCCTCTCCTGACTTCCCCTGGGCCAGATCTGACTCGGATCGCAGTTTCGCTGCAGAGTTCGAACAGGAGAGTCAGGCCTCGTCTTGTGTGGAGGAATGGAACTCTGCTTGCCTCTCCAGTTGTTCACGGGGTGACAGGTCACTTCTCGAGCTGTGTGTGGTACCTGCGGGTTTCTCCGGACGATACCCGGGGGTGTCAGTGCCCCTTCGTGTTGTGCCTTCATCAAAAGGGTTATCTTCAAAGAGGTGTCCGGGCATTGGGATCTTATCAAGAGCAAACCGGGAAATCGGGGTCTTTCGGCATGTGTTACCATCCACGAGGCTATGTCTCGAATATCCTCGTGAGACCGGCCTCATCCTGAGATGCACCAGGAAAGGCGGGAACCCCTTCAAGACAAAACAGGGGAATCGACCCTCCTGTCGCGATCAGGAGGGGAGAAGGGGCCCAGATGTAGTGGTGCCGGGAACCTCGGTGTTCTCCTCGAGTCAGACCAGTGTGTCGAGGAACTTTTGAGGTCGCATCAAGGGTGCCAATACCGTTTCGCACTTCAAGACGGAACGTGGGACTTCTCTTGAGACGCTGTAGGGGGCAAGGGCCTCATCTTGCGATGACGGGGGAACCACGTAGAGTTTCTCGAGTTGTGGCGGGATTCTCGAGTTTCGACGGGGAATACAGTCTTCCTCATGTGTTGGGCCAGGGAAGTCCTATCTTCCATTCGAGTTTCAAGGGAGAGCTGGGGATTGCCCTCGAGTCACTGCAGGGCAAAATAGACCCCATCTAGGCTTGTGTCCAGGACTTAATGTTCATCCCTAGGGGCGACAGGGATCTCGGGCTTGCATACCAGACTCACCCGGGGAATCAGGCCTCGTCTCGAGGGGAAGCAAAGAACTCCGCTGTCCTTTTGAGTCGCGATGGGTATCTCTTGGAGCCCACTGTGTGCCCTAAAGGGAGTCAAGCCTCCTGTGCTGTTTGGATAGAGGACTCGGGATTCCTCTCCAGGCCATGCAGGAAAAGAAGGCCCTCATCTCGCGATGACGGCGGCGTCTTGTGGGTTTTCTAGACTGCCGCGCTAGTGCCGGGTTTCTGACGAGGTACGAGAGGGAGCTCAGGGAGCCTCTCGTGTGGCGCCAGGGAAGTCAGGTCCCCATGAGATGGCTAGGGGGAGCTCGTCATTGCTCTCGAGTCATGGTAGGGGAATCGGGCCTCAAGACGGGTTGAAGAAGGACTCTCGAGGTCTTTCTCGGGTCACTGCATAAAACCCAGGGTTCCCTTGACTTGTGCCTGCGACCTCAGGGAGCTTCTCAGAGTGCCTCTGAGAAGTCAGGGATACTGTGCAGTTTGGAGGGGCCTCTCGAGACTCCTCTGCATTTGGTGGAATGTAAGAGGGACTCATCTCGAGTTGAAGCAGGAACCTCAGTGTTCCTCTCCATTTCTGACTCAGATCGCAAGGTCCCTGCATGTTGGTACAGGAGAGTCAGGCCTCGTCATTTCTGGAGGATGGGACTCCTCTTGCCTCTCGAGTTGTTCTCGAGGTGACAGGCCACTTGTCGAGCTGTGTATGTAACCTGCCCGTTTTTCCGGATGATGCACAGGTGTGTTAGTGCCCCTTCGTGTTGTACCTTCATACTCAAGGCTGCCTTCCAAGAGGTGTCCGAGCATCGGACTCTTATCAAGAGCGGACCGGGAAATTGGAGTCTTTCAGCAAGTGGCACCACCCACAAAGCTACGTATCGAATTTCCCCATGAGACCGGCCTCATCCTGAGTTGTGCAGGGAAGGTCAGGCCCCCTTGCAGACAAAGCAGGGGAATCGACCCACCGGTCACGATCAGGAGGGGAGAAGGGGCTTAAATGAAGTGGTGCCGGGAACCTCGGTGTTATCCTTGAGTGAGACCGGCGTGTTGGGGGACTTTTGGGGTCGCATCAAGGGTGCCAAGTACCGTTTCGCATTTCAAGACGGAACCTGGGACATCTTTTGAAACGCTGTAGCGGGCAAGGGCCTCATCTTGCGATGACGGGAGAACCACGTGGTTTTGCTCGAGTTGCGGCGGGATTCTCGAGTTATGACCGGGAATTTAGGCTTCCTCTTGTTGGCCTTGAAATCCAATCTTCCATTCGGGTTGCGAGGGGGAGCTGGGGATTGCGCTAGAGTCACTGCAGGGCAAAAGAGACCTAATCTAGGCTTGTGTCCAGGATCTAATGTTGCTCTCCAGGGGCGACAGGGATCTCGGGTTTGCATTCCAGACTCATCCGGGGAGTCAGTTCTCACCTCGAGGGTAAGCAAAGAATTCCGCTCTCGTCTCGAGTCGCGATGGGTATCTCTTGGAGCCCAATGTGTGTACTAAAGGGAGTCAAGCCTCCTGTGGAGTTTGGAGAGAGGACTCGGGATTGGACTCCAGGCCATGCAGGAAAAGAAGGCCCTCATCTCTAGATGACGGTGGCGTCTCGTGAGTTTTCTCGAGCTGCGGCGCCAGTGTGGGGTGTCTCATGAAGTACCACGGGGATTTCAGGGAGCCTCTTGTGTGGCGTCAGGAAAATCCAGTATTCCATTCGAGTTGCAAGTTAGAACTGGGGATTGCTCTCCAGTCACTGCAGGGCAAAATAGACCTCATCTACGCTTGTGTCCAGGACCTAGTGTTCCACTACTGGGCCGACAGGGATCTCAGGGTTGCATTCTCGACTCACCCGGAGAGTCAGGCCTCGTCTTGAGGGGAAAAAAAGGACTCCGCTCTCCTGTCGAGTCGCGACGGGTATCTCTTGGAGCCCACTGTGTGGCGTAAAGGGAGTGAAGCCTCCTATGGAGTTTGGAGAGATGACTCGGGATTGTTTTCCTGGCCATGCAGGAAAAAAGGCCCTCATCTCGCGATGACGGGGGCATCTCGTGGGTTTTCTCCAGCTGCGGCGCCAGTATCAGATTTCTCACGAGGTATGACGGGGAGCTCAGAGAGCCTCTCGTGTTGTGCTAGGGACGTCACGTCTCCGTGCGTGTGGTGAAGGGGAGTGCGTGATTGCTCTCGAGTCATAGTAGGCGAATTGGGCCTCAAGATGCATTGAAGAAGGACTCTCGAGGTCTTTCTCGGGTTGCGGCAGGGAACCCTGGGTTCCCTCGACTTGTGTCGGTGACCTCAGGCAACTTCTCAGGGTGCCTCTGAGAAGTCAGGGACACTGTGGATTTGGGAGGGGCCCTTCGTTACTCAACTGGGTTTGGTGCAATCGAAGAGGGCCTCATCTTCAATGGAGGCAGGAACCTCAGGGGTCCTCTCCATTTCTGACTCGGGTCGCAGAGTACCTGCCGAGTATGGACAAGAGAGTCACGCCTCGTCTTCCGTGGAGGAATGGATCTCCGCTTGCCTTTCGAGTTGTCCACGGAGTGACAGGCCACTTGTTGAGCTGTGTGTGGAACCTGCGGGTTTTTCCGGACGATGCACGGGGGTGTCAGTGCCCCTTCGTGTTGTGCCTTCATCCACAGGGTTGCCTTCAAAGAGGTGTCCGGGCATCGGGTTCTTTTCAAGAGCGTACCAGAAAATTGGGGTCTTTCAGCATGTGGTACCACCCACGAGGCTACGTCTCGAATTTCCTCGGGAGACCGGCCTCATCCTGAGGTTCGCCGGGAAGGTAGGGAACCCTTGCAGACAAAGCAGGGGAATCGACGCACCGGTCGCGATCAGAAGGGGAGAAGGGGCTCAGATGAAGTGGTGCCGGGAACCTCGGTGGTCCCCTCGAGTGAGACCGGTATGTCACGGCACTTTTGAGGTCGCATCAAGGGTGCCAAGTACAGTTTCGCACTTCAAGACGGAACGTGGGACTTCTCTGGAGATGCTCTAGCGGGCAAGGGCCTCATACTGCGATGACGAGGGAAACACGTGGTTTTTCTCGAATTGCGGCGGGATTCTCGAGTTACGACGGGGAATTCAGGCTTCCTCTTGTGTTGGCCCAGGAAGTCCAATCTTCCATTCAACTTGTCAGAGAGAGCTGGGGGTTGCTCTCGAGTCACTTCAGGGCAAAGAGTCCTCATCTAGGCTTCGGTCCAGGACGTAGTGTTCCTCTCCAGGGGCGACAGGGATATCGGGGTCGCATTCCAGTCTCACCCGGTGGGTCACGCCTCGTCTCGAGTGGAAGCAAAGGACTCCACTATCCTCTCGAGTCGCGACGTGTAACTCTTGGAGCCCAATGAGTGGCCTAAAGGGAGTCAAGCGTCCTGTGTAGCTTGGACAGAAGGTTCACGCTTGATCTGCATACCATTCAGTTAAAGATGGCCCTCCTCTCGTGATGACGGGAGCGTCTCATGGGTTTTCTCGAGCTGCGGCGCCAGTGTGGGGTTTCTCACGAGATATGATGGGGAGCTCAGGGAGCCTCTTGTGCGGCGCCAGAGAAGTCAGGCCTCCATGCGTGTGGCCAGGCAGATCGCGTCATTGCTCTGGAGTCATGGGAAGGACTAGGGCCTCAAGACGCATTTAAGAAGGACTCTCGAGGTCTTTCTTGGGTTGGGGCGGGAAACACTCGTTTCCCTCGACCTCTACCGGGGACCTTAGGGAACTTCCCAGGTGCCTCTGAGAGGTGAGGGATACTGAGGAGTTAGAGGGGCCTCTCGGGACTCTACTAGGTTTGACGAAATGAAAGAGGGCCTCATCTCGATTGGAGGCAGGAACCTCAGGCTTCCTCTCCATTTCTGACTCCGACCGCAGGGTAACTGCAGGGTTGGGACAGGAGAGTCAGGCCTCGTCTTGTCTGAATAATGGAACTCTGCTTGCCTCTCGAGTCGTTCAGTGGGTCTCAGGCCCCTTGTCGAGCTGTGTGTGGAACCTGCGGGTGTTTCGAGAAGATGCACGGGGGTGTCATTGCCCCTTCATTTGGTGCCTTCCCCCACAGGGTTGCCTTCAAAGAGGTGTCCGGGCATCAGGTTCATTTCAAGAGCGGACCGGGAAATCGGGGTCGTTCGACATGTGGCACCACCCACGTGGCTCATCTCGAATTTCCTCGTGAGACCAGCATCATCCTGAGGTGCGCCGGGAAGGCCGGGAACACCTTCCAAACAAAGAAGGGGAATCGACTCTCCTGTCGCGATCAGGAGGGGAGATGGGGCTCAGATGAAGTGGGGCCGGGACTCTAGGTGTTCCACTCGAGGGAACCCGGCGTTTCAGGGAACTTTAGGGGTCGCATCAAGGGAGCCAATTACCGTTTCCCACTTCAGGACGGAACATGGGACTTCCCTGGAGACGCGGTAGCGGGCAAGGGCCTCATCCTGTGAAGACGTTGGAACCACGTCGTTTTTCTCGAGTTGCGTCTGGATTCTCGAAAACGACGGGGATTTCAGGCTTCCTCTTGGGTTGGCCCTGGGAAGCCCAATCTTCCCCTGGAGTTGCGAGGGAAAGCTGGGGGTTCTGCTCGAGTCACTACAGGGCCAAAGAGACCTCATCGAGGCGTGTGTCCAGGACCTAATATTCCTCTCAAGGGAAGACAGAGATCTCGGGTTTCCATTCCAGACTCCCCCGGGGAGTCAGGCGTCGCCTCGAGGGGAAGCAGAGGACTCCACTTTCCTCTCAAGTTGCGACACGGATCTCTTGGAGCCCTATGAGTGGACTCAAGGGTGTCGAGCCTCCTCTTCAGTTTGGAGAGAGGACTCGGGATTGCTCTCCAGGTCAGGCAGGAAAAGAAGGCCCTCATCTCGCGATGATGGGGGCATCTCATGGGTTTCCTCAGGCTGCGGCGCCCGTGGGGGTTTTCTCCCGAGGCACGACGAGGATCTCAGGGAGCCTTTCGTGCGGCGCCAGGGAACTCATGTCTCCATGCGCATGGCGAGGAGGAGCTGGTCATCACTCTCGAGTCATGGGAAGCGGCTAGGTCCTCAAGACGCGTTGAACAAGGACTCTCGAGGTCTTTCTCGGGTGGCGGCGGGAAACCCTAGTTTCCCTCGACTTCTGCAGGGGACTATAGGGAACTTACCAGGGTGCCTCTGAGAGGTAAGGAATGCTGTGGAGTTGGCAGGGCCTCTCGGGACTCTGCTGGGTTCGGCGCAATGAAAGAGGGCCTCATCTCGAGGGGAGGCAGGAACCTCAGGCTTCCTCTCCGATTCTGACTTCGACTGCACGGTCCCTGCAGTGTTGGGACAGGAGAGTCATGCCTCGTCTTGTCTGAGGAATGGAATTCTGGTTGCCTCTCGAGTTGTTCCGGGAGTCTCAGGCCCCTTGTCGAGCTGTGTGTAGACCCTGCGGGTTTTTCCGGATGATGCACGGGGGTGTCAGTGCCCCTTCGTGTTGTGCCTTCACCCACAGGGTTGCCTTCGAAGAGGTGTCCGGCCATCGGGTTCTTATCAAGAGCGGACCGGAAAATCGGTGTCGTTCGGCACGTGGCACCTCACACATGGCTAGTCTCGAATTTCCTCCTGAGACCGGCCTCATCCTGAGGTGCACCAGGAAGGCCGGGAACCCCTTCCAGAGAAAGCAGGGGAATCGACTCTCCTGTCGCGATCAGGAGGGGAGAAGGGGCTCAGATGAAGTGGTGCCGGGACCCTTGGTGTTCCCCTCGAGGGAACCCAGCGTGTCGGGGAACTTTTGCGGTTGCATCAAGGGTCTCAAGTACCGTTTCACTCTTAAGGACGGAACATGGGACTTCCCTGGAGACACCGGGAATTTCGGTGTTCCCCTGGAGTGAGACCGGTATGTTGGGTAACTTTGGGGTCGCATCAAGGGTGCCAAGTAGCATTTCGAACTTTAAGATGGAATGTGGGACTTCTCTTGAGACTCTAGCTGGCAAGGGCCTCATATTGCGATGAAGGGGGAACCACATGGTTTTTAAGACTTGAGGCTGAATTCTCGAATTACGATGGGAAATTCAGACTTCCTCATGTGTTGACCGTGGGAAGCCCAATCTTCCATTCAAATTGTGAGGGAGAGATGGAGGTTGCTCTCGATCACTGTAGGGCAAAATAGACCTCATCTAGGCTTGTGTCTAGGACATAATGTTCCACTCCAGGGGCGACAGGGATCTCGGGGTTGCATTCCAAACTCACCCGGGGAGTCAGGCCTCGTCTCCAGGGAAGCAAAGGACTCCGCTGTCCTCTCGAGTCGCACCGGGTATTTCTTGGACCCAACTGAGTGGCCTAAAGGGAGTCAATACTCCTGTGAAGTTTGGAGAGAGGACCAGGGATTGCTCTCCAGGTCAGGCAGGAAAAGAAGGCCCCCATCTCTCCTTGACGGGGGCATCTTGTGGTTTTTCTCGAACTGCGGCGCCACTGTGGGTTTTCTCACGAGGTACGATGGGGTACTCAGGGAGCCTCCTGTGTGGTACTAGGGAAGTCAGTTTTCCTGCTTGTGGCGAGGGGAGCGCGTCCTTGCTCTGGAGTCATGGTTGGGGAATCGGGCATCAAGAGACGTTGAAAAAGGACTCTCCAAGTCTTTCTCGGGTTACTTCAGGAAACTCTGGTTTCCCTCGACTTGTGCCAGTGACCTCAGGTAGCTTCTCAGGGAGCCTCTGAGAATTCAGGGATACTGTGGTGTTGGGAGGGGCCTCTCGGGACACCACTGAGTTTGGTTCAATGGAAGAGGGCCTCTTCTCTAGTTGAGGCAGGAACCTCAGGGTTCCTCTCCATTTCTGACTCCGATCGCAGGGTCCCTGAAGAGTTGGGCCAGGAGGGTAAGGCCTCGTCTTGTGTGAAGGAATGCAACTTCACTTGCCTCTCGAGTTGTTCACGGGGTGACAGTCCACATTTGGAGCTGTGAGTGGAATCGGCGGGTTTTTCCAGACGATGCATGGGGATGTCAGTGTCCCTTCATGTTGTGCCTTCATCCACAGGGTTGCCTTCGAAGAGATGTCCGGGCGTCAGGTTCTTATCTAGAGTGGACCGGGAATTCGGGATCTTTCAGCATGTGGCACCAACCGTGAGGCTACTTTTCGAATTTCCTCATGAGACCGGCCTCATCCTGAGGTTCGCGGGGAAAGTTGGGAACCCCTTGCAGACAAAGCATGGGAGTCGACCCTCCTTTTGCGATCAGGAGGGGTGAAGGGGCTCACAGGAAGTGGTGCCATGAACTTTGGTGTTTCCCTCGAGTGAGACCGGTATGTCAGGGAACTTTGGGGGTCGCATCAAGGGTGCCAAATACCGTTTTGTACTTCAGGATGGAACGTGGGACTTCTCTTGATACGCTGTAGCGGCCAAGGGCCTCATCTTGCGATGACGGGGGAGCCACGTGGTTTTTCTCGAGTTGCGGCGGGATTCTCGAGTTACGACGGGGATTTCAGGCTTCCTCTTGTGTTGGGCCAGGGAAGTCCAATCATCCATTCGAGTTGCGAGGGAGAGCTGGGGGTTGCGCTCGAGTCACTGCAGGGCAAAGGAGACCTCATCTAGGCTTGTGTCCAGGACCTAATGTTCCTCTCCAAGGGCCACAGGTATCTCAGGTTTGCATTCCAGACTCACCCAGGGAGTCAGGCCTCGTGTCGAAGGGAAGCAAAGGACTCCGCTCTCCTTTCGAGTTGTGACGGGCACCTCTTGGAGCCCACTTTGTGGCCTAAAGGGAGTCAAGCCTCCTGTGAAGTTTGGAGAGAGGACTTGGGGCTGCTCTCCAGGCCATGCAGGAAAAGATGGCCCTCATCTCGCGATGACGGAGGGGTCTTGTGTGTTTTCTCGAGCTGAGGCGCCAGTGTGGGGTTTCACACGAGGTACGACAGGGAACTCAGGGAGCCTCTCATGTGGCGCCAGGGAAGTCAGGTCTCCATGTGCGTGGCGAGGGGGAGCGTGTTATTGCTCTCGAGCCATGGTAGGGGAATCTGACCTCAAGATGCGTTGAAGAAGGACTCTCGAGGTCTTTCTTCGGTTGTGGCAGGAAACCCTTATTTCCCTCGACGTTTGCCGGTGGCCTCAAGGAGCTTCTCAGAATGCCTATGAGAAGTCAGGGATACTGTGGAGATGGGAGTGGCCTCTCGGGACTCCACTGGGTTTGTTTTAATGCAAGAGGGCCTCATTTCGGGTTGAGGCAGGAACCTCAGGTTTCCTCTCCATTTCTGACTCAGATCGAAGCGTGCCTGCAGAGTTGGGATTGGATACTCAGGCCTCGTCTTGTCTGAGGAAGGGAACTCCGCTTGCCTCTCTCGTTGTTTAAGGGGTGACAGGCCAGTTGTGGAGCTGTATGTGGATCCTGTGGGATTTTCCGGACGATGAACAGTGTTGCCAGTGCCCCCTCGTGTAGTGCCTTCATCCACAGGGTTGCCTTAGAAGAGGTGTCCGGGCATCGGGTTCTTATCAAGAGCAAGACCGAGAAATCGGGGTCTTTCGGCACGTGGCACCAACACGAGGCTACGTCTCGAATTTCTTTGTGAGACTGGCCTCATCCTGAGGTGCGCCATGAAGGTCGGGAACCCCTTCTAGACAAAGCAGGGGAATCGACCTTCCTGCCGTGATAAGGAGGGGAGAAGGGGCTCAAATGAAGTGGTGCCAGGAACTTCGGTGTTCCCTTGGAGTGAGACCGGTATATTGGGGAACTTTTGGGGTCGCATCAAGGGTGCCAAGTAGCATTTCGAACTTTATGACGAAACATGGGACTTCTCTTGAGACTCTGTAGTGGGCAAAGGCCTCATATTGTGATGAATGGGGAACCACGTGGTTTTTAAGAGTTGCGGCGGGATTCTCGAGTTACAACGGGAAATTCAGACTGCCTCTTGTGTTGGCCCAGTGAAGACCAATCTTCCATTCGAATTGCGAGGGAGAGATGGGTGTTGCTCTCGAGTCACTGTAGGGCAAAATAGACCTCATCTAGGCTTTTGTCCAGGACATAATGTTCCTCTCCAGGGGCAACAGGGATCTCGGGGTTGCATTCCAGACTCACCCGAGGTAAGGCCTCATCTCGAGGGGAAACAAAGTACTCTGCTCTCCTCTCAAGTCGCGACAGGTATCTCTTGGAGCCCATTGAGTGGCCTAAAGGGAGTAAAGCCTCCTGTGAAGTTTGGAGAAAGGACCAGGGATTGCTCTCCAGGTCAGGCAGGAAAAGATGTCCCCAAACTCGCGATGACAGTGGCGTCTCGTGGGTTTTCCCGAGCTGTGGCGCCAGTGTGGGGTTTCTCACGAGGTATGACGGGGAGCTCAGGGAGCCTCTCATGTGGCGCCAGGGAAGTCAGGTGTCCATGCGCATGGCGAGGGGGAGCGTGTCATTGCTCTCGAGTCATGGTAGGGGAATCCGTCCTCAAGACGCGTTGAAGACGGACTCTTGAGGTCTTTCTCGGGTTGCGGCAGGATACCCTGTGTTCCCTCGACTTGTGCCGGTGACCGCAGGGAGTTGCTCAGGGTGCCTCTGAGAAGACACTGATACTGTGGTGTTGGGAGGGGCCTCTCGGGACTCCACTGCGTTTGGTGCAATGGAAGATTGCCGGGAGCCAGCGAGAGACATTCCACTCGTGACAAATGTCATGAGGAAAGAGTCTCGGCATACGCAAAGGCGGGATCGAGCCTCCGGGAGTTCCCCCGTATATTCTTCAGCATCTACCCCCAAAAACCAAAGTCTGCCTTCTTTATTGCTTTGTTCTCTCACCTCTGACATTACTGGGGATGTCCCCCACCACCATCTCACTCTCTCTGTCAAAGAGCTAACTTACAGCTCCAACTAATAATGTTCCTGGGCAATTAGTAGTGTTTAAATCCAAACCCCTCAGATGGTTTTCTAACGCCTGACAAGTTTACCCGGTCTCCTACAGCTATGCATACGATTGTGTACAGTCTCCCAGCCTCGAGACGCACGGGAAGTTTAAGATATTCAAATAGCTTAGAGCCTCTCAGAGAGTTAGAAACTGTCAGAATAAAACTAGTAAAAATTTCATTGATGAACCAATGCTTTTTGCCAAGTTTCCACATCCCCTGAATTGTATCCTTGAATGTGTGCTAATTAATATAGTTGGTATGTAGAAAAAATAAGTAGTGGCCTTGATGTTGGTAACTTTAGACCCTTAAGGTAATAAATTCTTTTCTTTGTTGTAAACCCATTACACATCCTCCCTATAGGAATGCAATTTTATCTTCGAAAGATGGCGCCAAACCTTAAACAATTACTCTTAGAGAAAATAACTCTTATGGTTGATAAGTCTTTGTCAAGAGTCATAAAATGTTAATAGGTCTTCTGGCCAGAAGATGATGTAAATCATCTAAACCATTTTTATACGATAAATCTGCAGAAAAGAAACCCTGGTTTTTGATAAGGATTAAAGACTGCTGACTTTGCATCCCCTATTATCCTCTATGTGTAACTTAGGGTATTAAAACCTGTGTTGAAAATAAAGCTACGGGCCTTGCTCGCCAACGCTTGGTCTCCCCATGTCATTATTCCCCTCAATTTTCAGATGAGTGTCCATCTGGAGCGCGGATATCCTCTGCGACCATTTATTTGCCTGGGCTTCGAAGACCCACTCGATAAGGTGTCTAAGGTGGGGCACCTTCCTCTATTCTAGAGGGCACTTGCAGCCTCCGTGGTCAGAGCTAACCTGGTGTCATGGGTTATATTGATTTTCCGCGTAAACCAAGCTACTCAGCTGCTTTTCTCCAGTGAATTTTCCTACTGAGCTATCCTCATTCTATTACTCTTTATATCTTTGATGAATAAATAAATATATAAATAGGTCGCCTACTCCATCTTCCCTTCGAATACCCTGGATCAGCTGGGGCTGGACCTCTGCAGGTGGCGCCCGAGACAGGCATTTCGAAGGTAAATCCCCAACCCCATTCCCCCAGTGTTCAGTTTTGGGGACAGATAGGATCCCACTTAGGGGGCTGCAGATCCCCCTGTAGAATAGACAGGGCGAGAGGAGTGGGAAGTGTTGAAGAGTTAGAGAGAAAAAACGGTTTCTAAAAAGGCTGACAAAAAAGGCCTAATCTTTAGATAGCTAAAAGCAAAATCTTTTACTATCCTTAAGTTTCTGACATGGGCAACACTGAATCAAATGAAAGACAGCTCTTTATAGGAGTAATTTTACAGTTATTAAGTAAAAGAAGAATCAAGGTTAAAAAATCTTCCATTCAATCATTTTGTACATTTGTACAAGACCACTGCCCTTGGTTTCTACAACAAGGCACTGTTAACCTCGATATCTTGAAAAAACTAGGAAAACAGCTAAGAGCTTATTGTGCTCAGCAACGTTTGGAAAAAATCCCTACTTACAACTTTCCTCTGTGGAATATGACTAGAGATGTTTTAGATCCAGCTCATGAATTTGAAAAGGTACCTGTTAAAGAGGAAAGTAAAGTTGGAAAAGTACCTGTTAAACAAAAAAGCAAATCTGAAAAGGTACCTGTTATAAAGAAAAGTGAAAATGAAGAGGCTATACCTAGCTATCGACAGCTAAATGAATGGCTAGCCGCTATGACTGCCAATGAGCATGTAAAAGATAGGGATGAAAAGAAAGATCAGCTCTCCCCTCAATTTGAAAAAGGTTTAGAGGAAACAGCAGCTCGATGCCATTCTGATGAGGATTTTTTATTTTTTAAGCTAAAGATGCTCCTAAAAGTTTAAGAAAACATCCCTAATCAGACCATCCGCTCCTAGGAGGTTGAGGGAAACATCCCCGATCAGACAGTTCGTAAGATTTAGTTACCAAACAGTTAAAGGATCTCCGGAACAGAAGAGGAAAACTTCGGGACGCTCCCATCCCCCTATGCCTCCTCCTCCATGTCGGGGTAAAGGGCCACCGCTAGGAGTTTCCCAGAGAAGGATTTTCTCTAGTCCCAAGGATGAACTTGATCCTCACCTTGAGGCTTCTTTTCTAGTCCCCTCTGCAGTTTAGCCAGGGTAAAGAGGTTACAAAATAAATAAAAATATTCTCTAAAATTAAAAAAAAAATTAAAAATGGATTTCTCTGCATCTAAGAATAGACAAATATTTATTGACTGTGGAATATGATTAGAAATGTCCTGGACCTCCGTCACGAGGCTGTTAAATAGACTATGGGGGAGGCTATAGAGGTGGATGGTGGTGAGTCTCCATTTACTGCACAGATCATATTTTCTGCCATTGAAAAAAAAAAAAAGGAGGGAGAAAGTGGTCTACCTCCCGAGGAAGGAGAGGGCTTACAGGACGCTGCGGCCGAGAGCCCTGGCGAGCTCCCTCCCCCTCTGCGCAAACCTTTAAAAAACTTATCCACCACTTTCTGATTTAAGGCGACTGCCACCGCCTTCGATTGTGCCTCCCAGGACCCAGGAGTTCCCCACTTTGCCCCCAAAGCCTCCCAAAGTGTTGCCTAAGACTGAGGAAGATAAAAAGTTTTTTAAACAAAGGAGCTTTTAGTACACAATATGCAGAGCGTGCTCCTTGGAGAAAACTCCCTCAGGGGGATCTCACCCAGGCTAGGAGAAAAGCGAAAAGGCAAGGAGATTTAATAACAATATTAACCCCTGATGTGCCGCTTACTCCAATTCCAACCGGAGTGGCTGGCCCCCTATCTGAGGACATTGTAAGATTTGTCCTGGGGCGTAGCTTGCTTTCTTTTAAAAAAAAAATTAAATAAAAAAAAAAAGAAAGAAAAGAAATTTCGCTGGTGCATGGTGTAGTAGATTCTGATGATATTGAGAAATTAAAGTCTTGATCTCACTGCCTATCAAAACTGTACAAATTAATAAAGGTCAAAGAGTAACGCAGCTTTTACTTTTACCTTACTATCAGACAAGGAAAAACTTGACTTCTCAATCTAAGAGCCACAAAACATTTGGATCTAGTGATCTAGCCTTTTGGGTGCAGGAAATTACAGTTCCAAGGCCTTTAAAAGATCTTTTAATTCAAGAGAATAAAACGCCAGGGCTATTAGACACAGGAACAGACGTCTCTTAACATTGCTGGGAAAGACTGGCCCAGCTCCTGGCCAACACATAATACTGAAAATGAGTTGGTGGGATTAGAGAAAGTGGTATGTGGGGTGGAGATGCTGTACAGGTGGTACATTTAACAATACTTTATATATTGTTATAAATACATAATATAAATATATTTGCCTAATTACAGTTTGCCTAATTAGGTATGGGTATAAATAAAATATAATAAAGGTACACCTAATTCTATTTATAGATCTATACTTAATTAATTTGTATATAAATTAATATGTATACTATATACACACACATATATATCTACTGTATTATTAAATATATATGGCAGTAATATAATGTGTGTGTGGCTGATATTAATTGGTATGGATTGATGTGCTGTGATGATATATGTTCTATACACTGTATAATTATAAATGTGTGACATGTATTATTACAGTATATTGGTTTGTGTTGGTTGGTATTAGCTGTGTATGTGTTGTATTGTTGTAATATATATTAATTAATATATTAATTATAAAGATTAATTCAAGTATATTGATTTATATATATTATATGTCAATAACTTTATCCTTGTTACCATATATAAATACATATATAAATGCATTTTGCATTTAGGTATATCTGTATACCTGTATACCAAAATGAGATAAGGAGGTTATACATTTATTACTTAAATTTATACAGAGACCTAAACTAAACATTAGACCTAAATTAACATATCCATAGGGAAACAGCTAGACAAATAGTGAAGTTATGTTCCAATTGTAATTAATCACTTAAACGTAAACACACGGGGGCAGACTACAATGATGAGACACTAGATGCCTGAATTACAGGCTACGACTCGGCCCCTGGTCAAGTAAAAAGGCCTCCTTACGGGAGAGTGAAAAAGGCCAGATGTGTTGGTAACTTGTGGGAGAGGGTATGCTTGTATATTTCTACAGAATGCAGATTCTCCGGTTTGGATCTCAGACAAATTCGTCATGTCACATTCCCCAAAGACCAGGTTCGCGGCGCGCGCACTCGCTCGCTCCCCCTCCCCCAGCCAGCTCTCGCCTCCGTGCCACCAGCAGCACCTCGCACCCACATCTCTGCACCCCGTGACCTAGAGCAAAGAAGTCTGTGCAGCAAGTGAGGGCCAGAGAGGAAAGCGCACCCGCGGAGTGCCGTCCAGACCAGCGTGGCCCCACCGGCGAGAGGGGACCGCCCTGAGCCCAAGCGGTGGCGGCTAGCCCTAAACCACGAACCCTGCCCCTCCGCCCACCATAGGCGCCTTGGCCCACAGCCTGCCGCTCGCGTTCTGCCTCCTGATGCTGGGGACACTGCTCCCCCGGGCTGACGCCTACAGCTGCTCCCTGGTTCATCTTGTTTAAACCCTCAATATAATGTTTGCTCCTTTGTAATGCTACAACATCCACCTTATCTTATGATGTAACCACTTATTGAATTATGGTCTTGCTGTATTACAACAACTACAGGATTTAATGCAAACACGACGGTTTGTGGGCTTACTTATCTTGGGAACAGCAGCTTTGATAAGTGCAATCACTTCTGTTACTGTGGCAGCAATATCATTGACTCAACAAGTACATACTGCTCAATATGTTGATTCTATGTCCAAAAATGTTTCTTTAACATTGGCAACACAGGAAGCTATAGAGAGAAAATTAGAAATGAGGGTAGACGCCCTAGAGGAAGCAGTAATACATATTGGGACTGAATTGCAGGCTTTAAAGGTGAAAATGGCATTGTCTTGTCATGCTGACTATCGGTGGATATGTGGAACACCCCTGAAAGTAAATGAGACAGATTTTGAATGGGAAAAGATTAAAAACCATATTTCAGGTATCTGGAACAGCTCTGACATTGGTTGAGACGTAGGGAAACTTCACTATCAAATAGCAACCATGGAGCACTCCCGATTAGATTTTACTGCTGCTGGAACAGCAAATGATTTCTTCCATACTTTCCCTAACTACATCTCAGGAAAGAATATTCTGTCTAATGTCTTTAGCTATGCTGCGGTGGCTGCTTTAATTCTGCTTCTCATAATCATTCTTCCTTGTATTGTCAGGATTCTTCGGCAGAGTATCCAGAGGCTCGCGACTGAGCTACATCTGGCTGTTTTAAGAAATAAAAAACGGGGAGATGCCGGGAGCCGGCGAGAGACATTCCACTCGTGACAAAGGTCATGAGGAAGGAGGCTGGGCATACACAAAGGCGGGATCGAGCCTCGGGAGTCCTCCTGGATATTCTTGAGCATCTACCCCCCAAAACCAGAGTCTGCCTACTTTATTGCTTTGTGCTCTCCCCTCTGACTTTACTGGGGGCTGTCCCCCACCACCATCTCACTCTCTCTGTCAAAGAGCTAACTTACAGCTCCAATTAATAAAGTTCCTGGGCAATTAGGAGTGCTTAAATCCAAACACGTCGGATGGCTCTCTAACTCGCCTGACAAGTTTACCCGGTCTCCTACAGCAATGCATACAATTGTTTACAGTCTCCGAGCCTCGAGAGGCACGGGAAGCTTAAGATATTCAAATAGCTTAGAGCCTCTCAGAGAGTTAGAAACTGTCAGAATAAAACTAGTAAAAGATTTCATTGATGAACCAATGCTTGTTGCCAAGTTTCCACATCCCCTGAATTGTATCCTTGAATGTGTATTAATTAATATAGTTGGTATGCAGAAGAAATAAGTAGTGGCCTTGGTGTTACTAACTTTAGACCCTTAAGGTAATAAATTATTTCCTTTGTTGTAAGCCCATTACACATCTGCCCTATAGGAATGCAATTTTATCTTCGAAAGATGGGGCCAAACCTTAAAATAATTACTCTTAGAGAAAATAAGTCTTACGGTTGATAAGTCTTTGTCAAGAGTCATAAAATGTTAATAGGTCTTCTGGCTAGAAGATGATGTAAATCACCTAAACCATTTGTATACGATACATTTGCAGGAGAGAAACTCTGGTTTTTGATAAGGATCAAAGGCTGCTGTCTTTGCATCCCCATTATCCTCTATGTGTAACTTAGGGTATAAAAACCCCTGTTGAAAATAAAGCTACGGGCCTTGATTGCCAACGCTTAGTCTCCTAAGTCATTCTTCCCCTCAATTTTCAGATGAGTGTCCATCTGGAGCGCGGATATCCTCTGCGACCATTTATTTGCCTGGGCTTCGAAGACCACTTGAGAAGGTGTCTAAGGTGGGGCACTTTTCGCTATTCGAGAGGGAGCCTGCGGCCTCCGTGGTCAGAGCTAACCTGGTGTCACGGGTTATACTGATTTTCCGCATAAACCAAGCTACTCAGCTTCTTTTCTCCACTAAATTTTCCTACTGAGCTATCCTCATTCTATTGCTCTTTATATCTTCGATAAATAAATCAATAGGTCGCCTACTCTGTCTCCCCTTCGAAAACCCTGGACCAGCCGAGGCTGGACCTTGTCAGAAGAGGGCCTCATCTCGATTTGAAGCAGGAACCTCAGGGTTGCTCTCCATTTCTGACTCTGAACACAGAGTCCCTACAGAGTTAGGACAGGAGAGTCAGGCCTCGTCTTGTGTGGAGGAATGGAACTCCACTGGACTCTCGAGTTGTTCACTGGATAACAGGCCACTTGTCGAGCTGTGTGTGGAACCTGCGGGTTTTTCCAGAAGATGCACGGTGGTGTCATTGCCCCTTCATTTGGTGCCTTCCCCCACAGGGTTGCCTTCAAAGAGGTGTCCGAGCATCGGGTTCATTTCAAGAGCGGACCGGGAAATCGAGGTCGTTCGGCATGTGGCACCACCCACGTGGCTCATCTCGAATTTCCTCGTGAGACCAGCATCATCCTGAGGTGCGCCGGGAAGGCCGGGAACACCTTCCACACAAAGAAGGGGAATCGACTCTCCTGTCGAGATCAGGAGGGGAGATGGGGCTCAGATGAAGTGGGGCCAGGACTCTAGGTGTTCCACTCGAGGGAACCCGGTGTTTCAGGGAACTTTAGGGGTCGCATCAAGGGAGCCAAGTACCGTTTCCCACTTCAGGACGGAACATGGGACTTCCCTGGAGACGCTGTAGCGGGCAAGGGCCTTATCCTGTGAAGACGTTGGAACCACGTCGTTTTTCTCGAGTTGCGTCTGGATTCTCGAAAACGACGGGGATATCAGGCTTCCTCTTGGGTTGGCCCTGGGAAGCCCAATCTTCCCCTGGAGTTGCGAAGGAAAGCTGGGGGTTCTGCTCGGGTCACTACAGGGCCAAAGAGACCTCATCGAGGCGTGTGTCCAGGACCTAATATTCCTCTCAAGGGAAGACAGGGATCTCGGGTTTCCATTCCAGACTCCCCTGGGGAGTCAGGCCTCGCCTCGAGGGGAAGCAGAGGACTCCGCTTTCCTCTCAAGTCGCGACACGGATCTCTTGGAGCCCAATGAGTGGACTCAAGGGTGTCGAGCCTCCTCTTCAGTTTGGAGAGAGGACTCGGGATTGCTCTCCAGGACAGGCAGGAAAAGAAGGCCCTCATCTCGCAATGACGCGGGCGTCTCATGGGTTTCCTCAGGCTGTGGCGCCCATGGGGGTTTTCTCACGAGGCACGACGAGGACCTCAGGGAGCCTCTCGTGCGGCGCCAGGGAACTCATGTCTCCATGCGCATGGCGAGGGGGAGCTGGTCATCACTCTCGAGTCATGGGAAATGACTAGGGCCTCAAGACGCGTTGAAGAAGGACTCTCGAGGTCTTTCTCGGGTGGCGGCGGGAAACCCTCGTTTCCCTCGATTTCTGCAGGGGACTATAGGGAACTTCCCAGGGTGCCTCTGAGAGGTGAGGGATACTGTGGAGTTGGCAGGGCCTCTCGGGACTCTGCTGGGTTCAGCCCAATGCAAGAGTGCCTCATCTCGAGGGGAGGCAGGAACCTCAGGCTACCTCTCCGATTCTGACTCCAACTGCACGGTCCGTTCAGTGTTGGGACAGGAGAGTCATGCCACGTCTTGTCTGAGGAATGGAATTCTGGTTGCCTCTCGAGTTGTTCCGGGAGTCTCAGGCCCCTTGTCGAGCTGTGTGTAGACCCTGCGGGTTTTTCTGGATGATGCACGAGGGTGTCAGTGCCCCTTCGTGTTGTGCCTTCACTCACAGGGTTGCCTTTGAAGAGGTGTCCGGGCATCGGGTTCTTATCAAGAGCGGACCGGAAAATCAGGGTCGTTCAGCACGTGGCACCTCACACATGGCTAGTCAAGAATTTCCTCCTGAGACCGGCCTCATCCTGAGGTGCACCAGGAAGGCCGGGAACCCCTTCCAGAGAAAGCAGGGGAATCGACACTGCTGTCACGATCAGGAGGGGAGAAGGGGCTCAGATGAAGTGGTGCCTGGACCCTCGGTGTTCCCCTCGAGGGAACCCAGCGTGTCGGGGAACTTTTGCGGTCGCATCAAGGGTGTCAAGTACCGTTTCGCACTTAAGGACGGAACATGGGACTTCCCTGGAGACGCCCGGAACTTCGGTGTTCCCCTGGAGTGAGACCGGTATGTTGGGGAACTTTGGGGTCGCATCAAGGGTGCCAAGTAGCATTTCGAACTTTAAGATGGAACGTGGGACTTCTCTTGAGACTCTAGCTGGCAAGGGCCTCATATTGCGATGAAGGGGGAACCACATGGTTTTTAAGACTTGAGGCTGAATTCTCGAATTACGATGGGAAATTGAGACTTCCTCTTGTGTTGACCGTGGGAAGACCAATCTTCCATTCAAATTGTGAGGGAGAGATGGAGGTTGCTCTCGAGTCACTGTAGGGCAAAATAGACCTCATCTAGGCTTGTGTCTAGGACATAATGTTCCACTCCAGGGGCGACAGGGATCTCGGGGTTGCATTCCAAACTCACCCGGGGAGTCAGGCCTCGTCTCCAGGGAAGCAAAGGACTCCGCTCTCCTCTCGAGTCGCACCGGGTATTTCTTGGACCCAACTGAGTGGCCTAAAGGGAGTCAATACTCCTGTGAAGTTTGGAGAGAGGACCAGGGATTGCTCTCCAGGTCAGGCAGGAAAAGAAGGCCCCCATCTCTCCTTGACGGGGGCATCTTGTGGCTTTTCTCGAACTGCGGCGCCACTGTGGGTTTTCTCACGAGGTATGATGGGGTACTCAGGGAGCCTCTTGTGTGGTACTAAGGAAGTCAGTTTTCCTGCTTGTGGCGATGGGAGCGTGTCCTTGCTCTGGAGTCATGGTAGGGGAATCGGGCATCAAGAGACGTTGAAAAAGGACTCTCCAAGTCTTTCTCGGGTTACTTCAGGAAACTCTGTGTTCCCTCGACTTGTGCCAGTGACCTCAGGTAGCTTCTCAGGGAGCCTCTGAGAATTCAGGGATACTGTGGTGTTGGGAGGGGCCTCTCGGGACACCACTGAGTTTGGTTCAATGGAAGAGAGCCTCTTCTCTAGTTGAGGCAGGAACCTCAGGGTTCCTCTCCATTTCTGACTCCGATCGCAGGGTCCCTGAAGAGTTGGGACAGGAGAGTAAGGCCTCGTCTTGTGTGAAGGAATGCAACTTCACTTGCCTCTCGAGTTGTTCACGGGGTGACAGTCCACATTTGGAGCTGTGAGTGGAATCGGCGGGTTTTTCCAGACGATGCATGGGGATATCAATGTCCCTTCCTGTTGTGCCTTCATCCAAAGGGTTGCCTTCGAAGAGATGTCCGGGCGTCAGGTTCTTATCTAGAGTGGACCGGGAATTCTGGATCTTTCAACATGTGGCACCAACCATGAGGCTACTTTTCGAATTTCCTCATGAGACCAGCCTCATCCGGAGGTTCATGGGGAACGTCGGGAACCCTTGCAGAAAAAGCATGGGAATCGACCCTCCTGTCGCGATCAGGAGGGGTGAAGGGGCTCACAGGAAGTGGTGCCGTGAACTTTGGTGTTTCCCTCGAGTGAGACCGGTATGTCAGGGAACTTTGGGGGTCGCATCAAGGGTGCCAAGTACCGTTTTGTACTTCAGGATGGAACGTGGGACTTCTCTTGATACGCTGTAGTGGCCAAGGGCCTCATCTTGCGATGACGGGGGAGCCACGTGGTTTTTCTCAAGCTGCGGCGGGATTCTCGAGTTACAACGGGGAATTCAGGCTTCCTCTTGTGTTGGCCCAGGGAAGTCCAATCTTCCATTCGATTTGCAAGGGAGAGCTGGCGATTGCTCTCTAGTAACTGCAGTGCAAAATAGACCTCATCTAGGCTTGTGTCCAGGACCGAGTTTTCCTCTCCAGGTGCGACAGGAACTCGGGGTTGCATTCCAGACTCACACGGGGAGTCAGGCCTCGTCTCGAGGGGAAGCAAAGGACTCCGCTCTCCCTTCAAGTCCTGACAGGTATCTCTTGGAGCCAACTGAGAGGCCTAAAGAGAGTCAAGCCTCCTGTGGAGTCTGGAGAGAGGACTCGGTTTTGCTATCCATGCCAGGCAGGAAAGAAGTCCCTCATCTCGTGATGACGGGGGCGTATCGTGGGTTTTCTCGAGCTGCGGTGCCTGAATGGGGTTTCCAAAGACGTACGACGGGGAGCTCAGGGAGACTCTCTTCAGGCGTCAGGGAAGTCAGGTCTCCATGCGCATGGCGATGGGGAGCGGGTCTTTGCTCTCGAGTCATGGTAGGGGAATCGGGCCTCAAGACGCGCCGAAGGACTCTCAAGGTCTTTCTCGGGTCGCAGCAGGAAACCCTAGGTTCCCTCGACTTGTGCCGGTGACCTCAGGTAGATTCTCAAGGTGCCTCTGAGAATTCAGGGATACTGTGGAGTTGGGAGGGGCCTCTCGCGACTCATCTGGGTTTGGTGCAATGCAAGAGGGCCTCATCTCGAGTTGAGGCAGGAACCTCAGGTTTCCTCTCCATTTCTGACTCGGATGGCAGGGTCCCTGAAGAGTTGGGACAGGAGAGTCAGGCCTCGTCTTGTGTGGAGGAAACGAACTCTGCTTGCCTATCGAGTTGTTCACGGGGTGACATTCCACTTGTCGAGCTGTGTGTAGAACCTGTGGGTTTTTCTGGACGATGCACGGGAGTTTTAGTAACCCTTCTGTTGTGCCTTCATCCACAGGGTTGCCTTCGAAGTGGTGTCCGGGCATCGGGTTCTTATATAGAGCGGACCACACAATCGGGGTCTTTCGGCATGTGGCACCACCCACGAGGCTACGTCTCGAATTTCCTCCTGAGAAAGGCCTCATCCTTAGGTGCGCCGGGATGGGCGGGAACTCCTTCCAGACAAAGCAGGGGAATTTACCCTCCTGTCGTTATCAGGAGGGGAGAAAGTGATCAGATGAAGTGGTGCCGGGAACTTCGGTGTTCCCCTCGGTGAGAACGGTGTGTCGGGGAACTTTTGGGGTTACATCAAGGGTGAAAAGTAGCATTTCGCACTTCAAGACGGAACGTGGGACTTCACTTGAGACGCTGTAGCGGGCCAGGGCCTCATCTTGGGATGACGAGTGAACCACGTGGTTTTTCTCGCATTGCGGCGGGAGTCTCGAGTTTCGACGGGGAATTCAGATTTCCTCCTGTGTTGGCCCATGGAAGTCCAATCTTTCATTCGAGTTGCGAGGGTGAGCTGGGATCCCACTCGAGTCACTGCAGGGCAAAATAGACCATATCTAGGCTTGTGTCCAGGACCGAATATTCCTCTCCATGGGTGACAGGGATCTCGGGGTGGCATTCCAGACTCACCCGGGAAGTCCGGCCTTGTTTCTAGAGGAAGCAAAGTACTCCGCTTTCCTCTCGAGTCGCGACGGGTACCTATTGAGCGCACTGGGTAGCCTTAGTGAGTCAAGCCTCCCGTGGAGTTTGGAGAGACGACTCGGGATTGCCCTCCAGGCCATGCAGTTAATGATGGCCCTCATCTCACGATAACGGGGGCGTCTCGTGGGTTTTCTCGAGCTGCGGCGCCAGTGTGGGGTTTCTCACGAGGTACGACGGGGACCTCAGGGAGCCTCTCGTGAGGTGCCAGGGAAGTTAAGCCTCCATGCGCATGGGTACTGGGAGTGCTTCATTGCTCTTGAGACTTGGTAGGGGAATCGGGCCTCAAGACGCATCAAAGAAGGACTGTCCAATCTTTCTCGGGTTGCGGCAGGAAACCCTGGGTTCCATCGACTTGTGCCGGAGATCTCAGGGAGCTTGTCAGGGTGCCTCTGAGAAGTCAGGGACACTGTGGGTTGGAGGGACCTCTCGGGACTCCAGTGGTTTTGGTGCTATGGAAGAGGGCCTCATCTTGAGTTGAGGCAGGAACCTCAGGGTTCCTCTCCATTTCTGATTCGGATTGCAGGGTCCCAGCAGATTTGGGACAGGAGAGTCAGGCCTCGTCCTGTGTGGAGAATGGAACTCAGCTTGCCTCTCGAGTTGTGCACGGGTTGACAGACCACGTGTCGAGCTGTGTGTGGAACCTGTAGGTTTTTCCAGACGATGCACGGGTGTGTCTGTGCCCCTTCGTGTTGTGCCTTCATCCACAGGGTTGCCTTCTAAGGGGTGTCCAGGCATCAGGTTCTTATCAAGAGCGGACCGGGCAATCGGAGTCTTTCGGCATGTGGCACCACCCACGAGGCTACGTCTCGAACTTCCTCGTGAGACCGGCATCATCCTGAGGTGCGCAGTTAAGGTCGGGAAACCCTTGCAGACAAAGCAGGGGAATCGACCCTCCTGTCGTGATCAGGAGGGGAGAAGGCGCTCAAAAGAAATGGTGCCGGGAACTTCGGTGTTCCCCTCAAGTGAGACCGGTATGTTGGGGAACTTTTGGGGTCGCATCAAGGGTGCCAAGTACTGTTTCGCACTTCAAGATGGAACGTGGGACTACTCTTGAGACGCTGTAGCGGGAAAGTGCCTCATATTGCGATGATGGGGCAATCACTTGGTTTTTCTCCAGTTACGGCGGGATTCTCGAGTTACGACGGGGATTTCAGGCTTCCTCTTGTGTTGGCCCAGGGAAGTCCAATCTTCAATTCGAGTTGCGAGGGAGAGCTGGGGATTGCGCACAAGTCACTGTAGGGAAAAAGAGACCTCATCTTGGCTTGTGTCCAGGATCTAATGTTCCTCTCCAGGGGCGACAGGGATCTCGGGGTTGCATTCCAGACTCACCCGGGGAGTCAGGCCTCGTCTCGAGGGGAAGCAAATGACTCCACTCTCCTCTCGAGTCGCGACGGATATCTCTTGGAGCCCACTGAGTGGCCTACAGGGAGCCAAGCTTCCTGTGGATTTTGGAGAGAGGACTCGGTATTGCTCTCCAGGCCATGCAGAAAAAGAAGGCCCTCATCTCGCGATGACAGGGGCATCTCGTTGGTTTTCTCGAGCTGAGGCACAAGTGTGGTGTTTCCCTCGTGGTAAGGCTGGGAGCTCAGGGAGCATCTTGTGCGGCGCCAGGGAAGTCAGGTCTCCATGCGCGTGGCGAGGGGGAGTGCGTCATTGCTCTCTTGTCATGATAGGGGATTTTGACCTCAAGACGCATTGAAGAAGGACTCTCAAGGTCTTTCTCAGGTTGTGGCAGGAAACCATGGGTTCCCTCGACTCATGCATGTTACGTCAGGGAGCTTCTCAGGTGCCTATGTGAAATCAGGGATACTGTGGAGTTGGGAGTGACCTCTCGGAACTCCACTGGGTTTGGTGAAATGGAAAAAGGCATCATCTTTAGATAAAGCAGGAACATCAGGTTTCCTCTTCATTTCTGCCTTGGATCGCGTGTTCCTGCAGAGTTGGGAGAGGAGAGTCAGGACTCATCTTGTGTGGAGGAATGGAAATCCGCTTGCATCTCGAGTTGTTCACGGGGTGACAGGCCTCTTGTAGAGCTGTATGTGGAACCTGCGGGTTTTTCCAGACGATGCACAGGGGTGTCAGTGCCCCTTTTGTTGTACCTTCATCCACAGGGTTGTCTTCAAAGAGGTGTCTGGTCATCGGGTTCTTCTCAAGAGTGTACTGGGAAATCGGGGTCTTTCGGCATGTGGCACCCCCCACGAGGCCACGTCTCGAAATTTCCCATGAGTCCGGCTTCATCCTGAGGTGTGCCGTGAATGTCGGGAACTCCTTTAAGTCAAAGCAGGGGAATCGACCCTCTTGTCGCTATCAGGAGGGGAGAAGGGGCTCAAAAGAAGTGGTGCCGGGAACCTCGGTGTTCCCCTCAAATGAAACCGGTGTGTCGGGGAACATTTGGGGTCGCATTAAGGGTGCCAAGTAACGTTTTGCACTTCAACACAGAACGTGGGACTTCTCTTGAGACACCGTAGTGAGCACGGGCCCCATCTTGTGATGACGGGGGAACCACGTGGTTTTTCTCGAGTTGCAGCAGGGAATTCAGGCTTCCTCTTGTGTTGGCCCAGGGAAGTCCAAATTTCCATACGAGTTGAGAGCTAGAGCTGGGGGTTGGCTCGAGTTATTGCAGGGCAAAAGAGACCTCATCTAGGCTTGTGTCTAGGACCTAATGTTCCTTTCAAGGGGCAACAGGGATCTCGGAGTTGCATTCCAGATCCTCCCGAGGAGTCAGGCCTCTTCAAGAGGGTAATGAATGGACTCCCCTCTCCTCTTGAGTCGCGACGGGTATCTCTTAGAGCCCATTGTGTGGCCTAAAGGGAGTCAAGCCTCCTGTGGAGATTGGAGAGAGGACTCGGGATTGCTCTCCAGGCCATGCAGGAAAAGAAGGCCCTCATAACGTGATGACGGGGGCGTCTTGTGCATTTTCTCGAGGTGCGGTGCAAGGATGGGGTTTCTCACAAGATACGATGGGGAGCTCAGGGAGTCTCTCGTATGGTGACAGGAAAGACAGGTCTCCATGCACGTGTGGAGGGGGAGCGCGTCATTGCTCTCGAGTCATGGTAGGGGAATCGGGCCTCAAGAGGCGTTGAAGAACGACTCTCAAGGTCTTTTTCCGGTTGCGGCAGGAAACCCTGGTTTTTCTCGACTTGTGCTGGTGACCTCAGGGAGCTTAACATGGTGCCTCTGAGAAGTCAGGGATTCTGTGGAGTTGGGAGGGGCCACTCGGGACACCACTGGGTGTGGTATAATGCAAGAGGGCCTCATCTCATGTTGAGGAAGGAACCTCAGGGTTCCTCTCCATTTCAGACTCTGATCTCAGGATTCCTGCAGAGTTGGGACAGGAGAGTCAGGCCTCGTATTCTGTGGAGAAATGAAACTTAGCTTGCCTCTCGAGTTGTTCACGAGGTAACAGGTCACTTGTCGAGCTGTATGTGGAACCTGCAGAATTTTCCAAAAGATGCACGGGTGTGCAGGGCCCCTCCTTGTTGTGCCTTCATCCAACGGGATGCATTCAAAGAAGTGTACGGGCATCGGGTTCTTATTAATAGCGGACCAGGAAATGGGGTCTTTCCGTATGTGGCACCACCCACGAGGCTACATCTCCAATTTCCTCGTGAGACCGGCCTCATCCTGAGGTGCGCTGGGAAGATTGGTAACGCCTTCCAGACAAAGCAGGAGAATCGACACTCCTGTTGCAATCAGGAGGGGAGAAGGGGCTCAAATGATGTGGTGTGGGGAACATGGGTGTTCCCCTCGAGTGAGGCATGTAAGTTGGGGAACTTTGGGGGTGCCATCATGGGTGCCAAGTACTGTTTTGCACTTCAGTGGGAACGTGGACATCTTTTGAGACGCTGTGGAGGGCAAGGGGCTCATGCTGCGAAGACGATGGAACCACGTGGTTTTTCTCGAGTTGTGGCGGGATTCTCGAGTTATGATGGGGATTTCAGGCTTCCTCTTGTGTTGGCCCTGGGAAGCGAAACTTCCCTTCGAGTTGCGAGCGAAAGCTGGGGGTTGTGCTCGAGTCACTGCAGGGCCAAAGAGACCTCACCTAGGCGTGTGTCCGGGACCTAATATTCCTCTCCAGAGAATGCAGGGATCTCGGGGTTGCATTCCAGGCTCCCCCGGGGAGTCAGGCCTCGTCTCGAGGGGAAGCCAAGGACACCGCTCTCCTCTCGAGTCGCGACGCAGGTCTCTTGGAGCCCCCTGAGCGGCCTCAAGGGAGTCCAGCCTCCTCTTCCGTTTGGAGAGAGGACCCGGGATTGCTCTCCAGGCCATGCAGGAAAAGAAGGCCCTCAGCTCGCGAGGACGGGGGCGTCTCAGGGGTTTCCTCGAGCTGCGGGGCCCGTGGGGGTTTTCTCCCGAGGCACGACGAGGATCTCAGGGAGCTTCTCGTGCGGCGCCAGGGAAGTCAGGTCTCCATGCGCGTTGCGAGGGGGAGCGCGTCATGGCTCTCGAGTCACGGGAGGGGACTAGGGCCTCGAGACGCGTTGAAGAAGGACTCTCGAGGTCTTTCTCGGGGGGCGGCGGGAAACCCTCGTTTCCCTCGCCTTCTGCCGGGGACCTTAGGGAACTTCCCAGGGTGCCTCTGAGAGCCGAGGGATCCTGTGGAGGTGGCGGGGCCCCTCGGGACTCCGCTGGGTCTGGCGCAACGGAAGAGGGCCTCACCTCGAGGGGAGGCAGGAACCTCAGGCTTCCTCTCCGTTTCGGACTCCGACCGCAGGGTCCCGGCAGAGTTGGGACAGGAGAGTCAGGCCTCGTCTTGTCTGAGGAAGGGAACCCCGCTGGCCTCTCGAGTTGCTCAGGGGGTCTCAGATCCCTGGTCGAGCTGTGTGTGGAACCCGCGGGTCTTTACTGACGATGCACGGGGGTGGCAGTGCCCCTTCGTCTTGTGCCTTCACCCACAGGGTTGCCTTCGAAGAGGGGTCTGGGACTCGGGGCCTTCTCAAGAGCGGACCGGGGAATCGGGGGCGTTCGGCATGTGGCCCCACCCACGTGGCTCGTCTCGAATTTCCTCGTGAGACCGGCCTCATCCTGAGGTGCGCCGGGACGGCCGGGAACCCCTTCCAGACCACGCAGGGGAATCGCCTCTCCTGTCGCGATCAGGAGGGGAGAAGGGGCTCAGAGGAAGCGGTGCCGGGACACTCGGTGTTCCCCTCGGGGGAACCCGGCGTGTCGGGGGACTTTTGGGGGTCGCAGGAAGGCTGTCAGCGACCGTTTCGCCCTTCAGGGCGGAACAGGGGACTTCCCTTGAGACGCCGTGGCGGGCAAGGGCCTCATCTTGCCAAGAGGTGGGAACCACGTGGTTTTTCTCGAGTTGCGGCGGGATTCTCGAGTTCCGACGGGGATCTCATCCTTCCCCTTGGGTTGGCCCTGGGAAGCCCAATCTTCCCCTCGGGTTGCGAGGGAAAGCTGGGGGTTGCGCTCGAGTCACTGCAGGGCCGAAGAGACCTCACCTAGGCGTGTGTCCGGGACCTAATATTCCTCTCCAGGGAAGGAAGGCATCTCGGGGTTGCATTCCAGGCTCCCCCGGGGAGTCAGGCCTCGTCTCGAGGGGAAGCCAAGGACTGCGCTCTCCCTCGAGTCGCGACGCGGGTCTCTTGGAGCCCCTGAGCGGCCTCAAGGGAGTCCAGCCTCCTCTTCCGTTTGGAGAGAGGACCCGGGATTGCTCTCCAGGCCATGCAGGAAAAGAAGGCCCTCAGCTCGCGAGGACGGGGGCGTCTCAGGGGTTTCCTCGAGCTGCGGCGCCCGTGGGGGTTTTCTCCCGAGGTACGACGAGGATCTCAGGGAGCCTCTCGTGCGGCGCCAGGGAAGTCAGGTCTCCATGCGCGTGGCGAGGGGGAGCGCGTCCTGGCTCTCGAGTCAAGGGAGGGGACTAGGGCCTCGAGACGCGTTGAAGAAGGACTCTCGAGGTCTTTCTCGGGGGGCGGCGGGAAACCCTCGTTTCCCTCGCCTTCTGCCGGGCACCTTAGGGAACTTCCCAGGGTGCCTCTTAGAGGCGAGGGATCCTGTGGAGGTGGCGAGGCCCCTCGGGACTCCACTGGGTCTGGCGCAACGGAAGAGGGCCTCACCTCGAGGGGAGGCAGGAACCTCAGGCTTCCTCTGCGTTTCGGACTCCGACCGCAGGGTCCCTGCAGAGTTGGGACAGGAGAGTCAGGCCTCGTCTTGTCTGAGGAAGGGAACCCCGCTGGCCTCTCGAGTTGCTCAGGGGGTCTCAGGCCCCTCGTCGAGCTGTGTGTGGAACCCGCGGGTCTTTGCGGACGATGCACGGGGGTGGCAGTGCCCCTTCGTGTTGTGCCTTCACCCACAGGGTTGCCTTCGAAGAGGGGTCCGGGCCTCGGGTCCTTCTCAAGAGCGGACCGGGGAATCGGGGGCGTTCGGCATGTGGCCCCACCCACGTGGCTCGTCTCGAATTTCCTCGTGAGACCGGCCACATTCTGAGGTGCGCCGGGACGGCCGGGAACCCCTTCCAGACCACACAGGGGAATCGCCTCTCCTGTCGCGATCAGGAGGGGAGAAGGGGCTCAGAGGAAGCGGTGCCGGGACCCTCGGTGTTCCCCTCGGGGGACCCCGGCGTGTCGGGGGACTTTTAGTGGTCGCAGGAAGGCTGTCAGGGACCGTTTCGCCCTTCAGGGCGGAACAGGGGACTTCCCTTGAGACGCCGTCGCGGGCAAGGGCCTCATCTTGCCAAGAGGTGGGAACCACGTGGTTTTTCTCGAGTTGCGGCGGCATTCTCGAGTTACGACGGGGATCTCAGCCTTCCCCTTGGGTTGGCCCTGGGAAGCCCAATCTTCCCCTCGGGTTGCGAGGGAAAGCTGGGGGTTGCGCTCGAATCACTGCAGGGCCGAAGAGACCTCACCTAGGCGTGTGTCCGGGACCTAATATTCCTCTCCAGGGAAGGCAGGCATCTCGGGGTTGCATTCCAGGCTCCCCCGGGGAGTCAGGCCTCGTCTCGAGGGGAAGCCAAGGACTGCGCTCTCCTCTCGAGTCGCGACGCGGGTCTCTTGGAGCCCCCTGAGCGGCCTCAAGGGAGTCCAGCCTCCTCTTCCGTTTGGAGAGAGGACCCGGGATTGCTCTCCAGGCCATGCAGGAAAAGAAGGCCCTCAGCTCGCGAGGACGGGGGCGTCTCAGGGGTTTCCTCGAGCTGCGGCGCCCGTGGGGGTTTTCTCCCGAGGCACGACGAGGATCTCAGGGAGCCTCTCGTGCGGCGCCAGGGAAGTCAGGTCTCCATGCGCGTGGCGAGGGGGAGCGCGTCCTGGCTCTCGAGTCAAGGGAGGGGACTAGGGCCTCGAGACGCGTTGAAGAAGGACTCTCGAGGTCTTTCTCGGGGGGCGGCGGGAAACCCTCCTTTCCCTCGCCTTCTGCCGGGCACCTTAGGGAACTTCCCAGGGTGCCTCTTAGAGGCGAGGGATCCTGTGGAGGTGGGGAGGCCCCTCGGGACTCCACTGGGTCTGGCGCAACGGAAGAGGGCCTCACATCGAGGGGAGGCAGGAAGCTCAGGCTTCCTCTGCGTTTCGGACTCCGACCGCAGGGTCCCTGCAGAGTTGGGACAGGAGAGTCAGGCCTCGTCTTGTCTGAGGAAGGGAACCCCGCTGGCCTCTCGAGTTGCTCAGAGGGTCTCAGGCCCCTCGTCGAGCTGTGTGTGGAACCCGCGGGTCTTTGCGGACGATGCACGGGGGTGGCAGTGCCCCTTCGTGTTGTGCCTTCACCCACAGGGTTGCCTTCGAAGAGGGGTCCGGGCCTCGGGTCCTTCTCAAGAGCGGACCGGGGAATCGGGGGCGTTCGGCATGTGGCCCCACCCACGTGGCTCGTCTCGAATTTCCTCGTGAGACCGGCCACATACTGAGGTGCGCCGGGACGGCCGGGAACCCCTTCCAGACCACACAGGGGAATCGCCTCTCCTGTCGCGATCAGGAGGGGAGAAGGGGCTCAGAGGAAGCGGTGCCGGGACCCTCGGTGTTCCCCTCGGGGGACCCCGGCGTGTCGGGGGACTTTTAGGGGTCGCAGGAAGGCTGTCAGGGACCGTTTCGCCCTTCAGGGCGGAACAGGGGACTTCCCTTGAGACGCCGTCGCGGGCAAGGGCCTCATCTTGCCAAGAGGTGGGAACCACGTGGTTTTTCTCGAGTTGCGGCGGCATTCTCGAGTTACGACGGGGATCTCAGCCTTCCCCTTGGGTTGGCCCTGGGAAGCCCAATCTTCCCCTCGGGTTGCGAGGGAAAGCTGGGGGTTGCGCTCGAATCACTGCAGGGCCGAAGAGACCTCACCTAGGCGTGTGTCCGGGACCTAATATTCCTCTCCAGGGAAGGCAGGCATTTCGGGGTTGCATTCCAGGCTCCCCCGGGGAGTCAGGCCTCGTCTCGAGGGGAAGCCAAGGACTGCGCTCTCCTCTCGAGTCGCGACGCGGGTCTCTTGGAGCCCCCTGAGCGGCCTCAAGGGAGTCCAGCCTCCTCTTCCGTTTGGAGAGAGGACCCGGGATTGCTCTCCAGGCCATGCAGGAAAAGAAGGCCCTCAGCTCGCGAGGACGGGGGCGTCTCAGGGGTTTCCTCGAGCTGCGGCGCCCGTGGGGGTTTTCTCCCGAGGCAAGACGAGGATCTCAGGGAGCCTCTAGTTCGCTGCCAGGGAAGTTAGGTCTCCATGCGCGTTGCGAGGGGGAGCGCGTCCTGGCTCTCGAGTCACGGGAGGGGACTAGGGCCTCGATACGCGTTGAAGAAGGACTCTCGAGGTCTTTCTCGGGGGGCGGCGGGAAACCCTCGTTTCCCTCGCCTTCTGCCGGGGACCTTAGGGAACTTCCCAGGGTGCCTCTGAGAGGCGAGGGATCCTGGGGAGGTGGCGGGGCCCCTCGGGACTCCGCTGGGTCTGGCGCAACGGAAGAGGGCCTCACCTCGAGGGGAGGCAGGAACCTCAGGCTTCCTCTGCGTTTCGGACTCCGACCGCAGGGTCCCTGCAGAGTTGGGACAGGAGAGTCAGGCCTCGTCTTGTCTGAGGAAGGGAACCCCGCTGGCCTCTCGAGTTGCTCAGGGGGTCTCAGGCCCCTCGTCGAGCTGTGTGTGGAACCCGCGGGTCTTTGCGGATGATGCACGGGGGTGGCAGTGCCCCTTCGTGTTGTGCCTTCACCCACAGGGTTGCCTTCGAAGAGGGGTCCGGGACTCGGGGCCTTCTCAAGAGCGGACCGGGGAATCGGGGGCGTTCGGCATGTGGCCCCACCCACGTGGCTCGTCTCGAATTTCCTCGTGAGACCGGCCTCATCCTGAGGTGCGCCGGGACGGCCGGGAACCCCTTCCAGACCACGCAGGGGAATCGCCTCTCCTGTCGCGATCAGGAGGGGAGAAGGGGCTCAGAGGAAGCGGTGCCGGGACACTCGGTGTTCCCCTCGGGGCACCCCGGCGTGTCGGGGGACTTTTGGGGGTCGCAGGAAGGCTGTCAGGGACCGTTTCGCCCTTCAGGGCGGAACAGGGGACTTCCCTTGAGACGCCGTCGCGGGCAAGGGCCTCATCTTGCCAAGAGGTGGGAACCACGTGGTTTTTCTCGAGTTGCGGCGGGATTCTCGAGTTCCGACGGGGATCTCAGCCTTCCCCTTGGGTTGGCCCTGGGAAGCCCAATCTTCCCCTCGGGTTGCGAGGGAAAGCTGGGGGTTGCGCTCGAGTCACTGCAGGGCCGAAGAGACCTCACCTAGGCGTGTGTCCGGGACCTAATATTCCTCTCCAGGGAAGGAAGGCATCTCGGGGTTGCATTCCAGGCTCCCCCGGGGAGTCAGGCCTCGTCTCGAGGGGAAGCCAAGGACTGCGCTCTCCCTCGAGTCGCGACGCGGGTCTCTTGGAGCCCCTGAGCGGCCTCAAGGGAGTCCAGCCTCCTCTTCCGTTTGGAGAGAGGACCCGGGATTGCTCTCCAGGCCATGCAGGAAAAGAAGGCCCTCAGCTCGCGAGGACGGGGGCGTCTCAGGGGTTTCCTCGAGCTGCGGCGCCCGTGGGGGTTTTCTCCCGAGGCACGACGAGGATCTCAGGGAGCCTCTCGTGCGGCGCCAGGGAAGTCAGGTCTCCATGCGCGTGGAGAGGGGGAGCGCGTCCTGGCTCTCGAGTCAAGGGAGGGGACTAGGGCCTCGAGACGCGTTGAAGAAGGACTCTCGAGGTCTTTCTCGGGGGGCGGCGGGAAACCCTCGTTTCCCTCGCCTTCTGCCGGGCACCTTAGGGAACTTCCCATGGTGCCTCTTAGAGGCGAGGGATCCTGTGGAGGTGGCGAGGCCCCTCGGGACTCCACTGGGTCTGGCGCAACGGAAGAGGGCCTCACCTCGAGGGGAGGCAGGAAGCTCAGGCTTCCTCTGCGTTTCGGACTCCGACCGCAGGGTCCCTGCAGAGTTGGGACAGGAGAGTCAGGCCTCGTCTTGTCTGAGGAAGGGAACCCCGCTGGCCTCTCGAGTTGCTCAGGGGGTCTCAGGCCCCTCGTCGAGCTGTGTGTGGAACCCGCGGGTCTTTGCGGACGATGCACGGGGGTGGCAGTGCCCCTTCGTGTTGTGCCTTCACCCACAGGGTTGCCTTCGAAGAGGGGTCCGGGCCTCGGGTCCTTCTCAAGAGCGGACCAGGGAATCGGGGGCGTTCGGCATGTGGCCCCACCCACGTGGCTCGTCTCGAATTTCCTCGTGAGACCGGCCTCATCCTGAGGTGCGCCGGGAAGGCCGGGAACGCCTTCCAGACCACGCAGGGGAATCGCCTCTCCTGTCGCGATCAGGAGGGGAGAAGGGGCTCAGAGGAAGCGGTGCCGGGACCCTCGGTGTTCCCCTCGGGGGACCCCGGCGTGTCGGGGGACTTTTGGGGGTCGCAGGAAGGCTATCAGGGACCGTTTCGCCCTTCAGGGCGGAACAGGGGACTTTCCTTGAGACGCCGTCGCGGGCAAGGGCCTCATCTTGCCAAGAGGTGGGAACCACGTGGTTTTTCTCGAGTTGCGGCGGCATTCTCGAGTTACGACGGGGATCTCAGCCTTCCCCTTGGGTTGGCCCTGGGAAGCCCAATCTTCCCCTCGGGTTGCGAGGGAAAGCTGGGGGTTGCGCTCGAGTCACTGCAGGGCCGAAGAGACCTCACCTAGGCGTGTGTCCGGGACCTAATATTCCTCTCCAGGGAAGGCAGGCATCTCGGGGTTGCATTCCAGGCTCCCCCGGGGAGTCAGGCCTCGTCTCGAGGGGAAGCCAAGGACTGCGCTCTCCTCTCGAGTCGCGACGCGGGTCTCTTGGAGCCCCCTGAGCGGCCTCAAGGGAGTCCAGCCTCCTCTTCCGTTTGGAGAGAGGACCCGGGATTGCTCTCCAGGCCATGCAGGAAAAGAAGGCCCTCAGCTCGCGAGGACGGGGGCGTCTCAGGGGTTTCCTCGAGCTGCGGCGCCCGTGGGGGTTTTCTCCCGAGGCACGACGAGGATCTCAGGGAGCCTCTCGTGCGGCGCCAGGGAAGTCAGGTCTCCATGCGCATGGCGAGGGGGAGCGCGTCCTGGCTCTCGAGTCACGGGAGGGGACTAGGGCCTCGAGACGCGTTGAAGAAGGACTCTCGAGGTCTTTCTCGGGGGGCGGCGGGAAACCCTCCTTTCCCTCGCCTTCTGCCGGGGACCTTAGGGAACTTCCCAGGGTGCCTCTGAGAGGCGAGGGATCCTGGGGAGGTGGCGGGGCCCCTCGGGACTCCGCTGGGTCTGGCGCAACGGAAGAGGGCATCACCTCGAGGGGAGGCAGGAACCTCAGGCTTCCTCTGCGTTTCGGACTCCGACCGCAGGGTCCCTGCAGAGTTGGGACAGGAGAGTCAGGCCTCGTCTTGTCTGAGGAAGGGAACCCCGCTGGCCTCTCGAGTTGCTCAGGGGGTCTCAGGCCCCTCGTCGAGCTGTGTGTGGAACCCGCGGGTCTTTGCGGACGATGCACGGGGGTGGCAGTGCCCCTTCGTGTTGTGCCTTCACCCACAGGGTTGCCTTCGAAGAGGTGTCCGGGCCTCGGGGCCTTCTCAAGAGCGGACCGGGGAATCGGGGGCGTTCGGCATGTGGCCCCACCCACGTGGCTCGTCTCGAATTTCCTCGTGAGACCGGCCTCATCCTGAGGTGCCCCGGGACGGCCGGGAACCCCTTCCAGACCACTCAGGGGAATCGCCTCTACTGTCGCGATCAGGAGGGGAGAAGGGGCTCAGAGGAAGCGGTGCCGGGACCCTCGGTGTTCCCCTCAGGGGACCCCGGCGTGTCGGGGGACTTTTGGGGGTCGCAGGAAGGCTGTCAGGGACCGTTTCGCCCTTCAGGGCGGAACAGGGGACTTCCCTTGAGACGCCGTCGCGGGCAAGGGCCTCATCTTGCCAAGAGGTGGGAACCACGTGGTTTTTCTCGAGTTGCGGCGGGATTCTCGAGTTACGACGGGGATCTCATCCTTCCCCTTGGGTTGGCCCTGGGAAGCCCAATCTTCCCCTCGGGTTGCGAGGGAAAGCTGGGGGTTGCGCTCGAGTCACTGCAGGGCCGAAAAGACCTCACCGAGGCGTGTGTCCGGGACCTAATATTCCTCTCCAGGGAAGGCAGGCATCACGGGGTTGCATTCCAGGCTCCCCCGGGGAGTCAGGCCTCGTCTCGAGGGGAAGCCAAGGACTCCGCTCTCCTCTCGAGTCGCGACGCGGGTCTCTTGGAGCCCCCTGAACGGCCTCAAGGGAGTCCAGCCTCCTCTTCCGTTTGGAGCGAGGAGCCGGGATTGCTCTCCAGGCCATGCAGGAAAAGAAGGCCCTCAGCTCGCGAGGACGGGGGCGTCTCAGGGGTTTCCTCGAGCTGCGGCGCCCGTGGGGGTTTTCTCCCGAGGCACGACGAGGATCTCAGGGAGCCTCTCGTGCGCTTCCAGGGAAGTCAGGTCTCCATGCGGGTGGCGAGGGGGAGCGCGTCATGGCTCTCGAGTCACGGCAGGGGACTAGGGCCTCGAGACCATTGAAGAAGGACTCTCGAGGTCTTTCTCGGGGGGCGGCGGGAAACCCTCGTTTCCCTCGCCTTCTGCCGGGGACTTTAGGGAACTTCCCAGGGTGCCTCTGAGAGGCAAGAGATCCTGTGTAGGTGGCGGGGCCCCTCGGGACTCCGCTGGGTCTGGCGCAACGGAAGAGGGCCTCACCTCGAGGGGAGGCAGGAACCTCAGGCTTCGTCTCCGTTTCGGACTCCGACCGCAGGGTCCCTGCAGAGTTGGGACAGGAGAGTCAGGCCTCGTCTTGTCTGACGAAGGGAACCCCGCTGGCCTCTCGAGTTGCTCAGGGGGTCTCAGGCCCCTCGTCGAGCTGTGTGTGGAACCCGCGGGTCTTTGCGGACGATGCACGGGGGTGGCAGTGCCCCTTCGTGTTGTGCCTTCACCCACAGGGTTGCCTTCGAAGAGGGGTCCGGGCCTCGGGGCCTTCTCAAGAGCGGACCGGGGAATCGGGGGCGTTCGGCATGTGGCCCCACCCACGTGGCTCGTCTCGAATTTCCTCGTGAGACCGGCCTCATCCTGAGGTGCGCCGGGACGGCCGGGAACCCCTTCCAGACCACGCAGGGGAATCGCCTCTCCTGTCGCGATCAGGAGGGGAGAAGGGGCTCAGAGGAAGCGGTGCCGGGACACTCGGTGTTCCCCTCGGGGGACCCCGGCGTGTCGGGGGACTTTTGGGGGTCGCAGGAAGGCTGTCAGGGACCGTTTCGCACTTCAGGGCGGAACAGGGGACTTCCCTTGAGACGCCGTCGCGGGCAAGGGCCTCATCTTGCCAAGAGGTGGGAACCACGTGGTTTTTCTCGAGTTGCGGCGGGATTCTCGAGTTCCGACGGGGATCTCAGCCTTCCCCTTGGGTTGGCCCTGGGAAGCCCAATCTTCCCCTCGGGTTGCGAGGGAAAGCTGGGGGTTGCGCCCGAGTCACTGCAGGGCCGAAGAGACCTCACCTAGGCGTGTGTCCGGGACCTAATATTCCTCTCCAGGGAAGGAAGGCATCTCGGGGTTGCATTCCAGGCTCCCCCGGGGAGTCAGGCCTCGTCTCGAGGGGAAGCCAAGGACTGCGCTCTCCCTCGAGTCGCGACGCGGGTCTCTTGGAGCCCCCTGAGCGGCCTCAAGGGAGTCCAGCCTCCTCTTCCGTTTGGAGAGAGGACCCGGGATTGCTCTCCAGGCCATGCAGGAAAAGATGGCCCTCAGCTCGCGAGGACGGGGGCGTCTCAGGGGTTTCCTCGAGCTGCGGGGCCCGTGGGGGTTTTCTCCCGAGGCACGACGAGGATCTCAGGGAGCCTCTCGTGCGGCGCCAGGGAAGTCAGGTCTCCATGCGCGTGGCGAGGGGGAGCGCGTCCTGGCTCTCGAGTCAAGGGAGGGGACTAGGGCCGCGAGACGCGTTGAAGAAGGACTCTCGAGGTCTTTCTCGGGGGGCGGCGGGAAACCCTCGTTTCCCTCGCCTTCTGCCGGGGACCTTAGGGAACTTCCAAGGGTGCCTCTGAGAGGCGAGGGATCCTGGGGAGGTGGCGGGGCCCCTCGGGACTCCGCTGGGTCTGGCGCAACGGAAGAGGGCCTCACCTCGAGGGGAGGCAGGAACCTCAGGCTTCCTCTGCGTTTCGGACTCCGACCGCAGGGTCCCTGCAGAGTTGGGACAGGAGAGTCAGGCCTCGTCTTGTCTGAGGAAGGGAACCCCGCTGGCCTCTCGAGTTGCTCAGGGGGTCTCAGGCCCCTCGTCGAGCTGTGTGTGGAACCCACGGGTCTTTGCGGACGATGCACGGGGGTGGCAGTGCCCCTTCGTGTTGTGCCTTCACCCACAGGGTTGCCTTCGAAGAGGGGTCCGGGCCTCGGGGCCTTCTCAAGAGCGGACCGGGGAATCGGGGGCGTTCGGCATGTGGCCCCACCCACGTGGCTCGTCTCGAATTTCCTCTTGAAACCGGCCTCATCCTGAGGTGCGCCGGGAAGGCCGGGAACCCCTTCCAGACCACGCAGGGGAATCGCCTCTCCTGTCGCGATCAGGAGGGGAGAAGGGGCTCAGAGGAAGCGGTGCCGGGGCCCTCGGTGTTCCCCTCGGGGGACCCCGGCGTGTCGGGGGACTTTTGGGGGTCGCAGGAAGGCTGTCAGGGACCGTTTCGCCCTTCAGGGCGGAACAGGGGACTTCCCTTGAGACGCCGTGGCGGGCCAGGGCCTCATCTTGCCAAGAGGTGGGAACCATGTGATTTTTCTCGAGTTGCGGCGGCATTCTCGAGTTACGATTGGGATCTCAGCCTTCCCCTTGGGTTGGCCCTGGGAAGCCCAATCTTCCCCTCAGGTTGCGAGGGAAAGCTGGGGGTTGCGCTCGAGTCACTGCGGGGCCGAAGAGACCTCACCTAAGCGTGTGTCCGGGACCTAATGTTCCTCTACAGGGAAGGCAGGGATCTCGGGGTTGCCTTCCAGGCTCCCCCGGGGAGTCAGGCCTCGTCTCGAGGGGAAGCCAAGGGCTCCGCTCTCCTCTCGAGTCGCGACGCGGGTCTCTTGGAGCCCCCTGAGCGGCCTCAAGGGAGTCCAGCCTCCTCTTCCGTTTGGAGAGAGGACCCGGGATTGCTCTCCAGGCCATGCAGGAAAAGAAGGCCCTCAGCTCGCGAGGACGGGGGCGTCTCAGGGGTTTCCTCGAGCTGCGGCGCCCGTGGGGGTTTTCTCCCGAGGCACGACGAGGATCTCAGGGAGCCTCTCGTGCGGCGCCAGGGAAGTCAGGTCTCCATGCGCGTGGCGAGGGGGAGCGCGTCCTGGCTCTCGAGTCACGGGAGGGGACTAGGGCCTGGAGACGCGTTGAAGAAGGACTCTCGAGGTCTTTGTCGGGGGGCGGCGGGAAACCCTCGTTTCCCTCGCCTTCTGCCGGGGACCTTAGGGAACTTCCCAGGGTGCCTCTGAGAGGCGAGGGATCCTGTGGAGGTGGCGGGGCCCCTCGGGACTCCGCTGGGTCTGGCGCAACGGAAGACGGCCTCACCTCGAGGGGAGGCAGGAACCTCAGGCTTCCTCTCCGTTTCGGACTCCGACCGCAGGGTCCCTGCAGAGTTGGGACAGGAGAGTCAGGCCTCGTCTTGTCTGAGGAAGGGAACCCCGCTGGCCTCTCGAGTTGCTCAGGGGGTCTCAGGCCCCTCGTCGAGCTGTGTGTGGAACCCGCGGGTCTTTGCGGACGATGCACGGGGGTGGCAGTGCCCCTTCGTGTTGTGCCTTCACCCACAGGGTTGCCTTCGAAGAGGGGTCCGGGCCTCGGGTCCTTCTCAAGGGCGGACCGGGGAACCGGGGGCGTTCGGCATGTGGCACCACCCACGTGGCTCGTCTCGAATTTCCTCGTGATACCAGCATCATCCTGAGGTGCGCCGGGAAGGCCAGGAACACCTTCCACACAAAGAAGGGGAATCGACTCTCCTGTCGCGATCAGGAGGGGAGAAGGGGCTCAGATGAAGTGGTGCCGGGACCCTCGGTGTTCCCCTCGACGGAACCCAGCATGTCGGGGAACTTTTGCGGTCGCATCAAGGGTGTCAAGTACCGTTTCGCCCTTCAGGGCGGAACATGGGACTTCCCTGGAGACACCGGGAACTTCGGTGTTCCCCTGCAGTGAGACCGGTATGTTGGGGAACTTTGGGGTCGCATCAAGGGTGCCAAGTAGCATTTCGAACTTTAAGATGGAACGTGGGACTTCTCTTGAGACTCTAGGTGGCAAGGGCCTCATATTGCGATGAAGGGGGAACCACATGGTTTTTAAGACTTGAGGCTGAATTCTCGAATTACGATGGGAAATTTAGACTTCCTCTTGTGTTTACCGTGGGAAGACCAATCTTCCATTCAAATTGTGAGGGAGAGATGGAGGTTGCTCTCGAGTCACTGCAGGGCAAAATAGACCTCATCTAGGCTTGTGTCTAGGACATAATGTTCCACTCCAGGGGCGACAGGAATCTCGGGATTGCATTCCAAACTCACCCGGGGAGTCAGGCCTCGTCTCCAGGGAAGCAAAGGACTCTGCTCTCCTCTCGAGTCGCACCGGGTATTTCTTGGACCCAACTGAGTGGCCTAAAGGGAGTCAATACTCCTGTGAAGTTTGGAGAGAGGACCAGGAATTGCTCTCCAGGTCAGGCAGGAAAAGAAGGCCCCCATCTCTCCTTGATGGGGGCATCTTGTGGTTTTTCTCGAAATGCGGCGCCAGTGTGGGTTTTCTCACGAGGTACGATGGGGTACTCAGGGAGCCTCTTGTATGGTACTAGGGAAGTCAGTTTTCCTGCTTGTGGCGAGGGGAGCGTGTCCTTGCTCTGGAGTCATGGTAGGGGAATCGGGCATCAAGAGACGTTGAAAAAGGACTCTCCAAGTCTTTCTCGGGTTACTTCAGAAAACTCTGGGTTCCCTCGACTTGTGCCAGTGACCTCAGGTAGCTTCTCAGGGAGCCTCTGAGAATTCAGGGATACTGTGGTGTTGGGAGGGGCCTCTCGGGACACCACTGAGTTTGGTTCAATGGAAGAGGGCCTCTTCTCTAGTTGAGGCAGGAACCTCAAGGTTCCTCTCCATTTCTGACTCCAATTGCAGGGTCCCTGAAGAGTTGGGACAGGAGAGTAAGGCCTCGTCTTGTGTGAAGGAATGCAACTTCACTTGCCTCTCGAGTTGTTCATGAGGTGACAGTCCACATTTGGAGCTGTGAGTGGAATCTGCAGGTTTTTCCAGACGATGCATGGGGATGTCAGTGTCCCTTCGTGTTGTGTCTTCATCCACAGGGTTGCCTTCGAAGAGATGTCCGGGCGTCAGGTTCTTATCTAGAGTGGACCGGGAATTCGGGATCTTTCAGCATATGGCACCAACCATGAGGCTACTTTTCGAATTTCCTCATGAGACCGGCCTCATCCGGAGGTTCGCGGGGAACGTCGGGAACCCCTTGCAGACAAAACATGGGAATCGACCCTTCTGTCGCGATCAGGAGGGGTGAAGGGGCTCACAGGAAGTGGTGCCGTGAACTTTGGTGTTTCCCTCGAGTGAGACCGGTATGTCAGGGAACTTTGGGGGTCGCATCCAGGGTGCCAAGTACCGTTTTGTACTTCAGGATGGAACGTGGGACTTCCCTTGATACGCTGCAGCGGCCAAGGGCCTCATCTTGCGATGACGGGGGAGCCACGTGGTTTTTCTCGAGTTGCGGCGGGATTCTCGAGTTACGACGGGGATTTCAGGCTTCCTCTTGTGTTGGGCCAGGGAAGTCCAATCATCCATTCGAGTTGCGAGGGAGAGCTGGGGGTTGCGCTCGAGTCACTGCAGGGCAAAGGAGACCTCATCTAGGCTTGTGTCCAGGACCTAATGTTCCTCTCCAAGGGCCACAGGGATCTCAGGTTTGCATTCCAGACTCACCCAGGGAGTCAGGCCTCATGTCAAAGGGAAGCAAAGGACTCCGCTCTCCTTTCGAGTCACGACGGGCACCTCTTGGAGCCCACTTTGTGGCCTAAAGGGAGTCAAGCCTCCTGTGAAGTTTGGAGAGAGGACTTGGGACTGCTCTCCAGGCCATGCAGGAAAAGATGGCCCTCATCTCGCGATGACGGAGGGATCTTGTGTGTTTTCTCGAGCTGCGGCGCCAGTGTGGGGTTTCACACGAGGTACGACGGGGAGCTCAGGGAGCCTCTCGTGTGGCTCCAGGGAAGTCAGGTCTCAATGTGCGTGGCGAGTGGGAGCGCATTATGGCTCTCGAGCTATGGTAGGGGAATCTGACCTCAAGACACATTGAAGAAGGACTCTCGAGGTCTTTCTTCGGTTGTGGCAGGAAACCCTTATTTCCCTCGACTTTTGCCGGTGGCCTCAAGGTGGTTCTCAGAATGCCTATGAGAAGTCAGGGATACTGTGGAGATGGGAGGGGCCTCTCGGGACTCCACTGGGTTTGTTTTAATGGAAGAGGGCCTCATCTCGGGTTGAGGCAGGAACCTCAGGTTTCCTCTCCATTTCTGACTCAGATCGAAGCGTGCCTGCAGAGTTGGGATTGGATACTCAGGCCTTGTCTTGTCTGAGGAAGGGAACTCCGCTTTCCTCTCTCATTGTTTAAGGGGTGACAGGCCAGTTGTGGAGCTGTATGTGGATCCTGCGGGGTTTTCCGGACGATGAACAGGGTTGCCAGTGCCCCCTCGTGTAGTGCCTTCATCCACAGGGTTGCCTTAGAAGAGGTGTCCGGGCATCGGGTTCTTATCAAGAGCAAGACCGAGAAATCGGGGTCTTTTGGCACGTGGCACCAACACGAGGCTACGTCTCGAATTTCTTCGTGAGACTGGCCTCATCCTGAGGTGCGCCATGAAGGTCGGGAACCCCTTCTAGACAAAGCAGGGGGATCGACCTTCCTGCCGTGATCAGGAGGGGAGAAGGGGCTCAAATGAAGTGGTGCCAGGAACTTCGGTGTTCCCTTGGAGTGAGACTGGTATATTGGGGAACTTTTGGGGTCGCATCAAGGGTGCCAAGTAGCATTTCGAAATTTATGACGAAACATGGGACTTCTCTTGAGACTCTGTAGCGGGCAAAGGCCTCATATTGCGATGAATGGGGAACCACGTGGTTTTTAAGAGTTGTGGTGGGATTCTCGAGTTCCAACGGGAAATTCAGACTTCCTCTTGTGTTGGCCCAATGAAGACCAATCTTCCATTCAAATTGCGAGGGAGAGATGGGTGTTGCTCTCGAGTCACTGTAGGGCAAAATAGACCTCATCTAGGCTTTTGTCCAGGACATAATGTTCCTCTCCAGGGGCAACAGGGATCTCGGGGTTGCATTCCAGACTCACCCGAGGTAAGGCCTTGTCTCGAGGGGAAACAAAGTACTCTGCTCTCCTCTCAAGTCGCGACAGGTATCTCTTGGAGCCCATTGAGTGGCCTAAAGGGAGTAAAGCCTCCTGTGAAGTTTGGAGAAAAGACCAGGGATTGCTCTCCAAGTCAGGCAGGAAAAGAAGTCCCCAATCTCGCGATGACGGTGGGTTTTCCCGAGCTGCGGCGCCAGTGTGGGGTTTCTCACGAGGTATGACAGGGAGCTCAGGGAGCCTCTCATGTGGCGCCAGGGAAGTCAGGTGTCCATGCGCATGGCGAGGGGGAGCGTGTCATTGCTCTCGAGTCATGGTAGGGGAATCCGTCCTCAAGACGCGTTGAAGACGGACTCTTGAGGTCTTTCTCGGGTTGCGGCAGGATACCCTGTGTTCCCTCGACTTGTGCCGGTGACCTCAGGGAGTTGCTCAGGGTGCCTCTGAGAAGACACTGATACTGTGGAGTTGGGAGGGGCCTCTAGGGACTCCACTGGGTGTGGTATAATACAAGAGGGCCTCATCTCGTGTTGAGGAAGGAACCTCAGGGTTCCTCTCCATTTCAGACTCCGATCTCAGGATTCCTGCAGAGTTGGGACAGGAGAGTCAGGCCTCGTATTCTGTGGAGAAATGAAACTTAGCTTGCCTCTCGAGTTGTTCACGAGGTAACAGGTCACTTGTCGAGCTGTATGTGGAACCTGCAGAATTTTCCAAAAGATGCACGGGTGTTCAGGGTCCCTCCTTGTTGTGCCTTCATCCTACGGGATGCATTCCAAGAAGTGTACGGGCATCGGGTTCTTATTAATAGCTGACCGGGAAATGGGGTCTTTCCGCATGTGGCACCACCCACGAGGCTACATCTCCAATTTCCTCGTGATACAGGCCTCATCCTGATGTGCGCTCGGAAGATCGGTAACCCCTTCCACACAAAGCAGGAGAAAAGACACTCCTGTTGCAATCAGGAGGGGAGAAGGGGCTCAAATGATGTGGTGCGGGGAACATGGGTGTTACCCTCGAGTGAGGCCTGTATGTTGGGGAACTTTGGGGGTGCCATCATGGGTGCCAAGTACCGTTTTGCACTTCAGTAGGAATGTGGGACTTCTTTTGAGACGCTGTGGCGGGCAAGGGCCTCATGCTGCGAAGACGATGGAACCACGTGGTTTTTTTCGAGTTGCGGCGGGATTCTCGAGTTACGACGGGGATTTCAGGCTTCCTCTTGTGTTAGCCCTGGGAAGCCCAAACTTCCCTTCGAGTTGCGAGGGAAAGCTGGATGTTGTGCTCGAATCACTGCAAGGCCAAAGAGACCTCACCTAGGCGTGTGTCCAGGACCTAATAGTCCTCTAAAGGGAAGACAAGGATCCCGGGATTGCACTCCACACTCCTCCGGGGAGTCAGGCCTCGTCTCGAGGGGAAGCAAAGGACTGCGCTCTCCTCTCGAGCCGCGACGCGGATCGCTTGGAGCCCACTGAATCGCCTCAAGGGAATCCATCCTACTCTTCAGTTTGGAGAGAGGACTCGGGATTGCTCTCCAGGCCAGGCAGGAAAAGAAGGCCCTCAGCTCGCGAGGACGGGGGCGTCTCAGGGGTTTCCTCGAGCTGCGGCGCCCGTGGGGGTTTTCTCCCGAGGCACGACGAGGATCTCAGGGAGCCTCTCGTGCGGCGCCAGGGAAGTCAGGTCTCCATGCGCGTGGCGAGGGGGAGCGCGTCCTGGCTCTCGAGTCACGGGAGGGGACTAGGGCCTCGAGACGCGTTGAAGAAGGACTCTCGAGTTCTTTCTCGGGGGGCGGCGGGAAACCCTCGTGTCCCTCGCCTTCTGCCGGGGACCTTAGGGAACTTCCCAGGGTGCCTCTGAGAGGCGAGGGATCCTGTGGAAGTGGCGGGGCCCCTCGGGACTCTGCTGGGTCTGGCGCAACGGAAGAGGGCCTCACCTCGAGGGGAGGCAGGAACCTCAGGCTTCCTCTCCGTTTCGGACTCCGACCGCAGGGTCCCTGCAGAGTTGGGACAGGAGAGTCAGGCCTCGTCTTGTCAGAGGAAGGGAACCCCGCTGGCCTCTCGAGTTGCTCAGGGGGTCTCAGGCCCCTCGTCGAGCTGTGTGTGCAACCCGCGGGTCTTTGTGGACGATGCACAGGGGTGGCAGGGCCCCTTCGTGTTGTGCCTTCACCCACAGGGTTGCCTTCGAAGAGGGGTCCGGGCCTCGGGCCTTCTCAAGAGCGGACCTGGGGAATCGGTGCCATTCGGCATGTGGACCCACCCACGTGGCTCGTCTCGAATTTCCTCGTGAGACGGGCCTCATCCTGAGGTGCGCCGGGAAGGCCGGGAACCCCTTCCAGACCACGCAGGGGAATCGCCTCTCCTGTCGCGATCAGGAGGGGAGAAGGGGCTCAGAGGATGCGGTGCCGGGACCCTCAGTGTTCCCCTCGGGGCATCCCGCCGTGTGGGGGACTTTTGGGGGTCGCAAGAAGGCTGTCAGGGACCGTTTCGCCCTTCAGGGCGGAACAGGGGACTTCCCTTGAGACGCCGTGGCGGGCAAGGGCCTCATTTTGCCAAGAGGTCGTACCACGTGGTTTTTCTCGAGTTGCGGCGGGATTCTCGAGTTACGACGGGGATCTCAGCCTTCCCCTTGGGTTGGTCCTGGGAAGCCCAAACTTCCCCTCGGGTTGGGAGGGAAAGCTGGGGGTTGCGCTCGAGTCACTGCAGGGCAGAAGAGACCTCACCTAGGCGTGTGTCCGGGACCTAATATTCCTCTCCAGGCAAGGCAGGGATCTCGGGGTTGCATTCCAGGCTCCCCCGGGGAGTCAGGCCTCGTCTCGAGGGGAAGCCAAGGACTCCGCTCTCCTCTCGAGTCGCGACGCGGGACTCTTGGAGCCCCCTGAGCGGCCTCAAGGGAGTCCAGCCTCTTCTTCCGTTTGGAGAGAGGACCCGGGATTGCTCTCCAGGCCATGCAGGAAAAGAAGGCCCTCAGCTCGCGAGGACGGGGGCGTCTCAGGGGTTTCCTCGAGCTGCGGCGCCCGTGGGGGTTTTCTCCCGAGGCACGACGAGGATCTCAGGGAGCCTCTCGTGCGGCGCCAGGGAAGTCAGGTCTCCATGCGCGTGGCGAGGGGGAGCGTGTCATGGCTCTCGAGTCATGGTAGGGGAATCGCGACTCAACACATTTTGAAGCACTCTCGAGGTCTTTCTTGAGTCACGGCAGAAAACCCAGGGTTCCCTCGTCTTGTGCCTGTGACCTCAGGGAGCTTCTCATTGTGCCTCTGAGAACTCAGGGATACTGTGGAGTTGGTAGGGGCCTCTCGGGACTCCACTGGTTGTGGTGCAATGGAAGACGGCTTCATCTCGAGTGGACGCAGGAACCTCAGGCTTCCTCTCCGTTTCTGACTCGGATCCCATGGTCCCTGCAGAGTAGGGACAAGAGAGTCACACCTAATCTTCTGTTGAGGAATGGACCTTCGTTTGCCTTTCGAGTTGTTTACAGGGTGACAGGCCACTTGTCGAAATGTCTGTGGGACCTGCGGGTTTTTCTGGAAGATGCACGCGTGTGTCAGTGCCCCTTCGTGTTGTGCCTTCATCCACAGGTTTTCCTTCAAAGAGGTGTGCTGGCATCGGGTTCTTTTCAAGAGTGGACCGTGAAATTGGGGTCTTTCGACATGTGGCACCACCCACGAGGCTACGTCTCGAACTTGCTCATGAGACCGGCCTCATCCTGAGGTGCGCCCGGAAGGTCGGGAACCCCTTGCAGACAGAGAAGGGGAGTCGACCCTGCTGTCGCAATCAGGAGAGGAGAAGGGGCTCAGATGAAGTGGTGCTGGGAACCTCGGTGTTCCCCTTGAGTGAGTCTGGTATGTCGCGGAACTTTTGGGGTCGCATCAAGGGTGCCAAGTACCGTTTCGCACTTCAGGATGGAACGTGGGACTTCTCTTGAGATGCTGTAGCGGACAAAGGGCCTCATCTTGCGATGACGAGGGAAGCACGTGGTTTTTCTCGAGTTGCGGTGGGATTCTCGAGTTACGACGGGGAATTCAGGCTTCCTCTTGTGTTGGCCCAGGAAGTCTAATCTTCCATTCGAGTTGCCAGGGAGAGCTGGGGATTGGGCTCCATTCACTGAAGGGCAAACTAGACCTCATCTAGGCTTGTATCCAGGACTTAATGTTCCTCTCCATAGGCGACAGGGATTTGGGGTTGCATTCCATACTCACCCGGGGAGTCAGGCCTCATCTCGAGGGGAAGCAAAGGACTCCACTCTCTTCTCGAGTCGCGACAGGTATCTCTTGGAGCCCACTGAGTGGTCTTTGCTCTGTAGGAGAGCTCTAGTGTTCATAAGCCTGTACATAAGTGAACACAGACATTCTGTGTGCATGTTGCTGCATACCCAAAATAGGGCCACAAGGAGCCTCATGCTCTCCATGCGGCGCGGAAGCTGTGCAGCCACGCAGCAGCTGAAGAATCCAACCAATTGCTCTTTTCTTACCTCTGACAGAGCTCGCATTGCCGTAGCCCTTGGCAGTTTGAAAACACTGGACCCTAACCCCTCTCAAAGTAGGCCTGGGTTCTAGTTCGAATAGAAAGTCAATAGCGGAGCTGAGGACAGGAACGCGGCAGTCATTTATCACACGCTCCTGCAGCCTGCTACTACAGGGACACTAACGCTAGAAGCTAGGAATGTCTTTGCAAGGTGCGCAAAGGACAAGGGAGAACCTCGACCCTGACTCTAGTATTTCAGTCCCCTGAGCAGATCTGAGGTTCTCCCGCTGTAGAAGCTAACCCATTCCTTTCAAATACAGGCTTCCTAACACAGGGCCAGTTGGCTGCTTGCTCTTCCACGAAGCAGGCTTCCTTAACTTGCAAGCTGTGAATTCCGCTTAACAGCCTGGAGGAAAATCGCTTCTTGGAAGATTTTTTTCAGAGGCTGTATCCCCGGAGCTGGGGCCAAGCTAGGGGACCCATACTGACAAGGGAAGGCAAAACCACATCCAATGTCTTTGCTCTGGAGGACAGCTTTGGTGAGCCTAAGTCTTTCAGGAATATTTCTGGCTCCAACAGAGTCAAATTCTGTGTGTGAAGCTGCACAGCCAAAATAGGGGAACAGAGAGCCTGATTCTCTCTGTGTAGCTTTGAAGCTGTCATTCAAACAACAGCTTGAGAATCCATACAATGCTCTCCCTTACTGCTAAGAGAATTCTCATTGCTGTCGTCCTTGACAGTTTGTAGAAATCCGCACCCTAACCCTTCTCCAAGTAGGCCTGGGTCCTAGCTCGGAACAACAGGCAACGGCGGAGCTGAGGCCAGTAAGGCACAAGTGAGGTCTCACACACTCTTGCAGCCTGATCGTCCAGGAGCAGTAAGGCCTCTTTTTCCCTGCAGGAGGCTCGCTTGCCTTGCCTCCTGTGAACTGCATTTCCCAGCCTGGGCGCAAAGCTGTTCCTGGAGATTTTTTCTCAGGGGCTGTTTCCCTGGAGCTGGGTCGGACCTCGGGGGCCCAACTCACAGGGGAAGACAAAACCACATGGACAGGTCTATGCTCTGTAGGAGAGCTCTAGTGAACCTCATCTCTCAGGAACATTCTTGGCTTCTACAGAGACACCTCTGTGCATGAAGCTACACACCCAACATAGTGGCAAAGGGAGTCTGATTCTCTCCGTGGGTGCTGATGCTTTGTGGCAAAGCACCTGCTAAGAATCCATCCACATAGGCTTCCCTCACCTTGACAGAGGTCTCATTGCTGTAGTCCTTGGCAGTTTGGAAAGAAGCAGACCCTTACCCTTCACCAAGTAGGCCCTTGTCCTTGTTTGAATGGAAAGGCAGTAGCTGAGCTGAGGCCAGTAAGGCGCCAGTCAAGTCTGACATATTCCCGATGTCTGCTCCTTCATGGAAAATAACGTTAGAATCTGGGAATGTCTTTGCAAGGCTGGCAAAGGGCAGTCAGGAACCTCGACCCTGCCTCTGGAATTTCTATCTTCTCAGCACATCTGGCGGTCTCGGTCAGGAGAAACTAACCCATTCCTTGCAAATATAGGCTTCCAAACACAGGCCGGTTGGCTGTCTCTTCTTGCCGAAGGAAGCTTGCTTATCCCACCTCCTGTGAACTCCGCTTCCCAGCCTGGGTGATAAGAGGTTCTTGGAGATCTTTTCTCAGAGGCTGTTTCCAAGGAGCAGGGGCTGATCCCAGAGACCCACACGCACAGGGGAAGGGAAAACCGCATGGATAAGTCTTTGCTCTCTAAGAGTGCTCTAGTGAACCTCAGTCTATGGGGAATATTCTTGGCTCCAACGGGGACATCTCTGTGTGGGAAGCTGCATTGCCAACATAGAGACACAGAGACCTGATTCTCTCTGTGCAGCTTTGACGCTGTCGTTCAAACAACAAATTGAGAATCCACACAATGCTCTCCCTTACCACTGAGAGAGTTATCATTGCTGTAGCCCTTCGCAGTTTCTGGAAATCGGCACACAAACACTTCTCCAAGTAGGCCTGGGTTCAAGTTCAGATGAACATGCAATAGCGGAGCTGAGGCCAGTAAGGCACCAGTCAGGTGTCACACACTCTGGCAGCCTGCTCCTCCAGGGACAGTAAGGCCTCTATTTCCCTTCAGGAGGCTCGCTTGCCTTACTTCCTGTGAACAGCGTTTCCCAGCCTGGGCGGAAAGCAGTTCCTGGAGATCTTTTCTCAGGGGCTGTTTCCCCGGAGTTGGGGCGGACCTCGGGGACCCAACTCACAGGGGAAGGCAAAACCACATGGACAGGTCTATGCTCTGTAGGAGATCTCTAGTGAACTGCCGGGGTCCAGCCCCAGCTGATCCAGGGTATTCGAAGCAGAGATGGCGTAGGCGAGGGTCAGGGAACAACTGCTTAATTAAACGTTAATTAAGGATATAAAGAGTAATAAAATGAGGATAGCTCAGTAGGAAAATTCAGTGGAGAAAAGAGGCTGAGTAGCTTGGTTTACGCGGGGGACCAATAAAACTTCAAGACAAGAAGCTTGCACCACTTACGTAGGCCGCAGGCGTCCTTCCGTTCTCCCGAAGGAGAGGAGACACTGAGGCCTCCCCGGTCGGATCTTAGAAGCCCAGGCAAAATTAGTAAGCTTGGTGGGTTCCGCGCTCCAGATGGAGACTCAACCAGAGTGAGAGAGAGACAGAGACATGGGGAGACCAGTATTTCGAGAAACTGATCCCAATTCTTTATTTTCCATGGTCTACTTTTATACACTGAGATGTTATGCAAAAGTCACGTGGGGTCAGCAGTCCTGACTTTTATCAAAGTCAGGTGCTTCATACAAAAGTATACAGAGGTCTTAGGGGTGTTACATCATCTTCTGGCCGGGGGGCCTGCTGACAATTTACGACCCTCTCCTTGTGACAGCGGTCAGTCAACCAGGACACTTATTTCTCCAGGGGTGATTATTCTTAAAACAGACGCCACCCAAATAAAGTTACATTCCTATAGGGTGAGGGTGTAGTGGGTTTTAGTTAAGGAAAGAATTTACTTAGCCTAAGGTCTAACGTGATTTATATCAAAGGTTAATACTTATTTCTTCTATATATTCATTAATGTGTATAAGGGCAGGGGATGTGGAGACTTAGCAGTAAACATCAGCTCAACAAATGAAAAACCCTTCACCAATATGATTTCTAATCAGCCCATTATACTTATACTAATAATTTTCTAACTTTTCTAAGGAACCTGTTTTTAGAAGGTTTAAAGCATCTCGTGCCTCTCATGGTTGGGAGGCTGTGAGCAATCACATGTGGCCGGACAAGCCTGTCAGGCAGGCTAGAGAACCTTCAGAGGAGTTTGTAGGTTAAAACACTCTTGTCACACCCAGGGGTTTTTATCAACTGGAGCTCTAGGTTAGCTCCTTCTCCGAAAGAGGTGGTGGGGGACAGCCCCCCGTAAAGTCAGAGGTGTAGGTGAGAGCACAAAGTAGTAAGGTAGGCAGGCTCTGGTTATGGGGGTAGATGCTCGAGGATTTCCAGGGGGACTCCTGAGGCTCGATCCCGCCTTTGCGTATGTCGAGCCTCCTTCCTCATGACCTTTGCCATGGGCGGAGTGCCTCACTCTGGCCCCCAACAGTGAACCTCCTCTCTCAGGAACATTCTTGGCTCCTATCGAGACACCTCTGTGCGTGTAGCTACACACGCAACGTAGGGGCAAAGGGAGCCAGATTCTTTCCGTGGGGTGCTGATGCCTTGTGGCAAAGCACCTGCTTGAGAATCCATCAGCTTACGCTTCCCTCGCCTTGACAGAGGTCTCATTGCTGTAGCCCTTGGCAGTTTGGAAAGAAGAGGAACCTTACCTTTCATAAAGTGGGCCCTTGTCCTAGTTTGAAAGGAAAGGCAAGAGCTGAGCTGAGGCCAATTAGGCGCCAGTCAAGTCTGACATATTCCCGAAGCCTGCTCCTTCATGGAAAATAACGCTGTAATCTAGGAATGTCTCTGCAAGGCTGGCAAAGGGCAGTCAGGAGCCTGCACCCTGCCTCTGGAATTACCGACTTCTGAACAGATCTGGAGGTCTCCCTTAGGGGAAGCTAACCCATTCTTCCAAATAGAGGCTTCCAAACGCAGGCCGCTTGGCTGCCTCTTGCTCTCTGAAGGAGGCCTGCTTTTCCCGCCTCCTATGAACCCCACATCCCAGCCTCTGGGAAAAGCGGATCTTGAAGATCTTTTCTCAGGGGTTGTTTCCACGGAGCTGGGGCCGAGCCTGGAGCCCCAAACGCACAGGGGAAGAAAAACCACATGGACAAGTCTTTGCTCTCTAGGAGAGCTCTAGTGAACCTCACTCGGTCAGGAACGTTCTTGTTTCCTATGGAGACACCCCTGTCTGTGAAGCTGTGTACCGAACATGGAGACACAGAGTCTGATTCTCTCTGTGCAGCTTTGAAGCTGTCGTTCAAACAACAGCTTGAAAATCCATACAATGCTCTTCCTTACCCGTGACACAGTTCTCATTGCTATACCCCTTGGCAGTATTTAGAAATCCATACCCAAACCCTTCTCCTAGTAGGCCTGGGTACTAGTTCAGAGGAACACGCAATGTCGGAGCTGAGGCCAGTAAGGCACCAGTCAGGTCTCACACACTCTGGCAGCCTGATCGTCCAGGGAGACTAAGGCCTGTTGTGCCTTGCAGGAGGCTCGCTTGTGTTACCTCCTGTGAACTGCGTTTGCCAGCCTGGGGGAATAGCGGTCCCTGGAGATCTTTTCTCAGGGGCTCCTTCCCCTGAGCTGGGGCTTACCTCAGGGACCCAACTCACAGGGCAAGGCAAAACCATATGGACAGGTCTATGCTCTGTAGCAGACTTCTAGTGAACCTCATCTCTCAGGAACATTCTTGGCTCCTATAGAGACACTTCTGTGTGTGAAGCTGCGTACCTAACATAGGGGCACAGAGAGCCTGATTCTCTCAGTTCATTTTGACCCTGTCGTTCAGAAAACAGCTTGAGAATCCATAAAATGCTCTCCCTTACCGCTGAGAGAATTCTCACTGCTGTAGCCTTTGGCACTTTGTAGAAATCCGCACCCAAACGCTTCTCCAAATAGGCCTGGGTCCTAGTTCGGAGGAACAGGCAATGGTTTAACTGAGGCCAGTAAGGCAACAGTCAGGTTTCACACATTCTGGCAGCCTGCTCCTCCAGGGACAGTAAGGCCTCTTTTTCTCTGCAGGAGATTCGCTTGCCTTACTTCCTGTGAACAGCGTTTCCCAGCCTCAGCGAAGCGGTTCCTGGAGATCTTTTCTCAGGGACAGTTTCCCCGGAGGTGTGGCGGACCTCGGGGACCCAACTCACAGGGGAAGGAAAAACCACATGGACAGGTCTATGCTCTGTAGGAGAGGTTTAGTGAACCTAATCTCTCAGGAACATTCTTGGCTCCTATAGAGACAACTCTGTGTGTGAAGCTACACTCCCAACATTGGGGAACAGGGATCTTGGTTCTCTCCGTGGGGTGCTGATGCTTTGTAGTAAAGCACCTGCTTGAGAATCCATCCTCTTAGGCTTCCCTCGCCTTGACAGAGGTCTCATTGCTGTAGCCCTTGGCAGTTTCAAAAAGAAGACCCTTACCCTTCATAAAGTAGGCCCTTGTCCTAGTTTGAATGGAAAGGCAATAGCTGAGCTGAGGCCAATAAGGAGCCAGTCCCGTCTGACACATTCCCGAAGCCTGCTCCTTCATGGACTATAACTCTAGAATGTTGGAATGTCTTTGCAAGGCTGGCAAAGGGCAGTCAGGAACCAGCACCCTGCCTCTGGAATTACCGACTTCTGAGCAGATCTGGAGGTCTCCTTTAGGAGAAGCTAACCCATTCCTTCCAAATAGAGGCTTCAAAACACAGGCAGGTTGGCTGCCTTTCGTGCCCGAAGGAGGCTTGCTTTTCTCTCCTCCTATGAACCCCAGTTCCCAGACTCTGGGAAAAGCGTATCTTGAAGATATTTTCTCAGGGGTTGTTTCCACGGAGCTGGGGCCGAGCCCGGGGCCCAAAGGCACAGGGGAAGGCAAGACCACATGGACAGGTCTATGCTCTGTAGCAGATCTCTAGTGAACCTCATCTCTCAGGAGCATTCTTGGCTCCTACAGAGACACCTCTGTGTGTGAAGCTGCGTACCTAACATAGGGGCAGAGAGAGCCTGATTCTCTCTGTTCATTTTGACGCTGTCATTCAGAAAACAGCTTGAGAATCCATAAAATGCTCTCCCTTACCACCGAGAGAATGCTCACTGCTGTAGCCCTTGGCACTTTGTAGAAATCTGCACCCAAACGCTTTTCCAAGTAGGCCTGGGTGCTAGCTCGGATGAACAGGCAATGGTGGAGCTGAGGCCACTAAGGTAACCGTTAGGTTTCACACATTCTGGCAGCCTGCTCCTCCAGGGACTGTAAGGCCTCTTTTACTCTGCAGGAGATTTGCTTGCCTTACTTCATGTGAACAGCATTTCCCAGCCTCGGCGAAGCGGTTCCTGGAGATCTTTTCTCAGGGACAGTTTCCCCGGAGGTGTGGCGGACCTCGAGGACCCAACTCACAGGGGAAGGCAAAACCACATGGACAGGTCTATGCTCTGTAGGAGAGGTTTAGTGAACCTAATCTCTCAGGAACATTCTTGGCTCCTATAGAGACAACTCTGTGTGTGAAGCTACACTCCCAACATTGGTGCACAGGGAGCTTGATTCTCTCCGTGGGGTGCTGATGCTTTGTGGCAAAGCACCTGCTTGAGAATCCATCCTCTTAGGCTTCCCTCACCTTGACAGAGGTCTCATTGCTGTAGCCCTTGGCAGTTTGCAAAGAAGAAGACCCTTACCCTTCATAAAGTAGGGCCTTGTCCTAGTTTGAATGGAAAGGCAATAGCTGAGCTGAGGTCAATAAGGAGCCAGTCCCGTCTGACACATTCCCGAAGCCTGCTCCTTCATGGAAAATAACTCTAGAATCTAGGAATATCTTTGCAAGGCTAGCAAAGGGCAGTCAGGAACCAGTACCCTGCCTCTGGAATTACCGACTTCTGAGCAGATCTGGAGGTCTCCTTTAGGAGAAGCTAACCCATTCCTTCCAAATAGAGGCTTCAAAACACAAGCAGGTGGGCTGCCTTTTCGTTCCCTATGGAGGCGTGCTTTTCTCTCCTCCTACGAACCCCGGTTCCCAGACACTGGGAAAAGTGGATCTTGAAGATATTTTCTCAGGGGTTGTTTCCAAGGAGCTGGGGCCGAGCCTGGAGACCCAAAGGCACAGGGGAAGGCAAGACCACATGGACAAGCCTTTGCTCTTTAGTATAGCTCTAATGAACCTCACTCTGTCAGGATCTTTCTTGATTCCTACGGAGACACACCTGTGTGTGAAGCTGCGGCCACAGAGATCCTGATTACCCCTGTGCAGCGCTGAGTCTGGGCGGCTAAACAACAGCTTGGGAATGCAGCCTGGGGCGCTTCCCTTCCCTCGGACAGAGCTCTCCTTGCGGTAGGCCTTGGTAGTTTGCATACAATGGGGCCCTAAGCCCTCTGCAAGTTGGCCTGGCTCCTAGGTCCAAAGGGCAGGCCAGAGCGGAGCTGAGGCTGTCAGGCTCCAGACACATCTCCCATACTCCTACATCCTGCTCCTACCCGGGCGTGAACGCTAGAAGCTGGGAAGGTACCTGGACCGTGCAGGGGCGGGGCGAACGCGGGCGGCGTGGGGCGGGGGTCGGCTTCTGGCGGGGGTGGGGGCGGGCTTCCCAGTTGTGCTCTGGGAGGTGGACACTGAGGCTGAAAACGCGCAGGGAGCGCACCCGGGACTGGGTAAACCCGGGCTGCGCGGGTCGAGATTCCGATGGCTTTGGGTGGGGGTCGGTCCCAGTTGTGCTCCCGGGGGTCGCCACTGCGGCTGGGAACGCGCCGGGAGCGCGGCAGGGGCGGGGCTAAACCTGGGGGCGCGGGGCGGGGGTCGGCTCATGGGGGGGATGGGGAGGGGTTCCCAGTTGTGCTCTCGGGGGTTTCAACTGCGGCTGGGAACGCCCATTTCGTCCGCTCCTGGGTCCCCAAGGATCGCCATCCCGTGGGTGCAGTGGAGGGCTGCGGACCACAGGTAAGGGAACTGGGACTGCGTGGAGCAGGGAACCAAGTATTCCGCCGTCTGTTGGCACATTCTCGGAGCTCCCCAAACTGGCGGTCGCAGAAAGGCCTTGCCTTTGGGGTCAAGGCCTTTACCACTCCACCCCTCTGCTGAAAAATCTCAGAGTCTGCGCGGTTCTTCCAAGCAGCCTAGTGTCCGCTGGAAGTCCAAGGGACAGAACACTGAACTCTGGCCGGCTGGCCCAGCCCTGCTTCTGGCACTTTGTAAGCCAGCGGGCCCTTGAGCACCTGCTGGGATGGGAAAGGGAAGGGTCCACGGACTGCACCCTAGAAACTTAGTAGGGTGCATGGATTTCAAACCCTGGTGGCCGCCCAGGCAGCAAAGAAGGGTGGAGGGCACCTTGCTGCCCTTTCATGGCAGAATCTGTGGTTGTACAGCTGCGTGGGCCTTTTCATGAGGACCCTGTGCAATAAAAGTTTGGTGTTTTGGAACTGAATAATTAGAACGTGTAAAAGCTTTAAATTATGTGGTGGTGTAATTAAAAAACAAAACAAAACAAAACCAAGCCCCAAGTGTTTTGCAAATGGGGGTTTAAATATTGAAGGACTGTATTCCTTGCACTGTGGCATTCTATCAAGAAGTGTGCAGGATTTTTTTTTTTTTTTAAGAAAAGTGTTCGAAGTGAGGGAAACAGGAAACCCAGAGGTGCCCCTGTATTTTGGGGAAGGCCTTAGGAGGTCACTTGGAAATGCTGCTGGCTGTGCGGGAGGGCGGCAGATGGGCTGTGCAGGCTTGTCCTTTGCATGGATGTTCTTGTGTGTGGAAACCCAGCTCGGAGCCATCTCCTGATGTGTAAGAATTTCGCAGACAAACCTTGAGTAAGCAATGCATTTTTTCCTAAGAAAATGTTTGTCTTAAGCGATGTAAATATCCTATGTATTTCCGCTAGACTCTGGCTTCAGGTCGGTTCCCCCAAAAGGCTCAGAAGCGATTTGAACAAAACAGCATATTTTCCTCCTAGCTTGTTGTCCTTATCTATGTTAAGGAAATGATATATTTGCCTGCAATACTGCCTTTCTTCAAGATTCATGTCAATCAAGTTTTGGCCCGGGATGACTCACCTGCTGCCAATATTATCTCAATGCATGTCGTGGGGGAAGGGCCTTGTGCCATTCCCTGAAACAGTTCCTTTCTTTCCTTAGCTGACTGCTAGTGCCTGTAGAATATCTGGCTAAAGACCAGCAGGGGGTACTCTTACTACCCCCCCCACCCCGCCTCAAGTCTAAGTCAGCAGCTTTCTCTCTCTCTTTAATACTTTAATAACACTTGATGACACAAAAGCTCTGAGCGATCAAATCATATCAAATCTTCATTTCAGATTGAAGATGCATTCCATGGTATTGCCATCTTAAGTCTTTCCATCGTTATGGAATATCTGTCCATGTATTCAGGATAGTTTTCAGCCAGGGTGTATAATTTCCAGTGTGCCAGTCTTGTCATCCTCGTTACATCCATGGCAAAGTGTTTTATTCATGTTGACATTATTGAAAGGGAATTTTTTTTAATTCCTTTTCAGATTATTATCTGGTAATATATACAGAAAAAACTGTGTAATCTTTCGTTTTTATCAGTTTGGACAGCTTGATAGTTGTCTTTAATTTCTTTACTTTCTGACACTTTAAGATTATCCTGGGACACATATGTAATACCTCACCCCTAAATTCAGACATGTGTTCAAAGAACTTCTGTCCTTTTATTTATTTATTCTTTAACATTGAAATCGTTTTGACTATGCTGGGTGTTCGTTGCTAGATGGAAGTAGCTAGGACCTCTGGACTGCAGTCTCTCATCTCTTGCTGACCTCTTGTTGACCTCTGCAGATTCCTGGTAGGTGGGAGCTTGTTAGTTCCTTGTTCCTTATCAGAACCTCCTGTGGTAAGTGTTTTTCTCTTCTCTGTTGCCTGGTAAGGGTGGGTGGTCATGGGCATCCCAAAGTTGGCTAGAAGTCAATTATTTAGGCAGGCTTGTGCATAGATATGGGAGAAGGCAATGGCACCCCACTCCTGGAAAATCCCAAGGACGGAGGGGCCTGGTAGGCTGCAGTCCATGGGGTGGCTAAGAGTCGGACACCACTGAGCGACTTCATTTTCACTTTTCACTTTCATGCATAGGAGGAGGAAATGGCAACCCACTCCAGTGTTCTTGCCTAGAGAACCCCAGGGACTGCGGGGCCTGGTGGGCTGCCATCTATGGCGTGGCACAGGGTCGGCCTCAACTGAACCACTTAGCAGCTGCAGCAGCAGCAGCAGCAGTGCATAGATATCAAAGGGGATGAGAACAGTCAGGTAGGATCACATATGTCACCGTGAAACAATACTTCTCCTCTTAGCCAAAGCTAACAAAAGATTTCTGTTCTAGGTCAACCTAGAAGAGATCACTTAAGAGGTAAAGAAACTTAAACTCCATTAGCAAAGGCAGTTCAACATCTCAAGAAAACTTGTGCTAGGCACAAAACTCTTTTCTGGGGGCCTACTTTCCCTACAACCTCCTTATCCCATTCTGTACCCATTCCTTTGCTTCTCCCGTCCTGAAAATGCCACCTGTAAGACAGAACTACTTCGTTTTCCTTCTTAAAGTGTGATTGCATTCGATACATTCTTGTAATAACAAGTCATACATTTCCCTTCAGCAACCAAGAACTGACTCTTATATTGGCATTTGATAGATTGGTGAGCATACCTATCAGTGATAATAGCGCCCACCCCGCTTCCTGCAAGAACAGAACAAAACAAAACAAAACAAAAAAATTGCTTTCTTACATTTAATATGTTCGGATGGTGCCAGTCACTATTCATGCAGAGTCAAAAATGTCTTTTGTTTCTGTGTAAAAGTGAGGTCCTTTCAAGTCGTGAATGTTTAAGAAGTTTCATTTATTTGGAAGTGACCTAGCTATTCAATACACTGTCGTCACTTAGTTTAGCACCAGGATAGAAACTCAGGTAACCAAAACACCTGGAGGAACGATTGTAAGTTCAGTTCAGTTCAGTTGCTCAGTCGAGTCTGACTCTTTGGGACCCCGTGGCCTGCAGGACGCCAGGCTTCCGTGTCCATCACCAACTCCAGGGGCTTGCTCAAACTCATGTCCATCGAGTCAGTGATGCCATCCAACCATCTTATCCTCTGTCATCCCCTTCTCCTCTGCCTTCAATCAAGACTATGAGAGGCAGATATTTTAGAGTATAATTATTGTTAAGAGTTTATCTAAAAGCTCATATCACATTTACATTTTTTACATTGGTTGTTGCTGTTTCCAGGTACTTTCTTGCTGACAAGCTTGTGACACATATAACAATAGAGCAATTTTTACCTTAGAATAAACCTAGGCACTATGAACATGTTGTGCTTAATGTTGTTGACTCTTAGACATGTCTATAGTGGAGGAGCAAAACCAAAAATACTAGATATTTAATATTGACTAGTTCCCAGTTCACGGGACTCTGACATTCATTTAGGTCAATGTTTTCTTGTATTTCCAGCAGTTTGATTTGGAAGGGCTGCCTTGTCTTGAGACCATTGAAATCAGAACTCAGAACTTGAGCAATATTATCAAAAAACACAAGGCTCACACTGACACATACCTTAATCCAGAGAGACAGACAAGACATCTTCCAGTTTTCCGCCTGAGATTTAAAATATTTCTTTGAGCCGTTTTCCTGGGGAGTGGGGGGGAGGAGTGGGGGTGGCAGCGAGGCAGGCTTGGGTAACAAGCTAATTGTTGGTCATTGCATATGCAAAGAACCAGCTTTCCGGGTTCCAAGGAAAAAAGTTTCCTTGGTACCCAATTTTGTTTGGATCTATAGACTCTCATGGCCCTCCTAGGTCAGGACATCTTTCCTTTCTGTAGTCCTCGTTTTCTCCCTAAATCATAGACAGCTTGGATTGTCTCTGTGGGGTGGATGTATTGTCCTCGTGTTTGACCTGGCGGCAGTAGCGAGGTCCGAGAGCCTCTCCTGGAACCGGGCGTGGGGACGGGGCTCACCAGGAGCCCCTGGTGGAAGTGGGCAACGCCCCGGGAGCGCGCCAGGGGCGGGGCGATCCCGGGCGGCGCGGGTCGGGGTTCTGGTCGGGAGGGGGTGGGGGGCGGTAACAGTTGTGCTCTCGGGGGTCCCCACTGCAGCTGGAAACGCGCTGGGAGTGCGGCAGGGGCGGGGTGAACCCGGGTGGCGCGGGGCGGGGTTCGGCTCCTGGCGGGGGTGGGGGAGGGCTTCCCAGTTGTGCTCTCGGTGGTGGCCACTGCGGCTGGAAACGCGCCGGGAGCGCACCCGGGGCGGGGTAAAACTGGGCTGCGCGGGTCGAGATTTAGATGGCTGCGGGTGGGGGTTCGGTCCCAGTTGTGCTCTCGGGGGTCGCCACTGCGGCTAGGAACGCCCATTTCCTATGCTCCTGTGTCCCCAAGGATCCACATCTAGTGGGTGCAGCGGAGGGCTGCGGGCCACAGGTCAGGGAACTGGGACTGCTTGGAGCAGGGAACCAAGTATTCCGCCCTCTGTTGGCACATTCTCGGAGCTCCCCAACCTGGCGGTGGCAGAAAGGCCTCGCCCTTGGTGTCAAGGCCTTTACCGCTCCACCCCTCTGCTGAAAAATCTCAGTCTGCACGGTTTTCCCAAGCAGCCTAGTGTCCCCTGGAAGTCCAAGGGACAGAACACTGAACTCTGGCCGGCTGGCCCAGCCCTGCTTCTGGCACTTTGTAAGCCAGCGGGCCCTTGAGCACCTGCTGGGATGGGAAAGGGAAGGGTCCACGGATTGCACCCTAGAAACTTAGTAGGGTGCATGGATTTCAAACCCTGGTGGCCGCCCAGGCAGCAAAGAAGGGGGGAGGGCACCTTGCTGCCCTTTCATGGCAGAATCTGTGGCTGTCCTGATGCGTGGGCCTTTTCATGGGGACCTTGTGCAATAAAAGTTTGGTGTTTTGGTACTGAATAATTAGAAATTGTAAAAAGTTTAAATTATGTGGTGGTGTAATTAAAAAACAAAACAAAACAGAACCAAGCCCCAAGTGTTTGGCACAGGGAGGTTTAAGTATCGAAGGCCTGTTTTCCTTGCACTGTGGCATTCTATCAAGAAGTGTGCAGGATTTTTTTTTTTTTTTAAGAAAAGTGTTCGAAGTGAGGGAAACAGGAAACCCAGAGGTGCCCCTGTATTTTGGGGAAGGCCTTAGGAGGTCACTTGGAAATGCTGCTGGCTGTGGGGGAGGGGGGCAGATGGGCTGTGCAGGCTTGTCCTTTGCATTCATGTTCTTGTGTGTAGAAACCCAGCTCGGAGCCATCTCCTGATGTGTAAGAATTTCGCAGACAAACCTTGAGCTAAGCAATGCATTTGTTCCTGAGGAAATGTTTGTCTTAAGCGATGTAAATATGCTATGTATATGTGCTGGACTCTGGCTTCAGGTCGGTTCCCCCAATAGGCTCAGAAGCGACTTGAACAAAACAGTATGTTTTCCTCGTACCTTGTTCTCCTCATCTATGTTAAGGAAATGATATATTTGCCTGGAATACTGCCTTTCTTCAAGATTCATGTCAATCAGTTTTTGGCCCAGGATGACTCACCTGCTGCCAATGTGACCTCAAGGCATGTCGTGGGGGAGGGGCCTGGTGCCATTCCCTGAGACAGTGCCTTTCTTTCCTTAGCTGACTGCTAGTGCCTGTAGAATATCTGGCTAGAGACCAGCAGGGCGTACACCCCGCCTCAAGTCTAAGTCAGCAGCTTTCTCTATCTCATTTATACTTTAATAACAATTGATGACACAAAAGCTCTGAGCGATCAAATCATATCAAATCTTCATTTCAGATTGAAGATGCATTCCATGGTATTGCCATCTTAAGTCTTTCCATTGTTATGGAATACCTGTCCATGTATTCAGGATAGTTTTCAGCCAGGGTGTATAAGTTCCAGTGTGCCAGTCTTGTCATCCTCGTTACATCCATGGCAAAGTGTTGTATTCATGTTGACATTATTGAAAGGGAATTTTTTTTAATTCCTTTTCAGATTATTATCTGGTAATATATACAGGAAAAACTGTGTAATCTTTCGTTTTTATCAGTTTGGACAGCTTGATAGTTGTCTTTAATTTCTTTCCTTTCTCATACTTTAAGATTTTCCGGGCACCGTACATGTACTGCCTCACCCCTAATCTCAGTCATGTGTTCAAAGAACTTCTGTCCTTTATTTGTTTACTTATTTTTTGCAACATTGAATTCGTTTTGACTATGCTGGGTCTCTGCTGCAAGATGGAAGTTGCTAGGACCTCTGGACTGCAGTCTTCCATCTCTTACTGACCTCTTGTTGACCTCTGCAGAATCCTGGTTGGCGGGAGCTTGTTAGTTCCTCGTTCCTTACCAGGACCTCCTGTGGTAAGTGTTTTTCTCTTCTCTGTTGCCTTGTAAGGGTGGATGGTCATTGGCATCCCAAAGCTAGCTGGAAGTCAATGATTTAGGCAGGCTTGTGCATAGATATGGGAGAAGGCAATGGCACCCCACTCCAGTACTCTTGCGTGGAAAATCCCATGGATGGAGGAGCCTGGTAGGCTGCAGTCCATGGGGTCGCTAAGAGTCGGACACCACTGAGCGACTTCACGTTCACTTTTCACTTTCATGCATGGGAGGAGGAAATGGCAACCCACTCCAGTGTTCTTGCCTAGAGAACCCCAGGGACTGCGGGGCCTCGTGGGCTGCCGTCTATGGGGTCTCACAGAGTCGGACACGACTGAAACGACTTAGCAGCAGCAGCGGCGGCAGCAGCAGCAGAAGCAGTGCATCGATATCAAAAGGGCTGCAAACAGTCAGGAAGGATCACATATGTCACCGTGAAACACTACTTCTCCACTTAGCCAAAGCTAACAAAAGATTTCTGTTCTAGGTCAACCTAGAAGAGATCACTTAAGAGGTAAAGAAACTTAAACTCCATTAGCAAAGGCAGTTCGACATCTCAAGAAAACTTGTGCTAGGCACAGAACTCTTTTCTGGGGGTCCACTTTCCCTACAACCTCCTTAACCCATTCTGTACCCATTCCTTTGCTTCTCCCATCCTGAAACGGCCACCTGTAAGACAGAACTACTTTGTTTTCCTTCCTCAAGTGCCATTGCATTCCACATACTTTCTTGTAATAACAAGTCATACATTTCCCTTCAGCAACCAAGAACTGACTTTTATATTGGCATTCGCTATAGCCCGCCCCCCTCCCCCCACCCCCAAGAACAGAACAAAACAAAACAAAACAATTGCTTTCTTACATTTAACATGTCAGGATGGTGCCAGACACTATTCATGGAGAGTCAAAAATCTCTTTTGTTTCTGTGTAAAAGGGAGGTCCTTTCAAGTCGTGAATGTTTCAGAACTTTCATTTATTTGGAAATGACCTAGCTATTCAATACACTGTCGTCACAAGGATGGAAACTCGGGTAACCAAAACTCCTGGAGAAACGTTTGTTAGTTCAGTTCAGTTCAGTTGCTCAGTCGTGTCTGACTCTTTGGGACCCCGTGGCCTGAAGGACGCCAGGCTTCCGTGTCCGTCACCAGCTCCAGGGGCTTGCTCAAACTCATGTCCATTGAGTCAGTGATGCCATCCAACCATCTTATCCTCTGTCATCCCCTTCTCCTCTGCCTTCAATCAAGACTATGAGAGGCAGATATTTTAGAGTATAATTATTGTAAAGAGTTTGTCTAAAAGCTCATATCACATTTACATTTTTTACTTTTGTTGTTGTCGTTTCCAGGTAGTTTCTTGCTGACAAGCTTGTGACAGATATAAAAATAGAGCAATTTTTACCTCAAAAGGAACCTAGGCACTATGAACATGTTGTGCTTAATGTTGTTGACTCTTAGACATGTCTATAATGGAGGAGCAAAACCAAAAATACTAGATATTTAATATCGACTAGTTCCCAGTTCACGGGACTCTGACATTCATTTAGGTCAAAGTTTTCTTGTATTTCCAGCAGTTTGATTTGGAAGGGCTGCCTTGTCTTGAGACCATTGAAATCAGAACTCAGAACTTGAGCAATATTATCAAAAAACACAGGGCTCACACTGACACATACCTTAATCCAAACAGACAGACAAGACATCTTCCAGGTTTCGGCCTGAGATTTAAAATATTTCTTTGAGCCAGTCTTCTGGGGAGTGGGGGGAGTGGGGGTGGCAGCGAGGCAGGCTTGGGTAACAAGCTAATTGTTGGTCATTGCATATGCAAAGAACCAGCTTTCCGGGTTCCAAGGAAAAAAGTTTCCTTGGTAACCAACTTTGTCTGGTTCTATAGAATATCATGGCCCTCCTAGGTCAGGTCATCTTGCCTTTCTGTAGTCCTCGTTTTATCCCTAAATCATAGACAGCTTGGATTGTCTCTGTGGGGTGTATGTATTGTCCTCATGTTTGACCTGGCGGCAGCAGCGAGGTCCGAGAGCCTCTCCTGGAACTGGGAGTGGGGACGGGGCTCACCGAGAGCCACTGGTGAAGGTGGGCAGCGCCCCTGGAGCGCGGCAGGGGCGGGGCGAACCCGGGCGGCGCAGGGCGGGTGTCGGCTCCTGGTGGGGGTAGGGGAGGGCTTCCCAGTTGTGCTCTCGGAGATGGCCACTGCAGCTGGAAACGCGCCGGGAGTGCAGCCAGGGTGGGGTAAACCTGGGCTGCACAGGTCGAGATTCCGCTCACTGTGGGTGGGGGGTCGGTCCCTGTTGTGCTCCCGGGGGTCGCCAATATTGCTGGGAACCCACCGGGAGCCCGGCAGGGCCGGGGCGAAACCTGGCGTTGCGGGGCAGGGTGGGGTTCCGTTCGCAGTGGGGGTCGGCTCCTGGCGGGGGTGGGGGAGGGCTTTCCAGATGTGCTGTTGGGGGTCGCCATTGCGGCTGGGAATGCCCATTTCGTGAACTCCTGGATCCCCAAGGATCGGCATCCATTGGCCACAGCGGAGGGGTGCGGAACACAGGTAAGGGAACGGGGACTGCGTGGAGCAGGGAACCATGTATTCCGCCCTGTGTTGGCACAGTCTCAGAGCTCCCCAACCTGGCAGTCGCAGAAAGGCCTCGTCTTTGGGTCAAGGCCTTTACCGCTCCACCCCTCTGCTGAAAAACCTCAGAGTCTGCGCGGTTTTCCCAAGCAGCCTAGTGTCCGCTGGAAGTCCAAGGGACATAACCCTGAATTCTGGCCGGCTGGCCCAGCCCTGCTTCTGGCACTTTGTAGGCCAGCGGGCCCTGGAGCACCTGCTAGGATGGGAAAGGGAAGGGTACGCGAATTGCACCCTGGTGGCCGCCGAGGCAGCAAAGAAGTGGGGAGGGCACCTTACTGCCCTTTAATGGCAGACAGAATCTGTGGCTGTCCTGCTGCGTGGGCCTTTTCATGGGGACCTTGTGCAATAAAAGTTTACCGGTGACCTTAGGGAACTTCCCAGTGTGCTTCTGACAGATGAGGGATGCTGTGGAGTTGGCGGGGCCTCTCAGGACTCCGCTGGGTTTGGCGCAATGGAAGAGGGCCTCATCTCCAGGGAAGGCAGGAACCTCAGGCTTCCTCTCCGTTTCAAACTCCGACCGCAGGGTCCCTGCAGAGTTGGGACAGGAGAGTCAGGAATCGTCTTGTCTGAGGAAGGGAACTCCGCTTGCCTCTCGAGGAGCTCAGGGGGTCTCAGGCCCCTTGTTGAGCTGTGTGTGGAACCTGCGGGTGTTTCCGGAAATGCACGACGGTGACAGTGCCCCTTCGTGTTGTGCCTTCACCCACTGGGTTGCCTTCGAAGAGGTGTCCGGGCCCCGGGTTCTTTTCAAGAGCGGACAGGGAAATCGGGGTCTTTCGGCATGAGGGACCACCCACGGGGCTAGTCTCAAATTTCCTAGTGAGGCCGGCTTCATCCTGAGTTGTGCTGGGAAGGCCGGGGACCCTTCCAGACAATGCAGGGGGATCGACTCTCCTGTCGCCATCAGGAGGGGAGAAGGGGCTCAGATGAAGTGGGGATGGAACCCTCGGTGTTACCCTCGAGGGAAACCGGCGTGTGGGGGACTTTTGGGGGTTGCATGAAAGGAGTCAGGTACCGTTTCGCACTTCAGGACAGAACCTGGGACTTCCCTTGAGACGCCGTAGCGGGCAAGGGCCTCATCTTGCGAAGACGTTGGGACCATGTGGATTTTCTCGAGTTGCGGCGGGATTCTAGAGTTACGAAGTGGATTTCAGGCTTCCTCTTGTGTTGGCCCCGGGAAGCCTAATCTTCCATTCGAGTTGCGAGGGAAAGCTGAGGGTTGCACTCGAGTCACTGTAGGGCAAAATAGACCTCATCTAGGCTTGTGTCTAGGACATAATGTTCCACTCCAGGGGCGACAGGGATCTCGGGGTTGCATTCCAAACTCACCCGGGGAGTCAGGCCTCGTCTCGAGGGAAGCAAAGGACTCCGCTCTCCTCTCGAGTCGCACCGGGTATTTCTTGGACCCAACTGAGTGGCCTAAAGGGAGTCAATCCTCCTGTGAAGTTTGGAGAGAGGACCAGGGATTGCTCTCCAGGTCAGGCAGGAAAAGAAGGCCCCCATCTCTCCTTGACGGGGGCATCTTGTGGTTTTTCTTGAACTGCGGCGCCACTGTGGGTTTTCTCACGAGGTACGATGGGGTACTCAGGGAGCCTCTTGTGTGGTACTAGGGAAGTCAGTTTTCCTGCTTGTGGCGAGGGGAGCGCGTCCTTGCTCTGGAGTCATGGTAGGGGAATCGGGCATCAAGAGACGTTGAAAAAGGACTCTCCAAGTCTTTCTCGGGTTACTTCAGGAAACTCTGGGTTCCCTCGACTTGTGCCAGTGACCTCAGGTAGCTTCTCAGGGAGCCTCTGAGAATTCAGGGATACTGTGGTGTTGGGAGGGGCCTCTCGGGACACCACTGAGTTTGGTTCAGTGGAAGAGGGCCTCTTCTCTAGTTGAGGCAGGAACCTCAGGGTTCCTCTCCATTTCTGACTCCGATCGCAGGGTCCCTGAAGAGTTGGGCCAGGAGGGTAAGGCCTCGTCTTGTGTGAAGGAATGCAACTTCACTTGCCTCTCGAGTTATTCACGGGGTGACAGTCCACATTTGGAGCTGTGAGTGGAATCGGCGGGTTTTTCCATACGATGCATGGGGATGTCAGTGTCCCTTCGTGTTGTGCCTTCATCCACAGGGTTGCCTTCGAAGAGATGTCCGGGCGTCAGGTTCTTATCTAGAGTGGACCGGGAATTCGGGATCTTTCAACATGTGGCACCAACCATGAGGCTACTTTTTGAATTTCCTCATGAGACCGGCCTCATCCGGAGGTTCGCGGGGAACGTCGGGAACCCCTTGCAGACAAAGCATGGGAGTCGACCCTCCTGTCGCGATCAGGAGGGGTGAAGGGGCTCACAGGAAGTGGTGCCATGAACTTTGGTGTTTCCCTCTAGTGAGACCGGTATGTCAGGGAACTTTGGGGGTCGCATCAAGGGTGCCAAGTACCGTTTTGTACTTCAGGATGGAACGTGGGACTTCTCTTGATACGCTGTAGCGGCCAAGGGCCTCATCTTGCGATGACGGGGGAGCCACGTGGTTTTTCTCGAGTTGCGGCGGGATTCTCGAGTTACGACGGGGATTTCAGGCTTCCTCTTGTGTTGGGCCAGGGAAGTCCAATCATCCATTCGAGTTGCGAGGGAGAGCTGGAGGTTGCGCTCGAGTCACTGCAGGGCAAAGGAGACCTCATCTAGGCTTGTGTCCAGGACCTAATGTTCCTCTCCAAGGGCCACAGGGATCTCAGGTTTGCATTCCAGACTCACCCAGGGAGTCAGGCCTCGTGTCGAAGGGAAGCAAAGGACTCCGCTCTCCTTTCGAGTTGCGACGGGCACCTCTTGGATCCCACTTTGTGGCCTAAAGGGAGTCAAGCCTCCTGTGAAGTTTGGAGAGAGGACTTGGGACTGCTCTCCAGGCCATGCAGGAAAAGATGGCCCTCATCTCGCGATGACGGAGGGGTCTTGTGTGTTTTCTCGAGCTGCGGCGCCAGTGTGGGTTTTCACACGAGGTACGACGGGGAGCTCAGGGAACCTCTCATGTGGCGCCAGGGAAGTCAGGTCTCCATGTGCATGGCGAGGGGGAGCGCGTTATTGCTCTCGAGCCATGGTAGGGGAATCTGACCTCAAGACGCATTGAAGAAGGACTCTCGAGGTCTTTCTTCGGTTGTGGCAGGAAACCCTTATTTCCCTCGACTTTTGCCGGTGGCCTCAAGGAGCTTCTCAGAATGCCTATGAGAAGTCAGGGATACTGTGGAGATGGGAGGGGCCTCTCGGGATTCCACTGGGTTTGTTTTAATGGAAGAGGGCCTCATCTCGGGTTGAGGCAGGAACCTCAGGTTTCCTCTACATTTCTGACTCAGATCGAAGCGTGCCTGCAGAGTTGGGATTGGATACTCAGGCTTCGTCTTGTCTGAGGAAGGGAACTCCGCTTGCCTCTCTCGTTTTCTAAGGGGTGACAGGCCAGTTGTGGAGCTGTATGTGGATCCTGTGGGATTTACGGACGATGAACAGGGTTGCCAGTGCCCCCTCGTGTAGTGCCTTCATCCGCAGGGTTGCCTTAGAAGAGGTGTCCGGGCATCGGGTTCTTATCAAGAGCAAGACCGAGAAATCGGGGTCTTTCGGCACGTGGCACCAACACGAGGCTACGTCTCGAATTTCTTTGTGAGACTGGCCTCATCCTGAGGTGCGCCATGAAGGTCGGGAACCCCTTCTAGACAAAGCAGGGGAATCGACCTTCCTGCCGTGATCAGGAGGGGAGAAGGGGCTCAAATGAAGTGGTGCCAGGAACTTCGGTGTTCCCTTGGAGTGAGACCGGTATATTGGGGAACTTTTGGGGTCGCATCAAGGGTGCCAAGTAGCATTTCGAACTTTATGACGAAACATGGGACTTCTCTTGAGACTCTGTAGCGGGCAAAGGCCTCATATTGCGATGAATGGGGAACCACGTGGTTTTTAAGAGTTGGGGCGGGATTCTCGAGTTACAACGGGAAATTCAGACTTCCTCTTGTGTTGGCCCAGTGAAGACCAATCTTCATTCAAATTGCGAGGGAGAGATGGGTGTTGCTCTCGAGTCACTGTAGGGCAAAATAGACCTCATCTAGGCTTTTGTCCAGGACATAATGTTCCTCTCCAGGGGCAACAGGGATCTCGGGGTTGCATTCCAGACTCACCCGAGGTAAGGCCTCATCTCGAGGGGAAACAAAGTACTCTGCTCTCCTCTCAAGTCGCGACAGGTATCTCTTGGAGCCCATTGAGTGGCCTAAAGGGAGTAAAGCCTCCTGTGAAGTTTGGAGAAAGGACCAGGGATTGCTCTCCAGGTCAGGCAGGAAAAGAAGTCCCCAATCTCGCGATGACCGTGGCGTCTCGTGGGTTTTCCCGAGCTGTGGCGCCAGTGTGGGGTTTCTCACGAGGTATGACGGGGAGCTCAGGGAGCCTCTCATGTGGCGCCAGGGAAGTCAGGTGTCCATGCGCATGGCGAGGGGGAGCGTGTCATTGCTCTCGAGTCATGGTAGGGGAATCCGGCCTCAAGACGCGTTGAAGACAGACTCTTGAGGTCTTTCTCGTGTTGCGGCAGGATACCCTGTGTTCCCTCAACTTGTGCCGGTGACCTCAGGGAGTTGCTCAGGGTGCCTCTGAGAAGACACTGATACTGTGGTGTTGGGAGGGGCCTCTCGGGACTCCACTGCGTTTGGTGCAATGGAAGATTGCCGGGAGCCAGCGAGAGACATTCCACTCGTGACAAATGTCATGAGGAAAGAGTCTCGGCATACGCAAAGGCGGGATCGAGCCTCCGGGAGTTCCCCCGTATATTCTTCAGCATCTACCCCCAAAAACCAAAGTCTGCCTTCTTTATTGCTTTGTTCTCTCACCTCTGACATTACTGGGGATGTCCCCCACCACCATCTCACTCTCTCTGTCAAAGAGCTAACTTACAGCTCCAACTAATAATGTTCCTGGGCAATTAGTAGTGTTTAAATCCAAACCCCTCAGATGGTTTTCTAACTCGCCTGACAAGTTTACCCGGTCTCCTACAGCTATGCATACGATTGTGTACAGTCTCCCAGCCTCGAGACGCACGGGAAGTTTAAGATATTCAAATAGCTTAGAGCCTCTCAGAGAGTTAGAAACTGTCAGAATAAAACTAGTAAAAGATTTCATTGATGAACCAATGTTTTTTGCCAAGTTTCCACATCCCCTGAATTGTATCCTTGAATGTGTGCTAATTAATATAGTTGGTATGTAGAAAAAATAAGTAGTGGCCTTGATGTTGGTAACTTTAGACCCTTAAGGTAATAAATTCTTTTCTTTGTTGTAAACCCATTACACATCCTCCCTATAGGAATGCAATTTTATCTTCGCAAGATGGCGCCAAACCTTAAACAATTACTCTTAGAGAAAATAACTCTTATGGTTGATAAGTCTTTGTCAAGAGTCATAAAATGTTAATAGGTCTTCTGGCCAGAAGATGATGTAAATCATCTAAACCATTTTTATACGATAAATCTGCAGAAAAGAAACCCTGGTTTTTGATAAGGATTAAAGACTGCTGACTTTGCATCCCCTATTATCCTCTATGTGTAACTTAGGGTATTAAAACCTCTGTTGAAAATAAAGCTACGGGCCTTGCTCGCCAACGCTTGGTCTCCCCATGTCATTATTCCCCTCAATTTTCAGATGAGTGTCCATCTGGAGCGCAGATATCCTCTGCAACCATTTATTTGCTGGGCTTCGAAGACCCACTCGATAAGGTGTCTAAGGTGGGGCACCTTCCTCTATTCTAGAGGGCACTTGCAGCCTCCGTGGTCAGAGCTAACCTGGTGTCACGGGTTATATTGATTTTCCGCGTAAACCAAGCTACTCAGCTGCTTTTCTCCACTGAATTTTCCTACTGAGCTATCCTCATTCTATTACTCTTTATATCTTTGATGAATAAATAAATATATAAATAGGTCGCCTACTCCATCTTCCCTTCGAATACCCTGGATCAGCTGGGGCTGGACCTCTGCAGGTGGCGCCCGAGACAGGCATTTCGAAGGTAAATCCCCAACCCCATTCCCCCAGTGTTCAGTTTTGGGGACAGATAGGATCCCACTTAGGGGGCTGCAGATCCCCCTGTAGAATAGACAGGGCGAGAGGAGTGGGAAGTGTTGAAGAGTTAGAGAGAAAAAACGGTTTCTAAAAAGGCTGACAAAAAAGGCCTAATCTTTAGATAGCTAAAAGCAAAATCTTTTACTATCCTTAAGTTTCTGACATGGGCAACACTGAATCAAATGAAAGACAGCTCTTTATAGGAGTAATTTTACAGTTATTAAGTAAAAGAAGAATCAAGGTTAAAAAATCTTCCATTCAATCATTTTTTACATTTGTACAAGACCACTGCCCTTGGTTTCTACAACAAGGCACTGTTAACCTAGATATCTTGAAAAAACTAGGAAAACAGCTAAGAGCTTATTGTGCTCAGCAACGTTTGGAAAAAATCCCTACTTACACCTTTCCTCTGTGGAATATGACTAGAGATGTTTTAGATCCAGCTCATGAATTTGAAAAGGTACCTGTTAAAGAGGAAAGTAAAGTTGGAAAAGTACCTGTTAAACAAAAAAGCAAATCTGAAAAGGTACCTGTTATAAAGAAAAGTGAAAATGAAGAGGCTATACCTAGCTATCGACAGCTAAATGAATGGCTAGCCGCTATGACTGCCAATGAGCATGTAAAAGATAGGGATGAAAAGAAAGATCAGCTCTCCCCTCAATTTGAAAAAGGTTTAGAGGAAACAGAAGCTCGATGCCATTCTGATGAGGATTTTTTTTTTTTTAAGCTAAAGATGCTCCTAAAAGTTTAAGAAAACATCCCTAATCAGACCATCCGCTCCTAGGAGGTTGAGGGAAACATCCCCGATCAGACAGTTCATAAGATTTAGTTACCAAACAGTTAAAGGATCTCCGGAACAGAAGAGGAAAACTTCGGGACGCTCCCATCCCCCTATGCCTCCTCCTCCATGTCGGGGTAAAGGGCCACCGCTAGGAGTTTCCCGGAGAAGGATTTTCTCTAGTCCCAAGGATGAACTTGATCCTCACCTTGAGGCTTCTTTTCTAGTCCCCTCTGCAGTTTAGCCAGGGTAAAGAGGTTACAAAATAAATAAAAATATTCTCTAAAATTAAAAAAAATTAAAAATGGATTTCTCTGCATCTAAGAATAGACAAATATTTATTGACTGTGGAATATGATTAGAAATGTCCTGGACCTCCGTCACGAGGCTGTTAAATAGACTATGGGGGAGGCTATAGAGGTGGATGGTGGTGAGTCTCCATTTACTGCACAGATCATATTTTCTGCCATTGAAAAAAAAAAAAAAGGAGGGAGAAAGTGGTCTACCTCCCGAGGAAGGAGAGGGCTTACAGGACGCTGCGGCCGAGAGCCCTGGCGAGCTCCCTCCCCCTCTGCGCAAACCTTTAAAAAACTTATCCACCACTTTCTGATTTAAGGCGACTGCCACCACCTTCGATTGTGCCTCCCAGGACCCAGGAGTTCCCCACTTTGCCCCCAAAGCCTCCCAAAGTGTTGCCTAAGACTGAGGAAGATAAAAAGTTTTTTAAACAAAGGAGCTTTTAGTACACAATATGCAGAGCGTGCTCCTTGGAGAAAACTCCCTCAGGGGGGTCTCACCCAGGCTAGGAGAAAAGCGAAAAGGCAAGGAGATTTAATAACAATATTAACCCCTGATGTGCCGCTTACTCCAATTCCAACCAGAGTGGCTGGCCCCCTATCTGAGGACATTGTAAGATTTGTCCTGGGGCGTAGCTCGATTTCTTTTAAAAAAAATTAAATAAAAAAAAAAGAAAGAAAAGAAATTTCGCTGGTGCATGGTGTAGTAGATTCTGATGATATTGAGAAATTAAAGTCTTGATCTCACTGCCTATCAAAACTGTACAAATTAATAAAGGTCAAAGAGTAACACAGCTTTTATTTTTACCTTACTATCAGACAAGGAAAAACTTGACTTCTCAATCTAAGAGCCACAAAACATTTGGATCTAGTGATCTAGCCTTTTGGGTGCAGGAAATTACAGTTCCAAGGCCTTTAAAAGATCTTTTAATTCAAGAGAATAAAACGCCAGGGCTATTAGACACAGGAACAGACGTCTCTTAACATTGCTGGGAAAGACTGGCCCAGCTCCTGGCCAACACATAATACTGAAAATGAGTTGGTGGGATTAGAGAAAGTGGTATGTGGGGTGGAGATGCTGTACAGGTGGTACATTTAACAATACTTTATATATTGTTATAAATACATAATATAAATGTATTTGCCTAATTACAGTTTGCCTAATTAGGTATGGGTATAAATAAAATATAATAAAGGTATACCTAATTCTATTTATACATCTATACTTAATTAATTTGTATATAAATTAATATGTATACTATATACACACACATATATATCTACTGTATAATTAAATATATATGGCAGTAATATAATGTGTGTGTGGCTGATATTAATTGGTATGGATTGATGTGCTGTGATGATGTATGTTCTATATACTGTATAATTATAAATGTGTGACATGTATTATTACAGTATATTGGTTTGTGTTGGTTGGTATTAGCTGTGTATGTGTTGTATTGTTGTAATATATATTAATTAATATATTAATTATAAAGATTAATTCAAGTATATTGATTTATATATATTATATGTCAATAACTTTATCCTTGTTGCCATATATAAATACATATATAAATGCATTTTGCATTTAGGTATATCTGTATACCTGTATACCAAAATGAGATAAGGAGGTTATACATTTATTACTTTAATTTATACAGAGACCTAAACTAAACATTAGACCTAAATTAACATATCCATAGGGAAACAGCTAGACAAATAGTGAAGTTATGTTCCAATTGTAATTAATCACTTAAACGTAAACACACAGGGGCAGACTACAATGATGAGACACTAGATGCCTGAATTACAGGCTACGACTCGGCCCCTGGTCAAGTAAAAAGGCCTCCTTACGGGAGAGTGAAAAAGGCCAGATGTGTTGCTAACTTGTGGGAGAGGGTATGCTTGTATATTTCTACAGAATGCAGATTCTCCGGTTTGGATCTCAGACAAATTCGTCATGTCACATTCCCCAAAGACCAGGTTCGCGGCGCGCGCACTCACTCGCTCCCCCTCCCCCAGCCAGCTCTCGCCTCCATGCCACCAGCAGCGCCTCGCACCCACCTCTCTGCACCCCGTGACCTAGAGCAAAGAAGTCTGTGCAGCGAGTGAGGGCCAGAGAGGAAAGCGCACCCGCGGAGTGCCGTCCAGACCAGCGTGGCCCCACCGGCGAGAGGGGACCGCCCTGAGCCCAAGCGGTGGCGGCTAGCCCTAAACCACGAACCCTGCCCCTCCGCCCACCATAGGCGCCTTGGCCCACAGCCTGCCGCTCGCGTTCTGCCTCCTGATGCTGGGGACACTGCTCCCCCGGGCTGACGCCTACAGCTGCTCCCTGGTTCATCTTGTTTAAACCCTCAATATAATGTTTGCTCCTTTGTAATGCTACAACATCCACCTTATCTTATGATGTAACCACTTATTGAATTATGGTCTTGCTGTATTACAACAACTACAGGATTTAATGCAAACACGACGGTTTGTGGGCTTACTTATCTTGGGAACAGCAGCTTTGATAAGTGCAATCACTTCTGTTACTGTGGCAGCAATATCATTGACTCAACAAGTACATACTGCTCAATATGTTGATTCTATGTCCAAAAATGTTTCTTTAACATTGGCAACACAGGAAGCTATAGAGAGAAAATTAGAAATGAGGGTAGACGCCCTAGAGGAAGCAGTAATACATATTGGGACTGAATTGCAGGCTTTAAAGGTGAAAATGGCATTGTCTTGTCATGCTGACTATCGGTGGATATGTGGAACACCCCTGAAAGTAAATGAGACAGATTTTGAATGGGAAAAGATTAAAAACCATATTTCAGGTATCTGGAACAGCTCTGACATTGGTTGAGACGTAGGGAAACTTCACTATCAAATAGCAACCATGGAGCACTCCCGATTAGATTTTACTGCTGCTGGAACAGCAAATGATTTCTTCCATACTTTCCCTAACTACATCTCAGGAAAGAATATTCTGTCTAATGTCTTTAGCTATGCTGCGGTGGCTGCTTTAATTCTGCTTCTCATAATCATTCTTCCTTGTATTGTCAGGATTCTTCGGCAGAGTATTCAGAGGCTCGCGACTGAGCTACATCTGGCTGTTTTAAGAAATAAAAAACGGGGAGATGCCGGGAGCCGGCGAGAGACATTCCACTCGTGACAAAGGTCATGAGGAAGGAGGCTGGGCATACACAAAGGCGGGATCGAGCCTCGGGAGTCCTCCCGGATATTCTTGAGCATCTACCCCCCCAAAACCAGAGTCTGCCTACTTTATTGCTTTGTGCTCTCCCCTCTGACTTTCCTGGGGGCTGTCACCCACCACCATCTCACTCTCTCTGTCAAAGAGCTAACTTACAGCTCCAATTAATAAAGTTCCTGGGCAATTAGGAGTGTTTAAATCCAAACACGTCAGATGGCTCTCTAACTCGTCTGACAAGTTTACCCGGTCTCCTACAGCAATGCATACAATTGTTTACAGTCTCCGAGCCTCGAGAGGCACGGGAAGCTTAAGATATTCAAAGAGCTTAGAGCCTCTCAGAGAGTTAGAAACTGTCAGAATAAAACTAGTAAAAGATTTCATTGATGAACCAATGCTTGTTGCCAAGTTTCCACATCCCCTGAATTGTATCCTTGAATGTGTATTAATTAATATAGTTGGTATGTAGAAGAAATAAGTAGTGGCCTTGGTGTTACTAACTTTAGACCCTTAAGGTAATAAATTATTTCCTTTGTTGTAAGCCCATTACACATCTGCCCTATAGGAATGCAATTTTATCTTCGAAAGATGGGGCCAAACCTTAAAATAATTACTCTTAGAGAAAATAAGTCTTACGGTTGATAAGTCTTTGTCAAGAGTCATAAAATGTTAATAGGTCTTCTGGCTAGAAGATGATGTAAATCACCTAAACCATTTGTATACGATACATTTGCAGGAGAGAAACTCTGGTTTTTGATAAGGATCAAAGGCTGCTGTCTTTGCATCCCATTATCCTCTATGTGTAACTTAGGGTATAAAAACCCCTGTTGAAAATAAAGCTACTGGCCTTGATTGCCAACGCTTAGTCTCCTAATATCATTCTTCCCCTCAATTTTCAGATGAGTGTCCATCTGGAGCGCGGATATCCTCTGCGACCATTTATTTGCCTGGGCTTCGAAGACCACTTGAGAAGGTGTCTAAGGTGGGGCACTTTTCGCTATTCGAGAGGGAGCCTGCGGCCTCCGTGGTCAGAGCTAACCTGGTGTCACGGGTTATACTGATTTTCCACATAAACCAAGCTACTCAGCTTCTTTTCTCCACTAAATTTTCCTACTGAGCTATCCTCATTCTATTACTCTTTATATCTTCGATAAATAAATCAATAGGTCACCTACTCTGTCTCCCCTTCGAAAACCCTGGACCAGCCGAGGCTGGACCTTGTCAGAAGAGGGCCTCATCTCGATTTGAAGCAGGAACCTCAGGGTTGCTCTCCATTTCTGACTCTGAACACAGAGTCCCTACAGAGTTAGGACAGGAGAGTCAGGCCTCGTCTTGTGTGGAGGAATGGAACTCCACTGGACTCTCGAGTTGTTCACCGGATAACAGGCCACTTGTCGAGTTGTGTGTGGAACCTGCGGTTTTATCTGGACGATGCATGGGGGTGTCAGTTCCCCTTCGTTTTTTGCCTTCATACACAGGGTTGCCTTCGAAGAGGTATCCAGCCTTCAGATTCTTATCAAGAGCAGACCAGGAAATCAGTCTTTCGGCATGTGGCACCACCCACAAGCCTACGTCTCGAATTTCTTCTTGAGACGGACCTCAACCTGAGGTGCACCAGGAAGGTCGGTAACCCTTTCAGACAAAGCAAGTGAATCGACCCTCTTGTCCCGATCAGGAGGGGAGAAGGGGCTCAGATGAAGTGGTGCCGGGAACCTCGATGTTCCCCTCGAGTAAAACTGGGATGTCGGGGAACTTTTGGAGTCACATCAAAGGTGCTAAGTACCGTTTCAAACTTCAAGACGGAACGTGAGACTTCTCTTGAGACGCTGTAGCTGGCAAGGGCCTCATCTTGTGGTGACGGGTTAACCACGTCGTTTTTCTCGAGTTGTGGCGGGATTCTCGAGTTAGGTCAGGAAATTCAGGCTTCCTCTTGTGTTGGCCCAGGGAAGTCCAGTCTTCCATTCGAGTTGCGAGGGAGAGCTAGGGATTGCGCTTGAGTTACTGCAGGGCAAAAGAGACCTTATCTAGGCTTGTGTCCAGGACATAATGTTCGTCTCCAGGGGGGACAGGGATCTCAGGGTTGCTTTCCTGATGCACCTGGGGAGTCAGTCCTTGTCTCGAGGGGAAGCGAAGGACTCCACTCTCCTCTCGAGTTGCGACGGGTATCTCTTGGAGCCCACGGAGTGGCCTAAAGGGAGTCAAGCCTCCTGTGGAGTTTGGAGAGAGGACTCGTGATTGCTCTCCAGGCCATGCAGGAAAAGAAGGCCATCATCTCGCGATGAAGGGGGGGTCTCGTGGGTTTTCTCGAGCTGCAGCGCCAGTGTGGGGTTTCTCATGAGGTACTACGTGGAGCTCAGGGAGCCTCTCATGTGGCGCTTGGGAAGTCAGGTCTCCATGCGCATTGCGAGGGGGAGCGCGTCATTGCTCTAGAGTCATGGAAGGTGTATCGGGCCTCAAGAACCGTTAAAGAAGGCCTTTCAAGGTGTTTCTTGGGTCACGGCAGTAAACCCTGGGTTCCCTCGACTAGTGCCGGTGGCCTCAGGGAGCTTCTCAGTGTGCCTCTGAGAAGTCAAGGATACCCTGGATTTGGGAGGGCCCTCTCGGGACTCCACTGGGTTTGGTGCAATAGAAGAGGGCCTCATCTCGAGTGGAGGCAGGAACCTCAGGGTTCATCTCCATTTCTGACTCTGATCACAGGGTCCCTGCAGAGTTGGGACAGGAGAGTCAGGCCTCGTCTTGTCTGAGGAAGGGAACCCCGCTGGCCTCTCGAGTAGCTCAGGGGGTCTCAGGCCCCTCGTCGAGCTGTGTGCGGAACCCTGGGTCTTTGCGGAAGATGCACGGGCGTGGCAGTGCCCCTTCTTGTTGTGCCTTCACCCACAGGGTTGCCTTTGAAGAGGGGTCCGGGCCTCGGTTCCTTCTCAAGAGCGGACCGGGGAATCGGGGGCGTTCAGCATGTGACCCCACCCACGAGGCTCGTCTCGAATTTCCTCGTAAGACCGGTCTCATCCTGAGGTGCGCCGGGAAGGCCGCGAACCCCTTCCAGACACGCAGCGGAATCGCCTCTCCTGTCGCGAGCAGGAGGGGAGAAGGGGCTCAGAGGAAGCGGTGCCGGGACCCTCGGTGTTCCCCTCGGGGGAACCCGGTGTGTCGGGGGACTCTTGGGGGTCGCTGGAAGGCTGTCAGGGACCGTTTCGCCCTTCAGGGCGGAACAGGGGACTTCCCTTGAGACGCCGTCGCGGGCAAGGGCCTCATCTTGCCAAGAGGTGGGAACCACGTTGTTTTTCTCGAGTTGCGGCGGGATTCTCGAGTTACGACGGGGATCTCAGCCTTCCCCTTGGGTTGGCCCTGGGAAGCCCAATCTTCCTCTCGGGTTGCGAGGGAAATCTGGGGGTTGCGCTCGAGTCACTGCAGGGCCGAAGAGACCTCACCTAGGCGTGTGTCCGGGACCTAATATTCCTCTCCAGGGAAGGCATGGATCTCGGGGTTGCATTCCAGGCTCCCCCGGGGATTCAGGCCTCGTTTCGAGGGGAAGCCAAGGACTCCGCTCTCCTCTCGAGTCGCGACGCGGGTCTCTTGGAGCCCCCTGAGCGGCCTCAAGGGAGTCCAGCCTCCTCTTCCGTTTGGAGAGAGGACCCGGGATTGCTCTCTAGGCCATGCAGGAAAAGAAGGCCCTCAGCTCGCGAGGACGGGGGCGTCTCAGGGGTTTCCTCGAGCTGCGGCGCCCGTGGGGGTTTTCTCCCGAGGCACGACGAGGATCTCAGGGAGCCTCTCGTGCGGCGTCAGGGAAGTCAGGTCTCCATGCGCGTGGCGAGGGGGAGCACGTTATGGCTCTCTAGTCATGGGAGGGGACCAGGGCTTCGAAACGCGTTGAAGAAGGACTCTCGAGGTCTTTGTCGGGGGGCGGCGGGAAACCCTCGTTTCCCTCGCCTTCTGCCGGGGACCTTAGGGAACTTCCCAGGGTGCCTCTGAGAGGCGAGGGATCCTGTGGAGGTGGCGGGGGCCCTCGGGACTCCGCTGGGTCTGGCGCAACGGAAGAGGGCCTCACCTCGAGGGGAGGCAGGAACCTCAGGCTTCCTCTCCGTTTCGGACTCCGACCGCAGGGTCCCTGCAGAGTTGGGACAGGAGAGTCAGGCCTCGTCTTGTCTGAGAAAGGGAATCCCGCTGGCCTCTCGAGTTGCTCAGGGGGTCTCAGTCCCCTCGTCGAGCTGTGTGTGGAACCCGCGGGTCTTTGCGGACGATGCACGGGGGTGGCAGTGCCCCTTCGTGTTGTGCCTTCACCCACAGGGTTGCCTTCGAAAAGGGGTCCGGGCCTCGGGTCCTTCTCAAGAGCGGACCGGGGAATCGGGGGCGTTCGGCATGTGGCACCACCCACGTGGCTCGTCTCGAATTTCCTCGTAAGACCGGTCTCATCCTGAGGTACGCCGGGAAGGCCGGGAACCCCTTCCAGACCGCGCAGGGGAATCGCCTCTCCTCTCGCGATCAGGAGGGGAGAAGGGGCTTAGGGAAGCGGTGCCGGGACCCTCGGTGTTCCCCTCGAGGGAACCCGGCGTGTCGGGGGACTTTTGGGGGTCGCAGGAAGGCTGTCAGGGACCGTTTCGCCCTTCAGGGCGGAACAGGGGACTTCCCTTGAGACGCCGTGGCGGGCAAGGGCCTCATCTTGCCAAGAGGTGGGAACCACGTGATTTTTCTCGAGTTGCGGCGGCATTCTCGAGTTACGATGGGGATCTCAGCCTTTGCCTTGGGTTGGCCCTGGGAAGCCCAATCTTCCCCTCGGGTTGCGAGGGAAAGCTGGGGGATGCGCTCGAGTCACTGCAGGGCCGAAGAGACCTCACCTAGGCGTGTGTCCGGGACCTAATATTCCTCTCCAGGGAAGGCAGGGATCTCGGGGTTGCATTCCAGGCTCCCCCGGGGAGTCAGGCCTTGTCTCGAGGGGAAGCCAAGGACTCCGCTCTCCTCTCGAGTCCCGACGCGGGTCTCTTGGATCCCCCTGAGCGGCCTCAAGGGAGTCCAGCCTCCTCTTCCGTTTGGAGAGAGGACCCGGGATTGCTCTCCAGGCCATGCAGGAAAAGAAGGCCCTCAGCTCGCGAGGACGGGGGCGTCTCAGGGGTTTCCTCGAGCTGCGGCGCCCGTGGGGGTTTTCTCCCGAGGCACGACGAGGATCTCAGGGAGCCTCTCGTGCGGCGCCAGGGAAGTCAGGTCTCCATGCGCGTGGCGAGGGGGAGCGCGTCCTGGCTCTCGAGTCACGGGAGGGGACTAGGGCCTCGAGACGCGTTGAAGAAGGACTCTCGAGGTCTTTCTCGGGGGGAGGCGGGAAACCCTCGTTTCCCTCGCCTTCTGCCGGGGACCTTAGCCAACTTCCAGGGTGCCTCTGAAGGCGAGGGATCCTGTGGAGGTGGCGGGGCCCCTCGGGACTCCTCTGAGTCTGGCGCAACGGAAGAGGGCCTCACCTCGAGGGGAGGCAGGAACCTCAGGCTTCCTCTCCGTTTCGGACTCCGACCGCAGGGTCCCTGCAGAGTTGGGACAGGAGAGTCAGGCCTCGTCTTGTCTGAGGAAGGGAAACCCGCTGGCCTCTCGAGTTGCTCAGGGGTTCTCAGGCCCCTCGTCGAGCTGTGTGTGGAACCCGCGGGTCTTTGCGGACGATGCACGGGGGTGGCAGTGCCCCTTCGTGTTGTGCCTTCACCCACAGGGTTGCCTTCAAAGAGGGGTCCGGGCCTCTGGTCCTTCTCAAGGGCGGACCGGGGAATTGGGGGCGTTCGGCATGTGGCCCCACCCACGTGGCTCGTCTCGAATTTCCTCGTGAGACCGGCCTCATCCTGAGGTGCGCCGGGAAGGCCGGGAACCCCTTCCAGACCACGCAGGGGAATCGCCTCTCCTGTCGCGATCAGGAGGGGAGAAGGGGCTCAGAGGAAGCGGTGCCGGGACCCTCGGTGTTCCCCTCGGGGGAACCCGGCGTGTCGGGGGACTCTTGGGTGTCGCAGGAAGGCTGTCAGGGACCGTTTCGCCCTTCAGGGCGGAACAGGGGACTTCCCTTGAGACGCCGTGGCGGGCAAGGGCCTCATCTTGCCAAGAGGTGGGAACCACGTGGTTTTTCTCGAGTTGCGGCGGGATTCTCGAGGTACGACGGGGATCTCAGCCTTCACCTTGGGTTGGCCCTGGGAAGCCCAATCTTCCCCTCGGGTTGCGAGGGAAAGATGGGGGTTGCGCTCGAGTCACTGCAGGGCCGAAGAGACCTCACCTAGGCGTGTGTCCGGGACCTAATATTCCTCTCCAGGGAAGGCAGGGATCTCGGGGTTGCATTCCAGGCTCCCCCGGGGAGTCAGGCCTCGTCTCAAGCGGAAGCCAAGGACTCTGCTCTCCTCTCGAGTCGCGACGTGGGTCTCTTGGAGCCCCCTGAGCGGCCTCAAGGGAGTCCAGCCTCCTCTTCCCTTTGGAGAGAGGACCCGGGATTGCTCTCCAGGCCATGCAGGAAAAGAAGGCCCTCAGCTCGCGAGGACGGGGGCGTCTCAGGGGTTTCCTCGAGCTGCGGCGCCCGTGGGGGTTTTCTCCCGAGGCACGACGAGGATCTCAGGGAGCCTCTCGTGCGGCGCCAGGGAAGTCAGGTCTCCATGCGCGTGGCGAGAGGGAGCGCGTCCTGGCTCTCGAGTCACGGGAGGGGACTAGGGCCCCGATACGCGTTGAAGAAGGACTCTCGAGGTCTTTCACGGGGGACGGCGGGAAACCCTCGTGTCCCTCGCCTTCTGCCGGGGACCTTAGGGAACTTCCCAGGGTGCCTCTGAGAGGCGAGGGATCCTGTGGAAGTGGCGGGGTCCCTCGGGACTCCGCTGGGTCTGGCGCAACGGAAGAGGGCCTCACCTCGAGGGGAGGCAGGAACCTCAGGCTTCCTCTCCATTTCGGACAACGACCGCAAGGTCCCTGCAGAGTTGGGACTGGAGAATCAGGCCTCGTCTTGTCTGAGGAAGGGAACCCCGCTTGCCTCTCGAGTTGTTCAGGGGGCCACAGGCCCCTCGTCGAACTGTGTGTGAAACCCGCGGGTGTTTCCGGACGATGCACGGGGATGTCAGTGCTGCTTAGGTCTGTGCCTTCACCCACAGGGTTGCCTTCGAAGAGGGGTACGTCATCGGGTTCTTCTCAAGAGCGGTTTGGGGAATCGGGGTCGTTCGGCGTGTGGCACCACCCACGTGGCTCATTTCAAATGTCCTTGTGAGACCTGCCTCATCCTGAGGTGCGCCGGGAAGGCCGGGAACCCCTTCCAGACCACGCAGGGGAATCGACTCTCCTGTCGCGATCAGGAGCGGAGAAGGGGCTCAGATGAAGCGGTGCCGGGACCCTCGGTGTTCCCCTCGAGGAAACCAGGCGTGTCGGGGAACTTTTGGGGTCGCATGAAGGCTGTCAGTTCCCTTTTCGCACTTCAGGGCGGAAGAGGGGACTTCCCTTGAGACGCCGTCACGGGCAAGGGCCTCATCTTGCGAAGAGGTGGGAACCACGTGGTTTTCCTCGAGTTGCGGCGGGATTCTCGTGTTACGACGGGGGATTACAGGCTTCCTCTTGTGTCGGCCCTGGGTAGCCCAATCTTCTATTCTAGTGGCGAGGGAAAGCTGGGGGTTGCGCTCGAGTCACTGCAGGGCCAAAGAGACCTCATCTAGGCGTGTGTCCAGGACCTAATGCTCCTCTCCAGGGAAGACAAGCATCTCGGGGTTGCATCCCATGCTCCCCCGGGGAGTCAGGCCTCGCCTCGAGGGGAAGCAAAGGACTCCGCTCTCCTCCCGAGTTGCGTCGCGGATATCTTGGTGCCCCATGAGTGGCCTCAAGGGAGTCCAGCCTCCTCTTCACTTTTGAGAGAGGACTCGTGATTACTGTCCAGGCCAGGCAGGAAAAGAAGGCCCTCACCTCGCGAGGACGGGGGCATCTCAGGGCTTTCCTCGAGCTGCGGAACCCGTGGGGGTTTTCTCCCGAGGCACGACGAGGATCTCAGGGAGCCTCTCGTGCGGCGCCGGGGAAGTCATGTCTCCATGCACGTGGCGAGAAGGAGCGCGTCATTGTTCTCGAGTCATGGGAGGGGACTAGGGCCTCAAGACGCGTTGAAGAAGGACTCTCGATGTCTTTCTCGGGTTGCAGCGGGAAATCCTCCTTTCCCCCGACTACTGCCGGAGACCTGAGGGAACTTCCCAGGGTGCCTCTGAGAGGTGAGGGACGCTGTGGATTTGGCGGGGCCTCTCGGGACTCCACTGGGTTTGTCGCAATGGTAGAGGGCCTCATCTCGAGTGGAGGCAGGAACCTCACGCTTCCTCTCCAATACTGACTCTGATCGTAGTGTCCCTGCAGAGTTGGGACAGGAGAGTCAGGCTATGTCTTTTCTGAGGAATGGAACTCCGCTTGCCTCTCGAGTTGTTCTTGGGGTTTCAGGCCCCTTGTCAAACTGTGTGTGGAATCTGCAGGTTTTTCCAGACGATGCATGGGGGTGTCAGTGACCCTTCGTTTTGTGTCTTCATCCACAGGGTTGCCTCGGAAGAGGTGTCCGGGCATCGTGTTCTTATGAAGAGCGGACTGGGAAATCGGGGTCGTTCAGCATTTGGCACCACCCACGTGGCTAATCTCGAATTTCCTCATGAAACCGGCCTCATCCTGAGGTGTGCCGCGAAGGTCATGAAACCCTTCCAGACAAAGCAGAGGAATCGACCCTCCTGTGGCGATCAGGAGGGGAGAAGTGGCTCAGATGACGTGCTGCTGGGAACCTCGGTGTTTCCCTCAAGTGAGACAGGTATGTCGGGTAACTTTTGGGGTCGCATAACGCGTTCCAAGTACCGTTTCGCTCTTCAAATTGGAACGTGGGACTTCTCTTGGGGTGCTCCAGCGGGCAAGGGCCTCATCTTGGAATGACTGGGGAACCACTTGGTTTTTCTCTAGTTGCAGTGGGATATTTGAGTTACCACAGGGAATTCATGCTTCCTCTTGTGTTGGCCCACAAAAGTCTTATCTTCCATTCGAGATTCGAGGAAGAGCTGGAGGTGCGCTCTAGTCACTGAAGGCAAAAGAGACCCCACCAAGGCTTGTGTGCAGGACCTAATGTTCATGTCAAGGGGCGACAGGAATCTCGGGGTTGCATTCCAGACTCACCCTGGAGTCAGGCCTCGTCTCGAGGGGAAGCAAAGGACTCTGCTCTCCTCTCGAGTCGGACGGGTATGTCTTGGAGCCCACTGAGTGGCTTAAAGGGAGTCAAACCTCCTCTGGTGTTTGGAGGGAGGACACGGGATTGCTCTCCAGGCAATGCAGGAAATGAAGGCCCTCATCTCCCGATGACTGGGGCGTCTCGTAGGTTTTCTCGAGCTGTGGCGCTAGTGTGGGGTTTCTCACGAAGTAAGACTGGGAGCTCAGTGAGCCTCTCATGTGGTGCCAGGGCAGTCAGGTCTCTATGCACGTGGTGAGAGGGAGCCCGTCATTGTTCTCGAGTCATGGTAGGGGAATTGGGCCTGAAAACGTGTTAAAGAAGGACTCTCGAGGTCTTTCTTGGGTTGCAGCAGGAAACCCTGGGTTCCATCGACTTGTGCCAGTGACCTCAGGAAGCTTCTCAGCGTGCCTCTGAGAAGTCAGGGTCACTGTGGAGTTGGGAGGGGCCTCTCGGAACTCCACTGGGTTTGGTGCAATGGAAGAGGGCCTCATGACAAGTTGAGGCAGGAACCACAGGGTTCCTCTCCTGGCTTCGAATGCGCCGGATCTGACTCGGATCGCAGAGTCCCTGCAGAGTTGGGACAGGAGAGTCAGGCCTCGTCTTGTGTGGAGGAATGGAACTCCGCTTGACTCTCGCGTTGTTCATGGGGTGACAGGCCACTTGTCGATTTGTATGTGGAACTTGCGGGTTTTTCTGGACGATGCACTGGGGTGTCACTGCCCCTTCGTGTTGTGCCTTGTTCCACAGGATTGCCTTCGAGTTGGGTTCTGCCATCGGGTTCTTATCAAGAGCGGACCAGGGAATCGGGGTCTTTTGGCATGCCGCACCACCCACGAGGCTATGTCTCGAATTTCCTCGTGAGACTGGCCTCATCTTGATGTGCGCCAGGAAGGTCGGGAACGCCTTCCAGACAAAGCAGGGGAATCGAACCTCCTGTCGCGATCAAGAGGGGAGAAGAGTCTCAGATGAAGTGGTGCCGGGAACCTCGGTGTTCTCCTCAAGTGAGACTGGTATGTCGGGGAACTTTTGGGGTCGCATCAAGGGTTCCAAGTAACTTTTCGCTCTTCAATACGGAACGTGGGACTTCTCTTGAGACGCTGTAGCGGGCAAGGGCCTCATCTTTCGATGACGGGGGAACCACGTGGTTTTTCTTGAGTTGGGGCGGGATTCTCGAGTTACAACCGGGAATTCAGGCTTCCTCTTCAACTGGCCCAGGGAAGTCCAGTTTTCATTCGAATTGTGAGTTAGAACTGGGGATTGCTCTCGAGACACTGCAGGGCCAAATAGACCTCATCTAGGCTTGTGTGCAGGACCTAATGTTCTCTGCTGGGGCGAAAGCGATCTCAGCATTGCATTCTCGACTCACCCGGGGAGTCAGGCCTCGTCTCGAGGGGAAGCCAAGGACACCGCTCTCCTGTCAAGTCGCGACGGGTATATCTTGGAGCTCACTGTGTGGCCTAAAATGAGTCAAGCCTCCTGTGGAGTTTGGAGAGAGGACTCAGGATTGCTCTCCAGGCCATACAGCAACAGAAGGCCCTCATCTCGTGAGGACTGGGGCGTCTCATGGGTATTCTCGAGCTGCGGCTCCAGTGTGGTGTTGCTCACGAGGTATAATGGGGAGCTCAGGGAGCCTCTCCTGTGGCGCCAGGGAAGTCAGGTTTCTATGCGCGTGGCTAGGGGGAGCGCGTCATTGCTCTCGAGTCATGGTAGGGGAATCGCACCTCAAGACGCGTTGAAGAAGGACTCTCGAGGTCTTTTACGGGTTGGGGCAGGAAACCCTTGGTTCCCTCGACTTGTGCCGGTGATCTCAGGAAGGTCTAAGGGTGCCTCTGAGAAGTCAGGGATACTGTGCAGTTGGGAGGGGCCTCTCGGGACTCCACTGGGTTCGGTGCAATGGAAGAGGGCCTCATCTCGAGTGGAGGCAGGAAACTCATGTTTCCTCTCCTGACTTCCCCTGGGCCAGATCTGACTCGGATCGCAGTTTCGCTGCAGAGTTCGAACAGGAGAGTCAGGCCTCGTCTTGTGTGGAGGAATGGAACTCTGCTTGCCTCTCCAGTTGTTCACGGGGTGACAGGTCACTTCTCGAGCTGTGTGTGGTACCTGCGGGTTTCTCCGGATGATACCCAGGGGTGTCAGTGCCCCTAAGTGTTGTGCCTTCATCAAAAGGGTTATCTTCAAAGAGGTGTCCGGGCATCAGGATCTTATCAAGAGCGGACCGGGAAATCGGGGTCTTTCGGCATGATTCACCATCCACGTGGCTATGTCTCGAATATCCTCGTGAGACCGGCCTCATCCTGAGATGCACCGGGAAAGGTGGGAACCCCTTCAAGACAAAACAGGGGAATCGACCCTCCTGTCGTGATCAGGAGGGGAGAAGGGGCCCAGATGTAGTGGTGCCGGGAACCTCGGTGTTCTCCTCGAGTCAGACTGGTGTGTCGAGGAACTTTTGAGGGCGCATCAAGGGTGCCAATACCGTTTCGCACTTCAAGACGGAACGTGGGACTTCTCTTGAGACGCTGTAGGGGGCAAGGGCCTCATCTTGGGATGACGGGGGAACCACGTGGCGTTTCTCGAGTTGTGGCGGGATTCTCGAGTTTCGACGGGGAATACAGTCTTCCTCATGTGTTGGGCCAGGGAAGTCCTATCTTCCATTCGAGTTTAAAGGGAGAGCTGGGGATTGCTCTCGAGTCACTGCAGGGCAAAATAGACCTCATCTAGGCTTGTGTCCAGGACTTAATGCTCGTCCCTAGGGGCGACAGGGATCTTGGGGTTGCATACCAGACTCACCTGGGGAATCAGGCCTCGTCTCGAGGGGAAGCAAAGAACTCCGCTGTCCTTTTGAGTCGCGATGGGTATCTCTTGGAGCCCACTGTGTGCCCTAAAGGGAGTCAAGCCTCCTGTGGTGTTTGGATAGAGGACTCGGGATTCCTCTCCAGGCCATGCAGGAAAAGAAGGCCCTCATCTCGCGATGATGGCGGCGTCTCGTGGGTTTTCTAGACTGCTGCGCTAGTGCCGGGTTTCTGATGAGGTACGAGAGGGAGCTCAGGGAGCCTCTCGTGTGGCACCAGGGAAGTCAGGTCCCCATGAGATGGCTAGGGGGAGCTCTTCATTGCTCTCAAGTCATGGTAGGGTAATCGGGCCTCAAGACGGGTTGAAGAAGGACTCTCGAGGTCTTTCTCGGGTCACTGCATAAAACCCAGGGTTCCCTTGACTTGTGCCTGCGACCTCAGGGAGCTTCTCAGAGTGCCTCTGAGAAGTCAGGGATACTGTGCAGTTTGGAGGGGCCTCTCGAGACTCCTCTGCATTTGGTGGAATGTAAGAGGGGCTCATCTCAATTTGAAGCAGGAACCTCAGTGTTCCTCTCCATTTCTGACTCAGATCGCAAGGTCCCTGCATGTTGGTACAGGAGAGTCAGGCCTCGTCTTTTCTGGAGGATGGGACTCCTCTTGCCTCTCGAGTTGTTCTCGAGGTGACAGGCCACTTGTCGAGCTGTGTGTGTAACCTGCCCGTTTTTCCGGATGATGCACAGGTGTGTTAGTGCCCCTTCGTGTTGTACCTTCATACTCAAGGCTGCCTTCCAAGAGGTGTCCGAGCATCGGATTCTTATCAAGAGTGGACCGGGAAATTGGAGTCTTTCAGCAAGTGGCACCACCCACAAAGCTACGTATCGAATTTCCCCATGAGACCGGCCTCATCCTGAGTTGTGCAGGGAAGGTCGGGCCCCCTTGCAGACAAAGCAGGGGAATCGACCCACCGGTCACGATCAGGAGGGGAGAAGGGGCTTAAATGAAGTGGTGCCGGGAACCTCGGTGTTCCCCTTGAGTGAGACCGGCGTGTTGGGGGACTTTTGGGGTCGCATCAAGGGTGCCAAGTACCGTTTCGCATTTCAAGACGGAACCTGGGACATCTTTTGAAACGCTGTAGCGGGCAAGGGCCTCATCTTGCGATGACGGGAAAACCACGTGGTTTTGCTCGAGTTGCGGCGGGATTCTCGAGTTATGACCGGGAATTTAGGCTTCCTTTTGTTGGCCTTGAAATCCAATCTTCCATTCGGGTTGCGAGGGGGAGCTGGGGATTGCGCTAGAGTCACTGCAGGGCAAAAGAGACCTAATCTAGGCTTGTGTCCAGGATCTAACGTTGCTCTCCAGGGGCGACAGGGATCTCGGGTTTGCATTCCAGACTCATCCGGGGAGTCAGTTCTCACCTCGAGGGTAAGCAAAGAATTCCGCTCTCGTCTCGAGTCGCGATGGGTATCTCTTGGAGCCCACTGTGTGCACTAAAGGGAGCCAAGCCTCCTGTGGAGTTTGGAGAGAGGACTCGGGATTGGACTCCAGGCCATGCAGGAAAAGAAGGCCCTCATCTCGAGATGACGGTGGCGTCTCGTGGGTTTTCTCGAGCTGCGGCGCCAGTGTGGGGTGTCTCATGAAGTACCACGGGGATCTCAGGGAGCCTCTTGTATGGCGCCAGGAAAATCCAGTATTCCATTCGAGTTGCAAGTTAGAACTGGGGATTGCTCTCCAGTCACTGCAGGGCAAAATAGACCTCATCTACGCTTGTGTCCAGGACCTAGTGTTCCACTACTGGGCCAACAGGGATCTCAGGGTTGCATTCTCGACTCACCCGGAGAGTCAGGCCTCGTCTTGAGGGGAAAAAAAGGACTCCGCTCTCCTGTCGAGTCGCGACGGGTATCTCTTGGAGCCCACTGCGTGGCGTAAAGGGAGTGAAGCCTCCTATGGAGTTTGGAGATGAATCAGGATTGTTTTCCTGGCCATACAGGAAAAAAGGCCCTCATCTCACGATGACGGGGGCGTCTCGTGGGTTTTCTCCAGCTGCGGCGCCAGTATCAGATTTCTCACGAGGTACAACGGGGAGCTCAGAGACCCTCTCGTGTGGTGCTAGGGACGTCAGGTCTCCGTGCGTGTGGTGAAGGGGAGTGCGTGATTGCTCTCCAGTCATAGTAGGCGAATCGGGCCTCAAGACGCATTGAAGAAGGACTCTTGAGGTCTTTCTCGGGTTGCGGCAGGGAACCCTGAGTTCCCTTGATTTGTGTCGGTGACCTCAGGCAACTTCTAAGGGTGCCTCTGAGAAGTCAGGGACACTGTGGATTTGGGAGGGGCCTTTCGTTACTCAACTGGGTTTGGTGCAATCGAAGAGGGCCTCATCTCGAATGGAGGCAGGAACCTCAGGGGTCCTCTCCATATCAGACTCGGGTCGCAGGGTACCTGCAGAGTATGGACAAGAGAGTCACGCCTCGTCTTCTGTGGAGGAATGGATTTCCCCTTGCCTTTCGAGTTGTTCACGGAGTGACAGGCCACTTGTTGAGTTGAGTGTGGAACCTTCGGGTTTTTCCGGACGATGCACGGGGGTGTCAGTGCCCCTTCGTGTTGTGCCTTCATCCACAGGGTTGCCTTCAAAGAGGTGTCTGGGCATCGGGTTCTTTTCAAGAGCGTACCGGAAAATTGGGGTCTTTCAGCATGTGGTACCACCCACGAGGCTACGTCTCGAATTTCCTCGTGAGACCGGCCTCATCCTGAGGTGCGCCGGGAAGGCCGGGAACCCCTTCCAGACCACGCAGGGGAATCGCCTCTCCTGTCGCGATCAGGAGGGGAGAAGGGGCTCAGAGGAAGCGGTGCCGGGACCCTCGGTGTTCCCCTCGAGGGAACCCGGCGTGTCGGGGGACTTTTGGGGGTCGGAGGAAGTCTGTCAGCAACCGTTTCGCCCTTCAGGGCGGAACAGGGGACTTCCCTTGAGACGCCGTGGCGGGCAAGGGCCTCATCTTGCAAAGAGGTGGGAAGCACGTGGTTTTTCTCGAGTTGCGGCGGGATTCTCGATTTACGACGGGGATCTCAGCCTTCCCCTTGGGTTGGCCCTGGGAAGCCCAATCTTCCCCTCGGGTCGCGAGGGAAAGCTGGGGGTTGCGCTCGAGTCACTGCAGGGCCGAAGAGACCTCACCTAGGCGTGTGTCCGGGACCTACTATTCCTCTCCAGGGAAGGCAGGGATCTCGGGGTTGCATTCCAGGCTCCCCCGGGGAGTCAGGCCTCGTCTCGAGGGGAAGCCAAGGACTCGGCTCTCCTCTCGAGTCACGACGCGAGTCTCTTGGAGCCCCCTGAGCGGCCTCAAGGGAGTCCAGCCTCCTCTTCCGTTTGGAGAGAGGACCCGGGATTGCTCTCCAGGCCATGCAGGAAAAGAAGGCCCTCAGCTCGCGAGGACGGGGGCGTCTCAGGGCTTTCCTCGAGCGGCGGCGCCCGTGGGGGTTTTCTCCCGAGGCACGACGAGGATCTCAGGGAGCCTCTCGTGCGGCGCCAGGGAAGTCAGGTCTCCATGTGCGTGGCGAGGGGGAGCGCGTCCTGGCTCTCGAGTCACGGGAGGGGACTAGGGCCTCGAGACGCGTTGAAGAAGGACTCTCGTGGTCTTTCTCAGGGGGCGGCGGGAAACCCTCGTGTCCCTCGCCTTCTGCCGGGGACCTTAGGGGACTTCCCAGGGTGCCTCTGAGAGGCGAGGGATCCTGTGGAGGTGGCGGGGCCCCTCGGGACTCCGCTGCGTCTGGCGCAACGGAAGAGGGCCTCACCTCGAGGGGAGGCAGGAACCTCAGGCTTCCTCTCCGTTTCGGACTCCGACCGCAGGGTCCCTGCAGAGTTGGGACAGGAGAGTCAGGCCTCGTCTTGTCTGAGGAAGGGAAACCCGCTGGCCTCTCGAGTTGCTCAGGGGGTCTCAGGCCCCTCGTCGGGCTGTGTGTGGAACCCGCGGATCTTTGCGGACGATGCACGGGGGTGGCAGTGCCCCTTCGTGTTGTGCCTTCACCCACAGGGTTGCCTTCGAAGAGGGGTCCGGGCCTCGGGTCCTACTCAAGGGTGGACCGGGGAATCGGGGGCGTTCGGCATGTGGCCCCACCCACGTGGCTCGTCTCGAATTTCCTCGTGAGACCGGCCTCATCCTGAGGTGCGCCGGGAAGGCCGGGAACCCCTTCCAGACCACGCAGGGGAATCGCCTCTCCTGTCGCGATCAGGAGGGGAGAAGGGGCTCAGAGGAAGCGGTGCCGGGACCCTCGGTGTTCCCCTCGAGGGAACCCGGCGTGTCGGGGGACTTTTGGGGGTCGCAGGAAGTCTGTCAGCAACCGTTTCGCCCTTCAGGGCGGAACAGGGGACTTCCCTTGAGACGCCGTGGCGGGCAAGGGCCTCATCTTGCAAAGAGGAGGGAAGCACGTGGTTTTTCTCGAGTTGCGGCGGGATTCTCGAGTTACGACGGGGATCTCAGCCTTCCCCTTGGGTTGGCCCTGGGAAGCCCAATCTTCCCCTCGGGTCGCGAGGGAAAGCTGGGGGTTGCGCTCGAGTCACTGCAGGGCCGAAGAGACCTCACCTAGGCGTGTGTCCGGGACCTACTATTCCTCTCCAGGGAAGGCAGGGATCTCGGGGTTGCATTCCAGGCTCCCCCGGGGAGTCAGGCCTCGTCTCGAGGGGAAGCCAAGGACTCCGCTCTCCTCTCGAGTCACGACGCGGGTCTCTTGGAGCCCCCTGAGCGGCCTCAAGGGAGTCCAGCCTCCTCTTCCGTTTGGAGAGAGGACCCGGGATTGCTCTCCAGGCCATGCAGGAAAAGAAGGCCCTCAGCTCGCGAGGACGGGGGCGTCTCAGGGGTTTCCTCGAGCTGCGGCGCCCGTGGGGGTTTTCTCCCGAGGCACGACGAGGATCTCAGGGAGCCTCTCGTGCGGCGCCAGGGAAGTCAGGTCTCCATGTGCGTGGCGAGGGGGAGCGCGTCCTGGCTCTCGAGTCACGGGAGGGGACTAGGGCCTCGAGACGCGTTGAAGAAGGACTCTCGTGGTCTTTCTCGGGGGGCGGCGGGAAACCCTCGTGTCCCTCGCCTTCTGCCGGGGACCTTAGGGGACTTCCCAGGGTGCCTCTGAGAGGCGAGGGATCCTGTTGAGGTGGCGGGGCCCCTCGGGACTCCGCTGCGTCTGGCGCAACGGAAGAGGGCCTCACCTCGAGGGGAGGCAGGAACCTCAGGCTTCCTCTCCGTTTCGGACTCCGACCGCAGGGTCCCTGCAGAGTTGGGACAGGAGAGTCAGGCCTCGTCTTGTCTGAGGAAGGGAAACCCGCTGGCCTCTCGAGTTGCTCAGGGGGTCTCAGGCCCCTCGTCGGGCTGTGTGTGGAACCCGCGGATCTTTGCGGACGATGCACGGGGGTGGCAGTGCCCCTTCGTGTTGTGCCTTCACCCACAGGGTTGCCTTCGAAGAGGGGTCCGGGCCTCGGGTCCTACTCAAGGGTGGACCGGGGAATCGGGGGCGTTCGGCATGTGGCCCCACCCACGTGGCTCGTCTCGAATTTCCTCGTGAGACCGGCCTCATCCTGAGGTGCGCCGGGAAGGCCGGGAACCCCTTCCAGACCACGCAGGGGAATCGCCTCTCCTGTCGCGATCAGGAGGGGAGAAGGGGCTCAGAGGAAGCGGTGCCGGGACCCTCGGTGTTCCCCTCGAGGGAACCCGGCGTGTCGGGGGACTTTTGGGGGTCGCAGGAAGTCTGTCAGCAACCGTTTCGCCCTTCAGGGCGGAACAGGGGACTTCCCTTGAGACGCCGTGGCGGGCTAGGGCCTCATCTTGCAAAGAGGAGGGAAGCACGTGGTTTTTCTCGAGTTGCGGCGGGATTCTCGAGTTACGACGGGGATCTCAGCCTTACCCTTGGGTTGGCCCTGGGAAGCCCAATCTTCCCCTCGGGTCGCGAGGGAAAGCTGGGGGTTGCGCTCGAGTCACTGCAGGGCCGAAGAGACCTCACCTAGGCGTGTGTCCGGGACCTACTATTCCTCTCCAGGGAAGGCAGGGATCTCGGGGTTGCATTCCAGGCTCCCCCGGGGAGTCAGGCCTCGTCTCGAGGGGAAGCCAAGGACTCCGCTCTCCTCTCGAGTCACGACGCGGATCTCTTGGAGCCCCCTGAGCGGCCTCAAGGGAGTCCAGCCTCCTCTTCCGTTTGGAGAGAGGACCCGGGATTGCTCTCCAGGCCATGCAGGAAAAGAAGGCCCTCAGCTCGCGAGGACGGGGGCGTCTCAGGGCTTTCCTCGAGCGGCGGCGCCCGTGGGGGTTTTCTCCCGAGGCACGACGAGGATCTCAGGGAGCCTCTCGTGCGGCGCCAGGGAAGTCAGGTCTCCATGTGCGTGGCGAGGGGGAGCGCGTCCTGGCTCTCGAGTCACGGGAGGGGACTAGGGCCTCGAGACGCGTTGAAGAAGGACTCTCGTGGTCTTTCTCGGGGGGCGGCGGGAAACCCTCGTGTCCCTCGCCTTCTGCCGGGGACCTTAGGGGACTTCCCAGGGTGCCTCTGAGAGGCGAGGGATCCTGTGGAGGTGGCGGGGCCCCTCGGGACTCCGCTGCGTCTGGCGCAACGGAAGAGGGCCTCACCTCGAGGGGAGGCAGGAACCTCAGGCTTCCTCTCCGTTTCGGACTCCGACCGCAGGGTCCCTGCAGAGTTGGGACAGGAGAGTCAGGCCTCGTCTTGTCTGAGGAAGGGAAACCCGCTGGCCTCTCGAGTTGCTCAGGGGGTCTCAGGCCCCTCGTCGGGCTGTGTGTGGAACCCGCGGATCTTTGCGGACGATGCACGGGGGTGGCAGTGCCCCTTCGTGTTGTGCCTTCACCCACAGGGTTGCCTTCGAAGAGGGGTCCGGGCCTCGGGTCCTACTCAAGGGTGGACCGGGGAATCGGGGGCGTTCGGCATGTGGCCCCACCCACGTGGCTCGTCTCGAATTTCCTCGTGAGACCGGCCTCATCCTGAGGTGCGCCGGGAAGGCCGGGAACCCCTTCCAGACCACGCAGGGGAATCGCCTCTCCTGTCGCGATCAGGAGGGGAGAAGGGGCTCAGAGGAAGCGGTGCCGGGACCCTCGGTGTTCCCCTCGAGGGAACCCGGCGTGTCGGGGGACTTTTGGGGGTCGCAGGAAGTCTGTCAGCAACCGTTTCGCCCTTCAGGGCGGAACAGGGGACTTCCCTTGAGACGCCGTGGCGGGCAAGGGCCTCATCTTGCAAAGAGGTGGGAAGCACGTGGTTTTTCTCGAGTTGCGGCGGGATTCTCGATTTACGACGGGGATCTCAGCCTTCCCCTTGGGTTGGCCCTGGGAAGCCCAATCTTCCCCTCGGGTCGCGAGGGAAAGCTGGGGGTTGCGCTCGAGTCACTGCAGGGCCGAAGAGACCTCACCTAGGCGTGTGTCCGGGACCTACTATTCCTCTCCAGGGAAGGCAGGGATCTCGGGGTTGCATTCCAGGCTCCCCCGGGGAGTCAGGCCTCGTCTCGAGGGGAAGCCAAGGACTCGGCTCTCCTCTCGAGTCACGACGCGAGTCTCTTGGAGCCCCCTGAGCGGCCTCAAGGGAGTCCAGCCTCCTCTTCCGTTTGGAGAGAGGACCCGGGATTGCTCTCCAGGCCATGCAGGAAAAGAAGGCCCTCAGCTCGCGAGGACGGGGGCGTCTCAGGGGTTTCCTCGAGCGGCGGCGCCCGTGGGGGTTTTCTCCCGAGGCACGACGAGGATCTCAGGGAGCCTCTCGTGCGGCGCCAGGGAAGTCAGGTCTCCATGTGCGTGGCGAGGGGGAGCGCGTCCTGGCTCTCGAGTCACGGGAGGGGACTAGGGCCTCGAGACGCGTTGAAGAAGGACTCTCGTGGTCTTTCTCAGGGGGCGGCGGGAAACCCTCGTGTCCCTCGCCTTCTGCCGGGGACCTTAGGGGACTTCCCAGGGTGCCTCTGAGAGGCGAGGGATCCTGTGGAGGTGGCGGGGCCCCTCGGGACTCCGCTGCGTCTGGCGCAACGGAAGAGGGCCTCACCTCGAGGGGAGGCAGGAACCTCAGGCTTCCTCTCCGTTTCGGACTCCGACCGCAGGGTCCCTGCAGAGTTGGGACAGGAGAGTCAGGCCTCGTCTTGTCTGAGGAAGGGAAACCCGCTGGCCTCTCGAGTTGCTCAGGGGGTCTCAGGCCCCTCGTCGGGCTGTGTGTGGAACCCGCGGATCTTTGCGGACGATGCACGGGGGTGGCAGTGCCCCTTCGTGTTGTGCCTTCACCCACAGGGTTGCCTTCGAAGAGGGGTCCGGGCCTCGGGTCCTACTCAAGGGTGGACCGGGGAATCGGGGGCGTTCGGCATGTGGCCCCACCCACGTGGCTCGTCTCGAATTTCCTCGTGAGACCGGCCTCATCCTGAGGTGCGCCGGGAAGGCCGGGAACCCCTTCCAGACCACGCAGGGGAATCGCCTCTCCTGTCGCGATCAGGAGGGGAGAAGGGGCTCAGAGGAAGCGGTGCCGGGACCCTCGGTGTTCCCCTCGAGGGAACCCGGCGTGTCGGGGGACTTTTGGGGGTCGCAGGAAGTCTGTCAGCAACCGTTTCGCCCTTCAGGGCGGAACAGGGGACTTCCCTTGAGACGCCGTGGCGGGCAAGGGCCTCATCTTGCAAAGAGGAGGGAAGCACGTGGTTTTTCTCGAGTTGCGGCGGGATTCTCGAGTTACGACGGGGATCTCAGCCTTCCCCTTGGGTTGGCCCTGGGAAGCCCAATCTTCCCCTCGGGTCGCGAGGGAAAGCTGGGGGTTGCGCTCGAGTCACTGCAGGGCCGAAGAGACCTCACCTAGGCGTGTGTCCGGGACCTACTATTCCTCTCCAGGGAAGGCAGGGATCTCGGGGTTGCATTCCAGGCTCCCCCGGGGAGTCAGGCCTTGTCTCGAGGGGAAGCCAAGGACTCCGCTCTCCTCTCGAGTCACGACGCGGGTCTCTTGGAGCCCCCTGAGCGGCCTCAAGGGAGTCCAGCCTCCTCTTCCGTTTGGAGAGAGGACCCGGGATTGCTCTCCAGGCCATGCAGGAAAAGAAGGCCCTCAGCTCGCGAGGACGGGGGCGTCTCAGGGGTTTCCTCGAGCGGCGGCGCCCGTGGGGGTTTTCTCCCGAGGCACGACGAGGATCTCAGGGAGCCTCTCGTGCGGCGCCAGGGAAGTCAGGTCTCCATGTGCGTGGCGAGGGGGAGCGCGTCCTGGCTCTCGAGTCACGGGAGGGGACTAGGGCCTCGAGACGCGTTGAAGAAGGACTCTCGTGGTCTTTCTCGGGGGGCGGCGGGAAACCCTCGTGTCCCTCGCCTTCTGCCGGGGACCTTAGGGGACTTCCCAGGGTGCCTCTGAGAGGCGAGGGATCCTGTTGAGGTGGCGGGGCCCCTCGGGACTCCGCTGCGTCTGGCGCAACGGAAGAGGGCCTCACCTCGAGGGGAGGCAGGAACCTCAGGCTTCCTCTCCGTTTCGGACTCCGACCGCAGGGTCCCTGCAGAGTTGGGACAGGAGAGTCAGGCCTCGTCTTGTCTGAGGAAGGGAAACCCGCTGGCCTCTCGAGTTGCTCAGGGGGTCTCAGGCCCCTCGTCGGGCTGTGTGTGGAACCCGCGGATCTTTGCGGACGATGCACGGGGGTGGCAGTGCCCCTTCGTGTTGTGCCTTCACCCACAGGGTTGCCTTCGAAGAGGGGTCCGGGCCTCGGGTCCTACTCAAGGGTGGACCGGGGAATCGGGGGCGTTCGGCATGTGGCCCCACCCACGTGGCTCGTCTCGAATTTCCTCGTGAGACCGGCCTCATCCTGAGGTGCGCCGGGAAGGCCGGGAACCCCTTCCAGACCACGCAGGGGAATCGCCTCTCCTGTCGCGATCAGGAGGGGAGAAGGGGCTCAGAGGAAGCGGTGCCGGGACCCTCGGTGTTCCCCTCGAGGGAACCCGGCGTGTCGGGGGACTTTTGGGGGTCGCAGGAAGTCTGTCAGCAACCGTTTCGCCCTTCAGGGCGGAACAGGGGACTTCCCTTGAGACGCCGTGGCGGGCTAGGGCCTCATCTTGCAAAGAGGAGGGAAGCACGTGGTTTTTCTCGAGTTGCGGCGGGATTCTCGAGTTACGATGGGGATCTCAGCCTTACCCTTGGGTTGGCCCTGGGAAGCCCAATCTTCCCCTCGGGTCGCGAGGGAAAGCTGGGGGTTGCGCTCGAGTCACTGCAGGGCCGAAGAGACCTCACCTAGGCGTGTGTCCGGGACCTACTATTCCTCTCCAGGGAAGGCAGGGATCTCGGGGTTGCATTCCAGGCTCCCCCGCGGAGTCAGGCCTCGTCTCGAGGGGAAGCCAAGGACTCCGCTCTCCTCTCGAGTCACGACGCGGATCTCTTGGAGCCCCCTGAGCGGCCTCAAGGGAGTCCAGCCTCCTCTTCCGTTTGGAGAGAGGACCCGGGATTGCTCTCCAGGCCATGCAGGAAAAGAAGGCCCTCAGCTCGCGAGGACGGGGGCGTCTCAGGGGTTTCCTCGAGCGGCGGCGCCCGTGGGGGTTTTCTCCCGAGGCACGACGAGGATCTCAGGGAGCCTCTCGTGCGGCGCCAGGGAAGTCAGGTCTCCATGTGCGTGGCGAGGGGGAGCGCGTCCTGGCTCTCGAGTCACGGGAGGGGACTAGGGCCTCGAGACGCGTTGAAGAAGGACTCTCGTGGTCTTTCTCGGGGGGCGGCGGGAAACCCTCGTGTCCCTCGCCTTCTGCCGGGGACCTTAGGGGACTTCCCAGGGTGCCTCTGAGAGGCGAGGGATCCTGTGGAGGTGGCGGGGCCCCTCGGGACTCCGCTGCGTCTGGCGCAACGGAAGAGGGCCTCACCTCGAGGGGAGGCAGGAACCTCAGGCTTCCTCTCCGTTTCGGACTCCGACCGCAGGGTCCCTGCAGAGTTGGGACAGGAGAGTCAGGCCTCGTCTTGTCTGAGGAAGGGAAACCCGCTGGCCTCTCGAGTTGCTCAGGGGGTCTCAGGCCCCTCGTCGGGCTGTGTGTGGAACCCGCGGATCTTTGCGGACGATGCACGGGGGTGGCAGTGCCCCTTCGTGTTGTGCCTTCACCCACAGGGTTGCCTTCGAAGAGGGGTCCGGGCCTCGGGTCCTACTCAAGGGTGGACCGGGAAATCGGGGGCGTTCGGCATGTGGCCCCACCCACGTGGCTCGTCTCGAATTTCCTCGTGAGACCGGCCTCATCCTGAGGTGCGCCGGGAAGGCCGGGAACCCCTTCCAGACCACGCAGGGGAATCGCCTCTCCTGTCGCGATCAGGAGGGGAGAAGGGGCTCAGAGGAAGCGGTGCCGGGACCCTCGGTGTTTCCCTCGAGGGAACCCGGCGTGTCGGGGGACTTTTGGGGGTCGCAGGAAGTCTGTCAGCAACCGTTTCGCCCTTCAGGGCGGAACAGGGGACTTCCCTTGAGACGCCGTGGCGGGCAAGGGCCTCATCTTGCAAAGAGGAGGGAAGCACGTGGTTTTTCTCGAGTTGCGGCGGGATTCTCGAGTTACGACGGGGATCTCAGCCTTCCCCTTGGGTTGGCCCTGGGAAGCCCAATCTTCCCCTCGGGTCGCGAGGGAAAGCTGGGGGTTGCGCTCGAGTCACTGCAGGGCCGAAGAGACCTCACCTAGGCGTGTGTCCGGGACCTACTATTCCTCTCCAGGGAAGGCAGGGATCTCGGGGTTGCATTCCAGGCTCCCCCGGGGAGTCAGGCCTCGTCTCGAGGGGAAGCCAAGGACTCCGCTCTCCTCTCGAGTCACGACGCGGGTCTCTTGGAGCCCCCTGAGCGGCCTCAACGGAGTCCAGCCTCCTCTTCCGTTTGGAGAGAGGACCCGGGATTGCTCTCCAGGCCATGCAGGAAAAGAAGGCCCTCAGCTCGCGAGGACGGGGGCGTCTCAGGGGTTTCCTCGAGCTGCGGCGCCCGTGGGGGTTTTCTCCCGAGGCACGACGAGGATCTCAGGGAGCCTCTCGTGCGGCGCCAGGGAAGTCAGGTCTCCATGTGCGTGGCGAGGGGGAGCGCGTCCTGGCTCTCGAGTCACGGGAGGGGACTAGGGCCTCGAGACGCGTTGAAGAAGGACTCTCGTGGTCTTTCTCGGGGGGCGGCGGGAAACCCTCGTGTCCCTCGCCTTCTGCCGGGGACCTTAGGGGACTTCCCAGGGTGCCTCTGAGAGGCGAGGGATCCTGTTGAGGTGGCGGGGCCACTCGGGACTCCGCTGCGTCTGGCGCAACGGAAGAGGGCCTCACCTCGAGGGGAGGCAGGAACCTCAGGCTTCCTCTCCGTTTCGGACTCCGACCGCAGGGTCCCTGCAGAGTTGGGACAGGAGAGTCAGGCCTCGTCTTGTCTGAGGAAGGGAAACCCGCTGGCCTCTCGAGTTGCTCAGGGGGTCTCAGGCCCCTCGTCGGGCTGTGTGTGGAACCCGCGGATCTTTGCGGACGATGCACGGGGGTGGCAGTGCCCCTTCGTGTTGTGCCTTCACCCACAGGGTTGCCTTCGAAGAGGGGTCCGGGCCTCGGGTCCTACTCAAGGGTGGACCGGGGAATCGGGGGCGTTCGGCATGTGGCCCCACCCACGTGGCTCGTCTCGAATTTCCTCGTGAGACCGGCCTCATCCTGAGGTGCGCCGGGAAGGCCGGGAACCCCTTCCAGACCACGCAGGGGAATCGCCTCTCCTGTCGCGATCAGGAGGGGAGAAGGGGCTCAGAGGAAGCGGTGCCGGGACCCTCGGTGTTCCCCTCGAGGGAACCCGGCGTGTCGGGGGACTTTTGGGGGTCGCAGGAAGTCTGTCAGCAACCGTTTCGCCCTTCAGGGCGGAACAGGGGACTTCCCTTGAGACGCCGTGGCGGGCTAGGGCCTCATCTTGCAAAGAGGAGGGAAGCACGTGGTTTTTCTCGAGTTGCGGCGGGATTCTCGAGTTACGATGGGGATCTCAGCCTTACCCTTGGGTTGGCCCTGGGAAGCCCAATCTTCCCCTCGGGTCGCGAGGGAAAGCTGGGGGTTGCGCTCGAGTCACTGCAGGGCCGAAGAGACCTCACCTAGGCGTGTGTCCGGGACCTACTATTCCTCTCCAGGGAAGGCAGGGATCTCGGGGTTGCATTCCAGGCTCCCCCGGGGAGTCAGGCCTCGTCTCGAGGGGAAGCCAAGGACTCCGCTCTCCTCTCGAGTCACGACGCGGATCTCTTGGAGCCCCCTGAGCGGCCTCAAGGGAGTCCAGCCTCCTCTTCCGTTTGGAGAGAGGACCCGGGATTGCTCTCCAGGCCATGCAGGAAAAGAAGGCCCTCAGCTCGCGAGGACGGGGGCGTCTCAGGGGTTTCCTCGAGCTGCGGCGCCCGTGGGGGTTTTCTCCCGAGGCACGACGAGGATCTCAGGGAGCCTCTCGAGCGGCGCCAGGGAAGTCAGGTCTCCATGCGCGTGGCGAGGGGGAGCGCGTCCTGGCTCTCGAGTCACGGGAGGGGACTAGGGCCTCGAGACGCGTTGAAGAAGGACTCTCGTGGTCTTTCTCGGGGGGCGGCGGGAAACCCTCGTGTCCCTCGCCTTCTGCCGGGGTCCTTAGGGAACTTCCCAGGGTGCCTCTGAGAGGCGAGGGATCCTGTGGAGGTGGCGGGGCCCCTCGGGACTCCGCTGGGTCTGGCGCAACGGAAGAGGGCCTCACCTCGAGGGGAGGCAGGAACCTCAGGCTTCCTCTCCGTTTCGGACTCCGACCGCAGGGTCCCTGCAGAGTTGGGACAGGAGAGTCAGGCCTCGTCTTGTCTGAGGAAGGGAACCCCGCTGGCCTCTCGAGTTGGTCAGGGGGTCTCACGCCCCTCGTCGGGCTGTGTGTGGAACCCGCGGGTCTTTGCGGACGATGCACAGGGGTGGCAGTGCCCCTTCGTCTTGTGCCTTCACCCACAGGGTTGCCTTCGAAGAGGGGTCCGGGCCTCGGGTCCTTCTCAAGGGCGGACCGGGGAATCGGGGGCGTTCGGCATGTGGCCCCACCCACGTGGCTCGTCTCGAATTTCCTCGTGAGACCGGCCTCATCCTGAGGTGCGCCGGGAAGGCCGGGAACCCCTTCCAGACCACGCAGGGGAATCGCCTCTCCTGTCGCGATCAGGAGGGGAGAAGGGGCTCAGAGGAAGCGGTGCCGGGACCCTCGGTGTTCCCCTCGAGGGAACCCGGCGTGTTGGGGGACTTTTGGGGGTCGCAGGAAGGCTGTCAGCGACCGTTTCGCCCTTCAGGGCGGAACAGGGGACTTCCCTTGAGACGCCGTGGCGGGCAAGGGCCTCATCTTGCCAAGAGGTGGGAACCACGTTGTTTTTCTCGAGTTGCGGCGGGATTCCCGAGTTACGATGGGGATCTCAGCCTTCCCCTTGGGTTGGCCCTGGGAAGCCCAATCTTCCCCTCGGGTTGCGAGGGAAAGCTGGGGGTTGCGTTCGAGTCACTGCAAGGCCGAAGAGACCTCACCTAGGCGTGTGTCCGGGACCTAATATTCCTCTCCAGGGAAGGCAGGGATCTCGGGGTTGCATTCCAGGCTCCCCCAGGGAGTCAGGCCTCGTCTCGAGGGGAAGCCAAGGACTCCGCTCTCCTCTCGAGTCGCGACGCGGGGCTCTTGGAGCCCCCTGAGCGGCCTCAAGGGAGTCCAACCTCCTCTTCCGTTTGGAGAGAGGACCCGGGATTGCTCTCCAGGCCATGCAGGAAAAGAAGGCCCTCAGCTCGCAAGGACGGGGGCGTCTCAGGGGTTTCCTCGAGCTGCGGCGCCCGTGGGGGTTTTCTCTCGAGGCACGACGAGGATCTCAGGGAGCCTCTCGTGCGGCGCCAGGGAAGTCAGGTCTCCATGCGCGTGGCGAGGGGGAGCGCGTCCTGGCTCTCGAGTCACGGGAGGGGACTAGGGCCACGAGACGCTTTGAAGAAGGACTCTCGAGATCTTTCTCGGGGGGCGTCGGGAAACCCTCGTGTCCCTCGCCTTCTGCCGGGGACCTTAGGGAACTTCCCAGGGTGCCTCTGAGAGGCGAGGGATCCTGTGGAGGTGGCGGGGCCCCTCGGGACTCCGCTGGGTCTGGCGCAACGGAAGAGGGCCTCACCTCGAGGGGAGGCAGGAACCTCAGGCTTCCTCTCCGTTTCGGACTCCGACCGCAGGGTCCCTGCAGAGTTGGGACAGGAGAGTCAGGCCTCGTCTTGTCTGAGGAAGGGAACCCCGCTGGCCTCTCGAGTTGTTCAGGGGGACTCAGGCCCCTCGCCGAGCTGTGTGTGGAACCTGCGGGTCTTTCCGGATGATGTACGGGGGTGTCAGTGCCCCTTCGTGTTGTGCCTTCACCCACAGGGTTGCCTTCGAAGACGTGTCCGGGCCTCGGGTCCTTCTCAAAAGCGGACCGGGGAATCGAGGGCGTTCGGCATGTGGCACCACCCACGTGGCTCGTCTCGAATTTCCTCGTGAGACCGGCCTCATCCTGAGGTGCGCCGGGAGGGCCGGGAACCCCTTCCGGACCACGCAGGGGAATCGACTCTCCTGTCGCGATTAGGAGGGGAGAAGGGGCTCAGATGAAGCGTTGCCGGGACTCTAGTTGTTCCCATCGAGGGAACCCGGGGTGTCGGGGAACCTTTGGGGTTCTCACAAAGGGTGTCAGGTACCGTTTCTCACTTCAGGGCGGAACATGGGACTTCCCTTGAGACGCCGTAGTGGGCAAGGGCCTCATCTTGCGAAGACGTTGGAACCATGTGTTTTTTCTCGAGTTGCGGCGGGATTGTCGAGTGATGACGGGGAATTCAGGCTTCCTCTTCAACTGCCCCAGGGAAGTCCAGTTTTCTTTCGAATTGTGAGTTAGAACTGGGGATTGCTCTCGAGACACTGCAGGGCCAAATAGAGCTCATCTAGGCTTGTGTCCAGGACCTAATGTTCCTCTGCTGGGGCGACAGCTATCTCGGCATTGCATTCTCGACTCACCCGGGGAATCAGGCCTCGTCTTGTGGGGAAGCCAAGGACACCGCTCTCCTGCCAAGTTGCGACGGGTATATCTTGGAGCTCACTGTGTGGCCTAAAATGAGTCAAGCCTCCTGTGGAGTTTGGAGAGAGGACTCAAGATTGCTCTCCAGGCCATACAGCAAAAGAAGGCCCTCATCTCGTGAGGACTGGGGCGTCTCGTGGGTATTCTCGAGCTGCGGCTCCAGTGTGGTGTTGCTCACGAGGTATAATGGGGAGCTCAGGGAGCCTCTCCTGTGGTGCCAGGGATGTCAGGTTTCTATGCTCGTGGCTAGGGGGAGCGCGTCATTGCTCTCGAGTCATGGTAGGGGAATCACACCTCAAGACGCGTTGAAGAAGGACTCTCGAGGTCTTTTACGGGTTGGGGCAGGAAACCCTTGGTTCCCTCGACTTGTGCCGGTGATCTCAGGAAGGTCTAAGGGTGCCTCTGAGAAGTCAGGGATACTGTGCAGTTGGGAGGGGCCTCTCGGGACTCCACTGGGTTCGGTGCAATGGAAGAGGGCCTCATCTCGAGTGGAGGCAGGAAACTCATGTTTCCTCTCCTGACTTCCCCTGGGCCAGATCTGACTCGGATCGCAGTTTCACTGCAGAGTTCGAACAGGAGAGTCAGGCCTCGTCTTGTGTGGAGGAATGGAACTCTGCTTGCCTCTCCAGTTGTTCACGGGGTGACAGGTCACTTCTCGAGCTGTGTGTGGTACCTGCGGGTTTCTCCGGACGATACCCGGGGGTGTCAGTGCCCCTTCCTGTTGTGCCTTCATCAAAAGGGTTATCTTCAAAGAGGTGTCCGGGCATTGGGATCTTAACAAGAGCGGACCGGGAAATTGGGGTCTTTCGGCATGTGTCACCATCCACGAGGCTATGTCTCGAATATCCTCCTGAGACCGGCCTCATCCTGAGATGCACCGGGAAAGGCGGGAACCCCTTCAAGACAAAACAGGGGAATCGACACTCCTGTCGCGATCAGGAGGGGAGAAGGGGCCCAGATGTAGTGGTGCCGGGAACCTCGGTGTTCTCCTCGAGTCAGACTGGTGTGTCGAGGAACTTTTGAGGTCGCATCAAGGGTGCCAATACCGTTTCGCACTTCAAGACGGAACGTGGGACTTCCTTGAGATGTTGTAGGGGGCAAGGGCCTCATCTTGTGATGACGGGGGAGCCACGTGGCGTTTCTGGAGTTGTGGCGGGATTCTCGAGTTTCGACAGGGAATACAGTCTTCCTCATGTGTTGGCCCAGGGAAGTCCTATCTTCCATTTGAGTTTCAAGGGAGAGCTGGGGATTGCCCTCGAGTCACTGCAGGGCAAAATAGACCTCATCTAGGCTTGTGTCCAGGACTTAATGTTCGTCCCTAGGGGCGACAGGGATCTCGGGCTTGCATACCAGACTCACCCGGGGAATCAGGCCTCGTCTCAAGGGGAAGCAAAGAACTCTGCTGTCCTTTTGGGTCGCGATGGGTATCTCTTGGAGCCCACTGTGTGCCCTAAAGGGAGTCAAGCCTCCTGTGGTGTTTGGATAGAGGACTCGGGATTCCTCTCCACGCCATGCAGGAAAAGAAGGCCCTCATCTCGCGATGACGGCGGCGTCTCGTGTATTTTCTAGACTGCCGCGCTAGTGCCAGGTTTCTGACGAGGTACGAGAGGGAGCTCAGGGAGCCTCTCGTGTGGCGCCAGGGAAGTCAGGTCCCCATGAGATGGCTAGGGGGAGTTCGTCATTGCTCTTGAGTCATGGTAGGGTAATCGGGCCTCAAGACGGGTTGAAGAAGGACTCTCGAGGTCTTTCTTGGGTCACTGCATAAAACCCAGGTTTCCCTTGACTTGTGCCTGCGACCTCAGGGAGCTTCTCAGAGTGCCTCTGAGAAGTCAGGGATACTGTGCAGTTTGGAGGGGCCTCTCGAGACTCCTCTGCATTTGGTGGAATGTAAGAGGGACTCATCTCAAGTTGAAGCAGGAACCTCAGTGTTCCTCTCCATTTCTAACTCAGATCGCAAGGTCCCTGCATGTTGGTACAGGAGAGTCAGGCCTCGTCTTTTCTGGAGGATGGGACTCCTCTTGCCTCTCGAGTTGTTCTCGAGGTGACAGGCCACTTGTCGAGCTGTGTGTGTAACCTGCCCGTTTTTCCGGATGATGCACAGGTGTGTTAGTGCCCCTTCGTGTTGTACCTTCATACTCAAGGCTGCCTTCCAAGAGGTGTCCGAGCATCGGATTCTTATCAAGAGCGGACCGGGAAATTGGAGTCTTTCAGCAAGTGGCACCACCCACAAAGCTACGTATCGAATTTCCCCATGAGACCGGCCTCATCCTGAGTTGTGCAGGGAAGGTCGGGCCCCCTTGCAGACAAAGCAGGGGAATCAATCCACCGGTCACGATCAGGAGGGGAGAAGGGGCTTAAATTAAGTGGTGCCGGGAACCTCGGTGTTCCCCTTGAGTGAGACCGGCGTGTTGGGGGACTTTTGGGGTCGCATCAAGGGTGCCAATTACCGTTTCGCACTTCAAGATGGAACCTGGGACATCTTTTGAAACGCTGTAACGGGCAAGTGCCTCATCTTGCGATGACGGGAGAACCACGTGGTTTTGCTCAAGATGCGGCGGGATTCTCGAGTCATGACCGGGAATTTAGGCTTCCTCTTGTTGGCCTTGAAATCCAATCTTCCATTCGGGTTGCGAGGGGGATCTGGGGATTGCGCTAGAGTCACTGCAGGGCAAAAGAGACCTAATCTAGGCTTGTGTCCAGGATCTAATGTTGCTCTCCAGGGGAGACAGGGATCTCGGGTTTGCATTCCAGACTCATCCGGGGAGTCAGTTCTCAGCTCGAGGGTAAGCAAAGAATTCCGCTCTCGTCTCGAGTCACGATGGGTATCTCTTGGAGCCCAATGTGTGTAATAAAGGGAGTCAAGCCTCCTGTGGAGTTTGGAGAGAGGGCTCGGGATTGGACTCCAGGCCATGCAGGAAAAGAAGGCCCTCATCTCGAGATGACAGTGGCATCTCGTGGGTTTTCTCGAGCTGCGGCGCCAGTGTGGGGTGTCTCATGAAGTACCACGGGGATCTCAGGGAGCCTCTTGTGTGGCGCCAGGAAAATCCAGTATTCCATTTGAGTTGCGAGTTAGAACTGGGGATTGCTCTCCAGTCACTGCAGGGCAAAATAGACATCATCTACGCTTGTGTCCAGGACCTAGTGTTCCACTACTGGGACGACAGGGATCTCAGGGTTGCATTCTCGACTCACCTGGAGAGTCAGGCCTCGTCTTGAGGGGAAAAAAAGGACTCCGTTCTCCTGTCGAGTCGCGACGGGTATCTCTTGGACCCCACTGTGTGGCGTAAAGGGAGTGAAGCCTCCTATGGAGTTTGGAGAGATGACTCGGGATTGTTTTCCTGGCCATGCAGGAAAAAAGGCCCTCATCTCGCGATGACGGGGGCGTCTCGTGGGTTTTCTCCAGCTGTGGCGCCATTATCAGATTTCTCACGAGGTACGACGGGGAGCTCAGAGAGCCTCTCGTTTGGTGCTAGGGACGTCAGGTCTCCGTACGTGTGGTGAAGGGGAGTGCGTGATTGCTCTCGAGTCATAGTAGGCAAATCAGGCCTCAAGACGCATTGAAGAAGGACTCTCGAGGTCTTTCTCAGGTTGCGGCAGGGAACCCTGGGTTCCCTCGACTTGTGTCGGTGACCTCAGGCAACTTCTCAGGGTGCCTCTGAGAAGTCAGGGACACTGAGGATTTGGGAGGGGCCTTTCGTTACTCAACTGTGTTTGGTGCAATTGAAGAGGGCCTCATCTCTTATGGAGGCAGGAACCTCAGGGGTCCTCTCCATTTCTGACTCGGGTCGCAGAGTACCTGCAGAGTATGGACAAGAGAGTCACGCCTCATCTTCTGTGGAGGCATGGATCTCCGCTTGCCTTGCGAGTTGTTCATGGAGTGACAGGCCACTTGTTGAGCTGTGTGTGGAACCTGTGGTTTTTTCCGGATGATGCACAGGGGTGTCAGTGCCCCTTCGTGTTGTGCCTTCATCCACAGGGTTGCCTTCAAAGAGATGTCCAGGCATCGGGTTCTTTTCAAGAGCGTACCAGAAAATTGGGATCTTTCAGCATGTGGTACCACCCACGAGGCTACGTCTCGAATTTCCTCGGGAGACTGGCCTCATCCTGAGGTTCGCCGTGAAGGTAGGAAACCCCTTGCAGACAAAGCAGGGGAATCGACCCACCGGTCGCGATCAGAAGGGGAGAAGGGGCTCAAATGAAGTGGTGCCGGGAACTTCGGTGGTCCCCTCGAGTGAGACCGGTATGTCACGGCACTTTTGAGGTCGCATCAAGGGTGCCAAGTACAGTTTCGCACTTCAAGGCGGAACGTGGGAATTCTTTGGAGATGCTCTAGCGGGCAAGGGCCTCATATTGCAATGACGAGGGAAACACGTGGTTTTTCTCGAGTTGCGGCGGGATTCTCGAGTTACGACGGGGAATTCAGGCTTCCTCTTGTGTTGGCCCAGGAAGTCCAATCTTCCATTCAACTTGTCAGAGAGAGCTGTGGGTTGCTCTCGAGTCACTTCAGGGCAAAGAGTCCTCATCTAGGCTTGGGTCCAGGACGTAGTATTGCTCTCCAGGGGCAACAGGGATATCGGGGTCACATTCCAGTCTCACCCGGTGGGTCACGCCTCGTCTCGAGTGGAAGCAAAGGACTCCACTATCCTCTCGAGTCGGGACGCGTAACTCTTGGAGCCCAATGAGTGGCCTAAAGGGAGTCAAGCGTCCTGTGTAGCTTGGACAGAAGGTTCACGCTTGATCTGCATACCATGCAGTTAAAGATGGCCCTCCTCTCGTGATGACGGGAGCGTCTCATGGGTTTTCTCGAGCTGCGGCGCCAGTGTGGGGTTTCTCACGAGATATGATGGGGAGATCAGGGAGCCTCTCGTGCGGCCCCAGAGAAGTCAGGCCTCCATGCGTGTGGCCAGGCAGATCGCGTCATTGCTCTGGAGTCATGGGAGGGACTAGGGCCTCAAGACGCATTTAAGAAGGACTCTCGAGGTCTTTCTTGGGTTGGGGTGGGAAACACTCGTTTCCCTCGACCTCTACCGGGGACCTTAGTGAACTTCCCAGGTGCCTCTGAGAGGTGAGGGATACTGAGGAATTAGAGGGGCCTCTCGGGACTCCACTAGGTTTGACGAAATGAAAGAGGGCCTCATCTCGATTGGAGGCAGGAACCTCAGCTTCCTCTCCATTTCTGACTCCGACCGCAGGGTCCCTGCAGGGTTGGGACAGGAGAGTCAGGCCTCATCTTGTCTGAGTAATGGAACTCTGCTTGCCTCTCGAGTCGTTCAGTGGGTCTCAGGCCCCTTGTCGAGCTGTGTGTGGAACCTGCGGGTGTTTCCAGAAGATGAACGGGGGTGTCATTGCCCCTTCATTTTGTGCCTTCCCCCACAGGGTTGCCTTCAAAGAGGTGTCCGGGTATCGGGTTCATTTCAAGAGCGGACGGGGAAATCGGGGTCGTTCGGCATGTGGCACAACACACGTGGCTCATCTCGAATTTCCTCGTGAGACCAGCATCATCCTGAGTTGCGCCGGGAAGGCCGGGAACACCTTCCACACAAAGCACGGGAATCGAATCTCCTGTCTCAATCAGGAGGGGAGATGGGGCTCAGATGAAGTGGGGCCGGGACTCTAGGTGTTCCACTCGAGGTAACCCGGCGTTTCAGGGAACTTTAGGGGTCGCATCAAGGGAGCCAAGTACCGTTTCCCACTTCAGGACGGAACATGGGACTTCCCTGGAGACGCTGTAGCGGGCAAGGGCCTCATCCTGTGAAGACGTTGGAACCACATCGTTTTTCTCGAGTTGCGTCTGGATTCTCGAAAACGACGGGGATTTCAGGCTTTCTCTTGGGTTGGCCCTGGGAAGCCCAAACTTCCCCTGGAGTTGCGAGGGAAAGCTGGGGGTTCTGCTCGAGTCACTACAGGGCCAAAGAGACCTCATCGAGGCGTGTGTCCAGGACCTAATATTCCTCTCAAGGGAAGACAGGGATCTCGGGTTTGCATTCCAGACTCCCCTGGGGAGTCAGGCCTCGCCTCGAGGGGAAGCAGAGGACTCCGCTTTCCTCTCAATTCGCGACACCTATCTCTTGGAGCCCAATGAGTGGACTCAAGGGTGTCGAGCCTCCTCTTCAGTTTGGAGAGAGGACTCGGGATTGCTCTCCAGGCCAGGCAGGAAAAGAAGGCCCTCAGCTCGCGATGACGGAGGCGTCTCATGGGTTTCCTCAGGCTGCAGCGCCCGTGGGGGTTTTCTCACGAGGCACGACGAGGACCTCAGGGAGCCTCTCGTGCGGCGCCAGGGAACTCATGTCTCCATGCGCATGGTGAGGGGGAGCTGGTCATCTCTCTCGAGTCATGGGAAGCGACTAGGGCCTCAAGACGCGTTGAAGAAGGACTCTCGAGGTCTTTCTCGGGTGGCGGCGGGAAACCCTCGTTTCCCTCGACTTCTGCAGGGGACTATAGGGAACTTCCCAGGGTGCCTCTGAGAGGTGAGGGATGCTGTGGAGTTGGCAGGGCCTCTAGGGACTCTGCTGGTTTCGGCGCAATGGAAGAGGGCCTCATCTCGAGGGGAGGCAGGAACCTCAGGCTTCCTCTCCGATTCTGACTCCGACTGCACGGTCCCTGCAGTGTTGGGACAGGAGAGTCATGCCTCGTCTTGTCTGAGGAATGGAATTCTGGTTGCCTCTCGAGTTGTTCCGGGAGTCTCAGGCCCCTTGTCGAGCTGTGTGTAGACCCTGCGGGTTTTTCCGGATGATGCACAGGGGTGTCAGTGCCCCTTCGTGTTGTGCCTTCACTCACAGGGTTGCCTTCGAAGAGGTGTCCGGGCATCGGGTTCTTATCAAGAGTGGACCGGAAAATCGGGGTTGTTCGGCACGTGGCACCTCACACATGGCTAGTCTCGAATTTCCTCCTGAGACCGGCCTCATCCTGAGGTGCACCAGGAAGGCCGGGAACCCCTTCCAGAGAAAGCAGGGGAATCGACTCTCCTGTCGCGATCAGGAGGGGAGAAGGGGCTCAGATGAAGTGGTGCTGGGACCCTCGGTGTTCCCCTCGAGGGAACCCAGCGTGTCGGCGAACTTTTGTGGTCGCATCAAGGGTGTCAATTACCATTTCGCACTTAAGGACGGAACATGGGACTTCCCTGGAGACGCCGGAAACTTCGGTGTTCCCCTGGAGTGAGACCGGTATGTTGGGGAACTTTGGGGTCGCATCAAGGGTGCATAGTAGCATTTCGAACTTTAAGATGGAACGTGGGACTTCTCTTGAGACTCTAGCTGGCAAGGGCCTCATATTGCGATGAAGGGGGAACCACATGATTTTTAAGACTTGAGGCTGAAATCTCGAATTACGATGGGAAATTCAGACTTCCTCTTGTGTTGACCTTGGGAAGACCAATATTCCATTCAAATTGTGAGGGAGAGATGGAGGTTGCTCTCGAGTCACTGTAGGGCAAAATAGACCTCATCTAGGCTTGTGTCTAGGACATAATATTCCACTCCAGGGGCGACAGGGTTCTCGGGGTTGCATTCCAAACTCACCCGGGGAGTCAGGCCTCGTCTCGAGGGAAGCAAAGGACTCCGCTCTCCTCTCGAGTCGCACCGGGTATTTCTTGGACCCAACTGAGTGGCCTAAAGGGAGTCAATCCTCCTGTGAAGTTTGGAGAGAGGACCAGGGATTGCTCTCCAGGTCAGGCAGGAAAAGAAGGCCCCCATCTCTCCTTGACGGGGGCATCTTGTGGTTTTTCTCGAACTGCGGCGCCACTGTGGGTTTTCTCACGAGGTACGATGGGGTACTCAGGGGGCCTCTTGTGTGGTACTAGGGAAGTCAGTTTTCCTGCTTGTGGCGAGGGGAGCGCGTCCTTGCTCTGGAGACATGGTAGGGGAATCGGGCATCAAGAGACGTTGAAAAAGGACTCTCCAAGTCTTTCTCGGGTTACTTCAGGAAACTCTGGGTTCCCTCGACTTGTGCCAGTGACCTCAGGTAGCTTCTCAGGGAGCCTCTGAGAATTCAGGGATACTGTGGTGTTGGGAGGGGCCTCTCGGGACACCACTGAGTTTGGTTCAATGGAAGAGGGCCTCTTCTCTAGTTGAGGCAGGAACCTCAGGGTTCCTCTCCATTTCTGACTCCGATCGCAGGGTCCCTGAAGAGTTGGGCCAGGAGAGTAAGGCCTCGTCTTGTGTGAAGGAATGCAACTTCACTTGCCTCTCGAGTTGTTCACGGGGTGACAGTCCACATTTGGAGCTGTGAGTGGAATCGGCGGGGTTTTCCAGACGATGCATGGGGATGTCAGTGTCCCTTCGTGTTGTGCCTTCATCCACAGGGTTGCCTTCGAAGAGATGTCCGGGCGTCAGGTTCTTATCTAGAGTGGACCGGGAATTCGGGATCTTTCAGCATGTGGCACCAACCATGAGGCTACTTTTCGAATTTCCTCATGAGACCGGCCTCATCCGGAGGTTCGCGGGGAACGTCGGGAACCCCTTGCAGACAAAGCATGGGAATCGACCCTCCTGTCGCGATCAGGAGAGGAGAAAGGCCTCAGATGAAGTGGTGCCGGGAACTTCAGTGTCCCCTCTAGTGAGATCGGTATATAGGGGAACTTTTGGGGTCGCATCAAGGGTGCCAAGTACTGTTTTGCACTTCAAGACGGAATGTGAGACTTCTCTTGAGACGCTGTAGGGGGCAAGGGCCTCATCTTGCAATACAGGGAACCACGTGATTTTTCTCGAGTTGCGGCGGGTTTCTCAAATTACAACTGGAAATTCAGGCTTCCTCTTGTGTTGGCTCAGAAAGGCCAATCTTCCATTCGAGTTGCAAGGGAAAGCTAGGGGTTGTGCTTGAGTCACTGCAGGGCCAAAGAGACCTCATCTAGGCTTTTGTCCAGGACCTAAGGTTCCTCTCCAGGGGCGACAGGGATCCAGGGTTGCATTCCAGACTCACCCTCGTAGTCAGGCCTCATCTCGAGGGGAAGCAAAGGACACCGCTCTCCTCCTGAGTATCGACGGGTATCTCTTGGAGCCCACTGAGTGACCTAAAGGGAGTCAAGCCTCCTTTGGAGTTTGGAGAGAGGATTCGGGATTGCTCTTCAGGTCATGCAGGAAAGAAGGCCCTCATTTCACCATGACAGGGGCGTCTCGTGGGTTTTCTCGAGTTGCGGCGCCAGTGTGGGGTTTCTCACGAGGTACGATGGGGAGCTCAGGGAGCTTCTCATGTGGTGCCGGGGAAGTCAGATCTTCATGCGCGTGGCGAGGGGGAGCGCGTCATTTTTCTCCAGTCATGGTAGAGGAATCGGGCATCAAGACGCATGAAGAAGGACTCTCAAGGTTTTTCTCAGGTTATGGCAGGAAACCCTGGGTTCCCTCGACTTATGCCCGTGACCTCAGGGAGCTTCTCAGGGTGCCTCTGAGAAGTCAGGGATACTGTGCAGTTGGGAGGGGCCGCTCCGAACTCCACTGGGTTTGGTGCAGTAGAAGAGGGCCTTATCTCGAGTTGAGGCAGGAACCTCAGGGTTCCTCTCCATTTCTGAATCGGATCTCAGTGTCCATGCAGAGTTGGGACAGGAGAGTCAGGCCTTGTCTTGTGTGGAGGAATTGAACTCCTCTTGCCTCTCGAGTTGTTCATGGGGTGACAAGCCACTTGTCGATCTGTATGTGGAACTTGCGGGCTTTTCCAACGATACACGAGGGTGTCAGACCCCTTCGTTTTGTGCCTTCATCCACAGGATTGCCTTCGAAGAGGTGTCCTAGCATTGGGTTCTTATCAAGAGCAGACACGGAAATCGGGGTCTTTCGGCATGTGGCACCAACCACAAGGCTACGTCTCGAATTTCCTCGTGAGACCGGCCTCATCCTGAGGTGCGCTGGGAAGGTCCGGAAACCCTTCCAGACAAAGCAGGGTAATCGACCCTCCCGTCGCGATCAGGAGGGGATAAGGGGCTCAGAACAAGCGGTGCACCGAACCTTGGTGTTCCCCTCGAGTGACACCAGGGTGTCGGGGAACTTTTGTGATAACATCAAGGTTGCCAATTATCATTTTAAACTTCAAGATGGAACGTGGGGCTTCTCCTGAGACGCTGTAGCTGGCAAGGGCCTCATCTTGCGATGACGGGGGAACCACGTGGTTTTTCTCGAGTTGCGGCGGGATTTTCGAATTACGACGGGGAATTCAGGCTTCCTCTTGTGTTGTCCCAGGGAAGTCCATTCTTCCATTCGAGGTGTGAGGGAGAGCAGGGGATTGCTCTCGAGTCACTTCAGGGCAAATGAGACCTCATCTATGCTTGTGTCTAGGACCTAATGTTCCTCTCCAGGGGCGACAGGGATCTCGGGGTTGCATTCCAGACTCACCTGAGGAGTCAGGCCTGGTATATAGGGGAAGCAAAGAATTCCGCTCTCCTCTTGAGTCCCAACGGGTATCTCTTGAGCCAACAGAGTGGCCTAAAGGGAGTCAGGCCTCCTGTGGAGTTTGAAGAGAGGCCTCGAGATGCTCTCCAGGCCATGCAGGAAAAGAAGGCCTTCATCTCGCGACGACGGAGGCGTCTCGTGGGTTTTCTCGAGCTGGGGAGCCAGTGTGGGATTTCTCACGAGGTATGACGGGGAGCTCAGGGAGCCTCTTTTGTGGCGCCAGGGAAGTCAAGTCTCCATGCGAGTGGCGAGGGGGAACGCGTCATTGCTCTTGAGTCATGGTAGGGGAATCGGGATTCAAGACGCGTTGAAGGAGGATTTTCGAGGTCTTTCTCGGGTTGCGTCAGGAAACCCTGTGTTCCCTCGACTTGTGCCGGTGACCTCAGGGAGCTTCTAAGGGTGCCTCTGAGAAGTCGGGATACTGTGGATTTGGGAGGGGCCTCTCGGGCCTCCACTGTTTTTGGTGTAATGGAAGAGGGCCTCATCTCGAGTGGAGTCAGGAACCTCAGGGTTCCTCTCCATTTCGGACTCCGATCGCAGGGTCCCTTCAGAGTTGGGACCGGAGAGTCAGGCCTCGTCTTGAGTGAAGGAATGGAACTCTGCTTGCCTCTCGTGTTGTTCATGGGATGACAGGCCTCTTGTTGAGCTGTGTGTGGAACCTGCGGCTTTTACCGAATGATGCACGGGAGTGTCAGTGACCCTTCGTTTTGTGCCTTCGTCCACAGGGTTGCCTTCAAAGAGGTGTCCGGGCATCGGGTTCTTCTCAAGAGTGGGCCGGGAAATCGGGGTATTTCGGCATGTGACACCACCCACGACGCTATGTCTCGAATTTCCTCGTGAGACCGGCCTCATCCTGAGGTGCGCCGGGAATGTGGGGAACCCCTTCCAAACAAAGCAGGGGAATAGACCCTCCTGTCGCAAACAGGAGGGGAGAAGGTGCTCAGATGAAGTGGTGCGGGAACCTCGGTGTTCCTGTCGAGTGAGACCGGCGTGTCCGGGAACATTTGGTGTCGCATCAAGGGTGCAAAGTACCGTTTCACACTTCAAGACGGAACGTGGTTCTTTTCTTGAGACGCCATAGCAGGCAAGGGCCTCATCTTGGGATGACGTTGGAAACACGTGGTTTTTCTCGAGTTGCGGCGGGATTCTCGAGTTACGAAGGGGATTTCTGGCTTCCTCTTGTGTTGGCCCAGGGAAGCCCAATCTTCCATTCGAGTTGCGAGGGAGAGCTGGGGGTTGCGCTCGAGTCACTGCAGGGCAAAAGAGACCTCATCCAGGCTTGTGTCTAGGACCTAATGTTCCTATCAAGGGATGACTGGGATCTTGGGGTTGCATTCCAGACTCACCCGGGAGTCAGGCGTCATCTCGAGGGGAAACAAAGGACTTCTCTCTCTTCTCGAGTCGCGACGGGTATTTCTTGGAGCCCACTGAGTGGACTAAAGGGAGTCAAGCCTCCTCTGGAGTTTGGAGAGAGGACTCGGGATTGCACTCCAGGACATGCAGGAAAAGAAGGCCCTCATCTCACGATGACGGGGGGTCTCGGTGGTTTTACCGAGCTGCAGCGCCTGTGTTGGTTTCTCAGGAGGTACGACGGGGAGCTCAGGGAGCCTCTTATGTGGCGCCAGGGAAGTTAGGTCTCGATGCGTGTGGCGAGGGGGATTGCGTCATTGCTCTCGAGTCATGGTAGGGGAATCAGGCCTCTAGACGCGTTGAAGAAGGACACTCAAGATCTCTCTCGGGTCTTGGCAAGAATACCTGGGTTCCCTCGACTTGTGCCGGTGACCTCAGGGAGATTCTCCGGGTGCCTCTGAGAAGTCAGGGATACTGTGGAGTTGGGAAAGACCTCTCGGGACTCCACTGGGTTTGGTGAAATGGAAGGGGGCCTCATCTCGAGGGGAGGCAGGAACCTCAGGGTTCCTCTCCATTTCTGATTCTGATCGAAGCCCCCTGCATAGTTGGGAGAGGTGAGTCAGGCCTCGTCTTGTGTGCAGGAATGGATCTCCGCTTGCCTCTCGAGTTGTTCACTGGGTGACAGGCACTTGTTGAGCTGTAAGAGTAACCTGCGGTCTTTTCCGGATGATGCTCGGGGTTGTCAGTGCCCCTTCATGTTGTGCCTTCATCCACACTATCTTCGAATAGGTGTCTGGGCATCGCGTTCTTATCAAGAGCAGATCGGGAAATCGCGGTCTTTCGGCATGTGGCACCACCATCGAGGCTACGTCTCGAATTTCCTCGTGAGACAGCCTCATCTGAGGTGCGTGGAGAAGGTCGGGAACCCCTTGCAGACAAAGCAGGGGAATCGGCCCTCCATTCGCGATCAGGAGGGGAGAAGGGGCTCAGATGAAGTGGTGCCAGGAACCTTGGTGTTCCTCTCGAGTGCGACCCTTATGTCGGGGAACTTTTGGGGTAGCATTAAGGGTGCCAAATATCATTTCGCACTTCAAGACAGAACGTGGGACTACTCTTGAGACGCTGGAGCAGGCAAGGGCCTCATCTTGCAATGACGGGGGAATCACGTGGTTTTTCTCGAGTTGAGGCGGAATTCTTGAATTACTACTGGGAATTCAGGCTTCCTCTTGTGTTGGCCCAGGGAGGTCCATCTTCCATTCGGGTTGCGAGGGAAAGCTGGGGAGTGCTCTCGAGTTACTGCAGGGCAAAAGCGACCTCATCTAGCCTTGTGTTCAGGACCCAATGATCCTCTCCAAGGGCGACAGGGATCTCGGTTTTGCATTACAGACTCACCCGGGGAGTTAGGCCTCGTCTCGAGGGGAAGCAAAGGACTCGGCTCTCCTCTCAAGTTGCGACGCATATCTCTTGGAGCCCACTGAGTGGTCTAAAGGGAGTCAACCCTCCTCTTCAGTTTGGAGAGAGGACTCGGGATTGCTCTCCAGGCCATGCAGGAAGAGAAGGCCCACATCTCGAGATGACGGGGGCGTCTCGTGGGTTTTCTCGAGCTGTGGCGCCAGTGTGGGGTTTCTCACGAGGTACGACGGGGAGTTCAGGTAGCCTCTCGTGTGGCAACAGGGAAGTCAGGTCTCCATGGGCGGGGCAAGGGGGAGCGCGTCATTGCTCTCAAGTCAGGGTAGGGGAATCGGGCCTCATGACGGGTTGAAAAAGGACTCTCGATGTCTTTCTAGGGTTGCAGCAGGAAACCCTGGGTTCCCTTGACTTGTGCCAGTGACCTCAGGGAGCGTCTCAGGGTGCCTCTGAGAAATCAGGGATACTGTGGATTTGGGAGAGGCCTCTCGGGACTCCTCTGGGTTTGGTACAATGGAAGAGGGCCTCATCTCGAGTTGAGGCAGGAACCTCAGGGTTCTGCTCCTGACTTCCTGGAGCCGGATCTGACTCAGATCGCAGGGTCCCTGCTGAGTTTGCTCAGGAGTGTCAGGTCTCGTGTTCTGCGGAGGAATGGAACTCCGCTTACATCTCAAGTTGTTCAATGATGACACCACTTTTCGTGATGTGTGTGGAACCTGCGGGTTTTTCGGAGATGCACGGGGGTGTCAGTGCTCCTTCCTGTTGTGCCTTCATCCACAGGGTTGCCTTCGAAGAGGTGTCCGGGCATCGGGTTCTCCTCAAGTGCGGACCGGGAAATCGGGGTCTTTCAGCATGTTGCACCACCCACGAGGCTACGTCTCGAATTTCCTCGTGAGATCGGCCTCATCCTTAGGCACGCAGGAAAATCCGGGAACCCTTTCCAGACAAAGCAGGGGAATCGACCCTCCTTTCGGGATCAGGAGGAGAGAAAGGGCTCAGATGAAGTAGTGCCAGGAACTTCGGTGCTCCCCTAGAGTGAAACTGGTAAGTCGGGTAACTTTTCGGGTTGCGTCAAGGGTGCCAAGTACCGTTTCGCACTTCAAGACGGAACCTGGGACTTCTCTTGAGACGCTGTAGTGGGCAAGGGCCTCATCTAGCGCTGACGGGGGACCCACGTGTTTTTTCTCGAGTTGCGGCAGGATTCTTGAGTTACGACGGGGAATACAGGTTTCCTCTTGTGTTGGCCCAGGGAAGTCCAATCTTCCATTCGAGTTGCAAGTGAGAGCTGGAGATTGCTCTTGAGTCACTGCAGGGCAAAATAGAGCTCATCTAGGTTTGTGTCCAGGACCGAGTTTTTCTCTCCAGGGGCGACAGGGATCTCGGGGTTGCATTCCAGACTCACCCGGGGAGTCAGGCCTCATCTCGAAGGGAATGAATAGACTCCGCTCTCCTCTCGAGTCACGACGGGTATCCCTTGGAGCCCAAGAATGGCCTAAATGGAGTTAAGCCTCCTGTGGAGTTTGGAGAGAGGACTCGGGATTGCTCTCTAGGCCATGCAGGAAAAGAAGGCCCTCATCTCGCGATGACGGGGGCGTCTTGTGGGTTTTCTCAAGGTGCAGTGCCTGGTTGGGGTTTCTCACAAGATAGGACGGGGAGCTCAGGGAGACTCCTGTGGTGCCACGGAAGTCAGGTCTCCATGGACGTGACGAGGGGGAGCGCCTCATTGCTCTCGAGTCATGGTAGGGGAATCGAGCCTCAAGACGCTTCCAAGAAGAACTGTCGAGGTCTTTCTCGGGGTGTGGCAGGAAACGCTGGGTTCCCTCGACTTGTGCCCATAACCTCAGGGAGCTTAGCGGGGTTCCTCTGAGAAGTCAGGGATACTGTGGAGTTGAGAGGGGCTTCTCGGAACTTCACAGGGACTGGTGCAATTGAAGAGGACCTAATCTCGGATTGAGGCAGTAACGTCAGGGTTCCTCTCCATTTCTGACTCGGAGAGCAGGGTCCCTGCAGAGTTGGGACAGGAGAGTTAGACCTCATCTTGTGTGGAGTAATGGAACTCCGCTTGCCTCTCGAGTTGTTCACGGGATGACAGGCCACCTGTCGAGTTGTATGTGGAACCTGCGGTTTTGGGGGACGATGCACAGGGGTGTCAGTGCCCATTCGTGTTGTGCCTTCATCCACAGGGTTACCTTCGAAGAGGTGACCGGGCATCGGGATCTTATCAATAGCGGACCAGGAAATCGGGGTCTTTCAGCATGTGGCACAACACACGAGGCTACGTCTCGACTTCCCTCGTGAAACTGGCCTCATCCTGAGGTTCGCCGAGAAGTCTGGGAACCCCTTCCGGACAAAGCAGGGGAATCGACCCTCCTGTCGCCATCAGGAGGGGAGAAGAGGCTCAGCTGAAGCAGTGCTGGGAACCTCCATGTTCTTCTCGAGTGAGACCGGGGTGTCAGGGAAATTGGGGTGTCGCATCAAGGGTGTCAAGTACCGTTTCACACTTCAAGACGGAACATGGGACTTCGCTGGAGACGCTATAGCTGACAGGGGCCTCATATTTCGATGACGGAGGAGCCACGTTGTTTTTCTCCAGTTGCCGCGGGATTCTCGAATTACAACGGGAAATACAGTCTTCCTCTTGTGTTGGCCCAGGGAAGTCCAATCATCCATTCGAGTTGCGAGGGAGAGCTGGGGATTGCACTTGAGTCAATGCAGGACAAAAAAGACCTCATTTAGGCTTGTGTCCAGGACCGAGTTTTCCTCTACAGGGGCGACACGGATCTCGGGATCCCATTCCAGACTCACCCAAGTAGTCAGGCCTCGGCTCGAGGGGAAGTAACGGACTCCGCTCTCCTCTAGAGTAGCGACGTGTATCTCTTGGAGGCTACTGAGTGGCCTAAAGGGAGACAGGCCTCCAGTGGAGTTTGGAGAGTGGACTCGGGATTGCTCTCTAGGTCATGTAGGAAAAGAAGGCCCTCATCTTACGATGACGGGGGCGTCTCATGTGTTTTCTCGAGCGGAGGTGCCAGTGTGGGGTTTTCATGAGGTAGGACGGGGAGCGCAGGGAGCCTCTCGTGTGGCGCCAGGGAAGTTAGGTTTCAATGGGTGTGGCGAGGGAAATGCGTCATTGCTCTCCAGTCATGGTATGGTATCGGGCCTCAAGACGCGGTAAAGAAGGACTCTCGAGGTCTTTCTCAGAATGCAGCAGGAAACCCTGGGTTCACTCGACTTGTGCCAGTGACCGCAGAGAGCTTCTGAGGGTGCCTCTGAGAATCAGGGATACTGTGGAGTTGGGAGGGGCCTCTCGGGACTCCACTGGGTATGGCGCAATGGAAGAGGGCCTCATTTCGAGTTGATGCAGGAACGTCAGGTTTCATCTACATTTCTGACTCTGATCGCACGGTCCCTGCAGAGTTGGGAAAGGAGAGTCAGGCCTTCTCTTGTGTGCAGGGACGGAACTCCGCATGCCTCTCTAGTTCTTCAAGGGATGACAGGACACTTGTCGATCTGTGTTTGGAATCTGCGTGTTTTTCCGTACTATGCATGGGGATGTCAGTACCCCTTCGTGTTGTGCATTCATCCACAGGTTTGCTTTCGAAGAGGTGCCCGGGCGTAGGGTTCTTATTAAGAGCGGACCGGGAAATCGGGGTCTTTCCGTATGTGGCACCACCCACCAGGCTACGTCTCGAATTTCCTAGTGAGACCGGCCTCATCCTTAGGTGCGCCGGGATGGTCGGAAGCCCTTGCAGACAAAGCAGGTTAATCGACCCTCCTGTCTCGATCAGGAGGGGAGAAGGGGCACAGATGAGGTGATGCCGGGAACCTCGGTGTTCCCCTCCAGTGAGACCAGTGTGTTGGGGAACTTTTGGGGTCGCATCAAAGGTGCCAATACCGTATCGCACTTCAAGATTGAACGTAAGACTTCTTTTGAGACGCTGTAGCGGCAATGGCCGCATCTTGCGATGAAGAGGGAACGACGTGGTTTTTCTCGAGTTGTGGCGGGATTCTTGAGTTACAACGGGAAATTCAGGCTTCCTCTTCTGTTGGCCCAGGGAAGTCCAGTCTTCCATTCGAGTTGCGAGGGAGAGTTGGGGATTGCTCTCGAGTCACTGCAGGAAAAAAGAGACCTCATCTAGGCTTGTGTCCAGGACCTAATGTTTCTCTCCAGAGGCGACAGGGATCTCCGGTTCGCATATCAGACTCACCCGAGGAGTCAGGCCTCGCCTCGAGGGGAAGGAAAAGACTCCGCTCTCCTCTCGAGTCGCGACGGGTATGTCTTGGAGTCCACTGAGTGACCAAAAGGGAGTCAAGCCTACTGTGGAGTTTGGAGAGAGGACTCAGGATTGCTCTCCAGGCCATGCTAGAAAAGAAGGCCGTCATGTCGCGAAAACGGGGGCGTCTCGTGGGTTTTCTCTATCTGCGGCGCCAGTGTGGGGTTTCTCACGAGGTATGACGGGGAGCTCAGGGAGCCTCTCGTGTGGCGCCAGGGAAGTCAGGTCTCCATGCGCGTGGCGAGGGGAAGCGCGTCATGGCTCTCGAGTCACGGGAGTGGACTAGGGCCTCGAGACGCGTTGAAGAAGGACTCTCGAGTTCTTTCTCGGGGGGCGGCGGGAAACCCTCGTGTCCCTCGCCTTCTGCCGGGGACCTTAGGGAACTTCCCAGGGTGCCTCTGAGAGGCGAGGGATCCTGTGGAGGTGGCGGGGCCCCTCGGGACTCCGCTGGGTCTGGCGCAACGGAAGAGGGCCTCACCTCGAGGGGAGGCAGGAACCTCAGGCTTCCTCTCCGTTTCGGACTCCGACCGCAGGGTCCCTGCAGAGTTGGGACAGGAGAGTCAGGCCTCGTCTTGTCTGAGGAAGGGAACCCCGCTGGCCTCTCGAGTTGCTCAGGGGGTTTCAGGCCCCTCGGCGAGCTGTGTGTGGAACCCGCGGGTCTTTGCGGACGATGCCTGGGGGTGGCAGTGTCCCTTCGTGTTGTGCCTTCACCCACAGGGTTGCCTTCGAAGAGGGGTCTGGGCCTCGGGTCCTTCTCAAGAGCGGACCGGGGAATCGGGGGCGTTCGGCATGTGTCACCACCCACGTGGCTGGTCTCGAATTTCCTCGTGAGGACGGCCTCATCCTGAGGTGCGCCGGGAAGGCCGGGAACCCCTTACAGACCACGCAGGGGAATCGACTCTCCTGTCGCGTTCCGGAGGGGAGAAGGGTTTCAGATGAAGCAGTGCCGGGACACTCGGTGTTCCCCTCGAGGGAACACGGCGTGTCGGGGAACTTTTGGGCTCGCAGGTAGGCTGTCAAGGACCGTTTCACCCTTCAGGGCGGAACAGGGGACTTCCCTTGAGACGCCGTCCAGGGCAAGGGCCTCATCTTGCCAAGAGGTGGGAACCACGTGGTTTTTCTCGAGTTGCGGCGGGATTCTCGAGTTACAATGGGGATCTCAGCCTTCCTCTTGGGTTCGCCCTTGGAAGCCCAATCTTCCCCTCGAGTTGCAAGGGAAAGCTGGGGGTTGCGCTCGAGTCACTGCAGGGGCCAAGAGACCTCACCTAGGCGTGTGTCCGAGACCTAATATTCCTCTCCAGGGAAGGCGGGGATCTCGGGGTTGCATTCCAGGCTCCCCCGGGGAGTCAGGCCTCGTCTCGATTGGAAGCCAAGGACTCCTCTCTCCTCTCGAGTCGCGACGCGGATCTCTTGGAGCCCCCTGAGCGGCTTCAAGGGAGTCCAGCCTCTTCTTCAGTTTGGAGAGAGGACACGTGATTGCTCTCCAGGCCATTCAGGAATATAAGGCCCTCATCTCGCGATGACCGGGGTGTCTCATGTGTTTCCTCGAGCTGCCGCGCCAGTGTGGGTTTCCTCACGAGGTACGATGAGGAACTCATGGAGCCTCTCGTGCAGTGCCAGGTTAGTCAGGTCTCCATGCGCGTGGCGAGGGGGAGCGTGTCATGGCTCTCGAGTCATGGTAGGGGAATCGCGACTCAACACATTTTGAAGCACTCTCGAGGTCTTTCTCTAGTCACGGCAGAAAACCCAGGGTTCCCTCTACTTGTGCCTGTGACCTCAGGGAGCTTCTTATTGTGCCTCTGATAACTCAGGGGTACTGTGGAGTTGGTAGGGGCCTCTCGGGACTCCACTGGTTGTGGTGCAATGGAAGAGGGCTTCATCTCGAGTGGACGCAGGAACCTCAGGCTTCCTCTCCATTTCTGACTCGGATCCCATGGTCCCTGCAGAGTAGGGACAAGAGAGTCACACCTAGTCTTCTGTTGAGGAATGGACCTTCGTTTGCCTTTCGAGTTGTTTACAGGGTGACAGGCCACTTGTCGAAATGTCTGTGGGACCTGCGGGTTTTTCTGGACGATGCACGCGGGTGTCAGTGCCCCTTCGTGTTGTGCCTTCATCCACAGGTTTTCCTTCAAAGAGGTGTGCTGGCATCGGGTTCTTTTCAAGAGTGGACCGTGAAATTGGGGTCTTTCGACATGTGGCACCACCCACGAGGCTACGTCTCGAACTTCCTCATGAGACCGGCCTCATCCTGAGGTGCGCCCGGAAGGTCGGGAACCCCTTGCAGACAGAGAAGGGGAGTCGACCCTCCTGTCGCAATCAGGAGAGGAGAAGGGGCTCAGATGAAGTGGTGCCGGGAACCTCGGTGTTCCCCTTGAGTGAGTCTGGTATGTTGCGGAACTTTTGGGGTCGCATCAAGGGTGCCAAGTACCGTTTCGCACTTCAGGATGGAACGTGGGACTTCTCTTGAGATGCTGTAGCGGACAAAGGGCCTCATCTTGCGATGACGAGGGAAGCACGTGGTTTTTCTCGAGTTGCGGTGGGATTCTCGAGTTACGACGGGGAATTCAGGCTTCCTCTTGTGTTGGCCCAGGAAGTCTAATCTTCCATTCGAGTTGCCAGGGAGAGCTGGGTATTGGGCTCCATTCACTGAAGGGCAAACTAGACCTCATCTAGGCTTGTATCCAGGACTTAATGTTCCTCTCCATAGGCGACAGGGATTTGGGGTTGCATTCCATACTCACCCGGGGAGTCAGGCCTCATCTCGAGGGGAAGCAAAGGACTCCACTCTCTTCTCGAGTCGCGACAGGTATCTCTTGGAGCCCACTGAGTGGTCTTTGCTCTGTAGGAGAGCTCTAGTGTTCATAAGCCTGTACATAAGTGAACACAGACATTCTGTGTGCATGTTGCTGCATACCCAAAATAGGGCCACAAGGAGCCTCATGCTCTCCATGCAGCGCGGAAGCTGTGCAGCCACGCAGCAGCTGAAGAATCCAACCAATTGCTCTTTTCTTACCTCTGACAGAGCTCGCATTGCCGTTGCCCTTGGCAGTTTGAAAACACTGGACCCTAACCCCTCTCAAAGTAGGCCTGGGTTCTAGTTCGAATAGAAAGTCAATAGTGGAGCTGAGGACAGGAACGTGGCAGTCATTTATCACACGCTCCTGCAGCCTGCTACTACAGGGACACTAACGCTAGAAGCTAGGAATGTCTTTGCAAGGTGCGCAAAGGACAAGGGAGAACCTCGACCCTGACTCTAGTATTTCAGCCCCCTGAGCAGATCTGAGGTTCTCCCGCTGTAGAAGCTAACCCATTCCTTTCAAATACAGGCTTCCTAACACAGGGCCAGTTGGCTGCTTGCTCTTCCACGAAGCAGGCTTCCTTAACTTGCAAACTGCGAATTCCGCTTAACAGCCTGGCGGAAAATCGCTTCTTGGAAGATTTTTTTCAGAGGCTGTATCCCCGGAGCTGGGGCCAAGCTAGGGGACCCATACTGACAAGGGAAGGCAAAACCACATCCAATGTCTTTGCTCTGGAGGACAGCTTTGGTGAGCCTAAGTCTTTCAGGAATATTTCTGGCTCCAACAGAGTCAAATTCTGTGTGTGAAGCTGCACAGCCAAAATAGGGGAACAGAGAGCCTGATTCTCTCTGTGTAGCTTTGAAGCTGTCATTCAAACAACAGCTTGAGAATCCATACAATGCTCTCCCTTACTGCTAAGAGAATTCTCATTGCTGTAGTCCTTGACAGTTTGTAGAAATCCGCACCCTAACCCTTCTCCAAGTAGGCCTGGGTCCTAGCTCGGAACAACAGGCAATGGCGGAGCTGAGGCCAGTAAGGCACAAGTGAGGTCTCACACACTCTTTCAGCCTGATCGTCCAGGAGCAGTAAGGCCTCTTTTTCCCTGCAGGAGGCTCGCTTGCCTTGCCTCCTGTGAACTGCATTTCCCAGCCTGGGCGCAAAGCTGTTCCTGGAGATTTTTTCTCAGGGGCTGTTTCCCTGGAGCTGGGTCGGACCTCGGGGGCCCAACTCACAGGGGAAGACAAAACCACATGGACAGGTCTATGCTCTGTAGGAGAGCTCTAGTGAACCTCATCTCTCAGGAACATTCTTGGCTTCTACAGAGACACCTCTGTGCATGAAGCTACACACCCAACATAGTGGCAAAGGGAGTCTGATTCTCTCCGTGGGTGCTGATGCTTTGTGGCAAAGCACCTGCTAAGAATCCATCCGCATAGGCTTCCCTCACCTTGACAGAGGTCTCATTGCTGTAGTCCTTGGCAGTTTGGAAAGAAGCAGACCCTTACCCTTCACCAAGTAGGCCCTTGTCCTTGTTTGAATGGAAAGGCAGTAGCTGAGCTGAGGCCAGTAAGGCGCCAGTCAAGTCTGACATATTTCCGATGCCTGCTCCTTCATGGAAAATAACGTTAGAATCTGGGAATGTCTTTGCAAGGCTGGCAAAGGGCAGTCAGGAACCTCGACCCTGCCTCTGGAATTTCTATCTTCTCAGCACATCTGGCGGTCTCGGTCAGGAGAAACTAACCCATTCCTTGCAAATATAGGCTTCCAAACACAGGCCGGTTGGCTGTCTCTTCTTGCCGAAGGAAGCTTGCTTATCCCACCTCCTGCGAACTCCGCTTCCCAGCCTGGGGGTTAAGAGGTTCTTGGAGATCTTTTCTCAGAGGCTGTTTCCACGGAGCAGGGGCCGATCCCGGAGACCCACATGCACAGGGGAAGGGAAAACCGCATGGATAAGTCTTTGCTCTCTAGGAGTGCTCTAGTGAACCTCAGTCTATGGGGAATGTTCTTGGCTCCAATGGGGACATCTCTGTGTGGGAAGCTGCATAGCCAACATAGAGACACAGAGACCTGATTCTCTCTGTGCAGCTTTGACGCTGTCGTTCAAACAACAAATTGAGATTCCACACAATGCTCTCCCTTACCACTGAGAGAGTTATCATTGCTGTAGCCCTTCGCAGTTTCTGGAAATCGGCACACAAACACTTCTCCAAGTAGGCCTGGGTTCAAGTTCAGATGAACATGCAATAGCGGAGCTGAGGCCAGTAAGGCACCAGTCAGGTGTCACACACTCTGGCAGCCTGCTCCTCCAGGGACAGTAAGGCCTCTATTTCCCTTCAGGAGGCTCGCTTGCCTTACTTCCTGTGAACAGCGTTTCCCAGCCTGGGCGGAAAGCAGTTCCTGGAGATCTTTTCTCAGGGGCTGTTTCCCCGGAGTTGGGGCGGACCTCAGGGACCCAACTCACAGGGGAAGGCAAAACCAAATGGACAGGTCTATGCTCTGTAGGAGATCTCTAGTGAACTGCCGGGGTCCAGCCCCAGCTGATCCAGGGTATTCGAGGCAGAGACGGCGTAGGCGAGGGTCAGGGAACAACTGCTTAATTAAACGTTAATTAAGGATATAAAGAGTAATAAAATGAGGATATCTCAGTAGGAAAATTCAGTGGAGAAAAGAGGCTGAGTAGCTTGGTTAACGCGGGGGACCAATAAAACTTCAAGACAAGAAGCTTGCACCACTTACGTAGGCCGCAGGCGTCCTTCCGTTCTCCCGAAGGAGAGGAGACACTGAGGCCTCCCCGGTCGGATCTTAGAAGCCCAGGCAAAATTAGTAAGCTTGGGGGGTTCCGCGCTCCAGATGGAGACTCAACCAGAGTGAGAGAGAGAGAGAGACATGGGGAGACCAGTATTTCGAGAAACTGATCCCAATTCTTTATTTTCCATGGTCTACTTTTATACACTGAGATGTTATGCAAAAGTCACATGGGGTCAGCAGTCCTGACTTTTATCAAAGTCAGGTGCTTCATACAAAAGTATACAGAGGTCTTAGGGGTGTTACATCATCTTCTGGCCGGGGGGCCTGCTGACAATTTACGACCCTCTCCTTGTGACAGCGGTCAGTCAACCAGGACACTTATTTCTCCAGGGGTGATTATTCTTAAAACAGACGCCACCCAAATAAAGTTACATTCCTATAGGGTGAGGGTGTAGTAGGTTTTAGTTAAGGAAAGAATTTACTTAGCCTAAGGTCTAACGTGATTTATATCAAAGGTTAATACTTATTTCTTCTATATATTCATTAATGTGTATAAGGGCAGGGGATGTGGAGACTTAGCAGTAAACATCAGCTCAACAAATGAAAAACCCTTCACCAATATGATTTCTAATCAGCCCATTATACTTATACTAATAATTTTCTAACTTTTCTAAGGAACCTGTTTTTAGAAGGTTTAAAGCATGTCGTGCCTCTCATGGTTGGAAGGCTGTGAGCAATCACATGTGGCCGGACAAGCCTGTCAGGCAGGCTAGAGAACCTTCAGAGGAGTTTGTAGGTTAAAACACTCTTGTCACACCCAGGGGTTTTTATCAACTGGAGCTCTAGGTTAACTCCTTCTCCGAAAGAGGTGGTGGGGGACAGCCCCCCGTAAAGTCAGAGGTGTAGGTGAGAGCACAAAGTAGTAAGGTAGGCAGGCTCTGGTTATGGGGGTAGATGCTCGAGGATTTCCAGGGGGACTCCTGAGGCTCGATCCCGCCTTTGCGTATGTCGAGCCTCCTTCCTCATGACCTTTGCCATGGGCGGAGTGCCTCACTCTGGCCCCCAACAGTGAACCTCCTCTCTCAGGAACATTCTTGGCTCCTATCGAGACACCTCTGTGCGTGTAGCTACACACGCAACGTAGGGGCAAAGGGAGCCAGATTCTTTCCGTGGGGTGCTGATGCTTTGTGGCAAAGCACCTGCTTGAGAATCCATCAGCTTACGCTTCCCTCGCCTTGACAGAGGTCTCATTGCTGTAGCCCTTGGCAGTTTGGAAAGAAGAGGACCCTTACCTTTCATAAAGTGGGCCCTTGTCCTAGTTTGAAAGGAAAGGCAAGAGCTGAGCTGAGGCCAATAAGGCGCCAGTCAAGTCTGACATATTCCCGAAGCCTGCTCCTTCATGGAAAATAACGCTGTAATCTAGGAATGTCTCTGCAAGGCTGGCAAAGGGCAGTCAGGAGCCTGCACCCTGCCTCTGGAATTACCAACTTCTGAACAGATCTGGAGGTCTCCCTTAGGGGAAGCTAACCCATTCTTCCAAATAGAGGCTTCCAAACGCAGGCCGCTTGGCTGCCTCTTGCTCTCTGAAGGAGGCCTGCTTTTCCCGCCTCCTATGAACCCCACATCCCAGCCTCTGGGAAAAGCGGATCTTGAAGATCTTTTCTCAGGGGTTGTTTCCACGGAGCTGGGGCCGAGCCTGGAGCCCCAAACGCACAGGGGAAGAAAAACCACATGGACAAGTCTTTGCTCTCTAGGAGAGCTCTAGTGAACTTCACTCTGTCAGGAACGTTCTTGTTTCCTATGGAGACACCCCTGTCTGTGAAGCTGTGTACCGAACATGGAGACACAGAGTCTGATTCTCTCTGTGCAGCTTTGAAGCTGTCGTTCAAACAACAGCTTGAAAATCCATACAATGCTCTTCCTTACCCGTGACACAGTTCTCATTGCAATACCCCTTGGCAGTATTTAGAAATCCATACCCAAACCCTTCTCCTAGTAGGCCTGGGTCCTAGTTCGGAGAAACACGCAATGGCGGAGCTGAGGCCAGTAAGGCACCAGTCAGGTCTCACACACTCTGGCAGCCTGATCGTCCAGGGAGACTAAGGCCTGTTGTGCCTTGCAGGAGGCTCGCTTGTGTTACCTCCTGTGAACTGCGTTTGCCAGCCTGGGGGAATAGCGGTCCCTGGAGATCTTTTCTCAGGGGCTCCTTCCCCTGAGCTAGGGCGGACCTCGGGGACCCAACTCACAGGGCAAGGCAAAACCATATGGACAGGTCTATGCTCTGTAGCAGACTTCTAGTGAACCTCATCTCTCAGGAACATTCTTGGCTCCTATAGAGACACTTCTGTGTGTGAAGCTGCGTACCTAACATAGGGGCACAGAGAGCCTGATTCTCTCAGTTCATTTTGACCCTGTCGTTCAGAAAACAGCTTGAGAATCCATAAAATGCTCTCCCTTACCGCTGAGAGAATTCTCACTGCTGTAGCCCTTGGCACTTTGTAGAAATCCGCACCCAAACGCTTCTCCAAATAGGCCTGGGTCCTAGTTTGGAGGAACAGGCAATGGTGGAACTGAGGCCAGTAAGGCAACAGTCAGGTTTCACACACTCTGGCAGCCTGCTCCTCCAGGGACAGTAAGGCCTCTTTTTCTCTGCAGTAGATTCGCTTACCTTACTTCCTGTGAACAGCGTTTCCCAGCCTCAGAGAAGCGGTTCCTGGAGAACTTTTCTCAGGGACAGTTTCCCCGGAGGTGTGGCAGACCTCGAGGACCCAACTCACAGGGGAAGGCAAAACCACATGGACAGGTCTATGCTCTGTAGGAGAGGTTTAGTGAACCTAATCTCTCAGGAACATTCTTGGCTCCTATAGAGACAACTCTGTGTGTGAAGCTACACTCCCAACATTGGTGCACAGGGAGCTTGATTCTCTCCGTGAGGTGCTGATGCTTTGTGGCAAAGCACCTGCTTGAGAATCCATCCTCTTAGGCTTCCCTCACCTTGACAGAGGTCTCATTGCTGTAGCCCTTGGCAGTTTGCAAAGAAGAAGACCCTTACCTTTCATAAAGTAGGGCCTTGTCCTAGTTTGAATGGAAAGGCAATAGCTGAGCTGAGGTCAATAAGGAGCCAGTCCCGTCTGACACATTCCCGAAGCCTGCTCCTTCATGGAAAATAACTCTAGAATCTAGGAATATCTTTGCAAGGCTAGCAAAGGGCAGTCAGGAACCAGTACCCTGCCTCTGGAATTACCGACTTCTGAGCAGATCTGGAGGTCTCCTTTAGGAGAAGCTAACCCATTCCTTCCAAATAGAGGTTTCAAAACACAGGCAGGTGGACTGCCTTTTCGTTCCCGATGGAGGCGTGCTTTTCTCTCCTCCTACGAACCCCGGTTCCCAGACACTGGGAAAAGTGGATCTTGAAGATATTTTCTCAGGGGTTGTTTCCACGGAGCTGGGGCCGAGCCTGGAGACCCAAAGGCACAGGGGAAGGCAAGACCACATGGACAAGCCTTTGCTCTTTAGTATAGCTCTAATGAACCTCACTCTGTCAGGATCTTTCTTGATTCCTACGGAGACACACCTGTGTGTGAAGCTGCGGGCACAGAGAGCCTGATTACCCCTGTGCAGCGCTGAGTCTGGGCGGCTAAACAACAGCTTGGGAATGCAGCCTGGGGCGCTTCCCTTCCCTCGGACAGAGCTCTCCTTGCGGTAGGCCTTGGTAGTTTGCATACAATGGGGCCCTAAGCCCTCTGCAAGTTGGCCTGGCTACTAGGTCCAAAGGGCAGGCCAGAGCGGAGCTGAGGCTGTCAGGCTCCAGACACATCTCCCATACTCCTACATCCTGCTCCTACCTGGGCGTGAACGCTAGAAGCTGGGAAGGTACCTGGACCGTGCAGGGGCGGGGCGAACGCGGGCGGCGTGGGGCGGGGGTCGGCTTCTGGCGGGGGTGGGGGCGGGCTTCCCAGTTGTGCTCTCGGAGGTGGACACTGAGGCTGAAAACGCGCCGGGAGTGCACCCGGGACTGGGTAAACCCGGGCTGCGCGGGTCGAGATTCCGATGGCTTTGGGTGGGGGTCGGTCCCAGTTGTGCTCCCGGGGGTCGCCACTGCGGCTGGGAACGCGCCGGGAGCGCGGCAGGGGCGGGGCTAACCCTGGGGGCGCGGGGCGGGGGTCGGCTCATGGGGGGGATGGGGAGGGGTTCCCAGTTGCGCTCTCGGGGGTTGCAACTGCGGCTGGGAACGCCCATTTCGTCCGCTCCTGGGTCCCCAAGGATCGCCATCCCGTGGGTGCAGTGGAGGGTGCGGACCACAGGTAAGGGAACTGGGACTGCGTGGAGCAGGGAACCAAGTATTCCGCCGTCTGTTGGCACATTCTCGGAGCTCCCCAACCTGGCGGTCGCAGAAAGGCCTTGCCTTTGGGGTCAAGGCCTTTACCGCTCCACCCCTTTGCTGAAAAATCTCCGAGTCTGCGCGGTTCTTCCAAGCAGCCTAGTGTCCGCTGGAAGTCCAAGGGACAGAACACTGAACTCTGGCCGGCTGGCCCAGCCCTGCTTCTGGCACTTTGTAAGCAAGCGGGCCCTTGAGCACCTGCTGGGATGGGAAAGGGAAGGGTCTACGGATTGCACCCTAGAAACTTAGTAGGGTGCATGGATTTCAAACCCTGGTGGCCGCCCAGGCAGCAAAGAAGGGGGGAGGGCACCTTGCTGCCCTTTCATGGCAGAATCTGTGGTTGTCCAGCTGCGTGGGCCTTTTCATGAGGACCCTGTGCAATAAAAGTTTGGTGTTTTGGAACTGAATAATTAGAACGTGTAAAAGCTTTAAATTATGTGGTGGTGTAATTAAAAAACAAAACAAAACAAAACCAAACTCCAAGTGTTTTGCAAATGGAGGTTTAAATATTGAAGGACTGTATTCCTTGCACTGTGGCATTCTATCAAGAAGTGTGCAGGATTTTTTTTTTTTTAAGAAAAATGTTCGAAGTGAGGGAAACAGGAAACCCAGAGGTGCCCCTGTATTTTGGGGAAGGCCTTAGGAGGTCACTTGGAAATGCTGCTGGATGTGCGGGAGGGCGGCAGATGGGCTGTGCAGGCTTGTCCTTTGCATGGATGTTCTTGTGTGTGGAAACCCAGCTCGGAGCCATCTCCTGATGTGTAAGAATTTCGCAGACAAACCTTGAGCTAAGCAATGCATTTTTTCCTAAGAAAATGTTTGTCTTAAGCGATGTAAATATCCTATGTATTTCCGCTAGACTCTGGCTTCAGGTCGGTTCCCCCAAAAGGCTCAGAAGCGATTTGAACAAAACAGCATGTTTTCCTCCTAGCTTGTTCTCCTTATCTATGTTAAGGAAATGATATATTTGCCTGCAATACTGCCTTTCTTCAAGATTCATGTCAATCAAGTTTTGGCCCGGGATGACTCACCTGCTGCCAATATTATCTGAAAGCATGTCGTGGGGGAAGGGCCTGGTGCCATTCCCTGAAACAGTTCCTTTCTTTCCTTAGCTGACTGCTAGTGCCTGTAGAATATCTGGCTAAAGACCAGCAGGGGGTACTCTTACTACCCCCCCCCACCCCGCCTCAAGTCTAAGTCAGCAGCTTTCTCTATCTCTTTAATACTTTAATAACACTTGATGACACAAAAGCTCTGAGCGATCAAATCATATCAAATCTTCATTTCAGATTGAAGATGCATTCCATGGTATTGCCATCTTAAGTCTTTCCATCGTTATGGAATATCTGTCCATGTATTCAGGATAGTTTTCAGCCAGGGTGTATAATTTCCAGTGTGCCAGTCTTGTCATCCTCGTTACATCCATGGCAAAGTGTTTTATTCATGTTGATATTATTGAAAGGGAATTTTTTAAAATTCCTTTTCAGATTATTATCTGCTAATGTATACGATAAAACTGTGTAATCATTCATTTTTATCAGTTTGGACAGCTTGATAGTTGTCTTTAATTTCTTTACTTTCTGACACTTTAAGATTATCCTGGGACACATATGTAATGCCTCACCCCTAAATTCAGACATGTGTTCAAAGAACTTCTGTCCTTTTATTTATATATTTATTTATTCTTTAACATTGAAATCGTTTTGACTATGCTGGGTGTTTGTTGCTAGATGGAAGTAGCTAGGACCTCTGGACTGCAGTCTCTCATCTCTTGCTGACCTCTTGTTGACCTCTGCAGATTCCTGGTAGGTGGGAGCTTGTTAGTTCCTTGTCCCTTATCAGAACCTCCTGTGGTAAGTGTTTTTCTCTTCTCTGTTGCCTGGTAAGGGTGGGTGGTCATGGGCATCCCAAAGTTGGCTAGAAGTCAATTATTTAGGCAGGCTTGTGCATAGATATGGGAGAAGGCAATGGCACCCCACTCCTGGAAAATCCCAAGGACGGAGGAGCCTGGTAGGCTGCAGTCCATGGGGTGGCTAAGAGTCGGACACCACTGAGCGACTTCATTTTCACTTTTCACTTTCATGCATAGGAGGAGGAAATGGCAACCCACTCCAGTGTTCTTGCCTAGAGAACCCCAGGGACTGTGGGGCCTGGTGGGCTGCCATCTATGGCGTGGCACAGGGTCGGCCTCAACTGAACCACTTAGCAGCTGCAGCAGCAGCAGCAGCAGTGCATAGATATCAAAGGGGATGAGAACAGTCAGGTAGGATCACATATGTCACCGTGAAACAATACTTCTCCTCTTAGCCAAAGCTAACAAAAGATTTCTGTTCTAGGTCAACCTAGAAGAGATCACTTAAGAGGTAAAGAAACTTAAACTCCATTAGCAAAGGCAGTTCAACATCTCAAGAAAACTTGTGCTAGGCACAAAACTCTTTTCTGGGGGCCTACTTTCCCTACAACCTCCTTATCCCATTCTGTACCCATTCCTTTGCTTCTCCCATCCTGAAAATGCCACCTGTAAGACAGAACTACTTCGTTTTCCTTCTTACAGTGTGATTGCATTCCATACATTCTTGTAATAACAAGTCATACATTTCCCTTCAGCAACCAAGAACTCACTCTTATATTGGCATTTGATAGATTGGTGAGCATACCTATCAGTGATAATAGCGCCCACCCCGCTTCCTGCAAGAACAGAACAAAACAAAACAAAACAAAAAAATTGCTTTCTTACATTTAATATGTTCGGATGGTGCCAGTCACTATTCATGCAGAGACAAAAATCTCTTTTGTTTCTGTGTAAAAGGGAGGTCCTTTCAAGTCGTGAATGTTTAAGAAGTTTCATTTATTTGGAAGTGACCTAGCTATTCAATACACTGTCGTCACTTAGTTTAGCACCAGGATAGAAACTCAGGTAACCAAAACACCTGGAGGAACGATTGTAAGTTCAGTTCAGTTCAGTTGCTCAGTCGAGTCTGACTCTTTGTGACCCCGTGGCCTGCAGGACGCCAGGCATCCGTGTCCATCACCAACTCCAGGGGCTTGCTCAAACTCATGTCCATCGAGTCAGTGATGCCATCCAACCATCTTATCCTCTGTCATCCCCTTCTCCTCTGCCTTCAATCAAGACTATGAGAGGCAGATATTTTAGAGTATAATTATTGTTAAGAGTTTATCTAAAAGCTCATATCACATTTACATTTTTTACATTGGTTGTTGCTGTTTCCAGGTAGTTTCTTGCTGACAAGCTTGTGACACATATAACAATAGAGCAATTTTTACCTCAAAAGAAACCTAGGCACTATGAACATGTTGTGCTTAATGTTGTTGACTCTTAGACATGTCTATAGTGGAGGAGCAAAACCAAAAATACTAGATATTTAATATTGACTAGTTCCCAGTTCACGGGACTCTGACATTCATTTAGGTCAATGTTTTCTTGTATTTCCAGCAGTTTGATTTGGAAGGGCTGCCTTGTCTTGAGACCATTGAAATCAGAACTCAGAACTTGAGCAATATTATCAAAAAACACAAGGCTCACACTGACATATACCTTAATCCAGACAGACAGACAAGACATCTTCCAGTTTTCCGCCTGAGATTTAAAATATTTCTTTGAGCCGTTTTCCTGGGGAGTGGGGGGGAAGTGGGGGTGGCAGCGAGGCAGGCTTGGGTAACAAGCTAATTGTTGGTCATTGCATATGCAAAGAACCAGCTTTCCGGGTTCCAAGGAAAAAAGTTTCCTTGGTACCCAATTTTGTTTGGATCTATAGACTCTCATGGCCCTCCTAGGTCAGGACATCTTTCCTTTCTGTAGTCCTCATTTTATCCCTAAATCATAGACAACTTGGATTGTCTCTGTGGGGTGGATGTATTGTCCTCGTGTTTGACCTGGCGGCAGTAGCGAGGTCCGAGATCCTCTCCTGGGAACGGGCGTGGGGACGGGGCTCACCAGGAGCCCCTGGTGGAAGTGGGCAACGCCCCGGGAGCGCGCCAGGGGCGGGGCGATCCCGGGCGGCGAGGGTAGGGGTTCTGGTCGGGAGGGGGTGGGGGGCGGTAACAGTTGTGCTCTCGGGGGTCCCCACTGCAGCTGGAAACGCGCTGGGAGTGCGGCAGGGGCGGGGTGAACCCGGGTGGCGCGGGGCGGGGTTCGGCTCCTGGCGGGGGTGGGGGAGGGCTTCCCAGTTGTGCTCTCGGTGGTGGCCACTGCGGCTGGAAACGCGCCGGGAGTGCACCCGGGGCGGGGTAAACCTGGGCTGCGCGGGTCGAGATTTAGATGGCTGTGGGTGGGGGTTCGGTCCCAGTTGTGCTCTCGGGGGTCGCCACTGCGGCTAGGGACGCCCATTTCCTACGCTCCTGTGTCCCCAAGGATCCACATCTAGTGGGTGCAGCGGAGGGCTGCGGGCCACAGGTCAGGGAACTGGGACTGCTTGGAGCAGGGAACCAAGTATTCCGCCCTCTGTTGGCACATTCTCGGAGCTCCCCAACCTGGCGGTGGCAGAAAGGCCTCGCCCTTGGTGTCAAGGCCTTTACCGCTCCACCCCTTTGCTGAAAAATCTCAGTCTGCACGGTTTTCCCAAGCAGCCTAGTGTCCCCTGGAAGTCCAAGGGACAGAACACTGAACTCTGGCCGGCTGGCCCAGCCCTGCTTCTGGCACTTTGTAAGCCAGCGGGCCCTTGAGCACCTGCTGGGATGGGAAAGGGAAGCGTCCACGGATTGCACCCTAGAAACTTAGTAGGGTGCATGGATTTCAAACCCTGGTGGCCGCCCAGGCAGCAAAGAAGGGGGGAGGGCACCTTGCTGCCCTTTCATGGCAGAATGTGTGGCTGTCCTGATGCGTGGGCCTTTTCATGGGGACCTTGTGCAATAAAAGTTTGGTGTTTTGGTACTGAATAATTAGAAATTGTAAAAAGTTTAAATTATGTGGTGGTGTAATTAAAAAACAAAACAAAACAGAACCAAGCCCCAAGTGTTTTGCACAGGGAGGTTTAAGTATTGAAGGCCTGTTTTCCTTGCACTGTGGCATTCTATCAATAAGTGTGCAGGATTTTTTTTTTTTTTTAAGAAAAGTGTTCGAAGTGAGGGAAACAGGAAACCCAGAGGTGCCCCTGTATTTTGGGGAAGGCCTTAGGAGGTCACTTGGAAATGCTGCTGGCTGTGGGGGAGGGGGGCAGATGGGCTGTGCAGGCTTGTCCTTTGCATGGATGTTCTTGTGTGTAGAAACCCAGCTCGGAGCCATCTCCTGATGTGTAAGAATTTCGCAGACAAACCTTGAGCTAAGCAATGCATTTGTTCCTGAGGAAATGTTTGTCTTAAGCGATGTAAATATCCTATGTATATCTGCTGGACTCTGGCTTCAGGTCGGTTCCCCCAATAGGCTCAGAAGCGACTTGAACAAAACAGTATGTTTTCCTCGTACCTTGTTCTCCTAATCTATGTTAAGGAAATGATATATTTGCCTGGAATACTGCCTTTCTTCAAGATTCATGTCAATCAGTTTTTGGCCCAGGATGACTCACCTACTGCCATTGTGACCTCAAGGCATGTCGTGGGGGAGGGGCCTGGTGCCATTCCCTGAGACAGTGCCTTTCTTTCCTTAGCTGACTGCTAGTGCCTGTAGAATATCTGGCTAGAGACCAGCAGGGCGTACACCCCGCCTCAAGTCTAAGTCAGCAGTTTTCTCTATCTCATTTATACTTTAATAACAATTGATGACACAAAAGCTCTGAGCGATCAAATCATATCAAATCTTCATTTCAGATTGAAGATGCATTCCATGGTATTGCCATCTTAAGTCTTTCCATTGTTATGGAATACCTGTCCATGTATTCAGGATAGTTTTCAGCCAGGGTGTATAATTTCCAGGGTGCCAGTCTTGTCATCCTCGTTACATCCATGGCAAAGTGTTGTATTCATGTTGACATTATTGAAAGGGAATTTTTTTTAATTCCTTTTCAGATTATTATCTGGTAATATATACAGAAAAAACCGTGTAATCTTTCGTTTTTATCAGTTTGGACAGCTTGATAGTTGTCTTTAATTTCTTTCCTTTCTCATACTTTAAGATTTTCCGGGCACTGTACATGTACTGCCTCACCCCTAATCTCAGTCATGTGTTCAAAGAACTTCTGTCCTTTATTTGTTTACTTATTTTTTTGCAACATTGAATTCGTTTTGACTATGCTGGGTCTCTGCTGCAAGATGGAAGTTGCTAGGACCTCTGGACTGCAGTCTTCCATCTCTTACTGACCTCTTGTTGACCTCTGCAGAATCCTGGTTGGCGGGAGCTTGTTAGTTCCTCGTTCCTTACCAGGACCTCCTGTGGTAAGTGTTTTTCTCTTCTCTGTTGCCTTGTAAGGGTGGATGGTCATTGGCATCCCAAAGCTAGCTAGAAGTCAATGATTTAGGCAGGCTTGTGCATAGATATGGGAGAAGGCAATGGCACCCCACTCCAGTACTCTTGCGTGGAAAATCCCATGGATGGAGGAGCCTGGTAGGCTGCAGTCCATGGGGTCGCTAAGAGTCGGACACCACTGAGCGACTTCACGTTCACTTTTCACTTTCATGCATGGGAGGAGGAAATGGCAACCCACTCCAGTGTTCTTGCCTAGAGAACCCCAGGGACTGCGGGGCCTCGTGGGCTGCCGTCTATGGGGTCGCACAGAGTCGGACACAACTGAAACGACTTAGCAGCAGCAACGGCGGCAGCAGCAGCAGAAGCAGTGCATCGATATCAAAAGGGCTGCAAACAGTCAGGAAGGATCACATATGTCACCGTGAAACACTACTTCTCCACTTAGCAAAAGCTAACAAAAGATTCCTCTTCTAGGTCAACCTAGAACAGATCACTTAAGAGGTAAAGAAACTTAAACTCCATTAGCAAAGGCAGTTCGACATCTCAAGAAAACTTGTGCTAGGCACAGAACTCTTTTCTGGGGGTCCACTTTCCCTACAACCTCCTTATCCCATTCTGTACCCATTCCTTTGCTTCTCCCATCCTGAAACGGCCACCTGTAAGACAGAACTACTTTGTTTTCCTTCCTCAAGTGCCATTGCATTCCACATACTTTCTTGTAATAACAAGTCATACATTTCCCTTCAGCAACCAAGAACTGACTTTTATATTGGCATTCGCTATAGCCCGCCCCCCTCCCCCCACCCCCAAGAACAGAACAAAACAAAACAAAACAATTACTTTCTTACATTTAACATGTCAGGATGGTGCCAGACACTATTCATGGAGAGTCAAAAATCTCTTTTGTTTCTGTGTAAAAGGGAGGTCCTTTCAAGTCGTGAATGTTTCAGAACTTTCATTTATTTGGAAATGACCTAGCTATTCAATACACTGTCGTCACAAGGATGGAAACTCGGGTAACCAAAACTCCTGGAGAAACGTTTGTTAGTTCAGTTCAGTTCAGTTGCTCAGTCGTGTCTGACTCTTTGGGACCCCGTGGCCTGAAGGACGCCAGGCTTCCGTGTCCGTCACCAGCTCCAGGGGCTTGCTCAAACTCATGTCCATCGAGTCAGTGATGCCATCCAACCATCTTATCCTCTGTCATCCCCTTCTCCTCTGCCTTCAATCAAGACTATGAGAGGCAGATATTTTAGAGTATAATTATTGTAAAGAGTTTGTCTAAAAGCTCATATCACATTTACATTTTTTACTTTTGTTGTTGTCGTTTCCAGGTAGTTTCTTGCTGACAAGCTTGTGACAGATATAACAATAGAGCAATTTTTATCTCAAAAGAAACCTAGGCACTATGAACATGTTGTGCTTAATGTTGTTGACTCTTAGACATGTCTATAATGGAGGAGCAAAACCAAAAATACTAGATATTTAATATTGACTAGTTCCCAGTTCACGGGACTCTGACATTCATTTAGGTCAATGTTTTCTTGTATTTCCAGCAGTTTGATTTGGAAGGGCTGCCTTGTCTTGAGACCATTGAAATCAGAACTCAGAACTTGAGCAATATTATCAAAAAACACAGGGCTCACACTGACACATACCTTAATCCAAACAGACAGACAAGACATCTTCCAGGTTTCCGCCTGAGATTTAAAATATTTCTTTGATCCAGTCTTCTGGGGAGTGGGGGGATGGGGGTGGCAGTAAGGCAGGTTTGGGTAACAAGCTAATTGTTGGTCATTGCATATGCAAAGAACCAGCTTTCCGGGTTCCAAGGAAAAAAGTTTCCTTGGTAACCAACTTTGTCTGGTTCTATAGAATATCATGGCCCTCCTAGGTCAGGTCATCTTGCCTTTCTGTAGTCCTCGTTTTATCCCTAAATCATAGACAGCTTGGATTGTCTCTGTGGGGTGTATGTATTGTCCTCATGTTTGACCTGGCGGCAGCAGCGAGGTCCGAGAGCCTCTCCTGGAACCGGGCGTGGGGACGGGGCTCACCGAGAGCCACAGGTGAAGGTGGGCAGCGCCCCTGGAGCGCGGCAGGGGCGGGGCGAACCCGGGCGGCGCAGGGCGGGTGTCGGCTCCTGGCGGGGGTAGGGGAGGGCTTCCCAGTTGTGCTCTCGGAGATGGCCACTGCAGCTGGAAACGCGCCGGGAGCGCAGCCAGGGTGGGGTAAACCTGGGCTGCACAGGTCGAGATTCCGCTCACTGTGGGTGGGGGGTCAGTCCCTGTTGTGCTCCCGGGGTCGCCAATATTGCTGGGAACCCACCGGGAGCCCGGCAGGGCCGGGGCGAAACATGGCAGTGCGGGGCGGTGTGGGGTTCCGTTCGCAGTGGGGGTCGGCTCCTGGCGGGGGTGGGGGAGGGCTTTCCAGATGTGCTGTTGGGGGTCGCCATTGCGGCTGGGAATGCCCATTTCGTGAACTCCTGGATCCCCAAGGATCGGCATCCATGGGCCACAGCGGAGGGGTGCGGTACACAGGTAAGGGAACGGGGACTGCGTGGAGCAGGGAACCATGTATTCCGCCCTGTGTTGGCACAGTCTCAGAGCTCCCCAACCTGGCGGTCGCAGAAAGGCCTCGTCTTTGGGGTCAAAGCCTTTACCGCTCCACCCCTCTGCTGAAAAACCTCAGAGTCTGCGCGGTTTTCCCAAGCAGCCTAGTGTCCGCTGGAAATCCAAGGGACAGAACCCTGAATTCTGGCCGGCTGGCCCAGCCCTGCTTCTGGCACTTTGTAGGCCAGCGGGCCCTGGAGCACCTGCTAGGATGGGAAAGGGAAGGGTACGCGAATTGCACCCTGGTGGCCGCCGAGGCAGCAAAGAAGGGGGGAGGGCACCTTACTGCCCTTTAATGGCAGACAGAATCTGTGGCTGTCCTGCTGCGTGGGCCTTTTCATGGGGACCTTGTGCAATAAAAGTTTACCGGTGACCTTAGGGAACTTCCCAGTGTGCTTCTGACAGATGAGGGATGCTGTGGAGTTGGCGGGGCCTCTCAGGACTCCGCTGGGTTTGGCGCAATGGAAGAGGGCCTCATCTCCAGGGAAGGCAGGAACCTCAGGCTTCCTCTCCGTTTCGGACTCCGACCGCAGGGTCCCTGCAGAGTTGGGACAGGAGAGTCAGGAATCGTCTTGTCTGAGGAAGGGAACTCCGCTTGCCTCTCGAGGTGCTCAGGGGGTCTCAGGCCCCTTGTTGAGCTGTGTGTGGAACCTGCGGGTGTTTCCGGAAATGCACGATGGTGACAGTGCCCCTTCGTGTTGTGCCTTCACCCACTGGGTTGCCTTCGAAGAGGTGTCCGGGCCTCGGGTTCTTTTCAAGAGCGGACAGGGAAATCGGGGTCTTTCGGCATGAGGGACCACCCACGGGGCTAGTCTCAAATTTCCTAGTGAGGCCGGCTTCATCCTGAGTTGTGCTGGGAAGGCCGGGGACCCTTCCAGACAATGCAGGGGGATCGACTCTCCTGTCGCCATCAGGAGGGGAGAAGGGGCTCAGATGAAGTGGGGATGGAACCCTCGGTGTTACCCTCGAGGGAAACCGGCGTGTGGGGGACTTTTGGGGGTTGCATGAAAGGAGTCAGGTACCGTTTCGCACTTCAGGACAGAACCTGGGACTTCCCTTGAGACGCCGTAGCGGGCAAGGCCCTCATCTTGCGAAGACGTTGGGACCATGTGTATTTTCTCGAGTTGCGGCGGGATACTAGAGTTACGACGGGGATTTCAGGCTTCCTCTTGTGTTGGCCCCGGGAAGCCTAATCTTCCATTCGAGTTGCGAGGGAAAGCTGAGGGTTGCACTCGAGTCACTGCAGGGCCAAAGAGACCTCATCTAGGCCTGTGTCCGGGACTTAACGTTCCTATCAAGGGAAGACAGGGATCTCAGGGTGGCGTTCCAGACTCCCCCGGGGAGTCAGGCCTCGCCTCGAGGGCAAGCCAAGGATGCCGCTCTCCTCTCAAGTCGCGACGCAGATCTCTTGGAGCCCACTGAGTGGCCTCAAGGGAGTCAGGCCTTCTCTTCAGTTTGGAGAGAGGACTCGGGATTGTGCTCTGGGTCAGGCAGGAAAAGAAGGCCCTCACCTCGCGAGGATGGGGGCTTCTCAGGGGTTTCCTCGAGCTGCGGCACCCGTGGGGGTTTTCTCACGAGGCAAGACGAGGATCTCAGGGAGCCTCTCGTGCGGTGCCAGGGAAGTCAGGTCTCTGTGCACGTGGCGAGGGGGAGCGCGTCATGGCTCTCCAGTCATGGGAGAGGACTAGGGCCTCCAGAGGCGTTGAAGAAGGACACTCGAGGTCTTTCTGTGGTTGCGGCGGGAAAGCCTCGTTTCCCTCGCCTTCTGCCGGGGACCTGAGGGAACTTCCCTTGGTGCCTCTGATAGGTGAGGGATGCTGTGGAGTTGGCGGGGCCTCTCGGGACTCCGCTGGGCTTGGCGCAATGGAAGAGGGCCTCATCTCGAGGGGAGACAGGAAACTTAGGCTTCCTCTCCTTTTCGGACTCCAACCACAGGGTCCCTGCAGAGTTGGGACAGGACAGTCAGGCCTCGTCTTGTCTGAGGAAGGGAACTCCGCTTGCCTCTCGAATTGCTCAGGGTGTCTCACGCACCTCGTCAAGCTGTGTGTGGAAACCGCGGGTTTTTCCGGACGACGCACGGGGGTGTCAGTGCCCCTTCGAATGGTAACTTCACCCACAGGGTTGCCTTCGAAGAGGTGTCCGGGCATCGGGTTCTTATCCAGAGCGGACTGGGAAATCGGGGTCGTTCGGCATGTGGCACAACCCACGGGGCTCGTCTCGAATTTCCTCGGGAGGCCGGCCTCATCCTGAGGTGTGCCGGGAAAGCCGGGAACCCCTTCCAGAATACGCAGGGGAATCGACTCTCCTGTCGCGATGAGGAGGGGAGAAGGGGCTCAGATGAAGGGGTGCCAGGACCCTCGGTGTTCCCCTCGAGGGAACCCGGCGTGTCTGGGAAATTTTGGAGGTCGCATGAAGGGTGTCAGGTACCGTTTCGCAACTCAGGACGGAACGTGAGACTTCCCTTGAGACGTCGTAGCGGGCAAGGGCCCCATCTTGCGAAGACGTTGGGACCACGTGGTTTTTCTCGAGTTGCGGCGGATTCTCGAGTTACGACGGGGATTTCAGGCTTCCTCTTGGGTTGGCCCTGGGAAGCCCCATCTTCCATTCGAGTTGCTAGGGAAAGCTGGGGGTTGCACTCGAGTCACTGCAGGGCCCAAGAGACCTCATCTAGGCGTGTGTCCAGGACCTAGTAGTACTCTCAAGGGAAGACAGGGGTCCCGGGGTTGCACTCCAGAGTCCCCCGTGGAGTCAGGCCTCGCCTCGAGGGGAAGCAAAGGACTCCGCTCTTCTCTTGAGCCAGGACGCGGATCTCTTGGAGCCCTCTGAGTGGCCTCAAGGGAGTCAAGCCTAATCTTCAGTTTGGAGAGAGGACTCGGGATTGCTCTCCAGGAAAGGCAGGAAAAGAAGGCCCTCACCTCGCGAGGACGGGGGCTTCTCAGGGGTTTCCTCGAGCTGCGGCGTCCGTGGGGCTTTTCTCACGAGGCACGATGAGGTTCTCAGGGAGCCTCTCGTGCGGCGCCAGGGAAGTCAGGTCTCCATGAGTGTGGTGAGGGGGAACGCGTCATTGTTCTCGAGTCCTGGGAGGGGACTAGGGCATTAAGGCGTGTAGAAGAAGGTCTCACGAGGTCTTTCTCGGCTTGCAGCGGGAAACCCTCGTTTCCCTCGACTTCTCCCGGTGACCTGAGGGAACTTCCCAGGGTTCCTCTTAGAGGTGAGGGATGCTGTGGAGTTGGTGGGCCATCTCGGGACTCCTCTGGGTTTGGCGCAATCGAAGAGGGCCTCATCTCGAGGGGAGACAGGACCTCAGGCTTCCTCTCCGTTTCGTACTCCGACAGCAGTGTCCCTGCAGCATTGGGGCAGGAGAGTCAGGCCTCGTCTTGTCTGAGGAAGGGAACTCCGCTTGCCTCTCGAGTTGCTCAGGGAGTCTCAGTCCCCTCGTGGAGCTGTGTGTGGAAACCGCGGGTCTTTGCGGACGATGCACGGGGGTGGCAGTGCCCCTTCGTGTTGTTCCTTCACTCACAGGGTTGCCTTCGAAGAGGTGTCCGGGCATCGGGTTCTCCTCAACTGCGGACCGGGAAATCAGGGTCGTTCAAAATGGGGCACCAGCCACGGGGCTTGTCTCGAATTTCCTCGCGAGGCCGGCCTCATCCTGAGGGGCGCCGTGCAGGCCGGGAACCCCTTCCAGACCACGCAGGGGAATCAACTCTCCTGTCGCGAACAGGAGAGGAGTAGGAGCTCAGAGGAAGTGGTGCTGGGACTCTCGGTGTTCCCCTCAAGGGAACCCAGCATGTCGGGGAACTTTTGGATGTCGCATCAAGGGTGTCAGGTACCGTGTCTCACTTCACGACGGAACATGGGACTTCCCTTGAGACGCCGTACCGGGCAAGGGCCTCATCTTGCGAAGACGTTGAAACCACGTGGTTTTTCTCGAGTTGCGGCAGGATTCTCGAGTTTCGACGAGGATTTCAGGCTTCCTCTTGGGTTGGCCTTGGGAAGCCCCATCTCCCATTCAAGTAGCGAGGGAAATCTGGGGGTAGCGCTCGAGTCACTGCAGGGCCAAAGAGACCTCATCAAGGCGTGTGTCCTGGAACTAATATTCCTCTCCAGGGAAGGCAGGAATCTCGGGGTTGCATTTCAGGCTCCCTCGGGGAGTCAGGCCTCGTCTCGAGGGGAAGCCAAGGAGTCCGCTCTCCTCTCGAGTGGCCACGCGGATCTCTTGGAGCCCACTGAGTGGCCTCAAGGGAGTCCAGCCTCCTCTTCAGTTTGGAGAGAGGACCCTGGATTGCTCTCCAGGCCATGCAGGAATAGAAGGCCCTCAGCTCGCCAGGACGGGGGCGTCTCCGGGGTTTCCTCGAGCTGCGGCACCCGTGGGGGTTTTCTCCCGAGGCACGACGAGGATCTCAGGGAGCCTCTCGTGCGGCGCCAGGGAAGTCAAGTCTCCATGCGCGTGGTGAGGGGGAGCGCGTCATGGCTCTCGAGTCACGGGAGGGGACTAGGGCCTCGAGACGCATTGAAGAAGGACTCTCGAGGTCTTTCTCGGGTGGCGGCGGGAAACCCTTGTTTCCCTCGCCTTCTGCCGGGGATCTTAGGGAACTTCCCAGGGTGCCCCTGAGAGGCGAGGGATCCTGTGAAGTTGGCGGGGCCTCTCGGGACTCCGCTGGGTCTGGCACAACGAAAGAGGGCCTCACCTCGAGGGGAGGCAGGAACCTCAGGCTTCCTCTCCGTTTCGGCTCCGACCACAGGGTCCCTGCAGAGTTGGGACAGGAGAGTCATGCCTCGTCTTGTCTGAGGAAGGGAACCCTGCTTGCCTCTCGAGTTGTCAGGGGTTTTCAGGCCCCTGGTCGAGCTGTGTGTGGAACCCCGGGTCTTTCCGGATGATGCACGGGGGTGTCAGTGCCTCTTCGTGTTGTGTCTTCACCCACAGGGTTGCCTTCGAAGAGGGGTCCGGGCCTCGGGTCCTTCTCAAAAGCGGACCGGGGAATCGGGGGCATTTGGCATGTGCACCACCCACGTGGCTCGTCTCGAATTTCCCTGTGAGACCGGCCTCATCCTGAGGTGCACCGGGAAGGCCGGGAACCCCTTCTGAACCACGCAGGGGAATCGACTCTCCTGTCGTGATCAGGAGGGGAGAACGGGCTCAGATGAAGCTGTGCCGGGACTCTCGGTGTTCCCTCGAGGGTACCCGGCGTGTCGGGGAGCTTTTGGGGGTCGCATGAAGGGTGTCAGGTACTGTTTTGCACTTCAGGGCGGAACATGGGACTTCCCCTGAGACACTGTAGTGGGCAAGGGCCTCATCTTGCGAAGACGTTGGAACCACGTGTTTTTTCTCGAGTTGCGCCGGGATTCTCGAGTGACGATGGGGATTACAGGCTTCCTCCTCTGTTGGCCCTGGGAAGCCCAGTCTTCCATTCGATTGGCGAGGGAAAGCTGGGGGTTGCGCTCGAGTCACTGCAGGGCCAAAGAGACCTCATCTAGGCTTGTGTCCAGGACCTAATGTTCCTCTCCAGGGAAGGCAGGGATCTCGGGGTTGCATTCCAGGATCCCCCTGGGTGTCAGGCCTCGTCTCGAGGGGAAGCAAAGGACTCTGCTGTCCTCCCGAGTCGCGACGCGGATATCTTGGAGCCCCCTAGTGGCGTCAGTGGAGTCAAGCCTCCTCTTCATTTTGGAGAGAGGGCTCGGGATTGTTCTCCAGGCCATGCAGGAAAAGAAGTCCCTTCACATCGCGAGGACGGGGGCGTCTCAGGGGTTTCCTCGAGCTGCGGCGCCCGTGGGGGTTTTCTCGCGAGGCATGGCGAGGATCTCAGGGAGCCTCTCGTGCGGCGCCAGGGAAGTCAGTTCTCCCTGCGCGTAGCGAGGAGGAGCGCGTTGTGGCTCTTGAGTAATGGGAGGGGACTAGGGCCTCAAGACGCATTGAAGAGGGACTCTCGAGGTCTTTCTCGGGTTGTGGCGGGAAAAAGTCGTTTCCCTCGACTTCTGCCGGGGACCTTAGGGAACTTCCCAGGGTGTCTCTGAGAGTTGAGGGATACTGTGGAGTTGGCGGTGCCTCTCGGTACTCCGCTGGGTTTGTCGCAATGGAAGAGGGGCTCATCTCGAGGGGAGGCAGGAACCTCAGACTTCCTCTCTGTTTCGGACTCCGACATCAGGGTCCCTGCAGAGTTGGGACAGGAGAGTCAGGCTACGTCTTTTCTGAGGAATGGAACTCCGCTTGCCTCTCGAGTTGTTCATGGGGTTTCAGGCCCCTTGTCGAGCTGTGTGTGGAACCCGCGGGTCTTTGCAGACGATGCACAGGGGTGTCAGTGACCCTTCGTTTTGTGTCTTCATCCACAGGGTTGCCTTCCAAGAGGTGTCCGGGCATCGGGTTCTTATGAAGAGCGGACCGGGATATCGGGGTCGTTCAGCATTTGGCACCACCCACGTGGGTTGTCTCGAATTTCCTCATGAAACCGGCCTCATCCTGAAATGTGCCGCGAAGTTCATGAAACTCTTCCAGACAAAGCAGAGGAATCGACCCTCCTGTGGCGATCAGGAGGGGAGAAGTGGCTCAGATGAAGTGCTGCTGGGAACCTCGGTGTTTCCCTCAAGTGAGACAGGTATGTCGGGTAACTTTTGGGGTCGCATAAAGCGTTCCAAGTACCGTTTCGCTCTTCAAAATGGAACGTTGGACTTCTCTTGGGGTGCTCCAGCGGGCATGGGCCGCATCTTGGAATGACTGCAGAACCACTTGGTTTTTCTCGAGTTGCGGTGTGATATTTGTGTTACCACAGGGAATTCATGCTTCCTCTTGTGTTGGCCCACAAAAGTCTTATCTTCCATTCGAGATTCGAGGAAGAGCTGGAGGTGCGCTCTAGTCACTGAAGGCAAAAGAGACCCCACCAAGGCTTGTGTGCAGGACCTAATGTTCATGTCAAGGCTCGACAGAAATCTCGGGGTTGCATTCCAGACTCACCTTGGAGTCAGCCCTCATCTCGAGGGGAAGCAAAGGACTCTGCTCTCCTCTCGAGTCGGACGGGTATGTCTTGGAGCCCACTGAGTGGCTTAAAGGGAGTCAAACCTCCTTTGGTGTTTGGAGGGAGGACACGGGATTGCTCTCCAGGGAATGCATGAAATGAAGGCCCTCATCTCCCAATGACTGGGGCGTCTCGTAGGTTTTCTCGAGCTGTGGCGCTAGTGTGGGGTTTCTCACGAAGTAAGACTGGGAGCTCAGTGAGCCTCTCACGTGGTGCCAGGGCAGTCAGGTCTCTATGCACGTGGTGAGAGGGAGCCCGTCATTGTTCTCGAGTCATGGTAGGGGAATTGGGCCTGAAGAGGTGTTAAAGAAGGACTCTCGAGGTCTTTCCTGGGTTGCAGCAGGAAACCCTGGGTTCCATCGACTTGTGCCAGTGACTTCAGGAAGCTTCTCAGCGTGCCTCTGAGAAGTCAGGGTCACTGTGGAGTTGGGAGGGGCCTCTCGGAACTCCACTGGGTTCGGCGCAATGGAAGAGGGCCTCATGACAAGTTGAGGCAGGAACCTCAGGCTTCCTCTCCAATTCTGACTCCGACTGCATGGTCCCTGCAGTGTTGGGACAGGAGAGTCATGCCTCGTCTTGTCTGAGGAATGGAATTCTGGTTGCCTCTCGAGTTGTTCCGGGAGTCTCAGGCCCCTTGTCGAGCTGTGTGTAGACCCTGCGGGTTTTTCCGGATGATGCACGGGGGTGTCAGTGCCCCTTCGTGTTGTGCCTTCACTCACAGGGTTGCCTTCGAAGAGGTGTCCGGGCATCAGGTTCTTATCAAGAGCGGACCGGAAAATCGGTGTCGTTCGGCACGTGGCACCTCACACATGGCTGGTCTCGAATTTCCTCCTGAGACCGGCCTCATCCTGAGGTGCACCAGGAAGGCCGGGAACCCCTTCCAGAGAAAGCAGGGGAATCGACTCTCCTGTCGCGATCAGGAGGGGAGAAGGGGCTCAGATGAAGTGGTGCCGGGACCCTTGGTGTTCCCCTCGAGGGAACCCAGCGTGTCGGAAACTTTTGCGGTCGCATCAAGGGTGTCAAGTTCCGTTTCGCACTTAAGGACAGAAAATGGGACTTCCCTGGAGACGCCGGGAATTTCGGTGTTCCCCTGGAGTGAGACCGGTATGTTGGGGAATTTTGGGGTCGCATCAAGGGTGCCAAGTAGCATTTCGAACTTTAAGATGGAACGTGGGACTTCTCTTGAGACTCTAGCTGGCAAGGGCCTCATATTGCGATGAAGGGGGAACCACATGGTTTTTAAGACTTGAGGCTGAATTCTCGAATTACGATGGGATATTCAGACTTCCTCATGTGTTGACCGTGGGAAAACCAATCTTCCATTCAAATTGTGAGGGAGAGATGGAGGTTGCTCTCGATCACTGTAGGGCAAAATAGACCTCATCTAGGCTTGTGTCTAGGACATAATGTTCCACTCCAGGGGCGACAGGGATTTCGGGGTTGCATTCCAAACTCACCTGGGGAGTCAGGCCTCATCTCGAGGGAAGCAAAGGACTCCGCTCTCCTCTCGAGTCGCACCGGGTATTTCTTGGACCCAACTGAGTGGCCTAAAGGGAGTCAATCCTCCTGTGAAGTTTGGAGAGAGGACCAGGGATTGCTCTCCAGGTCAGGCAGGAAAAGAAGACCCCCATCTCTCCTTGACGGGGGCATCTTGTGGTTTTTCTCGAACTGCGGCACCACTGTGGGTTTTCTCACGAGGTATGATGGGGTACTCAGGGAGCCTCTTGTGTGGTACTAGGGAAGTCAGTTTTCCTGCTTGTGGCGAGGGGAGCACGTCCTTGCTCTGGAGTCATGGTAGGGGAATCGGGCATCAAGAGACGTTGAAAAAGGACTCTCCAAGTCTTTCTCGGGTTACTTCAGGAAATTCTGGGTTCCCTCGACTTGTGCCAGTGACCTCAGGTAGCTTCTCAGGGAGCCTCTGAGAATTCAGGGATACTGTGGTGTTGGGAGGGGCCTCTCGGGACACCACTGAGTTTGGTTCAATGGAAGAGGGCCTGTTCTCTAGTTGAGGTAGGAACCTCAGGGTTCCTCTCCATTTCTGACTCCGATCGCAGGGTCCCTGAAGAGTTGGGCCAGGAGAGTAAGGCCTCGTCTTGTGTGAAGGAATGCAACTTCACTTGCCTCTCGAGTTGTTCACGAGGTGACAGTCCACATTTGGAGCTGTGAGTGGAATCGGCGGGTTTTTCCAGACGATGCATGGGGATGTCATTGTCCCTTCGTGTTGTGCCTTCATCCACAGGGTTGCCTTCGAAGAGATGTCCGGGCGTCAGGTTCTTATCTAGAGTGGACCGGGAATTCGGGATCTTTCAACATGTGGCACCAACCATGAGGCTACTTTTCGAATTTCCTCATGAGACCGGCCTCATCCGGAGGTTTGCGGGGAACGTCGGGAACCCCTTGCAGACAAAGCATGGGAGTCGACCCTCCTGTCGCGATCAGGAGGGGTGAAGGGGCTCACAGGAAGTGGTGCCATGAACTTTGGTGTTTCCCTCGAGTGAGACCGGTATGTCAGGGAACTTTGGGGGTCGCATCAAGGGTGCCAAGTACCGTTTTGTACTTCAGGATGGAACGTGGGACTTCTCTTGATACGCTGTAGCGGCCAAGGGCCTCATCTTGCGATAACGGGGGAGCCACGTGGTTTTTCTCGAGTTGCGGCGGGATTCTCGAGTTACGACGGGGATTTCAGGCTTCCTCTTGTGTTGGGCCAGGGAAGTCCAATCATCCATTCGAGTTGCGAGGGAGAGCTGGGGGTTGCACTCGAGTCACTGCAGGGCAAAGGAGACCTCATCTAGGCTTGTGTCCAGGACCTAATGTTCCTCTCCAAGGGCCACAGGGATCTCAGGTTTGCATTCCAGACTCACCCAGGGAGTCAGGCCTCGTGTCGAAGGGAAGCAAAGGACTCTGCTCTCCTTTCGAGTTGCGACGGGCACCTCTTGGAGCCCACTTTGTGGCCTAAAGGGAGTCAAGCCTCCTGTGAAGTTTGGAGAGAGGACTTGGGACTGCTCTCCAGGCCATGCAGGAAAAGATGGCCCTCATCTCGCGATGACGGAGGGGTCTTGTGTGTTTTCTCGAGCTGCGGCGCCAGTGTGGGGTTTCACACGAGGTACGACAGGGAGCTCAGGGAGCCTCTCATGTGGCGCCAGGGAAGTCAGGTCTCCATGTGCGTGGCGAGGGGGAGCGCGTTATTGCTCTCGAGCCATGGTAGGGGAATCTGACCTCAAGACGCGTTGAAGAAGGACTCTCGAGGTCTTTCTTCGGTTGTGGCAGGAAACCCTTATTTCCCTCGACGTTTGCCGGTGGCCTCAAGGAGCTTCTCAGAATGCCTATGAGAAGTCAGGGATACTGTGGAGATGGGAGTGGCCTCTCGGGACTCAACTGGGTTTGTTTTAATGGAAGAGGGCCTCATCTCGGGTTGAGGCAGGAACCTCAGGTTTCCTCTCCATTTCTGACTCAGATCGAAGCGTGCCTGCAGAGTTGGGATTGGATACTCAGGCCTCGTCTTGTCTGAGGAAGGGAACTCCGCTTGCCTCTCTCGTTGTTTAAGGGGTGACAGGCCAGTTGTGGAGCTGTATGTGGATCCTGTGGGATTTTCCGGACGATGAACAGGGTTGCCAGTGCCTCCTCGTGTAGTGCCTTCATCCACAGGGTTGCCTTAGAAGAGGTGTCCGGGCATCGGGTTCTTATCAAGAGCAAGACCGAGAAATCGGGGTCTTTCGGCACGTGGCACGAACACGAGGCTACGTCTCGAATTTCTTCGTGAGACTGGCCTCATCCTGAGGTGCGCCATGAAGGTCGGGAACCCCTTCTAGACAAAGCAGGGGAATAGACCTTCCTGCCATGATCAGGAGGGGAGAAGGGGCTCAAATGAAGTGGTGCCAGGAACTTCGGTGTTCCCTTGGAGTGAGACCGGTATATGGGGGAACTTTTGGGGTCGCATCAAGGGTGCCAAGTAGCATTTCGAACTTTATGACGAAACATGGGACTTCTCTTGAGACTCTGTAGCGGGCAAAGGCCTCATATTGTGATGAATGGGGAACCACGTGGTTTTTAAGAGTTGCGGCGGGATTCTCGAGTTACAACGGGAAATTCAGACTTCCTCTTGTGTTGGCCCAGTGAAGACCAATCTTCCATTCGAATTGCGAGGGAGAGATGGGTGTTGCTCTCGAGTCACTGTAGGGCAAAATAGACCTCATCTAGGCTTTTGTCCAGGATATAATGTTCCTCTCCAGGGGCAACAGGGATCTCGGGGTTGCATTCCAGACTCACCCAATGTAAGGCCTCATCTCGAGGGGAAACAAAGTACTCTGCTCTCCTCTCAAGTCGTGACAGGTATCTCTTGGAGCCCATTGAGTGGCCTAAAGGGAGTAAAGCCTCCTGTGAAGTTTGGAGAAAGGACCAGGGATTGCTCTCCAGGTCAGGCAGGAAAAGATGTCCCCAATCTCGCGATGACGGTGGCGTCTCGTGGGTTTTCCCGAGCTGTGGCGCCAGTGTGGGGTTTCTCACGAGGTATGACGGGGAGCTCAGGGAGCCTCTCATGTGGCGCCAGGGAAGTCAGGTGTCCATGCGCATGGCGAGGGGGAGCGTGTCATTGCTCTCGAGTCATGGTAGGGGAATCCGGCCTCAAGACGCGTTGAAGACGGACTCTTGAGGTCTTTCTCGGGTTGCGGCAGGATACCCTGTGTTCCCTCGACTTGTGCCGGTGAACTCAGGGAGTTGCTCAGGGTGCCTCTGAGAAGACACTGATACTGTGGTGTTGGGAGGGGCCTCTTGGGACTCCACTGCGTTTGGTGCAATGGAAGATTGCCGGGAGCCAGCGAGAGATATTCCACTCGTGACAAATGTCATGAGGAAAGAGTCTCGGCATACGCAAAGGCGGGATCGAGCCTCCGGGAGTTCCCCCGTATATTCTTCAGCATCTACCCCCAAAAACCAAAGTCTGCCTTCTTTATTGCTTTGTTCTCTCACCTCTGACATTACTGGGGATGTCCCCCACCACCATCTCACTCTCTCTGTCAAAGAGCTAACTTACAGCTCCAACTAATAATGTTCCTGGGCAATTAGTAGTGTTTAAATCCAAACCCCTCAGATGGTTTTCTAACTCGCCTGACAAGTTTACCCGGTCTCCTACAGCTATGCATACGATTGTGTACAGTCTCCCAGCCTCGAGACGCACGGGAAGTTTAAGATATTCAAATAGCTTAGAGCCTCTCAGAGAGTTAGAAACTGTCAGAATAAAACTAGTAAAAGATTTCATTGATGAACCAATGCTTTTTGCCAAGTTTCCACATCCCCTGAATTGTATCCTTGAATGTGTGCTAATTAATATAGTTGGTATGTAGAAAAAATAAGTAGTGGCCTTGATGTTGGTAACTTTAGACCCTTAAGGTAATAAATTCTTTTCTTTGTTGTAAACCCATTACACATCCTCCCTATAGGAATGCAATTTTATCTTCGAAAGATGGCGCCAAACCTTAAACAATTACTCTTAGTGAAAATAACTCTAATGGTTGATAAGTCTTTGTCAAGAGTCATAAAATGTTAATAGGTCTTCTGGCCAGAAGATGATGTAAATCATCTAAACCATTTTTATACGATAAATCTGCAGAAAAGAAACCCTGGTTTTTGATAAGGATTAAAGACTGCTGACTTTGCATCCCCTATTATCCTCTATGTGTAACTTAGGGTATTAAAACCTGTGTTGAAAATAAAGCTACGGGCCTTGCTCACCAACGCTTGGTCTCCCCATGTCATTATTCCCCTCAATTTTCAGATGAGTGTCCATCTGGAGCGCGGATATCCTCTGCGACCATTTATTTGCCTGGGCTTCGAAGACCCACTCGATAAGGTGTCTAAGGTGGGGCACCTTCCTCTATTCTAGAGGGCACTTGCAGCCTCCGTGGTCAGAGCTAACCTGGTGTCACGGGTTATATTGATTTTCCGCGTAAACCAAGCTACTCAGCTGCTTTTCTCCACTGAATTTTCCTACTGAGCTATCCTCATTCTATTACTCTTTATATCTTTGATGAATAAATAAATAAATACATAGGTCGCCTACTCCATCTTCCCTTCGAATACCCTGGATCAGCTGGGGCTGGACCTCTGCAGGTGGCGCCCGAGATATGCATTTCGAAGGTAAATCCCCAACCCCATTCCCCCAGTGTTCAGTTTTGGGGACAGATAGGATCCCACTTAGGGGGCTGCAGATCCCCCTGTAGAATAGACAGGGCGAGAGGAGTGGGAAGTGTTGAAGAGTTAGAGAGAAAAAACGGTTTCTAAAAAGGCTGACAAAAAAGGCCTAATCTTTAGATAGCTAAAAGCAAAATCTTTTACTATCCTTAAGTTTCTGACATGGGCAACACTGAATCAAATGAAAGACAGCTCTTTATAGGAGTAATTTTACAGTTATTAAGTAAAAGAAGAATCAAGGTTAAAAAATCTTCCATTCAATCATTTTGTACATTTGTACAAGACCACTGCCCTTGGTTTCTACAACAAGGCACTGTTAACCTCGATATCTTGAAAAAACTAGGAAAACAGCTAAGAGCTTATTGTGCTCAGCAACGTTTGGAAAAAATCCCTACTTACAACTTTCCTCTGTGGAATATGACTAGAGATGTTTTAGATCCAGCTCATGAATTTGAAAAGGTACCTGTTAAAGAGGAAAGTAAAGTTGGAAAAGTACCTGTTAAACAAAAAAGCAAATCTGAAAAGGTACCTGTTATAAAGAAAAGTGAAAATGAAGAGGCTATACCTAGCTATCGACAGCTAAATGAATGGCTAGCCGCTATGACTGCCAATGAGCATGTAAAAGATAGGGATGAAAAGAAAGATCAGCTCTCCCCTCAATTTGAAAAAGGTTTAGAGGAAACAGCAGCACGATGCCATTCTGATGAGGATTTTTTTTTTTTTTAAGCTAAAGATGCTCCTAAAAGTTTAAGAAAACATCCCTAATCAGACCATCCGCTCCTAGGAGGTTGAGGGAAACATCCCCGATCAGACAGTTCGTAAGATTTAGTTACCAAACAGTTAAAGGATCTCCGGAACAGAAGAGGAAAACTTCGGGACGCTCCCATCCCCCTATGCCTCCTCCTCCATGTCGGGGTAAAGGGCCACCGCTAGGAGTTTCCCGGAGAAGGATTTTCTCTAGTCCCAAGGATGAACTTGATCCTCACCTTGAGGCTTCTTTTCTAGTCCCCTCTGCAGTTTAGCCAGGGTAAAGAGGTTACAAAATAAATAAAAATATTCTCTAAAATTAAAAAAAAAATTAAAAATGGATTTCTCTGCATCTAAGAATAGACAAATATTTATTGACTGTGGAATATGATTAGAAATGTCCTGGACCTCCGTCACGAGGCTGTTAAATAGACTATGGGGGAGGCTATAGAGGTGGATGGTGGTGAGTCTCCATTTACTGCACAGATCATATTTTCTGCCATTGAAGAAAAAAAAAAAGGAGGGAGAAAGTGGTCTACCTCCCGAGGAAGGAGAGGGCTTACAGGACGCTGCGGCCGAGAGCCCTGGCGAGCTCCCTCCCCCTCTGCGCAAACCTTTAAAAAACTTATCCACCACTTTCTGATTTAAGGCGACTGCCACCGCCTTCGATTGTGCCTCCCAGGACCCAGGAGTTCCCCACTTTGCCCCCAAAGCCTGCCAAAGTGTTTCCTAAGACTGAGGAAGATAAAAAGTTTTTTAAACAAAGGAGCTTTTAGTACACAATATGCAGAGTGTGCTCCTTGGAGAAAACTCCCTCAGGGGGGTCTCACCCAGGCTAGGAGAAAAGCGAAAAGGCAAGGAGATTTAATAACAATATTAACCCCTGATGTGCCGCTTACTCCAATTCCAACCGGAGTGGCTGGCCCCCTATCTGAGGACATTGTAAGATTTGTCCTGGGGCGTAGCTCGCTTTCTTTTAAAAAAAAATTAAATAAAAAAAAAAGAAAGAAAAGAAATTTCGCTGGTGCATGGTGTAGTAGATTCTGATGATATTGAGAAATTAAAGTCTTGATCTCACTGCCTATCAAAACTGTACAAATTAATAAAGGTCAAAGAGTAACACAGCTTTTACTTTTACCTTACTATCAGACAAGGAAAAACTTGACTTCTCAATCTAAGAGCCACAAAACATTTGGATCTAGTGATCTAGCCTTTTGGGTGCAGGAAATTACAGTTCCAAGGCCTTTAAAATATCTTTTAATTCAAGAGAATAAAACGCCAGGGCTATTAGACACAGGAACAGACGTCTCTTAACATTGCTGGGAAAGACTGGCCCAGCTCCTGGCCAACACATAATACTGAAAATGAGTTGGTGGGATTAGAGAAAGTGGTATGTGGGGTGGAGATGCTGTACAGGTGGTACATTTAACAATACTTTATATATTGTTATAAATACATAATATAAATGTATTTGCCTAATTACAGTTTGCCTAATTAGGTATGGGTATAAATAAAATATAATAAAGGTATACCTAATTCTATTTATAGATCTATACTTAATTAATTTGTATATAAATTAATATGTATACTATATACACACACACATATATATACTGTATAATTAAATATATATGGCAGTAATATAATGTGTGTGTGGCTGATATTAATTGGTATGGATTGATGTGCTGTGATGATATATGTTCTATATACTGTATAATTATAAATGTGTGACATGTATTATTACAGTATATTGGTTTGTGTTGGTTGGTATTAGCTGTGTATGTGTTGTATTGTTGTAATATATATTAATTAATATATTAATTATAAAGATTAATTCAAGTATATTGATTTATATATATTATATGTCAATAACTTTATACTTGTTGCCATATATAAATACATATATAAATGCATTTTGCATTTAGGTATATCTGTATACCTGTATACCAAAATGAGATAAGGAGGTTATACATTTATTACTTTAATTTATACAGAGACCTAAACTAAACATTAGACCTAAATTAACATATCCATAGGGAAACAGCTAGACAAATAGTGAAGTTATGTTCCAATTGTAATTAATCACTTAAACGTAAACACACAGGGGCAGACTACAATGATGAGACACTAGATGCCTGAATTACAGGCTACGACTCGGCCCCTGGTCAAGTAAAAAGGCCTCCTTACGGGAGAGTGAAAAAGGCCAGATGTGTTGCTAACTTGTGGGAGAGGGTATGCTTGTATATTTCTACAGAATGCAGATTCTCCGGTTTGGATCTCAGACAAATTCGTCATGTCACATTCCCCAAAGACCAGGTTCGCGGCACGCGCACTCACTCTCTCCCCCTCCCCCAGCCAGCTCTCGCCTCCGCGCCACCAGCAGCGCCTCGCACCCACCTCTCTGCACCCCGTGACCTAGAGCAAAGAAGTCTGTGCAGCGAGTGAGGGCCAGAGAGGAAAGCGCGCCCGCGGAGTGCCGTCCAGACCAGCGTGGCCCCACCGGCGAGAGGGGACCGCCCTGAGCCCAAGCGGTGGCGGCTAGCCCTAAACCACGAACCCTGCCCCTCCGCCCACCATAGGCGCCTTGGCCCACAGCCTGCCGCTCGCGTTCTGCCTCCTGATGCTGGGGACACTGCTCCCCCGGGCTGATGCCTACAGCTGCTCCCTGGTTCATCTTGTTTAAACCCTCAATATAATGTTTGCTCCTTTGTAATGCTACAACATCCACCTTATCTTATGATGTAACCACTTATTGAATTATGGTCTTGCTGTATTACAACAACTACAGGATTTAATGCAAACACGACGGTTTGTGGGCTTACTTATCTTGGGAACAGCAGCTTTGATAAGTGCAATCACTTCTGTTACTGTGGCAGCAATATCATTGACTCAACAAGTACATACTGCTCAATATGTTGATTCTATGTCCAAAAATGTTTCTTTAACATTGGCAACACAGGAAGCTATAGAGAGAAAATTAGAAATGAGGGTAGACGCCCTAGAGGAAGCAGTAATACATATTGGGACTGAATTGCAGGCTTTAAAGGTGAAAATGGCATTGTCTTGTCATGCTGACTATCGGTGGATATGTGGAACACCCCTGAAAGTAAATGAGACAGATTTTGAATGGGAAAAGATTAAAAACCATATTTCAGGTATCTGGAACAGCTCTGACATTGGTTGAGACGTAGGGAAACTTCACTATCAAATAGCAACCATGGAGCACTCCCGATTAGATTTTACTGCTGCTGGAACAGCAAATGATTTCTTCCATACTTTCCCTAACTACATCTCAGGAAAGAATATTCTGTCTAATGTCTTTAGCTATGCTGCGGTGGCTGCTTTAATTCTGCTTCTCATAATCATTCTTCCTTGTATTGTCAGGATTCTTCGGCAGAGTATTCAGAGGCTCGCGACTGAGCTACATCTGGCTGTTTTAAGAAATAAAAAACGGGGAGATGCCGGGAGCCGGCGAGAGACATTCCACTCGTGACAAAGGTCATGAGGAAGGAGGCTGGGCATACACAAAGGCGGGATCGAGCCTCGGGAGTCCTCCCGGATATTCTTGAGCATCTACCCCCCCAAAACCAGAGTCTGCCTACTTTATTGCTTTGTGCTCTCACCTCTGACTTTCCTGGGGGCTGTCACCCACCACCATCTCACTCTCTCTGTCAAAGAGCTAACTTACAGCTCCAATTAATAAAGTTCCTGGGCAATTAGGAGTGTTTAAATCCAAACACGTCAGATGGCTCTCTAACTCGCCTGACAAGTTTACCCGGTCTCCTACAGCAATGCATACAATTGTTTACAGTCTCCGAGCCTCGAGAGGCACGGGAAGCTTAAGATATTCAAAGAGCTTAGAGCCTCTCAGAGAGTTAGAAACTGTCAGAATAAAACTAGTAAAAGATTTCATTGATGAACCAATGCTTGTTGCCAAGTTTCCACATCCCCTGAATTGTATCCTTGAATGTGTATTAATTAATATAGTTGGTATGTAGAAGAAATAAGTAGTGGCCTTGGTGTTACTAACTTTAGACCCTTAAGGTAATAAATTATTTCCTTTGTTGTAAGCCCATTACACATCTGCCCTATAGGAATGCAATTTTATCTTCGAAAGATGGGGCCAAACCTTAAAATAATTACTCTTAGAGAAAATAAGTCTTACGGTTGATAAGTCTTTGTCAAGAGTCATAAAATGTTAATAGGTCTTCTGGCTAGAAGATGATGTAAATCACCTAAACCATTTGTATACGATACATTTGCAGGAGAGAAACTCTGGTTTTTGATAAGGATCAAAGGCTGCTGTCTTTGCATCCCCATTATCCTCTATGTGTAACTTAGGGTATAAAAACCCCTGTTGAAAATAAAGCTACGGGCCTTGATTGCCAACGCTTAGTCTCCTAATGTCATTCTTCCCCTCAATTTTCAGATGAGTGTCCATCTGGAGCGCGGATATCCTCTGCGACCATTTATTTGCCTGGGCTTCGAAGACCACTTGAGAAGGTGTCTAAGGTGGGGCACTTTTCGCTATTCGAGAGGGAGCCTGCAGCCTCCGTGGTCAGAGCTAACCTGGTGTCACGGGTTATACTGATTTTCCGCATAAACCAAGCTACTCAGTTCTTTTCTCCACTAAATTTTCCTACTGAGCTATCCTCATTCTATTACTCTTTATATCTTCGATAAATAAATCAATAGGTCACCTACTCTGTCTCCCCTTCGAAAACCCTGGACCAGCCGAGGCTGGACCTTGTCAGAAGAGGGCCTCATCTCGATTTGAAGCAGGAACCTCAGGGTTGCTCTCCATTTCTGACTCTGAACACAGAGTCCCTACAGAGTTAGGACAGGAGAGTCAGGCCTCGTCTTGTGTGGAGGAATGGAACTCCACTGGACTCTCGAGTTGTTCACCGGATAACAGGCCACTTGTCGAGCTGTGTGTGGAACCTGCGGTTTTATCCGGACGATGCATGGGGGTGTCAGTTCCCCTTCGTTTTTTGCCTTCATACACAGGGTTGCCTTCGAAGAAGTATCCAGCCTTCAGATTCTTATCAAGAGCAGACCAGGAAATCAGTGTCTTTCGGCATGTGGCACCACCCACAAGCCTACGTCTCGAATTTCTTCTTGAGACGGACCTCAACCTGAGGTGCACCAGGAAGGTCGGTAACCCTTTCAGACAAAGCAAGTGAATCGACCCTCTTGTCCCGATCAGGAGGGGAGAAGGGGCTCAGATGAAGTGGTGCCGGGAACCTCGATGTTCCCCTCGAGTAAAACTGGGATGTCGGGGAAGTTTTGGAGTCACATCAAAGGTGCTAAGTACCGTTTCAAACTTCAAGACGGAACGTGAGACTTCTCTTGAGACGCTGTAGCTGGCAAGGGCCTCATCTTGTGGTGACGGGTTAACCACGTCGTTTTTCTCGAGTTGTGGCGGGATTCTCGAGTTAGGTCAGGAAATTCAGGCTTCCTCTTGTGTTGGCCCAGGGAAGTCCAGTCTTCCATTCGAGTTGCGAGGGAGAGCTAGGGATTGCGCTTGAATTACTGCAGGGCAAAAGAGACCATATCTAGGCTTGTGTCCAGGACATAATGTTCGTCTCCAGGGGGGACAGGGATCTCGGGGTTGCTTTCCTGATGCACCTGGGGAGTCAGTCCTTGTCTCGAGGGGAAGCGAAGGACTCCACTCTCCTCTCGAGTTGCGACGGGTATCTCTTGGAGCCCACTGAGTGGCCTAAAGGGAGTCAAGCCTCCTGTGGAGTTTGGAGAGAGGACTCGGGATTGCTCTCCAGGCCATGCAGGAAAAGAAGGCCATCATCTCGCGATGAAGGGGGCGTCTCGTGGGTTTTCTCGAGCTGCAGCGCCAGTGTGGGGTTTCTCATGAGGTACTACGGGGAGCTCAGGGAGCCTCTCATGTGGCGCTTGGGAAGTCAGGTCTCCATGCGCATTGCGAGGGGGAGCGCGTCATTGCTCTAGAGTCATGGAAGGTGTATCGGGCCTCAAGAACCGTTAAAGAAGGCCTTTCAAGGTGTTTCTTGGGTCACGGCAGTAAACCCTGGGTTCCCTCGACTAGTGCCGATGGCCTCAGGGAGCTTCTCAGTGTGCCTCTGAGAAGTCAAGGATACCCTGGAGTTGGGAGGGCCCTCTCGGGACTCCACTGGGTTTGGTGCAATAGAAGAGGGCCTCATCTCGAGTGGAGGCAGGAACCTCAGGGTTCGTCTCCATTTCTGACTCTGATCGCAGGGTCCCTGCAGAGTTGGGACAGGAGAGTCAGGCCTCGTCTTGTAAGGAGGAATGGAACTCCGCTTGCCTCTCGAGTTATTCACGGGGTGACAGGCAACTTGTTGAACTGTGTTTGGAATCTGCGGGTTTTTCCGGACGATGCACGAGGGTGTCAGTGCCCCTTCGTGTTGTGGGTTCTTCCACAGGGTTGCCTTTCAAGAGGTGTCCGGGCATCGGGTTCTTATCAAGAGTGGACCGGGGAATCGGGGTCTTTCAGCATGTGTTACCACCCATGAAGCTACGTCTCAAATATTCTCGTTAGACCGGCCTCATCCTGAGGTGCGCTGGGAAGGTTGGGAACCCCTTCCAGACAAAGCACGGGAGTCGACCCTCCAGTCGCAATCAGGAGGGGAGAAGTGGCTCAGATGAAGTCATACCGGGAACCTCGGTGTTCCCCTCGAGAGAGACCAGGGTGTCGGGGAATTTTTGGAATCGCATCAAGGGTGCCAAGTTTTCACACTTGAAGTGTGAAAACACTTCAAGAAGAAACCTGGGACTTCTCTTTAGACGCTGTAGCGGGCAAGGGCCTCATCTTGCGATGACAGGGTAACCATGTGGTTTTTCTCGAGTTTCGGCGGGATTCTCGAGTTACGATGGGGAATTCAGGCTTCCTCTTGTGTTGGCCCAGGGAAGTCCAATCTTCCATTGGAGTTGCGAGAGAGAGCTAGGGATTGCTCTCGAGTCACTTCAGGGCAAAAGAGACCTCATCTAAGCTTGTGTCCAGGACCTAATGTTCCTCTCCAGGGGCGACAGAGATCTCGGGGTTGCATTTTAGACGCACCCGAGGAGTCAGACCTCATCTCGAGAGGAAGGAAAGGACTCTGCTCTGCTCTCGAGTCCCGACGGGTATTTCTTGGAGACCACTGAGTGGCCTAAAGGGAGTCAAGCCTCCTGTGGATTTTTTTTTTAATTTTATTTTATTTTTAAACTTTACATAATTGTATTAGTTTTTCCAAATATCAAAATGAATCTGCCTCAGGTATACATGTGCTCCCCATCCTGAACCCTCCTCCCTCCTCCCCCCCCCATAGCATCCCTCTGGGTCGTCCCAGTGCACTAGCCCCAAGCATCCAGTGTCATGCATCAAACCTGGACTGGCAACTCTTTTCATACATGATATTTTACATGCTTCAATGCCATTCTCCCAAATCTTCCCACCTTCTCCCTCTCCCACAGAGTCCATAAGACTCTTCTATACATCAGTGTCTCTTTTGCTGTCTCGTACTCAGGGTTATTGTTACCGTCTTTCAAAGTTCCATATATATGCGTTAGTATACTGTATTGGTGTTTTTCTTTCTGGCTTACTTCACTCTGTATAATAGGCTCCAGTTTCATCCACCTCATTAGAACTGATTCATTCTATTCTTGTTAATGGCGGAGTAATACTCCATTGTGTATATGTACCACAGCTTTCTTATCCATTCATCTGCTGATGGACATCTAGGTTGCTTCCATGTCCTGGCTATTAGAAACAGTGCTGCGATGAACATTGGGGTACACGTGTCTCTTTCCCTTCTGGTTTCCTCAGTGTGTATGCCCAGCAGTGGGATTGCTGGATCATAAGGCAGTTCTATTTCCAGTTGTTTAAGGAATCTCCACACTGTTCTCTATAGTGGCTGTACTAGTTTGCATTCCCACCAACAGTGTAAGAGGGTTCCCTTTTCTCCACACCCTCTCCAGCATTTATTATTTGTAGACTTTTGGATTGCAGCCATTCTGACTGGCGTGAAATGGTACCTCATAGTGGTTTTGATTTGCATTTCTATGATAATGAGTGATTTTGAGCATCTTTTCATGTGTTTGTTAGCCATCTGTATGTCTTCTTTGGAGAAATGTCTATTTAGTTCTTTGGCCCATTTTTTGATTGGGTCATCTATTTTTCTGGAGTTGAGCTGTAGGTGTTGCTTGTATATTTTTGAGATTAGTTGTTTGTCAGTTGCTTCATTTCCTATTATTTTCTCCCATTCCAAAGGCTGTCTTTTCACCTTGCTAATAGTTTGCTTTGATGTGCAGAAGCTTTTAAGGTTAATTAGGTCCCATTTGTTTATTTTTGTTTTTATTTCCAATATTCTGGGAGGTGGGTCATAGAGGATCCTGCTGTGATGTATTTCAGAGAGTGTTTTGCCTATGTTCTCCTCTAGGAGTTTTATAGTTTCTGGTCTTACGTTTAGATCTTTAATCCATTTTGAGTTTATTTTTGTGTATTGTGTTAGAAAGTGTTCTAGTTTCATTCTTTTACAAGTGGTTGACCAGATTTCCCAGCACCACTTGTTAAAGAGATTGTCTTTAATCCATTGTATATTTTTGCCTCCTTTGTCAAAGATAAGGTGTCCATATGTGTGTGGATTTATCTCTGGGCTTTCTATTTCGTTCCACTAATCTATATTTCTGTCTTTGTGCCAGTACCATACTGTCTTGATAACTGTGGCTTTGTAGCGGAGCCTGAAATCAGGTAGGTTGATTCCTCCAGTTCCATTCTTCTTTCTCAAGATCGCTTTGGCTATTCGAGGTTTTTTGTATTTCCATACAAATTGTGAAATTATTTGTTCTAGCTCTGTGAAGAATACTGTTGGTAGCTTGATAGGGATTGCATTGAATCTATAAATTGCCTTGGGTAGTATACTCATTTTCACTATATTGATTCTTCCAATCCATGAACATGGTATATTTCTCCACCTATTAGTGTCCTCTTTGATTTCTTTCACCAGTGTTTTATAGTTTTCTATATATAGGTCTTTAGTTTCTTTAGGTAGGTATATTCCTAAGTATTTTATTCTTTCCGTTGCAATGGTGAATGAAATTGTTTCCTTAATTTCTCTTTCTGTTTTCTCATTATTAGTGTATAGGAATTCAAGGGATTTCTGTGTGTTGATTTTATATCCTGCAACTTTACTATAGTCATTGACTAGTTCTAGTGATTTTCTGGTGGAGTCTTTAGGGTTTTCTATGTAGAGGATCATGTCATCTGCAAACAGTGAGAGTTTTACTTCTTCTTTTCCAATTTGGATTCCTTTTGTTTCTTTTTCTGCTCTGATTGCTGTGACCAAAACTTCCAAAGCTATGTTGAATAGTAATGGTGAAAGTGGGCACCCTTGTCTTGTTCCTGACTTTAGAGGAAATGCTTCCAATTTTTCACCATTGAGGATAATGTTTGCTGTGGGTTTGTCATATATAGCTTTTATTATGTTGAGGTATGTTCCTTCTATTCCTGCTTTCTGGAGAGTTTTTATCATAAATGGATGTTGAATTTTGTCAAAGGCTTTCTCTGCATCTATTGAGAAAATCATATGGTTTTTATTTTTCAATTTGTTAAGGTGGTGTATTACATTGATTGATTTGCGGATATTGAAGAATCCTTGCATCCCTGGGATAAAGCCCACTTGGTCATGGTGTATGATCTTTTTAATGTGTTGTTGGATTCTGATTGCTAGAATTTTGTTAAGGATTTTTGCATCTATGTCATCAGTGATATTGGCCTGTAGTTTTCTTTTTTTGTGGGATCTTTGTCAGGTTTTGGTATTAGGCTGATGGTGGCCTCATAGAATGAGTTTGGAAGTTTACCTTCCTCTGCAATTTTCTGGAAGAGTTTGAGCAGGATAGGTGTTAGCTCTTCTCTAAATTTTTCGTAGAATTCAGCTGTGAAGCCGTCTGGACCTGGGCTTTTGTTGGCTGGAAGATTTTTGGTTACAGTTTCCATTTCCGTGCTTGTGATGGGTCTGTTAAGATTTTCTATTTCTTCCCTGGTCCAGTTTTGGAAAGTTGTACTTTTCTAAGAATTTGTCCATTTCTTCCACGTTGTCCATTTTATTGGCATATAATTGTTGATAGTAGTCTCTTATGATCCTTTGTATTTCTGTGTTTTCTGTTGTGATCTCTCCATTTTCATTTCTAATTTTATTGATTTGATTTTTCTCCCTTTGTTTCTTGATGAGTCTGGCTAATGGTTTGTCAATTTTATTTATCGTTTCAAAGAACCAGCTTTTGGTTTTGTTGATTTTTGCTATGGTCTCTTTTGTTTCTTTTGCATTTATTTCTGCTCTAATTTTTAAGATTTCTTTCCTTCTACTAACCCTGGGGTTCTTCATTTCTTCCTTTTCTAGTTGCTTTAGGTGTAGAGTTAGTTTATTTATTTGACTTTTTTCTTGTTTCTTGAGGTGTGCCTGTATTGCTATGAACTTTCCCCTTAGGACTGCTTTTACCGTGTCCCACAAGTTTTGGGTTGTTGTGTTTTCATTTTCATCCGTTTCTATGCAAATTTTGATTTCTTTTTTGATTTCTTCTGTGATTTGTTGGTTATTCAGCAGCGTGTTGTTCAGCCTCCATATGTTGGAATTTTTAATAGTTTTTCTCCTGTAATTGAGATCTAATCTTACTGCATTGTGGTCAGAAAAGATGCTTGGAATGATTTCTATTTTTTTGAATTTACCAATGCTAGCTTTATGGCCCAGGATGTGATCTATCCTGGAGAAGGTTCCATGTGCACTTTAGAAAAAGGTGAAATTCATTGTTTTGGGATGAAATGTCCTATAGATATCAATTAGGTCTAACTGGTCTATTGTATCATTTAAAGTTTGTGTTTCCTTGTTAAATTTCTGTTTAGTTGATCTATCCATAGGTGTGAGTGGGGTATTAAAATCTCCAACTATTATTGTGTTAGTGTTAATTTCTCCTTTCATACTTGTTAGCATTTGTCTTACATACTGTGGTGCTCCCACGTTGGGTGCATATATATTTATAATTGTTATATCTTCTTCTTGGATTGATCCTTTGATCATTATGTAGTGACCTTCTTTGTCTCTTTTCACAGCCTTTGTTTTAAAGTCTATTTTATCTGATATGAGTATCGCTACTCCTGCTTTCTTTTGGTCCCTATTTGCATGGAAAATCTTTTTCCAGCCCTTCACTTTCAGTCTGTATGTATCCCCTGTTTTGAGGTGGGTCTCTTGTAGACAACATATGTAGGGGTCTTGTTTTTGTATCCATTCAGCCAGTCTTTGTCTTTTGGTTGGAGCATTCAACCCATTTACGTTTAAGGTAATTACTGATAAGTATGATCCCATTGCCATTTACTTTATTGTTTGGGGTTTGAATTTATACACCGTTTTTGTGTTTCCTGTTTAGTATTTGTTGGAGAGCTGGTTTGGTGGTGCAGAATTCTCTCAGCTTTGGCTTGTCTGAAAAGCTTTTGATTTCTCATTCATACTTGAATGAGATCCTTGCTGGGTACAATAATCTGGGCTGTAGGTTATTTTCTTTCATCATTTTAAGTATGTCTTGCCATTCCCTCCTTGCTTGAAGAGTTTCTATTGAAAGATCAGCTGTTATCGTTATGGCAATTCCCTTGTGTGTTATTTGTTGTTTTTCCCTTGCTGCTTTTCATATTTGTTCTTTGTGTTTGATTTTTGTTAATGTGATTAATATGTGTCTTGGGGGGTTTCGCCTTGGCTTTATCCTGTTTGGGACTCTCTGGGTTTCTTGGACTTGAGTGAGTATTTCCTTCCCCATTTTAGGGAAGTTTTCAACTATTATCTCCTCAAGTATTTTCTCACGGTCTTTCTTTTTGTCTTCTTCTTCTGGGACCCCTATGATTCGAATGTTGTAGCGTTTAATATTGTCCTGGAGGTCTCTGAGATTGTGCTCATTTCTTTTAATTCGTTTTTCATGTATCCTTTCTGATTCATTTATTTCTACCATTCTATCTTCGAATTCACTAATCCTATCTTCTGCCTCTGTTATTCTACTATTTGTTGCCTCCAGAGTGTTTTTAATTTCATTTATTGCATTATTCATTATATATTGACTCTTTTTTTATTTCTTCTAGGTCCTTGTTAAACCTTTCTTGCATCTTCTCAATCCTTGTCTCCAGGCTATTTATCTGTGATTCCATTTTAATTTCAAGATTTTAGATCCATTTCACTATCCTTACTCGGAATTCTTTATCAGGTAGATTCCCTATCTCTTCCTCTTTTGTTTGGTTTGGTGGGCATTTATCCTGTTCCTTTATCTGCTGGGTATTCCTCTGTCTCATCTTGTTTAAATTGCTGAGTTTGGGGTGTCCTTCCTGTATTCTGGCAGTTTGTGGAGTTCTTTACTGTGGCATTTCCTCGCTGTGTGTGGGTTTGTACAGGTGTCTTGTCAAGGTTTCCTGGTTAGGGAAGCTTGTGTCCGTGTTCTGGTGGGTGGAGCTGTATTTCTTCTCTCTGGAGTGCAGTGAAGTGTCCAGTAATGAGTTATGAGATGTTTGTGGTTTTGGGGTGACTTTGGGCAGCCTGTATCTTGAAGCTCAGGGCTGCGTTCCTTTGTTGCTGGAGAATTTGCTTGGTATGTCTTGCCCTGGAACTTGTTGGCCCTTGTGTGGTGCTTGATTTCAGTGTCGGTATGGAGGCATTTGATGAGCTCCTGTCAATTAATGTTCCTTGGAGTCAGGAGTTCCCTGGAGTCAGGGTTTGGACTTAAGCCTCCTGCTTCCAGTTATCTGTCTTACTTTTACAGTAGTTTCAAAACTTCTCCTTCTATACAGCACCATTGATAAAACATCTACGTTAAAGAAGAAAAGTTTCTCTACTGTGAGGGCCACTCAGAAAGGTTCACAGCATTACATGGAGAAGAGAAGAGGGAGGAGGGAGTTAGAGGTGACCCAAATGAGATCAGGTGGAATCAATAGTGGAGAGAGTGGGCTGGCCAGTAGTCACTTCCTTATGTGCACTCCACAACTGGACCGCTCAGAGATGTTCACAGATTTATACAGAGATGAGAAGAAGGAGGAAGGAGACAGAGGTGGCCAGAAGGATAAAAGGGGGGAATGAAAAGGAGGGAGACAGATCCAGCCAGTAATCAGTTCCCTAAGTGTTCTCCACCGTCTGGAATACACAGAAATTCACAGAGTTGGGTAGAGTAGAGAGGGGTTAGGGAGGAGACACAGGCGACCTGGTGGAGAAAAAGGAGAGTCCAAAGGGAGAGAGAGCAGTCAAGCTAGTAATCTCGCTCCCTAGTGAAAAATGGGTACTGAAGATTGGGTTCTTAAAGGTACAAAATTGGTAACAAATACATAAAAGCAAAAATTAAAAATCTAGAGTAGAGTTTGGAATTTCAAAAATACGATGTTAAAGAAAAGAAGAAGGAAAAGAAAGAGAGAAAAAACGAACAAAGAAAAACAAACAAGGTCGCAAAAATTATCAAGAAAATACAGGTACAAAATTGATAACTAATACCAAAAAGCAAAAATTAAAAATCTAGAGTAGAGTTTGGAATTTCAAAAATACAATGTTAAAAAAAAGGAAGAAGAAAACTAAAGAGAAAACAAACAAACAAAAACAAGCAATGTCGCAAAAATTATAAAGAAACTACAGGTACAAAATTGATATCAAATATCAAAAAGCATAAATTAAAAATCTAGAGTACAGTTTGGAATTTCAAAAATACAATGTTAAAGAAAAGAAGAAAAAAAACAAAACAAAAAAACAAGGTCAAAAAATTATTATATATATATATATATATATATATATATATATATATATATGAAGTTTGCTGAAGAAGAAAAAAATAGGGTCTTTTTTTTGCAAAGTAATAGGTTATAAAAGTGAAAATTAAATGAACAATAGAGAACTTAAAATTAAAAAAATTAAAAAAAATGTAAGAATGATCATAAAAATATATCTAGGAATTTCTCTGGTTTTGTTGTGAGTATCGTGGGTTCGGTTCATTTTTGGCTAGTTCCTTGGTCCAACTTATATTTCTCAAGATCTATAGGCGCCTTCCTATGTAGTCCTAGTAACCACAGGGTTTTAATCTATTGCCTGTAGCTTCCAAGGCGTTTCCCTCTGTTATAGCTTCTTTTGTTTGCTGGTCTCTTCAGTGTCTGGTTTACGCCCTGACACAAAGGGGACGGTGGAGGACACTTTTTTTTTTAGGCTCACTTGTTCAGTTGCACTGTGGGGAGGGAGGGAGGGATGCTGCAAACAAATAACACTGGCGTGCGTTCACAGTGCCTCAGCCACACTGGGTCTGCCCCCGCTCACGGCACGTGTAGCCTCCCTGCCCACACTGCTCGGGCTCTAGGTTGTTCCACCGGGAACAATCCGAGGCTGGCCCTGGGCTTCATGCACCTCCCAGGTCCAAGCCGCTCAGGTTCAGGCACTCGGGTAGTCCTCAGAGGCACAGACTCGGTTGGGCCTGCGTTTTGTGCTCTTCCCAGGTCCGAGCAGCTCAGGTGATGAGGTGTTTGGCGAGCGCCAATGTTGTGACTTATCGCCTCCCCGCCACTCAGTTATCTGGGTGTAAAACAGGCGCACCTTCTCAGGCAGATGTTGACCGTCCAGATCCCCAAGAAGTTTTAGTTAGCAAAGAAGGCTGCTTACAGTTTTATAGATAATGTCTCTCTGGGGCTGCGATTGCCCCCTTCTGGCTCTGGCTGCCTGTCACCGGAGGGGGAAGGTCTGCAGCCGGCTATCTCTGTTTAGTCCTTTGTTCCGTGCGCAGGCCTGGCGGTGTCTTAGGTTAGGGCTGGCTTTTTGCGTGGTAGATATCCCAGAGTCTGGTTTGCTAGCCCAAGTTATTTCGTTCAGATAGTGCTCAGGGTATTCAGGCCAGATTCTTACTCTAAGCGATGCAGCCCGCGCCGCGCCTCCCTGCCCAGCCCCTGCTTGCTAATGGTGTGAGCAGGCGTCTGCACTGCTTTGCGGCTGGGGGAGTTACCGTAGGGCTTGCAATCTGCGAGTTTTAATTGTTTATTTATTTTTATCCCCCTTATGTTGCCCTTTGTGCTTCCAAAGCTTGGCAAAGATTTGGCAGTGAAAAGCTTTCCTGGTGTTTGGAAACTTTTCTCTTTTTAAGACTATCTTCCCGGGACGGAAATCCCTCCCTCCCTCTTTTGTCTCTTTTTTTGTCTTTTATACTTTTTCCTACCTACTTTCCAAGAGTTGGGTTCTTTTCTGGGTGCCTGATGTCCTCTGGCATCATTCATAAGTTGTATTGTGGAATTTACTCAATGTTTAAATGCTCTTTTGATGAAATTGTTTGGGGGGGAAAGAGTTCTCCCCATCCTACTCCTCAGCAATCTTGGCTCCTCTCTTGTGGAGTTTGGAGAGAGCACGCGGGATTGCTCTCCAGGCCATGCAGGAAAAGAAGGCCCTCATCTCGCGATGTCGGGGGAGTCTCGTGGTTTTTCTGGAGCTGCGGTGCCAGTGTGGGGTTTCTCACAAGGTACGACCGGGAGCTCAGGGAGCCTCTCGTGTGGTGTCAGGGAAGTCAAGTCTCCATACGAGTGGCGAGGGGGCGCACGTCATTGCTCTCGAGTCATGGTAGTGGAATCAGGGCTCAACGCAATGAAAAAGGACGCTCGAGGTCTTTCTCGGGTTGCGGCAGGAAACCCTGGGTTCCCTCGACTTGTGCCTGTGACCTCAGGTAGCTTCTCAGGGTGCCTCTGAGAAGTCAGGGATACTATGGAGCTGGGAGAGGCCTCTCGGGACTCCACTGGGTTTGCTGCAATGGAAGAGGGCCTAATCTCGAGATCAGGAAGGAACCTCAGGGTTCCTCTCCATTTCTGACTCAGATTGCAGGGTCCCTGCAGAGTTGGGACAGGAGAGTCAGGCCTCGTCTTGTGTGGAGGAATGGAACTCCGCTTGCCTCTCGAGTTGTTCAAGGAGTGACAGGCCACTTGTCGAGCTGTGTGTGGAACCTGCGGTTTTTTCCAGACAATGCACGGGGGTGTCAGTGCCCCTTCGTGATGTGCTTTCATCCACCGGGTTGCCTTTGAAGTGGTGTGCGGGCATCGGGTTCTTATTAAGAGCGGACCAGGAAATCGGGGTCTTTTGGAATGCGGCACCACACACGAGGCTACGTCTCGAATTTCCTCGTGAGACGGGCCTCATGCTGAGGTGCCCCTGGAAGGTCGGGAAAGCCTTCCAGACAAAGCAGGTTAATCGACCCTACTGTCGCGATCAGGAGGGGAGAAGGGGCTCAGATGAAGTGGTGCCGGGAACCTCGGTGTTCCCCTTGAGTGAGACCGGTATGTCAGTGAACTTTTGGGGTCTCACGAAGCTTGCCAAATACTGTTTCAAACTTCAAGATGAAACGTGGGACTTCTCTTGAGACGCTGTGGCGGGCAAGGGCCTCATCTTGTGATGAAGGGGAAACCACGTGGTTTTTTTCGAGTTGCGATGGGATTGTTGACTTACGACGGGGAATTCAGGTTTCCTCTTCTGTTGGCCCAGGGAAGTCCATTCTTCCATTCGAGTTGCCAGGGAGAGCTGGGTGGGAATTGCTCTCAAGTCACGGCAGGTCAAAATAGACCTCATCTATGCTTGTGTTCAGGACCTAATGTTCCTCTCCAGGGGCGATAGGGATCACGGGGACGCATTCCAGACTCACCCAGTGAGTCAGGCCTCGGCTCGAGGGGAAGCAAAGGATTCTGATATCCTCCTGGGTCGCGATAGGTATCTCTTGGAGCCCACTGAGTGGCCTCCAGGGAGTCAAGCCTCCTGTGGAGTTGGAGAGAGGACTCGGGATTGCTCTCCAGGCCATACAGGAAAGAAGGCCCTCAGCTCGCAATGACGGGGGCGTCTTGTGGGTTTTCTCGAGTTGGAGCGCAAGTATGAGTTTTCTCACGAGGTATGACGGGGAGCTCAGGGAGCCTCTCGTGTGGTGCCAGGAAAGTCAGGTGTCTATGCGTGTGATGAGGAGGAGCCCATAAATGCTCTCGAGTCATGGTAGGGAAATCGGGACTCAAGACGCGTTGAAGAAGGAGTCTCGAGGTCTTTCTCAGGTTGCGGCAGGAAACCCTGGGTTCCCTCGACTTGTACCGGTGACCTCAGGGAGCTTCTCAGGGTGCCTCTGAGAAGTCAGGCATACTGTGGACTTGGGAGGCGCTCTCGGAACTCCACTGGGTTTGGTGCAATGGCAAAGGTTCTCATCTCGAGTTGAGGCAGGAACCTAAGGGTTCCTCTCCATTTAAAACTCCGACCACAGGGTCCCTGAAGAGTTGGGACAGGAGAGTCAGGCCTCGTCTTGTGTGGAGGAATGGAACTCCACTTGCCTCTCGAGTTGTTCACAGGATAACAGACCATTTGTCGAGCTCTGAGTGGAACCTTCGGTTTTTTCCGTAAGATGCATGAGGGGGTCAGTGCCCCTTCGTGTTGTGCCTTCATCCACAGGGTTGCCTTCAAAGAGGTGTCCGGACATCGGGTTCTTATCAATAGCAGAGCAGGAAATCGGGGTCTTTCAGAACGTGGCACCATCCATGAGGCTACGTCTCGAATTTCTTCATTAGACTGGTGTCATCCTGAGGTGCGCCATGAAGATCGGGAACCCCTTCCAGACAAAGCAGGGGAATCGACCATCTTGTCACGATCAGGAGGAGTGAAAGGGCTCAGTTGAAGTCGTGCCGGGAACCTCGGTGTTCCCCTCGAGTGGGACCGGTGTGTCGGGAAATTTTGGGGTCACTTCAAGGGTGCCAAGTACCGTTTTGCACTTCAATACGGACTTGGGGCTTCTCTTGACACGCTGTAGAGGGCAAGGGCCTCATCTTGGGATGACGGGGGAATCATGTGGTTTTTCTCAAGGTGCGGCGGGATTCTCGAGTTACGACGGGCAATTCAGGCTTCCTCTTGTGTTGGCCCAGGGAAGTCCAATCTTCCATTCGAGTTTCGAGGGAGAGCTTGGGTTTGCTCTTGAGTCACTGCAGGGCAAAAGAGACCTCATCTAGGCTTGTGTCCAGGACCTAATATTCCTCTCCAGGGCCGACAGCGATCTCGGGGTTGCATTCCAGACGCATCCTGGGAGTCAGAGCTCGACTCGAGGGGAAGCAAAGGACCCCGCTCTCCTCTTGAGTCACCACAGGTGTCTCTTGGAGCCCACTGAGTGGCCTAAAGGGAGTCAAGCCCCCTGTGGAGTTTGGAGAGGGGACTCAGGATTGCTCTCCAGGCCATGCAGGAAAAGAAGACCCTCATCTCGCGATGACAGGGGCGTCTTGTTGGTTTTCTCGAGCTGCGGTGCCAGTGTGCGGTTTCTGACGAGGTGCGACGGGAAGCTCAGGGAGCCTTTCGTGTGGCACCAGGGAATTCAGGTCTCCATGCGCATGGCAAGGGGGAGCGCGTCATTGCTCTCGAGATATGATACGGGAATCGGGCCTCAAGACACGTTAAAGCAGGACTCTCAAGGTTTTTCTCGGGTTGCGGCAGGAAACCCTGGGTTCCGTCGACTTCTGCCGGTGACCTTAGGGAGCTTCTCAGGGTGCCTCTGAGAAGTCAGGCATACTGTGGATTTGGGACGGGCCTCTCGGGACTCCACTGGTTTTGTGGCAATGGAAAAGGGCCTCATCTTGAGTGGAGGCAGGAACCTCAGGCTTCCTCTCCATTTCTGACTCGGTGCGCAAGGTCCCTAGAGTTGTGACAGGAGAGTCAGGCATCGTCTTGTGTGGAGGAATGGAACTCCGCTTGCTTCTCGAGTTGTTCACGAGGTGACAGACCACTTGTGGAGCCGTGTGAGGAACCTGCGGGTTTTTCCGGAAGATGCACGGGGTGTCAGTGCCCCTACGTGTTGTGCCTTCATCCACAGGCTTGCCTTCGAAGAGGTGTCCAGGAGTCTGGTTTTGATCAAAAGTGGACCATGGAATCGGGGTCTTTTGGCATGTAGTATGGCCCTCGAGGCTACCTCTCGAATTTCCTCGTGAGACCGGCCTCATCCTGAGGTGTGCCGGGAAGGTCGGGAATCCCTTCGAGACAAAGCAGTGGAATCGACCCTCCTATCGCGATCAGGAGAGGAGAAAGGCCTCAGATGAAGTGGTGCCGGAAACTTCAGTGTCCCCTCTAGTGAGATCGGTATATAGGGGAACTTTTGGGGTCGCATCAAGGGTGCCAAGTACTGTTTTGCACTTCAAGACGGAATGTGAGACTTCTCTTGAGACGCTGTAGGGGGCAAGGGCCTCATCTTGCAATACGGGGAACCACGTGATTTTTCTCGAGTTGCGGCGGGTTTCTCAAATTACAACTGGAAATTCAGGCTTCCTCTTGTGTTGGCTCAGAAAGGCCAATCTTCCATTCGAGTTGCAAGGGAAAGCTAGGGGTTGCGCTTGAGTCACTGCAGGGCCAAAGAGACCTCATCTAGGCTTTTGTCCAGGACCTAAGGTTCCTCTCCAGGGGCGACAGGGATCCAGGGTTGCTTTCCAGACTCACCCTCGTAGTCAGGCCTCATCTCGAGGGGAAGCAAAGGACACCGCTCTCCTCCTGAGTATCGACGGGTATCTCTTGGAGCCCACTGAGTGACCTAAAGGGAGTCAAGCCTCCTTTGGAGTTTGGAGAGAGGATTCGGGATTGCTCTTCAGGTCATGCAGGAAAGGCCCTCATTTCACCATGACAGGGGCGTCTCGTGGGTTTTCTCGAGCTGCGGCGCCAGTGTGGGGTTTCTCACGAGGTACGATGGGGAGCTCAGGGAGCCTCTCATGTGGTGCCGGGGAAGTCAGATCTTCATGCGCGTGGCGAGGGGGAGCGGCTCATTTTTCTCCAGTCATGGTAGGGGAATCGGGCCTCAAGACGCATGAAGAAGGACTCGCGAGGTTTTTCTCAGGTTACGGCAGGAAACCCTGGGTTCCGTCGACTTATGCCCGTGACCTCAGGGAGCTTTTCAGGGTGCCTCTGAGAAGTCAGGGATACTGTGCAGTTGGGAGGGGCCGCTCCGAACTCCACTGGGTTTGGTGCAGTAGAAGAGGGCCTTATCTCGAGTTGAGGCAGGAACCTCATGGTTCCTCTCCATTTCTGAATCGGATCTCAGTGTCCATGCAGAGTTGGGACAGGAGAGTCAGGCCTCGTCTTGTGTGGAGGAATTTAACTCCTCTTGCCTCTCGAGTTGTTCACGGGGTGACAGGCCACTTGTCGATCTGTATGTGGAACTTGCGGGCTTTTCCAACGATGCAGGAGGGTGTCAGACCCCTTCGTTTTGTGCCTTCGTCCACAGGATTGCCTTCGAAGAGGTGTCCTAGCATTGGGTTCTTATCAAGAGCAGACAGGGAAATCGGGGTCTTTCGGCGTGTGGCACCAACCACAAGGCTACGTCTCGAATTTCCTCGTGAGACCGGCCTCATCCTGAGGTGCGCCGGGAAGGTCCGGAACCCCTTCCAGACAAAGCAGGGTAATCGACCCTCCCGTCACGATCAGGAGGGGATAAGGGGCTCAGAACAAGCGGTGCACCGAACCTTGGTGTTCCCCTCGAGTGACACCAGGGTGTCAGGGAACTTTTGTGCTAACATCAAGGTTGCCAATTATCGTTTTAAACTTCAAGATGGAACGTAGGGCTTCTACTGAGACGCTGTAGCTGGCAAGGGCCTCATCTTGCGATGACGGGGGAACCACGTGGTTTTCCTCGAGTTGCAGCGGGATTTTCGAATTACGACGGGGAATTCAGGTTTCCTCTTGTGTTGTCCCAGGGAAGTCCATTCTTCCATTCGAGGTGCGAGGGAGAGCAGGGGATTGCTCTCGAGTCACTTCAGGGCAAATGAGACCTCATCTATGCTTGTGTCTAGGACCTAATGTTCCTCTCCAGGGGCGACAGGGATCTCGGGGTTGCATTCCAGACTCACCTGAGGAGTCAGGCCTGGTATATAGGGGAAGCAAAGAATTCCGCTCTCCTCTCGAGTCCCAACGGGTATCTCTTGGAGCCCACAGAGTGGCCTAAAGGGAGTCAGGCCTCCTGTGGAGTTTGAAGAGAGGCCTCGAGATTGCTCTCCAGGCCATGCAGGAAAAGAAGGCCTTCATCTCACGATGACGGAGGCGTCTCGTGGGTTTTCTCGAGCTGGGGAGCCAGTGTGGGATTTCTCACGAGGTATGACGGGGAGCTCAGGGAGCCTCTCGTGTGGCACCAGGGAAGTCAAGTCTCCATGCGAGTGGCGAGGGGGAATGCGCCATTGCTCTCGAGTCATGGTAGGGGAATCGGGATTCAAGATGCGTTGAAGGAGGATTTTCGAGGTCTTTCTCGGGTTGCGTCAGGAAACCCTGTGTTCCCTCGACTTGTGCCGGTGACCTCAGGGAGCTTCTAAGGGTGCCTCTGAGAAGTCGCGATACTGTGGATTTGGGAGGGGCCTCTCGGGCCTCCACTGTTTTTGGTGTAATGGAAGAGGGCCTCATCTCGAGTGGAGTCAGGAACCTCAGGGTTCCTCTCCATTTCGGACTCCGATCGCAGGGTCCCTTCAGAGTTGGGACCGGAGAGTCAGGCCTCGTCTTGAGTGGAGGAATGGAACTCTGCTTGCCTCTCGAGTTGTTCATGGGATGACAGGCCTCTTGTCGAGCTGTGTGTGGAACCTGCGGCTTTTACCGAATGATGCACGGGAGTGTCAGTGACCCTTCGTTTTGTGCGTTCGTCCACAGGGTTGCCTTCGAAGAGGTGTCCGGGCATCGGGTTCTTCTCAAGAGTGGGCCGGGAAATCGGGGTATTTCGGCATGTGACACCACCCACGACGCTATGTCTCGAATTTACTCGTGAGACCGGCCTCATCCTTAGGTGCGCCGGGAATGTGGGGAACCCCTTCCAAACAAAGCAGGGGAATAGACCCTCCTGTCTCGAACAGGAGGGGAGAAGGTGCTCAGATGAAGTGGTGCGGGAACCTCGGTGTTCCTGTCGAGTGAGACCGGCGTGTCCGGGAACATTTGGTGTCGCATCAAGGGTGCAAAGTACCGTTTCGCACTTCAAGACGGAACGTGGTTCTTTTCTTGAGACGCCATAGCAGGCAAGGGCCTCATCTTGGGATGACGTTGGAAACACGTGGTTTTTCTCGAGTTGCGGCGGGATTCTCGAGTTACGAAGGGGATTTCTGGCTTCCTCTTGTGTTGGCCCAGGGAAGCCCAATCTTCCATTCGAGTTGCGAGGGAGAGCTGGGGGTTGCGCTCGAGTCACTGCAGGGCAAAAGAAACCTCATCCAGGCTTGTGTCTAGGACCTAATGTTCCTCTCAAGGGATGACTGGGATCTTGGGGTTGCATTCTAGACTCACCCAGGAGTCAGGCGTCCTCTTGAGGGGAAACAAAGGACTTCTCTCTCTTCTCGAGTCGTGACAGGTATTTCTTGGAGCCCACTGAGTGGACTAAAGGGAGTCAAGCCTCCTCTGGAGTTTGGAGAGAGGACTCGGGATTGCACTCCAGGACATGCAGGAAAAGAAGGCCCTCATCTCACGATGACGGGGGGGGGGGGTCTCGGTGGTTTTACCGAGCTGCAGCGCCTGTGTTGGTTTCTCAGGAGGTATGACGGGGAGCTCAGGGAGCCTCTTGTGTGGCGCCAGGGAAGTTAGGTCTCGATGCGTGTGGCGAGGGGGAGCGCGTCATTGCTCTCGAGTCATGGTAGGGGAATCAGGCCTCTAGACGCGTTGAAGGACTCTCAAGATCTCTCTCGGGTCTTGGCAAGAATACCTGGGTTCCCTCGACTTGTGCCGGTGACCTCAGGGAGATTCTCCGGGTGCCTCTGAGAAGTCAGGGATACTGTGGAGTTGGGAAAGACCTCTCGGGACTCCACTGGGTTTGGTGAAATGGAAGGGGGCCTCATCTCGAGGGGAGGCAGGAACCTCAGGGTTCCTCTCCATTTCTGATTCCGATCGCAGCCCCCTGCATAGTTGGGAGAGGTGAGTCAGGCCTTGTCTTGTGTGCAGAAATGGACCTGCGCTTGCCTCTCGAGTTGTTCACTGGGTGACAGGCACTTGTTGAGCTGTATGAGTAACCTGCGGTCTTTTCCGGACGATGCACGGGGGTGTCAGTGCCCCTTCGTGTTGTGCCTTCATCCACACTATCTTCGAATAGGTGTCTGGGCATCGCGTTCTTATCAAGAGCGGATCGGGAAATCGCGGTCTTTCGGCATGTGGCACCACCATCGAGGCTACGTCTCGAATTTCCTCGTGAGACAGCCTCATCTGAGGTGCGTGGAGAAGGTCGGGAACCCTTTGCAGACAAAGCAGGGGAATTGACCCTCCTTTCGCAATCAGGAGGGGAGAAGGGGCTCAGATGAAGTGGTGCCAGGAACCTCGGTGTTCCCCTCTAGTGCGACCCGTATGTCGGGGAACTTTTGGGGTAGCATTAAGGGTGCCAAATATCATTTCGCACTTGAAGACAGAACGTGGGACTACTCTTGAGACGCTGGAGCGGGCAAGGGCCTCATCTTGCAATGACGGGGGAACCACGTGGTTTTTCTCAAGTTGAGGCGGAATTCTCGAATTACTCCTGGGAATTCAGGCTTCCTCTTGTGTTGGCCCAGGGAGGTCCAATCTTCCATTCGGGTTGCGAGGGAAAGCTGGGGAGTGCTCTCGAGTTACTGCAGGGCAAAAGCGACCTCATCTAGCCTTGTGTTCAGGACCCAGTGATCCTCTCCAAGGGCGACAGGGATCTCGGGTTTGCATTACAGACTCACCCGGGGAGTTAGGCCTCGTCTCGAGGGGAAGCAAAGGACTTGGCTATCCTCTCGAGTTGCGACGCGTATCTCTTGGAGCCCACTGAGTGGTCTAAAGGGAGTCAACCCTCCTCTTCAGTTTGGAGAGAGGACTCGGGATTGCTCTCCAGGCCATGCAGGAAAAGAAGGCCCACATCTCGAGATGACGGGGGCGTCTCATGGGTTTTCTCGAGCTGCAGCGCCAGTGTGGGGTTTCTCACGAGGTACGACGGGGAGTTCAGGTAGCCTCTCGTGTGGCAACAGGGAAGTCAGGTCTCCATGGGCGGGGCAAGGGGGAGCGCGTCATTGCTCTCAAGTCAGGGTAGGGGAATCGGGCCTCATGACGGGTTGAAAAAGAACTCTTGATGTCTTTCTAGGGTTGCGGCAGGAAACCCTGGGTTCCCTTGACTTGTGCCGGTGACCTCAGGGAGCGTCTCAGGGTGCCTCTGAGAAGTCAGGGATACTGTGGATTTGGGAGAGGCCTCTCGGGACTCCTTTGGGTTTGGTGCAATGGAAGTGGGCCTCATCTCGAGTTGAGGCAGGAACCTCAGGGTTCTGCTCCTGACTTCCTGGAGGCCGGATCTGACTCAGATCGCAGGGTCCCTGTTGAGTTTGCTCAGGAGTGTCAGGTCTCGTGTTCTGCGGAGGAATGGAACTCCGCTTACATCTCAAGTTGTTCAAGGATAACACCACTTTTCGTGATGTGTGTGGAACCTGCGGGTTTTTCGGAGATGCACGGGGGCGTCAGTGCTCCTTCCTGTTGTGCCTTCATCCACAAGGTTGCCTTCGAAGAGGTGTCCGGGTATCGTGTTCTCCTCAAGTGCGGACCGGGAAATTGGGGTCTTTCAGCATGTTGCACCACCCACTAGGCTACGTCTCGAATTTTCTCGTGAGACCGGCCTCATCCTGAGGCGCGCAGGAAAGTCCGGGAACCCTTTCCAAACAAAGCAGGGGAATCGACCCTCCTTTCGGGATCAGGAGGAGAGAAAGGGCTCAGATGAAGTAGTGCCGGGAACCTCGGTGCTCTCCTTGAGTGAAAGTCGGGTAACTTTTCTGGTTGCATCAAGGGTGCCAAGTACCGTTTCGCACTTCAAGACGGAACCTGGGACTTCTCTTGAGATGCTGTAGTGGGCAAGGGCCTCATCTAGCGCTGACGGGGGACCCACGTGTTTTTTCTCGAGTTGCGGCAGGATTCTTGAGTTACGATGGGGAATACAGGTTTCCTCTTGTGTTGGCCCAGGGAAGTCCAATCTTCCATTCGAGTTGCAAGTGAGAGCTGGAGATTGCTCTCGAGTCACTGCAGGGCAAAATAGAGCTCATCTAGGTTTGTGTCCAGGACCGAGTTTTTCTCTCCAGGGGCGACAGGGATCTCGGGGTTGCATTCCAGACTCACCCGGGGAGTCAGGCCTCGTCTCGAAGGGAATGAATGGACCCGCTCTCCTCTCGAGTCGCGACGGGTATCCCTTGGAGCCTAAGAGTGGCCTAAATGGAGTTAAGCCTCCTGTGGAGTTTGGAGAGAGGACTCGGGATTGCTATCTAGGCCATGCAGGAAAAGAAGGCCCTCATCTCGCGATGACGGGGGCGTCTCGTGGGTTTTCTCAAGGTGCAGTGCCTGGTTGGGGTTTCTCACGAGATAGGACGGGGAGCTCAGGGAGACTCCTGTGGTGCCACGGAAGTCAGGTCTCCATGGACGTGGCGTGGGGGAGCGCCTCATTGCTCTCGAGTCATGGTAGGGGAATCAAGCCTCAAGACGCTTCGAAGAAGAACTCTCGAGGTCTTTCTCGGGGTGTGGCAGGAAACCCTGGGTTCCCTCAACTTGTGCCCATAACCTCAGGGAGCTTAGCGGGGTTCCTCTGAGAAGTCAGGGATACTGTGGAGTTGAGAGGGGCTTCTCGGGACATCACAGGGACTGGTGCAATTGAAGAGGACCTAATCTCGGATTGAGGCAGTAACGTCAGGGTTCCTCTCCATTTCTGACTCGGATAGCAGGGTCCCTGCAGAGTTGGGACAGGAGAGTCAGACCTCGTCTTGTGTGGAGTAATGGAACTCCGCTTGCCTCTCGAGTTGTTCACGGGATGACAGGCCACCTGTCGAGTTGTATGTGGAACCTGCGGTTTTGGGGGACGATGCACAGGGGTGTCAGTGCCCCTTCGTGTTGTGCCTTCATCCACAGGGTTACCTTCGAAGAGGTGACCGGGCATCGGGATCTTATCAATAGCGGACCAGGAAATCGGGGTCTTTCGGCATGTGGCACAACACACGAGGCTACGTCTCGACTTCCCTCGTGAGACTGGCCTCATCCTGAGGTTCGCCGGGAAGTCTGGGAACCCCTTCCAGACAAAGCAGGGGAATCGACCCTCCTGTCGCCATCAGGAGGGGAGAAGAGGCTCAGCTGAAGCGGTGCTGGGAACCTCCATGTTCTCCTCGAGTGAGACCGGGGTGTCAGGGAAATTTGGGGGTCGCATCAAGGGTGCCAAGTACCGTTTCACACTTCAAGCCGGAACATGGGACTTCCCTGGAGACGCTATAGCTGACAGGGGCCTCATATTTCGATGACGGAGGAGCCACGTTGTTTTTCTCCAGTTGCCGCGGGATTCTCGAATTACAATGGGGAATACAGGCTTCCTCTTGTGTTGGCCCAGGGAAGTCCAATCATCCATTCGAGTTGCGAGGGAGAGCTGGGGATTGCACTTGAGTCAATGCAGGACAAAAAAGACCTCATTTAGGCTTGTGTCCAGGACCGAGTTTTCCTCTACAGGGGCAACACAGATCTCGGGATCCCATTCCAGACTCACCCAAGTAGTCAGGCCTCGGCTCGAGGGGAAGCAACGGACTCTGCTCTCCTCTAGAGTAGCGACGTGTATCTCTTGGAGGCTACTGAGTGGCCTAAAGGGAGTCAGGCCTCCAGTGGAGTTTGGAGAGTGGACTCGGGATTGCTCTCTAGGTCATGTAGGAAAAGAAGGCCCTCATCTTACGATGATGGGGGCGTCTCGTGAGTTTTCTCGAGCGGCGGTGCCAGTGTGGGGTTTTCATGAGGTAGGACGGGGAGCGCAGGGAGCCTCTCGTGTGGCGCCAGGGAAGTTAGGTTTCAATGGGCGTGGCGAGGGGAATGCGTCATTGCTCTCCAGTCATGGTAGGGTATCGGGCCTCAAGACGCGGTAAAGAAGGACTCTCAAGGTCTTTCTCAGAATGCAGCAGGAAACCCTGGGTTCACTTGACTTGTGCCAGTGACCGCAGAGAGCTTCTGAGGGTGCCTCTGAGAATCAGGGATACTGTGGAGTTTTAGGGACCTCTCGGGACTCCACTGGGTATGGCGCAATGGAAGAGGGCCTCATTTCGAGTTGATGCAGGAACGTCAGGTTTCATCTACATTTCTGACTCCGATCGCACGGTCCCTGCAGAGTTGGGAAAGGAGAGTCAGGCCTTCTCTTGTGTGGAGGAACGGAACTCCGCATGCCTCTCTAGTTCTTCAAGGGATGACAGGACACTTGTCGATCTGTGTTTGGAATCTGCGTGTTTTTCCGTACTATGCATGGGGATGTCAGTACCCCTTCGTGTTGTGCATTCATCCACAGGTTTGCTTTCGAAGAGGTGTCCTGGCATCGGGTTCTTATTAAGAGCGGACCGGGAAATCGGGCTCTTTCCGCATGTGGCACCACCCACCAGGCTACGTCTCGAATTTCCTAGTGAGACCGGCCTCATCCTGAGGTGCGCCGGGAAGGTCGGAAGCCCTTGCAGACAAAGCAGGGGAATCGACCCTCCTGTCTCGATCAGGAGGGGAGAAGGGGCACAGATGAGGTGATGCCGGGAACCTCGGTGTTCCCCTCCAGTGAGACCAGTGTGTTGGGGAACTTTTGGGGTCGCATCAAAGGTGCCAAGTGCCGTATCACACTTCAAGATGGAACGTAAGACTTCTTTTGAGACGCTGTAGCGGCAATGGCCGCATCTTGCGATGAAGAGGGAACGACGTGGTTTTTCTCGAGTTGTGGCGGGATTCTTGAGTTACAACGGGAAATTCAGGCTTCCTCTTCTGTTGGCCCAGGGAAGTCCAGTCTTCCATTCGAGTTGCGAGGGAGAGTTGGGGATTGCTCTCGAGTCACTGCAGGAAAAAAGAGACCTCATCTAGGCTTGTGTCCAGGACCTAATGTTTCTCTCCAGGGGCGACAGGGATCTCCGGTTCACATATCAGACACACCCGAGGAGTCAGGCCTCGCCTCGAGGGGAAGGAATAGACTACACTCTCCTCTCGAGTCGCGACGGGTATGTCTTGGAGTCCACTGAGTGACCAAAAGGGAGTCAAGCCTACTGTGGAGTTTGGAGAGAGGACTCGGGATTGCTCTCCAGGCCATGCTAGAAAGAAGGCCGTCATCTCGCGAAAATGGGGGCGTCTCGTGGGTTTTCTCTATCTGCGGCGCCAGTGTTTGGTTTCTCACGAGGTATGACGGGGAGCTCAGGGAGCCTCTCGTGTGGCGCCAGGGAAGTCAGGGCTTCATGAGTGTAGCAGAGGGAGCGCGTCATTGCCCTCGAGTCATGGTAGGGGAATCAGGCCTCAAAACGCGTTGAAGAAGGACTCTTGAGTTCTTTCTATGGTGGCGGCAGTAAACCCTGGGCTCACTCGAATTGTGCTGGTGACCTCAGGGAGCTTCTCAGTGTGCCTCTGAGAAGTCAGGGATACTGTGGAGCTGGGACGCGTCTCTCGGGACTCCACTGGGTTTCGTGCAATGGAAGAGGTCCTAATCTCGAGTGGAGGCAGGAACCTCAGCGTTCCTCTCGTGACTTCACTGGCGCTGGTCTGATTCGGATCGCAAAGTCCCTGCAGAGTTGGGACAGGAGAGTCAGGCATCGTCTTCTGTAGAGGAATGAAACCCCACTTGCCTCTCGAGTTCTTCAGGGGTGACAAGCCACTTGTTGAGCTGTATGTGGAACCTGCGGGTTTTTCCGGACGATGCACGAGGGTGTCAGTGCCCCTTTGTGTTGTGCCTTAATCCACAGGGTTGCCTTCGAAGAGGTGTCCAGGCATCGGGTTCTTATCAAGAGCGTACCGGGAAATCATAGTCTTTTGGCATGTGGTACCACCCGCGAGCTACGTCTCGAATTTCCTCGTGAGACTGGCCTCATCCTGCAGTGCCCCGTGAAGGTCGGGAACCCCTTACAAACAAAGCAGGGGAAGTGACCCTCCTATCACGAACAGGAGGGGAGAAGGGGCTCAGATAACCTGGTGCCGGGAACCTCGGTGTTCACCTCGAGTGAGACCGATATTTCAGGGAACTTTTGGGGTCACATCAAGGGTGTCAAGTATCGTTTTGCACTTCAAGACGGAACGTGGGACTTTTCTTGAGAAGCTGTAGCGGGCAAGGGCCTCATCTTGTGATGACGAGGGAACCAAGTGCTTTTTCTCGAGTTGCGGCGGGATTCTCGAGTTACGAAGGGGAATTCAGGCTTCCTCTTGTGTTGGCCCAGGGAAGTCCAATCTTCCATTCGAGTTGTCAGGGAGAGCGGGGGATTGCTCTCGAGTTACAGAAGGGCAAAAGAGACCTCATCTAGGCTTGTTTCCAGGACCTAATGTTCCTCTCCAGGGGAGACAGGGATCTCGGGGTTGCATTCCAGACCCACCTGGTGAGTCAGGCCTTGTCTCGAGGGGAAGCAAAGGACTCAATTCTCCTCTCGAGTCGCGACGGGTATCTCTTGGAGCCCACTAAGTGGCCTAAAGGGAGTCAAGCCTCCTGTGGAGTTTGGAAAGAGGATTCGGGATTCCTCTCCAGGCCATGCAGGAAAAGAAGGCCCTCATCTCGCGATGACAGGGGCGTATGGTGAGTTTTCTCAAGCTGCGGCGTCAGCTGTGGGGTTTCTCACGAGGTACGACAGGGAGCTCAGGGAGCCTCTCTTATGGCGCCAGGGAAGTCAGGTCTCCATGTGCGTGGCGAGGGGGTGCGTGTCATTTCTATAGAGCCATGGAAGCAGATTCGGGCTTCAAGACACGTTGAAGTAGGACTCTCGAGGTCTTTTTCCCATTGTGGCAGGAAACCCTGGGTTCCCTCGACATGTGCCGGTGACCTCATGGAGCTTCTCCGGGTGCCTCTGAGAAGTCAGGGGTACTGTGGAGTTGGGAGGGGCCTCTCTGGACTCCACTGGGTTTGGTGCAATGGATGAGAGCCTCATCTCGAGTGGAGGCAGGAACCTCATGTTTCCTCTCCTGGGTTTCCTGTCGCTGGTACTGACTCGGATCGCAGTTTCCCTGCAGAGTTGGTACAGAAAATCAGGTCTCGTCTTGTGTGGAGGAATGGAACTCCACTTGCCTGTCGAGTTGTTCACGGGGTGACAGACCACTTGTTGAACTGTGTTTGTAACCTGCGGGTTTTTCTGGACGATGCACGGGGGTGTCAGTGCCCCTTCGTGTTGTGCTTTCATCCACAGGTTTTCCTTCGTAAAGGTGTCAGGGCATCACGTTCTTATCAAGAGCAGACCGGGAAATCGGGGTCTTTCGGCTTGTGGCACCACCCACGAGGCTATGTCTCGAATTTCCTCGTGAGACCTGCCTCATCCTTAGGCGCGCTGGAAAGGTCGGGAACCCCTTCCAGACATAGCAGGGGAATCGACACTCCTGTCGCGATCACGAGGGGAGAAGGAGCTCAAATGAAGTGGTTCCGGGAACCTCGGTGTTCCTTTCGAGTGAGACCGGTATGTCGGGGAATTTTGAGATTGCATCAAGGGTGCCAAGTACCGTTTCGCACTTCAAGACAGAAAGTGGGACTTCTCTTGAGTCGCTGTAGCGGGCAAGGGCCTCATCTAGCGCTGATGGGGGAACCACGTGGATTTTCTCGAGTTTCGGCGGGATTCTCGAGTTACGATGTTGAATTCAGGCTTCCAATTGTATTGGCCCAGGGAAGTCCAATCTTCCATTCGATTTGCGAGGGAGAGCTGGCGATTGCTCTCTAGTAACTGCAGTGCAAAATAGACCTCATCTAGGCTTGTGTCCAGGACCGAGTTTTCCTCTCCAGGTGTGACAGGAACTCGGGGTTGCATTCCAGACTCACACGGGGAGTCAGGCCTCGTCTCGAGGGGAAGCAAAGGACTCTGCTCTCCCTTCAGGTCCTGACAGGTATCTCTTGGAGCCAACTGAGAGGCCTAAAGAGAGTCAAGCCTCCTGTGGAGTCTGGAGAGAGGACTCGGTTTTGCTCTCCATGCCAGGCAGGAAACAAGTCCCTCATCTCGTGATGATGGGGGCATATCGTGGGTTTTCTCGAGCTGCGGTGCCTGAATGGGGTTTCCGAAGAGGTACGATGGGGAGCTCAGGGAGACTCTCTTCAGGAGTCAGGGAAGTCAGGTATCCATGCGCATGGCGATGGGGAGCGGGTCTTTGCTCTAGAGTCATGGTAGGGGAATCGGGCCTCAAGACGCGCCGAAGGACTCTCAAGGTCTATCTCGGGTCGCAGCAGGAAACCCTGGGTTCCCTGGACTTGAGCCGGTGACCTCAGGTAGATTCTCAAGGTGCCTCTGAGAATTCAAGGATACTGCGGAGTTGGGAGGGGCCTCTCGCGACTCATCTGGGTTTGGTGCAATGGAAGAGGGCCTCACCTCGAGGGGAGACAGGAACCTCAGGATTCCTCTCCGTTTCGGACTCCGACCGCAGGGTCCCTGCAGAGTTGGGACAGGAGAGTCAGGCCTCGTCTTGTCTGAGGAAGGGAACACCACTGGCCTCTCGAGTTGCTCAGGGGGTCTCAGGCCCCTCGTCGAGCTCTGTGTGGAACCCGCGGGTCTTTGCGGACGATGCCCGGTGGTGGCAGTGCCCCTTCGTGTTGTGCCTTCACCCACAGGGTTGCCTTCGAAGAGGGGTCCGGGCCTCGGGTCCTTCTCAAGGGCGGACCGGGGAATCGGGGGCGTTCGGCATGTGGCACAACCCACGTGGCTCGTCTCGAATTTCCTCGTGAGACCGGCCTCATCCTGAGGTGCGCCGGGAAGGCCGGGAACCCCTTCAGACCACGCAGGGGAATCGCCTCCCCTGTCGCGATCAGGAGGGGAGAAGGAGCTCAGAGGAAGCGGTGCCGGGACCCTCGGTGTTCCCCTCGGGGGACCCCGGCGTGTCGGGGGACTCTTGGGGGTCGCAGGAAGGCTGTCAGGGACCGTTTCGCCCTTCAGGGCGGAACAGGGGACTTCCCTTGAGACGCCGTCGCGGGCAAGGGCCTCATCTTGCCAAGAGGTGGGAACCACGTGGTTTTTCTCGAGTTGCGGCGGCATTCTCGAGTTACGACGGGGATCTCAGCCTTCCTCTTGGGTTGGCCCTGGGAAGCCCAATCTTCCCCTCGGGTTGCGAGGGAAAGCTGGGGGTTGCGCACGAGTCACTGCAGGGCCGAAGAGACCTCACCTAGGCGTGTGTCCGGGACCTAATATTCCTCTCCAGGGAAGGCAGGGATCTCGGGGTTGCATTCCAGGCTCCCCCGGGGAGTCAGGCCTCGTCTCGAGGGGAAGCCATGGACTCCGCTCTCCTCTCGAGTCGCGACGCGGGTCTCTTGGAGCCCCCTGAGCGGCCTCAAGGGAGTCCGGCCTCCTCTTCCGTTTGGAGAGAGGACCCGGGATTGCTCTCCAGGCCATGCAGGAAAAGAAGGCCCTCAGCTCGCGAGGACGGGGGCGTCTCAGGGGTTTCCTCGAGCTGCGGCGCCCGTGGGGGTTTTCTCCCGAGGCACGACGAGGATCTCAGGGAGCCTCTCGTGCGGCGCCAGGGAAGTCAGGTCTCCATGCGCGTGGCGAGGGGGAGCGCGTCCTGGCTCTCGAGTCACGGGAGGGGACTAGGGCCTCGAGACGCGTTGAAGAAGGACTCTCGAGGTCTTTCTCGGGGGGCGGTGGGAAACCCTCGTTTCCCTCGCCTTCTGCCAGGGACCTTAGGGAACTTGCCAGGGTGCCTCTGAGAGGCGAGGGATCCTGTGGAGGTGGCGGGGCCCCTCGGGACTCCGCTGGGTCTGGCGCAACGGAAGAGGGCCTCACCTCGAGGGGAGGCAGGAACCTCAGGCTTCCTCTCCGTTTCGGACTCCGACCGCAGGGTCCCTGCAGAGTTGGGACAGGAGAGTCAGGACTCGTCTTGTCTGAGGAAAGGAACCCCGCTGGCCTCTCGAGTTGCTCAGGGGGCCTCAGGCCCCTCGTCGAGCTGTGTGTGGAACCCGCGGGTCTTTGCGGACGATGCCCGGGGGTGGCAGTGCCCCTTCGTGTTGTGCCTTCACCCACAGGGTTGCCTTCGAAGAGGGGTCCGGGCCTCGGGTCCTTCTCAAGAGCGGACCGGGGAATCGGGGGCGTTCGGCATGTGGCCCCACCCACGTGGCTCGTCTCGAATTTCCTCGTGAGACCGGCCTCATCCTGAGGTGCGCCGGGAAGGCCCGGAACCCCTTCCAGACCACGCAGGGGAATCGCCTCTCCTGTCGCGATCAGGAGGGGAGAAGGGGCTCAGAGGAAGCGGTGCCGGGACCCTCGGTGTTCCCCTCGGAGGACCCCGGCGTGTCGGGGGACTTTTGGTTGTCACAGGAAGGCTGTCAGGGACCGTTTCGCCCTTCAGGGCGGAACAGGGGACTTCCCTTGAGACGCCGTCGCGGGCAAGGGCCTCATCTTGCCAAGAGGTGGGAACCACGTGGTTTTTCTCGAGTTGCGGCGGCATTCTCGAGTTACGACGGGGATCTCAGCCTTCCCCTTGGGTTGGCCCTGGGAAGCCCAATCTTCCCCTCGGGTTGCGAGGGAAAGCTGGGGGTTGCGCTCGAGTCACTGCAGGGCCGAAGAGACTTCACCTAGGCGTGTGTCCGGGACCTAATATTCCTCTCCAGGGAAGGCAGGGATCTCGGGGTTGCATTCCAGGCTCCCCCGGGGAGTCAGGCCTCGTCTCGAGGGGAAGCCAAGGACTCCGCTCTCCTCTCGAGTCGCGACGCGGGTCTCTTGGAGCCCCCTGAGCGGCCTCAAGGGAGTCCAGCCTCCTCTTCCGTTTGGAGAGAGGACCCGGGATTGCTCTCCAGGCCATGCAGGAAAAGAGGGCCCTCAGCTCGCGAGGACGGGGGCGTCTCAGGGGTTTCATCAAGCTGCGGCGCCCGTGGGGGTTTTCTCCCGAGGCACGACGAGGATCTCAGGGAGCCTCTCGTGCGTCGCCAGGGAAGTCAGGTCTCCATGCACGTGGCGAGGGGGAGCGCGTCCTGGCTCTCAAGTCACGGGAGGGGACTAGGGCCTCGAGACTCGTTGAACAAGGACTATCGAGGTCTTTCTCCGGGGGCGGCGGGAAACCCTCGTTTCCCTCGCCTTCTGCCGGGGACCTTAGGAAACTTGTCAGGGTGCCTCTGAGAGGCGAGGGATCCTGTGGAGGTGGCGGGGCCCCTCGGGACTCCGCTGGGTCTGGCACAACGGAAGAGGGCCTCACCTCGAGGGGAGGCAGGAACCTCAGGCTTCCTCTCCGTTTCGGACTCCGACCGCAGGGTCCCTGCAGAGTTGGGACAGGAGAATCAGGCCTCGTCTTGTCTGAGGAAGGGAACCCCGCTGGCCTCTCGAGTTGCTCAGGGGGTCCCTAGTCGTGCTGTGTGTGGAACCCGCGGGCCTTTGCAGACGATGCACGGAGGTGGCAGTGCCCCTTCGTGTTGTGCCTTCACCCACAGGGTTGCCTTCGAAGAGGGGTCCGGGCCTCGGGTCCTTCTCAAGAGCGGACCGGGGAATCGGGGGCGTTCGGCATGTGGCCCCACCCACGTGGCTCCTCTCGAATTTCCTCGTGAGACCGGCCTCATCCTGAGGTGCGCCAGGAAGCCCGGGAACGCCTTCCAGACCACGCAGGGGAATCGCCTCCCCTGTCGCGATCAGGAGGGGAGAAGGGGCTCAGAGGAAGCGGTGCCGGGACCCTCGGTGTTCCCCTCGGGGGACCCCGGCGTGTCGGGGGACTTTTGGGGGTCGCAGGAAGGCTGTCAGGGACCGTTTCGCCCTTCAGGGCGGAACAGGGGACTTCCCTTGAGACGCCGTCGCGGGCAAGGGCCTCATCTTGCCAAGAGGTGGGAACCACGTGGTTTTTCTCGAGTTGCGGCGGGATTCTCGAGTTTCGACGGGGATCTCAGCCTTCCCCTTGGGTTGGCCCTGGGAAGCCCAATCTTCCCCTCGGGTTGCGAGGGAAAGCTGGGGGTTGCGCTCGAGTCACTGCAGGGCCGAAGAGACTTCACCTAGGCGTGTGTCCGGGACCTAATATTCCTCTCCAGGGAAGGCAGGGATCTCGGGGTTGCATTCCAGGTTCCCCCGGGGAGTCAGGCCTCGTCTCGTGGGGAAGCCAAGGACTCCGCTCTCCTCTCGAGTCGCGACGCGGGTCTCTTGGAGCCCCCTGAGCGGCCTCAAGGGAGTCCAGCCTCCTCTTCCGTTTGGAGAGAGGACCCGGGATTGCTCTCCAGGCCATGCAGGAAAAGAAGGCCCTCAGCTCGCGAGGACGGGGGCGTCTCAGGGGTTTCCTCGAGCTGCGGCGCCCGTGGGGGTTTTCTCCCGAGGCACGACGAGGATCTCAGGGAGCCTCTCGTGCGGCGCCAGGGAAGTCAGGTCTCCATGCGCGTGGCGAGGGGGAGCGCGTCCTGGCTCTCGAGTAACGGGAGGGGACTAGGGCCTCGAGACGCGTTGAAGAAGGACTCTCGAGGTCTTTGTCGGGGGGCGGCGGGAAACCCTCGTTTCCCTCGCCTTCTGCCGGGGACCTTAGGGAACTTCCCAGGGTGCCTCTGAGAGGCGAGGGATCCTGTGGAGGTGGCGGGGCCCCTCGGGACTCCGCTGGGTCTGGCGCAACGGAAGAGGGCCTCACCTCGAGGGGAGGCAGGAACCTCAGGCTTCCTCTCCGTTTCGGACTCCGACCGCAGGGTCCCTGCAGAGTTGGGACAGGAGAGTCAGGCCTCGTCTTGTCTGAGGAAGGGAACCCCGCTGGCCTCTCGAGTTGCTCAGGGGTTCCCTCGTCGAGCTGTGTGTGGAACCCGCGGGCCTTTGCGGACGATGCACGGGGGTGGCAGTGCCCCTTCGTGTTGTGCCTTCACCCACAGGGTTGCCTTCGAAGAGGGGTCCGGGCCTCGGGTCCTTCTCAAGAGCGGACCGGGGAATCGGGGGCGTTCGGCATGTGGCCCCACCCACGTGGCTCGTCTCGAATTTCCTCGTGAGACCGGCCTCATCCTGAAGTGCGCCGGGAAGGCCGGGAACCCCTTCCAGACCACGCACGGGAATCGCCTCTCCTGTCGCGATCAGGAGGGGAGAAGGGGCTCAGAGGAAGCGGTGCCGGGACCCTCGGTGTTCCCCTCGGGGGACCCCGGCGTGTCGGGGGACTTTTGGGGGTCGCAGGAAGGCTGTCATGGACCGTTTCGCCCTTCAGGGCGGAACAGGGGACTTCCCTTGAGACGCCGTCGCGGGCAAGGGCCTCATCTTGCCAAGAGGTGGGAACCACGTGGTTTTTCTCGAGTTGCGGCGGCATTCTCGAGTTACGACGGGGATCTCAGCCTTCCTCTTGGGTTGGCCCTGGGAAGCCCAATCTTCCCCTCGGGTTGCGAGGGAAAGCTGGGGGTTGCGCTCGAGTCACTGCAGGGCCGAAGAGACCTCACCTAGGCGTGTGTCCGGGACCTAATATTCCTCTCCAGGGAAGGCAGGGATCTCGGGGTTGCATTCCAGGCTCCCCCGGGGAGTCAGGCCTCGTCTCGAGGGGAAGCCATGGACTCCACTCTCCTCTCGAGTCGCGACGCGGGTCTCTTGGAGCCCCCTGAGCGGCCTCAAGGGAGTCCAGCCTCCTCTTCCGTTTGGAGAGAGGACCCGGGATTGCTCTCCAGGCCATGCAGGAAAAGAAGGCCCTCAGCTCGCGAGGACGGGGGCGTCTCAGGGGTTTCCTCGAGCTGCGGCGCCCGTGGGGGTTTTCTCCCGAGGCACGACGAGGATCTCAGGGAGCCTCTCGTGCGGCGCCAGGGAAGTCAGGTCTCCATGCGCGTGGCGAGGGGGAGCGCGTCCTGGCTCTCGAGTCACGGGAGGGGACTAGGGCCTCGAGACGCGTTGAAGAAGGACTCTCGAGGTCTTTCTCGGGGGGCGGTGGGAAACCCTCGTTTCCCTCGCCTTCTGCCAGGGACCTTAGGGAACTTGCCAGAGTGCCTCTGAGAGGCGAGGGATCCTGTGGAGGTGGCGGGGCCCCTCGGGACTCCGCTGGGTCTGGCGCAACGGAAGAGGGCCTCACCTCGAGGGGAGGCAGGAACCTCAGGCTTCCTCTCCGTTTCGGACTCCGACCGCAGGGTCCCTGCAGAGTTGGGACAGGAGAGTCAGGCCTCGTCTTGTCTGAGGAAGGGAACCCCGCTGGCCTCTCGAGTTGCTCAAGGGGCCTCAGGCCCCTCGTCGAGCTGTGTGTGGAACCCGCGGGTCTTTGCGGACGATGCCCGGGGGTGGCAGTGCCCCTTCGTGTTGTTCCTTCACCCACAGGGTTGCCTTCGAAGAGGGGTCCGGGCCTCGGGTCCTTCTCAAGAGCGGACCGGGGAATCGGGGGCGTTCGGCATGTGGCCCCACCCACGTGGCTCGTCTCGAATTTCCTCGTGAGACCGGCCTCATCCTGAGGTGCGCCGGGAAGCCCGGGAACCCCTTCCAGACCACGCAGGGGAATCGCCTCTCCTGTCGCGATCAGGAGGGGAGAAGGGGCTCAGAGGAAGCGGTGCCGGGACCCTCGGTGTTCCCCTCGGGGGACCCCGGCGTGTCGGGGGACTTTTGGGGGTCGCAGGAAGGCTGTCAGGGACCGTTTCGCCCTTCAGGGTGGAACAGGGGACTTCCCTTGAGACGCCGTCGCGGGCAAGGGCCTCATCTTGCCAAGAGGTGGGAACCACGTGGTTTTTCTCGAGTTGCGGCGGCATTCTCGAGTTACGACGGGGATCTCAGCCTTCCCCTTGGGTTGGCCCTGGGAAGCCCAATCTTCCCCTCGGGTTGCGAGGGAAAGCTGGGGGTTGCGCTCGAGTCACTGCAGGGCCGAAGAGACTTCACCTAGGCGTGTGTCCGGGACCTAATATTCCTCTCCAGGGAAGGCAGGGATCTCGGGGTTGCATTCCAGGCTCCCCCGGGGAGTCAGGCCTCGTCTCGAGGGGAAGCCAAGGACTCCGCTCTCCTCTCGAGTCGCGACGCGGGTCTCTTGGAGCCCCCTGAGCGGCCTCAAGGGAGTCCAGCCTCCTCTTCCGTTTGGAGAGAGGACCCGGGATTGCTCTCCAGGCCATGCAGGAAAAGAGGGCCCTCAGCTCGCGAGGACGGGGGCGTCTCAGGGGTTTCCTCGAGCTGCGGCGCCCTTGGGGGTTTTCTCCCGAGGCACGACGAGGATCTCAGGGAGCCTCTCGTGCGTCGCCAGGGAAGTCAGGTCTCCATGCACGTGGCGAGGGGGAGCGCGTCCTGGCTCTCAAGTCACGGGAGGGGACTAGGGCCTCGAGACTCGTTGAACAAGGACTATCGAGGTCTTTCTCGGGGGGCGGCGGGAAACCCTCGTTTCCTTCGCCTTCTGCCGGGGACCTTAGGAAACTTGCCAGGGTGCCTCTGAGAGGCGAGGGATCCTGTGGAGGTGGCGGGGCCCCTCGGGACTCCGCTGGGTCTGGCACAACGGAAGAGGGCCTCACCTCGAGGGGAGGCAGGAACCTCAGGCTTCCTCTCCGTTTCGGACTCCGACCGCAGGGTCCCTGCAGAGTTGGGACAGGAGAGTCAGGCCTCGTCTTGTCTGAGGAAGGGAACCCCGCTGGCCTCTCGAGTTGCTCAGGGGGCCTCAGGCCCCTCGTCGAGCTGTGTGTGGAACCCGCGGGTCTTTGCGGACGATGCCCGGGGGTGGCAGTGCCCCTTCGTCTTGTGCCTTCACCCACAGGGTTGCCTTCGAAGAGGGGTCCGGGCCTCGGGTCCTTCTCAAGGGCGGACCGGGGAATCGGGGGCGTTCGGCATGTGGCCCCACCCACGTGGCTCGTCTCGAATTTCCTCGTGAGACCGGCCTCATCCTGAGGTGCGCCGGGAAGCCCGGGAACCCCTTCCAGACCACGCAGGGGAATCGCCTCTCCTGTCGCGATCAGGAGGGGAGAAGGGGCTCAGAGGAAGCGGTGCCGGGACCCTCGGTGTTCCCCTCGGGGGACCCCGGCGTGTCGGGGGACTTTTGGGGGTCGCAGGAAGGCTGTCAGGGACCGTTTCGCCCTTCAGGGCGGAACAGGGGACTTCCCTTGAGACGCCGTCGCGGGCAAGGGCCTCATCTTGCCAAGAGGTGGGAACCACGTGGTTTTTCTCGAGTTGCGGCGGCATTCTCGAGTTACGACGGGGATCTCAGCCTTCCCCTTGGGTTGGCCCTGGGAAGCCCAATCTTCCCCTCGGGTTGCGAGGGAAAGCTGGGGGTTGCGCTCGAGTCACTGCAGGGCCGAAGAGACTTCACCTAGGCGTGTGTCCGGGACCTAATATTCCTCTCCAGGGAAGGCAGGGATCTCGGGGTTGCATTCCAGGCTCCCCCGGGGAGTCAGGCCTCGTCTCGAGGGGAAGCCAAGGACTCCGCTCTCCTCTCGAGTCGCGACGCGGGTCTCTTGGAGCCCCCTGAGCGGCCTCAAGGGAGTCCAGCCTCCTCTTCCGTTTGGAGAGAGGACCCGGGATTGCTCTCCAGGCCATGCAGGAAAAGAGGGCCCTCAGCTCGCGAGGACGGGGGCGTCTCAGGGGTTTCCTCGAGCTGCGGCGCCCTTGGGGGTTTTCTCCCGAGGCACGACGAGGATCTCAGGGAGCCTCTCGTGCGTCGCCAGGGAAGTCAGGTCTCCATGCACGTGGCGAGGGGGAGCGCGTCCTGGCTCTCAAGTCACGGGAGGGGACTAGGGCCTCGAGACTCGTTGAACAAGGACTATCGAGGTCTTTCTCGGGGGGCGGCGGGAAACCCTCGTTTCCTTCGCCTTCTGCCGGGGACCTTAGGAAACTTGCCAGGGTGCCTCTGAGAGGCGAGGGATCCTGTGGAGGTGGCGGGGCCCCTCGGGACTCCGCTGGGTCTGGCACAACGGAAGAGGGCCTCACCTCGAGGGGAGGCAGGAACCTCAGGCTTCCTCTCCGTTTCGGACTCCGACCGCAGGGTCCCTGCAGAGTTGGGACAGGAGAGTCAGGCCTCGTCTTGTCTGAGGAAGGGAACCCCGCTGGCCTCTCGAGTTGCTCAGGGGGCCTCAGGCCCCTCGTCGAGCTGTGTGTGGAACCCGCGGGTCTTTGCGGACGATGCCCGGGGGTGGCAGTGCCCCTTCGTGTTGTGCCTTCACCCACAGGGTTGCCTTCGAAGAGGGGTCCGGGCCTCGGGTCCTTCTCAAGAGCGGACCGGGGAATCGGGGGCGTTCGGCATGTGGCCCCACCCACGTGGCTCGTCTCGAATTTCCTCGTGAGACCGGCCTCATCCTGAGGTGCGCCGGGAAGGCCGGGAACCCCTTCCAGACCACGCAGGGGAATCGCCTCTCCTGTCGCGATCAGGAGGGGAGAAGGGGCTCAGAGGAAGCGGTGCCGGGACCCTCGGTGTTCCCCTCGGGGGACCCCGGCGTGTCGGGGGACTTTTGGGGGTCGCAGGAAGGCTGTCAGGGACCGTTTCGCCCTTCAGGGTGGAACAGGGGACTTCCCTTGAGACGCCGTCGCGGGCAAGGGCCTCATCTTGCCAAGAGGTGGGAACCACGTGGTTTTTCTCGAGTTGCGGCGGCATTCTCGAGTTACGACGGGGATCTCAGCCTTCCTCTTGGGTTGGCCCTGGGAAGCCCAATCTTCCCCTCGGGTTGCGAGGGAAAGCTGGGGGTTGCGCTCGAGTCACTGCAGGGCCGAAGAGACCTCACCTAGGCGTGTGTCCGGGACCTAATATTCCTCTCCAGGGAAGGCAGGGATCTCGGGGTTGCATTCCAGGCTCCCCCGGGGAGTCAGGCCTCGTCTCGAGGGGAAGCCATGGACTCCACTCTCCTCTCGAGTCGCGACGCGGGTCTCTTGGAGCCCCCTGAGCGGCCTCAAGGGAGTCCAGCCTCCTCTTCCGTTTGGAGAGAGGACCCGGGATTGCTCTCCAGGCCATGCAGGAAAAGAAGGCCCTCAGCTCGCGAGGACGGGGGCGTCTCAGGGGTTTCCTCGAGCTGCGGCGCCCGTGGGGGTTTTTTCCCGAGGCACGACGAGGATCTCAGGGAGCCTCTCGTGCGGCGCCAGGGAAGTCAGGTCTCCATGCGCGTGGCGAGGGGGAGCGCGTCCTGGCTCTCGAGTCACGGGAGGGGACTAGGGCCTCGAGACGCGTTGAAGAAGGACTCTCGAGGTCTTTCTCGGGGGGCGGTGGGAAACCCTCGTTTCCCTCGCCTTCTGCCAGGGACCTTAGGGAACTTGCCAGAGTGCCTCTGAGAGGCGAGGGATCCTGTGGAGGTGGCGGGGCCCCTCGGGACTCCGCTGGGTCTGGCGCAACGGAAGAGGGCCTCACCTCGAGGGGAGGCAGGAACCTCAGGCTTCCTCTCCGTTTCGGACTCCGACCGCAGGGTCCCTGCAGAGTTGGGACAGGAGAGTCAGGCCTCGTCTTGTCTGAGGAAGGGAACCCCGCTGGCCTCTCGAGTTGCTCAGGGGGCCTCAGGCCCCTCGTCGAGCTGTGTGTGGAACCCGCGGGTCTTTGCGGACGATGCCCGGGGGTGGCAGTGCCCCTTCGTCTTGTGCCTTCACCCACAGGGTTGCCTTCGAAGAGGGGTCCGGGCCTCGGGTCCTTCTCAAGGGCGGACCGGGGAATCGGGGGCGTTCGGCATGTGGCCCCACCCACGTGGCTCGTCTCGAATTTCCTCGTGAGACCGGCCTCATCCTGAGGTGCGCCGGGAAGGCCGGGAACCCCTTCCAGACCACGCAGGGGAATCGCCTCTCCTGTCGCGATCAGGAGGGGAGAAGGGGCTCAGAGGAAGCGGTGCCGGGACCCTCGGTGTTCCCCTCGGGGGACCCCGGCGTGTCGGGGGACTTTTGGGGGTCGCAGGAAGGCTGTCAGGGACCGTTTCGCCCTTCAGGGTGGAACAGGGGACTTCCCTTGAGACGCCGTCGCGGGCAAGGGCCTCATCTTGCCAAGAGGTGGGAACCACGTGGTTTTTCTCGAGTTGCGGCGGCATTCTCGAGTTACGACGGGGATCTCAGCCTTCCCCTTGGGTTGGCCCTGGGAAGCCCAATCTTCCCCTCGGGTTGCGAGGGAAAGCTGGGGGTTGCGCTCGAGTCACTGCAGGGCCGAAGAGACTTCACCTAGGCGTGTGTCCGGGACCTAATATTCCTCTCCAGGGAAGGCAGGGATCTCGGGGTTGCATTCCAGGCTCCCCCGGGGAGTCAGGCCTCGTCTCGAGGGGAAGCCAAGGACTCCGCTCTCCTCTCGAGTCGCGACGCGGGTCTCTTGGAGCCCCCTGAGCGGCCTCAAGGGAGTCCAGCCTCCTCTTCCGTTTGGAGAGAGGACCCGGGATTGCTCTCCAGGCCATGCAGGAAAAGAGGGCCCTCAGCTCGCGAGGACGGGGGCGTCTCAGGGGTTTCCTCGAGCTGCGGCGCCCTTGGGGGTTTTCTCCCGAGGCACGACGAGGATCTCAGGGAGCCTCTCGTGCGTCGCCAGGGAAGTCAGGTCTCCATGCACGTGGCGAGGGGGAGCGCGTCCTGGCTCTCAAGTCACGGGAGGGGACTAGGGCCTCGAGACTCGTTGAACAAGGACTATCGAGGTCTTTCTCGGGGGGCGGCGGGAAACCCTCGTTTCCTTCGCCTTCTGCCGGGGACCTTAGGAAACTTGCCAGGGTGCCTCTGAGAGGCGAGGGATCCTGTGGAGGTGGCGGGGCCCCTCGGGACTCCGCTGGGTCTGGCACAACGGAAGAGGGCCTCACCTCGAGGGGAGGCAGGAACCTCAGGCTTCCTCTCCGTTTCGGACTCCGACCGCAGGGTCCCTGCAGAGTTGGGACAGGAGAGTCAGGCCTCGTCTTGTCTGAGGAAGGGAACCCCGCTGGCCTCTCGAGTTGCTCAGGGGGCCTCAGGCCCCTCGTCGAGCTGTGTGTGGAACCCGCGGGTCTTTGCGGACGATGCCGGGGGGTGGCAGTGCCCCTTCGTGTTGTGCCTTCACCCACAGGGTTGCCTTCGAAGAGGGGTCCGGGCCTCGGGTCCTTCTCAAGAGCGGACCGGGGAATCGGGGGCGTTCGGCATGTGGCCCCACCCACGTGGCTCGTCTCGAATTTCCTCGTGAGACCGGCCTCATCCTGAGGTGCGCCGGGAAGGCCGGGAACCCCTTCCAGACCACGCAGGGGAATCGCCTCTCCTGTCGCGATCAGGAGGGGAGAAGGGGCTCAGAGGAAGCGGTGCCGGGACCCTCGGTGTTCCCCTCGGGGGACCCCGGCGTGTCGGGGGACTTTTGGGGGTCGCAGGAAGGCTGTCAGGGACCGTTTCGCCCTTCAGGGTGGAACAGGGGACTTCCCTTGAGACGCCGTCGCGGGCAAGGGCCTCATCTTGCCAAGAGGTGGGAACCACGTGGTTTTTCTCGAGTTGCGGCGGCATTCTCGAGTTACGACGGGGATCTCAGCCTTCCTCTTGGGTTGGCCCTGGGAAGCCCAATCTTCCCCTCGGGTTGCGAGGGAAAGCTGGGGGTTGCGCTCGAGTCACTGCAGGGCCGAAGAGACCTCACCTAGGCGTGTGTCCGGGACCTAATATTCCTCTCCAGGGAAGGCAGGGATCTCGGGGTTGCATTCCAGGCTCCCCCGGGGAGTCAGGCCTCGTCTCGAGGGGAAGCCATGGACTCCACTCTCCTCTCGAGTCGCGACGCGGGTCTCTTGGAGCCCCCTGAGCGGCCTCAAGGGAGTCCAGCCTCCTCTTCCGTTTGGAGAGAGGACCCGGGATTGCTCTCCAGGCCATGCAGGAAAAGAAGGCCCTCAGCTCGCGAGGACGGGGGCGTCTCAGGGGTTTCCTCGAGCTGCGGCGCCCGTGGGGGTTTTTTCCCGAGGCACGACGAGGATCTCAGGGAGCCTCTCGTGCGGCGCCAGGGAAGTCAGGTCTCCATGCGCGTGGCGAGGGGGAGCGCGTCCTGGCTCTCGAGTCACGGGAGGGGACTAGGGCCTCGAGACGCGTTGAAGAAGGACTCTCGAGGTCTTTCTCGGGGGGCGGTGGGAAACCCTCGTTTCCCTTGCCTTCTGCCAGGGACCTTAGGGAACTTGCCAGAGTGCCTCTGAGAGGCGAGGGATCCTGTGGAGGTGGCGGGGCCCCTCGGGACTCCGCTGGGTCTGGCGCAACGGAAGAGGGCCTCACCTCGAGGGGAGGCAGGAACCTCAGGCTTCCTCTCCGTTTCGGACTCCGACCGCAGGGTCCCTGCAGAGTTGGGACAGGAGAGTCAGGCCTCGTCTTGTCTGAGGAAGGGAACCCCGCTGGCCTCTCGAGTTGCTCAGGGGGCCTCAGGCCCCTCGTCGAGCTGTGTGTGGAACCCGCGGGTCTTTGCGGACGATGCCCGGGGGTGGCAGTGCCCCTTCGTCTTGTGCCTTCACCCACAGGGTTGCCTTCGAAGAGGGGTCCGGGCCTCGGGTCCTTCTCAAGGGCGGACCGGGGAATCGGGGGCGTTCGGCATGTGGCCCCACCCACGTGGCTCGTCTCGAATTTCCTCGTGAGACCGGCCTCATCCTGAGGTGCGCCGGGAAGCCCGGGAACCCCTTCCAGACCACGCAGGGGAATCGCCTCTCCTGTCGCGATCAGGAGGGGAGAAGGGGCTCAGAGGAAGCGGTGCCGGGACCCTCGGTGTTCCCCTCGGGGGACCCCGGCGTGTCGGGGGACTTTTGGGGGTCGCAGGAAGGCTGTCAGGGACCGTTTCGCCCTTCAGGGTGGAACAGGGGACTTCCCTTGAGACGCCGTCGCGGGCAAGGGCCTCATCTTGCCAAGAGGTGGGAACCACGTGGTTTTTCTCGAGTTGCGGCGGCATTCTCGAGTTACGACGGGGATCTCAGCCTTCCCCTTGGGTTGGCCCTGGGAAGCCCAATCTTCCCCTCGGGTTGCGAGGGAAAGCTGGGGGTTGCGCTCGAGTCACTGCAGGGCCGAAGAGACTTCACCTAGGCGTGTGTCCGGGACCTAATATTCCTCTCCAGGGAAGGCAGGGATCTCGGGGTTGCATTCCAGGCTCCCCCGGGGAGTCAGGCCTCGTCTCGAGGGGAAGCCAAGGACTCCGCTCTCCTCTCGAGTCGCGACGCGGGTCTCTTGGAGCCCCCTGAGCGGCCTCAAGGGAGTCCAGCCTCCTCTTCCGTTTGGAGAGAGGACCCGGGATTGCTCTCCAGGCCATGCAGGAAAAGAGGGCCCTCAGCTCGCGAGGACGGGGGCGTCTCAGGGGTTTCCTCGAGCTGCGGCGCCCTTGGGGGTTTTCTCCCGAGGCACGACGAGGATCTCAGGGAGCCTCTCGTGCGTCGCCAGGGAAGTCAGGTCTCCATGCACGTGGCGAGGGGGAGCGCGTCCTGGCTCTCAAGTCACGGGAGGGGACTAGGGCCTCGAGACTCGTTGAACAAGGACTATCGAGGTCTTTCTCGGGGGGCGGCGGGAAACCCTCGTTTCCTTCGCCTTCTGCCGGGGACCTTAGGAAACTTGCCAGGGTGCCTCTGAGAGGCGAGGGATCCTGTGGAGGTGGCGGGGCCCCTCGGGACTCCGCTGGGTCTGGCACAACGGAAGAGGGCCTCACCTCGAGGGGAGGCAGGAACCTCAGGCTTCCTCTCCGTTTCGGACTCCGACCGCAGGGTCCCTGCAGAGTTGGGACAGGAGAGTCAGGCCTCGTCTTGTCTGAGGAAGGGAACCCCGCTGGCCTCTCGAGTTGCTCAGGGGGCCTCAGGCCCCTCGTCGAGCTGTGTGTGGAACCCGCGGGTCTTTGCGGACGATGCCGGGGGGTGGCAGTGCCCCTTCGTGTTGTGCCTTCACCCACAGGGTTGCCTTCGAAGAGGGGTCCGGGCCTCGGGTCCTTCTCAAGAGCGGACCGGGGAATCGGGGGCGTTCGGCATGTGGCCCCACCCACGTGGCTCGTCTCGAATTTCCTCGTGAGACCGGCCTCATCCTGAGGTGCGCCGGGAAGGCCGGGAACCCCTTCCAGACCACGCAGGGGAATCGCCTCTCCTGTCGCGATCAGGAGGGGAGAAGGGGCTCAGAGGAAGCGGTGCCGGGACCCTCGGTGTTCCCCTCGGGGGACCCCGGCGTGTCGGGGGACTTTTGGGGGTCGCAGGAAGGCTGTCAGGGACCGTTTCGCCCTTCAGGGTGGAACAGGGGACTTCCCTTGAGACGCCGTCGCGGGCAAGGGCCTCATCTTGCCAAGAGGTGGGAACCACGTGGTTTTTCTCGAGTTGCGGCGGCATTCTCGAGTTACGACGGGGATCTCAGCCTTCCTCTTGGGTTGGCCCTGGGAAGCCCAATCTTCCCCTCGGGTTGCGAGGGAAAGCTGGGGGTTGCGCTCGAGTCACTGCAGGGCCGAAGAGACCTCACCTAGGCGTGTGTCCGGGACCTAATATTCCTCTCCAGGGAAGGCAGGGATCTCGGGGTTGCATTCCAGGCTCCCCCGGGGAGTCAGGCCTCGTCTCGAGGGGAAGCCATGGACTCCACTCTCCTCTCGAGTCGCGACGCGGGTCTCTTGGAGCCCCCTGAGCGGCCTCAAGGGAGTCCAGCCTCCTCTTCCGTTTGGAGAGAGGACCCGGGATTGCTCTCCAGGCCATGCAGGAAAAGAAGGCCCTCAGCTCGCGAGGACGGGGGCGTCTCAGGGGTTTCCTCGAGCTGCGGCGCCCGTGGGGGTTTTTTCCCGAGGCACGACGAGGATCTCAGGGAGCCTCTCGTGCGGCGCCAGGGAAGTCAGGTCTCCATGCGCGTGGCGAGGGGGAGCGCGTCCTGGCTCTCGAGTCACGGGAGGGGACTAGGGCCTCGAGACGCGTTGAAGAAGGACTCTCGAGGTCTTTCTCGGGGGGCGGTGGGAAACCCTCGTTTCCCTCGCCTTCTGCCAGGGACCTTAGGGAACTTGCCAGAGTGACTCTGAGAGGCGAGGGATCCTGTGGAGGTGGCGGGGCCCCTCGGGACTCCGCTGGGTCTGGCGCAACGGAAGAGGGCCTCACCTCGAGGGGAGGCAGGAACCTCAGGCTTCCTCTCCGTTTCGGACTCCGACCGCAGGGTCCCTGCAGAGTTGGGACAGGAGAGTCAGGCCTCGTCTTGTCTGAGGAAGGGAACCCCGCTGGCCTCTCGAGTTGCTCAGGGGGCCTCAGGCCCCTCGTCGAGCTGTGTGTGGAACCCGCGGGTCTTTGCGGACGATGCCCGGGGGTGGCAGTGCCCCTTCGTCTTGTGCCTTCACCCACAGGGTTGCCTTCGAAGAGGGGTCCGGGCCTCGGGTCCTTCTCAAGAGCGGACCGGGGAATCGGGGGCGTTCGGCATGTGGCCCCACCCACGTGGCTCGTCTCGAATTTCCTCGTGAGACCGGCCTCATCCTGAGGTGCGCCGGGAAGGCCGGGAACCCCTTCCAGACCACGCAGGGGAATCGCCTCTCCTGTCGCGATCAGGAGGGGAGAAGGGGCTCAGAGGAAGCGGTGCCGGGACCCTCGGTGTTCCCCTTGAGGGACCCCGGCGTGTCGGGGGACTTTTGGTTGTCGCAGGAAGGCTGTCAGGGACCGTTTCGCCCTTCAGGGTGGAACAGGGGACTTCCCTTGAGACGCCGTCGCGGGCAAGGGCCTCATCTTGCCAAGAGGTGGGAACCACGTGGTTTTTCTCGAGTTGCGGCGGGATTCTCGAGTTACGACGGGGATCTCAGCCTTCCCCTTGGGTTGGCCCTGGGAAGCCCAATCTTCCCCTCGGGTTGCGAGGGAAAGCTGGGGGTTGCGCTCGAGTCACTGCAGGGCCGAAGAGACTTCACCTAGGCGTGTGTCCGGGACCTAATATTCCTCTCCAGGGAAGGCAGGGATCTCAGGGTTGCATTCCAGGCTCCCCCGGGGAGTCAGGCCTCGTCTCGAGGGGAAGCCAAGGACTCCGCTCTCCTCTCGAGTCGCGACGCGGGTCTCTTGGAGCCCCCTGAGCGGCCTCAAGGGAGTCCAGCCTCCTCTTCCGTTTGGAGAGAGGACCCGGGATTGCTCTCCAGGCCATGCAGGAAAAGAGGGCCCTCAGCTCGCGAGGACGGGGGCGTCTCAGGGGTTTCATCAAGCTGCGGCGCCCGTGGGGGTTTTCTCCCGAGGCACGACGAGGATCTCAGGGAGCCTCTCGTGCGTCGCCAGGGAAGTCAGGGCTCCATGCACGTGGCGAGGGGGAGCGCGTCCTGGCTCTCAAGTCACGGGAGGGGACTAGGGCCTCGAGACTCGTTGAACAAGGACTATCGAGGTCTTTCTCGGGGGGCGGCGGGAAACCCTCGTTTCCCTCGCCTTCTGCCGGGGACCTTAGGAAACTTGTCAGTGTGCCTCTGAGAGGCGAGGGATCCTGTGGAGGTGGCGGGGCCCCTCGGGACTCCGCTGGGTCTGGCGCAACGGAAGAGGGCCTCACCTCGAGGGGAGGCAGGAACCTCAGGCTTCCTCTCCGTTTCGGACTCCGACCGCAGGGTCCCTGCAGAGTTGGGACAGGAGAGTCAGGCCTCGTCTTGTCTGAGGAAGGGAACCCCGCTGGCCTCTCGAGTTGCTCAGGGGGTCCCTCGTCGAGCTGTGTGTGGAACCCGCGGGCCTTTGCAGACGATGCACGGAGGTGGCAGTGCCCCTTCGTGTTGTGCCTTCACCCACAGGGTTGCCTTCGAAGAGGGGTCCGGGCCTCGGGTCCTTCTCAAGAGCGGACCGGGGAATCGGGGGCGTTCGGCATGTGGCCCCCCCCACGTGGCTCCTCTCGAATTTCCTCGTGAGACCGGCCTCATCCTGAGGTGCGCCAGGAAGCCCGGGAACGCCTTCCAGACCACGCAGGGGAATCGCCTCTCCTGTCACGATCAGGAGGGGAGAAGGGGCTCAGAGGAAGCGGTGCCGGGACCCTCGGTGTTCCTCTCGGGGGACCCCGGCGTGTCGGGGGATTTTGGGGGCCGCAGGAAGGCTGTCAGGGACCGTTTCGCCCTTCAGGGCGGAACAGGGGACTTCCCTTGAGACGCCGTCGCGGGCAAGGGCCTCATCTTGCCAAGAGGTGGGAACCACGTGGTTTTTCTCGAGTTGCGGCGGCATTCTCGAGTTACGACGGGGATCTCAGCCTTCCCCTTGGGTTGGCCCTGGGAAGCCCAATCTTCCCCTCGGGTTGCGAGGGAAAGCTGGGGGTTGCGCTCGAGTCACTGCAGGGCCGAAGAGACCTCACCTAGGCGTGTGTCCGGGACCTAATATTCCTCTCCAGGGAAGGCAGGGATCTCGGGGTTGCATTCCAGGCTCCCCCGGGGAGTCAGGCCTCGTCTCGAGGGGAAGCCAAGGACTCCGCTCTCCTCTCGAGTCACGACGCGAGTCTATTGTAGCCCCCTCAGCGGCCTCAAGTGAGTCCAGCCTCCTCTTCCGTTTGGAGAGAGGACCCGGGATTGCTCTCCAGGCCATGCAGGAAAAGATGGCCCTCATCTCGCGATGACGGAGGGATCTTGTGGGTTTTCTCGAGCTGCGGCACCAGTGTGGGGTTTCACACGAGGTACAACGGGGAGCTCAGGGAGCCTCTCGTGTGGCGCCAGGGAAGTCAGGTCTCCATGTGCGTGGCGAGGGGGAGCGCATTATTGCTCTCGAGCTATGGTAGGGGAATCTGACCTCAAGACACATTGAAGAAGGACTCTCGAGGTCTTTCTTCGGTTGTGGCAGGAAACCCTTATTTCCCTCGACTTTTGCCGATGGCCTCAAGGAGCTTCTCAGAATGCCTATGAGAAGTCAGGGATACTGTGGAGATGGGAGGGGCCTCTCGGGACTCCACTGGGTTTGTTTTAATGGAAGAGGGCCTCATCTCGGGTTGAGGCAGGAACCTCAGGTTTCCTCTCCATTTCTGACTCAGATCGAAGCATGCCTGCAGAGTTGGGATTGGATACTCAGGCCTCGTCTTGTCTGAGGAAGGGAACTCCGCTTTCCTCTCTCATCGTTTAAGGGGTGACAGGCCAGTTGTGGAGCTGTATGTGGATCCTGCAGGGTTTTCCGGACGATGAACAGGGTTGCCAGTGCCCCCTCGTGTAGTGCCTTCATCCACAGGGTTGCCTTAGAAGAGGTGACCGGGCATCGGGTCCTTATCAAGAGCAAGACCGAGAAATCGGGGTCTTTTGGCACGTGGCACCAACACGAGGCTACGTCTCGAATTTCTTCGTGAGACTGGCCTCATCCTGAGGTGCGCCATGAAGGTCGGGAACGCCTTCTAGACAAAGCAGGGGGATCGACCTTCCTGCCGTGATCAGGAGCGGAGAAGGGGCTCAAATGAAGTGGTGCCAGGAACTTCGGTGTTCCCTTGGAGTGAGACGGGTATATTGGGGAACTTTTGGGGTCGCATCAAGGGTGCCAAGTAGCATTTCGAACTTTATGACGAAACATGGGACTTCTCTTGAGACTCTGTAGCGGGCAAAGGCCTCATATTGCGATGAATGGGGAACCACGTGGTTTTTAAGAGTTGCGGTGGGATTCTCGAGTTACAACGGGAAATTCAGACTTCCTCTTGTGTTGGCCCAATGAAGACCAATCTTCCATTCGAATTGCAAGGGAGAGATGGGTGTTGCTCTCGAGTCACTGTAGGGCAAAATAGACCTCATCTAGGCTTTTGTCCAGGACATAATGTTCCTCTCCAGGGGCAACAGGGATCTCGGGGTTGCATTCCAGACTCACCCGAGGTAAGGCCTCATCTCGAGGGGAAACAAAGTACTCTGCTCTCCTCTCAAGTCGCGACAGGTATCTCTTGGAGCCCATTGAGTGGCCTAAAGGGAGTAAAGCCTCCTGTGAAGTTTGGAGAAAAGACCAGGGATTGCTCTCCAGGTCAGGCAGGAAAAGAAGTCCCCAATCTCGCGATGACGGTGGGTTTTCCCGAGCTGCGGCGCCAGTGTGGGGTTTCTCACGAGGTATGACGGGGAGCTCAGGGAGCCTCTCATGTGGTGCCAGGGAAGTCAGGTGTCCATGCGCATGGCGAGGGGGAGCGTGTCATTGCTCTCGAGTCATGGTAGGGGAATCCGTCCTCAAGACGCGTTGAAGATGGACTCTTGAGGTCTTTCTCGGGTTGCGGCAGGATACCCTGTGTTCCCTCGACTTGTGCCGGTGACCTCAGGGAGTTGCTCAGGGTGCCTCTGAGAAGACACTGATACTGTGGAGTTGGGAGGGGCCTCTCGGGACTCCACTGGGTGTGGTATAATACAAGAGGGCCTCATCTCGTGTTGAGGAAGGAACCTCAGGGTTCCTCTCCATTTCAGACTCCGATCTCAGGATTCCTGCAGAGTTGGGACAGGAGAGTCAGGCCTCGTATTCTGTGGAGAAATGAAACTTAGCTTGCCTCTCGAGTTGTTCACGAGGTAACAGGTCACTTGTCGAGCTGTATGTGGAACCTGCAGAATTTTCCAAAAGATGCACGGGTGTTCAGGGTCCCTCCTTGTTGTGCCTTCATCCTACGGGATGCATTCCAAGACGTGTACGGGCATCGGGTTCTTATTAATAGCTGACCGGGAAATGGGGTCTTTCCGCATGTGGCACCACCCACGAGGCTACATCTCCAATTTCCTCGTGAGACAGGCCTCATCCTGATGTGCGCTGGGAAGATCGGTAACCCCTTCCACACAAAGCAGGAGAAAAGACACTCCTGTTGCAATCAGGAGGGGAGAAGGGGCTCAAATGATGTGGTGCGGGGAACATGGGTGTTACCCTCGAGTGAGGCCTGTATGTTGGGGAACTTTGGGGGTGCCATCATGGGTGCCAAGTACCGTTTTGCACTTCAGTAGGAACGTGGGACTTCTTTTGAGATGCTGTGGCGGGCAAGGGCCTCATGCTGCGAAGACGATGGAACCACGTGGTTTTTTTCGGGTTGCGGCGGGATTCTCGAGTTACGACGTGGATTTCAGGCTTCCTCTTGTGTTAGCCCTGGGAAGCCCAAACTTCCCTTCGAGTTGCGAGGGAAAGCTGGATGTTGTGCTCGAATCACTGCAAGGCCAAAGAGACCTCATCTAGGCGTGAGTCCAGGACCTAATAGTCCTCTCAAGGGAAGACAAGGATCTCGGGATTGCACTCCAGACTCCCCCGGGGAGTCAGGCCTCGCCTCGAGGGGAAGCAAAGGACTGCGCTCTCCTCTCGAGCCGCGACGCAGATCTCTTGGAGCCCACTGAGTCGCCTCAAGGGAATCCATCCTACTCTTCAGTTTGGAGAGAAGACTCGGGATTGCTCTCCAGGCCAGGCAGGAAAAGAAGTCCCTCAGCTCGCGAGGACGGGGGCGTCTCAGGGGTTTCCTCGAGCTGCGGCGCCTGTGGGGGTTTTCTCCCGAGGCACGACGAGGACCTCAGGGAGCCTCTCGTGCGGCGCCAGGGAAGCCAGGTCTGCATGCGCAAGGCGAGGGGGAGCGCATCATTGCTCTCTAGTCCAGAGAGGGGACAAGGGCCTCAAGACACTTTGAAGAAGGAGTATCGAGGTCTTTCTCGAGTGGTGGCAGGAAACCCTCATTTCCCTCGACTTCTGCAGGGGACCTGAGGGAACTTCCCAGGGTGCCCCTGAGAGGTGAGGGATGCTGTGGAGTTAGCGGGGCCTCTCGGGACTCCGCTGTGGTTGGCGCAATGGAAGAGGGCCTCATCTCGAGGGGAGGCAGGAACCTCAGGCTTCCTCTCTGTTTCTGACTCCGACCCTCCGACCTCAGGGTCCCTGCAGAGATGGGAGCTGAGAGTTAGGCCTCGTCTTGTCTGAGGAAGGGAACTCCGCTTGCCTCTCGAGTTGCTCAGGGGGTCTCAGGCCCCTCTTCGAGCTGTATGTGGAACCCACGGGTGTTTCTGGACGATGCACGGGAGTGTCAGTGCCCCTTCGTGTTGTGCCTTCACCCACAGGGTTGCCTTCGAAGAGGTGTCCGTGCAACGGGTTCTTCTCAAGAGTGGACCGGGAAATCGAGGTCGATAGGCATGTGGCACCACCCCGGTGGCTCATCTCGAATTTCCTCGTGCGGATGGCCTCATCCTGAGATGCGCCGGGAAGGCCGGGAATCCCTTCCAGACCACGCAGGGGAATCGACACTCCTGTCGCCATCAGGAGGGAAGAAGGGGCTCAGATGAAGTGGTGTCGGGACCCTCAGTGTTTCCCTCGAGGGAACCCGGTGTGTCGGGGAACTTCTGGGGGTCGCATGAAAGGTGTCAGGTACTGTTTCGCACTTCAGGACGGAAACTGGGACTTCCCTTGAGACGCCATAGCGGGCAAGAGGTTCATCTTGAAAAGACGTTGAAACCACGTGGTTTTCCTCGAGTTGCGGCGGGATTCTCGAGTTACGACGGGGATCTCAGCCTTCCCCTTGGGTTGGCCCTGGGAAGCCCAATCTTCCCCTCGAGTGAGAGGGAAAGCTGGGGGTGGCGCTCGAGTCACTGCAGGACCGAAGAGACCTCACTTAGGCGTGTATCCGGAACCTAATATTCCTCTCCAGGGAAGGCAGGGATTTCGGGGTTGCATTCCAGGCTCCCCTGGGGACTCAGGCCTCGTCTAGAGGGGAAGCCAAGGACTCCGCCCTCCTCTCGAGTCGCGACGCGGGTCTCTGGGAGCCCCCTGAGCGGCCTCAAGGGAGTCCAGCCTGCTCTTCAGTTTGGAGACAGGACCCGGGATTGCTCTGCAGGCCATGCAGGAAAAGAAGGCCCTCAGCTCGCGAGGACGGGGGCATCTCAGGGGTTTCCTCGAGCTGCGGTGCCCGTGGAGGGTTTCTCCCGAGGCACTACGAGGATCTCAGGGAGCCTCTCGTGCGGCGCCAGGGAAGTCAGGTCTCCATGCGGTGGCGATGGGCATCGAGTCCTGGCTCTCGAGTCACGGGAGGGGACTAGGGCCTCGAGACGCGTTGAAGAAGGACTCTCGAGGTCTTTCTCGGGGGGCGGCGGGAAACCCTCGTTTCCCTCGCCTTCTGCCGGGGACCTTAGGGAACTTGCCAGGGTGCCTCTGAGAGGCGAGGGATCCTGTGGAGGTGGCGGGGCCCCTCGGGACTCCGCTGGGTCTGGCGCAACGGAAGAGGGCCTCACCTCGAGGGGAGGCAGCAACCTCAGGCTTCCTCTCCGTTTCGGACTCCGACCGCAGGGTCCCTGCAGAGTTGGGAGAGGAGAGTCAGGCCTCGTCTTGTCTGAGGAAGGGAACCCCGCTGGCCTCTCGATTTGCTCAGGGGGTCTCAGGCCCCTTGTCGGGCTGTGTGTTGAACCCGCGGGTCTTTGCGGACGATGCACGGAGGTGGCAGTGCCCCTTCGTGTTGTGCCTTCACCCACAGGGTTGCCTTCGAAGAGGGGTCCGGGCCTCGGGTCCTTCTCAAGGGCGGACTGGGGAATCGGGGGCGTTTGGCATGTGGCCCCACCCACGTGGCTCGTCTCGAATTTCCTCGTGAGACCGGCCTCATCCTGAGGTGCGCCGGGAAGGCCGGGAACCCCTTCCAGACCACGCAGGGGAATCGCCTCTCCTGTCGCGATCAGGAGGGGAGAAGGGGCTCAAAGGAAGCGGTGCCGGGACCCTCGGTGTTCCCCTCGGGGGAACCCGGCATGTAGGGGGAATCTTGAGGGTCGCAGGGAGGCTGCCAGGGACCGTTTCGCCCTTCAGGGCGGAACAGGGGACTTCCCTTGAGACGCCGTCGCGGGCAAGGGCCTCATCTTGCCAAGAGGTGGGAACCACGTGGTTTTTCTCGAGTTGCGGCGGCATTCTCGAGTTACGACGGGGATCTCAGCCTTCCCCTTGGGTTGGCCCTGGGAAGCCCAATCTTCCCCTCGGGTTGCGAGGGAAAGCTGGGGGTTGCGCTCGAGTCACTGCAGGGCCGAAGAGACCTCACCTAGGCGTGTGTCCGGGACCTAATATTCCTCTCCAGGGAAGGCAGGGATCTCGGGGTTGCATTCCAGGCTCCCCCGGGGAGTCAGGCCTCGTCTCGAGGGGAAGCCAAGGACTCCGCTCTCCTCTCGAGTCGCGACGCGGGTCTCTTGGAGCCCCCTGAGTGGCCTCAAAGGACTCCATCCTCCTCTTCCGTTTGGAGAGAGGACCCGGGATTGCTCTCCAGGCCATGCAGGATAATAAGGCCCTCAGCTCGCGAGGACGGGGGCGTCTCAGGGGTTTCCTCGAGCTGCGGCGCCCGTGGGGGTTTTCTCCCGAGGCACGACGAGGATCTCAGGGAGCCTCTCGTGCGGCGCCAGGGAAGTCAGGTCTCCATGCGTGTGGCGAGGGGGAGCGCGTCCTGGCTCTCGAGTCACGGGAGGGGACTAGGGCCTCGAGACGCGTTGAAGAAGGCCTCTCGAGGTCTTTCTCGGGGGGCGGCGGGAAACCCTCGTTTCCCTCGCCTTCTGCCGGGGACCTTAGGGAACTTCCCAGGGTGCCTCTGAGAGGCGAGGGATCCTGTGGAGATGCTGGGGCCCCTCGGGACTCCGCTGGGTCTGGCGCAACGGAAGATGGCCTCACCTCATGGGGAGGAAGGAAGCCCAGGCTTCCTCTCCGTTTCGGACTCCGACCGCAGGGTCCCTGCAGAGTTTGGACGGGAGATTCAGGCCTCGTCTTGTCTGAGGAAGGGAACCCCGCTGGCCTCTCGAGTTGCTCAGGGGGTCTCAGGCCCCTCGTCGACCTGTGTGTGGAACCCGCGGGTCTTTGCGGACGATGCACGGGGGTGGCAGTGCCCCTTCGTGTTGTGCCTTCACCCACAGGGTTGCCTTCGTAGAGGGGTCCGGGCCTCGGGTCCTTCTCAAGGGCGGACCGGGGAATCGGGGGGGTTCGGCATGTGGCACCACCCACGTGGCTCGTCTCGAATTTCCTCGTGAGACCAGCCTCATCCTGAGATGCGCCGGGAAGGCCGGGAACCCCTTCCAGACCACGCAGGGGAATCGCCTCTCCTGTCGCGATCAGGAGGGGAGAAGGGGCTCAGAGGAAGCGGTGCCGGGACCCTCGGTGTTACCCTCGTGGGATCCCGGCTTGTCGAGGAAATTTTGGGTGTCGCAGGTAGGCTGTCAAGGACCGTTTCACCCTTCAGGGCGGAACAGGGGACTTCCCTTGAGACGCCGTCCCGGGCAAGGGCCTCATCTTGCCAAGAGGTGGGAACCACGTGGTTTTTCTCGTGTTGCGGCGGGATTCTCGAGTTACGATGGGGATCTCAGCCTTCCTCTTGGGTTGGCCCTGGGAAGCCCAATCTTCCCCTCGAGTTGCGAGGGAAAGCTGGGGGTTGCGCTCGAGTCATTGCAGGGGCCAAGAGACCTCACCTAGGCGTGTGTCCGGGACCTAATATTCCTCTCCAGGGAAGGCGGGGATCTCGGGGTTGCATTCCAGGCTCCCCCGGGGAGTCAGGCCTCGTCTCGAGGGGAAGCCAAGGACTCCGCTCTCCTCTCGAGTCGCGACGCGGATCTCTTGGAGCCCCCTGAGCGGCTTCAAGGGAGTCTAGCCTCCTCTTCAGTTTGGAGAGAGGACTCGTGATTGGTCTCCAGGCCATGCAGGAAAATAAGGCCCTCATCTCGCGATGACCGGTGTGTCTCATGTGTTTCCTCGAGCTGCCGCGCTAGTGTGGGTTTCCTCACGAGGTACGATAAGGAACTCATGGAGCCTCTCGTGCAGTGCCAGGTTAGTCAGGTCTCCATGAGCGTGGCGAGGGGGAGCGTGTCATGGCTCTCGAGTCATGGTAGGGGAATCGCGACTCAACACATTTTGAAGCACTCTCGAGGTCTTTCTCGAGTCATGGCAGAAAACCCAGGGGTCCCTCGACTTGTGCCTGTGACCTCAGGGAGCTTCTTATTGTGCCTCTGAGAACTCAGGGATACTGTGGAGTTGGTAGGGGCCTCTCGGGACTCCACTGGTTGTGGTGCAATGGAAGAGGGCCTCATCTCGAGTGGACGAAGGAACCTCAGGCTTCCTCTCCGTTTCTGACTCGGATCCCATGGTCCCTGCAGAGTAGAGACAAGAGAGTCACACCTAGTCTTCTGTTGAGGAATGGACCTTCGTTTGCCTTTCGAGTTGTTTACAGGGTGACAGGCCACTTGTCGAAATGTCTGTGGGACCTGCGGGTTTTTCTGGACGATGCACGCGGGTGTCAGTGCCCCTTCGTGTTGTGCCTTCATCCACAGGTTTTCCTTCAAAGAGGTGTGCTGGAATCGGGTTCTTTTCAAGAGTGGACCGTGAAACTGGGGTATTTCGACATGTGGCACCACCCACGAGGCTACGTCTCGAACTTCCTCATGAGACCGGCCTCATCCTGAGGTGCGCCCGGAAGGTCGGGAACCCCTTGCAGACAGAGAAGGGGAGTTGACCCTCCTGTCGCAATCTGGAGAGGAGAAGGGGCTCAGATGAAGTGGTGCCGGGAACCTCGGTGTTCCCCTTGAGTGAGTCTGGTATGTCGCAGAACTTTTGGGGTCGCATCAAGGGTGCCAAGTACCGTTTCGCACTTCAGGATGGAACGTGGGACTTCTCTTGAGATGCTGTAGCGGACAAAGGGCCTCATCTTGCGATGTCGAGGGAAGCACGTGGTTTTTCTCGAGTTGCGGTGGGATTCTCGAGTTACGACGGGGAATTCAGGCTTCCTCTTGTGTTGGCCCAGGAAGTCTAATCTTCCATTCGAGTTGCCAGGGAGAGCTGGGGATTGGGCTCCATTCACTGAAGGGCAAACTAGACCTCATCTAGGCTTGTATCCAGGACTTAATGTTCCTCTCCATAGGCGACAGGGATTTGGGGTTGCATTCCATACTCACCCGGGGAGTCAGGCCTCATCTCGAGGGGAAGCAAAGGACTCCACTCTCTTCTCGAGTCGCGACAGGCATCTCTTGGAGCCCACTGAGTGGTCTTTGCTGTGTAGGAGAGCTCTAGTGTTCATAAGCCTGTACATAAGTGAACACAGACATTCTGTGTGCATGTTGCTGCATACCCAAAATAGGGCCACAAGGAGCCTCATGCTCTCCATGCGGCGCGGAAGCTGTGCAGCCACGCAGCAGCTGAAGAATCCAACCAATTGCTCTTTTCTTACCTCTGACAGAGCTCGCATTGCCGTACCCCTTGGCAGTTTGAAAACACTGGACCCTAACCCCTCTCAAAGTAGGCCTGGGTTCTAGTTCGAATAGAAAGTCAATAGCGGAGCTGAGGACAGGAACGCGGCAGTCATTTATCACACGCTCCTGCAGCCTGCTACTACAGGGACACTAATGCTAGAAGCTAGGAATGTCTTTGCAAGGTGCGCAAAGGACAAGGGAGAACCTCGACCCTGACTCTAGTATTTCAGCCCCCTGAGCAGATCTGAGGTTCTCCCGCTGTAGAAGCTAACCCATTCCTTTCAAATACAGGCTTCCTAACACAGGGCCAGTTGGCTGCTTGCTCTTCCACGAAGCAGGCTTCCTTAACTTGCAAACTGCGAATTCCGCTTAACAGCCTGGAGGAAAATCGCTTCTTGGAAGATTTTTTTCAGAGGCTGTATCCCCGGAGCTGGGGCCAAGCTAGGGGACCCATACTGACAAGGGAAGGCAAAACCACATCCAATGTCTTTGCTCTGGAGGACAGCTTTGGTGAGCCTAAGTCTTTCAGGAATATTTCTGGCTCCAACAGAGTCAAATTCTGTGTGTGAAGCTGCACAGCCAAAATAGGGGAAAAGAGAGCCTGATTCTCTCTGTGTAGCTTTGAAGCTGTCATTCAAACAACAGCTTGAGAATCCATACAATGCTCTCCCTTACTGCTAAGAGAATTCTCATTGCTGTAGTCCTTGACAGTTTGTAGAATTCCGCACCCTAACCCTTCTCCAAGTAGGCCTGGGTCCTATCTCGGAACAACAGGCAACGGCGGAGCTGAGGCCAGTAAGGCACAAGTGAGGTCTCACACACTCTTGCAGCCTGATCGTCCAGGAGCAGTAAGGCCTCTTTTTCCCTGTAGGAGGCTCGCTTGCCTTGCCTCCTGTGAACTGCATTTCCCAGCCTGGGCGCAAAGCTGTTCCTGGAGATTTTTTCTCAGGGGCTGTTTCCCTGGAGCTGGGTCGGACCTCGGGGGCCCAACTCACAGGGGAAGACAAAACCACATGGACAGGTCTATGCTCTGTAGGAGAGCTCTAGTGAACCTCATCTCTCAGGAACATTCTTGGCTTCTACAGAGACACCTCTGTGCATGAAGCTACACACCCAACATAGTGGCAAAGGGAGTCTGATTCTCTCCGTGGGTGCTGATGCTTTGTGGCAAAGCACCTGCTAAGAATCCATCCACATAGGCTTCCCTCACCTTGACAGAGGTCTCATTGCTGTAGTCCTTGGCAGTTTGGAAAGAAGCAGACCCTTACCCTTCACCAAGTAGGCCCTTGTCCTTGTTTGAATGGAAAGGCAGTAGCTGAGCTGAGGCCAGTAAGGCGCCAGTCAAGTCTGACATATTCCCGATGCCTGCTCCTTCATGGAAAATAACGTTAGAATCTGGGAATGTCTTTGCAAGGCTGGCAAAGGGCAGTCAGGAACCTCGACCCTGCCTCTGGAATTTCTATCTTCTCAGCACATCTGGCGGTCTTGGTCAGGAGAAACTAACCCATTCCTTGCAAATATAGGCTTCCAAACACAGGCCGGTTGGCTGTCTCTTCTTGCCGAAGGAAGCTTGCTTATCCCACCTCCAGTGAACTCCACTTCCCAGCCTGGGTGATAAGAGGTTCTTGGAGATCTTTTCTCAGAGGCTGTTTCCAAGGAGCAGGGGCTGATCCCAGAGACCCACACGCACAGGGGAAGGGAAAACCGCATGGATAAGTCTTTGCTCTCTAGGAGTGCTCTAGTGAACCTCAGTCTATGGGGAATGTTCTTGGCTCCAACGGGGACATCTCTGTGTGGGAAGCTGCATTGCCAACATAGAGACACAGAGACCTGATTCTCTCTGTGCAGCTTTGACGCTGTCGTTCAAACAACAAATTGAGAATCCACACAATGCTCTCCCTTACCACTGAGAGAGTTATCATTGCTGTAGCCCTTCGCAGTTTCTGGAAATCGGCACACAAACACTTCTCCAAGTAGGCCTGGGTTCAAGTTCAGATGAACATGCAATAGCGGAGCTGAGGCCAGTAAGGCACCAGTCAGGTGTCACACACTCTGGCAGCCTGCTCCTCCAGGGACAGTAAGGCCTCTATTTCCCTTCAGGAGGCTCGCTTGCCTTACTTCCTGTGAACAGCGTTTCCCAGCCTGGGCGGAAAGCAGTTCCTGGAGATCTTTTCTCAGGGGCTGTTTCCCCGGAGTTGGGGCGGACCTCGGGGACCCAACTCACAGGGGAAGGCAAAACCAAATGGACAGGTCTATGCTCTGTAGGAGATCTCTAGTGAACTGCCGGGGTCCAGCCCCAGCTGATCCAGGGTGTTCAAAGCAGAGACGGCGTAGGCGAGGGTCAGGGAACAACTGCTTAATTAAACGTTAATTAAGGATATAAAGAGTAATAAAATGAGGATAGCTCAGTAGGAAAATTCAGTGGAGAAAAGAGGCTGAGTAGCTTGGTTTACGCGGGGGACCAATAAAACTTCAAGACAAGAAGCTTGCACCACTTACATAGGCCGCAGGCGTCCTTCCATTCTCCCGAAGGAGAGGAGACACTGAGGCCTCCCCGGTCGGATCTTAGAAGCCCAGGCAAAATTAGTAAGCTTGGTGGGTTCCACGCTCCAGATGGAGACTCAACCAGAGTGAGAGAGAGAGAGAGACATGGGGAGACCAGTATTTCGAGAAACTGATCCCAATTCTTTATTTTCCATGGTCTACTTTTATACAGTGAGATGTTATGCAAAAGTCACATGGGGTCAGCAGTCCTGACTTTTATCAAAGTCAGGTGCTCCATACAAAAGTATACAGAGGTCTTAGGGGTGTTACATCATCTTCTGGCCGGGGGGCCTGCTGACAATTTACGACCCTCTCCTTGTGACAGCGGTCAGTCAACCAGGACACTTATTTCTCCAGGGGTGATTATTCTTAAAACAGACGCCAACCCAAATAAAGTTACATTCCTATAGGGTGAGGGTGTAGTGGGTTTTAGTTAAGGAAAGAATTTACTTAGCCTAAGGTCTAACGTGATTTATATCAAAGGTTAATAATTATTTCTTCTATATATTCATTAATGTGTATAAGGGCAGGGGATGTGGAGACTTAGCAGTAAACATCAGCTCAACAAATGAAAAACCCTTCACCAATATGATTTCTAATCAGCCCATTATACTTATACTAATAATTTTCTAACTTTTCTAAGGAACCTGTTTTTAGAAGGTTTAAAGCATCTCGTGCCTCTCATGGTTGGGAGGCTGTGAGCAACCACATGTGGCCGGACAAGCCTGTCAGGCAGGCTAGAGAACCTTCAGAGGAGTTTGTAGGTTAAAACACTCTTGTCACACCCAGGGGTTTTTATCAACTGGAGCTCTAGGTTAACTGCTTCTCCGAAAGAGGTGGTGGGGGACAGCCCCCCGTAAAGTCAGAGGTGTAGGTGAGAGCACAAAGTAGTAAGGTAGGCAGGCTCTGGTTATGGGGGTAGATGCTCGAGGATTTCCAGGGGGACTCCTGAGGCTCGATCCCGCCTTTGCGTATGTCGAGCCTCCTTCCTCATGACCTTTGCCATGGGCGGAGTGCCTCACTCTGGCCCCCAACAGTGAACCTCCTCTCTCAGGAACATTCTTGGCTCCTATCGAGACACCTCTGTGCGTGTAGCTACACACGCAACGTAGGGGCAAAGGGAGCCAGATTCTTTCCGTGGGGTGCTGATGCTTTGTGGCAAAGCACCTGCTTGAGAATCCATCAGCTTACGCTTCCCTCGCCTTGACAGAGGTCTCATTGCTGTAGCCCTTGGCAGTTTGGAAAGAAGAGGACCCTTACCTTTCATAAAGTGGGCCCTTGTCCTAGTTTGAAAGGAAAGGCAAGAGCTGAGCTGAGGCCAATAAGGCGCCAGTCAAGTCTGACATATTCCCGAAGCCTGCTCCTTCATGGAAAATAACGCTGGAATCTAGGAATGTCTCTGCAAGGCTGGCAAAGGGCAGTCAGGAGCCTGCACCCTGCCTCTGGAATTACCGACTTCTGAACAGATCTGGAGGTCTCCCTTAGGGGAAGCTAACCCATTCTTCCAAATAGAGGCTTCCAAACGCAGGCCGCTTGGCTGCCTCTTGCTCTCTGAAGGAGGCCTGCTTTTCCCGCCTTCTATGAACCCCACATCCCAGCCTCTGGGAAAAGCGGATCTTGAAGATCTTTTCTCAGGGGTTGTTTCCACGGAGCTGGGGCCGAGCCTGGAGCCCCAAACGCACAGGGGAAGAAAAACCACATGGACAAGTCTTTGCTCTCTAGGAGAGCTCTAGTGAACTTCACTCTGTCAGGAACGTTCTTGTTTCCTATGGAGACACCCCTGTCTGTGAAGCTGTGTACCGAACATGGAGACACAGAGTCTGATTCTCTCTGTGCAGCTTTGAAGCTGTCGTTCAAACAACAGCTTGAAAATCCATACAATGTTCTTCCTTACCCGTGACACAGTTCTCATTGCTATACCCCTTGGCAGTATTTAGAAATCCATACCCAAACCCTTCTCCTAGTAGGCCTGGGTCCTAGTTCGGAGAAACACGCAATGACGGAGCTGAGGCCAGTAAGGCACCAGTCAGGTCTCACACACTGTGGCAGACTGATCGTCCAGGGAGACTAAGGCCTGTTGTGCCTTGCAGGATGCTCGCTTGTGTTACCTCCTGTGAACTGCGTTTGCCAGCCTGGGGGAATAGCGGTCCCTGGAGATCTTTTCTCAGGGGCTCCTTCCCCTGAGCTGGGGCGGACCTCGGGGACCCAACTCACAGGGCAAGGCAAAACCATATGGACAGGTCTATGCTCTGTAGCAGACTTCTAGTGAACCTCATCTCTCAGGAACATTCTTGGCTCCTATAGAGACACTTCTGTGTGTGAAGCTGCGTACCTAACATAGGGGCACAGAGAGCCTGATTCTCTCAGTTCATTTTGACCCTGTCGTTCAGAAAACAGCTTGAGAATCCATAAAATGCTCTCCCTTACCGCTGAGAGAATTCTCACTGCTGTAGCCCTTGGCACTTTGTAGAAATCCGCACCCAAATGCTTCTCCAAATAGGCCTGGGTCCTAGTTCGGAGGAACAGGCAATGGTGGAACTGAGGCCAGTAAGGCAACAGTCAGGTTTCACACACTCTGGCAGCCTGCTCCTCCAGGGACAGTAAGGCCTCTTTTTCTCTGCAGGAGATTCGCTTGCCTTACTTCCTGTGAACAGCGTTTCCCAGCCTCAGCGAAGCGGTTCCTGGAGATCTTTTCTCACGGACAGTTTCCCCGGAGGTGTGGCGGAACTCAGGGACCCAACTCACAGGGGAAGGAAAAACCACATGGACAGGTCTATGCTCTGTAGGAGAGGTTTAGTGAACCTAATCTCTCAGGAACATTCTTGGCTCCTATAGAGACAACTCTGTGTGTGAAGCTACACTCCCAACATTGGGGAACAGGGATCTTGGTTCTCTCTGTGGGGTGCTGATGCTTTGTAGTAAAGCACCTGCTTGAGAATCCATCCTCTTAGGCTTCCATCGCTTTGACAGAGGTCTCATTGCTGTAGCCCTTGGCAGTTTCAAAGAAGAAGACCCTTACCCTTCATAAAGTAGGGCCTTGTCCTAGTTTGAATGGAAAGGCAATAGCTGAGCTGAGGCCAATAAGGAGCCAGTCCCCTCTGACACATTCCCGAAGCCTGCTCCTTCATGGAATATAACTCTAGAATGTTGGAATGTCTTTGCAAGGCTGGCAAAGGGCAGTCAGGAACCAGCACCCTGCCTCTGGAATTACCGACTTCTGAGCAGATCTGGAGGTCTCCTTTAGGAGAAGCTAACCCATTCCTTCCAAATAGAGGCTTCAAAACACAGGCAGGTTGGCTGCCTTTCGTGCCCGAAGGAGGCTTGCTTTTCTCTCCTCCTATGAACCCCAGTTCCCAGCCTCTGGGAAAAGCGTATCTTGAAGATATTTTCTCAGGGGTTGTTTCCACGGAGCTGGGGCCGAGCCCAGGGCCCAAAGGCACAGGGGAAGGCAAGACCACATGGACAGGTCTATGCTCTGTAGCAGACCTCTAGTGAACCTCATCTCTCAGGAGCATTCTTGGCTCCTACAGAGACACCTCTGTGTGTGAAGCTGCGTACCTAACATAGGGGCAGAGAGAGCCGGATTCTCTCTGTTCATTTTGACGCTGTCATTCAGAAAACAGCTTGAGAATCCATAAAATGCTCTCCCTTACCACTGAGAGAATTCTCACTGCTGTAGCCCTTGGCACTTTGTAGAAATCTGCACCCAAACGCTTTTCCAAGTAGGCCTGGGTGCTAGCTCGGATGAACAGGCAATGGTGGAGCTGAGGCCAGTAAGGCAACAGTCAGGTTTCACACATTCTGGCAGCCTGCTCCTCCAGGGACTGTAAGGCCTCTTTTACTCTGCAGGAGATTCGCTTGCCTTACTTCATGTGAACAGCATTTCCCAGCCTCGGCGAAGCGGTTCCTGGAGATCTTTTCTCAGGGACAGTTTCCCCGGAGGTGTGGCAGACCTCGAGGACCCAACTCACAGGGGAAGGCAAAACCACATGGACAGGTCTATGCTCTGTAGGAGAGGTTTAGTGAACCTAATCTCTCAGGAACATTCTTGGCTCCTATAGAGACAACTCTGTGTGTGAAGCTACACTCCCAACATTGGTGCACAGGGAGCTTGATTCTCTCCGTGGGGTGCTGATGCTTTGTGGCAAAGCACCTGCTTGAGAATCCATCCTCTTAGGCTTCCCTCACCTTGACAGAGGTCTCATTGCTGTAGCCCTTGGCAGTTTGCAAAGAAGAAGACCCTTACCCTTCATAAAGTAGGGCCTTGTCCTAGTTTGAATGGAAAGGCAATAGCTGAGCTGAGGTCAATAAGGAGCCAGTCCCGTCTGACACATTCCCGAAGCCTGCTCCTTCATGGAAAATAATTCTAGAATCTAGGAATATCTTTGCAAGGCTAGCAAAGGGCAGTCAGGAACCAGTACCCTGCCTCTGGAATTACCGACTTCTGAGCAGATCTGGAGGTCTCCTTTAGGAGAAGCTAACCCATTCCTTCCAAAGAGAGGCTTCAAAACACAGGCAGGTGGGCTGCCTTTTCGTTCCCTTTGGAGGCGTGCTTTTCTCTCCTCCTACGAACCCCGGTTCCCAGACACTGGGAAAAGTGGATCTTGAAGATATTTTCTCAGGGGTTGTTTCCACGGAGCTGGGGCCGAGCCTGGAGACCCAAAGGCACAGGGGAAGGCAAGACCACATGGACAAGCCTTTGCTCTTTAGTATAGCTCTAATGAACCTCACTCTGTCAGGATCTTTCTTGATTCCTACGGAGACACACCTGTGTGTGAAGCTGCAGGCACAGAGAGCCTGATTACCCCTGTGCAGCGCTGAGTCTGGGCGGCTAAACAACAGCTTGGGAATGCAGCCTGGGGCGCTTCCCTTCCCTCGGACAGAGCTCTCCTTGCGGTAGGCCTTGGTAGTTTGCATACAATGGGGCCCTAAGCCCTCTGCAAGTTGGCCTGGCTCCTAGGTCCAAAGGGCAGGCCAGAGCGGAGCTGAGGCTGTCAGGCTCCAGACACATCTCCCATACTCCTACATCCTGCTCCTACCCGGGCGTGAACGCTAGAAGCTGGGAAGGTACCTGGACCGTGCAGGGGCGGGGCGAACGCGGGCGGCGTGGGGCGGGGGTCGGCTTCTGGCGGGGGTGGGGGCGGGCTTCCCAGTTGTGCTCTCAGAGGTGGACACTGAGGCTGAAAACGCGCCGGGAGTGCACCCGGGACTGGGTAAACCCGGGCTGCGCGGGTCGAGATTCCGATGGCTTTGGGTGGGGGTAGGTCCCAGTTGTGCTCCCGGGGGTCGCCACTGCGGCTGGGAACGCGCAGGGAGCGCGGCAGGGGCGGGGCTAACCCTGAGGGCGCGGGGCGGGGGTCGGCTCATGGGGGGGATGGGGAGGGGTTCCCAGTTGCGCTCTCCGGGGTTGCAACTGCGGCTGGGAACGCCCATTTCGTCCGCTCCTGGGTCCCCAAGGATCGCCATCCCGTGGGTGCAGTGGAGGGCTGCGGACCACAGGTCAGGGAACTGGGACTGCGTGGAGCAGGGAACCAAGTATTCCACCATCTGTTGGCACATTCTCAGAGCTCCCCAACCTGGCGGTCGCAGAAAGGCCTTGCCTTTGGGGTCAAGGCCTTTACCGCTCCACCCCTCTGCTGAAAAATCTCCGAGTCTGCGCGGTTCTTCCAAGCAGCCTAGTGTCCGCTGGAAGTCCAAGGGACAGAACACTGAACTCTGGCCGGCTGGCCCAGCCCTGCTTCTGGCACTTTGTAAGCCAGCGGGCCCTTGAGCACCTTCTGGGATGGGAAAGGGAAGGGTCCATGGATTGCACCCTAGAAACTTAGTAGGGTGCATGGATTTCAAACCCTGGTGGCCGCCCAGGCAGCAAAGAAGGGGGGAGGGCACCTTGCTGCCCTTTCATAGCAGAATCTGTGGTTGTCCAGCTGCGTGGGCCTTTTCATGAGGACCCTGTGCAATAAAAGTTTGGTGTTTTGGAACTGAATAATTAGAACGTGTAAAAGCTTTAAATTATGTGGTGGTGTAATTAGAAAACAAAACAAAACAAAACCAAGCTCCAAGTGTTTTGCAAATGGAGGTTTAAATATTGAAGGACTGTATTCCTTGCACTGTGGCATTCTATCAAGAAGTGTGCAGGATTTTTTTTTTTTTTTAAGAAAAGTGTTCGAAGTGAGGGAAACAGGAAACCCAGAGGTGCCCCTGTATTTTGGGGAAGGCCTTAGGAGGTCACTTGGAAATGCTGCTGGATGTGCGGGAAGGCGGCAGATGGGCTGTGCAGGCTTATCCTTTGCATGGATGTTCTTGTGTGTGGAAACCCAGCTCGGAGCCATCTCCTGATGTGTAAGAATTTCGCAGACAAACCTTGAGCTAAGCAATGCATTTTTTTCCTAAGAAAATGTTTGTCTTAAGCGATGTAAATATCCTATATATTTCCGCTAGACTCTGGCTTCAGGTCGGTTCCCCCAAAAGGCTCAGAAGCGATTTGAACAAAACAGCATGTTTTCCTCCTAGCTTGTTCTCCTTATCTATGTTAAAGAAATGATATATTTGCCTGCAATACTGCCTTTCTTCAAGATTCATGTCAATCAAGTTTTGGCCCGGGATGACTCACCTGCTGCCAATATTATCTCAATGCATGTCGTGGGGGAAGGGCCTGGTGCCATTCCCTGAAACAGTTCCTTTCTTTCCTTAGCTGACTGCTAGTGCCTGTAGAATATCTGGCTAAAGACCAGCAGGGGGTACTCTTACTACCCCACCCCACCCCTCCTCAAGTCTAAGTCAGCAGCTTTCTCTATCTCTTTAATACTTTAATAACACTTGATGACACAAAAGCTCTGAGCGATCAAATCATATCAAATCTTCATTTCAGACTGAAGATGCATTCCATGGTATTGCCATTTTAAGTCTTTCCATCGTTATGGAATATCTGTCCATGTATTCAGGATAGTTTTCAGCCAGGGTGTATAATTTCCAGTGTGCCAGTCTTGTCATCCTCGTTACATCCATGGCAAAGTGTTTTATTCATGTTGATATTATTGAAAGGGAATTTTTTAAAATTCCTTTTCAGATTATTATCTGCTAATGTATACAGATAAAACTGTGTAATCATTCATTTTTATCAGTTTGGACAGCTTGATAGTTGTCTTTAATTTCTTTACTTTCTGACACTTTAAGATTATCCTGGGACACATATGTAATGCCTCACCCCTAAATTCAGACATGTGTTCAAAGAACTTCTGTCCTTTTATTTATTTATTTATTTATTCTTTAACATTGAAATCGTTTTGACTATGCTGGGTGTTTGTTGCTAAATGGAAGTAGCTAGGACCTCTGGACTGCAGTCTCTCATCTCTTGCTGACCTCTTGTTGACCTCTGCAGATTCCTGGTAGGTGGGAGCTTGTTAGTTCCTCGTTCCTTATCAGAACCTCCTGTGGTAAGTGTTTTTCTCTTCTCTGTTGCCTGGTAAGGGTGGGTGGTCATGGGCATCCCAAAGTTGGCTAGAAGTCAATTATTTAGGCAGGCTTGTGCATAGATATGGGAGAAGGCAATGGCACCCCACTCCTGGAAAATCCCAAGGACGGAGGAGCCTGGTAGGCTGCAGTCCATGGGGTGGCTAAGAGTCGGACACCACTGAGCGACTTCATTTTCACTTTTCACTTTCATGCATAGGAGGAGGAAATGGCAACCCACTCCAGTGTTCTTGCCTAGAGAACCCCAGGGACTGCGGGGCCTGGTGGGCTGCCATCTATGGCGTGGCACAGGGTCGGCCTCAACTGAACCACTTAGCAGCTGCAGCAGCAGCAGCAGCAGTGCATAGATATCAAAGGGGATGAGAACAGTCAGGTAGGATCACATATGTCATCGTGAAACAATACTTCTCCTCTTAGCCAAAGCTAACAAAAGATTTCTGTTCTAGGTCAACCTAGAAGAGATCACTTAAGAGGTAAAGAAACTTAAACTCCATTAGCAAAGGCAGTTCAACATCTCAAGAAAACTTGTGCTAGGCACAAAACACTTTTCTGGGGACCTACTTTCCCTACAACCTCCTTATCCCATTCTGTACCCATTCCTTTGCTTCTCCCGTCCTGAAAATGCCACCTGTAAGACAGAACTACTTCGTTTTCCTTCTTAAAGTGTGATTGCATTCCATACATTCTTGTAATAACAAGTCATACATTTCCCTTCAGCAACCAAGAACTCACTCTTATATTGGCATTTGATAGATTGGTGAGCATACCTATCAGTGATAATAGCGCCCACCCCGCTTCCTGCAAGAACAGAACAAAACAAAACAAAACAAAAAAATTGCTTTCTTACATTTAATATGTTCGGATGGTGCCAGCCACTATTCATGCAGAGTCAAAAATCTCTTTTGTTTCTGTGTAAAAGGGAGGTCATTTCAAGTCGTGAATGTTTAAGAAGTTTCATTTATTTGGAAGTGACCTAGCTATTCAATACACTGTCGTCACTTAGTTTAGCACCAGGATAGAAACTCAGGTAACCAAAACACCTGGAGGAACGATTGTAAGTTCAGTTCAGTTCAGTTGCTCAGTCGAGTCTGACTCTTTGTGACCCCGTGGCCTGCAGGACGCCAGGCTTCCGTGTCCATCACCAACTCCAGGGGCTTGCTCAAACTCATGTCCATCGAGTCAGTGATGCCATCCAACCATCTTATCCTCTGTCATCCCCTTCTCCTCTGCCTTCAATCAAGACTATGAGAGGCAGATATTTTAGAGTATAATTATTGTTAAGAGTTTATCTAAAAGCTCATATCACATTTACATTTTTTACATTGGTTGTTGCTGTTTCCAGGTACTTTCTTGCTGACAAGCTTGTGACACATATAACAATAGAGCAATTTTTACCTCAAAAGAAACCTAGGCACTATGAACATGTTGTGCTTAATGTTGTTGACTCTTAGACATGTCTATAGTGGAGGAGCAAAACCAAAAATACTAGATATTTAATATTGACTAGTTCCCAGTTCACGGGACTCTGACATTCATTTAGGTCAATGTTTTCTTGTATTTCCAGCAGTTTGATTTGGAAGGGCTGCCTTGTCTTGAGACCATTGAAATCAGAACTCAGAACTTGAGCAATATTATCAAAAAACACAAGGCTCACACTGACACATACCTTAATCCAGACAGACAGACAAGACAACTTCCAATTTTCCGCCTGAGGTTTAAAATATTTCTTTGAGCCGTTTTCCTGGGGAGTGGGGGGGGGGGAGTGGGGGTGGCAGCGAGGCAGGCTTGGGTAACAAGCTAATTGTTGGTCATTGCATATGCAAAGAACCAGCTTTCCGGGTTCCAAGGAAAAAAGTTTCCTTGGTACCCAATTTTGTTTGGATCTATAGACTCTCATGGCCCTCCTAGGTCAGGACATCTTTCCTTTCTGTAGTCCTCGTTTTATCCCTAAATCATAGACAGCTTGGATTGTCTCTGTGGGGTGGATGTATTGTCCTCGTGTTTGACCTGGCGGCAGTAGCGAGGTCCGAGAGCATCTCCTGGAACCGGGCGTGGGGACGGGGCTCACCAGGAGCCCCTGGTGGAAATGGGCAGTGCCCCGGGAGCGCGCCAGGGGCGGGGCGATCCCGGGCGGCGCGGGTCGGGGTTCTGGTCGGGAGGGGGTGGGGGGCGGTAACAGTTGTGCTCTCGGGGGTCCCCACTGCAGCTGGAAAAGCGCTGGGAGTGCGGCAGGGGCGGGGTGAACCCGGGTGGCACGGGGCGGGGTTCGGCTCCTGGCGGGGGTGGGGGAGGGCTTCCCAGTTGTGCTCTCGGTGGTGGCCACTGCGGCTGGAAACGCGCCGGGAGCGCACCCGGGGCGGGGTAAACCTGGGCTGCGCGGGTCGAGATTTAGATGGCTGTGGGTGGGGGTTCGGTCCCAGTTGTGCTCTCGGGGGTCGCCACTGCGGCTAGGAACGCCCATTTCCTACGCTCCTGTGTCCCCAAGGATCCACATCTAGTGGGTGCAGCAGAGGGCTGTGGGCCACAGGTCAGAGAACTGGGACTGCTTGGAGCAGGGAACCAAGTATTCCGCCCTCTGTTGGCACATTCTCGGAGCTCCCCAACCTGGCGGTCGCAGAAAGGCCTCGCCCTTGGTGTCAAGGCCTTTACCGCTCCACCCCTTTGCTGAAAAATCTCAGTCTGCACGGTTTTCCCAAGCAGCCTAGTGTCCCCTGGAAGTCCAAGGGACAGAACACTGAACTCTGGCCGGCTGGCCCAGCCCTGCTTCTGGCACTTTGTAAGCCAGCGGGCCCTTGAGCACCTGCTGGGATGGGAAAGGGAAGGGTCCACGAATTGCACCCTAGAAACTTAGTAGGGTGCATGGATTTCAAACCCTGGTGGCCGCCCAGGCAGCAAAGAAGGGGGGAGGGCACCTTGCTGCCCTTTCATGGCAGAATCTGTGGCTGTCCTGATGCGTGGGCCTTTTCATGGGGACCTTGTGCAATAAAAGTTTGGTGTTTTGGTACTGAATAATTAGAAATTGTAAAAAGTTTAAATTATGTGGTGGTGTAATTAAAAAACAAAATAAAACAAAACCAAGCCCCAAGTGTTTGGCACAGGGAGGTTTAAGTATTGAAGGCCTGTTTTCCTTGCACTGTGGCATTCTATCAAGAAGTGTGCAGGATTTTTTTTTTTTTAAGAAAAGTGTTCGAAGTGAGGGAAACAGGAAACCCAGAGGTGCCCCTGTATTTTGGGGAAGGCCTTAGGAGGTCACTTGGAAATGCTGCTGACTGTGGGGGAGGGGGGCAGATGGGCTGCGCAGGCTTGTCCTTTGCATTCATGTTCTTGTGTGTAGAAACCCAGCTCGGAGCCATCTCCTGATGTGTAAGAATTTCGCAGACAAACCTTGAGCTAAGCAATGCATTTGTTCCTGAGGAAATGTTTGTCTTAAGCGATGTAAATATCCTATGTATATCTGCTGGACTCTGGCTTCAGGTCGGTTCCCCCAATAGGCTCAGAAGCGACTTGAACAAAACAGTATGTTTTCCTCGTACCTTGTTCTCCTAATCTATGTTAAGGAAATGATATATTTGCCTGGAATACTGCCTTTCTTCAAGATTCATGTCAATCAGTTTTTGGCCCAGGATGACTCACCTGCTGCCATTGTGACCTCAAGGCATGTCGTGGGGGAGGGGCCTGGTGCCATTCCCTGAGACAGTGCCTTTCTTTCCTTAGCTGACTGCTAGTGCCTGTAGAATATCTGGCTAGAGACCAGCAGGGTGTACACCCCGCCTCAAGTCTAAGTCAGCAGCTTTCTCTATCTCATTTATATTTTAATAACAATTGATGACACAAAAGCTCTGAGCGATCAAATCATATCAAATCTTCATTTCAGATTGAAGATGCGTTCCATGGTATTGCCATCTTAAGTCTTTCCATTGTTATGGAATACCTGTCCATGTATTCAGGATAGTTTTCAGCCAGGGTGTATAAGTTCCAGTGTGCCAGTCTTGTCATGCTCGTTACATCCATGGCAAAGTGTTGTATTCATGTTGACATTATTGAAAGGGAATTGTTTTTAATTCCTTTTCAGATTATTATCTGGTAATATATACAGAAAAAACTGTGTAATCTTTCGTTTTTATCAGTTTGGACAGCTTGAGAGTTGTCTTTAATTTCTTTCCTTTCTCATACTTTAAGATTTTCCGGGCACCGTACATGTACTGCCTCACCCCTAATCTCAGTCATGTGTTCAAAGAACTTCTGTCCTTTATTTGTTTACTTATTTTTTGCAACATTGAATTCGTTTTGACTATGCTGGGTCTCTGCTGCAAGATGGAAGTTTCTAGGACCTCTGGACTGCAGTCTTCCATCTCTTACTGACCTCTTGTTGACCTCTGCAGAATCCTGGTTGGCGGGAGCTTGTTAGTTCCTCGTTCCTTACCAGGACCTGCTGTGGTAAGTGTTTTTCTCTTCTCTGTTGCCTTGTAAGGGTGGATGGTCATTGGCATCCCAAAGCTAGCTAGAAGTCAATTATTTAGGCAGGCTTGTGCATAGATATGGGAGAAGGCAATGGCACCCCACTCCAGTACTCTTGCGTGGAAAATCCCATGGATGGAGGAGCCTGGTAGGCTGCAGTCCATGGGGTCACTAAGAGTCGGACACCACTGAGCGACTTCACGTTCACTTTTCACTTTCATGCATGGGAGGAGGAAATGGCAACCCACTCCAGTGTTCTTGCCTAGAGAACCCCAGGGACTGCGGGGCCTCGTGGGCTGCCGTCTATGGGGTCGAACAGAGTCGGACACGACTGAAACGACTTAGCAGCAGCAGCGGCGGCAGCAGCAGCAGAAGCAGTGCATCGATATCAAAAGGGCTGCAAACAGTCAGGAAGGATCACATATGTCACCGTGAAACACTACTTCTCCACTTAGCCAAAGCTAACAAAAGATTTCTGTTCTAGGTCAACCTAGAAGAGATCACTTAAGAGGTAAAGAAACTTAAACTCCATTAGCAAAGGCAGTTCGACATCTCAAGAAAACTTGTGCTAGGCACAGAACTCTTTTCTGGGGGTCCACTTTCCCTACAACCTCCTTATCCCGTTCTGTACCCATTCCTTTGCTTCTCCCATCCTGAAACGGCCACCTGTAAGACAGAACTACTTTGTTTTCCTTCCTCAAGTGCCATTGCATTCCACATACTTTCTTGTAATAACAAGTCATACATTTCCCTTCAGCAACCAAGAACTGACTTTTATATTGGCATTCGCTATAGCCCGCCCCCCTCCCCCCACCCCCAAGAACAGAACAAAACAAAACAAAACAATTGCTTTCTTACATTTAACATGTCAGGATGGTGCCAGACACTATTCATGGAGAGTCAAAAATCTCTTTTGTTTCTGTGTAAAAGGGAGGTCCTTTCAAGTCGTGAATGTTTCAGAACTTTCATTTATTTGGAAATGACCTAGCTATTCAATACACTGTCGTCACAAGGATAGAAACTCGGGTAACCAAAACACCTGGAGAAACGTTTGTTAGTTCAGTTCAGTTCAGTTGCTCAGTCGTGTCTGACTCTTTGTGACCCCGTGGCCTGAAGGACGCCAGGCTTCCGTGTCCGTCACCAGCTCCAGGGGCTTGCTCAAACTCATGTCCATCGAGTCAGTGATGCCATCCAACCATCTTATCCTCTGTCATCCCCTTCTCCTCTGCCTTCAATCAAGACTATGAGAGGCAGATATTTTAGAGTATAATTATTGTAAAGAGTTTGTCTAAAAGCTCATATCACATTTACATTTTTTACTGTTGTTGCTGTCGTTTCCAGGTAGTTTCTTGCTGACAAGCTTGTGACAGATATAACAATAGAGCAATTTTTACCTCAAAAGAAACTTAGGCACTATGAACATGTTGTGCTTAATGTTGTTGACTCTTAGACATGTCTATAGTGGAGGAGCAAAACCAAAAACACTAGATATTTAATATTGACCAGTTCCCAGTTCACGGGACTCTGACATTCATTTAGGTCAATGTTTTCTTTTATTTCCAGCAGTTTGATTTGGAAGGGCTGCCTTGTCTTGAGACCATTGAAATCAGAACACAGAACTTGAGCAATATTATCAAAAAACACAGGGCTCACACTGACACATACCTTAATCCAAACAGACAGACAAGACATCTTCCAGGTTTCCGCCTGAGATTTAAAATATTTCTTTGAGCCAGTCTTCTGGGGAGTGGGGGGATGGGGGTGGGAGTAAGGCAGGCTTGGGTAACAAGCTAATTGTTGGTCATTGCATATGCAAAGAACCAGCTTTCCGGGTTCCAAGGAAAAAAGTTTCCTTGGTAACCAACTTTGTCTGGTTCTATAGAATATCATGGCCCTCCTAGGTCAGGTCATCTTGCCTTTCTGTAGTCCTCGTTTTATCCCTAAATCATAGACAGCTTGGATTGTCTCTGTGGGGTGTATGTATTGTCCTCATGTTTGACCTGGCGGCAGCAGCGAGGCCCGAGAGCCTCTCCTGGAACCGGGCGTGGGGACGGGGCTCACCGAGAGCCACTGGTGAAGGTGGGCAGCGCCCCTGGAGCGCGGCAGGGGCGGGGCGAACCCGGGCGGCGCAGGGCGGGTGTCGGCTCCTGGCCGGGGTTGGGGAGGGCTTCCCAGTTGTGCTCTCGGAGATGGCCACTGCAGCTGGAAACGCGCCGGGAGCGCAGCCAGGGTGGGGTAAACCTGGGCTGCACAGGTCGAGATTCCGCTCACTGTGGGTGGGGGGTCGGTCCCTGTTGTGCTCCCGGGGGTCGCCAATGTGGCTGGGAACCCGCCGGGAGCCCAGCAGGGCCGGGGCGAAACCTGGCGGCGCGGGGCGGGGTGGGGTTCCATTCGCAGTGGGGGTCGGCTCCTGGCGGGGGTGGGGGAGGGCTTTCCAGATGTGCTGTTGGGGGTCGCCATTGCGGCTGGGAATGCCCATTTCGTGAACTCCTGGATCCCCAAGGATCGGCATCCATTGGCCACAGCGGAGGGGTGCGGAACACAGGTAAGGGAACGGGGACTGCCTGGAGCAGGGAACCATGTATTCCGCCCTGTGTTGGCACAGTCTCAGAGCTCCCCAACCTGGCGGTTGCAGAAAGGCCTCGTCTTTGGGGTCAAAGCCTTTACCGCTCCACCCCTCTGCTGAAAAACCTCAGGGTCTGCGCGGTTTTGCCAAGCAGCCTAGTGTCCGCTGGAAGTCCAAGGGACAGAACCCTGAATTCTGGCCGGCTGGCCCAGCCCTGCTTCTGGCACTTTGTAGGCCAGCGGGCCCTGGAGCACCTGCTAGGATGGGAAAGGGAAGGGTACGCGAATTGCACCCTGGTGGCCGCCGAGGCAGCAAAGAAGGGGGGAGGGCACCTTACTGCCCTTTAATGACAGACAGAATATGTGGCTGTCCTGCTGAGTGGGCCTTTTCATGGGGACCTTGTGCAATAAAAGTTTACCGGTGACCTTAGGGAACTTCCCAGTGTGCTTCTGACAGATGAGGGATGCTGTGGAGTTGGCGGGGCCTCTCAGGACTCCGCTGGGTTTGGCTCAATGGAAGAGGGCCTCATGTCCAGGGAAGGCAGGAACCTCAGGCTTCCTCTCCTTTTCAGACTCCGACCGCAAGGTCCATGCAGAGTTGGGACAGGAGAGTCAGGAATCGTCTTGTCTGAGGAAGGGAACTCCGCTTGCCTCTCGAGGTGCTCAGGGGGTCTCAGGCCCCTCGTCGAGCTGTGTGTGGAACCCGCGGGTCTTTGCGGACGATGCACGGGGGTGACAGTGCCCCTTCGTGTTGTGCCTTCACCCACTGGGTTGCCTTCGAAGAGGGGTCCGGGCCTCGGGTCCTTCTCCAGGGCGGACCGGGGAATCGGGGGCGTTCGGCATGTGGCCCCACCCACGTGGCTCGTCTCGAATTTCCTCGGGAGGCCGGCCTCATCCTGAGGTGTGCCGGGAAAGCCGGGAACCCCTTCCAGAATACGCAGGAGAATCGACTCTCCTGTCGTGATGAGGAGGGGAGAAGGGGCTCAGATGAAGGGGTGCCTGGACCTTCGGTGTTCCCCTCGAGGGAACCCGGCATGTCTGGGAAATTTTGGAGGTCGCATGAAGGGTGTCAGGTACCGTTTCGCAACTCAGGACGGAACGTGAGACTTCCCTTGAGACGCCGTAGCGGGCAAGGGCCCCATCTTGCGAAGACGTTGGGACCACGTGGTTTTTCTCGAGTTGCGGCGGGATTCTCGAGTTACGACAGGGATTTCAGGCTTCCTCTTGGGTTGGCCCTGGGAAGCCCCATCTTCCATTCGAGTTGCGAGGGAAAGCTGGGGGTTGCGCTCGAGTCACTGCAGAGCCCAAGAGACCTCATCTAGGCGTGTGTCCAGGACCTAGTAGTACTCTCAAGGGAAGACAGGGATCCCGGGGTTGCACTCCAGAGTCCCCCGTGGAGTCAGGCCTCGCCTCGAGGGGAAGCAAAGGACTCCGCTCTTCTCTTGAGCCACGACTCGGATCTCTTGGAGCCCTCTGAGTGGCCTCAAGGGAGTCAAGCCTAATCTTCAGTTTGGAGAGAGGACTCGGGATTGCTCTCCAGGAAACGCAGGAAAAGAAGGCCCTCACCTCGCGAGGACGGGGGCTTCTCAGGGGTTTCCTCGAGCTGCGGCGTCCGTGGGGCTTTTCTCACGAGGCACGACGAGGTTCTCAGAGAGCCTCTCGTGCGGCGCCAGGGAAGTCAGGTCTCCATGAGCGTGGTGAGGGGGAGCGCGTCATTGTTCTCGAGTCCTGGGAGGGGACTAGGGCATCAAGGCGTGTAGAAGAAGGACTCTCGAGGTCTTTCTCAGCTTGCGGCGGGAAACCCTCGTTTCCCTCGACTTCTCCCGGTGACCTGAGGGAACTTCCCAGGGTTCCTCTTAGAGGTGAGGGATGCTGTGGAGTTGGTTGGCCATCTCAGGACTCCTCTGGGTTTGGCGCAATCGAAGAGGGCCTCATCTCGAGGGGAGACAAGACCTCAGGCTTCCTCTCCTTTTTGTACTCCGACAGCAGTGTCCCTGCAGCGTTGGGGCAGGAGAGTCAGGCCTCGTCTTGTCTGAGGAAGGGAACTCCGCTTTCCTCTCGAGTTGCTCAGGGAGTCTCAGTCCCCTCGTTGAGCTGTGTGTGGAAACCGCGGGTGTTTCCCGACGATGCACGGGAGTGTCAGTGCCCCTTCGTGTTGTTCCTTCACTCACAGGGTGGCCTTCGAAGAGGTGTCCGGGCATCGGGTTCTCCTCAACTGCGGACCGGGAAATCAGGGTCGTTCAACATGGGGCACCAGCCACGGGGCTTGTCTCGAATTTCCTCGCGAGGCCGGCCTCATCCTGAGGGGCGCCGTGCAGGCCGGGAACCCCTTCCAGACCACGCAGGGGAATCAACTCTCCTGTCGCGAACAGGAGAGAAGTAGGAGCTCAGAGGAAGTGGTTCCGGGACTCTCGGTGTTCCCCTCAACGGAATCCGGCATGTTGGGGAACTTTTGGATTTCGCATGAAGGGTGTCAGGTACCATGTCTCACTTCACGACGGAACATGGGACTTCCCTTGAGACGCCGTACCGGGCAAGGGCCTCATCTTGCGAAGACGTTGAAACCACGTGGTTTTTCTCGAGTTGCGGCGGGATTCTCGAGCTTCGACGAGGATTTCAGGCTTCCTCTTGGGTTGGCCTTGGGAAACCCCATCTCCCATTCAAGTAGCGAGGGAAATCTGGGGGTAGCGCTCGAGTCACTGCAGGGCCAAAGAGACCTCATCAAGGCGTGTGTCCGGGACCTAATGTTCCTCTCCAGGGAAGGCAGGGATCTCGGGGTTGCATTCCAGGATCCCCCTGGGTGTCAGGCCTCGTCTCGAGGGGAAGCAAAGGACTCCGCTGTCCTCTCGAGTCGCGACGCGGATCTCTTGGAGCCCCCTAGTGGCGTCAATGGAGTCAAGCCTCCTCTTCATTTTGGAGAGAGGGCTCGGGATTGTTCTCCAGGCCATGCAGGAAAAGAAGGCCCTTCACCTCGTGAGGACGGGGGCGTCTCAGGGGTTTCCTAGAACTGCGGCACCCGTGGGGGTTTTCTCGCGAGGCACGGCGAGGATCTCAGGGAGCCTCTCGTGCGGCGCCAGGGAAGTCAGGTCTCCCTGCAAGTAGCGAGGAGGAGCGCGTTGTGACTCTCGAGTAATGGGAGGGGACTAGGGCCTCAAGACGCGTTGAAGAGGGACTCTTGAGGTCTTTCTCGGGTTGTAGCGGGAAAAAGTCGTTTCCCTCGACTTCTGCTGGGGACCTTAGGGAACTTCCCAGGGTGTCTCTGAGAGTTGAGGGATACTGTGGAGTTGGTGGTGCCTCTCGGGACTCCGCTGGGTTTGTCGCAATGGAAGAGGGGCTCATCTCGAGGGGAGGCAGGAACCTCAGACTTCCTCTCTGTTTCGGACTCCGACATCAGGGTGCCTGCAGAGTTGGGACAGGAGAGTCAGGCTACGTCTTTTCTGAGGAATGGAACTCCGCTTGCCTCTCGAGTTGTTCATGGGGTTTCAGGCCCCTTGTCAAACTGTGTGTGGAATCTGCAGGTTTTTCCAGACGATGCACGGGGGTGTCAGTGACCCTTCGTTTTGTGTCTTCATCCACAGGGTTGCCTTCGAAGAGGTGTCCGGGCATCGGGTTCTTATGAAGAGCGGACCGGACCGGGATATCGGGGTCGTTCAGCATTTAGCACCACCCACGTGGGTTGTCTCGAATTTCCTCATGAAACCGGCCTCATCCTGAAGTGTGCCGCGAAGGTCATGAAACTCTTCCAGACAAAGCAGAGGAATCGACCCTCCTGTGGCGATCAGGAGGGGAGAAGTGGCTCAGATGAAGTGCTGCTGGGAACCTCGGTGTTTCCCTCAAGTGAGACAGGTATGTCGGGTAACTTTTGGGGTCGCATAAAGCGTTCCAAGTACCGTTTCGCTCTTCAAAATGGAACGTTGGACTTCTCTTGGGGTGCTCCAGCGGGCATGGGCCTCATCTTGGAATGACTGCGGAACCACTTGGTTTTTCTCGAGTTGCGGTGTGATATTTGTGTTACCACAGGGAATTCATGCTTCCTCTTGTGTTGGCCCACAAAAGTCTTATCTTCCATTCGAGATTCGAGGAAGAGCTGGAGGTGCGCTCTAGTCACTGAAGGCAAAAGAGACCCCACCAAGGCTTGTGTGCAGGACCTAATGTTCATGTCAAGGGGCGACAGGAATCTCGGGGTTGCATTCCAGACTCACCCTGGAGTCAGGCCTCGTCTCGAGGGGAAGCAAAGGACTCTGCTCTCCTCTCGAGTCGGACGGGTATGTCTTGGAGCCCACTGAGTGGCTTAAAGGGAGTCAAACCTCCTCTGGTGTTTGGAGGGAGGACACGGGATTGCTCTCCAGGGAATGCATGAAATGAAGGCCCTCATCTCCCAATGACTGGGGCGTCTCGTAGGTTTTCTCGAGCTGTGGCGCTAGTGTGGGGTTTCTCACGAAGTAAGACTGGGAGCTCAGTGAGCCTCTCACTTGGTGCCAGGGCAGTCAGGTCTCTATGCACGTGGTGAGAGGGAGCCCGTCATTGTTCTCGAGTCATGGTAGGGGAATTGGGCCTGAAGACGTGTTAAAGAAGGACTCTCGAGGTCTTTCCTGGGTTGCAGCCGGAAACCCTGGGTTCCATCGACTTGTGCCAGTGACCTCAGGAAGCTTCTCAGCGTGCCTCTGAGAAGTCAGGGTCACTGTGGAGTTGGGAGGGGCCTCTTGGAACTCCACTGGGTTTGGTGCAATGGAAGAGGGCCTCATGACAAGTTGAGGCAGGAACCTCAGGGTTCCTCTCCTGGCTTCGAATGCGCCGGATCTGACTCGGATCGCAGAGTCCCTGCAGAGTTGGGACAGGAGAGTCAGGCCTCGTCTTGTGTGGAGGAATGGAACTCCGCTTGACTCTCGCGTTGTTCATGGGGTGACAGGCCACTTGTCGATTTGTATGTGGAACTTGCGGGTTTTTCTGGACGATGCACCGGGGTGTCACTGCCCCTTCGTGTTGTGCCTTGATCCACAGGATTGCCTTCGAGTTGGGTTCTGCCATCGGGTTCTTATCAAGAGCGGACCAGGGAATTGGGGTCTTTTGGCATGCCGCACCACCCACGAGGCTATGTCTCGAATTTCCTCGTGAGACTGGCCTCATCTTGATGTGCGCCAGGAAGGTCGGGAATGCCTTCCAGACAAAGCAGGGGAATCGAACCTCCTGTCGCGATCAAGAGGGGAGAAGAGTCTCAGATGAAGTGGTGCCGGGAACCTCGGTGTTCTCCTCAAGTGAGACTGGTATGTCGGGGAACTTTTGGGGTCGCATCAAGGGTTCCAAGTAACTTTTCGCTCTTCCAATAAGGAACGTGGGACTTCTCTTGAGACGCTGTAGCGGGCAAGGGCCTCATCTTTCGATGACGGGGGAACCACGTGGTTTTTCTTGAGTTGCGGCGGGATTCTCGAGTTACGACGGGGAATTCAGGCTTCCTGTTCAACTGGCCCAGGGAAGTCCAGTTTTCATTCGAATTGCGAGTTAGAACTGGGGATTGCTCTCGAGACACTGCAGGGCCAAATAGACCTCATCTAGGCTTGTGTCCAGGACCTAATGTTCCTCTGCTGGGGCGACAGCGATCTCGGCATTGCATTCTCGACTCACCCGGGGAATCAGGCCTCGTCTCGAGGGGAAGCCAAGGACACCGCTCTCCTGTCAAGTCGCGACGGGTATATCTTGGAGCTCACTGTGTGGCCTAAAATGAGTCAAGCCTCCTGTGGAGTTTGGAGAGAGGACTCAGGATTGCTCTCCAGGCCATACAGCAAAAGAAGGCCCTCATCTCGTGAGGACTGGGGCGTCTCGTGGGTATTCTCGAGCTGCGGCTCCAGTGTGGTGTTGCTCACGAGGTATAATGGGGAGCTCAGGGAGCCTCTCCTGTGGCGCCAGGGAAGTCAGGTTTCTATGCGCGTGGCTAGGGGGAGCGCGTCCTTGCTCTCGAGTCATGGTAGGGGAATCGGGCATCAAGAGACGTTGAAAAAGGACTCTCCAAGTCTTTCTCGGGTTACTTCAGGAAACTCTGGGTTCCCTCGACTTGTGCCAGTGACCTCAGGTAGCTTCTCAGGGAGCCTCTGAGAATTCAGGGATACTGTGGTGTTGGGAGGGGCCTCTCGGGACACCACTGAGTTTGGTTCAATGGAAGAGGGCCTCTTCTCTAGTTGAGGCAGGAACCTCAGGGTTCCTCTCCATTTCTGACTCCGATCGCAGGGTCCCTGAAGAGTTGGGCCAGGAGGGTAAGGCCTCGTCTTGTGTGAAGGAATGCAACTTCACTTGCCTCTCGAGTTGTTCACGGGGTGACAGTCCACATTTGGAGCTGTGAGTGGAATCGGCGGGTTTTTCCAGACGATGCATGGGGATGTCAGTGTCCCTTCATGTTGTGCCTTCATCCACAGGGTTGCCTTCGAAGAGATGTCCGGGCGTCAGGTTCATATCTAGAGTGGACCGGGAATTCGGGATCTTTCAACATGTGGCACCAACCATGAGGCTACTTTTTGAATTTCCTCATGAGACCGGCCTCATCCGGAGGTTCGCGGGGAACGTCGGGAACCCCTTGCAGACAAAGCATGGGAGTCGACCCTCCTGTTGCGATCAGGAGGGGTGAAGGGGCTCACAGGAAGTGGTGCCATGAACTTTGGTGTTTCCCTCGAGTGAGACCGGTATGTCAGGGAACTTTGGGGGTCGCATCAAGGGTGCCAAGTACCGTTTTGTACCTCAGGATGGAACGTGGGACTTCTCTTGATACGCTGTAGCGGCCAAGGGCCTCATCTTGCAATGACGGGGGAATCACGTGGTTTTTCTCGAGTTGAGGCGGAATTCTCGAATTACTACTTGGAATTCAGGCTTCCTCTTGTGTTGGCCCAGGGAGGTCCATCTTCGATTCGGGTTGCGAGGGAAAGCTGGGGAGTGCTCTCGAGTTACTGCAGGGCAAAAGCGACCTCAGCTAGCCTTGTGTTCAGGACCCAATGATCCTCTCCAAGGGCGACAGGGATCTCGATTTTGCATTACAGACTCACCCGGGGAGTTAGGCCTCGTCTCGAGGGGAAGCAAAGGACTCGGCTCTCCTCTCGAGTTGCGACGCATATCTCTTGGAGCCCACTGAGTGGTCTAAAGGGAGTCAACCCTCCTCTTCAGTTTGGAGAGAGGACTCGGGATTGCTCTCCAGGCCATGCAGGAAAAGAAGGCCCACATCTTGAGATGACGGGGGCGTCTCGTGGGTTTTCTCGAGCTGTGGCGCCAGTGTGGGGTTTCTCACGAGGTACGACGGGGAGTTCAGGTAGCCTCTCGTGTGGCAACAGGGAAGTCAGGTCTCCATGGGCGGGGCAAGGGGGAGCGCGTCATTGCTCTCCAGTCAGGGTAGGGGAATCGGGCCTCATGACGGGTTGAAAAAGGACTCTCGATGTCTTTCTAGGGTTGCGGCAGGAAACCCTGGGTTCCCTTGACTTGTGCCGGTGACCTCAGGGAGCGTCTCAGGGTGCCTCTGAGAAATCAGGGATACTGTGGATTTGGGAGAGGCCTCTCGGGACTCCTCTGGGTTTGGTGCAATGGAAGAGAGCCTCATCTCGAGTTGAGGCAGGAACCTCAGGGTTCTGCTCCTGACTTCCTGGAGCCGGATCTGACTCAGATTGCAGGGTCCCTGCTGAGTTTGCTCAGGAGTGTCAGGTCTCGTGTTCTGCGGAGGAATGGAACTCCGCTTACATCTCAAGTTGTTCAATGATGACACCACTTTTCGTGATGTGTGTGGAACCTGCGGTTTTTTCGGAGATGCACGGGGGTGTCAGTGCTCCTTCCTGTTGTGCCTTCATCCACAGGGTTGCCTTCGAAGAGGTGTCCGGGCATCGGGTTCTCCTCAAGTGCGGACCGGGAAATCGGGGTCTTTCAGCATGTTGCACCACCCACGAGGCTACGTCTCGAATTTCCTCGTAAGATCAGCCTCATCCTGAGGCGCGCAGGAAAGTCCGGGAACCCTTTCCAGACAAAGCAGGGGAATCGACCCTCCTTTCGGGATCAGGAGGAGAGAAAGGGCTCAGATGAAGTAGTGCTGGGAACCTCGGTGCTCCCCTTGAGTGAAACTGGTAAGTCGGGTAACTTTTCGGGTTGCATCAAGGGTGCCAAGTACCGTTTCGCACTTCAAGACGGAACCTGGGACTTCTCTTGAGATGCTGTAGTGGGCAAGGGCCTCATCTAGCACTGACGGGGGACCCACGTGTTTTTTCTCGAGTTGCGGCAGGATTCTTGAGTTACAACGGGGAATACAGGTTTCCTCTTGTGTTGGCCCAGGGAAGTCCAATCTTCCATTCGAGTTGCAAGTGAGAGCTGGAGATTGCTCTTGAGTCACTGCAGGGCAAAATAGAGCTCATCTAGGTTTGTGTCCAGGACCGAGTTTTTCTCTCCAGGGGCGACAGGGATCTCGGGGTTGCATTCCAGACTCACCCGGGGAGTCAGGCCTCGTCTCGAAGGGAATGAATGGACTCCGCTCTCCCCTCGAGTCACGACGGGTATCCCTTGGAGCCCAAGAATGGCCTAAATGGAGTTAATCCTCCTGTGGAGTTTGGAGAGAGGACTCGGGATTGCTCTCTAGGCCATGCAGGAAAAGAAGGCCCTCATCTCGCGATGACGGGGGCGTCTCGTGGGTTTTCTCAAGGTGCAGTGCCTGGTTGGGGTTTCTCACGAGATAGGACGGGGAGCTCAGGGAGACTCCTGTGGTGCCACGGAAGTCAGGTCTCCATGGACGTGGCGAGGGGGAGCGCCTCATTGCTCTCGAGTCATGGTAGGGGAATAAAGCCTCAAGACGCTTCGAAGAAGAACTCTCGATGTCTTTCTCGGGGTGTGGCAGGAAACCCTGGGTTCCCTCGACTTGTGCCCATGACTTCAGGGAGCTTAGCGGGGTTCCTCTGAGAAGACAGGGATACTGTGGAGTTGAGGGGGGCTTCTCGGAACTTCACAGGGACTGGTGCAATTGAAGAGGACCTAATCTCGGATTGAGGCAGTAATGTCAGGGTTCCTCTCCATTTCTGACTCGGAGAGCAGGGTCCCTGCAGAGTTGTGACAGGAGAGTCAGACCTCGTCTTGTGTGGAGTAATGGAACTCCGCTTGCCTCTCGAGTTGTTCATGGGATGACAGGCCACCTGTCGAGTTGTATGTGGAACCTGCGGTTTTGGGGGACGATGCACAGGGGTGTCAGTGCCCCTTCGTGTTGTGCCTTCATCCACAGGGTTACCTTCGAAGAGGTGACCGGGCATCGGGATCTTATCAATAGCGGACCAGGAAATCGGTGTCTTTCAGCATGTGGCACAACACACGAGGCTACGTCCCGAATTCCCTTGTGAGACTGGCCTCATCCTGAGGTTCGCCGGGAAGTCTGGGAACCCCTTCCAGACAAAGCAGGGGAATCGACCCTCCTGTCGCCATCAGGAGGGGAGAAGAGGCTCAGCTGAAGCAGTGCTGGGAACCTCCATTTTCTTCTCGAGTGAGACCGGGGTGTCAGGGAAATTTGGAGGTCGCATCAAGGGTGCCAAGTACCGTTTCACACTTCAAGACGGAACATGGGACTTCCCTGGAGACGCTATAGCTGACAGGGGCCTCATATTTCGATGACGGAGGAGCCACGTTGTTTTTCTCCAGTTGCCGCGGGATTCTCGAATTACAACGGGAAATACAGTCTTCCTCTTGTGTTGGCCCAGGGAAGTCCAATAATCCATTCGAGTTGCGAGGGAGAGCTGGGGATTGCACTTGAGTCAATGCAGGACAAAAAAGACCTCATTTAGGCTTGTGTCCAGGACCGAGTTTTCCTCTACAGGGGCGACACGGATCTCGGGATCCCATTCCAGACTCATCCAAGTAGTCAGGCCTCAGCTCGAGGGGAAGCAACGGACTCCGCTCTCCTCTAGAGTAGCGACGTGTATCTCTTGGAGGCTACTGAGTGGCCTAAAGGGAGACAGGCCTCCAGTGGAGTTTGGAGAGTGGACTCGGGATTGCTCTCTAGGTCATGTAGGAAAAGAAGGCCCTCATCTTACAATGACGGAGGCGTCTCATGTGTTTTCTCGAGCGGAGGTGCCAGTGTGGGGTTTTCATGAGGTAGGACGGGGAGCGCAGGGAGCCTCTCGTGTGGCGCCAGGGAAGTTAGGTTTCAATGGGCGTGGCGAGGGAAATGCGTCATTGCTCTCGAGTCATGGTAGGGTATCGGGCCTCAAGACGTGGTAAAGAAGGACTCTCGAGGTCTTTCTCAGAATGCAACAGGAAACCCTGGGTTCACTCGACTTGTGCCAGTGACCGCAGAGAGCTTCTGAGGGTGCCTCTGAGAAGTCAGGGATACTGTGGAGTTGGGAGGGGCCTCTCGGGACCCCACTGGGTATGGCGCAATGGAAGAGGGCCTCATTTCGAGTTGATGCAGGAACGTCAGGTTTCATCTACATTTCTGACTCCGATCGCACGGTCCCTGCAGAGTTGGGAAAGGAGAGTCAGGCCTTCTCTTGTGTGGAGGAACGGAACTCCGCATGCCGCTCTAGTTCTTCAAGGGATGACAGGACACTTGTCGATCTGTGTTTGGAATCTGCGTGTTTTTCCGTACTATGCATGGGGATGTCAGTACTCCTTCGTGTTGTGCATTCATTAACAGGTTTGCATTCGAAGAGGTGCCCGGGCATCGTGTTCTTATTAAGAGCGGACCGGGGAATCGGGGGCGTTCGGCATGTGGCACCACCCACTTGGCTCGTCTCGAATTTCCTCGTGAGACCGGCCTCATCCTGAGGTGCGCCGGGAAGGCTGGGAACCCCTTCCGGACCACGCAGGGGAATCGACTCTCCTGTCGCGATCAGGAGGGGAGAAGGGGCTAAGATGAAGGGGTGCCGGGAACCTCGGTGTTCCCCTCGAGGGAACCCGGCATGTCGGGGAACTTTTGGGGGTCGCAGGAAGGCTGTCAGGGACCGTTTCGCCCTTCAGGGCGGAACAGGGGACTTCCCTTGAGACGCCGTCACGGGAAAGGGCCTCATCTTGCCAAGAGGTGGGAACCACGTGGTTTTTCTCGAGTTGCGGCGGGATTCTCGAGTTACGACAGGGATCTCAGCCTTCCCCTTGGGTTGGCCCTGGGAAGCCCAATCTTCCCCTCGAGTGAGAGGGAAAGCTGGGGGTTGCGCTCGAGTCACTGCAGGGCCGAAGAGACCTCACCTAGGCGTGTGTCCGGGACCTAATATTCCTCTCCAGGGAAGGCAGGGATCTCGGGGTTTCACTCCAGGCTCCCCCGGGGAGTCAGGCCTCATCTCGAGGGGAAGCCAAGGACTCCGCTCTCCTCTCGAGTCGCGACGGGCACCTCTTGGAGCCCACTTTGTGGCCTAAAGGGAGTCAAGCCTCCTGTGAAGTTTGGAGAGAGGACTTGGGACTGCTCTCCAGGCCATGCAGGAAAAGATGGCCCTCATCTCGCGATGACGGAGGGATCTTGTGGGTTTTCTCGAGCTGCGGCGCCAGTGTGGGGTTTCACACGAGGTACGACGGGGAGCTCAGGGAGCCTCTCGTGTGGCGCCAGGGAAGTCAGGTCTCCATGTGCGTGGCGAGGGGGAGCGCATTATTGCTCTCGAGCTGTGGTAGGGGAATCTGACCTCAAGACACATTGAAGAAGGACTCTCGAGGTCTTTCTTCGGTTGTGGCAGGAAACCCTTATTTCCCTCGACTTTTGCTGGTGGCCTCAAGGAGCTTCTCAGAATGCCTATGAGAAGTCAGGGATACTGTGGAGATGGGAGGGGCCTCTCGGGACTCCACTGGGTTTGTTTTAATGGAAGAGGGTCTCATCTCGGGTTGAGGCAGGAACCTCAGGTTTCCTCTCCATTTCTGACTCAGATCGAAGCGTGCCTGCAGAGTTGGGATTGGATACTCAGGCCTCGTCTTGTCTGAGGAAGGGAACTCCGCTTTCCTCTCTCATTGTTTACGGGGTGACAGGCCAGTTGTGGAGCTGTATGTGGATCCTGCGGGGTTTTCCGGACGATGAACAGGGTTGCCAGTGTCCCCTCGTGTAGTGCCTTCATCCACAGGGTTGCCTTAGAAGAGGTGTCTGGGCATCGGGTTCTTATCAAGAGCAAGACCGAGAAATCGGGGTCTTTTGGCACGTGGCACCAACACGAGGCTACGTCTCGAATTTCTTCGTGAGACTGGCCTCACCCTGAGGTGCGCCATGAAGGTCGGGAACCCCTTCTAGACAAAGCAGGGGGATCGACCTTCCTGCCGTGATCAGGAGCGGAGAAAGGGCTCAAATGAAGTGGTGCCAGGAACTTCGGTGTTCCCTTGGAGTGAGACCGGTATATTGGGGAAATTTTGGGGTCGCATCAAGGGTGCCAAGTAGCACTTCGAACTTTATGACGAAACATGGGACTTCTCTTGAGACTCTGTAGCGGGCAAAGGCCTCATATTGCGATGAATGGGGAACCACGTGGTTTTTAAGAGTTGCGGTGGGATTCTCGAGTTACAACGTGAAATTCAGACTTCCTCTTGTGTTGGCCCAATGAAGACCAATCTTCCATTTGAATTGCGAGGGAGAGATGGGTGTTGCTCTCGAGTCACTGTAGGGCAAAATAGACCTCATCTAGGCTTTTGTCCAGGACATAATGTTCCTCTCCAGGGGCAACAGGGATCTCGGGGTTGCATTCCAGACTCACCCGAGGTAAGGCCTCGTCTCGAGGGGAAACAAAGTACTCTGCTCTCCTCTCAAGTCGCGACAGGTATCTCTTGGAGCCCATTGTGTGGCCTAAAGGGAGTAAAGCCTCCTGTGAAGTTTGGAGAAAAGACCAGGGATTGCTCTCCAGGTCAGGCAGGAAAAGAAGTCCCCAATCTCGCGATGACGGTGGGTTTTTGCCGAGCTGCGGCGCCAGTGTGGGGTTTCTCACGAGGTATGACGGGGAGCTCAGGGAGCCTCTCATGTGGCGCCAGGGAAGTCAGGTGTCCATGCGCATGGCGAGGGGGAGCGTGTCATTGCTCTCGAGTCATGGTAGGGGAATCCGTCCTCAAGACGCGTTGAAGACGGACTCTTGAGGTCTTTCTCGGGTTGCGGCAGGATACCCTGTGTTCCCTCGACTTGTGCCGGTGACCTCAGGGAGTTGCTCAGGGTGCCTCTGAGAAGACACTGATACTGTGGAGTTGGGAGGGGCCTCTAGGGACTCCACTGGGTGTGGTATAATACAAGAGGGCCTCACCTCGTGTTGAGGAAGGAACCTCAGGGTTCCTCTCCATTTCAGACTCCGATCTCAGGATTCCTGCAGAGTTGGGACAGGAGAGTCAGGCCTCGTATTCTGTGGAGAAATGAAACTTAGCTTGCCTCTCGAGTTGTTCACGAGGTAACAGGTCACTTGTCGAGCTGTATGTGGAACCTGCAGAATTTTCCAAAAGATGCACGGGTGTTCAGGGTCCCTCCTTGTTGTGCCTTCATCCTACGGGATGCATTCCAAGAAGTGTACGGGCATCGGGTTCTTATTAATAGCTGACCGGGAAATGGGGTCTTTCCGCATGTGGCACCACCCAGGAGGCTACATCTCCAATTTCCTCGTGAGACAGGCCTCATCCTGATGTGCGCTGGGAAGATCGGTAACCCCTTCCACACAAAGCAGGAGAAAAGACATTCCTGTTGCAATCAGGAGGGGAGAAGGGGCTCAAATGAGGTGGTGCGGGGAACATGGGTGTTACCCTCGAGTGAGGCCTGTAAGTTGGGGAACTTTGGGGGTGCCATCATGGGTGCCAAGTACCGTTTTGCACTTGAGTAGGAACGTGGGACTTCTTTTGAGACGCTGTGGCGGGCAAGGGCCTCATGCTGAGAAGACGATGGAACCACGTGGTTTTTCTCGAGTTGCGGCGGCATTCTCGAGTTACGACGGGGATCTCAGCCTTCACCTTGGGTTGGCCCTGGGAAGCCCAATCTTCCCCTCGGGTTGCGAGGGAAAGCTGGGGGTTGCGCTCGAGTCACTGCAGGGCTGAAGAGACCTCACCTAGGCGTGTGTACGGGACCTAATGTTCCTCTCCAGGGAAGGCAGGGATCTCGGGGTTGCATTCCAGGCTCCACCGGGGAGTCAGGCCTCGTCTCGAGGGGAAGCCAAGGACTCCGCTCTCCTCTCGAGTCGCGACGTGGGTCTCTTGGAGCCCCCTGAGAGGCCTCAAGGGAGTCCAGCCTCCTCTTCCGTTTGGAGAGAGGACCCAGGATTGCTCTCCAGGCCATGCAGGAAAAGAAGGCCCTCAGCTCGCGAGGACGGGGGCGTCACAGGGGTTTCCTCGAGCTGGGGCGCCCGTGGGGGTTTTCTCCCGAGGCACGACGAGGATCTCAGGGAGCCTCTCGTGCGGCGCCAGGGAAGTCAGGTCTCCATGCGAGTTTACGAGGGGGAGCGCGTCCTAGCTCTCGAGTCACGGGAGGGGAATAGGGCCTCGAGACGCGTTGAAGAAGGACTCTCGAGGTCTTTCTCGGTGCGCGGCGTGAAACCCTCGTTTCCCTCGCCTTCTGCCGGGGACCTTAGGGAACTTCCCAGGGTGCCTCTGAGAGGCGAGGGATCCTGTGGAGGTGGCGGGGCCCCTCAGGACTCCGCTGGGTCTGGCGCAACGGAAGAGGGCCTCACCTCGAGGGGAGGCAGGAACCTCAGGGTTCCTCTCCGTTTCGGACTCCGACCGCAGGGTCCCTGCAGAGTTGGGACAGGAGAGTCAGGCCTCGTCTTGTCTGAGGAAGGGAACCCCGCTGGCCTCTCGAGTTGCTCAGGGGGTCTCAGGCCCCTCGTCGAGCTGTGTGTGGAACTCGCGGGTCTTTGCGGACGATGCACGGGGGTGGCAGTGCCCCTTCGTGTTGTGCCTTCCCCCACAGGGTTGCCTTCGAAGAGGGGTCCGGGCCTCGTGTCCTTCTCAAGGGCGGACCGGGGAATCGGGGGCGTTCGGAATGTGGCCCCACCCACGTGGCTCCTCTCGAATTTCCTCGTGAGACCGGCCTCATCCTGAGGTGCGCCGGGAAGGCCGGGAACCCCTTCCAGACCACGCAGGGGAATCGACACTCCTGTCGCGATCACGAGGGGAGAAGGAGGTCAAATGAAGTGGTTCCGGGAACCTCGGTGTTCCTTTCGAGTGAGACCGGTATGTCGGGGAATTTTGAGATTGCATCAAGGGTGCCAAGTACCGTTTCGCACTTCAAGACAGAAAGTGGGACTTCTCTTGAGTCGCTGTAGCGGGCAAGGGCCTCATCTAGCGCTGATGGGGGAACCACGTGGATTTTCTCGAGTTTCGGCGGGATTCTCGAGTTACGATGTTGAATTCAGGCTTCCAATTGTATTGGCCCAGGGAAGTCCAATCTTCCATTCGATTTGCGAGGGAGAGCTGGCGATTGCTCTCTAGTAACTGCAGTGCAAAATAGACCTCATCTAGGCTTGTGTCCAGGACCGAGTTTTCCTCTCCAGGTGTGACAGGAACTCGGGGTTGCATTCCAGACTCACACGGGGAGTCAGGCCTCGTCTCGAGGGGAAGCAAAGGACTCTGCTCTCCCTTCAGGTCCTGACAGGTATCTCTTGGAGCCAACTGAGAGGCCTAAAGAGAATCAAGCCTCCTGTGGAGTCTGGAGAGAGGACTCTGTTTTGCTCTCCATGCCAGGCAGGAAACAAGTCCCTCATCTCGTGATGACGGGGGCGTATCGTGGGTTTTCTCGAGCTGCGGTGCATGAATGGGGTTTCTGAAGAGGTACGACGGGGAGCTCAGGGAGACTCTCTTCAGGAGTCAGGGAAGTCAGGTCTCCATGCGCATGGCGATGGGGAGCGGGTCTTTGCTCTCGAGTCATGGTAGGGGAATCGGGCCTCAAGACGCGCCGAAGGACTCTCAAGGTCTTTCTCGGGTCGCAGCAGGAAACCCTGGGTTCCCTGGACTTGAGCCGGTGACCTCAGGTAGATTCTCAAGGTGCCCCTGAGAATTCAAGGATACTGTGGAATTGGGAGGGGCCTCTCGCGACTCATCTGGGTTTGGTGCAATGGAAGAGGGCCTCACCTCGAGGGGAGACAGGAACCTCAGGATTCCTCTCCGTTTCGTACTCCGACCGCAGGGTCCCTGCAGAGTTGGGACAGGAGAGTCAGGCCTCGTCTTGTCTGAGGAAGGGAACACCACTGGCCTCTCGAGTTGCTCAGGGGGTCTCAGGCCCCTCGTCGAGCTGTGTGTGGAACCCGCGGGTCTTTGCGGACGATGCACGGGGGTGGCAGTGCCCCTTCGTGTTGTGCCTTCACCCACAGGGTTGCCTTTGAAGAGGGGTCCGGGCCTCGGATCCTTCTCAAGAGCGGACCGGGGAATCGGGGGCGTTCGGCATGTGGCACCACCCACGTGGCTCGTCTCAAATTTCTTCGTGAGACCGGCCTCATGCTGAGGTGAGCCGGGCAGGCCGGGAACCCCTTCCAGACCACGCAGGGGAATCGACTCTCCTGTCGCGATCAGGAGGGGAGAAGGGGCTCAGATGAAGCGGTGCCGGGACCCTCGGTGTTGCCCTCGAGGGAACCCGGCGTGTCGGAGAAATTTTGGGGGTCGCAGGAAGTCTGTCAGGGACCGTTTCGCCCTTCAGGGTGGAGCAGGGGACTTCCCTTGAGACGCCGTCGCGGGCAAGGGCCTCATCTTGCCAAGAGGTGGGAACCACATGGTTTTTCTCGAGTTGCGGTGGCATTCTCGAGTTACGACGGGGATCTCAGCCTTCCCCTTGGTTTGGCCCTGGGAAGCCCAATCTTGCCCTCGGGTTGCGAGGGAAAGCTGGGGGTTGCGCTCGAGTCACTGCAGGGCCGAAGAGACCTCACCTAGGCGTGTGTCCGGGACCTAATATTCCTCTCCAGGGAAGGCAGGGATCTCGGGGTTGCATTCCAGGCTCCCGCGGGGAGTCAGGCCTCATCTCGAGGGGAAGCCAAGGACTCCGCTCTCCTCTCGAGTCGCGACGCGGGTCTCTTGGATCCCCCTGAGCGGCCTCAAGGGAGTCCAGCCTCCTCTTCCGTTTGGAGAGAGGACCCGGGATTGCTCTCCAGGCCATGCAGGAAAAGAAGGCCCTCAGCTCGCGAGGACGGGGGTGTCTCAGGGGTTTCCTCGAGCTGCGGCGCCCGTGGGGGTTTTCTCCCGAGGCATGACGAGGATCTCAGGGAGCCTCTCGTGCGGCGCCAGGGAAGTCAGGTCTCCATGCGCGTGGCGAGGGGGAGCGAGTCCTGGCTCTCGAGTCACGGGAGGGGACTAGGGCCTCGAGACGCGTTGAAGAAGGACTCTCGAGGTCTTTGTCGGGGGGCGGTGGGAAACCCTCGTTTCCCTCGCCTTCTGCCGGGGACCTTAGGGAACTTCCCAGGGTGCCTCTGAGAGGCGAGGAATCCTGTGGAGGTGGCGGGGCCCCTCGGGACTCCGCTGGGTCTGGTGCAACGGAAGAGGACCTCACCTCGAGGGGAGGCAGGAACCTCAGGCTTCCTCTCCGTTTCGGACTCCGACCGCAGGGTCCCTGCAGAGTTGGGACAGGAGAGTCAGGCCTCGTCTTGCTGAGGAAGGGAACCCCGCTGGCCTCTCGAGTTGCTCAGGGGGTCTCAGGCCCCTCGTCGAGCTGTGTGTGGAACCCGCGGGGCTTTGCGGACGATGCACGGGGGTGGCAGTGCCCCTTCGTGTTGTGCCTTCACCCACAGGGTTGCCTTCGAAGAGGGGTCTGGGCCTCGGGTCCTTCTCAAGAGCGGACCGGGGAATCGGGGGCGTTCGGCATGTGGCCCCACCCACGTGGCTCGTCTCGAATTTCCTCGTGAGACCGGCCTCACCCTGAGGTGCGCCGGGAAGGCCGGGAACCCCTTCCAGACCACGCAGGGGAATCGCCTCTCCTGTCGCGATCGGGAGGGGAGAAGGGGCTCAGAGGAAGCGGTGCCGGGACCCTCGGTGTTCCCCTCGGGGGAACCCGGCGTGTCGGGGGGCTCTTGGGGGTCGCAGGAAGGCTGTCAGGGACAGTTTCGCCCTTCAGGGCGGAACAGGGGACTTCCCTTGAGACGCCGTGGCGGGCAAGGGCCTCATCTTGCCAAGAGGTGGGAACCACGTGGTTTTTCTCGAGTTGCGGCGGGATTCTCGAGTTACGACGGGGATCTCAGCCTTCCCCTTGGGTTGGCCCTGGGAAGCCCAATCTTGCCCTCGCGTTGCGAGGGAAAGCTGGGGGTTGCGCTCGAGTCACTGCAGGGCCGAAGAGACCTCACCTAGGCGTGTGTCCGGGACCTAATATTCCTCTCCAGGGAAGGCAGGGATCTCGGGGTTGCATTCCAGGCTCCCCCGGGGAGTCAGGCCTCGTCTCGAGGGGAAGCCAAGGACTCCGCTCTCCTCTCGAGTCACGACGCGGGTCTATTGTAGCCCCCTCAGCGGCCTCAAGTGAGTCCAGCCTCCTCTTCCGTTTGGAGAGAGGACCCGGGATTGCTCTCCAGGCCATGCAGGAAAAGAAGGCCCTCAGCTCGCGAGGACGGGGGCGTCTCAGGGGTTTCCTCGAGCTGCGGCGCCCATGGGGGTTTTCTCCCGAGGCACGACGAGGATCTCAGGGAGCCTCCCGTGCGGCGCCAGGGAAGTCAGGTCTCCATGCGCATGGCGAGTGGGAGCGCGTCATGGCTCTCGATTCACGGGAGGGGATTGGGCCTGGAGACCCGTTGAAGAAGGACTCTCGAGGTCTTTCTCGGGGGGCGGCGGGAAACCCTCGTTTCCCTCGCCTTCTGCCTGGGACCTTATGGAACTTCCCAGGGTGCCTCTGAGCGGCGAGGGTTCCTGTGGAGGTGGCGGGGCCCCTCGGGACTCCGCTGGGTCTGGCGCAACCGAAGAGGTCCTCATCTCGTGGGTAGGCAAGAACCTCAGGCTTCCTCTCCGTTTCGGACTCTGACCGCAGGGTCCCTGCAGAGTTGGGACAGGAGAGTCAGGCCTCGTCTTGTCTGAGGAATGGAACTCCGCTTGCCTCTCGAGTTGTTCATGGGGTTTCAGGCCCCTTGTCAAACTGTGTGTGGAATCTGCAGGTTTTTCCAGACGATGCATGGGGGTGTCAGTGACCCTTCGTTTTGTGTCTTCATCCACAGGATTGCCTTCGAAGAGGTGTCCGGGCATCGTGTTCTTATGAAGAGCGAACTGGGAAATCAGGGTCGTTCCGCATTTGGCACCACCCACGTGGCTAGTCTCGAATTTCCTCATGAAACCGGCCTCATCCTGAGGTGTGCCGCGAAGGTCATGAAACCCTTCCAGACAAAGCAGAGGATTCGACCCTCCTGTGGCGATCAGGAGGGGAGAAGTGGCTCAGATGAAGTTCTGCTGGGATCCTCGGTGTTTCCCTCAAGTGAGACAGGTATGTCGGGTAACTTTTGGGGTCGCATAACACGTTCCAAGTACCGTTTCGCTCTTCAAATTGGAACGTGGGACTTCTCTTGGGGTGCTCCAGCAGGCAAGGGCCTCATCTTGGAATGACTGGGGAACCACTTGGTTTTTCTCTAGTTGTGGTAGGATATTTGAGTTACCACAGGGAATTCATGCTTCCTCTTGTGCTGGCCCACAAAAGTCTTATCTTCCATTCGAGATTCGAGGAAGAGCTGGAGGTGCGCTCTAGTCACTGAAGGCAAAAGAGACCCCACCAAGGCTTGTGTGCAGGACCTAATGTTCATGTCAAGGGGCGACAGGAATCTCGGGGTTGCATTCCAGGCTCACCCTGGAGTCAGGCCTCGTCTCGAGGGGAAGCAAAGGACTCTGCTCTCCTCTCGAGTCGGACGGGTATGTCTTGGAGCCCACTGAGTGGCTTAAAGGGAGTCAAACCTCCTCTGGTGTTGGAGGGAGGACACCGGATTGCTCTCCAGGCAATGCAGGAAATGAAGGCCCTCATCTCCCGATGACTGGGGCGTCTTGTAGGTTTTCTCGAGCTGTGGCGCTAGTGTGGGGTTTCTCACGAAGTAAGACTGGGAGATCAGTGAGCCTCTCATGTGGTGCCAGGGCAGTCAGGTCTCTATGCACGTGGTGAGAGGGAGCCCGTCATTGTTCTCGAGTCATGGTAGGGGAATTGGGCCTGAAAACGTGTTAAAGAAGGACTCTCGAGGTCTTTCTTGGGTTGCAGCAGGAAACCCTGGGTTCCATCGACTTGTGCCAGTGACCTCAGGAAGCTTCTCAGCGTGCCTCTGAGAAGTCAGAGTCACTGTGGAGTTGGGAGGGGCCTCTCGGAACTCCACTGGGTTTGGTGCAATGGAAGAGGGCCTCATGACAAGTTGAGGCAGGAACCACAGGGTTCCTCTCCTGGCTTCGAATGCGCCGGATCTTACTCGGATCGCAGAGTCCCTGCAGAGTTGGGACAGGAGAGTCAGGCCTCGTCTTGTGAGGAGGAATGGAACTCCGCTTGACTCTCGCGTTGTTCATGGGGTGACAGGCCACTTGTCGATTTGTATGTGGAACTTGCGGGTTTTTCTGGATGATGCACTGGGGTGTCACTGCCCCTTCGTGTTGTGCCTTGTTCCACAGGATTGCCTTCGAGTTGGGTTCTGCCATCGGGTTCTTATCAAGAACGGACCAGGGAATCGGGGTCTTTTGGCATGCCGCACCACCCACGAGGCTATGTCTCGAATTTCCTCGTGAGACTGGCCTCATCTTGATGTGCGCCAGGAAGGTCGGGAACGCCTTCCAGACAAAGCAGGGGAATCGAACCTCCTGTCGCGATCAAGAGGGGAGAAGAGTCTCAGATGAAGTGGTGCCGGGAACCTCGGTGTTCTCCTCAAGTGAGACTGGTATGTTGGGGAACTTTTGGGGTCGCATCAAGGGTTCCAAGTAACTTTTCGCTCTTCAATACGGAACGTGGGACTTCTCTTGAGACGCTGTAGCGGGCAAGGGCCTCATCTTTCGATGACGGGGGAACCACGTGGTTTTTCTTGAGTTGGGGCGGGATTCTCGTGTTACAACCGGGAATTCAGGCTTCCTCTTCAACTGGCCCAGGGAAGTCCAGTTTTCATTCGAATTGTGAGTTAGAACTGGGGATTGCTCTCGAGACACTGCAGGGCCAAATAGACCTCATCTAGGCTTGTGTCCAGGACCTAATGTTCCTCTGCTGGGGCGAAAGCGATCTCAGCATTGCATTCTCGACTCACCCGGGGAGTCAGGCCTCGTCTCGAGGGGAAGCCAAGGACACCGCTCTCCTGTCAAGTCGCGACGGTATATCTTGGAGCTCACTGTGTGGCCTAAAATGAGTCAAGCCTCCTGTGGAGTTTGGAGAGAGGACTCAGGATTGCTCTCCAGGCCATACAGCAAAAGAAGGCCCTCATCTCGTGAGGACTGGGGCGTCTCGTGGGTATTCTCTAGCTGCGGCTCCAGTGTGGTGTTGCTCACGAGGTATAATGGGGAGCTCAGGGAGCCTCTCCTGTGGTGCCAGGGAAGTCAGGTTTCTATGCGCGTGGCTAGGGGGAGCGCGTCATTGCTCTCGAGTCATGGTAGGGGAATCGCACCTCAAGACGCGTTGAAGAAGGACTCTCGAGGTCTTTTACGGGTTGGGGCAGGAAACCCTTGGTTCCCTCGACTTGTGCCGGTGATCTCAGGAAGGTCTAAGGGTGCCTCTGAGAAGTCAGGGATACTGTGCAGTTGGGAGGGGTCTCTCGGGACTCCACTGGGTTCGGTGCAATGGAAGAGGGCCTCATCTCGAGTGGAGGCAGGAAACTCATGTTTCCTCTCCTGACTTCCCCTGGGCCAGATCTGACTCGGATCACAGTTTCGCTGCAGAGTTCGAACAGGAGAGTCAGGCCTCGTCTTGTGTGGAGGAATGGAACTCTGCTTGCCTCTCCAGTTGTTCACGGGGTGACAGGTCACTTCTCGAGCTGTGTGTGGTACCTGCGGGTTTCTCCGGACGATACCCAGGGGTGTCAGTGCCCCTAAGTGTTGTGCCTTCATCAAAAGGGTTATCTTCAAAGAGGTGTCCGGGCATCAGGATCTTATCAAGAGCGGACCGGGAAATCGGGGTCTTTCGGCATGTGTCACCATCCACGTGGCTATGTCTCGAATATCCTCGTGAGACCGGCCTCATCCTGAGATGCACCGGGAAAGGCGGGAACCCCTTCAAGACAAAACAGGGGAATCGACCCTCCTGTCGCAATCAGGAGGGGAGAAGGGGCCCAGATGTAGTGGTGCCGGGAACCTCGGTGTTCTCCTCGAGTCAGACTGGTGTGTCGAGGAACTTTTGAGGGCGCATCAAGGGTGCCAATACCGTTTCGCACTTCAAGACGGAACGTGGGACTTCTCTTGAGACGCTGTAGGGGGCAAGGGCCTCATCTTGGGATGACGGGGGAACCACGTGGCGTTTCTCGAGTTGTGGAGGGATTCTCGAGTTTCGACGGGGAATACAGTCTTCCTCATGTGTTGGGCCAGGGAAGTCCTATCTTCCATACGAGTTTAAAGGGAGAGATGGGGATTGCTCTCGAGTCACTGCAGGGCAAAATAGACCTCATCTAGGCTTGTGTCCAGGACTTAATGCTCGTCCCTAGGGGCGACAGGGATCTTGGGGTTGCATACCAGACTCACCCGGGGAATCAGGCCTCGTCTCGAGGGGAAGCAAAGAACTCCGCTGTCCTTTTGAGTCGCGATGGGTATCTCTTGGAGCCCACTGTGTGCCCTAAAGGGAGTCAAGCCTCCTGTGGTGTTTGGATAGAGGACTCGGGATTCCTCTCCAGGCCATGCAGGAAAAGAAGGCCCTCATCTCGCGATGATGGCGGCGTCTCGTGGGTTTTCTAGACTGCTGCGCTAGTGCCGGGTTTCTGACGAGGTACGAGAGGGAGCTCAGGGAGCCTCTCGTGTGGCGCCAGGGAAGTCAGGTCCCCATGAGATGGCTAGGGGGAGCTCGTCATTGCTCTCGAGTCATGGTAGGGTTATCGGGCCTCAAGACGGGTTGAAGAAGGACTCTCGAGGTCTTTCTCGGGTCACTGCCTAAAACCCAGGGTTCCCTTGACTTGTGCCTGCGACCTCAGGGAGCTTCTCAGAGTGCCTCTGAGAAGTCAGGGATACTGTGCAGTTTGGAGGGGCCTCTCGAGACTCCTCTGCATTTGGTGGAATGTAAGAGGGACTCATCTCGAGTTGAAGCAGGAACCTCAGTGTTCCTCTCCATTTCTGACTCATATCGCAAGGTCCCTGCATGTTGGTACAGTAGAGTCAGGCCTCGTCTTTTCTGGAGGATGGGACTCCTCTTGCCTCTCGAGTTGTTCTCGAGGTGACAGGCCACTTGTCGAGCTGTGTGTGTAACCTGCCCGTTTTTCCGGATGATGCACAGGTGTGTTAGTGCCCCTTCGTGTTGTACCTTCATACTCAAGGCTGCCTTCCAAGAGGTGTCCGAGCATCGGATTCTTATCAAGAGCGGACCGGGAAATTGGAGTCTTTCAGCAAGTGGCACCACCCATAAAGCTACGTATCGAATTTCCTCATGAGACCGGCCTCATCCTGAGTTGTGCAGGGAAGGTCGGGCCCCCTTGCAGACAAAGCAGGGGAATCGACCCACCGGTCACGATCAGGAGGGGAGAAGGGGCTTAAATGAAGTGGTGCCGGGAACCTCGGTGTTCCCCTTGAATGAGACCGGCGTGTTGGGGGACTTTTGGGGTCGCATCAAGGGTGACAAGTACCGTTTTGCATTTCAAGACGGAACCTGGGACATCTTTTGAAACGCTGTAGCGGGCAAGGGCCTCATCTTGCGATGACGGGAGAACCACGTGGTTTTGCTCGAGTTGCGGCGGGATTCTCGAGTTATGACCGGGAATTTAGGCTTCCTTTTGTTGGCCTTGAAATCCAATCTTCCATTCGGGTTGCGAGGGGGAGCTGGGGATTGCGCTAGAGTCACTGCAGGGCAAAAGAGACCTAATCTAGGCTTGTGTCCGGGATCTAACGTTGCTCTCCAGGGGCGACAGGGATCTCGGGTTTGCATTCCAGTCTCAACCGGGGAGTCAGTTCTCACCTCGAGGGTAAGCAAAGAATTCCGCTCTCGTCTCGAGTCGCGATGGGTATCTCTTGGAGCCCACTGTGTGTACTAAAGGGAGTCAAGCCTCCTGTGGAGTTTGGAGAGAGGACTCGGGATTGGACTCCAGGCCATGCAGGAAAAGAAGGCCCTCATCTCGAGATGACGGTGGCGTCTCGTGGGTTTTCTCGAGCTGCGGCGCCAGTGTGAGGTGTCTCATGAAGTACCACGGGGATCTCAGGGAGCCTCTTGTATGGCGCCAGGAAAATCCAGTATTCCATTCGAGTTGCAAGTTAGAACTGGGGATTGCTCTCCAGTCACTGCAGGGCAAAATAGACCTCATCTACGCTTGTGTCCAGGACCTAGTGTTCCACTACTGGGCCGACAGGGATCTCAGGGTTGCATTCTCGACTCACCCGGAGAGTCAGGCCTCGTCTTGAGGGGAAAAAAAGGACTCCGCTCTCCTGTCGAGTCGCGACGGGTATCTCTTGGAGCCCACTGCATGGCGTAAAGGGAGTGAAGCCTCCTATGGAGTTTGGAGATGACTCGGGATTGTTTTCCTGGCCATGCAGGAAAAAAGGCCCTCATCTCGCGATGACGGGGGCATCTCGTGGGTTTTCTCCAGCTGTGGCGCCAGTATCAGATTTCTCACGAGGTACAACGGGGAGCTCAGAGAGCCTCTCGTGTGGTGCTAGGGACGTCAGGTCTCCGTGCGTGTGGTGAAGGGGAGTGCGTGATTGCTCTCGAGTCATAGTAGGCGAATCGGGCCTCAAGACGCATTGAAGAAGGACTCTCGAGGTCTTTCTCGGGTTGCGGCAGGGAACCCTGGGTTCCCTTGATTTGTGTCGGTGACCTCAGGCAACTTCTAAGGGTGCCTCTGAGAAGTCAGGGACACTGTGGATTTGGGAGGGGCCTTTTGTTACTCAACTGGGTTTGGTGCAATTGAAGAGGGCCTCATCTCGAATGGAGGCAGGAACCTCAGGGGTCCTCTCCATTTCTTATTCAGGTCGCAGGGTACCTGCAGAGTATGGACAAGAGAGTCACGCCTCGTCTTCTGTGGAGGAATGGATTTCCCCTTGCCTTTCGAGTTGTTCACGGAGTGACAGGCCACTTGTTGAGCTGAGTGTGGAACCTGCGTGTTTTTCTGGACGATGCACGGGGGTGTCAGTGCCCCTTCGTGTTGTGCCTTCAGCCACAGGGTTGCCTTCAAAGAGGTTTCCGGGCATCGGGTTCTTTTCAAGAGCGTACCGGAAAATTGGGGTCTTTCAGCATGTGGTACCACCCACGAAGCTACGTCTCGAATTTCCTCGGGAGACCGGCCTCATCCTGAGGTTCGCCGGGAAGCTCGGGAACCCCTTGCAGACAAAGCAGGGGAATCGACCCACCGGTCGCGATCAGAAGGGGAGAAGGGGCTCAGATGAAGTGGTGCCGGGAACCTCGGTGGTCCCCTCGAGTGAGACCGGTATGTCACGGCACTTTTGAGGTCGCATCAAGGGTGCCAAGTACAGTTTCGCACTTCAAGACGGAACGTGGGAATTCTCTGGAGATGCTGTAGCGGGCAAGGGCCTCATATTGCGATGACGAGGGAAACACGTGGTTTTTCTCGAGTTGAGGCGGGATTCTCGAGTTACAACGGGGAATTCAGGCTTCCTCTTGTGTTGGCCCAGGAAGTCCAATCTTCCATTCAACTTGTCAGAGAGAGCTGGGGGTTGCTCTCGAGTCACTTCAGGGCAAAGAGTCCTCATCTAGGCTTGGGTCCAGGACGTAATGTTCCTCTCCAGGGGCGACAGGGATATCGGGGTCGCATTCCAGTCTCACCCGGTGGGTCACGCCTCATCTCGAGTGGAAGCAAAGGACTCCACTATCCTCTCGAGTCGGGACGCGTAACTCTTGGAGCCCAATGAGTGGCCTAAAGGGAGTCAAGCGTCCTGTGTAGCTTGGACAGAAGGTTCACGCTTGATCTGCATACCATGCAGTTAAAGATGGCCCTCCTCTCGTGATGACGGGGGCGTCTCATGGGTTTTCTCGAGCTGCGGCGCCAGTGTGGGGTTTCTCACGAGATATGATGGGGAGTTCAGGGAGCCTCTCGTGCGGCGCCAGAGAAGCCTGACTCCATGCGTGTGGCCAGGCAGATCGCGTCATTGCTCTCGAGTCATGGGAGGGACTAGGGCCTCAAGAGGCATTTAAGAAGGACTCTCAAGGTCTTCCTTGGGTTGGGGCGGGAAACACTCGTTTCCCTCGACCTCTACAGGGGACCTTAGGGAACTTCCCAGGTGCCTCTGAGAGGTGAGGGATACTGAGGAGTTAGAGGGGCCTCTCGGGACTCCACTAGGTTTGACGAAATGAAAGAGGGCCTCATCTCGATTGGAGGCAGGAACCTCAGGCTTCCTCTCCATTTCTGACTCCGACCGCAGGGTCCCTGCAGAGTTGGGACAGGAGAGTCAGGCCTCGTCTTGTCTGAGTAACGGAACTCTGCTTGCCTCTCGAGTCGTTCAGGGGGTCTCAGGGCCCTTGACAAGCTGTGTGTGGAACCTGCGGGTGTTTCCAGAAGATGCATGGGGGTGTCAGTGCCCCTTCGTTTTATGCATTCCCCCACAGGGTTTCCTTCAAAGAGGTGTCCGGGCATCGGGTTCATTTCAAGAGCGGACAGGAAAATCGGGGTCATTCGGCATGTGGCACCACCCACGTGGCTCATCTCGAATTTCCTCGTGAGACCAGCATCATCCTGAGGTGCGCCGGGAAGGCCGGGAACACCTTCCACACAAAGTAGGGGAATCGATTCTCCTGTCGCGATCAGGAGGGGAGATGGGGCTCAGATGAAGTGGTGCCGGGAACCTCGGTGTTCCACTCGAGGGAACCCGGCGTTTCAGGGAACTTTAGGGGTCGCAACAAGGGAGCCAAGTACCGTTTCCCACTTCAGGACGGAACATGGGAATTCCCTGGAGACGCTGTAGCGGGCAAGGGCCTCATCCTGTGAAGACGTTGGAACCACGTCGTTTTTCTCGAGTTGCATCGGGATTCTCGAAAACGACAGGAATTTCAGGCTTCCTCTTGGGTTGGCCCTGGGAAGCCCAATCTTCAATTCGAGTTGCGATTGAAAGCTGGGGGTTCTGCTCGAGTCACTACAGGGCCAAAGAGACGTCATCGAGACATGTGTCCAGGACCTAATATTCCTCTCAAGGGAAGACAGGGATCACGGGTTTCCATTCCAGACTCCCCCGGGGGGTCAGGACTCGCCTGGAGGGGAAGCAAAGGACTCCGCTTTCCTCTCAAGTCGCGACACGGATCTCTTGGAGCCCACTGAGTGGACTCAAGGGTGTCGAGCCTCCTCTTCAGTTTGGAGAGAGGACTCGGGATTGCTCTCCAGGCCAGGCAGGAAAAGAAGGCCCTCATCTCGCGATGACGGGGGCGTCTCATGGGTTTCCTCAGGCTGCTGTGCCCATGGGGGTTTTCTCACGAGGCACGACGAGGACCTCAGGGAGCCTCTCGTGCGGCGCCAGGGAAGTCAGGTCTCCATGCGCATGGCGAGGGGGAGCTGGTCATCACTCTCGAGTCATGGGAAACGGCTAGGTCCTCAAGAGGCGTTGAAGAAGGACTCTCGAGGTCTTTCTCGGGTTGCGGCGGGAAACCCTCGTTTCCCTCGACTTCTGCAGGGGACCTTAGGGAACTTCCCATGGTGCCTCTGAGAGGTGAGGGATGCTGTGTAGTTGGCAGGGCCTCTCGGGACTCTGCTGGGTTCGGCGCAATGGAAGAGGGCCTCATCTCGAGGGGAGGCAGGAACCTCAGTCTTCCTCTCGGTTTCGGACTCCGACTGCACGGTCCCTGCAGTGTTGTTACAGGAGAGTCATGCCTCGTCTTGTCTGAGGAATGGAATTCTGGTTGCCTCTCGAGTTGTTCCGGGAGTCTCAGGCCCCTTGTTGAGCTGTGTGTAGACCCTGCGGGTTTTTCCGGATGATGCACGGGGGTGTCAGTGCCCCTTCGTGTTGTGCCTTCACCCACAGGGTTGCCTTCGAAGAGGTGTCCAGGCATCGGGTTCTTATCAAGAGCGGACCGGAAAATCGGAGTCGTTCGGCATGTGGCACCTCACACGTGGCTAGTCTCGAGTTTCCTCCTGAGACCGGCCTCATCCTGAGGTGCGCCAGGAAGGCCGGGAACCCCTTCCAGACAAAGCAGGGGAATCGACTCTCCTGTCGCGATCAGGAGGGGAGAAGGGGCTCAGATGAAGTGGTGCCGGGACCCTCGGTGTTCCCCTCGAGGGAACCCAGCGTGTCGGGGAACTTTTGCGGTCGAATCAAGGGTGTCAAGTACCGTTTCGCCCTTCAGGGTGGAACATGGGACTTCCCTGGAGACACCGGGAACTTCGGTGTTCCCCTGGAGTGAGACCGGTATGTTGGGGAACTTTGGGGTCGCATCAAGGGTGCCAAGTAGCATTTCGAACTTTTAAGATGGAACGTGGGACTTCTCTTGAGACTCTAGCTGGCAAGGGCCTCATATTGGGATGAAGGGGGAACCACATGGTTTTTAAGACTTGAGGCTGAATTCTCGAATTACGATGGGAAATTCAGACTTCCTCTTGTGTTGACCGTGGGAAGACCAATCTTCCATTCAAATTGTGAGGGAGAGATGGAGGTTGCTCTCGAGTCACTGTAGGGCAAAATAGACCTCATCTAGGCTTGTGTCTAGGACATAATGTTCCACTCCAGAGGTGACATGGATCTCGGGGTTGCATTCCAAACTCACCCGGGGAGTCAGGCCTCGTCTCGAGGGAAGCAAAGGATTCCGCTCTCCTCTCGAGTCGCACCGGGTATTTCTTGGAACCAACTGAGTGGCCTAAAGGGAGTCAATACTCCTGTGAAGTTTGGAGAGAGGACCAGGGATTGCTCTCCAGGTCAGGCAGGAAAAGAAGGCCCCCATCTCTCCTTGACGGGGGCATCTTGTGGTTTTTCTCGAACTGCGGCGCCAGTGTGGGTTTTCTCACGAGGTACGATGGGGTACTCAGGGAGCCTCTTGTGTGGTACTAGGGAAGTCAGTTTTCCTGCTTGTGGCGAGGGGAGCGCGTCCTTGCTCTGGAGTCATGGTAGGGGAATCGGGCATCAAGAGACGTTGAAAAAGGACTCTCCAAGTCTTTCTCGGGTTACTTCAGGAAACTCTGGGTTCCCTCGACTTGTGCCAGTGACCTCAGGTAGCTTCTCAGGGAGCCTCTGAGAATTCAGGGATACTGTGGTGTTGGGAGGGGCCTCTCGGGACACCACTGAGTTTGGTTCAATGGAAGAGGGCCTCTTCTCTAGTTGAGGCAGGAACCTCAGGGTTCCTCTCCATTTCTGACTCCAATTGCAGGGTCCCTGAAGAGTTGGGACAGGAGAGTAAGGCCTCGTCTTGTGTGAAGGAATGCAACTTCACTTGCCTCTCGAGTTGTTCACGAGGTGACAGTCCACATTTGGAGCTGTGAGTGGAATCTGCAGGTTTTTCCAGACGATGCATGGGGATGTCAGTGTCCCTTCGTGTTGTGCCTTCATCCACAGGGTTGCCTTCGAAGAGATGTCCGGGCGTCAGGTTCTTATCTAGAGTGGACCGGGAATTCGGGATCTTTCAGCATATGGCACCAACCATGAGGCTACTTTTCGAATTTCCTCATGAGACCGGCCTCATCTGGAGGTTCGCGGGGAACGTCGGGAACCCCTTGCAGACAAAACATGGGAATCGACCCTTCTGTCGCGATCAGGAGGGGTGAAGGGGCTCACAGGAAGTGGTGCCGTGAACTTTGGTGTTTCCCTCGAGTGAGACCGGTATGTCAGGGAACTTTGGGGGTCGCATCAAGGGTGCCAAGTACCGTTTTGTACTTCAGGATGGAACGTGGGATTTCCCTTGATACGCTGTAGCGGCCAAGGGCCTCATCTTGCGATGACGGGGGAGCCACGTGGTTTTTCTCGAGTTGCGGCGGGATTCTCGAGTTACGACGGGGATTTCAGGCTTCCTCTTGTGTTGGGCCAGGGAAGTCCAATCATCCATTCGAGTTGCGAGGGAGAGCTGGGGGTTGCGCTCGAGTCACTGCAGGGCAAAGGAGACCTCATCTAGGCTTGTGTCCAGGACCTAATGTTCCTCTCCAAGGGCCACAGGGATCTCAGGTTTGCATTCCAGACTCACCCAGGGAGTCAGGCCTCATGTCGAAGGGAAGCAAAGGACTCCGCTCTCCTTTTGAGTCGAGACGGGCACCTCTTGGAGCCCACTTTGTGGCCTAAAGGGAGTCAAGCCTCCTGTGAAGTTTGGAGAGAGGACTTGGGACTGCTCTCCAGGCCATGCAGGAAAAGATGGCCCTCATCTCGCGATGACGGAGGGATCTTGTGGGTTTTCTCGAGCTGCGGCGCCAGTGTGGGGTTTCTCACGAGGTATGACGGGGAGCTCAGGGAGCCTCTCGTGCGGCGCCAGGGAAGTCAGGTCTGCATGCGCGTGGCGAGGGGGAGTGCGTCATGGCTCTCGAGTCAAGGGAGGGGATTAGGGCCTCGAGACGCGTTGAAGAAGGACTCTCGAGGTCTTTCTCGGGGGGCGGCGGGAAACCCTCGTTTCCCTCGCCTTCTGCCGGGGACCTTAGGGAACTTCACAGGGTTCCTCTGAGAGGCGAGGGATCCTATGGAGGTGGGGTGGGCCCCTCGGGGCTCCGCTGGGTCTGGCGCAACGGAAGAGGGCCTCACCTCGAGGGGAGGCAGGAACCTCAGGCTTCCTCTCCGTTTCGGACTCCGACCGCAGGGTCCCTGCAGAGTTGGGACTGGAGATTCAGGCCTCGTCTTGTCTGAGGAAGGGAACCCCGCTGGCCTCTCGAGTTGCTCAGGGGGTCTCAGGCACCTCGTCGAGCTGTGTGTGGAACCCGCGGGTCTTTGCGGACGATGCACGGGGGTGGCAGTGCCCGTTGGTGTTGTGCCTTCACCCACAGGGTTGCCTTCGAAGAGGGGTCCGGGCCTCGGGTCCTTCTCAAGAGCGGACCGGGGAATCGGGGTCGTTCGGCATGTGGCCCCACCCACGTGGCTCGTCTCGAATTTCCTCGTGAGACCGGCCTCATCCTTAAGTGCCCCGGGAAGGCCTGGAACCCCTTTCAGACCACGCAGGGGAATCGACTCTCCTGTCGCAATCAGGAGGGGAGAAGGGGCTCAGAGGAAGCGGTTGCGGGACCCTCGGTGTTCACCTCGAGGTAACCCGGCGTGTCGGGGAACTTTTGAGGGTCGCATGAAGGCTGGCAGGATCCTTTCCGCCCTTCAGGGCGGAAGAGGGGACTTCCCTTGAGACGCCGTCGCGGGCAAGGGTCTCATCTTGCCAAGAGTTGGGAACCACGTGGTTTTTCTCGAGTTGCGGCGGGATTCTCGAGTTACAATGGGGATCTCAGCCTTCCTCTTGGGTTGGCCCTGGGAAGCCCAATCTTCCCCTCGAGTTGCAAGGGAAATCTGGGGGTTGCGCTCGAGTCACTGCAGGGCCGAAGAGACCTCACCTAGGCGTGTGTCCAGGACCTACTATTTCTCTCCAGGGAAAGCAGGCATCTCGGGGTTGCATTCCAGGCTCCCCCGGGGAGTCAGACCTCGTCTCGAGGGGAAGCCAAGGACTCCGCTCTCCTCTCGAGTCGCGACAAGGATCTGTTGGAGCCCCCTGAGCGGCCTCAACGGAGTCCAGCCTGCTCTTCAGTTTGGAGAGAGGATTCGTGATTGGTCTCCAGGCCATGCAGGAATATAAGGCCCTCATCTCGCGATGACCGGGGTGTCTCATGTGTTTCCTCGAGCTGCCTCGGCAGTGTGGGTTTCCTCACGAGGTACGATGAGGATCTCAGGGAGCCTCTCGTGCAGTGCCAGGTTAGTCAGGTCTCCATGCGCGTGAAGAGGGGGCGCGTGTCATGGCTCTCGAGTCATGGTAGGGGAATCGCGACTCAACACATTTTGAAGCACTCTCGAGGTCTTTCTCAAGTCATGGCAGAAAACCCAGGGTTCCCTCGACTTGTGCCTGTGACCTCAGGGAGCTTCTCATTGTGCCTCTAAGAACTCAGGGATACTGTGGAGTTGGTAGGGGCCTCTCGGGACTCCACTGGGTGTGGTGCAATGGAAGAGGGCCTCATCTCGAGTGCACGCAGGAACCTCAGGCTTCCTCTCCGTTTCTGACTCGGATCCCATGGTCCCTGCAGAGTAGGGACAAGAGAGTCACACCTAGTCTTCTGTTGAGGAATGGACCTTCGTTTGCCTTTCGAGTTGTTTACAGGGTGACAGGCCACTTGTCGAAATGTCTGTGGGACCTGCGGGTTTTTCTGGAAGATGCACGCGGGTGTCAGTGCCCCTTCGTGTTGTGCCTTCATCCACAGGTTTTCCTTCAAAGAGGTGTGCTGGCATCGGGTTCTTTTCAAGAGTGGACCGTGAAATTGGGGTCTTTCGGCATGTGGCACCACCCACGAGGCTACGTCTCGAACTTCCTCATGAGACCGGCCTCATCCTGAGGTGCGCCCGGAAGGTCGGGAACCCCTTGCAGACAGAGAAGGGGAGTCGACCCTCCTGTCGCAATCAGGAGAGGAGAAGGGGTCAGATGAAGTGGTGCCGGGAACCTCGGTGTTCCCCTTGAGTGACTCTGGTATGTCGCGGAACTTTTGGGGTCGCATCAAGGGTGCCAAGTACCGTTTCGCACTTCAGGATGGAACGTGGGACTTCTCTTGAGATGCTGTAGCGGACAAAGGGCCTCATCTTGCGATGACGAGGGAAGCACGTGGATTTTCTCGAGTTTCGGTGGGATTCTCGACTTACGACGGGGAATTCAGGCTTCCTCTTGTGTTGGCCCAGGAAGTCTAATCTTCCATTCGAGTTGCCAGGGAGAGCTGTGGATTGGGCTCCATTCACTGAAGGGCAAACTAGACCTCATCTAGGCTTGTATCCAGGACTTAATGTTCCTCTCCGTAGGCGACAGGGATTTGGGGTTGCATTCCATACTCACCCAGGGAGTCAGGCCTCATCTCGAGGGGAAGCAAAGGACTCCACTCTCTTCTCGAGCCGAGACAGGTATCTCTTGGAGCCCACTGAGTGGTCTTTGCTCTGTAGGAGAGCTCTAGTGTAGATAAGCCTGTACATAAGTGAACACAGACATTCTGTGTGCATGTTGCTGCGTACCCAAAATAGGGCCACAAGGAGCCTCATGCTCTCCATGCGGCGCGGAAGCTGTGCAGCCACGCAGCAGCTGAAGAATCCAACCAATTGCTCTTTTCTTACCTCTGACAGAGCTCGCATTGCCGTAGCCCTTGGCAGTTTGGAAACACTGGACCCTAACCCCTCTCAAAGTAGGCCTGGGTTCTAGTTCGAATAGAAAGTCAATAGCGGAGCTGAGGACAGTAACGCGGCAGTCATTTATCACACGCTCCTGCAGCCTGCTACTACAGGGACACTAACGCTAGAAGCTAGGAATGTCTTTGCAAGGTGCGCAAAGGACAAGGGAGAACCTCGACCCTGACTCTAGTATTTCAGTCCCCTGAGCAGATCTGAGGTTCTCCCGCTGTAGAAGCTAACCCATTCCTTTCAAATACAGGCTTCCTAACACAGGGCCAGTTGGCTGCTTGCTCTTCCACGAAGCAGGCTTCCTTAACTTGCAAACTGCGAATTCCGCTTAACAGCCTGGAGGAAAAATCGCTTCTTGGAAGATTTTTTTCAGAGGCTGTATCCCCGGAGCTGGGGCCAAGCTAGGGGACCCCTACTGGCAAGGGAAGGCAAAACCACATCCAATGTCTTTGCTCTGGAGGACAGCTTTGGTGAGCCTAAGTCTTTCAGGAATATTTCTGGCTCCAACAGAGTCAAATTCTGTGTGTGAAGCTGCACAGCCAAAATAGGGGAACAGAGAGCCTGATTCTCTCTGTGTAGCTTTGAAGCTGTCATTCAAACAACAGCTTGAGAATCCATACAATGCTCTCCCTTACTGCTAAGAGAATTCTCATTGCTGTAGTCCTTGACAGTTTGTAGAAATCCGCACCCTAACCCTTCTCCAAGTAGGCCTGGGTCCTAGCTCGGAACAACAGGCAACGGCGGATCTGAGGCCAGTAAGGCACAAGTGAGGTCTCACACACTCTTGCAGCCTGATCGTCCAGGAGCAGTAAGGCCTCTTTTTCCCTGCAGGAGGCTCGCTTGCCTTGCCTCCTGTGAACTGCATTTCCCAGCCTGGGCGCAAAGCTGTTCCTGGAGATTTTTTCTCAGGGGCTGTTTCCCTGGAGCTGGGTCGGACCTCGGGGGCCCAACTCACAGGGGAAGACAAAACCACATGGACAGGTCTATGCTCTGTAGGAGAGCTCTAGTGAACCTCATCTCTCAGGAACATTCTTGGCTTCTACAGAGACACCTCTGTGCATGAAGCTACACACCCAACATAGTGGCAAAGGGAGTCTGATTCTCTCCGTGGGTGCTGATGCTTTGTGGCAAAGCACCTGCTAAGAATCCATCCGCATAGGCTTCCCTCACTTTGACAGAGGTCTCATTGCTGTAGTCCTTGGCAGTTTGGAAAGAAGCAGACCCTTACCCTTCACCAAGTAGGCCCTTGTCCTTGTTTGAATGGAAAGGCAGTAGCTGAGCTGAGGCCAGTAAGGCGCCAGTCAAGTCTGACATATTCCCGATGCCTGCTCCTTCATGGAAAATAACGTTAGAATCTGGGAATGTCTTTGCAAGGCTGGCAAAGGGCAGTCAGGAACCTCGACCCTGACTCTGGAATTTCTATCTTCTCAGCACATCCGGAGGTCTCGGTCAGGAGAAACTAACCCATTCCTTGCAAATAGAGGCTTCCAAACACAGGCCGGTTGTCTGTCTCTTCTTGCCGAAGGAAGCTTGCTTATCCCACCTCCTGCGAACTCCGCTTCCCAGCCTGGGGGATAAGAGGTTCTTGGAGATCTTTTCTCAGAGGCTGTTTCCACGGAGCACGGGCCGATCCCGGAGACCCACACGCACAGGGGAAGGGAAAACCGCATGGATAAGTCTTTGCTCTCTAGGAGTGCTCTAGTGAACCTCAGTCTATGCGGAATGTTCTTGGCTCCAACGGGGACATCTCTGTGTGGGAAGCTGCATAGCCAACATAGAGACACAGAGACCTGATTCTCTCTGTGCAGCTTTGACGCTGTCGTTCAAACAACAAATTGAGAATCCACACAATGCTCTCCCTTACCACTGAGAGAGTTATCATTGCTGTAGCCCTTCGCAGTTTCTGGAAATCGGCACACAAACACTTCTCCAAGTAGGCCTGGGTTCAAGTTCAGATGAACATGCAATAGCGGAGCTGAGGCCAGTAAGGCACCAGTCAGGTGTCACACACTCTGGCAGCCTGCTCCTCCAGGGACAGTAAGGCCTCTATTTCCCTTCAGGAGGCTCGCTTGCCTTACTTCCTGTGAACAGCGTTTCCCAGCCTGGGCGGAAAGCAGTTCCTGGAGATCTTTTCTCAGGGGCTGTTTCCCCGGAGTTGGGGCGGACCTCGGGGACCCAACTCACAGGGGAAGGCAAAACCAAATGGACAGGTCTATGCTCTGTAGGAGATCTCTAGTGAACTGCCGGGGTCCAGCCCCAGCTGATCCAGGGTATTCGAAGCAGAGACGGCGTAGGCGAGGGTCAGGGAACAACTGCTTAATTAAACGTTAATTAAGGATATAAAGAGTAATAAAATGAGGATAGCTCAGTAGGAAAATTCAGTGGAGAAAAGAGGCTGAGTAGCTTGGTTTACGCGGGGGACCAATAAAACTTCAAGACAAGAAGCTTGCACCACTTACGTAGGCCGCAGGCGTCCTTCCGTTCTCCCGAAGGAGAGGAGACACTGAGGCCTCCCCGGTCGGATCTTAGAACCCCAGGCAAAATTAGTAAGCTTGGTGGGTTCCGCGCTCCAGATGGAGACTCAACCAGAGTGAGAGAGAGAGAGAGACATGGGGAGACCAGTATTTCGAGAAACTGATCCCAATTCTTTATTTTCCATGGTCTACTTTTATACACTGAGATGTTATGCAAAAGTCATGTGGGGTCAGCAGTCCTGACTTTTATCAAAGTCAGGTGCTTCATACAAAAGTATACAGAGGTCTTAGGGGTGTTACATCATCTTCTGGCCGGGGGGCCTGCTGACAATTTACGACCCTCTCCTTGTGACAGCGGTCAGTCAACCAGGACACTTATTTCTCCAGGGGTGATTATTCTTAAAACAGACGCCACCCAAATAAAGTTACATTCCTATAGGGTGAGGGTGTAGTGGGTTTTAGTTAAGGAAAGAATTTACTTAGCCTAAGGTCTAACGTGATTTATATCAAAGGTTAATACTTATTTCTTCTATATATTCATTAATGTGTATAAGGGCAGGGGATGTGGAGACTTAGCAGTAAACATCAGCTCAACAAATGAAAAACCCTTCACCAATATGATTTCTAATCAGCCCATTATACTTATACTAATAATTTTCTAACTTTTCTAAGGAACCTGTTTTTAGAAGGTTTAAAGCATCTCGTGCCTCTCATGGTTGGGAGGCTGTGAGCAATCACATGTGGCCGGACAAGCCTGTCAGGCAGGCTAGAGAACCTTCAGAGGAGTTTGTAGGTTAAAACACTCTTGTCACACCCAGGGGTTTTTATCAACTGGAGCTCTAGGTTAACTCCTTCTCCAAAAGAGGTGGTGGGGGACAGCCCCCCGTAAAGTCAGAGGTGTAGGTGAGAGCACAAAATAGTAAGGTAGGCAGGCTCTGGTGATGGGGGTAGATGCTCGAGGATTTCCAGGGGGACTCCTGAGGCTCGATCCCGCCTTTGCGTATGTCGAGCCTCCTTCCTCATGACCTTTGCCATGGGCGGAGTGCCTCACTCTGGCCCCCAACAGTGAACCTCCTCTCTCAGGAACATTCTTGTCTCCTATCGAGACACCTCTGTGTGTAGCTACACACGCAACGTAGGGGCAAAGGGAGCCAGATTCTTTCCGTGGGGTGCTGATGCTTTGTGGCAAAGCACCTGCTTGAGAATCCATCAGCTTACGCTTCCCTCGCCTTGACAGGGGTCTCATTGCTGTAGCCCTTGGCAGTTTGGAAAGAAGAGGACCCTTACCTTTCATAAAGTGGGCCCTTTTCCTAGTTTGAAAGGAAAGGCAAGAGCTGAGCTGAGGCCATAAGGCGCCAGTCAAGTCTGACATATTCCCGAAGCCTGCTCCTTCATGGAAAATAACGCTGGAATCTAGGAATGTCTCTGCAAGGCTGGCAAAGGGCAGTCAGGAGCCTGCACCCTGCCTCTGGAATTACCGATTTCTGAGCAGATCTGGAGGTCTCCTTTAGGAGAATCTAACTCATTCCTTCCATATTGAGACTTCCAAAAACAGGCCGGTCGGCTGCCTCTTCGTGCCCGAAGGAGGCTTGCTTTTCCTGCCTCCTATGAACCCAGCTTCCCAGGCTCTGGGAAAAGCGGATCTTGAAGATCTTTTCTCAGGGGTTGTTTCCACGGAGCTGGGGCTAAGCCTGGAGACCCAAACTAACAGGGGAAGAAAAACCACATGTACAAGTCTTTGCTCTCTAGGAGAGCTCTAGTGAACTTCACTCTGTCACGAACATTCTTGATTCATATGGAGACACCCCTGTGTGCGAAGCTGCGTACCCAACATGGGGGCACAGAGAGCCTGATTCTCTCTGTGTAGCTTTAAAGATGTCGTTCAAAAAACACCTTGAAAATCCATACAATGCTCTTCCTTACCCGTGACAGAGTTCTCATTGCTGTAGCCCTTGGCAGTTTTTAGAAATCCGCACCCAAACCCTTCTCCAAGTAGTCCTGGGTCCTAGTTCGGAGGAACATGCAATGGCGGAGCTGAGGCCAGTAAGGCACCAGTCAGGTCTCACACACTCTGCAGCCTGATCGTCCAGGGACAGTAAGCCCTCTTTTTCCCTGCAGGAGGCTCACTTGACTTCCCTCCTGTGAGCTGCATTTCCCAGCCTGGGGGAAAAGAGGTCCCTGGAGATCTTTTCTCAGGGGCTCCTTCCCCGGAGCTGGGGAGGACCTCGAGGACCCAACTCACAGGGGAAGGCAAAAGCACATGGACAGGTCTATGCTCTGTAGGAGAGCTCTAGTGAACCTCATCTCTCAGGAACATTCTGGCCTCCTATAGAGACACCTCTGTATGTGAAGCTACACACCCAACATAGGGGCAAATGGAGCCTGATTCTCCCCGTGGGGTGCTGATGCTTTGTGGCAAAGCACCTGCTTGATGATCCATCCACTTAGGCTTCCCTCGCCTTGACAGAGGTCCCATTGCTGTAGCCCTTGGCAGTTTGGAAAGAAGAAGACCCTTACCCTTCATAAAGTAGGCCTTTGTCCTAGTTTGAATGGAAAGCTAATAGCTGATCTGAGGCCAATAAGGTGCCTGCCAAGTCTGACATACTCCCGTAGCCTTCACCTTCATGGAAAATAACTCTAGAATCTGGGAATGTCTTTGCAAGGCTGGCAAAGGGCAGTCAGGAACCAGCACCCTGCCTCTGGAATTACCGACTTCTGAGCAGATCTGGAGGTCTCCTTTAGGAGAAGCTAACCCATTCTTTCCAAATAGAGGCTTCCAAACAGGCCAGTTGGCTGCCTTTTCGCGCCCGAAGGAGGCCTGCTTTTCTCGCATCCTATGAAGCCCTGTTCCCAGCCTCTGGGAAAAGCGGATCTTGAAGATATTTTCTCAGGGGTTGTTTCTATGGAGCTGGGGCCGAGACCAGAGACCCAATCGCACAGGGGAAGGAAAACCACATGGACAAGTCTTTGCTCTCCAGGAGACCTCTAAGTGAAACTTACTGTGTCAGGAACGTTCTTGACTCCTATGGAGACACCCCTGTGTGTGAAGCTGTGTACCCAACAAGGGGGCACAAAGGGCCTGATTCTCTCTTTGCAGCTTTGAAGCTGTCGTTCAAACAACAGCTTGAGAATCCATAGAATGCTCTCCCTTACCTCTGAGAGACTTCTCATTGCTGTAGCCTTTGGCAGTTTTTACAAATCCGCACCCAAACCCTTCTCCAAGTAGTCCTGGGTCCTGGTTTGGATGGCCATGCAATGGCGGAGCTGAGGTCAGTAAGGCACCAGTCAGGTGTCACACACTCTGGCAGCCTGCTCCTCCAGGGACAGTAAGGCCTATTTTTCCCTGCAGGAGGCTCGCTTGCCTTGCCTCCTGTGAACTGCGTTTCCCAGCCTGGGCAAAAAGCGGTTCCTGGAGATCTTTTCTCAGGGGCTCTATCCCCAGAGCTGGGGTGGACCTCGGGGACCCATCTCACAGGGGAAGGAAAAACCACATGGACAGGTCTATGCTCTGTAGGAGACGTTAGTGTGTCTCATCTCTTATGAACACTCTTGGCTCGTACAGAGACACCTCTGTGTGTAAAGCTACACACCGAACATAGGGGCACAGGGAGCCTGATTCTCTCCGTGGGGTGCTGATGCTTTGTGGCAAAGCACCTGTTTGAGAATCCATCCGCTTACGCTTCCCTCGCCTTGACAGAGGTCTCATTGCTGTGTCTCTTGGCAGTTGGGAAAGAAGTAGACCCTTACCCTTCACCAAGTAGGCCCTGATCCTAGTTTGAAAGGAAAGGCAATAGCTGAGCTGAGGCCAGTAAGGCACCCGTCAACTCTGACATATTCCCGATGCCTGCTCCTTCATGGAAAATATTGCTAGAATCTAGGAATGTCTTTGCAAGGCTGGCAAAGGGCAGTCAGGAACCTCGACCCTGCCTCTGGAATTTCTATCTTCTGAGCAGATCTGGAGGTCTCCTTCTGGAGAAGCTAACCCATTCCTTGCAAATAGAGGCTTCCAAACACAGGCTAGTTGGCTGCCTCTTCTTGCCTGAAGGAGGCTTGCTTTTCCTGCCTCCTATGATCCCTGGTTCCCAGCATGGGGGAAAAGCAGATCTTGGAGATCTTTGCTCAGGGGTTGTTTCCACGGAGCTGGGGTTGTGCCCATAGACCCACACATACAGGGGAAGGCAAAACCACATGAACAAGTCTTTGCTCTCTAAGAGAGCTCTAGTGAACCTCAGTCTTTGACGAACGTTCTTGGCTCCTATGTGGACACCTCTGTGTGTGAAACTGCGTACCCAACATGGCGGCAGAGAGCCTGATTCTCTCTGTGCAGGTTTAATGCTGTCGTTCAGAAAACAGCTTGAGAATCCATACAATTCTCGCCCTTACCTCTGAGAGAGTTCTCATTGCAGTAGCCCTTGGCAGTTTGTAGAAATCTGCACCTAAACCCTTCTCCAAGTAGGCCTGAGTCCCAGTTCGGAGGAACAAGCAATGGCGGAGCTAAGACCAGTATGGCACCAGTCAGTTTTCACACACTCTGGCAGCCTGCTCCTCCAGGGACAGTAAGGCTTCTTTTTCTCTGCAGGAGGCTCACTTGCCTTACTTCCTGTGAACAGCTTTTCCCAGCCTGGGCGAAAAGCGGTTCCTGGAGATCTTTTCTCAGAGGCTGTTTTCTCGGAGCTGGGGTGGACCTCGGGCACCCAACTCACAGGGGAAGGCGAAACCACATGTACAGGTGAGCACTCTGTAGGAGAGCTCTTGTGAGCCTCATCTCTCAGGAACATTCTTGGCTCCTGTAGAGACACCACTGTGTGTGAATCTACACACCCCACATAGGGGCAAAGGGAGCCTGATTCTCTCCGTGGGGTGCTGATGCTTGGTGGCAAAGAACCTTCCTGATAATCCATCCGCTTATGCTTCCCTCGCATTTACGGAGGTCTCATTGCTGTAGCCCTCGGCAGTTTGGAAAGAAGAAGACCCTTACCCTTCATAAAGTAGGGCCTTGTCCTACTTTGAATGGAAAGGCAATAGCTGAGCTGAGGCCAATAAGGCACCAGTCAAGTCTGACATATTCCCAAAGCCTGCTTCTTCAGGAAGATAACTGTAGAATCTAGGAATGTCTTTGCAAGGCTGGCAAAGGGCAGTCAGGACCCTGCACACTGCCTCTGGAATTACCGACTTCTGAACAGATCTGGAGGTCCCCCTTAGGGGAAGCTAACCCATTCTTCCAAATAGAGGCTTCCAAACGCAGGCCGCTTGGCTGCCTCTTGCTCTCTGAAGGAGGCCTGCTTTTCCCGCCTCCTATGAACCCCACATCCCAGCCTCTGGGAAAAGCGGATCTTGAAGATCTTTTCTCAGGGGTTGTTTCCACGGAGCTGGGGCCGAGCCTGGAGCCCCAAACGCACAGGGGAAGAAAAACCACATGGACAAGTCTTTGCTCTCTAGGAGAGCTCTAGTGAACCTCACTCTGTCAGGAACGTTCTTGTTTCCTATGGAGACACCCCTGTCTGTGAAGCTGTGTACCGAACATGGAGACACAGAGTCTGATTCTCTCTGTGCAGCTTTGAAGCTGTCGTTCAAACAACAGCTTGAAAATCCATACAATGCTCTTCCTTACCCGTGACACAGTTCTCATTGCTATACCCCTTGGCAGTATTTAGAAATCCATACCCAAACCCTTCTCCTAGTAGGCCTGGGTCCTAGTTCGGAGGAACACGCAATGGCGGAGCTGAGGCCAGTAAGGCACCAGTCAGGTCTCACACACTCTGGCAGCCTGATCGTCCAGGGACACTAAGGCCTGTTGTGCCTTGCAGGAGGCTCGCTTGTGTTACCTCCTGTGAACTGCGTTTGCCAGCCTGGGGGAATAGCGGTCCCTGGAGATCTTTTCTCAGGGGCTCCTTCCCCTGAGCTGGGGCGGACCTCAGGGACCCAACTCACAGGGCAAGGCAAAACCATATGGACAGGTCTATGCTCTGTAGCAGACTTCTAGTGAACCTCATCTCTCAGGAACATTCTTGGCTCCTATAGAGACACTTCTGTGTGTGAAGCTGCGTACCTAACATAGGGGCACAGAGAGCCTGATTTTCTCAGTTCATTTTGACCCTGTCGTTCAGAAAACAGCTTGAGAATCCATAAAATGCTCTCCCTGACCGCTGAGAGAATTCTCACTGCTGTAGCCCTTGGCACTTTGTAGAAATCCGCACCCAAACGCTTCTCCAAATAGGCCTGGGTCCTAGTTCGGAGGAACAGGCAATGGTGGAACTGAGGCCAGCAAGGCAACAGTCAGGTTTTACACACTCTGGCAGCCTGCTCCTCCAGGGACAGTAAGGCCTCTTTTTCTCTGCAGGAGATTCGCTTGCCTTACTTCCTGTGAACAGCATTTCCCAGCCTCAGCGAAGCCGTTCCTGGAGATCTTTTCTCAGGGACAGTTTCCCCGGAGGTGTGGTGGACCTCGGGGACCCAACTCACAGGGGAAGGAAAAACCACATGGACAGGTCTATGCTCTGTAGGAGAGGCTTAGTGAACCTAATCTCTCAGGAACATTCTTGGCTCCTATAGAGACAACTCTGTGTGTGAAGCTACACTCCCAAGATTGGGGAACAGGGATCTTGGTTCTCTCCGTGGGGTGCTGATGCTTTGTAGCAAAGCACCTGCTTGAGAATCCGTCCTCTTAGGCTTCCCTCGCCTTGACAGAAGTCTCATTGCTGTAGCCCTTGGCAGTTTCAAAGAAGAAGACCCTTACACTTCATAAACTAGGCCCTTGTCCTAGTTTGAATGGAAAGGCAATAGCTGAGCTGAGGCCAATAAGGAGCCAGTCCCCTCTGACACATTCCCGAAGCCTGCTCCTTCATGGAATATAACTCTAGAATCTTGGAATGTCTTTGCAAGGCTGGCAAAGGGCAGTCAGGAACCAGCACCCTGCCTCTGGAATTACCGACTTCTGAGCAGATCTGGAGGTCTCCTTTAGGAGAAGCTAACCCATTCCTTCCAAATAGAGGCTTCAAAACACAGGCAGGTTGGCTGCATTTCGTGCCCGAAGGAGGCTTGCTTTTCTCTCCTCCTATGAACTCCAGTTCCCAGCCTCTGGGAAAAGCGTATCTTGAAGATATTTTCTCAGGGCTTATTTCCACGGAGCTGGGGCCGAGCCCGTGGCCCAAAGGCACAGGGGAAGGCAAGACCACATGGACAGGTCTATGCTCTGTAGCAGACCTCTAGTGAACCTCATCTCTCAGGAGCATTCTTGGCTCCTATAGAGACACCTCTGTGTGTGAAGCTGCGTACCTAACATAGGGGCACAGAGAGCCTTATTCTCTCTGTTCATTTTGACGCTGTCATTCAGAAAACAGCTTGAGAATCCATAAAATGCTCTCCCTTACCACTGAGAGAATTCTCACTGCTGTAGCCCTTGGCACTTTGTAGAAATCTGCACCCAAACGCTTTTCCAAGTAGGCCTGGGTGCTAGCTCGGATGAACAGGCAATGGCGGAGCTGAGGCCAGTAAGTCAACAGTCAGGTTTCACACACTCTGGCAGCCTGCTCCTCCAGGGACTGTAAGGCCTCTTTTACTCTGCAGGAGATTCGCTTGCCTTACTTCCTGTGAACAGCATTTCCCAGCCTCGGCGAAGCGGTTCCTGGAGATCTTTTCTCAGGGACAGTTTCCCCGGAGGTGTGGCGGACCTCGAGGACCCAACTCACAGGGGAAGGCAAAACCACATTGACAGGTCTATGCTCTGTAGGAGAGGTTTAGTGAACCTAATCTCTCAGGAACATTCTTGGCTCCTATACAGACAACTCTGTGTGTGAAGCTACACTCCCAACATTGGTGCACAGGGAGCTTGATTCTCTCCGTGGGGTGCTGATGCTTTGTGGCAAAGCACCTGCTTGAGAATCCATCCTCTTAGGCTTCCCTCACCTTGACAGAGGTCTCATTGCTGTAGCCCTTGGCAGTTTGCAAAGAAGAAGACCCTTACACTTCATAAAGTAGGGCCTTGCCCTAGTTTGAATGGAAAGGCAATAGCTGAGCTGAGGTCAATAAGGAGCCAGTCCCGTCTGACACATTCCCGAAGCCTGCTCCTTCATGGAAAATAACTCTAGAATCTAGGAATATCTTTGCAAGGCTAGCAAAGGGCAGTCAGGAACCAGTACCCTGCCTCTGGAATTACCAACTTCTGAGCAGATCTGGAGGTCTCCTTTAGGAGAAGCTAACCCATTCCTTCCAAATAGAGGCTTCAAAACACAGGCAGGTGGGCTGCGTTTTTGTTCCCGATGGAGGCTTGCTTTTCTCTCCTCCTACGAACCCCGGTTCCCAGACACTGGGAAAAGTGGATCTTGAAGATATTTTCTCAGGGGTTGTTTCCACGGAGCTGGGGCCGAGCCTGCAGACCCAAAGGCACAGGGGAAGGCAAGACCACATGGACAAGCCTTTGCTCTTTAGTATAGCTCTAATGAACCTCACCCTGTCAGGATCTTTCTTGATTCCTACGGAGACACACCTGTGTGTGAAGCTGCGGCTACAGAGAGCCTGATTCCCTCCGTTTACCGCTGAGTCTGCATTGCCAAGCAACAGCTTGGGAACGCAGCCTGGGGCGCTTCCCTTCCCTCGGACAGAACTCTCCTTGCGGTAGGCCTTGGTAGTTTGCATACAATGGGGCCCTAAGCCCTCTGCAAGTTGGCCTGGCTCCTAGGTCCAAAGGGCAGGCCAGAGCGGAGCTGAGGCTGTCAGGCTCCAGACACATCTCCCATACTCCTACATCCTGCTCCTACCCGGACGTGAACGCTAGAAGCTGGGAAGGTACCTGGACCGTGCAGGGGCGGGGCGAACGCGGGCGGCGTGGGGCGGGGGTCGGCTTCTGGCGGAGGTGGGGGCGGGCTTCCCAGTTGTGCTCTCAGAGGTGGACACTGAGGCTGAAAACTCGCCGGGAGCGCACCCGGGACTGGGTAAACCCGGGCTGCGGGGGTCGAGATTCAGATGGCTTTGGGTGGGGGTCGGTCCCAGTTGTGCTCCCGGGGTCGCCACTGCAGCTGGGAACGCGCAGGGAGCGCGGCAGGGGCGGGGCTAACCCTGGCGGAGCGGGGCGGGGTCGGCTCACGGGGGGGATGGGGAGGGGTTCCCAGTTGCGCTCTCGGGGGTTGCAACTGCGGCTGGGAACGCCCATTTCGTCCGCTCCTGGGTCCCCAAGGATCGCCATCCCGTGGGTGCAGCGGAGGGCTGCGGACCACAGGTAAGGGAACTGGGACTGCGTGGAGCAGGGAACCAAGTATTCCGCCATCTGTTGGCACATTCTCGGAGCTCCCCAACCTGGCGGTCGCAGAAAGGCCTTGCCTTTGGGGTCAAGGCCTTTACCGCTCCACCCCTCTGCTGAAAAATCTCAGAGTCTGCGCGGTTTTTCCAAGCAGCCTAGTGTCCGCTGGAAGTCCAAGGGACAGAACCCTGAACTCTGGCCGGCTGGCCCAGCCCTCTTCTGGCACTTTGTAAGCCAGCGGGCCCTTGAGCACCTGCTGGGATGGGAAAGGGAAGGGTCCATGGATTGCACCCTAGAAACTTAGTAGGGTGCATGGATTTCAAACCCTGGTGGCCGCCCAGGCAGCAAAGAACTGGGGAGGGCAACTTGCTGCCCTTTCATGGCAGAATCTGTGGTTGTCCAGCTGCGTGGGCCTTTTCATGAGGACCCTGTGCAATAAAAGTTTGGTGTTTTGGAACTGAATAATTAGAACGTGTAAAAGCTTTAAATTATGTGGTGGTGTAATTAAAAAACAAAACAAAACAAAACCAAGCTCCAAGTGTTTTGCAAATGGAGGTTTAAATATTGAAGGACTGTATTCCTTGCACTGTGGCATTCTATCAAGAAGTGTGCAGGATTTTTTTTTTTAAGAAAAGTGTTCGAAGTGAGGGAAACAGGAAACCCAGAGGTGCCCCTGTATTTTGGGGAAGGCCTTAGGAGGTCACTTGGAAATGCTGCTGGCTGTGCGCGAGGGGGGCAGATGGGCTGTGCAGGCTTGTCCTTTGCATGGATGTTCTTGTGTGTGGAAACCCAGCTCGGAGCCATCTCCTGATGTGTAAGAATTTCGCAGACAAACCTTGAGCTAAGCAATGCATTTTTTCCTAAGAAAATGTTTGTCTTAAGTGATGTAAATATCCTATGTATTTCCGCTAGACTCTGGCTTCAGGTCGGTTCCCCCAAAAGGCTCAGAAGCGATTTGAACAAAACAGCATGTTTTCCTCCTAGCTTGTTCTCCTTATCTATGTTAAGGAAATGATATATTTGCCTGCAATACTGCCTTTCTTCAAGATTCATGTCAATCAAGTTTTGGCCCGGGATGACTCACCTGCTGCCAATATTATCTCAATGCATGTCGTGGGGGAGGGGCCTGGTGCCATTCCCTGAAACAGTTCCTTTCTTTCCTTAGCTGACTGCTAGTGCCTGTAGAATATCTGGCTAAAGACCAGCAGGGGGTACTCTTACTACCCCCCCCACCCCGCCTCGAGTCTAAGTCAGCAGCTTTCTCTATCTCTTTGATACTTTAATAACACTTGATGACACAAAAGCTCTGAGCGATCAAATCATATCAAATCTTCATTTCAGATTGAAGATGCATTCCATGGTATTGCCATCTTAAGTCTTTCCATCGTTATGGAATATCTGTCCATGTATTCAGGATAGTTTTCAGCCAGGGTGTATAATTTCCAGTGTGCCAGTCTTGTCATCCTTGTTACATCCATGGCAAAGTGTTGTATTCATGTTGATATTATTGAAAGGGAATTTTTTAAAATTCCTTTTCAGATTATTATCTGCTAATGTATACAGATAAAACTGTGTAATCATTCATTTTTATCAGTTTGGACAGCTTGATAGTTGTCTTTAATTTCTTTACTTTCTGACACTTTAAGATTATCCTGGGACACATATGTAATGCCTCACCCCTAAATTCAGACATGTGTTCAAAGAACTTCTGTCCTTTTATTTATTTATTTATTTATTTATTCTTTAACATTGAAATCGTTTTGACTATGCTGGGTGTTTGTTGCTAGATGGAAGTAGCTAGGACCTCTGGACTGCAGTCTCTCATCTCTTGCTGACCTCTTGTTGACCTCTGCAGAATCCTGGTAGGTGGGAGCTTGTTAGTTCCTTGTTCCTTATCAGAACCTCCTGTGGTAAGTGTTTTTCTCTTCTCTGTTGCCTGGTAAGGGTGGGTGGTCATGGGCATCCCAAAGTTGGCTAGAAGTCAATTATTTAGGCAGGCTTGTGCACAGATATGGGAGAAGGCAATGGCACCCCACTCCTGGAAAATCCCAAAGATGGAGGAGCCTGGTAGGCTGCAGTCCATGGGGTGGCTAAGAGTCGGACACCACTGAGTGACTTCATTTTCACTTTCCACTTTCATGCATAGGAGGAGGAAATGGCAACCCACTCCAGTGTTCTTGCCTAGAGAACCCCAGGGACTGCGGGGCCTGGTGGGCTGCCGTCTATGGCATGGCACAGGGTCGGCCTCAACTGAACCACTTAGCAGCTGCAGCAGCAGCAGCAGCAGTGCATAGATATCAAAGGGGATGAGAACCGTCAGGTAGGATCACATATGTCATCGTGAAACAATACTTCTCCTCTTAGCCAAAGCTAACGAAAGATTTCTGTTCTAGGTCAACCTAGAAGAGATCACTTAAGAGGTAAAGAAACTTAAACTCCATTAGCAAAGGCAGTTCAACATCTCAAGAAAACTTGTGCTAGGCACAAAACTCTTTTCTGGGGGCCTACTTTCCCTACAACCTCCTTATCCCATTCTGTACCCATTCCTTTGCTTCTCCCGTCCTGAAAATGCCACCTGTAAGACAGAACTACTTCGTTTTCCTTCTTAAAGTGTGATTGCATTCCATACATTCTTGTAATAACAAGTCATACATTTCCCTTCAGCAACCAAGAACTGACTCTTATATTGGCATTTGATAGATTGGTGAGCATACCTATCAGTGATAATAGCGCCCACCCCGCTTCCTGCAAGAACAGAACAAAACAAAACAAAACAAAAAAATTGCTTTCTTACATTTAATATGTTCGGATGGTGCCAGTCACTATTCATGCAGAGTCAAAAATCTCTTTTGTTTCTGTGTAAAAGGGAGGTCCTTTCAAGTCGTGAATGTTTAAGAAGTTTCATTTATTTGGAAGTGACCTAGCTATTCAATACACTGTCGTCACTTAGTTTAGCACCAGGATAGAAACTCAGGTAACCAAAACACCTGGAGGAACGATTGTAAGTTCAGTTCAGTTCAGTTGCTCAGTCGAGTCTGACTCTTTGTGACCCCGTGGCCTGCAGGACGCCAGGCTTCCGTGTCCATCACCAACTCCAGGGGCTTGCTCAAACTCATGTCCATCGAGTCAGTGATGCCATCCAACCATCTTATCCTCTGTCATCCCCTTCTCCTCTGCCTTCAATCAAGACTATGAGAGGCGGATATTTTAGAGTATAATTATTGTTAAGAGTTTATCTAAAAGCTCATATCACATTTACATATTTTACATTGGTTGTTGCTGTTTCCAGGTACTTTCTTGCTGACAAGCTTGTGACACATATAACAATAGAGCAATTTTTACCTCAGAAGAAACCTAGGCACTATGAACATGTTGTGCTTAATGTTGTTGACTCTTAGAAATGTCTATAGTGGAGGAGCAAAACCAAAAATACTAGATATTTAATATTGACTAGTTCCCAGTTCACGGGACTCTGACATTCATTTAGGTCAATGTTTTCTTGTATTTCCAGCAGTTTGATTTGGAAGGGCTGCCTTGTCTTGAGACCATTGAAATCAGAACTCAGAACTTGAGCAATATTATCAAAAAACACAAGGCTCACACTGACATATACCTTAATCCAGACAGACAGACAAGACATTTTCCAGTTTTCCGCCTGAGATTTAAAATATTTCTTTGAGCCGTTTTCCTCGGGAGTGGGGGGGGGGGAATGGGGGTGGCAGCGAGGCAGGCTTGGGTAACAAGCTAATTGTTGGTCATTGCATATGCAAAGAACCAGCTTTCCGGGTTCCAAGGAAAAAAGCTTCCTTGGTACCCAATTTTGTTTGGATCTATAGACTCTCATGGCCCTCCTAGGTCAGGACATCTTTCCTTTCTGTAGTCCTCGTTTGAACCCTAAATCATAGACAGCTTGGATTGTCTCTGTGGGGTGGATGTATTGTCCTCGTGTTTGACCTGGCGGCAGTAGTGAGGTCCGAGAGCCTCTCCTGGAACCGGGCGTGGGGACAGGGCTCACCGGGAGCCCCTGGTGGAAGTGGGCAATGCGCCGGGAGCGCGCCAGGGGCGGGGCGATCCCAGGCGGCGCGGGTCGGGGTTCCGGTCGGGAGGGGGTGGGGGGTGGTAACAGTTGTGCTCTCGGGGGTCCCCACTGCAGCTGGAAACGCGCTGGGAGTGCGGCAGGGGCGGGGTGAACCCTGGTGGCGGGGGGCGGGGTTCGGCTCCTGGCGGGGGTGGGGGAGGGCTTCCCAGTTGTGCTCTCGGTGGTGGCCACTGCGGCTGGAAACGCGCCGGGAGCGCACCCGGGGCGGGGTAAACCTGGGCTGCGCGGGTCGAGATTTAGATGGCTGTGGGTGGGGGTTCGGTCCCAGTTGTCCTCTCCGGGGTCGCCACTGCGGCTAGGAACGCCCATTTCCTATGCTAATGTGTCCCCAAGGATCCACATCTAGTGGGTGCAGCGGAGGGCTGCGGGCCACAGGTCAGAGAACTGGGACTGCTTGGAGCAGGGAACCACGTATTCTGCCCTCTGTTGGCACATTCTCGGAGCTCCCCAACCTGGCGGTTGCAGAAAGGCCTCGCCCTTGGTGTCAAGGCCTTTACCGCTCCACCCCTTTGCTGAAAAATCTCAGTCTGCACGGTTTTCCCAAGCAGCCTAGTGTCCCCTGGAAGTCCAAGGGACAGAACCCTGAACTCTGGCCGGCTGGCCCAGCCCTGCTTCTGGCACTTTGTAGGCCAGCGGGCCCTGGAGCACCTGCTAGGATGAGAAAGGGAAGGGTCCGCGAATTGCACCCTAGAAAGTTAGTAGGGTGCATGGATTTCAAACCCTGGTGGCCGCCCAGGCAGCAAAGAAGGGGGGAGGGCACCTTGCTGCCCTTTCATGGCAGAATCTGTGGCTGTCCTGATGCGTGGGCCTTTTCATGGGGACCTTGTGCAATAAAAGTTTGGTGTTTTGGTACTGAATAATTAGAACGTGTAAAAAGTTTAAATTATGTGGTGGTGTAATTAAAAAACAAAACAAAACAAAACCAAGCCCCAAGTGTTTGGCACAGGGAGGTTTAAGTATTGAAGGCCTGTTTTCCTTGCACTGTGGCATTCTATCAAGAAGTGTGCAGGATTTTTTTTTTTTTTAAGAAAAGTGTTCGAAGAGCTTGAAACAGGAAACCCAGAGGTGCCCCTGTATTTTGAGGAAGGCCTTAGGAGGTCACTTGGAAATGCTGCTGGCTGTGGGGGAGGGGGGCAGATGGGCTGTGCAGGCTTGTCCTTTGCATTCATGTTCTTGTGTGTAGAAACCCAGCTCGGAGCCATCTACTGATGTGTAAGAATTTCGCAGACAAACCTTGAGCTAAGCAATGCATTTGTTCCTGAGGAAATGTTTGTCTTAAGCGATGTAAATATCCTATGTATATCTGCTGGACTCTGGCTTCAGGTCGGTTCCCCCAATAGGCTCACAAGCGACTTGAACAAAACAGTATGTTTTCCTCGTACCTTGTTCTCCTAATCTATGTTAAGGAAATGATATATTTGCCTGGAATACTGCCTTTCTTCAAGATTCATGTCAATCAGTTTTTGGCCCAGGATGACTCACCTGCTGCCAATGTGACCTCAAGGCATGTCGTGGGGGAGGGGCCTGGTGCCATTCCCTGAGACAGTGCCTTTCTTTCCTTAGCTGACTGCTAGTGCCTGTAGAATATCTGGCTAGAGACCAGCAGGGTGTACACCCCGCCTCAAGTCTAAGTCAGCAGCTTTCTCTATCTCATTTATACTTTAATAACAATTGATGACACAAAAGCTCTGAGCGATCAAATCATATCAAATCTTCATTTCAGATTGAAGATGCATTCCATGGTACTGCCATCTTAAGTCTTTCCATTGTTATGGAATATCTGTCCATGTATTCAGGATAGTTTTCAGCCAGGGTGTATAATTTCCAGTGTGCCAGTCTTGTCATCCTCGTTGCATCCATGGCAAAGTGTTGTATTCATGTTGACATTATTGAAAGGGAATTTTTTTAAATTCCTTTTCAGATTATTATCTGCTAATATATACAGAAAAAACTGTGTAATCTTTCGTTTTTATCAGTTCGGACAGCTTGATAGTTGTCTTTAAATTCTTTCCTTTCTCATACTTTAAGATTTTCCGGGCACCGTACATGTACTGCCTCACCCCTAATCTCAGTCATGTGTTCAAAGGACTTCTGTCCTTTATTTGTTTACTTATTTTTTGCAACATTGAATTCGTTTTGACTATGCTGGGTCTCTGCTGCAAGATGGAAGTTGCTAGGACCTCTGGACTGCAGTCTTCCATCTCTTACTGACCTCTTGTTGACCTCTGCAGAATCCTGGTTGGCGGGAGCTTGTTAGTTCCTTGTTCCTTACCAGGACCTCCTGTGGTAAGTGTTTTTCTCTTCTCTGTTGCCTTGTAAGGGTGGATGGTCATTGGCATCCCAAAGCTAGCTAGAAGTCAATGATTTAGGCAGGCTTGTGCATAGATATGGGAGAAGGCAATGGCACCCCACTCCAGTACTCTTGCGTGGAAAATCCCATGGATGGAGGAGCCTGGTAGGCTGCAGTCCATGGGGTGGTTAAGAGTCGGACACCACTGAGCGACTTCACGTTCACTTTTCACTTTCATGCATGGGAGGAGGAAATGGCAACCCACTCCAGTGTTCTTGCCTAGAGAACCCCAGGGACTGCGGGGCCTGGTGGGCTGCCGTCTATGGGGTCGCACAGAGTCGGACACGACTGAAACGACTTAGCAGCAGCGGCGGCGGCAGCAGCAGCAGAAGCAAGGCATCGATATCAAAAGGGCTGCAAACAGTCAGGAAGGATCACATATGTCACCGTGAAACACTACTTCTCCACTTAGCCAAAGCTAACCAAAGATTTCTGTTCTAGGTCAACCTAGAAGAGATCACTTAAGAGGTAAAGAAACTTAAACTCCATTAGCAAAGGCAGTTCGACATCTCAAGAAAACTTGTGCTAGGCACAGAACTCTTTTCTGGGGGTCCACTTTCCCTACAACCTCCTTATCCCATTCTGTACCCATTCCTTTGCTTCTCCCATCCTGAAACTGCCACCTGTAAGACAGAACTACTTCGTTTTCCTTCCTCAAGTGCCATTGCATTCCACATACTTTCTTGATATAACAAGTCATACATTTCCCTTCAGCAACCAAGAACTGACTTTTATATTGGCATTGGCTATAGCCCGCCCCCCTCCCCCCACCCCCAAGAACAGAACAAAACAAAACAAAACAATTGCTTTCTTACATTTAACATGTCAGGATGGTGCCAGACACTATTCATGGAGAGTCAAAAATCTCTTTTGTTTCTGTGTAAAAGGGAGGTCCTTTCAAGTCGTGAATGTTTCAGAACTTTCATTTATTTGGAAATGACCTAGCTATTCAATACACTGTCATCACAAGGATAGAAACTCGGGTAACCAAAACACCTGGAGAAACGTTTGTTAGTTCAGTTCAGTTCAGTTGCTCAGTCGTGTCTGACTCTTTGGGACCCCGTGGCCTGAAGGACTCCAGGCTTCCGTGTCTGTCACCAGCTCCAGGGGCTTGCTCAAACTCATGTCCATCGAGTCAGTGATGCCATCCAACCATCGTACCCTTGTCATCCCCTTCTCCTCTGCCTTCAATCAAGACTATGAGAGGCAGATATTTTAGAGTATAATTATTGTAAAGAGTTTGTCTAAAAGCTCATATCACATTTACATTTTTTACTTTTGTTGTTGTCGTTTCCAGGTAGTTTCTTGCTGACAAGCTTGTGACAGATATAACAATAGAGCAATTTTTACCTCAAAAGAAACCTAGGCACTATGAACATGTTGTGCTTAATGTTGTTGACTCTTAGACATGTCTATAATGGAGGAGCAAAACCAAAAATACTAGATATTTAATATTGACTAGTTCCCAGTTCACGGGACTCTGACATTCATTTAGGTCAATGTTTTCTTGTATTTCCAGCAGTTTGATTTGGAAGGGCTGCCTTGTCTTGAGACCATTGAAATCAGAACACAGAACTTGAGCAATATTATCAAAAAACACAAGGCTCACACTGACACATACCTTAATCCAAACAGACAGACAAGACATCTTCCAGGTTTCCGCCTGAGATTTAAAATATTTCTTTGAGCCAGTCTTCTGGGGAGTGGGGGGATGGAGGTGGCAGTAAGGCAGGCTTGGGTAACAAGCTAATTGTTGGTCATTGCATATGCAAAGAACCAGCTTTCCGGGTTCCAAGGAAAAAATTTCCTTGGTAACCAACTTTGTCTGGTTCTATAGAATATCATGGCCCTCCTAGGTCAGGTCATCTTGCCTTTCTGTAGTCCTCGTTTTATCCCTAAATCATAGACAGCTTGGATTGTCTCTGTGGGGTGTATGTATTGTCCTCATGTTTGACCTGGCGGCAGCAGCGAGGTCCGAGAGCCTCTCCTGGAAGCGGGCGTGGGGACGGGGCTCACCGAGAGCCGCTGGTGAAGGTGGGCAGCGCCCCTGGAGCGCGGCAGGGGTGGGGCGCCCCAGGAGGCACAGGGCGGGTGTCGGCTCCTGGCGGGGGTAGGGGAGGGCTTCCCAGTTGTGCTCTCGGAGATGGCCACTGCGGCTGGAAACGCGCCAGGAGCGCAGCCAGGGTGGGGTAAACCTGGGCTGCACAGGTCGAGATTCCGCTCGCTGTGGGTGGGGGGTCGGTCCCTGTTGTGCTCCCGGGGGTCGCCAATATGGCTGGGAACCCGCCGGGAGCCCGGCAGGGCCGGGACGAAACCTGGCGGCGCGGGGCGGGGTGGGGGTCCGTTCGCAGCGGGGGTCGGCTCCTGGCAGGGGTGGGGGAGGGCTTTCCAGATGTGCTGTTGGGGGTCGCCATTTCGGCTGGGAATGCCCATTTCGTGAACTCCTGGATCCCCAAGGATCGGCATCCATTGGCCACAGCGGAGGGGTGCGGAACACAGGTAAGGGAACGGGGACTGCGTGGAGCAGGGAACCATGTATTCCGCCCTGTGTTGGCACAGTCTCAGAGCTCCCCAACCTGGCGGTCGCAGGAAGGCCTCATCTTTGGGGTCAAGGCCTTTACCACTCCACCCCTCTGCTGAAAATCCTCAGAGTCTGCGCGGTTTTCCCAAGCAGCCTAGTGTCCGCTGGAAGTCCAAGGGACAGAACCCTGAATTCTGGCCGGCTGGCCCAGCCCTGCTTCTGGCACTTTGTAGGCCAGCGGGCCCTGGAGCACCTGCTAGGATGGGAAAGGGAAGGGTATGCGAATTGCACCCTGGTGGCCGCCGAGGCAGCAAAGAAGAGGAGAGGGCACCTTACTGCCCTTTAATGGCAGACAGAATCTGTGGCTGTCCTGCTGCGTGGGCCTTTTCATGGGGACCTTGTGCAATAAAAGTTTACCGGTGAACTTAGGGAACTTCCCAGTGTGCTTCTGACAGATGAGGGATGCTGTGGAGTTGGCGGGGCCTCTCAGGACTCCGCTGGGTTTGGCGCAATGGAAGAGGGCCTCATCTCCAGGGAAGGCAGGAACCTCAGGCTTCCTCTCCGTTTCGGACTCCGACCGCAGGGTACCTGCAGAGTTGGGAAGGAGAGTCAGGAATCGTCTTGTCTGAGGAAGGGAACTCCGCTTGCCTCTCGAGGTGCTCAGGGGGTCTCAGGCCCCTTGTTGAGCTGTGTGTGGAACCTGCGGGTATTTCCGGAAATGCACGACGGTGACAGTGCCCCTTCGTGTTGTGCCTTCACCCACTGGGTTGCCTTCGAAGAGGTGTCTGGGCCTCGGGTTCTTTTTAAGAGCGGACCGGGAAATCGGGGTCTTTCGGCATGTGGGACCACCCACGGGGCTAGTCTCAAATTTCCTAGTGAGGCCGGCTTCATCCTGACGTGTGCCGGGAAAGCCGGGGACCCTTCCAGACAACGCAGGGGGATCGACTCTCCTGTCGCCATCAGGAGGGGAGAAGGGGCTCAGATGAAGTGGGGAAGGAACCCTCGGTGTTACCCTCGAGGGAAACCGGCGTGTGGGGGACTTTTGGGGGTTGCATGAAAGGAGTCAGGTACCATTTCGCACTTCAGGACAGAACCTGGGACTTCCCTTGAGACGCCGTAGCGGGCAAGGGCCTCATCTTGCGAAGACGTTGGAACCATGTGGATTTTCTCGAGTTGCGGCGGGATTCTAGAGTTACGACGGGGATTTCAGGCTTCCTCTTGTGTTGGCCCCGGGAAGCCTAATCTTCCATTCGAGTTGCGAGGGAAAGCTTGGGGTTGCACTCGAGTCACTGCAGGGCCAAAGAGACCTCATCTAGGCCTGTGTCCGGGACTTAACGTTCCTCTCAAGGGAAGACAGGGATCTCAGGGTGGCGTTCCAGACTCCCCCGGGGAGTCAGGCCTAGCCTCGAGGGCAAGCAAAGGATGCCGCTCTCCTCTCAAGTCGCGACGCAGATCTCTTGGAGCCCACTGAGTGGCCTCAAGGGAGTCAGGCCTTCTCTTCAGTTTGGAGAGAGGACTCAGGATTGCGGTCTGGGTCAGGCAGGAAAAGAAGGCCCTCACCTCGCGAGGATGGGGGCTTCTCAGGGGTTTCCTCGAGCTGCGGCGCCCGTGGGGGTTTTTCACGAGGCAAGACGAGGATCTCAGGGAGCCTCTCGTGCGGTGCCAGGGAAGTCAGGTCTCTGTGCGGGTGGCGAGGGGGAGCGCGTCATGGCTCTCGAGTCATGGGAGAGGACTAGGGCCTCGAGACACGTTGAAGAAGGACACTCGAGGTCTTTCTGGGGTTGCGGCGGGAAAGCCTCATTTCCCTCGACTTCTGCCAGTGACCTGAGGGAACTTCCCATGGTGCCTCTGATAGGTGAGGGATGCTGTGGAGTTGGCGGGGCCTTTCGGGACTCCGCTGGGCTTGGCGCAATGGAAGAGGGCCTCATCTCGAGGGGAGACAGGAAACTTAGGCTTCCTCTCCTTTTCGGACTCCAACCACAGGGTCCCTGCAGAGTTGGGACAGGAGAGTCAGGCCTCGTCTTGTCTGAGGAAGGGAACTCCGCTTGCCTCTCGAATTGCTCAGGGTGTCTCACGCACCTCGTCGAGCTGTGTGTGGAAACCGCGGGTTTATCCAGACGACTCACGGCGGTGTCAGTGCCCCTTCGAGTGGTACCTTCACCCACAGGGTTGCCTTCGAAGAGGGGTCCGGGCCTCGGGTCCTTCTCAAGAGCGGACCGGGGAATCGGGGGCGTTCGGCATGTGGCACCACCCACGTGGCTCGTCTCGAATTTCCCCGTGAGACCGGCCTCATCCTGAGGTGCGCCGGGAAGGCCGGGAACCCCTTCTGGACCACGCAGGGGAATCGCCTCTCCTGTCGCGATCAGGAGGGGAGAAGGGGCTCAGATGAAGCTGTGCCGGGACTCTCGGTGTTCCCCTCGAGGGAACCCGGCGTGTCGGGGAACTTTTGGGTGTCGTACGAAGGGTGTCAGGTACCGTTTCGCACTTCAGGGCGGATCATGGGACTTCCCTTGAGACGCCGTAGTGGGCAAGGGCCTCATCTTGCGAAGACGTTGGAACCACGTGTTTTTTCTCGATTTGCGGTGGGATTCTCGAGTGATGATGGGGATTACAGGCTTCCTCCTCTGTTGGCCCTGGGAAGCCCCGTCTTCCATTCGAGTGGCGAGGGAAAGCTGGGGGCTGCCTTGAGTCACTGCAGGGCCAAAGAGACCTCATCTAGGCGTGTGTCCAGGACCTAATGTTCCTATCCAGGGAAGGCAGGGATCTCGGGGTTGCATTCCAGGATCCCCCGGGGTGCCAGGCCTCGTCTCGAGGGGAAGCCAAGGACTCCGCTGTCCTCCCGAGTCGCGACGCGGATCTCTTGGAGCCCCCTAGTGGCCTCAGTGGAGTCAAGCCTCCTCTTCATTTTGGAGAGAGGGCTCGGGATTGTTCTCCAGGCCATGTAGGAAAAGAAGGCCCTTCACCTCGTGAGGACGGGGGCGTCTCAGGGGTTTCCTCGAGCTGCGGCGCCCTTGGGGGTTTTCTCGCGAGGCACGACGAGGATCTCAGGGAGCCTCTCGTGCGGCGCCAGGGAAGTCAGGTCTCCCTGCGCGTGGCGAGGGGGAGCGCGTCATGGCTCTCGAGTCACGGGAGGGGACTAGGGCCTCGAGACACGTTGAAGAGGGACTCTCGAGGTCTTTCTCGGGTTGTGTCGGGAAAAGTCATTTCCCTCGACTTCTGCCGGGGACCTTAGGGAACTTTCCAGGGTGTCTCTGAGAGTTGATGGATACTGTGGAGTTGGCGGGGCCTCTCGGGACTCCGCTGGGTTTGTCGCAATGGAAGAGGGCCTCATCTCGAGGGGAGGCAGGAACCTCAGACTTCCTCTCTGTTTCGGACTCAGACCGCAGGGTCCCTGCAGAGTTGGGACAGGAGAGTCAGGCTACGTCTTTTCTGAGGAATGGAACTCCGCTTGCCTCTCGAGTTGTTCATCGGGTTTCAGGCCCCTTGTCAAACTGTGTGTCGAATCTGCAGGTTTTTCCAGACGATGCACGGGGGTGTCAGTGATCCTTCGATTTGTGCCTTCATCCACAGGGTTGCCTTCGAAGAGGTGTCCGGGCATCGGGTTCTTATGAAGAGCGGACTGGGAAATCGGGGTCATTCAGCATTTGGCAGCACCCACGTGGGTTGTCTCGAATTTCCTCATGGAACCGGCCTCATCCTGAGGTGTGCCGCGAAGGTCATGAAACTCTTCCAGACAAAGCAGAGGAATCGACCCTCCTGTGGCGATCAGGAGGGGAGAAGTGGCTCAGATGAAGTGCTGCTGGGAACCTCGGTGTTTCCCTCAAGTGAGAAAGGTATGTCGGGTAACTTTTGGGGTTGCATAAAGCGTTCCAAGTACCATTTCACTCTTCAAAATGGAACGTGGGACTTCTCTTGGGGTGCTCCAGCGGGCAAGGGCCTCATCTTGGAATGACTGCGGAACCACTTGGTTTTTCTCGAGTTGCGGTGGGATATTTGAGTTACCACAGGGAATTCATGCTTCCTCTTGTGTTGGCCCACAAAAGTCTTATCTTCCATTCGAGATTCGAGGAAGAGCTGGAGGTGCGCTCTAGTCACTGAAGGCAAAAGAGACCCCACCAAGGCTTGTGTGCAGGACCTAATGTTCATCTCAAGACTCGACAGAAATCTCGGGGTTGCATTCCAGACTCACCTTGGAGTCAGGCCTCATCTCGAGGGGAAGCAAAGAACTCTGCTCTCCTCTCGAGTCGGACGGGTATGTCTTGGAGCCCACTGAGTGGCTTAAAGGGAGTCAAACCTCCTCTGGTGTTTGGAGGGAGGACACGGGATTGCTCTCCAGGCAATGCATGAAATGAAGGCCCTCATCTCCCAATGACTGGGGCGTCTCGTAGGTTTTCTCGAGCTGTGGCGCTAGTTTGGGGTTTCTCACGAAGTAAGACTGGGAGCTCAGTGAGCCTCTCACGTGGTTCCAGGGCAGTCAGGTCTCTATGCACGTGGTGAGAGGGAGCCCGTCATTGTTCTCGAGTCATGGTAGGGGAATTGGGCCTGAAGACGTGTTAAAGAAGGACTCTCAAGGCCTTTCTTGGGTTGCAGCAGGAAACCCTGGGTTCCATCGACTTGTGCCAGTGACCTCAGGAAGCTTCTCAGCGTGCCTCTGAGAAGTCAGGGTCACTGTGGAGTTGGGAGGGGCCTCTCTGAACTCCACTGGGTTTGTTGCAATGGAAGAGGGCCTCATGACAAGTTGAGGCAGGAATCTCAGGGTTCCTCTCCTGGCTTCGAATGCGCCGGATCTGACTCGGATCCCAGAGTCCCTGCAGAGTTGGCAAAGGAGAGTCAGGCCTCGTCTTGTGTGGAGGAATGGAACTCCGCTTGACTCTCGCGTTGTTCATGGGGTGACAGGCCACTTGTCGATTTGTATGTGGAACTTGCGGGTTTTTCTGGACGATGCACAGGGGTGTCACTGCCCCTTCGTGTTGTGCCTTGATCCACAGGATTGCCTTCGAGTTGGGTTCTGCCATCGGTTTCTTATCAAGAGCGGACCAGGGAATCGGGGTCTTTTGGCATGTCGCACCACCCATGAGGCTATGTCTCGAATTTCCTCGTGAGACTGGCCTCATCTTGATGTGCGCCAGGAAGGTCGGGAACGCCTTCCAGACAAAGCAGGGGAATCGAACCTCCTGTCGCGATCAAGAGGGGAGAAGAGTCTAAGATGAAGTAGTGCCGGGAACCTCGGTGTTCTCCTCAAGTGAGACTGGTATGTCGGGGAACTTTTGGGGTCGCATCAAGGGTTCCAAGTAACTTTTCGCTCTTCAATATGGAACGTGGGACTTCTCTTGAGACGCTGTAGCGGGCAAGGGCCTCATCTTTCGATGACGGGGGAACCACGTGGTTTTTCTTGAGTTGGGGCGGGATTCTCGAGTTACAACCGGGAATTCAGGCTTCCTCTTCAACTGGCCCAGGGAAGTCCAGTTTTCATTCGAATTGCTAGTTAGAACTGGGGATTGCTCTCGAGACACTGCAGGGCCAAATAGACCTCATCTAGGCTTGTGTCCAGGACCTAATGTTCCTCTGCTGGGGCGACAGCGATCTCGGCATTGCATTCTCGACTCACCCTGGGAATCAGGCCTCGTCTCGAGGGGAAGCCAAGGACACCGCTCTCCTCTCGAGTCGCGACGGGTATATCTTGGAGCTCACTGTGTGGCCTAAAATGAGTCAAGCCTCCTGTGGAGTTTGGAGAGAGGACTCAGGATTGCTCTCCAGGCCATACAGCAAAAGAAGGCCCTCATCTCGTGAGGACTGGGGCGTCTCGTGTGTATTCTCGAGCTGCGGCTCCAGTGTGGTGTTGCTCACGAGGTATAATGGGGAGCTCAGGGAGCCTCTCCTGTGGCGCCAGGGAAGTCAGGTTTCTATGCGCGTGGCTAGGGGGATCGCGTCATTGCTCTCGAGTCATGGTAGGGGAATCGCACCTCAAGACGCGTTGAAGAAGGACTCTCGAGGTCTTTTACGGGTTGGGGCAGGAAACCCTTGGTTCCCTCGACTTGTGCCGGTGATCTCAGGAAGGTCTAAGGGTGCCTCTGAGAAGTCAGGGATACTGTGCAGTTGGGAGGGGCCTCTCGGGACTCCACTGGGTTCGGTGCAATGGAAGAGGGCCTCATCTCGAGTGGAGGCAGGAAACTCATGTTTCCTCTCCTGACTTCCCCTGGGCCAGATCTGACTCGGATCGCAGTTTCGCTGCAGAGTTCGAACAGGAGAGTCAGGCCTCGTCTTGTGTGGAGGAATGGAACTCTGCTTGCCTCTCCAGTTGTTCACGGGGTGACAGGTCACTTCTCGAGCTGTGTGTGGTACCTGCGGGTTTCTCCGGACGATACCCAGGGGTGTCAGTGCCCCTTCGTGTTGTGCCTTCATCAAAAGGGTTATCTTCAAAGAGGTGTCCGGGTATTGGGATCTTATCAAGAGTGAACCGGGAAATCGGGGTCTTTCGGCATGTGTCACCATCCACGAGGCTATGTCTCGAATATCCTCGTGAGACCGGCCTCATCCTGAGATGCACCGGGAAAGGCGGGAACCCCTTCAAGACAAAACAGGGGAATCAACCCTCCTGTCACGATCAGGAGGGGAGAAGGGGCCCAGATGTAGTGGTGCCGGGAACCTCGGTGTTCTCCTCGAGTCAGACCGGTGTGTCGAGGAACTTTTGAGGTCGCATCAAGGGTGCCAATACCGTTTAGCACTTCAAGACGGAACGTGGGACTTCTCTTGAGACGCTGTAGGGGGCAAGGGCCTCATCTTGCGATGACGGGGGAACCACGTGGCTTTTCTCGAGTTGTGGCGGGATTCTCGAGTTTCGACGGGGAATACAGTCTTCCTCATGTGTTGGGCCAGGGAAGTCCTATCTTCCATTCGAGTTTCAAGGGAGAGCTGGGGATTGTCCACGAGTCACTGCAGGGCAAAATAGACCTCATCTAGGCTTGTGTCCAGGACTTAATGTTCGTCCCTAGGGGCGACAGGGATCTTGGGGTTGCATACCAGACTCACCCAGGGAATCAGGCCTCGTCTCGAGGGGAAGCAAAGAACTCCGCTGTCCTTTTGAGTCGCGATGGGTATCTCTTGGAGCCCACTGTGTGCCCTAAAGGGAGTCAAGCCTCCTGTGCTGTTTGGATAGAGGACTCGGGATTCCTCTCCAGGCCATGCAGGAAAAGAAGGCCCTCATCTCGCGATGACGGCGGCGTCTCGTGGGTTTTCTAGACTGCCGCGCTAGTGCCGGGTTTCTGACGAGGTACGAGAGGGAGCTCAGGGAGCCTCTCGTGTGGCTCCAGGGAAGTCAGGTCCACATGAGATGGCTAGGGGGAGTTCGTCATTGCTCTCGAGTCATGGTAGGGTAATCGGGCCTCAAGACGGGTTGAAGAAGGACTCTCGAGGTCTTTCTCGGGTTGCTGCATAAAACCCAGGGTTCCCTTGACTTGTGCCTGCGACCTCAGGGAGCTTCTCAGAGTGCCTCTGAGAAGTCAGGGATACTGTGCAGTTTGGAGGGTCCTCTCGAGACTCCTCTGCATTTGGTGGAATGTAAGAGGGACTCATCTCGAGTTGAAGCAGGAACCTCAGTGTTCCTCTCCATTTCTGACTCAGATCGCAAGGTCCCTGCATGTTGGTACAGGAGAGTCAGGCCTCGTCTTTTCTGGAGGATGGGACTCCTCTTGCCTCTCGAGTTGTTCTCGAGGTGACAGGCCACTTGTCGAGCTGTGTGTGTAACCTGCCCATTTTTCCGGATGATGCACAGGTGTGTTAGTGCCCCTTCGTGTTGTACCTTCATACTCAAGGCTGCCTTCCAAGAGGTGTCCGAGCATCGGATTCTTATCAAGAGCGGACCGGGAAATTGGAGTCTTTCAGCAAGTGGCACCACACACAAAGCTACGTATCGAATTTACCCATGAGACCGGCCTCATCCTGAGTTGTGCAGGGAAGGTCGGGCCCCCTTGCAGACAAAGCAGGGGAATCGACCCACCGGTCACCAATAGGAGGGGAGAAGGGGCTTAAATGAAGTGGTGCCGGGAACCTCGGTGTTCCCCTTGAGTGAGACCGGCGTGTTGGGGGACTTTTGGGGTCGCATCAAGGGTGCCAAGTACCGTTTCGCATTTCAAGACGGAACCTGGGACATCTTTTGAAACGCTGTAGCGGGCAAGGGCCTCATCTTGCGATGACGGGAGAACCACGTGGTTTTGCTCGAGTTGCGGCGGGATTCTCGAGTTATGACCGGGAATTTAGGCTTCCTCTTGTTGGCCTTGAAATCCAATCTTCCATTCGGGTTGCGAGGGGGAGCTGGGGATTGCACTAGAGTCACTGCAGGGCAAAAGAGACCTAATCTAGGCTTGTGTCCAGGATCTAACGTTGCTCTCCAGGGGCGACAGGGATCTCGGGTTTGCATTCCAGACTCATCCGGGGAGTCAGTTCTCACCTCGAGGGTAAGCAAAGAATTCCGCTCTCGTCTCGAGTCGCGATGGGTATCTCTTGGAGCCCAATGTGAGTACTAAAGGGAGTCAAGCCTCCTGTGGAGTTTGGAGAGAGGACTCGGGATTGGACTCCAGGCCATGCAGGAAAAGGAGGCCCTCATCTCGAGATGACGGTGGCGTCTCGTGGGTTTTCTCGAGCTGCGGCGCCAGTGTGGGGTGTCTCATGAAGTACCACGGGGATCTCAGGGAGCCTCTTGTGTGGCGCCAGGAAAATCCAGTATTCCATTCGAGTTGCAAGTTAGAACTGGGGATTGCTCTCCAGTCACTGCAGGGCAAAATAGACATCATCTACGCTTGTGTCCAGGACCTAGTGTTCCACTACTGGGCCGACAGGGATCTCAGGGTTGCATTCTCGACTCACCCGGAGAGTCAGGCCTCGTCTTGAGGGGAAAAAAAGGACTCCACTCTCCTGTCGATTCGCGACGGGTATCTCTTGGAGCCCACTGCGTGGCGTAAAGGGAGTGAAGCTTCCTATGGAGTTTGGAGAGATGACTCGGGATTGTTTTCCTGGCCATGCAGGAAAAAAGGCCCTCATCTCGCGATGACGGGGGCGTCTCGTGGGTTTTCTCCAGCTGCGGCGCCAGTATCAGATTTCTCACGAGGTACGACGGGGAACTCAGAGAGCCTCTCGTGTGGTGCTAGGGACGTCAGGTCTCCGTGCATGTGGTGAAGGGGAGTGCGTGATTGCTCTCGAGTCATAGTAGGCGAATTGGGCCTCAAGACGCATTGAAGAAGGACTCTCGAGGTCTTTCTCGGGTTGCGGCAGGGAACCCTGGGTTCCCTCGACTTGTGTCGGTGACCTCAGGCAACTTCTCAGGGTGCCTCTGAGAAGTCAGGGACACTGTGGATTTGGGAGGGGCCTTTCGTTACTCAACTGGGTTTGGTGCAATCGAAGAGGGCCTCATCTCGAATGGAGGCAAGAACCTCAGGGGTCCTCTCCATTTCTGACTCGGGTCGCAGAGTACCTGCCGAGTATGGACAAGAGAGTCACGCCTCGTCTTCTGTGGAGGAATGGATCTCCGCTTGCCTTTCGAGTTGTTCACGGAGTGACAGGCCACTTGTTGAGCTGTGTGTGGAACCTGCGGGTTTTTCCGGACGATGCACGGGGGTGTCAGTGCCCCTTCGTGTTGTGCCTTCATCCACAGGGTTGCCTTCAAAGAGGTGTGCGGGCATCGGGTTCTTTTCAAGAGCGTACCAGAAAATTGGGGTCTTTCAGCATGTGGTACCACCCACGAGGCTATGTCTCGAATTTCCTCGGGAGAACGGCCTCCTCCTGAGGTTCGCCGGGAAGGTAGGGAACCCCTTGCAGACAAAGCAGGGGAATCGATCCACCGGTCACGATCAGAAGGGGAGAAGGGGCTCAGATGAAGTGGTGCCGGGAACCTCGGTGGTCCCCTCGAGTGAGACCGGTATGTAACGGCACTTTTGAGGTCGCATCAAGGGTGCCAAGTACAGTTTCACACTTCAAGACGGAACGTGGGAATTCTCTGGGGATGCTCTAGCGGGCAAGGGCCTCATATTGCAATGACGAGGGAAACACGTGGTTTTTCTTGAGATGCGGCGGGATTCTCGAGTTACAACGGGGAATTCAGGCTTCCTCTTGTGTTGGCCCAGGAAGTCCAATCTTCCATTCAACTTGTCACAGAGAGCTGTGGGTTGCTCTCGAGTCACTTCAGGGCAAAGAGTCCTCATCTAGGCTTGGGTCCAGGACGTAGTGTTCCTCTCTAGGGGCAACAGGGATATCGGGGTCGCATTCCAGTCTCACCTGGTGGGTCACGCCTCATCTCGAGTGGAAGCAAAGGACTCCACTATCCTCTCGAGTCACGACGTGTAACTCTTGGAGCCCAATGAGTGGCCTAAAGGGAGTCAAGCGTCCTGTGTAGCTTGGACAGAAGGTTCACGCTTGATCTGCATACCATTCAGTTAAAGATGGCCCTCCTCTCCTGATGACGGGAGCATCTCATGGGTTTTCTCGAGCTGCGGCGTCAGTGTGGGGTTTCTCACGGGATATGATGGGGAGCTCAGGGAGCCTCTCGTGTGGCGCCAGAAAAGTCAGGCCTCCATGCGTGTGGCCAGGCAGATCGCGTCATTGCTCTGGAGTCATGGGAGGGACTAGGGCCTCAAGACGCATTTAAGAAGGACTCTCGAGGTCTTTCTTGGGTAGGGGCGGGAAACACTTATTTCCCTCGACCTCTACCGGGGACCTTAGGGAACATCCCAGGTGCCTCTGAGAGGTGAGGGATACTGAGGAGTTAGAGGGGCCTCTCAGGACTCGACTAGGTTTGACGAAATGAAAGAGGGCCTCATCTCGATTGGAGGCAGGCACCTCAGGCTTCCTCTCCATTTCTGACTCCGACCGCAGGGTCCCTGCAGGGTTGGGACAGGAGAGTCAGGCCTCGTCTTGTCTGAGTAATGGAACTCTGCTTGCCTCTTGAGTCGTTCAGTGGGTTTCAGGCCCCTTGTCGAGCTGTGTGTGGAACCTGCGGGTGTTTCCAGAAGATGCACAGGGGTGTCATTGCCCCTTCATTTTGTGCCTTCCCCCACAGGGTTGCCTTCAAAGAGGTGTCCAGGCATCGGGTTCATTTCAAGAGCGGACCAGGAAATCGGGGTCGTTCGGCATGTGGCAGCACCCACGTGGCTCATCTCGAATTTCCTCGTGAGACCAGCATCATCCTGAGATGCGCCGGGAAGGCCGGGAACACCTTCCACACAAAGAAGGGGAATCGACTCTCCTGTCGTGATCAGGTGGGGAGATGGGGCTCAGATGAAGTGGGGCCGGGACTCTAGGTGTTCCACTCGAGGGAACCCAGCATTTCAGGGAACTTTAGGGGTCGCAACAAGGGAGCCAAGTACCGTTTCCCACTTCAGGACGGAACATGTGACTTCCCTGGGGACGCTGTAGCAGGCAAGGGCCTCATTCTGTGAAGACGTTGGAACCATGTCGTTTTTCTCGAGTTGATTCTGGATTCTCGAAAACGACGGGGATTTCAGGCTTCCTCTTGGGTTGGCCCTGGGAAGCCCAATCTTCCCCTGGAGTTGCGAGGAAAAGCTGGGGGTTCTGCTCGAGTCACTACAGGGCCAAAGAGACCTCATCGAGGCGTGTGTCCAGGACCTAATATTCCTCTCAAGGGAAGACAGGGATCTCGGGTTTCCATTCCAGACTCCCCCAGGGAGTCAGGCCTCGCCTCGAGGGGAAGCAGAGGACTCCGCTTTCCTCTCAAGTCGCGACACGGATCTCTTGGAGCCCAATGAGTGGACTCAAGGGTGTCGAGCCTCCTCTTCAGTTTGGAGAGACGACTCGGGATTGCTCTCCAGGCCAGGCAGGAAAAGAAGGCCCTCATCTAGCGATGACGGGGGCGTCTCATGGGTTTCCTCAGGCTGCGGCGCCCATGGGGGTTTTCTCACGAGGCACGACGAGGACCTCAGGGAGCCTCTCGTGCGGTGCCAGGGAACTCATGTCTCCATGCGCATGGCGAGGGGGAGCTGGTCATCACTCTCGAGTCATGGGAAGTGACTAGGGCCTCAAGACACGTTGAAGAAGGACTCCCGAGGTCTTTCTCGGGTGGCGGCGGGAAACCCTCGTTTCCCTCGACTTCTGCAGGGGACTATAGGGAACTTCCCATGGTGACTCTGAGAGGTGAGGGATGCTGTGGAGTTGGCAGGGCCTCTCGGGACTCTGCTGGGTTCGGCGCAATGGAAGAGGGCCTCATCTCGAGGGGAGGCAGGAACCTCAGGCTTCCTCTCCGATTCTGACTCCGACTGCACGGTCCCTGCAGTGTTGGGACAGGAGAGTCATGCCTCGTCTTGTCTGAGGAATGGAATTCTGGTTGCCTCTCGAGTTGTTCCGGGAGTCTCAGGCCCCTTGTCGAGCTGTGTGTAGACCCTGCGGGTTTTTCCGGATGATGCACGGGCGTGTCAGTGCCCCTTCGTGTTGTGCCTTCACTCACAGGGTTGCCTTCGAAGAGGTGTCCGGGCATCGGGTTCTTATCAAGAGCGGACCGGAAAATCGGGGTCATTCGGCACGTGGCACCTCACACATGGCTAGTCTCGAATTTCTTCCTGAGACCGGCCTCATCCTGAGGTGCATCAGGAAGGCCGGGAACCCCTTCCAGAGAAAGCAGGGGAATCGACTCTCCTGTCGCGATCAGGAGGGGAGAAGGGGCTCAGATGAAGTGGTGCCGGGACCCTCGGTGTTCCCCTCGAGGCACCCAGCGTGTCGGCGAACTCTTGCGGTCTCATCAAGGGTGTCAAGTACCGTTTCACACTTAAGGACGGAACATGGGACTTCCCTGGAGACGCCGGGAATTTCGGTGTTCCCCTGGAGTGAGACCGGTATGTTGGGGAACTTTGGGGTCGCATCAAGGGTGCCAAGTAGCATTTCGAACTTTAAGATGGAACGTGGGACTTCTCTTGAGACTCTAGCTGGCAAGGGCCTCATATTGCAATGAAGGGGGAACAACATGGTTTTTAAGACTTGAGGCTGAATTCTCGAATTACGATGGGAAATTCAGACTTCCTCTTGTGTTGACCGTGGGAAGACCAATCTTCCATTCAAATTGTGAGGGAGAGATGGAGGTTGCTCTCGAGTCACTGTAGGGCAAAATAGACCTCATCTAGGCTTGTGTCTAGGACATAATGTTCCACTCCAGGGGCGACAGGGATCTCGGGGTTGCATTCCAAACTCACCCAGGGAGTCAGGCCTCGTCTCCAGGGAAGCAAAGGACTCCGCTCTCCTCTCGAGTCTCACCGGGTATTTCTTGGACCAAAGTGAGTGGCCTAAAGGGAGTAAATCCTCCTGTGAAGTTTGGAGAGAGGACCAGGGATTGCTGTCCAGGTCAGGCAGGAAAAGAAGGCCCCCATCTCTCCTTGACGGGGGCATCTTGTGGTTTTTCTCGAACTGCGGCGCCAGTGTGGGTTTTCTCACGAGGTACGATGGGGTACTCAGGGAGCCTCTTGTGTGGTACTAGGGAAGTCAGTTTTCCTGCTTGTGGCGAGGGGAGCGCGTCCTTGCTCTGGAGTCATGGTAGGGGAATCGGGCATCAAGAGACGTTGAAAAAGGACTCTCCAAGTCTTTCTCGGGTTACTTCAGGAAACTCTGGGTTCCCTCGACTTGTGCCAGTGACCTCAGGTAGCTTCTCAGGGAGCCTCTGAGAATTCAGGGATACTGTGGTGTTGGGAGGGGCCTCTCGGGACACCACTGAGTTTGGTTCAATGGAAGAGGGCCTCTTCTCTAGTTGAGGCAGGAACCTCAGGGTTCCTCTCCATTTCTGACTCCGATGGCAGGGTCCCTGAAGAGTTGGGCCAGGAGGGTAAGGCCTCGTCTTGTGTGAAGGAATGCAACTTCACTTGCCTCTCGAGTTGTTCACGGGGTGACAGTCCACATTTGGAGCTGTGAGTGGAATCGGCGGGTTTTTCCAGACGATGCATGGGGATGTCAGTGTCCCTTCGTGTTGTGCCTTCATCCACAGGGTTGCCTTCGAAGAGATGTCCGGGCGTCAGGTTCTTATCTAGAGTGGACCGGGAATTCGGGATCTTTCAGCATGTGGCACCAACCATGAGGCTACTTTTCGAATTTCCTCATGAGACCGGCCTCATCCAGAGGTTCGCGGGGAACGTCGGGAACCCCTTGCAGACAAAGCATGGGAGTCGACCCTCCTGTTGCGATCAGGAGGGGTGAAGGGGCTCACAGGAAGTGGTGCCGTGAACTTTGGTGTTTCCCTCAAGTGAGACCGGTATGTCAGGGAACTTTGGGGGTCGCATCAAGGGTGCCAAGTACCGTTTTGTACTTCAGGATGGAACGTGGGACTTCTCTTGATACGCTGTAGCGGCCAAGGGCCTCATCTTGAGATGACGGGGGAGCCACGTGGTTTTTCTCGAGTTGCGGCGGGATTCTCGAGTTACGACGGGGATTTCAGGCTTCCTCTTGTGTTGGGCCAGGGAAGTCCAATCATCCATTCGAGTTGCGAGCGAGAGCTGGGGGTTGCGCTCGAGTCACTGCAGGGCAAAGGAGACCTCATCTAGGCTTGTGTCCAGGACCTAATGTTCCTCTCCAAGGGCCACAGGGATCTCAGGTTTGCATTCCAGACTCACCCAGGATGTCAGGCCTTGTGTCGAAGGGAAGCAAAGGACTCCGCTCTCCTTTCGAGTCGCGACGGGCACCTCTTGGAGCCCACTTTGTGGCCTAAAGGGAGTCAAGCCTCCTGTGAAGTTTGGAGAGAGGACTTGGGACTGCTCTCCAGGCCATGCAGGTAAAGATGGCCCTCATCTCGCGATGACGGAGGGGTCTTGTGGGTTTTCTCGAGCTGCGGCGCCAGTGTGGGGTTTCACACGAGGTACGTCAGGGAGCTCAGGGAGCCTCTCATGTGGCGCCAGGGAAGTCAGGTCTCCATGTGCGTGGCGAGGGGGAGCGCGTTATTGCTCTCGAGCCATGGTAGGGGAATCTGACCTCAAGACGCATTGAAGAAGGACTCTCGATGTCTTTCTTCGATTGTGGCAGGAAACCCTTATTTCCCTCGACGTTGGCCGGTGGCCTCAAGGAGCTTCTCAGAATGCCTATGAGAAGTCAGGGATACTGTGGAGATGGGAGTGGCCTCTCGGGACTCCACTGGGTTTGTTTTAATGGAAGAGGGCCTCATCTCGGGTTGAGGCAGGAACCTCAGGTTTCCTCTCCATTTCTGACTCAGATCGAAGCGTGCCTGCAGAGTTGGGATTGGATACTCAGGCTTCGTCTTGTCTGAGGAAGGGAACTCCGCTTTCCTCTCTCATTGTTTAAGGGGTGACAGGCCAGTTGTGGAGCTGTATGTGGATCCTGTGGGATTTTCCGGACGATGAACAGGGTTGCCAGTGCCCCCTCGTGTAGTGCCTTCATCCACAGGGTTGCCTTAGAAGAGGTGTCCGGGCATCGGGTTCTTATCAAGAGCAAGACCGAGAAATCGTGGTCTTTCGGCACGTGGCACCAACACGAGGCTACGTCTCGAATTTCTTCGTGAGACTGGCCTCATCCTGAGGTGCGCCATGAAGGTCGGGAACCCCTTCTAGACAAAGCAGGGGGATCGACCTTCCTGCCGTGATCAGGAGGGGAGAAGGGGCTCAAATGAAGTGGTGCCAGGAACTTCGGTGTTCCCTTGGAGTGAGACCGGTATATGGGGGAACTTTTGGGGTCGCATCAAGCGTGCCAAGTAGCATTTCGAACTTGATGACGAAACATGGGACTTCTCTTGAGATTCTGTAGCGGGCAAAGGCCTCATATTGCGATGAATGGGGAACCACCTGGTTTTTAAGAGTTGCGGCGGGATTCTCGAGTTACAACGGGAAATTCAGACTTCCTCTTGTGTTGGCCCAGTGAAGACCAATCTTCCATTCGAATTGCGAGGGAGAGATGGGTGTTGCTCTCGAGTCACTGTAGGGCAAAATAGACCTCATCTAGGCTTTTGTCCAGGACATAATGTTCCTCTCCAGGGGCAACAGGGATCTCGGGGTTGCATTCCAGACTCACCCGAGGTAAGGCCTCATCTCGAGGGGAAACAAAGTACTCTGCTCTCCTCTCAAGTCGCGACAGGTATCTCTTGGAGCCCATTGAGTGGCCTAAAGGGAGTAAAGCCTCCTGTAAAGTTTGGAGAAAGGACCAGGGATTGCTCTCCAGGTCAGGCAGGAAAAGAAGTCCCCAATCTCGCGATGACGGTGGCGTCTCGTGGGTTTTCCCGAGCTGCGGCGCCAGTGTGGGGTTTCTCACGAGGTATGACGGGGAACTCAGGGAGCCTCTCATGTGGCGCCAGGGAAGTCAGGTGTCCATGCGCATGGCGAGGGGGAGCGTGTCATTGCTCTCGAGTCATGGTAGGGCAATCCGGCCTCAAGACGTGTTGAAGACGGACTCTTGAGGTCTTTCTCGGGTTGCGGCAGGACACCCTGTGTTCCCTCGACTTGTGCCGGTGACCTCAGGGAGTTGCTCAGGGTGCCTCTGAGAAGACACTGATACTGTGGTGTTGGGAGGGGCCTCTCGGGACTCCACTGCGTTTGGTGCAATGGAAGATTGCCGGGAGCCAGCGAGAGACATTCCCCTCGTGACAAATGTCATGAGGAAAGAGTCTCGGCATACGCAAAGGCGGGATCGAGCCTCCGGGAGTTCCCCCGTATATTCTTGAGCATCTACCCCCAAAAACCAAAGTCTGCCTTTTTTATGGCTTTGTTCTCTCACCTCTGACATTACTGGGGATGTCCCCTACCACCATCTCACTCTCTCTGTCAAAGAGCTAACTTACAGCTCCAACTAATAATGTTCCTGGGCAATTAGTAGTGTTTAAATCCAAACCCCTCAGATGGTTTTCTAACTCGCCTGACAAGTTTACCCGGTCTCCTACAGCTATGCATACGATTGTGTACAGTCTCCCAGCCTCGAGACGCACGGGAATTTTAAGATATTCAAATAGTTTAGAGCCTCTCAGAGAGTTAGAAACTGTCAGAATAAAACTAGTAAAAGATTTCATTGATGAACCAATCCTTTTTGCCAAGTTTCCACATCCCCTGAATTGTATCCTTGAATGTGTGTTAATTAATATAGTTGGTATGTAGAAAAAATAAGTACTGGCCTTGATGTTAGTAACTTTAGACCCTTAAGGTAATAAATTCTTTTCTTTGTTGTAAACCCATTACACATCCTCCCTATAGGAATGCAATTTTATCTTCGAAAGATGGCGCCAAACCTTAAACAATTACTCTTAGAGAAAATAACTCTTATGGTTGATAAGTCTTTGTCAAGAGTCATAAAATGTTAATAGGTCTTCTGGCCAGAAGATGATGTAAATCATCTAAACCATTTTAATACGATAAATCTGCAAAAAAGAAACCCTGGTTTTTGATAAGGATTAAAGACTGCTGACTTTGCATCCCCTATTATCCTCTATGTGTAACTTAGGGTATTAAAACCTGTGTTGAAAATAAAGTTACGGGCCTTGCTCGCCAACGCTTGGTCTCCCCATGTCATTATTCCCCTCAATTTTCAGATGAGTGTCCATCTGGAGCGCGGATATCCTCTGCGACCATTTATTTGCCTGGGCTTCGAAGACCTACTCGATAAGGTGTCTAAGGTGGGGCAACTTCCTCTATTCTAGAGGGCACTTGCAGCCTCCGTGGTCAGAGCTAACCTGGTGTCATGGGTTATATTGATTTTCCGCGTAAACCAAGCTACTCAGCTGCTTTTCTCCACTGAATTTTCCTACTGAGCTATCCTCATTCTATTACTCTGTATATCTTTGATGAATAAATAAATATATAAATAGGTCGCCTACTCCATCTTCCCTTCAAATACCCTGGATCAGCTGGGGCTGGACCTCTGCAGGTGGCGCCCGAGACAGGCATTTCGAAGGTAAATCCCCAACCCCATTCCCCCAGTGTTCAGTTTTCGGGACAGATAGGATCCCACTTAGGGGGCTGCAGATCCCCCTGTAGAATAGACAGGGCGAGAGGAGTGGGAAGTGTTGAAGAGTTAGAGAGAAAAAACGGTTTCTAAAAAGGCTGACAAAAAGGGCCTAATCTTTAGATAGCTAAAAGCAAAATCTTTTACTATCCTTAATTTTCTGACATGGGCAACACTGAATCAAATGAAAGACAGCTCTTTATAGGAGTAATTTTACAGTTATTAAGTAAAAGAAGAATCAAGGTTAAAACATCTTCCATTCAATCATTTTTTACATTTGTACAAGACCACTGCCCTTGGTTTCTACAACAAGGCACTGTTAACCTAGATATCTTGAAAAAACTAGGAAAACAGCTAAGAGCTTATTGTGCTCAGCAAGGTTTGGAAAAAATCCCTACTTACACCTTTCCTCTGTGGAATATGACTAGAGATGTTTTAGATCCAGCTCATGAATTTGAAAAGGTACCTGTTAAAGTGGAAAGTAAAGTTGGAAAAGTACCTGTTAAACAAAAAAGCAAATCTGAAAAGGTACCTGTTATAAAGAAAAGTGAAAATGAAGAGGCTATACCTAGCTATCGACAGCTAAATGAATGGCTAGCCGCTATGACTGCCAATGAGCATGTAAAAGATAGGGATGAAAAGAAAGATCAGCTCTCCCCTCAATTTGAAAAAGGTTTAGAGGAAACAGCAGCTCGATGCCATTCTGATGAGGATTGGTTTTTTTTTTTTTTTTTTTTTTTTTTTTTTTAGCTAAAGATGCTCCTAAAATTTAAGAAAACATCCCTAATCAGACCATCCGCTCCTAGGAGGTTGAGGGAAACATCCCCGATCAGACAGTTCGTAAGATTTAGTTACCAAACAGTTAAAGGATCTCCGGAACAGAAGAGGAAAACTTCGGGACGCTCCCATCCCCCTATGCCTCCTCCTCCATGTCGGGGTAAAGGGCCACCGCTAGGAGTTTCCCGGAGAAGGATTTTCTCTAGTCCCAAGGATGAACTCGATCCTCACCTTGAGGCTTCTTTTCTAGTCCCCTCTGAAGTTTAGCCAGGGTAAAGAGGTTACAAAATAAATAAAAATATTCTCTAAAATTAAAAAAAAATTAAAAATGGATTTCTCTGCATCTAAGAATAGACAAATATTTATTGACTGTGGAATATGATTAGAAATGTCCTGGACCTCCGTCACGAGGCTGTTAAATAGCCTATGGGGGAGGCTATAGAGGTGGATGGTGGTGAGTCTCCATTTACTGCACAGATCATATTTTCTGCCATTGAAAAAAAAAAAGGAGGGAGAAAGTGGTCTACCTCCCGAGGAAGGAGAGGGCTTACAGGACGCTGCGGCCGAGAGCCCTGGCGAGCTCCCTCCCCCTCTGCACAAACCTTTAAAAAACTTATCCACCACTTTCTGATTTAAGGAGACTACCACCGCCTTCGATTGTGCCTCCCAGGACCCAGGAGTTCCCCACTTTGCCCCCAAAGCCTCCCAAAGTGTTGCCTAAGACTGAGGAAGATAAAAAGTTTTTTAAACAAAGGAGCTTTTAGTACACAATATTCAGAGCGTGCTCCTTGGAGAAAACTCCCTCAGGGGGGTCTCACCCAGGCTAGGAGAAAAGCGAAAAGGCAAGGAGATTTAATAACAATATTAACCCCTGATGTGCCGCTTACTCCAATTCCAACCGGAGTGGCTGGCCCCCTATCTGAGGACATTGTAAGATTTGTCCTGGGGCGTAGCTCGCTTTCTTTTAAAAAAAAATTAAATAAAAAAAAAAGAAAGAAAAGAAATTTCGCTGGTGCATGGTGTAGTAGATTCTGATGATATTGAGAAATTAAAGTCTTGATCTCACTGCCTATCAAAACTGTACAAATTAATAAAGGTCAAAGAGTAACACAGCTTTTACTTTTACCTTACTATCAGACAAGGAAAAACTTGACTTCTCAAGCTAAGAGCCACAAAACATTTGGATCTAGTGATCTAGCCTTTTGGGTGCAGGAAATTACAGTTCCAAGGCCTTTAAAAGATCTTTTAATTCAAGAGAATAAAATGCCAGGGCTATTAGACACAGGAACAGACGTCTCTTAACATTGCTGGGAAAGACTGGCCCAGCTCCTGGCCAACACATAATACTGAAAATGAGTTCGTGGGATTAGAGAAAGTGGTATGTGGGGTGGAGATGCTGTACAGGTGGTACATTTAACAATACTTTATATATTGTTATAAATACATAATATAAATGTATTTGCCTAATTACAGTTTGCCTAATTAGGTATGGGTATAAATAAAATATAATAAAGGTATACCTAATTTTATTTATAGATCTATACTTAATTAATTTGTATATAAATTAATATGTATACTATATACACACACATATATATATACTGTATAATTAAATATATATGGCAGAATATAATGTGTGTGTGGCTGATATTAATTGGTATGGATTGATGTGCTGTGATGATAAATGTTCTATATACTGTATAATTATAAATGTGTGACATGTATTATTACAGTATATTGGTTTGTGTTGGTTGGTATTAGCTGTGTATGTGTTGTATTGTTGTAATATATATTAATTAATATATTAATTATAAAGATTAATTCAAGTATATTGATTTATATATATTATATGTCAATAACTTTATACTTGTTGCCATATATAAATACATATATAAATGCATTTTGCATTTAGGTCTATCTGTATACCTCTATACCAAAATGAGATAAGGAGGTTATACATTTATTTCTTAAATTTATACAGAGACCTAAACTAAACATTAGACCTAAATTAACATATCCATAGGGAAACAGCTAGACAAATAGTGAAGTTATGTTCCAATTGTAACTAATCACTTAAACGTAAACACACAGGGGCAGACTACAATGATGAGACACTAGATGCCTGAATTACAGGCTACGACTCGGCCCCTGGTCAAGTAAAAAGGCCTCCTTACGGGAGAGTGAAAAAGGCCAGATGTGTTGCTAACTTGTGGGAGAGGGTATGCTTGTATATTTCTACAGAATGCAGATTCTCCGGTTTGGATCTCAGACAAATTCATCATGTCACATTCCCCAAAGACCAGGTTCGCGGCGCGCGCACTCGCTCGCTCCCCCTCCCCCAGCCAGCTCTCGCCTCCGCGCCACCAGCAGCGCCTCGCACCCACCTCTCTGCACCCCGTGACCTAGAGCAAAGAAGTCTGTGCAGCGAGTGAGGGCCAGAGAGGAAAGCGCGCCCGCGGAGTGCTGTCCAGACCAGCGTGGCCCCACCGGCGAGAGGGGACCGCCCTGAGCCCAAGCGGTGGCGGCTAGCCCTAAACCACGAACCCTGCCCCTCCGCCCACCATAGGCGCCTTGGCCCACAGCCTGCCGCTCGCGTTCTGCCTCCTGATGCTGGGGACACTGCTCCCCCGGGCTGACGCCTACAGCTGCTCCCTGGTTCATCTTGTTTAAACCCTCAATATAATGTTTGCTCCTTTGTAATGCTACAACATCCACCTTATCTTATGATGTAACCACTTATTGAATTATGGTCTTGCTGTATTACAACAACTACAGGATTTAATGCAAACACGACGGTTTGTGGGCTTACTTATCTTGGGAACAGCAGCTTTGATAAGTGCAATCACTTCTGTTACTGTGGCAGCAATATCATTGACTCAACAAGTACATACTGCTCAATATGTTGATTCTATGTCCAAAAATGTTTCTTTAACATTGGCAACACAGGAAGCTATAGAGAGAAAATTAGAAATGAGGGTAGACGCCCTAGAGGAAGCAGTAATACATATTGGGACTGAATTGCAGGCTTTAAAGGTGAAAATGGCATTGTCTTGTCATGCTGACTATCGGTGGATATGTGTAACACCCCTGAAAGTAAATGAGACAGATTTTGAATGGGAAAAGATTAAAAACCATATTTCAGGTATCTGGAACAGCTCTGACATTGGTTGAGACGTAGGGAAACTTCACTATCAAATAGCAACCATGGAGCACTCCCGATTAGATTTTACTGCTGCTGGAACAGCAAATGATTTCTTCCATACTTTCCCTAACTACATCTCAGGAAAGAATATTCTGTCTAATGTCTTTAGCTATGCTGCGGTGGCTGCTTTAATTGTGCTTCTCATAATCATTCTTCCTTGTATTGTCAGGATTCTTCGGCAGAGTATTCAGAGGCTCGCGACTGAGCTACATCTGGCTGTTTTAAGAAATACAAAATGGGAAGATGCCGGGAGCCGGCGAGAGACATTCCACTCGTGACAAAGGTCATGAGGAAGGAGGCTGGGCATACACAAAGGCGGGATCGAGCCTCGGGAGTCCTCCCGGATATTCTTGAGCATCTACCCCCCAAAACCAGAGTCTGCCTACTTTATTGCTTTGTGCTCTCCCCTCTGACTTTACTGGGGGCTGTCCCCCACCACCATCTCACTCTCTCTGTCAAAGAGCTAACTTACAGCTCCAATTAATAAAGTTCCTGGGCAATTAGGAGTGTTTAAATCCAAACACGTCAGATGGCTCTCTAACTCGCCTGACAAATTTACCCGGTCTCCTACAGCAATGCATACAATTGTTTACAGTCTCCGAGCCTCGAGAGGCACGGGAAGCTTAAGATATTCAAATAGCTTAGAGCCTCTCAGAGAGTTAGAAACTGTCAGAATAAAACTAGTAAAAGATTTCATTGATGAACCAATGCTTGTTGCCAAGTTTCCACGTCCCCTGAATTGTATCCTTGAATGTGTATTAATTAATATAGTTGGTATGTAGAAGAAATAAGTAGTGGCCTTGGTGTTACTAACTTTAGACCCTTAAGGTAATAAATTATTTCCTTTGTTGTAAGCCCATTACACATCTGCCCTATAGGAATGCAATTTTATCTTCGAAAGATGGGGCCAAACCTTAAAATAATTACTCTTAGAGAAAATAAGTCTTATGGTTGATAAGTCTTTGTCAAGAGTCATAAAATGTTAATAGGTCTTCTGGCTAGAAGATGATGTAAATCACCTAAACCATTTGTATACGATACATTTGCAGGACAGAAACTCTGGTTTTTGATAAGGATCAAAGGCTGCTGTCTTTGCATCCCCATTATCCTCTATGTGTAACTTAGGGTATAAAAACCCCTGTTGAAAATAAAGCTACGGGCCTTGATTGCCAACGCTTAGTCTCCTAATGTCATTCTTCCCCTCAATTTTCAGATGAGTGTCCATCTGGAGCGCGGATATCCTCTGCGACCATTTATTTGCCTGGGCTTCGAAGACCACTTGAGAAGGTGTCTAAGGTGGGGCACTTTTCGCTATTCGAGAGGGAGCCTGCGGCCTCCGTGGTCAGAGCTAACCTGGTGTCACGGGTTATACTGATTTTCCGCATAAACCAAGCTACTCAGCTTCTTTTCTCCACTAAATTTTCCTACTGAGCTATCCTCATTCTATTACTCTTTATATCTTCGATAAATAAATCAATAGGTCGCCTACTCTGTCTCCCCTTCGAAAACCCTGGACCAGCCGAGGCTGGACCTTGTCAGAAGAAGGCCTCATCTCGATTTGAAGCAGGAACCTCAGGGTTGCTCTCCATTTCTGACTCTGAACACAGAGTCCCTACAGAGTTAGGACAGGAGAGTCAGGCCTCGTCTTGTGTGGAGGAATGGAACTCCACTGGACTCTCGAGTTGTTCACCGGATAACAGGCCACTTGTCGAGCTGTGTGTGGAACCTGCGGTTTTATCCGGACGATGCATGGGGGTGTCAGTTCCCCTTCGTTTTTTGCCTTCATACACAGGGTTGCCTTCGAAGAGGTATCCAGCCTTCAGATTCTTATCAAGAGCAGACCAGGAAATCAGTGTCTTTCGGCATGTGGCACCACCCACAAGCCTACGTCTCGAATTTCTTCTTGAGACGGACCTCAACCTGAGGTGCACCAGGAAGGTCGGTAACCCTTTCAGACAAAGCAAGTGAATCGACCCTCTTGTCCCGATCAGGAGGGGAGAAGGGGCTCAGATGAAGTGGTGCCGGGAACCTCGATGTTCCCCTCGAGTAAAACTGGGATGTCGGGGAAGTTTTGGAGTCACATCAAAGGTGCTAAGTACCGTTTCAAACTTCAAGACGGAACGTGAGACTTCTCTTGAGATGCTGTAGCTGGCAAGGGCCTCATCTTGTGGTGACGGGTTAACCACGTCGTTTTTCTCGAGTTGTGGCGGGATTCTCGAGTTAGGTCAGGAAATTCAGGCTTCCTCTTGTGTTGGCCCAGGGAAGTCCAGTCTTCCATTCGAGTTGCGAGGGAGAGCTAGGGATTGCGCTTGAGTTACTGCAGGGCAAAAGAGACCTTATCTAGGCTTGTGTCCAGGACATAATGTTCGTCTCCGGGGGGACAGGGATCTCGGGGTTGCTTTCCTGATGCACCCGGGGAGTCAGTCCTTGTCTCGAGGGGAAGCGAAGGACTCCACTCTCCTCTCGAGTTGCGACGGGTATCTCTTGGAGCCCACTGAGTGGCCTAAAGGGAGTCAAGCCTCCTGTGGAGTTTGGAGAGAGGACTCGTGATTGCTCTCCAGGCCATGCAGGAAAAGAAGGCCATCATCTCGCGATGAAGGGGGCGTCTCGTGGGTTTTCTCGAGCTGCAGCGCCAGTGTGGGGTTTCTCATGAGGTACTACGGGGAGCTCAGGGAGCCTCTCATGTGGCGCTTGGGAAGTCAGGTCTCCATGCGCATTGTGAGGGGGAGCGCGTCATTGCTCTAGAGTCATGGAAGGTGTATCGGGCCTCAAGAACCGTTAAAGAAGGACTTTCAAGGTGTTTCTTGGGTCACGGCAGTAAACCCTGGGTTCCCTCGACTAGTGCCGGTGGCCTCAGGGAGCTTCTCAGTGTGCCTCTGAGAAGTCAAGGATACCCTGGAGTTGGGAGGGCCCTCTCGGGACTCCACTGGGTTTGGTGCAATAGAAGAGGGCCTCATCTCGAGTGGAGGCAGGAACCTCAGGGTTTGTCTCCATTTCTGACTCTGATCGCAGGGTCCCTGCAGAGTTGGGACAGGAGAGTCAGGCCTCGTCTTGTAAGGAGGAATGGAACTCCGCTTGCCTCTCGAGTTATTCACGGGGTGACAGGCAACTTGTCGAACTGTGTTTGGAATCTGCGGGTTTTTCCGGACGATGCACGAGGGTGTCAGTGCCCCGTCGTGTTGTGCCTTCTTCCACAGGGTTGCCTTTCAAGAGATGTCCGGGCATCGGGTTCTTATCAAGAGTGGACCAGGGAATCGGGGTCTTTCAGCATGTGTTACCACCCATGAAGCTACGTCTCAAATATTCTCGTTAGACCGGCCTCATCCTGAGGTGCGCTGGGAAGGTTGGGAACCCCTTCCAGACAAAGCACGGGAGTCGACCCTCCAGTCGCAATCAGGAGGGGAGAAGTGGCTCAGATGATGTCATACCGGGAACCTCGGTGTTCCCCTCGAGAGAGACCAGGGTGTTGGGGAACTTTTGGAATCGCATCAAGGGTGCCAAGTTTTCACACTTGAAGTGTGAAAACACTTGAAGAAGAAACCTGGGACTTCTCTTTAGACGCTGTAGCGGGCAAGGGCCTCATCTTGCGATGACAGGGTAACCATGTGGTTTTTCTCGAGTTTCGGCGGGATTCTCGAGTTACGATGGGGAATTCAGGCTTCCTCTTGTGTTGGCCCAGGGAAGTCCAATCTTCCATTGGAGTTGCGAGAGAGAGCTAGGGATTGCTCTCGAGTCACTTCAGGGCAAAAGAGACCTCATCTAAGCTTGTGTCCAGGACCTAATGTTCCTCTCCAGGGGCGACAGAGATCTCGGGGTTGCATTTTAGACGCACCCGAGGAGTCAGACCTCATCTCGAGAGGAAGGAAAGGACTCTGCTCTGCTCTCGAGTCCCGACGGGTATTTCTTGGAGACCACTGAGTGGCCTAAAGGGAGTCAAGCCTCCTGTGGATTTTTTTTTTAATTTTATTTTATTTTTAAACTTTACATAATTGTATTAGTTTTTCCAAATATTAAAATGAATCTGCCTCAGGTATACGTGTGCTCCCCATCCTGAACCCTCCTCCCTCCTCCCCCCCCATAGCATCCCTCTGGGTCGTCCCAGTGCACTAGCCCCAAGCATCCAGTGTCATGCATCAAACCTGGACTGGCAACTCTTTTCATACATGATATTTTACATGTTTCAATGCCATTCTCCCACATCTTCCCACCTTCTCCCTCTCCCACAGAGTCCATAAGACTCTTCTATACATCAGTGTCTCTTTTGCTGTCTCGTACTCAGGGTTATTGTTACCGTCTTTCAAAGTTCCATATATATGCGTTAGTATACTGTATTGGTGTTTTTCTTTCTGGCTTACTTCACTCTGTATAATAGGCTCCAGTTTCATCCACCTCATTAGAACTGATTCATTCTATTCTTTTTAATGGCGGAGTAATACTCCATTGTGTATATGTACCACAGCTTTCTTATCCATTCATCTGCTGATGGACATCTAGGTTGCTTCCATGTCCTGGCTATTAGAAACAGTGCTGCGATGAACATTGGGGTACACGTGTCTCTTTCCCTTCTGGTTTCCTCAGTGTGTATGCCCAGCAGTGGGATTGCTGGATCATAAGGCAGTTCTATTTCCAGTTTTTTAAGGAATCTCCACACTGTTCTCTATAGTGGCTGTACTAGTTTGCATTCCCACCAACAGTGTAAGAGGGTTCCCTTTTCTCCACACCCTCTCCAGCATTTATTATTTGTAGACTTTTGGATTGCAGCCATTCTGACTGGCGTGAAATGGTACCTCATAGTGGTTTTGATTTGCATTTCTATGATAATGAGTGATTTTGAGCATCTTTTCATGTGTTTGTTAGCCATCTGTATGTCTTCTTTGGATAAATGTCTATTTAGTTCTTTGGCCCATTTTTTGATTGGGTCATTTATTTTTCTGGAGTTGAGCTGTAGGTGTTGCTTGTATATTTTTGAGATTAGTTGTTTGTCAGTTGCTTCATTTCCTATTATTTTCTCCCATTCCAAAGGCTGTCTTTTCACCTTGCTAATAGTTTGCTTTGATGTGCAGAAGCTTTTAAGGTTAATTAGGTCCCATTTGTTTATTTTTGTTTTTATTTCCAATATTCTGGGAGGTGGGTCATAGAGGATCCTGCTGTGATGTATTTCAGAGAGTGTTTTGCCTATGTTCTCCTCTAGGAGTTTTATAGTTTCTGGTCTTACGTTTAGATCTTTAATCCATTTTGAGTTTATTTTTGTGTATTGTGTTAGAAAGTGTTCTAGTTTCATTCTTTTACAAGTGGTTGACCAGATTTCCCAGCACCACTTGTTAAAGAGATTGTCTTTAATCCATTGTATATTTTTGCCTCCTTTGTCAAAGATAAGGTGTCCATATGTGTGTGGATTTATCGCTGGGCTTTCTATTTCGTTCCACTAATCTATATTTCTGTCTTTGTGCCAGTACCATACTGTCTTGATAACTGTGGCTTTGTAGCGGAGCCTGAAATCAGGTAGGTTGATTCCTCCAGTTCCATTCTTCTTTCTCAAGATCGCTTTGGCTATTCGAGGTTTTTTGTATTTCCATACAAATTGTGAAATTATTTGTTCTAGCTCTGTGAAGAATACTGTTGGTAGCTTGATAGGGATTGCATTGAATCTATAAATTGCCTTGGGTAGTATACTCATTTTCACTATATTGATTCTTCCAATCCATGAACATGGTATATTTCTCCACCTATTAGTGTCCTCTTTGATTTCTTTCACCAGTGTTTTATAGTTTTCTATATATAGGTCTTTAGTTTCTTTAGGTAGGTATATTCCTAAGTATTTTATTCTTTCCGTTGCAATGGTGAATGAAATTGTTTCCTTAATTTCTCTTTCTGTTTTCTCATTATTAGTGTATAGGAATTCAAGGGATTTCTGTGTGTTGATTTTATATCCTGCAACTTTACTATAGTCATTGACTAGTTCTAGTGATTTTCTGGTGGAGTCTTTAGGGTTTTCTATGTAGAGGATCATGTCATCTGCAAACAGTGAGAGTTTTACTTCTTCTTTTCCAATTTGGATTCCTTTTGTTTCTTTTTCTGCTCTGATTGCTGTGACCAAAACTTCCAAAGCTATGTTGAATAGTAATGGTGAAAGTGGGCACCCTTGTCTTGTTCCTGACTTTAGAGGAAATGCTTCCAATTTTTCACCATTGAGGATAATGTTTGCTGTGGGTTTGTCATATATAGCTTTTATTATGTTGAGGTATGTTCCTTCTATTCCTGCTTTCTGGAGAGTTTTTATCATAAATGGATGTTGAATTTTGTCAAAGGCTTTCTCTGCATCTATTGAGAAAATCATATGGTTTTTATTTTTCAATTTGTTAAGGTGGTGTATTACATTGATTGATTTGCGGATATTGAAGAATCCTTGCATCCCTGGGATAAAGCCCACTTGGTCATGGTGTATGATCTTTTTAATGTGTTGTTGGATTCTGATTGCTAGAATTTTGTTAAGGATTTTTGCATCTATGTCATCAGTGATATTGGCCTGTAGTTTTCTTTTTTTGTGGGATCTTTGTCAGGTTTTGGTATTAGGCTGATGGTGGCCTCATAGAATGAGTTTGGAAGTTTACCTTCCTCTGCAATTTTCTGGAAGAGTTTGAGCAGGATAGGTGTTAGCTCTTCTCTAAATTTTTCGTAGAATTCAGCTGTGAAGCCGTCTGGACCTGGGCTTTTGTTGGCTGGAAGATTTTTGGTTACAGTTTCCATTTCCGTGCTTGTGATGGGTCTGTTAAGATTTTCTATTTCTTCCCTGGTCCAGTTTTGGAAAGTTGTACTTTTCTAAGAATTTGTCCATTTCTTCCACGTTGTCCATTTTATTGGCATATAATTGTTGATAGTAGTCTCTTATGATCCTTTGTATTTCTGTGTTTTCTGTTGTGATCTCTCCATTTTCATTTCTAATTTTATTGATTTGATTTTTCTCCCTTTGTTTCTTGATGAGTCTGGCTAATGGTTTGTCAATTTTATTTATCGTTTCAAAGAACCAGCTTTTGGTTTTGTTGATTTTTGCTATGGTCTCTTTTGTTTCTTTTGCATTTATTTCTGCTCTAATTTTTAAGATTTCTTTCCTTCTACTAACCCTGGGGTTCTTCATTTCTTCCTTTTCTAGTTGCTTTAGGTGTAGAGTTAGTTTATTTATTTGACTTTTTTCTTGTTTCTTGAGGTGTGCCTGTATTGCTATGAACTTTCCCCTTAGGACTGCTTTTACCGTGTCCCACAAGTTTTGGGTTGTTCTGTTTTCATTTTCATCCGTTTCTATGCAAATTTTGATTTCTTTTTTGATTTCTTCTGTGATTTGTTGGTTATTCAGCAGCGTGTTGTTCAGCCTCCATATGTTGGAATTTTTAATAGTTTTTCTCCTGTAATTGAGATCTAATCTTACTGCATTGTGGTCAGAAAAGATGCTTGGAATGATTTCTATTTTTTTGAATTTACCAATGCTAGCTTTATGGCCCAGGATGTGATCTATCCTGGAGAAGGTTCCATGTGCACTTTAGAAAAAGTTGAAATTCATTGTTTTGGGATGAATTGTCCTATAGATATCAATTAGGTCTAACTGGTCTATTGTATCATTTAAAGTTTGTGTTTCCTTGTTAAATTTCTGTTTAGTTGATCTATCCATAGGTGTGAGTGGGGTATTAAAATCTCCAACTATTATTGTGTTAGTGTTAATTTCTCCTTTCATACTTGTTAGCATTTGTCTTACATACTGTGGTGCTCCCACGTTGGGTGCATATATATTTATAATTGTTATATCGTCTTCTTGGATTGATCCTTTGATCATTATGTAGTGACCTTCTTTGTCTCTTTTCACAGCCTTTGTTTTAAAGTCTATTTTATCTGATATGAGTATCGCTACTCCTGCTTTCTTTTGGTCCCTATTTGCATGGAAAATCTTTTTCCAGCCCTTCACTTTCAGTCTGTATGTATCCCCTGTTTTGAGGTGGGTCTCTTGTAGACAACATATGTAGGGGTCTTGTTTTTGTATCCATTCAGCCAGTCTTTGTCTTTTGGTTGGAGCATTCAACCCATTTACGTTTAAGGTAATTACTGATAAGTATGATCCCATTGCCATTTACTTTATTGTTTGGGGTTTGAATTTATACACCGTTTTTGTGTTTCCTGTTTAGTATTTGTTGGAGAGCTGGTTTGGTGGTGCAGAATTCTCTCAGCTTTTGCTTGTCTGAAAAGCTTTTGATTTCTCATTCATACTTGAATGAGATCCTTGCTGGGTACAATAATCTGGGCTGTAGGTTATTTTCTTTCATCATTTTAAGTATGTCTTGCCATTCCCTCCTTGCTTGAAGAGTTTCTATTGAAAGATCAGCTGTTATCCTTATGGCAATTCCCTTGTGTGTTATTTGTTGTTTTTCCCTTGCTGCTTTTCATATTTGTTCTTTGTGTTTGATTTTTGGTAATGTGATTAATATGTGTCTTGGGGGGTTTCGCCTTGGCTTTATCCTGTTTGGGACTCTCTGGGTTTCTTGGACTTGAGTGAGTATTTCCTTCCCCATTTTAGGGAAGTTTTCAACTATTATCTCCTCAAGTATTTTCTCACGGTCTTTCTTTTTGTCTTCTTCTTCTGGGACCCCTATGATTCGAATGTTGTAGCGTTTAATATTGTCCTGGAGGTCTCTGAGATTGTGCTCATTTCTTTTAATTCGTTTTTCATGTATCCTCTCTGATTCATTTATTTCTACCATTCTATCTTCGAATTCACTAATCCTATCTTCTGCCTCTGTTATTCTACTATTTGTTGCCTCCAGAGTGTTTTTAATTTCATTTATTGCATTATTCATTATATATTGACTCTTTTTTTATTTCTTCTAGGTCCTTGTTAAACCTTTCTTGCATCTTCTCAATCCTTGTCTCCAGGCTATTTATCTGTGATTCCATTTTAATTTCAAGATTTTAGATCCATTTCACTATCCTTACTCGGAATTCTTTATCAGGTAGATTCCCTATCTCTTCCTCTTTTGTTTGGTTTGGTGGGCATTTATCCTGTTCCTTTATCTGCTGGGTATTCCTCTGTCTCATCTTGTTTAAATTGCTGAGTTTGGGGTGTCCTTTCTGTATTCTGGCAGTTTGTGGAGTTCTTTACTGTGGCATTTCCTCGCTGTGTGTGGGTTTGTACAGGTGTCTTGTCAAGGTTTCCTGGTTAGGGAAGCTTGTGTCCGTGTTCTGGTGGGTGGAGCTGTATTTCTTCTCTCTGGAGTGCAATGAAGTGTCCAGTAATGAGTTATGAGATGTTTGTGGTTTTGGGGTGACTTTGGGCAGCCTGTATCTTGAAGCTCAGGGCTGCGTTCCTTTGTTGCTGGAGAATTTGCTTGGTATGTCTTGCCCTGGAACTTGTTGGCCCTTGTGTGGTGCTTGATTTCAGTGTCGGTATGGAGGCATTTGATGAGCTCCTGTCAATTAATGTTCCTTGGAGTCAGGAGTTCCCTGGAGTCAGGGTTTGGACTTAAGCCTCCTGCTTCCAGTTATCTGTCTTACTTTTACAGTAGTTTCAAAACTTCTCCTTCTATACAGCACCATTGATAAAACATCTACGTTAAAGAAGAAAAGTTTCTCTACTGTGAGGGCCACTCAGAAAGGTTCACAGCATTACATGGAGAAGAGAAGAGGGAGGAGGGAGTTAGAGGTGACCCAAATGAGATCAGGTGGAATCAATAGTGGAGAGAGTGGGCTGGCCAGTAGTCACTTCCTTATGTGCACTCCACAACTGGACCGCTCAGAGATGTTCACAGAGTTATACAGAGATGAGAAGAAGGAGGAAGGAGACAGAGGTGGCCAGAAGGATAAAAGGGGGGAATGAAAAGGAGGGAGACAGATCCAGCCAGTAATCAGTTCCCTAAGTGTTCTCCACCGTCTGGAATACACAGAAATTCACAGAGTTGGGTAGAGTAGAGAGGGGTTAGGGAGGAGACACAGGCGACCTGGTGGAGAAAAAGGAGAGTCCAAAGGGAGAGAGAGCAGTCAAGCCAGTAATCTCGCTCCCTAGTGAAAAATGGGTACTGAAGATTGGGTTCTTAAAGGTACAAAATTGGTAACAAATACATAAAAGCAAAAATTAAAAATCTAGAGTAGAGTTTGGAATTTCAAAAATACGATGTTAAAGAAAAGAAGAAGGAAAAGAAAGAGAGAAAAAACGAACAAAGAAAAACAAACATGGTCGCAAAAATTATCAAGAAAATACAGGTACAAAATTGATAACTAATACCAAAAAGCAAAAATTAAAAATCTAGAGTAGAGTTTGGAATTTCAAAAATACAATGTTAAAAAAAAGGAAGAAGAAAACTAAAGAGAAAACAAACAAACAAAAACAAGCAATGTCGCAAAAATTATAAAGAAACTACAGGTACAAAATTGATATCAAATATCAAAAAGCATAAATTAAAAATCTAGAGTACAGTTTGGAATTTCAAAAATACAATGTTAAAGAAAAGAAGAAAAAAAACAAAACAAAAAAACAAGGTCAAAAAATTATTATATATATATATATATATATATATATATATATATATATATGAAGTTTGCTGAAGAAGAAAAAAATAGGGTCTTTGTTTTGCAAAGTAATAGGTTATAAAAGTGAAAATTAAATGAACAATAGAGAACTTAAAATTAAAAAAATTAAAAAAAGTAAGAATGATCATAAAAATATATCTAGGACTTTCTCTGGTTTTGTTGTGAGTATCGTGGGTTCGGTTCATTTTTGGCTAGTTCCTTGGTCCAACTTATATTTCTCAAGATCTATAGGCGCCTTCCTATGTAGTCCTAGTAACCACAGGGTTTTAATCTATTGCCTGTAGCTTCCAAGGCGTTTCCCTCTGTTATAGCTTCTTTTGTTTGCCTGTCTCTTCAGTGTCTGGTTTACGCCCTGACACAAAGGGGACGGTGGAGGACACTTTTTTTTTTAGGCTCACTTGTTCAGTTGCGCTGTGGGGAGGGAGGGAGGGAGTGATGCTGCAAACAAATAACACTGGCGTGCGCTCGCAGTGCCTCAGCCACACTGGGTCTGCCCCCGCTCACGGCACGTGTAGCCTCCCTGCCCACACTGCTCGGGCTCTAGGTTGTTCCACCGGGAACAATCCGAGGCTGGCCCTGGGCTTCATGCACCTCCCAGGTCCAAGCCGCTCAGGTTCAGGCACTCGGGTAGTCCTCAGAGGCACAGACTCGGTTGGGCCTGCGTTTTGTGCTCTTCCCAGGTCCGAGCAGCTCAGGTGATGAGGTGTTTGGCGAGTGCCAATGTTGTGACTTATCGCCTCCCCGCCACTCGGTTATCTGGGTGTAAAACAGGCGCACCTTCTCAGGCAGATGTTGACCGTCCAGATCCCCAAGAAGTTTTAGTTAGCAAAGAAGGCTGCTTACAGTTTTATAGATAATGTCTCTCTGGGGCTGCGATTGCCCCCTTCTGGCTCTGGCTGCCTGTCACCGGAGGGGGAAGGTCTGCAGCCGGCTATCTCTGTTCAGTCCTTTGTTCCATGCGCGGGCCTGGCGGTGTCTTAGGTTAGGGCTGGCTTTTTGCGTGGTAGATATCCCAGAGTCTGGTTTGCTAGCCCAAGTTATTTCGTTCAGATAGCGCTCAGGGTATTCAGGCCAGATTCTTACTCTAAGCGATGCAGCCCGCGCCGCGCCTCCCTGCCCAGCCCCTGCTTGCTAATGGTGTGAGCAGGCGTCTGCACTGCTTTGCGGCTGGGGGAGTTACCGTAGGGCTTGCAATCTGCGAGTTTTAATTGTTTATTTATTTTTATCCCCCTTATGTTGCCCTTTGTGCTTCCAAAGCTTGGCAAAGATTTGGCAGTGAAAAGCTTTCCTGGTGTTTGGAAACTTTTCTCTTTTTAAGACTATCTTCCTGGGACGGAAATCCCTCCCTCCCTCTTTTGTCTCTTTTTTTGTCTTTTATACTTTTTCCTACCTACTTTCCAAGAGTTGGGTTCTTTTCTGGGTGCCTGATGTCCTCTGGCAGCATTCATAAGTTGTATTGTGGAATTTACTCGACGTTTAAATGCTCTTTTGATGAAATTGTTTGGGGGGGAAAGAGTTCTCCCCGTCCTACTCCTCAGCAATCTTGGCTCCTCTCTTGTGGAGTTTGGAGAGAGCACGCGGGATTGCTCTCCAAGCCATGCAGGAAAAGAAGGCCCTCATCTCGCGATGTCGGGGGAGTCTCGTGGTTTTTCTGGAGCTGCGGTGCCAGTGTGGGGTTTCTCACAAGGTACGACCGGGAGCTCAGGGAGCCTCTCGTGTGGTGTCAGGGAAGTCAAGTCTCCATACGAGTGGCGAGGGGGCGCACGTCATTGCTCTCGAGTCATGGTAGTGGAATCAGGGCTCAACGCAATGAAAAAGGACGCTCGAGGTCTTTCTCGGGTTGCGGCAGGAAACCCTGGGTTCCCTCGACTTGTGCCTGTGACCTCAGGTAGCTTCTCAGGGTGCCTCTGAGAAGTCAGGGATACTATGGAGCTGGGAGAGGCCTCTCGGGACTCCACTGGGTTTGCTGCAATGGAAGAGGGCCTAATCTCGAGATCAGGAAGGAACCTTAGGGTTCCTCTCCATTTCTGACTCAGATTGCAGGGTCCCTGCAGAGTTGGGACAGGAGAGTCAGGCCTCGTCTTGTGTGGAGGAATGGAACTCCGCTTGCCTCTCGAGTTGTTCAAGGAGTGACAGGCCACTTGTCGAGCTGTGTGTGGAACCTGCGGTTTTTTCCAGACAATGCACGGGGGTGTCAGTGCCCCTTCGTGATGTGCTTTCATCCACAGGGTTGCCTTCGAAGTGGTGTGCGGGCATCGGGTTCTTATTAAGAGCGGACCAGGAAATCGGGGTCTTTTGGAATGCGGCACCACACACGAGGCTACGTCTCGAATTTCCTCGTGAGACGGGCCTCATGCTGAGGTGCCCCTGGAAGGTCGGGAAAGCCTTCCAGACAAAGCAGGTTAATCGACCCTACTGTCGCGATCAGGAGGGGAGAAGGGGCTCAGATGAAGTGGTGCCGGGAACCTCGGTGTTCCCCTTGAGTGAGACCGGTATGTCAGGGAACTTTTGGGGTCTCATGAAGCTTGCCAAATACTGTTTCAAACTTCAAGATGAAACGTGGGACTTCTCTTGAGACGCTGTGGCGGGCAAGGGCCTCATCTTGTGATGAAGGGGAAACCACGTGGTTTTTTTCGAGTTGCGATGGGATTGTTGACTTACGACGGGGAATTCAGGTTTCCTCTTCTGTTGGCCCAGGGAAGTCCATTCTTCCATTCGAGTTGCCAGGGAGAGCTGGGTGGGAATTGCTCTCAAGTCACGGCAGGTCAAAATAGACCTCATCTATGCTTGTGTCCAGGACCTAATGTTCCTCTCCAGGTGCGATAGGGATGACGGGGACGCATTCCAGACTCACCCAGTGAGTCAGGCCTCGGCTCGAGGGGAAGCAAAGGATTCTGATATCCTCCTGGGTCGCAATAGGTATCTCTTGGAGCCCACTGAATGGCCTCCAGGGAGTCAAGCCTCCTGTGGAGTTGGAGAGAGGACTCCGGATTGCTCTCCAGGCCATACAGGAAAGAAGGCCCTCAGCTCGCAATGACGGGGGCGTCTTGTGGGTTTTCTCGAGTTGGAGCGCAAGTATGAGTTTTCTCACGAGGTACGACGGGGAGCTCAGGGAGCCTCTCGTGTGGTGCCAGGAAAGTCAGGTGTCTATGCGTGTGATGAGGAGGAGCCCATAAATGCTCTCGAGTCATGGTAGGGAAATCGGGACTCAAGACACGTTGAAGAAGGAGTCTCGAGGTCTTTCTCAGGTTGCGGCAGGAAACCCTGGGTTCCCTCGACTTGTACCGGTGACCTCAGGGAGCTTCTCAGGGTGCCTCTGAGAAGTCAGGCATACTGTGGACTTGGGAGGCGCTCTCGGAACTCCACTGGGTTTGGTGCAATGGCAAAGGTTCTCATCTCGAGTTGAGGCAGGAACCTAAGGGTTCCTCTCCATTTAAAACTCCGACCACAGGGTCCCTGAAGAGTTGGGACAGGAGAGTCAGGCCTCGTCTTGTGTGGAGGAATGGAACTCCACTTGCCTCTCGAGTTGTTCACAGGATAACAGACCATTTGTCGAGCTGTGAGTGGAACCTTCGGTTTTTTCCGTAAGATGCATGAGGGGGTCAGTGCCCCTTCGTGTTGTGCCTTCATCCACAGGGTTGCCTTCAAAGAGGTGTCCGGACATCGGGTTCTTATCAATAGCAGAGCAGGAAATCGGGGTCTTTCAGAACGTGGCACCATCCATGAGGCTACGTCTCGAATTTCTTCATTAGACTGGTGTCATCCTGAGGTGCGCCATGAAGATCGGGAACCCCTTCCAGACAAAGCAGGGGAATCGACCATCTTGTCACGATCAGGAGGAGTGAAAGGGCTCAGTTGAAGTCGTGCCGGGAACCTCGGTGTTCCCCTCGAGTGGGACCGGTGTGTCGGGAAACTTTTGGGGTCACTTCAAGGGTGCCAAGTACCGTTTTGCACTTCAATACGGACTTGGGGCTTCTCTTGACACGCTGTAGAGGGCAAGGGCCTCATCTTGGGATGACGGGGGAATCACGTGGTTTTTCTCAAGGTGCGGCGGGATTCTCGAGTTACGACGGGGAATTCAGGCTTCCTCTTGTGTTGGCCCAGGGAAGTCCAATCTTCCATTCGAGTTTCGAGGAAGAGATGGGGTTTGCTCTTGAGTCACTGCAGGGCAAAAGAGACCTCATCTAGGCTTGTGTCCAGGACCTAATATTCCTCTCCAGGGCCGACAGCGATCTCGGGGTTGCATTCCAGACGCATCCTGGGAGTCAGAGCTCGACTCGAGGGGAAGCAAAGGACCCCGCTCTCCTCTTGAGTCACCGCAGGTGTCTCTTGGAGCCCACTGAGTGGCCTAAAGGGAGTCAAGCCCCCTGTGGAGTTTGGAGAGAGGACTCAGGATTGCTCTCCAGGCCATGCAGGAAAAGAAGACCCTCATCTCGCGATGACAGGGGCGTCTTGTTGGTTTTCTCGAGCTGCGGTGCTAGTGTGCGGTTTCTGACGAGGTGCGACGGGAAGCTCAGGGAGCCTTTCGTGTGGCACCAGGGAATTCAGGTCTCCATGCGCATGGCAAGGGGGAGCGCGTCATTGCTCTCGAGATATGATACGGGAATCGGGCCTCAAGACACGTTAAAGCAGGACTCTCAAGGTCTTTCTCAGGTTGCGGCAGGAAACCCTGGGTTCCGTCAACTTCTGCCGGTGACCTTAGGGAGCTTCTCAGGGTGCCTCTGAGAAGTCAGGCATACTGTGGATTTGGGACGGGCCTCTCGGGACTCCACTGGTTTTGTGGCAATGGAAAAGGGCCTCATCTTGAGTGGAGGCAGGAACCTCAGGCTTCCTCTCCATTTCTGACTCGGTGCGCAAGGTCCCTAGAGTTGTGACAGGAGAGTCAGGCATCGTCTTGTGTGGAGGAATGGAACTCCGCTTGCTTCTCGAGTTGTTCACGAGGTGACAGACCACTTGTGGAGCTGTGTGAGGAACCTGCGGGTTTTTCTGGAAGATGCACGGGGTGTCAGTGCCCCTACGTGTTGTGCCTTCATCCACAGGCTTGCCTTCGAAGAGGTGTCCAGGAGTCTGGTTTTGATCAAAAGTGGACCATGGAATCGGGGTCTTTCGGCATGTAGTATGGCCCTCGAGGCTACGTCTCGAATTTCCTCATGAGACCGGCCTCATCCTGAGGTGTGCCGGGAAGGTCGGGAATCCCTTCGAGACAAAGCAGTGGAATCGACCCTCCTATCGCGATCAGGAGAGGAGAAAGGCCTCAGATGAAGTGGTGCCGGAAACTTCAGTGTCCCCTCTAGTGAGATCGGTATATAGGGGAACTTTTGGGGTCGCATCAAGGGTGCCAAGTACTGTTTTGCACTTCAAGACGGAATGTGAGACTTCTCTTGAGACGCTGTAGGGGGCAAGGGCCTCATCTTGCAATACGGGGAACCACGTGATTTTTCTCGAGTTGCGGCGGGTTTCTCAAATTACAACTGGAAATTCAGGCTTCCTCTTGTGTTGGCTCAGAAAGGCCAATCTTCCATTCGAGTTGCAAGGGAAAGCTAGGGGTTGCGCTTGAGTCACTGCAGGGCCAAAGAGACCTCATCTAGGCTTTTGTCCAGGACCTAAGGTTCCTCTCCAGGGGCGACAGGGATCCAGGGTTGCATTCCAGACTCACCCTCGTAGTCAGGCCTCATCTCGAGGGGAAGCAAAGGACACCGCTCTCCTCCTGAGTATCGACGGGTATCTCTTGGAGCCCACTGAGTGACCTAAAGGGAGTCAAGCCTCCTTTGGAGTTTGGAGAGAGGATTCGGGATTGCTCTTCAGGTCATGCAGGAAAGGCCCTCATTTCACCATGACAGGGGCGTCTCGTGGGTTTTCTCGAGCTGCGGCGCCAGTGTGGGGTTTCTCACGAGGTACGATGGGGAGCTCAGGGAGCCTCTCATGTGGTGCCGGGGAAGTCAGATCTTCATGCGCGTGGCGAGGGGGAGCGCGTCATTTTTCTCCAGTCATGGTAGGGGAATCGGGCCTCAAGACGCGTGAAGAAGGACTCGCGAGGTTTTTCTCAGGTTACGGCAGGAAACCCTGGGTTCCGTCGACTTATGCCCGTGACCTCAGGGAGCTTTTCAGGGTGCCTCTGAGAAGTCAGGGATACTGTGCAGTTGGGAGGGGCCGCTCCGAACTCCACTGGGTTTGGTGCAGTAGAAGAGGGCCTTATCTCGAGTTGAGGCAGGAACCTCATGGTTCCTCTCCATTTCTGAATCGGATCTCAGTGTCCATGCAGAGTTGGGACAGGAGAGTCAGGCCTCGTCTTGTGTGGAGGAATTTAACTCCTCTTGCCTCTCGAGTTGTTCACGGGGTGACAGGCCACTTGTCGATCTGTATGTGGAACTTGCGGGCTTTTCCAACGATGCAGGAGGGTGTCAGACCCCTTCGTTTTGTGCCTTCGTCCACAGGATTGCCTTTGAAGAGGTGTCCTAGCATTGGGTTCTTATCAAGAGCAGACAGGGAAATCGGGGTCTTTCGGCGTGTGGCACCAACCACAAGGCTACGTCTCGAATTTCCTCGTGAGACCGGCCTCATCCTGAGGTGCGCCGGGAAGGTCCGGAACCCCTTCCAGACAAAGCAGGGTAATCGACCCTCCCGTCGCGATCAGGAGGGGACAAGGGGCTCAGAACAAGCGGTGCACCGAACCTTGGTGTTCCCCTCGAGTGAGACCAGGGTGTCGGGGAACTTTTGTGCTAACATCAAGGTTGCCAATTATCGTTTTAAACTTCAAGATGGAACGTAGGGCTTCTACTGAGACGCTGTAGCTGGCAAGGGCCTCATCTTGCGATGACGGGGGAACCACGTGGTTTTCCTCGAGTTGCAGTGGGATTTTCGAATTACGACGGGGAATTCAGGTTTCCTCTTGTGTTGTCCCAGGGAAGTCCATTCTTCCATTCGAGGTGCGAGGGAGAGCAGGGGATTGCTCTCGAGTCACTTCAGGGCAAATGAGACCTCATCTATGCTTGTGTCTAGGACCTAATGTTCCTCTCCAGGGGCGACAGGGATCTCGGGGTTGCATTCCAGACTCACCTGAGGAGTCAGGCCTGGTATATAGGGGAAGCAAAGAATTCCGCTCTCCTCTCGAGTCCCAACGGGTATCTCTTGGAGCCCACAGAGTGGCCTAAAGGGAGTCAGGCCTCCTGTGGAGTTTGAAGAGAGGCCTCGAGATTGCTCTCCAGGCCATGCAGGAAAAGAAGGCCTTCATCTCGCGATGACGGAGGCGTCTCGTGTGTTTTCTCGAGCTGGGGAGCCAGTGTGGGATTTCTCACGAAGTATGACGGGGAGCTCAGGGAGCCTCTCGTGTGGCGCCAGGGAAGTCAAGTCTCCATGCGAGTGGCGAGGGGGAATGCATCATTGCTCTCGAGTCATGGTAGGGGAATCGGGATTCAAGATGCGTTGAAGGAGGATTTTCGAGGTCTTTCTCGGGTTGCGTCAGGAAACCCTGTGTTCCCTCGACTTGTGCCAGTGACCTCAGGGAGCTTCTAAGGGTGCCTCTGAGAAGTCGCGATACTGTGGATTTGGGAGGGGCCTCTCGGGCCTCCACTGTTTTTGGTGTAATGGAAGAGGGCCTCATCTCGAGTGGAGTCAGGAACCTCAGGGTTCCTCTCCATTTCGGACTCCGATCGCAGGGTCCCTTCAGAGTTGGGACCGGAGAGTCAGGCCTCGTCTTGAGTGGAGGAATGGAACTCTGCTTGCCTCTCGAGTTGTTCATGGGATGACAGGCCTCTTGTCGAGCTGTGTGTGGAACCTGCGGCTTTTACCGAATGATGCACGGGAGTGTCAGTGACCCTTCATTTTGTGCCTTCGTCCACAGGGTTGCCTTCGAAGAGGTGTCCGGGCATCGGGTTCTTCTCAAGAGTGGGCCGGGAAATCGGGGTATTTCGGCATGTGACACCACCCACGACGCTATGTCTCGAATTTACTCGTGAGACCGGCCTCATCCTTAGGTGCGCCAGGAATGTGGGAAACCCCTTCCAAACAAAGCAGGGGAATAGACCCTCCTGTCTCGAACAGGAGGGGAGAAGGTGCTCAGATGAAGTGGTGCGGGAACCTCGGTGTTCCTGTCGAGTGAGACCGGCGTGTCCGGGAACATTTGGTGTCGCATCAAGGGTGCAAAGTACCGTTTCACACTTCAAGACGGAACGTGGTTCTTTTCTTGAGACGCCATAGCAGCAAGGGCCTCATCTTGGGATGACGTTGGAAACACGTGGTTTTTCTCGAGTTGCGGCGGGATTCTCGAGTTACGAAGGGGATTTCTGGCTTCCTCTTGTGTTGGCCCAGGGAAGCCCAATCTTCCATTCGAGTTGCGAGGGAGAGCTGGGGGTTGCGCTCGAGTCACTGCAGGGCAAAAGAAACCTCATCCAGGCTTGTGTCTAGGACCTAATGTTCCTCTCAAGGGATGACTGGGATCTTGGGGTTGCATTCTAGACTCACCCAGGAGTCAGGCGTCCTCTCGAGGGGAAACAAAGGACTTCTCTCTCTTCTCGAGTCGCGACGGGTATTTCTTGGAGCCCACTGAGTGGACTAAAGGGAATCAAGCCTCCTCTGGAGTTTGGAGAGAGGACTCGGGATTGCACTCCAGGACATGCAGGAAAAGAAGGCCCTCATCTCACGATGACGGGGGGGGGGTCTCGGTGGTTTTACCGAGCTGCAGCGCCTGTGTTGGTTTCTCAGGAGGTACGACGGGGAGCTCAGGGAGCCTCTTGTGTGGCGCCAGGGAAGTTAGGTCTCGATGCGTGTGGCGAGGGGGAGCGCGTCATTGCTCTCGAGTCATGGTAGGGGAATCAGGCCTCTAGACGCGTTGAAGGACTCTCAAGATCTCTCTCGGGTCTTGGCAAGAATACCTGGGTTCCCTCGACTTGTGCCGGTGACCTCAGGGAGATTCTCCGGGTGCCTCTGAGAAGTCAGGGATACTGTGGAGTTGGGAAAGACCTCTCGGGACTCCACTGGGTTTGGTGAAATGGAAGGGGGCCTCATCTCGAGGGGAGGCAGGAACCTCAGGGTTCCTCTCCATTTCTGATTCCGATCGCAGCCCCCTGCATAGTTGGGAGAGGTGAGTCAGGCCTTGTCTTGTGTGCAGGAATGGACCTCCGCTTGCCTCTCGAGTTTTTCACTGGGTGACAGGCACTTGTTGAGCTGTATGAGTAACCTGCGGTCTTTTCCGGACGATGCACGGGGGTGTCAGTGCCCCTTCGTGTTGTGCCTTCATCCACACTATCTTCGAATAGGTGTCTGGGCATCGCGTTCTTATCAAGAGCGGATCAGGAAATCGCGGTCTTTCGGCATGTGGCACCACCATCGAGGCTATGTCTCGAATTTCCTCGTGAGACAGCCTCATCTGAGGTGCGTGGAGAAGGTCGGGAACCCCTTGCAGACAAAGCAGGGGAATTGACCCTCCTTTCGCGATCAGGAGGGGAGAAGGGGCTCAGATGAAGTGGTGCCAGGAACCTCGGTGTTCCCCTCTAGTGCGACCCATATGTCGGGGAACTTTTGGGGTAGCATTAAGGGTGCCAAATATCATTTCGCACTTGAAGACAGAACGTGGGACTACTCTTGAGACGCTGGAGCGGGCAAGGGCCTCATCTTGCAATGACGGGGGAACCACGTGGTTTTTCTCAAGTTGAGGCGGAATTCTCGAATTACTACTGGGAATTCAGGCTTCCTCTTGTGTTGGCCCAGGGAGGTCCAATCTTCCATTCGGGTTGCGAGGGAAAGCTGGGGAGTGCTCTCGAGTTACTGCAGGGCAAAAGCGACCTCATCTAGCCTTGTGTTCAGGACCCAGTGATCCTCTCCAAGGGCGACAGGGATCTCGGGTTTGCATTACAGACTCACCCGGGGAGTTAGGCCTCGTCTCGAGGGGAAGCAAAGGACTTGGCTATCCTCTCGAGTTGCGACGCGTATCTCTTGGAGCCCACTGAGTGGTCTAAAGGGAGTCAACCCTCCTCTTCAGTTTGGAGAGAGGACTCGGGATTGCTCTCCAGGCCATGCAGGAAAAGAAGGCCCACATCTCGAGATGACGGGGGCGTCTCGTGGGTTTTCTCGAGCTGCGGCGCCAGTGTGGGGTTTCTCACGAGGTACGACGGGGAGTTCAGGTAGCCTCTCGTGTGGCAACAGGGAAGTCAGGTCTCCATGGGCGGGGCAAGGGGGAGCGCGTCATTGCTCTCAAGTCAGGGTAGGGGAATCGGGCCTCATGACGGGTTGAAAAAGAACTCTCGATGTCTTTCTAGGGTTGCGGCAGGAAACCCTGGGTTCCCTTGACTTGTGCCGGTGACCTCAGGGAGCGTCTCAGGGTGCCTCTGAGAAGTCAGGGATACTGTGGATTTGGGAGAGGCCTCTCGGGACTCCTTTGGGTTTGGTGCAATGGAAGTGGGCCTCATCTCGAGTTGAGGCAGGAACCTCAGGGTTCTGATCCTGACTTCCTGGAGGCCGGATGTGACTCAGATCGCAGGGTCCCTGTTGAGTTTGCTCAGGAGTGTCAGGTCTCGTGTTCTGCGGAGGAATGGAACTCCGCTTACATCTCAAGTTGTTCAAGGATAACACCACTTTTCGTGATGTGTGTGGAACCTGCGGGTTTTTCGGAGATGCACGGGGGCGTCAGTGCTCCTTCCTGTTGTGCCTTCATCCACAAGGTTGCCTTCGAAGAGGTGTCCGGGTATCGTGTTCTCCTCAAGTGCGGACCGGGAAATTGGGGTCTTTCAGCATGTTGCACCACCCACTAGGCTACGTCTCGAATTTTCTCGTGAGACCGGCCTCATCCTGAGGCACGCAGGAAAGTCCGGGAACCCTTTCCAAACAAAGCAGGGGAATCGACCCTCCTTTCGGGATCAGGAGGAGAGAAAGGGCTCAGATGAAGTAGTGCCGGGAACCTCGGTGCTCTCCTTGAGTGAAAGTCGGGTAACTTTTCTGGTTGCATCAAGGGTGCCAAGTACCGTTTCGCACTTCAAGACGGAACCTGGGACTTCTCTTGAGATGCTGTAGTGGGCAAGGGCCTCATCTAGCACTGACGGGGGACCCACGTGTTTTTTCTCGAGTTGCGGCAGGATTCTTGAGTTACGATGGGGAATACAGGTTTCCTCTTGTGTTGGCCCAGGGAAGTCCAATCTTCCATTCGAGTTGCAAGTGAGAGCTGGAGATTGCTCTCGAGTCACTGCAGGGCAAAATAGAGCTCATCTAGGTTTGTGTCCAGGACCGAGTTTTTCTCTCCAGGGGCGACAGGGATCTCGGGGTTGCATTCCAGACTCACCCGGGGAGTCAGGCCTCGTCTCGAAGGGAATGAATGGACTCCGCTCTCCTCTCGAGTCGCGACGGGTATCCCTTGGAGCCCAAGAGTGGCCTAAATGGAGTTAAGCCTCCTGTGGAGTTTGGAGAGAGGACTCGGGATTGCTCTCTAGGCCATGCAGGAAAAGAAGGCCCTCATCTCGCGATGACGGGGGCGTCTCGTGGGTTTTCTCAAGGTGCAGTGCCTGGTTGGGGTTTCTCACGAGATAGGACGGGGAGCTCAGGGAGACTCCTGTGGTGCCACGGAAGTCAGGTCTCCATGGACGTGGCGTGGGGGAGCGCCTCATTGCTCTCGAGTCATGGTAGGGGAATCAAGCCTCAGGACGCTTCGAAGAAGAACTCTCGAGGTCTTTCTCGGGGTGTGGCAGGAAACCCTGGGTTCCCTCGACTTGTGCCCATGACCTCAGGGAGCTTAGCGGGGTTCCTCTGAGAAGTCAGGGATACTGTGGAGTTGAGAGGGGCTTCTCGGGACATCACAGGGACTGGTGCAATTGAAGAGGACCTAATCTCGGATTGAGGCAGTAACGTCAGGGTTCCTCTCCATTTCTGACTCGGATAGCAGGGTCCCTGCAGAGTTGGGACAGGAGAGTCAGACCTCGTCTTGTGTGGAGTAATGGAACTCCGCTTGCCTCTCGAGTTGTTCACGGGATGACAGGCCACCTGTCGAGTTGTATGTGGAACCTGCGGTTTTGGGGGACGATGCACAGGGGTGTCAGTGCCCCTTCGTGTTGTGCCTTCATCCACAGGGTTACCTTCGAAGAGGTGACCGGGCATCGGGATCTTATCAATAGCGGACCAGGAAATCGGGGTCTTTCGGCATGTGGCACAACCCACGAGGCTATGTCTCGACTTCCCTCGTGAGACTGGCCTCATCCTGAGGTTCGCCGGGAAGTCTGGGAACCCCTTCCAGACAAAGCAGGGGAATCGACCCTCCTGTCGCCATCAGGAGGGGAGAAGAGGCTCAGCTGAAGCGGTGCTGGGAACCTCCATGTTCTCCTCGAGTGAGACCGGGGTGTCAGGGAAATTTGGGGGTCGCATCAAGGGTGCCAAGTACCGTTTCACACTTCAAGACGGAACATGGGACTTCCCTGGAGACGCTATAGCTGACAGGGGCCTCATATTTCGATGACGGAGGAGCCACGTTGTTTTTCTCCAGTTGCCGCGGGATTCTCGAATTACAATGGGGAATACAGGCTTCCTCTTGTGTTGGCCCAGGGAAGTCCAATCATCCATTCGAGTTGCGAGGGAGAGCTGGGGATTGCACTTGAGTCAATGCAGGACAAAAAAGACCTCATTTAGGCTTGTGTCCAGGACCGAGTTTTCCTCTACAGGGGCAACACGGATCTCGGGATCCCATTCCAGACTCACCCAAGTAGTCAGGCCTCGGCTCGAGGGGAAGCAACGGACTCTGCTCTCCTCTAGAGTAGCGACGTGTATCTCTTGTAGGCTACTGAGTGGCCTAAAGGGAGTCAGGCCTCCAGTGGAGTTTGGAGAGTGGACTCGGGATTGCTCTCTAGGTCATGTAGGAAAAGAAGGCCCTCATCTTATGATGACGGGGGCGTCTCGTGAGTTTTCTCGAGCGGCGGTGCCAGTGTGGGGTTTTCATGAGGTAGGACGGGGAGCGCAGGGAGCCTCTCGTGTGGCGCCAGGGAAGTTAGGTTTCAATGGGCGTGGCGAGGGGAATGCGTCATTGCTCTCCAGTCATGGTAGGGTATCGGGCCTCAAGACGCGGTAAAGAAGGACTCTCAAGGTCTTTCTCAGAATGCAGCAGGAAACCCTGGGTTCACTCGACTTGTGCCAGTGACCGCAGAGAGCTTCTGAGGGTGCCTCTGAGAATCAGGGATACTGTGGAGTTTTAGGGGCCTCTCGGGACTCCACTGGGTATGGCACAATGGAAGAGGGCCTCATTTCGAGTTGATGCAGGAACGTCAGGTTTCATCTACATTTCTGACTCCGATCACACGGTCCCTGCAGAGTTGGGAAAGGAGAGTCAGGCCTTCTCTTGTTTGGAGGAACGGAACTCCGCATGCCTCTCTAGTTCTTCAAGGGATGACAGGACACTTGTCGATCTGTGTTTGGAATCTGCGTGTTTTTCCGTACTATGCATGGGGATGTCAGTACCCCTTCGTGTTGTGCATTCATCCACAGGTTTGCTTTCGAAGAGGTGTCCTGGCATCGGGTTCCTATTAAGAGCGGACTGGGAAATCGGGGTCTTTCCGCATGTGGCACCACCCACCAGGCTACGTCTCGAATTTCCTAGTGAGACCGGCCTCATCCTGAGGTGCGCCGGGAAGGTCGGAACCCCTTGCAGACAAAGCAGGGGAATCGACCCTCCTGTCTCGATCAGGAGGGGAGAAGGGGCACAGATGAGGTGATGCCGGGAACCTCGGCGTTCCCCTCCAGTGAGACCAGTGTGTTGGGGAACTTTTGGGGTCGCATCAAAGGTGCCAAGTACCGTATCGCACTTCAAGATGGAACGTAAGACTTCTTTTGAGACGCTGTAGCGGCAATGGCCGCATCTTGCGATGAAGAGGGAACGACGTGGTTTTTCTCGAGTTGTGGCGGGATTCTTGAGTTACAACGGGAAATTCAGGCTTCCTCTTCTGTTGGCCCAGGGAAGTCCAGTCTTCCATTCGAGTTGCGAGGGAGAGTTGGGGATTGCTCTCGAGTCACTGCAGGAAAAAAGAGACCTCATCTAGGCTTGTGTCCAGGACCTAATGTTTCTCTCCAGGGGCGACAGGGATCTCCGGTTCACATATCAGACACACCCGAGGAGTCAGGCCTCGCCTCGAGGGGAAGGAAAAGACTCCGCTCTCCTCTCGAGTCGCGACGGGTGTGTCTTGGAGTCCACTGAGTGACCAAAAGTGAGTCAAGCCTACTGTGGAGTTTGGAGAGAGGACTCGGGATTGCTCTCCAGGCCATGCTAGAAAAGAAGGCCGTCATGTCGCGAAAATGGGGGCGTCTCGTGGGTTTTCTCTATCTGTGGCGCCAGTGTTTGGTTTCTCACGAGGTATGACGGGGAGCTCAGGGAGCCTCTCGTGTGGCGCCAGGGAAGTCAGGGCTTCATGAGTGTAGCAGAGGGAGCGTGTCATTGCCCTCGAGTCATGGTAGGGGAATCAGGCCTCAAAAGCGTTGAAGAAGGACTCTTGAGTTCTTTCTATGGTGGCGGCAGTAAACCCTGGGTTCACTCGAATTGTGCTGGTGACCTCAGGGAGCTTCTCAGGGTGCCTCTGAGAAGTCAGGGATACTGTGGAGCTGGGACGCGTCTCTCGGGACTCCACTGGGTTTCGTGCAATGGAAGAGGTCCTAATCTCGAGTGGAGGCAGGAACCTCAGCGTTCCTCTCGTGACTTCACTGGCGCTGGTCTGATTCGGATCGCAAAGTCCCTGCAGAGTTGGAACAGGAGAGTCAGGCATCGTCTTGTGTAGAGGAATGAAACCCCACTTGCCTCTCGAGTTCTTCAGGGGTGACAAGCCACTTGTTGAGCTGTATGTGGAACCTGCGGGTTTTTCCGGACGATGCACGAGGGTGTCAGTGCCCCTTTGTGTTGTGCCTTCATCCACAGGGTTGCCTTCAAAGAGGTGTCCAGGCATCGGGTTCTTATCAAGAGCGTACCGGGAAATCATAGTCTTTTGGCATGTGGTACCACCCGCGAGCTACGTCTCGAATTTCCTCGTGAGACTGGCCTCATCCTGAAGTGCCCCGTGAAGGTCGGGAACCCCTTACAAACAAAGCAGGGGAAGTGACCCTGCTATCACGAACAGGAGGGGAGAAGGGGCTCAGATAAACTGGTGCCGGGAACCTCGGTGTTCACCTCGAGTGAGACCGATATTTCGGGGAACTTTTGGGGTCACATCAAGGGTGTCAAGTATCATTTCGCACTTCAAGACGGAACGTGGGACTTTTCTTGAGAAGCTGTAGCGGGCAAGGGCCTCATCTTGTGATGACGAGGGAACCAAGTGCTTTTTCTCGAGTTGCGGCGGGATTCTCGAGTTACGAAGGGGAATTCAGGCTTCCTCTTGTGTTGGCCCAGGGAAGTCCAATCTTCCATTCGAGTTGTCAGGGAGAGCGGGGGATTGCTCTCGAGTTACAGAAGGGCAAAAGAGACCTCATCTAGGCTTGTTTCCAGGACCTAATGTTCCTCTCCAGGGGAGACAGGGATCTCGGGGTTGCATTCCAGACCCACCTGGTGAGTCAGGCCTTGTCTCGAAGGGAAGCAAAGGACTCAATTCTCCTCTCGAGTCGCGACGGGTATCTCTTGGAGCCCACTAAGTGGCCTAAAGGGAGTCAAGCCTCCTGTGGAGTTTGGAAAGAGGATTCGGGATTCCTCTCCAGGCCATGCAGGAAAAGAAGGCCCTCATCTCGCGATGACAGGGGCGTATGGTGAGTTTTCTCAAGCTGCGGCGTCAGTGTGGGGTTTCTCACGAGGTACGACAGGGAGCTCAGGGAGCCTCTCTTATGGCGCCAGGGAAGTCAGGTCTCCATATGCATGGCGAGGGGGTGCGTGTCATTTCTATAGAGCCATGGAAGCAGATTCGGGCTTCAAGACACGTTGAAGTAGGACTCTCGAGGTCTTTTTCCCATTGTGGCAGGAAACCCTGGGTTCCCTCGACATGTGCCGGTGACCTCATGGAGCTTCTCCGGGTGCCTCTGAGAAGTCAGGGGTACTGTGGAGTTGGGAGGGGCCTCTCTGGACTCCACTGGGTTTGGTGCAATGGATGAGAGCCTCATCTCGAGTGGAGGCAGGTACCTCATGTTTCCTCTCCTGGGTTTCCTGTCGCTGGTACTGACTCGGATCGCAGTTTCCCTGCAGAGTTGGTACAGAAAATCAGGTCTCGTCTTGTGTGGAGGAATGGAACTCCACTTGCCTCTCGAGATGTTCACTGGCTGACAGACCACTTGTCGAACTGTGTTTGTAACCTGCGGGTTTTTCTGGACGATGCACGGTGTCAGTGCCCCTTCGTGTTGTGCTTTCATCCACAGGTTTTCCTTCGTAAAGGTGTCACGGCATCACGTTCTTATCAAGAGCAGACCGGGAAATCGGGGTCTTTCGGCTTGTGGCACCACCCACGAGGCTATGTTTCGAATTTCCTCGTGAGACCTGCCTCATCCTTAGGCGCGCTGGAAAGGTCGGGAACCCCTTCCAGACATAGCAGGGGAATCGACACTCCTGTCGCGATCACGAGGGGAGAAGGAGCTCAAATGATGTGGTTCCGGGAACCTCGGTGTTCCTTTCGAGTGAGACCGGTATGTCGGGGAATTTTGAGATTGCATCAAGGGTGCCAAGTACCGTTTCGCACTTCAAGACAGAAAGTGGGACTTCTCTTGAGTCGCTGTAGCGGGCAAGGGCCTCATCTAGCGCTGATGGGGGAACCACGTGGATTTTCTCGAGTTTCGGCGGGATTCTCGAGTTACGATGTCGAATTCAGGCTTCCAATTGTATTGGCCCAGGGAAGTCCAATCTTCAATTCGATTTGCGAGGGAGAGCTGGCGATTGCGCTCTAGTAACTGCAGTGCAAAATAGACCTCATCTAGGCTTGTGTCCAGGACCGAGTTTTCCTCTCCAGGTGTGACAGGAACTCGGGGTTGCATTCCAGACTCACACGGGGAGTCAGGCCTCGTCTCGAGGGGAAGCAAAGGACTCTGCTCTCCCTTCAGGTACTGACAGGTATCTCTTGGAGCCAGCTGAGAGGCCTAAAGAGAGTCAAGCCTCCTGTGGAGTCTGGAGAGAGGACTCGGTTTTGCTCTCCATGCCAGGCAGGAAACAAGTCCCTCATCTCGTGATGACGGGGGCGTATCGTGGGTTTTCTCGAGCTGCGGTGCCTGAATGGGGTTTCCGAAAAGGTACGACGGGGAGCTCAGGGAGACTCTCTTCAGGCGTCAGGGAAGTCAGGTCTCCATGCGCATGGCGATGGGGAGTGGGTCTTTGCTCTCGAGTCATGGTAGGGGAATCAGGCCTCAAGACGCGCCGAAGGACTCTCAAGGTCTTTCTCGGGTCGCAGCAGGAAACCCTGGGTTCCCTGGACTTGAGCCGGTGACCTCAGGTAGATTCTCAAGGTGCCTCTGAGAATTCAGGGATACTGTGGAGTTGGGAGGGGCCTCTCGCGACTCATCTGGGTTTGGTGCAATGGAAGAGGGCCTCACCTCGAGGGGAGACAGGAACCTCAGGATTCCTCTCCGTTTCGGACTCCGACCACAGGGTTCCTGCAGAGTTGGGACAGGAGAGTCAGTCCTCGTCTTGTCTGAGGAAGGGAAGCCCGCTGGACTCTCGAGTTGCTCAGGGGGTCGCAGGCCCCTCGTCGAGCTGTGTGTGGAACCCGCGGGTCTTTGCGGACGATGCACGGGGGTGGCAGTGCCCCTTCGTGTTGTGCCTTCACCCACAGGGTTGCCTTCGAAGAGGGGTCCGGGCCTCGGGTCCTTCTCAAGGGCGGACCGGGGAATCGGGGGCGTTCGGCATGTGGCACCACACACGTGGCTCGTCTCGAATTTCCTCGTGAGACCGGCCTCATCCTGAGGTGCGCCGGGAAGGCCGGGAACCCCTTCCAGACCACGCAGGGGAATCGCCTCTCCTGTCGCGATCAGGAGGGGAGAAGGGGCTCAGAGGAAGCGGTGCCGGGACCCTCGGTGTTCCCCTCGAGGGAACCCGGCGTGTCGGGGGACTTTTGGGGGTCGCAGGAAGGCTGTCAGGGACCGTTTCGCCATTCAGGGCGGAACAGGGGACTTCCCATGAGACGCCGTGGCGGGCAAGGGCCTCATCTTGCCAAGAGGTGGGAACCACGTGGATTTTCTCGAGTTGCGGCGGGATTCTCGAGTTACGACGGGGATCTCAGCCTTCCCCTTGGGTTGGCCCTGGGAAGCCCAATCTTCCCCTCGAGTTGCGAGGGAAAGCTGGGGGTTGCGCTCGAGTCACTGCAGGGCCGAAGAGACCTCACCTAGGCGTGTGTCCGGGACCTAATATTCCTCTGCAGGGAAGGCAGGGATCTCGGGGTTGCATTCCAGGCTCCCCCGGGGAGTCAGGCCTCGTCTCGAGGGGAAGCCAAGGACTCCGCTCTCCTCTCGTGTCGCGACGCGGGTCTCTTGGAGCCCCCTGAGCGGCCTCAAGGGAGTCCAGCCTCCTCTTCCGTTTGGAGAGAGGACCCGGGATTGCTCTCCAGGCCATGCAGGAAAAGAAGGCCCTCAGCTCGCGAGGACGGGGGCGTCTCAGGGGTTTCCTCGAGCTGCGGCGCCCGTGGGGGTTTTCTCCTGAGGCACGACGAGGATCTCAGGGAGCCTCTCGTGCGGCGCCAGGGAAGTCAGGTCTCCATGCGCGTGGCGAGGGGGAGCGCGTCCTGGCTCTCGAGTCACGGGAGGGGACTAGGGCCTCGAGACGCGTTGAAGAAGGACTCTCGAGGTCTTTCTCGGGGGGCGGCGGGAAACCCTCGTGTCCCTTGCCTTCTGCCGGGGACTTTAGGGAACTTCCCAGGGTGCCTCTGAGAGGCGAGGGATCCTGTGGAGGTGGCGGGGCCCCTCGGGGCTCCGCTGGGTCTGGCGCAACGGAAGAGGGCCTCACCTCGAGGGGCGGCAGGAAACTCAGGCTTCCTCTCCGTTTCGGACTCCGACCGCAGGGTCCCTGCAGAGTTGGGACAGGAGAGCCAGGCCTCGTCTTGTCTGAGGAAGGGAACCCCGCTGGCCTCTCGAGTTGCTCAGGGGGTCTCAGGCCCCTCGTCGAGCTGTGTGTGGAACCCGCGGGTCTTTGCGGACGATGCACGGGGGTGGCAGTGCCCCTTCGTGTTGTGCCTTCCCCCACAGGGTTGCCTTCGAAGAGGGGTCCGGGCCTCGGGTCCTTCTCAAGGGCGGACCGGGGAATCGGGGGCGTTCGGCATGTGGCCCCACCCACGTGGCTCGTCTCGAATTTCCTCGTGAGACCGGCCTCATCCTGAGGTGCGCCGGGAAGGCCGGGAACCCCTTCCAGACCACGCAGGGGAATCGCCTCTCCTGTCGCGATCAGGAGGGGAGAAGGGGCTCAGAGGAAGCGGTGCCGGGACCCTCGGTGTTCCCCTCGAGGGAACCCGGCGTGTCGGGGGACTTTTGGGGGTCGCAGGAAGGCTGTCAGGGACCGTTTCGCCCTTCAGGGCGGAACAGGGGACTTCCCTTGAGACGCCGTGGCGGGCAAGGGCCTCATCTTGCCAAGAGGTGGGAACCACGTGGATTTTCTCGAGTTGCGGCGGGATTCTCGAGTTACGACGGGGATCTCAGCCTTCCCCTTGGGTTGGCCCTGGGAAGCCCAATCTTCCCCTCGAGTTGCGAGGGAAAGCTGGGGGTTGCGCTCGAGTCACTGCAGGGCCGAAGAGACCTCACCTAGGCGTGTGTCCGGGACCTAATATTCCTCTCCAGGGAAGGCAGGGATCTCGGGGTTGCATTCCAGGCTCCCCCGGGGAGTCAGGCCTCGTCTCGAGGGGAAGCCAAGGACTCCGCTCTCCTCTCGAGTCGCGACGCGGGTCTCTTGGAGCCCCCTGAGCGGCCTCAAGGGAGTCCAGCCTCCTCTTCCGTTTGGAGAGAGGACCCGGGATTGCTCTCCAGGCCATGCAGGAAAAGAAGGCCCTCAGCTCGCGAGGACGGGGGCGTCTCAGGGGTTTCCTCGAGCTGCGGCGCCCGTGGGGGTTTTCTCCCGAGGCACGACGAGGATCTCAGGGAGCCTCTCGTGCGGTGCCAGGGAATTCAGGTCTCCATGCGCGTGGCGAGGGGGAGCGCGTCCTGGCTCTCGAGTCACGGGAGGGGACTAGGCCCTCGAGACGCGTTGAAGAAGGACTCTCGAGGTCTTTCTCGGGGGGCGGCGGGAAACCCTCGTGTCCCTCTCCTTCTGCCGGGGACCTTAGGGAACTTCCCAGGGTGCCTCTGAGAGGCGAGGGATCCTGTGGAGGTGGCGGGGCCCCTCGGGACTCCGCTGGGTCTGGCGCAACGGAAGAGGGCCTCACCTCGAGGGGAGGCAGGAACCTCAGGCTTCCTCTCCGTTTCGGACTCCGACCGCAAGGTCCCTGCAGAGTTGGGACAGGAGAGTCAGGCCTCGTCTTGTCTGAGGAAGGGAACCCCGCTGGCCTCTCGAGTTGCTCAGGGGGTCTCAGGCCCCTCGTCGAGCTGTGTGTGGAACCCGCGGGTCTTTGCGGACGATGCACGGGGGTGGCAGTGCCCCTTCGTGTTGTGCCTTCACCCACAGGGTTGCCTTCGAAGAGGGGTCCGGGCCTCGGGTCCTTCTCAAGGGCGGACCGGGGAATCGGGGGCGTTCGGCATGTGGCCCCACCCACGTGGCTCGTCTCGAATTTCCTCGTGAGACCGGCCTCATCCTGAGGTGCGCCGGGAAGGCCGGGAACCCCTTCCAGACCACGCAGGGGAATCGCCTCTCCTGTCGCGATCAGGAGGGGAGAAGGGGCTCAGAGGAAGCGGTGCCGGGACCCTCGGTGTTCCCCTCGAGGGAACCCGGCGTGTCGGGGGACTTTTGGGGGTCGCAGGAAGGCTGTCAGGGACCGTTTCGCCCTTCAGGGCGGAACAGGGGACTTCCCTTGAGACGCCGTGGCGGGCAAGGGCCTCATCTTGCCAAGAGGTGGGAACCACGTGGTTTTTCTCGAGTTGCGGCGGGATTCTCGAGTTACGACGGGGATCTCAGCCTTCCCCTTGGGTTGGCCCTGGGAAGCCCAATCTTCCCCTCGGGTTGCGAAGGAAAGCTGGGGGTTGCGCTCGAGTCACTGCAGGGCCGAAGAGACCTCACCTAGGCGTGTGTCCGGAACCTAATATTCCTCTCCAGGGAAGGCAGTGATCTCGGGGTTGCATTCCAGGCTCCCCTGGGGAGTCAGGCCTCGTCTCGAGGGGAAGCCAAGGACTCCGCTCTCCTCTCGAGTCGCGACGCGGGTCTCTTGGAGCCCCCTGAGCGGCCTCAAGGGAGTCCAGCCTCCTATTCCGTTTGGAGAGAGGACCCGGGATTGCTCTCCAGGCCATGCAGGAAAAGAAGGCCCTCAGCTCGCGAGGACGGGGGCGTCTCAGGGGTTTCCTCGAGCTGCGGCGCCCGTGGGGGTTTTCTCCCGAGGCACGACGAGGATCTCAGGGAGCCTCTCGTGCGGCGCCAGGGAAGTCAGGTCTCCATGCGCGTGGCGAGGGGGAGCGCGTCCTGGCTCTCGAGTCACGGGAGGGGACTAGGGCCTCGAGACGCGTTGAAGAAGGACTCTCGAGGTCTTTCTCGGGGGGCGGCGTGAAACCCTCTTTCCCTCGCCTTCTGCCGGGGACCTTAGGGAACTTCCCAGGGTGCCTCTGAGAGGCGAGGGATCCTGTGGAGGTGGCGGGGCCCCTCGGGACTCCGCTGGGTCTGGCGCAACGGAAGAGGCCCTCACCTCGAGGGGAGGCAGGAACCTCAGGCTTCCTCTCCGTTTCGGACTCCGACCGCAGGGTCCCTGCAGAGTTGGGACAGGAGAGTCAGGCCTCGTCTTGTCTGAGGAAGGGAACCCCGCTGGCCTCTCGAGTTGCTCAGGGGGTCTCAGGCCCCTCGTCGAGCTGTGTGTGGAACCCGCGGGTCTTTGCGGACGATGCACGGGGGTGGCAGTGCCCCTTCGTGTTGTGCCTTCACCCACAGGGTTGCCTTCGAAGAGGGGTCCGGGCCTCGGGTCCTTCTCAAGGGTGGACCGGGGAATCGGGAGAGTTCGGCATGTGGCCCCACCCACGTGGCTCGTCTCGAATTTCCTCGTGAGACCGGCCTCATCCTTAGGTGCGCCGGGAAGGCCGGGAACCCCTTCCAGACCACGCAGGGCAATCGCCTCTCCTGTCGCGATCAGGAGGGGAGAAGGGGCTCAGAGGAAGCGGTGCCGGGACCCTCGGTGTTCCCCTCGAGGGAACCCGGCATGTCGGGGGACTTTTGGGGGTCGCAGGAAGGCTGTCAGGGACCGTTTCGCCCTTCAGGGCGGAACAGGGGACTTCCCTTGAGACGCCGTGGTGGGCAAGGGCCTCATCTTGCCAAGAGGTGGGAACCACGTGGCTTTTCTCGAGTTGTGGCGGGATTCTCGAGTTACGACGGGGATCTCAGCCTTCCCCTTGGGTTGGCCCTGGGAAGCCCAATCTGCCCCTCTGGTTGCGAGGGAAACCTGGGGGTTGCGCTCGAGTCACTGCAGGGCCGAAAATACCTCACTTAGGCGTGTGTCCGGAACCTAATATTCCTCTCCAGGGAAGGCAGGAATCTCGGGGTTGCATTCCAGGCTCCCCCGGGGAGTCAGGCCTCGTCTCGAGGGGAAGCCAAGGACTCCGCTCTGCTCTCGAGTCGCGACGCGGGTCTCTTGGAGCCCCCTGAGCGGCCTCAAGGGAGTCCAGCCTCCTGTTCCGTTTGGAGAGAGGACCCGGGATTGCTCTCCAGGCCATGCAGGAAAAGAAGGCCCTCAGCTCGCGAGGACGGGGGCGTCTCAGGGGTTTCCTCGAGCTGCGGCGCCCATGGGTGCCGGGGTCCCGCCCCGGCTGATCCAGGGTCTTCGAAGGAGAGACGGCTAGGCGACCTATTCAAATGTTAATTAGATATAATAAAGAGGAATAGAATGATGATAGCTCAGTAGGAAAATTCAGTGGAGAAAAGAAGCTGAGTGGCTTGGTTTATGCGGAAAATCAATATAACCCGTGACACCAGGTTAGCTCTGACCACGGAGGCCGCAGGCGCCCTCTCGAATAGCGGAAGGTGCCCCACCTTAGACACCTTCTCGAGTGGGTCTTAGAAGCCCAGGCAAATAAATGGTCGCAGAGGACATCCACGCTCCAGATGGACACTCAGCTAGAAGTTAAAGGGAAGAATGACATGGGGAGACCAAGCGTTGGTGAGCAAGGCCCATAGCTTTATTTTCAACAGGGGCTTTTATACCCTAAGTTACACATAGAGGACAATAGGGGATGCAAAATCAGCAGTCTTTGATGCTTATCAAAAACCAGGGTTTCTTTCCTGCAGATTTATCGTATACAAATGGTTTAGGTGATTTACATCATCTTCTGGCCAGAGGCCTATTAACATTTTATGACTCTTGACAAGGACTTATCAACAAAGACTTATTTTCTCTAAGAGTAATTATTTTAAGGTTTGGCGCCATCCTCCGAAGATAAGATTACGTTCCTATAGGGTGGATGTGTAGTGGGTTTACAAAGGAAAGAATTTACTACCTTAAGGGTCTAAAGTTACTAACACCAAGGCCACTACTTATTTTTTCTACATACCAACTATATTAATTAATGCACATTCAAGGATACAATTCAAGGGATGTGAAAACTTGGCAACAAACATTGGCTCATCAATGAAATCTTTTACTAGTTTTATTCTGACAGTTTCTAATTCTCTGAGAGGCTCTAAGCTATTTGAATATCTTAAGCTTCCCGTGCCTCTGGAGGCTGGGAGACTGTAAACAATCGTATGCATAGCTGTAGGTGTCTGGGTAAACTTGTCAGGCGAGTTAGAGAGCCATCTGAGGGGTTTGGATTTAAACACTCCTAATTGCCCAGGAACTTTATTAATTGGAGCTGTAAGTTAGCTCTTTGACAGAGAGAGTGAGATGGTGGTGGGGGACAGCCCCCAGTAAAGTCAGAGGCGAGAGCACAAAGCAATAAAGTAGGCAGACTCTGGTTTTTGGGGGGTAGATGCTCGAGAATATCCGGGGGCACTCCCGAGGCTCGATCCCGCCTTTGCGTATGCCGAGCCCCCTTCCTTATGACCTTTGTCACGAGTGGAATGTCTCTCGCCGGCTCCCGGCATCTCCCCCTTTTTTATTTCTTAAAACAGCCAGATGTAGCTCAGTCGCGAGCCTCTGAATGCTCTGCCGAAGAATCCTGACAATACAAGGAAGAATGAATATGAGAAGCAGAATTAAAACAGCCACAGTAACATAGCTAAGGAAGGTAGACAGCATATTTTTTCCTGAAATGTAGTTAGAGAAAGTATGGAAGAAATCATTTGCTGTTCCAGCGGCAGTAAAATCTAATCGGGAGTGTTCCATAGTTGCTATTTGATTGTGAAGTTTCCCTAAGTCTAGACCAATGTCAGAGCTGTTCCAGATACCTGAAATATGGTTTTTAATCTTTTCCCATTCAAAATCTGTCTCATTTACTTTCAGGGGTGTTACACATATCCACCGATAGTCAGCATGACAGGACAATGCCATTTTCACCTTTAAAGCCTGCAATTCAGTCCCAATATGTATTACTGCTTCCTCTAGGGCGTCTACCCTCATTTCTAATTTCCTGTCTATAGCTTCCTGTGTTGCCAATGCTAAAGAAACATTTTTGGACATAGAATCAACATATTGAGCAGTATGTACTTGTTGAGTCAATGATATTGCTGTCACAGTAACAGAAGTGATTGCACTTATCAAAGCTGCTATTCCCAAGATAAGTAAGCCCACAAACCGTCGGGTTCGCATTAAATCCTGCAGTTGTTGTGATACAGCCAAACCGTAATTATCATACCAATAAGAATGCACAGACACAGGTATCATGAGATAGGGTGGGCGTTTCAACACAACAAAAGAACAAACATTATATTGGGGGGTCAAACAAGATGAAAGCACACATTGTTCACAACACCACTACCACAAAGGAGCAAACATTATATTGAGGGTTTAAACAAGATGAGCCAGGAAGCAGCTGCAGGCGTCGGCCCCGGGGAGCAGTGTCCCCAGCATCAGGAGGCAGAACGCGAGCGGCAAGCTGTGGGCCTCGGCGCTTACGGCGGGCGGAGGGGCGGGGCTCGCGGCCTTGGGCTAGCCGCCACGGCTTGGGCTCTCAGCGTTCCCCTCTCGCTGGCGGGAGCGCGCTGGTCTGGACTGCATTCCGCGGGCGCGCTTTCCTCTCTGGCCCTCACTCACCGCACAGACTTCTTTGCTCTAGGTCGCAGGGTGCAGCGAGAAGGGTACTGGGCGCTGCTGGCGGCGCGGAGGCGAGAGCTGGCTGGGGGAGGGGGAGCGAGCGAGTGCGCACCGCGAACCTGGTCTTTGGGGAACGTGACATGACGAATTTGTCTGAGATCCAAATCGAAGAATCTGCATTCTGTAGAAATATACAAGCATACCCTCTCCCACAAGTTAGCAACACATCTGGCCTTTTTCACTCTCCAGTATGGAGGTCTTTTTACTTGACCAGGGGCCGAGTCGTAGCCTGTAATTCAGGCATCTAATGTCTCATCATTGTAGTCTGCCCCTGTGTGTTTACGTTTAAGTGATTAATTACAATTTGGACATAACTATTTGTCTAGCTGTTTACCTAGAGATATGAAATTTATACCTTGAACCAGCTGCATTTTGATGGTGAATTTTGTGAGAATTTTTGGCCTTATCAATCTTTTTATTTAAGTTTAAAACAATTACTTTAGTCAATGCATCTGCCAAAGCATTTCCTTCATGTAAAGGGCCGGGCAAGCTGGAATGGGCTCTATGTCCCACAAAATATTTTTTATCTCTGTGTTTAATCTTTCTGTAAATCAGATAACAAGGAGAAGATAGTAGTTTTATTTTTTGGAATATTAGCAGTTTCAATATGAGGAAACAACCCTACAATATATCAGGAGTCAGTCAAAAGATTAAAGGTGTGGTTTCCTAAATGCTGAAAGGCCTAAATAACTGCTTGTAACTCAGTCTTGACATTTTATTCCCTTGAATTAAAAGATCTTTTAAAGGCCTTGGAGCTGTAATTTCCTGCACCCAAAAGGCTAGATCACTAGATTCAAATGTTTTGTGGCTCTTATCTTGAGAAGTCAAGTTTTTTCTTTTCTGATAATAAGGTAAAAGCAAAAGCTATGTTACTCTTTAACCTTTATTAATTTATACAGTTTTGGTAGACAGTGAGATCAAGACTTTAATTTCTCAATATAATCAGAATCTACTACACCATGCACCACCGAAATTTCTTTTTTTCTTTCTTTTTTTTTTTTTTTTATTTGAAAAGAAAGCGAGCTACGCCCCAGGACAAATCTTCCAAAGTCCTCGGGTAGGGGGCCAGCCACTCCCGTTGGAATTGAAGTAAGCGGCACGTCAGGGGTTAATATTGTTGCTCAATCCTCTTGCCTTTTCTCCTAGCCTGGGTGAGACCCCCCCTGAGGGGGTTTTCTCCAAGGAGCACGCTCTGCATATTGTGTACTAAAAGCTCCTTTGTTTAAAAAACTTTTTATCTTCCTCAGGCTTAGGCAACCCTTTGAGAGGCTTTGGGGGCAAAGTGGGGAACTCCTGGGTCCTGGGAGGCACAAACGGAGGCGGTGGCAATCGCCTTAAATCAGAAAGTGGTGGATAAGTTTTTTAAAGGTTTGCGCAGAGGGGGAGGGAGCTCGCCAGGGCGCTCAGCCGCAGCGTCCTGTAAGCCCTCTCCTTCCTTGGGAGGTAAAGCACTTTCTCCCTCTTTTTTTTTTTTTTTCCAATAGCAGAAATTATGATCTGTGCAGAAAGTGGAGACTCACCACCATCCACCGCTATAGCCTCTCTCATAGGCTATTTAACAGCCTCATGACGGAGGTCCAGGACATGTCTAATCATAATACACAGAGCCAATAAACATTTGTCTATTCTTAGATGCAGAGAAACCCATTTTTTTTTTTGAGAATATTTTTATTTATTTTGTACCCTCTTTACCCTATCTAAACTGCAGAGGGGACTAAAAAAGAAGCCTCAAGGTGAGGATCAAATTTATCCTCGGGACTAGAGAAAACCCCTTTCTGGGAAACTCCTAGCGGAGGCCCTTTACCCCCACATGGAGGAGGAGGCATGGGGGGATGGGAGCGTCCCGTATTTCTCTTCTCCTGTTCTGGAGATCTTTTAACTGTTTGGTGACTAAATCTTACAGACTGTCTGATAAGGGATGTTTCCCTCAAGCTCCTAGGAACGGGTGGTCTGACAGGGGAAGTTTCTCTTAGGCCTTTTGGGGCATCATTGTTTAAGAGATGCCGATCTCCATCAGAGTGATATTTAGCTATTATCTCGCCTAAATTCTCTTTTTCTTTTGGGGAAGGCTGATCTTGTTTCTCATCCCTAACTTTAAGTTGTTCCTGAGTAGTCATGGCTGCTAACATTTTTCTTAGTTGCCGATAGTCAGGTGGGTCTTCATTTTTCTCATTTTCCTGAGGTTTAACTACAGTTTCGACCTCATTTTCCTCTTTAAAGGTTACTTTTTTAGATTCAGGGGCAGGTTTAGCCACAGCATTTTCTTCACTATCCCCTTTAAGATGTACTTTTTCTGAATCGGGGGCAGGGTCTAAGACATCTCTAATGATGTTCCATAAGGAAAAAGCGTCATTAGGGACATTTTCTGAGCCATGTTCGGCATGGTAAGTTTTTAGCTGTTTTCCTACTTTTTCCCAGACATCTAAGTTAACAGAGCCTTCGTCTGGGAACCAGGGACAGTGCTCTTGTACAAATGAAAAAAATGATTGAATGGCAGATTTTTTAACTTTGATTCCTCTTTTATTTAATAACTGTAAGATTACTCCTATAAAGAGCTGTCTTTCATTTGATTCAGTGTTACCCATGTCAGAAAATTAAGTATAGTAAAAGATTTTGCTTTTAGCTATCAAAAGATCAGGCTTTTCTTTGGCCTTTTAACTTCAGAAACTGTTTTCTCTCTCTAAGTCTAACACTTTAACACTTTCAACACTTCCCACTCCTCTCGCCCTGTCTGTCCTACAGGGGGGTCCGCGGCACCCTTGAGTGGGGTCCTAGCCGTCCCGAACACTGGAAGGACATTAGGGCTGATGACCCAGATTGTCCCGGGGGGGGGGAACAGAAGGCTGGTGACCCAAACTGTTCCGAGGGGGGAGCAGTAGAGCTGATGACCCAAACTGCTCCGTGGGGGAACAAGAGAGCTGATGACCCAGTTGTTCCGAGAACGGGGGAGCAAAAGGGCTGATGACCCTAATTGCTTTGGGGAGCTTACCTTCGAAAAACCTGTTTCGGGCGCCACCTGCCAGGGTCCAGCCCCGGCTGATCCAGGGTCTTCGAAGGAGAGACGGCTAGGCGACCTATTCAAATGTTAATTAGATATAATAAAGAGGAATAGAATGATGATAGCTCAGTAGGAAAATTCAGTGGAGAAAAGAAGCTGAGTGGCTTGGTTTATGCGGAAAATCAATATAACCCGTGACACCAGGTTAGCTCTGACCACGGAGGCCGCAGGCGCCCTCTCGAATAGCGGAAGGTGCCCCACCTTAGACACCTTCTCGAGTGGGTCTTAGAAGCCCAGGCAAATAAATGGTCGCAGAGGACATCCACGCTCCAGATGGACACTCAGCTAGAAGTTAAAGGGAAGAATGACATGGGGAGACCAAGCGTTGGTGAGCAAGGCCCATAGCTTTATTTTCAACAGGGGCTTTTGTACCCTAAGTTACACATAGAGGACAATAGGGGATGCAAAATCAGCAGTCTTTGATGCTTATCAAAAACCAGGGTTTCTTTCCTGCAGATTTATCGTATACAAATGGTTTAGGTGATTTACATCATCTTCTGGCCAGAGGCCTATTAACATTTTATGACTCTTGACAAGGACTTATCAACAAAGACTTATTTTCTCTAAGAGTAATTATTTTAAGGTTTGGCGCCATCCTCCGAAGATAAGATTACGTTCCTATAGGGTGGATGTGTAGTGGGTTTACAAAGGAAAGAATTTACTACCTTAAGGGTCTAAAGTTACTAACACCAAGGCCACTACTTATTTTTTCTACATACCAACTATATTAATTAATGCACATTCAAGGATACAATTCAAGGGATGTGAAAACTTGGCAACAAACATTGGCTCATCAATGAAATCTTTTACTAGTTTTATTCTGACAGTTTCTAATTCTCTGAGAGGCTCTAAGCTATTTGAATATCTTAAGCTTCCCGTGCCTCTGGAGGCTGGGAGACTGTAAACAATCGTATGCATAGCTGTAGGTGTCTGGGTAAACTTGTCAGGCGAGTTAGAGAGCCATCTGAGGGGTTTGGATTTAAACACTCCTAATTGCCCAGGAACTTTATTAATTGGAGCTGTAAGTTAGCTCTTTGACAGAGAGAGTGAGATGGTGGTGGGGGACAGCCCCCAGTAAAGTCAGAGGCGAGAGCACAAAGCAATAAAGTAGGCAGACTCTGGTTTTTGGGGGGTAGATGCTCGAGAATATCCGGGGGCACTCCCGAGGCTCGATCCCGCCTTTGCGTATGCCGAGCCCCCTTCCTTATGACCTTTGTCACGAGTGGAATGTCTCTCGCCGGCTCCCGGCATCTCCCCCTTTTTTATTTCTTAAAACAGCCAGATGTAGCTCAGTCGCGAGCCTCTGAATGCTCTGCCGAAGAATCCTGACAATACAAGGAAGAATGAATATGAGAAGCAGAATTAAAACAGCCACAGTAACATAGCTAAGGAAGGTAGACAGCATATTTTTTCCTGAAATGTAGTTAGAGAAAGTATGGAAGAAATCATTTGCTGTTCCAGCGGCAGTAAAATCTAATCGGGAGTGTTCCATAGTTGCTATTTGATTGTGAAGTTTCCCTAAGTCTAGACCAATGTCAGAGCTGTTCCAGATACCTGAAATATGGTTTTTAATCTTTTCCCATTCAAAATCTGTCTCATTTACTTTCAGGGGTGTTACACATATCCACCGATAGTCAGCATGACAGGACAATGCCATTTTCACCTTTAAAGCCTGCAATTCAGTCCCAATATGTATTACTGCTTCCTCTAGGGCGTCTACCCTCATTTCTAATTTCCTGTCTATAGCTTCCTGTGTTGCCAATGCTAAAGAAACATTTTTGGACATAGAATCAACATATTGAGCAGTATGTACTTGTTGAGTCAATGATATTGCTGTCACAGTAACAGAAGTGATTGCACTTATCAAAGCTGCTATTCCCAAGATAAGTAAGCCCACAAACCGTCGGGTTCGCATTAAATCCTGCAGTTGTTGTGATACAGCCAAACCGTAATTATCATACCAATAAGAATGCACAGACACAGGTATCATGAGATAGGGTGGGCGTTTCAACACAACAAAAGAACAAACATTATATTGGGGGGTCAAACAAGATGAAAGCACACATTGTTCACAACACCACTACCACAAAGGAGCAAACATTATATTGAGGGTTTAAACAAGATGAGCCAGGAAGCAGCTGCAGGCGTCGGCCCCGGGGAGCAGTGTCCCCAGCATCAGGAGGCAGAACGCGAGCGGCAAGCTGTGGGCCTCGGCGCTTACGGCGGGCGGAGGGGCGGGGCTCGCGGCCTTGGGCTAGCCGCCACGGCTTGGGCTCTCAGCGTTCCCCTCTCGCCGGCGGGAGCGCGCTGGTCTGGACTGCATTCCGCGGGCGCGCTTTCCTCTCTGGCCCTCACTCACCGCACAGACTTCTTTGCTCTAGGTCGCAGGGTGCAGCGAGAAGGGTACTGGGCGCTGCTGGCGGCGCGGAGGCGAGAGCTGGCTGGGGGAGGGGGAGCGAGCGAGTGCGCACCGCGAACCTGGTCTTTGGGGAACGTGACATGACGAATTTGTCTGAGATCCAAATCGAAGAATCTGCATTCTGTAGAAATATACAAGCATACCCTCTCCCACAAGTTAGCAACACATCTGGCCTTTTTCACTCTCCAGTATGGAGGTCTTTTTACTTGACCAGGGGCCGAGTCGTAGCCTGTAATTCAGGCATCTAATGTCTCATCATTGTAGTCTGCCCCTGTGTGTTTACGTTTAAGTGATTAATTACAATTTGGACATAACTATTTGTCTAGCTGTTTACCTAGAGATATGAAATTTATACCTTGAACCAGCTGCATTTTGATGGTGAATTTTGTGAGAATTTTTGGCCTTATCAATCTTTTTATTTAAGTTTAAAACAATTACTTTAGTCAATGCATCTGCCAAAGCATTTCCTTCATGTAAAGGGCCGGGCAAGCTGGAATGGGCTCTATGTCCCACAAAATATTTTTTATCTCTGTGTTTAATCTTTCTGTAAATCAGATAACAAGGAGAAGATAGTAGTTTTATTTTTTGGAATATTAGCAGTTTCAATATGAGGAAACAACCCTACAATATATCAGGAGTCAGTCAAAAGATTAAAGGTGTGGTTTCCTAAATGCTGAAAGGCCTAAATAACTGCTTGTAACTCAGTCTTGACATTTTATTCCCTTGAATTAAAAGATCTTTTAAAGGCCTTGGAGCTGTAATTTCCTGCACCCAAAAGGCTAGATCACTAGATTCAAATGTTTTGTGGCTCTTATCTTGAGAAGTCAAGTTTTTTCTTTTCTGATAATAAGGTAAAAGCAAAAGCTATGTTACTCTTTAACCTTTATTAATTTATACAGTTTTGGTAGACAGTGAGATCAAGACTTTAATTTCTCAATATAATCAGAATCTACTACACCATGCACCACCGAAATTTCTTTTTTTCTTTCTTTTTTTTTTTTTTTTATTTGAAAAGAAAGCGAGCTACGCCCCAGGACAAATCTTCCAAAGTCCTCGGGTAGGGGGCCAGCCACTCCCGTTGGAATTGAAGTAAGCGGCACGTCAGGGGTTAATATTGTTGCTCAATCCTCTTGCCTTTTCTCCTAGCCTGGGTGAGACCCCCCCTGAGGGGGTTTTCTCCAAGGAGCACGCTCTGCATATTGTGTACTAAAAGCTCCTTTGTTTAAAAAACTTTTTATCTTCCTCAGGCTTAGGCAACCCTTTGAGAGGCTTTGGGGGCAAAGTGGGGAACTCCTGGGTCCTGGGAGGCACAAACGGAGGCGGTGGCAATCGCCTTAAATCAGAAAGTGGTGGATAAGTTTTTTAAAGGTTTGCGCAGAGGGGGAGGGAGCTCGCCAGGGCGCTCAGCCGCAGCGTCCTGTAAGCCCTCTCCTTCCTTGGGAGGTAAAGCACTTTCTCCCTCTTTTTTTTTTTTTTTCCAATAGCAGAAATTATGATCTGTGCAGAAAGTGGAGACTCACCACCATCCACCGCTATAGCCTCTCTCATAGGCTATTTAACAGCCTCATGACGGAGGTCCAGGACATGTCTAATCATAATACACAGAGCCAATAAACATTTGTCTATTCTTAGATGCAGAGAAACCCATTTTTTTTTTTGAGAATATTTTTATTTATTTTGTACCCTCTTTACCCTATCTAAACTGCAGAGGGGACTAAAAAAGAAGCCTCAAGGTGAGGATCAAATTTATCCTCGGGACTAGAGAAAACCCCTTTCTGGGAAACTCCTAGCGGAGGCCCTTTACCCCCACATGGAGGAGGAGGCATGGGGGGATGGGAGCGTCCCGTATTTCTCTTCTCCTGTTCTGGAGATCTTTTAACTGTTTGGTGACTAAATCTTACAGACTGTCTGATAAGGGATGTTTCCCTCAAGCTCCTAGGAACGGGTGGTCTGACAGGGGAAGTTTCTCTTAGGCCTTTTGGGGCATCATTGTTTAAGAGATGCCGATCTCCATCAGAGTGATATTTAGCTATTATCTCGCCTAAATTCTCTTTTTCTTTTGGGGAAGGCTGATCTTGTTTCTCATCCCTAACTTTAAGTTGTTCCTGAGTAGTCATGGCTGCTAACATTTTTCTTAGTTGCCGATAGTCAGGTGGGTCTTCATTTTTCTCATTTTCCTGAGGTTTAACTACAGTTTCGACCTCATTTTCCTCTTTAAAGGTTACTTTTTTAGATTCAGGGGCAGGTTTAGCCACAGCATTTTCTTCACTATCCCCTTTAAGATGTACTTTTTCTGAATCGGGGGCAGGGTCTAAGACATCTCTAATGATGTTCCATAAGGAAAAAGCGTCATTAGGGACATTTTCTGAGCCATGTTCGGCATGGTAAGTTTTTAGCTGTTTTCCTACTTTTTCCCAGACATCTAAGTTAACAGAGCCTTCGTCTGGGAACCAGGGACAGTGCTCTTGTACAAATGAAAAAAATGATTGAATGGCAGATTTTTTAACTTTGATTCCTCTTTTATTTAATAACTGTAAGATTACTCCTATAAAGAGCTGTCTTTCATTTGATTCAGTGTTACCCATGTCAGAAAATTAAGTATAGTAAAAGATTTTGCTTTTAGCTATCAAAAGATCAGGCTTTTCTTTGGCCTTTTAACTTCAGAAACTGTTTTCTCTCTCTAAGTCTAACACTTTAACACTTTCAACACTTCCCACTCCTCTCGCCCTGTCTGTCCTACAGGGGGGTCCGCGGCACCCTTCAGTGGGGTCCTAGCCGTCCCGAACACTGGAAGGACATTAGGGCTGATGGCCCAGATTGTCCCGGGGGGGGGGAACAGAAGGCTGGTGACCCAAACTGTTCCGAGGGGGGAGCAGTAGAGCTGATGACCCAAACTGCTCCGTGGGGGAACAAGAGAGCTGATGACCCAGTTGTTCCGAGAACGGGGGAGCAAAAGGGCTGATGACCCTAATTGCTTTGGGGAGCTTACCTTCGAAAAACCTGTTTCGGGCGCCACCTGCCGGGGTCCAGCCCCGGCTGATCCAGGGTCTTCGAAGGAGAGACGGCTAGGCGACCTATTCAAATGTTAATTAGATATAATAAAGAGGAATAGAATGATGATAGCTCAGTAGGAAAATTCAGTGGAGAAAAGAAGCTGAGTGGCTTGGTTTACGTGGAAAATCAATATAACCCATGACACCAGGTTAGCTCTGACCACGGAGGCCGCAGGCGCCCTCTCGAATAGCGGAAGGTGCCCCACCTTAGACACCTTCTCGAGTGGGTCTTAGAAGCCCAGGCAAATAAATGGTCGCAGAGGACATCCACGCTCCAGATGGACACTCAGCTAGAAGTTAAAGGGAAGAATGACATGGGGAGACCAAGCGTTGGTGAGCAAGGCCCATAGCTTTATTTTCAACAGGGGCTTTTATACCCTAAGTTACACATAGAGGACAATAGGGGATGCAAAATCAGCAGTCTTTGATGCTTATCAAAAACCAGGGTTTCTTTCCTGCAGATTTATCGTATACAAATGGTTTAGGTGATTTACATCATCTTCTGGCCAGAGGCCTATTAACATTTTATGACTCTTGACAAGGACTTATCAACAAAGACTTATTTTCTCTAAGAGTAATTATTTTAAGGTTTGGCGCCATCCTCCGAAGATAAGATTACGTTCCTATAGGGTGGATGTGTAATGGGTTTACAAAGGAAAGAATTTACTACCTTAAGGGTCTAAAGTTACTAACACCAAGGCCACTACTTATTTTTTCTACATACCAACTATATTAATTAATGCACATTCAAGGATACAATTCAAGGGATGTGAAAACTTGGCAACAAACATTGGCTCATCAATGAAATCTTTTACTAGTTTTATTCTGACAGTTTCTAATTCTCTGAGAGGCTCTAAGCTATTTGAATATCTTAAGCTTCCCGTGCCTCTGGAGGCTGGGAGACTGTAAACAATCGTATGCATAGCTGTAGGTGTCCGGGTAAACTTGTCAGGCGAGTTAGAGAGCCATCTGAGGGGTTTGGATTTAAACACTCCTAAATGCCCAGGAACTTTATTAATTGGAGCTGTAAGTTAACTCTTTGAGAGAGAGAGTGAGATGGTGGTGGGGGACAGCCCTCAGTAAAGTCAGAGGCGAGAGCACAAAGCAATAAAGTAGGCAGACTCTGGTTATTGGGGGGTAGATGCTCGAGAATATCCGGGGGCACGCCCGAGGCTCGATCCCGCCTTTGCGTATGCCGAGCCCCCTTCCTCATGACCTTTGTCACGAGTGGAATGTCTCTCGCCGGCTCCCGGCACAAGGGGGTTTTCTCCCGAGGCACGACGAGGATCTCAGGGAGCCTCTCGTGGGGCGCCAGGGAAGTCAGGTCTCCATGCGCGTGGCGAGGGGGAGCGCGTCCTGGCTCTCGAGTCACGGGAGGGGACTAGGGCCTCGAGACGCATTGAAGAAGGACTCTCGAGGTTTTTCTCGGGGGGCGGCGGGAAACCCTCGTGTCCCTCGCCTTCTGCCGGGGACCTTAGGGAACTTCCCAGGGTGCCTCTGAGAGGCGAGGGATCCTGTGGAGGTGGCGGGGCCCCTCGGGACTCCGCTGGGTCTGGCGCAACGGAAGAGGGCCTCACCTCGAGGGGAGGCAGGAACCTCAGGCTTCCTCTCCGTTTCGGACTCCGACCGCAGGGTCCCTGCAGAGTTGGGACAGGAGAGTCAGGCCTCGTCTTGTCTGAGGAAGGGAACCCCGCTGGCCTCTCGAGTTGCTCAGGGGGTCTCAGGCCCCTCGTCGAGCTGTGTGTGGAACCCGCGGGTCTTTGCGGACGATGCACGGGGGTGGCAGTGGCCCTTCGTGTTGTGCCTTCCCCCACAGGGTTGCCTTCGAAGAGGGGTCCGGGCCTCGGGTCCTTCTCAAGGGCGGACCGGGGAACCGGGGTCGTTCGGCATGTGGCACCACCCACGTGGCTCGTCTCGAATTTCCTCGTGAGACCGGCCTCATCCTGAGGTGCGCCCGGAAGGCTGGGAACCCCTTCCAGACCACGCAGTGGAATCGCCTCTCCTGTCGCGATCAGGAGGGGAGAAGGGGCTCAGAGGAAGCGGTGCCGGGACCCTCGGTGTTCCCCTCGAGGGAACCCGGCGTGTCGGGGGACTTTTGGGGGTCGCAGGAAGGCTGTCAGGGACCGTTTCGCCCTTCAGGGCGGAACAGGGGACTTCCCTTGAGACGCCGTGGCGGGCAAAGGCCTCATCTTGCCAAGAGGTGGGAACCACGTGGTTTTTCTCGAGTTGCGGCGGCATTCTCGAGTTACGACGGGGATCTCAGCCTTCCCCTTGGGTTGGCCCTGGGAAGCCCAATCTTCCCCTCGGGTTGCGAGGGAAAGCCGGGGGTCTGCGCTCGAGTCACTGCAGGGCCGAAGAGACCTCACCTAGGCGTGTGTCCGGGACCTAATATTCCTCTCCAGGGAAGCAGGGATCTCGGGGTTGCATTCCAGGCACCCCCGGGGAGTCAGGCCTCGTCTCGAGGGGAAGCCAAGGACTCCGCTCTCCTCTCGAGTCGCGACGCGGGTCTCTTGGAGCCCCCTGAGCGGCCTCAAGGGAGTCCAGCCTCGTCTTCCGTTTGGAGAGAGGACCCGGGATTGCTCTCCAGGCCATGCAGGAAAAGAAGGCCCTCAGCTCGCGAGGACGGGGGCGTCTCAGGGGTTTCCTCGAGCTGCGGCGCCCGTGGGGGTTTTCTCCCGAGGCACGAAGAGGATCTCAGGGAGCCTCTCGTGCGGCGCCAGGGAAGTCAGGTCTCCATGCGCGTGGCGAGGGGGAGCGCGTCCTGGCTCTCGAGTCACGGGAGGGGACTAGGGCCTCGAGACGCGTTGAAGAAGGACTATCGAGGTCTTTCTCGGGGGACGGCGGGAAACCCTCGTGTCCCTCGCCTTCTGCCGGGGACCTTAGGGAACTTCCCAGGGTGCCTCTGAGAGGAGAGGGATCCTGTGGAGGTGGCGGGGCCCCTCGAGACTCCGCTGGGAATGGCGCAACGGAAGAGGGCCTCACCTCGAGGGGAGGTAGGAAACTCAGGCTTCCTCTCCGTTTCGGACTCCGACCGCAGGGTCCTTGCAGAGTTGGGACAGGAGAGTCAGGCCTCGTCTTGTCTGAGGAAGGGAACCCCGCTGGCCTCTCGAGTTGCTCAGGGGGTCTCAGGCCCCTCGTCGAGCTGTGTGTGGAACCCGCGGGTCTTTGCGGACGATGCAAGGGGGTGGCAGTGCCCCTTCGTGTTGTGCCTTCACCCACAGGGTTGCCTTCGAAGAGGGGTCCGGGCCTCGGGTCCTTCTCTAGGGCGGACCGGGGAACCGGGGTCGTTCGGCATGTGGCACCACCCACGTGGCTCGTCTCGAATTTCCTCGTGAGACCGGCCTCATCCTGAGGTGTGCCCGGAAGGCTGGGAACCCCTTCCAGACCACGCAGTGGAATCGCCTCTCCTGTCGCGATCAGGAGGGGAGAAGGGGCTCAGAGGAAGCGGTGCCGGGACCCTCGGTGTTCCCCTCGAGGGAACCCGGCGTGTCGGGGGACTTTTGGGGGTCGCAGGAAGGCTGTCAGGGACCGTTTCGCCCTTCAGGGCGGAACAGGGGACTTCCCTTGAGACGCCGTGGCGGGCAAGGGCCTCATCTTGCCAAGAGGTGGGAACCACGTGGTTTTTCTCGAGTTGCGGCGGGATTCTCGAGTTACGACGGGGATCTCAGCCTTCCCCTTGGGTTGGCCCTGGGAAGCCCAATCTTCCCCTCGGGTTGCGAGGGAAAGCTGGGGGTTGCGCTCGAGTCACTGCAGGGCCGAAGAGACCTCACCTAGGCGTGTGTCCAGGACCTAATATTCCTCTCCAGGGAAGGCAGGGATCTCGGGGTTGCATTCCAGGCTCCCCGGGGAGTCAGGCCTCGTCTCGAGGGGAAGCCAAGGACTCCGCTCTCCTCTCGAGTCGCGACGCGGGTATCTTGGAGCCCCCTGAGCGGACTCAAGGGAGTCCAGCCTCCTCTTCCGTTTGGAAAGAGGACCCGGGATTGCTCTCCAGGCCATGCAGGAAAAGAAGGCCCTCAGCTCGCGAGGACGGGGGCGTCTCAGGGGTTTCCTCGAGCTGCGGCGCCCGTGGGGGTTTTCTCCCGAGGCACGACGAGGATCTCAGGGAGCCTCTCGTGCGGCGCCAGGGAAGTCAGGTCTCCATGCGCGTGGTGAGGGGGAGCGCGTCATGACTCTCGAGTCAAGGGAGGGTATTAGGGCTTTGAGACGCGTTGAAGAAGGACTCTCGAGGTGTTTCTCGGGGGGCGGCGGGAAACCCTCGTTTCCCTGGCATTCTGCCGGGGACCTTAGGGAACTTCCCAGGGTGCCTCTGAGAGGCGAGGGATCCTGTGGAGGTGGGGGGGCCCCTCGGGGCTCCGCTGGGTCTGGCGCAACGGAAGAGGGCCTCACCTCGAGGGGAGGCAGGAACCTCAGGCTTCCTCTCCGTTTCGGACTCCGACCGCAGGGTCCCTGCAGAGTTGGGACAGGAGAGTCAGGCCTCGTCTTGTCTGAGGAAGGGAACCCCGCTGGCCTCTCGAGTTGCTCAGGGGGTCTCAGGCCCCTCGTCGAGCTGTGTGTGGAACCCGCGGGTCTTTGCGGACGATGCACGGGGGTGGCAGTGGCCCTTCGTGTTGTGCCTTCCCCCACAGGGTTGCCTTCGAAGAGGGGTCCGGGCCTCGGGTCCTTCTCAAGGGCGGACCGGGGAACCGGGGTCGTTCGGCATGTGGCACCACCCACGTGGCTCGTCTCGAATTTCCTCGTGAGACCGGCCTCATCCTGAGGTGCGCCCGGAAGGCTGGGAACCCCTTCCAGACCACGCAGTGGAATCGCCTCTCCTGTCGCGATCAGGAGGGGAGAAGGGGCTCAGAGGAAGCGGTGCCGGGACCCTCGGTGTTCCCCTCGAGGGAACCCGGCGTGTCGGGGGACTTTTGGGGGTCGCAGGAAGGCTGTCAGGGACCGTTTCGCCCTTCAGGGCGGAACAGGGGACTTCCCTTGAGACGCCGTGGCGGGCAAAGGCCTCATCTTGCCAAGAGGTGGGAACCACGTGGTTTTTCTCGAGTTGCGGCGGCATTCTCGAGTTACGACGGGGATCTCAGCCTTCCCCTTGGGTTGGCCCTGGGAAGCCCAATCTTCCCCTCGGGTTGCGAGGGAAAGCCGGGGGTCTGCGCTCGAGTCACTGCAGGGCCGAAGAGACCTCACCTAGGCGTGTGTCCGGGACCTAATATTCCTCTCCAGGGAAGCAGGGATCTCGGGGTTGCATTCCAGGCACCCCCGGGGAGTCAGGCCTCGTCTCGAGGGGAAGCCAAGGACTCCGCTCTCCTCTCGAGTCGCGACGCGGGTCTCTTGGAGCCCCCTGAGCGGCCTCAAGGGAGTCCAGCCTCGTCTTCCGTTTGGAGAGAGGACCCGGGATTGCTCTCCAGGCCATGCAGGAAAAGAAGGCCCTCAGCTCGCGAGGACGGGGGCGTCTCAGGGGTTTCCTCGAGCTGCGGCGCCCGTGGGGGTTTTCTCCCGAGGCACGAAGAGGATCTCAGGGAGCCTCTCGTGCGGCGCCAGGGAAGTCAGGTCTCCATGCGCGTGGCGAGGGGGAGCGCGTCCTGGCTCTCGAGTCACGGGAGGGGACTAGGGCCTCGAGACGCGTTGAAGAAGGACTATCGAGGTCTTTCTCGGGGGACGGCGGGAAACCCTCGTGTCCCTCGCCTTCTGCCGGGGACCTTAGGGAACTTCCCAGGGTGCCTCTGAGAGGAGAGGGATCCTGTGGAGGTGGCGGGGCCCCTCGAGACTCCGCTGGGAATGGCGCAACGGAAGAGGGCCTCACCTCGAGGGGAGGTAGGAAACTCAGGCTTCCTCTCCGTTTCGGACTCCGACCGCAGGGTCCTTGCAGAGTTGGGACAGGAGAGTCAGGCCTCGTCTTGTCTGAGGAAGGGAACCCCGCTGGCCTCTCGAGTTGCTCAGGGGGTCTCAGGCCCCTCGTCGAGCTGTGTGTGGAACCCGCGGGTCTTTGCGGACGATGCAAGGGGGTGGCAGTGCCCCTTCGTGTTGTGCCTTCACCCACAGGGTTGCCTTCGAAGAGGGGTCCGGGCCTCGGGTCCTTCTCTAGGGCGGACCGGGGAACCGGGGTCGTTCGGCATGTGGCACCACCCACGTGGCTCGTCTCGAATTTCCTCGTGAGACCGGCCTCATCCTGAGGTGTGCCCGGAAGGCTGGGAACCCCTTCCAGACCACGCAGTGGAATCGCCTCTCCTGTCGCGATCAGGAGGGGAGAAGGGGCTCAGAGGAAGCGGTGCCGGGACCCTCGGTGTTCCCCTCGAGGGAACACGGCGTGTCGGGGGACTTTTGGGGGTCGCAGGAAGGCTGTCAGGGACCGTTTCGCCCTTCAGGGCGGAACAGGGGACTTCCCTTGAGACGCCGTGGCGGGCAAGGGCCTCATCTTGCCAAGAGGTGGGAACCACGTGGTTTTTCTCGAGTTGCGGCGGGATTCTCGAGTTACGACGGGGATCTCAGCCTTCCCCTTGGGTTGGCCCTGGGAAGCCCAATCTTCCCCTCGGGTTGCGAGGGAAAGCTGGGGGTTGCGCTCGAGTCACTGCAGGGCCGAAGAGACCTCACCTAGGCGTGTGTCCAGGACCTAATATTCCTCTCCAGGGAAGGCAGGGATCTCGGGGTTGCATTCCAGGCTCCCCGGGGAGTCAGGCCTCGTCTCGAGGGGAAGCCAAGGACTCCGCTCTCCTCTCGAGTCGCGACGCGGGTATCTTGGAGCCCCCTGAGCGGACTCAAGGGAGTCCAGCCTCCTCTTCCGTTTGGAAAGAGGACCCGGGATTGCTCTCCAGGCCATGCAGGAAAAGAAGGCCCTCAGCTCGCGAGGACGGGGGCGTCTCAGGGGTTTCCTCGAGCTGCGGCGCCCGTGGGGGTTTTCTCCCGAGGCACGACGAGGATCTCAGGGAGCCTCTCGTGCGGCGCCAGGGAAGTCAGGTCTCCATGCGCGTGGTGAGGGGGAGCGCGTCATGACTCTCGAGTCAAGGGAGGGTATTAGGGCTTTGAGACGCGTTGAAGAAGGACTCTCGAGGTGTTTCTCGGGGGGCGGCGGGAAACCCTCGTTTCCCTGGCATTCTGCCGGGGACCTTAGGGAACTTCCCAGGGTGCCTCTGAGAGGCGAGGGATCCTGTGGAGGTGGGGGGGCCCCTCGGGGCTCCGCTGGGTCTGGCGCAACGGAAGAGGGCCTCACCTCGAGGGGAGGCAGGAACCTCAGGCTTCCTCTCCGTTTCGGACTCCGACCGCAGGGTCCCTGCAGAGTTGGGACAGGAGAGTCAGGCCTCGTCTTGTCTGAGGAAGGGAACCCCGCTGGCCTCTCGAGTTGCTCAGGGGGTCTCAGGCCCCTCGTCGAGCTGTGTGTGGAACCCGCGGGTCTTTGCGGACGATGCACGGGGTTGGCAGTGCCTCTTTGTGTTGTGCCTTCACCCACAGGGTTGTCTTCGAAGAGGGGTCCGGGCCTCGGGTCCTTCTCAAGGGCGGACCGGGGAACCGGGGGTGTTCGGCATGTGGCCCCACCCACGTGGCTCGTCTCGAATTTCCTCGTGAGACCGGCCTCATCCTGAGGTGCGCCGGGAAGGCCGGGAATCCCTTCCAGACCACGCAGGGGAATCGCCTCTCCTGTCGCGATCAGGAGGGGAGAAGGGTCTCAGAGGGAGCGGTGCCGGGACCCTCGGTGTTCCCCTCGAGGGAACCCGGCGTGTTGGGGGACTTTTGGGGGTCGCAGGAAGGCTGTCAGGGACCGTTTCGCCCTTCAGGGCGGAACAGGGGACTTCCCTTGAGACTCCGTGGCGGGCAGGGGCCTCATCTTGCCAAGAGGTGGGAACCACGTGGTTTTTCTCGAGTTGCGGCGGGATTCTCGAGTTACGACGGGGATCTCAGCCTTCCCCTTGGGTTGGCCCTGGGAAGCATAATCTTCCCCTCGGGTTGCGAGGGAAGGCTGGGGGTTTCGCTCGTGTCACTCCAGGGCCGAAGAGACCTCACCTAGGCGTGGGTCCGGGACCTAATATTCCTCTCCAGGGAAGGCAGGGATCTTGGGGTTGCATTCCAGGCTCCCCCGGGGAGTCAGGCCTCGTCTCGAGGGGAAGCCAAGGACTCCGCTCTCCTCTCGAGTCGCGACGCGGGTTTCTTGGAGCCCCCTGAGCGGACTCAAGGGAGTCCAGCCTCCTCTTCCGTTTGGAGAGAGGACCCGGGATTGCTCTCCAGGCCATGCAGGAAAAGAAGGCCCTCGGCTCGCCAGGACGGGAGCGTCTCAGGGGTTTCCTCGAGCTGCGGCGCCCGTGGGGGTTTTCTCCCGAGGTACGACGAGGATCTCAGGGAGCTTCTCGTGGGGCGCCAGGGAAGTCAGGTCTCCATGCGCGTGGCGAGGGGGAGCGCGTCCTGGCTCTCGAGTCACGGGAGGGGACTAGGGCCTCGAGACGCGTTGAAGAAGGACTCTCGAGGTCTTTCTCGGGGGGCGGCGGGAAACCCTCTTTCCCTCGCCTTCTGCCGGGGACCTTAGGGAACTTCCCAGGGTGCCTCTGAGAGGCGAGGGATCCTGTGGAGGTGACGGGGCCCCTCGGGACTCCGCTGGTTCTGGCGCAACGGAAGAGGGCCTCACCTCGAGGGGAGGCAGGAACCTCAGGCTTCCTCTCCGTTTCGGACTCCGACCGCAGGGTCCCTGCAGAGTTGGGACAGGAGAGTCAGGCCTCGTCTTGTCTGAGGAAGGGAACCCCGCTGGCCTCTCGAGTTGCTCAGGGGGTCTCAGGCCCCTCGTCGAGCTGTGTGTGGAACCCGCGGGTCTTTGCGGACGATGCACGGGGGTGGCAGTGCCCCTTCGTGTTGTGCCTTCACCCACAGGGTTGCCTTCGAAGAGGGGTCCGGGCCTCGGGTCCTTCTCAAGGGCGGACCAAGGAACCGGGGGCGATCGCCATGTGGCACCACCCACGTGGCTCGTCTCGAATTTCCTCGTGAGACCGGCCTCATCCTGAGGTGCGCCGAGAAGGCCGGGAACCCCTTCCAGACCACGCAGGGGCATCGCCTCTCCTGTCGCGATCAGGAGGGGAGAAGGGGCTCAGTGGAAGCGGTGCCGGGACCCTCGGTGTTCCCCTCGAGGGAACCCGGCGTGTCGGGGGACTTTTGGGGGTCGCAGGAAGGCTGTCAGGGACCGTTTCGCCCTTCAGGGTGGAACAGGGGACTTCCCTTGAGACGCCGTGGCGGGCAAGGGCCTCATCTTGCCAAGAGGTGGGAACCACGTGGTTTTTCTCGAGTTGCGGCGGGATTCTCGAGTTACGACGAGGATCTCAGCCTTCCCCTTGGGCTGGCCCTGGGAAGCCCAATCTTCCCCTCGGGTTGCGAGGGAAAGCTGGGGGTTGCGCTCGAGTAACTGCAGGGCCGAAGAGACCTCACCTAGGCGTGTGTCCGGGACCTAATATTCCTCTCCAGGGAAGGCAGGGATCTCGGGGTTGCACTCCAGGCTCCCCCGGGGAGTCAGGCCTCGTCTCGAGGGGAAGCCAAGGACTCCGCTCTCCTCTCGAGTCGCGACGCGGGTCTCTTGGAGCCCCCTGAGCGGCCTCAAGGGAGTCCAGCCTCCTCTTCCGTTTGGAGAGAGGACCCGGGATTGCTCTCCATCCATGCAGGAAAAGAAGGCCCTCAGCTTGCGAGGACGGGGGCGTCTCAGGGGTTTCCTCGAGCTGCGGCGCCCGTGGGGGTTTTCTCCCGAGGCACGAAGAGGATCTCAGGGAGCCTCTCGTGCGGTGCCAGGGAAGTCAGGTCTCCATGCGCGTGGCGAGGGGGAGCGCGTCCTGACTCTCGAGTCACGGGAGGGGACTAGGGCCTCGAGACGCATTGAAGAAGGACTCTCGAGGTCTTTCTCGGGGGGCGGCGGGAAACCCTCGTGTCCCTCGCCTTCTGCCGGGGACCTTAGGGAACTTCCCAGGGTGCCTCTGAGAGGCGAGGGATCCTGTGGAGGTGGCGGGGCCCCTCGGGACTCCGCTGGGTCTGGCGCAAGGGAAGAGGGCCTCACCTCGAGGGGAGGCAGGAACCTCAGGCTTCCTCTCCGTTTCGGACTCCGACCGCAGGGTCCCTGCAGAGTTGGGACAGGAGAGTCAGGCCTCGTCTTGTCTGAGGAAGGGAACCCCGCTGGCCTCTCGAGTTGCTCAGGGCGTCTCAGGCCCCTCGTCGAGCTGTGTGTGGAATGCGCGGGTCTTTGCGGACGATGAAGGGGGGGGCAGTGCCCCTTCGTGTTGTGCCTTCACCCACAGGGTTGCCTTCGAAGAGGGGTCCGGGCTTCGGGTCCTTCTCAAGGGCGGACCGGGGTATCGGGGGCGTTCGGCATGTGGCCTCACCCACGTGGCTCGTCTCGAATTTCCTCGTGAGACTGGCCTCATCCTGAGGTGCGCCGGGAAGGCCGGGAACCCCTTCCAGACCACGCAGGGGAATCGCCTCTCCTGTCGCGATCAGGAGGGGAGAAGGGGCTCAGAGGAAGCGGTGCCGGGACCCTCGGTGTTCTCCTTGGGTTAACTCGGCGAGTCGGGTGACTTTTGGGGGTCGCAGGAAAGCTGTCAGGGACCGTTTCGCCCTTCAGGGCGGAACAGGGGACATCCCTTGAGACGCCGTCGCGGGCAAGGGCCTCAATTTGCCAAGAGGTGGGAACCACGTGGTTTTTCTCGAGTTGCGGCGGGATTCTCGAGTTACGACTGGAATCTCAGCCTTCCCCTTGGGTTGGCCCTGGCAAGCCCAATCTTCCCCTCGGGTTGCGAGGGAAAGCTGGGGGTTGCGCTCGAGTCACTGCAGGGCCGAAGAGACCTCACCTAGGCGTGTGTCCGGGACCTAATATTCCTCTCCAGGGAAGGCAGGGATCTCGGGGTTGCATTCCAGGCTCCCCCGGGGAGTCAGGCCTCGTCTCGAGGGGAAGCCAAGGACTCCGCTCTCCTCTCGAGTCGCGACGCGGGTCTCTTGGAGCCCCCTGAGCGGCCTCAAGGGAGTCCAGCCTCCTCTTCCGTTTGGAGAGAGGACCCGGGATTGCTCTCCAGGCCATGCAGGAAAAGAAGGCCCTCAGCTCGCGAGGAAGGGGGCGTCTCAGGGGTTTCCTCGAGCTGCGGCGCCCGTGGGGGTTTTCTCCCGAGGCACGACGAGGATCTCAGGGAGCCTCTCGTGCGGCGCCAGGGAAGTCAGGTCTCCATGCGCGTGGCGAGGGGGAGCGCGTCATGGCTCTCGAGTCACGGGAGGGGATTAGGGCCTCGAGACGCGTTGAAGAAGGACTCTCTTGGTATTTCTCGGGGGGCGGCAGGAAACCCTCGTTTCCCTCGCCTTCTGCCGGGGACCTTAGGGAACTTCCCAGGGTGCCTCTGAGAGGCGAGGGATCCTGTGGAGGTGGCGGGGCCCCTCGGGACTCCGCTGGGTCTGGCGCAACGGAAGAGGGCCTCACCTCGAGGGGAGGCAGGAACCTCAGGCTTCCTCTCCGTTTCGGACTCCGACCGCAGGGTCCCTGCAGAGTTGGGACAGGAGAGTCAGGCCTCGTCTTGTCTGAGGAAGGGAACCCCGCTGGCCTCTCGTGTTGCTCAGGGGGTCTCAGGCCCCTCGTCGAGCTGTGTGTGGAACCCGCGGGTTTTGCGAACGATGCACGGGGGTGGCAGTGCCCCTTCGTGTTGTGCCTTCACCCACAGGGTTGCCTTCGAAGAGGGATCCGGGCCTCGGGTCCTTCTCAAGAGCGGACCGGGGAATCGGGGGCGTTCGGCATGTGGCCCCACCCACGTGGCTCGTCTCGAATTTCCTCGTGAGACCGGCCTCATCCTGAGGTGCGCCGGGAAGGCCGGGAACCCCTTCCAGACCACGTAGGGGAATCGCCTCTCCTGTCGCGATCAGGAGGGGAGAAGGGGCTCAGAGGAAGCGGTGCCGGGACCCTCGGTGTTCCCTTCGGGGGAACCCGGCGTGTCGGGGGAGTTTTGGGGGTCGCAGGAAGGCTGTCAGGGACCGTTTCGCCCTTCAGAGCGGAACAGGGGACTTCCCTTGAGACGCCGTGGCGGGCAAGGGCCTCATCTTGCCAAGAGGTGGGAACCACGTGGTTTTTCTCGAGTTCCGGCGGGATTCTCGAGTTACGACGGGGATCTCAGCCTTCCCCTTGGGTTGGCCCTGGGAAGCCCAATCTTCCCCTCGGGTTGCGAGGGAAAGCTGGGGGTTGCGCTCGAGTCACTGCAGGGCCGAAGAGACCTCACCTAGGCGTGTGTCCGGGACCTACTATTCCTCTCCAGGGAAAGCAGGCATCTCGGGGTTGCATTCCAGGCTCCCCCGGGGAGTCAGACCTCGTCTCGAGGGGAAGCCAAGGACACCGCTCTCCTCTCGAGTCGCGACAAGGATCTGTTGGAGCCCCGTGAGCGGCCTCAACGGAGTCCAGCCTGCTCTTCAGTTTGGAGAGAGGACTCGTGATTGGTCTCCAGGCCATGCAGGAATATAAGGCCCTCATCTCGCGATGACCGGGGTGTCTCATGTGTTTCCTCGAGCTGCCGCGGCAGTGTGGGTTTCCTCACGAGGTACGATGAGGATCTCAGGGAGCCTCTCGTGCAGTGCCAGGTTAGTCAGGTCTCCATGCGCGTGAAGAGGGGGCGCGTGTCATGGCTCTCGAGTCATGGTAGGGGAATCGCGACTCAACACATTTTGAAGCACTCTCGAGGTCTTTCTCGAGTCATGGCAGAAAACCCAGGGTTCCCTCGACTTGTGCCTGTGACCTCAGGGAGCTTCTCATTGTGCCTCTGAGAACTCAGGGATACTGTGGAGTTGGTAGGGGCCTCTCGGGACTCCACTGGGTGTGGTGCAATGGAAGAGGGCCTCATCTCGAGTGGCGCAGGAACCTCAGGCTTCCTCTCCGTTTCTGACTCGGATCCCATGGTCCCTGCAGAGTAGGGACAAGAGAGTCACACCTAGTCTTCTGTTGAGGAATGGACCTTCGTTTGCCTTTCGAGTTGTTTACAGGGTGACAGGCCACTTGTCGAAATGTCTGTGGGACCTGCGGGTTTTTCTGGACGATGCACGCGGGTGTCAGTGCCCCTTCGTGTTGTGCCTTCATCCACAGGTTTTCCTTCAAAGAGGTGTGCTGGCATCGGGTTCTTTTCAAGAGTGGACCGTGAAATTGGGGTCTTTCGGCATGTGGCACCACCCACGAGGCTACGTCTCGAACTTCCTCATGAGACCGGCCTCATCCTGAGGTGCGCCCGGAAGGTCGGGAACCCCTTGCAGACAGAGAAGGGGAGTCGACCCTCCTGTCGCAATCAGGAGAGGAGAAGGGGTCAGATGAAGTGGTGCCGGGAACCTCGGTGTTCCCCTTGAGTGAGTCTGGTATGTCGCGGAACTTTTGGGGTCGCATCAAGGGTGCCAAGTACCGTTTCGCACTTCAGGATGGAACGTGGGACTTCTCTTGAGATGCTGTAGCGGACAAAGGGCCTCATCTTGCGATGACGAGGGAAGCACGTGGATTTTCTCGAGTTTCGGTGGGATTCTCGAGTTACGACGGGGAATTCAGGCTTCCTCTTGTGTTGGCCCAGGAAGTCTAATCTTCCATTCGAGTTGCCAGGGAGAGCTGGGGATTGGGCTCCATTCACTGAAGGGCAAACTAGACCTCATCTAGGCTTGTATCCAGGACTTAATGTTCCTCTCCATAGGCGACAGGGATTTGGGGTTGCATTCCATACTCACCCGGGGAGTCAGGCCTCATCTCGAGGGGAAGCAAAGGACTCCACTCTCTTCTCGAGCCGCGACAGGTATCTCTTGGAGCCCACTGAGTGGTCTTTGCTCTGTAGGAGAGCTCTAGTGTTCATAAGCCTGTACATAAGTGAACACAGACATTCTGTGTGCATGTTGCTGCGTACCCAAAATAGGGCCACAAGGAGCCTCATGCTCTCCATGCAGCGCGGAAGCTGTGCAGCCACGCAGCAGCTGAAGAATCCAACCAATTGCTCTTTTCTTACCTCTGACAGAGCTCGCATTGCCGTAGCCCTTGGCAGTTTGGAAACACTGGACCCTAACCCCTCTCAAAGTAGGCCTGGGTTCTAGTTCGAATAGAAAGTTAATAGCGGAGCTGAGGACAGGAACGCAGCAGTCATTTATCACACGCTCCTGCAGCCTGCTACTACAGGGACACTAACGCTAGAAGCTAGGAATGTCTTTGCAAGGTGCGCAAAGGACAAGGGAGAACCTCGACCCTGACTCTAGTATTTCAGCCCCCTGAGCAGATCTGAGGTTCTCCCGCTGTAGAAGCTAACCCATTCCTTTCAAATACAGGCTTCCTAACACAGGGCCAGTTGGCTGCTTGCTCTTCCACGAAGCAGGCTTCCTTAACTTGCAAACTGCGAATTCCGCTTAACAGCCTGGAGGAAAAATCGCTTCTTGGAAGATTTTTTTCAGAGGCTGTATCCCCAGAGCTGGGGCCAAGCTAGGGGACCCATACTGGCAAGGGAAGGCAAAACCACATCCAATGTCTTTGCTCTGGAGGACAGCTTTGGTGAGCCTAAGTCTTTCAGGAATATTTCTGGCTCCAACAGAGTCAAATTCTGTGTTTGAAGCTGCACAGCCAAAATAGGGGAACAGAGAGCCTGATTCTCTCTGTGTAGCTTTGAAGCTGTCATTCAAACAACAGCTTGAGAATCCATACAATGCTCTCCCTTACTGCTAAGAGAATTCTCATTGCTGTCGTCCTTGACAGTTTGTAGAAATCCGCACCCTAACCCTTCTCCAAGTAGGCCTGGGTCCTAGCTCGGAACAACAGGAAACGGCGGAGCTGAGGCCAGTAAGGCACAAGTGAGGTCTCACACACTCTTGCAGCCTGATCGTCCAGGAGCAGTAAGGCCTCTTTTTCCCTGCAGGAGGCTCGGTTGCCTTGCCTCCTGTGAACTGCATTTCCCAGCCTGGGCGCAAAGCTGTTCCTGGAGATTTTTTCTCAGGGGCTGTTTCCCTGGAGCTGGGTCGGACCTCGGGGGCCCAACTCACAGGGGAAGACAAAACCACATGGACAGGTCTATGCTCTGTAGGAGAGCTCTAGTGAACCTCATCTCTCAGGAACATTCTTGGCTTCTACAGAGACACCTCTGTGCATGAAGCTACACACCCAACATAGTGGCAAAGGGAGTCTGATTCTCTCCGTGGGTGCTGATGCTTTGTGGCAAAGCACCTGCTAAGAATCCGTCCGCATAGGCTTCCCTCACCTTGACAGAGGTCTCATTGCTGTAGTCCTTGGCAGTTTGGAAAGAAGCTGACCCTTACCCTTCACCAAGTAGGCCCTTGTCCTTGTTTGAATGGAAAGGCAGTAGCTGAGCTGAGGCCAGTAAGGCGCCAGTCAAGTCTGACATATTCCCGATGCCTGCTCCTTCATGGAAAATAACGTTAGAATCTGGGAATGTCTTTGCAAGGCTGGCAAAGGGCAGTCAGGAAGCTCGACCCTGCCTCTGGAATTTCTATCTTCTCAGCACATCCGGAGGTCTCGGTCAGGAGAAACTAACCCATTCCTTGCAAATATAGGCTTCCAAACACAGGCCGGTTGGCTGTCTCTTCTTGCCGAAGGAAGCTTGCTTAACCCACCTCCTGCGAACTCCGCTTCCCAGCCTGGGGGATAAGAGGTTCTTGGAGATCTTTTCTCAGAGGCTGTTTCCACGGAGCAGGGGCCGATCCCGGAGACCCACACGCACAGGGGAAGGGAAAACCGCATGGATAAGTCTTTGCTCTCTAGGAGTGCTCTAGTGAACCTCACTCTATGGGGAATGTTCTTGGCTCCAACGGGGACATCTCTGTGTGGGAAGCTGCATAGCCAACATAGAGACACAGAGACCTGATTCTCTCTGTGCAGCTTTGACGCTGTCGTTCAAACAACAAATTGAGAATTCACACAATGCTCTCCCTTACCACTGAGAGAGTTATCATTGCTGTAGCCCTTCGCAGTTTCTGGAAATCGGCACACAAACACTTCTCCAAGTAGGCCTGGGTTCAAGTTCAGATGAACATGCAATAGCGGAGCTGAGGCCAGTAAGGCACCAGTCAGGTGTCACACACTCTGGCAGCCTGCTCCTCCAGGGACAGTAAGGCCTCTATTTCCCTTCAGGAGGCTCGCTTGCCTTACTTCCTGTGAACAGCGTTTCCCAGCCTGGGCGGAAAGCAGTTCCTGGAGATCTTTTCTCAGGGGCTGTTTCCCCGGAGTTGGGGCGGACCTCGGGGACCCAACTCACAGGGGAAGGCAAAACCAAATGGACAGGTCTATGCTCTGTAGGAGATCTCTAGTGAACTGCCGGGGTCCAGCCCCAGCTGATCCAGGGTATTCGAAGCAGAGACGGCGTAGGCGAGGGTCAGGGAACAACTGCTTAATTAAACGTTAATTAAGGATATAAAGAGTAATAAAATGAGGATAGCTCAGTAGGAAAATTCAGTGGAGAAAAGAGGCTGAGTAGCTTGGTTTACGCGGGGGACCAATAAAACTTCAAGACAAGAAGCTTGCACCACTTACGTAGGCCGCAGGCGTCCTTCCGTTCTCCCGAAGGAGAGGAGACACTGAGGCCTCCCCGGTCGGATCTTAGAAGCCCAGGCAAAAGTAGTAAGCTTGGTGGGTTCCGCGCTCCAGATGGAGACTCAACCAGAGTGAGAGAGAGAGAGAGAGACATGGGGAGACCAGTATTTCGAGAAACTGATCCCAATTCTTTATTTTCCATGGTCTACTTTTATACACTGAGATGTTATGCAAAAGTCACGTGGGGTCAGCAGTCCTGACTTTTATCAAAGTCAGGTGCTTCATACAAAAGTATACAGAGGTCTTAGGGGTGTTACATCATCTTCTGGCCGGGGGGCCTGCTGACAATTTACGACCCTCTCCTTGTGACAGCGGTCAGTCAACCAGGACACTTATTTCTCCAGGGGTGATTATTCTTAAAACAGACGCCACCCAAATAAAGTTACATTCCTATAGGGTGAGGGTGTAGTGGGTTTTAGTTAAGGAAAGAATTTACTTAGCCTAAGGTCTAACGTGATTTATATCAAAGGTTAATACTTATTTCTTCTATATATTCATTAATGTGTATAAGGGCAGGGGATGTGGAGACTTAGCAGTAAACATCAGCTCAACAAATGAAAAAGCCTTCACCAATATGATTTCTAATCAGCCCATTATACTTATACTAATACTTTTCTAACTTTTCTAAGGAACCTGTTTTTAGAAGGTTTAAAGCATCTCGTGCCTCTCATGGTTGGGAGGCTGTGAGCAATCACATGTGGCCGGACAAGCCTGTCAGGCAGGCTAGAGAACCTTCAGAGGAGTTTGTAGGTTAAAACACTCTTGTCACACCCAGGGGTTTTTATCAACTGGAGCTCTAGGTTAACTCCTTCTCCGAAAGAGGTGGTGGGGGACAGCCCCCCGTAAAGTCAGAGGTGTAGGTGAGAGCACAAAGTAGTAAGGTAGGCAGGCTCTGGTTATGGGGGTAGATGCTCGAGGATTTCCAGGGGGACTCCTGAGGCTCGATCCCGCCTTTGCGTATGTCGAGCCTCCTTCCTCATGACCTTTGCCATGGGCGGAGTGCCTCACTCTGGCCCCCAACAGTGAACCTCCTCTCTCAGGAACATTTTTGGCTCCTATCGAGACACCTCTGTGTGTGTAGCTACACACGCAACGTAGGGGCAAAGGGAGCCAGATTCTTTCCATGGGGTGCTGATGCTTTGTGGCAAAGCACCTGCTTGAGAATCTATCAGCTTACGCTTCCCTCGCCTTGACAGAGGTCTCATTGCTGTAGCCCTTGGCAGTTTGGAAAGAAGAGGACCCTTACCTTTCATAAAGTGGGCCCTTGTCCTAGTTTGAAAGGAAAGGCAAGAGCTGAGCTGAGGCCAATAAGGCGCCAGTCAAGTCTGACATATTCCCGAAGCCTGCTCCTTCATGGAAAATAACGCTGGAATCTAGGAATGTCTCTGCAAGGCTGGCAAAGGGCAGTCAGGAGCCTGCACCCTGCCTCTGGAATTACCAATTTCTAAGCAGATCTGGAGGTCTCCTTTAGGAGAATCTAACTCATTCCTTCCATATTGAGACTTCCAAAAACAGGCCGGTCGGCTGCCTCTTCGTGCCCGAAGGAGGCTTGCTTTTCCTGCCTCCTATGAACCCAGCTTCCCAGGCTCTGGGAAAAGCGGATATTGAAGATCTTTTCTCAGGGGTTTTTTCCATGGAGCTGGGGCCGAGACCAGAGACCCAATTGCACAGGGGAAGGAAAACCACATGGACAAGTCTTTGTTCTCCAGGAGACCTCTAAGTGAAACTTACTCTGTCAGGAACGTTCTTGACTCCTATGGAGACACCCCTGTGTGTGAAGCTGCGTACCCAACAAGGGGGCACAGAGAGACTGATTCTCTCTTTGCAGCTTTGAAGCTGTCATTCAAACAACAGCTTGAGAATCCATACAATGCTCTCCCTTACCTCTGAGAGAGTTCTCATTGCTGTAGCCCTTGGCAGTTTTTAGAAATCCGCACCCAAACCCTTCTCCAAGTAGGCCTGGGTCCTGGTTTGGATGGCCATGCAATGGCGGAGCTGAGGTCAGTAAGGCACCAGTCAGGTGTCACACATTCTGGTAGCCTGCTCCTCCAGGGACAGTAAGGCCTCTTTTTCCCTGCAGGAGTCTCGCTTGCCTTGCCTCCTGTGAACTGCGTTTCCCAGCCTGGGCGAAAAGCGGTTCCTGGAGATCTTTTCTAAGGAGTTGTTTCCCCGGAGCTGGGGTGGACCTCGGGGACCAAACTCACAGGGGAAGGCAAAACTACACGGACAAGTCTATGCTCTGTAGGAGACCTTAGTGAATCTCAAGTCTTAGGAACATTCTTGGCTCGTACAGAGACACCTCTGTGTGTAAAGCTACACACCGAACATAGGGGCACAGGGAGCCTGATTCTCTCCGTGGGGTGCTGATGCTTTGTGGCAAAGCACCTGTTTGAGAATCCATCCGCTTACGCTTCCCTCGCCTTGACAGAGGTCTCATTGCTGTGTCCCTTGGCAGTTTGGAAAGAAGCAGACCCTTACCCTTTACCAAGTAGGCCCTGATCCTAGTTTGAAAGGAAAGGCAATAGCTGAGCTGAGGCCAGTAAGGCACCCGTCAACTCTGACATATTCCCGATGCCTGCTCCTTCATGGAAAATAGCGCTAGAATCTAGGAATGTCTTTGCAAGGCTGGCAAAGGGCAGTCAGGAACCTCGACCCTGCCTCTGGAATATCTATCTTCTGAGCAGATCTGGAGGTCTCCTTCTGGAGAAGCTAACCCATTCCTTGCAAATAGAGGCTTCCAAACACAGGCTAGTTGGCTGCCTCTTCTTGCCCGAAGGAGGCTTGCTTTTCCTGCCTCCTATGATCCCTGGTTCCCAGCATGGGGGAAAAGCAGATCTTGGAGATCTTTGCTCAGGGGTTGTTTCCACGGAGCTGAGGTTATGCCCGGAGACCCACACATACAGAGGAAAGCAAAACTACATGAACAAGTCTTTGCTCTCTAAGAGAGCTCTAGTGAACCTCAGTCTTTGACGAACGTTCTTGGTTCCTACAGGGACAACTTATGGGGTCAGAGAGCCTGATTCCCTCTGTGAAGGTTTAACGCTGTCGTTCAGAAAACAGCTTGAGAATCCATACAATTCTCTCCCTTATCTCTGAGAGAGTTCTCATTGCTGTAGCCCTTGGCAGTTTTTTAGAAATCCGCACCCAAACCCTTCTCCTAGTAGGCCTGGGTCCTAGTTCAGAGGAACATGCAATGGCGGAGCTGAGGCCAGTAAGGCACCAGTCAGGTCTCACACACTCTTGCAGCCTGCTCCTCCAGGGGCAGTAAGGCCTCTTTTTCTCTGCAGGAGGCTCGCTTGCCTTGCCTTCTGTGAACTGCGTTTCCCAGTCTGGACGAAAAGCAGTTCCTGGAGGTGTTTTCTCAGGGGTTTCTTCCTCGGAGCTGGGGCGAACATCGGGAACCCAACTCACAGGGGAAGGCAAAACCATATGGACAGGTCTATGCTCTGTAGCAGAGCTCTAGTGAACCTCATCTCCCAGGAACATTCTGGGCTCCTATAGAAACACCTCTGTGTTTGAAGCTACACACCCAACATAGGGGCAAATGCAGCCTGATTCTCTCCGTGGGGTGCAGATGCTTTGTGGCAAAGCACCTGTTTGAGAATCCATCCGCTTCCACTTCCCTCTCTTTGACAGAGGTCTCTTTGCTGTAGCCTTTGGCAGTTTGGAAAGAAGCAGACCCTTACCCTTCACCAAGTAGGCCCTTGTCCTAGTTTGAACGGAAAGGCGATAGCTGAGCTGAGGCCAGTAAGGCGCCAGTCAAGTCTGACATATTCCTGAAGCCTGCTCCTTCATGGAAAATAACGCTAGAATCTAGGAATGTCTCTGCAAGGCTGGTAAAGGACAGTCAGGAACCTCGACCCTGCCTCTGGAATTTCCATCTTCTGAGCAGATCTGGAGGTCTTCTTTTGGAGAAGCTAACCATTCCTTCCAAATAGAGGCTTCCAAACACAGGCTAGTTGGCTGCATCTACTTGCCCGAAGGAGGCTTGCTTGTTCCGCTTCCTGTGAACTCCGCTTCCCGCCTGGGGGAAAAGTGGTTCTTGGAGATCTTTTTTCAGGGGCTATTTCAACGGAGTTGGAGCCGAGCCCGGAGACCCACACGCACAGAGGAAGGCAAAACCACATGGACAAGTCTTTGCTCTGTAGGAGAACTCTAGTTAACCTCAGTATGTGAGGAAAGTCTTGGATTCCACGGGGATACCTCTGTGTGTGGAGCTGCGTACCCAACAAGGGGGCACACAGGGCCTGATTCTCTCTTTGCAGCTTTGAAGCTGTCATTCAAACAACAGCTTAAGAATCCATACAATGCTCTCCCTTACCTCTGAGAGACTTCTCATTGCTGTAACCCTTGGCAGTTTTTACAAATCCGCACCCAAACCCTTCTCCAAGTAGGCCTGGGTCCTGGTTTGGATGGCCATGCAGTGGCGGAGCTGAGGTCAGTAAGGCACCAGTCAGGTGTCACACACTCTGGCAGCGTGCTCCTCCAGGGACAGTAAGGCCTATTTTTCCCTGTGGGAGGCTCGCTTGCCTGGCCTCCTGTGAACTGCGTTTCCCAGCCTGGGCAAACAGCGGTTCCTGGAGATCTTTTCTCAGGGGCTCTATCCCCAGAGCTGGGGTGGACCTCGGGGACCCATCTCACAGGGGAAGGAAAAACCACATGGACAGGTCTATGCTCTGTAGGAGACGTTAGTGTGTCTCATCTCTTAGGAACAGTCTTGGCTCGTACAGAGACACCTCTGTGTGTAAAGCTACACACCGAACATAGGGGCACAGGGAGCCTGATTCTCTCCATGGGGTGCTGATGCTTTGTGGCAAAGCACCTGTTTGAGAATCCATCCGCTTACGCTTCCCTCGCCTTGACAGAGGTCTCATTGCTGTGTCTCTTGGCAGTTTGGAAAGAAGCAGACCCTTACCCTTCACCAAGTAGGCCCTGATCCTAGTTTGAAAGGAAAGGCAATAGCTGAGCTGAGGCCAGTGAGGCCCCCGTCAACTGTGACATATTCCCGATGCCTGCTCCTTCATGGAAAATATTGCTAGAATCTAGGAATGTCTTTGCAAGGCTGGCAAAGGGCAGTCAGGAACCTCGACCCTGCCTCTGGAATATCTATCTTCTGAGCAGATCTGGAGGTCTCCTTCTGGAGAAGCTAACCCATTCCTTGCAAATAGAGGCTTCCAAACACAGGCCGGTTGGCTGCCTCTTCTTGCCTGAAGGAGGCTTGCTTTTCCTGCCTCCTATGATCCCTGGTTTCCAGCATGGGGGAAAAGCAGATCTTGGAGATCTTTGCTCAGGGGTTGTTTCCACGGAGCTGGGGTTATGCCCAGAGACCCACACATACAGGGGAAGGCAAAACCACATGAACAAGTCTTTGCTCTCTAAGAGAGCTCTAGTGAACCTCAGTCTTTGACGAACGTTCTTGGCTCCTATGCGGACACCTCTGTGTGTGAAACTGCGTACCCAACATGGCGGCAGAGAGCCTGATTCTCTCTGTGCAGGTTTAATGCTGTCGTTCAGAAAACAGCTTGAGAATCCATACAATTCTCGCCCTTACCTCTGAGAGAGTTCTCATTGCAGTAGCCCTTGGCAGTTTGTAGAAATCTGCAGCTAAACCCTTCTCCAAGTAGGCCTGAGTCCCAGTTCGGAGGAACAAGCAATGGCGGAGCTAAGACCAGTATGGCACCAGTCAGTTTTCACACACTCTGGCAGCCTGCTCCTCCAGGGACAGTAAGGCTTCTTTTTCTCTGCAGGAGGCTCACTTGCCTTACTTCCTGTGAACAGCTTTTCCCAGCCTGGGCGAAAAGCGGTTCCTGGAGATCTTTTCTCAGAGGCTGTTTTCTCGGAGCTGGGGCGGACCTCGGGGACCCAACTCACAGGGGAAGGTGAAACCACATGTACAGGTGAGCACTCTGTAGGAGAGCTCTTGTGAGCCTCATCTCTCAGGAACATTCTTGGCTCCTGTAGAGACACCACTGTGTGTGAATCTACACACCCCACATAGGGGCAAAGGGAGCCTGATTCTCTCCGTGGGGTGCTGATGCTTGGTGGCAAAGAACCTTCCTGATAATCCATCCGCTTATGCTTCCCTCGCATTTACGGAGGTCTCATTGCTGTAGCCCTCGGCAGTTTGGAAAGAAGAAGACCCTTACCCTTCATAAAGTAGGCCTTTGTCCTACTTTGAATGGAAAGGCAATAGCTGAGCTGAGGCCAATAAGGCGCCAGTCAAGTCCGACATATTCCCAAAGCCTGCTTCTTCAGGAAGATAACTGTAGAATCTAGGAATGTCTTTGCAAGGTTGGCAAAGGGCAGTCAGGACCCTGCACACTGCCTCTGGAATTACCGACTTCTGAACAGATCTGGAGGTCTCCCTTAGGGGAAGCTAACCCATTCTTCCAAGTAGAGGCTTCAAAACGCAGGCCGCTTGGCTGCCTCTTGCTCTCTGAAGGAGGCCTGCTTTTCCCGCCTCCTATGAACCCCACATCCCAGCCTCTGGGAAAAGCGGATCTTGAAGATCTTTTCTCAGGGGTTGTTTCCACGGAGCTGGGGCCGAGCCTGGAGCCCCAAACGCACAGGGGAAGAAAAACCACATGGACAAGTCTTTGCTCTCTAGGAGAGCTCTAGTGAACCTCACTCTGTCAGGAACATTCTTGTTTCCTATGGAGACACCCCTGTCTGTGAAGCTGTGTACCGAACATGGAGACACAGAGTCTGATTCTCTCTGTGCAGCTTTGAAGCTGTCGTTCAAACAACAGCTTGAAAATCCATACAATGCTCTTCCTTACCCGTGACACAGTTCTCATTGCTATACCCCTTGGCAGTATTTAGAAATCCATACCCAAACCCTTCTCCTAGTAGGCCTGGGTCCTAGATCGGAGGAACATGCAATGGCAGAGCTGAGGCCAGTAAGGCACCAGTCAGGTCTCACACACTCTGGCAGCCTGATCGTCCAGGGACACTAAGACCTGTTGTGCCTTGCAGGAGGCTCGCTTGCGTTACCTCCTGTGAACTGCGTTTGCCAGCCTGGGGGAATAGTGGTCCCTGGAGATCTTTTCTCAGGGGCTCCTTCCCCTGAGCTGGGGCGGACCTCGGGGACCCAACTCACAGGGCAAGGCAAAACCATATGGACAGGTCTATGCTCTGTAGCAGACTTCTAGTGAACCTCATCTCTCAGGAACATTCTTGGCTCCTATAGAGACACTTCTGTGTGTGAAGCTGCGTACCTAACATAGGGGCACAGAGAGCCTGATTCTCTCAGTTCATTTTGACGCAGTCGTTCAGAAAACAGCTTGAGAATCCATAAAATGCTCTCCATTACCGCTGAGAGAATTCTCGCTGCTGTAGCCCTTGGCACTTTGTAGAAATCCGCAGCCAAACGCTTCTCCAAATAGGCCTGGGTCCTAGTTCGGAGGAACAGGCAATGGTGGAACTGAGGCCAGTAAGGCAACAGTCAGGTTTCACACACTCTGGCAGCCTGCTCCTCCAGGGACAGTAAGGCCTCTTTTTCTCTGCAGGAGATTCGCTTGCCTTACTTCCTGTGAACAGCGTTTCCCAGCCTCAGCGAAGCGGTTCCTGGAGATCTTTTCTCAGGGACAGTTTCCCCGGAGGTGTGGTGGACCTCGGGGACCCAACTCACAGGGAAAGGAAAAACCACATGGACAGGTCTATACTCTGTAGGAGAGGTTTAGTGAACCTAATCTCTCAGGAACATTCTTGGCTCCTATAGAGACAACTCTGTGTGTGAAGCTACACTCCCAACATTGGGGAACAGGGATCTTGGTTCTCTCCGTGGGGTGCTGATGCTTTGTAGCAAAGCACCTGCTTGAGAATCCGTACTCTTAGGCTTCCCTCACCTTGACAGAGGTCTCATTGCTGTAGCCCTTGGCAGTTTCAAAGAAGAAGACCCTTACACTTCATAAAGTAGGCCCTTGTCCTAGTTTGAATGGAAAGGCAATAGCTGAGCTGAGGCCAATAAGGAGCCAGTCCCCTCTGGCACATTCCCGAAGCCTGCTCCTTCATGGAATATAACTCTAGAATCTTGGAATGTCTTTGCAAGGCTGGCAAAGGGCAGTCAGGAACCAGCACCCTGCCTCTGGAATTACCAACTTCTGAGCAGATCTGGAGGTCTCCTTTAGGAGAAGCTAACCCATTCCTTCCAAATAGAGGCTTCAAAACACAGGCAGGTTGGCAGCCTTTCGTGCCCGAAGGAGGCTTGCTTTTCTCTCCTCATATGAACCCCAGTTCCCAGCCTCTGGGAAAAGCGGGTCTTGAAGATATTTTCTCAGGGGTTCTTTCCACGGAGCTGGGGCCAAGCCCGGGGCCCAAAGGCACAGGGGAAGGCAAGACCACATGGACAGGTCTATGCTCTGTAGCAGACCTCTAGTGAACCTCATCTCTCAGGAGCATTCTTGGCTCCTATAGAGACACCTCTGTGTGTGAAGCTGCGTACCTAACATAGGGGCACAGAGAGCCTGATTCTCTCTGTTCATTTTGACGCTGTCGTTCAGAAAACAGCTTGAGAATCCATAAAATGCTCTCCCTTACCACCGAGAGAATTCTCACTGCTGTAGCCCTTGGCTCTTTGTAGAAATCTGCACCCAAACGCTTTTCCAAGTAGGCCTGGGTGCTAGCTCGGATGAACAGGCAATGGCGGAGCTGAGGCCAGTAAGGCAACAGTCAGGTTTCACACACTCTGGCAGCCTGCTCCTCCAGGGACTGTAAGGCCTCTTTTACTCTGCAGGAGATTCGCTTGCCTTACTTCCTGTGAACAGCATTTCCCAGCCTCGGCGAAGCGGTTCCTGGAGATCTTTTCTCAGGGACAGTTTCCCCGGAGGTGTGGCGGACCTCGAGGACCCAACTCACAGGGGAAGGCAAAACCACATTGACAGGTCTATGCTCTGTAGGAGAGGTTTAGTGAACCTAATCTCTCAGGAACATTCTTGGCTCCTATAGAGACAACTCTGTGTGTGAAGCTACACTCCCAACATTGGTGCACAGGGAGCTTGATTCTCTTCGTGGCGTGCTGATGCTTTGTGGCAAAGCACCTGCTTGAGAATCCATCCTCTTAGGCTTCCCTCACCTTGACAGAGGTCTCATTGCTGTAGCCCTTGGCAGTTTGCAAAGAAGAAGACCCTTACCCTTCATAAAGTAGGGCCTTGCCCTAGTTTGAATGGAAAGGCAATAGCTGAGCTGAGGTCAATAAGGAGCCAGTCCCGTCTGACACATTCCCGAAGCCTGCTCCTTCATGGAAAATAACTCTAGAATCTAGGAATATCTTTGCAAGGCTAGCAAAGGGCAGTCAGGAACCAGTACCCTGCCTCTGGAATTACCGACTTCTGAGCAGATCTGGAGGTCTCCTTTAGGAGAAGCTAACCCATTCCTTCCAAATAGAGGCTTCAAAACACAGGCAGGTGGACTGCCTTTTCGTTCCCGATGGAGGCGTGCTTTTCTCTCCTCCTACGAACCCCGGTTCCCAGACACTGGGAAAAGTGGATCTTGAAGATATTTTCTCAGGGGTTGTTTCCACGGAGCTGGGGCCGAGCCTGGAGACCCAAAGGCACAGGGGAAGGCAAGACCACATGGACAAGACTTTGCTCTTTAGTATAGCTCTAATGAACCTCACTCTGTCAGGATCTTTCTTGATTCCTACGGAGACACACCTGTGTGTGAAGCTGCGGCCACAGAGATCCTGATTACCCCTGTGCAGCGCTGAGTCTGGGCGGCTAAACAACAGCTTGGGAATGCAGCCTGGGGCGCTTCCCTTCCCTCTGACAGAGCTCTCCTTCGGTCCCTAAGCCCTCTGCAAGGAGGCATGGATCATAGGTGCAAAGGGAAAGGAAGAGCGGAGCTGAGGCCAGTAAGGCACCCGCCAGTCACGTCTCCCCCACTTCCGCAGTCTGTTCCTTCCCCTGCGCGAAAGCTAGAAGCTGGGAAGGGCTTGGCGAGGCTCACCCAGGCAGAGCAGCCTCTAGGCCGGGGCTCTGCGATATCGCGCCTGGGTGCAGATCTGGAGCTCCGCCGGAGTGGAAGCTCATTCGGTCCTTCCCAATACAGGCTTGCAAGCACCCGACGGCGGCCTGACTCTATTCTCCCGCGTGCTGGGAGTGGGCTTCCAATCCAGAGCACAGAGCACTGCCTGGAGCTCTCTGCTCAGGGGCTGGTTCCCCTGCACTGGGACTGTGCTAGGGAGCCCAAAGGCACAGGAGAAGGCCCCAAACCACATGCACATGACTCTGCTCTGGAGCTGAGCTCCGGGGAAGCCCAGTCTGTAAGGCGGTTTCTGAACACAAACGGAGGAACACTCTGGCTGTGGAGCTCCCTCCCCACGACAGGGGCACTGGGACCCTGATTCCCTCCGTTCAGCGCTGAGTCTGGGCTACCAAGCAACAGCTTGGGAATGCAACCTGGGGCATTTCCCTTCCCTCAGACAGAGGTCTCCTTGCGGGAGGCTTTCGCAGTTTGCACACCCCCGTGCCCTAAGCCGTCTGCAAGGAGGCCTGGCTCCTAGGTCCAAAGGGAAGGCAAGAGCGGAGCTGAGGCCAGTCAGGAGCCAGTCATGTCGCCCACACTCCCGCAGCCTGCTCCTTTGCAGGCGCAAACGCTAGAAGCTGGGAAGGTCTTGGCGAGGCTCGCCCACGCAGAGCAGCCTCTCGACAGGGGCTCTGTCCTATCGCGCCTGGGCGCAGGTCTGCAGCTCCGACGGTGTGGAAGCTCACTCGGTCCTTTCCAATACAGGCTTGCAAGGACCCGCCGGCAGCCTAACTCATCTCTCCCGCGTGCTGGGACTGGGCATCCAGGCCTGGCACAAAGCACTGCCTGGAGCTCTTTGCTCAGGGGCTGGTTCCCCTACGCTGGGGCTGTGCTAGGGAGCCCAAACGCACATGTCAAGGCCACAAAACACATCCACACGTCTCTGCTCTGCAACAGAGCTCCGGGGAAGCCCAGTCTGGCAGGCGCTTTCTGGGCACAAAGGGAGGAACACTCTGGCTGTGGAGCTTCCTCCCCAAGACAGGGGCACTAGGACCCTGATTCCCTCCGTTTACCGCTGAGTCTGCATTGCCAAGCAACAGCTTGGGAACGCAGCCTGGGGCGCTTCCCTTCCCTCGGACAGAGCTCTCCTTGCGGTAGGCCTTGGTAATTTGCATACAATGGGGCCCTAAGCCCTCTGCAAGTTGGCCTGGCTCCTAGGTCCAAAGGGCAGGCCAGAGCGGAGCTGAGGCTGTCAGGCTCCAGACACATCTCCCATACTCCTACATCCTGCTCCTACCCGGGCGTGAACGCTAGAAGCTGGGAAGGTACCTGGACCGTGCAGGGGCGGGGCAAACGCGGGCGGCGTGGGGCGGGAGTCGGCTTCTGGCGGGGGTGGGGGCGGGCTTCCCAGTTGTGCTCTCGGAGGTGGACACTGAGGCTGAAAACGCGCCGGGAGCGCGGCAGGGGCGGGGCTAACCCTGGCGGCGCGGGGCGGGGGTCGGCTCATGGGGGGGATGGGGAGGGGTTCCCAGTTGCGCTCTCGGGGGTTGCAACTGCGGCTGGGAACTCCCATTTCGTCCGCTCCTGGGTCCCCAAGGATCGCCATCCCATGGGTGCAGCGGAGGGCTGCGGACCACAGGTAAGGGAACTGGGACTGCGTGGAGCAGGGAACCAAGTATTCCGCCGTCTGTTGGCACATTCTCGGAGCTCCCCAACCTGGCGGTCGCAGAAAGGCCTTGCCTTTGGGGTCAAGGCCTTTACCGCTCCACCCCTCTGCTGAAAAATCTCAGAGTCTGCGTGGTTCTTCCAAGCAGCCTAGTGTCCGCTGGAAGTCCAAGGGACAGAACACTGAATTCTTGCCGGCTGGCCCAGCCCTGCTTCTGGCACTTTGTAAGCCAGCGGGCCCTTGAGCACCTGCTGGGATGGGAAAGGGAAGGGTCCACGAATTGCACCCTAGAAACTTAGTAGGGTGCATGGATTTCAAACCCTGGTGGCCGCCCAGGCAGCAAAGAAGGGGGGAGGGCACCTTGCTGCCCTTTCATGGCAGAATATGTGGTTGTCCAGCTGCGTGGGCCTTTTCATGAGGACACTGTGCAATAAAAGTTTGGTGTTTTGGAACTGAATAATTAGAACGTGTAAAAGCTTTAAATTATGTGGTGGTGTAATTAAAAAACAAAACAAAACAAAACCAAGCCCCAAGTGTTTTGCAAATGGAGGTTTAAATATTGAAGGGCTGTATTCCTTGCACTGTGGCATTCTATCAAGAAGTGTGCAGGATTTTTTTTTTTTTAAGCAAAGTGTTCGAAGTGAGGGAAACAGGAAACCCAGAGGTGCCCCTGTATTTTGGGGAAGGCCTTAGGAGGTCACTTGGAAATGCTGCTGGCTGTGCGGGAGAGGGGCAGATGGGCTGTGCAGGCTTGTCCTTTGCATGGATGTTCTTGTGTGTGGAAACCCAGCTCGGAGCCATCTCCTGATGTGTAAGAATTTCGCAGACAAACCTTGAGCTAAGCAATGCATTTTTTCCTAAGAAAATGTTTGTCTTAAGCGATGTAAATATCCTATGTATTTCCGCTAGACTCTGGCTTCAGGTCGGTTCCCCCAAAAGGCTCAGAAGCGATTTGAACAAAACAGCATGTTTTCCTCCTAGCTTGTTCTCCTTATCTATGTTAAGGAAATGATATATTTGCCTGCAATACTGCCTTTCTTCAAGATTCATGTCAATCAAGTTTTGGCCCGGGATGACTCACCTGCTGCCAATATTATCTCAATGCATGTCGTGGGGGAGGGGCCTGGTGCCATTCCCTGAAACAGTTCCTTTCTTTCCTTAGCTGACTGCTAGTGCCTGTAGAATATCTGGCTAAAGACCAGCAGGAGGTACTCTTACTACCCCCCCCCACCCCGCCTCGAGTCTAAGTCAGCAGCTTTCTCTATCTCTTTCATACTTTAATAACAGTTGATGGCACAAAAGCTCTGAGCGATCAAATCATATCAAATCTTCATTTCAGATTGAAGATGCATTCCATGGTATTGCCATCTTAAGTCTTTCCATCGTTATGGAATATCTGTCCATGTATTCAGGATAGTTTTCAGCCAGGGTGTATAATTTCCAGTGTGCCAGTCTTGTCATCCTCGTTACATCCATGGCAAAGTGTTTTATTCATGTTGATATTATTGAAAGGGAATTTTTTAAAATTCCTTTTCAGATTATTATCTGCTAATGTATACAGATAAAACTGTGTAATCATTCATTTTTATCAGTTTGGACAGCTTGATAGTTGTCTTTAATTTCTTTACTTTCTGACACTTTAAGATTATCCTGGGACACATATGTAATGCCTCACCCCTAAATTCAGACATGTGTTCAAAGAACTTCTGTCCTTTTATTTATTTATTTATTTATTTATTCTTTAACATTGAAATCGTTTTGACTATGCTGGGTGTTTGTTGCTAGATGGAAGTAGCTAGGACCTCTGGACTGCAGTCTCTCATCTCTTGCTGACCTCTTGTTGACCTCTGCAGAATCCTGGTAGGTGGGAGCTTGTTAGTTCCTTGTTCCTTATCAGAACCTCCTGTGGTAAGTGTTTTTCTCTTCTCTGTTGCCTGGTAAGGGTGGGTGGTCATGGGCATCCCAAAGTTGGCTAGAAGTCAATTATTTAGGCAGGCTTGTGCACAGATATGGGAGAAGGCAATGGCACCCCACTCCTGGAAAATCCCAAGGATGGAGGAGCCTGGTAGGCTGCAGTCCATGGGGTGGCTAAGAGTCGGACACCACTGAGTGACTTCATTTTCACTTTTCACTTTCATGCATAGGAGGAGGAAATGGCAACCCACTCCAGTGTTCTTGCCTAGAGAACCCCAGAGACTGCGGGGCCTGGTGGGCTGCCATCTATGGCGTGGCACAGGGTCGGCCTCAACTGAACCACTTAGCAGCTGCAGCAGCAGCAGCAGCAGTGCATAGATATCAAAGGGGATGAGAACAGTCAGGTAGGATCACATATGTCATCGTGAAACAATACTTCTCCTCTTAGCCAAAGCTAACGAAAGATTTCTGTTCTAGGTCAACCTAGAAGAGATCACTTAAGAGGTAAAGAAACTTAAACTCCATTAGCAAAGGCAGTTCAACATCTCAAGAAAACTTGTGCTAGGCACAAAACTCTTTTTTGGGGGCCTACTTTCCCTACAACCTCCTTATCCCATTCTGTACCCATTCCTTTGCTTCTCCCGTCCTGAAAATGCCACCTGTAAGACAGAACTACTTCGTTTTCCTTCTTAAAGTGTGATTGCATTCCATACATTCTTGTAATAACAAGTCATACATTTCCCTTCAGCAACCAAGAACTGACTCTTATATTGGCATTTGATAGATTGGTGAGCATACCTATCAGTGATAATAGCGCCCACCCCGCTTCCTGCAAGAACAGAACAAAACAAAACAAAACAAAAAAATTGCTTTCTTACATTTAATATGTTCGGATGGTGCCAGTCACTATTCATGCAGAGTCAAAAATCTCTTTTGTTTCTGTGTAAAAGGGAGGTCCTTTCAAGTCGTGAATGTTTAAGAAGTTTCATTTCTTTGGAAGTGACCTAGCTATTCAATACACTGTCGTCACTTAGTTTAGCACCAGGATAGAAACTCAGGTAACCAAAACACCTGGAGGAACGATTGTAAGTTCAGTTCAGTTCAGTTGCTCAGTCGAGTCTGACTCTTTGTGACCCCGTGGCCTGCAGGACGCCAGGCTTCCGTGTCCATCACCAACTCCAGGGGCTTGCTCAAACTCATGTCCATCGAGTCAGTGATGCCATCCAACCATCTTATCCTCTGTCATCCCCTTCTCCTCTGCCTTCAATCAAGACTATGAGAGGCAGATATTTTAGAGTATAATTATTGTTAAGAGTTTATCTAAAAGCTCATATCACATTTACATATTTTACATTGGTTGTTGCTGTTTCCAGGTACTTTCTTGCTGACAAGCTTGTGACAGATATAACAATAGAGCAATTTTTACCTCAAAAGAAACCTAGGCACTATGAACATGTTGTGCTTAATGTTGTTGACTCTTAGACATGTCTATAGTGGAGGAGCAAAACCAAAAATACTAGATATTTAATATTGACTAGTTCCCAGTTCACGGGACTCTGACATTCATTTAGGTCAATGTTTTCTTGTATTTCCAGCAGTTTGATTTGGAAGGGCTGCCTTGTCTTGAGACCATTGAAATCAGAACTCAGAACTTGAGCAATATTATCAATAAACACAAGGCTCACACTGACATATACCTTAATCCAGACAGACAGACAAGACGTCTTCCAGTTTTCCGCCTGAGATTTAAAATATTTCTTTGAGCCGTTTTCCTGGGAAGTGGGGGGGGGGGGAGTGGGGGTGGCAGCGAGGCAGGCTTGGGTAACAAGCTAATTGTTGGTCATTGCATATGCAAAGAACCAGCTTTCCGGGTTCCAAGGAAAAAAGCTTCCTTGGTACCCAATTTTGTTTGGATCTATAGACTCTCATGGCCCTCCTAGGTCAGGACATCTTTCCTTTCTGTAGTCCTCGTTTGAACCCTAAATCATAGACAGCTTGGATTGTCTCTGTGGGGTGGATGTATTGTCCTCGTGTTTGACCTGGCGGCAGTAGCGAGGTCCGAGAGCCTCTCCTGGAACCGGGCGTGGGGACAGGGCTCACGGGAGCCCCTGGTGGAAGTGGGCAATGCGCCGGGAGCGCGCCAGGGGCGGGGCGATCCCAGGCGGCGCGGGTCGGGGTTCCGGTCGGGAGGGGGTGGGGGGTGGTAACAGTTGTGCTCTCGGGGGTCCCCCTGCAGCTGGAAACGCGCTGGGAGTGCGGCAGGGGCGGGGTAAACCTGGGCTGCGCGGGTCGAGATTTAGATGGCTGTGGGTGGGGGTTCGGTCCCAGTTGTGCTCTCCGGGGTCGCCACTGCGGCTAGGAACGCCCATTTCCTATGCTAATGTGTCCCCAAGGATCCACATCTAGTGGGTGCAGCGGAGGGCTGCGGGCCACAGGTCAGAGAACTGGGACTGCTTGGAGCAGGGAACCACGTATTCCGCCCTCTGTTGGCACATTCTCGGAGCTCCCCAAACTGGCGGTCGCAGAAAGGCCTCGCCCTTGGTGTCAAGGCCTTTACCGATCCACCCCTTTGCTGAAAAATCTCAGTCTGCACGGTTTTCCCAAGCAGCCTAGTGTCCCCTGGAAGTCCAAGGGACAGAACCCTGAACTCTGGCCGGCTGGCCCAGCCCTGCTTCTGGCACTTTGTAGGCCAGCGGGCCCTGGAGCACCTGCTAGGATGAGAAAGGGAAGGGTCCGCGAATTGCACCCTAGAAAGTTAGTAGGGTGCATGGATTTCAAACCCTGGTGACCGCCCAGGCAGCAAAGAAGTGGGGAGGGCACCTTGCTGCCCTTTCATGGCAGAATCTGTGGCTGTCCTGATGCGTGGGCCTTTTCATGGGGACCTTGTGCAATAAAAGTTTGGTGTTTTGGTACTGAATAATTAGAAATTGTAAAAAGTTTAAATTATGTGGTGGTGTAATTAAAAAACAAAACAAAACAAAACCAAGCCCCAAGTGTTTGGCACAGGGAGGTTTAAGTATTGAAGGCCTGTTTTCCTTGCACTGTGGCATTCTATCAAGAAGTGTGCAGGATTTTTTTTTTTTTAAGGAAAGTGTTCGAAGAGCTTGAAACAGGAAACCCAGAGGTGCCCCTGTATTTTGGGGAAGGCCTTAGGAGGTCACTTGGAAATGCTGCTAGCTGTGGGGGAGGGGTCAGATGGGCTGTGCAGGCTTGTCCTTTGCATTCATGTTCTTGTGTGTAGAAACCCAGCTCGGAGCCATCTACTGATGTGTAAGAATTTCGCAGACAAACCTTGAGCTAAGCAATGCATTTTTTCCTAAGAAAATGTTTGTCTTAAGCGATGTAAATATCCTATGTATATCTGCTGGACTCTGGCTTCAGGTCGGTTCCCCCAATAGGCTCAGAAGCGACTTGAACAAAACAGTATGTTTTCCTCGTACCTTGTTCTCCTAAATTATGTTAAGGAAATGATATATTTGCCTGGAATACTGCCTTTCTTCAAGATTCATGTCAATCAGTTTTTGGCCCAGGATGACTCACCTGCTGCCAATGTGACCTCAAGGCATGTCGTGGGGGAGGGGCCTGGTGCCATTCCCTGAGACAGTGCCTTTCTTTCCTTAGCTGACTGCTAGTGCCTGTAGAATATCTGGCTAGAGACCAGCAGGGCGTACACCCCGCCTCAAGTCTAAGTCAGCAGCTTTCTCTATCTCATTTATACTTTAATAACAATTGATGACACAAAAGCTCTGAGCGATCAAATCATATCAAATCTTCATTTCAGATTGAAGATGCATTCCATGGTATTGCCATCTTAAGTCTTTCCATTGTTATGGAATATCTGTCCATGTATTCAGGATAGTTTTCAGCCAGGGTGTATAATTTCCAGTGTGCCAGTCTTGTCATCCTCGTTACATCCATGGCAAAGTGTTGTATTCATGTTGACATTATTGAAATGGAATTTTTTTTAATTCCTTTTCAGATTATTATCTGCTAATATATACAGAAAAAACTGTGTAATCTTTCGTTTTTATCAGTTCGGACAGCTTGATAGTTGTCTTTAAATTCTTTCCTTTCTCATACTTTAAGATTTTCCGGGCACCGTACATGTACTGCCTCACCCCTAATCTCAGTCATGTGTTCAAAGGACTTCTGTCCTTTATTTGTTTACTTATTTTTTGCAACATTGAATTCGTTTTGACTATGCTGGGTCTCTGCTGCAAGATGGAAGTTGCTAGGACCTCTGGACTGCAGTCTTCCATCTCTTACTGACCTCTTGTTGACCTCTGCAGAATCCTGGTTGGCGGGAGCTTGTTAGTTCCTTGTTCCTTACCAGGACCTCCTGTGGTAAGTGTTTTTCTCTTCTCTGTTGCCTGGTAAGGGTGGATGGTCATTGGCATCCCAAAGCTAGCTAGAAGTCAATGATTTAGGCAGGCTTGTGCATAGATATGGGAGAAGGCAATGGCACCCCACTCCAGTACTCTTGCGTGGAAAATCCCATGGATGGAGGAGCCTGGTAGGCTGCAGTCCATGGGGTGGTTAAGAGTCGGACACCACTGAGCGACTTCACGTTCACTTTTCACTTTCATGCATGGGAGGAGGAAATGGCAACCCACTCCAGTGTTCTTGCCTAGAGAACCTCAGGGACTGCGGGGCCTGGTGGGCTGCCGTCTATGGGGTCGCACAGAGTCGGACACGACTGAAACGACTTAGCAGCAGCGGCGGCGGCAGCAGCAGCAGAAGCAAGGCATCGATATCAAAAGGGCTGCAAACAGTCAGGAAGGATCACATATGTCACCGTGAAACACTACTTCTCCACTTAGCCAAAGCTAACCAAAGATTTCTGTTCTAGGTCAACCTAGAAGAGATCACTTAAGAGGTAAAGAAACTTAAACTCCATTAGCAAAGGCAGTTCGACATCTCAAGAAAACTTGTGCTAGGCACAGAACTCTTTTCTGGGGGTCCACTTTCCCTACAACCTCCTTATCCCATTCTGTACCCATTCCTTTGCTTCTCCCATACTGAAACTGCCACCTGTAAGACACAACTACTTCGTTTTCCTTCCTCAAGTGCCATTGCATTCCACATACTTTCTTGATATAACAAGTCATACATTTCCCTTCAGCAACCAAGAACTGACTTTTATATTGGCATTGGCTATAGCCCGCCCCCCTCCCCCCACCCCCAAGAACAGAACAAAACAAAACAAAACAATTGCTTTCTTACATTTAACATGTCAGGATGGTGCCAGACACTATTCATGGAGAGTCAAAAATCTCTTTTGTTTCTGTGTAAAAGGGAGGTCCTTTCAAGTCGTGAATGTTTCAGAACTTTCATTTATTTGGAAATGACCTAGCTATTCAATACACTGTCGTCACAAGGATAGAAACTCGGGTAACCAAAACACCTGGAGAAACGTTTGTTAGTTCAGTTCAGTTCAGTTGCTCAGTCGTGTCTGACTCTTTGGGACCCCGTGGCCTGAAGGACGCTAGGCTTCCGTGTCCGTCACCAACTCCAGGGGCTTGCTCAAACTCATGTCCATCGAGTCAGTGATGCCATACAACCATCGTATCCTCTGTCATCCCCTTCTCCTCTGCCTTCAATCAAGACTATGAGAGGCAGATATTTTAGAGTATAATTATTGTAAAGAGTTTGTCTAAAAGCTCATATCACATTTACATTTTTTACTTTTGTTGTTGTCGTTTCCAGGTAGTTTCTTGCTGACAAGCTTGTGACAGATATAACAATAGAGCAATTTTTACCTCAAAAGAAACCTAGGCACTATGAACATGTTGTGCTTAATGTTGTTGACTCTTAGACATGTCTATAATGGAGGAGCAAAACCAAAAATACTAGATATTTAATATTGACTAGTTCCCAGTTCACGGGACTCTGACATTCATTTAGGTCAATGTTTTCTTGTATTTCCAGCAGTTTGATTTGGAAGGGCTGCCTTGTCTTGAGACCATTGAAATCAGAACACAGAACTTGAGCAATATTATCAAAAAACACAAGGCTCACACTGACACATACCTTAATCCAAACAGACAGACAAGACATCTTCCAGGTTTCCGCCTGAGATTTAAAATATTTCTTTGAGCCAGTCTTCTGGGGAGTGGGGGGATGGGGGTGGCAGTAAGGCAGGCTTGGGTAACAAGCTAATTGTTGGTCATTGCATATGCAAAGAACCAGCTTTCCGGGTTCCAAGGAAAAAAGTTTCCTTGGTAACCAACTTTGTCTGGTTCTATAGAATATCTTGGCCCTCCTAGGTCAGGTCATCTTGCCTTTCTGTAGTCCTCGTTTTATCCCTAAATCATAGACAGCTTGGATTGTCTCTGTGGGGTGTATGTATTGTCCTCATGTTTGACCTGGCAGCAGCAGCGAGGTCCGAGAGCCTCTCCTGGAACCGGGCGTGGGGACGGGGCTCACCGAGAGCCGCTGGTGAAGGTGGGCAGCGCCCCTGGAGCGCGGCAGGGGCGGGGCGAACCCGGGCGGCACAGGGCGGGTGTCGGCTCCTGGCGGGGGTAGGGGAGGGCTTCCCAGTTGTGCTCTCGGAGATGGCCACTGCGGCTGGAAACACGCCGGGAGCGCAGCCAGGGTGGGGTAAACCTGGGCTGCACAGGTGGAGATTCCGCTCGCTGTGGGTGGGGGGTCGGTCCCTGTTGTGCTCCCGGGGGTCGCCAATGTGGCTGGGAACCCGCCGGGAGCCCAGCAGGGCCGGGGCAAAACCTATCGGCGCGGGGCGGGGTGGGGGTCCGTTCGCAGCGGGGGTCGGCTCCTGGCGGGGGTGGGGGAGGGCTTTCCAGATGTGCTGTTGGGGGTCGCCATTGCGGCTGGGAATGCCCATTTCGTGAACTCCTGGATCCCCAAGGATCGGCATCCATCGGCCACAGCGGAGGGGTGCGGAACACAGGTAAGGGAACGGGGACTGCGTGGAGCAGGGAACCATGTATTCCGCCCTGTGTTGGCACAGTCTCAGAGCTCCCCAACCTGGCGGTCGCAGGAAGGCCTCGTCTTTGGGGTCAAGGCCTTTACCACTCCACCCCTCTGCTGAAAAACCTCATAGTCTGCGCGGTTTTCCCAAGCAGCCTAGTGTCCGCTGGAAGTCCAAGGGACAGAACCCTGAATTCTGGCCGGCTGGCCCAGCCCTGCTTCTGGCACTTTGTAGGCCAGCGGGCCCTGGAGCACCTGCTAGGATGGGAAAGGGAAGGGTACGCGAATTGCACCCTGGTGGCCACCGAGGCAGCAAAGAAGGGGGGAGGGCACCTTACTGCCCTTTAATGGCAGACAGAATCTGTGGCTGTCCTGCTGCGTGGGCCTTTTCATGTGGACCTTGTGCAATAAAAGTTTACCGGTGACCTTAGGGAACTTCCCAGTGTGCTTCTGACAGATGAGGGATGCTGTGGAGTTGGAGGGGCCTCTCAGGACTACGCTGGGTTTGGCGCAATGGAAGAGGGCCTCATCTCCAGGGAAGGCAGGAACCTCAGGCTTCCTCTCCGTTTCGGACTCCGACCGCAGGGTCTCTGCAGAGTTGGGACAGGAGAGTCAGGAATCGTCTTGTCTGAGGAAGGGAACTCCGCTTGCCTGTCGAGGTGTTCAGGGGGTCTCAGGCCCCTTGTTCAGCTGTGTGTGGAACCTGCGGGTGTTTCCGGACGATGCACGACGGTGACAGTGCCCCTTCGTGTTGTGCCTTCACCCACTGGGTTGCCTTCGAAGAGGTGTCCGGGCCTCGGGTTCTTTTCAAGAGCGGACAGGGAAATCGGGGTCTTTCGGCATGTGGGACCACCCACGGGGCTAGTCTCAAATTTCCTAGTGAGGCCGGCTACATCCTGAGGTATGCCGGGAAGGCCGGGGAGCCTTCCAGACAACGCAGGGGGATCGACTCTCCTGTCGCCATCAGGAGGGGAGAAGGGGCTCAGATGAAGTGGGGCCAGAACCCTCGGTGTTACCCTCGAGGGAACCCGGCGTGTCGAGGAACTTTTGGGGGTCGCATGAAGGCTGTCAGGGACCGTTTCGCCCTTCAGGGCGGAACAGGGGACTTCCCTTCATACGCCGTCGCGGGCAAGGGCGTCATCTTGCGAAGACGTGGGAACCACGTGGTTTTTCTCGAGTTGCGGCGGATTCTTGAGTTACGACGGGGATCTCAGGCTTCCTCTTGGGATGGCCCTGCGAAGCCCAAACTTCCCCTCGAGTTGCGAGGGAAAGCTGGGGGTTGCGCTCGAGTCACTGCAGGGCCGAAGAGACCGCACCTAGGCGTGTGTCCGGGACCTAATATTCCTCTACAGGGAAGGCAGGGATCTCGGGGTTGCATTCCAGGTTACCCCGGGGAGTCAGGGCTCGTCTCGAGGGGAAGCCAAGGACTCCGCTCTCCCCTTGAATCGCGACCCGGATCTCTTGGAGACCCCTGAGCGGACTCAAGGGAGTCAAGCCTCCTCTTCCGTTTGGAGAGAGGACCCGGGATTGCTCTGCAGGCCATGCAGGAACAGAAGGCCCTCAGCTCGCGAGGACGGGGGCGTCTCAGGGGTTTCCTCGAGCTGCGGCACCCGTGGGGGTTTTCTCCCGAGGCACGACGAGGATCTCAGGGAGCCTCTCGTGCGGTGCCAGGGAAGTCAGGTTTCCATGCGCGTGGCGAGGGGGAGCACGTTATGACTCTCGAGTCACGGGAGGGGACTAGGGCCTCGAGACGCATTGAAGAAGGACTCTCGAGGTCTTTCTCGGGTGGCGGCAGGAAACCTTCGTTTCGCTCGCCTTCTGCCGGGGACCTTAGGGAACTTCCCAGGGTGCCTCTGAGAGGTGAGGGATCCTGTGGAGTTGTCGGGGCCTCTCGGGACTCCGCTGGGTCTGGCGCAACGGAAGAGGGCCTCACCTCGAGGGGAGGCAGGAACCTCAGGCTTCCTCTCCGTTTTGGACTCCGACCGCAGGGTCCCTGCAGAGTTGGGACAGGAGAGTCAGGCCTCGTCTTGTCTGAGGAAGGAAACCCCGCTTGCCTCTCGAGTTGTTCAGGGGGACTCAGGCCCCTCGTCGAGCTGTGTGTGGAACCCGCGGGTCTTTGCGGACGATGCACGGCGGTGTCAGTGCCCCTTCGTGTTGTGCCTTCACCCACAGGGTTGCCTTTGAAGAGGGGTCCGGGCCTCGGGTCCTTCTCAAGAGCGGACCAGGGAATCGGGGGCGTTCGGCATGTGGCACCACCCACGTGGCTCGTCTCCAATTTCCTCATGAGACCGGCCTCATCCTGAGGTGCGCAGGGAGGGCCGGGAACCCCTTCCGGACCACGCAGGGGAATCGACTCTCCTGTCGTGATCAGGAGGGGAGAAGGGGCTCAGATGAAGCGGTGCCGGGACTCTCGGTGTTCCCTTCGAGGGAACCCGGGGTGTCAGGGAACTTTTGGGGTTCTCACGAAGGGTGTCAGGTACCGTTTCGCACTTCAGGGCGGAACAATGGACTTCCCTTGAGACGCCGTAGTGGGCAAGGGCCTCATCTTGCGAAGACGTTGGAACCACGTGTTTTTTCTCGAGTTGCGGCGGGATTGTCGAGTGACGACGGGGAATTCAGGCTTCCTCTTCAACTGGCCCAGGGAAGTCCAGTTTTCATTCGAATTGCGAGTTAGAACTGGGGATTGCTCTCGAGACACTGCAGGGCCAAATAGAGCTCATCTAGGCTTGTGTCCAGGACCTAATTTTCCTCTGCTGGGGCGAAAGCTATCTCGGCATTGCATTCTCGACTCACCCGGGGAATCAGGTCTCGTCTCGAGGGGAAGCCAAGGACACTGCTCTCCTGTGAAGTTGCGACGGGTATATCTTGGAGCTCACTGTGTGGCCTAAAATGAGTCAAGCCTCCTGTGGAGTTTGGAGAGAGGACTCAGGATTGCTCTCCAGGCCATACATCAAAAGAAGGCCCTCATCTCGTGAGGACTGGGGCGTCTCGTGGGTATTTTCGAGCTGCGGCTCCAGTATGGTGTTGCTCACGAGGTATAATGGGGAGCTCAGGGAGCCTCTCCTGTGGCGCCAGGGAAGTCAGGTTTCTATGCGCGTGGCTAGGGGGAGCGCTTCATTGCTCTCGAGTCATGGTAGGGGAATCGCGCCTCAAGACGCGTTGAAGAAAGACTCTCGAGGTCTTTTACGGGTTGGGGCAGAAAACCCTTGGTTCCCTCGACTTGTGCCTGTGATCTCAGGAAGGTCTAAGGGTGCCTCTGAGAAGTCAGGGATACTATGCAGTTGGGAGGGGCCTCTCGGGACTCCACTGGGTTTGGTGTAATGGAAGAGGGCCTCATCTCGAGTGGAGGCAGGAAACTCATGTTTCCTCTCCTGACTTCTCCTGGGCCAGATCTGACTCGGATCGCAGTTTCGCTGCAGAGTTCGAACAGGAGAGTCAGGCCTCGTCTTGTGTGGAGGAATGGAACTCCGCTTGCCTCTCCAGTTGTTCACGGGGTGACAGGTCACTTCTCGAGCTGTGTGTGGTACCTGCGGGTTTCTCCGGACGATACCCGGGGGTGTCAGTGCCCCTTCGTGTTGTGCCTTCATCAAAAGGGTTATCTTCAAAGAGGTGTCCGGGCATTGGGATCTTATCAAGAGCGGACCGGGAAATCGGGGTCTTTCGGCATGTGTCACCATCCACGAGGCTATGTCTCGAATATCCTCGTGAGACCGGCCTCATCCTGAGATGCACCGGGAAAGGCGGGAACCCCTTCAAGACAAAACAGGGGAATCGACCCTCCTGTCGCGATCAGGAGGGGAGAAGGGGCCCAGATGTAGTGGTGCTGGGAACCTCGGTGTTCACCTTGAGTCAGACTGGTGTGGCGAGGAACTTTTGAGGTCGCATCAAGGGTGCCAATACCGTTTAGCACTTCAAGACGGAACGTGGGACTTCTCTTGAGACGCTGTAGGGGGCAAGGGCCTCATCTTGCGATGACGGGGGAACCACGTGGCGTTTCTCGAGTTGTGGCGGGATTCTCGAGTTTTGACAGGGAATACAGTCTTCCTCATGTGTTGGCCCAGGGAAGTCCTATCTTCCATTCTAGTTTCAAGGGAGAGCTGGGGATTGCCCTCGAGTCACTGCAGGGCAAAATAGACCTCATCTAGGCTTGTGTCCAGGACTTAATGTTAGTCCCTAGGGGCGACAGGGATCTCGGGCTTGCATACCAGACTCACCCGGGGAATCAGGCCTCATCTCAAGGGGAAGCAAAGAACTCTGCTGTCCTTTTGGGTCGCGATGGGTATCTCTTGGAGCCCACTGTGTGCCATAAAGGGAGTCAAGCCTCCTGTGGTGTTTGGATAGAGGACTCGGGATTCCTCTCCAGGCCATGCAGGAAAAGAAGGCCCTCATCTCGCGATGACGGCGGCGTCTCGTTGGTTTTCTAGACTGCCGCGCTAGTGCCGGGTTTCTGACGAGGTACGAGAGGGAGCTCAGGGAGCCTCTCGTGTGGCGCCAGGGAAGTCAGGTCCCCATGAGATGGCTAGGGGGAGATCGTCATTGCTCTCGAGTCATGGTAGGGTAATCGGGCCTCAAGACGGGTTGAAGAAGGACTCTCGAGGTCTTTCTCGGGTCACTGCATAAAACCCAGGGTTCCCTTGACTTGTGCCTGCGACCTCAGGGAGCTTCTCAGAGTGCCTCTGAGAAGTCAGGGATACTGTGCAGTTTGGAGGGGCCTCTCGAGACTCCTCTGCATTTGGTGGAATATAAGAGGGACTCATCTCGAGTTGAAGCAGGAACCTCAGTGTTCCTCTCCATTTCTGACTCAGATCGCAAGGTCCCTGCATGTTGGTACAGGAGAGTCAGGCCTCGTCTTTTCTGGAGGATGGGACTCCTCTTGCCTCTCGAGTTGTTCTCGAGGTGACAGGCCACTTGTCAAGCTGTGTGTGTAACCTGCCCGTTTTTCCGGATGATGCACAGGTGTGTTAGTGCCCCTTCGTGTTGTACCTTCATACTCAAGGCTGCCTTCCAAGAGGTGTCCGAGCATCGGATTCTTATCAAGAGCGGACCGGGAAATTGGAGTCTTTCAGCAAGCGGCACCACCCACAAAGCTACGTATCGAATTTCCCCATGAGACCGGCCTCATCCTGAGTTGTGCAGGGAAGGTCGGGCCCCCTTGCAGACAAAGCAGGGGAATCGACCCACCGGTCACGATCAGGAGGGGAGAAGGGGCTTAAATGAAGTGGTGCCGGGAATCTCGGTGTTCCCCTTGAGTGAGACCGGCGTGTTGGGGGACTTTTGGGGTCGCATCAAGGGTGCCAAGTACCGTTTCGCATTTCAAGACGGAACCTGGGACATCTTTTGAAACGCTGTAGCGGGCAAGGGCCTCATCTTACGATGACGGGAGAACCACGTGGTTTTGCTCGAGTTGCGGCGGGATTCTCGAGTTATGACCGGGAATTTAGGCTTCCTCTTGTTGGCCTTGAAATCCAATCTTCCATTCGGGTTGCGAGGGGGAGCTGGGGATTGCGCTAGAGTCACTGCAGGGCAAAAGAGACCTAATCTAGGCTTGTGTCCAGGATCTAATGTTGCTCTCCAGGGGCGACAGGGATCTCGGGTTTGCATTCCAGACTCATCCGGGGAGTCAGTTCTCACCTCGAGGGTAAGCAAAGAATTCCGCTCTCGTCTCGAGTCGCGATGGGTATCTCTTGGAGCCCACTGTGTGTACTAAAGGGAGTCAAGCCTCCTGTGGAGTTTGGAGAGAGGACTCGGGATTGGACTCCAGGCCATGCAGGAAAAGAAGGCCCTCATCTCGAGATGACGGTGGCATCTCGTGGGTTTTCTCGAGCTGCGGCGCCAGTGTGGGGTGTCTCATGAAGTACCACGGGGATCTTAGGGAGCCTCTTGTGTGGCGCCAGGAAAATCCAGTATTCCATTCGAGTTGCGAGTTAGAACTGGGGATTGCTCTCCATTCACTGCAGGGCAAAATAGACATCATCTACGCTTGTGTCCAGGACCTATTGTTCCACTACTGGGCCGACAGGGACCTCAGGGTTGCATTCTCGACTCACCCGGAGAGTCAGGCCTCGTCTTGAGGGGAAAAAAAGGACTCCGCTCTCCTGTCAAGTCGCGACGGGTATCTCTTGGAGCCCACTGCGTGGCGTAAAGGGAGTGAAGCCTCCTATGGAGTTTGGAGAGATGACTCGGGATTGTTTTCCTGGCCATGCAGGAAAAAAGGCCCTCATCTTGCGATGACGGGGGCGTCTTGTGGGTTTTCTCCAGCTGTGGCGCCAGTATCAGATTTCTCACGAGGTACAACGGGGAGCTCAGAGAGCCTCTCGTGTGGTGCTAGGGACGTCAGGTCTCCGTGCGTGTGGTGAAGGGGAGTGCGTGATTGCTCTCGAGTCATAGTAGGCGAATCGGGCCTCAAGACGCATTGAAGAAGGGCTCTCGAGGTCTTTCTCGGGTTGCGGCAGGGAACCCTGGGTTCCCTCGACTTGTGTCGGTGACCTCAGGCAACTTCTCAGGGTGCCTCTGAGAAGTCAGGGACACTGTGGATTTGGGAGGGGCCTTTCGTTACTCAACTGGGTTTGGTGCAATTGAAGAGGGCCTCATCTCGTATGCAGGCAGGAACCTCAGGGGTCCTCTCCATTTCTGACTCGGGTCGCAGAGTACCTGCAGAGTATGGACAAGAGAGTCACGCCTCGTCTTCTGTGGAGGAATGGATCTCCGCTTTCCTTGCGAGTTGTTCATGGAGTGACAGGCCTCTTGTTGAGCTGTGTGTGGAACCTGTGGGTTTTTCCGGATGATGCAGAGGGGTGTCAGTGCCCCTTCGTGTTGTGCCTTCATCCACAGGGTTGCCTTCAAAGAGGTGTCCGGGCATCGGGTTCTTTTCAAGAGCGTACCAGAAAATTGGGGTCTTTCAGCATGTGGTACCACCCACGAGGCTACATCTCGAATTTCCTCAGGAGACCGGCCTCATCCTGAGGTTCGCCGGGAAGGTAGGGAAACCCTTGCAGACAAAGCACGGGAATCGACCTACCGGTCGCGATCAGAAGGGGAGAAGGGGCTCAGATGAAGTGGTGCCGGGAACTTCGGTGGTCCCCTCGAGTGAGACCGGTATGTCACGGCACTTTTGAGGTCGCATCAAGGGTGCCAAGTACAGTTTCGCACTTCAAGACGGAACGTATGAATTCTCTGGAGATGCTCTAGCGGGCAAGGGCCTCATATTGCAATGACGAGCGAAACACGTGGTTTTTCTCGAGATGTGGCGGGATTCTCGAGTTACGACGGGGAATTCAGGCTTCCTCTTGTGTTGGCCCAGCAAGTCCAATCTTCCATTCAACTTGTCAGAGAGAGCTGTGGGTTGCTCTCGAGTCACTTCAGGGCAAAGAGTCCTCATCTAGGCTTGGGTCCAGGACGTAGTATTGCTCTCCAGGGGCAACAGGGATATCGGGGTCGCATTCCAGTCTCACCCGGTGGGTCACGCCTCGTCTCGAGTGGAAGCAAAGGACTCCACTATCCTCTCGAGTCGCGACATGTAACTCTTGGAGCCCAATGAGTGGCCTAAAGGGAATCAAGCGTCCTGTGTAGCTTGGACAGAAGGTTCACGCTTGATCTGCATACCATGCAGTTAAAGATGGCCCTCCTCTCGTGATGACGGGAGTGTCTCATGGGTTTTCTCGAGCTGTGCCGCCAGTGTGGGGTTTCTCACGAGATATGATGGGGGAGATCAGGGAGCCTCTCGTGCAGCGCCAGAGAAGTCAGGCCTCCATGCGTGTGGCCAGGCAGATCGCGTCATTGCTCTGGAGTCATGGGAGGGACTAGGGCCTCAAGACGCATTTAAGAAGGACTCTCGAGGTCTTTCTTGGGTTGGGGTGGGAAACACTCGTTTCCCTCGACCTCTACCGGGGACCTTAGTGAACTTCCCAGGTGCCTCTGAGAGGTGAGGGATACTGAGGAGTTAGAGGGGACTCTCGGGACTCCACTAGGTTTGACGAAATGAAAGAGGGCCTCATCTCGATTGGAGGCAGGAACCTCAGGCTTCCTCTCCATTTCTGACTCCGACCGCAGGGTTCCTGCAGGGTTGGGACAGGAGAGTCAGGCCTCATCTTGTCTGAGTAATGGAACTCTGCTTGCCTCTCGAGTCGTTCAGTGGGTCTCAGGCCCCTTGTCGAGCTGTGTGTGGAACCTGCGGGTGTTTCCAGAAGATGCACGGGGGTGTCATTGCCCCTTCATTTTGTGTCTTCCCCCACAGGGTTGCCTTCAAAGAGGTGTCCGGGTATCGGGTTCATTTCAAGAGCGGACCGGGAAATCGGGGTCGTTCGGCATGTGGCACCACCCACGTGGCTCATCTCGAATTTCCTCGTGAGACCAGCATCATCCTGAGGTGCGCCGGGAAGGCCGGGAACACCTTCCACACAAAGCATGGGAATCGAATCTCCTGTCGCGATCAGGAGGGGAGATGGGGCTCAGATGAAGTGGGGCCGGGACTCTAGGTGTTCCACTCGAGGGAACCCGGCGTTTCAGGGAACTTTAGGGGTCGCATCAAGGGAGCCAAGTACCGTTTCCCACTTCAGGACGGAACATGGGACTTCCCTGGAGACGCTGTAGCGGGCAAGGGCCTCATCCTGTGAAGACGTTGGAACCACGTCGTTTTTCTCGAGTTGCGTCTGGATTCTCGAAAACGACGGGGATTTCAGGCTTCCTCTTGGGTTGGCCCTGCGAAGCCCAATCTTCAGTTCGAGTTGCGATGGAAAGCTGGGGGTTCTGCTCGAGTCACTACAGGGCCAAAGAGACCTCATCTAGGCGTGTGTCCAGGACCTAATATTCCTCTCAAGGGAAGACAGGGATCTCGGGTTTGCATTCCAGACTCCCCCGGGGAGTCAGGCCTCGCCTCGAGGGGAAGCAGAGGACTCCGCTTTCCTCTCAAGTCGCGACACGGATCTCTTGGTGCCCAATGAGTGGACTCAAGGGTGTCGAGCCTCCTCTTCAGTTTGGAGAGAGGACTCGGGATTGCTCTCCAGGCCAGGCAGGAAAAGAAGGCCCTCAGCTCGTGAGGACGGGGGCGTCTCATGGGTTTCCTCAGGCTGCAGCGCCCGTGGGGGTGTTCTCACGAGGCATGACGAGGACCTCAGGGAGCCTCTCGTGCGGCGCCAGGGAACTCATGTCTCCATGCGCATGGCGAGGGGGAGCTGGTCATCACTCTCGAGTCATGGGATGCGACTAGGGCCTCAAGACGCGTTGAAGAAGGACTCTCGAGGTCTTTCTCGGGTGGCGGCGGGAATCCCTCGTTTCCCTCGACTTCTGCAGGGGACTATAGGGAACTTCCCAGGGTGTCTCTGAGAGGTGAGGGATGCTGTGGAGTTGGCGGGGCCTCTCGGGACTCTGCTGGGTTCGTCGCAATGGAAGAGGGCCTCATCTCGAGGGGAGGCAGGAACCTCAGGCTTCCTCTCCGATTCTGACTCCGACTGCACGGTCCCTGCAGTGTTGGGACAGGAGAGTCATGCCTCGTCTTGTCTGAGGAATGGAATTCTGGTTGCCTCTCGAGTTGTTCCGGGAGTCTCAGGCCCCTTGTCGAGCTGTGAGTAGACCCTGCGGGTTTTTCCGGATGATGCACGGGGGTGTCAGTGCCCCTTCGTGTTGTGCCTTCACTCACAGGGTTGCCTTCGAAGAGGTGTCCGGGCATCGGGTTCTTATCAAGAGCGGACCGGAAAATCGGGGTTGTTCGGCACGTGGCACCTCACACATGGCTAGTCTCGAATTTCCTCCTGAGACCGGCCTCATCCTGAGGTGCACGAGGAAGGCCGGGAACCCCTTCCAGAGAAAGCAGGGGAATCGACTCTCCTGTCGCGATCAGGAGGGGAGAAGGGGCTCAGATGAAGTGGTGCCGGGACCCTCGGTGTTCCCCTCAAGGGAACCCAGCGTGTCGGCGAACTTTTGCGGTCGCATCAAGGGTGTCAATTACCGTTTCGCACTTAAGGACGGAACATGGGACTTCCCTGGAGACTCCGGGAACTTCCGTGTTCCCCTGGAGTGAGACCGGTATGTTGGGGAACTTTTGGGTCGCATCAAGGGTGCCAAGTAGCATTTCGAACTTTAAGATGGAACGTGGGACTTCTCTTGAGACTCTAGCTGGCAAGGGCCTCATATTGCGATGAAGGGGGAACCACATGGTTTTTAAGACTTGAGGCTGAATTCTCGAATTACGATGGGAAATTCAGACTTCCTCTTGTGTTGACCTTGGGAAGACCAATCTTCCATTCAAATTGTGAGGGAGAGATGGAGGTTGCTCTCGAGTCACTGTAGGGCAAAATAGACCTCATCTAGGCTTGTGTCTAGGACATAATGTTCCACTCCAGGGGCGACAGGGATCTCGGGGTTGCATTCCAAACTCACCCGGGGAGTCAGGCCTCGTCTCCAGGGAAGCAAAGGACTCCGCTCTCCTCTCGAGTCGCACCGGGTATTTCTTGGACCCAACTGAGTGGCCTAAAGGGAGTCAATCCTCCTGTGAAGTTTGGAGAGAGGACCAGGGATTGCTCTCCAGGTCAGGCAGGAAAAGAAGGCCCGCATCTCTCCTTGATGGGGGCATCTTGTGGTTTTTCTCGAACTGTGGCGCCACTGTGGGTTTTCTCACGAGGTACGATGGGGTACTCAGGGAGCCTCTTGTGTGGTACTAGGGAAGTCAATTTTCGTGCTTGTGGCGAGGGGAGCGCGTCCTTGCTCTGGAGACATGGTAGGGGAATCGGGCATCAAGAGACGTTGAAAAAGGACTCTCCAAGTCTTTCTCGGGTTACTTCAGGAAACTCTGGGTTCCCTCGACTTGTGCCAGTGACCTCAGGTAGCTTCTCAGGGAGCCTCTGAGAATTCAGGGATACTGTGGTGTTGGGAGGGGCCTCTCGGGACACCACTGAGTTTGGTTCAATGGAAGAGGGCCTCTTCTCTAGTTGAGGCAGGAACCTCAGGGTTCCTCTCCATTTCTGACTCCGATCGCAGGGTCCCTGAAGAGTTGGGCCAGGAGAGTAAGGCCTCGTCTTGTGTGAAGGAATGCAACTTCACTTGCCTCTCGAGTTGTTCACGGGGTGACAGTCCACATTTGGAGCTGTGAGTGGAATCGGTGGGTTTTTCTAGACGATGCATGGGGATGTCAGTGTCCCTTCGTGTTGTGCCTTCATCCACAGGGTTGCCTTCGAAGAGATGTCCGGGCGTCAGGTTCTTATCTAGAGTGGACCGGGAATTCGGGATCTTTCAGCATATGGCACCAACCATGAGGCTACTTTTCGAATTTCCTCATGAGACCGGCCTCATCCGGAGTTTCGCGGGGAACGTCGGGAACCCCTTGCAGACAAAGCATGGGAATCGACCCTCCTGTCGCGATCAGGAGAGGAGAAAGGCCTCAGATGAAGTGGTGCCGGGAACTTCAGTGTCCCCTCTAGTGAGATCGGTATATAGGGGAACTTTTGGGGTCGCATCAAGGGTGCCAAGTACTGTTTTGCACTTCAAGACGGAATGTGAGACTTCTCTTGAGATGCTGTAGGGGGCAAGGGCCTCATCTTGCAATACGGGGAACCACATGATTTTTCTCGATTTGCGGCGGGTTTCTCGCATTACAACTGGAAATTCAGGCTTCCTCTTGTGTTGGCCCAGAAAGGCCAATCTTCTGTTCGAGTTGCAAGGGAAAGCTAGGGGTTGCGCTTGAGTCACTGCAAGGCCAAAGAGACCTCCTCTAGGCTTTTGTCCAGGACCTAAGGTTCCTCTCCAGGGGCGACAGGGATCCAGGGTTGCATTCCAGACTCACCCTCGTAGTCAGGCCTCATCTCGAGGGGAATCAAAGGACACTGCTCTCCTCCTGAGTATCGACGAGTATCTCTTGGAGCCCACTGAGTGACCTAAAGGGAGTCAAGCCTCCTTTGGAGTTTGGAGAGAGGATTCGGGATTGCTCTTCAGGTCATGCAGGAAAGAAGGCCCTCATTTCACCATGACAGGGGCGTCTCGTGGGTTTTCTCGAGCTGCGGCGCCAGTGTGGGGTTTCTCACGAGGTACGATGGGGAGCTCAGGGAGCCTCTCATGTGGTGCCAGGGAAGTCAGATCTTCATGCGCGTGGCGAGGGGGAGCGCGTCATTTTTCTCCAGTCATGGTAGGGGAATCGGGCATCAAGACGCGTGAAGAAGGACTCTCGAGGTTTTTCTCAGGTTATGGCAGGAAACCCTGGGTTCCCTCGACTTATGCCCATGACCTCAGGGAGCTTCTCAGGGTGCCTCTGAGAAGTCAGGGATACTGTGCAGTTGGGAGGGGCCGCTCCGAACTCCACTGGGTTTGGTGCAGTAGAAGAGGGCCTTATCTCGAGTTGAGGCAAGAACCTCAGTGTTCCTCTCCATTTCTGAATCGGATCTCAGTGTCCATGCAGAGTTGGGACAGGAGAGTCAGGCCTCGTCTTGTGTGGAGGAATTGAACTCCTCTTGCCTCTCGAGTTGTTCATGGGGTGACAGGCCACTTGTCGATCTGTATGTGGAACGTGCGGGCTTTTCCAACGATGCAGGAGGGTGTCAGACCCCTTCGTTTTGTGCCTTCGTCCACAGGATTGCCTTCGAAGAGGTGTCCTAGCATTGGGTTCTTATCAAGAGCAGACACGGAAATCGGGGTCTTTCGGCGTGTGGCACCAACCACAAGGCTACGTCTTGAATTTCCTCGTGAGACCGGCCTCATCCTGAGGTGCGCCGGGAAGGTCCGGAACCCCTTCCAGACAAAGCAGGGTAATCGACCCTCCCGTCGTGATCAGGAGGGGATAAGGGGCTCAGAACAAGCGGTGCACCGAACCTTGGTGTTCCCCTCGAGTGAGACCAGGGTGTCGGGGAACTTTTGTGGTAACATCAAGGTTGCCAATTATCGTTTTAAACTTCAAGATGGAACGTGGGGCTTCTCCTGAGACGCTGTAGCTGGCAAGGGCCTCATCTTGCGATGACGGGGGAACCACGTGGTTTTTCTCGAGTTGCGGCGGGATTTTCGAATTACGACGGGGAATTCAGGCTTCCTCTTGTGTTGTCCCAGGGAAGTCCATTCTTCCATTCGAGGTGCGAGGGAGAGCAGGGGATTGCTCTCGAGTCACTTCAGGGCAAATGAGACCTCATCTATGCTTGTGTCTAGGACCTAATGTTCCTCTCCAGGGGCGACAGGGATCTCGGGGTTGCATTCCAGACTCACCTGAGGAGTTAGGCCTGATATATAGGGGAAGCAAAGAATTCCGCTCTCCTCTTGAGTCCCAACGGGTATCTCTTGAGCCCACAGAGTGGCCTAAAGGGAGTCAGGCCTCCTGTGGAGTTTGAAGAGAGGCCTCGAGATGCTCTCCAGGCCATGCAGGAAAAGAAGGCCTTCATCTCGCGATGACGGAGGCGTCTCGTGGGTTTTCTCGAGCTGGGGAGCCAGTGTGGGATTTCTCACGAGGTATGACGGGGAGCTCAGGGAGCCTCTCGTGTGGCACCAGGGAAGTCAAGTCTCCATGCGAGTGGCGAGGGGGAACGCGTCATTGCTCTTGAGTCATGGTAGGGGAATCGGGATTCAAGACGCGTTGAAGGAGGATTTTCGAGGTCTTTCTCGGGTTGCGTCAGGAAACCCTGTGTTCCCTCGACTTGTGCCGGTGACCTCAGGGAGCTTCTAAGGGTGCCTCTGAGAAGTCGGGATACTGTGGATTTGGGAGGGGCCTCTCGGGCCTCCACTGTTTTTGGTGTAATGGAAGAGGGCCTCATCTCGAGTGGAGTCAGGAACCTCAGGGTTCCTCTCCATTTCGGACTCGGATCGCAGGGTCACTTCAGAGTTGGGAGAGGTGAGTCAGGCCTCGTCTTGTGTGCAGGAATGGACCTCCGCTTGCCTCTCGAGTTGTTCACTGGGTGACAGGCACTTGTTGAGCTGTAAGAGTAACCTGCGGTCTTTTCTGGACGATGCACGGGGTTGTCAGTGCCCCTTCGTGTTGTGCCTTCATCCACACTATCTTCTTATAGGTGTCTGGGCATCGCGTTCTTATCAAGAGCGGATCGGGAAATCGCGGTCTTTCGGCATGTGGCACCACCATCGAGGCTACATCTCGAATTTCCTCATGAGACAGCCTCATCTGAGGTGCGTGGAGAAGGTCGGGAACCCCTTGCAGACAAAGCAGGGGAATCGACCCTCCTTTCGCGATCAGGAGGGGAGAAGGGGCTCAGATGAAGTGGTGCCAGGAACCTCGGTGTTCCCCTCGAGTGCGACCCATATGTCGGGGAACTTTTGGGGTAGCATTAAGGGTGCCAAATATCATTTCGCACTTCAAGACAGAACGTGGGACTACTCTTGAGACGCTGGAGCAGGCAAGGGCCTCATCTTGCAATGACGGGGGAATCACGTGGTTTTTCTCGAGTTGAGGCGGAATTCTCGAATTACTACTGGGAATTCAGGCTTCCTCTTGTGTTGGCCCAGGGAGGTCCATCTTCCATTCGGGTTGCGAGGGAAAGCTGGGGAGTGCTCTCGAGTTACTGCAGGGCAAAAGCGACCTCAGCTAGCCTTGTGTTCAGGACCCAGTGATCCTCTCCAAGGGCGACAGGGATCTCGGGTTTGCATTACAGACTCACCCGGGGAGTTAGGCCTCCTCTCGAGGGGAAGCAAAGGACTCGGCTCTCCTCTCGAGTTGCGAAGCATATCTCTTGGAGCCCACTGAGTGGTCTAAAGGGAGTCAACCCTCCTCTTCAGTTTGGAGAGAGGACTCGGCATTGCTCTCCAGGCCATGCAGGAAAAGAAGGCCCACATCTTGAGATGACGGGGGCGTCTCGTGGGTTTTCTCGAGCTGTGGCGCCAGTGTGGGGTTTCTCACGAGGTACGACGGGGAGTTCAGGTAGCCTCTCGTGTGGCAACAGGGAAGTCAGGTCTCCATGGGCGGTGCAAGGGGGAGCACGTCATTGCTCTCCAGTCAGGGTAGGGGAATCGGGCCTCATGATGGGTTGAAAAAGGACTCTCGATGTCTTTCTAGGGTTGCGGCAGGAAACCCTGGGTTCCCTTGACTTGTGCCGGTGACCTCAGGGAGCTTCTCAGGGTGCCTCTGAGAAATCAGGGATACTATGGATTTGGGAGAGGCCTCTCGGGACTCCTCTGGGTTTGGTGCAATGGAAGAGAGCCTCATCTCGAGTTGAGGCAGGAACCTCAGGGTTCTGCTCCTGACTTCCTGGAGCCGGATCTGACTCAGATCGCAGGGTCCCTGTTGAGTTTGCTCAGGAGTGTCAGGTCTCGTGTTCTGCGGAGGAATGGAACTCCGCTTACATCTCAAGTTGTTCAATGATGACACCACTTTTCGTGATGTGTGTGGAACCTGCGGGTTTTTCGGAGATGCACGGGGGTGTCAGTGCTCCTTCCTGTTGTGCCTTCATCCACAGGGTTGCCTTCGAAGAGGTGTCCGGGCATCGGGTTCTCCTCAAGTGCGGACCGGGAAATCGGGGTCTTTCAGCATGTTGCACCACCCACGAGCTACATCTCGAATTTCCTCGTGAGATCGGCCTCATCCTGAGGCGCGCAGGAAAGTCCGGGAACCGTTTCCAGACAAAGCAGGGGAATCGACCCTCCTTTCGGGATCAGGAGGAGAGAAAGGGCTCAGATGAAGTAGTGCCGGGAACCTCGGTGCTCCCCTTGAGTGAAACTGGTAAGTCGGGTAACTTTTCGGGTTGCATCAAGGGTGCCAAGTACCGTTTCGCACTTCAAGACGGAACCTGGGTCTTCTCTTGAGACGCTGTAGTGGGCAAGGGCCTCATCTAGCGCTGACGGGGGACCCACGTGTTTTTTCTCGAGTTGCGGCAGGATTCTTGAGTTACAACGGGGAATACAGGTTTCCTCTTGTGTTGGCCCAGGGAAGTCCAATCTTCCATTCGAGTTGCGAGGGAGAGCTGGGGATTGCACTTGAGTCAATGCAGGACAAAAAAGACCTCATTTAGGCTTGTGTCCAGGACCGAGTTTTCCTCTACAGGGGCGACACGGATCTCGGGATCCCATTCCAGACTCATCCAAGTAGTCAGGCCTCAGCTCGAGGGGAAGCAACGGACTCCGCTCTCCTCTAGAGTAGCGACGTGTATCTCTTGGAGGCTACTGAGTGGCCTAAAGGGAGACAGGCCTCCAGTGTAGTTTGGAGAGTGGACTCGGGATTGCTCTCTAGGTCATGTAGGAAAAGAAGGCCCTCATCTTACGATGACGGGGGCCTCTCATGTGTTTTCTCGAGCGGAGGTGCCAGTGTGGGGTTTTCATGAGGTAGGACGGGGAGCGCAGGGAGCCTCTCGTGTGGCGCCAGGGAAGTTAGGTTTCCATGGGCGTGGCGAGGGAAATGCGTCATTGCTCTCCAGTCATGGTAGGGTATCGGGCCTCAAGACGCGGTAAAGAAGGACTCTCGAGGTCTTTCTCAGAATGCAGCAGGAAACCCTGGGTTCACTCGACTTGTGCCAGTGACCGCAGAGAGCTTCTGAGGGTGCCTCTGAGAAGTCAGGGATACTGTGGAGTTGGGAGGGGCCTCTCGGGACTCCACTGGGTATGGCGCAATGGAAGAGGGCCTCATTTCGAGTTGATGCAGGAACGTCAGGTTTCATCTACATTCCTGACTCCGATCGCACGGTCCCTGCAGAGTTGGGAAAGGAGAGTCAGGCCTTCTCTTGTTTGGAGGAACGGAACTCCGCATGCCGCTCTAGTTCTTCAAGGGATGACAGGACACTTGTCGATCTGTGTTTGGAATCTGCGTGTTTTTCCGTACTATGCATGGGGATGTCAGTACTCCTTCGTGTTGTGCATTCATCCACAGGTTTGCTTTCGAAGAGGTGCCCGGGCATCGTGTTCTTATTAAGAGCGGACCGGGGAATCGGGGGCATTCGGCATGTGGCACCACCCACGTGGCTCGTCTCGAATTTCCTCGTGAGACCGGCCTCATCCTGAGGTGCGCCGGGAAGGCTGGGAACCCCTTCCGGACCACGCAGGGGAATCGACTCTCCTGTCGCGATCAGGAGGGGAGAAGGGGCTAAGATGAAGTGGTGCCGGGACCCTCGGTGTTCCCCTCGAGGGAACCCGGCGTGTCGGGGAACTTTTGAGGGTCGCAGGAAGGCTGTCAGGGACCGTTTCGCCCTTCAGGGCGGAACAGGGGACTTCCCTTGAGACGCCATCACGGGCAAGGGCATCATCTTGCCAAGAGGTGGGAACCACGTGGTTTTTCTCGAGTTGCGGCGGGATTCTCGAGTTACGACGGGGATCTCAGGCTTCCTCTTGGGTTGGCCCTGGGAAGCCCAATCTTCCCCTCGAATTGCGAGGGAAAGCTGGGGGTTGCGCTCGGGTCACTGCAGGGCCGAAGAGACCTCACCTAGGCGTGTGTCCGGGACCTAATATTCCTCTCCAGGGAAGGCAGGGATCTCGGGGTTGCATTCCAGGCTCCCCTGGGGAGTCAGGCCTCGTCTCGAGGGGAAGCCAAGGACTCCGCTCTCCTCTCGAGACGCGACGCGGGTCTCTTGGAACCCTCTGAGCGGCCTCAAGGGAGTCCAGCCTCCTCTTCCGTTTGGAGAGAGGACCCGGGATTGCTCTCCAGGCCATGCAGGAAAAGAAGGCCCTCAGCTCGCGAGGACGGGGGCGTCTCAGGGGTTTCCTCGAGCTGCGGCTCCCGTGGGGGTTTTCTCCCGAGGCACGACGAGGATCTCAGGGAGCCTCTCGTGCGGCGCCAGGGAAGTCAGGTCTCCATGCGCGTGGCGAGGGGTAGCGCGTCCTGGCTCTCGAGTCACGGGAGGGGACTAGGGCCTCGAGACGCGTTGAAGAAGGACTCTCGAGGTCTTTGTCGGGGGGCGGCGGGAAACCCTCGTTTCCCTCGCCTTCTGCCGGGGACCTTAGGGAACTTCCCAGGGTGCCTCTGAGAGGCGAGGGATCCTGTGGAGGTGGCGGGGCCCCTCGGCATTCTGCTGGGTCTGGCGCAACGGAAGAGGGCCTCATCTCGAGGGGAGGCAAGGAACCTCAGGCTTCCTCTCCGTTTCGGACTCCGACCGCAGGGTCCCTGCAGAGTTGGGACAGGAGAGTCAGGCCTCTTCTTGTCTGAGGAAGGGAACCCCGCTGGCCTCTCGAGTTGCTCAGGGGGTCTCAGGCCCCTCGTCGAGCTGTGTGTGGAACCCGCGGGTCTTTGCGGACGATACACGGGGGTGGCAGTGCCCCTTCGTGTTGTGCCTTCACCCACAGGGTTGCCTTCGAAGAGGGGTCCGGGCCTCGGGTCCTTCTCAAGAGCGGACCTGGGAATCGGGGGCATTCTGCATGTGGCACCACCCACGTGGCTCGTCTCGAATTTCCTCGTGAGGCCAGCCTCATCCTGAGGTGCGCCTGGAAGGCCGGGAACCCCTTCCAGACCACGCAGGGGAATCGCCTCTCCTGTCGCGATCCGGAGGGGAGAAGGGGCTCAGATGAAGCGGTGCCGGGACCCTCGGTGTTCCCCTCGAGGGAACCCTGCGTGTCGGTGAACTTGGGGGTCGCAGGAAGGCTGTCAGCGACCGTTTCGCCCTTCAGGGCGGAAGAGGGGACTTCCCTTGAGACGCCGTGGCGGGCAAGGGCCTCATCTTGCCAAGAGGTGGGAACCCCGTGGTTTTTCTCCAGTTGCGGCGGGAATCTCGAGTTACGACGGGGATCTCAGGCTTCCTCTTGGGTTGGCCCTGGGAAGGCCAATCTTCGCCTCGAGTTGCAAGGGAAAGCTGGGGGTTGCGCTCGAGTCACTGCAGGGCCCAAGAAACCTCACCTAGGCGTGTGTCCGGGACCTAATATTCCTCTCCAGGGAAGGCAGGGATCTCGGGGTTGCATTCCAGGATCCCCCGGGGAGTCAGGCCTCGTCTCGAGGGAAAGCCAAGAATTCCGCTCTCCTCTCGAGTCGCGACGCGGGTCTCTTGGAGCCCCCTGAGCGGCCTCAATTGACCAGACTCCTCTTCCGTTTGGAGAGAGGACACGGGATTGCTCTCCAGGCCATGCAGGAAAAGAAGGCCCTCAGCTCGCGAGTACTGGGCCGTCTCAGGGGTTTCCTCGAGCTGCGGCGCCCCTGGGGGTTTTCTCCCGAGGCACGATGAGAATCTCAGGGAGCCTCTCGTGCGGCGCCAGGGAAGTCAGCTCTCCATGCGCGTGACGAGGGCGAGCGCGTCATGGCTCTCGAGTCGCGGGAGGGGACTAGGGCCTCGAGACGCGTTGAAGAAGGACTCTCGAAGTCTATGTCGGAGGGCGGCGGGAAACCCTCGTTTCCCTCGCCTTCTGCCGGGAACCTTAGGGAACTTCCCAGGGTGCCTCTGAGAGGCGAGGCATCCTGTGGAGTTGGCGGTGACCCTCGGGACTCCGCTGGGTCTGGCGCAACGGAAGAGGGCCTCAGCTCGAGGGGAGGCAGGAACCTCAGGCTTCCTCTCCGTTTTGGACTCCGACCGCAGGGTCCCTGCAGAGTTGGGACAGGAGAGTCAGGCCTCGTCTTGTCTGAAGAAGGGAACCCCGCTTGCCTCTCGAGTTGCTCAGGGGGTCTCAGGCCCCTCGTCGAGCTGTGTGTGGAACCCGCGGGTCTTTGCGGACGGTGCACGGGGTTGGCAGTACCCCTTCGTGTTGTGCCTTCATCCACAGGGTTGCCTTCGAAGAGGGGTCCGGGCCTCGGGTCCTTCTCAAGAGCGGACCGGGGAATCGGGGGCGTTGGGCATGTGGCACCACCCACGTGGCTCGTTTCCAATTTCCTCGTGAGGCCGGCCTCATCCTTAGGTGCGCCAGGAAGGCCGGGAACCCCTTCCAGACCACGCAGGGGAATCGACTCTCCTGTCGCGATCAGGAGGGGAGAAGGGGCTCAGAGGAAGCGGTGCCGGGACCCTCGGTGTTCCCCTCGAGGGAACCCGGCGTGTCGGGGAACTTTTGGGGGTCGCATGAAGGCGGACAGGATCCTTTCCGCCCTTCAGGGCGGAAGAGGGGACTTCCCTTGAGAGGCCGTTGCGGGCAGGGGTCTCATCTTGCCAAGAGTTGGGAACCACGTGGTTTTTCTCGAGTTGCGGCGTGATTCTCGAGTTACAATGGGGATCTCAGCCTTCCTCTTGGGTTGGCCCTGGGAAGCCCAATCTTCCCCTCGAGTTGCAATGGAAATCTGGGGGTTGCGCTCGAGTCACTGCAGGGCCGAAGAGACCTCACCTAGGCGTGTGTCCAGGACCTACTATTCCTCTCCAGGGAAAGCAGGCATCTCGGGGTTGCATTGCAGGCTCCCCCGGGGAGTCAGACCTCATCTCGAGGGGAAGCCAAGGACTCCGCTCTCCTCTTGAGTCGCGACAAGGATCTGTTGGAGCCCCCTGAGCGGCCTCAACGGAGTCCAGCCTGCTCTTCAGTTTGGAGAGAGGACTCGTGATTGGTCTCCAGGCCATGCAGGAATATAAGGCCCTCATCTCGCGATGACCGGGGTGTCTCATGTGTTTCCTCGAGCTGCCGCGGCAGTGTGGGTTTCCTCACGAGGTACGATGAGGATCTCAGGGAGCCTCTCGTGCAGTGCCAGGTTAGTCAGGTCTCCATGCGTGTGAAGAGGGGGCGCGTGTCATGGCTCTCGAGTCATGGTAGGGGAATCGCGACTCAACACATTTTGAAGCACTCTCGAGGTCTTTCTCGAGTCATGGCAGAAAACCCAGGGTTCCCTCGACTTGTGCCTGTGACCTCAGGGAGCTTCTCATTGTGCCTCTGAGAACTCAGGGATACTGTGGAGTTGGTAGGGGCCTCTCGGGACTCCACTGGGTGTGGTGCAATGGAAGAGGGCCTCATCTCGAGTGGACGCAGGAACCTCAGGCTTCCTCTCGGTTTCTGACTCGGATCCCATGGTCCCTGCAGAGTAGGGACAAGAGAGTCACACCTAGTCTTCTGTTGAGGAATGGACCTTCGTTTGCCTTTCGAGTTGTTTACAGGGTGACAGGCCACTTGTTGAAATGTCTGTGGGACCTGCGGGTTTTTCTGGACGATGCACGCGGGTGTCAGTGCCCCTTCGTGTTGTGCCTTCATCCACAGGTTTTCCTTCAAAGAGGTGTGCCGGCATCGGGTTCTTTTCAAGAGTGGACCGTGAAATTGGGGTCTTTCGGCATGTGGCACCACCCACGAGGCTACGTCTCGAACTTCCTCATGAGACCGGCCTCATCCTGAGGTGCGCCCGGAAGGTCGGGAACCCCTTGCAGACAGAGAAGGGGAGTCGACCCTCCTGTCGCAATCAGGAGAGGAGAAGGGGTCAGATGAAGTGGTGCCGGGAACCTCGGTGTTCCCCTTGAGTGAGTCTGGTATGTCGCGGAACTTTTGGGGTCGCATCAAGGGTGCCAAGTACCGTTTCGCACTTCAGGATGGAACGTGGGACTTCTCTTGAGATGCTGTAGCGGACAAAGGGCCTCATCTTGCGATGACGAGGGAAGCACGTGGATTTTCTCGAGTTTCGGTGGGATTCTCGAGTTACGACGGGGAATTCAGGCTTCCTCTTGTGTTGGCCCAGGAAGTCTAATCTTCCATTCGAGTTGCCAGGGAGAGCTGTGGATTGGGCTCCATTCACTGAAGGGCAAACTAGACCTCATCTAGGCTTGTATCCAGGACTTAATGTTCCTCTCCATAGGCGACAGGGATTTGGGGTTGCATTCCATACTCACCCGGGGAGTCAGGCCTCATCTCGAGGGGAAGCAAAGGACTCCACTCTCTTCTCGAGCCGCGACAGGTATCTCTTGGAGCCCACTGAGTGGTCTTTGCTCTGTAGGAGAGCTCTAGTGTACATAAGCCTGTACATAAGTGAACACAGACATTCTGTGTGCATGTTGCTGCGTACCCAAAATAGGGCCACAAGGAGCCTCATGCTCTCCATGCAGCGCGGAAGCTGTGCAGCCACGCAGCAGCTGAAGAATCCAACCAATTGCTCTTTTCTTACCTCTGACAGAGCTCGCATTGCCGTAGCCCTTGGCAGTTTGGAAACACTGGACCCTAACCCCTCTCAAAGTAGGCCTGGGTTCTAGTTCGAATAGAAAGTCAATAGCGGAGCTGAGGACAGGAACGCGGCAGTCATTTATCACACGCTCCTGCAGCCTGCTACTACAGGGACACTAACGCTAGAAGCTAGGAATGTCTTTGCAAGGTGCGCAAAGGACAAGGGAGAACCTCGACCCTGACTCTAGTATTTCAGCCCCCTGAGCAGATCTGAGGTTCTCCCGCTGTAGAAGCTAACCTATTCCTTTCAAATACAGGCTTCCTAACACAGGGCCAGTTGGCTGCTTGCTCTTCCACGAAGCAGGCTTCCTTAACTTGCAAACTGCGAATTCCGCTTAACAGCCTGGAGGAAAAATCGCTTCTTGCAAGATTTTTTTCAGAGGCTGTATCCCCGGAGCTGGGGCCAAGCTAGGGGACCCATACTGGCAAGGGAAGGCAAAACCACATCCAATGTCTTTGCTCTGGAGGACAGCTTTGGTGAGCCTAAGTCTTTCAGGAATATTTCTGGCTCCAACAGAGTCAAATTCTGTGTGTGAAGCTGCACAGCCAAAATAGGGGAACAGAGACCCTGATTCTCTCTGTGTAGCTTTGAAGCTGTCATTCAAACAACAGCTTGAGAATCCATACAATGCTCTCCCTTACTGCTAAGAGAATTCTCATTGCTGTCGTCCTTGACAGTTTGTAGAAATCCGCACCCTAACCCTTCTCCAAATAGGCCTGGGTCCTAGCTCGGAACAACAGGCAACGGCGGAGCTGAGGCCAGTAAGGCACAAGTGAGGTCTCACACACTCTTGCAGCCTGATCGTCCAGGAGCAGTAAGGCCTCTTTTTCCCTGCAGGAGGCTCGGTTGCCTTGCCTCCTGTGAACTGCATTTCCCAGCCTGGGCGCAAAGCTGTTCCTGGAGATTTTTTCTCAGGGGCTGTTTCCCTGGAGCTGGGTCGGACCTCGGGGGCCCAACTCACAGGGGAAGACAAAACCACATGGACAGGTCTATGCTCTGTAGGAGAGCTCTAGTGAACCTCATCTCTCAGGAACATTCTTGGCTTCTACAGAGACACCTCTGTGCATGAAGCTACACACCCAACATAGTGGCAAAGGGAGTCTGATTCTCTCCGTGGGTGCTGATGCTTTGTGGCAAAGCACCTGCTAAGAATCCGTCCGCATAGGCTTCCCTCACCTTGACAGAGGTCTCATTGCTGTAGTCCTTGGCAGTTTGGAAAGAAGCTGACCCTTACCCTTCACCAAGTAGGCCCTTGTCCTTGTTTGAATGGAAAGGCAGTAGCTGAGCTGAGGCCAGTAAGGCGCCAGTCAAGTCTGACATATTCCCGATGCCTGCTCCTTCATGGAAAATAACGTTAGAATCTGGGAATGTCTTTGCAAGGCTGGCAAAGGGCAGTCAGGAAGCTCGACCCTGCCTCTGGAATTTCTATCTTCTCAGCACATCTGGCGGTCTCGGTCAGGAGAAACTAACCCATTCCTTGCAAATATAGGCTTCCAAACACAGGCCGGTTGGCTGTCTCTTCTTGCCGAAGGAAGCTTGCTTATCCCACCTCCTGCGAACTCCGCTTCCCAGCCTGGGGGATAAGAGGTTCTTGGAGATCTTTTCTCAGAGGCTGTTTCCACGGAGCAGGGGCCGATCCCGGAGACCCACACGCACAGGGGAAGGGAAAACCGCATGGATAAGTCTTTGCTCTCTAGGAGTGCTCTAGTGAACCTCACTCTATGGGGAATGTTCTTGGCTCCAACGGGGACATCTCTGTGTGGGAAGCTGCATAGCCAACATAGAGACACAGAGACCTGATTCTCTCTGTGCAGCTTTGACGCTGTCGTTCAAACAACAAATTGAGAATTCACACAATGCTCTCCCTTACCACTGAGAGAGTTATCATTGCTGTAGCCCTTCGCAGTTTCTGGAAATCGGCACACAAACACTTCTCCAAGTAGGCCTGGGTTCAAGTTCAGATGAACATGCAATAGCGGAGCTGAGGCCAGTAAGGCACCAGTCAGGTGTCACACACTCTGGCAGCCTGCTCCTCCAGGGACAGTAAGGCCTCTATTTCCCTTCAGGAGGCTCGCTTGCCTTACTTCCTGTGAACAGCGTTTCCCAGCCTGGGCGGAAAGCAGTTCCTGGAGATCTTTTCTCAGGGGCTGTTTCCCCGGAGTTGGGGCGGACCTCGGGGACCCAACTCACAGGGGAAGGCAAAACCAAATGGACAGGTCTATGCTCTGTAGGAGATCTCTAGTGAACTGCCGGGGTCCAGCCCCAGCTGATCCAGGGTATTCGAAGCAGAGACGGCGTAGGCGAGGGTCAGGGAACAACTGCTTAATTAAACGTTAATTAAGGATATAAAGAGTAATAAAATGAGGATAGCTCAGTAGGAAAATTCAGTGGAGAAAAGAGGCTGAGTAGCTTGGTTTACGCGGGGGACCAATAAAACTTCAAGACAAGAAGCTTGCACCACTTACGTAGGCCGCAGGCGTCCTTCCGTTCTCCCGAAGGAGAGGAGACACTGAGGCCTCCCCGGTCGGATCTTAGAAGCCCAGGCAAAATTAGTAAGCTTGGTGGGTTCCGCGCTCCAGATGGAGACTCAACCAGAGTGAGAGAGAGAGAGAGAGAGACATGGGGAGACCAGTATTTCGAGAAACTGATCCCAATTCTTTATTTTCCATGGTCTACTTTTATACACTGAGATGTTATGCAAAAGTCACGTGGGGTCAGCAGTCCTGACTTTTATCAAAGTCAGGTGCTTCATACAAAAGTATACAGAGGTCTTAGGGGTGTTACATCATCTTCTGGCCGGGGGGCCTGCTGACAATTTACGACCCTCTCCTTGTGACAGCGGTCAGTCAACCAGGACACTTATTTCTCCAGGGGTGATTATTCTTAAAACAGACGCCACCCAAATAAAGTTACATTCCTATAGGGTGAGGGTGTAGTGGGTTTTAGTTAAGGAAAGAATTTACTTAGCCTAAGGTCTAACGTGATTTATATCAAAGGTTAATACTTATTTCTTCTATATATTCATTAATGTGTATAAGGGCAGGGGATGTGGAGACTTAGCAGTAAACATCAGCTCAACAAATGAAAAACCCTTCACCAATATGATTTCTAATCAGCCCATTATACTTATACTAATACTTTTCTAACTTTTCTAAGGAACCTGTTTTTAGAAGGTTTAAAGCATCTCGTGCCTCTCATGGTTGGGAGGCTGTGAGCAATCACATGTGGCCGGACAAGCCTGTCAGGCAGGCTAGAGAACCTTCAGAGGAGTTTGTAGGTTAAAACACTCTTGTCACACCCAGGGGTTTTTATCAACTGGAGCTCTAGGTTAACTCCTTCTCCGAAAGAGGTGGTGGCGGACAGCCCCCCGTAAAGTCAGAGGTGTAGGTGAGAGCACAAAGTAGTAAGGTAGGCAGGCTCTGGTTATGGGGGTAGATGCTCGAGGATTTCCAGGGGGACTCCTGAGGCTCGATCCCGCCTTTGCGTATGTCGAGCCTCCTTCCTCATGACCTTTGCCATGGGCGGAGTGCCTCACTCTGGCCCCCAACAGTGAACCTCCTCTCTCAGGAACATTTTTGGCTCCTATCGAGACACCTCTGTGTGTGTAGCTACACACGCAACGTAGGGGCAAAGGGAGCCAGATTCTTTCCATGGGGTGCTGATGCTTTGTGGCAAAGCACCTGCTTGAGAATCCATCAGCTTACGCTTCCCTCGCCTTGACAGAGGTCTCATTGCTGTAGCCCTTGGCAGTTTGGAAAGAAGAGGACCCTTACCTTTCATAAAGTGGGCCCTTGTCCTAGTTTGAAAGGAAAGGCAAGAGCTGAGCTGAGGCCAATAAGGCGCCAGTCAAGTCTGACATATTCCCGAAGCCTGCTCCTTCATGGAAAATAACGCTGGAATCTAGGAATGTCTCTGCAAGGCTGGCAAAGGGCAGTCAGGAGCCTGCACCCTGCCTCTGGAATTACCAATTTCTAAGCAGATCTGGAGGTCTCCTTTAGGAGAATCTAACTCATTCCTTCCATATTGAGACTTCCAAAAACAGGCCGGTCGGCTGCCTCTTCGTGCCCGAAGGAGGCTTGCTTTTCCTGCCTCCTATGAACCCAGCTTCCCAGGCTCTGGGAAAAGCGGATATTGAAGATCTTTTCTCAGGGTTTTTTTCCATGGAGCTGGGGCCGAGACCAGAGACCCAATTGCACAGCGGAAGGAAAACCACATGGACAAGTCTTTGTTCTCCAGGAGACCTCTAAGTGAAACTTACTCTGTCAGGAACGTTCTTGACTCCTATGGAGACACCCCTGTGTGTGAAGCTGCGTACCCAACAAGGGGGCACAGAGAGACTGATTCTCTCTTTGCAGCTTTGAAGCTGTCATTCAAACAACAGCTTGAGAATCCATACAATGCTCTCCCTTACCTCTGAGAGAGTTCTCATTGCTGTAGCCCTTGGCAGTTTTTAGAAATCCGCACCCAAACCCTTCTCCAAGTAGGCCTGGGTCCTGGTTTGGATGGCCATGCAATGGCGGAGCTGAGGTCAGTAAGGCACCAGTCAGGTGTCACACATTCTGGTAGCCTGCTCCTCCAGGGACAGTAAGGCCTCTTTTTCCCTGCAGGAGTCTCGCTTGCCTTGCCTCCTGTGAACTGCGTTTCCCAGCCTGGGCGAAAAGCGGTTCCTGGAGATCTTTTCTAAGGAGTTGTTTCCCCGGAGCTGGGGTGGACCTCGGGGACCAAACTCACAGGGGAAGGCAAAACTACACGGACAAGTCTATGCTCTGTAGGAGACCTTAGTGAATCTCAAGTCTTAGGAACATTCTTGGCTCGTACAGAGACACCTCTGTGTGTAAAGCTACACACCGAACATAGGGGCACAGGGAGCCTGATTCTCTCCGTGGGGTGCTGATGCTTTGTGGCAAAGCACCTGTTTGAGAATCCATCCGCTTACGCTTCCCTCGCCTTGACAGAGGTCTCATTGCTGTGTCCCTTGGCAGTTTGGAAAGAAGCAGACCCTTACCCTTTACCAAGTAGGCCCTGATCCTAGTTTGAAAGGAAAGGCAATAGCTGAGCTGAGGCCAGTAAGGCACCCGTCAACTCTGACATATTCCCGATGCCTGCTCCTTCATGGAAAATAGCGCTAGAATCTAGGAATGTCTTTGCAAGGCTGGCAAAGGGCAGTCAGGAACCTCGACCCTGCCTCTGGAATATCTATCTTCTGAGCAGATCTGGAGGTCTCCTTCTGGAGAAGCTAACCCATTCCTTGCAAATAGAGGCTTCCAAACACAGGCTAGTTGGCTGCCTCTTCTTGCCCGAAGGAGGCTTGCTTTTCCTGCCTCCTATGATCCCTGGTTCCCAGCATGGGGGAAAAGCAGATCTTGGAGATCTTTGCTCAGGGGTTGTTTCCACGGAGCTGAGGTTATGCCCGGAGACCCACACATACAGAGGAAAGCAAAACTACATGAACAAGTCTTTGCTCTCTAAGAGAGCTCTAGTGAACCTCAGTCTTTGACGAACGTTCTTGGTTCCTACAGGGACAACTTATGGGGTCAGAGAGCCTGATTCCCTCTGTGAAGGTTTAACGCTGTCGTTCAGAAAACAGCTTGAGAATCCATACCATTCTCTCCCTTATCTCTGAGAGAGTTCTCATTGCTGTAGCCCTTGGCAGTTTTTAGAAATCCGCACCCAAACCCTTCTCCTAGTAGGCCTGGGTCCTAGTTCAGAGGAACATGCAATGGCGGAGCTGAGGCCAGTAAGGCACCAGTCAGGTCTCACACACTCTTGCAGCCTGCTCCTCCAGGGGCAGTAAGGCCTCTTTTTCTCTGCAGGAGGCTCGCTTGCCTTGCCTTCTGTGAACTGCGTTTCCCAGTCTGGACGAAAAGCAGTTCCTGGAGGTGTTTTCTCAGGGGTTTCTTCCTCGGAGCTGGGGCGAACATCGGGAACCCAACTCACAGGGGAAGGCAAAACCATATGGACAGGTCTATGCTCTGTAGCAGAGCTCTAGTGAACCTCATCTCCCAGGAACATTCTGGGCTCCTATAGAAACACCTCTGTGTTTGAAGCTACACACCCAACATAGGGGCAAATGCAGCCTGATTCTCTCCGTGGGGTGCAGATGCTTTGTGGCAAAGCACCTGTTTGAGAATCCATCCGCTTCCACTTCCCTCTCTTTGACAGAGGTCTCTTTGCTGTAGCCTTTGGCAGTTTGGAAAGAAGCAGACCCTTACCCTTCACCAAGTAGGCCCTTGTCCTAGTTTGAACGGAAAGGCGATAGCTGAGCTGAGGCCAGTAAGGCGCCAGTCAAGTCTGACATATTCCTGAAGCCTGCTCCTTCATGGAAAATAACGCTAGAATCTAGAAATGTCTTTGCAAGGCTGGTAAAGGACAGTCAGGAAACTCGACCCTGCCTCTGGAATTTCCATCTTCTGAGCAGATCTGGAGGTCTTCTTTTGGAGAAGCTAACCATTCCTTCCAAATAGAGGCTTCCAAACACAGGCTAGTTGGCTGCATCTACTTGCCCGAAGGAGGCTTGCTTGTTCCGCTTCCTGTGAACTCCGCTTCCCGCCTGGGGGAAAAGTGGTTCTTGGAGATCTTTTTTCAGGGGCTATTTCAACGGAGTTGGAGCCGAGCCCGGAGACCCACACGCACAGAGGAAGGCAAAACCACATGGACAAGTCTTTGCTCTGTAGGAGAACTCTAGTTAACCTCAGTATGTGAGGAAAGTCTTGGATTCCACGGGGATACCTCTGTGTGTGGAGCTGCATACCCAACAAGGGGGCACACAGGGCCTGATTCTCTCTTTGCAGCTTTGAAGCTGTCATTCAAACAACAGCTTAAGAATCCATACAATGCTCTCCCTTACCTCTGAGAGACTTCTCATTGCTGTAACCCTTGGCAGTTTTTACAAATCCGCACCCAAACCCTTCTCCAAGTAGGCCTGGGTCCTGGTTTGGATGGCCATGCAGTGGCGGAGCTGAGGTCAGTAAGGCACCAGTCAGGTGTCACACACTCTGGCAGCGTGCTCCTCCAGGGACAGTAAGGCCTATTTTTCCCTGTGGGAGGCTCGCTTGCCTGGCCTCCTGTGAACTGCGTTTCCCAGCCTGGGCAAACAGCGGTTCCTGGAGATCTTTTCTCAGGGGCTCTATCCCCAGAGCTGGGGTGGACCTCGGGGACCCATCTCACAGGGGAAGGAAAAACCACATGGACAGGTCTATGCTCTGTAGGAGACGTTAGTGTGTCTCATCTCTTAGGAACAGTCTTGGCTCGTACAGAGACACCTCTGTGTGTAAAGCTACACACCGAACATAGGGGCACAGGGAGCCTGATTCTCTCCATGGGGTGCTGATGCTTTGTGGCAAAGCACCTGTTTGAGAATCCATCCGCTTACGCTTCCCTCGCCTTGACAGAGGTCTCATTGCTGTGTCTCTTGGCAGTTTGGAAAGAAGCAGACCCTTACCCTTCACCAAGTAGGCCCTGATCCTAGTTTGAAAGGAAAGGCAATAGCTGAGCTGAGGCCAGTGAGGCCCCCGTCAACTGTGACATATTCCCGATGCCTGCTCCTTCATGGAAAATATTGCTAGAATCTAGGAATGTCTTTGCAAGGCTGGCAAAGGGCAGTCAGGAACCTCGACCCTGCCTCTGGAATATCTATCTTCTGAGCAGATCTGGAGGTCTCCTTCTGGAGAAGCTAACCCATTCCTTGCAAATAGAGGCTTCCAAACACAGGCCGGTTGGCTGCCTCTTCTTGCCTGAAGGAGGCTTGCTTTTCCTGCCTCCTATGATCCCTGGTTTCCAGCATGGGGGAAAAGCAGATCTTGGAGATCTTTGCTCAGGGGTTGTTTCCACGGAGCTGGGGTTATGCCCAGAGACCCACACATACAGGGGAAGGCAAAACCACATGAACAAGTCTTTGCTCTCTAAGAGAGCTCTAGTGAACCTCAGTCTTTGACGAACGTTCTTGGCTCCTATGCGGACACCTCTGTGTGTGAAACTGCGTACCCAACATGGCGGCAGAGAGCCTGATTCTCTCTGTGCAGGTTTAATGCTGTCGTTCAGAAAACAGCTTGAGAATCCATACAATTCTCGCCCTTACCTCTGAGAGAGTTCTCATTGCAGTAGCCCTTGGCAGTTTGTAGAAATCTGCACCTAAACCCTTCTCCAAGTAGGCCTGAGTCCCAGTTCGGAGGAACAAGCAATGGCGGAGCTAAGACCAGTATGGCACCAGTCAGTTTTCACACACTCTGGCAGCCTGCTCCTCCAGGGACAGTAAGGCTTCTTTTTCTCTGCAGGAGGCTCACTTGCCTTACTTCCTGTGAACAGCTTTTCCCAGCCTGGGCGAAAAGCGGTTCCTGGAGATCTTTTCTCAGAGGCTGTTTTCTCGGAGCTGGGGCGGACCTCGGGGACCCAACTCACAGGGGAAGGTGAAACCACATGTACAGGTGAGCACTCTGTAGGAGAGCTCTTGTGAGCCTCATCTCTCAGGAACATTCTTGGCTCCTGTAGAGACACCACTGTGTGTGAATCTACACACCCCACATAGGGGCAAAGGGAGCCTGATTCTCTCCGTGGGGTGCTGATGCTTGGTGGCAAAGAACCTTCCTGATAATCCATCCGCTTATGCTTCCCTCGCATTTACGGAGGTCTCATTGCTGTAGCCCTCGGCAGTTTGGAAAGAAGAAGACCCTTACCCTTCATAAAGTAGGCCTTTGTCCTACTTTGAATGGAAAGGCAATAGCTGAGCTGAGGCCAATAAGGCGCCAGTCAAGTCCGACATATTCCCAAAGCCTGCTTCTTCAGGAAGATAACTGTAGAATCTAGGAATGTCTTTGCAAGGTTGGCAAAGGGCAGTCAGGACCCTGCACACTGCCTCTGGAATTACCGACTTCTGAACAGATCTGGAGGTCTCCCTTAGGGGAAGCTAACCCATTCTTCCAAGTAGAGGCTTCAAAACGCAGGCCGCTTGGCTGCCTCTTGCTCTCTGAAGGAGGCCTGCTTTTCCCGCCTCCTATGAACCCCACATCCCAGCCTCTGGGAAAAGCGGATCTTGAAGATCTTTTCTCAGGGGTTGTTTCCACGGAGCTGGGGCCGAGCCTGGAGCCCCAAACGCACAGGGGAAGAAAAACCACATGGACAAGTCTTTGCTCTCTAGGAGAGCTCTAGTGAACCTCACTCTGTCAGGAACATTCTTGTTTCCTATGCAGACACCCCTGTCTGTGAAGCTGTGTACCGAACATGGAGACACAGAGTCTGATTCTCTCTGTGCAGCTTTGAAGCTGTCGTTCAAACAACAGCTTGAAAATCCATACAATGCTCTTCCTTACCCGTGACACAGTTCTCATTGCTATACCCCTTGGCAGTATTTAGAAATCCATACCCAAACCCTTCTCCTAGTAGGCCTGGGTCCTAGATCGGAGGAACATGCAATGGCAGAGCTGAGGCCAGTAAGGCACCAGTCAGGTCTCACACACTCTGGCAGCCTGATCGTCCAGGGACACTAAGACCTGTTGTGCCTTGCAGGAGGCTCGCTTGCGTTACCTCCTGTGAACTGCGTTTGCCAGCCTGGGGGAATAGTGGTCCCTGGAGATCTTTTCTCAGGGGCTCCTTCCCCTGAGCTGGGGCGGACCTCGGGGACCCAACTCACAGGGCAAGGCAAAACCATATGGACAGGTCTATGCTCTGTAGCAGACTTCTAGTGAACCTCATCTCTCAGGAACATTCTTGGCTCCTATAGAGACACTTCTGTGTGTGAAGCTGCGTACCTAACATAGGGGCACAGAGAGCCTGATTCTCTCAGTTCATTTTGACGCAGTCGTTCAGAAAACAGCTTGAGAATCCATAAAATGCTCTCCATTACCGCTGAGAGAATTCTCGCTGCTGTAGCCCTTGGCACTTTGTAGAAATCCGCAGCCAAACGCTTCTCCAAATAGGCCTGGGTCCTAGTTCGGAGGAACAGGCAATGGTGGAACTGAGGCCAGTAAGGCAACAGTCAGGTTCCACACACTCTGGCAGCCTGCTCCTCCAGGGACAGTAAGGCCTCTTTTTCTCTGCAGGAGATTCGCTTGCCTTACTTCCTGTGAACAGCGTTTCCCAGCCTCAGCGAAGCGGTTCCTGGAGATCTTTTCTCAGGGACAGTTTCCCCGGAGGTGTGGTGGACCTCGGGGACCCAACTCACAGGGAAAGGAAAAACCACATGGACAGGTCTATACTCTGTAGGAGAGGTTTAGTGAACCTAATCTCTCAGGAACATTCTTGGCTCCTATAGAGACAACTCTGTGTGTGAAGCTACACTCCCAACATTGGGGAACAGGGATCTTGGTTCTCTCCGTGGGGTGCTGATGCTTTGTAGCAAAGCACCTGCTTGAGAATCCGTCCTCTTAGGCTTCCCTCACCTTGACAGAGGTCTCATTGCTGTAGCCCTTGGCAGTTTCAAAGAAGAAGACCCTTACACTTCATAAAGTAGGCCCTTGTCCTAGTTTGAATGGAAAGGCAATAGCTGAGCTGAGGCCAATAAGGAGCCAGTCCCCTCTGGCACATTCCCGAACCCTGCTCCTTCATGGAATATAACTCTAGAATCTTGGAATGTCTTTGCAAGGCTGGCAAAGGGCAGTCAGGAACCAGCACCCTGCCTCTGGAATTACCGACTTCTGAGCAGATCTGGAGGTCTCCTTTAGGAGAAGCTAACCCATTCCTTCCAAATAGAGGCTTCAAAACACAGGCAGGTTGGCAGCCTTTCGTGCCCGAAGGAGGCTTGCTTTTCTCTCCTCATATGAACCCCAGTTCCCAGCCTCTGGGAAAAGCGGGTCTTGAAGATATTTTCTCAGGGGTTCTTTCCACGGAGCTGGGGCCGAGCCCGGGGCCCAAAGGCACAGGGGAAGGCAAGACCACATGGACAGGTCTATGCTCTGTAGCAGACCTCTAGTGAACCTCATCTCTCAGGAGCATTCTTGGCTCCTATAGAGACACCTCTGTGTGTGAAGCTGCGTACCTAACATAGGGGCACAGAGAGCCTGATTCTCTCTGTTCATTTTGACGCTGTCGTTCAGAAAACAGCTTGAGAATCCATAAAATGCTCTCCCTTACCACCGAGAGAATTCTCACTGCTGTAGCCCTTGGCTCTTTGTAGAAATCTGCACCCAAACGCTTTTCCAAGTAGGCCTGGGTGCTAGCTCGGATGAACAGGCAATGGCGGAGCTGAGGCCAGTAAGGCAACAGTCAGGTTTCACACACTCTGGCAGCCTGCTCCTCCAGGGACTGTAAGGCCTCTTTTACTCTGCAGGAGATTCGCTTGCCTTACTTCCTGTGAACAGCATTTCCCAGCCTCGGCGAAGCGGTTCCTGGAGATCTTTTCTCAGGGACAGTTTCCCCGGAGGTGTGGCGGACCTCGAGGACCCAACTCACAGGGGAAGGCAAAACCACATTGACAGGTCTATGCTCTGTAGGAGAGGTTTAGTGAACCTAATCTCTCAGGAACATTCTTGGCTCCTATAGAGACAACTCTGTGTGTGAAGCTACACTCCCAACATTGGTGCACAGGGAGCTTGATTCTCTTCGTGGCGTGCTGATGCTTTGTGGCAAAGCACCTGCTTGAGAATCCATCCTCTTAGGCTTCCCTCACCTTGACAGAGGTCTCATTGCTGTAGCCCTTGGCAGTTTGCAAAGAAGAAGACCCTTACCCTTCATAAAGTAGGGCCTTGCCCTAGTTTGAATGGAAAGGCAATAGCTGAGCTGAGGTCAATAAGGAGCCAGTCCCGTCTGACACATTCCCGAAGCCTGCTCCTTCATGGAAAATAACTCTAGAATCTAGGAATATCTTTGCAAGGCTAGCAAAGGGCAGTCAGGAACCAGTACCCTGCCTCTGGAATTACCGACTTCTGAGCAGATCTGGAGGTCTCCTTTAGGAGAAGCTAACCCATTCCTTCCAAATAGAGGCTTCAAAACACAGGCAGGTGGACTGCCTTTTCGTTCCCGATGGAGGCGTGCTTTTCTCTCCTCCTACGAACCCCGGTTCCCAGACACTGGGAAAAGTGGATCTTGAAGATATTTTCTCAGGGGTTGTTTCCACGGAGCTGGGGCCGAGCCTGGAGACCCAAAGGCACAGGGGAAGGCAAGACCACATGGACAAGACTTTGCTCTTTAGTATAGCTCTAATGAACCTCACTCTGTCAGGATCTTTCTTGATTCCTACGGAGACACACCTGTGTGTGAAGCTGCGGCCACAGAGAGCCTGATTACCCCTGTGCAGCGCTGAGTCTGGGCGGCTAAACAACAGCTTGGGAATGCAGCCTGGGGCGCTTCCCTTCCCTCTGACAGAGCTCTCCTTCGGTCCCTAAGCCCTCTGCAAGGAGGCATGGATCATAGGTGCAAAGGGAAAGGAAGAGCGGAGCTGAGGCCAGTAAGGCGCCCGCCAGTCACGTCTCCCCCACTTCCGCAGTCTGTTCCTTCCCCTGCGCGAAAGCTAGAAGCTGGGAAGGGCTTGGCGAGGCTCGCCCAGGCAGAGCAGCCTCTAGGCCGGGGCTCTGCGATATCGCGCCTGGGTGCAGATCTGGAGCTCCGCCGGAGTGGAAGCTCATTCGGTCCTTCCCAATACAGGCTTGCAAGCACCCGACGGCGGCCTGACTCTATTCTCCCGCGTGCTGGGAGTGGGCTTCCAATCCAGAGCACAGAGCACTGCCTGGAGCTCTCTGCTCAGGGGCTGGTTCCCCTGCACTGGGACTGTGCTAGGGAGCCCAAAGGCACAGGGGAAGGCCCCAAACCACATGCACATGACTCTGCTCTGGAGCTGAGCTCCGGGGAAGCCCAGTCTGTAAGGCGGTTTCTGAACACAAACGGAGGAACACTCTGGCTGTGGAGCTCCCTCCCCACGACAGGGGCACTGGGACCCTGATTCCCTCCGTTCAGCGCTGAGTCTGGGCTACCAAGCAACAGCTTGGGAATGCAACCTGGGGCATTTCCCTTCCCTCAGACAGAGGTCTCCTTGCGGGAGGCTTTCGCAGTTTGCACACCCCCGTGCCCTAAGCCGTCTGCAAGGAGGCCTGGCTCCTAGGTCCAAAGGGAAGGCAAGAGCGGAGCTGAGGCCAGTCAGGAGCCAGTCATGTCGCCCACACTCCCGCAGCCTGCTCCTTTGCAGGCGCAAACGCTAGAAGCTGGGAAGGTCTTGGCGAGGCTCGCCCACGCAGAGCAGCCTCTCGACAGGGGCTCTGTCCTATCGCGCCTGGGCGCAGGTCTGCAGCTCCGACGGTGTGGAAGCTCACTCGGTCCTTTCCAATACAGGCTTGCAAGGACCCGCCGGCAGCCTAACTCATCTCTCCCGCGTGCTGGGACTGGGCATCCAGGCCTGGCACAAAGCACTGCCTGGAGCTCTTTGCTCAGGGGCTGGTTCCCCTACGCTGGGGCTGTGCTAGGGAGCCCAAACGCACATGTCAAGGCCCCAAAACACATCCACACGTCTCTGCTCTGCAACAGAGCTCCGGGGAAGCCCAGTCTGGCAGGCGCTTTCTGGGCACAAAGGGAGGAACACTCTGGCTGTGGAGCTTCCTCCCCAAGACAGGGGCACTAGGACCCTGATTCCCTCCGTTTACCGCTGAGTCTGCATTGCCAAGCAACAGCTTGGGAACGCAGCCTGGGGCGCTTCCCTTCCCTCGGACAGAGCTCTCCTTGCGGTAGGCCTTGGTAGTTTGCATACAATGGGGCCCTAAGCCCTCTGCAAGTTGGCCTGGCTCCTAGGTCCAAAGGGCAGGCCAGAGCGGAGCTGAGGCTGTCAGGCTCCAGACACATCTCCCATACTCCTACATCCTGCTCCTACCCGGGCGTGAACGCTAGAAGCTGGGAAGGTACCTGGACCGTGCAGGGGCGGGGCAAACGCGGGCGGCGTGGGGCGGGAGTCGGCTTCTGGCGGGGGTGGGGGCGGGCTTCCCAGTTGTGCTCTCGGAGGTGGACACTGAGGCTGAAAACGCGCCGGGAGCGCGGCAGGGGCGGGGCTAACCCTGGCGGCGCGGGGCGGGGGTCGGCTCATGGGGGGGATGGGGAGGGGTTCCCAGTTGCGCTCTCGGGGGTTGTAACTGCGGCTGGGAACTCCCATTTCGTCCGCTCCTGGGTCCCCAAGGATCGCCATCCCATGGGTGCAGCGGAGGGCTGCGGACCACAGGTAAGGGAACTGGGACTGCGTGGAGCAGGGAACCAAGTATTCCGCCGTCTGTTGGCACATTCTCGGAGCTCCCCAAACTGGCGGTCGCAGAAAGGCCTTGCCTTTGGGGTCAAGGCCTTTACCGCTCCACCCCTCTGCTGAAAAATCTCAGAGTCTGCGCGGTTCTTCCAAGCAGCCTAGTGTCCGCTGGAAGTCCAAGGGACAGAACACTGAATTCTTGCCGGCTGGCCCAGCCCTGCTTCTGGCACTTTGTAAGCCAGCGGGCCCTTGAGCACCTGCTGGGATGGGAAAGGGAAGGGTCCACGAATTGCACCCTAGAAACTTAGTAGGGTGCATGGATTTCAAACCCTGGTGGCCGCCCAGGCAGCAAAGAAGTGGGGAGGGCACCTTGCTCTCCTTTCATGGCAGAATCTGTGGCTGTCCTGATGCGTGGGCCTTTTCATGGGGACCTTGTGCAATAAAAGTTTGGTGTTTTGGTACTGAATAATTAGAAATTGTAAAAAGTTTAAATTATGTGGTGGTGTAATTAAAAAACAAAACAAAACAAAACCAAGCCCCAAGTGTTTGGCACAGGGAGGTTTAAGTATTGAAGGCCTGTTTTCCTTGCACTGTGGCATTCTATCAAGAAGTGTGCAGGATTTTTTTTTTTTTTTTAAGAAAAGTGTTCGAAGAGCTTGAAACAGGAAACCCAGAGGTGCCCCTGTATTTTGGGGAAGGCCTTAGGAGGTCACTTGGAAATGCTGCTGGCTGTGGGGAAGGGGGGCAGATGGGCTGTGCAGTCTTGTCCTTTGCATTCATGTTCTTGTGTGTAGAAACCCAGCTCGGAGCCATCTCCTGATGTGTAAGAATTTCGCAGACAAACCTTGAGCTAAGCAATGCATTTGTTCCTGAGGAAATGTTTGTCTAAAGCGATGTAAATATCCTATGTATATCCGCTGGACTCTGGCTTCAGGTCGGTTCCCCCAATAGGCTCAGAAGCGACTTGAACAAAACTGTATGTTTTCCTCGTACCTTGTTCTCCTAATCTATGTTAAGGAAATGATATATTTGCCTGGAATACTGCCTTTCTTCAAGATTCATGTCAATCAGTTTTTGGCCCAGGATGACTCACCTGCTGCCAATGTGACCTCAAGGCATGTCGTGGGGGAGGGGCCTGGTGCCATTCCCTGAGACAGTGCCTTTCCTTCCTTAGCTGACTGCTAGTGCCTGTAGAATATCTGGCTAGAGACCAGCAGGGCGTACACCCCGCCTCAAGTCTAAGTCAGCAGCTTTCTCTATCTCATTTATACTTTAATAACAATTGATGACACAAAAGCTCTGAGCGATCAAATCATATCAAATCTTCATTTCAGATTGAAGATGCATTCCATGGTATTGCCATCTTAAGTCTTTCCATTGTTATGGAATATCTGTCCATGTATTCAGGATAGTTTTCAGCCAGGGTGTATAATATCCAGTGTACCAGTCTTGTCATCCTCGTTACATCCATGGCAAAGTGTTGTATTCATGTTGACATTATTGAAAGGGAATTTTTTTTAATTCCTTTTCAGATTATTATCTGGTAATATATACAGAAAAAACCGTGTAATCTTTCGTTTTTATCAGTTTGGACAGCTTGATAGTTGTCTTTAATTTCTTTCCTTTCTCATACTTTAAGATTTTCCGGGCACTGTACATGTACTGCCTCACCCCTAATCTCAGTCATGTGTTCAAAGAACTTCTGTCCTTTATTTGTTTACTTATTTTTTGCAACATTGAATTCGTTTTGACTATGCTAGGTCTCTGCTGCAAGATGGAAGTTGCTAGGACCTCTGGACTGCAGTCTTCCATCTCTTACTGACCTCTTGTTGACCTCTGCAGAATCCTGGTTGGTGGGAGCTTGTTAGTTCCTTGTTCCTTACCAGGACCTCCTGTGGTAAGTGTTTTTCTCTTCTCTGTTGCCTGGTAAGGGTGGATGGTCATTGGCATCCCAAAGCTAGCTAGAAGTCAATGATTTAGGCAGGCTTGTGCATAGATATGGGAGAAGGCAATGGCACCCCACTCCAGTACTCTTGCGTGGAAAATCCCATGGATGGAGGAGCCTGGTAGGCTGCAGTCCATGGGGTGGTTAAGAGTCGGACACCACTGAGCGACTTCACGTTCACTTTTCACTTTCATGCATGGGAGGAGGAAATGGCAACCCACTCCAGTGTTCTTGCCTAGAGAACCCCAGGGACTGCGGGGCCTGGTGGGCTGCCGTCTATGGGGTCGCACAGAGTCGGACACGACTGAAACGACTTAGCAGCAGCGGCGGCGGCAGCAGCAGCAGAAGCAAGGCATCTATATCAAAAGGGCTGCAAACAGTCAGGAAGGATCACATATGTCACCGTGAAACACTACTTCTCCACTTAGCCAAAGCTAACCAAAGATTTCTGTTCTAGGTCAACCTAGAAGAGATCACTTAAGAGGTAAAGAAACTTAAACTCCATTAGCAAAGGCAGTTCGACATCTCAAGAAAACTTGTGCTAGGCACAGAACTCTTTTCTGGGGGTCCACTTTCCCTACAACCTCCTTATCCCATTCTGTACCCATTCCTTTGCTTCTCCCATCCTGAAACTGCCACCTGTAAGACAGAACTACTTCGTTTTCCTTCCTCAAGTGCCATTGCATTCCACATACTTTCTTGATATAACAAGTCATACATTTCCCTTCAGCAACCAAGAACTGACTTTTATATTGGCATTGGCTATAGCCCGCCCCCCTCCCCCCACCCCCAAGAACAGAACAAAACAAAACAAAACAATTGCTTTCTTACATTTAACATGTCAGGATGGTGCCAGACACTATTCATGGAGAGTCAAAAATCTCTTTTGTTTCTGTGTAAAAGGGAGGTCCTTTCAAGTCGTGAATGTTTCAGAACTTTCATTTATTTGGAAATGACCTAGCTATTCAATACACTGTCGTCACAAGGATAGAAACTCGGGTAACCAAAACACCTGGAGAAACGTTTGTTAGTTCAGTTCAGTTCAGTTGCTCAGTCGTGTCTGACTCTTTGGGACCCCGTGGCCTGAAGGACGCTAGGCTTCCGTGTCCGTCACCAACTCCAGGGGCTTGCTCAAACTCATGTCCATCGAGTCAGTGATGCCATACAACCATCGTATCCTCTGTCATCCCCTTCTCCTCTGCCTTCAATCAAGACTATGAGAGGCAGATATTTTAGAGTATAATTATTGTAAAGAGTTTGTCTAAAAGCTCATATCACATTTACATTTTTTACTTTTGTTGTTGTCGTTTCCAGGTAGTTTCTTGCTGACAAGCTTGTGACAGATATAACAATAGAGCAATTTTTACCTCAAAAGAAACCTAGGCACTATGAACATGTTGTGCTTAATGTTGTTGACTCTTAGACATGTCTATAATGGAGGAGCAAAACCAAAAATACTAGATATTTAATATTGACTAGTTCCCAGTTCACGGGACTCTGACATTCATTTAGGTCAATGTTTTCTTGTATTTCCAGCAGTTTGATTTGGAAGGGCTGCCTTGTCTTGAGACCATTGAAATCAGAACACAGAACTTGAGCAATATTATCAAAAAACACAAGGCTCACACTGACACATACCTTAATCCAAACAGACAGACAAGACATCTTCCAGGTTTCCGCCTGAGATTTAAAATATTTCTTTGAGCCAGTCTTCTGGGGAGTGGGGGGATGGGGGTGGCAGTAAGGCAGGCTTGGGTAACAAGCTAATTGTTGGTCATTGCATATGCAAAGAACCAGCTTTCCGGGTTCCAAGGAAAAAAGTTTCCTTGGTAACCAACTTTGTCTGGTTCTATAGAATATCATGGCCCTCCTAGGTCAGGTCATCTTGCCTTTCTGTAGTCCTCGTTTTATCCCTAAATCATAGACAGCTTGGATTGTCTCTGTGGGGTGTATGTATTGTCCTCATGTTTGACCTGGCAGCAGCAGCGAGGTCCGAGAGCCTCTCCTGGAACCGGGCGTGGGGACGGGGCTCACCGAGAGCCGCTGGTGAAGGTGGGCAGCGCCCCTGGAGCGCGGCAGGGGCGGGGCGAACCCGGGCGGCACAGGGCGGGTGTCGGCTCCTGGCGGGGGTAGGGGAGGGCTTTCCAGTTGTGCTCTCGGAGATGGCCACTGCGGCTGGAAACACGCCGGGAGCACAGCCAGGGTGGGGTAAACCTGGGCTGCACAGGTCGAGATTCCGCTCGCTGTGGGTGGGGGGTCGGTCCCTGTTGTGCTCCCGGGGGTCGCCAATGTGGCTGGGAACCCGCCGGGAGCCCAGCAGGGCCGGGGCAAAACCTGGCGGCGTGGGGCGGGGTGGGGGGTCCGTTCGCAGCGGGGGTCGGCTCCTGGCGGGGGTGGGGGAGGGCTTTCCAGATGTGCTGTTGGGGGTCGCCATTGCGGCTGGGAATGCCCATTTCGTGAACTCCTGGATCCCCAAGGATCGGCATCCATCGGCCACAGCGGAGGGGTGCGGAACACAGGTAAGGGAACGGGGACTGCGTGGAGCAGGGAACCATGTATTCCGCCCTGTGTTGGCACAGTCTCAGAGCTCCCCAACCTGGCGGTCGCAGGAAGGCCTCGTCTTTGCGGTCAAGGCCTTTACCACTCCACCCCTCTGCTGAAAAACCTCATAGTCTGCGCGGTTTTCCCAAGCAGCCTAGTGTCCGCTGGAAGTCCAAGGGACAGAACCCTGAATTCTGGCCGGCTGGCCCAGCCCTGCTTCTGGCACTTTGTAGGCCAGCGGGCCCTGGAGCACCTGCTAGGATGGGAAAGGGAAGGGTACGCGAATTGCACCCTGGTGGCCACCGAGGCAGCAAAGAAGGGGGGAGGGCACCTTACTGCCCTTTAATGGCAGACAGAATCTGTGGCTGTCCTGCTGCGTGGGCCTTTTCATGTGGACCTTGTGCAATAAAAGTTTACCGGTGACCTTAGGGAACTTCCCAGTGTGCTTCTGACAGATGAGGGATGCTGTGGAGTTGGAGGGGCCTCTCAGGACTACGCTGGGTTTGGCGCAATGGAAGAGGGCCTCATCTCCAGGGAAGGCAGGAACCTCAGGCTTCCTCTCCGTTTCGGACTCCGACCGCAGGGTCCCTGCAGAGTTGGGACAGGAGAGTCAGGAATCGTCTTGTCTGAGGAAGGGAACTCCGCTTGCCTGTCGAGGTGTTCAGGGGGTCTCAGGCCCCTTGTTCAGCTGTGTGTGGAACCTGCGGGTGTTTCCGGACGATGCACGACGGTGACAGTGCCCCTTCGTGTTGTGCCTTCACCCACTGGGTTGCCTTCGAAGAGGTGTCCGGGCCTCGGGTTCTTTTCAAGAGCGGACAGGGAAATCGGGGTCTTTCGGCATGTGGGACCACCCACGGGGCTAGTCTCAAATTTCCTAGTGAGGCCGGCTACATCCTGAGGTATGCCGGGAAGGCCGGGGAGCCTTCCAGACAACGCAGGGGGATCGACTCTCCTGTCGCCATCAGGAGGGGAGAAGGGGCTCAGATGAAGTGGGGCCAGAACCCTCGGTGTTACCCTCGAGGGAACCCGGCGTGTCGAGGAACTTTTGGGGGTCGCATGAAGGCTGTCAGGGACCGTTTCACCCTTCAGGGAGGAACAGGGGACTTCCCTTCATACGCCGTCGCGGGCAAGGGCGTCATCTTGCGAAGACGTGGGAACCACGTGGTTTTTCTCGAGTTGCGGCGGATTCTTGAGTTACGACGGGGATCTCAGGCTTCCTCTTGGGTTGGCCCTGCGAAGCCCAATCTTCCCCTCGAGTTGCGAGGGAAAGCTGGGGGTTGCGCTCGAGTCACTTTAGGGCCCAAGACACCTCATCTAGGCGTGTGTCCGGGAACTAATATTCCTCTCCAGGGATGGCAGGGATCTCGGGGTTGCGTTCCAGGTTACCCCGGGGAGTCAGGGCTCGTCTCGAGGGGAAGCCAAGGACTCCGCTCTCCCCTTGAGTCGCGACCCGGATCTCTTGGAGCCCCCTGAGCGGCCTCAAGGGAGTCCAGACTCCTCTTCCGTTTGGAGAGAGGACCCGGGATTGCTCTGCAGGCCATGCAGGAACAGAAGGCCCTCAGCTCGCGAGGACGGGGGCGTCTCAGGGGTTTCCTCGAGCTGCGGCGCCCGTGGGGGTTTTCTCCCGAGGCACGACGAGGATCTCAGGGAGCCTCCCGTGCGGCGCCAGGGAAGTCAGATCTCCATGCGCATGGCGAGGGGGAGCGCGTCATGGCTCTCGAGTCACGGGAGGGGACTAGGGCCTGGAGACGCGTTGAAGAAGGACTCTCGAGGTCTTTCTCGGGGGGGGGCGGGAAACCCTGGGTTCCATCGACTTGTGCCAGTGACCTCAGGAAGCTTCTCAGCGTGCCTCTGAGAAGTCAGGGTCACTGTGGAGTTGGGAGGGGCCTCTCGGAACTCCACTGGGTTTGGTGCAATGGAAGAGGGCCTCATGACAAGTTGAGGCAGGAACCACAGGGTTCCTCTCCTGGCTTCGAATGCGCCGGATCTGACTCGGATCGCAGAGTCCCTGCAGAGTTGGGACAGGAGAGTCAGGCCTCGTCTTGTGTGGAGGAATGGAACTCCGCTTGACTCTCGCGTTGTTCATGGGGTGACAGGCCACTTGTCGATTTGTATGTGGAACTTGCGGGTTTTCCTGGACGATGCACTGGGGTGTCACTGCCCCTTCGTGTTGTGCCTTGTTCCACAGGATTGCCTTCGAGTTGGGTTCTGCCATCGGGTTCTTTTCAAGAGCGGACCAGGGAATCGGGGTCTTTTGGCATGCCGCACCACCCACGAGGCTATGTCTCGAATTTCGTCGTGAGACTGGCCTCATCTTGATGTGCACCAGGAAGGTCGGGAACGCCTTCCAGACAAAGCAGGGGAATCGAACCTCCTGTCGCGATCAAGAGGGGAGAAGAGTCTCAGATGAAGTGGTGCCGGGAACCTCGGTGTTCTCCTCAAGTGAGACTGGTATGTCGGGGAACTTTTGGGGTCGCATCAAGGGTTCCAAGTAACTTTTCGCTCTTCAATACGGAACGTGGGACTTCTCTTGAGACGCTGTAGGGGGCAAGGGCCTCATCTTGGGATGACGGGGGAACCACGTGGCGTTTCTCGAGTTGTGGCGGGATTCTCGAGTTTCGACGGGGAATACAGTCTTCCTCATGTGTTGGGCCAGGGAAGTCCTATCTTCCATTCGAGTTTAAAGGGAGAGCTGGGGATTGCTCTCGAGTCACTGCAGGGCAAAATAGACCTCATCTAGGCTTGTGTCCAGGACTTAATGCTCGTCCCTAGGGGAGACAGGGATCTTGGGGTTGCATACCAGACTCACCCGGGGAATCAGGCCTCGTCTCGAAGGGAAGCAAAGAACTCCGCTGTCCTTTTGAGTCGCGATGGGTATCTCTTGGAGCCCACTGTGTGCCCTAAAGGGAGTCAAGCCTCCTGTGCTGTTTGGATAGAGGACTCGGGATTCCTCTCCAGGCCATGCAGGAAAAGAAGGCCCTCATCTCGCGATGATGGCGGCGTCTCGTGGGTTTTCTAGACTGCTGCGCTAGTGCCGGGTTTCTGACGAGGTACGAGAGGGAGCTCAGGGAGCCTCTCGTGTGGCGCCAGGGAAGTCAGGTCCCCATGAGATGGCTAGGGGGAGCTCATCATTGCTCTCGAGTCATGGTAGGGTAATCGGGCCTCAAGACGGGTTGAAGAAGGACTCTCGAGGTCTTTCTCGGATCACTGCATAAATCCCAGGGTTCCCTTGACTTGTGCCTGCGACCTCAGGGAGCTTCTCAGAGTGCCTCTGAGAAGTCAGGGATACTGTGCAGTTTGGAGGGACCTCTTGAGACTCCTCTGCATTTGGTGGAATGTAAGAGGGACTCATCTCGAGTTGAAGCAGGAATCTCAGTGTTCGTCTCCATTTCTGACTCAGATCGCAAGGTCCCTGCATGTTGGTACAGGAGAGTCAGGCCTCGTCTTTTCTGGAGGATGGGACTCCTCTTGCCTCTCGAGTTGTTCTCGAGGTGACAGGCCACTTGTCGAGCTGTGTGTGTAACCTGCCCGTTTTTCCGGATGATGCACAGGTGTGTTAGTGCCCCTTCGTGTTGTACCTTCATACTCAAGGCTGCCTTCCAAGAGGTGTCCGAGCATCGGATTCTTATCAAGAGCGGACCGGGAAATTGGAGTCTTTCAGCAAGTGGCACCATCCACAAAGCTACGTATCGAATTTCCCCATGAGACCGGCCTCATCCTGAGTTGTGCAGGGAAGGTCGGGCCCCCTTGCAGACAAAGCAGGGGAATCGACCCACGGGTCACGATCAGGAGGGGAGAAGGGGCTTAAATGAAGTGGTGCCGGGAACCTCGGTGTTCCCCTTGAGTGAGACCGGCGTGTTGGGGGACTTTTGGGGTCGCATCAAGGGTGCCAAGTACCGTTTCGCATTTCAAGACGGAACCTGGGACATCTTTTGAAACGCTGTAGCGGGCAAGGGCCTCATCTTGCGATGACGGGAGAACCACGTGGTTTTGCTCGAGTTGCGGCGGGATTCTCGAGTTATGACCGGGAATTTAGGCTTCCTCTTGTTGGCCTTGAAATCCAATCTTCCATTCGGGTTGCGAGGGGGAGCTGGGGATTGCGCTAGAGTCACTGCAGGGCAAAAGAGACCTAATCTAGGCTTGTGTCCAGGATCTAACGTTGCTCTCCAGGGGCGACAGGGATCTCGGGTTTGCATTCCAGACTCATCCGGGGAGTCAGTTCTCACCTCGAGGGTAAGTAAATAATTCCGCTCTCATCTCGAGTCGCGATGGGTATCTCTTGGAGCCCACTGTGTGTACTAAAGGGAGTCAAGCCTCCTGTGGAGTTTGGAGAGAGGACTCGGGATTGGACTCCAGGCCATGCAGGAAAAGAAGGCCCTCATCTCGAGATGACGGTGGCGTCTCGTGGGTTTTCTCGACCTGCGGCGCCAGTGTGGGGTGTCTCATGAAGTACCATGGGGATCTCAGGGAGCCTCTTGTATGGCGCCAGGAAAATCCAGTATTCCATTCGAGTTGCAAGTTAGAACTGGGGATTGCTCTCCAGTCACTGCAGGGCAAAATAGACCTCATCTACGCTTGTGTCCAGGACCTAGTGTTCCACTACTGGGCCAACAGGGATCTCAGGGTTGCATTCTCGACTCACCCGGAGAGTCAGGCCTCGTCTTGAGGGGAAAAAAAGGACTCCGCTCTCCTGTCGAGTCGCGACGGGTATCTCTTGGAGCCCACTGCGTGGCGTAAAGGGAGTGAAGCCTCCTATGGAGTTTGGAGATGACTCGGGATTGTTTTCCTGGCCATGCAGGAAAAAAGGCCCTCATCTCGCGATGATGGGGGCATCTCGTGGGTTTTCTCCAGCTGCGGCGCCAGTATCAGATTTCTCACGAGGTACAACGGGGAGCTCAGAGAGCCTCTCGTGTGGTGCTAGGGACGTCAGGTCTCCGTGCGTGTGGTGAAGGGGAGTGCGTGATTGCTCTCGAGTCATAGTAGGCGAATCGGGCCTCAAGACACATTGAAGAAGGACTCTTGAGGTCTTTCTCGGGTTGCGGCAGGGAACCCTGGGTTCCCTTGATTTGTGTCGGTGACCTCAGGCAACTTCTCAGGGTGCCTCTGAGAATTCAGGGACACTGTGGATTTGGGAGGGGCCTTTCGTTACTCAACTGGGTTTGGTGCAATCGAAGAGGGCCTCATCTCGAATGGAGGCAGGAACCTCAGGGGTCCTCTCCATATCTGACTCGGGTCGCAGGGTACCTGCAGAGTATGGACAAGAGAGTCACGCCTCGTCTTCCGTGGAGGAATGGATTTCCCCTTGCCTTTCGAGTTGTTCACGGAGTGACAGGCCACTTGTTGAGCTGAGTGTGGAACCTGCAGGTTTTTCCGGACGATGCACGGGGGTGTCAGTGCCCCTTCGTGTTGTGCCTTCATCCACAGGGTTGCCTTCAAAGAGGTTTCCGGGCATCGGGTTCTTTTCAAGAGCGTACCGGAAAATTGGGGTCTTTCAGCATGTGGTACCACCCACGAGGCTACGTCTCGAATTTCCTCGGGAGACCGGCCTCATCCTGAGGTGCGCCGGGAAGGTCGGGAACCCCTTGCAGACAAAGCAGGGGAATCGACCCACCGCTCGCGATCAGAAGGGGAGAAGGGGCTCAGATGAAGTGGTGCCGGGAACCTCAGTGGTCCCCTCGAGTGAGACCGGTATGTCACGGCACTTTTGAGGTCGCATCAAGGGTGCCAAGTACAGTTTCGCACTTCAAGATGGAACGTGGGAATTCTCTGGAGATGCTGTAGCGGGCAAGGGCCTCATATTGCGATGACGAGGGAAACACGTGGTTTTTCTCGAGTTGAGGCGGGATTCTCGAGTTACAACGGGGAATTCAGGCTTCCTCTTGTGTTGGCCCAGGAAGTCCAATCTTCCATTCAACTTGTCAGAGAGAGCTGGGGGTTGCTCTCGAGTCACTTCAGGGCAAAGAGTCCTCATCTAGGCTTGGGTCCAGGACGTAATGTTCCTCTCCAGGGGCGACAGGGATATCGGGGTCGCATTCCAGTCTCACCCGGTGGGTCACACCTCGTCTCGAGTGGAAGGAAGCAAAGGACTCCACTATCCTCTCGAGTCGGGACGCGTAACTCTTGGAGCCCAATGAGTGGCCTAAAGGGAGTCAAGCGTCCTGTGTAGCTTGGACAGAAGGTTCACGCTTGATCTGCATACCATGCAGTTAAAGATGGCCCTCCTCTCGTGATGACGGGGGCGTCTCATGGGTTTTCTCGAGCTGCGGCGCCAGTGTGGGGTTTCTCACGAGATATGATGGGGAGTTCAGGGAGCCTCTCATGCGGCGCCAGAGAAGCCTGACTCCATGCGTGTGGCCAGGCAGATCGCGTCATTGCTCTCGAGTCATGGGAGGGACTAGGGCCTCAAGAGGCATTTAAGAAGGACTCTCAAGGTCTTTCTTGGGTTGGGGCGGGAAACACTCGTTTCCCTCGACCTCTACAGGGGACCTTAGGGAACTTCCCAGGTGCCTCTGAGAGGTGAGGGATACTGAGGAGTTAGAGGGGCCTCTCGGGACTCCACTAGGTTTGACGAAATGAAAGAGGGCCTCATCTCGATTGGAGGCAGGAACCTCAGGCTTCCTCTCCATTTCTGACTCCGACCGCAGGGTCCCTGCAGAGTTGGGACAGGAGAGTCAGGCCTCGTCTGAGTAACGGAACTCTGCTTGCCTCTTGAGCCGTTCAGGGGGTCTCAGGGCCCTTGACAAGCTGTGTGTGGAACCTGCGGGTGTTTCCAGAAGATGCATGGGGGTGTCAGTGCCCCTTCGTTTGGTGCCTTCCCCCACAGGGTTTCCTTCAAAGAGGTGTCCGGGCATCGGGTTCATTTCAAGAGCGGACCGGGAAATCGGGGTCATTCGGCATGTGGCACCACCCACGTGGCTCATCTCGAATTTCCTCGTGAGACCAGCATCATCCTGAGGTGCGCCGGGAAGGCCGGGAACACCTTCCACACAAAGTAGGGGAATCGATTCTCCTGTCGCGATCAGGAGGGGAGATGGGGCTCAGATGAAGTGGGGCCGGGACCCTCGGTGTTCCACTCGAGGGAACCCGGCGTTTCAGGGAACTTTAGGGGTCGCATCAAGGGAGCCAAGTACCGTTTCCCACTTCAGGACGGAACATGGGACTTCCCTGGAGATGCTGTAGCGGGCAAGGGCCTCATCCTGTGAAGACGTTGGAACCACGTCGTTTTTCTCGAGTTGCATTGGGATTCTCAAAAACGACAGGAATTTCAGGCTTCCTCTTGGGTTGGCCCTGGGAAGCCCAATCTTCAGTTCGAGTTGCGATGGAAAGCTGGGGGTTCTGCTCGAGTCACTACAGGGCCAAAGAGACCTCATCGAGGCGTGTGTCCAGGACCTAATATTCCTCTCAAGGGAAGACAGGGATCACGGGTTTCCATTCCAGACTCCCCCGGGGGGTCAGGACTCGCCTGGAGGGGAAGCAAAGACTCCGCTTTCCTCTCAAGTCGCGACACGGATCTCTTGGAGCCCACTGAGTGGACTCAAGGGTGTCGAGCCTCCTCTTCAGTTTGGAGAGAGGACTCGGGATTGCTCTCCAGGCCAGGCAAGAAAAGAAGGCCCTCATCTCGCGATGACGGGGGCGTCTCATGGGTTTCCTCAGGCTGCTGCGCCCATGGGGGTTTTCTCACGAGGCACGATGAGGACCTCAGGGAGCCTCTCGTGCGGCGCCAGGCAAGTCAGGTCTCCATGCGCATGGCGAGGGGGAGCTGGTCATCACTCTCGAGTCATGGGAAACGGCTAGGTCCTCAAGAGGCGTTGAAGAAGGACTCTCGAGGTCTTTCTCGGGTTGCGGCGGGAAACCCTCGTTTCCCTCGACTTCTGCAGGGGACCTTAGGGAACTTCCCACGGTGCCTCTGAGAGGTGAGGGATGCTGTGTAGTTGGCAGGGCCTCTCGGGACTCTGCTGGGTTTGGCGCAATGGAAGAGGGCCTCATCTCGAGGGGAGGCAGGAACCTCAGGCTTCCTCTCGGATTCGGACTCCGACTGCACGGTCCCTGCAGTGTTGGGACAGGAGAGTCATGCCTCGTCTTGTCTGAGGAATGGAATTCTGGTTGCCTCTCGAGTTGTTCCGGGAGTCTCAGGCCCCTTGTCGAGCTGTGTGTAGACCCTGCAGGTTTTTCCGGATGATGCACGGGGGTGTCAGTGCCCCTTCGTGTTGTGCCTTCACCCACAGGGTTGCCTTCGAAGAGGTGTCCGGGCATCGGGTTCTTATCAAGAGCGGACCGGAAAATCGGAGTCGTTCGGCACGTGGCACCTCACATGTGGCTACTCTCGAATTTCCTCCTGAGACTGGCCTCATCCTGAGGTGCGCCGGGAAGGCTGGGAACCCCTTCCAGACCACGCAGGGGAATCGACTCTCCTGTCGTGATCAGGAGGGGAGAAGGGGCTCAGATGAAGTGGTGCCGGGACCCTCGGTGTTCCCCTCGAGGGAACCCAGCGTGTTGGGGAACTTTTGCGGTCGCATCAAGGGTGTCAAGTACCGTGTCGCCCTTCAGGGCTGAACATGGGACTTCCCTGGAGACACCGGGAACTTCGGTGTTCCCCTGGAGTGAGACCGGTATGTTGGGGAACTTTGGGGTCACATCAAGGGTGCCAAGTAGCATTTCGAACTTTAAGATGGAACGTGGGACTTCTCTTGAGACTCTAGCTGGCAAGGGCCTCATATTGCAATGAAGGGGGAACCACATGGTTTTTAAGACTTGAGGCTGAATTCTCGAATTACGATGGGAAATTCAGACTTCCTCTTGTGTTGACCGTGGGAAGACCAATCTTCCATTCAAATTGTGAGGGAGAGATGGAGGTTGCTCGAGTCACTGTAGGGCAAAATAGACCTCATCTAGGCTTGTGTCTAGGACATAATGTTCCACTCCAGGGGCGACATGGATCTCGGGGTTGCATTCCAAACTCACCCGGGGAGTCAGGCCTCGTCTCCAGGGAAGCAAAGGACTCCGCTCTCCTCTCGAGTCGCACCGGGTATTTCTTGGACCCAACTGAGTGGCCTAAAGGGAGTCAATACTCCTGTGAAGTTTGGAGAGAGGACCAGGAATTGCTCTCCAGGTCAGGCAGGAAAAGAAGGCCCCCATCTCTCCTTGACGGGGGCATCTTGTGGTTTTTCTCGAACTGCGGCGCCAGTGTGGGTTTTCTCACGAGGTACGATGGGGTACTCAGGGAGCCTCTTGTGTGGTACTAGGGAAGTCAGTTTTCCTGCTTGTGGCGAGGGGAGCGCGTCCTTGCTCTGGAGTCATGGTAGGGGAATCGGGCATCAAGAGACGTTGAAAAAGGACTCTCCAAGTCTTTCTCGGGTTACTTCAGGAAACTCTGGGTTCCCTCGACTTGTGCCAGTGACCTCAGGTAGCTTCTCACGGAGCCTCTGAGAGTTCAGGGATACTGTGGTGTTGGGAGGGGCCTCTCAGTACACCACTGAGTTTGGTTCAATGGAAGGGGGCCTCTTCTCTAGTTGAGGCAGGAACCTCAGGGTTCCTCTCCATTTCTGACTCCAATTGCAGGGTCCCTGAAGAGTTGGGACAGGAGAGTAAGGCCTCGTCTTGTGTGAAGGAATGCAACTTCACTTGCCTCTCGAGTTGTTCACGAGGTGACAGTCCACATTTGGAGCTGTGAGTGGAATCTGCGGGTTTTTCCAGACGATGCATGGGGATGTCAGTGTCCCTTCGTGTTGTGCCTTCATCCACAGGGTTGCCTTCGAAGAGATGTCCGTGCGTCAGGTTCTTATCTAGAGTGGACCGGGAATTCGGGATCTTTCAGCATATGGCACCAACCATGAGGCTACTTTTCGAATTTCCTCATGAGACCGGCCTCATCCGGAGGTTCGCGGGGAACGTCGGGAACCCCTTGCAGACAAAACATGGGAATCGACCCTTCTGTCGCGATCAGGAGGGGTGAAGGGGCTCACAGGAAGTGGTGCCGTGAACTTTGGTGTTTCCCTCGAGTGAGACCGGTATGTCAGGGAACTTTGGGGGTCGCATCAAGGGTGCCAAGTACCGTTTTGTACTTCAGGATGGAACGTGGGACTTCTCTTGATACGCTGTAGCGGCCAAGGGCCTCATCTTGCGATGACGGGGGAGTCACGTGGTTTTTCTCGAGTTGCGGCGGGATTCTCGAGTTACGACGGGGATTTCAGGCTTCCTCTTGTGTTGGGCCAGGGAAGTCCAATCATCCATTCGAGTTGCGAGGGAGAGCTGGGGGTTGCGCTCGAGTCACTGCAGGGCAAAGGAGACCTCATCTAGGCTTGTGTCCAGGACCTAATGTTCCTCTCCAAGGGCCACAGGGATCTCAGGTTTGCATTCCAGACTCACCCAGGGAGTCAGGCTAATGTCGAAGGGAAGCAAAGGACTCCGCTCTCCTTTTGAGTCGCGACGGGCACCTCTTGGAGCCCACTTTGTGGCCTAAAGGGAGTCAAGCCTCCTGTGAAGTTTGGAGAGAGGACTTGGGACTGCTCTCCAGGCCATGCAGGAAAAGATGGCCCTCATCTTGCGATGACGGAGGGATCTTGTGGGTTTTCTCGAGCTGCGGCGCCAGTGTGGGGTTTCTCACGAGGTATGACGGGGAGCTCAGGGAGCCTCTCATGTGGCCCCAGGGAAGTCAGGTGTCCATGCGCATGGCGAGGGGGAGCGTGTCATTGCTCTCGAGCTATGGTAGGGGAATCTGACCTCAAGACACATTGAAGAAGGACTCTCGAGGTCTTTCTTCGGTTGTGGCAGGAAACCCTTATTTCCCTCGACTTTTGCCGGTGGCCTCAAGGAGCTTCTCAGAATGCCTATGAGAAGTCAGGGATACTGTGGAGATGGGAGGGGACTCTCGGGACTCCACTGGGTTTGTTTTAATGGAAGAGGGCCTCATCTCGGGTTGAGGCAGGAACCTCAGGTTTCCTCTCCATTTCTGACTCAGATCGAAGCGTGCCTGCAGAGTTGGGATTGGATACTCAGGCCTCGTCTTGTCTGAGGAAGGGGACTCCGCTTTCCTCTCTCATTGTTTAAGGGGTGACAGGCCAGTTGTGGAGCTGTATGTGGATCCTGCGGGGTTTTCCGGACGATGAACAGGGTTGCCAGTGCCCCCTCGTGTAGTGCCTTCATCCACAGCTTTGCCTTAGAAGAGGTGTCCGGGCATCGGGTTCTTATCAAGAGCAAGACCGAGAAATCGGGGTCTTTTGGCACGTGGCACCAACACGAGGCTACGTCTTGAATTTCTTCGTGAGACTGGCCTCATCCTGAGGTGCGCCATGAAGGTCGGGAACCCCTTCTAGACAAAGCAGGGGGATCGACCTTCCTGCCGTGATCAGGAGCGGAGAAGGGGCTCAAATGAAGTGGTGCCAGGAACTTCGGTGTTCCCTTGGAGTGAGACCGGTATATTGGGGAACTTTTGGGGTCGCATCAGGGGTGCCAAGTAGCATCTCGAACTTTATGACGAAACATGGGACTTCTCTTGAGACTCTGTAGCGGGCAAAGGCCTCATATTGCGATGAATGGGGAACCACGTGGTTTTTAAGAGTTGCGGTGGGATTCTCGAGTTACAACGGGAAATTCAGACTTCCTCTTGTGTTGGCCCAATGAAGACCAATCTTCCATTCGAATTGCGAGGGAGAGATGGGTGTTGCTCTCGAGTCACTGTAGGGCAAAATAGACCTCATCTAGGCTTTTGTCCAGGACATAATGTTCCTCTCCAGGGACAACAGGGATCTCGGGGTTGCATTCCAGACTCACCCGAGGTAAGGCCTCGTCTCGAGGGGAAACAAAGTACTCTGCTTTCCTCTCAAGTCGCGACAGGTATCTCTTGGAGCCCACTGAGTGGCCTAAAGGGAGGAAAGCCTCCTGCGAAGTTTGGAGAAAAGACCAGGGATTGCTCTCCAGGTCAGGCAGGAAAAGAAGTCCCCAATCTCGCGATGACGGTGGGTTTTCCCGAGCTGCGGCGCCAGTGTGGGGTTTCTCACGAGGTATGACGGGGAGCTCAGGGAGCCTCTCATGTGGCGCCAGGGAAGTCAGGTGTCCATGCGCATGGCGAGGGGGAGCGTGTCATTGCTCTCGAGTCATGGTAGGGGAATCCGTCCTCAAGACGCATTGAAGAAGGACTCTTGAGGTCTTTCTCGGGTTGCGGCAGGATACCCTGTGTTCCCTCGACTTGTGCCGGTGACCTCAGGGAGTTGCTCAGGGTGCCTCTGAGAAGACACTGATACTGTGGAGTTGGGAGGGGCCTCTCGGGACTCCACTGGGTGTGGTATAATACAAGAGGGCCTCATCTCGTGTTGAGGAAGGAACCTCAGGGTTCCTCTCCATTTCAGACTCCGATCTCAGGATTCCTGCAGAGTTGGGACAGGAGAGTCAGGCCTCGTATTCTGTGGAGAAATGAAACTTAGCTTGCCTCTCGAGTTGTTCACGAGGTAACAGGTCACTTGTAGAGCTGTATGTGGAACCTGCAGAATTTTCCAAAAGATGCACGGGTGTTCAGGGTCCCTCCTTGTTGTGCCTTCATCCTACGGGAGGCATTCCAAGACGTGTACGGGCATCAGGTTCTTATTAATAGCTGACCGGGAAATGGGGTCTTTCCGCATGTGGCACCACCCACGAGGCTACATCTCCAATTTCCTCGTGAGACAGGCCTCATCCTGATGTGCGCTGGGAAGATCGGTAACCCCTTCCACACAAAGCAGGAGAAAAGACACTCCTGTTGCAATCAGGAGGGGAGAAGGGGCTCAAATGATGTGGTGCGGGGAACATGGGTGTTACCCTCGAGTGAGGCCTGTAGTTGGGGAACTTTGGGGGTGCCATCATGGGTGCCAAGTACCGTTTTGCACTTCAGTAGGAACGTGGGACTTCTTTTGAGACGCTGTGGCGGGCAAGGGCCTCATGCTGCGAAGACGATGGAACCACGTGGTTTTTCTCGAGTTGCGGCGGGATTCTCGAGTTACGACGTGGATTTCAGGCGTCCTCTTGTGTTGGCCCTGGGAAGCCCAAACATCCCTTCGAGTTGCGAGGGAAAGCTGGATGTTGTGCTCGAACCACTGCAAGGCCAAAGAGACCTCATCAAGGCGTGTGTCCAGGACCTAATAGTCCTCTCAAGGGAAGACAAGGATCTCGGGATTGCACTCCAGACTCCCCCGGGGAGTCAGGCCTCGCCTAGAGGGGAAGCAAAGGACTGCGCTCTCCTCTAGAGCCCCGACGCGGATCTCTTGGAGCCCACTAAGTCGCCTCAAGGGAGTCCAGCCTCCTCTTCCGTTTGGAGAGAGGACCCGGAATTGCTCTCCAGGCCATGCAGGAAAAGAAGGCCCTCAGCTCGCGAGGACGGGGGCTTCTCAGGGGTTTCCTCGAGCTGCGGCGCCCGTGGGGGTTTTCTCCCGAGGCACGACGAGGACCTCAGGGAGCCTCTCGTGCGGCGCCAGGGAAGTCAGGTCTCCATGCGCGTGGCGAGGGGGAGCGCGTCCTGGCTCTCGAGTCACGGGAGGGGACTAGGGCCTCGAGACGCGTTGAAGAAGGACTCTCGAGGTCTTTCTCAGGGGGCGGCGGGAAACCCTCGTGTCCCTCGCCTTCTGCCGGGGACCTTAGGGAACTTCCCAGGGTGCCTCTGAGAGGCGAGGGATCCTGTGGAGGTGGCGGGGCCCCTCGGGACTCCGCTGGGTCTGGCGCAACGAAGAGGACCTCACCTCGAGGGGAGGCAGGAACCTCAGGCTTCCTCTCCGTTTCGGACTCCGACCGCAGGGTCCCTGCAGAGTTGGCACAGGAGAGTCAGGCCTCGTCTTGTCTGAGGAAGGGAACCCCGCTGGCCTCTCGAGTTGCTCAGGGGGTCTCAGGCCCCTCGTCGAGCTGTGTGTGGAACCCGCGGGACTTTGCGGACGATGCACGGGGGTGGCAGTGCCCCTTCGTGTTGTGCCTTCCCCCACAGGGTTGCCTTCGAAGAGGGGTCCGGGCCTCGGGTCCTTCTCAAGGGCGGACCGGGGAATCGGGGGCGTTCGGCATGTGTCCCCACCCACGTGGCTCGTCTCGAATTTCCTCGTGAGACCGGCCTCATCCTGAGGTGCGCCGGGAAGGCCGGGAACCCCTTCCAGACCACGCAGGGGAATCGCCTCTCCTGTCGCGATCAGGAGGGGAGAAGGGGCTCAGAGGAAGCGGTGCCGGCACCCTCGGTGTTCCCCTCGAGGGAACCCGGCGTGTCGGGGGACTTTTGGGGGTCGCAGGAAGGCTGTCACGGACCGTTTCGCCCTTCAGGGCGGAACAGGGGACTTCCCTTGAGACGCCGTGGCGGGCAAGGGCCTCATCTTGCCAAGAGGTGGGAACCACGTGGTTTTTCTCGAGTTGCGGCGGGATTCTCGAGTTACGACGGGGATCTCAGCCTTCCCCTTGGGTTGGCCCTGGGAAGCCCAATCTTCCCCTCAGGTTGCGAGGGAAAGCTGGGGGTTGCGCTCGAGTCACTGCAGGGCCGAAGGGACCTCACCTAGGCGTGTGTCCGGGACCTCATATTCCTCTCCAGGGAAGGCAGGGATCTCGGGGTTGCATTCCAGGCTCCCCCGGGGAGTCAGGCCTCGTCTCGAGGGGAAGCCAAGGACTCCGCTCTCCTCTCGAGTCGCTACGCGGGGCTCTTGGAGCCCCCTGAGCGGCCTCAAGGGAGTCCAGCCTCCTCTTCCGTTTGGAGAGAGGACCCGGGATTGCTCTCCAGGCCATGCAGGAAAAGAAGGCCCTCAGCTCGCGAGGACGGGGGCGTCTCAGGGGTTTCCTCGAGCTGCGGCGCCCGTGGGGATTTTCTCCCGAGGCACGACGAGGATCTCAGGGAGCCTCTCGTGCGGCGCCAGGGAAGTCAGGTCTCCATGCGCGTGGCGAGGGGGAGCGCGTCCTGGCTCTCGAGTCACGGGAGGGGACTAGGGCCTCGAGACGCGCTGAAGAAGGACTCTCGAGTTCTTCCTCGGGGGGCGGCGGGAAACCCTCGTGTCCCTCGCCTTCTGCCGGGGACCTTAGGGAACTTCCCAGGGTGCCTCTGAGAGGCGAGGGATCCTGTGGAGGTGGCGGGGCCCCTCGGGACTCCGCTGGGTCTGGCGCAACGGAAGAGGGCCTCACCTCGAGGGGAGGCAGGAACCTCAGGCTTCCTCTCCGTTTCGGACTCCGACCGCAGGGTTCCTGCAGAGTTGGGACAGGGGAGTCAGGCCTCGTCTTGTCTGAGGAAGGGAACCCCGCTGGCCTCTCGAGTTGCTCAGGGGGTCTGAGGCCCCTCGTCGAGCTGTGTGTGGAACCCGTGGGTCTTTGCGGACGATGCACGGGGGTGGCAGTGCCCCTTCGTGTTGTGCCTTCCCCCACAGGGTTGCCTTCGAAGAGGGGTCCGGGCCTGGGGTCCTTCTCAAGGGCGGACCGGGGAATCGGGGGCGTTCGGCATGTGGCCCCACCCACGTGGCTCGTCTCGAATTTCCTCGTGAGACCGGCCTCATCCTGAGGTGCGCCGTGAAGGCCGGGAACCCCTTCCAGACCACGCAGGGGAATCGCCTCTCCTGTCGCGGTCAGGAGGGGAGAAGGGGCTCAGAGGAAGCGGTGCCGGGACCCTCGGTGTTCCCCTCGAGGGAACCCGGCGTGTCGGGGGACTTTTGGGGGTCGCACGAAGGCTGTCAGGGACCGATTCGCCCTTCAGGGCGGAACAGGGGACTTCCATTGAGACGCCGTGGCGGGCAAGGGCCTCATCTTGCCAAGAGGTGGGAACCACGTGGTTTTTCTCGAGTTGCGGCGGGATTCTCGAGTTACGACGGGGATCTCAGCCTTCCCCTTGGGTTGGCCCTGGGAAGCCCAATCTTCTCCTCGGGTTGCGAGGGAAAGCTGGGGGTAGCGCTCGAGTCACTGCAGGGCCGAAGAGACCTCACCTAGGCGTGTGTCCGGGACCTAATATTCCTCTCCAGGGAAGGCAGGGATCTCGGGGTTGCATTCCAGGCTCCCCCGGGGAGTCAGGCCTCGTCTCGAGGGGAAGCCAAGGACTCCGCTCTCCTCTCGAGTCGCGACGCGGGTCTCTTGGAGCCCCCTGAGCGGCCTCAAGGGAGTCCAGCCTCCTCTTCCGTTTGGAGAGAGGACCCGGGATTGCTCTCCAGGCCATGCAGGAAAAGAAGGCCCTCAGCTCGCGAGGACGGGGGCGTCTCAGGGGTTTCCTCGAGCTGCGGCGCCCGTGGGGATTTTCTCCCGAGGCACGACGAGGATCTCAGGGAGCCTCTCGTGCGGCGCCAGGGAAGTCAGGTCTCCATGCGCGTGGCGAGGGGGAGCGCGTCCTGGCTCTCGAGTCACGGAAGGGGACTAGGGCCTCGAGACGCGTTGAAGAAGGACTCTCGAGGTCTTCCTCGGGGGGCGGCGGGAAACCCTCGTGTCCCTCGCCTTCTGCCGGGGACCTTAGGGAACTTCCCGGGGTGCCTCTGAGAGGCGAGGGATCGTGTGGAGGTGGCGGGGCCCCTCGGGACTCCGCTGGGTCTGGCGCAACGGAAGAGGGCCTCACCTCGAGGGGAGGCAGGAACCTCAGGCTTCCTCTCCGTTTCGGACTCCGACCGCAGGGTCCCTGCAGAGTTGGCACAGGAGAGTCAGGCCTCGTCTTGTCTGAGGAAGGGAACCCCGCTGGCCTCTCGAGTTGCTCAGGGGGCCTCAGGCCCCTCGTCGAGCTGTGTGTGGAACCCGCGGGTCTTTGCGGACGATGCACGGGGGTGGCAGTGCCCCTTAGTGTTGTGCCTTCACCCACAGGGTTGCCTTCGAAGAGGGGTCCGGGCCTGGGGTCCTTCTCAAGGGCGGACCGGGGAATCGGGTGCGTTCGGCATGTGGCCCCACCCACATGGCTCGTCTCGAATTTCCTCGTGAGACCGGCCTCATCCTGAGGTGCGCAGGGAAGGCCGGGAACCCCTTCCAGACCACGCAGGGGAATCGCCTCTCCTGTCGCGATCAGGAGGGGAGAAGGGGCTCAGAGGAAGCGGTGCCGGGACCCTCGGTGTTCCCCTCGAGGGAACCCGGCGTGTCGGGGGACTTTTGGGGGTCGCAGGAAGGCTGTCAGGGACCGTTTCGCCCTTCAGGGCGGAACAGGGGACTTCCCTTGAGACGGCGTCGCGGGCAAGGGCCTCATCTTGCCAAGAGGTGGGAACCACGTGGTTTTTCTCGAGTTGCGGCGGGATTCTCGAGTTACGACGGGGATCTCAGCCTTCCCCTTGGGTTGGCCCTGGGAAGCCCAATCTTCCCCTCGGGTTGCGAGGGAAAGCTGGGGGTTGCGCTCGAGTCACTGCAGGGCCGAAGAGACCTCACCTAGGCGTGTGTCCGGGACCTAATATTCCTCTCCAGGGAAGGCAGGGATCTCGGGGTTGCATTCCAGGCTCCCCCGGGGAGTCAGGCCTCGTCTCGAGGGGAAGCCAAGGACTCCGCTCTCCTCTCGAGTCGCGACGCGGGTCTCTTGGAGCCCCCTGAGCGGCCTCAAGGGAGTCCAGCCTCCTCTTCCGTTTGGAGAGAGGACCCGGGATTGCTCTCCAGGCCATGCAGGAAAAGAAGGCCCTCAGCTCGCGAGGACGGGGGCGTCTCAGGGGTTTCCTCGAGCTGCGGCGCCCGTGGGGGTTTTCTCCCGAGGCACGACGAGGATCTCAGGGAGCCTCTCGTGCGGCGCCAGGGAAGTCAGGTCTCCATGAGCGTGGCGAGGGGGAGCGCGTCCTGGCTCTCGAGTCACGGGAGGGGACTAGGGCCTGGAGACGCGTTGAAGAAGGACTCTCGAGGTCTTCCTCGGGGGGCGGCGGGAAACCCTCGTGTCCCTCGCCTTCTGCCGGGGACCTTAGGGAACTTCCCAGGGTGCCTCTGAGAGGCGAGGGATCCTGTGGAGGTGGCGGGGCCCCTCGGAACTCCGCTGGGTCTGGCGCAACGGAAGAGGGCCTCACCTCGAGGGGAGGCAGGAACCTCAGGCTTCCTCTCCGTTTCGGACTCCGACCGCAGGGTCCCTGCAGAGTTGGCACAGGAGAGTCAGGCCTCGTCTTGTCTGAGGAAGGGAACCCCGCTAGCCTCTCGAGTTGCTCAGGGGGTCTCAGGCCCCTCGTCGAGCTGTGTGTGGCACCCGCCGGTATTTGCAGACGATGCACGGGGGTGGCAGGGCCCCTTCGTGTTGTGCCTTCACCCACAGGGTTGCCTTCGAAGAGGGGTCCGGGCCTCGGGTCCTTCTCAAGGGCGGACCGGGGAATCGGGGGCGTTCGGCATGTGGCCCCATCCACGTGGCTCGTCTCGAATTTCCTCGTGAGACCGGCCTCCTCCTGAGGTGCGCCGGGAAGGCCAGGAACCCCTTCCAGACTACGCAGGGGAATCGCCTCTCCTGTCGCCATCAGGAGGGGAGAAGGGGCTCAGAGGAAGCGGTGCCGGGACCCTCGGTGTTCCCCTCGAGGGAACCCGGCGTGTCGGGGGACTTTTGGGGGTCGCAGGAAGGCTGTCAGGGACCGTTTCGCCCTTCAGGGCGGAACAGGGGACTTCCCTTGAGACGGCGTCGCGGGCAAGGGCCTCATCTTGCCAAGAGGTGGGAACCACGTGGTTTTTCTCGAGTTGCGGCGGGATTCTCGAGTTACGACGGGGATCTCAGCCTTCCCCTTGGGTTGGCCCTGGGAAGCCCAATCTTCCCCTCGGGTTGCGAGGGAAAGCTGGGGCTTGCGCTCGAGTCACTGCAGGGCCGAAGAGACCTCACCTAGGCGTGTGTCCGGGACCTAATATTCCTCTCCAGGGAAGGCAGGGATCTCGGGGTTGCATTCCAGGCTCCCCCAGGGAGTCAGGCCTCGTCTCGAGGGGAAGCCAAGGACTCCGCTCTCCTCTCGAGTCGCGACGCGGGTCTCTTGGAGCCCCCTGAGCGGCCTCAAGGGAGTCCAGCCTCCTCTTCCGTTTGGAGAGAGGACCCGGGATTGCTCTCCAGGCCATGCAGGAAAAGAAGGCCCTCAGCTCGCGAGGACGGGGGCGTCTCAGGGGTTTCCTCGAGCTGCGGCGCCCGTGGGGGTTTTCTCCCGAGGCACGACGAGGATCTCAGGGAGCCTCTCGTGCGGCGCCAGGGAAGTCAGGTCTCCATGCGCGTGGCGAGGGGGAGCGCGTCCTGGCTCTCGAGTCACGGGAGGGGACTAGGGCCTCGAGACGCGTTGAAGAAGGACTCTCGAGGTCTTTCTCGGGGGGCGGCGGGAAACCCTCGTGTCCCTCGCCTTCTGCCGGGGACCTTAGGGAACTTCCCAGGGTGCCTCTGAGAGGCGAGGGATCCTGTGGAGGTGGCGGGGCCCCTCGGGACTCCGCTGGGTCTGGCGCAACGGAAGAGGGCCTCACCTCGAGGGGAGGCAGGAACCTCAGGCTTCCTCTCCGTTTCGGACTCCGACCGCAGGGTCCCTGCAGAGTTGGGACAGGAGAATCAGGCCTCGTCTTGTCTGAGGAAGGGAACCCCGCTGGCCTCTCGAGTTGCTCAGGGGGTCTCAGGCCCCTCGTCGAGCTGTGTGTGGAACCCGCGGGTCTTTGCGGACGATGCACGGGGGTGGCAGTGCCCCTTCGTGTTGTGCCTTCCCCCACAGGGTTGCCTTCGAAGAGGGGTCCGGGCCTCGGGTCCTTCTCAAGGGCGGACCGGGGAATCGGGGGCGTTCGGCATGTGGCCCCACCCACGTGGCTCGTCTCGAATTTCCTCGTGAAACCGGCCTCATCCTGAGGTGCGCCGGGAAGTCCGGGAACCCCTTCCAGACCACGCAGGGGAATCGCCTCTCCTGTCGCGCTCAGGAGGGGAGAAGGGGCTCAGAGGAAGCGGTGCCGGGACCCTCGGTGTTCCCCTCGGGGGACCCCGGCGTGTCGGGGGACTCTTGGGGGTCGCAGGAAGGCTGTCAGGGACCGTTTCCCCCTTCAGGGCCGAACAGGGGACTTCCCTTGAGACGCCGTCGCGGGCAAGGGCCTAATCTTGCCAAGAGGTGGGAACCACGTGGTTTTTCTCGAGTTGCGGCGGCATTCTCGAGTTACGACGGGGATCTCAGCCTTCCCCTTGGGTTGGCCCTGGGAAGCCCAATCTTCCCCCCGGGTTGCGAGGGAAAGCTGGGGGTTGCGCTCGAGTCACTGCAGGGCCGAAGAGACCTCACCTAGGCGTGTGTCCGGGACCTAATATTCCTCTCCAGGGAAGGCAGGGATCTCGGGGTTGCATTCCAGGCTCCCCCGGGGAGTCAGGCCTCGTCTCTAGGGGAAGCCAAGGACTCCGCTCTCCTCTCGAGTCGCGACGCGGGTCTCTTGGACCCCCTGAGCGGCCTCAAGGGAGTCTAGCCTCCTGTTCCGTTTGGAGAGAGGACCCGGGATTGCTCTCCAGGCCATGCAGGAAAAGAAGGCCCTCAGCTCGCGAGGACGGGGGCGTCTCCGGGGTTTCCTCGAGCTGCGGGGCCCATGGGGGTTTTCTCCCGAGGCATGACGAGGATCTCAGGGAGCCTCTCGTGCGGCGCCAGGGAAGTCAGGTCTCCATGAGCGTGGCGAGGGGGAGCGCGTCCTGGCTCTCGAGTCACGGGAGGGGACTAGGGCCTCGGGACGCGTTGAAGAAGGACTCTCGAGGTCTTTCTAGGGGGGCGGCGGGAAACCCTCGGTTCCCTCGCCTTCTTCCGGGGACCTTAGGGAACTTCCCAGGGTGCCTCTGAGAGGCGAGGGATCCTGTGGAGGTGGCGGGGCCCCTCGGGACTCCGCTGGGTCTGGCGCAACGGAAGAGGGCCTCACCTCGAGGGGAGGCAGGAACCTCAGGCTTCCTCTCCGTTTCGGACTCCGACCGCAGGGTCCCTGCAGAGTTGGCACAGGAGAGTCAGGCCTCGTCTTGTCTGAGGAAGGGAACCCCGCTGGCCTCTCGAGTTGCTCAGGGGGTCTCAGGCCCCTCATCGAGCTGTGTGTGGAACCCGCGGGTCTTTGCGTACGATGCCCGGGGGTGGCAGTGCCCCTTCGTGTTGTGCCTTCACCCACAGGGTTGCCTTCGAAGAGGGGTCCGGGCCTCGGGACCTTCTCAAGAGCGGACTGGGGAATCGGGGGTGTTCGGCATGTGGCCCCACCCACGTGGCTCGTCTCGAATTTCCTCGTGAGACCGGCCTCATCCTGAGGTGCGCCGGGAAGGCCGGGAACCCCTTCCAGACCACGCAGGGGAATCGCCTCTCCTGTCGCGATCAGGAGGGTAGAAGGGGCTCAGAGGAAGCGGTGCCGGGACCCTCGGTGTTCCCCTCGGGGGAACCCAGCGTGTCAGGGGACTTTTGGGGGTCGCAGGAAGGCTGTCAGGGACGGTTTCGCCCTTCAGTGCGGAAGAGGGGACTTTCATTGAGACGCCGTGGCGGGCAAGGGCCTCATCTTGCCAAGAGGTGGGAACCACGTGGTTTTTCTCGAGTTGCGGCGGCATTCTCGAGTTACGATGGGGATCTCAGCCTTCCTCTTGGGTTGGCCCTGGGAAGCCCAATCTTCCCCTCGAGTTGCGAGGGAAAGCTGGGGGTTGCGCTCGAGTCATTGCAGGGGCCAACAGACCTCACCTAGGCGTGTGTCCGGGACCTAATATTCCTCTCCAGGATAGGCGGGGATCTCAGGGTTGCATTCCAGCCTCCCCCGGGGAGTCAGGCCTCATCTCGAGGGGAAGCCAAAGACTCCGCTCTCCTCTTGAGTCGCGACGCGGATCTCTTGGAGCCCCCTGAGCGGCTTCAAGGGAGTCCAGCCTCCTCTTCAGTTTGGAGAGAGGACTCGTGATTGGTCTCCAGGCCATGCAGGAAAATAAGGCCCTCATCTCGCGATGACCGGGGTGTCTCATGTGTTTCCTCGAGCTGCCGCGCCAGTGTGGGTTTCCTCACGAGGTACGATGAGGAACTCATGGAGCCTCTCGTGCAGTGCCATGTTAGTCAGGTCTCCATGCGCGTGGCGAGGGGGAGCGTGTCATGGCTCTTGAGTCATGGTAGGGGAATCGCGACTCAACACATTTTGAAGCACTCTCGAGGTCTTTCTCGAGTCACGGCAGAAAACCCAGGGGTCCCTCGACTTGTGCCTGTGACCTCAGGGAGCTTCTTTTTGTGCCTCTGAGAACTCAGGGATACTGTGGAGTTGGTAGGGGCCTCTCGGGACTCCACTGGTTGTGGTGCAATGGAAGAGGGCTTCATCTCGAGTGGACGCAGGAACCTCAGGCTTGCTCTCCGTTTCTGACTCGGAACCCGTGGTCCCTGCATAATAGGGACAAGAGACTCACACCTAGTCTTCTGTTGAGGAATGGACCTTCGTTTGCCTTTCGAGTTGTTTACAGGATGACAGGCCACTTGTCGAAATGTCTGTGGGACCTGCGGGTTTTTCTGGACGATGCACGCGGGTGTCAGTGCCCCTTCGTGTTGTGCCTTCATCCACAGGTTTTCCTTCAAAGAGGTGTGCTGGCATCGGGTTCTTTTCAAGAGTGGACCTTGAAATTGGGGTCTTTCGACATGTGGCACCACCCACGAGGCTATGTCTCGAACTTCCTCATGAGACCGGCCTCATCCTGAGGTGCGCCCTGAAGGTCGGGAACCCCTTGCAGACAGAGAAGGGGAGTCGACCCTCCTGTCACAATCAGGAGAGGAGAAGGGGCTCAGATGAAGTGGTGCCGGGAACCTCGGTGTTCCCCTTGAGTGAGTCTGGTATGTCGCGGAACTTTTGGGGTCGCATCAAGGGTACCAAGTACCGTTTCGCACTTCACGATGGAACGTGGGACTTCTCTTCAGATGCTGTAGCGGACAAAGGGCCTCATCTTGCGATGACGAGGGAAGCACGTGGTTTTTCTCGAGTTGCGTTGGGATTCTCGAGTTACGACGGGGAATTCAGGCTTCCTCTTGTGTTGGCCCAGGAAGTCTAATCTTCCATTCGAGTTGCCAGGGAGAGCTGGGGATTGGGCTCCATTCACTGAAGGGCAAACTAGACCTCATCTAGGCTTGTATCCAGGACTTAATGTTCCTCTCCATAGGCGACAGGGATTTGGGGTTGCATTCCATACTCACCCGGGGAGTCAGGCCTCATCTCGAGGGGAAGCAAAGGACTCCACTCTCTTCTCGAGTCGCGACAGGTATCTCTTGGAGCCCACTGAGTGGTCTTTGCTCTGTAGGAGAGCTCTAGTGTTCATAAGCCTGTACATAAGTGAACACAGACATTCTGTGTGCATGTTGCTGCATACCCAAAATAGGGCCACAAGGAGCCTCATGCTCTCCATGTGGCGCGGAAGCTGTGCAGACACGCAGCAGCTGAAGAATCCAACCAATTGCTCTTTTCTTACCTCTGACAGAGCTCGCATTGCCGTAGCCCTTGGCAGTTTGAAAACACTGGACCCTAACCCCTCTCAAAGTAGGCCTGGGTTCTAGTTCGAATAGAAAGTCAATAGCGGAGCTGAGGACAGGAACGCGGCAGTCATTTATCACAGGCTCCTGCAGCCTGCTACTACAGGGACACTAACGCTAGAAGCTAGGAATGTCTTTGCAAGGTTCTCAAAGGACAAGGGAGAACCTCGACCCTGACTCTAGTATTTCAGTCCCCTGAGCAGATCTGAGGTTCTCCCGCTATAGAAGCTAACCCATTCCTTTCAAATACAGGCTTCCTAACACAGGGCCAGTTGGCTGCTTGCTCTTCCACGAAGCAGGCTTCCTTAACTTGCAAACTGCGAATTCCGCTTAACAGCCTGGAGGAAAAATCGCTTCTTGCAAGATTTTTTTCAGAGGCTGTATCCCCGGAGCTGGGGCCAAGCTAGGGGACCCATACTGGCAAGGGAAGGCAAAACCACATCCAATGTCTTTGCTCTGGAGGACAGCTTTGGTGAGCCTAAGTCTTTCAGGAATATTTCTGGCTCCAACAGAGTCAAATTCTGTGTGTGAAGCTGCACAGCCAAAATAGGGGAACAGAGAGCCTGATTCTCTCTGTGTAGCTTTGAAGCTGTCATTCAAACAACAGCTTGAGAATCCATACAATGCTCTCCCTTACTGCTAAGAGAATTCTCATTGCTGTCGTCCTTGACAGTTTGTAGAAATCCGCACCCTAACCCTTCTCCAAGTAGGCCTGGGTCCTAGCTCGGAACAACAGGCAACGGCGGAGCTGAGGCCAGTAAGGCACAAGTGAGGTCTCACACACTCTTGCAGCCTGATCGTCCAGGAGCAGTAAGGCCTCTTTTTCCCTGTAGGAGGCTCGCTTGCCTTGCCTCCTGTGAACTGCATTTCCCAGCCTGGGCGCAAAGCTGTTCCTGGAGATTTTTTCTCAGGGGCTGTTTCCCTGGAGCTGGGTCGGACCTCGGGGGCCCAACTCACAGGGGAAGACAAAACCACATGGACAGGTCTATGCTCTGTAGGAGAGCTCTAGTGAACCTCGTCTCTCAGGAACATTCTTGGCTTCTACAGAGACACCTCTGTGCATGAAACTACACACCCAACATAGTGGCAAAGGGAGTCTGATTCTCTCCGTGGGTGCTGATGCTTTGTGGCAAAGCACCTGCTAAGAATCCATCCGCATAGGCTTCCCTCACCTTGACAGAGGTCTCATTGCTGTAGTCCTTGGCAGTTTGGAAAGAAGCAGACCCTTACCCTTCATCAAGTAGGCCCTTGTCCTTGTTTGAATGGAAAGGCAGTAGCTGAGCTGAGGCCAGTAAGGCGCCAGTCAAGTCTGACATATTCCCGATGCCTGCTCCTTCATGGAAAATAACGTTAGAATCTGGGAATGTCTTTGCAAGGCTGGCAAAGGGCAGTCAGGAACCTCGACCCTGCCTCTGGAATTTCTATCTTCTCAGCACATCTGGCGGTCTCGGTCAGGAGAAACTAACCCATTCCTTGCAAATATAGGCTTCCAAACACAGTCCGGTTGGCTGTCTCTTCTTGCCGAAGGAAGCTTGCTTATCCCACCTCCTGTGAACTCCACTTCCCAGCCTGGGTGATAAGAGGTTCTTGGAGATCTTTTCTCAGAGGCTGTTTCCAAGGAGCAGGGGCTGATCCCAGAGACCCACACGCACAGGGGAAGGGAAAACCGCATGGATAAGTCTTTGCTCTCTAGGAGTGCTCTAGTGAACCTCAGTCTGTGGGGAGTGTTCTTGGCTCCAACGGGGACATCTCTGTGTGGGAAGCTGCATAGCCAACATAGAGACACAGAGACCTGATTCTCTCTGTGCAGCTTTGACGCTGTCGTTCAAACAACAAATTGAGAATCCACACAATGCTCTCCCTTACCACTGAGAGAGTTATCATTGCTGTAGCCCTTCGCAGTTTCTGGAAATCGGCACACAAAGACTTCTCCAAGTAGGCCTGGGTTCAAGTTCAGATGAACATGCAATAGCGGAGCTGAGGCCAGTAAGGCACCAGTCAGGTGTCACACACTCTGGCAGCCTGCTCCTCCAGGGACAGTAAGGCCTCTATTTCCCTTCAGGAGGCTCGCTTGCCTTACTTCCTGTGAACAGCGTTTCCCAGCCTGGGCGGAAAGCAGTTCCTGGAGATCTTTTCTCAGGGGCTGTTTCCCCGGAGTTGGGGCGGACCTCGGGGACCCAACTCACAGGGGAAGGCAAAACCAAATGGACAGGTCTATGCTCTGTAGGAGATCTCTAGTGAACTGCCGGGGTCCAGCCCCAGCTGATCCAGGGTATTCGAAGCAGAGACGGCGTAGGCGAGGGTCAGGGAACAACTGCTTAATTAAACGTTAATTAAGGATATAAAGAGTAATAAAATGAGGATAGCTCAGTAGGAAAATTCAGTGGAGAAAAGAGGCTGAGTAGCTTGGTTTACGCGGGGGACCAATAAAACTTCAAGACAAGAAGCTTGCACCACTTACGTAGGCCGCAGGCGTCCTTCCGTTGTCCCGAAGGTGAGGAGACACTGAGGCCTCCCCGGTCGGATCTTAGAAGCCCAGGCAAAATTAGTAAGCTTGGTGGGTTCCGCGCTCCAGATGGAGACTCAGCCAGAGTGAGAGAGAGAGAGAGACATGGGGAGACCAGTATTTCGAGAAACTGATCCCAATTCTTTATTTTCCATGGTCTACTTTTATACACTGAGATGTTATGCAAAAGTCACGTGGGGTCAGCAGTCCTGACTTTTATCAAAGTCAGGTGCTTCATACAAAAGTATACAGAGGTCTTAGGGGTGTTACATCATCTTCAGGCCGGGGGGCCTGCTGACAATTTACGACCCTCTCCTTGTGACAGCGGTCAGTCAACCAGGACACTTATTTCTCCAGGGGTGATTATTCTTAAAACAGACGCCACCCAAATAAAGTTACATTCCTATAGGGTGAGGGTGTAGTGGGTTTTAGTTAAGGAAAGAATTTACTTAGCCTAAGGTCTAACGTGATTTCTATCAAAGGTTAATACTTATTTCTTCTATATATTCATTAATGTGTATAAGGGCAGGGGATGTGGAGACTTAGCAGTAAACATCAGCTCAACAAATGAAAAACCCTTCACCAATATGATTTCTAATCAGCCCATTATACTTATACTAATACTTTTCTAACTTTTCTAAGGAACCTGTTTTTAGAAGGTTTAAAGCATCTCGTGCCTCTCATGGTTGGGAGGCTGTGAGCAATCACATGTGGCCGGACAAGCCTGTCAGGCAGGCTAGAGAACCTTCAGAGGAGTTTGTAGGTTAAAACACTCTTGTCACACCCAGGGGTTTTTATCAACTGGAGCTCTAGGTTAACTCCTTCTCCGAAAGAGGTGGTGGGGGACAGCCCCCCGTAAAGTCAGAGGTGTAGGTGAGAGCACAAAGTAGTAAGGTAGGCAGGCTCTGGTTATGGGGGTAGATGCTCGAGGATTTCCAGGGGGACTCCTGAGGCTCGATCCCGCCTTTGCGTATGTCGAGCCTCCTTCCTCATGACCTTTGCCATGGGCGGAGTGCCTCACTCTGGCCCCCAACAGTGAACCTCCTCTCTCAGGAACATTCTTGGCTCCTATCGAGACACCTCTGTGCGTGTAGCTACACACGCAACGTAGGGGCAAAGGGAGCCAGATTCTTTCCGTGGGGTGCTGATGCTTTGTGGCAAAGCACCTGCTTGAGAATCCATCAGCTTACGCTTCCCTCGCCTTGACAGAGGTCTCATTGCTGTAGCCCTTGGCAGTTTGGAAAGAAGAGGACCCTTACCTTTCATAAAGTGGGCCCTTGTCCTAGTTTGAAAGGAAAGGCAAGAGCTGAGCTGAGGCCAATAAGGCGCCAGTCAAGTCTGACATATTCCCGAAGCCTGCTCCTTCATGGAAAATAACGCTGTAATCTAGGAATGTCTCTGCAAGGCTGGCAAAGGGCAGTCAGGAGCCTGCACCCTGCCTCTGGAATTACCGACTTCTGAACAGATCTGGAGGTCTCCCTTAGGGGAAGCTAACCCATTCTTCCAAATAGAGGCTTCCAAACGCAGGCCGCTTGGCTGCCTCTTGCTCTCTGAAGGAGGCCTGATTTTCCCGCCTCCTATGAACCCCACATCCCAGCCTCTGGGAAAAGCGGATCTTGAAGATCTTTTCTCAGGGGTTGTTTCCACGGAGCTGGGGCCGAGCCTGGAGCCCCAAACGCACAGGGGAAGAAAAACCACATGTACAAGTCTTTGCTCTCTAGGAGAGCTCTAGTGAACTTCACTCTGTCAGGAACGTTCTTGTTTCCTATGGAGACACCCCTGTCTGTGAAGCTGTGTACCGAACATGGAGACACAGAGTCTGATTCTCTCTGTGCAGCTTTGAAGCTGTCGTTCAAACAACAGCTTGAAAATCCATACAATGTTCTTCCTTACCCGTGACACAGTTCTCATTGCTATACCCCTTGGCAGTATTTAGAAATCCATACCCAAACCCTTCTCCTAGTAGGCCTGGGTCCTAGTTCGGAGAAACACGCAATGGCGGAGCTGAGGCCAGTAAGGCACCAGTCAGGTCTCACACACTCTGGCAGCCTGATCGTCCAGGGAGACTAAGGCCTGTTGTGCCTTGCAGGAGGCTCGCTTGTGTTACCTCCTGTGAACTGCGTTTGCCAGCCTGGGGGAATAGCGGTCCCTGGAGATCTTTTCTCAGGGGCTCCTTCCCCTGAGCTGGGGCGGACCTCGGGGACCCAACTCACAGGGCAAGGCAAAACCATATGGACAGGTCTATGCTCTGTAGCAGACTTCTAGTGAACCTCATCTCTCAGGAACATTCTTGGCTCCTATAGAGACACTTCTGTGTGTGAAGCTGCGTACCTAACATAGGGGCACAGAGAGCCTGATTCTCTCAGTTCATTTTGACGCAGTCGTTCAGAAAACAGCTTGAGAATCCATAAAATGCTCTCCCTTACCGCTGAGAGAATTCTCACTGCTGTAGCCCTTGGCACTTTGTAGAAATCCGCACCCAAACGCTTCTCCAAATAGGCCTGGGTCCTAGTTCGGAGGAACAGGCAATGGTGGAACTGAGGCCAGTAAGGCAACAGTCAGGTTTCACACACTCTGGCAGCCTGCTCCTCCAGGGACAGTAAGGCCTCTTTTTCTCTGCCGGATATTCGCTTGCCTTACTTCCTGTGAACAGCGTTTCCCAGCCTCAGCGAAGCGGTTCCTGGAGATCTTTTCTCAGGGACAGTTTCCCCGGAGGTGTGGCAGACCTCGAGGACCCAAGTCACAGGGGAAGGCAAAACCACATGGACAGGTCTATGCTCTGTAGGAGAGGTTTAGTGAACCTAATCTCTCAGGAACATTCTTGGCTCCTATAGAGACAACTCTGTGTGTGAAGCTACACTCCCAACATTGGTGCACAGGGAGCTTGATTCTCTCCGTGGGGTGCTGATGCTTTGTGGCAAAGCACCTGCTTGAGAATCCGTCCTCTTAGGCTTCCCTCACCTTGACAGAGGTCTCATTGCTGTAGCCCTTGGCAGTTTGCAAAGAAGAAGACCCTTACCCTTCATAAAGTAGGGCCTTGTCCTAGTTTGAATGGAATGGCAATAGCTGAGCTGAGGTCAATAAGGAGCCAGTCCCGTCTGACACATTCCCGAAGCCTGCTCCTTCATGGAAAATAACTCTAGAATCTAGGAATATCTTTGCAAGGCTAGCAAAGGGCAGTCAGGAACCAGTACCCTGCCTCTGGAATTACCGACTTCTGAGCAGATCTGGAGGTCTCCTTTAGGAGAAGCTAACCCATTCCTTCCAAATAGAGGCTTCAAAACACAGGCAGGTGGGCTGCCTTTTCGTTCCCTATGGAGGCGTGCTTTTCTCTCCTCCTACGAACCCCGGTTCCCGGACACTGGGAAAAGTGGATCTTGAAGATATTTTCTCAGGGGTTGTTTCCACGGAGCTGGGGCCGAGCCTGGAGACCCAAAGGCACAGGGGAAGGCAAGACCACATGGACAAGCCTTTGCTCTTTAGTATAGCTCTAATGAACCTCACTCTGTCAGGATCTTTCTTGATTCCTACGGAGACACACCTGTGTGTGAAGCTGCGGGCACAGAGAGCCTGATTACCCCTGTGCAGCGCTGAGTCTGGGCGGCTAAACAACAGCTTGGGAATGCAGCCTGGGGCGCTTCCCTTCCCTCGGACAGAGCTCTCCTTGCGGTAGGCCTTGGTAGTTTGCATACAATGGGGCCCTAAGCCCTCTGCAAGTTGGCCTGGCTCCTAGGTCCAAAGGGCAGGCCAGAGCGGAGCTGAGGCTGTCAGGCTCCAGACACATCTCCCATACTCCTACATCCTGCTCCTACCCGGGCGTGAAGGCTAGAAGTTGGGAAGGTACCTGGACCGTGCAGGGGCGGGGCGAACGCGGGCGGCGTGGGGCGGGGGTCGGCTTCTGGCGGGGGTGGGGGCGGGCTTCCCAGTTGTGCTCTCGGAGGTGGACACTGAGGCTGAAAACGCGCCTGGAGTGCACCCGGGACTGGGTAAACCCGGGCTGCGCGGGTCGAGATTCCGATGGCTTTGGGTGGGGGTCGGTCCCAGTTGTGCTCCCGGGGGTCGCCACTGCGGCTGGGAACGCGCCGGGAGCGCGGCAGGGGCGGGGCTAACCCTGGGGGCGCGGGGCGGGGGTCGGCTCATGGGGGGGATGGGGAGGGGTTCCCAGTTGCGCTCTCGGGGGTTGCAACTGCGGCTGGGAACGCCCATTTCGTCCGCTCCTGGGTCCTCAAGGATCGCCATCCCATGGGTGCAGTGGAGGGCTGCGGACCACAGGTAAGGGAACTGGGACTGCGTGGAGCAGGGAACCAAGTATTCCGCCGTCTGTTGACACATTCTCGGAGCTCCCCAACCTGGCGGTCACAGAAAGGCCTTGCCTTTGGGGTCAAGGCCTTTACCGCTCCACCCCTCTGCTGAAAAATCTCCGAGTCTGCGCATTTCTTCCAAGCAGCCTACTGTCTGCTGGAAGTCCAAGGGACAGAACACTGAACTCTGGCCGGCTGGCCCAGCCCTGCTTCTGGCACTTTGTAAGCCAGCGGGCCCTTGAGCACCTGCTGGGATGGGAAAGGGAAGGGTCCACGGATTGCACCCTAGAAACTTAGTAGGGTGCATGGATTTCAAACCCTGGTGGCCGCCCAGGCAGCAAAGAAGGGGGCAGGGCACCTTGCTGCCCTTTCATGGCAGAATCTGTGGTTGTCCAGCTGCGTGGGCCTTTTCATGAGGACCCTGTGCAATAAAAGTTTGGTGTTTTGGAACTGAATAATTAGAACGTGTAAAAGCTTTAAATTATGTGGTGGTGTAATTAAAAAACAAAACAAAACAAAACCAAGCTCCAAGTGTTTTGCAAATGGAGGTTTAAATATTGAAGGACTGTATTCCTTGCACTGTGGCATTCTATCAAGAAGTGTGCAGGATTTTTTTTTTTTTTAAGAAAAGTGTTCGAAGTGAGGGAAACAGGAAACCCAGAGGTGCCCCTGTATTTTGGGGAAGGCCTTAGGAGGTCACTTGGAAATGCTGCTGGATGTGCGGGAGGGCGGCAGATGGGTTGTGCAGGCTTGTCCTTTGCATGGATGTTCTTGTGTGTGGAAACCCAGCTCGGAGCCATCTCCTGATGTGTAAGAATTTCGCAGACAAACCTTGAGCTAAGCAATGCATTTTTTCCTAAGAAAATGTTTGTCTTAAGCGATGTAAATATCCTATGTATTTCCGCTAGACTCTGGCTTCAGGTCGGTTCCCCCAAAAGGCTCAGAAGCGATTTGAACAAAACAGCATGTTTTCCTCCTAGCTTGTTCTCCTTATCTATGTTAAGGAAATGATATATTTGCCTGCAATACTGCCTTTCTTCAAGATTCATGTCAATCAAGTTTTGGCCCGGGATGACTCACCTGCTGCCAATATTATCTCAATGCATGTCGTGGGGGAGGGGCCTGGTGCCATTCCCTGAAACAGTTCCTTTCTTTCCTTAGCTGACTGCTAGTGCCTGTAGAATATCTGGCTAAAGACCAGCAGGGGGTACTCTTACTACCCCCCCCCACCCCGCCTCGAGTCTAAGTCAGCAGCTTTCTCTATCTCTTTAATACTTTAATAACACTTGATGACACAAAAGCTCTGAGCGATCAAATCATATCAAATCTTCATTTCAGATTGAAGATGCATTCCATGGTATTGCCATCTTAAGTCTTTCCATCGTTATGGAATATCTGTCCATGTATTCAGGATAGTTTTCAGCCAGGGTGTATAATTTCCAGTGTGCCAGTCTTGTCATCCTCGTTACATCCATGGCAAAGTGTTTTATTCATGTTGATATTATTGAAAGGGAATTTTTTAAAATTCCTTTTCAGATTATTATCTGCTAATGTATACAGATAAAACTGTGTAATCATTCATTTTTATCAGTTTGGACAGCTTGATAGTTGTCTTTAATTTCTTTACTTTCTGACACTTTAAGATTATCCTGGGACACATATGTAATGCCTCACCCCTAAATTCAGACATGTGTTCAAAGAACTTCTGTCCTTTTATTTATTTATTTATTTATTCTTTAACATTGAAATCGTTTTGACTATGCTGGGTGTTTGTTGCTAGATGGAAGTAGCTAGGACCTCTGGACTGCAGTCTCTCATCTCTTGCTGACCTCTTGTTGACCTCTGCAGATTCCTGGTAGGTGGGAGCTTGTTAGTTCCTTGTTCCTTATCAGAACCTCCTGTGGTAAGTGTTTTTCTCTTCTCTGTTGCCTGGTAAGGGTGGGTGGTCATGGGCATCCCAAAGTTGGCTAGAAGTCAATTATTTAGGCAGGCTTGTGCACAGATATGGGAGAAGGCAATGGCACCCCACTCCTGGAAAATCCCAAGGACGGAGGAGCCTGGTAGGCTGCAGTCCATGGGGTGGCTAAGAGTCGGACACCACTGAGCGACTTCATTTTCACTTTTCACTTTCATGCATAGGAGGAGGAAATGGCAACCCACTCCAGTGTTCTTGCCTAGAGAACCCCAGGGACTGCGGGGCCTGGTGGGCTGCCATCTATGGCGTGGCACAGGGTCGGCCTCAACTGAACCACTTAGCAGCTGCAGCAGCAGCAGCAGCAGTGCATAGATATCAAAGGGGATGAGAACAGTCAGGTAGGATCACATATGTCACCGTGAAACAATACTTCTCCTCTTAGCCAAAGCTAACAAAAGATTTCTGTTCTAGGTCAACCTAGAAGAGATCACTTAAGAGGTAAAGAAACTTAAACTCCATTAGCAAAGGCAGTTCAACATCTCAAGAAAACTTGTGCTAGGCACAGAACTCTTTTCTGGGGGCCTACTTTCCCTACAACCTCCTTATCCCATTCTGTACCCATTCCTTTGCTTCTCCCGTCCTGAAAATGCCACCTGTAAGACAGAACTACTTCGTTTTCCTTCTTAAAGTGTGATTGCATTCCATACATTCTTGTAATAACAAGTCATACATTTCCCTTCAGCAACCAAGAACTGACTCTTATATTGGCATTTGATAGATTGGTGAGCATACCTATCAGTGATAATAGCACCCACCCCGCTTCCTGCAAGAACAGAACAAAACAAAACAAAACAAAAAAATTGCTTTCTTACATTTAATATGTTCGGATGGTGCCAGTCACTATTCATGCAGAGTCAAAAATCTCTTTTGTTTCTGTGTAAAAGGGAGGTCCTTTCAAGTCGTGAATGTTTAAGAAGTTTCATTTATTTGGAAGTGACCTAGCTATTCAATACACTGTCGTCACTTAGTTTAGCACCAGGATAGAAACTCAGGTAACCAAAACACCTGGAGGAACGATTGTAAGTTCAGTTCAGTTCAGTTGCTCAGTCGTGTCTGACTCTTTGGGACCCCGTGGCCCGCAGGACGCCAGGCTTCCGTGTCCATCACCAACTCCAGGGGCTTGCTCAAACTCATGTCCATCGAGTCAGTGATGCCATCCAACCATCTTATCCTCTGTCATCCCCTTCTCCTCTGCCTTCAATCAAGACTATGAGAGGCAGATATTTTAGAGTATAATTATTGTTAAGAGTTTATCTAAAAGCTCATATCACATTTACATTTTTTACATTGGTTGTTGCTGTTTCCAGGTACTTTCTTGCTGACAAGCTTGTGACACATATAACAATAGAGCAATTTTTACCTCAAAAGAAACCTAGGCACTATGAACATGTTGTGCTTAATGTTGTTGACTCTTAGACATGTCTATAGTGGAGGAGCAAAACCAAAAATACTAGATATTTAATATTGACTAGTTCCCAGTTCACGGGACTCTGACATTCATTTAGGTCAATGTTTTCTTGTATTTCCAGCAGTTTGATTTGGAAGGGCTGCCTTGTCTTGAGACCATTGAAATCAGAACTCAGAACTTGAGCAATATTATCAAAAAACACAAGGCTCACACTGACACATACCTTAATCCAGACAGACAGACAAGACATCTTCCAGTTTTCCGCCTGAGATTTAAAATATTTCTTTGAGCCATTTTCCTGGGGAGTGGGGGGGGGAGTTGGGGTGGCAGCGAGGCAGGCTTGGGTAACAAGCTAATTGTTGTTCATTGCATATGCAAAGAACCAGCTTTCCGGGTTCCAAGGAAAAAAGTTTCCTTGGTACCCAATTTTGTTTGGATCTATAGACTCTCATGGCCCTCCTAGGTCAGGACATCTTTCCTTTCTGTAGTCCTCATTTTATCCCTAAATCATAGACAGCTTGGATTGTCTCTGTGGGGTGGATGTATTGTCCTCGTGTTTGACCTGGCGGCAGTAGCGAGGTCCGAGAGCCTCTCCTGGAACCGGGCGTGGGGACGGGGCTCACCAGGAGCCCCTGGTGGAAGTGGGCAACGCCCCGGGAGCGCGCCAGGGGCGGGGCGATCCCGGGCGGCGCGGGTCGGGGTTCTGGTCGGGAGGGGGTGGGGGGCGGTAACAGTTGTGCTCTCGGGGGTCCCCACTGCAGCTGGAAACGCGCTAGGAGTGCGGCAGGGGCGGGGTGAACCCGGGTGGCGCGGGGCGGGGTTCGGCTCCTGGCGGGGGTGGGGGAGGGCTTCCCAGTTGTGCTCTCGGTGGTGGCCACTGCGGCTGGAAACGCGCCGGGAGCGCACCCGGGGCGGGGTAAACCTGGGCTGCGCGGGTCGAGATTTAGATGGCTGTGGGTGGGGGTTCAGTCCCAGTTGTGCTCTCGGGGGTCGCCACTGCGGCTTGGAACGCCCATTTCCTACGCTCCTGTGTCCCCAAGGATCCACATCTAGTGCGTGCAGCGGAGGGCTGCGGGCCACAGGTCAGGGAACTGGGACTGCTTGGAGCAGGGAACCAAGTATTCCGCCCTCTGTTGGCACATTCTCGGAGCTCCCCAACCTGGCGGTCGCAGAAAGGCCTCGCCCTTGGTGTCAAGGCCTTTACCGCTCCACCCCTTTGCTGAAAAATCTCAGTCTGCACGGTTTTCCCAAGCAGCCTAGTGTCCCCTGGAAGTCCAAGGGACAGAACACTGAACTCTGGCCGGCTGGCCCAGCCCTGCTTCTGGCACTTTGTAAGCCAGCGGGCCCTTGAGCACCTGCTGGGATGGGAAAGGGAAGGGTCCACGGATTGCACCCTAGAAACTTAGTAGGGTGCATGGATTTCAAACCCTGGTGGCCGCCCAGGCAGCAAAGAAGGGGGGAGGGCACCTTGCTGCCCTTTCATGGCAGAATCTGTGGCTGTCCTGATGCGTGGGCCTTTTCATGGGGACCTTGTGCAATAAAAGTTTGGTGTTTTGGTACTGAATAATTAGAAATTGTAAAAAGTTTAAATTATGTGGTGGTGTAATTAAAAAACAAAACAAAACAGAACCAAGCCCCAAGTGTTTGGCACAGGGAGGTTTAAGTATTGAAGGCCTGTTTTCCTTGCACTGTGGCATTCTATCAAGAAGTGTGCAGGATTTTTTTTTTTTTTTAAGAAAAGTGTTCGAAGTGCTTGAAACAGGAAACCCAGAGGTGCCCCTGTATTTTGGGGAAGGCCTTAGGAGGTCACTTGGAAATGCTGCTGGCTGTGGGGGAGGGGGGCAGATGGGCTGTGCAGTCTTGTCCTTTGCATTCATGTTCTTGTGTGTAGAAACCCAGCTCGGAGCCATCTCCTGATGTGTAAGAATTTCGCAGACAAACCTTGAGCTAAGCAATGCATTTGTTCCTGAGGAAATGTTTGTCTTAAGCGATGTAAATATCCTATGTATATCTGCTGGACTCTGGCTTCAGGTCGGTTCCCCCAGTAGGCTCAGAAGCGACTTGAACAAAACAGTATGTTTTCCTCGTACCTTGTTCTCCTAATCTATGTTAAGGAAATGATATATTTGCCTGGAATACTGCCTTTCTTCAAGATTCATGTCAATCAGTTTTTGGCCCAGGATGACTCACCTGCTGCCAATGTGACCTCAAGGCATGTCGTGGGGGAGGGGCCTGGTGCCATTCCCTGAGACAGTGCCTTTCTTTCCTTAGCTGACTGCTAGTGCCTGTAGAATATCTGGCTAGAGACCAGCAGGGCGTACACCCCGCCTCAAGTCTAAGTCAGCAGTTTTCTCTATCTCATTTATACTTTAATAACAATTGATGACACAAAAGCTCTGAGCGATCAAATCATATCAAATCTTCATTTCAGATTGAAGATGCATTCCATGGTATTGCCATCTTAAGTCTTTCCATTGTTATGGAATATCTGTCCATGTATTCAGGATAGTTTTCAGCCAGGGTGTATAATATCCAGTGTACCAGTCTTGTCATCCTCGTTACATCCATGGCAAAGTGTTGTATTCATGTTGACATTATTGAAAGGGAATTTTTTTTAATTCCTTTTCAGATTATTATCTGGTAATATATACAGAAAAAACCGTGTAATCTTTCGTTTTTATCAGTTTGGACAGCTTGATAGTTGTCTTTAATTTCTTTCCTTTCTCATACTTTAAGATTTTCCGGGCACTGTACATGTACTGCCTCACCCCTAATCTCAGTCATGTGTTCAAAGAACTTCTGTCCTTTATTTGTTTACTTATTTTTTGCAACATTGAATTCGTTTTGACTATGCTAGGTCTCTGCTGCAAGATGGAAGTTGCTAGGACCTCTGGACTGCAGTCTTCCATCTCTTACTGACCTCTTGTTGACCTCTGCAGAATCCTGGTTGGCGGGAGCTTGTTAGTTCCTCGTTCCTTACCAGGACCTCCTGTGGTAAGTGTTTTTCTCTTCTCTGTTGCCTTGTAAGGGTGGATGGTCATTGGCATCCCAAAGCTAGCTGGAAGTCAATGATTTAGGCAGGCTTGTGCATAGATATGGGAGAAGGCAATGGCACCCCACTCCAGTACTCTTGCGTGGAAAATCCCATGGATGGAGGAGCCTGGTAGGCTGCAGTCCACGGGGTCGCTAAGAGTCGGACACCACTGAGTGACTTCACGTTCACTTTTCACTTTCATGCATGGGAGGAGGAAATGGCAACCCACTCCAGTGTTCTTGCCTAGAGAACCCCAGGGACTGCGGGGCCTCGTGGGCTGCCGTCTATGGGGTCGCACAGAGTCGGACACGACTGAAACGACTTAGCAGCAGCAGCGGCGGCAGCAGCAGCAGAAGCAGTGCATCGATATCAAAAGGGCTGCAAACAGTCAGGAAGGATCACATATGTCACCGTGAAACACTACTTCTCCTCTTAGCCAAAGCTAACAAAAGATTTCTGTTCTAGGTCAACCTAGAAGAGATCACTTAAGAGGTAAAGAAACTAAAACTCCATTAGCAAAGGCATTTCGACATCTCAAGAAAACTTGTGCTAGGCACAGAACTCTTTTCTGGGGGTCCACTTTCCCTACAACCTCCTTATCCCATTCTGTACCCATTCCTTTGCTTCTCCCATCCTGAAACGGCCACCTGTAAGACAGAACTACTTTGTTTTCCTTCCTCAAGTGCCATTGCATTCCACATACTTTCTTGTAATAACAAGTCATAAATTTCCCTTCAGCAACCAAGAACTGACTTTTATATTGGCATTCGCTATAGCCCGCCCCCCTCCCCCCACCCCCAAGAACAGAACAAAACAAAACAAAACAATTGCTTTCTTACATTTAACATGTCAGGATGGTGCCAGACACTATTCATGGAGAGTCAAAAATCTCTTTTGTTTCTGTGTAAAAGGGAGGTCCTTTCAAGTCGTGAATGTTTCAGAACTTTCATTTATTTGGAAATGACCTAGCTATTCAATACACTGTCGTCCCAAGGATAGAAACTCGGGTAACCAAAACACCTGGAGAAACGTTTGTTAGTTCAGTTCAGTTCAGTTGCTCAGTCGTGTCTGACTCTTTGTGACCCCGTGGCCTGAAGGACGCCAGGCTTCCGTGTCCGTCACCAGCTCCAGGGGCTTGCTCAAACTCATGTCCATCGAGTCAGTGATGCCATCCAACCATCTTATCCTCTGTCATCCCCTTCTCCTCTGCCTTCAATCAAGACTATGAGAGGCAGATATTTTAGAGTATAATTATTGTAAAGAGTTTGTCTAAAAGCTCATATCACATTTACATTTTTTACTTTTGTTGTTGTCGTTTCCAGGTAGTTTCTTGCTGACAAGCTTGTGACAGATATAACAATAGAGCAATTTTTACCTCAAAAGAAACCTAGGCACTATGAACATGTTGTGCTTAATGTTGTTGACTCTTAGACATGTCTATAATGGAGGAGCAAAACCAAAAATACTAGATATTTAATATTGACTAGTTCCCAGTTCACGGGACTCTGACATTCATTTAGGTCAATGTTTTCTTGTATTTCCAGCAGTTTGATTTGGAAGGGCTGCCTTGTCTTGAGACCATTGAAATCAGAACTCAGAACTTGAGCAATATTATCAAAAAACACAGGGCTCACACTGACACATACCTTAATCCAAACAGACAGACAAGACATCTTCCAGGTTTCCGCCTGAGATTTAAAATATTTCTTTGAGCCAGTCTTCTGGGGAGTGGGGGGATGGGGGTGGCAGTAAGGCAGGCTTGGGTAACAAGCTAATTGTTGGTCATTGCATATGCAAAGAACCAGCTTTCCGGGTTCCAAGGAAAAAAGTTTCCTTGGTAACCAACTTTGTCTGGTTCTATAGAATATCATGGCCCTCCTAGGTCAGGTCATCTTGCCTTTCTGTAGTCCTCGTTTTATCCCTAAATCACAGACAGCTTGGATTGTCTCTGTGGGGTGTATGTATTGTCCTCATGTTTGACCTGGCGGCAGCAGCGAGGTCCGAGAGCCTCTCCTGGAACCGGGCGTGGGGACGGGGCTCACCGAGAGCCACTGGTGAAGGTGGGCAGCGCCCCTGGAGCGCGGCAGGGGCGGGGCGAACCCGGGTGGTGCAGGGCGGGTGTCGGCTCCTGACGGGGGTAGGGGAGGGCTTCCCAGTTGTGCTCTCGGAGATGGCCACTGCAGCTGGAAACGCGCCGGGAGCGCAGCCAGGGTGGGGTAAACCTGGGCTGCACAGGTCGAGATTCCGCTCACTGTGGGTGGGGGGTCGGTCCCTGTTGTGCTCCCGGGGGTCGCCAATATTGCTGGGAACCCAACGGGAGCCCGGCAGGGCCGGGGCGAAACCTGGCGGTGCGGGGCGGGGTGGGGTTCCATTCGCAGTGGGGGTCGGCTCCTGGCGGGGGTGGGGGAGGGCTTTCCAGATGTGCTGTTGGGGGTCGCCATTGCGGCTGGGAATGCCCATTTCGTGAACTCCTGGATCCCCAAGGATCGGCATCCATTGGCCACAGCGGAAGGGTGCAGAACACAGGTAAGGGAACGGGGACTGCGTGGAGCAGGGAACCATGTATTCCGCCCTGTGTTGGCACAGTCTCAGAGCTCCCCAACCTGGCGGTCGCAGAAAGGCCTCGTCTTTGGGGTCAAGGCCTTTACCGCTCCACCCCTCTGCTGAAAAACCTCAGAGTCTGCGCGGTTTTCCCAAGCAGCCTAGTGTCCGCTGGAAGTCCAAGGGACAGAACCCTGAATTCTGGCCGGCTGGCCCAGCCCTGCTTCTGGCACTTTGTAGGCCAGCGGGCCCTGGAGCACCTGCTAGGACGGGAAAGGGAAGGGTACGCGAATTGCACGCTGGTGGCCGCCGAGGCAGCAAAGAAGGGGGGAGGGCACCTTACTGCCCTTTAATGGCAGACAGAATCTGTGGGTGTCCTGCTGCGTGGGCCTTTTCATGGGGACCTTGTGCAATAAAAGTTTACCGGTGACCTTAGGGAACTTCCCAGTGTGCTTCTGACAGATGAGGGATGCTGTGGAGTTGGCGGGGCCTCTCAGGACTCCGCTGGGTTTGGCGCAATGGAAGAGGGCCTCATCTCCAGGGAAGGCAGGAACCTCAGGCTTCCTCTCCGTTTCAGACTCCGACCGCAGGGTCCCTGCAGAGTTTGGACAGGAGAGTCAGGAATCGTCTTGTCTGAGGAAGGGAACTCCGCTTGCCTCTCGAGGTGCTCAGGGGGTCTCAGGCCCCTTGTTGAGCTGTGTGTGGAACCTGCGGGTGTTTCCGGAAATGCACGACGGTGACAGTGCCCCTTCGTGTTGTGCCTTCACCCACTGGGTTGCCTTCGAAGAGGTGTCCGGGCCTCGGGTTCTTTTCAAGAGTGGACAGGGAAATCGGGGTCTTTCGGCATGAGGGACCACCCACGGGGCTAGTCTCAAATCTCCTAGTGAGGCCAGCTTCATCCTGAGTTGTGCTGGGAAGGCCGGGGACCCTTCCAGACAATGCAGGGGGATTGACTCTCCTGTCGCCATCAGGAGGGGAGAAGGGGCTCAGATGAAGTGGGGCCAGAACCCTCGGTGTTACCCTCGAGGGAAACCGGCGTGTGGGGGACTTTTGGGGGTTGCATGAAAGGAGTCAGGTACCGTTTCGCACTTCAGGACAGAACCTGGGACTTCCCTTGAGACGCCGTAGCGGGCAAGGGCCTCATCTTGCGAAGACGTTGGGACCATGTGGATTTTCTCGAGTTGCGGCGGGATTCTCGAGTTACGAAGTGGATTTCAGGCTTCCTCTTGTGTTGGCCCCAGGAAGCCTAATCTTCCATTCGAGTTGCGAGGGAAAGCTGAGGGTTGCACTCGAGTCACTGCAGGGCCAAAGAGACCTCATCTAGGCCTGTGTCCGGGACTTAACGTTCCTCTCAAGGGAAGACAGGGATCTCAGGGTGGCGTTCCAGACTCCCCCGGGGAGTCAGGCCTCGCCTCGAGGGCAAGCCAAGGATGCCGCTCTCCTCTCAAGTCGCGACGCAGATCTCTTGGAGCCCACTGAGTGGCCTCAAGGGAGTCAGGCCTTCTCTTCAGTTTGGAGAGAGGACTCGGGATTGTGCTCTGGGTCAGGCAGGAAAAGAAGGCCCTCACCTCGCGAGGATGGGGGCTTCTCAGGGGTTTCCTCGAGCTGCGGCGCCCGTGGGGGTTTTCTCACGAGGCAAGACGAGGATCTCAGGGAGCCTCTCGTGCGGTGCCAGGGAAGTCAGGTCTCTGTGCACGTGGCGAGGGGGAGCGCGTCATGGCTCTCCAGTCATGGGAGAGGACTAGGGCCTCCAGAGGCGTTGAAGAAGGACACTCGAGGTCTTTCTGTGGTTGCGGCGGGAAAGCCTCGTTTCCCTCGACTTCTGCCGGGGACCTGAGGGAACTTCCCATGGTGCCTCTGATAGGTGAGGGATGCTGTGGAGTTGGCGGGGCCTCTCGGGACTCCGCTGGGCTTGGCGCAATGGAAGAGGGCCTCATCTCGAGGGGAGACAGGAAACATAGGCTTCCTCTCCTTTTCGGACTCCAACCACAGGGTCCCTGCAGAGTTGGGACAGGAGAGGCAGGCCTCGTCTTGTCTGAGGAAGGGAACTCTGCTTGCCTCTCGAATTGCTCAGGGTGTCTCACGCACCTCGTCAAGCTGTGTGTGGAAACCGCGGGTTTTTCCGGACGACGCACGGGGGTGTCAGTGCCCCTTCGAATGGTAACTTCACCCACAGGGTTGCCTTCGAAGAGGTGTCCGGGCATCGGGTTCTTATCCAGAGCGGACTGGGAAATCGGGGTCGTTCGGCATGTGGCACAACCCACGGGGCTCGTCTCGAATTTCCTCGGGAGGCCGGCCTCATCCTGTGGTGTGCCGGGAAAGCCGGGAACCCCTTCCAGAATACGCAGGGGAATCGACTCTCCTGTCGTGATGAGGAGGGGAGAAGGGGCTCAGATGAAGGGGTGCCAGGACCCTCGGTGTTCCCCTCGAGGGAACCCGGCGTGTCTGGGAAATTTTGGAGGTCGCATGAAGGGTGTCAGGTACCGTTTCGCTACTCAGGACGGAACGTGAGACTTCCCTTGAGACGCCGTAGCGGGCAAGGGCCCCATCTTGCTAAGACGTTGGGACCACGTGGTTTTTCTCGAGTTGCGGCGGGATTCTCGAGTTACGACGGGGATTTCAGGCTTCCTCTTGGGTTGGCCCTGTGAAGCCCCATCTTCCAGTCGAGTTGCTAGGGAAAGCTGGGGGTTGCGCTCGAGTCACTGCAGGGCCCAAGAGACCTCATCTAGGCGTGTGTCCAGGACCTAGTAGTACTCTCAAGGGAAGACAGGGATCCCGGGGTTGCACTCCAGAGTCCCCCGTGGAGTCAGGCCTCGCCTCGAGGGGAAGCAAAGGACTCCGCTCTTCTCTTGAGCCACGACGCGGATCTCTTGGAGCCCTCTGAGTGGCCTCAAGGGAGTCAAGCCTAATCTTCAGTTTGGAGAGAGGACTCGGGATTGCTCTCCAGGAAAGGCAGGAAAAGAAGGCCCTCACCTCGCGAGGACGGGGGCTTCTCAGGGGTTTCCTCGAGCTGCGGCGTCCGTGGGGCTTTTCTCACGAGGCACGACGAGGTTCTCAGGGAGCCTCTCGTGCGGCGCCAGGGAAGTCAGGTCTCCATGAGCGTGGCAAGGGGGAGCGCGTCATTGTTCTCGAGTCCTGGGAGGGGACTAGGGCATCAAGGCGTGTAGAAGAAGGTCTCACGAGGTCTTTCTCGGCTTGCAGCGGGAAACCCTCGTTTCCCTCGACTTCTCCCGGTGACCTGAGGGAACTTCCCAGGGTTCCTCTTAGAGGTGAGGGATGCTGTGGAGTTGGTGGGCCATCTCGGGACTCCTCTGGGTTTGGCGCAATCGAAGAGGGCCTCATCTCGAGGGGAGACAGGACCGCAGGCTTCCTCTCCGTTTCGTACTCCGACAGCAGTGTCCCTGCAGCGTTGGGGCAGGAGAGTCAGGCCTCGTCTTGTCTGAGGAAGGGAACTCCGCTTGCCTCTCGAGTTGCTCAGGGAGTCTCAGTCCCCTCGTGGAGCTGTGTGTGGAAACCGCGGGTGTTTCCGGACGATGCACGGGAGTGTCAGTGCCCCTTCGTGTTGTTCCTTCACTCACAGGGTGGCCTTCGAAGAGGCGTCCGGGCATCGGGTTCTCCTCAACTGCGGACCGGGAAATCAGGGTCGTTCAACATGGGGCACCAGCCACGGGGCTTGTCTCGAATTTCCTCGCGAGGCCGGCCTCATCCTGAGGGGCGCCGTGCAGGCCGGGAACCCCTTCCAGACCACGCAGGGGAATCAACTCTCCTGTCGGGAACAGGAGAGGAGTAGGTGCTCAGAGGAAGTGGTGCTGGGACTCTCGGTGTTCCCCTCAAGGGAACCCAGCATGTCGGGGAACTTTTGGATGTCGCATGAAGGGTGTCAGGTACCGTGTCTCACTTCACGACGGAACATGGGACTTCCCTTGAGACGCCGTACCGGGCAAGGGCCTCATCTTGCGAAGACGTTGAAACCACCTCGTTTTTCTCGAGTTGCGGCAGGATTCTCGAGTTTCGACGAGGATTTCAGGCTTCCTCTGGGTTGGCCTTGGGAAGCCCCATCTCCCATTCAAGTAGCGAGGGAAATCTGGGGGTAGCGCTCGAGTCACTGCAGGGCCAAAGAGACCTCATCAAGGCGTGTGTCCTGGAATTAATATTCCTCTCCAGGGAAGGCAGGAATCTCGGGGTTGCATTTCAGGCTCCCTCGGGGAGTCAGGCCTCGTCTCGAGGGGAAGCCAAGGACTCCGCTCTCCTCTCGAGTGGCGACGCGGATCTCTTGGAGCCCACTGAGTGGCCTCAAGGGAGTCCAGCCTCCTCTTCCGTTTGGAGAGAGGACCCGGGATTGCTCTCCAGGCCATGCAGGAATAGAAGGCCCTCAGCTGGCCAGGACGGGGGCGTCTCAGGGGTTTCCTCGAGCTGCGGCGCCCGTGGGGGTTTTCTCCCGAGGCACGACGAGGATCTCAGGGAGCCTCTCGTGCGGCGCCAGGGAAGTCAAGTCTCCATGCGCGTGGCGAGGGGGAGCGCGTCCTGGCTCTCGAGTCACGGGAGGGGACTAGGGCCTCGAGACTCATTGAAGAAGGACTCTCGAGGTCTTTCTCGGGTGGCGGCGGGAAACCCTCGTTTCCCTCGCCTTCTGCCGGGGATCTTAGGGAACTTCCCAGGGTGCCCCTGAGAGGCGAGGGATCCTGTGAAGTTGGCGGGGCCTCTCGGGACTCCGCTGGGTCTGGCGCAACGGAAGAGGGCCTCACCTCGAGGGGAGGCAGGAACCTCAGGCTTCCTCTCCGTTTCGGCTCCGACCACAGGGTCCCTGCAGAGTTGGGACAGGAGAGTCATACCTCGTCTTGTCTGAGGAAGGGAACCCCGCTTGCCTCTCGAGTTGTCAGGGGTTTTCAGGCCCCTGGTCGAGCTGTGTGTGGAACCTGCGGGTCTTTCCGGATGATGCACGGGGGTGTCAGTGCCCCTTCGTGTTGTGCCTTCACCCACAGGGTTGCCTTCGAAGAGGGGTCCGGGCCTCGGGTCCTTCTCAAAAGCGGACCGGGGAATCGGGGGCATTTGGCATGTGGCACCACCCACGTGGCTCGTCTCGAATTTCCCTGTGAGACCGGCCTCATCCTGAGGTGCACCGGGAAGGCCGGGAACCCCTTCTGAACCACGCAGGGGAATCGACTCTCCTATCGTGATCAGGAGGGGAGAACGGGCTCAGATGAAGCTGTGCCGGGACTCTCGGTGTTCCCTCGAGGGTACCCGGCGTGTCGGGGAGCTTTTGGGGGTCGCACGAAGGGTGTCAGGTACTGTTTCGCACTTCAGGGCGGAACATGGGACTTCCCCTGAGACGCTGTAGTGGGCAAGGGCCTCATCTTGCGAAGACGTTGGAACCACGTGTTTTTTCTCGAGTTGCGCCGGGATTCTCGAGTGACGATGGGGATTACAGGCTTCCTCCTCTGTTGGCCCTGGGAAGCCCAGTCTTCCATTCGATTGGCGAGGGAAAGCTGGGGGTTGCGCTCGAGTCATTGCAGGGCCAAAGAGACCTCATCTAGGCTTGTGTCCAGGACCTAATGTTCCTCTCCAGGGAAGGCAGGGATCTCGGGGTTGCATTCCAGGATCCCCCTGGGTGTCAGGCCTCGTCTCGAGGGGAAGCAAAGGACTCTGCTGTCCTCCCGAGTCGCGACGCGGATATCTTGGAGCCCCCTAGTGGCGTCAGTGGAGTCAAGCCTCCTCTTCATTTTGGAGAGAGGGCTCGGGATTGTTCTCCAGGCCATGCAGGAAAAGAAGTCCCTTCACATCGCGAGGACGGGGGCGTCTCAGGGGTTTCCTCGAGCTGCGGCGCCAGTGGGGGTTTTCTCGCGAGGCACGGCGAGGATCTCAGGGAGCCTCTCGTGCGGCGCCAGGGAAGTCAGGTCTCCCTGCGCGTAGCGAGGGGGAGCGCGTCCTGGCTCTCGAGTCACGGGAGGGGACTAGGGCCTCGAGACGCGTTGAAGAAGGATTCTCGAGGTCTTTCTCAGGGGGCGGCGGGAAACCCTCGTTTCCCTCGCCTTCTGCCGGGGACCTTAGGGAACTTCCCAGGGTGTCTCTGAGAGTTGAGGGATACTGTGGAGTTGGCGGTGCCTCTCGGGACTCCGCTGGGTTTGTCGCAATGGAAGAGGGGCTCATCTCGAGGGGAGGCAGGAACCTCAGACTTCCTCTCTGTTTCGGACTCCGACATCAGGGTCCCTGCAGAGTTGGGACAGGAGAGACAGGCTACGTCTTTTCTGAGGAATGGAACTCCGCTTGCCTCTCGAGTTGTTCATGGGGTTTCAGGCCCCTTGTCAAACTGTGTGTCGAATCTGCAGGTTTTTCCAGACGATGCACGGGGGTGTCAGTGACCCTTCGTTTTGTGTCTTCATCCACAGGGTTGCCTTCGAAGAGGTGTCCGGGCATCGGGTTCTTATGAAGAGTGGACCGGGATATCGGGGTCGTTCAGCATTTGGCGCCACCCACGTGGGTTGTCTCGAATTTCCTCATGAAACCGGCCTCATCCTGAAATGTGCCGCGAAGTTCATGAAACTCTTCCAGACAAAGCAGAGGAATCGACCCTCCTGTGGCGATCAGGAGGGGAGAAGTGGCTCAGATGAAGTGCTGCTGGGAACCTCGGTGTTTCCCTCAAGTGAGAAAGGTATGTCGGGTAACTTTTGGGGTCGCATAAAGCGTTCCAAGTACCGTTTCGCTCTTCAAAATGGAACGTTGGACTTCTCTTGGGGTGCTCCAGCGGGCATGGGCCTCATCTTGGAATGACTGCGGAACCACTTGGTTTTTCTCGAGTTGCGGTGGGATATTTGAGTTACCACAGGGAATTCATGCTTCCTCTTGTGTTGGCCCACAAAATTCTTATCTTCCATTCGAGATTCGAGGAAGAGCTGGAGGTGCGCTCTAGTCACTGAAGGCAAAAGAGACCCCACCAAGGCTTGTGTGCAGGACCTAATGTTCATGTCCAGGCTCGACAGAAATCTCGGGGTTGCATTCCAGACTCACCTTGGAGTCAGCCCTCATCTCGAGGGGAAGCAAAGGACTCTGCTCTCCTCTCGAGTCGGACGGGTATGTCTTGGAGCCCACTGAGTGGCTTAAAGGGAGTCAAACCTCCTTTGGTGTTTGGAGGGAGGACACGGGATTGCTCTCCAGGGAATGCATGAAATGAAGGCCCTCATCTCCCAATGACTGGGGCGTCTCGTAGGTTTTCTCGAGCTGTGGCGGTAGTGTGGGGTTTCTCACGAAGTAAGACTGGGAGCTCAGTGAGCCTCTCACGTGGTGCCAGGGCAGTCAGGTCTCTATGCACGTGGTGAGAGGGAGCCCGTCATTGTTCTCGAGTCATGGTAGGGGAATTGGGCCTGAAGAGGTGTTAAAGAAGGACTCTCGAGGTCTTTCCTGCGTTGCAGCAGGAAACCCTGGGTTCCATCGACTTGTGCCAGTGACTTCAGGAAGCTTCTCAGCGTGCCTCTGAGAAGTCAGGGTCACTGTGGAGTTGGGAGGGGCCTCTCGGAACTCCACTGGGTTTGGTGCAATGGAAGAGGGCCTCATGACAAGTTGAAGCAGGAACCTCAGGGTTCCTCTCCTGGCTTCGAATGCGCCGGATCTGACTCGGATCGCAGAGTCCCTGCAGAGTTGGGACAGGAGAGTCAGGCCTCGTCTTGTGTGGAGGACTGGAACTCCGCTTGACTCTCGCGTTGTTCATGGGGTGACAGGCCACTTGTCGATTTGTATGTGGAACTTGCGGGTTTTTCTGGACGATGCACCAGGGTGTCACTGCCCCTTCGTGTTGTGCCTTGATCCACAGGATTGCCTTCGAGTTGGGTTCTGCCATCGGGTTCTTATCAAGAGCGGACCAGGGAATTGGGGTCTTTTGGCATGCCGCACCACCCACGAGGCTATGTCTAAAATTTCCTCATGAGACTGGCCTCATCATGCGCCAGGAAGGTCGGGAATGCCTTCCAGACAAAGCAGGGGAATCGAACCTCCTGTCGCAATCAAGAGGGGAGAAGAGTCTCAGATGAAGTGGTGCCGGGAACCTCGGTGTTCTCCTCAAGTGAGACTGGTATGTCGGGGAACTTTTGGGGTCGCATCAAGGGTTCCAAGTAACTTTTCGCTCTTCAATATGGAACGTGGGACTTCTCTTGAGACGCTGTAGCGGGCAAGGGCCTCATCTTTCTATGACGGGGGAACCACGTGGTTTTTCTTGAGTTGCGGCGGGATTCTCGAGTTACGACGGGGAATTCAGGCTTCCTGTTCAACTGGCCCAGGGAAGTCCAGTTTTCATTCGAATTGCGAGTTAGAACTGGGGATTGCTCTCGAGACACTGCAGGGCCAAATAGACCTCATCTAGGCTTGTGTCCAGGACCTAATGTTCCTCTGCTGGGGCGACAGCGATCTCGGCATTGCATTCTCGACTCACCCGGGGAATCAGGCCTCGTCTCGAGGGGAAGCCAAGGACACCGCTCTCCTGTCAAGTCGCGACGGGTATATCTTGGAGCTCACTGTGTGGCCTAAAATGAGTCAAGCCTCCTGTGGAGTTTGGAGAGAGGACTCAGGATTGCTCTCCAGGCCATACAGCAAAAGAAGGCCCTCATCTCGTGAGGACTGGGGCGTCTCGTGGGTATTTTCGAGCTGCGGCTCCAGTGTGGTGTTGCTCACGAGGTATAATGGGGAGCTCAGGGAGCCTCTCCTGTGGCGCCAGGGAAGTCAGGTTTCTATGCGCGTGGCTAGGCGGAGTGCGTCATTGCTCTCGAGTCATGGTAGGGGAATCGCACCTCAAGACGCGTTGAAGAAGGACTCTCGAGGTCTTTTACGGGTTGGGGCAGGAAACCCTTGGTTCCCTCGACTTGTGCCGGTGAACTCAGGAAGGTCTAAGGGTGCCTCTGAGAAGTCAGGGATACTGTGCAGTTGGGAGGGGCCTCTCGGGACTCCACTAGGTTCGGTGCAATGGAAGAGGGCCTCATCTTGAGTGGAGGCAGGAAACTCATGTTTCCTCTCCTGACTTCCCCTGGGCCAGATCTGACTCGGATCGCAGTTTCGCTGCAGAGTTCGAACAGGAGAGTCAGGCCTCGTCTTGTGTGGAGGAATGGAACTCTGCTTGCCTCTCCAGTTGTTCACGGGGTGACAGGTCACTTCTCGAGCTGTGTGTGGTACCTGCGGGTTTCTCCGGACGATACCCGGGGGTGTCAGTGCCCCTTCGTGTTGTGCCTTCATCAAAAGGGTTATCTTCAAAGAGGTGTCCGGGCACTGGGATCTTATCAAGAGCGAACCGGGAAATCGGGGTCTTTCGGCATGTGTCACCACCCACGAGGCTATGTCTCGAATATCCTCGTGAGACCGGCCTCATCCTGAGATGCACCGGGAAAGGCGGGAACCCCTTCAAGACAAAACAGGGGAATCGACCCTCCTGTCGCGATCAGGAGGGGAGAAGGGGCCCAGATGTAGTGGTGCCGGGAACCTCGGTGTTCTCCTCGAGTCAGACCAGTGTGTCGAGGAACTTTTGAGGTTGCATCAAGGGTGCCGATACCGTTTCGCACTTCAAGACGGAACGTGGGACTTCTCTTGAGACGCTGTAGGGGGCAAGGGCCTCATCTTGGGATGACGGGGGAACCACGTAGCGTTTCTCGAGTTGTGGCGGGATTCTCGAGTTTCGACGGGGAATACAGTCTTCCTCATGTGTTGGCCCAGGGAAGTCCTATCTTCCATTCGAGTTTCAAGGGAGAGCTGGGGATTGCCCTCGAGTCACTGCAGGGCAAAATAGACCTCATCTAGGCTTGTGTCCAGGACTTAATGTTCATCCCTAGGGGCGACAGGGATCTCGGGCTTGCATACCAGACTCACCCGGGGAATCAGGCCTCGTCTCGAGGGGAAGCAAAGAACTCCGCTGTCCTTTTGAGTCGCGATGGGTATCTCTTGGAGCCCACTGTGTGCCCTAAAGGGAGTCAAGCCTCCTGTGCTGTTTGGATAGAGGACTCGGGATTCCTCTCCAGGCCATGCAGGAAAAGAAGGCCCTCATCTCGCGATGACGGCGGCCTCTTGTGGGTTTTCTAGACTGCCGCGCTAGTGCCGGGTTTCTGACGAGGTACGAGAGGGAGCTCAGGGAGCCTCTCGTGTGGCGCCAGGGAAGTCAGGTCCCCATGAGATGGCAAGGGGGAGTTCGTCATTGCTCTCGAGTCATGGTAGGGTAATCGGGCCTCAAGACGGGTTGAAGAAGGACTCTCGAGGTCTTTCTCGGGTCACTGCATAAAACCCAGGGTTCCCTTGACTTGTGCCTGCGACCTCAGGGAGCTTCTCAGAGTGCCTCTGAGAAGTCAGGGATACTGTGCAGTTTGGAGGGGCCTCTCGAGACTCCTCTGCATTTGGTGGAATGTAAGAGGGACTCATCTCGAGTTGAAGCAGGAACCTCAGTGTTCCTCTCCATTTCTGACTCAGATCGCAAGGTCCCTGCATGTTGGTACAGGAGAGTCAGGCCTCGTCTTTTCTGGAGGATGGGACTCCTCTTGCCTCTCGAGTTGTTCTTGAGATGACAGGCCACTTGTCGAGCTGTGTATGTAACCTGCCCTTTTTTCCGGATGATGCACAGGTGTGTTAGTGCCCCTTAGTGTTGTACCTTCATACTCAAGGCTGCCTTCCAAGAGGTGTCCGAGCATCGGATTCTTATCAAGAGCGGACCGGGAAATTGGAGTCTTTCAGCAAGTGGCACCACCCACAAAGCTACGTATCGAATTTCCCCATGAGACCGGCCTCATCCTGAGTTGTGCAGGGAAGGTCGGGCCCCCTTGCAGACAAAGCAGGGGAATCGACCCACCGGTCACGATCAGGAGGGGAGAAGGGGCTTAAATGAAGTGGTGCCGGGAACCTCGGTGTTCCCCTTGAGTGAGACCGGCGTGTTGGGGGACTTTTGGGGTCGCATCAAGGGTGCCAAGTACCGTTTCGCATTTCAAGACGGAACCTGGGACATCTTTTGAAACGCTGTAGCGGGCAAGGGCCTCATCTTGCGATGACGGGAGAACCACGTGGTTTTGCTCGAGTTGCGGCGGGATTCTCGAGTTATGACCGGGAATTTAGGCTTCCTCTTGTTGGTCTTGAAATCCTATCTTCCATTCGGGTTGCGAGGGGGAGCTGGGGATTGCGCTAGAGTCACTGCAGGGCAAAAGAGACCTAATCTAGGCTTGTGTCCAGGATCTAACGTTGCTCTCCAGGGGCGACAGGGATCTCGGGTTTGCATTCCAGACTCATCCGGGGAGTCAGTTCTCACCTCGAGGGTAAGCAAAGAATTCCGCTCTCGTCTCGAGTCGCGATGGGTATCTCTTGGAGCCCACTGTGTGTACTAAAGGGAGTCAAGCCTCCTGTGGAGTTTGGAGAGAGGACTCAGGATTGGACTCCAGGCCATGCAGGAAAAGAAGGCCCTCATCTCGAGATGACGGTGGCGTCTCGTGGGTTTTCTCGAGCTGCGGCGCCAGTGTGGGGTGTCTCATGAAGTACCACAGGGATTTCAGGGAGCCTCTTGTGTGGCGTCAGGAAAATCCAGTATTCCATTCAAGTTGCAAGTTAGAACTGGGGATTGCTCTCCAGTCACTGCAGGGCAAAATAGACCTCATCTACGCTTGTGTCCAGGACCTAGTGTTCCACTACTGGGCCGACAGGGATCTCAGGGTTGCATTCTCGACTCACCTGGAGAGTCAGGCCTCGTCTTGAGGGGCAAAAAAGGACTCCGCTCTCCTGTCGAGTCGCGACGGGTATCTCTTGGAGCCCACTGCATGGCGTAAAGGGAGTGAAGCCTCCTATGGAGTTTGGAGAGATGACTCGGGAATGTTTTCCTGGCCATGCAGGAAAAAAGGCCCTCGTCTCGCGATGACGGGGGCGTCTCGTGGGTTTTCTCCAGCTGCGGCGCCAGTATCAGATTTCTCACGAGGTACGACGGGGAGCTCAGAGAGCCTCTCGTGTGGTGCTAGGGACGTCAGGTCTCCGTGCGTGTGGTGAAGGGGAGTGCGTGATTGCTCTCGAGTCATAGTAGGCGAATCGGGCCTCAAGACGCATTGAAGAAGGACTCTCGAGGTCTTTCTCGGGTTGCGACAGGGAACCCTGGGTTCCCTCGACTTGTGTCGGTGACCTCAGGCAACTTCTCAGGGTGCCTCTGAGAAGTCAGGGACACTGTGGATTTGGGAGGGGCCTTTCGTTACTCAACTGGGTTTGGTGCAATCGAAGAGGGCCTCATCTCGAATGGAGGCAGGAACCTCAGGGGTCCTCTCCATTTCTGACTCGGGTCGCAGAGTACCCGCCGAGTACGGACAAGAGAGTCACGCCTCGTCTTCCGTGGAGGAATGGATCTCCGCTTGCCTTTCGAGTTGTTCACGGAGTGACAGGCCACTTGTTGAGCTGTGTGTGGAACCTGCGGGTTTTTCCGGACGATGCACGGGGGTGTCAGTGCCCCTTCGTGTTGTGCCTTCATCCACAGGGTTGCCTTCAAAGAGGTGTCCGGGCATCGGGTTCTTTTCAAGAGCGTACCAGAAAATTGGGGTCTTTCAGCATGTGGTACCACCCACGAGGCTACGTCTCGAATTTCCTCGGGAGACCAGCCTCATCCTGAGGTTCACCGGGAAGGTAGGGAACCCTTGCAGACAAAGCAGGGGAATCGACACACGGGTCGCGATCAGAAGGGGAGAAGGGGCTCAGATGAAGTGGTGCCGGGAACCTCGGTGGTCCCCTCGAGTGAGACCGGTATGTCATGGCACTTTTGAGGTCGCATCAAGGGTGCCAAGTACAGTTTCGCACTTCAAGACGAAACGTGGGAATTCTCTGGAGATGCTCTAGCGGGCAAGGGCCTCATATTGCGATGACGAGGGAAACACGTGGTTTTTCTCGAGTTGCGGCGGGATTCTCAAGTTACGACGGGGAATTCAGGCTTCCTCTTGTGTTGGTCCAGGAAGTCCAATCTTCCTTTCAACTTGTCAGAGAGAGCTGTGGGTTGCTCTCGAGTCACTTCAGGGCAAAGAGTCCTCATCTAGGCTTGGGGCCAGGATGTAGTGTTCCTCTCCAGGGGCAACAGGGATATCGGGGTCGCATTCCAGTCTCACCCGGTGGGTCACGCCTCGTCTCGAGTGGAAGCAAAGGACTCCACTATCCTCTCGATTCGCGACGTGTAACTCTTGGAGCCCAATGAGTGGCCTAAAGGGAGTCAAGCGTCCTGTGTAGCTTGGACAGAAGGTTCACGCTTGATCTGCATACCATTCAGTTAAAGATGGCCCTCCTCTCGTGATGACGGGAGCGTCTCATGGGTTTTCTCGAGCTGCGGCGCAGTGTGGGGTTGCTCACGAGATATGATGGGGAGCTCAGGGAGCCTCTCGTGCGGCGCCAGAGAAGTCAGGCCTCCATGCGTGTGGCCAGGCAGATCGCGTCATTGCTCTGGAGTCATGGGAGGGACTAGGGCCTCCAGACGCATTTAAGAAGGACTCTCGAGGTCTTTCTTGGGTTGGGGCGGGAAACACTCGTTTCCCTCGACCTCTACCGGGACCTTAGGGAACTTCCCAGGTGCCTCTGAGAGGTGAGGGATACTGAGGAGTTAGAGGGGCCTCTCGGGACTCCACTAGGTTTGACGAAATGAAAGAGGGCCTCATCTCGATTGGAGGCAGGAACCTCAGGCTTCCTCTCCATTTCTGACTCTGACCGCAGGGTCCCTGCAGGGTTGGGACAGGAGAGTCAGGCCTCGTCTTGTCTGAGTAATGGAACTCTGCTTGCCTCTCGAGTCGTTCAGTGGGTCTCAGGCCCCTTGTCGAGCTGTGTGTGGAACCTGCGGGTGTTTCCAGAAGATGCACGGGGGTGTCATTGCCCCTTCATTTGGTGCCTTCCCCCACAGGGTTGCCTTCAAAGAGGTGTCCAGCATCAGGTTCATTTCAAGAGCGGACCGGGAAATCGGGGTCATTCGGCATGTGGCACCACCCACGTGGCTCATCTCGAATTTCCTCGTGAGACCAGCATCATCCTGAGGTGCGCCGGGAAGGCCGGGAACCCCTTCCACACAAAGAAGGGGAATCGACTCTCCTGTCGCGATCAGGAGGGGAGATGGGGCTCAGATGAAGTGGGGCCGGGACCCTCGGTGTTCCACTCGAGGGAACCCGGCGTTTCAGGGAACTTTAGGGGTCGCATCAAGGGAGCCAAGTACCATTTCCCACTTCAGGACGGAACATGGGACTTCCCTGGAGACGCTGTAGCGGGCAAGGGCCTCATCCTGTGAAGACGTTGGAACCACGTCGTTTTTCTCGAGTTGCGTCTGGATTCTCGAAAACGACGGGGATTTCAGGCTTCCTCTTGGGTTGGCCCTGGGAAGCCCAATCTTCCCCTGGAGTTGCGAGGGAAAGCTGGGGGTTCTGCTCGAGTCACTACAGGGCCAAAGAGACCTCATCGAGGCGTGTGTCCAGGACCTAATATTCCTCTCAAGGGAAGACAGAGATCTCGGGTTTCCATTCCAGACTCCCCCGGGGAGTCAGGCCTCGCCTCGAGGGGAAGCAGAGGACTCCACTTTCCTCTCAAGTCGCGACACGGATCTCTTGGAGCCCACTGAGTGGACTCAAGGGTGTCGAGCCTCCTCTTCAGTTTGGAGAGAGGACTCGGGATTGCTCTCCAGGTCAGGCAGGAAAAGAAGGCCCTCATCTCGCGATGACGGGGGCGTCTCATGGGTTTCCTCAGGCTGCGGCGCCCGTGGGGGTTTTCTCACGAGGCACGACGAGGACCTCAGGGAGCCTCTCGTGCGGCGCCAGGCAAGTCAGGTCTCCATGCGCATGGCGAGGGGGAGCTGGTCATCACTCTTGAGTCATGGGAAACGGCTAGGTCCTCAAGAGGCGTTGAAGAAGGACTCTCGAGGTCTTTCTCGGGTTGCGGCGGGAAACCCTCGTTTCCCTCGACTTCTGCAGGGGACCTTAGGGAACTTCCCACGGTGCCTCTGAGAGGTGAGGGATGCTGTGTAGTTGGCAGGGCCTCTCGGGACTCTGCTGGGTTCGGCGCAATGGAAGAGGGCCTCATCTCGAGGGGAGGCAGGAACCTCAGGCTTCCTCTCGGATTCGGACTCCGACTGCACGGTCCCTGCAGTGTTGGGACAGGAGAGTCATGCCTCGTCTTGTCTGAGGAATGGAATTCTGCTTGCCTCTCGAGTTGTTCCGGGAGTCTCAGGCCCCTTGTCGAGCTGTGTGTAGACCCTGCGGGTTTTTCCGGATGATGCACGGGGGTGTCAGTGCCCCTTCGTGTTGTGCCTTCACCCACAGGGTTGCCTTCGAAGAGGTGTCCGGGCATCGGGTTCTTATCAAGAGCGGACCGGAAAATCGGAGTCGTTCGGCACGTGGCACCTCACATGTGGCTAGTCTCGAATTTCCTCCTGAGACTGGCCTCATCCTGAGGTGCGCCGGGAAGGCCGGGAACCCCTTCCAGACCACGCAGGGGAATCGACTCTCCTGTCGTGATCAGGAGGGGAGAAGGGGCTCAGATGAAGTGGTGCCGGGACCCTCGGTGTTCCCCTCGAGGGAACCCAGCATGTTGGGGAACTTTTGCGGTCGCATCAAGGGTGTCAAGTACCGTGTCGCCCTTCAGGGCTGAACATGGGACTTCCCTGGAGACACCGGGAACTTCGGTGTTCCCCTGGAGTGAGACCGGTATGTTGGGGAACTTTGGGGTCACATCAAGTGTGCCAAGTAGCATTTCGAACTTTAAGATGGAACGTGGGACTTCTCTTGAGACTCTAGCTGGCAAGGGCCTCATATTGCAATGAAGGGGGAACCACATGGTTTTTAAGACTTGAGGCTGAATTCTCGAATTACGATGGGAAATTCAGACTTCCTCTTGTGTTGACCGTGGGAAGACCAATCTTCCATTCAAATTGTGAGGGAGAGATGGAGGTTGCTCGAGTCACTGTAGGGCAAAATAGACCTCATCTAGGCTTGTGTCTAGGACATAATGTTCCACTCCAGGGGCGACATGGATCTCGGGGTTGCATTCCAAACTCACCCGGGGAGTCAGGCCTCGTCTCCAGGGAAGCAAAGGACTCCGCTCTCCTCTCGAGTCGCACCGGGTATTTCTTGGACCCAACTGAGTGGCCTAAAGGGAGTCAATACTCCTGTGAAGTTTGGAGAGAGGACCAGGAATTGCTCTCCAGGTCAGGCAGGAAAAGAAGGCCCCCATCTCTCCTTGACGGGGGCATCTTGTGGTTTTTCTCAAACTGCGGCGCCAGTGTGGGTTTTCTCACGAGGTACGATGGGGTACTCAGGGAGCCTCTTGTGTGGTACTAGGGAAGTCAGTTTTCCTGCTTGTGGCGAGGGGAGCGCGTCCTTGCTCTGGAGTCATGGTAGGGGAATCGGGCATCAAGAGACGTTGAAAAAGGACTCTCCAAGTCTTTCTCGGGTTACTTCAGGAAACTCTGGGTTCCCTCGACTTGTGCCAGTGACCTCAGGTAGCTTCTCACGGAGCCTCTGAGAGTTCAGGGATACTGTGGTGTTGGGAGGGGCCTCTCGGGACACCACTGAGTTTGGTTCAATGGAAGAGGGCCTCTTCTCTAGTTGAGGCAGGAACCTCAGGGTTCCTCTCCATTTCTGACTCCGATCGCAGGGTCCCTGAAGAGTTGGGCCAGGAGGGTAAGGCCTCGTCTTGTGTGAAGGAATGCAACTTCACTTGCCTCTAGAGTTGTTCACGGGGTGACAGTCCACATTTGGAGCTGTGAGTGGAATCGGCGGGTTTTTCCAGACGATGCATGGGGATGTCAGTGTCCCTTCGTGTTGTGCCTTCATCCACAGGGTTGCCTTCGAAGAGACGTCCGGGCGTCAGGTTCTTATATAGAGTGGACCGGGAATTCGGGATCTTTCAACATGTGGCACCAACCATGAGGCTACTTTTCGAATTTCCTCATGAGACTGGCCTCATCCGGAGGTTTGCGGGGAACGTCGGGAACCCCTTGCAGAAAAAGCATGGGAGTCGACCCTCCTGTCGCGATCAGGAGGGGTGAAGGGGCTCACAGGAAGTGGTGCCGTGAACTTTGGTGTTTCCCTCGAGTGAGACCAGTATGTCAGGGAACTTTGGGGGTCGCATCAAGGGTGCCAAGTACCGTTTTGTACTTCAGGATGGAACGTGGGACTTCTCTTGATACGCTGTAGCGGCCAAGGGCCTCATCTTGCGATGACGGGGGAGCCACGTGGTTTTTCTCGAGTTGCGGCGGGATTCTCGAGTTACGACGGGGATTTCAGGCTTCCTCTTGTGTTGGGCCAGGGAAGTCCAATCATCCATTCGAGTTGCGAGGGAGAGCTGGGGGTTGCGCTCGAGTCACTGCAGGGCAAAGGAGACCTCATCTAGGCTTGTGTCCAGGACCTAATGTTCCTCTCCAAGGGCCACAGGGATCTCAGGTTTGCATTCCAGACTCACCCAGGGAGTCAGGCCTCGTGTCGAAGGGAAGCAAAGGACTCTGCTCTCCTTTCGAGTCGCGACGGGCACCTCTTGGAGCCCACTTTGTGGCCTAAAGGGAGTCAAGCCTCCTGTGAAGTTTGGAGAGAGGACTTGGGACTGCTTTCCAGGCCATGCAGGAAAAGATGGCCCTCATCTCGCGATGACGGAGGGGTCTTGTGTGTTTTCTCGAGCTGCGGCGCCAGTGTGGGGTTTCACACGAGGTACGACAGGGAGCTCAGGGAGCCTCTCATGTGGCGCCAGGGAAGTCAGGTCTCCATGTGCGTGGCGAGGGGGAGCGCGTTATTGCTCTCGAGCTATGGTAGGGGAATCTGACCTCAAGACGCGTTGAAGAAGGACTCTCGAGGTCTTTCTTCGGTTGTGGCAGGAAACCCTTATTTCCCTCGACTTTTGCCGGTGGCCTCAAGGAGCTTCTCAGAATGCCTATGAGAAGTCAGGGATACTGTGGAGATGGGAGGGGACTCTCGGGACTCCACTGGGTTTGTTTTAATGGAAGAGGGCCTCATCTCGGGTTGAGGCAGGAACCTCAGGTTTCCTCTCCATTTCTGACTCAGATCGAAGCGTGCCTGCAGAGTTGGGATTGGATACTCAGGCCTCGTCTTGTCTGAGGAAGGGAACTCCGCTTGCCTCTCTCGTTGTTTAAGGGGTGACAGGCCAGTTGTGGAGCTGTATGTGGATCCTGCGGGGTTTTCCGGACGATGAACAGGGTTGCCAGTGCCCCCTCGTGTAGTGCCTTCATCCACAGGGTTGCCTTAGAAGAGGTGTCCGGGCATCGGGTTCTTATCAAGAGCAAGACCGAGAAATCGGGGTCTTTCGGCACGTGGCACCAACACGAGGCTACGTCTCGAATTTCTTCGTGAGACTGGCCTCATCCTGAGGTGCGCCATGAAGGTCGGGAACCCCTTCTAGACAAAGCAGGGGAATCGACCTTCCTGCCATGATCAGGAGGGGAGAAGGGGCTCAAATGAAGTGGTGCCAGGAACTTCGGTGTTCCCTTGGAGTGAGACCGGTATATTGGGGAACTTTTGGGGTCGCATCAAGGGTGCCAAGTAGCATCTCGAACTTTATGACGAAACATGGGACTTCTCTTGAGACTCTGTAGCGGGCAAAGGCCTCATATTGCGATGAATGGGGAACCACGTGGTTTTTAAGAGTTGCGGTGGGATTCTCGAGTTACAACGGGAAATTCAGACTTCCTCTTGTGTTGGCCCAGTGAAGACCAATCTTCCATTCGAATTGCGAGGGAGAGATGGGTGTTGCTCTCGATTCACTGTAGGGCAAAATAGACCTCATCTAGGCTTTTGTCCAGGACATAATGTTCCTCTCCAGGGGCAACAGGGATCTCGGGGTTGCATTCCAGACTCACCCAAGGTAAGGCCTCATCTCGAGGGGAAACAAAGTACTCTGCTCTCCTCTCAAGTCGCGACAGGTATCTCTTGGAGCCCATTGAGTGGTCTAAAGGGAGTAAAGCCTCCTGTGAAGTTTGGAGAAAGGACCAGGGATTGCTCTCCAGGTCAGGCAGGAAAAGATGTCCCCAATCTCGCGATGACGGTGGCGTCTCGTGGGTTTTCCCGAGCTGTGGCGCCAGTGTGGGGTTTCTCACGAGGTATGACGGGGAGCTCAGGGAGCCTCTCATGTGGCGCCAGGGAAGTCAGGTGTCCATGCGCATGGCGAGGGGGCGCATGTCATTGCTCTCGAGTCATGGTAGGGGAATCTGGCCTCAAGACGTGTTGAAGACGGACTCTTGAGGTCTTTCTCGGGTTACGGCAGGATACCCTGTGTTCCCTCGACTTGTGCCGGTGAACTCAGGGAGTTGCTCAGGGTGCCTCTGAGAAGACACTGATACTGTGGTGTTGGGAGGGGCCTCTCGGGACTCCACTGCGTTTAGTGCAATGGAAGATTGCCGGGAGCCAGCGAGAGATATTCCACTCGTGACAAATGTCATGAGGAAAGAGTCTCAGCATACGCAAAGGCGGGATCGAGCCTCCGGGAGTTCCCCCGTATATTCTTCAGCATCTACCCCCAAAAACCAAAGTCTGCCTTCTTTATTGCTTTGTTCTCTCACCTCTGACATTACTGGGGATGTCCCCCACCACCATCTCACTCTCTCTGTCAAAGAGCTAACTTACAGCTCCAACTAATAATGTTCCTGGGCAATTAGGAGTGTTTAAATCCAAACCCCTCAGATGGTTTTCTAACTCGCCTGACAAGTTTACCCAGTCTCCTACAGCTATGCATACGATTGTGTACAGTCTCCCAGCCTCGAGACGCACGGGAAGTTTAAGATATTCAAATAGCTTAGAGCCTCTCAGAGAGTTAGAAACTGTCAGAATAAAACTAGTAAAAGATTTCATTGATGAACCAATGCTTTTTGCCAAGTTTCCACATCCCCTGAATTGTATCCTTGAATGTGTGCTAATTAATATAGTTGGTATGTAGAAAAAATAAGTAGTGGCCTTGATGTTGGTAACTTTAGACCCTTAAGGTAATAAATTCTTTTCTTTGTTGTAAACCCATTACACATCCTCCCTATAGGAATGCAATTTTATCTTCGAAAGATGGCGCCAAACCTTAAACAATTACTCTTAGAGAAAATAACTCTTATGGTTGATAAGTCTTTGTCAAGAGTCATAAAATGTTAATAGGTCTTCTGGCCAGAAGATGATGTAAATCATCTAAACCATTTTTATACGATAAATCTGCAGAAAAGAAACCCTGGTTTTTGATAAGGATTAAAGACTGCTGACTTTGCATCCCCTATTATCCTCTATGTGTAACTTAGGGTATTAAAACCTGTGTTGAAAATAAAGCTACGGGCCTTGCTCGCCAACGCTTGGTCTCCCCATGTCATTATTCCCCTCAATTTTCAGATGAGTGTCCATCTGGAGCGCAGATATCCTCTGCCACCATTTATTTGCCTGGGCTTCGAAGACCCACTCGATAAGGTGTCTAAGGTGGGGCACCTTCCTCTATTCTAGAGGGCACTTGCAGCCTCCGTGATCAGAGCTAACCTGGTGTCACGGGTTATATTGATTTTCCGCGTAAACCAAGCTACTCAGCTGCTTTTCTCCACTGAATTTTCCTACTGAGCTATCCTCATTCTATTACTCTTTATATCTTTGATGAATAAATAAATATATAAATAGGTCGCCTACTCCATCTTCCCTTCGAATACCCTGGATCAGCTGGGGCTGGACCTCTGCAGGTGGCGCCCGAGACAGGCATTTCGAAGGTAAATCCCCAACCCCATTCCCCCAGTGTTCAGTTTTGGGGACAGATAGGATCCCACTTAGGGGGCTGCAGATCCCCCTGTAGAATAGACAGGGCGAGAGGAGTGGGAAGTGTTGAAGAGTTAGAGAGAAAAAACGGTTTCTAAAAAGGCTGACAAAAAAGGCCTAATCTTTAGATAGCTAAAAGCAAAATCTTTTACTATCCTTAAGTTTCTGACATGGGCAACACTGAATCAAATGAAAGACAGCTCTTTATAGGAGTAATTTTACAGTTATTAAGTAAAAGAAGAATCAAGGTTAAAAAATCTTCCATTCAATCATTTTTTACATTTGTACAAGACCACTGCCCTTGGTTTCTACAACAAGGCACTGTTAACCTCGATATCTTGAAAAAACTAGGAAAACAGCTAAGAGCTTATTGTGCTCAGCAAGGTTTGGAAAAAATCCCTACTTACACCTTTCCTCTGTGGAATATGACTAGAGATGTTTTAGATCCAGCTCATGAATTTGAAAAGGTACCTGTTAAAGAGGAAAGTAAAGTTGGAAAAGTACCTGTTAAACAAAAAAGCAAATCTGAAAAGGTACCTGTTATAAAGAAAAGTGAAAATGAAGAGGCTATACCTAGCTATCGACAGCTAAATGAATGGCTGGCCGCTATGACTGCCAATGAGCATGTAAAAGATAGGGATGAAAAGAAAGATCAGCTCTCCCCTCAATTTGAAAAAGGTTTAGAGGAAACAGCAGCTCGATGCCATTCTGATGAGGATTTTTTATTTTTTAAGCTAAAGATGCTCCTAAAAGTTTAAGAAAACATCCCTAATCAGACCATCCGCTCCTAGGAGGTTGAGGGAAACATCCCCGATCAGACAGTTCGTAAGATTTAGTTACCAAACAGTTAAAGGATCTCCGGAACAGAAGAGGAAAACTTCGGGACGCTCCCATCCCCCTATGCCTCCTCCTCCATGTCGGGGTAAAGGGCCACTGCTAGGAGTTTCCCGGAGAAGGATTTTCTCTAGTCCCAAGGATGAACTTGATCCTCACCTTGAGGCTTCTTTTCTAGTCCCCTCTGCAGTTTAGCCAGGGTAAAGAGGTTACAAAATAAATAAAAATATTCTCTAAAATTAAAAAAAAAATTAAAAATGGATTTCTCTGCATCTAAGAATAGACAAATATTTATTGACTGTGGAATATGATTAGAAATGTCCTGGACCTCCGTCACGAGGCTGTTAAATAGACTATGGGGGAGGCTATAGAGGTGGATGGTGGTGAGTCTCCATTTACTGCACAGATCATATTTTCTGCCATTGAAGAAAAAAAAAAAAGGAGGGAGAAAGTGGTCTACCTCCCGAGGAAGGAGAGGGCTTACAGGACGCTGCGACCGAGAGCCCTGGCGAGCTCCCTCCCCCTCTGCGCAAACCTTTAAAAAACTTATCCACCACTTTCTGATTTAAGGCGACTGCCACCGCCTTCGATTGTGCCTCCCAGGACCCAGGAGTTCCCCACTTTGCCCCCAAAGCCTCCCAAAGTGTTGCCTAAGACTGAGGAAGATAAAAAGTTTTTTAAACAAAGGAGCTTTTAGTACACAATATGCAGAGTGTGCTCCTTGGAGAAAACTCCCTCAGGGGGGTCTCACCCAGGCTAGGAGAAAAGCGAAAAGGCAAGGAGATTTAATAACAATATTAACCCCTGATGTGCCGCTTACTCCAATTCCAACCGGAGTGGCTGGCCCCCTATCTGAGGACATTGTAAGATTTGTCCTGGGGCGTAGCTCGCTTTCTTTTAAAAAAAAGTGAAAAAAAAAAAAAAAAGAAAGAAAAGAAATTTCGCTGGTGCATGGTGTAGTAGATTCTGATGATATTGAGAAATTAAAGTCTTGATCTCACTGCCTATCAAAACTGTACAAATTAATAAAGGTCAAAGAGTAACACAGCTTTTACTTTTACCTTACTATCAGACAAGGAAAAACTTGACTTCTCAATCTAAGAGCCACAAAACATTTGGATCTAGTGATCTAGCCTTTTGGGTGCAGGAAATTACAGTTCCAAGGCCTTTAAAAGATCTTTTAATTCAAGAGAATAAAACGCCAGGGCTATTAGACACAGGAACAGACGTCTCTTAACATTGCTGGGAAAGACTGGCCCAGCTCCTGGCCAACACATAATACTGAAAATGAGTTGGTGGGATTAGAGAAAGTGGTATGTGGGGTGGAGATGCTGTACAGGTGGTACATTTAACAATACTTTATATATTGTTATAAATACATAATATAAATGTATTTGCCTAATTACAGTTTGCCTAATTAGGTATGGGTATAAATAAAATATAATAAAGGTATACCTAATTCTATTTATAGATCTATACTTAATTAATTTGTATATAAATTAATATGTATACTATATACACACACACATATATATACTGTATAATTAAATATATATGGCAGTAATATAATGTGTGTGTGGCTGATATTAATTGGTATGGATTGATGTGCTGTGATGATATATGCTCTATATACTGTATAATTATAAATGTGTGACATGTATTATTACAGTATATTGGTTTGTGTTGGTTGGTATTAGCTGTGTATGTGTTGTATTGTTGTAATATATATTAATTAATATATTAATTATAAAGATTAATTCAAGTATATTGATTTATATATATTATATGTCAATAACTTTATACTTGTTGCCATATATAAATACATATATAAATGCATTTTGCATTTAGGTATATCTGTATACCTGTATACCAAAATGAGATAAGGAGGTTATACATTTATTACTTAAATTTATACAGAGACCTAAACTAAACATTAGACCTAAATTAACATATCCATAGGGAAACAGCTAGACAAATAGTGAAGTTATGTTCCAATTGTAATTAATCACTTAAACGTAAACACACAGGGGCAGACTACAATGATGAGACACTAGATGCCTGAATTACAGGCTACGACTCGGCCCCTGGTCAAGTAAAAAGGCCTCCTTACGGGAGAGTGAAAAAGGCCAGATGTGTTGCTAACTTGTGGGAGAGGGTATGCTTGTATATTTCTACAGAATGCAGATTCTCCGGTTTGGATCTCAGACAAATTCATCATGTCACATTCCCCAAAGACCAGGTTCGCGGCGCGCGCACTCGCTCGCTCCCCCTCCCCCAGCCAGCTCTCGCCTCCGCGCCACCAGCAGCGCCTCGCACCCACCTCTCTGCACCCCGTGACCTAGAGCAAAGAAGTCTGTGCAGCGAGTGAGGGCCAGAGAGGAAAGCGCGCCCGCGGAGTGCCGTCCAGACCAGCGTGGCCCCACCGGCGAGAGGGGACCGCCCTGAGCCCAAGCGGTGGCGGCTAGCCCTAAACCACGAACCCTGCCCCTCCGCCCACCATAGGCGCCTTGGCCCACAGCCTGCCGCTCGCGTTCTGCCTCCTGATGCTGGGGACACTGCTCCCCCGGGCTGACGCCTACAGCTGCTCCCTGGTTCATCTTGTTTAAACCCTCAATATAATGTTTGCTCCTTTGTAATGCTACAACATCCACCTTATCTTATGATGTAACCACTTATTGAATTATGGTCTTGCTGTATTACAACAACTACAGGATTTAATGCAAACACGACGGTTTGTGGGCTTACTTATCTTGGGAACAGCAGCTTTGATAAGTGCAATCACTTCTGTTACTGTGGCAGCAATATCATTGACTCAACAAGTACATACTGCTCAATATGTTGATTCTATGTCCAAAAATGTTTCTTTAACATTGGCAACACAGGAAGCTATAGAGAGAAAATTAGAAATGAGGGTAGACGCCCTAGAGGAAGCAGTAATACATATTGGGACTGAATTGCAGGCTTTAAAGGTGAAAATGGCATTGTCTTGTCATGCTGACTATCGGTGGATATGTGTAACACCCCTGAAAGTAAATGAGACAGATTTTGAATGGGAAAAGATTAAAAACCATATTTCAGGTATCTGGAACAGCTCTGACATTGGTTGAGACGTAGGGAAACTTCACTATCAAATAGCAACCATGGAGCACTCCCGATTAGATTTTACTGCTGCTGGAACAGCAAATGATTTCTTCCATACTTTCCCTAACTACATCTCAGGAAAGAATATTCTGTCTAATGTCTTTAGCTATGCTGCGGTGGCTGCTTTAATTCTGCTTCTCATAATCATTCTTCCTTGTATTGTCAGGATTCTTCGGCAGAGTATTCAGAGGCTCGCGACTGAGCTACATCTGGCTGTTTTAAGAAATACAAAACGGGGAGATGCCGGGAGCCGGCGAGAGACATTCCACTCGTGACAAAGGTCATGAGGAAGGAGGCTGGGCATACACAAAGGCGGGATCGAGCCTCGGGAGTCCTCCCGGATATTCTTGAGCATCTACCCCCCAAAACCAGAGTCTGCCTACTTTATTGCTTTGTGCTCTCCCCTGTGACTTTACTGGGGGCTGTCCCCCACCACCATCTCACTCTCTCTGTCAAAGAGCTAACTTACAGCTCCAATTAATAAAGTTCCTGGGCAATGAGGAGTGTTTAAATCCAAACACGTCAGATGGCTCTCTAACTCGCCTGACAAATTTACCCGGTCTCCTACAGCAATGCATACAATTGTTTACAGTCTCCGAGCCTCGAGAGGCACGGGAAGCTTAAGATATTCAAATAGCTTAGAGCCTCTCAGAGAGTTAGAAACTGTCAGAATAAAACTAGTAAAAGATTTCATTGATGAACCAATGCTTGTTGCCAAGTTTCCACGTCCCCTGAATTGTATCCTTGAATGTGTATTAATTAATATAGTTGGTATGTAGAAGAAATAAGTAGTGGCCTTGGTGTTACTAACTTTAGACCCTTAAGGTAATAAATTATTTCCTTTGTTGTAAGCCCATTACACATCTGCCCTATAGGAATGCAATTTTATCTTCGAAAGATGGGGCCAAACCTTAAAATAATTACTCTTAGAGAAAATAAGTCTTACGGTTGATAAGTCTTTGTCAAGAGTCATAAAATGTTAATAGGTCTTCTGGCTAGAAGATGATGTAAATCACCTAAACCATTTGTATACGATACATTTGCAGGACAGAAACTCTGGTTTTTGATAAGGATCAAAGGCTGCTGTCTTTGCATCCCCATTATCCTCTATGTGTAACTTAGGGTATAAAAACCCCTGTTGAAAATAAAGCTACGGGCCTTGATTGCCAACGCTTAGTCTCCTAATGTCATTCTTCCCCTCAATTTTCAGATGAGTGTCCATCTGGAGCGCGGATATCCTCTGCGACCATTTATTTGCCTGGGCTTCGAAGACCACTTGAGAAGGTGTCTAAGGTGGGGCACTTTTCGCTATTCGAGAGGGAGCCTGCAGCCTCCGTGGTCAGAGCTTACCTGGTGTCACGGGTTATACTGATTTTCCGCATAAACCAAGCTACTCAGCTTCTTTTCTCCACTAAATTTTCCTACTGAGCTATCCTCATTCTATTACTCTTTATATCTTCGATAAATAAATCAATAGGTCGCCTACTCTGTCTCCCCTTCGAAAACCCTGGACCAGCCGAGTCTGGACCTTGTCAGAAGAAGGCCTCATCTCGATTTGAAGCAGGAACCTCAGGGTTGCTCTCCATTTCTGACTCCGAACACAGAGTCCCTACAGAGTTAGGACAGGAGAGTCAGGCCTCGTCTTGTGTGGAGGAATGGAACTCCACTGGACTCTCGAGTTGTTCACCGGATAACAGGCCACTTGTCGAGCTGTGTGTGGAACCTGCGGTTTTATCCGGACGATGCATGGGGGTGTCAGTTCCCCTTCGTTTTTTGCCTTCATACACAGGGTTGCCTTCGAAGAGGTATCCAGCCTTCAGATTCTTATCAAAAGCAGACCAGGAAATCAGTGTCTTTCGGCATGTGGCACCACCCACAAGCCTACGTCTCGAATTTCTTCTTGAGACGGACCTCAACCTGAGGTGCACCAGGAAGGTCGGTAACCCTTTCAGACAAAGCAAGTGAATCGACCCTCTTGTCCCGATCAGGAGGGGAGAAAGGGCTCAGATGAAGTGGTGCTGGGAACCTTGATGTTCCCCTCGAGTAAAACTGGGATGTCGGGGAAGTTTTGGAGTCACATCAAAGGTGCTAAGTACCGTTTCAAACTTCAAGACGGAACGTGAGACTTCTCTTGAGACGCTGTAGCTGGCAAGGGCCTCATCTTGTGGTGACGGGTTAACCACGTCGTTTTTCTCGAGTTGTGGCGGGATTCTCGAGTTAGGTCAGGAAATTCAGGCTTCCTCTTGTGTTGGCCCAGGGAAGTCCAGTCTTCCATTCGAGTTGCGAGGGAGAGCTAGGGATTGCGCTTGAGTTACTGCAGGGCAAAAGAGACCTTATCTAGGCTTGTGTCCAGGACATAATGTTCGTCTCCAGGGGGGACAGGGATCTCGGGGTTGCTTTCCTGATGCACCCGGGGAGTCAGTCCTTGTCTCGAGGGGAAGCGAAGGACTCCACTCTCCTCTCGAGTTGCGACGGGTATCTCTTGGAGCCCACTGAGTGGCCTAAAGGGAGTCAAGCCTCCTGTGGAGTTTGGAGAGAGGACTCGTGATTGCTCTCCAGGCCATGCAGGAAAAGAAGGCCATCATCTCGCGATGAAGGGGGCGTCTCGTGGGTTTTCTCGAGCTGCAGCGCCAGTGTGGGGTTTCTCATGAGGTACTACGGGGAGCTCAGGGAGCCTCTCATGTGGCGCTTGGGAAGTCAGGTCTCCATGCGCATTGTGAGGGGGAGCGCGTCATTGCTCTAGAGTCATGGAAGGTGTATCGGGCCTCAAGAACCGTTAAAGAAGGACTTTCAAGGTGTTTCTTGGGTCACGGCAGTAAACCCTGGGTTCCCTCGACTAGTGCCGGTGGCCTCAGGGAGCTTCTCAGTGTGTCTCTGAGAAGTCAAGGATACCCTGGAGTTGGGAGGGCCCTCTCGGGACTCCACTGGGTTTGGTGCAATAGAAGAGGGCCTCATCTCGAGTGGAGGCAGGAACCTCAGGGTTCGTCTCCATTTCTGACTCTGATCGCAGGGTCCCTGCAGAGTTGGGACAGGAGAGTCAGGCCTCGTCTTGTAAGGAGGAATGGAACTCCGCTTGCCTCTCGAGTTATTCACGGGGTGACAGGCAACTTGTCGAACTGTGTTTGGAATCTGCGGGTTTTTCCGGACGATGCACGAGGGTGTCAGTGCCCCGTCGTGTTGTGCCTTCTTCCACAGGGTTGCCTTTCAAGAGGTGTCCGGGCATCGGGTTCTTATCAAGAGTGGACCAGGGAATCGGGGTCTTTCAGCATGTGTTACCACCCATGAAGCTACGTCTCAAATATTCTCGTTAGACCGGCCTCATCCTGAGGTGCGCTGGGAAGGTTGGGAACCCCTTCCAGACAAAGCACGGGAGTCGACCCTCCAGTCGCAATCAGGAGGGGAGAAGTGGCTCAGATGAAGTCATACCGGGAACCTCGGTGTTCCCCTCGAGAGAGACCAGGGTGTCGGGGAACTTTTGGAATCGCATCAAGGGTGCCAAGTTTTCACACTTGAAGTGTGAAAACACTTGAAGAAGAAACCTGGGACTTCTCTTTAGACGCTGTAGCGGGCAAGGGCCTCATCTTGCGATGACAGGGTAACCATGTGGTTTTTCTCGAGTTTCGGCGGGATTCTCGAGTTACGATGGGGAATTCAGGCTTCCTCTTGTGTTGGCCCAGGGAAGTCCAATCTTCCATTGGAGTTGCGAGAGAGAGCTAGGGATTGCTCTCGAGTCACTTCAGGGCAAAAGAGACCTCATCTAAGCTTGTGTCCAGGACCTAATGTTCCTCTCCAGGGGCGACAGAGATCTCGGGGTTGCATTTTAGACGCACCCGAGGAGTCAGACCTCATCTTGAGAGGAAGGAAAGGACTCTGCTCTGCTCTCGAGTCCCGACGGGTATTTCTTGGAGACCACTGAGTGGCCTAAAGGGAGTCAAGCCTCCTGTGGATTTTTTTTTTAATTTTATTTTATTTTTAAACTTTACATAATTGTATTAGTTTTTCCAAATATCAAAATGAATCTGCCTCAGGTATACATGTGCTCCCCATCCTGAACCCTCCTCCCTCCTCCCCCCCCATAGCATCCCTCTGGGTCGTCCCAGTGCACTAGCCCCAAGCATCCAGTGTCATGCATCAAACCTGGACTGGCAACTCTTTTCATACATGATATTTTACATGTTTCAATGCCATTCTCCCAAATCTTCCCACCTTCTCCCTCTCCCACAGAGTCCATAAGACTCTTCTATACATCAGTGTCTCTTTTGCTGTCTCGTACTCAGGGTTATTGTTACCGTCTTTCAAAGTTCCATATATATGCGTTAGTATACTGTATTGGTGTTTTTCTTTCTGGCTTACTTCACTCTGTATAATAGGCTCCAGTTTCATCCACCTCATTAGAACTGATTCATTCTATTCTTTTTAATGGCGGAGTAATACTCCATTGTGTATATGTACCACAGCTTTCTTATCCATTCATCTGCTGATGGACATCTAGGTTGCTTCCATGTCCTGGCTATTAGAAACAGTCCTGCGATGAACATTGGGGTACACGTGTCTCTTTCCCTTCTGGTTTCCTCAGTGTGTATGCCCAGCAGTGGGATTGCTGGATCATAAGGCAGTTCTATTTCCAGTTTTTTAAGGAATCTCCACACTGTTCTCTATAGTGGCTGTACTAGTTTGCATTCCCACCAACAGTGTAAGAGGGTTCCCTTTTCTCCACACCCTCTCCAGCATTTATTATTTGTAGACTTTTGGATTGCAGCCATTCTGACTGGCGTGAAATGGTACCTCATAGTGGTTTTGATTTGCATTTCTATGATAATGAGTGATTTTGAGCATCTTTTCATGTGTTTGTTAGCCATCTGTATGTCTTCTTTGGAGAAATGTCTATTTAGTTCTTTGGCCCATTTTTTGATTGGGTCATCTATTTTTCTGGAGTTGAGCTGTAGGTGTTGCTTGTATATTTTTGAGATTAGTTGTTTGTCAGTTGCTTCATTTCCTATTATTTTCTCCCATTCCAAAGGCTGTCTTTTCACCTTGCTAATAGTTTGCTTTGATGTGCAGAAGCTTTTAAGGTTAATTAGGTCCCATTTGTTTATTTTTGTTTTTATTTCCAATATTCTGGGAGGTGGGTCATAGAGGATCCTGCTGTGATGTATTTCAGAGAGTGTTTTGCCTATGTTCTCCTCTAGGAGTTTTATAGTTTCTGGTCTTACGTTTAGATCTTTAATCCATTTTGAGTTTATTTTTGTGTATTGTGTTAGAAAGTGTTCTAGTTTCATTCTTTTACAAGTGGTTGACCAGATTTCCCAGCACCACTTGTTAAAGAGATTGTCTTTAATCCATTGTATATTTTTGCCTCCTTTGTCAAAGATAAGGTGTCCATATGTGTGTGGATTTATCTCTGGGCTTTCTATTTCGTTCCACTAATCTATATTTCTGTCTTTGTGCCAGTACCATACTGTCTTGATAACTGTGGCTTTGTAGCGGAGCCTGAAATCAGGTAGGTTGATTCCTCCAGTTCCATTCTTCTTTCTCAAGATCGCTTTGGCTATTCGAGGTTTTTTGTATTTCCATACAAATTGTGAAATTATTTGTTCTAGCTCTGTGAAGAATACTGTTGGTAGCTTGATAGGGATTGCATTGAATCTATAAATTGCCTTGGGTAGTATACTCATTTTCACTATATTGATTCTTCCAATCCATGAACATGGTATATTTCTCCACCTATTAGTGTCCTCTTTGATTTCTTTCACCAGTGTTTTATAGTTTTCTATATATAGGTCTTTAGTTTCTTTAGGTAGGTATATTCCTAAGTATTTTATTCTTTCCGTTGCAATGGTGAATGAAATTGTTTCCTTAATTTCTCTTTCTGTTTTCTCATTATTAGTGTATAGGAATTCAAGGGATTTCTGTGTGTTGATTTTATATCCTGCAACTTTACTATAGTCATTGACTAGTTCTAGTGATTTTCTGGTGGAGTCTTTAGGGTTTTCTACGTAGAGGATCATGTCATCTGCAAACAGTGAGAGTTTTACTTCTTCTTTTCCAATTTGGATTCCTTTTGTTTCTTTTTCTGCTCTGATTGCTGTGGCCAAAACTTCCAAAGCTATGTTGAATAGTAATGGTGAAAGTGGGCACCCTTGTCTAGTTCCTGACTTTAGAGGAAATGCTTTCAATTTTTCACCATTGAGGATAATGTTTGCTGTGGGTTTGTCATATATAGCTTTTATTATGTTGAGGTATGTTCCTTCTATTCCTGCTTTCTGGAGAGTTTTTATCATAAATGGATGTTGAATTTTGTCAAAGGCTTTCTCTGCATCTATTGAGAAAATCATATGGTTTTTATTTTTCAATTTGTTAAGGTGGTGTATTACATTGATTGATTTGCGGATATTGAAGAATCCTTGCATCCCTGGGATAAAGCCCACTTGGTCATGGTGTATGATCTTTTTAATGTGTTGTTGGATTCTGATTGCTAGAATTTTGTTAAGGATTTTTGCATCTATGTCATCAGTGATATTGGCCTGTAGTTTTCTTTTTTTGTGGGATCTTTGTCAGGTTTTGGTATTAGGCTGATGGTGGCCTCATAGAATGAGTTTGGAAGTTTACCTTCCTCTGCAATTTTCTGGAAGAGTTTGAGCAGGATAGGTGTTAGCTCTTCTCTAAATTTTTCGTAGAATTCAGCTGTGAAGCCGTCTGGACCTGGGCTTTTGTTGGCTGGAAGATTTTTGGTTACAGTTTCCATTTCCGTGCTTGTGATGGGTCTGTTAAGATTTTCTATTTCTTCCCTGGTCCAGTTTTGGAAAGTTGTACTTTTCTAAGAGTTTGTCCATTTCTTCCACGTTGTCCATTTTATTGGCATATAATTGTTGATAGTAGTCTCTTATGATCCTTTGTATTTCTGTGTTTTCTGTTGTGATCTCTCCATTTTCATTTCTAATTTTATTGATTTGATTTTTCTCCCTTTGTTTCTTGATAAGTCTGGCTAATGGTTTGTCAATTTTATTTATCGTTTCAAAGAACCAGCTTTTGGTTTTGTTGATTTTTGCTATGGTCTCTTTTGTTTCTTTTGCATTTATTTCTGCTCTAATTTTTAAGATTTCTTTCCTTCTACTAACCCTGGGGTTCTTCATTTCTTCCTTTTCTAGTTGCTTTAGCTGTAGAGTTAGTTTATTTATTTGACTTTTTTCTTGTTTCTTGAGGTGTGCCTGTATTGCTATGAACTTTCCCCTTAGGACTGCTTTTACCGTGTCCCACAAGTTTTGGGTTGTTCTGTTTTCATTTTCATCCGTTTCTATGCAAATTTTGATTTCTTTTTTGATTTCTTCTGTGATTTGTTGGTTATTCAGCAGCGTGTTGTTCAGCCTCCATATGTTGGAATTTTTAATAGTTTTTCTCCTGTAATTGAGATCTAATCTTACTGCATTGTGGTCAGAAAAGATGCTTGGAATGATTTCTATTTTTTTGAATTTACCAATGCTAGCTTTATGGCCCAGGATGTGATCTATCCTGGAGAAGGTTCCATGTGCACTTTAGAAAAAGTTGAAATTCATTGTTTTGGGATGAATTGTCCTATAGATATCAATTAGGTCTAACTGGTCTATTGTATCATTTAAAGTTTGTGTTTCCTTGTTAAATTTCTGTTTAGTTGATCTATCCATAGGTGTGAGTGGGGTATTAAAATCTCCAACTATTATTGTGTTAGTGTTAATTTCTCCTTTCATACTTGTTAGCATTTGTCTTACATACTGTGGTGCTCCCACGTTGGGTGCATATATATTTATAATTGTTATATCGTCTTCTTGGATTGATCCTTTGATCATTATGTAGTGACCTTCTTTGTCTCTTTTCACAGCCTTTGTTTTAAAGTCTATTTTATCTGATATGAGTATCGCTACTCCTGCTTTCTTTTGGTCCCTATTTGCATGGAAAATCTTTTTCCAGCCCTTCACTTTCAGTCTGTATGTATCCCCTGTTTTGAGGTGGGTCTCTTGTAGACAACATATGTAGGGGTCTTTTTTTTGTATCCATTCAGCCAGTCTTTGTCTTTTGGTTGGAGCATTCAACCCATTTACGTTTAAGGTAATTACTGATAAGTATGATCCCATTGCCATTTACTTTATTGTTTGGGGTTTGAATTTATACACCGTTTTTGTGTTTCCTGTTTAGTATTTGTTGGAGAGCTGGTTTGGTGGTGCAGAATTCTCTCAGCTTTTGCTTGTCTGAAAAGCTTTTGATTTCTCATTCATACTTGAATGAGATCCTTGCTGGGTACAATAATCTGGGCTGTAGGTTATTTTCTTTCATCATTTTAAGTATGTCTTGCCATTCCCTCCTTGCTTGAAGAGTTTCTATTGAAAGATCAGCTGTTATCCTTATGGCAATTCCCTGGTGTGTTATTTGTTGTTTTTCCCTTGCTGCTTTTCATATTTGTTCTTTGTGTTTGATTTTTGTTACTGTGATTAATATGTGTCTTGGGGGGTTTCGCCTTGGCTTTATCCTGTTTGGGACTCTCTGGGTTTCTTGGACTTGAGTGAGTATTTCCTTCCCCATTTTAGGGAAGTTTTCAACTATTATCTCCTCAAGTATTTTCTCACGGTCTTTCTTTTTGTCTTCTTCTTCTGGGACCCCTATGATTCGAATGTTGTAGCGTTTAATATTGTCCTGGAGGTCTCTGAGATTGTGCTCATTTCTTTTAATTCGTTTTTCATTTATCCTCTCTGATTCATTTATTTCTACCATTCTATCTTCGAATTCACTAATCCTATCTTCTGCCTCTGTTATTCTACTATTTGTTGCCTCCAGAGTGTTTTTAATTTCATTTATTGCATTATTCATTATATATTGACTCTTTTTTTATTTCTTCTAGGTCCTTGTTAAACCTTTCTTGCATCTTCTCAATCCTTGTCTCCAGGCTATTTATCTGTGATTCCATTTTAATTTCAAGATTTTAGATCCATTTCACTATCCTTACTCGGAATTCTTTATCAGGTAGATTCCCTATCTCTTCCTCTTTTGTTTGGTTTGGTGGGCGTTTATCCTGTTCCTTTATCTGCTGGGTATTCCTCTGTCTCATCTTGTTTAAATTGCTGAGTTTGGGGTGTCCTTTCTGTATTCTGGCAGTTTGTGGAGTTCTTTACTCTGGCATTTCCTCGCTGTGTGTGGGTTTGTACAGGTGTCTTGTCAAGGTTTCCTGGTTAGGGAAGCTTGTGTCCGTGTTCTGGTGGGTGGAGCTGTATTTCTTCTCTCTGGAGTGCAATGAAGTGTCCAGTAATGAGTTATGAGATGTCTGTGGTTTTGGGGTGACTTTGGGCAGCCTGTATCTTGAAGCTCAGGGCTGCGTTCCTTTGTTGCTGGAGAATTTGCTTGGTATGTCTTGCCCTGGAACTTGTTGGCCCTTGTGTGGTGCTTGATTTCAGTGTCGGTATGGAGGCATTTGATGAGCTCCTGTCAATTAATGTTCCTTGGAGTCAGGAGTTCCCTGGAGTCAGGGTTTGGACTTAAGCCTCCTGCTTCCAGTTATCTGTCTTACTTTTACAGTAGTTTCAAAACTTCTCCTTCTATACAGCACCATTGATAAAACATCTACGTTAAAGAAGAAAAGTTTCTCTACTGTGAGGGCCACTTAGAAAGGTTCACAGCATTACATGGAGAAGAGAAGAGGGAGGAGGGAGTTAGAGGTGACCCAAATGAGATCAGGTGGAATCAATAGTGGAGAGAGTGGGCTGGCCAGTAGTCACTTCCTTATGTGCACTCCACAACTGGACCGCTCAGAGATGTTCACAGAGTTATACAGAGATGAGAAGAAGGAGGAAGGAGACAGAGGTGGCCAGAAGGATAAAAGGGGGGAATGAAAAGGAGGGAGACAGATCCAGCCAGTAATCAGTTCCCTAAGTGTTCTCCACCGTCTGGAATACACAGAAATTCACAGAGTTGGGTAGAGTAGAGAGGGGTTAGGGAGGAGACACAGGCGACCTGGTGGAGAAAAAGGAGAGTCCAAAGGGAGAGAGAGCAGTCAAGCCAGTAATCTCGCTCCCTAGTGAAAAATGGGTACTGAAGATTGGGTTCTTAAAGGTACAAAATTGGTAACAAATACATAAAAGCAAAAATTAAAAATCTAGAGTAGAGTTTGGAATTTCAAAAATACGATGTTAAAGAAAAGAAGAAGGAAAAGAAAGAGAGAAAAAACGAACAAAGAAAAACAAACATGGTCGCAAAAATTATCAAGAAAATACAGGTACAAAATTGATAACTAATACCAAAAAGCAAAAATTAAAAATCTAGAGTAGAGTTTGGAATTTCAAAAATACAATGTTAAAAAAAAGGAAGAAGAAAACTAAAGAGAAAACAAACAAACAAAAACAAGCAATGTCGCAAAAATTATAAAGAAACTACAGGTACAAAATTGATATCAAATATCAAAAAGCATAAATTAAAAATCTAGAGTACAGTTTGGAATTTCAAAAATACAATGTTAAAGAAAAGAAGAAAAAAAAACAAAACAAAAAAACAAGGTCAAAAAATTATTATATATATATATATATATATATATATGAAGTTTGCTGAAGAAGAAAAAAATAGGGTCTTTGTTTTGCAAAGTAATAGGTTATAAAAGTGAAAATTAAATGAACAATAGAGAACTTAAAATTAAAAAAATTAAAAAAAGTAAGAATGATCATAAAAATATATCTAGGACTTTCTCTGGTTTTGTTGTGAGTATCGTGGGTTCGGTTCATTTTTGGCTAGTTCCTTGGTCCAACTTATATTTCTCAAGATCTATAGGCGCCTTCCTATGTAGTCCTAGTAACCACAGGGTTTTAATCTATTGCCTGTAGCTTCCAAGGCGTTTCCCTCTGTTATAGCTTCTTTTGTTTGCCTGTCTCTTCAGTGTCTGGTTTACGCCCTGACACAAAGGGGACGGTGGAGGACACTTTTTTTTTTTTAGGCTCACTTGTTCAGTTGCGCTGTGGGGAGGGAGGGAGGGAGTGATGCTGCAAACAAATAACACTGGCGTGCGCTCGCAGTGCCTCAGCCACACTGGGTCTGCCCCCGCTCACGGCACGTGTAGCCTCCCTGCCCACACTGCTCGGGCTCTAGGTTGTTCCACCGGGAACAATCCGAGGCTGGCCCTGGGCTTCATGCACCTCCCAGGTCCAAGCCGCTCAGGTTCAGGCACTCGGGTAGTCCTCAGAGGCACAGACTCGGTTGGGCCTGCGTTTTGTGCTCTTCCCAGGTCCGAGCAGCTCAGGTGATGAGGTGTTTGGCGAGTGCCAATGTTGTGACTTATCGCCTCCCCGCCACTCGGTTATCTGGGTGTAAAACAGGCGCACCTTCTCAGGCAGATGTTGACCGTCCAGATCCCCAAGAAGTTTTAGTTAGCAAAGAAGGCTGCTTACAGTTTTATAGATAATGTCTCTCTGGGGCTGCGATTGCCCCCTTCTGGCTCTGGCTGCCTGTCACCGGAGGGGGAAGGTCTGCAGCCGGCTATCTCTGTTCAGTCCTTTGTTCCATGCGCGGGCCTGGCGGTGTCTTAGGTTAGGGCTGGCTTTTTGCGTGGTAGATATCCCAGAGTCTGGTTTGCTAGCCCAAGTTATTTCGTTCAGATAGCGCTCAGGGTATTCAGGCCAGATTCTTACTCTAAGCGATGCAGCCCGCGCCGCGCCTCCCTGCCCAGCCCCTGCTTGCTAATGGTGTGAGCAGGCGTCTGCACTGCTTTGCGGCTGGGGGAGTTACCGTAGGGCTTGCAATCTGCGAGTTTTAATTGTTTATTTATTTTTATCCCCCTTATGTTGCCCTTTGTGCTTCCAAAGCTTGGCAAAGATTTGGCAGTGAAAAGCTTTCCTGGTGTTTGGAAACTTTTCTCTTTTTAAGACTATCTTCCTGGGACGGAAATCCCTCCCTCCCTCTTTTGTCTCTTTTTTTGTCTTTTATACTTTTTCCTACCTACTTTCCAAGAGTTGGGTTCTTTTCTGGGTGCCTGATGTCCTCTGGCAGCATTCATAAGTTGTATTGTGGAATTTACTCGACGTTTAAATGCTCTTTTGATGAAATTGTTTGGGGGGGAAAGAGTTCTCCCCGTCCTACTCCTCAGCAATCTTGGCTCCTCTCTTGTGGAGTTTGGAGAGAGCACGCGGGATTGCTCTCCAGGCCATGCAGGAAAAGAAGGCCCTCATCTCGCGATGTCGGGGGAGTCTCGTGGTTTTTCTGGAGCTGCGGTGCCAGTGTGGGGTTTCTCACAAGGTACGACCGGGAGCTCAGGGAGCCTCTCGTGTGGTGTCAGGGAAGTCAAGTCTCCATACGAGTGGCGAGGGGGCGCACGTCATTGCTCTCGAGTCATGGTAGTGGAATCAGGGCTCAACGCAATGAAAAAGGACGCTCGAGGTCTTTCTCGGGTTGCGGCAGGAAACCCTGGGTTCCCTCGACTTGTGCCTGTGACCTCAGGTAGCTTCTCAGGGTGCCTCTGAGAAGTCAGGGATACTATGGAGCTGGGAGAGGCCTCTCGGGACTCCACTGGGTTTGCTGCAATGGAAGAGGGCCTAATCTCGAGATCAGGAAGGAACCTTAGGGTTCCTCTCCATTTCTGACTCAGATTGCAGGGTCCCTGCAGAGTTGGGACAGGAGAGTCAGGCCTCGTCTTGTGTGGAGGAATGGAACTCCGCTTGCCTCTCGAGTTGTTCAAGGAGTGACAGGCCACTTGTCGAGCTGTGTGTGGAACCTGCGGTTTTTTCCAGACAATGCACGGGGGTGTCAGTGCCCCTTCGTGATGTGCTTTCATCCACAGGGTTGCCTTCGAAGTGGTGTGCGGGCATCGGGTTCTTATTAAGAGCGGACCAGGAAATCGGGGTCTTTTGGAATGCGGCACCACACACGAGGCTACGTCTCGAATTTCCTCGTGAGACGGGCCTCATGCTGAGGTGCCCCTGGAAGGTCGGGAAAGCCTTCCAGACAAAGCAGGTTAATCGACCCTACTGTCGCGATCAGGAGGGGAGAAGGGGCTCAGATGAAGTGGTGCCGGGAACCTCGGTGTTCCCCTTGAGTGAGACCGGTATGTCAGGGAACTTTTGGGGTCTCATGAAGCTTGCCAAATACTGTTTCAAACTTCAAGATGAAACGTGGGACTTCTCTTGAGACGCTGTGGCGGGCAAGGGCCTCATCTTGTGATGAAGGGGAAACCACGTGGTTTTTTTCGAGTTGCGATGGGATTGTTGACTTACGACGGGGAATTCAGGTTTCCTCTTCTGTTGGCCCAGGGAAGTCCATTCTTCCATTCGAGTTGCCAGGGAGAGCTGGGTGGGAATTGCTCTCAAGTCACGGCAGGTCAAAATAGACCTCATCTATGCTTGTGTCCAGGACCTAATGTTCCTTTCCAGGGGCGATAGGGATGACGGGGATGCATTCCAGACTCACCCAGTGAGTCAGGCCTCGGCTCGAGGGGAAGCAAATGATTCTGATATCCTCCTGGGTCGCAATAGGTATCTCTTGGAGCCCACTGAGTGGCCTCCAGGGAGTCAAGCCTCCTGTGGAGTTGGAGAGAGGACTCCGGATTGCTCTCCAGGCCATACAGGAAAGAAGGCCCTCAGCTCGCAATGACGGGGGCGTCTTGTGGGTTTTCTCGAGTTGGAGCGCAAGTATGAGTTTTCTCACGAGGTACGACGGGGAGCTCAGGGAGCCTCTCATGTGGCGCCAGGAAAGTCAGGTGTCTATGCGTGTGATGAGGAGGAGCCCATAAATGCTCTCGAGTCATGGTAGGGAAATCGGGACTCAAGACGCGTTGAAGGAGTCTCGAGGTCTTTCTCAGGTTGCGGCAGGAAACCCTGGGTTCCCTCGACTTGTACCGGTGACCTCAGGGAGCTTCTCAGGGTGCCTCTGAGAAGTCAGGCATACTGTGGACTTGGGAGGCGCTCTCGGAACTCCACTCGGTTTGGTGCAATGGCAAAGGTTCTCATCTCGAGTTGAGGCAGGAACCTAAGGGTTCCTCTCCATTTAAAACTCCGACCACAGGGTCCCTGAAGAGTTGGGACAGGAGAGTCAGGCCTCGTCTTCTGTGGAGGAATGGAACTCCACTTGCCTCTCGAGTTGTTCACAGGATAACAGACCATTTGTCGAGCTGTGAGTGGAACCTTCGGTTTTTTCCGTAAGATGCATGAGGGGGTCAGTGCCCCTTCGTGTTGTGCCTTCATCCACAGGGTTGCCTTCAAAGAGGTGTCCGGACATCGGGTTCTTATCAATAGCAGAGCAGGAAATCGGGGTCTTTCAGAACGTGGCACCATCCATGAGGCTACGTCTCGAATTTCTTCATTAGACTGGTGTCATCCTGAGGTGCGCCATGAAGATCGGGAACCCCTTCCAGACAAAGCAGGGGAATCGACCATCTTGTCACGATCAGGAGGAGTGAAAGGGCTCAGTTGAAGTCGTGCCGGGAACCTCGGTGTTCCCCTCGAGTGGGACCGGTGTGTCGGGAAACTTTTGGGGTCACTTCAAGGGTGCCAAGTACCGTTTTGCACTTCAATACGGACTTGGGGCTTCTCTTGACACGCTGTAGAGGGCAAGGGCCTCATCTTGGGATGACGGGGGAATCACGTGGTTTTTCTCAAGGTGCGGCGGGATTCTCGAGTTACGACGGGGAATTCAGGCTTCCTCTTGTGTTGGCCCAGGGAAGTCCAATCTTCCATTCGAGTTTCGAGGAAGAGCTGGGGTTTGCTCTTGAGTCACTGCAGGGCAAAAGAGACCTCATCTAGGCTTGTGTCCAGGACCTAATATTCCTCTCCAGGGCCGACAGCGATCTCGGGGTTGCATTCCAGACGCATCCTGGGAGTCAGAGCTCGACTCGAGGGGAAGCAAAGGACCCCGCTCTCCTCTTGAGTCACCGCAGGTGTCTCTTGGAGCCCACTGAGTGGCCTAAAGGGAGTCAAGCCCCCTGTGGAGTTTGGAGAGAGGACTCAGGATTGCTCTCCAGGCCATGCAGGAAAAGAAGACCCTCATCTCGCGATGACAGGGGCGTCTTGTTGGTTTTCTCGAGCTGCGGTGCCAGTGTGCGGTTTCTGACGAGGTGCGACGGGAAGCTCAGGGAGCCTTTCGTGTGGCACCAGGGAATTCAGGTCTCCATGCGCATGGCAAGGGGGAGCGCGTCATTGCTCTCGAGATACGATACGGGAATCGGGCCTCAAGACACGTTAAAGCAGGACTCTCAAGGTCTTTCTCGGGTTGCGGCAGGAAACCCTGGGTTCCGTCGACTTCTGCCGGTGACCTTAGGGAGCTTCTCAGGGTGCCTCTGAGAAGTCAGGCATACTGTGGATTTGGGACGGGCCTCTCGGGACTCCACTGGCTTTGTGGCAATGGAAAAGGGCCTCATCTTGAGTGGAGGCAGGAACCTCAGGCTTCCTCTCCATTTCTGACTCGGTGTGCAAGGTCCCTAGAGTTGTGACAGGAGAGTCAGGCATCGTCTTGTGTGGAGGAATGGAACTCCGCTTGCTTCTCGAGTTGTTCACGAGGTGACAGACCACTTGTGGAGCTGTGTGAGGAACCTGCGGGTTTTTCCGGAAGATGCACGGGGTGTCAGTGCCCCTACGTGTTGTGCCTTCATCCACAGGCTTGCCTTCGAAGAGGTGTCCATGAGTCTGGTTTTGATCAAAAGTGGACCATGGAATCGGGGTCTTTCGGCATGTAGTATGGCCCTCGAGGCTACCTCTCGAATTTCCTCATGAGACCGGCCTCATCCTGAGGTGTGCCGGGAAGGTCGGGAATCCCTTCGAGACAAAGCAGTGGAATCGACCCTCCTATCGCGATCAGGAGAGGAGAAAGGCCTCAGATGAAGTGATGCCGGAAACTTCAGTGTCCCCTCTAGTGAGATCGGTATATAGGGGAACTTTTGGGGTCGCATCAAGGGTGCCAAGTACTGTTTTGTACTTCAAGACGGAATGTGAGACTTCTCTTGAGACGCTGTAGGGGGCAAGGGCCTCATCTTGCAATACGGGGAACCACGTGATTTTTCTCGAGTTGCGGCGGGTTTCTCAAATTACAACTGGAAATTCAGGCTTCCTCTTGTGTTGGCTCAGAAAGGCCAATCTTCCATTCGAGTTGCAAGGGAAAGCTAGGGGTTGCGCTTGAGTCACTGCAGGGCCAAAGAGACCTCATCTAGGCTTTTGTCCAGGACCTAAGGTTCCTCTCCAGGGGCGACAGGAATCCAGGGTTGCATTCCAGACTCACCCTCGTAGTCAGGCCTCATCTCGAGGGGAAGCAAAGGACACCGCTCTCCTCCTGAGTATCGACGGGTATCTCTTGGAGCCCACTGAGTGACCTAAAGGGAGTCAAGCCTCCTTTGGAGTTTGGAGAGAGGATTCGGGATGGCTCTTCAGGTCATGCAGGAAAGGCCCTCATTTCACCATGACAGGGGCGTCTCGTGGGTTTTCTCGAGCTGCGGCGCCAGTGTGGGGTTTCTCACGAGGTACGATGGGGAGCTCAGGGAGCCTCTCATGTGGTGCCGGGGAAGTCAGATCTTCATGCGCGTGGCGAGGGGGAGCGCGTCATTTTTCTCCAGTCATGGTAGGGGAATCGGGCCTCAAGACGCGTGAAGAAGGACTCGCGAGGTTTTTCTCAGGTTACGGCAGGAAACCCTGGGTTCCGTCGACTTATGCCCGTGACCTCAGGGAGCTTCTCAGGGTGCCTCTGAGAAGTCGCGATACTGTGGATTTGGGAGGGGCCTCTCGGGCCTCCACTGTTTTTGGTGTAATGGAAGAGGGCCTCATCTCGAGTGGAGTCAGGAACCTCAGGGTTCCTCTCCATTTCGGACTCCGATCGCAGGGTCCCTTCAGAGTTGGGACCGGAGAGTCAGGCCTCGTCTTGAGTGGAGGAATGGAACTCTGCTTGCCTCTCGAGTTGTTCATGGGATGACAGGCCTCTTGTCGAGCTGTGTGTGGAACCTGCGGCTTTTACCGAATGATGCACGGGAGTGTCAGTGACCCTTCATTTTGTGCCTTCGTCCACAGGGTTGCCTTCGAAGAGGTGTCCGGGCATCGGGTTCTTCTCAAGAGTGGGCCGGGAAATCGGGGTATTTCGGCATGTGACACCACCCACGACGCTATGTCTCGAATTTACTCGTGAGACCGGCCTCATCCTTAGGTGCGCCAGGAATGTGGGAAACCCCTTCCAAACAAAGCAGGGGAATAGACCCTCCTGTCTCGAACAGGAGAGGAGAAGGTGCTCAGATGAAGTGGTGCGGGAACCTCGGTGTTCCTGTCGAGTGAGACCGGCGTGTCCGGGAACATTTGGTGTCGCATCAAGGGTGCAAAGTACCGTTTCGCACTTCAAGACGGAACGTGGTTCTTTTCTTGAGACGCCATAGCAGCAAGGGCCTCATCTTGGGATGACGTTGGAAACACGTGGTTTTTCTCGAGTTGCGGCGGGATTCTCGAGTTACGAAGGGGATTTCTGGCTTCCTCTTGTGTTGGCCCAGGGAAGCCCAATCTTCCATTCGAGTTGCGAGGGAGAGCTGGGGGTTGCGCTCGAGTCACTGCAGGGCAAAAGAAACCTCATCCAGGCTTGTGTCTAGGACCTAATGTTCCTCTCAAGGGATGACTGGGATCTTGGGGTTGCATTCTAGACTCACCCAGGAGTCAGGCGTCCTCTCGAGGGGAAACAAAGGACTTCTCTCTCTTCTCGAGTCGCGACGGGTATTTCTTGGAGCCCACTGAGTGGACTAAAGGGAATCAAGCCTCCTCTGGAGTTTGGAGAGAGGACTCGGGATTGCACTCCAGGACATGCAGGAAAAGAAGGCCCTCATCTCACGATGACGGGGGGGGTCTCGGTGGTTTTACCGAGCTGCAGCGCCTGTGTTGGTTTCTCAGGAGGTACGACGGGGAGCTCAGGGAGCCTCTTGTGTGGCGCCAGGGAAGTTAGGTCTCGATGCGTGTGGCGAGGGGGAGCGCGTCATTGCTCTCGAGTCATGGTAGGGGAATCAGGCCTCTAGACGCGTTGAAGGACTCTCAAGATCTCTCTCGGGTCTTGGCAAGAATACCTGGGTTCCCTCGACTTGTGCCGGTGACCTCAGGGAGATTCTCTGGGTGCCTCTGAGAAGTCAGGGATACTGTGGAGTTGGGAAAGACCTCTCGGGACTCCACTGGGTTTGGTGAAATGGAAGGGGGCCTCATCTCGAGGGGAGGCAGGAACCTCAGGGTTCCTCTCCATTTCTGATTCCGATCGCAGCCCCCTGCATAGTTGGGAGAGGTGAGTCAGGCCTTGTCTTGTGTGCAGGAATGGACCTCCGCTTGCCTCTCGAGTTGTTCACTGGGTGACAGGCACTTGTTGAGCTGTATGAGTAACCTGCGGTCTTTTCCGGACGATGCACGGGGGTGTCAGTGCCCCTTCGTGTTGTGCCTTCATCCACACTATCTTCGAATAGGTGTCTGGGCATCGCGTTCTTATCAAGAGCGGATCAGGAAATCGCGGTCTTTCGGCATGTGGCACCACCATCGAGGCTATGTCTCGAATTTCCTCGTGAGACAGCCTCATCTGAGGTGCGTGGAGAAGGTCGGGAACCCCTTGCAGACAAAGCAGGGGAATTGACCCTCCTTTCGCGATCAGGAGGGGAGAAGGGGCTCAGATGAAGTGGTGCCAGGAACCTCGGTGTTCCCCTCGAGTGCGACCCGTATGTCGGGGAACTTTTGGGGTAGCATTAAGGGTGCCAAATATCATTTCGCACTTGAAGACAGAACGTGGGACTACTCTTGAGACGCTGGAGCGGGCAAGGGCCTCATCTTGCAATGACGGGGGAACCACGTGGTTTTTCTCAAGTTGAGGCGGAATTCTCGAATTACTACTGGGAATTCAGGCTTCCTCTTGTGTTGGCCCAGGGAGGTCCAATCTTCCATTCGGGTTGCGAGGGAAAGCTGGGGAGTGCTCTCGAGTTACTGCAGGGCAAAAGCGACCTCATCTAGCCTTGTGTTCAGGACCCAGTGATCCTCTCCAAGGGCGACAGGGATCTCGGGTTTGCATTACAGACTCACCCGGGGAGTTAGGCCTCGTCTCGAGGGGAAGCAAAGGACTTGGCTATCCTCTCGAGTTGCGACGCGTATCTCTTGGAGCCCACTGAGTGGTCTAAAGGGAGTCAACCCTCCTCTTCAGTTTGGAGAGAGGACTCGGGATTGCTCTCCAGGCCATGCAGGAAAAGAAGGCCCACATCTCGAGATGACGGGGGCGTCTCGTGGGTTTTCTCGAGCTGCGGCACCAGTGTGGGGTTTCTCACGAGGTACGACGGGGAGTTCAGGTAGCCTCTCGTGTGGCAACAGGGAAGTCAGGTCTCCATGGGCGGGGCAAGAGGGAGCGCGTCATTGCTCTCAAGTCAGGGTAGGGGAATCGGGCCTCATGACGGGTTGAAAAAGAACTCTCGATGTCTTTCTAGGGTTGCGGCAGGAAACCCTGGGTTCCCTTGACTTGTGCCGGTGACCTCAGGGAGCGTCTCAGGGTGCCTCTGAGAAGTCAGGGATACTGTGGATTTGGGAGAGGCCTCTCGGGACTCCTTTGGGTTTGGTGCAATGGAAGTGGGCCTCATCTCGAGTTGAGGCAGGAACCTCAGGGTTCTGCTCCTGACTTCCTGGAGGCCGGATGTGACTCAGATCGCAGGGTCCCTGTTGAGTTTGCTCAGGAGTGTCAGGTCTCGTGTTCTGCGGAGGAATGGAACTCCGCTTACATCTCAAGTTGTTCAAGGATAACACCACTTTTCGTGATGTGTGTGGAACCTGCGGGTTTTTCGGAGATGCACGGGGGCGTCAGTGCTCCTTCCTGTTGTGCCTTCATCCACAAGGTTGCCTTCGAAGAGGTGTCCTGGTATCGTGTTCTCCTCAAGTGCGGACCGGGAAATTGGGGTCTTTCAGCATGTTGCACCACCCACTAGGCTACGTCTCGAATTTTCTCGTGAGACCGGCCTCATCCTGAGGCGCGCAGGAAAGTCCGGGAACCCTTTCCAAACAAAGCAGGGGAATCGACCCTACTTTCGGGATCAGGAGGAGAGAAAGGCCTCAGATGAAGTAGTGCCGGGAACCTCGGTGCTCTCCTTGAGTGAAAGTCGGGTAACTTTTCTGGTTGCATCAAGGGTGCCAAGTACCGTTTCGCACTTCAAGACGGAACCTGGGACTTCTCTTGAGATGCTGTAGTGGGCAAGGGCCTCATCTAGCACTGACGGGGGACCCACGTGTTTTTTCTCGAGTTGCGGCAGGATTCTTGAGTTACGATGGGGAATACAGGTTTCCTCTTGTGTTGGCCCAGGGAAGTCCAATCTTCCATTCGAGTTGCAAGTGAGAGCTGGAGATTGCTCTCGAGTCACTGCAGGGCAAAATAGAGCTCATCTAGGTTTGTGTCCAGGACCGAGTTTTTCTCTCCAGGGGCGACAGGGATCTCGGGGTTGCATTCCAGACTCACCCGGGGAGTCAGGCCTCGTCTCGAAGGGAATGAATGGACTCCGCTCTCCTCTCGAGTCGCGACGGGTATCCCTTGGAGCCCAAGAGTGGCCTAAATGCAGTTAAGCCTCCTGTGGAGTTTGGAGAGAGGACTCGGGATTGCTCTCTAGGCCATGCAGGAAAAGAAGGCCCTCATCTCGCGATGACGGGGGCGTCTCGTGGGTTTTCTCAAGGTGCAGTGCCTGGTTGGGGTTTCTCACGAGATAGGACGGGGAGCTCAGGGAGACTCCTGTGGTGCCACGGAAGTCAGGTCTCCATGGACGTGGCGTGGGGGAGCGCCTCATTGCTCTCGAGTCATGGTAGGGGAATCAAGCCTCAGGACGCTTCGAAGAAGAACTCTCGAGGTCTTTCTCGGGGTGTGGCAGGAAACCCTGGGTTCCCTCGACTTGTGCCCATGACCTCAGGGAGCTTAGCGGGGTTCCTCTGAGAAGTCAGGGATACTGTGGAGTTGAGAGGGGCTTCTCGGGACATCACAGGGACTGGTGCAATTGAAGAGGACCTAATCTCGGATTGAGGCAGTAACGTCAGGGTTCCTCTCCATTTCTGACTCGGATAGCAGGGTCCCTGCAGAGTTGGGACAGGAGAGTCAGACCTCGTCTTGTGTGGAGTAATGGAACTCCGCTTGCCTCTCGAGTTGTTCACGGGATGACAGGCCACCTGTCGAGTTGTATGTGGAACCTGCGGTTTTGGGGGACGATGCACAGGGGTGTCAGTGCCCCTTCGTGTTGTGCCTTCATCCACAGGGTTACCTTCGAAGAGGTGACCGGGCATCGGGATCTTATCAATAGCGGACCAGGAAATCGGGGTCTTTCGGCATGTGGCACAACCCACGAGGCTACGTCTCGACTTCCCTCGTGAGACTGGCCTCATCCTGAGGTTCGCCGGGAAGTCTGGGAACCCCTTCCAGACAAAGCAGGGGAATCGACCCTCCTGTCGCCATCAGGAGGGGAGAAGAGGCTCAGCTGAAGCGGTGCTGGGAACCTCCATGTTCTCCTCGAGTGAGACCGGGGTGTCAGGGAAATTTGGGGGTCGCATCAAGGGTGCCAAGTACCGTTTCACACTTCAAGACGGAACATGGGACTTCCCTGGAGACGCTATAGCTGACAGGGGCCTCATATTTCGATGACGGAGGAGCCACGTTGTTTTTCTCCAGTGGCCGCGGGATTCTCGAATTACAATGGGGAATACAGGCTTCCTCTTGTGTTGGCCCAGGGAAGTCCAATCATCCATTCGAGTTGCGAGGGAGAGCTGGGGATTGCACTTGAGTCAATGCAGGACAAAAAAGACCTCATTTAGGCTTGTGTCCAGGACCGAGTTTTCCTCTACAGGGGCGACACGGATCTCGGGATCCCATTCCAGACTCACCCAAGTAGTCAGGCCTCGGCTCGAGGGGAAGCAACGGACTCTGCTCTCCTCTAGAGTAGCGACGTGTATCTCTTGGAGGCTACTGAGTGGCCTAAAGGGAGTCAGGCCTCCAGTGGAGTTTGGAGAGTGGACTCGGGATTGCTCTCTAGGTCATGTAGGAAAAGAAGGCCCTCATCTTACGATGATGGGGGCGTCTCGTGAGTTTTCTCGAGCGGCGGTGCCAGTGTGGGGTTTTCATGAGGTAGGACGGGGAGCGCAGGGAGCCTCTCGTGTGGCGCCAGGGAAGTTAGGTTTCAATGGGCGTGGCGAGGGGAATGCGTCATTGCTCTCCAGTCATGGTAGGGTATCGGGCCTCAAGACGCGGTAAAGAAGGACTCTCAAGGTCTTTCTCAGAATGCAGCAGGAAACCCTGGGTTCACTCGACTTGTGCCAGTGACCGCAGAGAGCTTCTGAGGGTGCCTCTGAGAATCAGGGATACTGTGGAGTTTTAGGGGCCTCTCGGGACTCCACTGGGTATGGCGCAATGGAAGAGGGCCTCATTTCGAGTTGATGCAGGAACGTCAGGTTTCATCTACATTTCTGACTCCGATCACACGGTCCCTGCAGAGTTGGGAAAGGAGAGTCAGGCCTTCTCTTGTTTGGAGGAACGGAACTCCGCATGCCTCTCTAGTTCTTCAAGGGATGACAGGACACTTGTCGATCTGTGTTTGGAATCTGCGTGTTTTTCCGTACTATGCATGGGGATGTCAGTACCCCTTCGTGTTGTGCATTCCTCCACAGGTTTGCTTTCGAAGAGGTGTCCTGGCATCGGGTTCCTATTAAGAGCGGACTGGGAAATCGGGGTCTTTCCGCATGTGGCACCACCCACCAGGCTACGTCTCGAATTTCCTAGTGAGACCGGCCTCATCCTGAGGTGCGCCGGGAAGGTCGGAACCCCTTGCAGACAAAGCAGGGGAATCGACCCTCCTGTCTCGATCAGGAGGGGAGAAGGGGCACAGATGAGGTGATGCCGGGAACCTCGGTGTTCCCCTCCAGTGAGACCAGTGTGTTGGGGAACTTTTGGGGTCGCATCAAAGGTGCCAAGTACCGTATCGCACTTCAAGATGGAACGTAAGACTTCTTTTGAGACGCTGTAGCGGCAATGGCCGCATCTTGCGATGAAGAGGGAACGACGTGGTTTTTCTCGAGTTGTGGCGGGATTCTTGAGTTACAACGGGAAATTCAGGCTTCCTCTTCTGTTGGCCCAGGGAAGTCCAGTCTTCCATTCGAGTTGCGAGGGAGAGTTGGGGATTGCTCTCGAGTCACTGCAGGAAAAAAGAGACCTCATCTAGGCTTGTGTCCAGGACCTAATGTTTATCTCCAGGGGCGACAGGGATCTCCGGTTCACATATCAGACACACCCGAGGAGTCAGGCCTCGCCTCGAGGGGAAGGAAAAGACTCCGCTCTCCTCTCGAGTCGCGACGGGTGTGTCTTGGAGTCCACTGAGTGACCAAAAGGGAGTCAAGCCTACTGTGGAGTTTGGAGAGAGGACTCGGGATTGCTCTCCAGGCCATGCTAGAAAAGAAGGCCGTCATGTCGCGAAAATGGGGGCGTCTCGTGGGTTTTCTCTATCTGTGGCGCCAGTGTTTGGTTTCTCACGAGGTATGACGGGGAGCTCAGGGAGCCTCTCGTGTGGCGCCAGGGAAGTCTGGGCTTCATGAGTGTAGCAGAGGGAGCGTGTCATTGCCCTCGAGTCATGGTAGGGGAATCAGGCCTCAAAATGCGTTGAAGAAGGACTCTTGAGTTCTTTCTATGGTGGCGGCAGTAAACCCTGGGTTCACTCGAATTGTGCTGGTGACCTCAGGGAGCTTCTCAGGGTGCCTCTGAGAAGTCAGGGATACTGTGGAGCTGGGACGCGTCTCTCGGGACTCCACTGGGTTTCGTGAAATGGAAGAGGTCCTAATCTCGAGTGGAGGCAGGAACCTCAGCGTTCCTCTCGTGACTTCACTGGCGCTGGTCTGATTCGGATCGCAAAGTCCCTGCAGAGTTGGAACAGGAGAGTCAGGCATCGTCTTGTGTAGAGGAATGAAACCCCACTTGCCTCTCGAGTTCTTCAGGGGTGACAAGCCACTTGTTGAGCTGTATGTGGAACCTGCGGGTTTTTCCGGACGATGCACGAGGGTGTCAGTGCCCCTTTGTGTTGTGCCTTCATCCACAGGGTTGCCTTCAAAGAGGTGTCCAGTCATCGGGTTCTTATCAAGAGCGTACCGGGAAATCATAGTCTTTTGGCATGTGGTACCACCCGCGAGCTACGTCTCGAATTTCCTCGTGAGACTGGCCTCATCCTGAAGTGCCCCGTGAAGGTCGGGAACCCCTTACAAACAAAGCAGGGGAAGTGACCCTGCTATCACGAACAGGAGGGGAGAAGGGGCTCAGATAAACTGGTGCCGGGAACCTCGGTGTTCACCTCGAGTGAGACCGATATTTCGGGGAACTTTTGGGGTCACATCAAGGGTGTCAAGTATCGTTTTGCACTTCAAGACGGAACGTGGGACTTTTCTTGAGAAGCTGTAGCGGGCAAGGGCCTCATCTTGTGATGACGAGGGAACCAAGTGCTTTTTCTCGAGTTGCGGCGGGATTCTCGAGTTACGAAGGGGAATTCAGGCTTCCTCTTTTGTTGGCCCAGGGAAGTCCAATCTTCCATTCGAGTTGTCAGGGAGAGCGGGGGATTGCTCTCGAGTTACAGAAGGGCAAAAGAGACCTCATCTAGGCTTGTTTCCAGGACCTAATGTTCCTCTCCAGGGGAGACAGGGATCTCGGGGTTGCATTCCAGACCCACCTGGTGAGTCAGGCCTTGTCTCGAAGGGAAGCAAAGGACTCAATTCTCCTCTCGAGTCGCGACGGGTATCTCTTGGAGCCCACTAAGTGGCCTAAAGGGAGTCAAGCCTCCTGTGGAGTTTGGAAAGAGGATTCGGGATTCCTCTCCAGGCCATGCAGGAAAAGAAGGCCCTCATCTCGCGATGACAGGGGCGTATGGTGAGTTTTCTCAAGCTGCGGCGTCAGTGTGGGGTTTCTCACGAGGTACGACAGGGAGCTCAGGGAGCCTCTCTTATGGCGCCAGGGAAGTCAGGTCTCCATATGCGTGGCGAGGGGGTGCTTGTCATTTCTATAGAGCCATGGAAGCAGATTCGGGCTTCAAGACACGTTGAAGTAGGACTCTCGAGGTCTTTTTCCCATTGTGGCAGGAAACCCTGGGTTCCCTCGACATGTGCCGGTGACCTCATGGAGCTTCTCCGGGTGCCTCTGAGAAGTCAGGGGTACTGTGGAGTTGGGAGGGGCCTCTCTGGACTCCACTGGGTTTGGTGCAATGGATGAGAGCCTCATCTCGAGTGGAGGCAGGTACCTCATGTTTCCTCTCCTGGGTTTCCTGTCGCTGGTACTGACTCGGATCGCAGTTTCCCTGCAGAGTTGGTACAGAAAATCAGGTCTCGTCTTGTGTGGAGGAATGGAACTCCACTTGCCTCTCTAGTTGTTCACGGGGTGACAGACCACTTGTTGAACTGTGTTTGTAACCTGCGGGTTTTTCTGGACGATGCACGGTGTCAGTGCCCCTTCGTGTTGTGCTTTCATCCACAGGTTTTCCTTCGTAAAGGTGTCAGGGCATCACGTTCTTATCAAGAGCAGACCGGGAAATCGGGGTCTTTCGGCTTGTGGCACCACCCACGAGGCTACGTTTCGAATTTCCTCGTGAGACCTGCCTCATCCTTAGGCGCGCTGGAAAGGTCGGGAACCCCTTCCAGACATAGCAGGGGAATCGACACTCCTGTCGCGATCACGAGGGGAGAAGGAGCTCAAATGATGTGGTTCCGGGAACCTCGGTGTTCCTTTCGAGTGAGACCGGTATGTCGGGGAATTTTGAGATTGCATCAAGGGTGCCAAGTACCGTTTCGCACTTCAAGACAGAAAGTGGGACTTCTCTTGAGTCGCTGTAGCGGGCAAGGGCCTCATCTAGCGCTGATGGGGGAACCACGTGGATTTTCCCGAGTTTCGGCGGGATTCTCGAGTTACAATGTCGAATTCAGGCTTCCAATTGTATTGGCCCAGGGAAGTCCAATCTTCAATTCGATTTGCGAGGGAGAGCTGGCGATTGCGCTCTAGTAACTGCAGTGCAAAATAGACCTCATCTAGGCTTGTGTCCAGGACCGAGTTTTCCTCTCCAGGTGTGACAGGAACTCGGGGTTGCATTCCAGACTCACACGGGGAGTCAGGCCTCGTCTCGAGGGGAAGCAAAGGACTCTGCTCTCCCTTCAGGTCCTGACAGGTATCTCTTGGAGCCAACTGAGAGGCCTAAAGAGAGTCAAGCCTCCTGTGGAGTCTGGAGAGAGGACTCGGTTTTGCTCTCCATACCAGGCAGGAAACAAGTCCCTCATCTCGTGATGACGGGGGCGTATCGTGGGTTTTCTCGAGCTGCGGTGCCTGAATGGGGTTTCCGAAAAGGTACGATGGGGAGCTCAGGGAGACTCTCTTCAGGAGTCAGGGAAGTCAGGTCTCCATGCGCATGGCGATGGGGAGCGGGTCTTTGCTCTCGAGTCATGGTAGGGGAATCGGGCCTCAAGACGCGCCGAAGGACTCTCAAGGTCTTTCTCGGGTCGCAGCAGGAAACCCTGGGTTCCCTGGACTTGAGCCGATGACCTCAGGTAGATTCTCAAGGTGCCTCTGAGAATTCAGGGATACTGTGGAGTTGGGAGGGGCCTCTCGCGACTCATCTGGGTTTGGTGCAATGGAAGAGGGCCTCACCTCGAGGGGAGACAGGAACCTCAGGATTCATCTCCGTTTCGGACTCCGACCGCAGGGTCCCTGCAGAGTTGGGACAGGAGAGTCAGGCCTCGTCTTGTCTGAGGAAGGGAAGCCCGCTGGCCTCTCGAGTTGCTCAGGGGGTCGCAGGCCCCTCGTCGAGCTGTGTGTGGAACCCGCGGGTCGTTGCGGACAATGCACGGGGGTGGCAGTGCCCCTTCGTGTTGTGCCTTCCCCCACAGGGTTGCCTTCGAAGAGGGGTCCGGGCCTCGGGTCCTTCTCAAGAGCGGACCGGGGAATCGGGGGCGTTCGGCATGTGGCCCCACCCACGTGGCTCGTCTCGAATTTCCTCGTGAGTCCGGCCTCATCCTGAGGTGCGCCGGGAAGGCCGGGAACCCCTTCCAGACTACGCAGGGGAATCGCCTCTCCTGTTGCGATCAGGAGGGGAGAAGGGGCTCAGAGGAAGCGGTGCCGGGACCCTAGGTGTTCCTCTCAGGGGAACCCGGCGTGTCGGGGGACTCTTGGGGGTCGCAGGAAGGCTGTCAGGGACCGTTTCGCCCTTCAGGGCGGAACAGGGGACTTCCCTTGAGACGCCGTGGCGGGCAAGGGCCTCATCTTGCCAAGAGGTGGGAACCACGTGGTTTTTCTCGAGTTGCGGCGGGATTCTCGAGTTACGACGGGGATCTCAGCCTTCCCCTTGGGTTGGCCCTGGGAAGCCCAATCTTCCCCTCGGGTTGCGAGGGAAAGCTGGGGGTTGCGCTCGAGACACCGCAGGGCCGAAGAGACCTCACCTAGGCGTGTGTCCGGGACCTAATATTCCTCTCCAGGGAAGGCAGGGATCTCGGGGTTGCATTCCAGGCTCCCCCGGGGAGTCAGGCCTCGTCTCGAGGGGAAGCCAAGGACTCCGCTCTCCTCTCGAGTCGCGACGCGGGTCTCTTGGAGCCCCCTGAGCGGCCTCAAGGGAGTCCAGCCTCCTCTTCCGTTTGGAGAGAGGACCCGGGATTGCTCTCCAGGCCATGCAGGAAAAGAAGGCCCTCAGCTCGCGAGGACGGGGGCGTCTCAGGGGTTTCCTCGAGCTGCGGCGCCCGTGGGGGTTTTCTCCCGAGGCACGACGAGGATCTCAGGGAGCCTCTCGTGCGGCGCCAGGGAAGTCAGGTCTCCATGCGCGTGGCGAGGGGGAGCGCGTCCTGGCTCTCGAGTCACGGGAGGGGACTAGGGCCTTGAGACACATTGAAGAAGGACTCTCGAGGTCTTTCTCGGGGGGCGGCGGGAAACCCTCGTGTCCCTCGCCTTCTGCCGGGGACCTTAGGGAACTTGCCAGGGTGCCTCTGAGAGGCGAGGGATCCTGTGGAGGTGGCGGGGCCCCTCGGGACTCCGCTGGGTCTGGCGCAACGGAAGAGGGCCTCACCTCGAGGGGAGGCAGGAACCTCAGGCTTCCTCTGCGTTTCGGACTCCGACCGCAGGGTCCCTGCAGAGTTGGGACAGGAGAGTCAGTCCTCGTCGTGTCTGACGAAGGGAACCCCGCTGGCCTCTCGAGTTGCTCAGGGGGTCTCAGGCCCCTCGTCGAGCTGTGTGTGGAACCCGCGGGTCTTTGCGGACGATGCACGGTGGTGGCAGTGCCCCTTCGTGTTGTGCCTTCACCCACAGGGTTGCCTTCGAAGAGGGGTCCGGGCCTCGGGTCCTTCTCAAGGGCGGACCGGGGAATCGGGGGCGTTCGGCATGTGGCACCACCCACGTGGCTCGTCTCGAATTTCCTCGTGAGACCGGCCTCATCCTGAGGTGTGCCGGGAAGGCCGGGAACCCCTTCCAGACCACGCAGGGGAATCGCCTCTCCTGTCGCGCTCAGGAGGGGAGAAGGTGCTCAGAGGAAGCGGTGCCGGGACCCTCGGTGTTCCCCTCGGGGGACCCCGGTGTGTCGGGGGACTTTTGGGGGTCGCAGGAAGGCTGTCAGGGACCGTTTCGCCCTTCAGGTCCGAACAGGGGACTTCCCTTGAGACGACGTCGCGGGCAAGGGCCTCATCTTGCCAAGAGGTGGGAACCACGTGGTTTTTCTCGAGTTGCGGCGGGATTCTTTAGTTACGACGCGGATCTCAGCCTTCCCCTTGGGTTGGCCCTGGGAAGCCCAATCTTCCCCTCGGGTTGCGAGGGAAAGCTGGGGGTTGCGCTCGAGTCACTGCAGGGCCGAAGAGACCTCACCTAGGCGTGTGTCCGGGACCTAATATTCCTCTCCAGGGAAGGCAGGGATTTCGGGGTTGCCTTCCAGGCTCCCCTGGGGAGTCAGGCCTCGTCTCGAGGGGAAGCCAAGGACTCCGCTCTCCTCTCGAGTCGCGACGAGGGTCTCTTGGAGCCCCCTGAGCGGCCTCAAGGGAGTCCAGCCTCCTCTTCCGTTTGGAGAGAGGACCCGGGATTGCTCTCCAGGCCATGCAGGAAAAGAAGGCCCTCAGCTCGCGAGGACGGGTGCGTCTCAGGGGTTTCCTCGAGCTGCGGCGCCCGTGGGGGTTTTCTCCCGAGGCACGACGAGGATCTCAGGGAGCCTCCCGTGCGGCGCCAGGGAAGTCAGGTCTCCATGCGCATGGCGAGGGGGAGCGCGTCATGGCTCTCGAGTCACGGGAGGGGACTAGGGCCTCGAGACGCGTTGAAGAAGGACTCTCGAGGTCTTTCTCGGGGGGCGGCGGGAAACCCTCGTTTCCCTCGCCTTCTGCCGGGGACTTAGGGAACTTCCCAGGGTGCCTCTGAGAGGCGAGGGATCCTGTGGAGGTGGCGGGGCCCCTCGGGACTCCGCTGGGTCTGGCGCAACGGAAGAGGTCCTCATCTGGTTGGGAGGCAAGAACCTCAGGATTCCTCTCCGTTTTGGACTCCGACTGCAGGGTCCCTGCACAGTTGGGACAGGAAAGTCAGGCCTTGTCTTGTCTGAGGAAGGGAACCCCGCTTGCCTCTCGAGTTGTTCAGGGGGCCACAGGCCCCTCGTCGAGCTGTGTGTGGAACCCGCGGGTCTTTCCGGACGATGCACGGTGATGTCAATGCCGCTTAGGTCTGTGCCTTCACCCACAGGGTTGCCTTCTAAGAGGGGTACGTCATCGGGTTCTTCTCAAGAGCGGACCGGGGAATTGGGGTCGTTCGGCGTGTGGCACCACCCACGTGGCTCATTTCAAATGTCCTCGTGAGACCGGCCTCCTCCTGAGGTGCGCCAGGAAGGCCAGGAACCCCTTCCAGACCACGCAGGGGAATCGACTCTCCTGTCGCGCTCAGGAGGGGAGAAGGGGCTCAGATGAAGCGGTGCCGGGACCCTCGGTGTTCCCCTCGAGGGAACCAGGCGTGTCGGGGAACTTTTGGGGTCACATGAAGGCTGTCAGGTCCCGTTTCGCACTTCAGGGCGGAACAGGGGACTTCCCTTGAGACGCCTTCACGGGCAAGGGCATCATCTTGCGAAGAGGTAGGAACCACGTGGTTTTTCTTGAGTTGCGGCGGGATTCTCGTGTTACGACGGGGGATTACAGGCTTCCTCTTGTGTCGGCCCTGGGTAGCCCAATCTTCTATTCTAGTGGCGAGCGAAAGCTGGGGGTTGCGCTCGAGTCACTGCAGGGCCAAAGAGACCTCATCTAGGCCTGTGTCCAGGACCTAATGCTCCTCTCCAGGGAAGACAAGGATCTCGGAGTTGAATCCCATGCTCCCCCGGGGAGTCAGGCCTCGCCTCGAGGGGAAGCAAAGGACTCCGCTCTCCTCCCGAGTCGCGACGCGGATATCTTGGTGCCCCCTGAGTGGCCTCAAGGGAGTCCAGCCTCCTCTTCACTTTTGAGAGAGGACTCGTGATTACTCTCCAGGCCAGGCAGGAAAAGAAGGCCCTTACCTCGCGAGGAGGGGCCATCTCAGGGGTTTCCTCGAGCTGCGGCACCCGTGGGGGTTTTCTCCCGAGGCACGACGAGGATCTCAGGGAGCCTCTCGTGCGGTTCCAGGGAAGTCATGTCTCCATGCACATGGCGAGAAGGAGCGCGTCATTGTTCTCGAGTCATGGGAGGGGACTAGGGCCTCAAGACGCGTTGAAGAAGGACTCTCGATGTCTTTCTCGGGTTGCAGCGGGTAACCCTCGTTTCCCCCGACTTCTGCCGGGGACCTGAGGAAACTTCCCAGGGTGCTTCTGAGACGTGAGGGACGCTGTGGTGTTGGTGGGGCCTCTCGGGACTCCACTGGGTTTGTCGCAATGGAAGAGGGCCTCATCTCGAGTGGAGGCAGGAACCTCAGGCTTCCTCTCCAATTCTGACTCTGATCGTAGTGTCCCTGCAGAGTTGGGACAGGAGAGTCAGGCTATGTCTTTTCTGAGGAATGGAACTCCGCTTGCCTCTCGAGTTGTTCATGGGGTTTCAGGCCCCTTGTCAAACTGTGTGTGGAATCTGCAGGTTTTTCCAGACGATGCATGGGGGTGTCAGTGACCCTTCGTTTTGTGTCTTCATCCACAGGGTTGCCTTCGAAGAGGTGTCCGGGCATCGTGTTCTTATGAAGAGCGGACTGGGAAATCGGGGTCGTTTAGCATTTGGCACCACCCACGTGGCTAGTCTCGAATTTCCTCATGAAACCGGCCTCATCCTGAGGTGTGCAGCGAAGGTCATGAAACCCTTCCAGACAAAGCAGAGGAATCGACCCTCCTGTGGCGATCAGGAGGGGAGAAGTGGCTCAGATGAAGTGCTGCTGGGAACCTCGGTGTTTCCCTTAAGTGAGACAGGTATGTCGGGTAACTTTTGGGGTCGCATAACGCGTTCCAAGTACCGTTTCGCTCTTCAAATTGGAACGTGGGACTTCTCTTGGGGTGCTCCAGCGGGCAAGGGCCTCATCTTGGAATGACTGGGGAACCACTTGGTTTTTCTCTAGTTGCGGTGGGATATTTGAGTTACCACAGGGAATTCATGCTTCCTCTTGTGTTGGCCCACAAAAGTCTTATCTTCCATTCGAGATTCGAGGAAGAGCTGGAGGTGCGCTCTAGTCACTGAAGGCAAAAGAGACCCCACCAAGGCTTGTGTGCAGGACCTAATGTTCATGTCAAGGGGCGACAGGAATCTCGGGGTTGCATTCCAGACTCACCCTGGAGTCAGGCCTCGTCTCGAGGGGAAGCAAAGGACTCTGCTCTCCTCTCGAGTCGGACGGGTATGTCTTGGAGCCCACTGAGTGGCTTAAAGGGAGTCAAACCTCCCCCGGTGTTTGGAGGGAGGACACGGGATTGCTCTCCAGGCAATGCAGGAAATGAAGGCACTCATCTCCCGATGACTGGGGCGTCTCGTAGGTTTTCTCGAGCTGTGGCGCTAGTGTGGGGTTTCTCACGAAGTAAGACTGGGAGCTCAGTGAGCCTCTCATGTGGTGCCAGGGCAGTCAGGTCTCTATGAACGTGGTGAGAGGGAGCCCGTCATTGTTCTTGAGTCATGGTAGGGGAATTGGGCCTGAAGACGTGTTAAAGAAGGACTCTCGAGGTCTTTCTTGGGTTGCAGCAGGAAACCCTGGGTTCCATCGACTTGTGCCAGTGACCTCAGGAAGCTTCTCAGCGTGCCTCTGAGAAGTCAGGGTCACTGTGGAGTTGGGAGGGGCCTCTCGGAACTCCACTGGGTTTGGTGCAATGGAAGAGGGCCTCATGACAAGTTGAGGCAGGAACCACAGGGTTCCTCTCCTGGCTTCGAATGCGCCGGATCTGACTCGGATCCCAGAGTCCCTGCAGAGTTGGGACAGGAGAGTCAGGCCTCGTCTTGTGTGGAGGAATGGAACTCCACTTGACTCTTGCGTTGTTCATGGGGTGACAGGCCACTTGTCGATTTGTATGTGGAACTTGCGGGTTTTTCTGGACGATGCACCGTGGTGTCTCTGCCCCTTCGTGTTGTGCCTTGTTCCACAGGATTGCCTTCGAGTTGGGTTCTGCCATCGGGTTCTTATCAAGAGCAGACCAGGGAATCGGGGTCTTTTGGCATGCCGCACCACCCACGAGGCTATGTCTCGAATTTCGTCGTGAGACTGGCCTCATCTTGATGTGCACCAGGAAGGTCGGGAACGCCTTCCAGAAAAAGCAGGGGAATCGAACCTCCTGTCGCGATCAAGAGGGGAGAAGAGTCTCAGATGAAGTGGTGCCGGGAAGCTCGGTGTTCTCCTCAAGTGAGACTGGTATGTCGGGGAACTTTTGGGGTCGCATCAAGGGTTCCAAGTAACTTTTCGCTCTTCAATACGGAACGTTGGACTTCTCTTGAGACGCTGTAGCGGGCAAGGGCCTCATCTTTCGATGACGGGGGAACCACGTGGTTTTTCTTGAGTTGGGGCGGGATTCTCGAGTTACAACCGGGAATTCAGGCTTCCTCTTCAACTGGCCCAGGGAAGTCCAGTTTTCATTCGAATTGTGAGTTAGAACTGGGGATTGCTCTCGAGACACTGCAGGGCCAAATAGACCTCATCTAGGCTTGTGTCCAGGACCTAATGTTCCTCTGCTGGGGCGAAAGCGATCTCAGCATTGCATTCTCGACTCACCCGGGGAGTCAGGCCTCGTCTCGAGGGGAAGCCAAGGACACCGCTCTCCTGTCAAGTCGCGACGGGTATATCTTGGAGCTCACTGTGTGGCCTAAAATGAGTCAAGCCTCCTGTGGAGTTTGGAGAGAGGACTCAGGATTGCTCTCCAGGCCATACAGCAAAGGAAGGCCCTCATCTCGTGAGGACTGGGGCGTCTCGTGGGTATTCTCGAGCTGCGGCTCCAGTGTGGTGTTGCTCACGAGGTATAATGGGGAGCTCAGGGAGCCTCTCCTGTGGCGCCAGGGAAGTCAGGTTTCTATGCGCGTGGCTAGGGGGAGCGCGTCATTGCTCTCGAGTCATGGTAGGGGAATCGCACCTCAAGACGCGTTGAAGAAGGACTCTTGAGGTCTTTCTCGGGTTGCGGCAGGATACCCTGTGTTCCCTCGACTTGTGCCGGTGACCTCAGGGAGTTGCTCAGGGTGCCTCTGAGAAGACACTGATACTGTGGAGTTGGGAGGGGCCTCTCGGGACTCCACTGGGTGTGGTATAATACAAGAGGGCCTCATCTCGTGTTGAGGAAGGAACCTCAGGGTTCCTCTCCATTTCAGACTCCGATCTCAGGATTCCTGCAGAGTTGGGACAGGAGAGTCAGGCCTCGTATTCTGTGGAGAAATGAAACTTAGCTTGCCTCTCGAGTTGTTCACGAGGTAACAGGTCACTTGTCGAGCTGTATGTGGAACCTGCAGAATTTTCCAAAAGATGCACGGGTGTTCAGGGTCCCTCCTTTTTGTGCCTTCATCCTACGGGATGCATTCCAAGACGTGTACGGGCATCGGGTTCTTATTAATAGCTGACCGGGAAATGGGGTCTTTCCGCATGTGGCACCACCCACGAGGCTACATCTCCAATTTCCTCGTGAGACAGGCCTCATCCTGATGTGCGCTGGGAAGATCGGTAACCCCTTCCACACAAAGCAGGAGAAAAGACACTCCTGTTGCAATCAGGAGGGGAGAAGGGGCTCAAATGATGTGGTGCGGGGAACATGGGTGTTACCCTCGAGTGAGGCCTGTATGTTGGGGAACTTTGGGGGTGCCATCATGGGTGCCAAGTACCGTTTTACACTTCAGTAGGAACGTGGGACTTCTTTTGAGACGCTGTGGCGGGCAAGGGCCTCATGCTGCGAAGACGATGGAACCACGTGGTTTTTCTCGAGTTGCGGCGGGATTCTCGAGTTACGACGGGGATCTCAGCCTTCCCCTTGGGTTGGCCCTGGGAAGCCCAATCTTCCCCTCGGGTTGTGAGGGAAAGCTGGGGGTTGTGCTCGAGTCACTGCAGGGCCGAAGAGACCTCACCTAGGCGTGTGTCCGGGACCTAATATTCCTCTCCAGGGAAGGCAGGGATCTCGGGGTTGCATTCCAGGCTCCCCCGGGGAGTCAGGCCTCGTCTCGAGGGGAAGCCAAGGACTCCGCTCTCCTCTCGAGTCGCGACGCGGGTCTCTTGGAGCCCCCTGAGCGGCCTCAAGGGAGTCCAGCCTCCTCTTCAGTTTGGAGAGAGGACCCGGGATTGCTCTCCAGGCCATGCAGGAAAAGAAGGCCCTCAGCTCGCGAGGATGGGGGCGTCTCAGGGGTTTCCTCGAGCTGCGGCGCCCGTGGGGGTTTTCTCCCGAGGCACGACGAGGATCTCAGGGAGCCTCTCGTGCGGCGCCAGGGAAGTCAGGTCTCCATGCGCGTGGCGAGGGGGAGCGCGTCCTGGCTCTCGAGTCACGGGAGTGGACTAGGGCCTCGAGACGCGTTGAAGAAGGACTCTCGAGGTCTTTCTCGGGGGGCGGCGGGAAACCCTCGTTTCCCTCGCCTTCTGCCGGGGACCTTAGAGAACTTCCCAGGGTGCCTCTGAGAGGCGAGGGATCCTGTGGAGGTGGCGGGGCCCCTCGGGACTCCGCTGGGTCTGGCGCAACGGAAGAGGGCCTCACCTCGAGGGGAGGCAGGAACCTCAGGCTTCCTCTCCGTTTCGGACTCCGACCGCAGGGTCCCTGCAGAGTTGGGACAGGAGAGTCAGGCCTCGTCTTGTCTGAGGAAGGGAACCCCGCTGGCCTCTCGAGTTGCTCAGGGGGTCTCAGGCCCCTCGTCGAGCTGTGTGTGGAACCCGCGGGTCTTTGCGGACGATGCACGGGGGTGGCAGTGCCCCTTCGTGTTGTGCCTTCACCCACAGGGTTGCCTTCGAAGAGGGGTCCGGGCCTCGGGTCCTTCTCAAGGGCGGACTGGGGAATCGGGGGCGTTCGGCATGTGGCCCCACCCACGTGGCTCGTCTCGAATTTCCTCGTGAAACAGGCCTCATCCTGATGTGCGCCGGGAAGGCTGGGAACCCCTTCCAGACCACGCAGGGGAATCGCCTCTCCTGTCGCGATCAGGAGGGGAGAAGGGGCTCAGAGGAAGCGGTGCCGGGACCCTCGGTGTTCCCCTTGAGGGAACCCGGCGTGTCGGGGGACTTTTGGGGGTCGCAGGAAGGCTGTCAGGGACCGTTTCGCCCTTCAGGGCGGAACAGGGGACTTCCCTTGTGACGCCGTTGCGGGCAAGGGCCACATCTTGTCAAGAGGTGGGAACCACGTGGTTTTTCTCGAGTTGCGGCGGGATTCTCGAGTTACGACGGGGATCTCAGCCTTCCCCTTGGGTTGGCCCTGGGAAGCCCAATCTTCCCCTCGGGTTGCACGGGAAAGCTGGGGGTTGCGCTCGAGTACTGCAGGGCCGAAGAGACCTCACCTAGGCGTGTGTCCGGGACCTAATATTCCTCTCCAGGGAAGGCAGGGATCTCGGGGTTGCATTCCAGGCTCCCCCGGGGAGTCAGGCCTCGTCTCGAGGGGAAGCCAAGGACTCCGCTCTCCTCTCGAGTCGCGACGCGGGGCTCTTGGAGCCCCCTGAGCGGCCTGAAGCGAGTCCAGCCTCGTCTTCCGTTTGGAGAGAGGACCCGGGATTGCTCTCCAGGCCATGCAGGAAAAGAAGGCCCTCAGCTCGCGAGGACGGGGGCGTCTCAGGGGTTTCCTCGAGCTGCGGCGTCCGTGGGGGTTTTCTCCCGAGGCACGACGAGGATCTCAGGGAGCCTCTCGTGCCATGCCAGGGAAGTCAGGTCTCCATGCGCGTGGCGAGGGGGAGCGCGTCCTGGCTCTCGAGTCACGGGAGGGGACTAGAGCCTCGAGACGCGTTGAAGAAGGACTCTCGAGGTCTTTCTCGGGGGGCGGCGGGAAACCCTCGTTTCCCTCGCCTTCTGCCGGGGACCTTAGGGAACTTGCCAGGGTGCCTCTGAGAGGCGAGGGATCCTATGGAGGTGGCGGGGCCCCTCGGGACTCCACTGGGTCTGGCGCAACGGAAGAGGGCCTCACCTCGAGGGAAGGCAGGAACCTCAGGATTCCTCTCCGTTTCAGACTCCGACCGCAGGGTCCCCGCAGAGTTGGGACAGGAGAGTCAGGCCTCGTCTTGTCTGAGGAAGGGATCACCACTGGCCTCTCGAGTTGCTCAGGGGGTCTCAGGCCCCTCGTCGAGCTGTGTGTGGAACCCGCGGGTCTTTGCGGACGATGCACGGGGGTGGCAGTGCCCCTTCGTGTTGTGCCTTCACCCACAGGGTTGCCTTCGAAGAGGGGTCCGGGCCTCGGGTCCTTCTCAAGGGCGGACCGGGGAATCGGGGGCGTTCGGCATGTGGCCCCACCCACGTGGCTCGTCTCGAATTTCCTCGTGAGACCGGCCTCATCCTGAGGTGCGCCGGGAAGGCCGGGAACCCCTTCCAGACCACGCAGGGGAATCGCCTCTCCTGTCGCGATCAGGAGGGGAGAAGGGGCTCAGAGGAAGCGGTGCCGGGACCCTCGGTGTTCCCCTCGGGGGACCCCGGCGTGTCGGGGGACTCTTGGGGGTCGCAGGAAGGCTGTCAGGGACTGTTTCGCCCTTCAGGGCGGAACAGGGCACTTCCCTTGAGACGCCGTGGCGGGCAAGGGCCTCATTTTGCCAAGAGGTGGGAACCACGTGGTTTTTCTTGAGTTGCGGCGGCATTCTCGATTTACGACGGGGATCTCAGCCTTCCCCTTGGCTTGGCCCTGGGAAGCCCAATCTTCCCCTCGGGTTGCGAGGGGAAGCTGGGGGTTGCGCTCGAGTCACTGCAGGACCGAAGAGACCTCACCTAGGCGTGTGTCCGGGACCTAATATTCCTCTCCATGGAAGGCAGGGATCTCGGGGTTGCATTCCAGGCTCCCCCGGGCAGTCAGGCCTCGTCTCGAGGGGAAGCCAAGGACTCCGCTCTCCTCTCGAGTGGCGACGCGGGGCTCTTGGAGCCCCCTGAGCGGCCTCGAGGGAGTGCAGCCTCCTCTTCCGTTTGGAGATTGGACCCGGGATTGCTCTCCAGGCCATGCAGGAAAAGAAGGCCCTCAGCTCGCGAGGACGGGGACGTCTCAGGGGTTTCCTCGATCTGCGGCGCCCGTGGGGGTTTTCTCCCGAGGCACGACGAGGATCTCAGGGAGCCTCTCGTGCGGCGCCAGGGAAGTCAGGTCTCCATGCGCGTGGCGAGGAGGAGTGCGTCATGGCTCTCGAGTCACGGGAGGGGACTATGGCCTGGAGACGCGTTGAAGAAAGACTCTCGAGGTCTTTCTCGGGGGGCAGCGGGAAACCCTCTTTTCCCTCGCCTTCTGCCGGGGACCTTAGGGAACTTCCCAGGGTGCCTCTGAGAGGCGAGGGATCCTGTGGAGGTGGCGGGGCCCCTCGGGACTCCGCTGGGTCTGGCACAACGGAAGAGGTCCTCATCTGGTTGGGAGGCAAGAACCTCAGGCTTCCTCTCCGTTTCGGACTCCGACTGCAGGGTCCCTGCAGAGTTGGGACAGGAGAGTCAGGCCTCGTCTTGTCTGAGGAAGGGAATCCCGCTTGCCTCTCGAGTTGTTCAGGGGGCCACAGGCCCCTCGTCAAGCTGTGTGTGGAACCCGCGGGTCTTTCCGGACACTGCACGGGGATGTCAATGCCGCTTAGGTGTGTGCCTTCCCCCACACGGTTGCCTTCGAAGAGGTGTACGTCATCGGGTTCTTCTCAAGAGCGGACCGGGGAATCGGGGTCGTTCGGCGTGTGGCACCACCCACGTGGCTCATTTCAAATGTCCTCGTGAGACCGGCCTCCTCCTGTGGTGCGCCAGGAAGGCCGGGAACCCCTTCCGGACCACGCAGGGGAATCGACTCTCCTGTCGCGCTCAGGAGGGGAGAAGGGGCTCAGATGATTCGGTGCCGGGACCCCCGGTGTTCTCCTCGAGGGAACCAGGCGTTTCGGGGAACTTTTGGGGTCACATGAAGGCTGTCAGGTCCCGTTTCTCACTTCAGGGCGGAACAGGGGACTTCCCTTGAGACGCCTTCACGGGCAAGGGCATCATCTTGCGAATAGGTGGGAACCACGTGGTTTTTCTCGAGTTGCGGCGGGATTCTCGTGTTACGACGGGGGATTACAGGCTTCCTCTTGTGTCGGCCCTGGGTAGCCCAATCTTCTATTCTAGTGGCGAGCGAAAGCTGGGGGTTGCGCTCGAGTCACTGCAGGGCCAAAGAGACCTCATCTAGGCCTGTGTCCAGGACCTAATGCTCCTCTCCAGGGAAGACAAGGATCTCGGAGTTGCATCCCATGCTCCCCCGGGGAGTCAGGCCTCGCCTCGAGGGGAAGCAAAGGACTCCGCTCTCCTCCCGAGTCGCGACGCGGATATCTTGGTGCCCCCTGAGTGGCCTCAAGGGAGTCCAGCCTCCTCTTCACTTTTGAGAGAGGACTCGTGATTACTCTCCAGACCAGGCAGGAAAAGAAGGCCCTCACCTCGCGAGGACGGGGGCATCTCAGGGGTTTCCTCGAGCTGCGGCACCTGTGGGGGTTTTCTCCCGAGGCACGACGAGGATCTCAGGGAGCCTCTCGTGCGGTTCCAGGGAAGTCATGTCTCCATGCACGTGGCGAGAAGGAGCGCGTCATTGTTCTCGAGTCATGGGAGGGGACTAGGGCCTCAAGACGCGTTGAAGAAGGACTCTCGATGTCTTTCTCGGGTTGCAGCGGGAAACCCTCGTTTCCCCCGACTTCTGCCGGGGACCTGAGGAAACTTCCCAGGGTGCCTCTGAGACGTGAGGGACGCTGTGAATTTGGCGGAGCGTCTCGGGACTCCACTGGGTTTGTCGCAATGGAAGAGGGCCTCATCTCGAGTGGAGGCAGGAACCTCAGGCTTCCTCTCCAATTCTGACTCTGATCGTAGTGTCCCTGCAGAGTTGGGACAGGAGAGTCAGGCTATGTCTTTTCTGAGGAATGGAACTCCGCTTGCCTCTCGAGTTGTTCATGGGGTTTCAGGCCCCTTGTCAAACTATGTGTGGAATCTGCAGGTTTTTCCAGACGATGCATGGGGGTGTCAGTGACCCTTCGTTTTGTGTCTTCATCCACAGGGTTGCCTTCGAAGAGGTGTCTGGGCATCGTGTTCTTATGAAGAGCGGACTGGGAAATCGGGGTCGTTCAGCATTTGGCACCACCCACGTGGCTAGTCTCGAATTTCCTCATGAAATCGGCCTCATCCTGAGGTGTGCCGCGAAGGTCATGAAACCCTTCCAGACAAAGCAGAGGAATCGACCCTCCTGTGGCGATCAGGAGGGGAGAAGTGGCTCAGATGAAGTGCTGCTGGGAACCTCGGTGTTTCCCTCAAGTGAGACAGGTATGTCGGGTAACTTTTGGGGTCGCATAACGCGTTCCTAGTACCGTTTCGCTCTTCAAATTGGAACGTGGGTCTTCTCTTGGGGTGCTCCAGCGGGCAAGGGCCTCATCTTGGAATGACTGGGGAACCACTTGGTTTTTCTCTAGTTGCGGTGGGATATTTGAGTTACCACAGGGAATTCATGCTTCCTCTTGTGTTGGCCCACAAAAGTCTTATCTTCCATTCGAGATTCGAGGAAGAGCTGGAGGTGCGCTCTAGTCACTGAAGGCAAAAGAGACCCCACCAAGGCTTGTGTGCAGGACCTAATGTTCATGTCAAGGGGCGACAGGAATCTCGGGGTTGCATTCCAGACTCACCCTGGAGTCAGGCCTCGTCTCGAGGGGAAGCAAAGGACTCTGCTCTCCTCTCGAGTCAGACGGGTATGTCTTGGAGCCCACTGAGTGGCTTAAAGGGAGTCAAACCTCCTCTGGTGTTTGGAGGGAGGACACGGGATTGCTCTCCAGGCAATGCAGGAAATGAAGGCCCTCATCTCCCGATGACTGGGGCGTCTCGTAGGTTTTCTCGAGCTGTGGCGCTAGTGTGGGGTTTCTCACGAAGTAAGACTGGGAGCTCAGTGAGCCTCTCATGTGGTTCCAGGGCAGTCAGGTCTCTATGCACGTGGTGAGAGGGAGCCCGTCATTGTTCTCGAGTCATGGTAGGGGAATTGGGCCTGAAGACGTGTTAAAGAAGGACTCTCGAGGTCTTTCTTGGGTTGCAGCAGGAAACCCTGGGTTCCATCGACTTGTGCCAGTGACCTCAGGAAGCTTCTCAGCGTGCCTCTGAGAAGTCAGGGTCACTGTGGAGTTGGGAGGGGCCTCTCGGAACTCCACTGGGTTTGGTGCAATGGAAGAGGGCCTCATGACAAGTTGAGGCAGGAACCACAGGGTTCCTCTCCTGGCTTCGAATGCGCTGCATCTGACTCGGATCGCAGAGTCCCTGCAGAGTTGGGACAGGAGAGTCAGGCCTCGTCTTCTGTGGAGGACTGGAACTCCGCTTGACTCTCGCGTTGTTCATGGGGTGACAGGCCACTTGTCGATTTGTATGTGGAACTTGCAGGTTTTTCTGGACGATGCACCGTGGTGTCTCTGCCCCTTCGTGTTGTGCCTTGTTCCACAGGATTGCCTTCGAGTTGGGTTCTGCCATCGGGTTCTTATCAAGAGCAGACCAGGGAATCGGGGTCTTTTGGCATGCCGCACCACCCACGAGGCTATGTCTCGAATTTCGTCGTGAGACTGGCCTCATCTTGATGTGCACCAGGAAGGTCGGGAACGCCTTCCAGACAAAGCAGGGGAATCGAACCTCCTGTCGCGATCAAGAGGGGAGAAGAGTCTCAGATGAAGTGGTGCCAGGAAGCTCGGTGTTCTCCTCAAGTGAGACTGGTATGTCGGGGAACTTTTGGGGTCGCATCAAGGGTTCCAAGTAACTTTTCGCTCTTCAATACGGAACGTGGGAGTTCTCTTGAGACGCTGTAGCGGGCAAGGGCCTCATCTTTCGATGACGGGGGAACCACGTGGTTTTTCTTGAGTTGGGGCGGGATTCTCGAGTTACAACCGGGAATTCAGGCTTCCTCTTCAACTGGCCCAGGGAAGTCCAGTTTTCATTCGAATTGTGAGTTAGAACTGGGGATTGCTCTCGAGACACTGCAGGGCCAAATAGACCTCATCTAGGCTTGTGTCCAGGACCTAATGTTCCTCTGCTGGGGCGAAAGCGATCTCAGCATTGCATTCTCGACTCACCCGGGGAGTCAGGCCTCGTCTCGAGGGGAAGCCAAGGACACCGCTCTCCTGTCAAGTCGCGACGGGTATATCTTGGAGCTCACTGTGTGGCCTAAAATGAGTCAAGCCTCCTGTGGAGTTTGGAGAGAGGACTCAGGATTGCTCTCCAGGCCATACAGCAAAAGAAGGCCCTCATCTCGTGAGGACTGGGGCGTCTCGTGGGTATTCTCGAGCTGCGGCTCCAGTGTGGTGTTGCTCACGAGGTATAATGGGGAGCTCAGGGAGCCTCTCCTGTGGCGCCAGGGAAGTCAGGTTTCTATGCGCGTGGCTAGGGGGAGCGCGTCATTGCTCTCGAGTCATGGTAGGGGAATCGCACCTCAAGACGCGTTGAAGAAGGACTCTCGAGGTCTTTTACGGGTTGGGGCAGGAAACCCTTGGTTCCCTCGACTTGTGCCGGTGATCTCAGGAAGGTCTAAGGGTGACTCTGAGAAGTCAGGGATACTGTGCAGTTGGGAGGGGTCTCTCGGGACTCCACTGGGTTCGGTGCAATGGAAGAGGGCCTCATCTCGAGTGGAGGCAGGAAACTCATGTTTCCTCTCCTGACTTCCCCTGGGCCAGATCTGACTCGGATCACAGTTTCGCTGCAGAGTTCGAACAGGAGAGTCAGGCCTCGTCTTGTGTGGAGGAATGGAACTCTGCTTGCCTCTCCAGTTGTTCACGTGGTGACAGGTCACTTCTCGAGCTGTGTGTGGTACCTGCGGGTTTCTCCGGACGATACCCAGGGGTGTCAGTGCCCCTAAGTGTTGTGCCTTCATCAAAAGGGTTATCTTCAAAGAGGTGTCCGGGCATCAGGATCTTATCAAGAGCGGACCGGGAAATCGGGGTCTTTCGGCATGTGTCACCATCCACGTGGCTATGTCTCGAATATCCTCGTGAGACAGGCCTCATCCTGAGATGCACCGGGAAAGGTGGGAACCCCTTCAAGACAAAACAGGGGAATCGACCCTCCTGTCGCGATCAGGAAAGGAGAAGGGGCCCAGATGTAGTGGTGCCGGGAACCTCGGTGTTCTCCTCGAGTCAGACTGGTGTGTCGAGGAACATTTGAGGGCGCATCAAGGGTGCCAATACCGTTTCGCACTTCAAGACGGAACGTGGGACTTCTCTTGAGACGCTGTAGGGGGCAAGGGCCTCATCTTGGGATGACGGGGGAACCACGTGGCGTTTCTCGAGTTGTGGCGGGATTCTCGAGTTTCGACGGGGAATACAGTCTTCCTCATGTGTTGGGCCAGGGAAGTCCTATCTTCCATTCGAGTTTAAAGGGAGAGCTGGGGATTGCTCTCGAGTCACTGCAGGGCAAAATAGACCTCATCTAGGCTTGTGTCCAGGACTTAATGCTCGTCCCTAGGGGAGACAGGGATCTTGGGGTTGCATACCAGACTCACCCGGGGAATCAGGCCTCGTCTCGAGGGGAAGCAAAGAACTCCGCTGTCCTTTTGAGTCGCGATGGGTATCTCTTGGAGCCCACTGTGTGCCCTAAAGGGAGTCAAGCCTCCTGTGCTGTTTGGATAGAGGACTCGGGATTCCTCTCCAGGCCATGCAGGAAAAGAAGGCCCTCATCTCGCGATGATGGCGGCGTCTCGTGGGTTTTCTAGACTGCTGCGCTAGTGCCGGGTTTCTGACGAGGTACGAGAGGGAGCTCAGGGAGCCTCTCGTGTGGTGCCAGGGAAGTCAGGTCCCCATGAGACGGCTAGGGGGAGCTCGTCATTGCTCTCGAGTCATGGTAGGGGAATCGGGCCTCAAGACGGGTTGAAGAAGGACTCTCGAGGTCTTTCTCGGATCACTGCATAAAACCCAGGGTTCCCTTGACTTGTGCCTGCGACCTCAGGGAGCTTCTCAGAGTGCCTCTGAGAAGTCAGGGATACTGTGCAGTTTGGAGGGGCCTCTCGAGACTCCTCTGCATTTGGTGGAATGTAAGAGGGACTCATCTCGAGTTGAAGCAGGAACCTCAGTGTTCCTCTCCATTTCTGACTCAGATCGCAAGGTCCCTGCATGTTGGTACAGGAGAGTCAGGCCTCGTCTTTTCTGGAGGATGGGACTCCTCTTGCCTCTCGAGTTGTTCTCGAGGTGACAGGCCACTTGTCGAGCTGTGTGTGTAACCTGCCCGTTTTTCCGGATGATGCACAGGTGTGTTAGTGCCCCTTCGTGTTGTACCTTCATACTCAAGGCTGCCTTCCAAGAGGTGTCCAAGCATCGGATTCTTATCAAGAGCGGACCGGGAAATTGGAGTCTTTCAGCAAGTGGCACCGCCCACAAAGCTACGTATCGAATTTCCCCATGAGACCGGCCTCATCCTGAGTTGTGCAGGGAAGGTCGGGCCCCCTTGCAGACAAAGCAGGGGAATCGACCCACGGGTCACGATCAGGAGGGGAGAAGGGGCTTAAATGAAGTGGTGCCGGGAACCTCGGTGTTCCCCTTGAGTGAGACCGGCGTGTTGGGGGACTTTTGGGGTCGCATCAAGGGTGCCAAGTACCGTTTCGCATTTCAAGACGGAACCTGGGACATCTTTTGAAACGCTGTAGCGGGCAAGGGCCTCATCTTGCGATGACGGGAGAACCACGTGGTTTTGCTCGAGTTGCGGCGGGATTCTCGAGTTATGACCGGGAATTTAGGCTTCCTCTTGTTGGCCTTGAAATCCAATCTTCCATTCGGGTTGCGAGGGGGAGCTGGGGATTGCGCTAGAGTCACTGCAGGGCAAAAGAGACCTAATCTAGGCTTGTGTCCAGGATCTAACGTTGCTCTCCAGGGGCGACAGGGATCTCGGGTTTGCATTCCAGACTCATCCGGGGAGTCAGTTCTCACCTCGAGGGTAAGCAAAGAATTCCGCTCTCGTCTCGAGTCGCGATGGGTATCTCTTGGAGCCCACTGTGTGTACTAAAGGGAGTCAAGCCTCCTGTGGAGTTTGGAGAGAGGACTCGGGATTGGACTCCAGGCCATGCAGGAAAAGAAGGCCCTCATCTCGAGATGACGGTGGCGTCTCGTGGGTTTTCTCGAGCTGCGGCGCCAGTGTGGGGTGTCTCATGAAGTACCACGGGGATCTCAGGGAGCCTCTTGTATGGCGCCAGGAAAATCCAGTATTCCATTCGAGTTGCAAGTTAGAACTGGGGATTGCTCTCCAGTCACTGCAGGGCAAAATAGACCTCATCTACGCTTGTGTCCAGGACCTAGTGTTCCACTACTGGGCCAACAGGGATCTCAGGGTTGCATTCTCGACTCACCCGGAGAGTCAGGCCTCGTCTTGTGGGGAAAAAAAGGACTCCGCTCTCCTGTCGAATCGCGACGGGTATCTCTTGGAGCCCACTGCGTGGCGTAAAGGGAGTGAAGCCTCCTGTGGAGTTTGGAGATGACTCGGGATTGTTTTCCTGGCCATGCAGGCAAAAAGGCCCTCATCTCGCGATGATGGGGGCATCTCGTGGGTTTTCTCCAGCTGCGGCGCCAGTATCAGATTTCTCACGAGGTACGACTGGGAGCTCAGAGAGCCTCTCGTGTGGTGCTAAGGACGTCAGGTCTCCGTGCGTGTGGTGAAGGGGAGTGCGTGATTGCTCTCGAGTCATAGTAGGCGAATCGGGCCTCAAGACACATTGAAGAAGGACTCTTGAGGTCTTTCTCGGGTTGCGGCAGGGAACCCTGGGTTCCCTTGATTTGTGTCGGTGACCTCAGGCAACTTCTAAGGGTGCCTCTGAGAAGTCAGGGACACTGTGGATTTGGGAGGGGCCTTTCGTTACTCAACTGGGTTTGGTGCAATCGAAGAGGGCCTCATCTCGAATGGAGGCAGGAACCTCAGGGGTCCTCTCCATATCTGACTCGGGTCGCAAGGTACCTGCAGAGTATGGACAAGAGAGTCACGCCTCGTCTTCTGTTGAGGAATGGATTTCCCCTTGCATTTCGAGTTGTTCACGGAGTGACAGGCCACTTGTTGAGCTGAGTGTGGAACCTGCGGGTTTTTCCGGACGATGCACGGGGGTGTCAGTGCCCCTTCGTGTTGTGCCTTCATCCACAGGGTTGCCTTCAAAGAGGTTTCCGGGCATCGGGTTCTTTTCAAGAGCGTACCGGAAAATTGGGGTCTTTCAGCATGTGGTACCACCCACGAGGCTACGTCTCGAATTTCCTCGGGAGACCGGCCTCATCCTGAGGTGCGCCGGGAAGGTCGGGAACCCCTTGCAGACAAAGCAGGGGAATCGACCCACCGCTCGCGATCAGAAGGGGAGAAGGGGCTCAGATGAAGTGGTGCCGGGAACCTCGGTGGTCCCCTCGAGTGAGACCGGTATGTCACGGCACTTTTGAGGTCGCATCAAGGGTGCCAAGTACAGTTTCGCACTTCAAGATGGAACGTGGGAATTCTCTGGAGATGCTGTAGCGGGCAAGGGCCTCATATTGCGATGACGAGGGAAACACGTGGTTTTTCTCGAGTTGAGGCGGGATTCTCGAGTTACAACGGGGAATTCAGGCTTCCTCTTGTGTTGGCCCAGGAAGTCCAATCTTCCATTCAACTTGTCAGAGAGAGCTGTGGGTTGCTCTCGAGTCACTTCAGGGCAAAGAGTCCTCATCTAGGCTTGGGTCCAGGACGTAATGTTCCTCTCCAGGGGCGACAGGGATATCGGGGTCGCATTCCAGTCTCACCCAGTGGGTCACACCTCGTCTCGAGTGGAAGGAAGCAAAGGACTCCACTATCCTCTCGAGTCGGGACGCGTAACTCTTGGAGCCCAATGAGTGGCCTAAAGGGAGTCAAGCGTCCTGTGTAGCTTGGACAGAAGGTTCACGCTTGATCTGCATACCATGCAGTTAAAGATGGCCCTCCTCTCGTGATGACGGGGGCGTCTCATGGGTTTTCTCGAGCTGCGGCGCCAGTGTGGGGTTTCTCACGAGATATGATGGGGAGTTCAGGGAGCCTCTCGTGCGGCGCCAGAGAAGCCTGACTCCATGCGTGTGGCCAGGCAGATCGCGTCATTGCTCTCGAGTCATGGGAGGGACTAGGGCCTCAAGAGGCGTTTAAGAAGGACTCTCAAGGTCTTTCTTGGGTTGGGGCGGGAAACACTCGTTTCCATCGACCTCTACAGGGGACCTTAGGGAACTTCCCAGGTGCCTCTGAGAGGTGAGGGATACTGAGGAGTTAGAGGGGCCTCTCGGGACTCCACTAGGTTTGACGAAATGAAAGAGGGCCTCATCTCGATTGGAGGCAGGAACCTCAGGCTTCCTCTCCATTTCTGACTCCGACCGCAGGGTCCCTGCAGAGTTGGGACAGGAGAGTCAGGCCTCGTCTTGTCTGAGTAACGGAACTCTGCTTGCCCCTTGAGTCGTTCAGGGGGTCTCAGGGCCCTTGACAAGCTGTGTGTGGAACCTGCGGGTGTTTCCAGAAGATGCATGGGGGTGTCAGTGCCCCTTCGTTTGGTGCCTTCCCCCACAGGGTTTCCTTCAAAGAGGTGTCCGGGCATCGGGTTCATTTCAAGAGCGGACCGGGAAATCGGGGTCATTCGGCATGTGGCACCACCCACGTGGCTCATCTCGAATTTCCTCGTGAGACCAGCATCATCCTGAGGTGCGGCGGGAAGGCCGGGAACACCTTCCACACAAAGTAGGGGAATCGATTCTCCTGTCGCGATCAGGAGGGGAGATGGGGCTCAGATGAAGTGGTGCCGGGACACTCGGTGTTCAACTCGAGGGAACCCGGCGTTTCAGGGAACTTTAGGGGTCGCATCAAGGGAGCCAAGTACCGTTTCCCACTTCAGGACGGAACATGGGACTTCCCTGGAGACGCTGTAGCGGGCAAGGGCCTCATCCTGTGAAGACGTTGGAACCACGTCGTTTTTCTCGAGTTGCATTGGGATTCTCAAAAACGACAGGAATTTCAGGCTTCCTCTTGGGTTGGCCCTGGGAAGCCCAATCTTCAATTCGAGTTGCGATGGAAAGCTGGGGGTTCTGCTCGAGTCACTACAGGGCCAAAGAGACCTCATCGAGGCGTGTGTCCAGGACCTAATATTCCTCTCAAGGGAAGACAGGGATCACGGGTTTCCATTCCAGACTCCCCCGGGGGGTCAGGACTCGCCTGGAGGGGAAGCAAAGACTCCGCTTTCCTCTCAAGTCGCGACACGGATCTCTTGGAGCCCACTGAGTGGACTCAAGGGTGTCGAGCCTCCTCTTCAGTTTGGAGAGAGGACTCGGGATTGCTCTCCAGGCCAGGCAAGAAAGAAGGCCCTCATCTCGCGATGACGGGGGCGTCTCATGGGTTTCCTCAGGCTGCTGTGCCCATGGGCGTTTTCTCACGAGGCACGATGAGGACCTCAGGGAGCCTCTCGTGCGGCGCCAGGCAAGTCAGGTCTCCATGCGCATGGCGAGGGGGAGCTGGTCATCACTCTCGAGTCATGGGAAACGGCTAGGTCCTCAAGAGGCGTTGAAGAAGGACTCTCGAGGTCTTTCTCGGGTTGCGGCGGGAAACCCTTGTTTCCCTCGACTTCTGCAGGGGACCTTAGGGAACTTCCCACGGTGCTTCTGAGAGGTGAGGGATGCTGTGCAGTTGGCAGGGCCTCTCGGGACTCTGCTGGGTTCGGCGCAATGGAAGAGGGCCTCATCTCGAGGTGAGGCAGGAACCTCAGGCTTCCTCTCGGATTCGGACTCCGACTGCACGGTCCCTGCAGTGTTGGGACAGGAGAGTCATGCCTCGTCTTGTCTGAGGAATGGAATTCTGGTTGCCTCTCGAGTTGTTCCGGGAGTCTCAGGCCCCTTGTCGAGCTGTGTGTAGACCCTGCGGGTTTTTCCGGATGATGCACGGGGGTGTCAGTGCCCCTTCGTGTTGTGCCTTCACCCACAGGGTTGCCTTCGAAGAGGTGTCCGGGCATCGGGTTCTTATCAAGAGCGGACCGGAAAATCGGAGTCGTTCGGCACGTGGCACCTCACATGTGGCTAGTCTCGAATTTCCTCCTGAGACCGGCCTCATCCTGAGGTGCGCCAGGAAGGCCTGGAACCCCTTCCAGACAAAGCAGGGGAATCGACTCTCCTGTCGCGATCAGGAGGGGAGACGGGGCTCAGATGAAGTGGTGCCGGGACCCTCGGTGTTCCCCTCGAGGGAACCCAGCGTGTCGGGGAACTTTTGCGGTCGCATCAAGGGTGTCAAGTACCGTGTCGCCCTTCAGGGCGGAACATGGGACTTCCCTGGAGACACCGGGAACTTCGGTGTTCCCCTGGAGTGAGACCGGTATGTTGGGGAACTTTGGGGTCACATCAAGGGTGCCAAGTAGCATTTCGAACTTTAAGATGGAACGTGGGACTTCTCTTGAGACTCTAGCTGGCAAGGGCCTCATATTGCGATGAAGGGGGAACCACATGGTTTTTAAGACTTGAGGCTGAATTCTCGAATTACGATGGGAAATTCAGACTTCCTCTTGTGTTGACCGTGGGAAGACCAATCTTCCATTCAAATTGTGAGGGAGAGATGGAAGTTGCTCGAGTCACTGTAGGGCAAAGTAGACCTCATCTAGGCTTGTGTCTAGGACATAATGTTCCACTCCAGGGGTGACATGGATCCCGGGGTTGCATTCCAAACTCACCCGGGGAGTCAGGCCTCGTCTCCAGGGAAGCAAAGGACTCCGCTCTCCTCTCGAGTCGCACCGGGTATTTCTTGGACACAACTGAGTGGCCTAAAGGGAGTCAATACTCCTGTGAAGTTTGGAGAGAGGACCAGGAATTGCTCTCCAGGTCAGGCAGGAAAAGAAGGCCCCCATCTCTCCTTGACGGGGGCATCTTGTGGTTTTTCTCGAACTGCGGCGCCAGTGTGGGTTTTCTCACGAGGTACGATGGGGTACTCAGGGAGCCTCTTGTGTGGTACTAGGGAAGTCAGTTTTCCTGCTCGTGGCGAGGGGAACGCGTCCTTGTTCTGGAGTCATGGTAGGGGAATCGGGCATCAAGAGACGTTGAAAAAGGACTCTCCAAGTCTTTCTCGGGTTACTTCAGGAAACTCTGGGTTCCCTCGACTTGTGCCAGTGACCTCAGGTAGCTTCTCACGGAGCCTCTGAGATTTCAGGGATACTGTGGTGTTGGGAGGGGCCTCTCGGGACACCACTGAGTTTGGTTCAATGGAAGAGGGCCTCTTCTCTAGTTGAGGCAGGAACCTCAGGGTTCCTCTCCATTTCTGACTCCAATTGCAGGGTCCCTGAAGAGTTGGGACAGGAGAGTAAGGCCTCGTCTTGTGTGAAGGAATGCAACTTCACTTGCCTCTCGAGTTGTTCACGAGGTGACAGTCCACATTTGGAGCTGTGAGTGGAATCTGCGGGTTTTTCCAGACGATGCATGGGGATGTCAGTGTCCCTTCGTGTTGTGCCTTCATCCACAGGATTGCCTTCGAAGAGATGTCCGGGCGTCAGGTTCTTATCTAGAGTGGACCGGGAATTCGGGATCTTTCAGCATATGGCACCAACCATGAGGCTACTTTTCGAATTTCCTCATGAGACCGGCCTCATCCGGAGGTTCGCGGGGAACGTCGGGAACCCCTTGCAGACAAAACATGGGAATCGACCCTTCTGTCGCGATCAGGAGGGGTGAAGGGGCTCACAGGAAGTGGTGCCGTGAACTTTGGTGTTTCCCTCGAGTGAGACCGGTATGTCAGGGAACTTTGGGGGTCGCATCAAGGGTGCCGAGTACCGTTTTGTACTTCAGGATGGAACGTGGGACTTCTCTTGATACGCTGTAGCGGCCAAGGGCCTCATCTTGCGATGACGGGGGAGCCACGTGGTTTTTCTCGAGTTGCGGCGGGATTCTCGAGTTACGACGGGGATTTCAGGCTTCCTCTTGTGTTGGGCCAGGGAAGTCCAATCATCCATTCGAGTTGCGAGGGAGAGCTGGGGGTTGCGCTCGAGTCACTGCAGGGCAAAGGAGACCTCATCTAGGCTTGTGTCCAGGACCTAATGTTCCTCTCCAAGGGCCACAGGGATCTCAGGTTTGCATTCCAGACTCACCCAGGGAATCAGGCCTCATGTCGAAGGGAAGCAAAGGACTCCGCTCTCCTTTCGAGTCGCGACGGGCACCTCTTGGAGCCCACTTTGTGGCCTAAAGGGAGTCAAGCCTCCTGTGAAGTTTGGAGAGAGGACTTGGGACTGCTCTCCAGGCCATGCAGGAAAAGATGGCCCTCATCTCGCGATGACGGAGGGATCTTGTGGGTTTTCTCGAGCTGCGGCGCCAGTGTGGGGTTTCACACGAGATACGACGGGGAGCTCAGGGAGCCTCTCGTGTGGCGCCAGGGAAGTCAGGTCTCCATGTGCGTGGCGAGGGGGAGCGCATTATTGCTCTCGAGCTATGGTAGGGGAATCTGACCTCAAGACACATTGAAGAAGGACTCTCAAGGTCTTTCTTCGGTTGTGGCAGGAAACCCTTATTTCCCTCGACTTTTGCCGGTGGCCTCAAGGAGCTTCTCAGAATGCCTATGAGAAGTCAGGGATACTGTGGAGATGGGAGGGGACTCTCGGGACTCCACTGGGTTTGTTTTAATGGAAGAGGGCCTCATCTCGGGTTGAGGCAGGAACCTCAGGTTTCCTCTCCATTTCTGACTCAGATCGAAGCGTGCCTGCAGAGTTGGGATTGGATACTCAGGCCTCGTCTTGTCTGAGGAAGGGGACTCCGCTTTCCTCTCTCATTGTTTAAGGGGTGACAGGCCAGTTGTGGAGCTGTATGTGGATCCTGCGGGGTTTTCCGGACGATGAACAGGGTTGCCAGTGCCCCCTCGTGTAGTGCCTTCATCCACAGGGTTGCCTTAGAAGAGGTGTCCGGGCATCGGGTTCTTATCAAGAGCAAGACCGAGAAATCGGGGTCTTTTGGCACGTGGCACCAACACGAGGCTACGTCTCGAATTTCTTCGTGAGACTGGCCTCATCCTGAGGTGCGCCATGAAGGTCGGGAACCCCTTCTAGACAAAGCAGGGGGATCGACCTTCCTGCCGTGATCAGGAGCGGAGAAGGGGCTCAAATGAAATGGTGCCAGGAACTTCGGTGTTCCCTTGGAGTGAGACCGGTATATTGGGGAACTTTTGGGGTCGCATCAAGGGTGCCAAGTAGCATCTCGAACTTTATGACGAAACATGGGACTTCTCTTGAGACTCTGTAGCGGGCAAAGGCCTCATATTGCGATGAATGGGGAACCACGTGGTTTTTAAGAGTTGCGGTGGGATTCTCGAGTTACAACGGGAAATTCAGACTTCCTCTTGTGTTGGCCCAATGAAGACCAATCTTCCATTCGAATTGCGAGGGAGAGATGGGTGTTGCTCTCGAGTCACTGTAGGGCAAAATAGACCTCATCTAGGCTTTTGTCCAGGACATAATGTTCCTCTCCAGGGACAACAGGGATCTCGGGGTTGCATTCCAGACTCACCCGAGGTAAGGCCTCGTCTCGAGGGGAAACAAAGTACTCTGCTCTCCTCTCAAGTCGCGACAGGTATCTCTTGGAGCCCATTGAGTGGCCTAAAGGGAGTAAAGCCTCCTGTGAAGTTTGGAGAAAAGACCAGGGATTGCTCTCCAGGTCAGGCAGGAAAAGAAGTCCCCAATCTCGCGATGACGGTGGGTTTTCCCGAGCTGCGGCGCCAGTGTGGGGTTTCTCACGAGGTATGACGGGGAGCTCAGGGAGCCTCTCATGTGGCGCCAGGGAAGTCAGGTGTCCATGTGCATGGCGAGGGGGAGCGTGTCATTGCTCTCGAGTCATGGTAGGGAAATCCGTCCTCAAGACGCGTTGAAGAAGGACTCTTGAGGTCTTTCTCGGGTTGCGGCAGGATACCCTGTGTTCCCTCGACGTGTGCCGGTGACCTCAGGGAGTTGCTCAGGGTGCCTCTGAGAAGACACTGATACTGTGGAGTTGGGAGGGGCCTCTCGGGACTCCACTGGGTGTGGTATAATACAAGAGGGCCTCATCTCGTGTTGAGGAAGGAACCTCAGGGTTCCTCTCCATTTCAGACTCCGATCTCAGGATTCCTGCAGAGTTGGGACAGGAGAGTCAGGCCTCGTATTCTGTGGAGAAATGAAACTTAGCTTGCCTCTCGAGTTGTTCACGAGGTAACAGGTCACTTGTCGAGCTGTATGTGGAACCTGCAGAATTTTCCAAAAGATGCACGGGTGTTCAGGGTCCCTCCTTGTTGTGCCTTCATCCTACGGGATGCATTCCAAGACGTGTACGGGCATCGGGTTCTTATTAATAGCTGACCGGGAAATGGGGTCTTTCCGCATGTGGCACCACCCACGAGGCTACATCTCCAATTTCCTCGTGAGACAGGCCTCATCCTGATGTGCGCTGGGAAGATCGGTAACCCCTTCCACACAAAGCAGGAGAAAAGACACTCCTGTTGCAATCAGGAGGGGAGAAGGGGCTCAAATGATGTGGTGCGGGGAACATGGGTGTTACCCTCGAGTGAGGCCTGTATGTTGGGGAACTTTGGGGGTGCCATCATGGGTGCCAAGTACCGTTTTGCACTTCAGTAGGAACGTGGGACTTCTTTTGAGACGCTGTGGCGGGCAAGGGCCTCATGCTGCGAAGACGATGGAACCACGTGGTTTTTCTCGAGTTGCGGCGGGATTCTCGAGTTACGACGTGGATTTCAGGCTTCCTATTGTGTTGGCCCTGGGAAGCCCAAACTTCCCTTCGAGTTGCGAGGGAAAGCTGGATGTTGTGCTCGAACCACTGCAAGGCCAAAGAGACCTCATCTAGGCGTGTGTCCAGGACCTAATAGTCCTCTCAAGGGAAGACAAGGATCTTGGGATTGCACTCCAGACTCCCCCTGGGACTCAGGCCTCGCCTCGAGGGGAAGCAAAGGACTGCGCTCTCCTCTAGAGCCCAGACGCGGATCTCTTGGAGCCCACTGAGTCGTCTCAAGGGAATCCATCCTACTCTTCAGTTTGGAGAGAGGACTCAGGATTGCACTCCAGGCCAGGCAGGAAAAGAAGGCCCTCAGCTCGCGAGGATGGGGGCGTCTCAGGGGTTTCCTCGAGCTGCGGTGCCCATGGGGGTTTTCTCCCGAGGCACGACGAGTATCTTAGGGAGCCTCTCGTGCGGCGCCAGGGAAGCCAGGTATGCATGCGCGAGGCGAGGGGGAGCGCATCATTGCTCTCTAGTCCAGAGAGGGGACAAGGGCCTCAAGACACTTTGAAGAAGGACTATCGAGGTCTTTCTCGAGTGGCGGCGGGAAACCCTTATTTCCCTCGACTTCTGCCGGGGACCTGAGGGAACTTCCCAGGGTGCCTCTGAGAGGTGAGGGATGCTGTGGAGTTAGCGGGGTCTCTCGGGACTCCGCTGGGGTTTGCGCAATGGAAGACGGCCTCATCTCGAGGGGAGGCAGGAACATCAGGCTTCCTCTCTGTTTCTGACTCCGACCCTCCGACTTCAGGGTCCCTGCAGAGTTGGGAGCGGAGAGTCAGGCCTCGTCTTGTCTGAGGAAGGGAACCCCGCTGGCCTCTCGAGTTGCTCAGGGGGTCTCAGGCCCCTCGTCGAGCTGTGTGTGGAACCCGCGGGTCTTTGCGGACGATGCACGGGGGTGGCAGTGCCCCTTCGTGTTGTGCCTTCACCCACAGGGTTGCCTTCGAAGAGGGGTCCGGGCCTCGGGTCCTTCTCAAGGGCGGACTGGGAATCGTGGGCGTTCGGCATGTGGCCCCACCCACGTGGCTCGTTTCGAATTTCCTCGTGAGACCGGCCTCATCCTGAGGTGCACCGGGAAGGCCGGGAACCCCTTCCAGACCACGCAGGGGAATCGCCTCTCCTGTCGCGATCAGGAGGGGAGAAGGGGCTCAGAGGAAGCGGTGCCGGGAAACTCGGTGCTCCCCTCGGGGGAACCCGGCGTGTCGGGGTACTTATGGGGGTCGCAGGAAGGCTTTCAGGGATCGTTTCGCCCTTCAGGGCGGAACAGGGGACTTCCCTTGAGACGCCGTGGCGGGCAAGGGCCTCATCTTGCCAAGAGGTGGGAACCACGTGGTTTTTCTCGAGTTGCGGCGGGATTCTCGAGTTACGACGGGGATCTCAGCCTTCCCCTTGGGTTGGCCCTGGGAAGCCCAATCTTCCCCTCGGGTTGCGAGGGAAAGTTGGGGTTGCGCTCGAGTCACTGCAGGGCCGAAGAGACCTCACCTAGGCGTGTGTCCGGGACCTAGTATTCCTCTCCAGGGAAGGCAGGGATCTCGGGGTTGCATTCCAGGCTCCCCCGGGGAGTCAGGCCTCGTCTCGAGGGGAAGCCAAGGACTCCGCTCTCCTCTCGAGTCGCGACGCGGGTCTCTTGGAGCCCCCTGAGCGGCCTCAAGGGAGTCCAGCCTCCTTCCGTTTGGAGAGAGGACCCGGGATTGCTCTCCAGGCCATGCAGGAAAAGAAGGCCCTCAGCTCGCGAGGACGGGGGCGTCTCAGGGGTTTCCTCGAGCTGCGGCGCCCGTGGGGGTTTTCTCCCGAGGCACGACGAGGATCTCAGGGAGCCTCTCGTGCGGCGCCAGGGAAGTCAGGTCTCCATGCGCGTGGCGAGGGGGAGCGCGTCCTGGCTCTCGAGTCACGGGAGGGGACTAGGGCCTCGAGACGCGTTGAAGAAGGACTCTCGAGGTCTTTCTCGGGGGGCGGCGGGAAACCCTCGTGTCCCTCGCCTTCTGCCGGGGACCTTAGGGAACTTCCCAGGGTGCCTCTGAGAGGCGAGGGATCCTGTGGAGGTGGCGGGGCCCCTCGGGACTCCGCTGGGTCTGGCGCAACGGAAGAGGGCCTCACCTCGTGGGGAGGCAGGAACCTCAGGCTTCCTCTCCGTTTCGGACTCCGACCGCAGGGTCCCTGCAGAGTTGGGACAGGAGAGTCAGGCCTCGTCTTGTCTGAGGAAGGGAACCCCGCTGGCCTCTCGAGTTGCTCAGGGGGTCACAGGCCCCTCGTCGAGCTGTGTGTGGAACCCGCGGGTCTTTGCGGACGATGCACGGGGGTGGCAGTGCCCCTTCGTGTTTTGCCTTCACCCACAGGGTTGCCTTCGAAGAGGGGTCCGGGCCTCGGGTCCTTCTCAAGGGCGGACCGGGGAACCGGGGTCGTTCGGCATGTGGCACCACCCACGTGGCTCGTCTCGAATTTCCTCGTGAGACCGGCCTCATCCTGAGGTGCGCCCGGAAGGCTGGGAACCCCTTCCAGACCACGCAGGGGAATCGCCTCTCCTGTCGCGATCAGGAGGGGAGAAGGGGCTCAGAGGAAGCGGTGCCGGGACCCTCGGTGTTCCCCTCGAGGGAACCCTGCGTGTCGGGGGACTTTTGGGGGTCGCAGGAAGGCTGTCACGGACCGTTTCGCCCTTCAGGGCGGAACAGGGGACTTCCCTTGAGACGCCGTGGCGGGCAAGGGCCTCATCTTGCCAAGAGGTGGGAACCACGTGGTTTTTCTCGAGTTGCGGCGGGATTCTCGAGTTACGACGGGGATCTCAGCCTTCCCCTTGGGTTGGCCCTGGGAAGCCCAATCTTCCCCTCGGGTTGCGAGGGAAAGCTGGGGGTTGCGCTCGAGTCACTGCAGGGCCGAAGAGACCTCACCTAGGCGTGTGTCCGGGACCTAATATTCATCTCCAGGGAAGGCAGGGATCTCGGGGTTGCATTCCAGGCTCCCCGGGGGAGTCAGGCCTCGTCTCGAGGGGAAGCCAAGGACTCCGCTCTCCTCTCGAGTCGCGACGCGGTTATCTTGGAGCCCCCTGAGCGGACTCAAGGGAGTCCAGCCTCCTCTTCCGTTTGGAAAGAGGACCCGGGATTGCTCTCCAGGCCATGCAGGAAAAGAAGGCCCTCAGCTCGCGAGGACGGGGGCGTCTCAGGGGTTTCCTCGAGCTGCGGCGCCCGTGGGGGTTTTCTCCCGAGGCACGACGAGGATCTCAGGGAGCCTCTCGTGCGGCGCCAGGGAAGTCAGGTCTCCATGCGCGTGGCGAGGGGGAGCGCGTCATGGCTCTCGAGTCAAGGGAGGGGATTAGGGCCTCGAGACGCGTTGAAGAAGGACTCTCGAGGTCTTTCTCGGGGGGCGGCGGGAAACCCTCGTTTCAGTCGACTTCTGCCGGGGACCTTATGGAACTTAACAGGGTGCCTCTGAGAGGCGAGGGATCCTGTGGCGGTGGCGGGGCCCCCGGGGCTCCGCTGGGTCTGGCGCAACGGAAGAGGGCCTCACCTCGAGGGGAGGCAGGAACCTCAGGCTTCCTCTCCGTTTCGGACTCCGACCGCAGGGTCCCTGCAGAGTTGGGACAGGAGAGTCAGGCCTCGTCTTGTCTGAGGAAGGGAACCCCGCTGGCCTCTCGAGTTGCTCAGGGGGTCTCAGGCCCCTCGTCGAGCTCTGTGTGGAACCCGCGGGTCTCTGCGGACGATGCACGGGGTTGGCAGTGCCTCGTCGTGTTGTGCCTTCACCCACAGGGTTGTCTTCGAAGAGGGGTCCGGGCCTCGGGTCCTTCTCAAGGGCGGACCGGGTAACCGGGGGCGTTCGGCATGTGGCACCACACAAGTGGCTCGTCTCGAATTTCCTCGTGAGACCGGCCTCATCCTGAGGTGCGCCGGGAAGGCCGGGAACCCCTTCCAGACCACGCAGGGGAATCGCCTCTCCTGTCGCGATCAGGAGGGGAGAAGGGGCTCAGAGGAAGCGGTGCCGGGACCCTCGGTGTTCCCCTCGAGGGAACCCGGTGTGTCGGGGGACTTTTGGGGGTCGCAGGAAGGCTGTCAGGGACCGTTTCGCCCTTCAGGGCGGAACAGGGGACTTCCCTTAAGACGCCGTGGCGGGCAGGGGCCTCATCTTGCCAAGAGGTGGGAACCACGTGATTTTTCTCGAGTTGCGGCGGGATTCTCGTGTTACGACGGGGATCTCAGCCTTCCCCTTGGGTTGGCCCTGGGAAGCCCAATCTTCCCCTCGGGTTGCGAGGGAAGGCTGGGGGTTGCGCTCGAGTCACTGCAGGGCCGAAGAGACCTCACCTAGGCGTGTGTCCGGGACCTAATATTCCTCTCCAGGGAAGGCAGGGATCTCGGGGTTGCACTCCACGCTCCCCCGGGGAGTCAGGCCTCGTCTCGAGGGGAAGCCAAGGACTCCGCTCTCCTCTCGAGTCGCGACGCGGGACTCTTGGAGCCCCCTGAGCGGCCTCAAGGGAGTCCAGCCTCCTCTTCCGTTTGGAGAGAGGACCCGGGATTGCTCTCCAGGCCATGCAGGAAAAGAAGGCCCTCGGCTCGCCAGGACGCGGGCGTCTCAGGGGTTTCTTCGAGCTGCGGCGCCCGTGGGGGTTTTCTCCCGAGGCACGACGAGGACCTCAGGGAGCCTCTCGTGGGGCGCCAGGGAAGTCAGGTCTCCATGCGCGTGGCGAGGGGGAGCGCGTCCTGTCTCTCGAGTCACGGGAGGGGACTAGGGCCTCGAGACGCGTTGAAGAAGGACTCTCGAGGTCTTTCTCGGGGGGCGGCGGGAAACCCTCGTGTCCCTCGCCTTCTGCCGGGGACCTTAGGGAACTTGCCAGGGTGCCTCTGAGAGGCGAGGGATCCTGTGGCGGTGGCGGGGCCCCTCGGGACTCCGCTGGGTCTGGCGCAACGGAAGAGGGCCTCACCTCGAGGGGAGGCAGAAACCTCAGGCTTCCTCTCCGTTTCGGACTCCGACCGCAGGGTCCCTGCAGAGTTGGGACAGGAGAGTCAGGCCTCGTCTTGTCTGAGGAAGGGAACCCCGCTGGCCTCTCGAGTTGCTCAGGGGGTCTCAGGCCCCTCGTCGAGCTGTGTGTGGAACCCGCGGGTCTTTGCGGACGATGCACGGGGGTGGCAGGGCCCCTTCGTGTTGTGCCTTCACCCACAGGGTTGCCTTCGAAGAGGGGTCCTGGCCTCGGGTCCTTCTCAAGGGCGGACCGGGGAACCGGGGTCGTTCGGCATGTGGCACCACCCACGTGGCTCGTCTCGAATTTCCTCGTGAGACCGGCCTCATCCTGAGTTGCGCCCGGAAGGCTGGGAACCCCTTCAAGACCACGCAGTGGAATCGCCTCTCCTGTCGCGATCAGGAGGGGAGAAGGGGCTCAGAGGAAGCGGTGCCGGGACCCTCGGTGTTCCCCTCGAGGGAACCCGGCGTGTCGGGGGACTTTTGGGGGTCGCAGGAAGGCTGTCAGGGACCGTTTCGCCCTTCAGGGCGGAACAGGGGACTTCCCTTGAGACGCCGTGGCGGGCAAGGGCCTCATCTTGCCAAGAGGTGGGAACCACGTGGTTTTTCTCGAGTTGCGGCGGGATTCTCGAGTTACGACGGGGATCTCAGCCTTCCCCTTGGGTTGGCCCTGGGAAGCCCAATCTTCCCCTCGGGTTCCGAGGGAAAGCTGGGGGTTGCGCTCGAGTCACTGCAGGGCCGAAGAGACCTCACCTAGGCGTGTGTCCGGGACCTAATATTCCTCTCCAGGGAAGGCAGGGATCTCAGGGTTGCACTCCAGGCTCCCCCGGGGAGTCAGGCCTCGTCTCGAGGGGAAACCAAGGACTCCGCTCTCCTCTCGAGTCTCGACGCGGGTATCTTGGAGCCCCCTGAGTGGACTCAAGGGAGTCCAGCCTCCTCTTCCGTTTGGAAAGAGGACCCGGGATTGCTCTCCAGGCCATGCAGGAAAAGAAGGCCCTCAGCTCGCGAGGACGGGGGCGTCTCAGGGGTTTCCTTGAGCTGCGGCGCCCGTGGGGGTTTTCTCCCGAGGCACGACGAGGACCTCAGGGAGCCTCTCGTGCGGCGCCAGGGAAGTCAGGTCTTCATGCGCGTGGCGAGGGGGAGCGCGTCCTGGCTCTCGAGTCACGGCAGGGGACTAGGGCCTCGAGACGCGTTGAAGAAGGACTCTCGAGGTCTTTCTCGGGGGGCGGCGGGAAACCTTCGTGTCCCTCGCCTTCTGCCGGGGACCTTAGGGTACTTCCCAGGGTGCCTCTGAGAGGAGAGGGATCCTGTAGAGGTGGCGGGGCCCCTCGGGACTCCGCTGGGTCTGGCGCAACGGAGGAGGGCCTCACCTCGAGGGGAGGCAGGAACCTCAGGCTTCCTCTGCGTTTCGGACTCCGACCGCAGGGTCCCTGCAGAGTTGGGACAGGAGAGTCAGGCCTCGTCTTGTCTGAGGAAGGGAACCCCGCTGGCCTCTCGAGTTGCTCAGGGCGTCTCAGGCCCCTCGTCGAGCTGTGTGTGGAACGCGCGGGTCTTTGCGGACGATGAAGGGGGGGGGCAGTGCCCCTTCGTGTTGTGCCTTCACCCACAGGGTTGCCTTCGAAGAGGGGTCCGGGCCTCGGGTCCTTCTCAAGGGCGGACCGGGGAATCGGGGGCGTTCGGCATGTGGCCCCACCCACGTGGCTCGTCTCGAATTTCCTCGTGAGACCGGCCTCATCCTGAGGTGCGCCGGGAAGGCCGGGAACCCCTTCCAGACCACGCAGGGGAATCGCCTCTCCTGTCGCGATCAGGAGGGGAGAAGGGGCTCAGAGGAAGCGGTGCCGGGACCCTCGGTGTTCCCCTTGGGTTAACTCGGCGTGTCGGTGGACTTTTGGGGGTCGCAGGAAGGCTGTCAGGGACCGTTTCGCCCTTCAGGGCGGAACAGGGGACTTCCCTTGAGACGCCGTGGCGGGCAAGGGCCTCATCTTGCCAAGAGGTGGGAACCACGTGGTTTTTCTCGAGTTGCGGCGGGATTCTCGAGTTACGACGGGGATCTCAGCCTTCCCCTTGGGTTGGCCCTGGGAAGCCCAATCTTCCCCTCGGGTTGCGAGGGAAAGCTGGGGGTTGCGCTCGAGTCACTGCAGGGCCGAAGAGACCTCACCTAGGCGTGTGTCCGGGACCTAATTTTCCTCTCAAGGGAAGGCAGGGATCTCGGGGTTGCATTCCAGGCTCCCCCGGGGAGTCAGGCCTCGTCTCGGGGGGAAGCCAAGGACTCCGCTCTCCTCTCGAGTCGCGACGCCGGTCGCTTGGAGCCCCCTGAGCGGCCTCAAGGGAGTCCAGCCTCCTCTTCCGTTTGGAGAGAGGACCCGGGATTGCTCTCCAAACCATGCAGGAAAAGAAGGCCCTCAGCTCGCGAGGACGGGGGCGTCTCAGGGGTTTCCTCGAGCTGCGGCGCCCGTGGGGGTTTTCTCCCGAGGCACGACGAGGATCTCAGGGAGCCTCTCGTGCGGCGCCAGGGAAGTCAGGTCTCCATGCGCGTGGCGAGGGGGAGCGCGTCATGGCTCTCGAGTCACGGGAGGAGTCTACGGTCTCGACACGCGTTGAAGAAGGACTCTCAAGGTCTTTCTCGGGCGGCGGCGGAAAAACCTCGTTTCCCTCGCCTTCTGCCGGGGACCTTAGGGAACTTGCCAGGGTGCCTCTGAGAGGCGAGGGATCCTGTGGAGGTGGCGGGGCCCTCGGGACTCCGCTGGGTCTGGCGCAACGGAAGATGGCCTCACCTCGAGGGGAGGCAGGAACCTCAGGCTTCCTCTCCGTTTCGGACTCCGACCGCAGGGTCCCTGCAGAGTTGGGACAGGAGAGTCAGGCCTCGTCTTGTCTGAGGAAGGGAACCCCGCTTGCCTCTCGAGTGGCTCAGGGGGTCTCAGGCCCATCGTCGAGCTCTGTGTGGAACCCACGGGTCTTTGCGGATGATGCACGGGGGTGGCAGTGCCCGTTCTTGTTGTGCCTTCACCCACAGGGTTGCCTTCGAAGAGTGGTCCGGGCCGCGGGTCCTTCTCAAGAGCGGACCGGGGAATCGGGGTCGTTCGGCATGTGGCCCCACCCACGTGGCTCGTCTCGAATTTCCTCGTGAGACCGGCCTCATCCTTAGGTGCCCCGGGAAGGCCTGGAACCCCTTCCAGACCACGCAGAGGAATCGACTCTCCTGTCGCTATCAGGAGGGGAAAAGGGGCTCAGAGGAAGCGGTTGCGGGACCCTCGGTGTTCCCCTCGAGGGAACCCGGCGTGTCAGGGAACTTTTGGGGGTCGCATGAAGGCTGGCAGGATCCTTTCCGCCCTTCAGGGCGGAAGAGGGGACTTCCCTTGAGACGCCGTCGCGGGCAAGGGTCTCATCTTGCCAAGAGTTTGGAACCACGTGGTTTTTCTCGAGTTGCGGCGGGATTCTCGATTTACAATGGGAATCTCAGCCTTCCTCTTGGGTTGGCCCTGGGAAGCCCAATCTTCCCCTCGAGTTGCAAGGGAAATCTGGGGGTTGCGCTCGAGTCACTGCAGGGCCGAAGAGACCTCACCTAGGCGTGTGTCCGGGACCTACTATTCCTCTCCAGGGAAAGCAGGCATCTCGGGGTTGCATTCCAGGCTCCCCCGGGGAGTCAGACCTCGTCTCGAGGGGAAGCCAAGGACTCCGCTCTCCTCTCGAGTCGCGACAAGGATCTGTTGGAGCCCCCTGAGCGGCCTCAACGGAGTCCAGCCTGCTCTTCAGTTTGGAGAGAGGACTCGTGATTGGTCTCCAGGCCATGCAGGAATATAAGGCCCTCATCTCGCGATGACCGGGGTGTCTCATGTGTTTCCTCGAGCTGCCGCGGCAGTGTGGGTTTCCTCACGAGGTACGATGAGGATCTCAGGGAGCCTCTCGTGCAGTGCCAGGTTAGTCAGGTCTCCATGCGCGTGAAGAGGGGGCGCGTGTCATGGCTCTCGAGTCATGGTAGGGGAATCGCGACTCAACACATTTTGAAGCACTCTCGAGGTCTTTCTCGAGTCATGGCAGAAAACCCAGGGTTCCCTCGACTTGTGCCTGTGACCTCAGGGAGCTTCTCATTGTGCCTCTGAGAACTCAGGGATACTGTGGAGTTGGTAGGGGCCTCTCGGGACTCCACTGGGTGTGGTGCAATGGAAGAGGGCCTCATCTCGAGTGGACGCAGGAACCTCAGGCTTCCTCTCCGTTTCTGACTCGGATCCCATGGTCCCTGCAGAGTAGGGACAAGAGAGTCACACCTAGTCTTCTGTTGAGGAATGGACCTTCGTTTGCCTTTCGAGTTGTTTACAGGGTGACAGGCCACTTGTCGAAATGTCTGTGGGACCTGCGGGTTTTTCTGGACGATGCACGCGGGTGTCAGTGCCCCTTCGTGTTGTGCCTTCATCCACAGGTTTTCCTTCAAAGAGGTGTGCTGGCATCGGGTTCTTTTCAAGAGTGGACCGTGAAATTGGGGTCTTTCGGCATGTGGCACCACCCACGAGGCTACGTCTCGAACTTCCTCATGAGACCGGCCTCATCCTGAGGTGCGCCCGGAAGGTCGGGAACCCCTTGCAGACAGAGAAGGGGAGTCGACCCTCCTGTCGCAATCAGGAGAGGAGAAGGGGTTAGATGAAGTGGTGCCGGGAACCTCGGTGTTCCCCTTGAGTGAGTCTGGTATGTCGCGGAACTTTTGGGGTCGCATCAAGGGTGCCAAGTACCGTTTCGCACTTCAGGATGGAACGTGGGACTTCTCTTGAGATGCTGTAGCGGACAAAGGGCCTCATCTTGCGATGACGAGGGAAGCACGTGGATTTTCTCGAGTTGCGGTGGGATTCTCGAGTTACGACGGGGAATTCAGGCTTCCTCTTGTGTTGGCCCAGGAAGTCTAATCTTCCATTCGAGTTGCCAGGGAGAGCTGTGGATTGGGCTCCATTCACTGAAGGGCAAACTAGACCTCATCTAGGCTTGTATCCAGGACTTAATGTTCCTCTCCATAGGCGACAGGGATTTGGGGTTGCATTCCATACTCACCCGGGGAGTCAGGCCTCATCTCGAGGGGAAGCAAAGGACTCCACTCTCTTCTCGAGCCGCGACAGGTATCTCTTGGAGCCCACTGAGTGGTCTTTGCTCTGTAGGAGAGCTCTAGTGTTCATAAGCCTGTACATAAGTGAACACAGACATTCTGTGTGCATGTTGCTGCGTACCCAAAATAGGGCCACAAGGAGCCTCATGCTCTCCATGCAGCGCGGAAGCTGTGCAGCCACGCAGCAGCTGAAGAATCCAACCAATTGCTCTTTTCTTACCTCTGACAGAGCTCGCATTGCCGTAGCCCTTGGCAGTTTGGAAACACTGGACCCTAACCCCTCTCAAAGTAGGCCTGGGTTCTAGTTCGAATAGAAAGTTAATAGCGGAGCTGAGGACAGGAACGCGGCAGTCATTTATCACACGCTCCTGCAGCCTGCTACTACAGGGGCACTAACGCTAGAAGCTAGGAATGTCTTTGCAAGGTGCGCAAAGGACAAGGGAGAACCTCGACCCTGACTCTAGTATTTCAGCCCCCTGAGCAGATCTGAGGTTCTCCCGCTGTAGAAGCTAACCCATTCCTTTCAAATACAGGCTTCCTAACACAGGGCCAGTTGGCTGCTTGCTCTTCCACGAAGCAGGCTTCCTTAACTTGCAAACTGCGAATTCCGCTTAACAGCCTGGAGGAAAAATCGCTTCTTGGAAGATTTTTTTCAGAGGCTGTATCCCCAGAGCTGGGGCCAAGCTAGGGGACCCATACTGGCAAGGGAAGGCAAAACCACATCCAATGTCTTTGCTCTGGAGGACAGCTTTGGTGAGCCTAAGTCTTTCAGGAATATTTCTGGCTCCAACAGAGTCAAATTCTGTGTGTGAAGCTGCACAGCCAAAATAGGGGAACAGAGAGCCTGATTCTCTCTGTGTAGCTTTGAAGCTGTCTTTCAAACAACAGCTTGAGAATCCATACAATGCTCTCCCTTACTGCTAAGAGAATTCTCATTGCTGTAGTCCTTGACAGTTTGTAGAAATCCGCACCCTAACCCTTCTCCAAGTAGGCCTGGGTCCTAGCTCGGAATAACAGGCAACGGCGGAGCTGAGGCCAGTAAGGCACAAGTGAGGTCTCACACACTCTTGCAGCCTGATCGTCCAGGAGCAGTAAGGCCTCTTTTTCCCTGTAGGAGGCTCGCTTGCCTTGCCTCCTGTGAACTGCATTTCCCAGCCTGGGCGCAAAGCTGTTCCTGGAGATTTTTTCTCAGGGGCTGTTTCCCTGGAGCTGGGTCGGACCTCGGGGGCCCAACTCACAGGGGAAGACAAAACCACATGGACAGGTCTATGCTCTGTAGGAGAGCTCTAGTGAACCTCATCTCTCAGGAACATTCTTGGCTTCTACAGAGACACCTCTGTGCATGAAGCTACACACCCAACATAGTGGCAAAGGGAGTCTGATTCTCTCCGTGGGTGCTGATGCTTTGTGGCAAAGCACCTGCTAAGAATCCATCCGCATAGGCTTCCCTCACCTTGACAGAGGTCTCATTGCTGTAGTCCTTGGCAGTTTGGAAAGAAGCAGACCCTTACCCTTCACCAAGTAGGCCCTTGTCCTTGTTTGAATGGAAAGGCAGTAGCTGAGCTGAGGCCAGTAAGGCGCCAGTCAAGTCTGACATATTCCCGATGCCTGCTCCTTCATGGAAAATAACGTTAGAATCTGGGAATGTCTTTGCAAGGCTGGCAAAGGGCAGTCAGGAACCTCGACCCTGCCTCTGGATTTTCTATCTTCTCAGCACATCCGGAGGTCTCGGTCAGGAGAAACTAACCCATTCCTTGCAAATATAGGCTTCCAAACACAGGCCGGTTGGCTGTCTCTTCTTGCCGAAGGAAGCTTGCTTATCCCACCTCCTGCGAACTCCGCTTCCCAGCCTGGGGGATAAGAGGTTCTTGGAGATCTTTTCTCAGAGGCTGTTTCCACGGAGCAGGGGCCGATCCCGGAGACCCACACGCACAGGGGAAGGGAAAACCGCATGGATAAGTCTTTGCTCTCTAGGAGTGCTCTAGTGAACCTCACTCTATGGGGAATGTTCTTGGCTCCAATGGGGACATCTCTGTGTGGGAAGCTGCATAGCCAACATAGAGACACAGAGACCTGATTCTCTCTGTGCAGCTTTGATGCTGTCGTTCAAACAACAAATTGAGAATTCACACAATGCTCTCCCTTACCACTGAGAGAGTTATCATTGCTGTAGCCCTTCGCAGTTTCTGGAAATCGGCACACAAAGACTTCTCCAAGTAGGCCTGGGTTCAAGTTCAGATGAACATGCAATAGCGGAGCTGAGGCCAGTAAGGCACCAGTCAGGTGTCACACACTCTGGCATCCTGCTCCTCCAGGGACAGTAAGGCCTCTATTTCCCTTCAGGAGGCTCGCTTGCCTTACTTCCTGTGAACAGCGTTTCCCAGCCTGGGCGGAAAGCAGTTCCTGGAGATCTTTTCTCAGGGGCTGTTTCCCCGGAGTTGGGGCGGACCTCGGGGACCCAACTCACAGGGGAAGGCAAAACCAAATGGACAGGTCTATGGTCTGTAGGAGATCTCTAGTGAACTGCCGGGGTCCAGCCCCAGCTGATCCAGGGTATTTGAAGCAGAGATGGCGTAGGCGAGGGTCAGGGAACAACTGCTTAATTAAACGTTAATTAAGGATATAAAGAGTAATAAAATGAGGATAGCTCAGTAGGAAAATTCAGTGGAGAAAAGAGGCTGAGTAGCTTGGTTTACGCGGGGGACCAATAAAACTTCAAGACAAGAAGCTTGCACCACTTACGTAGGCCGCAGGCGTCCTTCCGTTCTCCCGAAGGAGAGGAGACACTGAGGCCTCCCCGGTCGGATCTTAGAAGCCCAGGCAAAATTAGTAAGCTTGGTGGGTTCCGCGCTCCAGATGGAGACTCAACCAGAGTGAGAGAGAGAGAGAGAGACATGGGGAGACCAGTATTTCGAGAAACTGATCCCAATTCTTTATTTTCCATGGTCTACTTTTATACACTGAGATGTTATGCAAAAGTCACGTGGGGTCGGCAGTCCTGACTTTTATCAAAGTCAGGTGCTTCATACAAAAGTATACAGAGGTCTTAGGGGTGTTACATCATCTTCTGGCCGGGGGGCCTGCTGACAATTTACGACCCTCTCCTTGTGACAGCGGTCAGTCAACCAGGACACTTATTTCTCCAGGGGTGATTATTCTTAAAACAGACGCCACCCAAATAAAGTTACATTCCTATAGGGTGAGGGTGTAGTGGGTTTTAGTTAAGGAAAGAATTTACTTAGCCTAAGGTCTAACGTGATTTATATCAAAGGTTAATACTTATTTCTTCTATATATTCATTAATGTGTATAAGGGCAGGGGATGTGGAGACTTAGCAGTAAACATCAGCTCAACAAATGAAAAAGCCTTCACCAATATGATTTCTAATCAGCCCATTATACTTATACTAATAATTTTCTAACTTTTCTAAGGAACCTGTTTTTAGAAGGTTTAAAGCATCTCGTGCCTCTCATGGTTGGGAGGCTGTGAGCAATCACATGTGGCCGGACAAGCCTGTCAGGCAGGCTAGAGAACCTTCAGAGGAGTTTGTAGGTTAAAACACTCTTGTCACACCCAGGGGTTTTTATCAACTGGAGCTCTAGGTTAACTCCTTCTCCGAAAGAGGTGGTGGGGGACAGCCCCCCGTAAAGTCAGAGGTGTAGGTGAGAGCACAAAGTAGTAAGGTAGGCAGGCTCTGGTTATGGGGGTAGATGCTCGAGGATTTCCAGGGGGACTCCTGAGGCTCGATCCCGCCTTTGCGTATGTCGAGCCTCCTTCCTCATGACCTTTGCCATGGGCGGAGTGCCTCACTCTGGCCCCCAACAGTGAACCTCCTCTCTCAGGAACATTTTTGGCTCCTATCGAGACACCTCTGTGAGTGTAGCTACACACGCAACGTAGGGGCAAAGGGAGCCAGATTCTTTCCATGGGGTGCTGATGCTTTGTGGCAAAGCACCTGCTTGAGAATCTATCAGCTTACGCTTCCCTCGCCTTGACAGAGGTCTCATTGCTGTAGCGCTTGGCAGTTTGGAAAGAAGAGGACCCTTACCTTTCATAAAGTGGGCCCTTGTCCTAGTTTGAAAGGAAAGGCAAGAGCTGAGCTGAGGCCAATAAGGCGCCAGTCAAGTCTGACATATTCCCGAAGCCTGCTCCTTCATGGAAAATAACGCTGGAATCTAGGAATGTCTCTGCAAGGCTGGCAAAGGGCAGTCAGGAGCCTGCACCCTGCCTCTGGAATTACCGATTTCTAAGCAGATCTGGAGGTCTCCTTTAGGAGAATCTAACTCATTCCTTCCATATTGAGACTTCCAAAAACAGGCCGGTCGGCTGCCTCTTCGTGCCCGAAGGAGGCTTGCTTTTCCTGCCTCCTATGAACCCAGCTTCCCAGGCTCTGGGAAAAGCGGATATTGAAGATCTTTTCTCAGGGTTTTTTTCCATGGAGCTGGGGCCGAGACCAGAGACCCAATTGCACAGGGGAAGGAAAACCACATGGACAAGTCTTTGTTCTCCAGGAGACCTCTAAGTGAAACTTACTCTGTCAGGAACGTTCTTGACTCCTATGGAGACACCCCTGTGTGTGAAGCTGCGTACCCAACAAGGGGGCACAGAGAGACTGATTCTCTCTTTGCAGCTTTGAAGCTGTCATTCAAACAACAGCTTGAGAATCCATACAATGCTCTCCCTTACCTCTGAGAGAGTTCTCATTGCTGTAGCCCTTGGCAGTTTTTAGAAATCCGCACCCAAACCCTTCTCCAAGTAGGCCTGGGTCCTGGTTTGGATGGCCATGCAATGGCGGAGCTGAGGTCAGTAAGGCACCAGTCAGGTGTCACACATTCTGGTAGCCTGCTCCTCCAGGGACAGTAAGGCCTCTTTTTCCCTGCAGGAGTCTCGCTTGCCTTGCCTCCTGTGAACTGCGTTTCCCAGCCTGGGCGAAAAGCGGTTCCTGGAGATCTTTTCTAAGGAGTTGTTTCCCCGGAGCTGGGGTGGACCTCGGGGACCAAACTCACAGGGGAAGGCAAAACTACACGGACAAGTCTATGCTCTGTAGGAGACCTTAGTGAATCTCAAGTCTTAGGAACATTCTTGGCTCGTACAGAGACACCTCTGTGTGTAAAGCTACACACCGAACATAGGGGCACAGGGAGCCTGATTCTCTCCGTGGGGTGCTGATGCTTTGTGGCAAAGCACCTGTTTGAGAATCCATCCGCTTACGCTTCCCTCGCCTTGACAGAGGTCTCATTGCTGTGTCCCTTGGCAGTTTGGAAAGAAGCAGACCCTTACCCTTTACCAAGTAGGCCCTGATCCTAGTTTGAAAGGAAAGGCAATAGCTGAGCTGAGGCCAGTAAGGCACCCGTCAACTCTGACATATTCCCGATGCCTGCTCCTTCATGGAAAATAGCGCTAGAATCTAGGAATGTCTTTGCAAGGCTGGCAAAGGGCAGTCAGGAACCTCGACCCTGCCTCTGGAATATCTATCTTCTGAGCAGATCTGGAGGTCTCCTTCTGGAGAAGCTAACCCATTCCTTGCAAATAGAGGCTTCCAAACACAGGCTAGTTGGCTGCCTCTTCTTGCCCGAAGGAGGCTTGCTTTTCCTGCCTCCTATGATCCCTGGTTCCCAGCATGGGGGAAAAGCAGATCTTGGAGATCTTTGCTCAGGGGTTGTTTCCACGGAGCTGAGGTTATGCCCGGAGACCCACACATACAGAGGAAAGCAAAACTACATGAACAAGTCTTTGCTCTCTAAGAGAGCTCTAGTGAACCTCAGTCTTTGACGAACGTTCTTGGTTCCTACAGGGACAACTTATGGGGTCAGAGAGCCTGATTCCCTCTGTGAAGGTTTAACGCTGTCGTTCAGAAAACAGCTTGAGAATCCATACAATTCTCTCCCTTATCTCTGAGAGAGTTCTCATTGCTGTAGCCCTTGGCAGTTTTTTAGAAATCCGCACCCAAACCCTTCTCCTAGTAGGCCTGGGTCCTAGTTCAGAGGAACATGCAATGGCGGAGCTGAGGCCAGTAAGGCACCAGTCAGGTCTCACACACTCTTGCAGCCTGCTCCTCCAGGGGCAGTAAGGCCTCTTTTTCTCTGCAGGAGGCTCGCTTGCCTTGCCTTCTGTGAACTGCGTTTCCCAGTCTGGACGAAAAGCAGTTCCTGGAGGTGTTTTCTTAGGGGTTTCTTCCTCGGAGCTGGGGCGAACATCGGGAACCCAACTCACAGGGGAAGGCAAAACCATATGGACAGGTCTATGCTCTGTAGCAGAGCTCTAGTGAACCTCATCTCCCAGGAACATTCTGGGCTCCTATAGAAACACCTCTGTGTTTGAAGCTACACACCCAACATAGGGGCAAATGCAGCCTGATTCTCTCCGTGGGGTACAGATGCTTTGTGGCAAAGCACCTGTTTGAGAATCCATCCGCTTCCACTTCCCTCTCTTTGACAGAGGTCTCTTTGCTGTAGCCTTTGGCAGTTTGGAAAGAAGCAGACCCTTACCCTTCACCAAGTAGGCCCTTGTCCTAGTTTGAACGGAAAGGCGATAGCTGAGCTGAGGCCAGTAAGGCGCCAGTCAAGTCTGACATATTCCTGAAGCCTGCTCCTTCATGGAAAATAACGCTAGAATCTAGAAATGTCTTTGCAAGGCTGGTAAAGGACAGTCAGGAACCTCGACCCTGCCTCTGGAATTTCCATCTTCTGAGCAGATCTGGAGGTCTTCTTTTGGAGAAGCTAACCATTCCTTCCAAATAGAGGCTTCCAAACACAGGCTAGTTGGCTGCATCTACTTGCCCGAAGGAGGCTTGCTTGTTCCGCTTCCTGTGAACTCCGCTTCCCGCCTGGGGGAAAAGTGGTTCTTGGAGATCTTTTTTCAGGGGCTATTTCAACGGAGTTGGAGCCGAGCCCGGAGACCCACACGCAGAGGAAGGCAAAACCACATGGACAAGTCTTTGCTCTGTAGGAGAACTCTAGTTAACCTCAGTATGTGAGGAAAGTCTTGGATTCCACGGGGATACCTCTGTGTGTGGAGCTGCGTACCCAACAAGGGGGCACACAGGGCCTGATTCTCTCTTTGCAGCTTTGAAGCTGTCATTCAAACAACAGCTTAAGAATCCATACAATGCTCTCCCTTACCTCTGAGAGACTTCTCATTGCTGTAACCCTTGGCAGTTTTTACAAATCCGCACCCAAACCCTTCTCCAAGTAGGCCTGGGTCCTGGTTTGGATGGCCATGCAGTGGCGGAGCTGAGGTCAGTAAGGCACCAGTCAGGTGTCACACACTCTGGCAGCGTGCTCCTCCAGGGACAGTAAGGCCTATTTTTCCCTGTGGGAGGCTCGCTTGCCTGGCCTCCTGTGAACTGCGTTTCCCAGCCTGGGCAAACAGCGGTTCCTGGAGATCTTTTCTCAGGGGCTCTATCCCCAGAGCTGGGGTGGACCTCGGGGACCCATCTCACAGGGGAAGGAAAAACCACATGGACAGGTCTATGCTCTGTAGGAGACGTTAGTGTGTCTCATCTCTTAGGAACAGTCTTGGCTCGTACAGAGACACCTCTGTGTGTAAAGCTACACACCGAACATAGGGGCACAGGGAGCCTGATTCTCTCCATGGGGTGCTGATGCTTTGTGGCAAAGCACCTGTTTGAGAATCCATCCGCTTACGCTTCCCTCGCCTTGACAGAGGTCTCATTGCTGTGTCTCTTGGCAGTTTGGAAAGAAGCAGACCCTTACCCTTCACCAAGTAGGCCCTGATCCTAGTTTGAAAGGAAAGGCAATAGCTGAGCTGAGGCCAGTGAGGCACCCGTCAACTGTGACATATTCCCGATGCCTGCTCCTTCATGGAAAATATTGCTAGAATCTAGGAATGTCTTTGCAAGGCTGGCAAAGGGCAGTCAGGAACCTCGACCCTGCCTCTGGAATATCTATCTTCTGAGCAGATCTGGAGGTCTCCTTCTGGAGAAGCTAACCCATTCCTTGCAAATAGAGGCTTCCAAACACAGGCCGGTTGGCTGCCTCTTCTTGCCTGAAGGAGGCTTGCTTTTCCTGCCTCCTATGATCCCTGGTTTCCAGCATGGGGGAAAAGCAGATCTTGGAGATCTTTGCTCAGGGGTTGTTTCCACGGAGCTGGGGTTATGCCCAGAGACCCACACATACAGGGGAAGGCAAAACCACATGAACAAGTCTTTGCTCTCTAAGAGAGCTCTAGTGAACCTCAGTCTTTGACGAACGTTCTTGGCTCCTATGCGGACACCTCTGTGTGTGAAACTGCGTACCCAACATGGCGGCAGAGAGCCTGATTCTCTCTGTGCAGGTTTAATGCTGTCGTTCAGAAAACAGCTTGAGAATCCATACAATTCTCGCCCTTACCTCTGAGAGAGTTCTCATTGCAGTATCCCTTGGCAGTTTGTAGAAATCTGCACCTAAACCCTTCTCCAAGTAGGCCTGAGTCCCAGTTCGGAGGAACAAGCAATGGCGGAGCTAAGACCATTATGGCACCAGTCAGTTTTCACACACTCTGGCAGCCTGCTCCTCCAGGGACAGTAAGGCTTCTTTTTCTCTGCAGGAGGCTCACTTGCCTTACTTCCTGTGAACAGCTTTTCCCAGCCTGGGCGAAAAGCGGTTCCTGGAGATCTTTTCTCAGAGGCTGTTTTCTCGGAGCTGGGGCGGACCTCGGGGACCCAACTCACAGGGGAAGGTGAAACCACATGTACAGGTGAGCACTCTGTAGGATAGCTCTTGTGAGCCTCATCTCTCAGGAACATTCTTGGCTCCTGTAGAGACACCACTGTGTGTGAATCTACACACCCCACATAGGGGCAAAGGGAGCCTGATTCTCTCCGTGGGGTGCTGATGCTTGGTGGCAAAGAACCTTCCTGATAATCCATCCGCTTATGCTTCCCTCGCATTTACGGAGGTCTCATTGCTGTAGCCCTCGGCAGTTTGGAAAGAAGAAGACCCTTACCCTTCATAAAGTAGGCCTTTGTCCTACTTTGAATGGAAAGGCAATAGCTGAGCTGAGGCCAATAAGGCGCCAGTCAAGTCCGACATATTCCCAAAGCCTGCTTCTTCAGGAAGATAACTGTAGAATCTAGGAATGTCTTTGCAAGGTTGGCAAAGGGCAGTCAGGACCCTGCACACTGCCTCTGGAATTACCGACTTCTGAACAGATCTGGAGGTCTCCCTTAGGGGAAGCTAACCCATTCTTCCAAGTAGAGGCTTCAAAACGCAGGCCGCTTGGCTGCCTCTTGCTCTCTGAAGGAGGCCTGCTTTTCCCGCCTCCTATGAACCCCACATCCCAGCCTCTGGGAAAAGCGGATCTTGAAGATCTTTTCTCAGGGGTTGTTTCCACGGAGCTGGGGCCGAGCCTGGAGCCCCAAACGCACAGGGGAAGAAAAACCACATGGACAAGTCTTTGCTCTCTAGGAGAGCTCTAGTGAACCTCACTCTGTCAGGAACATTCTTGTTTCCTATGGAGACACCCCTGTCTGTGAAGCTGTGTACCGAACATGGAGACACAGAGTCTGATTCTCTCTGTGCAGCTTTGAAGCTGTCGTTCAAACAACAGCTTGAAAATCCATACAATGCTCTTCCTTACCCGTGACACAGTTCTCATTGCTATACCCCTTGGCAGTATTTAGAAATCCATACCCAAACCCTTCTCCTAGTAGGCCTGGGTCCTAGATCGGAGGAACATGCAATGGCAGAGCTGAGGCCAGTAAGGCACCAGTCAGGTCTCACACACTCTGGCAGCCTGATCGTCCAGGGACACTAAGACCTGTTGTGCCTTGCAGGAGGCTCGCTTGCGTTACCTCCTGTGAACTGCGTTTGCCAGCCTGGGGGAATAGTGGTCCCTGGAGATCTTTTCTCAGGGGCTCCTTCCCCTGAGCTGGGGCGGACCTCGGGGACCCAACTCACAGGGCAAGGCAAAACCATATGGACAGGTCTATGCTCTGTAGCAGACTTCTAGTGAACCTCATCTCTCAGGAACATTCTTGGCTCCTATAGAGACACTTCTGTGTGTGAAGCTGCGTACCTAACATAGGGGCACAGAGAGCCTGATTCTCTCAGTTCATTTTGACGCAGTCGTTCAGAAAACAGCTTGAGAATCCATAAAATGCTCTCCATTACCGCTGAGAGAATTCTCGCTGCTGTAGCCCTTGGCACTTTGTAGAAATCCGCAGCCAAACGCTTCTCCAAATAGGCCTGGGTCCTAGTTCGGAGGAACGGGCAATGGTGGAACTGAGGCCAGTAAGGCAACAGTCAGGTTTCACACACTCTGGCAGCCTGCTCCTCCAGGGACAGTAAGGCCTCTTTTTCTCTGCAGGAGATTCGCTTGCCTTACTTCCTGTGAACAGCGTTTCCCAGCCTCAGCGAAGCGGTTCCTGGAGATCTTTTCTCAGGGACAGTTTCCCCGGAGGTGTGGTGGACCTCGGGGACCCAACTCACAGGGGAAGGAAAAACCACATGGACAGGTCTATGCTCTGTAGGAGAGGTTTAGTGAACCTAATCTCTCAGGAACATTCTTGGCTCCTATAGAGACAACTCTGTGTGTGAAGCTACACTCCCAACATTGGGGAACAGGGATCTTGGTTCTCTCCGTGGGGTGCTGATGCTTTGTAGCAAAGCACCTGCTTGAGAATCCGTCCTCTTAGGCTTCCCTCACCTTGACAGAGGTCTCATTGCTGTAGCCCTTGGCAGTTTCAAAGAAGAAGACCCTTACACTTCATAAAGTAGGCCCTTGTCCTAGTTTGAATGGAAAGGCAATAGCTGAGCTGAGGCCAATAAGGAGCCAGTCCCCTCTGGCACATTCCCGAACCCTGCTCCTTCATGGAATATAACTCTAGAATCTTGGAATGTCTTTGCAAGGCTGGCAAAGGGCAGTCAGGAACCAGCACCCTGCCTCTGGAATTACCGACTTCTGAGCAGATCTGGAGGTCTCCTTTAGGAGAAGCTAACCCATTCCTTCCAAATAGAGGCTTCAAAACACAGGCAGGTTGGCAGCCTTTCGTGCCCGAAGGAGGCTTGCTTTTCTCTCCTCATATGAACCCCAGTTCCCAGCCTCTGGGAAAAGCGGGTCTTGAAGATATTTTCTCAGGGGTTCTTTCCACGGAGCTGGGGCCGAGCCCGGGGCCCAAAGGCACAGGGGAAGGCAAGACCACATGGACAGGTCTATGCTCTGTAGCAGACCTCTAGTGAACCTCATCTCTCAGGAGCATTCTTGGCTCCTATAGAGACACCTCTGTGTGTGAAGCTGCGTACCTAACATAGGGGCACAGAGAGCCTGATTCTCTCTGTTCATTTTGACGCTGTCGTTCAGAAAACAGCTTGAGAATCCATAAAATGCTCTCCCTTACCACCGAGAGAATTCTCACTGCTGTAGCCCTTGGCACTTTGTAGAAATCTGCACCCAAACGCTTTTCCAAGTAGGCCTGGGTGCTAGCTCGGATGAACAGGCAATGGCGGAGCTGAGGCCAGTAAGGCAACAGTCAGGTTTCACACACTCTGGCAGCCTGCTCCTCCAGGGACTGTAAGGCCTCTTTTACTCTGCAGGAGATTCGCTTGCCTTTCTTCATGTGAACAGCATTTCCCAGCCTCGGCGAAGCGGTTCCTGGAGATCTTTTCTCAGGGACAGTTTCCCCGGAGGTGTGGCGGACCTCGAGGACCCAACTCACAGGGGAAGGCAAAATCACATTGACAGGTCTATGCTCTGTAGGAGAGGTTTAGTGAACCTAATCTCTCAGGAACATTCTTGGCTCCTATAGAGACAACTCTGTGTGTGAAGCTACACTCCCAACATTGGTGCACAGGGAGCTTGATTCTCTCCGTGGGGTGCTGATGCTTTGTGGCAAAGCACCTGCTTGAGAATCCATCCTCTTAGGCTTCCCTCACCTTGACAGAGGTCTCATTGCTGTAGCCCTTGGCAGTTTGCAAAGAAGAAGGCCCTTACCCTTCATAAAGTAGGGCCTTGCCCTAGTTTGAATGGAAAGGCAATAGCTGAGCTGAGGTCAATAAGGAGCCAGTCCCGTCTGACACATTCCCGAAGCCTGCTCCTTCATGGAAAATAACTCTAGAATCTAGGAATATCTTTGCAAGGCTAGCAAAGGGCAGTCAGGAACCAGTACCCTGCCTCTGGAATTACCGACTTCTGAGCAGATCTGGAGGTCTCCTTTAGGAGAAGCTAACCCATTCCTTCCAAATAGAGGCTTCAAAACACAGGCAGGTGGACTGCCTTTTCGTTCCCGATGGAGGCGTGCTTTTCTCTCCTCCTACGAACCCCGGTTCCCAGACACTGGGAAAAGTGGATCTTGAAGATATTTTCTCAGGGGTTGTTTCCACGGAGCTGGGGCTGAGCCTGGAGACCCAAAGGCACAGGGGAAGGCAAGACCACATGGACAAGCCTTTGCTCTTTAGTATAGCTCTAATGAACCTCACTCTGTCAGGATCTTTCTTGATTCCTACGGAGACACACCTGTGTGTGAAGCTGCGGCCACAGAGAGCCTGATTACCCCTGTGCAGCGCTGAGTCTGGGCGGCTAAACAACAGCTTGGGAATGCAGCCTGGGGCGCTTCCCTTCCCTCTGACAGAGCTCTCCTTCGGTCCCTAAGCCCTCTGCAAGGAGGCATGGATCATAGGTGCAAAGGGAAAGGAAGAGCGGAGCTGAGGCCAGTAAGGCGCCCGCCAGTCACGTCTCCCCCACTTCCGCAGTCTGTTCCTTCCCCTGCGCGAAAGCTAGAAGCTGGGAAGGGCTTGGCGAGGCTCGCCCAGGCAGAGCAGCCTCTAGGCCGGGGCTCTGCGATATCGCGCCTGGGTGCAGATCTGGAGCTCCGCCGGAGTGGAAGCTCATTCGGTCCTTCCCAATACAGGCTTGCAAGCACCCGACGGCGGCCTGACTCTATTCTCCCGCGTGCTGGGAGTGGGCTTCCAATCCAGAGCACAGAGCACTGCCTGGAGCTCTCTGCTCAGGGGCTGGTTCCCCTACGCTGGGGCTGTGCTAGGGAGCCCAAACGCACATGTCAAGGCCCCAAAACACATCCACACATCTCTGCTCTGCAACAGAGCTCCGGGGAAGCCCAGTCTGGCAGGCGCTTTCTGGGCACAAAGGGAGGAACACTCTGACTGTGGAGCTTCCTCCCCAAGACAGGGGCACTAGGACCCTGATTCCCTCCGTTTACCGCTGAGTCTGCATTGCCAAGCAACAGCTTGGGAACGCAGCCTGGGGCGCTTCCCTTCCCTCGGACAGAGCTCTCCTTGCGGTAGGCCTTGGTAGTTTGCATACAATGGGGCCCTAAGCCCTCTGCAAGTTGGCCTGGCTCCTAGGTCCAAAGGGCAGGCCAGAGCGGAGCTGAGGCTGTCAGGCTCCAGACACATCTCCCATACTCCTACATCCTGCTCCTACCCGGGCGTGAACGCTAGAAGCTGGGAAGGTACCTGGACCGTGCAGGGGCGGGGCAAACGCGGGCGGCGTGGGGCGGGAGTCGGCTTCTGGCGGGGGTGGGGGCGGGCTTCCCAGTTGTGCTCTCGGAGGTGGACACTGAGGCTGAAAACGCGCCGGGAGCGCGGCAGGGGCGGGGCTAACCCTGGCGGCGCGGGGCGGGGGTCGGCTCATGGGGGGGATGGGGAGGGGTTCCCAGTTGCGCTCTCGGGGGTTGCAACTGCGGCTGGGAACTCCCATTTCGTCCGCTCCTGGGTCCCCAAGGATCGCCATCCCATGGGTGCAGCGGAGGGCTGCGGACCACAGGTAAGGGAACTGGGACTGCGTGGAGCAGGGAACCAAGTATTCCGCCGTCTGTTGGCACATTCTCGGAGCTCCCCAAACTGGCGGTCGCAGAAAGGCCTTGCCTTTGGGGTCAAGGCCTTTACCGCTCCACCCCTCTGCTGAAAAATCTCAGAGTCTGCGCGGTTCTTCCAAGCAGCCTAGTGTCCGCTGGAAGTCCAAGGGACAGAACACTGAATTCTTGCCGGCTGGCCCAGCCCTGCTTCTGGCACTTTGTAAGCCAGCGGGCCCTTGAGCACCTGCTGGGATGGGAAAGGGAAGGGTCCACGAATTGCACCCTAGGAACTTAGTAGGGTGCATGGATTTCAAACCCTGGTGGCCGCCCAGGCAGCAAAGAAGTGGGGAGGGCACCTTGCTGCCCTTTCATGGCAGAATCTGTGGCTGTCCTGATGCGTGGGCCTTTTCATGGGGACCTTGTGCAATAAAAGTTTGGTGTTTTGGTACTGAATAATTAGAAATTGTAAAAAGTTTAAATTATGTGGTGGTGTAATTAAAAAACAAAACATAACAAAACCAAGCCCCAAGTGTTTGGCACAGGGAGGTTTAAGTATTGAAGGCCTGTTTTCCTTGCACTGTGGCATTCTATCAAGAAGTGTGCAGGATTTTTTTTTTTTTAAGAAAAGTGTTCGAAGAGCTTGAAACAGGAAACCCAGAGGTGCCCCTGTATTTTGGGGAAGGCCTTAGGAGGTCACTTGGAAATGCTGCTGGCTGTGGGGAAGGGGGGCAGATGGGCTGTGCAGTCTTGTCCTTTGCATTCATGTTCTTGTGTGTAGAAACCCAGCTCGGAGCCATCTCCTGATGTGTAAGAATTTCGCAGACAAACCTTGAGCTAAGCAATGCATTTGTTCCTGAGGAAATGTTTGTCTTAAGCGATGTAAATATCCTATGTATATCCGCTGGACTCTGGCTTCAGGTCGGTTCCCCCAATAGGCTCAGAAGCGACTTGAACAAAACAGTATGTTTTCCTTGTACCTTGTTCTCCTAATCTATGTTAAGGAAATGATATATTTGCCTGGAATACTGCCTTTCTTCAAGATTCATGTCAATCAGTTTTTGGCCCAGGATGACTCACCTGCTGCCAATGTGACCTCAAGACATGTCGTGGGGGAGGGGCCTGGTGCCATTCCCTGAGACAGTGCCTTTCCTTCCTTAGCTGACTGCTAGTGCCTGTAGAATATCTGGCTAGAGACCAGCAGGGCGTACACCCCGCCTCAAGTCTAAGTCAGCAGCTTTCTCTATCTCATTTATACTTTAATAACAATTGATGACACAAAAGCTCTGAGCGATCAAATCATATCAAATCTTCATTTCAGATTGAAGATGCATTCCATGGTATTGCCATCTTAAGTCTTTCCATTGTTATGGAATATCTGTCCATGTATTCAGGATAGTTTTCAGCCAGGGTGTATAATTTCCAGTGTACCAGTCTTGTCATCCTCGTTACATCCATGGCAAAGTGTTGTATTCATGTTGACATTATTGAAAGGGAATTTTTTTTAATTCCTTTTCAGATTATTATCTGCTAATATATACAGAAAAAACCGTGTAATCTTTCGTTTTTATCAGTTTGGACAGCTTGATAGTTGTCTTTAATTTCTTTCCTTTCTCATACTTTAAGATTTTCCGGGCACCATACATGTACTGCCTCACCCCTAATCTCAGTCATGTGTTCAAAGAACTTCTGTCCTTTATTTGTTTACTTATTTTTTGCAACATTGAATTCGTTTTGACTATGCTGGGTCTCTGCTGCAAGATGGAAGTTGCTAGGACCTCTGGACTGCAGTCTTCCATCTCTTACTGACCTCTTGTTGACCTCTGCAGAATCCTGGTTGGCGGGAGCTTGTTAGTTCCTTGTTCCTTACCAGGACCTCCTGTGGTAAGTGTTTTTCTCTTCTCTGTTGCCTGGTAAGGGTGGATGGTCATTGGCATCCCAAAGCTAGCTAGAAGTCAATGATTTAGGCAGGCTTGTGCATAGATATGGGAGAAGGCAATGGCACCCCACTCCAGTACTCTTGCGTGGAAAATCCCATGGATGGAGGAGCCTGGTAGGCTGCAGTCCATGGGGTGGTTAAGAGTCGGACACCACTGAGCGACTTCACGTTCACTTTTCACTTTCATGCATGGGAGGAGGAAATGGCAACCCACTCCAGTGTTCTTGCCTAGAGAACCCCAGGGACTGCGGGGCCTGGTGGGCTGCCGTCTATGGGGTCGCACAGAGTCGGACACGACTGAAAGGACTTAGCAGCAGCGGCGGCGGCAGCAGCAGCAGAAGCAAGGCATCGATATCAAAAGGGCTGCAAACAGTCAGGAAGGATCACATATGTCACCGTGAAACACTACTTCTCCACTTAGCCAAAGCTAACCAAAGATTTCTGTTCTAGGTCAACCTAGAAGAGATCACTTAAGAGGTAAAGAAACTTAAACTCCATTAGCAAAGGCAGTTCGACATCTCAAGAAAACTTGTGCTAGGCACAGAACTCTTTTCTGGGGGTCCACTTTCCCTACAACCTCCTTATCCCATTCTGTACCCATTCCTTTGCTTCTCCCATCCTGAAACTGCCACCTGTAAGACAGAACTACTTCGTTTTCCTTCCTCAAGTGCCATTGCATTCCACATACTTTCTTGTAATAACAAGTCATACATTTCCCTTCAGCAACCAAGAACTGACTTTTATATTGGCATTGGCTATAGCCCGCCCCCCTCCCCCCACCCCCAAGAACAGAACAAAACAAAACAAAACAATTGCTTTCTTACATTTAACATGTCAGGATGGTGCCAGACACTATTCATGGAGAGTCAAAAATCTCTTTTGTTTCTGTGTAAAAGGGAGGTCCTTTCAAGTCGTGAATGTTTCAGAACTTTCATTTATTTGGAAATGACCTAGCTATTCAACACTGTCGTCACAAGGATAGAAACTCGGGTAACCAAAACACCTGGAGAAACGTTTGTTAGTTCAGTTCAGTTCAATTGCTCAGTCGTGTCTGACTCTTTGGGACCCCGTGGCCTGAAGGACGCTAGGCTTCCGTGTCCGTCACCAACTCCAGGGGCTTGCTCAAACTCATGTCCATCGAGTCAGTGATGCCATACAACCATCGTACCCTTGTCATCCCCTTCTCCTCTGCCTTCAATCAAGACTATGAGAGGCAGATATTTTAGAGTATAATTATTGTAAAGAGTTTGTCTAAAAGCTCATATCACATTTACATTTTTTACTTTTGTTGTTGTCGTTTCCAGGTAGTTTCTTGCTGACAAGCTTGTGACAGATATAACAATAGAGCAATTTTTACCTCAAAAGAAACCTAGGCACTATGAACATGTTGTGCTTAATGTTGTTGACTCTTAGACATGTCTATAATGGAGGAGCAAAACCAAAAATACTAGATATTTAATATTGACTAGTTCCCAGTTCACGGGACTCTGACATTCATTTAGGTCAATGTTTTCTTGTATTTCCAGCAGTTTGATTTGGAAGGGCTGCCTTGTCTTGAGACCATTGAAATCAGAACACAGAACTTGAGCAATATTATCAAAAAACACAAGGCTCACACTGACACATACCTTAATCCAAACAGACAGACAAGACATCTTCCAGGTTTCCACCTGAGATTTAAAATATTTCTTTGAGCCAGTCTTCTGGGGAGTGGGGGGATGGGGGTGGCAGTAAGGCAGGCTTGGGTAACAAGCTAATTGTTGGTCATTGCATATGCAAAGAACCAGCTTTCCGGGTTCCAAGGAAAAAAGTTTCCTTGGTAACCAACTTTGTCTGGTTCTATAGAATATCATGGCCCTCCTAGGTCAGGTCATCTTGCCTTTCTGTAGTCCTCGTTTTATCCCTAAATCATAGACAGCTTGGATTGTCTCTGTGGGGTGTATGTATTGTCCTCATGTTTGACCTGGCAGCAGCAGCGAGGTCCGAGAGCCTCTCCTGGAACCGGGTGTGGGGACGGGGCTCACCGAGAGCCGCTGGTGAAGGTGGGCAGCGCCCCTGGAGCGCGGCAGGGGCGGGGCGAACCCGGGCGGCACAGGGCGGGTGTCGGCTCCTGGCGGGGGTAGGGGAGGGCTTCCCAGTTGTGCTCTCGGAGATGGCCACTGCGGCTGGAAACACGCCAGGAGCGCAGCCAGGGTGGGGTAAACCTGGGCTGCACAGGTCGAGATTCCGCTCGCTGTGGGTGGGGGGTCGGTCCCTGTTGTGCTCCCGGGGGTCGCCAATGTGGCTGGGAACCCGCCGGGAGCCCAGCAGGGCCGGTGCAAAACCTGGCGGCGCGGGGCGGGGTGGGGGGTCCGTTCGCAGCGGGGGTCGGCTCCTGGCGGGGGTGGGGGAGGGCTTTCCAGATGTGCTGTTGGGGGTCGCCATTGCGGCTGGGAATGCCCATTTCATGAACTCCTGGATCCCCAAGGATCGGCATCCATCGGCCACAGCGGAGGGGTGCGGAACACAGGTAAGGGAACGGGGACTGCGTGGAGCAGGGAACCATGTATTCCGCCCTGTGTTGGCACAGTCTCAGAGCTCCCCAACCTGGCGGTCGCAGAAAGGCCTCGTCTTTGGGGTCAAGGCCTTTACCGCTCCACCCCTCTGCTGAAAAACCTCAGAGTCTGCGCGGTTTTCCCAAGCAGCCTAGTGTCCGCTGGAACTCCAAGGGACAGAACCCTGAATTCTGGCCGGCTGGCCCAGCCCTGCTTCTGGCACTTTGTAGGCCAGCGGGCCCTGGAGCACCTGCTAGGATGGGAAAGGGAAGGGTACGCGAATTGCACCCTGGTGGCCGCCGAGGCAGCAAAGAAGGGGGGAGGGCACCTTACTGCCCTTTAATGGCAGACAGAATCTGTGGCTGTCCTGCTGCGTGGGCCTTTTCATGTGGACCTTGTGCAATAAAAGTTTACCGGTGACCTTAGGGAACTTCCCAGTGTGCTTCTGACAGATGAGGGATGCTGTGGAGTTGGAGGGGCCTCTCAGGACTACGCTGGGTTTGGCGCAATGGAAGAGGGCCTCATCTCCAGGGAAGGCAGGAACCTCAGGCTTCCTCTCCGTTTCGGACTCCGACCGCAGGGTCCCTGCAGAGTTGGGACAGGAGAGTCAGGAATTGTCTTGTCTGAGGAAGGGAACTCCGCTTGCCTGTCGAGGTGTTCAGGGTGTCTCAGGCCCCTTGTTCAGCTGTGTGTGGAACCTGCGGGTGTTTCCGGACGATGCACGACGGTGACAGTGCCCCTTCGTGTTGTGCCTTCACCCACTGGGTTGCCTTCGAAGAGGTGTCCGGGCCTCGGGTTCTTTTCAAGAGCGGACAGGGAAATCGGGGTCTTTCGGCATGTGGGACCACCCACGGGGCTAGTCTCAAATTTCCTAGTGAGGCCGGCTACATCCTGAGGTATGCCGGGAAGTCCGGGGAGCCTTCCAGACAACGCAGGGGGGTCGACTCTCCTGTCGCCATCAGGAGGGGAGAAGAGGCTCAGATGAAGTGGGGCCAGAACCCTCGGTGTTACCCTCGAGAGAACCCGGCGTGTCGAGGAACTTTTGGGGGTCGCATGAAGGCTGTCAGGGACCGTTTCACCCTTCAGGGCGGAACAGGGGATTTCCCTTCATACGCCGTCGCGGGCAAGGGCGTCATCTTGCGAAGACGTGGGAACCACGTGGTTTTTCTCGAGTTGCGGCGGGATTCTTGAGTTACGACGAGGATCTCAGGCTTCCTCTTGGGTTGGCCCTGCGAAGCCCAATCTTCCCCTCGAGTTGCGAGGGAAAGCTGGGGGTTGCGCTCGAGTCACTGCAGGGCCCAAGACACCTCATCTAGGCGTGTGTCCGGGACCTAATATTCCTCTCCAGGGATGGCAGGGATCTCGGGGTTGCGTTCCAGGTTACCCCGGGGAGTCAGGGCTCGTCTCGAGGGGAAGCCAAGGACTCCGCTCTCCCCTTAAGTCGCGACCCGGATCTCTTGGAGCCCCCTGAGCGGCCTCAAGGGAGTCCAGCCTCCTCTTCCATTTGGAGAGAGGACCCGGGATTGCTCTCCAGGCCATGCAGGAACAGAAGGCCCTCAGCTCGCGAGGACGGGGGCGTCTCAGGGGTTTCCTCGAGCTGCGGCGCCCGTGGGGGTTTTTTCCCGAGGCACGACGAGGATCTCAGGGAGCCTCCTGTGCGGCGCCAGGGAAGTCAGATCTCCATGCGCATGGCGAGGGGGAGCGCGTCATGGCTCTCGAGTCACGGGAGGGGACTAGGGCCTGGAGACGCGTTGAAGAAGGACTCTCGAGGTCTTTCTCGGGGGGCGGCGGGAAACCCTGGGTTCCATTGACTTGTGCCAGTGACCTCAGGAAGCTTCTCAGCGTGCCTCTGAGAAGTCAGGGTCACTGTGGAGTTGGGAGGGGCCTCTCGGAACTCCACTGGGTTTGGTGCAATGGAAGAGGGCCTCATGACAAGTTGAGGCAGGAACCTCAGGGTTCCTCTCCTGGCTTCGAATGCGCCGGATCTGACTCGGATCGCAGAGTCCCTGCAGAGTTGGGACAGGAGAGTCAGGCCTCGTCTTGTGTGGAGGAATGGAACTCCGCTTGACTCTCGCGTTGTTCATGGGGTGACAGGCCACTTGTCGATTTGTATGTGGAACTTGCGGGTTTTTCTGGACGATGCACTGGGGTGTCACTGCCCCTTCGTGTTGTGCCTTGTTCCACAGGATTGCCTTCGAGTTGGGTTCTGCCATCGGGTTCTTATCAAGAGCGGACCAGGGAATCGGGGTCTTTTGGCATGCCGCACCAGCCACGAGGCTATGTCTCGAATTTCGTCGTGAGACTGGCCTCATCTTGATGTGCACCAGGAAGGTCGGGAACGCCTTCCAGACAAAGCAGGGGAATCGAACCTCCTGTCGCGATCAAGAGGGGAGAAGAGTCTCAGATGAAGTGGTGCCGGGAAGCTCGGTGTTCTCCTCAAGTGAGACTGGTATGTCGGGGAACTTTTGGGGTCGCATCAAGGGTTCCAAGTAACTTTTCGCTCTTCAATACGGAACGTGGGACTTCTCTTGAGACGCTGTAGCGATCAAGGGCCTCATCTTTCGATGACGGGGGAACCACGTGGTTTTTCTTGAGTTGGGGCGGGATTCTCGAGTTACAACCGGGAATTCAGGCTTCCTCTTCAACTGGCCCAGGGAAGTCCAGTTTTCATTCGAATTGTGAGTTAGAATGGGGATTGCTCTCGAGACACTGCAGGGCCAAATAGACCTCATCTAGGCTTGTGTCCAGGACCTAATGTTCCTCTGCTGGGGCGAAATCGATCTCAGCATTGCATTCTCGACTCACCCGGGGAGTCAGGCCTCGTCTCGAGGGGAAGCCAAGGACACCGCTCTCCTGTCAAGTCGCAACGGGTATATCTTGGAGCTCACTGTGTGGCCTAAAATGAGTCAAGCCTCCTGTGGAGTTTGGAGAGAGGACTCAGGATTGCTCTCCAGGCCATACAGCAAAAGAAGGCCCTCATCTCGTGAGGACTGGGGCGTCTCGTGGGTATTCTCGAGCTGCGGCTCCAGTGTGGTGTTGCTCACGAGGTATAATGGGGAGCTCAGGGAGCCTCTCCTGTGGCGCCAGGGAAGTCAGGTTTCTATGCGCGTGGCTAGGGGGAGCGCGTCATTGCTCTCGAGTCATGGTAGGGGAATCGCACCTCAAGACGCGTTTAAGAAGGACTCTCGAGGTCTTTTACGGGTTGGGGCAGGAAACCCTTGGTTCCTTCGACTTGTGCCGGTGATCTCAGGAAGGTCTAAGGGTGCCTCTGAGAAGTCAGGGATACTGTGCAGTTGGGAGGGGCCTCTCGGGACTCCACTGGGTTTGGTGCAATGGAAGAGGGCCTCATCTCGAGTGGAGGCAGGAAACTCATGTTTCCTCTCCTGACTTCCCCTGGGCCAGATCTGACTCGGATCGCAGTTTCGCTGCAGAGTTCGAACAGGAGAGTCAGGCCTCGTCTTGTGTGGAGGAATGGAACTCTGCTTGCCTCTCCAGTTGTTCACGGGGTGACAGGTCACTTCTCGAGCTGTGTGTGGTACCTGCGGGTTTCTCCGGACGATACCCGGGGGTGTCAGTGCCCCTAAGTGTTGTGCCTTCATCAAAAGGGTTATCTTCAAAGAGGTGTCCGGGCATCAGGATCTTATCAAGAGCGGACCGGGAAATCGGGGTCTTTCGGCATGTGTCACCATCCACGTGGCTATGTCTCGAATATCCTCGTGAGACCGGCCTCATCCTGAGATGCACCGGGAAAGGTGGGAACCCCTTCAAGACAAAACAGGGGAATCGACCCTCCTGTCGCGATCAGGAGGGGAGAAGGGGCCCAGATGTAGTGGTGCCGGGAACCTCGGTGTTCTCCTCGAGTCAGACTGGTGTGTCGAGGAACATTTGAGGGCGCATCAAGGGTGCCAATACCGTTTCGCACTTCAAGACGGAACGTGGGACTTCTCTTGAGACGCTGTAGGGGGCAAGGGCCTCATCTTGGGATGACGGGGGAACCACGTGGCGTTTCTCGAGTTGTGGCGGGATTCTCGAGTTTCGACGGGGAATACAGTCTTCCTCATGTGTTGGGCCAGGGAAGTCCTATCTTCCATTCGAGTTTAAAGGGAGAGCTGGGGATTGCTCTCGAGTCACTGCAGGGCAAAATAGACCTCATCTAGGCTTGTGTACAGGACTTAATGCTCGTCCCTAGGGGAGACAGGGATCTTGGGGTTGCATACCAGACTCACCCGGGGAATCAAGCCTCGTCTCGAAGGGAAGCAAAGAACTCCGCTGTCCTTTTGAGTCGCGATGGGTATCTCTTGGAGCCCACTGTGTGCCCTAAAGGGAGTCAAGCCTCCTGTGCTGTTTGGATAGAGGACTCGGGATTCCTCTCCAGGCCATGCAGGAAAAGAAGGCCCTCATCTCGCGATGATGGCGGCGTCTCGTGGGTTTTCTAGACTGCTGCGCTAGTGCCGGGTTTCTGACGAGGTACGAGAGGGAGCTCAGGGAGCCTCTCGTGTGGCGCCAGGGAAGTCAGGTCCCCATGAGATGGCTAGGGGGAGCTCGTCATTGCTCTCGAGTCATGGTAGGGGAATCGGGCCTCAAGACGGGTTGAAGAAGGACTCTCGAGGTCTTTCTCGGATCACTGCATAAAACCCAGGGTTCCCTTGACTTGTGCCTGCGACCTCAGGGAGCTTCTCAGAGTGCCTCTGAGAAGTCAGGGATACTGTGCAGTTTGGAGGGGCCTCTTGAGACTCCTCTGCATTTGGTGGAATGTAAGAGGGACTCATCTCGAGTTGAAGCAGGAATCTCAGTGTTCGTCTCCATTTCTGACTCAGATCGCAAGGTCCCTGCATGTTGGTACAGGAGAGTCAGGCCTCGTCTTTTCTGGAGGATGGGACTCCTCTTGCCTCTCGAGTTGTTCTCGAGGTGACAGGCCACTTGTCGAGCTGTGTGTGTAACCTGCCCGTTTTTCCGGATGATGCACAGGTGTGTTAGTGCCCCTTCGTGTTGTACCTTCATACTCAAGGCTGCCTTCCAAGACGTGTCCGAGCATCGGATTCTTATCAAGAGCGGACCGGGAAATTGGAGTCTTTCAGCAAGTGGCACCACCCACAAAGCTACGTATCGAATTTCCCCATGAGACCGGCCTCATCCTGACTTGTGCAGGGAAGGTCGGGCCCCCTTGCAGACAAAGCAGGGGAATCGACCCACGGGTCACGATCAGGAGGGGAGAAGGGGCTTAAATGAAGTGGTGCCGGGAACCTCGGTGTTCCCCTTGAGTGAGACTGGCGTGTTGGGGGACTTTTGGGGTCGCATCAAGGGTGCCAAGTACCGTTTCGCATTTCAAGACGGAACCTGGGACATCTTTTGAAACGCTGTAGCGGGCAAGGGCCTCATCTTGCGATGACGGGAGAACCACGTGGTTTTGCTCGAGTTGCGGCGGGATTCTCGAGTTATGACCGGGAATTTAGGCTTCCTCTTGTTGGCCTTGAAATCCAATCTTCCATTCGGGTTGCGAGGGGGAGCTGGGGATTGCGCTAGAGTCACTGCAGGGCAAAAGAGACCTAATCTAGGCTTGTGTCCAGGATCTAACGTTGCTCTCCAGGGGCGACAGGGATCTCGGGTTTGCATTCCAGACTCATCCGGGGAGTCAGTTCTCACCTCGAGGGTAAGCAAAGAATTCCGCTCTCATCTCGAGTCGCGATGGGTATCTCTTGGAGCCCACTGTGTGTACTAAAGGGAGTCAAGCCTCCTGTGGAGTTTGGAGAGAGGACTCGGGATTGGACTCCAGGCCATGCAGGAAAAGAAGGCCCTCATCTCGAGATGACGGTGGCGTCTCGTGGGTTTTCTCGACCTGCGGCGCCAGTGTGGGGTGTCTCATGAAGTACCACGGGGATCTCAGGGAGCCTCTTGTATGGCGCCAGGAAAATCCAGTATTCCATTCGAGTTGCAAGTTAGAACTGGGGATTGCTCTCCAGTCACTGCAGGGCAAAATAGACCTCATCTACGCTTGTGTCCAGGACCTAGTGTTCCACTACTGGGCCAACAGGGATCTCAGGGTTGCATTCTCGACTCACCCGGAGAGTCAGGCCTCGTCTTGAGGGGAAAAAAAGGACTCCGCTCTCCTGTCGAGTCGCGACGGGTATCTCTTGGAGCCCACTGCGTGGCGTAAAGGGAGTGAAGCCTCCTATGGAGTTTGGAGATGACTCGGGATTGTTTTCCTGGCCATGCAGGAAAAAAGGCCCTCATCTCGCGATGATGGGGGCATCTCGTGGGTTTTCTCCAGCTGCGGCGCCAGTATCAGATTTCTCACGAGGTACAACGGGGAGCTCAGAGAGCCTCTCGTGTGGTGCTAGGGACGTCAGGTCTCCGTGCGTGTGGTGAAGGGGAGTGCGTGATTGCTCTCGAGTCATAGTAGGCGAATCGGGCCTCAAGACACATTGAAGAAGGACTCTTGAGGTCTTTCTCGGGTTGCGGCAGGGAACCCTGGGTTCCCTTGATTTGTGTCGGTGACCTCAGGCAACTTCTAAGGGTGCCTCTGAGAAGTCAGGGACACTGTGGATTTGGGAGGGGCCTTTCGTTACTCAACTGGGTTTGGTGCAATCGAAGAGGGCCTCATCTCGAATGGAGGCAGGAACCTCAGGGGTCCTCTCCATATGTGACTCGGGTCGCAGGGTACCTGCAGAGTATGGACAAGAGAGTCACGCCTCGTCTTCCGTGGAGGAATGGATTTCCCCTTGCCTTTCGAGTTGTTCACGGAGTGACAGGCCACTTGTTGAGCTGAGTGTGGAACCTGCAGGTTTTTCCGGACGATGCACGGGGGTGTCAGTGCCCCTTCGTGTTGTGCCTTCATCCACAGGGTTGCCTTCAAAGAGGTTTCCGGGCATCGGGTTCTTTTCAAGAGCGTACCGGAAAATTGGGGTCTTTCAGCATGTGGTACCACCCACGAGGCTACGTCTCGAATTTCCTCGGGAGACCGGCCTCATCCTGAGGTGCGCCGGGAAGGTCGGGAACCCCTTGCAGACAAAGCAGGGGAATCGACCCACCGCTCGCGATCAGAAGGGGAGAAGGGGCTCAGATGAAGTGGTGCCGGGAACCTCGGTGGTCCCCTCGAGTGAGACCGGTATGTCACGGCACTTTTGAGGTCGCATCAAGGGTGCCAAGTACAGTTTCGCACTTCAAGATGGAACGTGGGAATTCTCTGGAGATGCTGTAGCGGGCAAGGGCCTCATATTGCGATGACGAGGGAAACACGTGGTTTTTCTCGAGCTGAGGCGGGATTCTCGAGTTACAACGGGGAATTCAGGCTTCCTCTTGTGTTGGCCCAGGAAGTCCAATCTTCCATTCAACTTGTCAGAGAGAGCTGGGGGTTGCTCTCGAGTCACTTCAGGGCAAAGAGTCCTCATCTAGGCTTGGGTCCAGGACGTAATGTTCCTCTCCAGGGGCGACAGGGATATCGGGGTCGCATTCCAGTCTCACCCGGTGGGTCACACCTCGTCTCGAGTGGAAGGAAGCAAAGGACTCCACTATCCTCTCGAGTCGGGACGCATAACTCTTGGAGCCCAATGAGTGGCCTAAAGGGAGTCAAGCGTCCTGTGTAGCTTGGACAGAAGGTTCACGCTTGATCTGCATACCATGCAGTTAAAGATGGCCCTCCTCTCGTGATGACGGGGGCGTCTCATGGGTTTTCTCGAGCTGCGGCGCCAGTGTGGGGTTTCTCACGAGATACGATGGGGAGTTCAGGGAGCCTCTCGTGCGGCGCCAGAGAAGCCTGACTCCATGCGTGTGGCCAGGCAGATCGCGTCATTGCTCTCGAGTCATGGGAGGGACTAGGGCCTCAAGAGGCATTTAAGAAGGACTCTCAAGGTCTTTCTTGGGTTGGGGCGGGAAACACTCGTTTCCATCGACCTCTACAGGGGACCTTAGGGAACTTCCCAGGTGCCTCTGAGAGGTGAGGGATACTGAGGAGTTAGAGGGGCCTCTCGGGACTCCACTAGGTTTGACGAAATGAAAGAGGGCCTCATCTCGATTGGAGGCAGGAACCTCAGGCTTCCTCTCCATTTCTGACTCCGACCGCAGGGTCCCTGCAGAGTTGGGACAGGAGAGTCAGGCCTCGTCTTGTCTGAGTAAGGAACTCTGCTTGCCTCTTGAGTCGTTCAGGGGGTCTCAGGGCCCTTGACAAGCTGTGTGTGGAACCTGCGGGTGTTTCCAGAAGATGCATGGGGGTGTCAGTGCCCCTTCGTTTGGTGCCTTCCCCCACAGGGTTTCCTTCAAAGAGGTGTCCGGGCATCGGGTTCATTTCAAGAGCGGACCGGGAAATCGGGGTCATTCGGCATGTGGCACCACCCACGTGGCTCATCTCGAATTTCCTCGTGAGACCAGCATCATCCTGAGGTGCGCCGGGAAGGCCGGGAACACCTTCCACACAAAGTAGGGGAATCGATTCTCCTGTCGCGATCAGGAGGGGAGATGGGGCTCAGATGAAGTGGGGCCGGGACCCTCGGTGTTCCACTCGAGGGAACCCGGCGTTTCAGGGAACTTTAGGGGTCGCATCAAGGGAGCCAAGTACCGTTTCCCACTTCAGGATGGAACATGGGACTTCCCTGGAGACGCTGTAGCGGGCAAGGGCCTCATCCTGTGAAGACGTTGGAACCACGTCGTTTTTCTCGAGTTGCATTGGGATTCTCAAAAACGACAGGAATTTCAGGCTTCCTCTTGGGTTGGCCCTGGGAAGCCCAATCTTCAATTCGAGTTGCGATGGAAAGCTGGGGGTTCTGCTCGAGTCACTACAGGGCCAAAGAGACCTCATCGAGGCGTGTGTCCAGGACCTAATATTCCTCTCAAGGGAAGACAGGGATCACGGGTTTCCATTCCAGACTCCCCCGGGGGGTCAGGACTCGCCTGGAGGGGAAGCAAAGACTCCGCTTTCCTCTCAAGTCGCGACACGGATCTCTTGGAGCCCACTGAGTGGACTCAAGGGTGTCGAGCCTCCTCTTCAGTTTGGAGAGAGGACTCGGGATTGCTCTCCAGGCCAGGCAAGAAAAGAAGGCCCTCATCTCGCGATGACGGGGGCGTCTCATGGGTTTCCTCAGGCTGCTGCGCCCATGGGGGTTTTCTCACGAGGCACGATGAGGACCTCAGGGAGCCTCTCGTGCGGCGCCAGGCAAGTCAGGTCTCCATGCGCATGGCGAGGGGGAGCTGGTCATCACTCTCGAGTCATGGGAAACGGCTAGGTCCTCAAGAGGCGTTGAAGAAGGACTCTCGAGGTCTTTCTCGGGTTGCGGCGGGAAACCCTCGTTTCCCTCGACTTCTGCAGGGGACCTTAGGGAACTTCCCACGGTGCCTCTGAGAGGTGAGGGATGCTGTGTAGTTGGCAGGGCCTCTCGGGACTCTGCTGGGTTCGGCGCAATGGAAGAGGGCCTCATCTCGAGGGGAGGCAGGAACCTCAGGCTTCCTCTCGGATTCGGACTCCGACTGCACGGTCCCTGCAGTGTTGGGACAGGAGAGTCATGCCTCGTCTTGTCTGAGGAATGGAATTCTGGTTGCCTCTCGAGTTGTTCCGGGAGTCTCAGGCCCCTTGTCGAGCTGTGTGTAGACCCTGCGGGTTTTTCCGGATGATGCACGGGGGTGTCAGTGCCCCTTCGTGTTGTGCCTTCACCCACAGGGTTGCCTTCGAAGAGGTGTCCGGGCATCGGGTTCTTATCAAGAGCGGACCGGAAAATCGGAGTCGTTCGGCACGTGGCACCTCACATGTGGCTACTCTCGAATTTCCTCCTGAGACCGGCCTCATCCTGAGGTGCGCCGGGAAGGCCGGGAACCCCTTCCAGACCACGCAGGGGAATCGACTCTCCTGTCGTGATCAGGAGGGGAGAAGGGGCTCAGATGAAGTGGTGCCGGGACCCTCGGTGTTCCCCTCGAGGGAACCCAGCATGTTGGGGAACTTTTGCGGTCGCATCAAGGGTGTCAAGTACCGTGTCGCCCTTCAGGGCTGAACATGGGACTTCCCTGGAGACACCGGGAACTTCGTTGTTCCCCTGGAGTGAGACCGGTATGTTGGGGAACTTTGGGGTCACATCAAGTGTGCCAAGTAGCATTTCGAACTTTAAGATGGAACGTGGGACTTCTCTTGAGACTCTAGCTGGCAAGGGCCTCATATTGCAATGAAGGGGGAACCACATGGTTTTTAAGACTTGAGGCTGAATTCTCGAATTACGATGGGAAATTCAGACTTCCTCTTGTGTTGACCGTGGGAAGACCAATCTTCCATTCAAATTGTGAGGGAGAGATGGAGGTTGCTCGAGTCACTGTAGGGCAAAATAGACCTCATCTAGGCTTGTGTCTAGGACATAATGTTCCACTCCAGGGGCGACATGGATCTCGGGGTTGCATTCCAAACTCACCCGGGGAGTCAGGCCTCGTCTCCAGGGAAGCAAAGGACTCCGCTCTCCTCTCGAGTCGCACCGGGTATTTCTTGGACCCAACTGAGTGGCCTAAAGGGAGTCAATACTCCTGTGAAGTTTGGAGAGAGGACCAGGGATTGCTCTCCAGGTCAGGCAGGAAAAGAAGGCCCCCATCTCTCCTTGACGGGGGCATCTTGTGGTTTTTCTCAAACTGCGGCGCCAGTGTGGGTTTTCTCACGAGGTACGATGGGGTACTCAGGGAGCCTCTTGTGTGGTACTAGGGAAGTCAGTTTTCCTGCTTGTGGCGAGGGGAGCGCGTCCTTGCTCTGGAGTCATGGTAGGGGAATCGGGCATCAAGAGACGTTGAAAAAGGACTCTCCAAGTCTTTCTCAGGTTACTTCAGGAAACTCTGGGTTCCCTCGACTTGTGCCAGTGACCTCAGGTAGCTTCTCACGGAGCCTCTGAGAATTCAGGGATACTGTGGTGTTGGGAGGGGCCTCTCGGGACACCACTGAGTTTGGTTCAATGGAAGAGGGCCTCTTCTCTAGTTGAGGCAAGAACCTCAGGGTTCCTCTCCATTTCTGACTCCAATTGCAGGGTCCCTGAAGAGTTGGGGCAGGAGAGTAAGGCCTCGTCTTTTGTGAAGGAATGCAACTTCACTTGCCTCTCGAGTTGTTCACGAGGTGACAGTCCACATTTGGAGCTGTGAGTGGAATCTGCGGGTTTTTCCAGACGATGCATGGGGATGTCAGTGTCCCTTCGTGTTGTGCCTTCATCCACAGGGTTGCCTTCGAAGAGATGTCCGGGCGTCAGGTTCTTATTTAGAGTGGACCGGGAATTCGGGATCTTTCAGCATATGGCACCAACCATGAGGCTACTTTTCGAATTTCCTCATGAGACCGGCCTCATCCGGAGGTTCGCGGGGAACGTCGGGAACCCCTTGCAGACAAAACATGGGAGTCGACCCTCCTGTCGCGATCAGGAGGGGTGAAGGGGCTCACAGGAAGTGGTGCCGTGAACTTTGGTGTTTCCCTCGACTGAGACCGGTATGTCAGGGAACTTTGGGGGTCGCATCAAGGGTGCCAAGTACCGTTTTGTACTTCAGGATGGAACGTGGGACTTCTCTTGATACGCTGTAGCGGCCAAGGGCCTCATCTTGCGATGACGGGGGAGCCACGTGGTTTTTCTCGAGTTGCGGCGGGATTCTCGAGTTACGACGGGGATTTCAGGCTTCCTCTTGTGTTGGGCCAGGGAAGTCCAATCATCCATTCGAGTTGCGAGGGAGAGCTGGGGGTTGCGCTCGAGTCACTGCAGGGCAAAGGAGACCTCATCTAGGCTTGTGTCCAGGACCTAATGTTCCTCTCCAAGGGCCACAGGGATCTCAGGTTTGCATTCCAGACTCACCCAGGGAGTCAGGCTAATGTCGAAGGGAAGCAAAGGACTCCGCTCTCCTTTTGAGTCGCGAAGGGCACCTCTTGGAGCCCACTTTGTGGCCTAAAGGGAGTCAAGCCTCCTGTGAAGTTTGGAGAGAGGACTTGGGACTGCTCTCCAGGCCATGCAGGAAAAGATGGCCCTCATCTCGCGATGACGGAGGGATCTTGTGGGTTTTCTCGAGCTGCGGCGCCAGTGTGGGGTTTCTCACGAGGTATGACGGGGAGCTCAGGGAGCCTCTCATGTGGCGCCAGGGAAGTCAGGTCTCCATGTGCATGGCGAGGGGGAGCGTGTCATTGCTCTCGAGCTATGGTAGGGGAATCTGACCTCAAAACACATTGAAGAAGGACTCTCGAGGTCTTTCTTCGGTTGTGGCAGGAAACCCTTATTTCCCTCGACGTTTGCCGGTGGCCTCAAGGAGCTTCTCAGAATGCCTATGAGAAGTCAGGGATACTGTGGAGATGGGAGGGGACTCTCGGGACTCCACTGGGTTTGTTTTAATGGAAGAGGGCCTCATCTCGGGTTGAGGCAGGAACCTCAGGTTTCCTCTCCATTTCTGACTCAGATCGAAGCGTGCCTGCAGAGTTGGGATTGGATACTCAGGCCTCGTCTTGTCTGAGGAAGGGGACTCCGCTTTCCTCTCTCATTGTTTAAGGGGTGACAGGCCAGTTGTGGAGCTGTATGTGGATCCTGCGGGGTTTTCCGGACGATGAACAGGGTTGCCAGTGCCCCCTCGTGTAGTGCCTTCATCCACAGGGTTGCCTTAGAAGAGGTGTCCGGGCATCGGGTTCTTATCAAGAGCAAGACCGAGAAATCGGGGTCTTTTGGCACGTGGCACCAACACGAGGCTACGTCTCGAATTTCTTCGTGAGACTGGCCTCATCCTGAGGTGCGCCATGAAGGTCGGGAACCCCTTCTAGACAAAGCAGGGGGATCGACCTTCCTGCCGTGATCAGGAGCGGAGAAGGGGCTCAAATGAAGTGGTGCCAGGAACTTCGGTGTTCCCTTGGAGTGAGACCGGTATATTGGGGAACTTTTGGGGTTGCATCAAGGGTGCCAAGTAGCATCTCGAACTTTATGACGAAACATGGGACTTCTCTTGAGACTCTGTAGCGGGCAAAGGCCTCATATTGCGATGAATGGGGAACCACGTGGTTTTTAAGAGTTGCGGTGGGATTCTCGAGTTACAACGGGAAATTCAGACTTCCTCTTGTGTTGGCCCAATGAAGACCAATCTTCCATTCGAATTGCGAGGGAGAGATGGGTGTTGCTCTCGAGTCACTGTAGGGCAAAATAGACCTCATCTAGGCTTTTGTCCAGGACATAATGTTCCTCTCCAGGGACAACAGGGATCTCGGGGTTGCATTCCAGACTCACCCGAGGTAAGGCCTCGTCTCGAGGGGAAACAAAGTACTCTGCTCTCCTCTCAAGTCGCGACAGGTATCTCTTGGAGCCCATTGAGTGGCCTAAAGGGAGGAAAGCCTCCTGCGAAGTTTGGAGAAAAGACCAGGGATTGCTCTCCAGGTCAGGCAGGAAAAGAAGTCCCCAATCTCGCGATGACGGTGGGTTTTCCCGAGCTGCGGCGCCAGTGTGGGGTTTCTCACGAGGTATGACGGGGAGCTCAGGGAGCCTCTCATGTGGCGCCAGGGAAGTCAGGTGTCCATGCGCATGGCGAGGGGGAGCGTGTCATTGCTCTCGAGTCATGGTAGGGGAATCCGTCCTCAAGACGCGTTGAAGAAGGACTCTTGAGGTCTTTCTCGGGTTGCGGCAGGATACCCTGTGTTCCCTCGACTTGTGCCGGTGACCTCAGGGAGTTGCTCAGGGTGCCTCTGAGAAGACACTGATACTGTGGAGTTGGGAGGGAACTCTCGGGACTCCACTGGGTGTGGTATAATACAAGAGGGCCTCATCTCGTGTTGAGGAAGGAACCTCAGGGTTCCTCTCCATTTCAGACTCCGATCTCAGGATTCCTGCAGAGTTGGGACAGGAGAGTCAGGCCTCGTATTCTGTGGAGAAATGAAACTTAGCTTGCCTCTCGAGTTGTTCACGAGGTAACAGGTCACTTGTCGAGCTGTATGTGGAACCTGCAGAATTTTCCAAAAGATGCACGGGTGTTCAGGGTCCCTCCTTGTTGTGCCTTCATCCTACGGGATGCATTCCAAGACGTGTACGGGCATCGGGTTCTTATTAATAGCTGACCGGGAAATGGGGTCTTTCCGCATGTGGCACCACCCACGAGGCTACATCTCCAATTTCCTCGTGAGACAGGCCTCATCCTGATGTGCGCTGGGAAGATCGGTAACCCCTTCCACACAAAGCAGGAGAAAAGACACTCCTGTTGCAATCAGGAGGGGAGAAGGGGCTCAAATGATGTGGTGCGGGGAACATGGGTGTTACCCTCGAGTGAGGCCTGTATGTTGGGGAACTTTGGGGGTGCCATCATGGGTGCCAAGTACCGTTTTGCACTTCAGTAGGAACGTGGGACTTCTTTTGAGACGCTGTGGCGGGCAAGGGCCTCATGCTGCGAAGACGATGGAACCACGTGGTTTTTCTCGAGTTGCGGCGGGATTCTCGAGTTACGACGTGGATTTCAGGCTTCCTATTGTGTTGGCCCTGGGAAGCCCAAACTTCCCTTCGAGTTGCGAGGGAAAGCTGGATGTTGTGCTCGAACCACTGCAAGGCCAAAGAGACCTCATCTAGGCGTGTGTCCAGGACCTAATAGTCCTCTCAAGGGAAGACAAGGATCTTGGGATTGCACTCCAGACTCCCCCTGGGACTCAGGCCTCGCCTCGAGGGGAAGCAAAGGACTGCGCTCTCCTCTAGAGCCCAGACGCGGATCTCTTGGAGCCCACTGAGTCGTCTCAAGGGAATCCATCCTACTCTTCAGTTTGGAGAGAGGACTCGGGATTGCACTCCAGGCCAGGCAGGAGAAGAAGGCCCTCAGCTCGCGAGGATGGGGGCGTCTCAGGGGTTTCCTCGAGCTGCGGTGCCCATGGGGGTTTTCTCCCGAGGCACGACGAGTATCTTAGGGAGCCTCTCGTGCGGCGCCAGGGAAGCCAGGTATGCATGCGCGAGGCGAGGGGGAGCGCATCATTGCTCTCTAGTCCAGAGAGGGGACAAGGGCCTCAAGACACTTTGAAGAAGGACTATCGAGGTCTTTCTCGAGTGGCGGCGGGAAACCCTTATTTCCCTCGACTTCTGCCGGGGACCTGAGGGAACTTCCCAGGGTGCCTCTGAGAGGTGAGGGATGCTGTGGAGTTAGCGGGGTCTCTCGGGACTCCGCTGGGGTTTGCGCAATGGAAGAGGGCCTCATCTCGAGGGGAGGCAGGAACATCAGGCTTCCTCTCTGTTTCTGACTCCGACCCTCCGACTTCAGGGTCCCTGCAGAGTTGGGAGCGGAGAGTCAGGCCTCGTCTTGTCTGAGGAAGGGAACCCCGCTGGCCTCTCGAGTTGCTCAGGGGGTCTCAGGCCCCTCATCGAGCTGTGTGTGGAACCCGCGGGTCTTTGCGGACGATGCACGGGGGTGGCAGTGCCCCTTCGTGTTGTGCCTTCACCCACAGGGTTGCCTTCGAAGAGGGGTCCGGGCCTCGGGTCCTTCTCAAGGGCGGACTGGGAATCGTGGGCGTTCGGCATGTGGCCCCACCCACGTGGCTCGTTTCGAATTTCCTCGTGAGACCGGCCTCATCCTGAGGTGCACCGGGAAGGCCGGGAACCCCTTCCAGACCACGCAGGGGAATCGCCTCTCCTGTCGCGATCAGGAGGGGAGAAGGGGCTCAGAGGAAGCGGTGCCGGGAACCTCGGTGCTACCCTCGGGGGAACCCGGCGTGTCGGGGTACCTATGGGGGTCGCAGGAAGGCTGTCAGGGATCGTTTCGCCCTTCAGGGCGGAACAGGGGACTTCCCTTGAGACGCCGTGGCGGGCAAGGGCCTCATCTTGCCAAGAGGTGGGAACCACGTGGTTTTTCTCGAGTTGCGGCGGGATTCTCGAGTTACGACGGGGATCTCAGCCTTCCCCTTGGGTTGGCCCTGGGAAGCCCAATCTTCCCCTCGGGTTGCGAGGGAAAGTTGGGGTTGCGCTCGAGTCACTGCAGGGCCGAAGAGACCTCACCTAGGCGTGTGTCCGGGACCTAATATTCCTCTCCAGGGAAGGCAGGGATCTCGGGGTTGCATTCCAGGCTCCCCCGGGGAGTCAGGCCTCGTCTCGAGGGGAAGCCAAGGACTCCGCTCTCCTCTCGAGTCGCGACGCGGGTCTCTTGGAGCCCCCTGAGCGGCCTCAAGGGAGTCCAGCCTCCTCTTCCGTTTGGAGAGAGGACCCGGGATTGCTCTCCAGGCCATGCAGGAAAAGAAGGCCCTCAGCTCGCGAGGACGGGGGCGTCTCAGGGGTTTCCTCGAGCTGCGGCGCCCGTGGGGGTTTTCTCCCGAGGCACGACGAGGATCTCAGGGAGCCTCTCGTGCGGCGCCAGGGAAGTCAGGTCTCCATGCGCGTGGCGAGGGGGAGCGCGTCCTGGCTCTCGAGTCACGGGAGGGGACTACGGCCTCGAGACGCGTTGAATAAGGACTCTCGAGGTCTTTCTCGGGGGGCGGCGGGAAACCCTCGTTTCCCTCGCCTTCTGCCGGGGACCTTAGGGAACTTCCCAGGGTGCCTCTGAGAGGCGAGGGATCCTGTGGAGGTGGCGGGGCCCCTCGGGACTCCACTGGGTCTGGCGCAACGGAAGAGGGCCTCACCTCGAGGGGAGGCAGGAACCTCAGGCTTCCTCTGCGTTTCGGACTCCGACCGCAGGGTCCCTGCAGAGTTGGGACAGGAGAGTCAGGCCTCGTCTTGTCTGAGGAAGGGAACCCCGCTGGCCTCTCGAGTTGCTCAGGGGGTCTCAGGCCCCTCGTCGAGCTGTGTGTGGAACCCGCGGGTCTTTGCGGACGATGCACGGGGGTGGCAGTGCCCCTTCGTGTTGTGCCTTCACCCACAGGGTTGCCTTCGAAGAGGGGTCCGGGCCTCGGGTCCTTCTCAAGGGCGGACCGGGGAATCGGGGGCGTTCGGCAGCTGGCCTCACCCACGTGGCTCGTCTCGAATTTCCTCGTGAGACCGGCCTCATCCTGAGGTGCGCCGGGAAGGCCGGGAACCCCTTCCAGACCACGCAGGGGAATCGCCTCTCCTGTCGCGATCAGGAGGGGAGAAGGGGCTCAGAGGAAGCGGTGCCGGGACCCTCGGTGTTCCCCTCGAGGGAACCCGGCGTGTCGGGGGACTTTTGGGGGTCGCAGGAAGGCTGTCAGGGACCGTTTCGCCCTTCAGGGCGGAACAGGGGACTTCCCTTGAGACGCCGTGGCGGGCAAGGGCTTCATCTTGCCAAGAGGTGGGAACCACGTGGTTTTTCTCGAGTTGCGGCGGGATTCTCGAGTTACGACGGGGATCTCAGCCTTCCCCTTGGGTTGGCCCTGGGAAGCCCAATCTTCCCCTCGGGTTGCGAGGGAAAGCTGGGGGTTGCGCTCGAGTCACTGCAGGGCCGAAGAGACCTCACCTAGGCGTGTGTCCGGGACCTCATATTCCTCTCCAGGGAAGGCAGGGATCTCGGGATTGCATTCCAGGCTCCCCCGGGGAGTCAGGCCTCGTCTCGAGGGGAAGCCAAGGACTCCGCTCTCCTCTCGAGTCGCGACGCGGGTCTCTTGGAGCCCCCTGAGCGGCCTCAAGGGAGTCCAGCCTCCTCTTCCGTTTGGAGAGAGGACCCGGGATTGCTCTCCAGGCCATGCAGGAAAAGAAGGCCCTCAGCTCGCGAGGACGGGGGCGTCTCAGGGGTTTCCTCGAGCTGCGGCGCCCGTGGGGGTTTTCTCCCGAGGCACGACGAGGATCTCAGGGAGCCTCTCGTGCGGCGCCAGGGAAGTCAGGTCTCCATGCACGTGGCGAGGGGGAGCGCGTCCTGGCTCTCGAGTCACGGGAGGGGACTAGGGCCTCGAGACACGTTGAAGAAGGACTCTCGAGGTCTTTCTCGGGGGGCGGCGGGAAACCCTCGTGTCCCTCGCCTTCTGCCGGGGACCTTAGGGAACTTGCCAGGGTGCCTCTGAGAGGCGAGGGATTCTGTGGAGGTGGCGGGGCCCCTCGGGACTCCGCTGGGTCTGGCGCAACGGAAGAGGGCCTCAACTCGAGGGGAGGCAGGAACCTCAGGCTTCCTCTCCGTTTCGGACTCCGACCGCAGGGTCCCTGCGGAGTTGGCACAGGAGAGTCAGGCCTCGTCTTGTCTGAGGAAGGCAACCCCGCTGGCCTCTCGAGTTGCTCAGGGGGTCTCAGGCCCCTCGTCGAGCTGTGTGTGGAACCCGCGGGTCTTTGCGGACGATGCACGGGGGTGGCAGTGCCCCTTCGTGTTGTGCCTTCACCCACAGGGTTGCCTTCGAAGAGGGGTCCGGGCCTCGGGTCCTTCTCAAGGGCGGACCGGGGAATCGGGGGCGTTCGGCAGCTGGCCTCACCCACGTGGCTCGTCTCGAATTTCCTCGTGAGACCGGCCTCATCCTGAGGTGCGCCGGGAAGGCCGGGAACCCCTTCCAGACCACGCAGGGGAATCGCCTCTCCTGTCGCGATCAGGAGGGGAGAAGGGGCTCAGAGGAAGCGGTGCCGGGACCCTCGGTGTTCCCCTCGAGGGAACCCGGCGTGTCGGGGGACTTTTGGGGGTCGCAGGAAGGCTGTCAGGGACCGTTTCGCCCTTCAGGGCGGAACAGGGGACTTCCCTTGAGACGCCGTGGCGGGCAAGGGCTTCATCTTGCCAAGAGGTGGGAACCACGTGGTTTTTCTCGAGTTGCGGCGGGATTCTCGAGTTACGACGGGGATCTCAGCCTTCCCCTTGGGTTGGCCCTGGGAAGCCCAATCTTCCCCTCGGGTTGCGAGGGAAAGCTGGGGGTTGCGCTCGAGTCACTGCAGGGCCGAAGAGACCTCACCTAGGCGTGTGTCCGGGACCTCATATTCCTCTCCAGGGAAGGCAGGGATCTCGGGATTGCATTCCAGGCTCCCCCGGGGAGTCAGGCCTCGTCTCGAGGGGAAGCCAAGGACTCCGCTCTCCTCTCGAGTCGCGACGCGGGTCTCTTGGAGCCCCCTGAGCGGCCTCAAGGGAGTCCAGCCTCCTCTTCCGTTTGGAGAGAGGACCCGGGATTGCTCTCCAGGCCATGCAGGAAAAGAAGGCCCTCAGCTCGCGAGGACGGGGGCGTCTCAGGGGTTTCCTCGAGCTGCGGCGCCCGTGGGGGTTTTCTCCCGAGGCACGACGAGGATCTCAGGGAGCCTCTCGTGCGGCGCCAGGGAAGTCAGGTCTCCATGCACGTGGCGAGGGGGAGCGCGTCCTGGCTCTCGAGTCACGGGAGGGGACTAGGGCCTCGAGACACGTTGAAGAAGGACTCTCGAGGTCTTTCTCGGGGGGCGGCGGGAAACCCTCGTGTCCCTCGCCTTCTGCCGGGGACCTTAGGGAACTTGCCAGGGTGCCTCTGAGAGGCGAGGGATTCTGTGGAGGTGGCGGGGCCCCTCGGGACTCCGCTGGGTCTGGCGCAACGGAAGAGGGCCTCAACTCGAGGGGAGGCAGGAACCTCAGGCTTCCTCTCCGTTTCGGACTCCGACCGCAGGGTCCCTGCGGAGTTGGCACAGGAGAGTCAGGCCTCGTCTTGTCTGAGGAAGGCAACCCCGCTGGCCTCTCGAGTTGCTCAGGGGGTCTCAGGCCCCTCGTCGAGCTGTGTGTGGAACCCGCGGGTCTTTGCGGACGATGCACGGGGGTGGCAGTGCCCCTTCGTGTTGTGCCTTCACCCACAGGGTTGCCTTCGAAGAGGGGTCCGGGCCTCGGGTCCTTCTCAAGGGTGGACCGGGGAATCGGGGGCGTTCGGCATGTGGCCCCAACCACGTGGCTCGTCTCGAATTTCCTCGTGAGACCGGCCTCATCCTGAGGTGCGCCGGGAAGGCCGGGAACCCCTTCCAGACCACGCAGGGGAATCGCCTCTCCTGTCGCGATCAGGAGGGGAGAAGGGGCTCAGAGGAAGCGGTGCCGGGACCCTCGGTGTTCCCCTCGAGGGAACCCGGCGTGTCGGGGGACTTTTGGGGGTCGCAGGAAGGCTGTCAGGGACCGTTTCGCCCTTCAGGGCGGAACAGGGGACTTCCCTTGAGACGCCGTGGCGGGCAAGGGCCTCATCTTGCCAAGAGGTGGGAACCACGTGGTTTTTCTCGAGTTGCGGCGGGATTCTCGAGTTACGACGGGGATCTCAGCCTTCCCCTTGGGTTGGCCCTGGGAAGCCCAATCTTCCCCTCGGGTTGCGAGGGAAAGCTGGGGGTTGCGCTCGAGTCACTGCAGGGCCGAAGAGACCTCACCTAGGCGTGTGTCCGGGACCTAATATTCCTCTCCAGGGAAGGCAGGGATCTCGGGGTTGCATTCCAGGCTCCCCCGGGGAGTCAGGCCTCGTCTCGAGGGGAAGCCAAGGACTCCGCTCTCCTCTCGAGTCGCGACGCGGTTCTCTTGGAGCCCCCTGAGCGGCCTCAAGGGAGTCCAGCCTCCTCTTCCGTTTGGAGAGAGGACCCGGGATTGCTCTCCAGGCCATGCAGGAAAAGAAGGCCCTCAGCTCGCGAGGACGGGGGCGTCTCAGGGGTTTCCTCGAGCTGCGGCGCCCGTGGGGGTTTTCTCCCGAGGCACGACGAGGATCTCAGGGAGCCTCTCGTGCGGCGCCAGGGAAGTCAGGTCTCCATGCACGTGGCGAGGGGGAGCGCGTCCTGGCTCTCGAGTCACGGGAGGGGACTAGGGCCTCGAGACGCGTTGAAGAAGGACTCTCGAGGTCTTTCTCGGGTGCGGCGGGAAACCCTCGTGTCCCTCGCCTTCTGCCGGGGACCTTAGGGAACTTCCCAGGGTGCCTCTGAGAGGCGAGGGATCCTGTGGAGGTGGTGGGGCCCCTCGGGTCTCCGCTGGGTCTGGCGCAACGGAAGAGGGCCTCACCTCGAGGGGAGGCAGGAACCTCAGGCTTCCTCTCCGTTTCGGACTCCGACCGCAGGGTGCCTGCAGAGTTGGGACAGGAGAGTCAGGCCTCGTCTTGTCTGAGGAAGGGAACCCCGCTGGCCTCTCGAGTTGCTCAGGGGGTCTCAGGCCCCTCGTCGAGCTGTGTGTGGAACCCGCGGGTCTTTGCGGACGATGCACGGGGGTGGCAGTGCCCCTTCGTGTTGTGCCTTCACCTACAGGGTTGCCTTCGAAGAGGGGTCCGGGCCTCGGGTCCTTCTCAAGAGCAGACCGGGGAATCGGGGGCGTTCGGCATGTGGCCCCACCCACGTGGCTCGTCTCGAATTTCCTCGTGAGACCGGCCTCATCCTGAGGTGCGCCGGGAAGGCCGGGAACCCCTTCCAGACCACGCAGGGGAATCGCCTATCCTGTCGGATCAGGAGGGGAGAAGGGGCTCAGAGGAAGCGGTGCCGGGACCCTCGGTGTTCCCCTCGGGGACCCCGGCGTGTCGGGGGACTCTTGGGGGTCGCAGGAAGGCTGTCAGGGACCGTTTCGCCCTTCAGGGCCGAACAGGGGACTTCCCTTGAGACGCCGTCGCGGGCAAGGGCCTCATCTTGCCAAGAGGTGGGAACCACGTGGTTTTTCTCGAGTTGCGGCGGCATTCTCGAGTTACGACGGGGATCTCAGCCTTCCCCTTGGGTTGGGCCTGGGAAGCCCAATCTTCCCCCCGGGTTGCGAGGGAAAGCTGGGGATTGCGCTCGAGTCACTGCAGGGCCGAAGAGACCTCACCTAGGCGTGTGTCCGGGACCTAATATTCCTCTCCAGGGAAGGCAGGGATCTCGGGGTTGCATTCCAGGCTCCCCCGGGGAGTCAGGCCTCGTCTCGAGGGGAAGCCAAGGACTCCGCTCTCCTCTCGAGTGGCGACGCGGGTCTCTTGGAGCCCCCTGAGCGGCCTCAAGGGAGTCCAGCCTCCTCTTCCGTTTGGAGAGAGGACCCGGGATTGCTCTCCAGGCCATGCAGGAAAAGAAGGCCTTCAGCTCGCGAGGACGGGGGCGTCTCCGGGGTTTCCTCGAGCTGCGGCGCCCGTGAGGATTTTCTCCCGAGGCACGACGAGGATCTCAGGGAGCCTCTCGTGCGGCGCCAGGGAAGTCAGGTCTCCATGCGCGTGGCGAGGGGGAGCGCGTCCTGGCTCTCGAGTCACGGGAGGGGACTAGGGCCTCGAGACGCGTTGAAGAAGGACTCTCGAGGTCTTTCTCGGGGGGCGGCGGGAAACCCTCGTTTCCCTCGCCTTCGGCCGGGGACCTTAGGGAACTTGCCAGGGTGCCTCTGAGAGGCGAGGGATCCTGTGGAGGTGGCGGGCCCCTCGGGACTCCGCTGGGTTTGGCGAAACGGAAGAGGGCCTCACCTCGAGGGGAGGCAGGAACCTCAGGCTTCCTCTCCGTTTCGGACTCCGACCGCAGGGTCCCCGCAGAGTTGGGATAGGAGAGTCAGGCCTCGTCTTGTCTGAGGAAGGGAACCCCGCTGGCCTCTCGAGTTGCTCAGGGGGTCTCAGGCCCCTCATCGAGCTGTGTGTGGAACCCGCGGGTCTTTGCGGACGATGCACGGGGGTGGCAGTGCCCCTTCATGTTGTGCCTTCACCCACAGGGTTGCCTTCGAAGAGGGATCCGGGCCTCGGGTCCGTCTAAACAGCGGACCGGGGAATCGGGGGCGTTCGGCATGTGTCCCCACCCACGTGGCTCGTCTCGAATTTCCTCGTGAGAACGGCCTCATCCTGAGGTGCGCCGGGAAGGCCGGGAACCCCTTCCAGACCACGCAGGGGAATCGCCTCTCCTGTCGCGATCAGGAGGGGAGAAGGGGCTCAGAGGAAGCGGTGCCGGGACCCTCGGTCTTCCCCTCGGGGGACCCCGGCGTGTCGGGGGACTTTTGGGGGTCGCAGGAAGGCTGTCAGGGACCGTTTCGCCCTTCAGGGCGGAACAGGGGACTTCCCTTGAGACGCCGTGGCGGGCAAGGGCCTCATCTTGCCAAGAGGTGGGAACCACGTGGATTTTCTCGAGTTGCGGCGGGATTCTCGAGTTACGACGGGGATCTCAGCCTTCCCCTTGGGTTGGCCCTGGGAAGCCCAATCTTCCCCTCGGGTTGCGAGGGAAAGCTGGGGGTAGCGCTCGAGTCACTGCAGGGCCGAAGAGACCTCACCTAGGCGTGTGTCCGGGACCTAATATTCCTCACCAGGGAAGGCAGGGATCTCGGGGTTTCATTCCAGGCTCCCCCGGGGAGTCAGGCCTCGTCTCGAGGGGAAGCCAAGGTCTCCGCTCTCCTCTCGAGTCGCGACACGGGTCTCTTGGAGCCCCCTGAGCGGCCTCAAGGGATTCCAGCCTCCTCTTCCGTTTGGAGAGAGGACCCGGGATTGCTCTCCAGGCCATGCAGGAAAAGAAGGACCTCAGCTCGCGAGGACGGGTGCGTCTCAGGGGTTTCCTCGAGCTGCAGCGCCCGTGGGGGTTTTCTCCCGAGGCACGACGAGGATCTCAGGGAGCCTCTCGTGCGGCGCCAGGGAAGTCAGGTCTCCATGCGCGAGGCGAGGGGGAGCGCGTCCTGGCTCTCGAGTCACGGGAGGGGATTAGGGCCTCGAGACGCGTTGAAGAAGGACTCTCGAGGCCTTTCTCGGGGGGCGGCGGGAAACCCTCGTGTCCTTCGCCTTCTGCCGGGGACCTTAGGGAACTTCCCAGGGTGCCTCTGAGAGGCGAGGGATCCTGTGGAGGTGGCGGGGCCCCTCGGGACTCCGCTGGGTCTGGCGCAAAGGAAGAGGGCCTCACCTCGAGGGGAGGCAGGAACCTCAGGCTTCCTCTCCGTTTCGGACTCCGACCGCAGGGTCCCTGCAGAGTTGGGACAGGAGAGTCAGGCCTCGTCTTGTCTGAGGAAGGGAACCCCGCTGGCCTCTCGAGTTGCTCAGGGGGTCTCAGGCCCCTCGTCGAGCTGTGTGTGGAACCCGCGGGTCTTTGCGGACGATGCCCGGGGGTGGCAGTGCCCCTTCGTGTTGTGCCTTCACCCACAGGGTTGCCTTCGAAGAGGGGTCCGGGCCTCGGGTCCTTCTCAAGGGCGGACCGGGGAATCGGGGGCGTTCGGCATGTGGCCCCACCCACGTGGCTCGTCTCGAATTTCCTCGTGAGAACGGCCTCATCCTGAGGTGCGCCGGGAAGGCCGGGAACCCCTTCCAGACCACGCAGGGGAATCGCCTCTCCTGTCGCGATCAGGAGGGGAGAAAGGGCTCAGAGGAAGCGGTGCGGGACCCTCGGTGTTGCCCTCGGGGACCCCGGCGTGTCGGGGGACTCTTGGGGGTCGCAGGAAGGCTGTCAGGGACGGTTTCGCCCTTCAGGGTGGAACAGGGGACTTCCCTTGAGACGCCGTCGCGGGCAAGGGCCTCGTCTTGCCAAGAGGTGGGAACCACGTGGTTTTTCTCGAGTTGCGGCGGCATTCTCGAGTTACGACGGGGATCTCAGCCTTCCCCTTGGGTTGGCCCTGGGAAGCCCAATCTTCCCCTCGGGTTGCGAGGGAAAGCTGGGGGTTGCGCTCGAGTCACTGCAGAGCCGAAAAGACCTCACCTAGGCGTGTGTCCGGGACCTAATATTCCTCTCCAGGGAAGGCAGGGATCTCGGGGTTTCATTCAAGGCTCCCCCGGGGAGTCAGGCCTCGTCTTGAGGGGAAGCCAAGGACTCCGCTCTCCTCTCGAGTCGCGACGCGGGTATCTTGGAGCCCCCTGAGCGGCCTCAAGGGAGTCCAGCCTCCTCTTCCGTTTGGAGAGAGGACCCGGGATTGCTCTCCAGGCCATGCAGGAAAAGAAGGCCCTCAGCTCGCGAGGACGGGGGCGTCTCAGGGGTTTCCTCGAGCTGCGGCGCCCGTGGGGGTTTTCTCCCGAGGCACGACGAGGATCTCAGGGAGCCTCTCGTGCGGCGCCAGGGAAGTCAGGTCTCCATGCGCGTGGCGAGGGGGAGCGCGTCCTCGCTCTCGAGTCACGGGAGGGGACTAGGGCCTCGAGACGCGTTGAAGAAGGACTCTCGAGTTCTTTCTCGGGGGGCGGCGGGAAACCCTCGTTTCCCTCGCCTTCTGCCGGGGACCTTAGGGAACTTTCCAGGGTGCCTCTGAGAGGCGAGGTATCCTGTGGAGCTGGCGGGGCCCAACGGGACTCCGCTGGGTCTGGCGCAAAGGAAGAGGGCCTCACCTCGAGGGGAGGCAGGAACCTCAGGCTTCCTCTCCGTTTCGGACTCCGACCGCAGGGTCCCTGCAGAGTTGGGACAGGAGAGTCAGGCCTCGTCTTGTCTGAGGAAGGGAACCCCGCTGGCCTCTCGAGTTGCTCAGGGGGTCTCAGGCCCCTCGTCGGGCTGTGTGTGGAACCCGCGGGTCTTTGCGGACGATGCCCGGGGGTGGCAGTGCCCCTTCGTGTTGTGCCTTCACCCACAGGGTTGCCTTCGAAGAGGGGTCCGGGCCTCGGGTCCTTCTCAAGGGCGGACCGGGGAATCGGGGGCGTTCGGCATGTGGCCCCACCCACGTGGCTCGTCTCGAATTTCCTCGTGAGACCGGCCTCATCCTGAGGTGCGCCGGGAAGGCCGGGAACCCCTTCCAGACCACGCAGGGTAATCGCCTCTCCTGTCGCGATCAGGAGGGCAGAAGGGGCTCAGAGGAAGCGGTGCCGGGATCCTCGGTGTTCCCCACGGGGGAACCCGGCGTGTCGGGGGACTTTTGGGGGTCGCAGGAAGGCTGTCAGGGACCGTTTCGCCCTTCAGGGCGGAACAGGGGACTTCCCTTGAGACGCCGTGGCGGGCAAGGGCCTCATCTTGCCAAGAGGTGGGAACCACGTGGTTTTTCTCGAGTTGCGGCGGGATTCTCGAGTTACGACGGGGATCTCAGCCTTCCCCTTGGGTTGGCCCTGGGAAGCCCAATCTTCCCTTCGGGTTGCGAGGGGAAGCTGGGGGTTGCGCTCGAGTCACTGCAGGGCCGAAGAGACCTCACCTAGGCGTGTGTCCGGGACCTAATATTCCTCTCCAGGGAAGGCAGGGATCTCGGGGTTGCATTCCAGGCTCCCCCGGGGAGTCAGGCCTCGTCTCGAGGGGAAGCCAAGGATTCCGCTCTCCTCTCGAGTCGCGACGCGGGTCTCTTGGAGCCCCCTGAGCGGCCTCAAGGGAGTCCAGCCTCCTCTTCCGTTTGGAGAGAGGACCCGGGATTGCTCTCCAGGCCATGCAGGAAAAGAAGGCCCTCAGCTCGCGAGGACGGGGGCGTCTCCGTGGTTTCCTCCCGCTGCGGCGCCCGTGGGGGTTTTCTCCCGAGGCACGACGAGGATCTCAGGGAGCCTCTCGTGCGGCGCCAGGGAAGTCAGTTCTCCATGCGCATGGCAAGGGGGAGCGCGTCCTGGCTCTCGAGTCACGGGAGGGGACTATGGCCTCGAGACGCGTTGAAGAAGGTCTCTCGAGGTCTTTCTCGGGAGGCGGAGGGAAACCCTCGTTTCCCTCGCCTTCTGCCGGGGACCTTAGGGAACTTGCCAGGGTGCCTCTGAGAGGCGAGGGATCCTGTGGAGGTGGCGGGGCCCCTCGGGACTCCGCTGGGTCTGGCGCAACGGAAGAGGGCCTCACCTCGAGGGAGGCAGGAACCTCAGGCTTCCTCTCCGTTTCGGACTCCGACCCCAGGGTCCCTGCAGAGTTGGGACAGGAGAGTCAGGCCTCGTCTTGTCTGAGGAAGGGAACCCCGCTGGCCTCTCGAGTTGCTCAGGGCGTCTCAGGCCCCTCGTCGAGCTGTGTGTGGACCCCGAGGGTCTTTGCGGACGATGCACGGGGGTGGCAGTGCCCCTTCATGTTGTGCCTTCACCCACAGGGTTGCCTTCGAAGAGGGGTCCGGGCCTCGGGTCCTTCTCAAGGGCGGACCGCGGAATCGGGGGCGTTCGGCATGTGGCCCCACCCACGTGGCTCGTCTCGAATTTCCTCGTGAGACCGGCCTCATCCTGAGGTGCGCCGGGAAGGCCGGGAACCCCTTCCAGACCACGCAGGGGAATCGCCTCTCCTGTCGCGAACAGGAGGGGAAAAAGGGCTCAGAGGAAGCGGTGCCGGGACCCTCGGTGTTCCCCTCGGGGGACCCGGCCTTTCGGGGGAATTTTGGGGGTCGCAGGAAGGCTGTCAGGGACCGTATCGCCCTTCAGGGTGGAACAGGGGACTTCCCTTGAGACGCCGTGGCGGGCAAGGGCCTCATCTTGCCAAGAGGTGGGAACCACGTGGTTTGTCTCGAGTTGCGGCGGCATTCTCGAGTTACGACGGGGATCTCAGCCTTCCCCTTGGGGTGGCCCTGGGAAGCCCAAACTTCCCTTCGAGTTGCGAGTGAAAGCTGGATGTTGTGCTCGAACCACTGCAAGGCCAAAGAGACCTCATCTAGGCGTGTGTCCAGGACCTAATAGTCCTCTCAAGGGAAGACAAGGATCTCGGGATTGCACTCCAGACTCCCCCGGGGAGTCAGGCCTCGCCTAGAGGGGAAGCAAAGGACTGCGCTCTCCTCTAGAGCCCCGACGCGGATCTCTTGGAGCCCACTGAGTCGCCTCAAGGGAGTCCAGCCTCCTCTTCCCTTTGGAGAGAGGACCCGGGATTGCTCTCCAGGCCATGCAGGAAAGAAGGCCCTCAGCTCGCGAGGACGGGGGCTTCTCAGGGGTTTCCTCTAGCTGCGGCGCCCGTGGGGGTTTTCTCCCGAGGCACGACGAGGATCTCAGGGAGCCTCTCGTGCGGCGCCAGGGAAGTCAGGTCTCCATGCGCGTGGCGAGGGGGAGCGCGTCATGGCTCTCGAGTCACGGGAGGGGACTAGGGCCTCGAGACGCGTTGAAGAAGGACTCTCGATGTCTTTCTCGGGGGGCGGCGGGAAACCCTCGTTTCCCTCTCCTTCTGCCGGGGACCTTAGGGAACTTGCCAGGGTGCCTCTGAGAGGCGAGGGATCCTTTGGAGTTGGCGGGGCCCCTAGGGACTCCGCTGGGTCTGGCGCAACGGAAGAGGGCCTCACCTCGAGGGGAGGCAGGAACCTCAGGCTTCCTCTCCGTTTCGGACTCCGACCGCAGGGTCCCTGCAGAGTTGGGACAGGAGAGTCAGGCCTCGTCTTGTCTGAGGAAGGGAACCCCGCTGGCCTCTCGAGTTGTTCAGGGGGTCTCAGGCCCCTCGACGAGCTGTGTGTGGAACCCGCGGGTCTTTGCGGACGATGCACGGGGGTGGCAGTGCCCCTTCGTGTTGTGCCTTCACCCACAGGGTTGCCTTCGAAGAGGGGTCCGGGCCTCGGGTCCTTCTCAAGGGCGGTCCGGGGAATCGGGGGCGTTCGGCATGTGGCCCCACCCACGTGGCTCGTCTCGAATTTCCTCGTGAGACCGGCCTCATCCTGAGGTGCGCCGGGAAGGCCGGGAACCCCTTCCAGACCACGAAGGGGAATCGCCTCTCCTGTAGGATCAGGAGGGGAGAAGGGGCTCAGAGAAAGCGGTGCCGGGACCCTCGGTGTTCCCCTCGGGGGACTCCGGCGTGTCGGGGGACTTTTGGGGGTCGCAGGAAGGCTGTCAGGGACCGTTTCGCCCTTCAGGGCGGAACAGGGCACTTCCCTTGAGAAGCCGTGGCGGGCAAGGGCCTCATCTTGCCAAGAGGTGGGAACCACGTGGTTTTTCTCGAGTTGCGGCGGGATTCTCGAGTTACGACGGGGATCTCAGCCTTCCCCTTGGGTTGGCCCTGGGAAGCCCAATCTTCCCCTCGGGTTGCGAGGGAAAGCTGGGGGTTGCGCTCGAGTCACTGCAGGGCCGAAGAGACCTCACCTAGGCGTGTGTCCGGGACCTAATATTCCTCTCCAGGGAAGGCAGGGATCTCGGGGTTGCATTCCAGGCTCCCCCGGGGAGCCAGGCTTCGTCTCGAGGGGAAGCCAAGGACTCCGCTCTCCTCTCGAGTCGCGACGCGGGTCACTTGGAGCGCCCTGAGCGGCCTCAAGAGAGTCCAGCCTCCTCTTCCGTTTGGAGAGAGGACCCGGGATTGCTCTCCAGGCCATGCAGGAAAAGATGGCCCTCAGCTCGCGAGGACGGGGGCGTCTCCGGGGTTTCCTCGAGCTGTGGCGCCCCTGGGTGTTTTCTCCCGAGGCACGACGAGGATCTCAGGGAGCCTCTCGTGCGGCGCCAGGGAAGTCAGGTCTCCATGCGCGAGGCGAGGGGGAGCGCGTCCTGGCTCTCGAGTCACGGGAGGGGATTAGGGCCTCGAGACGCGTTGAAGAAGGACTCTCGAGGCCTTTCTCGGGGGGCGGCGGGAAACCCTCGTGTCCTTCGCCTTCTGCCGGGGACCTTAGGGAACTTGCCAGGGTGCCTCTGAGAGGCGAGGGATCCTGTGGAGGTGGCGGGGCCCCTCGGGACTCCGCTGGGTCTGGCGCAACGGAAGAGGGCCTCACCTCGAGGGGAGGCAGGAACCTCAGGCTTCCTCTCCGTTTCGGACTCCGACCGCAGGGTCCCTGCAGAGTTGGGACAGGAGAGTCAGGCCTCGTCTTGTCTGAGGAAGGGAACCCCGCTGGCCTCTCGAGTTGCTCAGGGGGTCTCAGGCCCCTCGTCGAGCTGTGTGTGGAACCCGCGGGTCTTTGCGGACGATGCCCGGGGGTGGCAGTGCCCCTTCATGTTGTGCCTTCACCCACAGGGTTGCCTTCGAAGAGGGGTCCGGGCCTCGGGTCCTTCTCAAGGGCGGACCGCGGAATCGGGGGCGTTCGGCATGTGGCACCACCCACGTGGCTCGTCTCGAATTTCCTCGTGAGACCGGCCTCATCCTGAGGTGCGCCGGGAAGGCCGGGAACCCCTTCCAGACCACGCAGGGGAATCGCCTCTCCTGTCGCGATCAGGAGGGGAGAAAGGGCTCAGAGGAAGCGGTGCCGGGACCCTCGGTGTTGCCCTCGGGGAACCCGGCGTGTCGGGGGACTCTTGGGGGTCGCAGGAAGGCTGTCAGGGACGGTTTCGCCCTTCAGGGTGGAACAGGGGACTTCCCTTGAGACGCCGTCGCGGGCAAGGGCCTCGTCTTGCCAAGAGGTGGGAACCACGTGGTTTTTCTCGAGTTGCGGCGGCATTCTCGAGTTACGACGGGGATCTCAGCCTTCCCCTTGGGTTGGCCCTGGGAAGCCCAATCTTCCCCTCGGGTTGCGAGGGAAAGCTGGGGGTTGCGCTCGAGTCACTGCAGAGCCGAAGAGACCTCACCTAGGCGTGTGTCCGGGACCTAATATTCCTCTCCAGGGAAGGCAGGGATCTCGGGGTTTCATTCCAGGCTCCCCCGGGGAATCAGGCCTCGTCTTGAGGGGAAGCCAAGGACTCCGCTCTCCTCTCGAGTCGCGACTCGGGTATCTTGGAGCCCCCTGAGCGGCCTCAAGGGAGTCCAGCCTCCTCTTCCGTTTGGAGAGAGGACCCGAGATTGCCCTCCAGGCCATGCAGGAAAAGAAGGCCCTCAGCTCGCGAGGACGGGGGCGTCTCAGGGGTTTCCTCGAGCTGCGGCGCCCGTGGGGGTTTTCTCCCGAGGCACGACGAGGATCTCAGGGAGCCTCTCGTGCGGCGCCAGGGAAGTCAGGTCTCCATGCGCGTGGCGAGGGGGAGCGCGTCCTCGCTCTCGAGTCACGGGAGGGGACTAGGGCCTCCAGACGCGTTGAAGAAGGACTCTCGAAGTCTTTCTCGGGGGGCGGCGGGAAACCCTCGTTTCCCTCGCCTTCTGCCGGGGACCTTAGGGAACTTTCCAGGGTGCCTCTGAGAGGCGAGGGATCCTTTGGAGGTGGCGGGGCCCCTCGGGACTCCGCTGGGTCTGGCGCAAAGGAAGAGGGCCTCACCTCGAGGGGAGGCAGGAACCTCAGGCTTCCTCTCCGTTTCGGACTCCGACCGCAGGGTCCCTGCAGAGTTGGGACAGGAGAGTCAGGCCTCGTCTTGTCTGAGGAAGGGAACCCCGCTGGCCTCTCGAGTTGCTCAGGGGGTCTCAGGCCCCTCGTCGGGCTGTTTGTGGAACCCGCGGGTCTTTGCGGACGATGCACGGGGGTGGCAGTGCCCCTTCGTGTTGTGCCTTCACCCACAGGGTTGCCTTCGAAGAGGGGTCCGGGCCTCGGGTCCTTCTCAAGGGCGGACCGGGGAATCGGGGGCGTTCGGCATGTGGCCCCACCCACGTGGCTCGTCTCGAATTTCCTCGTGAGACCGGCCTCATCCTGAGGTGCGCCGGGAAGGCCGGGAACCCCTTCCAGACCACGCAGGGTAATCGCCTCTCCTGTCGCGATCAGGAGGGCAGAAGGGGCTCAGAGGAAGCGGTGCCGGGATCCTCGGTGTTCCCCACGGGGGAACCCGGCGTGTCGGGGGACTTTTGGGGGTCGCAGGAAGGCTGTCAGGGACCGTTTCGCCCTTCAGGGCGGAACAGGGGACTTCCCTTGAGACGCCGTGGCGGGCAAGGGCCTCATCTTGCCAAGAGGTGGGAACCACGTGGTTTTTCTCGAGTTGCGGCGGGATTCTCGAGTTACGACGGGGATCTCAGCCTTCCCCTTGGGTTGGCCCTGGGAAGCCCAATCTTCCCTTCGGGTTGCGAGGGGAAGCTGGGGGTTGCGCTCGAGTCACTGCAGGGCCGAAGAGACCTCACCTAGGCGTGTGTCCGGGACCTAATATTCCTCTCCAGGGAAGGCAGGGATCTCGGGGTTGCATTCCAGGCTCCCCAGGGGAGTCAGGCCTCGTCTCGAGGGGAAGCCAAGGACTCCGCTCTCCTCTCGAGTCGCGACGCGGGTCTCTTGGAGCCCCCTGAGCGGCCTCAAGGGAGTCCAGCCTCCTCTTCCGTTTGGAGAGAGGACCCGGGATTGCTCTCCAGGCCATGCAGGAAAAGAAGGCCCTCAGCTCGCGAGGACGGGGGCGTCTCCGTGGTTTCCTCGAGCTGCGGCGCCCGTGGGGGTTTTCTCCCGAGGCACGACGAGGATCTCAGGGAGCCTCTCGTGCGGCGCCAGGGAAGTCAGTTCTCCATGCGCATGGCAAGGGGGAGCGCGTCCTGGCTCTCGAGTCACGGGAGGGGACTATGGCCTCGAGACGCGTTGAAGAAGGACTCTCGAGGTCTTTCTCGGGGGGCGGAGGGAAACCCTCATTTCCCTAGCCTTCTGCCGGGGACCTTAGGGAACTTGCCAGGGTGCCTCTGAGAGGCGAGGGATCCTGTGGAGGTGGCGGGGCCCCTCGGGACTCCGCTGGGTCTGGCGCAACGGAAGAGGCCCTCACCTCGAGGGGAGGCAGGAACCTCAGGCTTCCTCTCCGTTTCGGCTCCGACCACAGGGTCCCTGCAGAGTTGGGACAGGAGAGTCATGCCTCGTCTTGTCTGAGGAAGGGAACCCCGCTTGCCTCTCGAGTTGTCAGGGGTTTTCAGGCCCCTGGTCGAGCTGTGTGTGGAACCTGCGGGTCTTTCCGGATGATGCACGGGGGTGTCAGTGCCCCTTCGTGTTGTGCCTTCACCCACAGGGTTGCCTTCGAAGAGGGGTCCGGGCCTCGGGTCCTTCTCACAAGCGGACCGGGGAATCGGGGGCATTTGGCATGTGGCACCACCCACGTGGCTCGTCTCGAATTTCCCTGTGAGACCGGCCTCATCCTGAGGTGCACCGGGAAGGCCGGGAACCCCTTCTGAACCACGCAGGGGAATCGACTCTCCTGTCGTGATCAGGAGGGGAGAAGGGGCTCAGATGAAGCTGTGCCGGGACTCTCGGTGTTCCCTCGAGGGTACCCGGCGTGTCGGGGAGCTTTTGGGGGTCGCACGAAGGGTGTCAGGTACTGTTTCGCACTTCAGGGCGGAACATGGGACTTCCCCTGAGACGCTGTAGTGGGCAAGGGCCTCATCTTGCGAAGACGTTGGAACCACGTGTTTTTTCTCGAGTTGCGCCGGGATTCTCGAGTGACGATGGGGATTACAGGCTTCCTCCTCTGTTGGCCCTGGGAAGCCCAGTCTTCCATTCGATTGGCGAGGGAAAGCTGGGGGTTGCGCTCGAGTCATTGCAGGGCCAAAGAGACCTCATCTAGGCTTGTGTCCAGGACCTAATGTTCCTCTCCAGGGAAGGCAGGGATCTCGGGGTTGCATTCCAGGATCCCCCTGGGTGTCAGGCCTCGTCTCGAGGGGAAGCAAAGGACTCTGCTGTCCTCCCGAGTCGCGACGCGGATATCTTGGAGCCCCCTAGTGGCGTCAGTGGAGTCAAGCCTCCTCTTCATTTTGGAGAGAGGGCTCGGGATTGTTCTCCAGGCCATGCAGGAAAAGAAGTCCCTTCACATCGCGAGGACGGGGGCGTCTCAGGGGTTTCCTCGAGCTGCGGCGCCAGTGGGGGTTTTCTCGCGAGGCACGTCGAGGATCTCAGGGAGCCTCTCGTGCGGCGCCAGGGAAGTCAGGTCTCCCTGCACGTAGCGAGGGGGAGCGCGTCCTGGCTCTCGAGTCACGGGAGGGGACTAGGGCCTCGAGACGCGTTGAAGAAGGATTCTCGAGGTCTTTCTCGGGGGGCGGCGGGAAACCCTCGTTTCCCTCGCCTTCTGCCGGGGACCTTAGGGAACTTCCCAGGGTGTCTCTGAGAGTTGAGGGATACTGTGGAGTTGGCGGTGCCTCTCGGGACTCCGCTGGGTTTGTCGCAATGGAAGAGGGGCTCATCTCGAGGGGAGGCAGGAACCTCAGACTTCCTCTCTGTTTCGGACTCCGACATCAGGGTCCCTGCAGAGTTGGGACAGGAGAGACAGGTTACGTCTTTTCTGAGGAATGGAACTCCGCTTGCCTCTCGAGTTGTTCATGGGGTTTCAGGCCCCTTGTCAAACTGTGTGTCGAATCTGCAGGTTTTTCCAGACGATGCACGGGGGTGTCAGTGACCCTTCGTTTTGTGTCTTCATCCACAGGGTTGCCTTCGAAGAGGTGTCCGGGCATCGGGTTCTTATGAAGAGTGGACCGGGATATCGGGGTCGTTCAGCATTTGGCACCACCCACGTGGGTTGTCTCGAATTTCCTCATGAAACCGGCCTCATCCTGAAATGTGCCGCGAGGTTCATGAAACTCTTCCAGACAAAGCAGAGGAATCGACCCTCCTGTGGCGATCAGGAGGGGAGAAGTGGCTCAGATGAAGTGCTGCTGGGAACCTCGGTGTTTCCCTCAAGTGAGAAAGGTATGTCGGGTAACTTTTGGGGTCGCATAAAGCGTTCCAAGTACCGTTTCGCTCTTCAAAATGGAACGTTGGACTTCTCTTGGGGTGCTCCAGCGGGCATGGGCCTCATCTTGGAATGACTGCGGAACCACTTGGTTTTTCTCGAGTTGCGGTGGGATATTTGAGTTACCACAGGGAATTCATGCTTCCTCTTGTGTTGGCCCACAAAATTCTTATCTTCCATTCGAGATTCGAGGAAGAGCTGGAGGTGCGCTCTAGTCACTGAAGGCAAAAGAGACCCCACCAAGGCTTGTGTGCAGGACCTAATGTTCATGTCCAGGCTCGACAGAAATCTCGGGGTTGCATTCCAGACTCACCTTGGAGTCAGCCCTCATCTCGAGGGGAAGCAAAGGACTCTGCTCTCCTCTCGAGTCGGACGGGTATGTCTTGGAGCCCACTGAGTGGCTTAAAGGGAGTCAAACCTCCTTTGGTGTTTGGAGGGAGGACACGGGATTGCTCTCCAGGGAATGCATGAAATGAAGGCCCTCATCTCCCAATGACTGGGGCGTCTCGTAGGTTTTCTCGAGCTGTGGCGGTACTGTGGGGTTTCTCACGAAGTAAGACTGGGAGCTCAGTGAGCCTCTCACGTGGTGCCAGGGCAGTCAGGTCTCTATGCACGTGGTGAGAGGGAGCCCGTCATTGTTCTCGAGTCATGGTAGGGGAATTGGGCCTGAAGAGGTGTTAAAGAAGGACTCTCGAGGTCTTTCCTGCGTTGCAGCAGGAAACCCTGGGTTCCATCGACTTGTGCCAGTGACTTCAGGAAGCTTCTCAGCGTGCCTCTGAGAAGTCAGGGTCACTGTGGAGTTGGGAGGGGCCTCTCGGAACTCCACTGGGTTTGGTGCAATGGAAGAGGGCCTCATGACAAGTTGAAGCAGGAACCTCAGGGTTCCTCTCCTGGCTTCGAATGCGCCGGATCTGACTCGGATCGCAGAGTCCCTGCAGAGTTGGGACAGGAGAGTCAGGCCTCGTCTTGTGTGGAGGAATGGAACTCCGCTTGACTCTCGCGTTGTTCATGGGGTGACAGGCCACTTGTCGATTTGTATGTGGAACTTGTGGGTTTTTCTGGACGATGCACCGGGGTGTCACTGCCCCTTCGTGTTGTGCCTTGATCCACAGGATTGCCTTCGAGTTGGGTTCTGCCATCGGGTTCTTATCAAGAGCGGACCAGGGAATTGGGGTCTTTTGGCATGCCGCACCACCCACGAGGCTATGTCTAAAATTTCCTCATGAGACTGGCCTCATCATGCGCCAGGAAGGTCGGGAATGCCTTCCAGACAAAGCAGGGGAATCGAACCTCCTGTCGCAATCAAGAGGGGAGAAGAGTCTCAGATGAAGTGGTGCCGGGAACCTCGGTGTTCTCCTCAAGTGAGACTGGTATGTCGGGGAACTTTTGGGGTCGCATCAAGGGTTCCAAGTAACTTTTCACTCTTCAATACGGAACGTGGGACTTCTCTTGAGACGCTGTAGCGGGCAAGGGCCTCATCTTTCGATGACGGGGGAACCACGTGGTTTTTCTTGAGTTGCGGCGGGATTCTCGAGTTACGACGGGGAATTCAGGCTTCCTGTTCAACTGGCCCAGGGAAGTCCAGTTTTCATTCGAATTGCGAGTTAGAACTGGGGATTGCTCTCGAGACACTGCAGGGCCAAATAGACCTCATCTAGGCTTGTGTCCAGGACCTAATGTTCCTCTGCTGGGGCGACAGCGATCTCAGCATTGCATTCTCGACTCACCCGGGGAATCAGGCCTCGTCTCGAGGGGAAGCCAAGGACACCGCTCTCCTGTCAAGTCACGACGGGTATATCTTGGAGCTCACTGTGTGGCCTAAAATGAGTCAAGCCTCCTGTGGAGTTTGGAGAGAGGACTCAGGATTGCTCTCCAGGCCATACAGCAAAAGAAGGCCCTCATCTCGTGAGGACTGGGGCGTCTCGTGGGTATTCTCGAGCTGCGGCTCCAGTGTGGTGTTGCTCACGAGGTATAATGGGGAGCTCAGGGAGCCTCTCCTGTGGCGCCAGGGAAGTCAGGTTTCTATGCGCGTGGCTAGGCGGAGTGCGTCATTGCTCTCGAGTCATGGTAGGGGAATCGCACCTCAAGACGCGTTTAAGAAGGACTCTCGAGGTCTTTTACGGGTTGGGGCAGGAAACCCTTGGTTCCCTCGACTTGTGCCGGTGAACTCAGGAAGGTCTAAGGGTGCCTCTGAGAAGTCAGGGATACTGTGCAGTTGGGAGGGGCCTCTCGGGACTCCACTAGGTTCGGTGCAATGGAAGAGGGCCTCATCTCGAGTGGAGGCAGGAAACTCATGTTTCCTCTCCTGACTTCCCCTGGGCCAGATCTGACTCGGATTGCAGTTTCGCTGCAGAGTTCGAACAGGAGAGTCAGGCCTCGTCTTGTGTGGAGGAATGGAACTCTGCTTGCCTCTCCAGTTGTTCACGGGGTGACAGGTCACTTCTCGAGCTGTGTGTGGTACCTGCGGGTTTCTCCGGACGATACCCGGGGGTGTCAGTGCCCCTTCGTGTTGTGCCTTCATCAAAAGGGTTATCTTCAAAGAGGTGTCTGGGCACTGGGATCTTATCAAGAGCGAACCGGGAAATCGGGGTCTTTCGGCATGTGTCACCATCCACGAGGCTATGTCTCGAATATCCTCGTGAGACCGGCCTCATCCTGAGATGCACCGGGAACGGCGGGAACCCCTTCAAGACAAAACAGGGGAATCGACCCTCCTGTCGCGATCAGGAGGGGAGAAGGGGCCCAGATGTAGTGGTGCCGGGAACCTCGGTGTTCTCCTCGAGTCAGACCAGTGTGTCGAGGAACTTTTGAGGTTGCATCAAGGGTGCCGATACCGTTTCGCACTTCAAGACGGAACGTGGGACTTCTCTTGAGACGCTGTAGGGGGCAAGGGCCTCATCTTGGGATGACGGGGGAACCACGTAGCGTTTCTCGAGTTGTGGCGGGATTCTCGAGTTTCGACGGGGAATACAGTCTTCCTCATGTGTTGCCCCAGGGAAGTCCTATCTTCCATTCGAGTTTCAAGGGAGAGCTGGGGATTGCCCTCGAGTCACTGCAGGGCAAAATAGACCTCATCTAGGCTTGTGTCCAGGACTTAATGTTCATCCCTAGGGGCGACAGGGATCTCGGGCTTGCATACCAGACTCACCCGGGGAATCAGGCCTCGTCTCGAGGGGAAGCAAAGAACTCCGCTGTCCTTTTGAGTCGCGATGGGTATCTCTTGGAGCCCACTGTGTGCCCTAAAGGGAGTCAAGCCTCCTGTGCTGTTTGGATAGAGGACTCGGGATTCCTCTCCAGGCCATGCAGGAAAAGAAGGCCCTCATCTCGCGATGACGGCGGCCTCTTGTGGGTTTTCTAGACTGCCGCGCTAGTGCCGGGTTTCTGACGAGGTACGAGAGGGAGCTCAGGGAGCCTCTCGTGTGGCGCCAGGGAAGTCAGGTCCCCATGAGATGGCAAGGGGGAGTTCGTCATTGCTCTCGAGTCATGGTAGGGTAATCGGGCCTCAAGACGGGTTGAAGAAGGACTCTCGAGGTCTTTCTCGGGTCACTGCATAAAACCCAGGGTTCCCTTGACTTGTGCCTGCGACCTCAGGGAGCTTCTCAGAGTGCCTCTGAGAAGTCAGGGATACTGTGCAGTTTGGAGGGGCCTCTCGAGACTCCTCTGCATTTGGTGGAATGTAAGAGGGACTCATCTCGAGTTGAAGCAGGAACCTCAGTGTTCCTCTCCATTTCTGACTCAGATCGCAAGGTCCCTGCATGTTGGTACAGGAGAGTCAGGCCTCGTCTTTTCTGGAGGATGGGACTCCTCTTGCCTCTCGAGTTGTTCTTGAGATGACAGGCCACTTGTCGAGCTGTGTATGTAACTTGCCCTTTTTTCCGGATGATGCACAGGTGTGTTAGTGCCCCTTAGTGTTGTACCTTCATACTCAAGGCTGCCTTCCAAGAGGTGTCCGAGCATCGGATTCTTATCAAGAGCGGACCGGGAAATTGGAGTCTTTCAGCAAGTGGCACCACCCACAAAGCTACGTATCGAATTTCCCCATGAGACCGGCCTCATCCTGAGTTGTGCAGGGAAGGTCGGGCCCCCTTGCAGACAAAGCAGGGGAATCGACCCACCGGTCACGATCAGGAGGGGAGAAGGGGCTTAAATGAAGTGGTGCCGGGAACCTCGGTGTTCCCCTTGAGTGAGACCGGCGTGTTGGGGGACTTTTGGGGTCGCATCAAGGGTGCCAAGTACCGTTTCGCATTTCAAGACGGAACCTGGGACATCTTTTGAAACGCTGTAGTGGGCAAGGGCCTCATCTTGCGATGACGGGAGAACCACGTGGTTTTGCTCGAGTTGCGGCGGGATTCTCGAGTTATGACCGGGAATTTAGGCTTCCTCTTGTTGGCTTTGAAATCCAATCTTCCATTCGGGTTGCGAGGGGGAGCTGGGGATTGCGCTAGAGTCACTGCAGGGCAAAAGAGACCTAATCTAGGCTTGTGTCCAGGATCTAACATTGCTCTCCAGGGGCGACAGGGATCTCGGGTTTGCATTCCAGACTCATCCGGGGAGTCAGTTCTCACCTCGAGGGTAAGCAAAGAATTCCGCTCTCGTCTCGAGTCGCGATGGGTGTCTCTTGGAGCCCACTGTGTGTACTAAAGGGAGTCAAGCCTCCTGTGGAGTTTGGAGAGAGGACTCAGGATTGGACTCCAGGCCATGCAGGAAAAGAAGGCCCTCATCTCGAGATGACGGTGGCGTCTCGTGGGTTTTCTCGAGCTGCGGCACCAGTGTGGGGTGTCTCATGAAGTACCACAGGGATTTCAGGGAGCCTCTTGTGTGGCGTCAGGAAAATCCAGTATTCCATTCGAGTTGCAAGTTAGAACTGGGGATTGCTCTCCAGTCACTGCAGGGCAAAATAGACCTCATCTACGCTTGTGTCCAGGACCTAGTGTTCCACTACTGGGCCGACAGGGATCTCAGGGTTGCATTCTCGACTCACCCGGAGAGTCAGGCCTCGTCTTGAGGGGCAAAAAAGGACTCCGCTCTCCTGTCGAGTCGCGACGGGTATCTCTTGGAGCCCACTGCGTGGCGTAAAGGGAGTGAAGCCTCCTATGGAGTTTGGAGAGATGACTCGGGAATGTTTTCCTGGCCATGCAGGAAAAAAGGCCCTCGTCTCGCGATGACGGGGGCGTCTCGTGGGTTTTCTCCAGCTGCGGCGCCAGTATCAGATTTCTCACGAGGTACGACGGGGAGCTCAGAGAGCCTCTCGTGTGGTGCTAGGGACGTCAGGTCTCCGTGCGTGTGGTGAAGGGGAGTGCGTGATTGCTCTCGAGTCATAGTAGGCGAATCGGGCCTCAAGACGCATTGAAGAAGGACTCTCGAGGTCTTTCTCGGGTTGCGGCAGGGAACCCTGGGTTCCCTCGACTTGTGTCGGTGACCTCAGGCAACTTCTCAGGGTGCCTCTGAGAAGTCAGGGACACTGTGGATTTGGGAGGGGCCTTTCATTACTCAACTGGGTTTGGTGCAATCGAAGAGGGCCTCATCTCGAATGGAGGCAGGAACCTCAGGGGTCCTCTCCATATCTGACTCGGGTCGCAGGGTACCTGCAGAGTATGGACAAGAGAGTCACGCCTCGTCTTCTGTTGAGGAATGGATTTCCCCGTGCATTTCGAGTTGTTCACGGAGTGACAGGCCACTTGTTGAGCTGAGTGTGGAACCTGCGGGTTTTCCCGGACGATGCATGGGGGTGTCAGTGCCCCTTCGTGTTGTGCCTTCATCCACAGGGTTGCCTTCAAAGAGGTTTCCGGGCATCGGGTTCTTTTCAAGAGCGTACCGGAAAATTGGGGTCTTTCAGCATGTGGTACCACCCACGAGGCTACGTCTCGAATTTCCTCGGGAGACCGGCCTCATCCTGAGGTGCGCCGGGAAGGTCGGGAACCCCTTGCAGACAAAGCAGGGGAATCGACCCACCGCTCGCAATCAGAAGGGGAGAAGGGGCTCAGATGAAGTGGTGCCGGGAACCTCGGTGGTCCCCTCGAGTGAGACCGGTATGTCACGGCACTTTTGAGGTCGCATCAAGGGTGCCAAGTACAGTTTCGCACTTCAAGACGAAACGTGGGAATTCTCTGGAGATGCTGTAGCGGGCAAGGGCCTCATATTGCGATGACGAGGGAAACACGTGGTTTTTCTCGAGTTGCGGCGGGATTCTCAAGTTACGACGGGGAATTCAGGCTTCCTCTTGTGTTGGCCCAGGAAGTCCAATCTTCCATTCAACTTGTCAGAGAGAGCTGTGGGTTGCTCTCGAGTCACTTCAGGGCAAAGAGTCCTCATCTAGGCTTGGGGCCAGGATGTAGTGTTCCTCTCCAGGGGCAACAGGGATATCGGGGTCGCATTCCAGTCTCACCCGGTGGGTCACGCCTCGTCTCGAGTGGAAGCAAAGGACTCCACTATCCTCTCGATTCGCAACGTGTAACTCTTGGAGCCCAATGAGTGGCCTAAAGGGAGTCAAGCGTCCTGTGTAGCTTGGACAGAAGGTTCACGCTTGATCTGCATACCATTCAGTTAAAGATGGCCCTCCTCTCGTGATGACGGGAGCGTCTCATGGGTTTTCTCGAGCTGCGGCGCCAGTGTGGGGTTTCTCACGAGATATGATGGGGAGCTCAGGGAGCCTCTCGTGTGGCGCCAGAGAAGTCAGGCCTCCATGCGTGTGGCCAGGCAGATCGCGTCATTGCTCTGGAGTCATGGGAGGGACTAGGGCCTCCAGACGCATTTAAGAAGGACTCTCGAGGTCTTTCTTGGGTTGGGGCGGGAAACACTCGTTTCCCTCGACCTCTACCGGGGACCTTAGGGAACTTCCCAGGTGCCTCTGAGAGGTGAGGGATACTGAGGAGTTAGAGGGGCCTCTCGGGACTCCACTAGGTTTGACGAAATGAAAGAGGGCCTCATCTCGATAGGAGGCAGGAACCTCAGGCTTCCTCTCCATTTCTGACTCTGACCGCAGGGTCCCTGCAGGGTTGGGACAGGAGAGTCAGGCCTCGTCTTGTCTGAGTAATGGAACTCTGCTTGCCTCTCGAGTCGTTCAGTGGGTCTCAGGCCCCTTGTCGAGCTGTGTGTGGAACCTGCGGGTGTTTCCAGAAGATGCACGGGGGTGTCATTGCCCCTTCATTTGGTGCCTTCCCCCACAGGGTTGCCTTCAAAGAGGTGTCCAGCATCAGGTTCATTTCAAGAGCGGACCGGGAAATCGGGGTCATTCGGCATGTGGCACCACCCACGTGGCTCATCTCGAATTTCCTCGTGAGACCAGCATCATCCTGAGGTGCGCCGGGAAGGCCGGGAACCCCTTCCACACAAAGAAGGGGAATCGACTCTCCTGTCGCGATCAGGAGGGGAGATGGGGCTCAGATGAAGTGGGGCCGGGACCCTCGGTGTTCCACTCGAGGGAACCCGGCGTTTCAGGGAACTTTAGGGGTCGCATCAAGGGAGCCAAGTACCATTTCCCACTTCAGGACGGAACATGGGACTTCCCTGGAGACGCTGTAGCGGGCAAGGGCCTCATCCTGTGAAGACGTTGGAACCACGTCGTTTTTCTCGAGTTGCGTCTGGATTCTCGAAAACGACGGGGATTTCAGGCTTCCTCTTGGGTTGGCCCTGGGAAGCCCAATCTTCCCCTGGAGTTGCGAGGGAAAGCTGGGGGTTCTGCTCGAGTCACTACAGGGCCAAAGAGACCTCATCGAGGCGTGTGTCCAGGACCTAATATTCCTCTCAAGGGAAGACAGAGATCTCGGGTTTCCATTCCAGACTCCCCCGGGGAGTCAGGCCTCGCCTCGAGGGGAAGCAGAGGACTCCACTTTCCTCTCAAGTCGCGACACGGATCTCTTGGAGCCCACTGAGTGGACTCAAGGGTGTCGAGCCTCCTCTTCAGTTTGGAGAGAGGACTCGGGATTGCTCTCCAGGTCAGGCAGGAAAAGAAGGCCCTCATCTCGCGATGACGGGGGCGTCTCATGGGTTTCCTCAGGCTGCGGCGCCCGTGGGGGTTTTCTCACGAGGCACGACGAGGACCTCAGGGAGCCTCTCGTGCGGCGCCAGGCAAGTCAGGTCTCCATGCGCATGGCGAGGGGGAGCTGGTCATCACTCTCGAGTCATGGGAAACGGCTAGGTCCTCAAGAGGCGTTGAAGAAGGACTCTCGAGGTCTTTCTCGGGTTGCGGCGGGAAACCCTCGTTTCCCTCGACTTCTGCAGGGGACCTTAGGGAACTTCCCACGGTGCCTCTGAGAGGTGAGGGATGCTGTGTAGTTGGCAGGGCCTCTCGGGACTCTGCTGGGTTCGGCGCAATGGAAGAGGGCCTCATCTCGAGGGGAGGCAGGAACCTCAGGCTTCCTCTCGGATTCGGACTCCGACTGCACGGTCCCTGCAGTGTTGGGACAGGAGAGTCATGCCTCGTCTTGTCTGAGGAATGGAATTCTGGTTGCCTCTCGAGTTGTTCCGGGAGTCTCAGGCCCCTTGTCGAGCTGTGTGTAGACCCTGCGGGTTTTTCCGGATGATGCACGGGGGTGTCAGTGCCCCTTCGTGTTGTGCCTTCACCCACAGGGTTGCCTTCGAAGAGGTGTCCGGGCATCGGGTTCTTATCAAGAGCGGACCGGAAAATCGGAGTCGTTCGGCACGTGGCACCTCACATGTGGCTACACTCGAATTTCCTCCTGAGACCGGCCTCATCCTGAGGTGCGCCGGGAAGGCCGGGAACCCCTTCCAGACCACGCAGGGGAATCGACTCTCCTGTCGTGATCAGGAGGGGAGAAGGGGCTCAGATGAAGTGGTGCCGGGACCCTTGGTGTTCCCCTCGAGGGAACCCAGCATGTTGGGGAACTTTTGCGGTCGCATCAAGGGTGTCAAGTACCGTGTCGCCCTTCAGGGCTGAACATGGGACTTCCCTGGAGACACCGGGAACTTCGGTGTTCCCCTGGAGTGAGACCGGTATGTTGGGGAACTTTGGGGTCACATCAAGTGTGCCAAGTAGCATTTCGAACTTTAAGATGGAACGTGGGACTTCTCTTGAGACTCTAGCTGGCAAGGGCCTCATATTGCAATGAAGGGGGAACCACATGGTTTTTAAGACTTGAGGCTGAATTCTCGAATTACGATGGGAAATTCAGACTTCCTCTTGTGTTGACCGTGGGAAGACCAATCTTCCATTCAAATTGTGAGGGAGAGATGGAGGTTGCTCGAGTCACTGTAGGGCAAAATAGACCTCATCTAGGCTTGTGTCTAGGACATAATGTTCCACTCCAGGGGCGACATGGATCTCGGGGTTGCATTCCAAACTCACCCGGGGAGTCAGGCCTCGTCTCCAGGGAAGCAAAGGACTCCGCTCTCCTCTCGAGTCGCACCGGGTATTTCTTGGACCCAACTGAGTGGCCTAAAGGGAGTCAATACTCCTGTGAAGTTTGGAGAGAGGACCAGGGATTGCTCTCCAGGTCAGGCAGGAAAAGAAGGCCCCCATCTCTCCTTGACGGGGGCATCTTGTGGTTTTTCTCAAACTGCGGCGCCAGTGTGGGTTTTCTCACGAGGTACGATGGGGTACTCAGGGAGCCTCTTGTGTGGTACTAGGGAAGTCAGTTTTCCTGCTTGTGGCGAGGGGAGCGCGTCCTTGCTCTGGAGTCATGGTAGGGGAATCGGGCATCAAGAGACGTTGAAAAAGGACTCTCCATGTCTTTCTCGGGTTACTTCAGGAAACTCTGGGTTCCCTCGACTTGTGCCAGTGACCTCAGGTAGCTTCTCACGGAGCCTCTGAGAATTCAGGGATACTGTGGTGTTGGGAGGGGCCTCTCGGGACACCACTGAGTTTGGTTCAATGGAAGAGGGCCTCTTCTCTAGTTGAGGCAGGAACCTCAGGGTTCCTCTCCATTTCTGACTCCAATTGCAGGGTCCCTGAAGAGTTGGGACAGGAGAGTAAGGCCTCGTCTTGTGTGAAGGAATGCAACTTCACTTGCCTCTCGAGTTGTTCACGGGGTGACAGTCCACATTTGGAGCTGTGAGTGGAATCGGCGGGTTTTTCCAGACGATGCATGGGGATGTCAGTGTCCCTTCGTGTTGTGCCTTCATCCACAGGGTTGCCTTCGAAGAGACGTCCGGGCGTCAGGTTCTTATCTAGAGTGGACCGGGAATTCGGGATCTTTCAACATGTGGCACCAACCATGAGGCTACTTTTCGAATTTCCTCATGAGACTGGCCTCATCCGGAGGTTTGCGGGGAACGTCGGGAACCCCTTGCAGAAAAAGCATGGGAGTCGACCCTCCTGTCGCGATCAGGAGGGGTGAAGGGGCTCACAGGAAGTGGTGCCGTGAACTTTGGTGTTTCCCTCGACTGAGACCGGTATGTCAGGGAACTTTGGGGGTCGCATCAAGGGTGCCAAGTACCGTTTTGTACTTCAGGATGGAACGTGGGACTTCTCTTGATACGCTGTAGCGGCCAAGGGCCTCATCTTGCGATGACGGGGGAGCCACGTGGTTTTTCTCGAGTTGCGGCGGGATTCTCGAGTTACGACGGGGATTTCAGGCTTCCTCTTGTGTTGGGCCAGGGAAGTCCAATCATCCATTCGAGTTGCGAGGGAGAGCTGGGGGTTGCGCTCGAGTCACTGCAGGGCAAAGGAGACCTCATCTAGGCTTGTGTCCAGGACCTAATGTTCCTCTCCAAGGGCCACAGGGATCTCAGGTTTGCATTCCAGACTCACCCAGGGAGTCAGGCCTCGTGTCAAAGGGAAACAAAGGACTCTGCTCTCCTTTCGAGTTGCGACGGGCACCTCTTGGAGCCCACTTTGTGGCCTAAAGGGAGTCAAGCCTCCTGTGAAGTTTGGAGAGAGGACTTGGGACTGCTCTCCAGGCCATGCAGGAAAAGATGGCCCTCATCTCGCGATGACGGAGGGGTCTTGTGTGTTTTCTCGAGCTGCGGCGCCAGTGTGGGGTTTCACACGAGGTACGACAGGGAGCTCAGGGAGCCTCTCATGTGGCGCCAGGGAAGTCAGGTCTCCATGTGCGTGGCGAGGGGGAGTGCGTTATTGCTCTCGAGCCATGGTAGGGGAATCTGACCTCAAGACGCGTTGAAGAACGACTCTCGAGGTCTTTCTTCGGTTGTGGCAGGAAACCCTTATTTCCCTCGACGTTTCCCGGTGGCCTCAAGGAGCTTCTCAGAATGCCTATGAGAAGTCAGGGATACTGTGGAGATGGGAGTGGCCTCTCGGGACTCCACTGGGTTTGTTTTAATGGAAGAGGGCCTCATCTCGGGTTGAGGCAGGAACCTCAGGTTTCCTCTCCATTTCTGACTCAGATCGAAGCGTGCCTGCAGAGTTGGGATTGGATACTCAGGCCTCGTCTTGTCTGAGGAAGGGGACTCCGCTTTCCTCTCTCATTGTTTAAGGGGTGACAGGCCAGTTGTGGAGCTGTATGTGGATCCTGTGGGATTTTCCGGACGATGAACAGGGTTGCCAGTGCCCCCTCGTGTAGTGCCTTCATCCACAGGGTTGCCTTAGAAGAGGTGTCCGGGCATCGGGTTCTTATCAAGAGCAAGACCGAGAAATCGGGGTCTTTCGGCACGTGGCACCAACACGAGGCTACGTCTCGAATTTCTTCGTGAGACTGGCCTCATCCTGAGGTGCGCCATGAAGGTCGGGAACCCCTTCTAGACAAAGCAGGGGAATCGACCTTCCTGCCATGATCAGGAGGGGAGAAGGGGCTCAAATGAAGTGGTGCCAGGAACTTCGGTGTTCCCTTGGAGTGAGACCGGTATATTGGGGAACTTTTGGGGTCGCATCAAGGGTGCCAAGTAGCATTTCGAACTTTATGACGAAACATGGGACTTCTCTTGAGACTCTGTAGCGGGCAAAGGCCTCATATTGCGATGAATGGGGAACCACGTGGTTTTTAAGAGTTGCGGCGGGATTCTCGAGTTACAACGGGAAATTCAGACTTCCTCTTGTGTTGGCCCAGTGAAGACCAATCTTCCATTCGAATTGCGAGGGAGAGATGGGTGTTGCTCTCGAGTCACTGTAGGGCAAAATAGACCTCATCTAGGCTTTTGTCCAGGACATAATGTTCCTCTCCAGGGGCAACAGGGATCTCGGGGTTGCATTCCAGACTCACCCAAGGTAAGGCCTCATCTCGAGGGGAAACAAAGTACTCTGCTCTCCTCTCAAGTCGCGACAGGTATCTCTTGGAGCCCATTGAGTGGTCTAAAGGGAGTAAAGCCTCCTGTGAAGTTTGGAGAAAGGACCAGGGATTGCTCTCCAGGTCAGGCAGGAAAAGATGTCCCCAATCTCGCGATGACGGTGGCGTCTCGTGGGTTTTCCCGAGCTGTGGCGCCAGTGTGGGGTTTCTCACGAGGTATGACGGGGAGCTCAGGGAGCCTCTCATGTGGCGCCAGGGAAGTCAGGTGTCCATGCGCATGGCGAGGGGGCGCGTGTCATTGCTCTCGAGTCATGGTAGGGGAATCTGGCCTCAAGACGTGTTGAAGACGGACTCTTGAGGTCTTTCTCGGGTTGCGGCAGGATACCCTGTGTTCCCTCGACTTGTGCCGGTGAACTCAGGGAGTTGCTCAGGGTGCCTCTGAGAAGACACTGATACTGTGGTGTTGGGAGGGGCCTCTCGGGACTCCACTGCGTTTGGTGCAATGGAAGATTGCCGGGAGCCAGCGAGAGATATTCCACTCGTGACAAATGTCATGAGGAAAGAGTCTCGGCATACGCAAAGGCGGGATCGAGCCTCCGGGAGTTCCCCCGTATATTCTTCAGCATCTACCCCCAAAAACCAAAGTCTGCCTTCTTTATTGCTTTGTTCTCTCACCTCTGACATTACTGGGGATGTCCCCCACCACCATCTCACTCTCTCTGTCAAAGAGCTAACTTACAGCTCCAACTAATAATGTTCCTGGGCAATTAGGAGTGTTTAAATCCAAACCCCTCAGATGGTTTTCTAACTCGCCTGACAAGTTTACCCAGTCTCCTACAGCTATGCATACGATTGTGTACAGTCTCCCAGCCTCGAGACGCACGGGAAGTTTAAGATATTCAAATAGCTTAGAGCCTCTCAGAGAGTTAGAAACTGTCAGAATAAAACTAGTAAAAGATTTCATTGATGAACCAATGCTTTTTGCCAAGTTTCCACATCCCCTGAATTGTATCCTTGAATGTGTGCTAATTAATATAGTTGGTATGTAGAAAAAATAAGTAGTGGCCTTGATGTTGGTAACTTTAGACCCTTAAGGTAATAAATTCTTTTCTTTGTTGTAAACCCATTACACATCCTCCCTATAGGAATGCAATTTTATCTTCGAAAGATGGCGCCAAACCTTAAACAATTACTCTTAGAGAAAATAACTCTTATGGTTGATAAGTCTTTGTCAAGAGTCATAAAATGTTAATAGGTCTTCTGGCCAGAAGATGATGTAAATCATCTAAACCATTTTTATACGATAAATCTGCAGAAAAGAAACCCTGGTTTTTGATAAGGATTAAAGACTGCTGACTTTGCATCCCCTATTATCCTCTATGTGTAACTTAGGGTATTAAAACCTGTGTTGAAAATAAAGCTACGGGCCTTGCTCGCCAACGCTTGGTCTCCCCATGTCATTATTCCCCTCAATTTTCAGATGAGTGTCCATCTGGAGCGCGGATATCCTCTGCGACCATTTATTTGCCTGGGCTTCGAAGACCCACTCGATAAGGTGTCTAAGGTGGGGCACCTTCCTCTATTCTAGAGGGCACTTGCAGCCTCCGTGGTCAGAGCTAACCTGGTGTCACGGGTTATATTGATTTTCCGCGTAAACCAAGCTACTCAGCTGCTTTTCTCCACTGAATTTTCCTACTGAGCTATCCTCATTCTATTACTCTTTATATCTTTGATGAATAAATAAATATATAAATAGGTCGCCTACTCCATCTTCCCTTCGAATACCCTGGATCAGCTGGGGCTGGACCTCTGCAGGTGGCGCCCGAGACAGGCATTTCGAAGGTAAATCCCCAACCCCATTCCCCCAGTGTTCAGTTTTGGGGACAGATAGGATCCCACTTAGGGGGCTGCAGATCCCCCTGTAGAATAGACAGGGCGAGAGGAGTGGGAAGTGTTGAAGAGTTAGAGAGAAAAAACGGTTTCTAAAAAGGCTGACAAAAAAGGCCTAATCTTTAGATAGCTAAAAGCAAAATCTTTTACTATCCTTAAGTTTCTGACATGGGCAACACTGAATCAAATGAAAGACAGCTCTTTATAGGAGTAATTTTACAGTTATTAAGTAAAAGAAGAATCAAGGTTAAAAAATCTTCCATTCAATCATTTTTTACATTTGTACAAGACCACTGCCCTTGGTTTCTACAACAAGGCACTGTTAACCTCGATATCTTGAAAAAACTAGGAAAACAGCTAAGAGCTTATTGTGCTCAGCAAGGTTTGGAAAAAATCCCTACTTACACCTTTCCTCTGTGGAATATGACTAGAGATGTTTTAGATCCAGCTCATGAATTTGAAAAGGTACCTGTTAAAGAGGAAAGTAAAGTTGGAAAAGTACCTGTTAAACAAAAAAGCAAATCTGAAAAGGTACCTGTTATAAAGAAAAGTGAAAATGAAGAGGCTATACCTAGCTATCGACAGCTAAATGAATGGCTGGCCGCTATGACTGCCAATGAGCATGTAAAAGATAGGGATGAAAAGAAAGATCAGCTCTCCCCTCAATTTGAAAAAGGTTTAGAGGAAACAGCAGCTCGATGCCATTCTGATGAGGATTTTTTATTTTTTAAGCTAAAGATGCTCCTAAAAGTTTAAGAAAACATCCCTAATCAGACCATCCGCTCCTAGGAGGTTGAGGGAAACATCCCCGATCAGACAGTTCGTAAGATTTAGTTACCAAACAGTTAAAGGATCTCCGGAACAGAAGAGGAAAACTTCAGGACGCTCCCATCCCCCTATGCCTCCTCCTCCATGTCGGGGTAAAGGGCCACTGCTAGGAGTTTCCCGGAGAAGGATTTTCTCTAGTCCCAAGGATGAACTTGATCCTCACCTTGAGGCTTCTTTTCTAGTCCCCTCTGCAGTTTAGCCAGGGTAAAGAGGTTACAAAATAAATAAAAATATTCTCTAAAATTAAAAAAAAAATTAAAAATGGATTTCTCTGCATCTAAGAATAGACAAATATTTATTGACTGTGGAATATGATTAGAAATGTCCTGGACCTCCGTCACGAGGCTGTTAAATAGACTATGGGGGAGGCTATAGAGGTGGATGGTGGTGAGTCTCCATTTACTGCACAGATCATATTTTCTGCCATTGAAGAAAAAAAAAAAAGGAGGGAGAAAGTGGTCTACCTCCCGAGGAAGGAGAGGGCTTACAGGACGCTGCGACCGAGAGCCCTGGCGAGCTCCCTCCCCCTCTGCGCAAACCTTTAAAAAACTTATCCACCACTTTCTGATTTAAGGCGACTGCCACCGCCTTCGATTGTGCCTCCCAGGACCCAGGAGTTCCCCACTTTGCCCCCAAAGCCTCCCAAAGTGTTGCCTAAGACTGAGGAAGATAAAAAGTTTTTTAAACAAAGGAGCTTTTAGTACACAATATGCAGAGTGTGCTCCTTGGAGAAAACTCCCTCAGGGGGGTCTCACCCAGGCTAGGAGAAAAGCGAAAAGGCAAGGAGATTTAATAACAATATTAACCCCTGATGTGCCGCTTACTCCAATTCCAACCGGAGTGGCTGGCCCCCTATCTGAGGACATTGTAAGATTTGTCCTGGGGCGTAGCTCGCTTTCTTTTAAAAAAAAGTTAAAAAAAAAAAAAAAGAAAGAAAAGAAATTTCGCTGGTGCATGGTGTAATAGATTCTGATGATATTGAGAAATTAAAGTCTTGATCTCACTGCCTATCAAAACTGTACAAATTAATAAAGGTCAAAGAGTAACACAGCTTTTACTTTTACCTTACTATCAGACAAGGAAAAACTTGACTTCTCAATCTAAGAGCCACAAAACATTTGGATCTAGTGATCTAGCCTTTTGGGTGCAGGAAATTACAGTTCCAAGGCCTTTAAAAGATCTTTTAATTCAAGAGAATAAAACGCCAGGGCTATTAGACACAGGAACAGACGTCTCTTAACATTGCTGGGAAAGACTGGCCCAGCTCCTGGCCAACACATAATACTGAAAATGAGTTGGTGGGATTAGAGAAAGTGGTATGTGGGGTGGAGATGCTGTACAGGTGGTACATTTAACAATACTTTATATATTGTTATAAATACATAATATAAATGTATTTGCCTAATTACAGTTTGCCTAATTAGGTATGGGTATAAATAAAATATAATGAAGGTATACCTAATTCTATTTATAGATCTATACTTAATTAATTTGTATATAAATTAATATGTATACTATATACACACACACATATATATACTGTATAATTAAATATATATGGCAGTAATATAATGTGTGTGTGGCTGATATTAATTGGTATGGATTGATGTGCTGTGATGATATATGCTCTATATACTGTATAATTATAAATGTGTGACATGTATTATTACAGTATATTGGTTTGTGTTGGTTGGTATTAGCTGTGTATGTGTTGTATTGTTGTAATATATATTAATTAATATATTAATTATAAAGATTAATTCAAGTATATTGATTTATATATATTATATGTCAATAACTTTATACTTGTTGCCATATATAAATACATATATAAATGCATTTTGCATTTAGGTCTATCTGTATACCTGTATACCAAAATGAGATAAGGAGGTTATACATTTATTACTTAAATTTATACAGAGACCTAAACTAAACATTAGACCTAAATTAACATATCCATAGGGAAACAGCTAGACAAATAGTGAAGTTATGTTCCAATTGTAATTAATCACTTAAACGTAAACACACAGGGGCAGACTACAATGATGAGACACTAGATGCCTGAATTACAGGCTACGACTCGGCCCCTGGTCAAGTAAAAAGGCCTCCTTACGGGAGAGTGAAAAAGGCCAGATGTGTTGCTAACTTGTGGGAGAGGGTATGCTTGTATATTTCTACAGAATGCAGATTCTCCGGTTTGGATCTCAGACAAATTCATCATGTCACATTCCCCAAAGACCAGGTTCGCGGCGCGCGCACTCGCTCGCTCCCCCTCCCCCAGCCAGCTCTCGCCTCCGCGCCACCAGCAGCGCCTCGCACCCACCTCTCTGCACCCCGTGACCTAGAGCAAAGAAGTCTGTGCAGCGAGTGAGGGCCAGAGAGGAAAGCGCGCCCGCGGAGTGCCGTCCAGACCAGCGTGGCCCCACCGGCGAGAGGGGACCGCCCTGAGCCCAAGCGGTGGCGGCTAGCCCTAAACCACGAACCCTGCCCCTCCGCCCACCATAGGCGCCTTGGCCCACAGCCTGCCGCTCGCGTTCTGCCTCCTGATGCTGGGGACACTGCTCCCCCGGGCTGACGCCTACAGCTGCTCCCTGGTTCATCTTGTTTAAACCCTCAATATAATGTTTGCTCCTTTGTAATGCTACAACATCCACCTTATCTTATGATGTAACCACTTATTGAATTATGGTCTTGCTGTATTACAACAACTACAGGATTTAATGCAAACACGACGGTTTGTGGGCTTACTTATCTTGGGAACAGCAGCTTTGATAAGTGCAATCACTTCTGTTACTGTGGCAGCAATATCATTGACTCAACAAGTACATACTGCTCAATATGTTGATTCTATGTCCAAAAATGTTTCTTTAACATTGGCAACACAGGAAGCTATAGAGAGAAAATTAGAAATGAGGGTAGACGCCCTAGAGGAAGCAGTAATACATATTGGGACTGAATTGCAGGCTTTAAAGGTGAAAATGGCATTGTCTTGTCATGCTGACTATCGGTGGATATGTGTAACACCCCTGAAAGTAAATGAGACAGATTTTGAATGGGAAAAGATTAAAAACCATATTTCAGGTATCTGGAACAGCTCTGACATTGGTTGAGACGTAGGGAAACTTCACTATCAAATAGCAACCATGGAGCACTCCCGATTAGATTTTACTGCTGCTGGAACAGCAAATGATTTCTTCCATACTTTCCCTAACTACATCTCAGGAAAGAATATTCTGTCTAATGTCTTTAGCTATGCTGCGGTGGCTGCTTTAATTCTGCTTCTCATAATCATTCTTCCTTGTATTGTCAGGATTCTTCGGCAGAGTATTCAGAGGCTCGCGACTGAGCTACATCTGGCTGTTTTAAGAAATACAAAACGGGGAGATGCCGGGAGCCGGCGAGAGACATTCCACTCGTGACAAAGGTCATGAGGAAGGAGGCTGGGCATACACAAAGGCGGGATCGAGCCTCGGGAGTCCTCCCGGATATTCTTGAGCATCTACCCCCCAAAACCAGAGTCTGCCTACTTTATTGCTTTGTGCTCTCCCCTCTGACTTTACTGGGGGCTGTCCCCCACCACCATCTCACTCTCTCTGTCAAAGAGCTAACTTACAGCTCCAATTAATAAAGTTCCTGGGCAATTAGGAGTGTTTAAATCCAAACACGTCAGATGGCTCTCTAACTCGCCTGACAAATTTACCCGGTCTCCTACAGCAATGCATACAATTGTTTACAGTCTCCGAGCCTCGAGAGGCACGGGAAGCTTAAGATATTCAAATAGCTTAGAGCCTCTCAGAGAGTTAGAAACTGTCAGAATAAAACTAGTAAAAGATTTCATTGATGAACCAATGCTTGTTGCCAAGTTTCCACGTCCCCTGAATTGTATCCTTGAATGTGTATTAATTAATATAGTTGGTATGTAGAAGAAATAAGTAGTGGCCTTGGTGTTACTAACTTTAGACCCTTAAGGTACTAAATTATTTCCTTTGTTGTAAGCCCATTACACATCTGCCCTATAGGAATGCAATTTTATCTTCGAAAGATGGGGCCAAACCTTAAAATAATTACTCTTAGAGAAAATAAGTCTTACGGTTGATAAGTCTTTGTCAAGAGTCATAAAATGTTAATAGGTCTTCTGGCTAGAAGATGATGTAAATCACCTAAACCATTTGTATACGATACATTTGCAGGACAGAAACTCTGGTTTTTGATAAGGATCAAAGGCTGCTGTCTTTGCATCCCCATTATCCTCTATGTGTAACTTAGGGTATAAAAACCCCTGTTGAAAATAAAGCTACGGGCCTTGATTGCCAACGCTTAGTCTCCTAATGTCATTCTTCCCCTCAATTTTCAGATGAGTGTCCATCTGGAGCGCGGATATCCTCTGCGACCATTTATTTGCCTGGGCTTCGAAGACCACTTGAGAAGGTGTCTAAGGTGGGGCACTTTTCGCTATTCGAGAGGGAGCCTGCGGCCTCCGTGGTCAGAGCTAACCTGGTGTCACGGGTTATACTGATTTTCCGCATAAACCAAGCTACTCAGCTTCTTTTCTCCACTAAATTTTCCTACTGAGCTATCCTCATTCTATTACTCTTTATATCTTCGATAAATAAATCAATAGGTCGCCTACTCTGTCTCCCCTTCGAAAACCCTGGACCAGCCGAGGCTGGACCTTGTCAGAAGAGGGCCTCATCTCGATTTGAAGCAGGAACCTCAGGGTTGCTCTCCATTTCTGACTCTGAACACAGAGTCCCTACAGAGTTAGGACAGGAGAGTCAGGCCTCGTCTTGTGTGGAGGAATGGAACTCCACTGGACTCTCGAGTTGTTCACCGGATAACAGGCCACTTGTCGAGCTGTGTGTGGAACCTGCGGTTTTATCCGGACGATGCATGGGGGTGTCAGTTCCCCTTCGTTTTTTGCCTTCATACACAGGGTTGCCTTCGAAGAGGTATCCAGCCTTCAGATTCTTATCAAGAGCAGACCAGGAAATCAGTGTCTTTCGGCATGTGGCACCACCCACAAGCCTACGTCTCGAATTTCTTCTTGAGACGGACCTCAACCTGAGGTGCACCAGGAAGGTCGGTAACCCTTTCAGACAAAGCAAGTGAATCGACCCTCTTGTCCCGATCAGGAGGGGAGAAGGGGCTCAGATGAAGTGGTGCCGGGAACCTCGATGTTCCCCTCGAGTAAAACTGGGATGTCGGGGAACTTTTGGAGTCACATCAAAGGTGCTAAGTACCGTTTCAAACTTCAAGACGGAACGTGAGACTTCTCTTGAGACGCTGTAGCTGGCAAGGGCCTCATCTTGTGGTGACGGGTTAACCACGTCGTTTTTCTCGAGTTGTGGCGGGATTCTCGAGTTAGGTCAGGAAATTCAGGCTTCCTCTTGTGTTGGCCCAGGGAAGTCCAGTCTTCCATTCGAGTTGCGAGGGAGAGCTAGGGATTGCGCTTGAGTTACTGCAGGGCAAAAGAGACCTTATCTAGGCTTGTGTCCAGGACATAATGTTCGTCTCCAGGGGGGACAGGGATCTCGGGGTTGCTTTCCTGATGCACCCGGGGAGTCAGTCCTTGTCTCGAGGGGAAGCGAAGGACTCCACTCTCCTCTCGAGTTGCGACGGGTATCTCTTGGAGCCCACTGAGTGGCCTAAAGGGAGTCAAGCCTCCTGTGGAGTTTGGAGAGAGGACTCGTGATTGCTCTCCAGGCCATGCAGGAAAAGAAGGCCATCATCTCGCGATGAAGGGGGCGTCTCGTGGGTTTTCTCGAGCTGCAGCGCCAGTGTGGGGTTTCTCATGAGGTACTACGGGGAGCTCAGGGAGCCTCTCATGTGGCGCTTGGGAAGTCAGGTCTCCATGCGCATTGTGAGGGGGAGCGCGTCATTGCTCTAGAGTCATGGAAGGTGTATCGGGCCTCAAGAACCGTTAAAGAAGGACTTTCAAGGTGTTTCTTGGGTCACGGCAGTAAACCCTGGGTTCCCTCGACTAGTGCCGGTGGCCTCAGGGAGCTTCTCAGTGTGTCTCTGAGAAGTCAAGGATACCCTGGAGTTGGGAGGGCCCTCTCGGGACTCCACTGGGTTTGGTGCAATAGAAGAGGGCCTCATCTCGAGTGGAGGCAGGAACCTCAGGGTTCGTCTCCATTTCTGACTCTGATCGCAGGGTCCCTGCAGAGTTGGGACAGGAGAGTCAGGCCTCGTCTTGTAAGGAGGAATGGAACTCCGCTTGCCTCTCGAGTTATTCACGGGGTGACAGGCAACTTGTCGAACTGTGTTTGGAATCTGCGGGTTTTTCCGGACGATGCACGAGGGTGTCAGTGCCCCGTCGTGTTGTGCCTTCTTCCACAGGGTTGCCTTTCAAGAGGTGTCCGGGCATCGGGTTCTTATCAAGAGTGGACCAGGGAATCGGGGTCTTTCAGCATGTGTTACCACCCATGAAGCTACGTCTCAAATATTCTCGTTAGACCGGCCTCATCCTGAGGTGCGCTGGGAAGGTTGGGAACCCCTTCCAGACAAAGCACGGGAGTCGACCCTCCAGTCGCAATCAGGAGGGGAGAAGTGGCTCAGATGAAGTCATACCGGGAACCTCGGTGTTCCCCTCGAGAGAGACCAGGGTGTCGGGGAACTTTTGGAATCGCATCAAGGGTGCCAAGTTTTCACACTTGAAGTGTGAAAACACTTGAAGAAGAAACCTGGGACTTCTCTTTAGACGCTGTAGCGGGCAAGGGCCTCATCTTGCGATGACAGGGTAACCATGTGGTTTTTCTCGAGTTTCGGCGGGATTCTCGAGTTACGATGGGGAATTCAGGCTTCCTCTTGTGTTGGCCCAGGGAAGTCCAATCTTCCATTGGAGTTGCGAGAGAGAGCTAGGGATTGCTCTCGAGTCACTTCAGGGCAAAAGAGACCTCATCTAAGCTTGTGTCCAGGACCTAATGTTCCTCTCCAGGGGCGACAGAGATCTCGGGGTTGCATTTTAGACGCACCCGAGGAGTCAGACCTCATCTCGAGAGGAAGGAAAGGACTCTGCTCTGCTCTCGAGTCCCGACGGGTATTTCTTGGAGACCACTGAGTGGCCTAAAGGGAGTCAAGCCTCCTGTGGATTTTTTTTTTAATTTTATTTTATTTTTAAACTTTACATAATTGTATTAGTTTTTCCAAATATCAAAATGAATCTGCCTCAGGTATACATGTGCTCCCCATCCTGAACCCTCCTCCCTCCTCCCCCCCCATAGCATCCCTCTGGGTCGTCCCAGTGCACTAGCCCCAAGCATCCAGTGTCATGCATCAAACCTGGACTGGCAACTCTTTTCATACATGATATTTTACATGTTTCAATGCCATTCTCCCAAATCTTCCCACCTTCTCCCTCTCCCACAGAGTCCATAAGACTCTTCTATACATCAGTGTCTCTTTTGCTGTCTCGTACTCAGGGTTATTGTTACCGTCTTTCAAAGTTCCATATATATGCGTTAGTATACTGTATTGGTGTTTTTCTTTCTGGCTTACTTCACTCTGTATAATAGGCTCCAGTTTCATCCACCTCATTAGAACTGATTCATTCTATTCTTTTTAATGGCGGAGTAATACTCCATTGTGTATATGTACCACAGCTTTCTTATCCATTCATCTGCTGATGGACATCTAGGTTGCTTCCATGTCCTGGCTATTAGAAACAGTGCTGCGATGAACATTGGGGTACACGTGTCTCTTTCCCTTCTGGTTTCCTCAGTGTGTATGCCCAGCAGTGGGATTGCTGGATCATAAGGCAGTTCTATTTCCAGTTTTTTAAGGAATCTCCACACTGTTCTCTATAGTGGCTGTACTAGTTTGCATTCCCACCAACAGTGTAAGAGGGTTCCCTTTTCTCCACACCCTCTCCAGCATTTATTATTTGTAGACTTTTGGATTGCAGCCATTCTGACTGGCGTGAAATGGTACCTCATAGTGGTTTTGATTTGCATTTCTATGATAATGAGTGATTTTGAGCATCTTTTCATGTGTTTGTTAGCCATCTGTATGTCTTCTTTGGAGAAATGTCTATTTAGTTCTTTGGCCCATTTTTTGATTGGGTCATCTATTTTTCTGGAGTTGAGCTGTAGGTGTTGCTTGTATATTTTTGAGATTAGTTGTTTGTCAGTTGCTTCATTTCCTATTATTTTCTCCCATTCCAAAGGCTGTCTTTTCACCTTGCTAATAGTTTGCTTTGATGTGCAGAAGCTTTTAAGGTTAATTAGGTCCCATTTGTTTATTTTTGTTTTTATTTCCAATATTCTGGAAGGTGGGTCATAGAGGATCCTGCTGTGATGTATTTCAGAGAGTGTTTTGCCTATGTTCTCCTCTAGGAGTTTTATAGTTTCTGGTCTTACGTTTAGATCTTTAATCCATTTTGAGTTTATTTTTGTGTATTGTGTTAGAAAGTGTTCTAGTTTCATTCTTTTACAAGTGGTTGACCAGATTTCCCAGCACCACTTGTTAAAGAGATTGTCTTTAATCCATTGTATATTTTTGCCTCCTTTGTCAAAGATAAGGTGTCCATATGTGTGTGGATTTATCTCTGGGCTTTCTATTTCGTTCCACTAATCTATATTTCTGTCTTTGTGCCAGTACCATACTGTCTTGATAACTGTGGCTTTGTAGCGGAGCCTGAAATCAGGTAGGTTGATTCCTCCAGTTCCATTCTTCTTTCTCAAGATCGCTTTGGCTATTCGAGGTTTTTTGTATTTCCATACAAATTGTGAAATTATTTGTTCTAGCTCTGTGAAGAATACTGTTGGTAGCTTGATAGGGATTGCATTGAATCTATAAATTGCCTTGGGTAGTATACTCATTTTCACTATATTGATTCTTCCAATCCATGAACATGGTATATTTCTCCACCTATTAGTGTCCTCTTTGATTTCTTTCACCAGTGTTTTATAGTTTTCTATATATAGGTCTTTAGTTTCTTTAGGTAGGTATATTCCTAAGTATTTTATTCTTTCCGTTGCAATGGTGAATGAAATTGTTTCCTTAATTTCTCTTTCTGTTTTCTCATTATTAGTGTATAGGAATTCAAGGGATTTCTGTGTGTTGATTTTATATCCTGCAACTTTACTATAGTCATTGTCTAGTTCTAGTGATTTTCTGGTGGAGTCTTTAGGGTTTTCTATGTAGAGGATCATGTCATCTGCAAACAGTGAGAGTTTTACTTCTTCTTTTCCAATTTGGATTCCTTTTGTTTCTTTTTCTGCTCTGATTGCTGTGGCCAAAACTTCCAAAGCTATGTTGAATAGTAATGGTGAAAGTGGGCACCCTTGTCTAGTTCCTGACTTTAGAGGAAATGCTTTCAATTTTTCACCATTGAGGATAATGTTTGCTGTGGGTTTGTCATATATAGCTTTTATTATGTTGAGGTATGTTCCTTCTATTCCTGCTTTCTGGAGAGTTTTTATCATAAATGGATGTTGAATTTTGTCAAAGGCTTTCTCTGCATCTATTGAGAAAATCATATGGTTTTTATTTTTCAATTTGTTAAGGTGGTGTATTACATTGATTGATTTGCGGATATTGAAGAATCCTTGCATCCCTGGGATAAAGCCCACTTGGTCATGGTGTATGATCTTTTTAATGTGTTGTTGGATTCTGATTGCTAGAATTTTGTTAAGGATTTTTGCATCTATGTCATCAGTGATATTGGCCTGTAGTTTTCTTTTTTTGTGGGATCTTTGTCAGGTTTTGGTATTAGGCTGATGGTGGCCTCATAGAATGAGTTTGGAAGTTTACCTTCCTCTGCAATTTTCTGGAAGAGTTTGAGCAGGATAGGTGTTAGCTCTTCTCTAAATTTTTCGTAGAATTCAGCTGTGAAGCCGTCTGGACCTGGGCTTTTGTTGGCTGGAAGATTTTTGGTTACAGTTTCCATTTCCGTGCTTGTGATGGGTCTGTTAAGATTTTCTAGTTCTTCCCTGGTCCAGTTTTGGAAAGTTGTACTTTTCTAAGAATTTGTCCATTTCTTCCACGTTGTCCATTTTATTGGCATATAATTGTTGATAGTAGTCTCTTATGATCCTTTGTATTTCTGTGTTTTCTGTTGTGATCTCTCCATTTTCATTTCTAATTTTATTGATTTGATTTTTCTCCCTTTGTTTCTTGATGAGTCTGGCTAATGGTTTGTCAATTTTATTTATCGTTTCAAAGAACCAGCTTTTGGTTTTGTTGATTTTTGCTATGGTCTCTTTTGTTTCTTTTGCATTTATTTCTGCTCTAATTTTTAAGATTTCTTTCCTTCTACTAACCCTGGGGTTCTTCATTTCTTCCTTTTCTAGTTGCTTTAGGTGTAGAGTTAGTTTATTTATTTGACTTTTTTCTTGTTTCTTGAGGTGTGCCTGTATTGCTATGAACTTTCCCCTTAGGACTGCTTTTACCGTGTCCCACAAGTTTTGGGTTGTTCTGTTTTCATTTTCATCCGTTTCTATGCAAATTTTGATTTCTTTTTTGATTTCTTCTGTGATTTGTTGGTTATTCAGCAGCGTGTTGTTCAGCCTCCATATGTTGGAATTTTTAATAGTTTTTCTCCTGTAATTGAGATCTAATCTTACTGCATTGTGGTCAGAAAAGATGCTTGGAATGATTTCTATTTTTTTGAATTTACCAATGCTAGCTTTATGGCCCAGGATGTGATCTATCCTGGAGAAGGTTCCATGTGCACTTTAGAAAAAGTTGAAATTCATTGTTTTGGGATGAATTGTCCTATAGATATCAATTAGGTCTAACTGGTCTATTGTATCATTTAAAGTTTGTGTTTCCTTGTTAAATTTCTGTTTAGTTGATCTATCCATAGGTGTGAGTGGGGTATTAAAATCTCCAACTATTATTGTGTTAGTGTTAATTTCTCCTTTCATACTTGTTAGCATTTGTCTTACATACTGTGGTGCTCCCACGTTGGGTGCATATATATTTATAATTGTTATATCGTCTTCTTGGATTGATCCTTTGATCATTATGTAGTGACCTTCTTTGTCTCTTTTCACAGCCTTTGTTTTAAAGTCTATTTTATCTGATATGAGTATCGCTACTCCCGCTTTCTTTTGGTCCCTATTTGCATGGAAAATCTTTTTCCAGCCCTTCACTTTCAGTCTGTATGTATCCCCTGTTTTGAGGTGGGTCTCTTGTAGACAACATATGTAGGGGTCTTTTTTTTGTATCCATTCAGCCAGTCTTTGTCTTTTGGTTGGAGCATTCAACCCATTTACGTTTAAGGTAATTACTGATAAGTATGATCCCATTGCCATTTACTTTATTGTTTGGGGTTTGAATTTATACACCGTTTTTGTGTTTCCTGTTTAGTATTTGTTGGAGAGCTGGTTTGGTGGTGCAGAATTCTCTCAGCTTTTGCTTGTCTGAAAAGCTTTTGATTTCTCATTCATACTTGAATGAGATCCTTGCTGGGTACAATAATCTGGGCTGTAGGTTATTTTCTTTCATCATTTTAAGTATGTCTTGCCATTCCCTCCTTGCTTGAAGAGTTTCTATTGAAAGATCAGCTGTTATCCTTATGGCAATTCCCTTGTGTGTTATTTGTTGTTTTTCCCTTGCTGCTTTTCATATTTGTTCTTTGTGTTTGATTTTTGTTAATGTGATTAATATGTGTCTTGGGGGGTTTCGCCTTGGCTTTATCCTGTTTGGGACTCTCTGGGTTTCTTGGACTTGAGTGAGTATTTCCTTCCCCATTTTAGGGAAGTTTTCAACTATTATCTCCTCAAGTATTTTCTCACGGTCTTTCTTTTTGTCTTCTTCTTCTGGGACCCCTATGATTCGAATGTTGTAGCGTTTAATATTGTCCTGGAGGTCTCTGAGATTGTGCTCATTTCTTTTAATTCGTTTTTCATTTATCCTCTCTGATTCATTTATTTCTACCATTCTATCTTCGAATTCACTAATCCTATCTTCTGCCTCTGTTATTCTACTATTTGTTGCCTCCAGAGTGTTTTTAATTTCATTTATTGCATTATTCATTATATATTGACTCTTTTTTTATTTCTTCTAGGTCCTTGTTAAACCTTTCTTGCATCTTCTCAATCCTTGTCTCCAGGCTATTTATCTGTGATTCCATTTTAATTTCAAGATTTTAGATCCATTTCACTCTCCTTACTCGGAATTCTTTATCAGGTAGATTCCCTATCTCTTCCTCTTTTGTTTGGTTTGGTGGGCATTTATCCTGTTCCTTTATCTGCTGGGTATTCCTCTGTCTCATCTTGTTTAAATTGCTGAGTTTGGGGTGTCCTTTCTGTATTCTGGCAGTTTGTGGAGTTCTTTACTGTGGCATTTCCTCGCTGTGTGTGGGTTTGTACAGGTGTCTTGTCAAGGTTTCCTGGTTAGGGAAGCTTGTGTCCGTGTTCTGGTGGGTGGAGCTGTATTTCTTCTCTCTGGAGTGCAATGAAGTGTCCAGTAATGAGTTATGAGATGTTTGTGGTTTTGGGGTGACTTTGGGCAGCCTGTATCTTGAAGCTCAGGGCTGCGTTCCTTTGTTGCTGGAGAATTTGCTTGGTATGTCTTGCCCTGGAACTTGTTGGCCCTTGTGTGGTGCTTGATTTCAGTGTCGGTATGGAGGCATTTGATGAGCTCCTGTCAATTAATGTTCCTTGGAGTCAGGAGTTCCCTGGAGTCAGGGTTTGGACTTAAGCCTCCTGCTTCCAGTTATCTGTCTTACTTTTACAGTAGTTTCAAAACTTCTCCTTCTATACAGCACCATTGATAAAACATCTACGTTAAAGAAGAAAAGTTTCTCTACTGTGAGGGCCACTCAGAAAGGTTCACAGCATTACATGGAGAAGAGAAGAGGGAGGAGGGAGTTAGAGGTGACCCAAATGAGATCAGGTGGAATCAATAGTGGAGAGAGTGGGCTGGCCAGTAGTCACTTCCTTATGTGCACTCCACAACTGGACCGCTCAGAGATGTTCACAGAGTTATACAGAGATGAGAAGAAGGAGGAAGGAGACAGAGGTGGCCAGAAGGATAAAAGGGGGGAATGAAAAGGAGGGAGACAGATCCAGCCAGTAATCAGTTCCCTAAGTGTTCTCCACCGTCTGGAATACACAGAAATTCACAGAGTTGGGTAGAGTAGAGAGGGGTTAGGGAGGAGACACAGGCGACTGGTGGAGAAAAAGGAGAGTCCAAAGGGAGAGAGAGCAGTCAAGCCAGTAATCTCGCTCCCTAGTGAAAAATGGGTACTGAAGATTGGGTTCTTAAAGGTACAAAATTGGTAACAAATACATAAAAGCAAAAATTAAAAATCTAGAGTAGAGTTTGGAATTTCAAAAATACGATGTTAAAGAAAAGAAGAAGGAAAAGAAAGAGAGAAAAAACGAACAAAGAAAAACAAACATGGTCGCAAAAATTATCAAGAAAATACAGGTACAAAATTGATAACTAATACCAAAAAGCAAAAATTAAAAATCTAGAGTAGAGTTTGGAATTTCAAAAATACAATGTTAAAAAAAAGGAAGAAGAAAACTAAAGAGAAAACAAACAAACAAAAACAAGCAATGTCGCAAAAATTATAAAGAAACTACAGGTACAAAATTGATATCAAATATCAAAAAGCATAAATTAAAAATCTAGAGTACAGTTTGGAATTTCAAAAATACAATGTTAAAGAAAAGAAGAAAAAAAACAAAACAAAAAAACAAGGTCAAAAAATTATTATATATATATATATATATATATATATATATATATATATGAAGTTTGCTGAAGAAGAAAAAAATAGGGTCTTTTTTTTGCAAAGTAATAGGTTATAAAAGTGAAAATTAAATGAACAATAGAGAACTTAAAATTAAAAAAATTAAAAAAAGTAAGAATGATCATAAAAATATATCTAGGACTTTCTCTGGTTTTGTTGTGAGTATCGTGGGTTCGGTTCATTTTTGGCTAGTTCCTTGGTCCAACTTATATTTCTCAAGATCTATAGGCGCCTTCCTATGTAGTCCTAGTAACCACAGGGTTTTAATCTATTGCCTGTAGCTTCCAAGGCGTTTCCCTCTGTTATAGCTTCTTTTGTTTGCCTGTCTCTTCAGTGTCTGGTTTACGCCCTGACACAAAGGGGACGGTGGAGGACACTTTTTTTTTTTTAGGCTCACTTGTTCAGTTGCTCTGTGGGGAGGGAGGGAGGGAGTGATGCTGCAAACAAATAACACTGGCGTGCGCTCGCAGTGCCTCAGCCACACTGGGTCTGCCCCCGCTCACGGCACGTGTAGCCTCCCTGCCCACACTGCTCGGGCTCTAGGTTGTTCCACCGGGAACAATCCGAGGCTGGCCCTGGGCTTCATGCACCTCCCAGGTCCAAGCCGCTCAGGTTCAGGCACTCGGGTAGTCCTCAGAGGCACAGACTCGGTTGGGCCTGCGTTTTGTGCTCTTCCCAGGTCCGAGCAGCTCAGGTGATGAGGTGTTTGGCGAGCGCCAATGTTGTGACTTATCGCCTCCCCGCCACTCGGTTATCTGGGTGTAAAACAGGCGCACCTTCTCAGGCAGATGTTGACCGTCCAGATCCCCAAGAAGTTTTAGTTAGCAAAGAAGGCTGCTTACAGTTTTATAGATAATGTCTCTCTGGGGCTGCGATTGCCCCCTTCTGGCTCTGGCTGCCTGTCACCGGAGGGGGAAGGTCTGCAGCCGGCTATCTCTGTTCAGTCCTTTGTTCCGTGCGCGGGCCTGGCGGTGTCTTAGGTTAGGGCTGGCTTTTTGAGTGGTAGATATCCCAGAGTCTGGTTTGCTAGCCCAAGTTATTTCGTTCAGATAGCGCTCAGGGTATTCAGGCCAGATTCTTACTCTAAGCGATGCAGCCCGCGCCGCGCCTCCCTGCCCAGCCCCTGCTTGCTAATGGTGTGAGCAGGCGTCTGCACTGCTTTGCGGCTGGGGGAGTTACCGTAGGGCTTGCAATCTGCGAGTTTTAATTGTTTATTTATTTTTATCCCCCTTATGTTGCCCTTTGTGCTTCCAAAGCTTGGCAAAGATTTGGCAGTGAAAAGCTTTCCTGGTGTTTGGAAACTTTTCTCTTTTTAAGACTATCTTCCTGGGACGGAAATCCCTCCCTCCCTCTTTTGTCTCTTTTTTTGTCTTTTATACTTTTTCCTACCTACTTTCCAAGAGTTGGGTTCTTTTCTGGGTGCCTGATGTCCTCTGGCAGCATTCATAAGTTGTATTGTGGAATTTACTCGACGTTTAAATGCTCTTTTGATGAAATTGTTTGGGGGGGAAAGAGTTCTCCCCGTCCTACTCCTCAGCAATCTTGGCTCCTCTCTTGTGGAGTTTGGAGAGAGCACGCGAGATTGCTCTCCAGGCCATGCAGGAAAAGAAGGCCCTCATCTCGCGATGTCGGGGGAGTCTCGTGGTTTTTCTGGAGCTGCGGTGCCAGTGTGGGGTTTCTCACAAGGTACGACCGGGAGCTCAGGGAGCCTCTCGTGTGGTGTCAGGGAAGTCAAGTCTCCATACGAGTGGCGAGGGGGCGCACGTCATTGCTCTCGAGTCATGGTAGTGGAATCAGGGCTCAACGCAATGAAAAAGGACGCTCGAGGTCTTTCTCGGGTTGCGGCAGGAAACCCTGGGTTCCCTCGACTTGTGCCTGTGACCTCAGGTAGCTTCTCAGGGTGCCTCTGAGAAGTCAGGGATACTATGGAGCTGGGAGAGGCCTCTCGGGACTCCACTGGGTTTGCTGCAATGGAAGAGGGCCTAATCTCGAGATCAGGAAGGAACCTTAGGGTTCCTCTCCATTTCTGACTCAGATTGCAGGGCCCCTGCAGAGTTGGGACAGGAGAGTCAGGCCTCGTCTTGTGTGGAGGAATGGAACTCCGCTTGCCTCTCGAGTTGATCAATGAGTGACAGGCCACTTGGCGAGCTGTGTGTGGAACCTGCGGTTTTTTCCAGACAATGCACGGGGGTGTCAGTGCCCCTTCGTGATGTGCTTTCATCCACAGGGTTGCCTTCGAAGTGGTGTGCGGGCATCGGGTTCTTATTAAGAGCGGACCAGGAAATCGGGGTCTTTTGGAATGCGGCACCACACACGAGGCTACGTCTCGAATTTCCTCGTGAGACGGGCCTCATGCTGAGGTGCCCCTGGAAGGTCGGGAAAGCCTTCCAGACAAAGCAGGTTAATCGACCCTACTGTCGCGATCAGGAGGGGAGAAGGGGCTCAGATGAAGTGGTGCCGGGAACCTCGGTGTTCCCCTTGAGTGAGACCGGTATGTCAGGGAACTTTTGGGGTCTCATGAAGCTTGCCAAATACAGTTTCAAACTTCAAGATGAAACGTGGGACTTCTCTTGAGACGCTGTGGCGGGCAAGGGCCTCATCTTGTGATGAAGGGGAAACCACGTGGTTTTTTTCGAGTTGAGATGGGATTGTTGACTTACGACGGGGAATTCAGGTTTCCTCTTCTGTTGGCCCAGGGAAGTCCATTCTTCCATTCGAGTTGCCAGGGAGAGCTGGGTGGGAATTGCTCTCAAGTCACGGCAGGTCAAAATAGACCTCATCTATGCTTGTGTCCAGGACCTAATGTTCCTCTCCAGGGGCGATAGGGATGACGGGGATGCATTCCAGACTCACCCAGTGAGTCAGGCCTCGGCTCGAGGGGAAGCAAAGGATTCTGATATCCTCCTGGGTCGCAATAGGTATCTCTTGGAGCCCACTGAGAGGCCTCCAGGGAGTCAAGCCTCCTGTGGAGTTGGAGAGAGGACTCCGGATTGCTCTCCAGGCCATACAGGAAAGAAGGCCCTCAGCTCGCAATGACGGGGGCGTCTTGTGGGTTTTCTCGAGTTGGAGCGCAAGTATGAGTTTTCTCACGAGGTACGACGGGGAGCTCAGGGAGCCTCTCGTGTGGTGCCAGGAAAGTCAGGTGTCTATGCGTGTGATGAGGAGGAGCCCATAAATGCTCTCGAGTCATGGTAGGGAAATCGGGACTCAAGACGCGTTGAAGAAGGAGTCTCGAGGTCTTTCTCAGGTTGCGGCAGGAAACCCTGGGTTCCCTCGACTTGTACCGGTGACCTCAGGGAGCTTCTCAGGGTGCCTCTGAGAAGTCAGGCATACTGTGGACTTGGGAGGCGCTCTCGGAACTCCACTGGGTTTGGTGCAATGGCAAAGGTTCTCATCTCGAGTTGAGGCAGGAACCTAAGGGTTCCTCTCCATTTAAAACTCCGACCACAGGGTCCCTGAAGAGTTGGGACAGGAGAGTCAGGCCTCGTCTTCTGTGGAGGAATGGAACTCCACTTGCCTCTCGAGTTGTTCACAGGATAACAGACCATTTGTCGAGCTGTGAGTGGAACCTTTGGTTTTTTCCGTAAGATGCATGAGGGGGTCAGTGCCCCTTCGTGTTGTGCCTTCATCCACAGGGTTGCCTTCAAAGAGGTGTCCGGACATCGGGTTCTTATCAATAGCAGAGCAGGAAATCGGGGTCTTTCAGAACGTGGCACCATCCATGAGGCTACGTCTCGAATTTCTTCATTAGACTGGTGTCATCCTGAGGTGCGCCATGAAGATCGGGAACCCCTTCCAGACAAAGCAGGGGAATCGACCATCTTGTCACGATCAGGAGGAGTGAAAGGGCTCAGTTGAAGTCGTGCCGGGAACCTCGGTGTTCCCCTCGAGTGGGACCGGTGTGTCGGGAAACTTTTGGGGTCACTTCAAGGGTGCCAAGTACCGTTTTGCACTTCAATACGGACTTGGGGCTTCTCTTGACACGCTGTAGAGGGCAAGGGCCTCATCTTGGGATGACGGGGGAATCACGTGGTTTTTCTCAAGGTGCGGCGGGATTCTCGAGTTACGACGGGGAATTCAGGCTTCCTCTTGTGTTGGCCCAGGGAAGTCCAATCTTCCATTCGAGTTTCGAGGAAGAGCTGGGGTTTGCTCTTGAGTCACTGCAGGGCAAAAGAGACCTCATCTAGGCTTGTGTCCAGGACCTAATATTCCTCTCCAGGGCCGACAGCGATCTCGGGGTTGCATTCCAGACGCATCCTGGGAGTCAGAGCTCGACTCGAGGGGAAGCAAAGGACCCCGCTCTCCTCTTGAGTCACCGCAGGTGTCTCTTGGAGCCCACTGAGTGGCCTAAAGGGAGTCAAGCCCCCTGTGGAGTTTGGAGAGAGGACTCAGGATTGCTCTCCAGGCCATGCAGGAAAAGAAGACCCTCATCTCGCGATGACAGGGGCGTCTTGTTGGTTTTCTCGAGCTGCGGTGCCAGTGTGCGGTTTCTGACGAGGTGCGACGGGAAGCTCAGGGAGCCTTTCGTGTGGCACCAGGGAATTCAGGTCTCCATGCGCATGGCAAGGGGGAGCGCGTCATTGCTCTCGAGATACGATACGGGAATCGGGCCTCAAGACACGTTAAAGCAGGACTCTCAAGGTCTTTCTCGGGTTGCGGCAGGAAACCCTGGGTTCCGTCGACTTCTGCCGGTGACCTTAGGGAGCTTCTCAGGGTGCCTCTGAGAAGTCAGGCATACTGTGGATTTGGGACGGGCCTCTCGGGACTCCACTGGTTTTGTGGCAATGGAAAAGGGCCTCATCTTGAGTGGAGGCAGGAACCTCAGGCTTCCTCTCCATTTCTGACTCGGTGCGCAAGGTCCCTAGAGTTGTGACAGGAGAGTCAGGCATCGTCTTGTGTGGAGGAATGGAACTCCGCTTGCTTCTCGAGTTGTTCACGAGGTGACAGACCACTTGTGGAGCTGTGTGAGGAACCTGCGGGTTTTTCTGGAAGATTCACGGGGTGTCAGTGCCCCTACGTGTTGTGCCTTCATCCACAGGCTTGCCTTCGAAGAGGTGTCCATGAGTCTGGTTTTGATCAAAAGTGGACCATGGAATCGGGGTCTTTCGGCATGTAGTATGGCCCTCGAGGCTACCTCTCGAATTTCCTCATGAGACCGGCCTCATCCTGAGGTGTGCCGGGAAGGTCGGGAATCCCTTCGAGACAAAGCAGTGGAATCGACCCTCCTATCGCGATCAGGAGAGGAGAAAGGCCTCAGATGAAGTGATGCCGGAAACTTCAGTGTCCCCTCTAGTGAGATCGGTATATAGGGGAACTTTTGGGGTCGCATCAAGGGTGCCAAGTACTGTTTTGCACTTCAAGACGGAATGTGAGACTTCTCTTGAGACGCTGTAGGGGGCAAGGGCCTCATCTTGCAATACGGGGAACCACGTGATTTTTCTCGAGTTGCGGCGGGTTTCTCAAATTACAACTGGAAATTCAGGCTTCCTCTTGTGTTGGCTCAGAAAGGCCAATCTTCCATTCGAGTTGCAAGGGAAAGCTAGGGGTTGTGCTTGAGTCACTGCAGGGCCAAAGAGACCTCATCTAGGCTTTTGTCCAGGACCTAAGGTTCCTCTCCAGGGGCGACAGGAATCCAGGGTTGCATTCCAGACTCACCCTCGTAGTCAGGCCTCATCTCGAGGGGAAGCAAAGGACACCGCTCTCCTCCTGAGTATCGACGGGTATCTCTTGGAGCCCACTGAGTGACCTAAAGGGAGTCAAGCCTCCTTTGGAGTTTGGAGAGAGGATTCGGGATGGCTCTTCAGGTCATGCAGGAAAGGCCCTCATTTCACCATGACAGGGGCGTCTCGTGGGTTTTCTCGAGCTGCGGCGCCAGTGTGGGTTTTCTCACGAGGTACGATGGGGAGCTCAGGGAGCCTCTCATGTGGTGCCGGGGAAGTCAGATCTTCATGCGCGTGGCGAGGGGGAGCGCGTCATTTTTCTCCAGTCATGGTAGGGGAATCGGGCCTCAAGACGCGTGAAGAAGGACTCGCGAGGTTTTTCTCAGGTTACGGCAGGAAACCCTGGGTTCCGTCGACTTATGCCCGTGACCTCAGGGAGCTTCTCAGGGTGCCTCTGAGAAGTCAGGGATACTGTGCAGTTGGGAGGGGCCGCTCCGAACTCCACTGGGTTTGGTGCAGTAGAAGAGGGCCTTATCTCGAGTTGAGGCAGGAACCTCATGGTTCCTCTCCATTTCTGAATCGGATCTCAGTGTCCATGCAGAGTTGGGACAGGAGAGTCAGGCCTCGTCTTGTGTGGAGGAATTTAACTCCTCTTGCCTCTCGAGTTGTTCACGGGGTGACAGGCCACTTGTCGATCTGTATGTGGAACTTGCGGGCTTTTCCAACGATGCAGGAGGGTGTCAGACCCCTTCGTTTTGTGCCTTCGTCCACAGGATTGCCTTCGAAGAGGTGTCCTAGCATTGGGTTCTTATCAAGAGCAGACAGGGAAATCGGGGTCTTTCGGCGTGTGGCACCAACCACAAGGCTACGTCTCGAATTTCCTCGTGAGACCGGCCTCATCCTGAGGTGCGCCGGGAAGGTCCGGAACCCCTTCCAGACAAAGCAGGGTAATCGACCCTCCCGTCGCGATCAGGAGGGGATAAGGGGCTCAGAACAAGCGGTGCACCGAACCTTGGTGTTCCCCTCGAGTGAGACCAGGGTGTCAGGGAACTTTTGTGCTAACATCAAGGTTGCCAATTATCGTTTTAAACTTCAAGATGGAACGTAGGGCTTCTACTGAGACGCTGTAGCTGGCAAGGGCCTCATCTTGCGATGACGGGGGAACCACGTGGTTTTCCTCGAGTTGCAGTGGGATTTTCGAATTACGACGGGGAATTCAGGTTTCCTCTTGTGTTGTCCCAGGGAAGTCCATTCTTCCATTCGAGGTGCGAGGGAGAGCAGGGGATTGCTCTCGAGTCACTTCAGGGCAAATGAGACCTCATCTATGCTTGTGTCTAGGACCTAATGTTCCTCTCCAGGGGCGACAGGGATCTCGGGGTTGCATTCCAGACTCACCTGAGGAGTTAGGCCTGGTATATAGGGGAAGCAAAGAATTCCGCTCTCCTCTCGAGTCCCAACGGGTATCTCTTGGAGCCCACAGAGTGGCCTAAAGGGAGTCAGGCCTCCTGTGGAGTTTGAAGAGAGGCCTCGAGATTGCTCTCCAGGCCATGCAGGAAGAGAAGGCCTTCATCTCGCGATGACGGAGGTGTCTCGTGTGTTTCCTCGAGCTGGGGAGCCAGTGTGGGATTTCTCACGAGGTATGACGGGGAGGTCAGGGAGCCTCTCGTGTGGCGCCAGGGAAGTCAAGTCTCCATGCGAGTGGCGAGGGGGAATGCGTCATTGCTCTCGAGTCATGGTAGGGGAATCGGGATTCAAGATGCATTGAAGGAGGATTTTCGAGGTCTTTCTCGGGTTGCGTCAGGAAACCCTGTGTTCCCTCGACTTGTGCCAGTGACCTCAGGGAGCTTCTAAGGGTGCCTCTGAGAAGTCGCGATACTGTGGATTTGGGAGGGGCCTCTCGGGCCTCCACTGTTTTTGGTGTAATGGAAGAGGGCCTCATCTCGAGTGGAGTCAGGAACCTCAGGGTTCCTCTCCATTTCGGACTCCGATCGCAGGGTCCCTTCAGAGTTGGGACCGGAGAGTCAGGCCTCGTCTTGAGTGGAGGAATGGAACTCTGCTTGCCTCTCGAGTTGTTCATGGGATGACAGGCCTCTTGTCGAGCTGTGTGTGGAACCTGCGGCTTTTACCGAATGATGCACGGGAGTGTCAGTGACCCTTCATTTTGTGCCTTCGTCCACAGGGTTGCCTTCGAAGAGGTGTCCGGGCATCGGGTTCTTCTCAAGAGTGGGCCGGGAAATCGGGGTATTTCGGCATGTGACACCACCCACGACGCTATGTCTCGAATTTACTCGTGAGACCGGCCTCATCCTTAGGTGCGCCGGGAATGTGGGAAACCCCTTCCAAACAAAGCAGGGGAATAGACCCTCCTGTCTCGAACAGGAGAGGAGAAGGTGCTCAGATGAAGTGGTGCGGGAACCTCGGTGTTCCTGTCGAGTGAGACCGGCGTGTCCGGGAACATTTGGTGTCGCATCAAGGGTGCAAAGTACCGTTTCGCACTTCAAGACGGAACGTGGTTCTTTTCTTGAGACGCCATAGCAGCAAGGGCCTCATCTTGGGATGACGTTGGAAACACGTGGTTTTTCTCGAGTTGCGGCGGGATTCTCGAGTTACGAAGGGGATTTCTGGCTTCCTCTTGTGTTGGCCCAGGGAAGCCCAATCTTCCATTCGAGTTGCGAGGGAGAGCTGGGGGTTGCGCTCGAGTCACTGCAGGGCAAAAGAAACCTCATCCAGGCTTGTGTCTAGGACCTAATGTTCCTCTCAAGGGATGACTGGGATCTTGGGGTTGCATTCTAGACTCACCCAGGAGTCAGGCGTCCTCTCGAGGGGAAACAAAGGACTTCTCTCTCTTCTCGAGTCGCGACGGGTATTTCTTGGAGCCCACTGAGTGGACTAAAGGGAATCAAGCCTCCTCTGGAGTTTGGAGAGAGGACTCGGGATTGCACTCCAGGACATGCAGGAAAAGAAGGCCCTCATCTCACGATGACGGGGGGGGTCTCGGTGGTTTTACCGAGCTGCAGCGCCTGTGTTGGTTTCTCAGGAGGTACGACGGGGAGCTCAGGGAGCCTCTTGTGTGGCGCCAGGGAAGTTAGGTCTCGATGCGTGTGGCGAGGGGGAGCGCGTCATTGCTCTCGAGTCATGGTAGGGGAATCAGGCCTCTAGACGCGTTGAAGGACTCTCAAGATCTCTCTCGGGTCTTGGCAAGAATACCTGGGTTCCCTCGACTTGTGCCGGTGACCTCAGGGAGATTCTCTGGGTGCCTCTGAGAAGTCAGGGATACTGTGGAGTTGGGAAAGACCTCTCGGGACTCCACTGGGTTTGGTGAAATGGAAGGGGGCCTCATCTCGAGGGGAGGCAGGAACCTCAGGGTTCCTCTCCATTTCTGATTCCGATCGCAGCCCCCTGCATAGTTGGGAGAGGTGAGTCAGGCCTTGTCTTGTGTGCAGGAATGGACCTCCGCTTGCCTCTCGAGTTGTTCACTGGGTGACAGGCACTTGTTGAGCTGTATGAGTAACCTGCGGTCTTTTCCGGACGATGCACGGGGGTGTCAGTGCCCCTTCGTGTTGTGCCTTCATCCACACTATCTTCGAATAGGTGTCTGGGCATCGCGTTCTTATCAAGAGCGGATCGGGAAATCGCGGTCTTTCGGCATGTGGCACCACCATCGAGGCTATGTCTCGAATTTCCTCGTGAGACAGCCTCATCTGAGGTGCGTGGAGAAGGTCGGGAACCCCTTGCAGACAAAGCAGGGGAATTGACCCTCCTTTCGCGATCAGGAGGGGAGAAGGGGCTCAGATGAAGTGGTGCCAGGAACCTCGGTGTTCCCCTCGAGTGCGACCCGTATGTCGGGGAGCTTTTGGGGTAGCATTAAGGGTGCCAAATATCATTTCGCACTTGAAGACAGAACGTGGGACTACTCTTGAGACGCTGGAGCGGGCAAGGGCCTCATCTTGCAATGACGGGGGAACCACGTGGTTTTTCTCAAGTTGAGGCGGAATTCTCGAATTACTACTGGGAATTCAGGCTTCCTCTTGTGTTGGCCCAGGGAGGTCCAATCTTCCATTCGGGTTGCGAGGGAAAGCTGGGGAGTGCTCTCGAGTTACTGCAGGGCAAAAGTGACCTCATCTAGCCTTGTGTTCAGGACCCAATGATCCTCTCCAAGGGCGACAGGGATCTCGGGTTTGCATTACAGACTCACCCGGGGAGTTAGGCCTCGTCTCGAGGGGAAGCAAAGGACTTGGCTATCCTCTCGAGTTGCGACGCGTATCTCTTGGAGCCCACTGAGTGGTCTAAAGGGAGTCAACCCTCCTCTTCAGTTTGGAGAGAGGACTCGGGATTGCTCTCCAGGCCATGCAGGAAAAGAAGGCCCACATCTCGAGATGACGGGGGCGTCTCGTGGGTTTTCTCGAGCTGCGGCACCAGTGTGGGGTTTCTCACGAGGTACGACGGGGAGCTCAGGGAGCCTCTCGTGTGGCGCCAGGGAAGTCAAGTCTCCATGCGAGTGGCGAGGGGGAATGCGTCATTGCTCTCGAGTCATGGTAGGGGAATCGGGATTCAAGATGCATTGAAGGAGGATTTTCGAGGTCTTTCTCGGGTTGCGTCAGGAAACCCTGTGTTCCCTCGACTTGTGCCAGTGACCTCAGGGAGCTTCTAAGGGTGCCTCTGAGAAGTCGCGATACTGTGGATTTGGGAGGGGCCTCTCGGGCCTCCACTGTTTTTGGTGTAATGGAAGAGGGCCTCATCTCGAGTGGAGTCAGGAACCTCAGGGTTCCTCTCCATTTCGGACTCCGATCGCAGGGTCCCTTCAGAGTTGGGACCGGAGAGTCAGGCCTCGTCTTGAGTGGAGGAATGGAACTCTGCTTGCCTCTCGAGTTGTTCATGGGATGACAGGCCTCTTGTCGAGCTGTGTGTGGAACCTGCGGCTTTTACCGAATGATGCACGGGAGTGTCAGTGACCCTTCATTTTGTGCCTTCGTCCACAGGGTTGCCTTCGAAGAGGTGTCCGGGCATCGGGTTCTTCTCAAGAGTGGGCCGGGAAATCGGGGTATTTCGGCATGTGACACCACCCACGACGCTATGTCTCGAATTTACTCGTGAGACCGGCCTCATCCTTAGGTGCGCCGGGAATGTGGGAAACCCCTTCCAAACAAAGCAGGGGAATAGACCCTCCTGTCTCGAACAGGAGAGGAGAAGGTGCTCAGATGAAGTGGTGCGGGAACCTCGGTGTTCCTGTCGAGTGAGACCGGCGTGTCCGGGAACATTTGGTGTCGCATCAAGGGTGCAAAGTACCGTTTCGCACTTCAAGACGGAACGTGGTTCTTTTCTTGAGACGCCATAGCAGCAAGGGCCTCATCTTGGGATGACGTTGGAAACACGTGGTTTTTCTCGAGTTGCGGCGGGATTCTCGAGTTACGAAGGGGATTTCTGGCTTCCTCTTGTGTTGGCCCAGGGAAGCCCAATCTTCCATTCGAGTTGCGAGGGAGAGCTGGGGGTTGCGCTCGAGTCACTGCAGGGCAAAAGAAACCTCATCCAGGCTTGTGTCTAGGACCTAATGTTCCTCTCAAGGGATGACTGGGATCTTGGGGTTGCATTCTAGACTCACCCAGGAGTCAGGCGTCCTCTCGAGGGGAAACAAAGGACTTCTCTCTCTTCTCGAGTCGCGACGGGTATTTCTTGGAGCCCACTGAGTGGACTAAAGGGAATCAAGCCTCCTCTGGAGTTTGGAGAGAGGACTCGGGATTGCACTCCAGGACATGCAGGAAAAGAAGGCCCTCATCTCACGATGACGGGGGGGGTCTCGGTGGTTTTACCGAGCTGCAGCGCCTGTGTTGGTTTCTCAGGAGGTACGACGGGGAGCTCAGGGAGCCTCTTGTGTGGCGCCAGGGAAGTTAGGTCTCGATGCGTGTGGCGAGGGGGAGCGCGTCATTGCTCTCGAGTCATGGTAGGGGAATCAGGCCTCTAGACGCGTTGAAGGACTCTCAAGATCTCTCTCGGGTCTTGGCAAGAATACCTGGGTTCCCTCGACTTGTGCCGGTGACCTCAGGGAGATTCTCTGGGTGCCTCTGAGAAGTCAGGGATACTGTGGAGTTGGGAAAGACCTCTCGGGACTCCACTGGGTTTGGTGAAATGGAAGGGGGCCTCATCTCGAGGGGAGGCAGGAACCTCAGGGTTCCTCTCCATTTCTGATTCCGATCGCAGCCCCCTGCATAGTTGGGAGAGGTGAGTCAGGCCTTGTCTTGTGTGCAGGAATGGACCTCCGCTTGCCTCTCGAGTTGTTCACTGGGTGACACGCACTTGTTGAGCTGTATGAGTAACCTGCGGTCTTTTCCGGACGATGCACGGGGGTGTCAGTGCCCCTTCGTGTTGTGCCTTCATCCACACTATCTTCGAATAGGTGTCTGGGCATCGCGTTCTTATCAAGAGCGGATCGGGAAATCGCGGTCTTTCGGCATGTGGCACCACCATCGAGGCTATGTCTCGAATTTCCTCGTGAGACAGCCTCATCTGAGGTGCGTGGAGAAGGTCGGGAACCCCTTGCAGACAAAGCAGGGGAATTGACCCTCCTTTCGCGATCAGGAGGGGAGAAGGGGCTCAGATGAAGTGGTGCCAGGAACCTCGGTGTTCCCCTCGAGTGCGACCCGTATGTCGGGGAACTTTTGGGGTAGCATTAAGGGTGCCAAATATCATTTCGCACTTGAAGACAGAACGTGGGACTACTCTTGAGACGCTGGAGCGGGCAAGGGCCTCATCTTGCAATGACGGGGGAACCACGTGGTTTTTCTCAAGTTGAGGCGGAATTCTCGAATTACTACTGGGAATTCAGGCTTCCTCTTGTGTTGGCCCAGGGAGGTCCAATCTTCCATTCGGGTTGCGAGGGAAAGCTGGGGAGTGCTCTCGAGTTACTGCAGGGCAAAAGTGACCTCATCTAGCCTTGTGTTCAGGACCCAGTGATCCTCTCCAAGGGCGACAGGGATCTCGGGTTTGCATTACAGACTCACCCGGGGAGTTAGGCCTCGTCTCGAGGGGAAGCAAAGGACTTGGCTATCCTCTCGTGTTGCGACGCGTATCTCTTGGAGCCCACTGAGTGGTCTAAAGGGAGTCAACCCTCCTCTTCAGTTTGGAGAGAGGACTCGGGATTGCTCTCCAGGCCATGCAGGAAAAGAAGGCCCACATCTCAAGATGACGGGGGCGTCTCGTGGGTTTTCTCGAGCTGCGGCACCAGTGTGGGGTTTCTCACGAGGTACGACGGGGAGTTCAGGTAGCCTCTCGTGTGGCAACAGGGAAGTCAGGTCTCCATGGGCGGGGCAAGAGGGAGCGCGTCATTGCTCTCAAGTCAGGGTAGGGGAATCGGGCCTCATGACGGGTTGAAAAAGAACTCTCGATGTCTTTCTCGGGTTGCGTCAGGAAACCCTGGGTTCCCTTGACTTGTGCCGGTGACCTCAGGGAGCGTCTCAGGGTGCCTCTGAGAAGTCAGGGATACTGTGGATTTGGGAGAGGCCTCTCGGGACTCCTTTGGGTTTGGTGCAATGGAAGTGGGCCTCATCTCGAGTTGAGGCAGGAACCTCAGGGTTCTGCTCCTGACTTCCTGGAGGCCGGATCTGACTCAGATCGCAGGGTCCCTGTTGAGTTTGCTCAGGAGTGTCAGGTCTCGTGTTCTGCGGAGGAATGGAACTCCGCTTACATCTCAAGTTGTTCAAGGATAACACCACTTTTCGTGATGTGTGTGGAACCTGCGGGTTTTTCGGAGATGCACGGGGGCGTCAGTGCTCCTTCCTGTTGTGCCTTCATCCACAAGGTTGCCTTCGAAGAGGTGTCCGGGTATCGTGTTCTCCTCAAGTGCGGACCGGGAAATTGGGGTCTTTCAGCATGTTGCACCACCCACTAGGCTACGTCTCGAATTTTCTCGTGAGACCGGCCTCATCCTGAGGCGCGCAGGAAAGTCCGGGAACCCTTTCCAAACAAAGCAGGGGAATCGACCCTACTTTCGGGATCAGGAGGAGAGAAAGGGCTCAGATGAAGTAGTGCCGGGAACCTCGGTGCTCTCCTTGAGTGAAAGTCGGGTAACTTTTCTGGTTGCATCAAGGGTGCCAAGTACCGTTTCGCACTTCAAGACGGAACCTGGGACTTCTCTTGAGATGCTGTAGTGGGCAAGGGCCTCATCTAGCACTGACGGGGGACCCACGTGTTTTTTCTCGAGTTGCGGCAGGATTCTTGAGTTACGATGGGGAATACAGGTTTCCTCTTGTGTTGGCCCAGGGAAGTCCAATTTTCCATTCGAGTTGCAAGTGAGAGCTGGAGATTGCTCTCGAGTCACTGCAGGGCAAAATAGAGCTCATCTAGGTTTGTGTCCAGGACCGAGTTTTTCTCTCCAGGGGCAACAGGGATCTCGGGGTTGCATTCCAGACTCACCCGGGGAGTCAGGCCTCGTCTCGAAGGGAATGAATGGACTCCGCTCTCCTCTCGAGTCGCGACGGGTATCCCTTGGAGCCCAAGAGTGGCCTAAATGCAGTTAAGCCTCCTGTGGAGTTTGGAGAGAGGACTCGGGATTGCTCTCTAGGCCATGCAGGAAAAGAAGGCCCTCATCTCGCGATGACGGGGGCGTCTCGTGGGTTTTCTCAAGGTGCAGTGCCTGGTTAGGGTTTCTCACGAGATAGGACGGGGAGCTCAGGGAGACTCCTGTGGTGCCACGGAAGTCAGGTCTCCATGGACGTGGCGTGGGGGAGCGCCTCATTGCTCTCGAGTCATGGTAGGGGAATCAAGCCTCAGGACGCTTCGAAGAAGAACTCTCGAGGTCTTTCTCGGGGTGTGGCAGGAAACCCTGGGTTCCCTCGACTTGTGCCCATGACCTCAGGGAGCTTAGCGGGGTTCCTCTGAGAAGTCAGGGATACTGTGGAGTTGAGAGGGGCTTCTCGGGACATCACAGGGACTGGTGCAATTGAAGAGGACCTAATCTCGGATTGAGGCAGTAACGTCAGGGTTCCTCTCCATTTCTGACTCGGATAGCAGGGTCCCTGCAGAGTTGGGACAGGAGAGTCAGACCTCGTCTTGTGTGGAGTAATGGAACTCCGCTTGCCTCTCGAGTTGTTCACGGGATGACAGGCCACCTGTCGAGTTGTATGTGGAACCTGCGGTTTTGGGGGACGATGCACAGGGGTGTCAGTGCCCCTTCGTGTTATGCCTTCATCCACAGGGTTACCTTCGAAGAGGTGACCGGGCATCGGGATCTTATCAATAGCGGACCAGGAAATCGGGGTCTTTCGGCATGTGGCACAACCCACGAGGCTACGTCTCGACTTCCCTCGTGAGACTGGCCTCATCCTGAGGTTCGCCGGGAAGTCTGGGAACCCCTTCCAGACAAAGCAGGGGAATCGACCCTCCTGTCGCCATCAGGAGGGGAGAAGAGGCTCAGCTGAAGCGGTGCTGGGAACCTCCATGTTCTCCTCGAGTGAGACCGGGGTGTCAGGGAAATTTGGGGGTCGCATCAAGGGTGCCAAGTACCGTTTCACACTTCAAGACGGAACATGGGACTTCCCTGGAGACGCTATAGCTGACAGGGGCCTCATATTTCGATGACGGAGGAGCCACGTTGTTTTTCTCCAGTGGCCGCGGGATTCTCGAATTACAATGGGGAATACAGGCTTCCTCTTGTGTTGGCCCAGGGAAGTCCAATCATCCATTCGAGTTGCGAGGGAGAGCTGGGGATTGCACTTGAGTCAATGCAGGACAAAAAAGACCTCATTTAGGCTTGTGTCCAGGACCGAGTTTTCCTCTACAGGGGCGACACGGATCTCGGGATCCGATTCCAGACTCACCCAAGTAGTCAGGCCTCGGCTCGAGGGGAAGCAACGGACTCTGCTCTCCTCTAGAGTAGCGACGTGTATCTCTTGGAGGCTACTGAGTGGCCTAAAGGGAGTCAGGCCTCCAGTGGAGTTTGGAGAGTGGACTCGGGATTGCTCTCTAGGTCATGTAGGAAAAGAAGGCCCTCATCTTACGATGATGGGGGCGTCTCGTGAGTTTTCTCGAGCGGCGGTGCCAGTGTGGGGTTTTCATGAGGTAGGACGGGGAGCGCAGGGAGCCTCTCATGTGGCGCCAGGGAAGTTAGGTTTCAATGGGCGTGGCGAGGGGAATGCGTCATTGCTCTCCAGTCATGGTAGGGTATCGGGCCTCAAGACGCGGTAAAGAAGGACTCTCAAGGTCTTTCTCAGAATGCAGCAGGAAACCCTGGGTTCACTCGACTTGTGCCAGTGACCGCAGAGAGCTTCTGAGGGTGCCTCTGAGAATCAGGGATACTGTGGAGTTTTAGGGGCCTCTCGGGACTCCACTGGGTATGGCGCAATGGAAGAGGGCCTCATTTCGAGTTGATGCAGGAACGTCAGGTTTCATCTACATTTCTGACTCCGATCACACGGTCCCTGCAGAGTTGGGAAAGGAGAGTCAGGCCTTCTCTTGTGTGGAGGAACGGAACTCCGCATGCCTCTCTAGTTCTTCAAGGGATGACAGGACACTTGTCGATCTGTGTTTGGAATCTGCGTGTTTTTCCGTACTATGCATGGGGATGTCAGTACCCCTTCGTGTTGTGCATTCATCCACAGGTTTGCTTTTGAAGAGGTGTCCTGGCATCGGGTTCCTATTAAGAGCGGACTGGGAAATCGGGGTCTTTCCGCATGTGGCACCACCCACCAGGCTACGTCTCGAATTTCCTAGTGAGACCGGCCTCATCCTGAGGTGCGCCGGGAAGGTCGGAACCCCTTGCAGACAAAGCAGGGGAATCGACCCTCCTGTCTCGATCAGGAGGGGAGAAGGGGCACAGATGAGGTGATGCCGGGAACCTCGGTGTTCCCCTCCAGTGAGACCAGTGTGTTGGGGAACTTTTGGGGTCGCATCAAAGGTGCCAAGTACCGTATCGCACTTCAAGATGGAACGTAAGACTTCTTTTGAGACGCTGTAGCGGCAATGGCCGCATCTTGCGATGAAGAGGGAACGACGTGGTTTTTCTCGAGTTGTGGCGGGATTCTTGAGTTACAACGGGAAATTCAGGCTTCCTCTTCTGTTGGCCCAGGGAAGTCCAGTCTTCCATTCGAGTTGCGAGGGAGAGTTGGGGATTGCTCTCGAGTCACTGCAGGAAAAAAGAGACCTCATCTAGGCTTGTGTCCAGGACCTAATGTTTCTCTCCAGGGGCGACAGGGATCTCCGGTTCACATATCGGACACACCCGAGGAGTCAGGCCTCGCCTCGAGGGGAAGGAAAAGACTCCGCTCTCCTCTCGAGTCGCGACGGGTGTGTCTTGGAGTCCACTGAGTGACCAAAAGGGAGTCAAGCCTACTGTGGAGTTTGGAGAGAGGACTCGGGATTGCTCTCCAGGCCATGCTAGAAAAGAAGGCCGTCATGTCGCGAAAATGGGGGCGTCTCGTGGGTTTTCTCGAGCTGCGGCGCCAGTGTGGGGTTTCTCACGAGGCACGACGAGGATCTCAGGGAGCCTCTCGTGCGGCGCCAAGGAAGTCAGGACTCCATGCGCGTGGCGAGGGGGAACGCGTCCTGGCACTCCAGTCACGGGAGGGGACTAGGGCCTCGAGACGCGTTGAAGAAGGACTCTCGAGGTCTTTCTCGGGGGGCGGCGGGAAACCCTCGTGTCCCTCGCCTTCTGCCGGGGACCTTAGGGAACTTCCCAGGGTGCCTCTGAGAGGCGAGGGATCCTGTGGAGGTGGCGGGGCCCCTCGGGACTCCGCTGGGTCTGGCGCAACGGAAGAGGGCCTCACCTCGAGGGGAGGCAGGAACCTCAGCCCTCCTCTCCGTTTCGGACTCCGACCGCAGGGTCCCTGCAGAGTTGGGACAGGAGAGTCAGGCCTCGTCTTGTCTGAGGAAGGGAACCACGCTGGCCTCTCGAGTTGCTCAGGGGGTCTCAGGCCCCTCGTCGAGCTGTGTGTGGAACCCGCGGGTCTTTGCGGACGATGCACGGGGGTGGCAGTGCCCCTTCGTGTTGTGCCTTCACCCACAGGGTTGCCTTCGAAGAGGGGTCCGGGCCTCGGGTCCTTCTCAGGGGCGGACCGGGGAATCGGGGGCGTTCGGCATGTGGCCCCACCCACGTGGCTCGTCTCGAATTTCCTCGTGAGACCGGCCTCATCCTGAGGTGCGCCGGGAAGGCCGGGAACCCCTTCCAGACCACGCAGGGGAATCGCCTCTCCTGTCGCGATCAGGAGGGGAGAAGGGGCTCAGAGGAAGCGGTGCCGGGACCCTCGGTGTTCCCCTCGAGGGAACCCGGCGTGTCGGGGGACTTTTGGGGGTCGCAGGAAGGCTGTCAGGGACCGTTTCGCCCTTCAGGGCGGAACAGGGGACTTCCCTTGAGACGCCGTGGCGGGCAAGGGCCTCATCTTGCCAAGAGGTGGGAACCACGTGGTTTTTCTCGAGTAGCGGCGGGATTCTCGAGTTACGGCGGGGATCTCAGCCTTCCCCTTGGGTTGGCCCTGGGAAGCCCAATCTGCCCCTCGGTTTGCGAGGGAAAGCTGGGGGTTGCGCTCGAGTCACTGCAGGGCCGAAGAGACCTCACCTAGGCGTGTGTCCGGGACCTAATATTCCTCTCCAGGGAAGGCAGGGATCTCGGGGTTGCATTGCAGGCTCCCCCGGGGAGTCAGGCCTCGTCTCGAGGGGAAGCCAAGGACTCTGCTCTCCTCTCGAGTCACGACGCGCCTCTCTTGGAGCCCCCTGAGCGGCCTCAAGGGAGTCCAGCCTCCTCTTCCGTTTGCAGAGAGGACCCGGGATGGCCCTCCAGGCCATGCAGGAAGAGAAGGCCCTCAGCTCGCGAGGACGGGGGCGTCTCAGGGGTTTCCTCGAGCTGCGGCGCCCGTGGGGGTTTTCTCCCGAGGCACGACGAGGATCTCAGGGAGCCTCTCGTGCGGCGCCAGGGAAGTCAGGTCTCCATGCGCGTGGCGAGGGGGAGCGCGTCCTGGCTCTCGAGTCACGGGAGGGGACTAGGGCCTCGAGACGCGTTGAAGAAGGACTCTCGAGGTCTTTCTCGGGGAGCGGCGGGAAACCCTCGTGTCCCTCGCCTTCTGCCGGGGACCTTAGGGAACTTCCCAGGGTGCCTCTGAGAGGCGAGGGATCCTGTGGAGGTGGCGGGGCGCCTCGGGACTCCGCTGGGTCTGGCGCAACGGAAGAGGGCCTCACCTCGAGGGGAGGCAGGAACCTCAGGCTTCCTCTCCGTTTCGGACTACGACCGCAGGGTCCCTGTAGAGTTGGGACAGGAGAGTCAGGCCTCGTCTTGTCTGAGGAAGGGAACCCCGCTGGCCTCTCGAGGTGCTCAGGGGGTCTCAGGCCCCTCGTCGAGCTGTGTGTGGAACCCGCGGGTCTTTGCGGACGCTGCACGGGGGTGGCAGTGCCCCTTCGTGTTGTGCCTTCACCCACAGGGTTGCCTTCGAAGAGGGGTCCGGGCCTCGGGTCCTTCTCCAGGGCGGACCGGGGAATCGGGGGCGTTCGGCATGTGGCCCCACCCACGTGGCTCGTCTCGAATTTCCTCGTGAGACCGGCCTCATCCTGAGGTGCGCCGGGAAGGCCGGGAACCCCTTCCAGACCACGCAGGGGAATCGCCTCTCCTGTCGCGATCAGGAGGGGAGAAGGGGCTCAGAGGAAGCGGTGCCGGGACCCTCGGTGTTCCCCTCGAGGGAACCCGGCGTGTCGGGGGACTTTTGGGGGTCGCAGGAAGGCTGTCAGGGACCGTTTCGCCCTTCAGGGCGGAACAGGGGACTTCCCATGAGACGCCGTGGCGGGCAAGGGCCTCATCTTGCCAAGAGGTGGGAACCACGTGGTTTTTCTCGAGTTGCGGCGGGATTCTCGAGTTACGGCGGGGATCTCAGCCTTCCCCTTGGGTTGGCCCTGGGAAGCCCAATCTTCCCCTCGGGTTGCGAGGGAAAGCTGGGGGTTGCGCTCGAGTCACCGCAGGGCCGAAGAGACCTCACCTAGGCGTGTGTCCGGGACCTCATATTCCTCTCCAGGGAAGGCAGGGATCTCGGGGTTGCATTCCAGGCTCCCCCGGGGAGTCAGGCCTCGTCTTGAGGGGAAGCCAAGGACTCCGCTCTCCTCTCGAGTCGCAACGCGGGTCTCTTGGAGCCCCCTGAGCGGCCTCAAGGGAGTCCAGCCTCCTCTTCCGTTTGGAGAGAGGACCCGGGATTGCTCTCCAGGCCATGCAGGAAAAGAAGGCCCTCAGCTCGCGAGGACGGGGGCGTCTCAGGGGTTTCGTCGAGCTGCGGCGCCCGTGGGGGTTTTCTCCCAAGGCACGACGAGGATCTCAGGGAGCCTCTCGTGCGGCGCCAAGGAAATCAGGACTCCATGCGCGTGGCGAGGGGGAACGCGTCCTGGCTCTCCAGTCACGGGAGGGGACTAGGGCCTTGAGACGCATTGAAGAAGGTCTCTCGAGGTCTTTCTCGGGGGGCGGCGGGAAACCCTCGTGTCCCTCGCCTTCTGCCGGGGACCTTAGGGAACTTCCCAGGGTGCCTCTGAGAGGCGAGGGATCCTGTGGAGGTGGCGGGGCCCCTCGGGACTCCGCTGGGTCTGGCGCAACGGAAGAGGGCCTCACCTCGAGGGGAGGCAGGAACCTCAGGCTTCCTCTCCGTTTCGGACTCCGACCGCAGGGTCCCTGCAGAGTTGGGACAGGAGAGTCAGGCCTCGTCTTGTCTGAGGAAGGGAACCACGCTGGCCTCTCGAGGTGCTCAGGGGGTCTCAGGCCCCTCGTCTAGCTGTGTGTGAAACCCGCGGGTCTTTGCGGACGCTGCACGGGGGTGGCAGTGCCCCTTCGTGTTGTGCCTTCACCCACAGGGTTGCCTTCGAAGAGGGGTCCGGGCCTCGGGTCCTTCTCAAGGGCGGACCGGGGAATCAGGGGCGTTCGGCATGTGGCCCCACCCACGTGGCTCGTCTCGAATTTCCTCGTGAGACCGGCCTCATCCTGAGGTGCGCCGGGAAGGCCGGGAACCCCTTCCAGACCACGCAGGGGAATCGCCTCTCCTGTCGCGATCAGGAGGGGAGAAGGGGCTCAGAGGAAGCGGTGCCGGGACCTTCGGTGTTCCCCTCGAGGGAACCCGGCGTGTCGGGGGACTTTTGGGGGTCGCAGGAAGGCTGTCAGGGACCGTTTCGCCCTTCAGGGCGGAACAGGGGACTTCCCTTGAGACGCCGTGGCGGGCAAGGGCCTCATCTTGCCAAGAGGTGGGAACCACGTGGTTTTTCTCGTGTAGCGGCGGGATTCTCGAGTTACGGCGGGGATCTCAGCCTTCCCCTTGGGTTGGCCCTGGATAGCCCAATCTGCCCCTCGGTTTGCGAGGGAAAGCTGGGGGTTGCGCTCGAGTCACTGCAGGGCCGAAGAGACCTCACCTAGGCGTGTGTCCGGGACCTAATATTCCTCTCCAGGGAAGGCAGGGATCTCGGGGTTGCATTCCAGGCTCCCCCGGGGAGTCAGGCCTCGTCTCGAGGGGAAGCCAAGGACTCCGCTCTCCTCTCGAGTCGCGACGCGGGTCTCTTGGAGCCCCCTGAGCGGCCTCAAGGGAGTCCAGCCTCCTCTTCCGTTTGGAGAGAGGACCCGGGATTGCTCTCCAGGCCATGCAGGAAAAGAAGGCCCTCAGCTCGCGAGGACGGGGGCGTCTCAGGGGTCTCCTCGAGCTGCGGCGCCCGTGGGGGTTTTCTCCCGAGGCACGACGAGGATCTCAGGGAGCCTCTCGTGCGGCGCCAGGGAAGTCAGGTCTCCATGCGCGTGGCGAGGGGGAGCGCGTCCTGGCTCTCGAGTCACGGGAGGGGACTAGGGCCTCGAGACGCGTTGAAGAAGGACTCTCGAGGTCTTTCTCGGGGGGCGGCGGGAAACCCTCGTGTCCCTCGCCTTCTGCCGGGGACCTTAGGGAACTTCCCAGGGTGCCTCTGAGAGGTGAGGGATCCTGTGGAGGTGGCGGGGCCCCTCGGGACTCCGCTGGGTCTGGCGCAACGGAAGAGGGCCTCACCTCGAGGGGAGGCAGGAACCTCAGGCTTCCTCTCCGTTTCGGACTCCGACCGCAGGGTCCCTGCAGAGTTGGGACAGGAGAGTCAGGCCTCGTCTTGTCTGAGGAAGGGAACCCCGCTGGCCTCTCGAGTTGCTCAGGGGGTCTCAGGCCCCTCGTCGAGCTGTGTGTGGAACCCGCGGGTCTTTGCGGACGATGCACGGGGGTGGCAGTGCCCCTTCGTGTTGTGCCTTCACCCACAGGGTTGCCTTCGAAGAGGGGTCCGGGCCTCGGGTCCTTCTCAAGGGCGGACCGGGGAATCGGGGGCGTTCGGCATGTGGCCCCACCCACGTGGCTCGTCTCGAATTTCCTCGTGAGACCGGCCTCATCCTGAGGTGCGCCGGGAGGGCCGGGAACCCCTTCCAGACCACGCAGGGGAATCGCCTCTCCTGTCGCGATCAGGAGGGGAGAAGGGGCTCAGAGGAAGCGGTGCCGGGACCCTCGGTGTTCCCCTCGAGGGAACCCGGCGTGTCGGGGGACTTTTGGGGGTCGCAGGAAGGCTGTCAGGGACCGTTTCGCCCTTCAGGGCGGAACAGGGGACTTCCCTTGAGACGCCGTGGCGGGCAAGGGCCTCATCTTGCCAAGAGGTGGGAACCACGTGGTTTTTCTCGAGTTGCGGCGGGATTCTCGAGTTACGACGGGGATCTCAGCCTTCCCCTTGGGTTGGCCCTGGGAAGCCCAATCTTCCCCTCGGGTTGCGAGGGAAAGCTGGGGGTTGCGCTCGAGTCACTGCAGGGCCGAAGAGACCTCACCTAGGCGTGTGTCCGGGCCCTACTCTTCCTCTCCACGGAAGGCAGGGATCTCGGGGTTGCATTCCAGGCTCCCCCGGGGAGTCAGGCCTCATCTCGAGGGGAAGCCAAGGACTCCGCTCTCCTCTCGAGTCGCGACGCGGGTCTCTTGGAGCCCCCTGAGCGGCCTCAAGGGAGTCCAGCCTCCTCTTTCGTTTGGAGAGAGGACCCGGGATTGCTCTCCAGGCCATGCAGGAAAAGAAGGCCCTCAGCTCGCGAGGACGGGGGCGTCTCCGGGGTTTCCTCGAGCTGCGGCGCCCGTGGGGGTTTTCTCCCGAGGCACGACGAGGATCTCAGGGAGCCTCTCGTGCGGCGCCAGGGAAGTCAGGTCTCCATGCGCGTGGCGAGGGGGAGCGCGTCCTGGCTCTCGAGTCACGGGAGGGGACTAGGGCCTCGAGACGCGTTGAAGAAGGACTCTCGAGGTCTTTCTCGGGGGGCGGCGGGAAACCCTCGTGTCCCTCGCCTTCTGCCGCGGACCTTAGGGAACTTGCCATGGTGCCTCTGAGAGGCGAGGGATCCTGTGGAGGTGGCGGGGCCCCTCGGGACTCCGCTGGGTCTGGCGCAACGGAAGAGGGCCTCACCTCGAGGGGAGGCAGGAACCTCAGGCTTCCTCTCCGTTTCAGACTCCGACCGCAGGGTCCCTGCAGAGTTGGGACAGGAGAGTCAGGCCTCGTCTTGTCTGAGGAAGGGAACCCCGCTGGCCTCTCGAGTTGCTCAGGGGGTCTCAGGCCCCTCGTCGAGCTGTGTGTGGAACCCGCGGGTCTTTGCGGACGATGCACGGGGTTGGCAGTGCCCCTTCGTGTTGTGCCTTCACCCACAGGGTTGCCTTCGAAGAGGGGTCCGGGCCTCGGGTCCTTCTCAAGGGCGGACCGGGGAATTGGGGGCGTTCGGCATGTGGCCCCACCCACGTGGCTCGTCTCGAATTTCCTCGTGAGACCGGCCTCATCCTGAGGTGCGCCGGGAAGGCCGGGAACCCCTTCCAGACCACGCAGGGGAATCGCCTCTCCTGTCGCGATCAGGAGGGGAGAAGGGGCTCAGAGGAAGCGGTTCCGGGACCCTCGGTGTTCCCCTCGGGGGACCCCGGCGTGTCGGGGGTTTTTTGGGGGTCGCAGGAAGGCTGTCAGGGACCGTTTCGCCATTCAGGGCGGAACAGGGGACTTCCCTTGAGACGCCGTCGCGGGCAAGGGCCTCATCTTGCCAAGAGGTGGGAACCACGTGGTTTTTCTCGAGGTGCGGCGGGATTCTCGAGTTACGACGGGGATCTCAGCCTTCCCCTTGGGTTGGCCCTGGGAAGCCCAGTCTTCCCCTCGGGTTGCGAGGGAAAGCTGGGGGTTGCGCTCGAGTCACTGCAGGGCCGAAGAGACCTCACCTAGGCGTGTGTCCGGGACCTAATATTCCTCTCCAGGGAAGGCAGGGATCTCGGGGTTGCATTCCAGGCTCCCCCGGGGAGTCAGGCCTCGTCTCAAGGGGAAGCCAAGGACTCCGCTCTCCTCTCGAGTCGCGACGCGGGTCTCTTGGAGCCCCCTGAACGGCCTCAAGGGAGTCCAGCCTCCTCTTCACTTTTGAGAGAGGACTCGTGATTACTCTCCAGGCCAGGCAGGAAAAGAAGGCCCTCATCTCGCGAGGACGGGGGCATCTCAGGGGTTTCCTCAAGCTGCGGCACCCGTGGGGGTTTTCTCCCGAAGCACGACGAGGATCTCAGGGAGCCTCTCGTGGGGCGCCAGGGAAGTCATGTCTCCATGCACGTGGCGAGAAGGAGCGCGTCATTGTTCTCGAGTCATGGGAGGGGACGAGGGCCTCAAGACGCTTTGAAGAAGGACTCTCGATGTCTTTCTCGGGTTGCAGCGGGAAACCCTCGTTTCCCCCGACTTCTGCCGGGGACCTGAGGAAACTTCCCAGGGTGCCTCTGAGAGGTGAGGGACGCTGTGGATTTGGCGGGGCCTCTCGGGACTCCACTGGGTTTGTCGCAATGGCAGAGGGCCTCATCTCGAGTGGAGGCAGGAACCTCAGGCTTCCTCTCCAATTCTGACTCTGATCGTAGTGTCCCTGCAGAGTTGGGACAGGAGAGTCAGGCTATGTCTTTTCTGAGGAATGGAACTCCGCTTGCCTCTCGATTTGTTCATGGGGTTTCAGGCCCCTTGTCAAACTGTGTGTGGAATCTGCAGTTTTTTCCAGACGATGCATGGGGGTGTCAGTGACCCTTCGTTTTGTGTCTTCATCCACAGGGTTGCCTTCGAAGAGGTGTCCGGGCATCCTGTTCTTATGAAGAGCAGCCTGGGAAATCGGGGTCGTTCAGCATTTGGCACCACCCACGTGGCTAGTCTCGAATTTCCTCATGAAACCGGCCTCATCCTGAGGTGTGCCGCGAAGGTCATGAAACCCTTCCAGACAAAGCAGAGGAATCGACCCTCCTGTGGCGATCAGGAGTGGAGAAGTGGCTCAGATGAAATGCTGCTGGGAACCTCGGTGTTTCCCTCAAGTGAGACAGGTATGTCGGGTAACTTTTGGGGTCGCATAACGCGTTCCAAGTACCGTTTCGCTCTTCAAATTGGAACGTGGGACTTCTCTTGGGGTGCTCCAGCGGGCAAGGGCCTCATCTTGGAATGACTGGGGAACCATTTGGTTTTTCTCTAGTTGCGGTGGGATATTTGAGTTACCACAGGGAATTCATGCTTCCTCTTGTGTTGGCCCACAAAAGTCTTATCTTCCATTCGAGATTCGAGGAAGAGCTGGAGGTGCGCTCTAGTCACTGAAGGCAAAAGAGACCCCACCAAGGCTTGTGTGTAGGACCTAATGTTCATGTCAAGGGGCGACAGGAATCTCGGGGTTGCATTCCAGACTCACCCTGGAGTCAGGCCTCGTCTCGAGGGGAAGCAAAGGACTCTGCTCTCCTCTCGAGTCGGACGGGTATGTCTTGGAGCCCACTGAGTGGCTTAAAGGGAGTCAAACCTCCTCTGGTGTTTGGAGGGAGGACACGGGATTGCTCTCCAGGCAATGCAGGAAATGAAGGCCCTCATCTCGAGATGACGGTGGCGTCTCATGGGTTTTCTCGAGCTGCGGCGCCAGTGTGGGGTGTCTCATGAAGTACCACGGGGATCTCAGGGAGCCTCTTGTATGGCGCCAGGAAAATCCAGTATTCCATTCGAGTTGCAAGTTAGAACTGGGGATTGCTCTCCAGTCACTGCAGGGCAAAATAGACCTCATCTACGCTTGTGTCCAGGACCTAGTGTTCCACTACTGGGCCAACAGGGATCTCAGGGTTGCATTCTCGACTCACCCGGAGAGTCAGGCCTCGTCTTGAGGGGAAATAAAGGACTCCGCTCTCCTGTCGAGTCGCGACGGGTATCTCTTGGAGCCCACTGCGTGGCGTAAAGGGAGTGAAGCCTCCTATGGAGTTTGGAGATGACTCGGGATTGTTTTCCTGGCCATGCAGGAAAAAAGGCCCTCATCTCGCGATGACGGGGGCATCTCGTGGGTTTTCTCCAGCTGCGGCGCCAGTATCAGATTTCTCACGAGGTACAACGGGGAGCTCAGAGAGCCTCTCGTGTGGTGCTAGGGACGTCAGGTCTCCGTGCGTGTGGTGAAGGGGAGTGCGTGATTGCGCTCGAGTCATAGTAGGCGAATCGGGCCTCAAGACGCATTGAAGAAGGACTCTTGAGGTCTTTCTCGGGTTGCGGCAGGGAACCCTGGGTTCCCTTGATTTGTGTCGGTGACCTCAGGCAACTTCTAAGGGTGCCTCTGAGAAGTCAGGGACACTGTGGATTTGGGAGGGGCCTTTCGTTACTCAACTGGGTTTGGTGCAATCGAAGAGGGCCTCATCTCGAATGGAGGCAGGAACCTCAGGGGTCCTCTCCATATGTGACTCGGGTCGCAGGGTACCTGCAGAGTATGGACAAGAGAGTCACGCCTCGTCTTCTGTGGAGGAATGGATTTCCCCTTGCCTTTCGAGTTGTTCACGGAGTGACAGGCCACTTGTTGAGCTGAGTGTGGAACCTGCGGGTTTTTCCGGACGATGCATGGGGGTGTCAGTGCCCCTTCGTGTTGTGCCTTCCCCCACAGGGTTTCCTTCAAAGAGGTGTCCGGGCATCGGGTTCATTTCAAGAGCGGACCGGGAAATCGGGGTCATTCGGCATGTGGCACCACCCACGTGGCTCATCTCGAATTTCCTCGTGAGACCAGCATCATCCTGAGGTGCGCCGGGAAGGCCGGGAACCCCTTCCACACAAAGTAGGGGAATCGATTCTCCTGTCGCGATCAGGAGGGGAGATGGGGCTCAGATGAAGTGGTGCCGGGACCCTCGGTGTTCCACTCGAGGGAACCCGGCGTTTCAGGGAACTTTAGGGGTCGCATCAAGGGAGCCAAGTACCGTTTCCCACTTCAGGATGGAACATGGGACTTCCCTGGAGACGCTGTAGCGGGCAAGGGCCTCATCCTGTGAAGACGTTGGAACCACGTCGTTTTTCTCGAGTTGCATCGGGATTCTCGAAAACGACAGGAATTTCAGGCTTCCTCTTGGGTTGGCCCTGGGAAGCCCAATCTTCAATTCGAGTTGCGATGGAAAGGGGGGGTTCTGCTCGAGTCACTACAGGGCCAAAGAGACTTCATCGAAGCGTGTGTCCAGGACCTAATATTCCTCTCAAGGGAAGACAGGGATCACGGGTTTCCATTCCAGACTCCCCCGGGGGGTCAGGACTCGCCTGGAGGGGAAGCAAAGGACTCCGCTTTCCTCTCAAGTCACGACACGGATCTCTTGGAGCCCACTGAGTGGACTCAAGGGTGTCGAGCCTCCTCTTCAGTTTGGAGAGAGGACTCGGGATTGCTCTCCAGGCCAGGCAGGAAAAGAAGGCCCTCATCTCGCGATGACGGGGGCGTCTCATGGGTTTCCTCAGGCTGCTGCGCCCATGGGAGTTTTCTCACGAGGCACGACGAGGACCTCAGGGAGCCTCTCGTGCGGCGCCAGGGAAGTCAGGTTTCCATGCGCATGGCGAGGGGGAGCTGGTCATCACTCTCGAGTCATGGGAAGCGGCTAGGTCCTCAAGAGGCGTTGAAGAAGGACTCTCGAGGTCTTTCTCGGGTTGCGGTGGGAAACCCTCGTTTCCCTCGACTTCTGCAGGGGACCTTAGTGAACTTCCCACGGTGCCTCTGAGAGGTGAGGGATGCTGTGTAGTTGGCAGGGCCTCTCGGGACTCTGCTGGGTTCGGCGCAATGGAAGAGGGCCTCATCTCGAGGGGAGGCAGGAACCTTAGGCCTCCTCTCCGTTTCGGACTCCGACTGCACGGTCCCTGCAGGGTTGGGACAGGAGAGTCATGCCTCGTCTTGTCTGAGGAATGGAATTCTGGTTGCCTCTCGAGTTGTTCCGGGAGTCTCAGGCCCCTTGTCGAGCTGTGTGTAGACCCTGCGGGTTTTTCCGGATGATGCACGGGGGTGTCAGTGCCCCTTCGTGTTGTGCCTTCACCCACAGGGTTGCCTTCGAAGACGTGTCCGGGCATCGGGTTCTTATCAAGAGCGGACCGGAAAATCGGAGTCGTTCGGCACGTGGCACCTCACACGTGGCTAGTCTCGAATTTCCTCCTGAGACCGGCCTCATCCTGAGGTGCGCCAGGAAGGCCGGGAACCCATTCCAGACAAAGCAGGGGAATCGACTCTCCTGTCGCGATCAGGAGGGGAGAAGGGGCTCAGATGAAGTGGTGCCAGGACCCTCGGTGTTCCCCTCGAGGGAACCCAGCGTGTCGGGGAACTTTTGCGGTCGCATCAAGGGTGTCAAGTACCGTTTCGCCCTTCAGGGCGGAACATGGGACTTCCCTGGAGACACCGGGAACTTCGGTGTTCCCCTGGAGTGAGACCGGTATGTTGGGGAACTTTGGGGTCGCATCAAGGGTGCCAAGTAGCATTTCGAACTTTAAGATGGAACGTGGGACTTCTCTTGAGACTCTAGCTGGCAAGGGCCTCATATTGCGATGAAGGGGGAACCACATGGTTTTTAAGACTTGAGGCTGAATTCTCGAATTACGATGGGAAATTCAGACTTCCTCTTGTGTTGACCGTGGGAAGACCAATCTTCCATTCAAATTGTGAGGGATAGATGGAGGTTGCTCTCGAGTCACTGTAGGGCAAAATAGACCTCATCTAGGCTTGTGTCTAGGACATAATGTTCCACTCCAGGGGTGACATGGATCTCGGGGTTGCATTCCAAACTCACCCGGGGAGTCAGGCCTCGTCTCCAGGGAAGCAAAGGACTCCGCTCTCCTCTCGAGTCGCACCGGGTATTTCTTGGACCCAACTGAGTGGCCTAAAGGGAGTCAATACTCCTGTGAAGTTTGGAGAGAGGACCAGGAATTGCTCTCCAGGTCAGGCAGGAAAAGAAGGCCCCCATCTCTCCTTGACGGGGGCATCTTGTGGTTTTTCTCAAACTGCGGCGCCAGTGTGGTTTTTCTCACGAGGTACGATGGGGTACTCAGGGAGCCTCTTGTGTGGTACTAGGGAAGTCAGTTTTCCTGCTTGTGGCGAGGGGAGCGCGTCCTTGCTCTGGAGTCATGGTAGGGGAATCGGGCATCAAGAGACGTTGAAAAAGGACTCTCCAAGTCTTTCTCGGGTTACTTCAGGAAACTCTGGGTTCCCTCGACTTGTGCCAGTGACCTCAGGTAGCTTCTCAGGGAGCCTCTGAGAATTCAGGGATACTGTGGTGTTGGGAGGGGCCTCTCGGGACACCACTGAGTTTGGTTCAATGGAAGAGGGCCTCTTCTCTAGTTGAGGCAGGAACCTCAGGGTTCCTCTCCATTTCTGACTCCAATTGCAGGGTCCCTGAAGAGTTGGGACAGGAGAGTAAGGCCTCGTCATGTGTGAAGGAATGCAACTTCACTTGCCTCTCGAGTTGTTCACGGGGTGACAGTCCACATTTGGAGCTGTGAGTGGAATCTGCGGGTTTTTCCAGACGATGCATGGGGATGTCAGTGTCCCCTCATGTTGTGCCTTCATCCACAGGGTTGCCTTCGAAGAGATGTCCGGGCGTCAGGTTCTTATCTAGAGTGGACCGGGAATTCGGGATCTTTCAGCATATGGCACCAACCATGAGGCTACTTTTCGAATTTCCTCATGAGACCGGCCTCATCCGGAGGTTCGCGGGGAACGTCGGGAACCCCTTGCAGACAAAACATGCGAATCGACCCTTCTGTCGCGATCAGGAGGGGTGAAGGGGCTCACAGGAAGTGCTGCCGTGAACTTTGGTGTTTCCCTCGAGTGAGACCGGTATGTCAGGGAACTTTGGGGGTCGCATCAAGGGTGCCAAGTACCGTTTTGTACTTCAGGATGGAACGTGGGACTTCTCTTGATACGCTGTAGCGGCCAAGGGCCTCATCTTGCGATGACGGGGGAGCCACGTGGTTTTTCTCGAGATGCGGCGGGATTCTCGAGTTACGACGGGGATTTCAGGCTTCCTCTTGTGTTGGGCCAGGGAAGTCCAATCATCCATTCGAGTTGCGAGGGAGAGGTGGGGGTTGCGCTCGAGTCACGTCAGGGCAAAGGAGGCCTCATCTAGGCTTGTGTCCAGGACCTAATGTTCCTCTCCAAGGGCCACAGGGATCTCAGGTTTGCATTCCAGACTCACCCAGGGAGTCAGGCCTCATGTCGAAGGGAAGCAAGGACTCCGCTCTCCTTTCGAGTCGCGACGGGCACATCTTGGAGCCCACTTTGTGGCCTAAAGGGAGTCAAGCCTCCTGTGAAGTTTGGAGAGAGGACTTGGGACTGCTCTCCAGGCCATGCAGGAAAAGATGGCCCTCATCTCGCGATGACGGAGGGATCTTGTGGGTTTTCTCGAGCTGCGGCGCCAGTGTGGGGTTTCACACGAGGTACGACGGGGAGCTCAGGGAGTGTCTCGTGTGGCGCCAGGGAAGTCAGGTCTCCATGTGCGTGGCGAGGGGGAGCGCGTCCTGGCTCTCGAGTCAGGGGAGGGGACTAGGGCCTCGAGACGCGTTGAAGAAGGACTCTCGAGGTCTTTCTCGGGGGGCGGCGGGAAACCCTCGTTTCCCTCGCCTTCTGCCAGGGACCTTAGGGAACTTCCCAGCGTGCCTCTGAGAAGCGAGGGATCCTGTGGAGGTGGCGTTGCCCCTCGGGACTCCGCTGGATCTGGCGCAACGGAAGAGGACCTCACCTCGAGGGGAGGCAGGAACCTCAGGCTTCCTCTCCGTTTCGGACTCCGACTGCAGGGTCCCTGCAGAGTTGGGACAGGAGAGTCAGGCCTCGTCTTGTCTGAGGAAGGGAACCCCGCTGGCCTCTCGAATTGCTCAGGGGGTCTCAGGCCCCTCGTCGAGCTGTGTGTGGAACCCGCGGGTCTTTGCGGACGATGAACGGGGGTGGCAGTGCCCCTTCGTGTTGTGCCTTCACCCACAGGGTTGCCTTCGAAGAGGGGTCCGGGCCTCGGGTCCTTCTCAAGGGCGGACCGGGGAATCCGAGGCGTTTGGCATGTGGCACCACCCACGTGCCTCGTCTCGAATTTCCTCGTGAGACCGGCCTCATCCTGAGGTGCGCCGGGAACCCCGGGAACCCTTTCCAGACCACGCAGGTGAATCGCCTCTCCTGTCGCGATCAGGAGGGGAGAAGGGGCTCAGAGGAAGCGGTGCCGGGACCCTCGGTGTTCCCCTCGGGGGAACCCGGCGTTCGGTGGACTCTTCGGGGACGCAGGAAGGCTGTCAGGGACCGTTTCGCCCTTCAGGGCGGAACAGGGGACTTCCCTTTAGACGCCGTGGCGGGCAAGGGCCTCATCTTGCCAAGAGGTGGGAACCACGTCGTTTTTCTCGAGTTGCGGCGGGATTCTCGAGTTACGACGGGGATCTCAGCCTTCCCCTTGGGTTGGCCCTGGGAAGCCCAATCTTCCCCTCGGGTTGCGAGGGAAAGCTGGGGGTTGCGCTCGAGTCACTGCAGGGCCGAAGAGACCTCACCTAGGCGTGTGTCCGGAACCTAATATTCCTCTCCAGGGAAGGCAGGGATCTCGGGGTTGCATTCCAGGCTCCCCCGGGGAGTCAGGCCTCGTCTCGAGGGGAAGCCAAGGACTCTGCTCTCCTCTCGAGTTCAACGGGTATCTCTTTTAGCCCACAGAGTGGCCTAAAGGGAGTCAGGCCTCCTGTGCAGTTTGAAGAGAGGCCTCGAGATTGCTCTCCAGGCCATGCAGGAAAAGAAGGCCTTCATCTCGCGATGACGGAGGCGTCTCGTGGGTTTTCTGGAGCTGGGGAGCCAGTGTGGGATTTCTCACGAGGTATGACGGGGAGCTCAGGGAGCCTCTCGTGTGGCGCCAGGGAAGTCAAGTCTCCATGCGAGTGGCGAGGGGGAACGCGTCATTGCTCTCGAGTCATGGTAGGGGAATCGGGATTCAAGATGCGTTGAAGGAGGATTTTCGAGGTCTTTCTCGGGTTGCGTCAGGAAACCCTGTGTTCCCTCGACTTGTGCCAGTGACCTCAGGGAGCTTCTAAGGGTGCCTCTGAGAAGTCGCGATACTGTGGATTTGGGAGGGGCCTCTCGGGCCTCCACTGTTTTTGGTGTAATGGAAGAGGGCCTCATCTCGAGTGGAGTCAGGAACCTCAGGGTTCCTCTCCATTTCGGACTCCGATCGCAGGGTCCCTTCAGAGTTGGGACCGGAGAGTCAGGCCTCGTCTTGAGTGCAGGAATGGAACTCTGCTTGCCTCTCGAGTTGTTCATGGGATGACAGGCCTCTTATCGAGCTGTGTGTGGATCCTGCGGCTTTTACCGAATGATGCACGGGAGTGTCAGTGACCCTTCGTTTTGTGCCTTCGTCCACAGGGTTGCCTTCGAATAGGTGTCCGGGCATCGGGTTCTTCTCAAGAGTGGGCCGGGAAATCGGGGTATTTCGGCCTGTGACACCACCCACGACGCTATGTCTCAAATTTACTCGTGAGACCGGCCTCATCCTGAGGTGCGCCGGGAATGTGGGGAACCCCTTCCAAACAAAGCAGGGGAATAGACCCTCCTGTCTCGAACAGGAGGGGAGAAGGTGCTCAGATGAAGTGGTGCGGGAACCTCGGTGTTCCTGTCGAGTGAGACCGGCGTGTCCGGGAACATTTGGTGTCGCATCAAGAGTACAAAGTACCGTTTCGCACTTCAAGACGGAACGTGGTTCTTTTCTTGAGACGCCATAGCAGCAAGGGCCTCATCTTGGGATGACGTTGGAAACACGTGGTTTTTCTCGAGTTGCGGCGGGATTCTCGAGTTACGAAGGGGATTTCTGGCTTCCTCTTGTGTTGGCCCAGGGAAGCCCAATCTTCCATTCCAGTTGCGAGGGAGAGCTGGGGGTTGCGCTCGAGTCACTGCAGGGCAAAAGAAACCTCATCCAGGCTTGTGTCTAGGACCTAATGTTCCTCTCAAGGGATGACTGGGATCTTGGGGTTGCATTCTAGACTCACCCAGGAGTCAGGCGTCCTCTCGAGGGGAAACAAAGGACTTCTCTCTCTTCTCGAGTCGCGACGGGTATTTCTTGGAGCCCACTGAGTGGACTAAAGGGAGTCAAGCCTCCTCTGGAGTTTGGAGAGAGGACTCGGGATTGCACTCCAGGACATGCAGGAAAAGAAGGCCCTCATCTCACGATGACGGGGGGGGGGGGTCTCGGTGGTTTTACCGAGCTGCAGCGCCTGTGTTGGTTTCTCAGGAGGTACGACGGGGAGCTCAGGGAGCCTCTTGTGTGGCGCCAGGGAAGTTAGGTCTCGATGCGTGTGGCGAGGGGGAGCGCGTCATTGCTCTCGAGTCATGGTAGGGGAATCAGGCCTCTAGACGCGTTGAAGGACTCTCAAGATCTCTCTCGGGTCTTGGCAAGAATACCTGGGTTCCCTCGACTTGTGCCGGTGACCTCAGGGAGATTCTCCGGGTGCCTCTGAGAAGTCAGGGATACTGTGGAGTTGGGAAAGACCTCTCGGGACTCCACTGGGTTTGGTGAAATGGAAGGGGGCCTCATCTCGAGGGGAGGCAGGAACCTCAGGGTTCCTCTCCATTTCTGATTCCGATCGCAGCCCCCTGCATAGTTGGGAGAGGTGAGTCAGGCCTTGTCTTGTGTGCAGGAATGGACCTCCGCTTGCCTCTCGAGTTGTTCACTGGGTGACACGCACTTGTTGAGCTGTATGAGTAACCTGCGGTCTTTTCCGGACGATGCACGGGGGTGTCAGTGCCCCTTCGTGTTGTGCCTTCATCCACACTATCTTCGAATAGGTGTCTGGGCATCGCGTTCTTATCAAGAGCGGATCGGGAAATCGCGGTCTTTCGGCATGTGGCACCACCATCGAGGCTACGTCTCGAATTTCCTCGTGAGACAGCCTCATCTGAGGTGCGTGGAGAAGGTCGGGAACCCCTTGCAGACAAAGCAGGGGAATTGACCCTCCTTTCGCGATCAGGAGGGGAGAAGGGGCTCAGATGAAGTGGTGCCAGGAACCTCGGTGTTCCCCTCGAGTGCGACCCGTATGTCGGGGAACTTTTGGGGTAGCATTAAGGGTGCCAAATATCATTTCGCACTTGAAGACAGAACGTGGGACTACTCTTGAGACGCTGGAGCGGGCAAGGGCCTCATCTTGCAATGACGGGGGAACCACGTGGTTTTTCTCAAGTTGAGGCGGAATTCTCGAATTACTACTGGGAATTCAGGCTTCCTCTTGTGTTGGCCCAGGGAGGTCCAATCTTCCATTCGGGTTGCGAGGGAAAGCTGGGGAGTGCTCTCGAGTTACTGCAGGGCAAAAGCGACCTCATCTAGCCTTGTGTTCAGGACCCAATGATCCTCTCCAAGGGCGACAGGGATCTCGGGTTTGCATTACAGACTCACCCGGGGAGTTAGGCCTCGTCTCGAGGGGAAGCAAAGGACTCGGCTATCCTCTCGAGTTGCGACGCGTATCTCTTGGAGCCCACTGAGTGGTCTAAAGGGAGTCAACCCTCCTCTTCAGTTTGGAGAGAGGACTCGGGATTGCTCTCCAGGCCATGCAGGAAAAGAAGGCCCACATCTCGAGATGACGGGGGCGTCTCGTGGTTTTCTCGAGCTGCGGCGCCAGTGTGGGGTTTCTCACGAGGTACGACGGGGAGTTCAGGTAGCCTCTCGTGTGGCAACAGGGAAGTCAGGTCTCCATGGGCGGGGCAAGGGGGAGCGCGTCATTGCTCTCAAGTCAGGGTAGGGGAATCGGGCCTCATGACGGGTTGAAAAAGGACTCTCGATGTCTTTCTAGGGTTGCGGCAGGAAACCCTGGGTTCCCTTGACTTGTGCCGGTGACCTCAGGGAGCGTCTCAGGGTGCCTCTGAGAAGTCAGGGATACTGTGGATTTGGGAGAGGCCTCTCGGGCCTCCTCTGGGTTTGGTGCAATGGAAGTGGGCCTCATCTCGAGTTGAGGCAGGAACCTCAGGGTTCTGCTCCTGACTTCCTGGAGGCCGGATCTGACTCAGATCGCAGGGTCCCTGTTGAGTTTGTTCAGGAGTGTCAGGTCTCGTGTTCTGCGGAGGAATGGAACTCCGCTTACATCTCAAGTTGTTCAAGGATAACACCACTTTTCGTGATGTGTGTGGAACCTGCGGGTTTTTCGGAGATGCACGGGGGCGTCAGTGCTCCTTCCTGTTGTGCCTTCATCCACAGGGTTGCCTTCGAAGAGGTGTCCGGGCATCGTGTTCTCCTCAAGTGCGGACCGGGAAATTGGGGTCTTTCAGCATGTTGCACCACCCACTAGGCTACGTCTCGAATTTTCTCGTGAGACCGGCCTCATCCTGAGGCGCGCAGGAAAGTCCGGGAACCCTTTCCAAACAAAGCAGGGGAATCGACCCTACTTTTGGGATCAGGAGGAGAGAAAGGGCTCAGATGAAGTAGTGCCGGGAACCTCGGTGCTCTCCTTGAGTGAAAGTCGGGTAACTTTTCTGGTTGCATCAAGGGTGCCAAGTACCGTTTCGCACTTCAAGACGGAACCTGGGACTTCTCTTGAGATGCTGTAGTGGGCAAGGGCCTCATCTAGCGCTGACGGGGGACCCACGTGTTTTTTCTCGAGTTGCGGCAGGATTCTTGAGTTACGATGGGGAATACAGGTTTCCTCTTGTGTTGGCCCAGGGAAGTCCAATCTTCCATTCGAGTTGCAAGTGAGAGCTGGAGATTGCTCTCGAGTCACTGCAGGGCAAAATAGAGCTCATCTAGGTTTGTGTCCAGGACCGAGTTTTTCTCTCCAGGGGCGACAGGGATCTCGGGGTTGCATTCCAGACTCACCCGGGGAGTCAGGCCTCGTCTCGAAGGGAATGAATGGACTCCGCTCTCCTCTCGAGTCGCGACGGGTATCCCTTGGAGCCCAAGAGTGGCCTAAATGGAGTTAAGCCTCCTGTGGAGTTTGGAGAGAGGACTCGGGATTGCTCTCTAGGCCATGCAGGAAAAGAAGGCCCTCATCTCGCGATGACGGGGGCGTCTCGTGGGTTTTCTCAAGGTGCAGTGCCTGGTTAGGGTTTCTCACGAGATAGGACGGAGAGCTCAGGGAGACTCCTGTGGTGCCACGGAAGTCAGGTCTCCATGGACGTGGCGTGGGGGAGCGCCTCATTGCTCTCGAGTCATGGTAGGGGAATCAAGCCTCAAGATGCTTCGAAGAAGAACTCTCGAGGTCTTTCTCGGGGTGTGGCAGGAAACCCTGGGTTCCCTCGACTTGTGCCCATGACCTCAGGGAGCTTAGCGGGGTTCCTCTGAGAAGTCAGGGATACTGTGGAGTTGAGAGGGGCTTCTCGGGACATCACAGGGACTGGTGCAATTGAAGAGGACCTAATCTCGGATTGAGGCAGTAACGTCAGGGTTCCTCTCCATTTCTGACTCGGATAGCAGGGTCCCTGCAGAGTTGGGACAGGAGAGTCAGACCTCGTCTTGTGTGGAGTAATGGAACTCCGCTTGCCTCTCGAGTTGTTCACGGGACGACAGGCCACCTGTCGAGTTGTATGTGGAACCTGCGGTTTTGGGGGACGATGCACAGGGGTGTCAGTGCCCCTTCGTGTTGTGCCTTCATCCACAGGGTTACCTTCGAAGAGGTGACCGGGCATCGGGATCTTATCAATAGTGGACCAGGAAATCGGGGTCTTTCGGCATGTGGCACAACCCACGAGGCTACGTCTCGACTTCCCTCGTGAGACTGGCCTCATCCTGAGGTTCGCCGGGAAGTCTGGGAACCCCTTCCAGACAAAGCAGGGGAATCGACCCTCCTGTCGCCATCATGAGGGGAGAAGAGGCTCAGCTGAAGCGATGCTGGGAACCTCCATGTTCTCCTCGAGTGAGACCGGGGTGTCAGGGAAATTTGGGGGTCGCATCAAGGGTGCCAAGTACCGTTTCACACTTCAAGCCGGAACATGGGACTTCCCTGGAGACGCTATAGCTGACAGGGGCCTCATATTTCGATGACGGAGGAGCCACGTTGTTTTTTTCCAGTTGCCGCGGGATTCTCGAATTACAATGGGGAATACAGGCTTCCTCTTGTGTTGGCCCAGGGAAGTCCAATCATCCATTCGAGTTGCGAGGGAGAGCTGGGGATTGCACTTGAGTCAATGCAGGACAAAAAAGACCTCATTTAGGCTTGTGTCCAGGACCGAGTTTTCCTCTACAGGGGCGACACGGATCTCGGGATCCGATTCCAGACTCACCCAAGTAGTCAGGCCTCGGCTCGAGGGGAAGCAACGGACTCTGCTCTCCTCTAGAGTAGCGACGTGTATCTCTTGGAGGCTACTGAGTGGCCTAAAGGGAGTCAGGCCTCCAGTGGAGTTTGGAGAGTGGACTCGGGATTGCTCTCTAGGTCATGTAGGAAAAGAAGGCCCTCATCTTACGATGATGGGGGCGTCTCGTGAGTTTTCTCGAGCGGCGGTGCCAGTGTGGGGTTTTCATGAGGTAGGACGGGGAGCGCAGGGAGCCTCTCGTGTGGCGCCAGGGAAGTTAGGTTTCAATGGGCGTGGCGAGGGGAATGCGTCATTGCTCTCCAGTCATGGTAGGGTATCGGGCCTCAAGACGCGGTAAAGAAGGACTCTCGAGGTCTTTCTCAGAATGCAGCAGGAAACCCTGGGTTCACTCGACTTGTGCCAGTGACCGCAGAGAGCTTCTGAGGGTGCCTCTGAGAATCAGGGATACTGTGGAGTTTTAGGGGCCTCTCGGGACTCCACTGGGTATGGCGCAATGGAAGAGGGCCTCATTTCGAGTTGATGCAGGAACGTCAGGTTTCATCTACATTTCTGACTCCGATCGCACGGTCCCTGCAGAGTTGGGAAAGGAGAGTCAGGCCTTCTCTTGTGTGGAGGAACGGAACTCCGCATGCCTCTCTAGTTCTTCAAGGGATGACAGGACACTTGTTGATCTGTGTTTGGAATCTGCGTGTTTTTCCGTACTATGCATGGGGATGTCAGTACCCCTTCGTGTTGTGCATTCATCCACAGGTTTGCTTTCGAAGAGGTGTCCTGGCATCGGGTTCTTGTTAAGAGTGGACCGGGAAATCGGGGTCTTTCCGCATGTGGCACCACCCACCAGGCTACGTCTCGAATTTCCTAGTGAGACCGGCCTCATCCTGAGGTGCGCCGGGAAGGTCGGAACCCCTTGCAGACAAAGCAGGGGAATCGACCCTCCTGTCTCGATCAGGAGGGGAGAAGGGGCACAGATGAGGTGATGCCGGGAACCTCGGTGTTCCCCTCCAGTGAGACCAGTGTGTTGGGGAACTTTTGGGGTCGCATCAAAGGTGCCAAGTACCGTATCGCACTTCAAGATGGAACGTAAGACTTCTTTTGAGACGCTGTAGCGGCAATGGCCGCATCTTGCGATGAAGAGGGAACGACGTGGTTTTTCTCGAGTTGTGGCGGGATTCTTGAGTTACAACGGGAAATTCAGGCTTCCTCTTCTGTTGGCCCAGGGAAGTCCAGTCTTCCATTCGAGTTGCGAGGGAGAGTTGGGGATTGCTCTCGAGTCACTGCAGGAAAAAAGAGACCTCATCTAGGCTTGTGTCCAGGACCTAATGTTTCTCTCCAGGGGCGACAGGGATCTCCGGTTCACATATCAGACACACCCGAGGAGCCAGGCCTCGCCTCGAGGGGAAGGAAAAGACTCCGCTCTCCTCTCGAGTCGCGACGGGTATGTCTTGGAGTCCACTGAGTGACCAAAAGGGAGTCAAGCCTACTGTGGAGTTTGGAGAGAGGACTCGGGATTGCTCTCCAGGCCATGCTAGAAAAGAAGGCCGTCATGTCGCGAAAATGGGGGCGTCTCGTGGGTTTTCTCTATCTGTGGCGCCAGTGTTTGGTTTCTCACGAGGTATGACGGGGAGCTCAGGGAGCCTCTCTTGTGGCGCCAGGGAAGTCAGGGCTTCATGAGTGTAGCAGAGGGAGCGCGTCATTGCCCTCGAGTCATGGTAGGGGAATCAGGCCTCAAAATGCGTTGAAGAAGGACTCTTGAGTTCTTTCTATGGTGGCGGCAGTAAACCCTGGGTTCACTCGAATTGTGCTGGTGCCTCAGGGAGCTTCTCAGGGTGCCTCTGAGAAGTCAGGGATATTGTGGAGCTGGGACGCGTCTCTCGGGACTCCACTGGGTTTCGTGCAATGGAAGAGGTCCTAATCTCGAGTGGAGGCAGGAACCTCAGTGTTCCTCTCGTGACTTCACTGGCGCTGGTCTGATTCGGATCGCAAAGCCCCTGCAGAGTTGGGACAGGAGAGTCAGGCATCGTCTTGTGTAGAGGAATGAAACCCCACTTGCCTCTCGAGTTCTTCAGGGGTGACAAGCCACTTGTTGAGCTGTATGTGGAACCTTCGGGTTTTTCCGGACGATGCACGAGGGTGTCAGTGCCCCTTTGTGTTGTGCCTTCATCCACAGGGTTGCCTTCGAAGAGGTGTCCAGGCATCGGGTTCTTATCAAGAGCGTACCGGGAAATCATAGTCTTTTGGCATGTGGTACCACCCACGAGCTACGTCTCGAATTTCCTCGTGAGACTGGCCTCATCCTGAAGTGCCCCGTGAAGGTCGGGAACCCCTTACTAACAAAGCAGGGGAAGTGACCCTCCTATCACGAACAGGAGGGGAGAAGGGGCTCAGATAAACTGGTGCCGGGAACCTCGGTGTTCACCTCGAGTGAGACCAATATTTCGGTGAACTTTTGGGGTCACATGAAGGGTGTCAAGTATCGTTTTGCACTTCAAGACGGAACGTGGGGCTTTTCTTGAGAAGCTGTAGCGGGCAAGGGCCTCATCTTGTGATGACGAGGGAACCAAGTGCTTTTTCTCGATTTGCGGCGGGATTCTCGAGTAACAAGGGGAATTCAGGCTTCCTCTTGTGTTGGCCCAGGGAAGTCCAATCTTCCATTCGAGTTGTCAGGGAGAGAGGGGGATTGCTCTCGAGTTACAGAAGGGCAAAAGAGACCTCATCTAGGCTTGTTTCCAGGACCTAATGTTCCTCTCCAGGGGAGACAGGGATCTCGGGGTTGCATTCCAGACCCACCTGGTGAGTCAGGCCTTGTCTCGAGGGGAAGCAAAGGACTCCATTCTCCTCTCGAGTCGCGACGGGTATCTCTTGGAGCCCACTCAGTGGCCTAAAGGGAGTCAAGCCTCCTGTGGAGTTTGGAAAGAGGATTCGGGATTCCTCTCCAGGCCATGCAGGAAAAGAAGACCCTCATCTCGCGATGACAGGGGCGTATGGTGAGTTTTCTCAAGCTGCGACGTCAGTGTGGGGTTTCTCACGAGGTACGACAGGGAGCTCAGGGAGCCTCTCTTATGGCGCCAGGGAAGTCAGGTCTCCATGTGCGTGGCGAGGGGGTGCGTGTCATTTCTATAGAGCCATGGAAGCAGATTCGGGCTTCAAGACACGTTGAAGTAGGACTCTCGAGGTCTTTTTCCCATTGTGGCAGGAAACCCTGGGTTCCCTCGACATGTGCCAGTGACCTCATGGAGCTTCTCCGGGTGCCTCTGAGAAGTCAGGGGTACTGTGGAGTTGGGAGGGGCCTCTCTGGACTCCACTGGGTTTGGTGCAATGGATGAGAGCCTCATCTCGAGTGGAGGCAGGAACCTCATGTTTCCTCTCCTGGGTTTCCTGTCGCTGGTACTGACTCGGATCGCAGTTTCCCTGCAGAGTTGGTACAGAAAATCAGGTCTCGTCTTGTGTGGAGGAATGGAACTCCACTTGCCTGTCGAGTTGTTCACGGGGTGACAGACCACTTGTTGAACTGTGTTTGTAACCTGCGGGTTTTTCTGGACGATGCACGGGGGTGTCAGTGCCCCTTCGTGTTGTGCTTTCATCCACAGGTTTTCCTTCGTAAAGGTGTCAGGGCATCACGTTCTTATCAAGAGCAGACCGGGAAATCGGGGTCTTTCGGCTTGTGGCACCACCCACGAGGCTATGTCTCGAATTTCCTCGTGAGACCTGCCTCATCCTTAGGCACGCTGGAAAGGTCGGGAACCCCTTCCAGACATAGCAGGGGAATCGACACTCCTGTCGCGATCACGAGGGGAGAAGGAGCTCAAATGAAGTGGTTCCGGGAACCTCGGTGTTCCTTTCGAGTGAGACCGGTATGTCGGGGAATTTTGAGATTGCATCAAGGGTGCCAAGTACCGTTTCGCACTTCAAGACAGAAAGTGGGACTTCTCTTGAGTCGCTGTAGCGGGCAAGGGCCTCATCTAGCGCTGATGGGGGAACCACGTGGATTTTCTCGAGTTTCGGCGGGATTCTCGAGTTACGATGTCGAATTCAGGCTTCCAATTGTATTGGCCCAGGGAAGTCCAATCTTCAATTTGATTTGCGAGGGAGAGCTGGCGATTGCTCTCTAGTAACTGCAGTGCAAAATAGACCTCATCTAGGCTTGTGTCCAGGACCGAGTTTTCCTCTCCAGGTGTGACAGGAACTCGGGGTTGCATTCCAGACTCACACGGGGAGTCAGGCCTCGTCTCGAGGGGAAGCAAAGGACTCTGCTCTCCCTTCAGGTCCTGACAGGTATCTCTTGGAGCCAACTGAGAGGCCTAAAGAGAGTCAAGCCTCCTGTGGAGTCTGGAGAGAGGACTCGGTTTTGCTCTCCATGCCAGGCAGGAAACAAGTCCCTCATCTCGTGATGACGGGGGCATATCGTGGGTTTTCTCGAGCTGTGGTGCCTGAATGGGGTTTCCGAAGAGGTACGATGGGGAGCTCAGGGAGACTCTCTTCAGGAGTCAGGGAAGTCAGGTCTCCATGCGCATGGCGATGGGGAGCGGGTCTTTGCTCTAGAGTCATGGTAGGGGAATCGGGCCTCAAGACGCGCCGAAGGACTCTCAAGGTCTTTCTCGGGTCGCAGCAGGAAACCCTGGGTTCCCTGGACTTGAGCCGGTGACCTCAGGTAGATTTCAAAGGTGCCTCTGAGAATTCAAGGATACTGCGGAGTTGGGAGGTGCCTCTCGCGACTCATCTGGGTTTGGTGCAATGGAAGAGGGCCTCACCTCGAGGGGAGACAGGAACCTCAGGATTCCTCTCCGTTTCGGACTCCGACCACAGGGTCCCTGCAGAGTTGGGACAGGAGAGTCAGTCCTCGTCTTGTCTGAGGAAGGGAAGCCCGCTGGCCTCTCGAGTTGCTCAGGGGGTCTCAGGCCCCTCGTCGAGCTGTGTGTGGAACCCGCGGGTCTTTGCGGACGATGCCCGGTGGTGGCAGTGCCCCTTCGTGTTGTGCCTTCACCCACAGGGTTGCCTTCGAAGAGGGGTCCGGGCCTCGGGTCCTTCTCAAGGGCGGAGCGGGGAATCGGGGGCGTTCGGCATGTGGCACCACCCACGTGGCTCGTCTCGAATTTCCTCGTGAGACCGGCCTCATCCTGAGGTGCACCGGGAAGGCCGGGAACACCTTCCAGACCACGCAGGGGAATCGCCTCTCCTGTCGCGATCAGGAGGGGAGAAGGGGCTCAGAGGAAGCGGTGCCGGGACCCTCGGTGTTCCCCTCGGGGCAACCCGGCGTGTCGGGGGACTCTTGGGGGTCGCAGGAAGGCTGTCAGGGACCGTTTCGCCCTTCAGGGCGGAACGGGGGACTTCCCTTGAGACGCCGTGGCGGGCAAGGGCCTCATCTTGCCAAGAGGTGGGAACCACGTGGTTTTTCTCGAGTTGCGGCGGCATTCTCGAGTTACGACGGGGATCTCAGCCTTCCCCTTGGGTTGGCCCTGGGAAGCCCAATCTTCCCCTCGGGTTGCGAGGGAAAGATGGCGGTTGCGCTCGAGTCACTGCAGGGCCGAAGAGACCTCACCTAGGCGTGTGTCCGGGACCTACTCTTCCTCTCCAGGGAAGGCAGGGATCTCGGGGTTGCATTCCAGGCTCCCCCGGGGAGTCAGGCCTCGTCTCGAGGGGAAGCCAAGGACTCCGCTCTCCTCTCGAGTCGCGACGCGGGTCTCTTGGAGCCCCCTGAGCGGCCTCAAGGGAGTCCAGCCTCCTCTTCCGTTTGGAGAGAGGACCCGGGATTGCTCTCCAGGCCATGCAGGAAGAGAAGGCCCTCAGCTCGCGAGGACGGGGGCGTCTCAGGGGTTTCCTCGAGCTGCGGCGCCCGTGGGGGTTTTCTCCCGAGGCACGACGAGGATCTCAGGGAGCCTCTCGTGCGGCGCCAGGGAAGTCAGGTCTCCGTGCGCGTGGCGAGGGGGAGCGCGTCCTGGCTCTCGAGTCACGGGAGGGGACTAGGGCCTCGAGACGCGTTGAAGAAGGACTCTCGAGGTCTTTCTCGGGGGGCGGCGGGAAACCCTCGTGTCCCTCGTCTTCTGCCGGGGACCTTAGGGAACTTGCCAGGGTGCCTCTGAGAGGCGAGGGATCCTGTGGAGGTGGCGGGGCCCCTCGGGACTCCGCTGGGTCTGGCGCGACGGAAGAGGGCCTCACCTCGAGGGGAGGCAGGAACCTCAGGCTTCCTCTCCGTTTCGGACTCCGACCGCAGGGTCCCTGCAGAGTTGGCACAGGAGAGTCAGGCCTCGTCTTGTCTGAGGAAGGGAACCCCGCTGGCCTCTCGAGTTGCTCAGGGGGTCTCAGGCCCCTCGTCGAGCTGTGTGTGGAACCCGCGGGTCTTTGCGGACGATGCACGGGGGTGGCAGTGCCCCTTCGTGTTGTGCCTTCCCCCACAGGGTTGCCTTCGAAGAGGGGTCCGGGTCTCGGGTCCTTCTCAAGGGCGGACCGGGGAATCGGGAGCGTTCGGCATGTGGCCCCACCCACGTGGCTCGTCTCGAATTTCCTCGTGAGACCGGCCTCATCCTGAGGTGCGCCGGGAAGGCCGGGAACCCCTTCCAGACCACGCAGGGGAATCGCCTCTCCTGTCGCGATCAGGAGGGGAGAAGGGGCTCAGAGGAAGCGGTGCCGGGACCCTCGGTGTTCCCCTCGAGGGAACCCGGCGTGTCGGGGGACTTTTGGGGGTCGCAGGAAGGCTGTCAGGGACCGTTTCGCCCTTCAGGGAGGAACAGGGGACTTCCCTTGAGACGCCGTGGCGGGCAAGGGCCTCATCTTGCCAAGAGGTGGGAACCACGTGGTTTTTCTCGAGTTGCGGCGGGATTCTCGAGTTACGACGGGGATCTCAGCCTTCCCCTTGGGTTGGCCCTGGGAAGCCCAATCTTCCCCTCGGGTTGCGAGGGAAAGCTGGGGGTTGCGCTCGAGTCATCGCAGGGCCGAAGAGACCTCACCTAGGCGTGTGTCCGGGACCTAATATTCCTCTCCAGGGAAGGCAGGGATCTCGGGGTTGCATTCCAGGCTCCCCCGGGGAGTCAGGCCTAATCTCGAGGGGAAGCCAAGGACTCCGCTCTCCTCTCGAGTCGCGACGCGGGTCTCCTGGAGCCCCCTGAGCGGCCTCAAGGGAGTCCAGCCTCCTCTTCCGTTTGGAGAGAGGACCCGGGATTGCTCTCCAGGCCATGCAGGAAGAGAAGGCCCTCAGCTCGCGAGGACGGGGGCGTCTCAGGGGTTTCCTCGAGCTGCGGCGCCCGTGGGGGTTTTCTCCCGAGGCACGACGAGGATCTCAGGGAGCCTCTCGTGCGGCGCCAGGGAAGTCAGGTCTCCGTGCGCGTGGCGAGGGGGAGCGCGTCCTGGCTCTCGAGTCACGGGAGGGGACTAGGGCCTCGAGACGCGTTGAAGAAGGACTCTCGAGGTCTTTCTCGGGGGGCGGCGGGAAACCCTCGTGTCCCTCGCCTTCTGCCGGGGACCTTAGGGAACTTCCCAGGGTGCCTCTGAGAGGCGAGGGATCCTGTGGAGGTGGCGGGGCCCCTCGGGACTCCGCTGGGTCTGGCGCGACGGAAGAGGGCCTCACCTCGAGGGGAGGCAGGAACCTCAGGCTTCCTCTCCGTTTCGGACTCCGACCGCAGGGTCCCTGCAGAGTTGGGACAGGAGAGTCAGGCCTCGTCTTGTCTGAGGAAGGGAACCCCGCCGGCCTCTCGAGTTGCTCAGGGGGTCTCAGGCCCCTCGTCGAGCTGTGTGTGGAACCCGCGGGTCTTTGCGGACGATGCACGGGGGTGGCAGTGCCCCTTCGTGTTGTGCCTTCCCCCACAGGGTTGCCTTCGAAGAGGGGTCTGGGCCTCGGGTCCTTCTCAAGGGCGGACCGGGGAATCGGGGGCGTTCGGCATGTGGCCCCACCCACGTGGCTCGTCTCGAATTTCCTCGTGAGACCGGCCTCATCCTGAGGTGCGCCGGGAAGGCCGGGAACCCCTTCCAGACCACGCAGGGGAATCGCCTCTCCTGTCGCGATCAGGAGGGGAGAAGGGGCTCAGAGGAAGCGGTGCCGGGACCCTCGGTGTTCCCCTCGAGGGAACCCGGCGTGTCGGGGGACTTTTGGGGGTCGCAGGAAGGCTGTCAGGGACCGTTTCGCCCTTCAGGGAGGAACAGGGGACTTCCCTTGAGACGCCGTGGCGGGCAAGGGCCTCATCTTGCCAAGAGGTGGGAACCACCTGGTTTTTCTCGAGTTGAGGCGGAATTCTCGAGTTACGACGGAGATCTCAGCCTTCCCCTTGGGTTGGCCCTGGGAAGCCCAATCTTCCCCTCGGGTTGCGAGGGAAAGCTGGGGGTTGCGCTCGAGTCACCGCAGGGCCGAAGAGACCTCACCTAGGCGTGTGTCCGGGACCTAATATTCCTCTCCAGGGAAGGCAGGGATCTCGGGGTTGCATTCCAGGCTCCCCCGGGGAGTCAGGCCTCGTCTCGAGGGGAAGCCAAGGACTCCGCTCTTCTCTCGAGTCGCGACGCAGGTCTCCTGGAGCCCCCTGAGCGGCCTCAAGGGAGTCCAGCCTCCTCTTCCGTTTGGAGAGAGGACCCGGGATTGCTCTCCAGGCCATGCAGGAAGAGAAGGCCCTCAGCTCGCGAGGACGGGGGCGTCTCAGGGGTTTCCTCGAGCTGCGGCGCCCGTGGGGGTTTTCTCCCGAGGCACGACGAGGATCTCAGGGAGCCTCTCGTGCGGCGCCAGGGAAGTCATGTCTCCGTGCGCGTGGCGAGGGGGAGCGCGTCCTTGCTCTCGAGTCACGGGAGGGGACTAGGGCCTCGAGACGCGTTGAAGAAGGACTCTCGAGGTCTTTCTCGGGGGGCGGCGGGAAACCCTCGTGTCCCTCGCCTTCCGCCGGGGACCTTAGGGAACTTGCCAGGGTGCCTCTGAGAGGCGAGGGATCCTGTGGAGGTGGCTGGGCCCCTCGGGACTCCGCTGGGTCTGGCGCGACGGAAGAGGGCCTCACCTCGAGGGGAGGCAGGAACCTCAGGCTTCCTCTCCGTTTCGGACTCCGACCGCAGGGTCCCTGCAGAGTTGGGACAGGAGAGTCAGGCCTCGTCTTGTCTGAGGAAGGGAACCCCGCTGGCCTCTCGAGTTGCTCAGGGGGTCTCAGGCCCCTCGTCGAGCTGTGTGTGGAACCCGCGGGTCTTTGCGGACGATGCACGGGGGTGGCAGTGCCCCTTCGTGTTGTGCCTTCCCCCACAGGGTTGCCTTCGAAGAGGGGTCCGGGCCTCGGGTCCTTATCAAGGGCGTTCCGGGGAATCGGGGGCGTTCGGCATGTGGCCCCACCCACGTGGCTCATCTCGAATTTCCTCGTGAGACCGGCCTCCTCCTGAGGTGCGGCGGGAAGGCCGGGAACCCCTTCCAGACCACGCAGGGGAATCGCCTCTCCCGTCGCGATCAGGAGGGGAGAAGGGGCTCAGAGGAAGCGGTGCCGGGACCCTCGGTGTTCCCCTCGAGGGAACCCGGCGTGTCGGGGGACTTTTGGGGGTCGCAGGAAGGCTGTCAGGGACCGTTTCGCCCTTCAGGGCGGAACAGGGGACTTCCCTTGAGACGCCGTGGCGGGCAAGGGCCTCATCTTGCCAAGAGGTGGGAACCACGTGGTTTTTCTCGAGTTGCGGCGGGATTCTCGAGTTACGACGGGGATCTCAGCCTTCCCCTTGGGTTGGCCCTGGGAAGCCCAATCTTCCCCTCGGGTTGCGAGGGAAAGCTGGGGGTTGCGCTCGAGTCACCGCAGGGCCGAAGAGACCTCACCTAGGCGTGTGTCCGGGACCTAATATTCCTCTCCAGGGAAGGCAGGGATCTCGGGGTTGCATTCCAGGCTCCCCCGGGGAGTCAGGCCTCGTCTCGAGGGGAAGCCAAGGACTCCGCTCTCCTCTCGAGTCGCGACGAGGGTCTCCTGGAGCCCCCTGAGCGGCCTCAAGGGAGTCCAGCCTCCTCTTCCGTTTGGAGAGAGGACCCGGGATTGCTCTCCAGGCCATGCAGGAAGAGAAGGCCCTCAGCTCGAGAGGACGGGGGCGTCTCAGGGGTTTCCTCGAGCTGCGGCGCCCGTGGGGGTTTTCTCCCGAGGCACGACGAGGATCTCAGGGAGCCTCTCCTGCGGCGCCAGGGAAGTCAGGTCTCCATGCGCGTGGCGAGGGGGAGCGCGTCCTGGCTCTCGAGTCACGGGAGGGGACTAGGGCCTCGAGACGCGTTGAAGAAGGACTCTCGAGGTCTTTGTCGGGGGGCGGCGGGAAACCCTCGTGTCCCTCGCCTTCTGCCGCGGACCTTAGGGAACTTGCCATGGTGCCTCTGAGAGGCGAGGGATCCTGTGGAGGTGGCGGGGCCCCTCGGGACTCCGCTGGGTCTGGCGCGACGGAAGAGGGCCTCACCTCGAGGGGAGGCAGGAACCTCAGGCTTCCTCTCCGTTTCGGACTCCGACCACAGGGTCCCTGCAGAGTTGGGACAGGAGAGTCAGGCCTCGTCTTGTCTGAGGAAGGGAACCCCGCTGGCCTCTCGAGTTGCTCAGGGGGTCTCAGGCCCCTCGTCGAGCTGTGTGTGGAACCCGCGGGTCTTTGCGGACGATGCACGGCGGTGGCAGTGCCCCTTCGTGTTGTGCCTATCCCCAAAGGGTTGCCTTCGAAGAGGGGTCCGGGCCTCGGGGCCTTCTCAAGGGCGGTCCGGGGAATCGGGGGCGTTCGGCATGGGGCCCCACCCACGTGGCTCGTCTCGAATTTCCTCGTGAGACCGGCCTCCTCCTGAGGTGCGCCGGGAAGGCCGGGAACCCCTTCCAGACCACGCAGGGGAATCGCCTCTCCTGTCGCGATCAGGAGGGGAGAAGGGGCTCAGAGGAAGCGGTGCCTGGACCCTCGGTGTTCCCCTCGAGGGAACCCGGCGTGTCGGGGGACTTTTGGGGGTCGCAGGAAGGCTGTCAGGGACCGTTTCGCCCTTCAGGGCGGAACAGGTGACTTCCCTTGAGACGCCGTGGCGGGCAAGGGCCTCATCTTGCCAAGAGGTGGGAACCACGTGGTTTTCCTCGAGTTGCGGCGGGATTCTCGAGTTACGACGGGGATCTCAGCCTTCCCCTTGGGTTGGCCCTGGGAAGCCCAATCTTCCCCTCGGGTTGCGAGGGAAAGCTGGGGGTTGCGCTCGAGTCACCGCAGGGCCGAAGAGACCTCACCTAGGCGTGTGTCCGGGACCTAATATTCCTCTCCAGGGAAGGCAGGGATCTCGGGGTTGCATTCCAGGCTCCCCCGGGGAGTCAGGCCTCGTCTCGAGGGGAAGCCAAGGACTCCGCTCTCCTCTCGAGTCGCGACGCGGGTCTCTTGGAGCCCCCTGAGCGGCCTCAAGGGAGTCCAGCCTCCTCTTCCGTTTGGATAGAGGACCCGGGATTGCTCTCCAGGCCATGCAGGAAAAGAAGGCCCTCAGCTCGCGAGGACGGGGGCGTCTCAGGGCTTTCCTCGAGCTGCGGCGCCCGTGGGGGTTTTCTCCCGAGGCACGACGAGGATCTCAGGGAGCCTCTCGTGCGGCGCCAGGGAAGTCAGGTCTCCATGCGCGTGGCGAGGGGGAGCGCGTCCTGGCTCTCGAGTCACGGGAGGGGACTAGGGCCTCGAGACGCGTTGAAGAAGGACTCTCGAGGTCTTTGTCGGGGGGCGGCGGGAAACCCTCGTGTCCCTCGCCTTCTGCCGGGGACCTTAGGGAACTTCCCAGGGTGCCTCTGAGAGGCGAGGGATCCTGTGGAGGTGGCGGGGCCCCTCGGGACTCCGCTGGGTCTGGCGCGACGGAAGAGGGCCTCACCTCGAGGGGAGGCAGGAACCTCAGGCTTCCTCTCCGTTTCGGACTCCGACCGCAGGGTCCCTGCAGAGTTGGGACAGGAGAGTCAGGCCTCGTCTTGTCTGAGGAAGGGAACCCCGCTGGCCTCTCGAGTTGCTCAGGGGGTCTCAGGCCCCTCGTCGAGCTGTGTGTGGAACCCGCGGGTCTTTGCGGACGATGCACGGGGGTGGCAGTGCCCCTTCGTGTTGTGCCTTCACCCACAGGGTTGCCTTCGAAGAGGGGTCCGGGCCTCGGGTCCTTCTCAAGGGCGGACCGGGGAATCGGGGGCGTTCGGCATGTGGCCCCACCCACGTGGCTCGTCTCGAATTTCCTCGTGAGACCGGCCTCATCCTGAGGTGCGCCGGGAAGGCCGGGAACCCCTTCCAGACCACGCAGGGGAATCGCCTCTCCTGTCGCGATCAGGAGGGGGAAGGGGCTCAGAGGAAGCGGTGCCGGGACCCTCGGTGTTCCCCTCGAGGGAACCCGGCGTGTCGGGGGACTTTTGGGGGTCGCAGGAAGGCTGTCAGGGACCGTTTCGCCCTTCAGGGCGGAACAGGTGACTTCCCTTGAGACGCCGTGGCGGGCAAGGGCCTCATCTTGCCAAGAGGTGGGAACCACGTGGTTTTTCTCGAGTTGCGGCGGGATTCTCGAGTTACGACGGGGATCTCAGCCTTCCCCTTGGGTTGGCCCTGGGAAGCCCAATCTTCCCCTCGGGTTTCGAGGGAGAGCTGGGGGGTGCGCTCGAGTCACCGCAGGGCCGAAGAGACCTCACCTAGGCGTGTGTCCGGGACCTAATATTCCTCTCCAGGGAAGGCAGGGATCTCGGGGTTGCATTCCAGGCTCCCCCGGGGAGTCAGGCCTCGTCTCGAGGGGAAGCCAAGGACTCCGCTCTCCTCTCGAGTCGCGACGCAGGTCTCCTGGAGCCCCCTGAGCGGCCTCAAGGGAGTCCAGCCTCCTCTTCCGTTTGGAGAGAGGACCCGGGATTGCTCTCCAGGCCATGCAGGAAGAGAAGGCCCTCAGCTCGCGAGGACGGGGGCGTCTCAGGGGTTTCCTCGAGCTGCGGCGCCCGTGGGGGTTTTCTCCCGAGGCACGACGAGGATCTCAGGGAGCCTCTCGTGCGGCGCCAGGGAAGTCAGGTCTCCATGCGCGTGGCGAGGGGGAGCGCGTCCTGGCTCTCGAGTCACGGGAGGGGACTAGGGCCTCGAGACGCGTTGAAGAAGGACTCTCGAGGTCTATCTCGGGGGGCGGCGGGAAACCCTCGTGTCCCTCGTCTTCTGCCGGGGACCTTAGGGAACTTGCCAGGGTGCCTCTGAGAGGCGAGGGATCCTGTGGAGGTGGCGGGGCCCCTCGGGACTCCGCTGGGTCTGGCGCGACCGAAGAGGGCCTCACCTCGAGGGGAGGCAGGAACCTCAGGCTTCCTCTGCGTTTCGGACTCCGACCGCAGGGTCCCTGCAGAGTTGGCACAGGAGAGTCAGGCCTCGTCTTGTCTGAGGAAGGGAACCCCGCTGGCCTCTCGAGTTGCTCAGGGGGTCTCAGGCCCCTCGTCGAGCTGTGTGTGGAACCCGCGGGTCTTTGCGGACGATGCACGGGGGTGGCAGTGGCCCTTCGTGTTGTGCCTTCCCCCACAGGGTTGCCTTCGAAGAGGGGTCCGGGCCTCGGGTCCTTCTCAAGGGCGGACCGGGGAATCGGGGGCGTTCGGCATGTGGCCCCACCCACGTGGCTCCTCTCGAATGTCCTCGTGAGACCGGCCTCATCCTGAGGTGCGCCGGGAAGGCCGGGAACCCCTTCCAGACCACGCAGGGGAATCGCCTCTCCTGTCGCGATCAGGAGGGGAGAAGGGGCTCAGAGGAAGCGGTGCCGGGACCCTCGGTGTTCCCCTCGAGGGAACCCGGCGTGTCGGGGGACTTTTGGGGGTCGCAGGAAGGCTGTCAGGGACCGTTTCGCCCTTCAGGGCGGAACAGGGGACTTCCCTTGAGACGCCGTGGCGGGCAAGGGCCTCATCTTGCCAAGAGGTGGGAACCACGTGGTTTTTCTCGAGTTGCGGCGGGATTCTCGAGTTACGACGGGGATCTCAGCCTTCCCCTTGGGTTGGCCCTGGGAAGCCCAATCTTCCCCTCGGGTTGCGAGGGAAAGCTGGGGGTTGCGCTCGAGTCACTGCAGGGCCGAAGAGACCTCACCTAGGCGTGTGTCCGGGACCTAATATTCCTCTCCAGGGAAGGCAGGGATCTCGGGGTTGCATTCCAGGCTCCCCCGGGGAGTCAGGCCTCGTCTCGAGGGGAAGCCAAGGACTCCGCTCTCCTCTCGAGTCGCGACGCGGGTCTCTTGGAGCCCCCTGAGCAGCCTCAAGGGAGTCCAGCCTCCTCTTCCGTTTGGAGAGAGGACCCGGGATTGCTCTCCAGGCCATGCAGGAAAAGAAGGCCCTCAGCTCGCGAGGATGGGGGCGTCTCAGGGGTTTCCTCGAGCTGCGGCGCCCGTGGGGGTTTTCTCCCGAGGCACGACGAGGATCTCAGGGAGCCTCTCGTGCGGCGCCAGGGAAGTCAGGTCTCCATGCGCGTGGCGAGGGGGAGCGCGTCCTGGCTCTCGAGTCACGGGAGGGGACTAGGGCCTCGAGACGCGTTGAAGAAGGACTCTCGAGGTCTTTCTCGGGGGGCGGCGGGAAACCCTCGTGTCCCTCGCCTTCTGCCGGGGACCTTAGGGAACTTCCCAGGGTGCCTCTGAGAGGCGAGGGATCCTGTGGAGGTGGCGGGGCCCCTCTGGACTCCGCTGGGTCTGGCGCAACGGAAGAGGGCCTCACCTCGAGGGGAGGCAGGAACCTCAGGCTTCCTCTCCGTTTCGGACTCCGACCACAGGGTCCCTGCAGAGTTGGAACAGGAGAGTCAGGCCTCGTCTTGTCTGAGGAAGGGAACCCCGCTGGCCTCTCGAGTTGCTCAGGGGGTCTCAGGCCCCTCGTCAAGCTGTGTGTGGCACCTGCGGGTCTTTGTGGACGATGCACGGGGGTGGCAGTGCCCCTTCGTGTTGTGCCTTCACCCACAGGGTTGCCTTCGAAGAGGGGTCCGGACCTCGGGTCCTTCTCAAGGGCGGACCGGGGAATCGGGGGCGTTCGGCATATGGCCCCACACACGTGGCTCGTCTCGAATTTCCTCGTGAGACCGGCCTCATCCTGAGGTGCGCCGGGAAGGCCGGGAACCCCTTCCAGACCACGCAGGGGAATCGCCTCTCCTGTCGCGATCAGGAGGGGAGAAAGGGCTCAGAAGAAGCGGTGCCGGGACCCTCGGTGTTCCCCTCGAGGGAACCCGGCGTGTCGGGGGACTTTTGGGGGTCGCAGGAAGGCTGTCAGGGACCGTTTCGCCCTTCAGGGCGGAACAGGGGACTTCCCTTGAGACGCCGTGGCGGGCAAGGGCCTCATCTTGCCAAGAGGTGGGAACCACGTGGTTTTTCTCGAGTTGAGGCGGGATTCTCGAGTTACGACGGGGATCTCAGCCTTCCCCTTGGGTTGGCCCTGGGAAGCCCAATCTTCCCCTCGGGTTGTGAGGGAAAGCTGGGGGTTGCGCTGGAGTCACTGCAGGGCCGAAGAGACCTCACCTAGGCGTGTGTCCGGGACCTCATATTCCTCTCCAGGGAAGGCAGGGATCTCGGGGTTGCATTCCAGGCTCCCCCGGGGAGTCAGGCCTCGTCTCGAGGGGAAGCCAAGGACTCCGCTCTCCTCTCGAGTCGCGACGCGGGTCTCTTGGACCCCCTGAACGGCCTCAAGGGAGTCCAGCCTCCTCTTCCGTTTGGAGAGAGGACCCGGGATTGCTCTCCAGGCCATGCAGGAAAAGAAGGCCCTCAGCTCGCGAGGACGGGTGCGTCTCAGGGGTTTCCTCGAGCTGCGGCGCCCGTGGGGGTTTTCTCCCGAGGCACGACGAGGATCTCAGGGAGCCTCTCTTGCGGCGCCAGGGAAGTCAGGTCTCCATGCGCGAGGCGAGGTGGAGCGCTTCCTGGCTCTCGAGTCACGGGAGGGGACTAGGGCCTCGAGACGCGTTGAAGAAGGACTCTCGAGGTCTTTCTCGGGGGGCGGCGGGAAACCCTCGTGTCCCTCGCCTTCTGCCGGGGACCTAAGGGAACTTCCCAGGGTGCCTCTGAGAGGCGAGGAATCCTGTGGAGGTGGCGGGGCCCCTCGGGACTCCGCTGGGTCTGGCGCAACGGAAGAGGGCCTCACCTCGAGGGGAGGCAGGAACCTCAGGCTTCCTCTCCGTTTCGGACTCCGACCGCAGGGTCCCTGCAGATTTGGGACAGGAGAGTCAGGCCTCGTCTTGCCTGAGGAAGGGAACCCCGCTGGCCTCTCGAGTTGCTCAGAGGGTCTCAGGCCCCTCGTCGAGCTGTGTGTGGCACCCGCGGGTCTTTGCGGACGATGCACGGGGGTGGCAGTGCCCCTTCGTGTTGTGCCTTCACCCACAGGGTTGCCTTCGAAGAGGGGTCCGGACCTCGGGTCCTTCTCAAGGGCGGACCGGGGAATCGGGGGCGTTCAGCATGTGGCCCCACCCACGTGGCTCGTCTCGAAATTCCTCGTGAGACCAGCCTCATCCTGAGGTGCGCCGGGAAGGCCGGGAACCACTTCCAGACCACGCAGGGGAATCGCCTCTCCTGTGGCCATCAGGAGGGGAGAAGGGTCTCAGAGGAAGCGGTGCCGGGACCCTCGGTGTTCCCCTCGAGGGAACCCGGCGTGTCGGGGGACTTTTGCGGGTCGCAGGAAGGCTGTCAGGGACCGTTTCGCCCTTCAGGGCGGAACAGGGGACTTCCCTTGAGACGCCGTGGCGGGCAAGGGCCTCATCTTGCCAAGAGGTGGGAACCACGTGGTTTTTCCCGAGTTACGACAGGGATCTCAGCCTTCCCCTTGGGTTGGCCCTGGGAAGCCCAATCTTCCCCTCGGGTTGCGAGGGAAAACTGGGGGTTGCGCTCGAGTCACTGCAGGGCCGAAGAGACCTCACCTAGGCGTGTGTCCGGGACCTCATATTCCTCTCCAGGGAAGGCAGGGATCTCGGGGTTGCATTCCAGGCTCCCCCGGGGAGTCAGGCCTCGTCTCGAGGGGAAGCCAAGGACTCCGCTCTCCTCTCGAGTCGCGACGCGGGTCTCTTGGACCCCCTGAACGGCCTCAAGGGAGTCCAGCCTCCTCTTCCGTTTGGAGAGAGGACCCGGGATTGCTCTCCAGGCCATGCAGGAAAAGAAGGCCCTCAGCTCGCGAGGACGGGGGCGTCTCAGGGGTTTCCTCGAGCTGCGGCGCCCGTGGGGGTTTTCTCCCGAGGCACGACGAGGATCTCAGGGAGCCTCTCGTGCGGCACCAGGGAAGTCAGGTCTCCATGCGCGAGGCGAGGTGGAGCGCTTCCTGGCTCTCGAGTCACGGGAGGGGACTAGGGCCTTGAGACGCGTTGAAGAAGGACTCTCGAGGTCTTTCTCAGGGGGCGGCGGGAAACCCTCGTGTCCCTCGCCTTCTGCCGGGGACCTTAGGGAACTTCCCAGGGTGCCTCTGAGAGGCGAGGGATTCTGTGGAGGTGGCGGGGCCCCTCGGGACTCCGCTGGGTCTGGCGCAACGGAAGAGGGCCTCACCTCGAGGGGAGGCAGGAACCTCAGGCTTCCTCTCCGTTTCGGACTCCGACCGCAGGGTCCCTGCAGAGTTGGGACAGGAGAGTCAGGCCTCGTCTTGCCTGAGGAAGGGAACCCCGCTGGCCTCTCGAGTTGCTCAGAGGGTCTCAGGCCCCTCGTCGAGCTGTGTGTGGCACCCGCGGGTCTTTGCGGACGATGCACGGGGGTGGCAGTGCCCCTTCGTGTTGTGCCTTCACCCACAGGGTTGCCTTCGAAGAGGGGTCCGGACCTCGGGTCCTTCTCAAGGGCGGACCGGGGAATCGGGGGCGTTCAGCATGTGGCCCCACCCACGTGGCTCGTCTCGAAATTCCTCGTGAGACCAGCCTCATCCTGAGGTGCGCCGGGAAGGCCGGGAACCACTTCCAGACCACGCAGGGGAATCGCCTCTCCTGTGGCCATCAGGAGGGGAGAAGGGTCTCAGAGGAAGCGGTGCCGGGACCCTCGGTGTTCCCCTCGAGGGAACCCGGCGTGTCGGGGGACTTTTGCGGGTCGCAGGAAGGCTGTCAGGGACCGTTTCGCCCTTCAGGGCGGAACAGGGGACTTCCCTTGAGACGCCGTGGCGGGCAAGGGCCTCATCTTGCCAAGAGGTGGGAACCACGTGGTTTTTCTCGAGTTACGACAGGGATCTCAGCCTTCCCCTTGGGTTGGCCCTGGGAAGCCCAATCTTCCCCTCGGGTTGCGAGGGAAAGCTGGGGGTTGCGCTCGAGTCACTGCAGGGCCGAAGAGACCTCACCTAGGCGTGTGTCCGGGACCTCATATTCCTCTCCAGGGAAGGCAGGGATCTCGGGTTTGCATTCCAGGCTACCCCGGCGAGTCAGGCCTCGTCTCGAGGGGAAGCCAAGGACTCCGCTCTCCTCTCGAGTCGCGACGCGGTGCTCTTGGAGCCCCCTGAGCGGCCTCAAGCGAGTCCAGCCTCCTCTTCCGTTTGGAGAGAGGACCCGGGATTGCTCTCCAGGCCATGCAGGAAGAGAAGGCCCTCAGGTCGCGAGGACGGGGGCGTCTCAGGGCTTTCCTCGAGCTGCGGCGCCCGTGGGGGTTTTCTCCCGAGGCACGACGAGGATCTCAAGGAGCCTCTCGTGCGGTGCCAGGGAAGTCAGGTCTCCATGCGCGTGGCGAGGGGGAGCGCGTCCTGGCTCTCGAGTCACGGGAGGGGACTAGGGCCTCGAGACGCGTTGAAGAAGGACTCTCGAGGTCTTTGTCGGGGGGCGGCGGGAAACCCTCGTGTCCCTCGCCTTCTGCCGGGGACCTTAGGGAACTTCCCAGGGTGCCTCTGAGAGGCGAGGGATCCTGTGGAGGTGGCGGGGCCCCTCGGGCCTCCGCTGGGTCTGGCGCAACGGAAGAGGGCCTCACCTCGAGGGGAGGCAGGAACCTCAGGCTTCCTCTCCGTTTCGGACTCCGACCGCAGGGTCCCTGCAGAGTTGGGACAGGAGAGTCAGGCCTCGTCTTGCCTGAGGAAGGGAACCCCGATGGCCTCTCGAGTTGTTCAGAGGGCCCCAGGCCCCTCGTCAAGTTGTGTGTGGAACCCGCGGTTGTTTCCGGACGATGCACGGGGGTGTCAGTGCCGCTTCGGGCTGTGCCTTCACCCACAGGGTTGCCTTCGAAGAGGGGTCCGTCATCGGGTTCTTCTCAAGAGCGGACCGGGGAATTGGGCTCGTTCGGCATGTGGCACCACCCACGTGGCTCGTCTCGAATGTCCTCGTGTGACCGGCCTCCTCTTGAGGTGCGCCGGCAAGTCAGGGAACCCCTTCCAGACCACGCAGGGGAATCGCCTCTCCTGTCGCGATCAGGAAGGGAGAAGGGGCTCAGATGAAGCGGTGCCGGCACCCTTGGTGTTCCACTCGAGGGAACCCGGCGTATCGGGGAACTTTTTGGGGTCGCATGAAGGCTGTCAGGTTCCGTTTCGCACTTCAGGGCGGAACAGGGGACTTCCCTTGAGACGCCGTCACGGGCAAGTGCCTCATCTTTCCAAGAGGTGGGAACCACGTGGTTTTTCTCGAGTTGCGGCGGAATTCTCATGTTACGACAAGGGATTACAGGCTTCCTCTTGTGTCGGCCCTGGGTAACCCAACCTTCTATTCTACTGGCGAGGGAAAGCTGGGGGTTGCGCTCGAGTCACTGCAGGGCCAAAGAGACCTCATCTAGGCGTGTGTCCAGGACCTAATGCTCCTCTCCAGGGAAGACAAGGATCTCGGGGTTGCATCCCATGCTCCCCCGGGGAGTCAGGCCTCGCCTCGAGAGGAAGCAAAGGACTCCGCTCTCCTCCCGAGTCGCGACGCTGATATCTTGCTGCCCCCTGAGTGGCCTCAAGGGCGTCCAGCCTCCTCTTCACTTTTGAGAGAGGACTCCTGATTGCTCTCCAGGCCAGGCAGGAAAAGACGGCCCTCACCTCGCGAGGACGGTGGCATCTCAGGGGTTTCCTCGAGCTGCGGCACCCGTGGGGGTTTTCTCCCGAGGCACGACGAGGATCTCAGGGAGCCTCTCGTGCGGCGCCAGGGAAGTCATGTCTCCATGCACGTGGCGAGAAGGAGCGCGTCATTGTTCTCGAGTCATGGGAGGGGACTAGGGCCTCAAGACGCGTTGAAGAAGGACTCTCGATGTCTTTCTCGGGTTGCAGCGGGAAACCCTCGTTTCCCCCGACTTTTGTCGGGGACCTGAGGGAACTTCCCAGGGTGCCTATGAGAGGTGAGGGTCGCTGTGGTGTTGGTGGGTCCTCTCGGGACTCCACTGGGTTTGTCGCAGTGGAAGAGGGCCTCATCTCGAGAGGAGTCAGGAACCTCAGTCTTCCTCTCCAATTCTGACTCTGATCGTAGTGTCCCTGCAGAGTTGGGACAGGAGAGTCAGGCTATGTCTTTTCTGAGGAATGGAACTCCGCTTGCCTCTTGAGTTGTTCATGGGGTTTCAGGCCCCTTGTCAAACTGTGTGTGAAATCTGCAGGTTTTTCCAGACGATGCATGGGGGTGTCAGTGACCCTTCGTTTTGTGTCTTCATCCACAGGGTTGCCTACGAAGAGGTGTCCGGGCATCGTGTTCTTATGAAGAGCGGACTGGGAAATCGGGGTCGTTCAGCATTTGGCACCACCCACGTGGCTAATCTCGAATTTCCTCAAGAAAACGGCCTCATCCTGAGGTGTGCCGCGAAGGTCATGAAACCCTTCCAGACAAAGCAGAGGATTCGACCCTCCTGTGGCGATCAGGAGGAGAGAAGTGGCTCAGATGAAGTGCTGCTGGGAACCTCGGTGTTTCCCTCAAGTGAGACAGGTATGTTGGGTAACTTTTGGGGTCGCATAACGCGTTCCAAGTACCGTTTCGCTCTTCAAATTGGAACGTGGGACTTCTCTTGGGGTGCTCCAGCGGGCAAGGGCCTCATCTTGGAATGACTGGGGAACCACTTGGTTTTTCTCTAGTTGCGGTGGGATATTTGAGTTACCATAGGGAATTCATGCTTCCTCTTGTGTTGGCCCACAAAAGTCTTATCTTCCATTCGAGATTCGAGGAAGAGCTGGAGGTGCGCTCTAGTCACTGAAGGCAAAAGAGACCCCACCAAGGCTTGTGTGCAGGACCTAATGTTCATGTCAAGGGGCGACAGGAATCTCGGGGTTGCATTCCAGACTCACCCTGGAGTCAGGCCTCGTCTCGAGGGGAAGCAAAGGACTCTGCTCTCCTCTCGAGTCGGACGGGTATGTCTTGGAGCCCACTGAGTGGCTTAAAGGGAGTCAAACCTCCTCTGGTGTTTGGAGGAAGGACACAGGATTGCTCTCCAGGCAATGCAGGAAATGAAGGCCCTCGTCTCCCGATGACTGGGGCGTCTCGTAGGTTTTCTCGAGCTGTGGCGCTAGTGTGGGGTTTCTCACGAAGTAAGACTGGAAGCTCAGTGAGCCTCTCATGTGGTGCCAGGGCAGTCAGGTCTCTATGCACGTGGTGAGAGGGAGCCCGTCATTGTTCTCGAGTCACGGTAGGGGAATTGGGCCTGAAAACGTGTTAAAGAAGGACTCTCGAGGTCTTTCTTGGGTTGAAGCAGGAAACCCTGGGTTCCATCGACTTGTGCCAGTGACCTCAGGAAGCTTCTCAGCGTGCCTCTGAGAAGTCAGGGTCACTGTGGAGTTGGGAGGGGCCTCTCGGAACTCCACTGGGTTTGGTGCAATGGAAGAGGGCCTCATGACAAGTTGAGGCAGGAACCTCAGGGTTCCTCTCCTGGCTTCGAATGCGCCGGATCTGACTCGGATCGCAGAGTCCCTGCAGAGCTGGGACAGGAGAGTCAGGCCTCGTCTTGTGTGGAGGAATGGAACTCCGCTTGACTCTCGCGTTGTTCATGGGGTGACAGGCCACTTGTCGATTTGTATGTGGAACTTGCGGGTTTTTCTGGACGATGCACTGGGGTGTCACTGCCCCTTCGTGTTGTGCCTTGTTCCACAGGATTGCCTTCGAGTTGGGTTCTGCCATCGGGTTCTTATCAAGAGCGGACCAGGGAATCGGGGTCTTTTGGCATGCCGCACCACCCACGAGGCTATGTCTCGAATTTCGTCGTGAGACTGGCCTCATCTTGATGTGCGCCAGGAAGGTCGGGAACGCCTTCCAGACAAAGCAGGGGAATCGAACCTCCTGTCGCCATCAAGAGGGGAGAAGAGTCTCAGATGAAGTTGTGCCGGGAACCTCGGTGTTCTCCTCAAGTGAGACTGGTATGTCGGGGAACTTTTGGGGTCGCATCAAGGGTTCCAAGTAACTTTTCGCTCTTCAATACGGAACGTGGGACTTCTCTTGAGACGCTGTAGTGGGCAAGGGCCTCATCTTTCGATGACGGGGGAACCACGTGGTTTTTCTTGAGTTGGGGCGGGATTCTCGAGTTACAACCGGGAATTCAGGCTTCCTCTTCAACTGGCCCAGGGAAGTCCAGTTTTCATTCGAATTGTGAGTTAGAACTGGGGATTGCTCTCGAGACACTGCAGGGCCAAATAGACCTCATCTAGGCTTGTGTCCAGGACCTAATGTTCCTCTGCTGGGGCGAAAGCGATCTCAGCATTGCATTCTCTACTCACCCGGGGAGTCAGGCCTCGTCTCGAGGGGAAGCCAAGGACACCGCTCTCCTGTCAAGTCGCGACGGGTATATCTTGGAGCTCACTGTGTGGCCTAAAATGAGTCAAGCCTCCTGTGGAGTTTGGAGAGAGGACTCAGCATTGCTCTCCAGGCCATACAGCAAAAGAAGGCCCTCATCTCGTGAGGACTGGGGCGTCTCGTGGGTATTCTCGAGCTGTGGCTCCAGTGTGGTGTTGCTCACGAGGTATAATGGGGAGCTCAGGGAGCCTCTCCTGTGGCGCCAGGGAAGTCAGGTTTCTATGCGCGTGGCTAGGGGGAGCGCGTCATTGCTCTCGAGTCATGGTAGGGGAATGGCACCTCAAGACGCGTTGAAGAAGGACTCTCGAGGTCTTTTACGGGTTGGGGCAGGAAACCCTTGGTTCCCTCGACTTGTGCCGGTGATCTCAGGAAGGTCTAAGGGTGCCTCTGAGAAGTCAGGGATACTGTGCAGTTGGGAGGGGTCTCTCGGGACTCCACTGGGTTCGGTGCAATGGAAGAGGGCCTCATCTCGAGTGGAGGCAGGAAACTCATGTTTCCTCTCCTGACTTCCCCTGGGCCAGATCTGACTCGGATCGCAGTTTCGCTGCAGAGTTCGAACAGGAGAGTCAGGCCTCGTCTTGTGTGGAGGACTGGAACTCTGCTTGCCTCTCCAGTTGTTCACGGGGTGACAAGTCACTTCTCGAGCTGTGTGTGGTACCTGCGGGTTTCTCCGGACGATACCCAGGGGTGTCAGTGCCCCTTCGTGTTGTGCCTTCATCAAAAGGGTTATCTTCAAAGAGGTGTTCGGGCATCAGGATCTTATCAAGAGCGGACCGGGAAATCGGGGTCTTTTGGCATGTGTCACCATCCACGTGGCTATGTCTCGAATATCCTCGTGAGACCGGCCTCATCCTGAGATGCACCGGGAAAGGCGGGAACCCCTTCAAGACAAAACAGGGGAATCGACCCTCCTGTCGCGATCAGGAGGGGAGAAGGGGCCCAGATGTAGTGGTGCCAGGAACCTCGGTGTTCTCCTCGAGTCAGACTGGTGTGTCGAGGAACTTTTGAGGTCGCATCAAGGGTGCCAATAACGTTTCGCACTTCAAGACGGAACGTGGGACTTCTCTTGAGACGCTGTAGGGGGCAAGGGCCTCATCTTGGGATGACGGGGGAACCACGTGGCGTTTCTCGAGTTGTGGCGGGATTCTCGAGTTTCGACGGGGAATACAGTCTTCCTCATGTGTTGGGCCAGGGAAGTCCTATCTTCCATTCGAGTTTAAAGGGAGAGCTGGGGATTGCTCTCGAGTCACTGCAGGGCAAAATAGACCTCATCTAGGCTTGTGTCCAGGACTTAATGTTCGTCCCTAGGGGCGACAGGGATCTTGGGGTTGCATACCAGACACACCCGGGGAATCAGGCCTCGTCTCGAGGGGAAGCAAAGAACTCCGCTGTCCTTTTGAGTCGCGATGGGTATCTCTTGGAGCCCACTGTGTGCCCTAAAGGGAGTCAAGCCTCCTGTGCTGTTTGGATAGAGGACTCGGGATTCCTCTCCAGGCCATGCAGGAACAGAAGGCCCTCATCTCGCGATGATGGCGGCGTCTCGTGGGTTTTCTAGACTGCTGCGCTAGTGCCGGGTTTCTGACGAGGTACGAGAGGGAGCTCAGGGAGCCTCTCGTGTGGCGCCAGGGAAGTCAGGTCCCCATGAGATGGCTAGGGGGAGCTCGTTATTGCTTTCAAGTCATGGTAGGGTAATCGGGCCTCAAGACGGGTTGAAGAAGGACTCTCGAGGTCTTTCTCGGGTCACTGCATAAAACCCAGGGTTCCCTTGACTTGTGCCTGCGACCTCAGGGAGCTTCTCAGAGTGCCTCTGAGAAGTCAGGGATACTGTGCAGTTTGGAGGGGCCTCTCGAGACTCCTCTGCATTTGGTGGAATGTAAGAGGGACTCATCTCGAGTTGAAGCAGGAACCTCAGTGTTCCTCTCCATTTCTGACTCAGATCGCAAGGTCCCTGCATGTTGGTACAGGAGAGTCAGGCCTCGTCTTTTCTGGAGGATGGGACTCCTCTTGCCTCTCGAGTTGTTCTCGAGGTGACAGGCCACTTGTCGAGCTGTGTGTGTAACCTGCCCGTTTTTCCGGATGATGCACAGGTGTGTTAGTGCCCCTTCGTGTTGTACCTTCATACTCAAGGCTGCCTTCCAAGACGTGTCCGAGCATCGGATTCTTATCAAGAGCGGACCGGGAAATTGGATTCTTTCAGCAAGTGGCACCACCCACAAAGCTACGTATCGAATTTCCCCATGAGACCGGCCTCATCCTGACTTGTGCAGGGAAGGTCGGGCCCCCTTGCAGACAAAGCAGGGGAATCGACCCACCGGTCACGATCAGGAGGGGAGAAGGGGCTTAAATGAAGTGGTGCCGGGAACCTCGGTGTTCCCCTTGAGTGAGACCGGCGTGTTGGGGGACTTTTGGGGTCGCATCAAGGGTGCCAAGTACCGTTTCGCATTTCAAGACGGAACCTGGGACATCTTTTGAAACGCTGTAGCGGGCAAGGGCCTCATCTTGCGATGACGGGAGAACCACGTGGTTTTGCTCGAGTTGCGGCGGGATTCTCGAGTTATGACCGGGAATTTAGGCTTCCTCTTGTTGGCCTTGAAATCCAATCTTCCATTCGGGTTGCGAGGGGGAGCTGGGGATTGCGCTAGAGTCACTGCAGGGCAAAAGAGACCTAATCTAGGCTTGTGTCCAGGATCTAACGTTGCTCTCCAGGGGCGACAGGGATCTCGGGTTTGCATTCCAGACTCATCCGGGGAGTCAGTTCTCACCTCGAGGGTAAGCAAAGAATTCCGCTCTCGTCTCGAGTCGCGATGGGTATCTCTTGGAGCCCACTGTGTGTACTAAAGGGAGTCAAGCCTCCTGTGGAGTTTGGAGAGAGGACTCGGGATTGGACTCCAGGCCATGCAGGAAAAGAAGGCCCTCATCTCGAGATGACGGTGGCGTCTCGTGGGTTTTCTCGAGCTGCGGCGCCAGTGTGGGGTGTCTCATGAAGTACCACGGGGATCTCAGGGAGCCTCTTGTGTGGCGCCAGGAAAATCCAGTATTCCATTCGAGTTGCAAGTTAGAACTGGGGATTGCTCTCCAGTCACTGCAGGGCAAAATAGACCTCATCTACGCTTGTGTCCAGGACCTAGTGTTCCACTACTGGGCCAACAGAGATCTCAGGGTTGCATTCTCGACTCACCCGGAGAGTCAGGCCTCGTCTTGTGGGGAAAAAAAGGACTCCGCTCTCCTGTCGAGTCGCGACGGGTATCTCTTGGAGTCCACTGCGTGGCGTAAAGGGAGTGAAGCCTCCTATGGAGTTTGGAGAGATGACTCGGGATTGTTTTCCTGGCCATGCAGGAAAAAAGGCCCTCATCTCGCGATGACGGGGGCATCTCGTGGGTTTTCTCCAGCTGCGGCGCCAGTATCAGATTTCTCATGAGGTACAACAGGGAGCTCAGAGAGCCTCTCGTGTGGTGCTAGGGACGTCAGGTCTCCGTGCGTGTGGTGAAGGGGAGTGCGTGATTGCTCTCGAGTCATAGTAGGCGAATCGGGCCTCAAGACGCATTGAAGAAAGACTCTTGAGGTCTTTCTCGGGTTGCGACAGGGAACCCTGGGTTCCCTTGATTTGTGTTGGTGACCTCAGGCAACTTCTAAGGGTGCCTCTGAGAAGTCAGGGACACTGTGGATTTGGGAGGGGCCCTTCGTTACTCAACTGGGTTTGGTGCAATCGAAGAGGGCCTCATCTCGAATGGAGGCAGGAACGTCAGGGGTCCTCTCCATTTCTGACTAGGGTCGCAGGGTACCTGCAGAGTATGGACAAGAGAGTCACGCCTCATCTTCTGTGGAGGAATGGATTTCCCCTTGCCTTTAGAGTTGTTCACGGAGTGACAGGCCACTTGTTGAGCTGAGTGTGGAACCTGCGGGGTTTTCCGGACGATGCACGGGGGTGTCAGTGCCCCTTCGTGTTGTGCCTTTATCCACAGGGTTGCCTTCGAAGAGGTTTCCGGGCATCGGGTTCTTTTCAAGAGCGTACCGGAAAGTTGGGGTCTTTCAGCATGTGGTACCATCCCCGAGGCTACGTCTCGAATTTCCTCGGGATACTGGCCTCATCCTGAGGTGCGCCGGGAAGGTCGGGAACCCCTTGCAGACAAAGCAGGGGAATCGACCCACCGCTCGCGATCAGAAGGGGAGAAGGGGCTCAGATGAAGTGGTGCCGGGAACCTCGGTGGTCCCCTCGAGTGAGACCGGTATGTCACGGCACTTTTGAGGTCGCATCAAGGCTGCCAAGTACAGTTTCGCACTTCAAGACGGAACGTGGGAATTCTCTGGAGATGCTCTAGCGGGCAAGGGCCTCATATTGCGATGACGAGGGAAACACGTGGTTTTTCTCAAGTTGAGGCGGGATTCTCGAGTTACAACGGGGAATTCAGGCTTCCTCTTGTGTTGGCCCAGGAAGTCCAATCTTCCATTCAACTTGTCAGAGAGAGCTGGGGGTTGCTCTCGAGTCACTTCAGGGCAAAGAGTCCTCATCTAGGCTTGGGTCCAGGACGTAATGTTCCTCTCCGGGGGCGACAGGGATATCGGGGTCGCATTCCAGTCTCACCCGGTGGGTCATGCCTCATCTCGAGTGGAAGCAAAGGACTCCACTATCCTCTCGAGTCGCGACACGTAACTCTTGGAGCCCAATGAGTGGCCTAAAGGGAGTCAAGAGTCCTGTGTAGCTTCGACAGAAGGTTCACGCTTGATCTGCATACCATGCAGTTAAAGATGGCCCTCCTCTCGAGATGATGGGGGCGTCTCATGGGTTTTCTCGAGCTGCGGCGCCAGTGTGGGGTTTCTCACGAGATACGATGGGGAGTTCAGGGAGCCTCTCGTGCGGCGCCAGAGAAGCCTGACTCCATGCGTGTGGCCAGGCAGATCGCGTCATTGCTCTCGAGTCATGGGAGGGACTAGGGCCTCAAGAGGCATTTAAGAAGGACTCTCAAGGTCTTTCTTGGGTTGGGGCGGGAAACACTCGTTTCCCTCGACCTCTACAGGGGACCTTAGGGAACTTCCCAGGTGCCTCTGAGAGGTGAGGGATACTGAGGAGTTAGAGGGGCCTCTCGGGACTCCACTAGGTTTGACGAAATGAAAGAGGGCCTCATCTCGATTGGAGGCAGGAACCTCAGGCTTCCTCTCCATTTCTGACTCCGACCGCAGGGTCCCTGCAGAGTTGGGACAGGAGAGTCAGGCCTCGTCTTGTCTGAGTAACGGAACTCTGCTTGCCTCTCGAGTCGTTCAGTGGGTCTCAGGGCCCTTGACAAGCTGTGTGTGGAACCTGCGGGTGTTTCCAGAAGATGCATGGGGGTGTCAGTACCCCTTCGTTTTGTGCCTTCCCCCACAGGGTTGCCTTCAAAGAGGTGTCCGGGCATCGGGTTCATTTCAAGAGCGGACCGGGAAATCGGGGTCATTCGGCATGTGGCACCAACCACGTGGCTCATCTCGAATTTCCTCATGAGACCAGCATCATCCTGAGGTGCGCCAGGAAGGCCGGGAACCCCTTCCACACAAAGTAGGGGAATCGATTCTCCTGTCGCGATCAGGAGGGGAGATGGGGCTCAGATGAAGTGGTGCCGGGACCCTCGGTGTTCCACTCGAGGGAACCCGGCGTTTCAGGGAACTTTAGGTGTCGCATCAAGGGAGCCAAGTACCGTTTCCCACTTCAGGACGGAACATGGGACTTCCCTGGAGATGCTGTAGCGGGCAAGGGCCTCATCCTGTGAAGACTTTGGTACCACGTCGTTTTTCTTGAGTTGCATCGGGATTCTCGAAAACGACAGGAATTTCAGGTCTCTCTTGGGTTGGCCCTGGGAAGCCCAATCTTCAATTCGAGTTGCGATGGAAAGCTGGGGGTTCTGCTCGAGTCACTACAGGGCCAAAGAGACCTCATCGAAGCGTGTGTCCAGGACCTAATATTCCTCTCAAGGGAAGACAGGGATCACGGGTTTCCATTCCAGACTCCCCCGGGGAGTCAGGACTCGCCTGGAGGGGAAGCAAAGGACTCCGCTTTCCTCTCAAGTCGCGACACGGATCTCTTGGAGCCCACTGAGTGGACTCAAGGGTGTCGAGCCTCCTCTTCAGTTTGGAGAGAGGACTCGGGATTGCTCTCCAGGCCAGGCAGGAAAAGAAGGCCCTCATCTCGCGATGACGGGGGCGTCTCATGGGTTTCCTCAGGCTGCTGCGCCCATGGGGGTTTTCTCACGAGGCACGACGAGGACCTCAGGGAGCCTCTCGTGCGGCGCCAGGGAAGTCAGGTCTCCATGCGCATAGCGAGGGGGAGCTGGTCATCACTCTCGAGTCATGGGAAGCGGCTAGGTCCTCAAGAGGCGTTGAAGAAGGACTCTCGAGGTCTTTCTTGGGTTGCGGCGGGAAACCCTCGTTTCCCTCGACTTCTGCAGCGGACCTTAGGGAACTTCCAACGGTGCCTCTGAGAGGTGAGGGATGCTGTGTAGTTGGCAGGGCCTCTCGGGACTCTGCTGGGTTCGGTGCAATGGAAGAGGGCCTCATCTCGAGGGGAGGCAGGAACCTCAGGCTTCCTCTCGGTTTTGGACTCTGACTGCACGGTCCCTGCAGTGTTGGGACAGGAGAGTCATGCCTCGTCTTGTCTGAGGAATGGAATTCTGGTTACCTCTCGAGTTGTTCCGGGAGTCTCAGGCCCCTTGTCGAGCTGTGTGTAGACCCTGTGGGTTTTTCCGGATGATGCACGGGGGTGTCAGTGCCCCTTCGTGTTGTGCCTTCACCCACAGGGTTGCCTTCGAAGAGGTGTCCGGGCATCGGGTTCTTATCAAGAGCGGACCGGAAAATCGGGGTCGTTCGGCACGTGGCACCTCACACGTGGCTAGTCTCGAATTTCCTCCTGAGACCGGCCTCATCCTGAGGTGCGCCAGGAAGGCCGGGAACCCCTTCCAGACCACGCAGGGGAATCGACTCTCCTGTCGCGATCAGGAGGGGAGAAGGGGCTCAGATGAAGTGGTGCCGGGACCCTCGGTGTTCCCCTCGAGGGAACCCAGCGTGTCGGGGAACTCTTGCGGTCGCATCAAGGGTGTCAAGTACCGTTTCGCACTTAAGGACGGAATATGGGACTTCCCTGGAGACACCAGGAATTTCGGTGTTCCCTTGGAGTGAGACCGGTATGTTGGGGAACTTTGGGGTCGCATCAAGGGTGCCAAGTAGCATTTCGAACTTTAAGATGGAACGTGGGACTTCTCTTGAGACTCTAGCTGGCAAGGGCCTCATATTGGGATGAAGGGGGAACCACATGGTTTTTAAGACTTGAGGCTGAATTCTCGAATTACGATGGGAAATTCAGACTTCCTCTTGTGTTGACCGTGGGAAGACCAATCTTCCATTCAAATTGTGAGGGAGAGATGGAGGTTGCTCTCGAGTCACTGTAGGGCAAAATAGACCTCATCTAGGCTTGTGTCTAGGACAAAATGTTCCACTCCAGGGGCGACAGGGATCTCGGGGTTGCATTCCAAACTCACCCGGGGTGTCAGGCCTCGTTTCCAGGGAAGCAAAGGACTCCGCTCTCCTCTCGAGTCGCACCGGGTATTTCTTGGACCCAACTGAGTGGCCTAAAGGGAGTCAATACTCCTGTGAAGTTTGGAGAGAGGACCAGGAATTGCTCTCCAGGTCAGGCAGGAAAAGAAGGCCCCCATCTCTCCTTGACGGGGGCATCTTGTGGTTTTTCTCAAACTGCGGCGCCAGTGTGGTTTTTCTCACGAGGTACGATGGGGTACTCAGGGAGCCTCTTGTGTGGTACTAGGGAAGTCAGTTTTCCTGATTGTGGCGAGGGGAGCGCGTCCTTGTTCTGGAGTCATGGTAGGGGAATCGGGCATCAAGAGACGTTGAAAAAGGACTCTCCAAGTCTTTCTCGGGTTACTTCAGGAAACTCTGGGTTCCCTCAACTTGTGCCAGTGACCTCAGGTAGCTTCTCACGGAGCCTCTGAGAATTCAGGGATACTGTGGTGTTGGGAGGGGCCTCTCGGGACACCACTGAGTTTGGTTCAATGGAAGAGGGCCTCTTCTCTAGTTGAGGCAGGAACCTCAGGGTTCCTCTCCATTTCTGACTCCAATTTCAGGGTCCCTGAAGAGTTGGGACAGGAGAGTAAGGCCTCGTCTTGTGTGAAGGAATGCAACTTCACTTGCCTCTCGAGTTGTTCACGAGGTGACAGTCCACATTTGGAGCTGTGAGTGGAATCTGCGGGTTTTTCCAGACGATGCATGGGGATGTCAGTGTCCCTTCGTGTTGTGCCTTCATCCACAGGGTTGCCTTCGAAGAGATGTCCGGGCGTCAGGTTCTTATCTAGAGTGGACCGGGAATTCGGGATCTTTCAGCATATGGCACCAACCATGAGGCTACTTTTCGAATTTCCTCATGAGACCGGCCTCATCCGGAGGTTCGCGGGGAACGTCGGGAACCCCTTGCAGACAAAACATGGGAATCGACCCTTCTGTCGCGATCAGGAGGGGTGAAGGGGCTCACAGGAAGTGGTGCCGTGAAATTTGGTGTTTCCCTCGAGTGAGACCGGTATGTCAGGGAACTTTGGGGGTCGCATCAAGGGTGCCAAGTACCGTTTTGTACTTCAGGATGGAACGTGGGACTTCTCTTGATACGCTGTGGCGGCCAAGGGCCTCATCTTGCGATGACGGGGGAGCCACGTGGTTTTTCTCGAGTTGCGGCGGGATTCTCGAGTTACGACGGGGATTTCAGGCTTCCTCTTGTGTTGGGCCAGGGAAGTCCAATCATCCATTCGAGTTGCGAGGGAGAGCTGGGGGTTGCGCTCGAGTCACTGCAGGGCAAAGGAGACCTCATCTAGGCTTGTGTCCAGGACCTAATGTTCCTCTCCAAGGGCCACAGGGATCTCAGGTTTGCATTCCAGACTCACCCAGGGAGTCAGGCCTCATGTCGAAGGGAAGCAAAGGACTCCGCTCTCCTTTCGAGTCGCGACGGGCACCTCTTGGAGCCCACTTTGTGGCCTAAAGGGAGTCAAGCCTCCTGTGAAGTTTGGAGAGAGGACTTGGGACTGCTCTCCAGGCCATGCAGGAAAAGATGGCCCTCATCTCGCGATGACGGAGGGATCTTGTGGGTTTTCTCGAGCTGCGGCGCCAGTGTGGGGTTTCACACGAGGTAGGACGGGGAGCTCAGGGAGCCTCTCGTGTGGTGCCAGGGAAGTCAGGTCTCCATGTGCGTGGCGAGGGGGAGCGCATTATTGCTCTCGAGCTATGGTAGGGGAATCTGACCTCAAGACACATTGAAGAAGGACTCTCGAGGTCTTTCTTCGGTTGTGGCAGGAAACTCTTATTTCCCTCGACTTTTGCCGGTGGCCTCAAGGAGCTTCTCAGAATGCCTATGAGAAGTCAGGGATACTGTGGAGATGGGAGGGGACTCTCGGGACTCCGCTGGCATTGTCGCAATGGAAGAGGGCCTTATCTCGAGGGGAGGCAGTAACCTCAGGCTTCCTCTCTGTTTCTGACTCCGACCCTTCGACCTCAGGGTCCCTGCAGATTTGGGAGCGGAGAGTTAGGCCTCGTCTTGTCTGAGGAAGGGAACTCCGCTTGCCTCTCGAGTTGCTCAGGGGGTCTCAGGCCCCTCTTCGAGCTGTGTGTGGAAACCACGGGTGTTTCTGGACGATGCACGGGAGTGTCAGTGCCCCTTCGTGTTGTGCCATCACCCACAGGGTTGCCTTCGAAGAGGTGTCCGTGCAACGGGTTCTTCTCAAGAGTGGACCGGGAAATCGAGGTCGATCGGCATGTGGCACCACCCCCGTGGCTCATCTCGAATTTCCTTGTGCGGACGGCCTCATCCTGAGATGCGCCGGGAAGGCCGGGAATCCCTTCCAGACCACGCAGGGGAATCGACACTCCTGTCGCCATCAGGAGGGGAGAAGGGGCTCAGATGAAGTGGTGTCGGGACCCTCGGTGTTCCCGTCGAGGGAACCCGGCGTGTCGGGGGACTTTTGGGGGTCGCAGGAAGGCTGTCAGGGACCGTTTCGCCATTCAAGGAGGAACAGGGGACTTTCCTTGAGACGCCGTGGCTGGCAAGGGACTCATCTTGCCAAGAGGTGGGAACCACGTGGTTTTTCTCGAGTTGCGGCGGGATTCTCGAGTTACGATGGGGATCTCAGCCTTCCCCTTGGGTTGGCCCTTGGAAGCCCAATCTTCCCCTCGGGTTGCGAGGGAAAGCTGGGGGTTGCGCTTGAGTCACTGCAGGGACGAAGAGACCTCACCTAGGCGTGTGTCCGGGACCTAATATTCCTCTCCAGGGAAGGCAGGGATCTCGGGGTTGCATTCCAGTCTCCCCCGGGGAGTCAGGCCTCGTCTCGAGGGGAAGCCAAGGACTCCGCTCTCCTCTCGAGTCGCGACGCGGGTCGCTTGGAGCTCCCTGAGCGGCCTCAAGGGAGTCCAGCCTCCTCTTCCGTTTGGAGAGAGGACCCGGGATTGCTCTCCAGGCCATGCAGGAAAAGAAGGCCCTCAGCTCGCGAGGACGGGGGCGTCTCAGGGGTTTCCTAGAGCTGCAGCGCCCGTGGGGGTTTTCTCCCGAGGCACGACGAGGATCTCAGGGAGCCTCTCGTGCGGCGCCAGGGAAGTCAGGTCTCCACGTGTGTGGCGAGGGGGAGCGCGTCCTGGCTCTCGAGTCACGGGAGGGGACTAGGGCCTCGAGACGCGTTGAAGAAGGACTCTCGAGGTCTTTCTCGGGGGGCGGCGGGAAACCCTCGTGTCCCTCGCCTTCTGCCGGGGACCTTAGGGAACTTACCAGGGTGCCTCTGAGAGGCGAGGGATCCTGTGGAGGTGGCGGGGCCCCTCGGGCCTCCGCTGGGTCTGGCGCAACGGAAGAGGGCCTCACCTCGAGGGGAGGCAGGAACCTCAGGCTTCCTCTCCGTTTCGGACTCCGACCGCAGGGTCCCTGCAGAGTTGGGACAGGAGAGTCAGGCCTCGTCTTGTCTGAGGAAGGGAACCCCGCTGGCCTCTCGAGTTGCTCAGGGGGTCTCAGGCCCCTCGTTGTGCTGTGTGTGGAACCCGCGGGTCTTTGCGGACGATGCACGGGGTTGGCAGTGCCCCTTCGTGTTGTGCCTTCACCCACAGGGTTGCCTTCGAAGAGGGGTCCGGGCCTCGGGTCCTTCTCAAGGGCGGACCGGGGAATCGGGGGCGTTCGGCATGTGGCCCCACCCACGTGGCTCGTCTCGAATTTCCTCGTGAGACCGGCCTCCTCCTGAGGTGCGCCGGGAAGGCCGGGAACCCCTTCCAGACCACGCAGGGGAATCGCCTCTCCTGTCGCGATCAGGAGGGGAGAAGGGGCTCAGAGGAAGCGGTGCCGGGACCCTCGGTGTTCCCCTCGGGGGAACCCGGCGTGTCGGGGGACTCTTGGGGGTCGCAGGAAGGCTGCCAGGGACCGTTTCGCCCTTCAGGGCGGAACAGGGGACTTCCCTTGAGACGCCGTCGCGGGCAAGGGCCTCATCTTGCCAAGAGGTGGGAACCACGTGGTTTTTCTCTAGTTGCGGCGGGATTCTCGAGTTACGACGGGGATCTCAGCCTTCCCCTTGGGTTGGCCCTGGGAAGCCCAATCTTCCCCTCGGGTTGCGAGGGAAAGCTGGGGGTTGCGCTCGAGTCACTGCAGGGCCGAAGAGACCTCACCTAGGCGTGTGTCCGGGACCTAATATTCCTCTCCAGGGAAGGCAGGGATCTCGGGGTTGCATTCCAGGCTCCCCCGGGGAGTCAGACCTCATCTCGAGGGGAAGCCAAGGACTCCGCTCTCCTCTTGAGTCGCGACAAGGATCTGTTGGAGCCCCCTGAGCGGCCTCAACGGAGTCCAGCCTGCTCTTCAGTTTGGAGAGAGGACTCGTGATTGGTCTCCAGGCCATGCAGGAATATAAGGCCCTCATCTCGCGATGACCGGGGTGTCTCATATGTTTCCTCGAGCTGCCGCGGCAGTGTGGGTTTCCTCACGAGGTACGATGAGGATCTCAGCGAGCCTCTCGTGCAGTGCCAGGTTAGCCAGGTCTCCATGCGCGTGAAGAGGGGGCGCGTTTCATGGCTCTCGAGTCATGGTAGGGGAATCGCGACTCAACACATTTTGAAGCACTCTCGAGGTCTTTCTCGAGTCATGGCAGAAAACCCAGGGTTCCCTCGACTTGTGCCTGTGACCTCAGGGAGCTTCTCATTGTGCCTCTGAGAACTCAGGGATACTGTGGAGTTGGTAGGGGCCTCTCGGGACTCCACTGGGTGTGGTGCAATGGAAGAGGGCCTCATCTCGAGTGGACGCAGGAACCTCAGGCTTCCTCTCCGTTTCTGACTCGGATCCCATGGTCCCTGCAGAGTAGGGACAAGAGAGTCACACCTAGTCTTCTGTTGAGGAATGGACCTTCGTTTGCCTTTCGAGTTGTTTACAGGGTGACAGGCCACTTGTCGAAATGTCTGTGGGACCTGCGGGTTTTTCTGGACGATGCACGCGGGTGTCAGTGCCCCTTCGTGTTGTGCCTTCATCCACAGGTTTTCCTTCAAAGAGGTGTGCTGGCATCGGGTTCTTTTCAAGAGTGGACCGTGAAATTGGGGTCTTTCGGCATGTGGCACCACCCACGAGGCTACGTCTCGAACTTCCTCATGAGACCGGCCTCATCCTGAGGTGCGCCCGGAAGGTCGGGAACCCCTTGCAGACAGAGAAGGGGAGTCGACCCTCCTGTCGCAATCAGGAGAGGAGAAGGGGTCAGATGAAGTGGTGCCGGGAACCTCGGTGTTCCCCTTGAGTGAGTCTGGTATGTCGCGGAACTTTTGGGGTCGCATCAAGGGTGCCAAGTACCGTTTCGCACTTCAGGATGGAACGTGGGACTTCTCTTGAGATGCTGTAGCGGACAAAGGGCCTCATCTTGCGATGACGAGGGAAGCACGTGGATTTTCTCGAGTTTCGGTGGGATTCTCGAGTTACGACGGGGAATTCAGGCTTCCTCTTGTGTTGGCCCAGGAAGTCTAATCTTCCATTCGAGTTGCCAGGGAGAGCTGTGGATTGGGCTCCATTCACTGAAGGGCAAACTAGACCTCATCTAGGCTTGTATCCAGGACTTAATGTTCCTCTCCATAGGCGACAGGGATTTGGGGTTGCATTCCATACTCACCCGGGGAGTCAGGCCTCATCTCGAGGGGAAGCAAAGGACTCCACTCTCTTCTCGAGCCGCGACAGGTATCTCTTGGAGCCCACTGAGTGGTCTTTGCTCTGTAGGAGAGCTCTAGTGTACATAAGCCTGTACATAAGTGAACACAGACATTCTGTGTGCATGTTGCTGCGTACCCAAAATAGGGCCACAAGGAGCCTCATGCTCTCCATGCAGCGCGGAAGCTGTGCAGCCACGCAGCAGCTGAAGAATCCAACCAATTGCTCTTTTCTTACCTCTGACAGAGCTCGCATTGCCGTAGCCCTTGGCAGTTTGGAAACACTGGACCCTAACCCCTCTCAAAGTAGGCCTGGGTTCTAGTTCGAATAGAAAGTTAATAGCGGAGCTGAGGACAGGAACGCGGCAGTCATTTATCACACGCTCCTGCAGCCTGCTACTACAGGGACACTAACGCTAGAAGCTAGGAATGTCTTTGCAAGGTGCGCAAAGGACAAGGGAGAACCTCGACCCTGACTCTAGTATTTCAGCCCCCTGAGCAGATCTGAGGTTCTCCCGCTGTAGAAGCTAACCCATTCCTTTCAAATACAGGCTTCCTAACACAGGGCCAGTTGGCTGCTTGCTCTTCCACGAAGCAGGCTTCCTTAACTTGCAAACTGCGAATTCCGCTTAACAGCCTGGAGGAAAAATCGCTTCTTGGAAGATTTTTTTCAGAGGCTGTATCCCCGGAGCTGGGGCCAAGCTAGGGGACCCATACTGGCAAGGGAAGGCAAAACCACATCCAATGTCTTTGCTCTGGAGGACAGCTTTGGTGAGCCTAAGTCTTTCAGGAATATTTCTGGCTCCAACAGAGTCAAATTCTGTGTGTGAAGCTGCACAGCCAAAATAGGGGAACAGAGAGCCTGATTCTCTCTGTGTAGCTTTGAAGCTGTCATTCAAACAACAGCTTGAGAATCCATACAATGCTCTCCCTTACTGCTAAGAGAATTCTCATTGCTGTAGTCCTTGACAGTTTGTAGAAATCCGCACCCTAACCCTTCTCCAAGTAGGCCTGGGTCCTAGCTCGGAACAACAGGCAACGGCGGAGCTGAGGCCAGTAAGGCACAAGTGAGGTCTCACACACTCTTGCAGCCTGATCGTCCAGGAGCAGTAAGGCCTCTTTTTCCCTGCAGGAGGCTCGCTTGCCTTGCCTCCTGTGAACTGCATTTCCCAGCCTGGGCGCAAAGCTGTTCCTGGAGATTTTTTCTCAGGGGCTGTTTCCCTGGAGCTGGGTCGGACCTCGGGGGCCCAACTCACAGGGGAAGACAAAACCACATGGACAGGTCTATGCTCTGTAGGAGAGCTCTAGTGAACCTCATCTCTCAGGAACATTCTTGGCTTCTACAGAGACACCTCTGTGCATGAAGCTACACACCCAACATAGTGGCAAAGGGAGTCTGATTCTCTCCGTGGGTGCTGATGCTTTGTGGCAAAGCACCTGCTAAGAATCCATCCGCATAGGCTTCCCTCACTTTGACAGAGGTCTCATTGCTGTAGTCCTTGGCAGTTTGGAAAGAAGCAGACCCTTACCCTTCACCAAGTAGGCCCTTGTCCTTGTTTGAATGGAAAGGCAGTAGCTGAGCTGAGGCCAGTAAGGCGCCAGTCAAGTCTGACATATTCCCGATGCCTGCTCCTTCATGGAAAATAACGTTAGAATCTGGGAATGTCTTTGCAAGGCTGGCAAAGGGCAGTCAGGAACCTCGACCCTGCCTCTGGAATTTCTATCTTCTCAGCACATCCGGAGGTCTCGGTCAGGAGAAACTAACCCATTCCTTGCAAATAGAGGCTTCCAAACACAGGCCGGTTGGCTGTCTCTTCTTGCCGAAGGAAGCTTGCTTATCCCACCTCCTGCGAACTCCGCTTCCCAGCCTGGGGGATAAGAGGTTCTTGGAGATCTTTTCTCAGAGGCTGTTTCCATGGAGCAGGGGCCGATCCCGGAGACCCACACGCACAGGGGAAGGGAAAACCGCATGGATAAGTCTTTGCTCTCTAGGAGTGCTCTAGTGAACCTCAGTCTATGCGGAATGTTCTTGGCTCCAACGGGGACATCTCTGTGTGGGAAGCTGCATAGCCAACATAGAGACACAGAGACCTGATTCTCTCTGTGCAGCTTTGACGCTGTCGTTCAAACAACAAATTGAGAATCCACACAATGCTCTCCCTTACCACTGAGAGAGTTATCATTGCTGTAGCCCTTCGCAGTTTCTGGAAATCGGCACACAAAGACTTCTCCAAGTAGGCCTGGGTTCAAGTTCAGATGAACATGCAATAGCGGAGCTGAGGCCAGTAAGGCACCAGTCAGGTGTCACACACTCTGGCAGCCTGCTCCTCCAGGGACAGTAAGGCCTCTATTTCCCTTCAGGAGGCTCGCTTGCCTTACTTCCTGTGAACAGCGTTTCCCAGCCTGGGCGGAAAGCAGTTCCTGGAGATCTTTTCTCAGGGGCTGTTTCCCCGGAGTTGGGGCGGACCTCGGGGACCCAACTCACAGGGGAAGGCAAAACCAAATGGACAGGTCTATGCTCTGTAGGAGATCTCTAGTGAACTGCCGGGGTCCAGCCCCAGCTGATCCAGGGTATTCGAAGCAGAGACGGCGTAGGCGAGGGTCAGGGAACAACTGCTTAATTAAACGTTAATTAAGGATATAAAGAGTAATAAAATGAGGATAGCTCAGTAGGAAAATTCAGTGGAGAAAAGAGGCTGAGTAGCTTGGTTTACGCGGGGGACCAATAAAACTTCAAGACAAGAAGCTTGCACCACTTACGTAGGCCGCAGGCGTCCTTCCATTCTCCCGAAGGAGAGGAGACACTGAGGCCTCCCCGGTCGGATCTTAGAAGCCCAGGCAAAATTAGTAAGCTTGGTGGGTTCCGCGCTCCAGATGGAGACTCAACCAGAGTGAGAGAGAGAGAGAGACATGGGGAGACCAGTATTTCGAGAAACTGATCCCAATTCTTTATTTTCCATGGTCTACTTTTATACACTGAGATGTTATGCAAAAGTCACGTGGGGTCAGCAGTCCTGACTTTTATCAAAGTCAGGTGCTTCATACAAAAGTATACAGAGGTCTTAGGGGTGTTACATCATCTTCTGGCCGGGGGGCCTGCTGACAATTTACGACCCTCTCCTTGTGACAGCGGTCAGTCAACCAGGACACTTATTTCTCCAGGGGTGATTATTCTTAAAACAGACGCCACCCAAATAAAGTTACATTCCTATAGGGTGAGGGTGTAGTGGGTTTTAGTTAAGGAAAGAATTTACTTAGCCTAAGGTCTAACGTGATTTATATCAAAGGTTAATACTTATTTCTTCTATATATTCATTAATGTGTATAAGGGCAGGGGATGTGGAGACTTAGCAGTAAACATCAGCTCAACAAATGAAAAAGCCTTCACCAATATGATTTCTAATCAGCCCATTATACTTATACTAATAATTTTCTAACTTTTCTAAGGAACCTGTTTTTAGAAGGTTTAAAGCATCTCGTGCCTCTCATGGTTGGGAGGCTGTGAGCAATCACATGTGGCCGGACAAGCCTGTCAGGCAGGCTAGAGAACCTTCAGAGGAGTTTGTAGGTTAAAACACTCTTGTCACACCCAGGGGTTTTTATCAACTGGAGCTCTAGGTTAACTCCTTCTCCGAAAGAGGTGGTGGGGGACAGCCCCCCGTAAAGTCAGAGGTGTAGGTGAGAGCACAAAGTAGTAAGGTAGGCAGGCTCTGGTTATGGGGGTAGATGCTCGAGGATTTCCAGGGGGACTCCTGAGGCTCGATCCCGCCTTTGCGTATGTCGAGCCTCCTTCCTCATGACCTTTGCCATGGGCGGAGTGCCTCACTCTGGCCCCCAACAGTGAACCTCCTCTCTCAGGAACATTCTTGGCTCCTATCGAGACACCTCTGTGTGTAGCTACACACGCAACGTAGGGGCAAAGGGAGCCAGATTCTTTCCGTGGGGTGCTGATGCTTTGTGGCAAAGCACCTGCTTGAAAATCCATCAGCTTACGCTTCCCTCGCCTTGACAGAGGTCTCATTGCTGTAGCCCTTGGCAGTTTGGAAAGAAGAGGACCCTTACCTCTCATAAAGTGGGCCCTTGTCCTAGTATGAAAGGAAAGGCAAGAGCTGAGCTGAGGCCAATAAGGCGCCAGTCAAGTCTGACATATTCCCGAAGCCTGCTCCTTCATGGAAAATAACGCTGTAATCTAGGAATGTCTCTGCAAGGCTGGCAAAGGGCAGTCAGGAGCCTGCACCCTGCCTCTGGAATTACCGACTTCTGAACAGATCTGGAGGTCTCCCTTAGGGGAAACTAACCCATTCTTCCAAATAGAGGCTTCCAAACGCAGGCCGCTTGGCTGCCTCTTGCTCTCTGAAGGAGGCCTGCTTTTCCCGCCTCCTATGAATCCCACATCCCAGCCTCTGGGAAAAGCGGATCTTGAAGATCTTTTCTCAGGGGTTGTTTCCACGGAGCTGGGGCTAAGCCTGGAGACCCAAACTAACAGGGGAAGAAAAACCACATGTACAAGTCTTTGCTCTCTAGGAGAGCTCTAGTGAACTTCACTCTGTCACGAACATTCTTGATTCATATGGAGACACCCCTGTGTGCGAAGCTGCGTACCCAACATGGGGGCACAGAGAGCCTGATTCTCTCTGTGTAGCTTTAAAGATGTCGTTCAAAAAACACCTTGAAAATCCATACAATGCTCTTCCTTACCCGTGACAGAGTTCTCATTGCTGTAGCCCTTGGCAGTTTTTAGAAATCCGCACCCAAACCCTTCTCCAAGTAGTCCTGGGTCCTAGTTCGGAGGAACATGCTATGGCGGAGCTGAGGCCAGTAAGGCACCAGTCAGGTCCCACACACTCTGCAGCCTGATCGTCCAGGGACAGTAAGCCCTCTTTTTCCCTGCAGGAGGCTCACTTGACTTCCCTCCTGTGAGCTGCATTTCCCAGCCTGGGGGAAAAGAGGTCCCTGGAGATCTTTTCTCAGGGGCTCCTTCCCCGGAGCTGGGGAGGACCTCGAGGACCCAACTCACAGGGGAAGGCAAAAGCATATGGACAGGTCTATGCTCTGTAGGAGAGCTCTAGTGAACCTCATCTCTCAGGAACATTCTGGCCTCCTATAGAGACACCTCTGTATGTGAAGCTACACACCCAACATAGGGGCAAATGGAGCCTGATTCTCCCCGTGGGGTGCTGATGCTTTGTGGCAAAGCACCTGCTTGATGATCCATCCACTTAGGCTTCCCTCGCCTTGACAGAGGTCCCATTGCTGTAGCCCTTGGCAGTTTGGAAAGAAGAAGACCCTTACCCTTCATAAAGTAGGCCTTTGTCCTAGTTTGAATGGAAAGGTAATAGCTGAGCTGAGGCCAATAAGGTGCCTGCCAAGTCTGACATACTCCCGTAGCCTTCACCTTCATGGAAAATAACTCTAGAATCTGGGAATGTCTTTGCAAGGCTGGCAAAGGGCAGTCAGGAACCAGCACCCTGCCTCTGGAATTACCGACTTCTGAGCAGATCTGGAGGTCTCCTTTAGGAGAAGCTAACCCATTCTTTCCAAATAGAGGCTTCCAAACAGGCCAGTTGGCTGCCTTTTCGCGCCCGAAGGAGGCCTGCTTTTCTCGCATCCTATGAAGCCCTGTTCCCAGCCTCTGGGAAAAGCGGATCTTGAAGATATTTTCTCAGGGGTTGTTTCCATGGAGCTGGGGCCGAGACCAGAGACCCAATCGCACAGGGGAAGGAAAAGCACATGGACAAGTCTTTGCTCTCCAGGAGACCTCTAAGTGAAACTTACTGTGTCAGGAACGTTCTTGACTCCTATGGAGACACCCCTGTGTGTGAAGCTGTGTACCCAACAAGGGGGCACACAGGGCCTGATTCTCTCTTTGCAGCTTTGAAGCTGTCGTTCAAACAACAGCTTGAGAATCCATACAATGCTCTCCCTCACCTCTGAGAGACTTCTCATTGCTGTAGCCTTTGGCAGTTTTTACAAATCCGCACGCAAACCCTTCTCCAAGTAGGCCTGGGTCCTGGTTTGGATGGCCATGCAATGGCGGAGCTGAGGTCAGTAAGGCACCAGTCAGGTGTCACACACTCTGGCAGCCTGCTCCTCCAGGGACAGTAAGGCCTATTTTTCCCTGCAGGAGGCTCGCTTGCCTTGCCTCCTGTGAACTGCGTTTCCCAGCCTGGGCAAAAAGCGGTTCCTGGAGATCTTTTCTCAGGGGCTCTATCCCCAGAGCTGGGGTGGACCTCGGGGACCCATCTCACAGGGGAAGGAAAAACCACATGGACAGGTCTATGCTCTGTAGGAGACGTCAGTGTGTTTCATCTCTTAGGAACATTCTTGGCTCGTACAGAGACACCTCTGTGTGTAAAGCTACACACCGAACATAGGGGCACAGGGAGCCTGATTCTCTCCGTGGGGTGCTGATGCTTTGTGGCAAAGCACCTGTTTGAGAATCCATCTGCTTACGCTTCCCTCGCCTTGACAGAGGTCTCATTGCTGTGTCTCTTGGCAGTTGGGAAAGAAGTAGACCCTTACCCTTCACCAAGTAGGCCCTGATCCTAGTTTGAAAGGAAAGGCAATAGCTGAGCTGAGGCCAGTAAGGCACCCGTCAACTCTGACATATTCCCGATGCCTGCTCCTTCATGGAAAATAGCGCTAGAATCTAGGAATGTCTTTGCAAGGCTGGCAAAGGGCAGTCAGGAACCTCGACCCTGCCTCTGGAATATCTATCTTCTGAGCAGATCTGGAGGTCTCCTTCTGGAGAAGCTAACCCATTCCTTGCAAATAGAGGCTTCCAAACACAGGCTAGTTGGCTGCCTCTTCTTGCCTGAAGGAGGCTTGCTTTTCCTGCCTCCTATGATCCCTGGTTTCCAGCATGGGGGAAAAGCAGATCTTGGAGATCTTTGCTCAGGGGTTGTTTCCACGGAGCTGGGGTTGTGCCCAGAGACCCACACATACAGGGGAAGGCAAAACCACATGAACAAGTCTTTGCTCTCTAAGAGAGCTCTAGTGAACCTCAGTCTTTGACGAACGTTCTTGGCTCCTATGCGGACACCTCTGTGTGTGAAACTGCGTACCCAACATGGCGGCAAAGAGCCTGATTCTCTCTGTGCAGGTTTAATGCTGTCGTTCAGAAAACAGCTTGAGAATCCATACAATTCTCGCCCTTACCTCTGAGAGAGTTCTCATTGCAGTAGTCCTTGGAAGTTTGTAGAAATCTGCACCTAAACCCTTCTCCAAGTAGGCCTGAGTCCCAGTTCGGAGGAACAAGCAATGGCGGAGCTAAGACCAGTATGGCACCAGTCAGTTTTCACACACTCTGGCAGCCTGCTCCTCCAGGGACAGTAAGGCTTCTTTTTCTCTGCAGGAGGCTCACTTGCCTTACTTCCTGTGAACAGCTTTTCCCAGCCTGGGCGAAAAGCGGTTCCTGGAGATCTTTTCTCAGAGGCTGTTTTCTCGGAGCTGGGGTGGACCTCGGGCACCCAACTCACAGGGGAAGGCGAAACCACATGTACAGGTGAGCACTCTGTAGGAGAGCTCTTGTGAGCCTCATCTCTCAGGAACATTCTTGGCTCCTGTAGAGACACCACTGTGTGTGAATCTACACACCCCACATAGGGGCAAAGGGAGCCTGATTCTCTCCGTGGGGTGCTGATGCTTGGTGGCAAAGAACCTTCCTGATAATCCATCCGCTTATGCTTCCCTCGCATTTACGGAAGTCTCATTGCTGTAGCCCTCGGCAGTTTGGAAAGAAGAAGACCCTTACCCTTCATAAAGTAGGGCCTTGTCCTACTTTGAATGGAAAGGCAATAGCTGAGCTGAGGCCAATAAGGCGCCAGTCAAGTCTGACATATTCCCAAAGCCTGCTTCTTCAGGAAGATAACTGTAGAATCTAGGAATGTCTTTGCAAGGCTGGCAAAGGGCAGTCAGGACCCTGCACACTGCCTCCGGAATTACCGACTTCTGAACAGATCTGGAGGTCTCCCTTAGGGGAAGCTAACCCATTCTTCCAAATAGAGGCTTCCAAACGCAGGCCGCTTGGCTGCCTCTTGCTCTCTGAAGGAGGCCTGCTTTTCCCGCCTCCTATGAACCCCACATCCCAGCCTCTGGGAAAAGCGGATCTTGAAGATCTTTTCTCAGGGGTTGTTTCCACGGAGCTGGGGCCGAGCCTGGAGCCCCAAACGCACAGGGGAAGAAAAACCACATGGACAAGTCTTTGCTCTCTAGGAGAGCTCTAGTGAACCTCACTCTGTCAGGAACGTTCTTGTTTCCTATGGAGACACCCCTGTCTGTGAAGCTGTGTACCGAACATGGAGACACAGAGTCTGATTCTCTCTGTGCATCTTTGAAGCTGTCGTTCAAACAACAGCTTGAAAATCCATACAATGCTCTTCCTTACCCGTGACACAGTTCTCATTGCTATACCCCTTGGCAGTATTTAGAAATCCATACCCAAACCCTTCTCCTAGTAGGCCTGGGTCCTAGTTCAGAGGAACATGCAATGGCGGACCTGAGGCCAGTAAGGCACCAGTCAGGTCTCACACACTCTTGCAGCCTGATCGTCCAGGGACACTAAGGCCTGTTGTGCCTTGCAGGAGGCTCGCTTACGTTACCTCCTGTGAACTGCGTTTGCCAGCCTGGGGGAATAGCGGTCCCTGGAGATCTTTTCTCAGGGGCTCCTTCCCCTGAGCTGGGGCGGACCTCAGGGACCCAACTCACAGGGCAAGGCAAAACCATATGGACAGGTCTATGCTCTGTAGCAGACTTCTAGTGAACCTCATCTCTCAGGAACATTCTTGGCTCCTATAGAGACACTTCTGTGTGTGAAGCTGCGTACCTAACATAGGGGCACAGAGAGCCTGATTTTCTCAGTTCATTTTGACCCTGTCGTTCAGAAAACAGCTTGAGAATCCATAAAATGCTCTCCATTACCGCTGAGAGAATTCTCACTGCTGTAGCCCTTGGCACTTTGTAGAAATCTGCACCCAAACGCTTCTCCAAATAGGCCTGGGTCCTAGTTCGGAGGAACAGGCAATGGTGGAACTGAGGCCAGCAAGGCAACAGTCAGGTTTCACACACTCTGGCAGCCTGCTCCTCCAGGGACAGTAAGGCCTCTTTTTCTCTGCAGGAGATTCGCTTGCCTTACTTCCTGTGAACAGCGTTTCCCAGCCTCAGCGAAGCCGTTCCTGGAGATCTTTTCTCAGGGACAGTTTCCCCGGAGGTGTGGTGGACCTCGAGGACCCAACTCACAGGGGAAGGCAAAACCACATGGACAGGTCTATGCTCTGTAGGAGAGGTTTAGTGAACCTAATCTCTCAGGAACATTCTTGGCTCCTATAGAGACAACTCTGTGTGTGAAGCTACACTCCCAACATTGGGGAACAGGGATCTTGGTTCTCTCCGTGGGGTGCTGATGCTTTGTAGCAAAGCACCTGCTTGAGAATCCGTCCTCTTAGGCTTCCCTCGCCTTGACAGAAGTCTCATTGCTGTAGCCCTTGGGAGTTTCAAAGAAGAAGACCCTTACACTTCATAAACTAGGCCCTTGTCCTAGTTTGAATGGAAAGGCAATAGCTGAGCTGAGGCCAATAAGGAGCCAGTCCCCTCTGACACATTCCCGAAGCCTGCTCCTTCATGGAATATAACTCTAGAATCTTGGAATGTCTTTGCAAGGCTGGCAAAGGGCAGTCAGGAACCAGCACCCTGCCTCTGGAATTACCGACTTCTGAGCAGATCTGGAGGTCTCCTTTAGGAGAAGCTAACCCATTCCTTCCAAATAGAGGCTTCAAAACACAGGCAGGTTGGCTGCATTTCGTGCCCGAAGGAGGCTTGCTTTTCTCTCCTCCTATGAACTCCAGTTCCCAGCCTCTGGGAAAAGCGTATCTTGAAGATATTTTCTCAGGGCTTGTTTCCACGGAGCTGGGGCCGAGCCCGGGGCCCAAAGGCGCAGGGGAAGGCAAGACCACATGGACAGGTCTATGCTCTGTAGCAGACCTCTTGTGAACCTCATCTCTCAGGAGCATTCTTGGCTCCTATAGAGACACCTCTGTGTGTGAAGCTGTGTACCTAACATAGGGGCACAGAGAGCCTGATTCTCTCTGTTCATTTTGACGCTGTCATTCAGAAAACAGCTTGAGAATCCATAAAATGCTCTCCCTTACCACCGAGAGAATTCTCACTGCTGTAGCCCTTGGCACTTTGTAGAAATCTGCACCCAAATGCTTTTCCAAGTAGGCCTGGGTGCTAGCTCGGATGAACAGGCAATGGCGGAGCTGAGGCCAGTAAGGCAACAGTCAGGTTTCACACACTCTGGCAGCCTGCTCCTCCAGGGACTGTAAGGCCTCTTTTACTCTGCAGGAGATTCGCTTGCCTTACTTCCTGTGAACAGCATTTCCCAGCCTCGGCGAAGCGGTTCCTGGAGATCTTTTCTCAGGGACAGTTTCCCCGGAGGTGTGGCAGACCTCGAGGACCCAACTCACAGGGGAAGGCAAAACCACATGGACAGGTCTATGCTCTGTAGGAGAGGTTTAGTGAACCTAATCTCTCAGGAACATTCTTGGCTCCTATAGAGACAACTCTGTGTGTGAAGCTACACTCCCAACATTGGTGCACAGGGAGCTTGATTCTCTCCGTGGGGTGCTGATGCTTTGTGGCAAAGCACCTGCTTGAGAATCCATCCTCTTAGGCTTCCCTCACCTTGACAGAGGTCTCATTGCTGTAGCCCTTGGCAGTTTGCAAAGAAGAAGACCCTTACCCTTCATAAAGTAGGGCCTTGCCCTAGTTTGAATGGAAAGGCAATAGCTGAGCTGAGGTCAATAAGGAGCCAGTCCCGTCTGACACATTCCCGAAGCCTGCTCCTTCATGGAAAATAACTCTAGAATCTAGGAATATCTTTGCAAGGCTAGCAAAGGGCAGTCAGGAACCAGTACCCTGCCTCTGGAATTACCGACTTCTGAGCAGATCTGGAGGTCTCCTTTAGGAGAAGCTAACCCATTCCTTCCAAATAGAGGCTTCAAAACACAGGCAGGTGGACTGCCTTTTCGTTCCCGATGGAGGCGTGCTTTTCTCTCCTCCTACGAACCCCGGTTCCCAGACACTGGGAAAAGTGGATCTTGAAGGTATTTTCTCAGGGGTTGTTTCCACGGAGCTGGGGCCGAGCCTGGAGACCCAAAGGCACAGGGGAAGGCAAGACCACATGGACAAGCCTTTGCTCTTTAGTATAGCTCTAATGAACCTCACCCTGTCAGGATCTTTCTTGATTCCTACGGAGACACACCTGTGTGTGAAGCTGCGGCTACAGAGAGCCTGATTCCCTCCGTTTACCGCTGAGTCTGCATTGCCAAGCAACAGCTTGGGAACGCAGCCTGGGGCACTTCCCTTCCCTCGGACAGAGCTCTCCTTGCGGTAGGCCTTGGTAGTTTGCATACAATGGGGCCCTAAGCCCTCTGCAAGTTGGCCTGGCTCCTAGGTCCAAAGGGCAGGCCAGAGCGGAGCTGAGGCTGTCAGGCTCCAGACACATCTCCCATACTCCTACATCCTGCTCCTACCCGGGCGTGAACGCTAGAAGCTGGGAAGGTACCTGGACCGTGCAGGGGCGGGGCGAACGCGGGCGGCGTGGGGCGGGGGTCGGCTTCTGGCGGGGGTGGGGGCGGGCTTCCCAGTTGTGCTCTCAGAGGTGGACACTGAGGCTGAAACCTCGCCGGGAGCGCACCCGGGACAGGTAAACCCGGGCTGCGGGGGTCGAGATTCAGATGGCTTTGGGTGGGGGTCGGTCCCAGTTGTGCTCCCGGGGTCGCCACTGCGGCTGGGAACGCGCAGGGAGCGCGGCAGGGGCGGGGCTAACCCTGGCGGAGCGGGGCGGGGTCGGCTCACCGGGGGGATGGGGAGGGGTTCCCAGTTGCGCTCTCGGGGGTTGCAACTGCGGCTGGGAACGCCCCTTTCGTCTGCTCCTGGGTCCCCAAGGATCGCCATCCCGTGGGTGCAGCGGAGGGCTGCAGACCACAGGTAAGGGAACTGGGACTGCGTGGAGCAGGGAACCAAGTATTCCGCCGTCTGTTGGCACATTCTCGGAGCTCCCCAACCTGGCGGTCGCAGAAAGGCCTTGCCTTTGGGGTCAAGGCCTTTACCGCTCCACCCCTCTGCTGAAAAATCTCAGAGTCTGCGCGGTTTTTCCAAGCAGCCTAGTGTCCGCTGGAAGTCCAAGGGACAGAACACTGAACTCTGGCCGGCTGGCCCAGCCCTCTTCTGGCACTTTGTAAGCCAGCGGGCCCTTGAGCACCTGCTGGGATGGGAAAGGGAAGGGTCCATGGATTGCACCCTAGAAACTTAGTAGGGTGCATGGATTTCAAACCCTGGTGGCCGCCCAGGCAGCAAAGAAGTGGGGAGGGCATCTTGCTGCCCTTTCATGGCAGAATCTGTGGTTGTCCAGCTGCGTGGGCCTTTTCATGAGGACCCTGTGCAATAAAAGTTTGGTGTTTTGGAACTGAATAATTAGAACGTGTAAAAGCTTTAAATTATGTGGTGGTGTAATTAAAAAACAAAACAAAACAAAACCAAGCTCCAAGTGTTTTGCAAATGGAGGTTTAAATATTGAAGGACTGTATTCCTTGCACTGTGGCATTCTATCAAGAAGTGTGCAGGATTTTTTTTTTTAAGAAAAGTGTTCAAAGTGAGGGAAACAGGAAACCCAGAGGTGCCCCTGTATTTTGGGGAAGGCCTTAGGAGGTCACTTGGAAATGCTGCTGGCTGTGCGGGAGGGGGGCAGATGGGCTGTGCAGGCTTGTCCTTTGCATGGATGTTCTTGTGTGTGGAAACCCAGCTCGGAGCCATCTCCTGATGTGTAAGAATTTCGCAGACAAACCTTGAGCTAAGCAATGCATTTTTTCCTAAGAAAATGTTTGTCTTAAGCGATGTAAATATCCTATGTATTTCCGCTAGAGTCTGGCTTCAGGTCGGTTCCCCCAAAAGGCTCAGAAGCGATTTGAACAAAACAGCATGTTTTCCTCCTAGCTTGTTCTCCTTATCTATGTTAAGGAAATGATATATTTGCCTGCAATACTGCCTTTCTTCAAGATTCATGTCAATCAAGTTTTGGCCCGGGATGACTCACCTGCTGCCAATATTATCTCAATGCCTGTCGTGGGGGAGGGGCCTGGTGCCATTCCCTGAAACAGTTCCTTTCTTTCCTTAGCTGACTGCTAGTGCCTGTAGAATATCTGGCTAAAGACCAGCAGGGGGTACTCTTACTACCCCCCCCCACCCCGCCTCGAGTCTAAGTCAGCAGCTTTCTCTATCTCTTTAATACTTTAATAACACTTGATGACACAAAAGCTCTGAGCGATCAAATCATATCAAATCTTCATTTCAGATTGAAGATGCATTCCATGGTATTGCCATCTTAAGTCTTTCCATCGTTATGGAATATCTGTCCATGTATTCAGGATAGTTTTCAGCCAGGGTGTATAATTTCCAGTGTGCCAGTCTTGTCATCCTCGTTACATCCATGGCAAAGTGTTTTATTCATGTTGATATTATTGAAAGGGAATTTTTTAAAATTCCTTTTCAGATTATTATCTGCTAATGTATACAGATAAAACTGTGTAATCATTCATTTTTATCAGTTTGGACAGCTTGATAGTTGTCTTTAATTTCTTTACTTTCTGACACTTTAAGATTATCCTGGGACACATATGTAATGCCTCACCCCTAAATTCAGACATGTGTTCAAAGAACTTCTGTCCTTTTATTTATTTATTTATTTATTTATTTATTCTTTAACATTGAAATCGTTTTGACTATGCTGGGTGTTTGTTGCTAGATGGAAGTAGCTAGGACCTCTGGACTGCAGTCTCTCATCTCTTGCTGACCTCTTGTTGACCTCTGCAGAATCCTGGTAGGTGGGAGCTTGTTAGTTCCTTGTTCCTTATCAGAACCTCCTGTGGTAAGTGTTTTTCTCTTCTCTGTTGCCTGGTAAGGGTGGGTGGTCATGGGCATCCCAAAGTTGGCTAGAAGTCAATTATTTAGGCAGGCTTGTGCACAGATATGGGAGAAGGCAATGGCACCCCACTCCTGGAAAATCCCAAGGATGGAGGAGCCTGGTAGGCTGCAGTCCATGGGGTGGCTAAGAGTCGGACACCACTGAGTGACTTCGTTTTCACTTTTCACTTTCATGCATAGGAGGAGGAAATGGCAACCCACTCCAGTGTTCTTGCCTAGAGAACCCCAGAGACTGCGGGGCCTGGTGGGCTGCCATCTATGGCGTGGCACAGGGTCGGCCTCAACTGAACCACTTAGCAGCTGCAGCAGCAGCAGCAGCAGTGCATAGATATCAAAGGGGATGAGAACAGTCAGGTAGGATCACATATGTCATCGTGAAACAATACTTCTCCTCTTAGCCAAAGCTAACGAAAGATTTCTGTTCTAGGTCAACCTAGAAGAGATCACTTAAGAGGTAAAGAAACTTAAACTCCATTAGCAAAGGCAGTTCAACATCTCAAGAAAACTTGTGCTAGGCACAAAACTCTTTTCTGGGGGCCTACTTTCCCTACAACCTCCTTATCCCATTCTGTACCCATTCCTTTGCTTCTCCCGTCCTGAAAATGCCACCTGTAAGACAGAACTACTTCGTTTTCCTTCTTAAAGTGTGATTGCATTCCATACATTCTTGTAATAACAAGTCATACATTTCCCTTCAGCAACCAAGAACTGACTCTTATATTGGCATTTGATAGATTGGTGAGCATACCTATCAGTGATAATAGCGCCCACCCCGCTTCCTGCAAGAACAGAACAAAACAAAACAAAACAAAAAAATTGCTTTCTTACATTTAATATGTTCGGATGGTGCCAGTCACTATTCATGCAGAGTCAAAAATCTCTTTTGTTTCTGTGTAAAAGGGAGGTCCTTTCAAGTCGTGAATGTTTAAGAAGTTTCATTTATTTGGAAGTGACCTAGCTATTCAATACACTGTCGTCACTTAGTTTAGCACCAGGATAGAAACTCAGGTAACCAAAACACCTGGAGGAACGATTGTAAGTTCAGTTCAGTTCAGTTGCTCAGTCGAGTCTGACTCTTTGGGACCCCGTGGCCTGCAGGACGCCAGGCTTCCGTGTCCATCACCAACTCCAGGGGCTTGCTCAAACTCATGTCCATCGAGTCAGTGATGCCATCCAACCATCTTATCCTCTGTCATCCCCTTCTCCTCTGCCTTCAATCAAGACTATGAGAGGCAGATATTTTAGAGTATAATTATTGTTAAGAGTTTATCTAAAAGCTCATATCACATTTACATATTTTACATTGGTTGTTGCTGTTTCCAGGTACTTTCTTGCTGACAAGCTTGTGACACATATAACAATAGAGCAATTTTTACCTCAAAAGAAACCTAGGCACTATGTACATGTTGTGCTTAATGTTGTTGACTCTTAGACATGTCTATAGTGGAGGAGCAAAACCAAAAATACTAGATATTTAATATTGACTAGTTCCCAGTTCACGGGACTCTGACATTCATTTAGGTCAATGTTTTCTTGTATTTCCAGCAGTTTGATTTGGAAGGGCTGCCTTGTCTTGAGACCATTGAAATCAGAACTCAGAACTTGAGCAATATTATCAAAAAACACAAGGCTCACACTGACATATACCTTAATCCAGACAGACAGACAAGATATCTTCCAGTTTTCCGCCTGAGATTTAAAATATTTCTTTGAGCCGTTTTCCTGGGAAGTGGGGGGGGGGGGAGTGGGGGTGGCAGCGAGGCAGGCTTGGGTAACAAGCTAATTGTTGGTCATTGCATATGCAAAGAACCAGCTTTCCGGGTTCCAAGAAAAAAGCTTCCTTGTTACCCAATTTTCTTTGGATCTATAGACTCTCATGGCCCTCCTAGGTCAGGACATCTTTCCTTTCTGTAGTCCTCGTTTTATCCCTAAATCACAGACAGCTTGGATTGTCTCTGTGGGGTGTATGTATTGTCCTCATGTTTGACCTGGCGGCAGCAGCGAGGTCCGAGAGCCTCTCCTGGAACCGGGCGTGGGGACGGGGCTCACCGAGAGCCACTGGTGAAGGTGGGCAGTGCCCCTGGAGCGCGGCAGGGGCGGGGCGAACCCGGGTGGTGCAGGGCGGGTGTCGGCTCCTGACGGGGGTAGGGGAGGGCTTCCCAGTTGTGCTCTCGGAGATGGCCACTGCAGCTGGAAACGCGCCGGGAGCGCAGCCAGGGTGGGGTAAACCTGGGCTGCACAGGTCGAGATTCCGCTCACTGTGGGTGGGGGGTCGGTCCCTGTTGTGCTCCCGGGGGTCGCCAATATTGCTGGGAACCCACCGGGAGCCCGGCAGGGCCGGGGCGAAACCTGGCGGTGCGGGGCGGGGTGGGGTTCCATTCGCATTGGGGGTCGGCTCCTGGCGGGGGTGGGGGAGGGCTTTCCAGATGTGCTGTTGGGGGTCGCCATTGCGGCTGGGAATGCCCATTTCGTGAACTCCTGGATCCCCAAGGATCGGCATCCATTGGCCACAGCGGAGGGGTGCGGAACACAGGTAGGGTAACGGGGACTGCGTGGAGCAGGGAACCATGTATTCTGCCCTGTGTTGGCACAGTCTCAGAGCTCCCCAACCTGGCGGTCGCAGAAAGGCCTCGTCTTTGGGGTCAAGGCCTTTACCGCTCCACCCCTCTGCTGAAAAACCTCAGAGTCTGCGCGGTTTTCCCAAGCAGCCTAGTGTCCGCTGGAAGTCCAAGGGACAGAACCCTGAATTCTGGCCGGCTGGCCCAGCCCTGCTTCTGGCACTTTGTAGGCCAGCGGGCCCTGGAGCACCTGCTAGGACGGGAAAGGGAAGGGTACGCGAATTGCACGCTGGTGGCCGCCGAGGCAGCAAAGAAGGGGGCAGGGCACCTTACTGCCCTTTAATGGCAGACAGAATCTGTGGCTGTCGTGCTGCGTGGGCCTTTTCATGGGGACCTTGTGCAATAAAAGTTTACCGGTGACCTTAGGGAACTTCCCAGTGTGCTTCTGACAGATGAGGGATGCTGTGGAGTTGGCGGGGCCTCTCAGGACTCCGCTGGGTTTGGCGCAATGGAAGAGGGCCTCATCTCCAGGGAAGGCAGGAACCTCAGGCTTCCTCTCCGTTTCAGACTCCGACCGCAGGGTCCCTGCAGAGTTGGGACAGGAGAGTCAGGAATCGTCTTGTCTGAGGAAGGGAACTCCGCTTGCCTCTCGAGGTGCTCAGGGGGTCTCAGGCCCCTTGTTGAGCTGTGTGTGGAACCTGCGGGTGTTTCTGGAAATGCACGACGGTGACAGTGCCCCTTCGTGTTGTGCCTTCACCCACTGGGTTGCCTTCGAAGAGGTGTCCGGGCCTCGGGTTCTTTTCAAGAGTGGACAGGGAAATCGGGGTCTTTCGGCATGAGGGACCACCCACGGGGCTAGTCTCAAATCTCCTAGTGAGGCCAGCTTCATCCTGAGTTGTGCTGGGAAGGCCGGGGACCCTTCCAGACAATGCAGGGGGATTGACTCTCCTGTCGCCATCAGGAGGGGAGAAGGGGCTCAGATGAAGTGGGGATGGAACCCTCGGTGTTACCCTCGAGGGAAACCGGCGTGTGGGGGACTTTTGGGTGTTGCATGAAAGGAGTCAGGTACCGTTTCGCACTTCAGGACAGAACCTGGGACTTCCCTTGAGACGCCGTAGCGGGCAAGGGCCTCATCTTGCGAAGACGTTGGGACCATGTGGATTTTCTCGAGTTGCGGCGGGATTCTCGAGTTACGAAGTGGATTTCAGGCTTCCTCTTGTGTTGGCCCCAGGGAGCCTAATCTTCCATTCGAGTTGCGAGGGAAAGCTGACGGTTGCACTCGAGTCACTGCAGGGCCAAAGAGACCTCATCTAGGCCTGTGTCCGGGACTTAACGTTCCTCTCAAGGGAAGACAGGGATCTCAGGGTGGCGTTCCAGACTCCCCCGGGGAGTCAGGCCTCGCCTCGAGGGCAAGCCAAGGATGCCGCTCTCCTCTCAAGTCGCGACGCAGATCTCTTGGAGCCCACTGAGTGGCCTCAAGGGAGTCAGGCCTTCTCTTCAGTTTGGAGAGAGGACTCGGGATTGTGCTCTGGGTCAGGCAGGAAAAGAAGGCCCTCACCTCGCGAGGATGGGGGCTTCTCAGGGGTTTCCTCGAGCTGCGGCGCCCGTGGGGGTTTTCTCACGAGGCAAGACGAGGATCTCAGGGAGCCTCTCGTGCGGTGCCAGGGAAGTCAGGTCTCTGTGCACGTGGCGAGGGGGAGCGCATCATGGCTCTCCAGTCATGGGAGAGGACTAGGGCCTCCAGAGGCGTTGAAGAAGGACACTCGAGGTCTTTCTGTGGTTGCGGCGGGAAAGCCTCGTTTCCCTCGACTTCTGCCGGGGACCTGAGGGAACTTCCCATGGTGCCTCTGATAGGTGAGGGATGCTGTGGAGTTGGCGGGGCCTCTCGGGACTCCGCTGGGCTTGGCGCAATGGAAGAGGGCCTCATCTCGAGGGGAGACAGGAAACATAGGCTTCCTCTCCTTTTCGGACTCCAACCACAGGGTCCCTGCAGAGTTGGGACAGGAGAGGCAGGCCTCGTCTTGTCTGAGGAAGGGAACTCTGCTTGCCTCTCGAATTGCTCAGGGTGTCTCACGCACCTCGTCAAGCTGTGTGTGGAAACCGCGGGTTTTTCCGGACGACGCACGGGGGTGTCAGTGCCCCTTCGAATGGTAACTTCACCCACAGGGTTGCCTTCGAAGAGGTGTCCGGGCATCGGGTTCTTATCCAGAGCAGACTGGGAAATCGGGGTCGTTCGGCATGTGGCACAACCCACGGGGCTCGTCTTGAATTTCCTCGGGAGGCCGGCCTCATCCTGAGGTGCGCCGGGAAAGCCGGGAACCCCTTCCAGAATACGCAGGGGAATCGACTCTCCTGTCGTGATGAGGAGGGGAGAAGGGGCTCAGATGAAGGGGTGCCAGGACCCTCGGTGTTCCCCTCGAGGGAACCCGGCGTGTCTGGGAAATTTTGGAGGTCGCATGAAGGGTGTCAGGTACCGTTTCGCTACTCAGGACGGAACGTGAGACTTCCCTTGAGACGCCGTAGCGGGCAAGGGCCCCATCTTGCTAAGACGTTGGGACCACGTGGTTTTTCTCGAGTTGCGGCGGGATTCTCGAGTTACGACGGGGATTTCAGGCTTCCTCTTGGGTTGGCCCTGGGAAGCCCCATCTTCCATTCGAGTTGCTAGGGAAAGCTGGGGGTTGCGCTCGAGTCACTGCAGGGCCCAAGAGACCTCATCTAGGCGTGTGTCCAGGACCTAGTAGTACTCTCAAGGGAAGACAGGGATCCCGGGGTTGCACTCCAGAGTCCCCCGTGGAGTCAGGCCTCGCCTCGAGGGGAAGCAAAGGACTCCGCTCTTCTCTTGAGCCACGACGCGGATCTATTGGAGCCCTCTGACTGGCCTCAAGGGAGTCAAGCCTAATCTTCAGTTTGGAGAGAGGACTCGGGATTGCTCTCCAGGAAAGGCAGGAAAAGAAGGCCCTCACCTCGTGAGGACGGGGGCTTCTCAGGGGTTTCCTCGAGCTGCGGCGTCCGTGGGGCTTTTCTCACGAGGCACGACGAGGTTCTCAGGGAGCCTCTCGTGCGGCGCCAGGGAAGTCAGGTCTCCATGAGCGTGGCAAGGGGGAGCGCGTCATTGTTCTCGAGTCCTGGGAGGGGACTAGGGCATCAAGGCGTGTAGAAGAAGGTCTCACGAGGTCTTTCTCGGCTTGCAGCGGGAAACCCTCGTTTCCCTCGACTTCTCCCGGTGACCTGAGGGAACTTCCCAGGGTTCCTCTTAGAGGTGAGGGATGCTGTGGAGTTGGTGGGCCATCTCGGGACTACTCTGGGTTTGGCGCAATCGAAGAGGGCCTCATCTCGAGGGGAGACAGGACCGCAGGCTTCCTCTCCGTTTCGTACTCCGACAGCAGTGTCCCTGCAGCGTTGGGGCAGGAGAGTCAGGCCTCGTCTTGTCTGAGGAAGGGAACTCCGCTTGCCTCTCGAGTTGCTCAGGGAGTCTCAGTCCCCTCGTGGAGCTGTGTGTGGAAACCGCGGGTGTTTCCGGACGATGCACGGGAGTGTCAGTGCCCCTTCGTGTTGTTCCTTCACTCACAGGGTGGCCTTCGAAGAGGCGTCCGGGCATCGGGTTCTCCTCAACTGCGGACCGGGAAATCAGGGTCGTTCAACATGGGGCACCAGCCACGGGGCTTGTCTCGAATTTCCTCGCGAGGCCGGCCTCATCCTGAGGGGCGCCGTGCAGGCCGGGAACCCCTTCCAGACCACGCAGGGGAATCAACTCTCCTGTCGCAAACAGGAGAGGAGTAGGTGCTCAGAGGAAGTGGTGCTGGGACTCTCGGTGTTCCCCTCAAGGGAACCCAGCATGTCGGGGAACTTTTGGATGTCCATGAAGGGTGTCAGGTACCGTGTCTCACTTCACGACGGAACATGGGACTTCCCTTGAGACGCCGTACCGGGCAAGGGCCTCATCTTGCGAAGACGTTGAAACCACCTCGTTTTTCTCGAGTTGCGGCAGGATTCTCGAGTTTCGACGAGGATTTCAGGCTTCCTCTTGGGTTGGCCTTGGGAAGCCCCATCTCCCATTCAAGTAGCGAGGGAAATCTGGGGGTAGCGCTCGAGTCACTGCAGGGCCAAAGAGACCTCATCAAGGCGTGTGTCCTGGAACTAATATTCCTCTCCAGGGAAGGCAGGAATCTCGGGGTTGCATTTCAGGCTCCCTCGGGGAGTCAGGCCTCGTCTCGAGGGGAAGCCAAGGACTCCGCTCTCCTCTCGAGTGGCGACGCGGATCTCTTGGAGCCCACTGAGTGGCCTCAAGGGAGTCCAGCCTCCTCTTCAGTTTGGAGAGAGGACCCGGGATTGCTCTCCAGGCCATGCAGGAATAGAAGGCCCTCAGCTCGCCAGGACGGGGGCGTCTCAGGGGTTTCCTCGAGCTGCGGCGCCCGTGGGGGTTTTCTCCCGAGGCACGACGAGGATCTCAGGGAGCCTCTCGTGCGGCGCCAGGGAAGTCAAGTCTCCATGCGCGTGGCGAGGGGGAGCGCGTCCTGGCTCTCGAGTCACGGGAGGGGACTAGGGCCTCGAGACGCATTGAAGAAGGACTCTCGAGGTCTTTCTCGGGTGGCGGCGGGAAACCCTCGTTTCCCTCGCCTTCTGCCGGGGATCTTAGGGAACTTCCCAGGGTGCCCCTGAGAGGCGAGGGATCCTGTGAAGTTGGCGGGGCCCCTCGGGACTCCGCTGGGTCTGGCGCAACGGAAGAGGGCCTCACCTCGAGGGGAGGCAGGAACCTCAGGCTTCCTCTCCGTTTCGGCTCCGACCACAGGGTCCCTGCAGAGTTGGGACAGGAGAGTCATGCCTCGTCTTGTCTGAGGAAGGGAACCCCGCTTGCCTCTCGAGTTGTCAGGGGTTTTCAGGCCCCTGGTCGAGCTGTGTGTGGAACCAGCGGGTCTTTCCGGATGATGCACGGGGGTGTCAGTGCCCCTTCGTGTTGTGCCTTCACCCACAGGGTTGCCTTCGAAGAGGGGTCCGGGCCTCGGGTCCTTCTCAAAAGCGGACCGGGGAATCGGGGGCATTTGGCATGTGGCACCACCCACGTGGCTCGTCTCGAATTTCCCTGTGAGACCGGCCTCATCCTGAGGTGCACCGGGAAGGCCGGGAACCCCTTCTGAACCACGCAGGGGAATCGACTCTCCTGTCGTGATCAGGAGGGGAGAACGGGCTCAGATGAAGCTGTGCCGGGACTCTCGGTGTTCCCTCGAGGGTACCCGGCGTGTCGGGGAGCTTTTGGGGGTCGCACGAAGGGTGTCAGGTACTGTTTCTCACTTCAGGGCGGAACATGGGACTTCCCCTGAGACGCTGTAGTGGGCAAGGGCCTCATCTTGCGAAGACGTTGGAACCACGTGTTTTTTCTCGAGTTGCACCGGGATTCTCGAGTGACGATGGGGATTACAGGCTTCCTCCTCTGTTGGCCCTGGGAAGCCCAGTCTTCCATTCGATTGGTGAGGGAAAGCTGGGGGTTGCGCTCGAGTCATTGCAGGGCCAAAGAGACCTCATCTAGGCTTGTGTCCAGGACCTAATATTCCTCTCCAGGGAAGGCAGGGATCTCGGGGTTGCATTCCAGGATCCCCCTGGGTGTCAGGCCTCATCTCGAGGGGAAGCAAAGGACTCTGCTGTCCTCCCGAGTCGCGACGCGGATATCTTGGAGCCCCCTAGTGGCGTCAGTGGAGTCAAGCCTCCTCTTCATTTTGGAGAGAGGGCTCGGGATTGTTCTCCAGGCCATGCAGGAAAAGAAGTCCCTTCACATCGCGAGGACGGGGGCGTCTCAGGGGTTTCCTCGAGCTGCGGCGCCCGTGGGGGTTTTCTCGCGAGGCACGGCGAGGATCTCAGGGAGCCTCTCGTGCGGCGCCAGGGAAGTCAGATCTCCCTGCGCGTAGCGAGGAGGAGCGCGTTGTGGCTCTCGAGTAATGGGAGGGGACTAGGGCCTCAATACGCGTTGAAGAGGGACTCTCGAGGTCTTTCTCGGGTTGTGGCGGGAAAAAGTCGTTTCCCTCGACTTCTGCCGGGGACCTTAGGGAACTTCCCAGGGTGTCTCTGAGAGTTGAGGGATACTGTGGAGTTGGCGGTGCCTCTCGGGACTCCGCTGGGTTTGTCGCAATGGAAGAGGGGCTCATCTCGAGGGGAGGCAGGAACCTCAGACTTCCTCTCTGTTTCAGACTCCGACATCAGGGTCCCTGCAGAGCTGGGACAGGAGAGACAGGCTACGTCTTTTCTGAGGAATGGAACTCCGCTTGCCTCTCGAGTTGTTCATGGGGTTTCAGGCCCCTTGTCAAACTGTGTGTCGAATCTGCAGGTTTTTCCAGACGATGCACGGGGGTGTCAGTGACCCTTCGTTTTGTGTCTTCATCCACAGGGTTGCCTTCGAAGAGGTGTCCGGGCATCGGGTTCTTATGAAGAGTGGACCGGGATATCGGGGTCGTTCAGCATTTGGCACCACCCACGTGGGTTGTCTCGAATTTCCTCATGAAACCGGCCTCATCCTGAAATGTGCCGCGAAGTTCATGAAACTCTTCCAGACAAAGCAGAGGAATCGACCCTCCTGTGGCGATCAGGAGGGGAGAAGTGGCTCAGATGAAGTGCTGCTGGGAACCTCGGTGTTTCCCTCAAGTGAGACAGGTATGTTGGGTAACTTTTGGGGTCGCATAAAGCGTTCCAAGTACGGTTTCGCTCTTCACAATGGAACGTTGGACTTCTCTTGGGGTGCTCCAGCGGGCATGGGCCTCATCTTGGAATGACTACGGAACCACTTGGTTTTTCTCGAGTTGCGGTGGGATATTTGAGTTACCACAGGGAATTCATGCTTCCTCTTGTGTTGGCCCACAAAATTCTTATCTTCCATTCGAGATTCGAGGAAGAGCTGGAGGTGCGCTCTAGTCACTGAAGGCAAAAGAGACCCCACCAAGGCTTGTGTGCAGGACCTAATGTTCATGTCCAGGCTCGACATAAATCTCGGGGTTGCATTCCAGACTCACCTTGGAGTCAGCCCTCATCTCGAGGGGAAGCAAAGGACTCTGCTCTCCTCTCGAGTCGGACGGGTATGTCTTGGAGCCCACTGAGTGGCTTAAAGGGAGTCAAACCTCCTGTGGTGTTTGGAGGGAGGACACGGGATTGCTCTCCAGGGAATGCATGAAATGAAGGCCCTCATCTCCCAATGACTGGGGCGTCTCGTAGGTTTCCTCGAGCTGTGGCGCTAGTGTGGGGTCTCTCACGAAGTAAGACTGGGAGCTCAGTGAGCCTCTCACGTGGTGCCAGGGCAGTCAGGTCTCTATGCACGTGGTGAGAGGGAGCCCGTCATTGTTCTCGAGTCATGGTAGGGGAATTGGGCCTGAAGAGGTGTTAAAGAAGGACTCTCGAGGTCTTTCCTGGGTTGCAGCAGGAAACTCTGGGTTCCATCGACTTGTGCCAGTGACTTCAGGAAGCTTCTCAGCGTGCCTCTGAGAAGTCAGGGTCACTGTGGAGTTGGGAGGGGCCTCTCGGAACTCCACTGGGTTTGGTGCAATGGAAGAGGGCCTCATGACAAGTTGAGGCAGGAACCTCAGGGTTCCTCTCCTGGCTTCGAATGCGCCGGATCTGACTCGGATCGCAGAGTCCCTGCAGAGTTGGGACAGGAGAGTCAGGCCTCGTCTTGTGTGGAGGACTGGAACTCCGCTTGACTCTCGCGTTGTTAATGGGGTGACAGGCCACTTTTCGATTTGTATGTGGAACTTGTGGGTTTTTCTGGACGATGCACTGGGGTGTCACTGCCCCTTCGTGTTGTGCCTTGATCCACAGGATTGCCTTCGAGTTGGGTTCTGCCATCGGGTTCTTATCAAGAGCGGACCAGGGAATTGGGGTCTTTTCGCATGCCGCACCACCCACGAGGCTATATCTAAAATTTCCTCATGAGACTGGTCTCATGATGCGCCAGGAAGGTCGGGAATGCCTTCCAGACAAAGCAGGGGAATCGAACCTCCTGTCGCAATCAAGAGGGGAGAAGAGTCTCAGATGAAGTGGTGCCGGGAACCTCGGTGTTCTCCTCAAGTGAGACTGGTATGTCGGGGATCTTTTGGGGTCGCATCAAGGGTTCCAAGTAACTTTTCGCTCTTCAATACGGAACGTGGGACTTCTCTTGAGACGCTGTAGCGGGCAAGGGCCTCATCTTTCGATGACGGGGGAACCACGTGGTTTTTCTTGAGTTGCAGCGGGATTCTCGAGTTACGACGGGGAATTCAGGCTTCCTGTTCAACTGGCCCAGGGAAGTCCAGGTTTCATTCGAATTGCGAGTTAGAACTGGGGATTGCTCTCGAGACACTGCAGGGCCAAATAGACCTCATCTAGGCTTGTGTCCAGGACCTAATGTTCCTCTGCTGGGGCGACAGCGATCTCGGCATTGCATTCTCGACTCACCCGGGGAATCAGGCCTCGTCTCGAGGGGAAGCCAAGGACACCGCTCTCCTGTCAAGTCGTGACGGGTATATCTTGGAGCTCACTGTGTGGCCTAAAATGAGTCAAGCCTCCTGTGGAGTTTGGAGAGAGGACTCAGGATTGCTCTCCAGGCCATACAGCAAAAGAAGGCCCTCATCTCGTGAGGACTGGGGCGTCTCGTGGGTGTTCTCGAGCTGCGGCTCCAGTGTGGTGTTGCTCACGAGGTATAATGGGGAGCTCAGGGAGCCTCTCCTGTGGCGCCAGGGAAGTCAGGTTTCTATGCGCGTGGCTAGGCGGAGTGCGTCATTGCTCTCGAGTCATGGTAGGGGAATGGCACCTCAAGACGCGTTGAAGAAGGACTCTCGAGGTCTTTTACGGGTTGGGGCAGGAAACCCTTGGTTCCCTCGACTTGTGCCGGTGAACTCAGGAAGGTCTAAGGGTGCCTCTGAGAAGTCAGGGATACTGTGCAGTTGGGAGGGGCCTCTCGGGACTCCACTGGGTTCGGTGCAATGGAAGAGGGCCTCATCTCGAGTGGAGGCAGGAAACTCATGTTTCCTCTCCTGACTTCCCCTGGGCCAGATCTGACTCGGATCGCAGTTTCACAGCAGAGTTCGAACAGGAGAGTCAGGCCTCGTCTTGTGTGGAGGAATGGAACTCTGCTTGCCTCTCCAGTTGTTCACGGGGTGACAGGTCACTTCTCGAGCTGTTGTGGTACCTGCGGGTTTCTCCGGACAATACCCGGGGGTGTCAGTGCCCCTTCGTGTTGTGCCTTCATCAAAAGGGTTATCTTCAAAGAGGTGTCCGGGCACTGGGATCTTATCAAGAGCGAACCAGGAAATCGGGGTCTTTCGGCATGTGTCACCATCCACGAGGCTATGTCTCGAATATCCTCGTGAGACCGGCCTCATCCTGAGATGCACCGGGAAAGGCGGGAACCCCTTCAAGACAAAACAGGGGAATCGACCCTCCTGTCGCGATCAGGAGGGGAGAAGGGGCCCAGATGTAGTGGTGCCGGGAACCTCGGTGTTCTCCTCGAGTCAGACCAGTGTGTCGAGGAACTTTTGAGGTTGCATCAAGGGTGCCGATACCGTTTCGCACTTCAAGACGGAACGGGGGACTTCTCTTGAGACGCTGTAGGGGGAAGGGCCTCATCTTGGGATGACGGGGGAACCACGTAGCGTTTATCGAGTTGTGGCGGGATTCTCGAGTTTCGACGGGGAATACAGTCTTCCTCATGTGTTGGCCCAGGGAAGTCCTATCTTCCATTCGAGTTTCAAGGGAGAGCTGGGGATTGCCCTCGAGTCACTGCAGGGCAAAATAGACCTCATCTAGGCTTGTGTCCAGGACTTAATGTTCATCCCTAGGGGCGACAGGGATCTCGGGCTTGCATACCAGACTCACCCTGGGAATCAGGCCTCGTCTCGAGGGGAAGCAAAGAACTCCGCTGTCCTTTTGAGTCGCGATGGGTATCTCTTGGAGCCCACTGTGTGCCCTAAAGGGAGTCAAGCCTCCTGTGCTGTTTGGATAGAGGACTCGGGATTCCTCTCCAGGCCATGCAGGAAAAAAATGCCCTCATCTCGCGATGACGGCGGCCTCTTGTGGGTTTTCTAAACTGCCGCGCTAGTGCCGGGTTTCTGACGAGGTACGAGAGGGAGCTCAGGGAGCCTCTCGTGTGGCGCCAGGGAAGTCAGGTCCCCATGAGATGGCTAGGGGGAGTTCGTCATTGCTCTCGAGTCATGGTAGGGTAATCGGGCCTCAAGACGGGTTGAAGAAGGACTCTCGAGGTCTTTCTCGGGTCACTGCATAAAACCCAGGGTTCCCTTGACTTGTGCCTGCGACCTCAGGGAGCTTCTCAGAGTGCCTCTGAGAAGTCAGGGATACTGTGCAGTTTGGAGGGGCCTCTCGAGACTCCTCTGCATTTGGTGGAATGTAAGAGGGACTCATCTCGAGTTGAAGCAGGAACCTCAGTGTTCCTCTCCATTTCTGACTCAGATCGCAAGGTCCCTGCATGTTGGTACAGGAGAGTCAGGCCTCGTCTTTTCTGGAGGATGGGACTCCTCTTGCCTCTCGAGTTGTTCTTGAGGTGACAGGCCACTTGTCGAGCTGTGTATGTAACCTGCCCTTTTTTCCGGATGATGCACAGGTGTGTTAGTGCCCCTTCGTGTTGTACCTTCATACTCAAGGCTGCCTTCCAAGAGGTGTCCGAGCATCGGATTCTTATCAGGAGCGGACCGGGAAATTGGAGTCTTTCAGCAAGTGGCACCACCCACAAAGCTACGTATCGAATTTCCCCATGAGACCGGCCTCATCCTGAGTTGTGCAGGGAAGGTCGGGCCCCCTTGCAGACAAAGCAGGGGAATCGACCCACGGGTCACGATCAGGAGGGGAGAAGGGGCTTAAATGAAGTGGTGCCGGGAACCTCGGTGTTCCCCTTGAGTGAGACCGGCGTGTTGGGGGACTTTTGGGGTCGCATCAAGGGTGCCAAGTACCGTTTCGCATTTCAAGACGGAACCTGGGACATCTTTTGAAACGCTGTAGCGGGCAAGGGCCTCATCTTGCGATGACAGGAGAACCACGTGGTTTTGCTCGAGTTGCGGCGGGATTCTCGAGTTATGACCGGGAATTTAGGCTTCCTCTTGTTGGTCTTGAAATCCAATCTTCCATTCGGGTTGCGAGGGGGAGCTGGGGATTGCGCTAGAGTCACTGCAGGGCAAAAGAGACCTAATCTAGGCTTGTGTCCAGGATCTAACGTTGCTCTCCAGGGGCGACAGGGATCTCGGGTTTGCATTCCAGACTCATCCGGGGAGTCAGTTCTCACCTCGAGGGTAAGCAAAGAATTCCGCTCTCGTCTCGAGTCGCGATGGGTATCTCTTGGAGCCCACTGTGTGTACTAAAGGGAGTCAAGCCTCCTGTGGAGTTTGGAGAGAGGACTCGGGATTGGACTCCAGGCCATGCAGGAAAAGAAGGCCCTCATCTCGAGATGACGGTGGCGTCTCGTGGGTTTTCTCGAGCTGCGGCGCCAGTGTGGGGTGTCTCATGAAGTACCACAGGGATTTCAGGGAGCCTCTTGTGTGGCGTCAGGAAAATCCAGTATTCCATTCGAGTTGCAAGTTAGAACTGGGGATTGCTCTCCAGTCACTTCAGGGCAAAATAGGCCTCATCTACGCTTGTGTCCAGGACCTAGTGTTCCACTACTGGGCCGACAGGGATCTCAGGGTTGCATTCTCGACTCATCCGGAGAGTCAGGCCTCGTCTTGAGGGGCAAAAAAGGACTCCGCTCTCCTGTCGAGTCGCGACGGGTATCTCTTGGAGCCCACTGCGTGGCGTAAAGGGAGTGAAGCCTCCTATGGAGTTTGGAGAGATGACTCGGAAATGTTTTCCTGACCATGCAGGAAAAAAGGCCCTCGTCTCGCGATGACGGGGGCGTCTCATGGGTTTTCTCCAGCTGCGGCGCCAGTATCAGATTTCTCACGAGGTACGACGGGGAGCTCAGAGAGCCTCTCGTGTGGTGCTAGGGACGTCAGGTCTCCGTGCGTGTGGTGAAGGGGAGTGCGTGATTGCTCTCGAGTCATAGTAGGCGAATCGGGCCTCAAGACGCATTGAAGAAGGACTCTCGAGGTCTTTCTCGGGTTGCGGCAGGGAACCCTGGGTTCCCTCGACTTGTGTCGGTGACCTCAGGCAACTTCTCAGGGTGCCTCTGAGAAGTCAGGGACACTGTGGATTTGGGAGGGGCCTTTCATTACTCAACTGGGTTTGGTGCAATCGAAGAGGGCCTCATCTCGAATGGAGGCAGGAACCTCAGGGGTCCTCTCCATTTCTGACTCGCGTCGCAGAGTACCCGCCGAGTACGGACAAGAGAGTCACGCCTCGTCTTCCGTGGAGGAATGGATATCCGCTTGCCTTTCGAGTTGTTCATGGAGTGACAGGCCACTTGTTGAGCTGTGTGTGGAACCTGCGGGTTTTTCCGGACGATGCACAGGGGTGTCAGTGCCCCTTCGTGTTGTGCCTTCATCCACAGGGTTGCCTTCAAAGAGGTGTCCGGGCATCGGGTTCTTTTCAAGAGCGTACCAGAAAATTGGGGTCTTTCAGCATGTGGTACCACCCACGAGGCTACGTCTCGAATTTCCTCGGGAGACCAGCCTCATCCTGAGGTTCGCCGGGAAGGTAGGGAACCCTTGCAGACAAAGCAGGGGAATCGACACACCGGTCGCGATCAGAAGGGGAGAAGGGGCTCAGATGAAGTGGTGCCGGGAACCTCGGTGGTCCCCTCGAGTGAGACCGGTATGTCATGGCACTTTTGAGGTCGCATCAAGGGTGCCAAGTACAGTTTCGCACTTCAAGATGAAACGTGGGAATTCTCTGGAGATGCTCTAGCGGGCAAGGGCCTCATATTGCGATGACGAGGGAAACACGTGGTTTTTCTCGAGTTGCGGCGGGATTCTCGAGTTACGACGGGGAATTCAGGCTTCCTCTTGTGTTGGCCCAGGAAGTCCAATCTTCCATTCAACTTGTCAGAGAGAGCTGTGGGTTGCTCTCGAGTCACTTCAGGGCAAAGAGTCCTCATCTAGGCTTGGGGCCAGGATGTAGTGTTCCTCTCCAGGGGCAACAGGGATATCGGGGTCGCATTCCAGTCTCACCCGGTGGGTCACGCCTCGTCTCGAGTGGAAGCAAAGGACTCCACTATCCTCTCGATTCGCGACGTGTAACTCTTGGAGCCCAATGAGTGGCCTAAAGGGAGTCAAGCGTCCTGTGTAGCTTGGACAGAAGGTTCACGCTTGATCTGCATACCATTCAGTTAAAGATGGCCCTCCTCTCGTGATGACGGGAGCGTCTCATGGGTTTTCTCGAGCTGCGGCGCCAGTGTGGGGTTTCTCACGAGATATGATGGGGAGCTCAGGGAGCCTCTCGTGCGGCGCCAGAGAAGTCAGGCCTCCATGCATGTGGCCAGGCAGATCGCGTCATTGCTCTGGAGTCATGGGAGGGACTAGGGCCTCCAGAGGCATTTAAGAAGGACTCTCGAGGTCTTTCTTGGGTTGGGGCGGGAAACACTCGTTTCCCTCGACCTCTACCGGGGACCTTAGGGAACTTCCCAGGTGCCTCTGAGAGGTGAGGGATACTGAGGAGTTAGAGGGGCCTCTCGGGACTCCACTAGGTTTGATGAAATGAAAGAGGGCCTCATCTCGATTGGAGGCAGGAACCTCAGGCTTCCTCTCCATTTCTGACTCTGACCTCAGGGTCCCTGCAGGGTTGGGACAGGAGAGTCAGGCCTCGTCTTGTCTGAGTAATGGAACTCTGCTTGCCTCTCGAGTCGTTCAGTGGGTCTCAGGCCCCTTGTCGAGCTGTGTGTGGAACCTGCGGGTGTTTCCAGAAGATGCACGGGGATGTCATTGCCCCTTCATTTGGTGCCTTCCCCCACAGGGTTGCCTTCAAAGAGGTGTCCAGCATCAGGTTCATTTCAAGAGCGGACCGGGAAATCGGGGTCTTTCGGCATGTGGCACCACCCACGTGGCTCATCTCGAATTTCCTCGTGAGACCAGCATCATCCTGAGGTGCGTAGGGAAGGCCGGGAACCCCTTCCACACAAAGAAGGGGAATCGACTCTCCTGTCGCGATCAGGAGGGGAGATGGGGCTCAGATGAAGTGGGTCCGGGACTCTAGGTGTTCCACTCGAGGGAACCCGGCGTTTCAGGGAACTTTAGGGGTCGCATCAAGGGAGCCAAGTACCATTTCCCACTTCAGGACGGAACATGGGACTTCCCTGGAGACGCTGTAGCGGGCAAGGGCCTCATCCTGTGAAGACGTTGGAACCACGTCGTTTTTCTCGAGTTGCGTCTGGATTCTCGAAAACGACGGGGATTTCAGGCTTCCTCTTGGGTTGGCCCTGGGAAGCCCAATCTTCCCCTGGAGTTGCGAGGGAAAGCTGGGGGTTCTGCTCGAGTCACTACAGGGCCAAAGAGACCTCATCGAGGCGTGTGTCCAGGACCTAATATTCCTCTCAAGGGAAGACAGAGATCTCGGGTTTCCATTCCAGACTCCCCCGGGGAGTCAGGCCTCGCCTCGAGGGGAAGCAGAGGACTCCACTTTCCTCTCAAGTCGCGACACGGATCTCTTGGAGCCCACTGAGTGGACTCAAGGGTGTCGAGCCTCCTCTTCAGTTTGGAGAGAGGACTCGGAATTGCTCTCCAGGTCAGGGAGGAAAAGAAGGCCCTCATCTCGCGATGACGGGGGCATCTCATGGGTTTCCTCAGGCTGAGGCGCCCTTGGGGGTTTTCTCACGAGGCACGACGAGGACCTCAGGGAGCGTCTCGTGCGGCGCCAGGGAACTCATGTCTCCATGCGCATGGCGAGGGGGAGCTGGTCATCACTCTCGAGTCATGGGAAGTGACTAGGGCCTCAAGACGCGTTGAAGAAGGACTCCCGAGGTCTTTCTCGGGTGGCGGCGGGAAACCCTCGTTTCCCTCGACTTCTGCAGGGGACTATAGGGAACTTACCAGGGTGACTCTGAGAGGTGAGGAATGCTGTGGAGTTGGCGGGGCCTCTCGGGACTCTGCTGGGTTCGGCGCAATGGAAGAGGGCCTCATCTCGAGGGGAGGCAGGAACCTCAGGCTTCCTCTCCAATTCTGACACCGACTGCACGGTCCCTGCAGTGTTGGGACAGGAGAGTCATGCCTCGTCTTGTCTGAGGAATGGAATTCTGGTTGCCTCTCGAGTTGTTCCGGGAGTCTCAGGCCCCTTGTCGAGCTGTGTGTAGACCCTGCGGGTTTTTCCGGATGATGCACGGGGGTGTCAGTGCCCCTTCGTGTTGTGCCTTCACTCACAGGGTTGCCTTCGAAGAGGTGTCCGGGCATCAGGTTCTTATCAAGAGCGGACCGGAAAATCGGTGTCGTTCGGCACGTGGCACCTCACACATGGCTGGTCTCGAATTTCCTCCTGAGACCGGCCTCATCCTGAGGTGCACCAGGAAGGCCGGGAACCCCATCCAGAGAAAGCAGGGGAATCGACTCTCTGTCACGATCAGGAGGGGAGAAGGTGCTCAGATGAAGTGGTGTCGGGACCCTTGGTGTTCCCCTCGAGGGAACCCAGCGTGTCGGGAACTTTTGCGGTCGCATCAAGGGTGTCAAGTACCGTTTCGCACTTAAGGACAGAACATGGGACTTCCCTGGAGACGCCGGGAATTTCAGTGTTCCCCTGGAGTGAGACCAGTATGTTGGGGAACTTTGGGGTCGCATCAAGGGTGCCAAGTAGCATTTCGAACTTTAAGATGGAACGTGGGACTTCTCTTGAGACTCTAGCTGGCAAGGGCCTCATATTGCGATGAAGGGGGAACCACATGGTTTTTAAGACTTGAGGCTGAATTCTCGAATTACAATGGGATATTCAGACTTCCTCATGTGTTGACCGTGGGAAGCCCAATCTTCCATTCAAATTGTGAGGGAGAGATGGAGGTTGCTCTCGATCACTGTAGGGCAAAATAGACCTCATCTAGGCTTGTGTCTAGGACATAATGTTCCACTCCAGGGGCGACAGGGATCTCGGGGTTGCATTCCAAACTCACCCGGGGAGTCAGGCCTCGTCTCCAGGGAAGCAAAGGACTCCGCTCTCCTCTCGAGTCGCACCGGGTATTTCTTGGACCCAACTGAGTGGCCTAAAGGGAGTCAATCCTCCTGTGAAGTTTGGAGAGAGGACCAGGGATTGCTCTCCAGGTCAGGCAGGAAAAGAAGGCCCCCATCTCTCCTTGACGGGGGCATCTTGTGGTTTTTCTCGAACTGCGGCGCCACTGTGGGTTTTCTCACGAGGTATGATGGGGTACTCAGGGAGCCTCTTGTGTGGTACTAGGGAAGTCAGTTTTCCTGCTTGTGGCGAGGGGAGCACGTCCTTGCTCTGGAGTCATGGTAGGGGAATCGGGCATCAAGAGACGTTGAAAAAGGACTCTCCAAGTCTTTCTCGGGTTACTTCAGGAAACTCTGGGTTCCCTCGACTTGTGCCAGTGACCTCAGGTAGCTTCTCAGGGAGCCTCTGAGAATTCAGGGATACTGTGGTGTTGGGAGGGGCCTCTCGGGACACCACTGAGTTTGGTTCAATGGAAGAGGGCCTCTTCTCTAGTTGAGGTAGGAACCTCAGGGTTCCTCTCCATTTCTGACTCCGATCGCAGGGTCCCTGAAGAGTTGGGCCAGGAGGGTAAGGCCTCGTCTTGTGTGAAGGAATGCAACTTCACTTGCCTCTCGAGTTGTTCACGGGGTGACAGTCCACATTTGGAGCTGTGAGTGGAATCGGCGGGTTTTTCCAGACGATGCATGGGGATGTCAGTGTCCCTTCGTGTTGTGCCTTCATCCACAGGGTTGCCTTCGAAGAGATGTCCGGGCGTCAGGTTCTTATCTAGAGTGGACCGGGAATTCGGGATCTTTCAACATGTGGCACCAACCATGAGGCTACTTTTCGAATTTCCTCATGAGACTGGCCTCATCCGGAGGTTTGCGGGGAACGTCGGGAACCCCTTGCAGACAAAGCATGGGAGTCGACCCTCCTGTCGCGATCAGGAGGGGTGAAGGGGCTCACAGGAAGTGGTGCCATGAACTTTGGTGTTTCCCTCGAGTGAGACCGGTATGTCAGGGAACTTTGGGGGTCGCATCAAGGGTGCCAAGTACCTTTTTGTACTTCAGGATGGAACGTGGGACTTCTCTTGATACGCTGTAGCGGCCAAGGGCCTCATCTTGCGATGACGGGGGAGCCACGTGGTTTTTCTCGAGTTGCGGCGGGATTCTCGAGTTACGACGGGGATTTCAGGCTTCCTCTTGTGTTGGGCCAGGGAAGTCCAATCATCCATTCGAGTTGCGAGGGAGAGCTGAGGGTTGCGCTCGAGTCACTGCAGGGCAAAGGAGACCTCATCTAGGCTTGTGTCCAGGACCTAATGTTCCTCTCCAAGGGCCACAGGGATCTCAGGTTTGCATTCCAGACTCACCCAGGGAGTCAGGCCTCGTGTCGAAGGGAAGCAAAGGACTCTGCTCTCCTTTCGAGTTGCGACGGGCACCTCTTGGAGCCCACTTTGTGGCCTAAAGGGAGTCAAGCCTCCTGTGAAGTTTGGAGAGAGGACTTGGGACTGCTCTCCAGGCCATGCAGGAAAAGATGGCCCTCATCTCGCGATGACGGAGGGGTCTTGTGTGTTTTCTCGAGCTGCGGCGCCAGTGTGGGGTTTCACACGAGGTACGACAGGGAGCTCAGGGAGCCTCTCATGTGGCGCCAGGGAAGTCAGGTCTCCATGTGCGTGGCGAGGGGGAGCGCGTTATTGCTCTCGAGCCATGGTAGGGGAATCTGACCTCAAGACGCGTTGAAGAAGGACTCTCGAGGTCTTTCTTCGGTTGTGGCAGGAAACCCTTATTTCCCTCGACGTTTGCCGGTGGCCTCAAGGAGCTTCTCAGAATGCCTATGAGAAGTCAGGGATACTGTGGAGATGGGAGTGGCCTCTCGGGACTCCACTGGGTTTGTTTTAATGGAAGAGGGCCTCATCTCGGGTTGAGGCAGGAACCTCAGGTTTCCTCTCCATTTCTGACTCAGATCGAAGCGTGCCTGCAGAGTTGGGATTGGTTACTCAGGCCTCGTCTTGTCTGAGGAAGGGAGCTCCGCTTGCCTCTCTCATTGTTTAAGGGGTGACAGGCCAGTTGTGGAGCTGTATGTGGATCCTGTGGGATTTTCCGGACGATGAACAGGGTTGCCAGTGCCCCCTCGTGTAGTGCCTTCATCCACAGGGTTGCCTTAGAAGAGGTGTCCGGGCATCGGGTTCTTATCAAGAGCAAGACCGAGAAATCGGGGTCTTTCGGCACGTGGCACCAACACGAGGCTACGTCTCGAATTTCTTCGTGAGACTGGCCTCATCCTGAGGTGCGCCATGAAGGTCGGGAACCCCTTCTAGACAAAGCAGGGGAATCGACCTTCCTGCCATGATCAGGAGGGGAGAAGGGGCTCAAATGAAGTGGTGCCAGGAACTTCGGTGTTCCCTTGGAGTGAGACCGGTATATTGGGGAACTTTTGGGGTCGCATCAAGGGTGCCAAGTAGCATTTCGAACTTTATGACGAAACATGGGACTTCTCTTGAGACTCTGTAGCGGGCAAAGGCCTCATATTGCGATGAATGGGGAACCACGTGGTTTTTAAGAGTTGCGGCGGGATTCTCGAGTTACAACGGGAAATTCAGACTTCCTCTTGTGTTGGCCCAGTGAAGACCAATCTTCCATTCGAATTGCGAGGGAGAGATGGGTGTTGCTCTCGATTCACTGTAGGGCAAAATAGACCTCATCTAGGCTTTTGTCCAGGACATAATGTTCCTCTCCAGGGGCAACAGGGATCTCGGGGTTGCATTCCAGACTCACCCAAGGTAAGGCCTCATCTCGAGGGGAAACAAAGTACTCTGCTCTCCTCTCAAGTCGCGACAGGTATCTCTTGGAGCCCATTGAGTGGCCTAAAGGGAGTAAAGCCTCCTGTGAAGTTTGGAGAAAGGACCAGGGATTGCTCTCCAGGTCAGGCAGGAAAAGATGTCCCCAATCTCGCGATGACGGTGGCGTCTCGTGGGTTTTCCCGAGCTGTGGCGCCAGTGTGGGGTTTCTCACGAGGTATGACGGGGAGCTCAGGGAGCCTCTCATGTGGTGCCAGGGAAGTCAGGTGTCCATGCGCATGGCGAGGGGGAGCGTGTCATTGCTCTCGAGTCATGGTAGGGGAATCCGGCCTCAAGACGCGTTGAAGACGGACTCTTGAGGTCTTTCTCGGGTTGCGGCAGGATACCCTGTGTTCCCTCGACTTGTGCCGGTGAACTCAGGGAGTTGCTCAGGGTGCCTCTGAGAAGACACTGATACTGTGGTGTTGGGAGGGGCCTCTCGGGACTTCACTGCGTTTGGTGCAATGGAAGATTGCCGGGAGCCAGCGAGAGATATTCCACTCGTGACAAATGTCATAAGGAAAGAGTCTCAGCATACGCAAAGGCGGGATTGAGCCTCCGGGAGTTCCCCCGTATATTCTTCAGCATCTACCCCCAAAAACCAAAGTCTGCCTTCTTTATTGCTTTGTTCTCTCACCTCTGACATTACTGGGGATGTCCCCCACCACCATCTCACTCTCTCTGTCAAAGAGCTAACTTACAGCTCCAACTAATAATGTTCCTGGGCAATTAGGAGTGTTTAAATCCAAACCCCTCAGATGGTTTTCTAACTCGCCTGACAAGTTTACCCGGTCTCCTACAGCTATGCATACGATTGTGTACAGTCTCCCAGCCTCGAGACGCACGGGAAGTTTAAGATATTCAAATAGCTTAGAGCCTCTCAGAGAGTTAGAAACTGTCAGAATAAAACTAGTAAAAGATTTCATTGATGAACCAATGCTTTTTGCCAAGTTTCCACATCCCCTGAATTGTATCCTTGAATGTGTGCTAATTAATATAGTTGGTATGTAGAAAAAATAAGTAGTGGCCTTGATGTTGGTAACTTTAGACCCTTAAGGTAATAAATTCTTTTCTTTGTTGTAAACCCATTACACATCCTCCCTATAGGAATGCAATTTTATCTTCGAAAGATGGCGCCAAACCTTAAACAATTACTCTTAGAGAAAATAACTCTTATGGTTGATAAGTCTTTGTCAAGAGTCATAAAATGTTAATAGGTCTTCTGGCCAGAAGATGATGTAAATCATCTAAACCATTTTTATACGATAAATCTGCAGAAAAGAAACCCTGGTTTTTGATAAGGATTAAAGACTGCTGACTTTGCATCCCCTATTATCCTCTATGTGTAACTTAGGGTATTAAAACCTGTGTTGAAAATAAAGCTACGGGCCTTGCTCGCCAACACTTGGTCTCCCCATGTCATTCTTCCCCTCAATTTTCAGATGAGTGTCCATCTGGAGCGCGGATATCCTCTGCGACCATTTATTTGCCTGGGCTTCGAAGACCCACTCGATAAGGTGTCTAAGGTGGGGCACCTTCCTCTATTCTAGAGGGCACTTGCAGCCTCCGTGGTCAGAGCTAACCTGGTGTCACGGGTTATATTGATTTTCCGCGTAAACCAAGCTACTCAGCTGCTTTTCTCCACTGAATTTTCCTACTGAGCTATCCTCATTCTATTACTCTTTATATCTTTGATGAATAAATAAATATATAAATAGGTCGCCTACTCCATCTTCCCTTCGAATACCCTGGATCAGCTGGGGCTGGACCTCTGCAGGTGGCGCCCGAGACAGGCATTTCGAAGGTAAATCCCCAACCCCATTCCCCCAGTGTTCAGTTTTGGGGACAGATAGGATCCCACTTAGGGGGCTGCAGATCCCCCTGTAGAATAGACAGGGCGAGAGGAGTGGGAAGTGTTGAAGAGTTAGAGAGAAAAAACGGTTTCTAAAAAGGCTGACAAAAAAGGCCTAATCTTTAGATAGCTAAAAGCAAAATCTTTTACTATCCTTAAGTTTCTGACATGGGCAACACTGAATCAAATGAAAGACAGCTCTTTATAGGAGTAATTTTACAGTTATTAAGTAAAAGAAGAATCAAGGTTAAAAAATCTTCCATTCAATCATTTTTTACATTTGTACAAGACCACTGCCCTTGGTTTCTACAACAAGGCACTGTTAACCTCGATATCTTGAAAAAACTAGGAAAACAGCTAAGAGCTTATTGTGCTCAGCAAGGTTTGGAAAAAATCCCTACTTACACCTTTCCTCTGTGGAATATGACTAGAGATGTTTTAGATCCAGCTCATGAATTTGAAAAGGTACCTGTTAAAGAGGAAAGTAAAGTTGGAAAAGTACCTGTTAAACAAAAAAGCAAATCTGAAAAGGTACCTGTTATAAAGAAAAGTGAAAATGAAGAGGCTATACCTAGCTATCGACAGCTAAATGAATGGCTGGCCGCTATGACTGCCAATGAGCATGTAAAAGATAGGGATGAAAAGAAAGATCAGCTCTCCCCTCAATTTGAAAAAGGTTTAGAGGAAACAGCAGCTCGATGCCATTCTGATGAGGATTTTTTTTTTTTTTTAAGCTAAAGATGCTCCTAAAAGTTTAAGAAAACATCCCTAATCAGACCATCCGCTCCTAGGAGGTTGAGGGAAACATCCCCGATCAGACAGTTCGTAAGATTTAGTTACCAAACAGTTAAAGGATCTCCGGAACAGAAGAGGAAAACTTCGGGACGCTCCCATCCCCCTATGCCTCCTCCTCCATGTCGGGGTAAAGGGCCACTGCTAGGAGTTTCCCGGAGAAGGATTTTCTCTAGTCCCAAGGATGAACTTGATCCTCACCTTGAGGCTTCTTTTCTAGTCCCCTCTGCAGTTTAGCCAGGGTAAAGAGGTTACAAAATAAATAAAAATATTCTCTAAAATTAAAAAAAAAATTAAAAATGGATTTCTCTGCATCTAAGAATAGACAAATATTTATTGACTGTGGAATATGATTAGAAATGTCCTGGACCTCCGTCACGAGGCTGTTAAATAGACTATAGGGGAGGCTATAGAGGTGGATGGTGGTGAGTCTCCATTTACTGCACAGATCATATTTTCTGCCATTGAAGAAAAAAAAAAAGGAGGGAGAAAGTGGTCTACCTCCCGAGGAAGGAGAGGGCTTACAGGACGCTGCGGCCGAGAGCCCTGGCGAGCTCCCTCCCCCTCTGCGCAAACCTTTAAAAAACTTATCCACCACTTTCTGATTTAAGGCGACTGCCACCGCCTTCGATTGTGCCTCCCAGGACCCAGGAGTTCCCCACTTTGCCCCCAAAGCCTCCCAAAGTGTTGCCTAAGACTGAGGAAGATAAAAAGTTTTTTAAACAAAGGAGCTTTTAGTACACAATATGCAGAGTGTGCTCCTTGGAGAAAACTCCCTCAGGGGGGTCTCACCCAGGCTAGGAGAAAAGCGAAAAGGCAAGGAGATTTAATAACAATATTAACCCCTGATGTGCCGCTTACTCCAATTCCAACCGGAGTGGCTGGCCCCCTATCTGAGGACATTGTAAGATTTGTCCTGGGGCGTAGCTCGCTTTCTTTTAAAAAAAAGTTAAAAAAAAAAAAAAGAAAGAAAAGAAATTTCGCTGGTGCATGGTGTAGTAGATTCTGATGATATTGAGAAATTAAAGTCTTGATCTCACTGCCTATCAAAACTGAACAAATTAATAAAGGTCAAAGAGTAACACAGCTTTTACTTTTACCTTACTATCAGACAAGGAAAAACTTGACTTCTCAATCTAAGAGCCACAAAACATTTGGATCTAGTGATCTAGCCTTTTGGGTGCAGGAAATTACAGTTCCAAGGCCTTTAAAAGATCTTTTAATTCAAGAGAATAAAACGCCAGGGCTATTAGACACAGGAACAGACGTCTCTTAACATTGCTGGGAAAGACTGGCCCAGCTCCTGGCCAACACATAATACTGAAAATGAGTTGGTGGGATTAGAGAAAGTGGTATGTGGGGTGGAGATGCTGTACAGGTGGTACATATAACAATACTTTATATATTGTTATAAATACATAATATAAATGTATTTGCCTAATTACAGTTTGCCTAATTAGGTATGGGTATAAATAAAATATAATAAAGGTATACCTAATTCTATTTATAGATCTATACTTAATTAATTTGTATATAAATTAATATGTATACTATATACACACACACATATATATACTGTATAATTAAATATATATGGCAGTAATATAATGTGTGTGTGGCTGATATTAATTGGTATGGATTGATGTGCTGTGATGATATATGTTCTATATACTGTATAATTATAAATGTGTGACATGTATTATTACAGTATATTGGTTTGTGTTGGTTGGTATTAGCTGTGTATGTGTTGTATTGTTGTAATATATATTAATTAATATATTAATTATAAAGATTAATTCAAGTATATTGATTTATATGTATTATATGTCAATAACTTTATACTTGTTGCCATATATAAATACATATATAAATGCATTTTGCATTTAGGTATATCTGTATACCTGTATACCAAAATGAGATAAGGAGGTTATACATTTATTACTTAAATTTATACAGAGACCTAAACTAAACATTAGACCTAAATTAACATATCCATAGGGAAACAGCTAGACAAATAGTGAAGTTATGTTCCAATTGTAATTAATCACTTAAACGTAAACACACAGGGGCAGACTACAATGATGAGACACTAGATGCCTGAATTACAGGCTACAACTCGGCCCCTGGTCAAGTAAAAAGGCCTCCTTACGGGAGAGTGAAAAAGGCCAGATGTGTTGCTAACTTGTGGGAGAGGGTATGCTTGTATATTTCTACAGAATGCAGATTCTCTGGTTTGGATCTCAGACAAATTCGTCATGTCACATTCCCCAAAGACCAGGTTCGCGGCGCGCGCACTCGCTCGCTCCCCCTCCCCCAGCCAGCTCTCGCCTCCGCGCCACCAGCAGCGCCTCGCACCCACCTCTCTGCACCCCGTGACCTAGAGCAAAGAAGTCTGTGCAGCGAGTGAGGGCCAGAGAGGAAAGCGCGCCCGCGGAGTGCCGTCCAGACCAGCGTGGCCCCACCGGCGAGAGGGGACCGCCCTGAGCCCAAGCGGTGGCGGCTAGCCCTAAACCACGAACCCTGCCCCTCCGCCCACCATAGGCGCCTTGGCCCACAGCCTGCCGCTCGCGTTCTGCCTCCTGATGCTGGGGACACTGCTCCCCCGGGCTGACGCCTACAGCTGCTCCCTGGTTCATCTTGTTTAAACCCTCAATATAATGTTTGCTCCTTTGTAATGCTACAACATCCACCTTATCTTATGATGTAACCACTTATTGAATTATGGTCTTGCTGTATTACAACAACTACAGGATTTAATGCAAACACGACGGTTTGTGGGCTTACTTATCTTGGGAACAGCAGCTTTGATAAGTGCAATCACTTCTGTTACTGTGGCAGCAATATCATTGACTCAACAAGTACATACTGCTCAATATGTTGATTCTATGTCCAAAAATGTTTCTTTAACATTGGCAACACAGGAAGCTATAGAGAGAAAATTAGAAATGAGGGTAGACGCCCTAGAGGAAGCAGTAATACATATTGGGACTGAATTGCAGGCTTTAAAGGTGAAAATGGCATTGTCTTGTCATGCTGACTATCGGTGGATATGTGTAACACCCCTGAAAGTAAATGAGACAGATTTTGAATGGGAAAAGATTAAAAACCATATTTCAGGTATCTGGAACAGCTCTGACATTGGTTGAGACATAGGGAAACTTCACTATCAAATAGCAACCATGGAGCACTCCCGATTAGATTTTACTGCTGCTGGAACAGCAAATGATTTCTTCCATACTTTCCCTAACTACATCTCAGGAAAGAATATTCTGTCTAATGTCTTTAGCTATGCTGCGGTGGCTGCTTTAATTCTGCTTCTCATAATCATTCTTCCTTGTATTGTCAGGATTCTTCGGCAGAGTATCCAGAGGCTCGCGACTGAGCTACATCTGGCTGTTTTAAGAAATAAAAAACGGGGAGATGCCGGGAGCCGGCGAGAGACATTCCACTCGTGACAAAGGTCATGAGGAAGGAGGCTGGGCATACACAAAGGCGGGATCGAGCCTCGGGAGTCCTCCCGGATATTCTTGAGCATCTACCCCCCAAAACCAGAGTCTGCCTACTTTATTGCTTTGTGCTCTCCCCTCTGACTTTACTGGGGGCTGTCCCCCACCACCATCTCACTCTCTCTGTCAAAGAGCTAACTTACAGCTCCAATTAATAAAGTTCCTGGGCAATTAGGAGTGTTTAAATCCAAACACGTCAGATGGCTCTCTAACTCGCCTGACAAGTTTACCCGGTCTCCTACAGCAATGCATACAATTGTTTACAGTCTCCGAGCCTCGAGAGGCACGGGAAGCTTAAGATATTCAAATAGCTTAGAGCCTCTCAGAGAGTTAGAAACTGTCAGAATAAAACTAGTAAAAGATTTCATTGATGAACCAATGCTTGTTGCCAAGTTTCCACGTCCCCTGAATTGTATCCTTGAATGTGTATTAATTAATATAGTTGGTATGTAGAAGAAATAAGTAGTGGCCTTGGTGTTACTAACTTTAGACCCTTAAGGTAATAAATTATTTCCTTTGTTGTAATCCCATTACACATCTGCCCTATAGGAATGCAATTTTATCTTCGAAAGATGGGGCCAAACCTTAAAATAATTACTCTTAGAGAAAATAAGTCTTATGGTTGATAAGTCTTTGTCAAGAGTCATAAAATGTTAATAGGTCTTCTGGCTAGAAGATGATGTAAATCACCTAAACCATTTGTATACGATACATTTGCAGGAGAGAAACTCTGGTTTTTGATAAGGATCAAAGGCTGCTGTCTTTGCATCCCCATTATCCTCTATGTGTAACTTAGGGTATAAAAACCCCTGTTGAAAATAAAGCTACGGGCCTTGATTGCCAACGCTTAGTCTCCTAATGTCATTCTTCCCCTCAATTTTCAGATGAGTGTCCATCTGGAGTGCGGATATCCTCTGCGACCATTTATTTGCCTGGGCTTCGAAGACCACTTGAGAAGGTGTCTAAGGTGGGGCACTTTTCGCTATTCGAGAGGGAGCCTGCGGCCTCCGTGGTCAGAGCTAACCTGGTGTCACGGGTTATACTGATTTTCCGCATAAACCAAGCTACTCAGCTTCTTTTCTCCACTAAATTTTCCTACTGAGCTATCCTCATTCTATTACTCTTTATATCTTCGATAAATAAATCAATAGGTCGCCTACTCTGTCTCCCCTTCGAAAACCCTGGACCAGCCGAGGCTGGACCTTGTCAGAAGAGGGCCTCATCTCGATTTGAAGCAGGAACCTCAGGGTTGCTCTCCATTTCTGACTCTGAACACAGAGTCCCTACAGAGTTAGGACAGGAGAGTCAGGCCTCGTCTTGTGTGGAGGAATGGAACTCCACTGGACTCTCGAGTTGTTCACCGGATAACAGGCCACTTGTCGAGCTGTGTGTGGAACCTGCGGTTTTATCCGGACGATGCATGGGGGTGTCAGTTCCCCTTCGTTTTTTGCCTTCATACACAGGGTTGCCTTCGAAGAGGTATCCAGCCTTCAGATTCTTATCAAGAGCAGACCAGGAAATCAGTGTCTTTCGGCATGTGGCACCACCCACAAGCCTACGTCTCGAATTTCTTCTTGAGACGGACCTCAACCTGAGGTGCACCAGGAAGGTCGGTAACCCTTTCAGACAAAGCAAGTGAATCGACCCTCTTGTCCCGATCAGGAGGGGAGAAGGGGCTCAGATGAAGTGGTGCCGGGAACCTCGATGTTCCCCTCGAGTAAAACTGGGATGTCGGGGAACTTTTGGAGTCACATCAAAGGTGCTAAGTACCGTTTCAAACTTCAAGACGGAACGTGAGACTTCTCTTGAGACGCTGTAGCTGGCAAGGGCCTCATCTTGTGGTGACGGGTTAACCACGTCGTTTTTCTCGAGTTGTGGCGGGATTCTCGAGTTAGGTCAGGAAATTCAGGCTTCCTCTTGTGTTGGCCCAGGGAAGTCCAGTCTTCCATTCGAGTTGCGAGGGAGAGCTAGGGATTGCGCTTGAGTTACTGCAGGGCAAAAGAGACCTTATCTAGGCTTGTGTCCAGGACATAATGTTCGTCTCCAGGGGGGACAGGGATCTCGGGGTTGCTTTCCTGATGCACCCGGGGAGTCAGTCCTTGTCTCGAGGGGAAGCGAAGGACTCCGCTCTCCTCTCGAGTTGCGACGGGTATCTCTTGGAGCCCACTGAGTGGCCTAAAGGGAGTCAAGCCTCCTGTGGAGTTTGGAGAAAGGACTCGTGATTGCTCTCCAGGCCATGCAGGAAAAGAAGGCCATCATCTCGCGATGAAGGGGGCGTCTCGTGGGTTTTCTCGAGTTGCAGCGCCAGTGTGGGGTTTTTCATGAGGTACTACGGGGAGCTCAGGGAGCCTCTCATGTGGCGCTTGGGAAGTCAGGTCTCCATGCGCATTGCGAGGGGGAGCGCGTCATTGCTCTAGAGTCATGGAAGGTGTATCGGGCCTCAAGAACCATTAAAGAAGGCCTTTCAAGGTGTTTCTTGGGTCACGGCAGTAAACCCTGGGTTCCCTCGACTAGTGCCGGTGGCCTCAGGGAGCTTCTCAGTGTGCCTCTGAGAAGTCAAGGATACCCTGGAGTTGGGAGGGCCCTCTCGGGACCCCACTGGGTTTGGTGCAATAGAAGAGGGCCTCATCTCGAGTGGAGGCAGGAACCTCAGGGTTCGTCTCCATTTCTGACTCTGATCGCAGGGTCCCTGCAGAGTTGGGACAGGAGAGTCAGGCCTCGTCTTGTAAGGAGGAATGGAACTCCGCTTGCCTCTCGAGTTATTCATGGGGTGACAGGCAACTTGTTGAACTGTGTTTGGAATCTGCGGGTTTTTCCGGACGATGCACGAGGGTGTCAGTGCCCCTTCGTGTTGTGGCTTCTTCCACAAGGTTGCCTTTCAAGAGGTGTCCGAGCATCGGGTTCTTATCAAGAGTGGACCGGGGAATCGGGGTCTTTCAGCATGTGTTACCACCCATGAAGCTACGTCTCAAATATTCTCGTTAGACCGGCCTCATCCTGAGGTGCGCTGGGAAGGTTGGGAACCCCTTCCAGACAAAGCACGGGAGTCGACCCTCCAGTCGCAATCAGGAGGGGAGAAGTGGCTCAGATGAAGTCATACCGGGAACCTCGGTGTTCCCCTCAAGAGAGACCAGGGTGTCGGGGAACTTTTGGAATCGCATCAAGGGTGCCAAGTTTTCACACTTGAAGTGTGAAAACACTTCAAGAAGAAACCTGGGACTTCTCTTTAGACGCTGTAGCGGGCAAGGGCCTCATCTTGCGATGACAGGGTAACCATGTGGTTTTTCTCGAGTTTCGGCGGGATTCTCGAGTTACGATGGGGAATTCAGGCTTCCTCTTGTGTTGGCCCAGGGAAGTCCAATCTTCCATTGGAGTTGCGAGAGAGAGCTTGGGATTGCTCTCGAGTCACTTCAGGGCAAAAGAGACCTCATCTAAGCTTGTGTCCAGGACCTAATGTTCCTCTCCAGGGGCGACAGAGATCTCGGGGTTGCATTTTAGACGCACCCGAGGAGTCAGACCTCATCTCGAGAGGAAGGAAAGGACTCTGCTCTGCTCTCGAGTCCCGACGGGTATTTCTTGGAGACCACTGAGTGGCCTAAAGGGAGTCAAGCCTCCTGTGGATTTTTTTTTTAATTTTATTTTATTTTTAAACTTTACATAATTGTATTAGTTTTTCCAAATATCAAAATGAATCTGCCTCAGGTATACATGTGCTCCCCATCCTGAACCCTCCTCCCTCCTCCCCCCCCCCATAGCATCCCTCTGGGTCGTCCCAGTGCACTAGCCCCAAGCATCCAGTGTCATGCATCAAACCTGGACTGGCAACTCTTTTCATACATGATATTTTACATGTTTCAATGCCATTCTCCCAAATCTTCCCACCTTTTCCCTCTCCCACAGAGTCCATAAGACTCTTCTATACATCAGTGTCTCTTTTGCTGTCTCGTACTCAGGGTTATTGTTACCGTCTTTCAAAGTTCCATATATATGCGTTAGTATACTGTATTGGTGTTTTTCTTTCTGGCTTACTTCACTCTGTATAATAGGCTCCAGTTTCATCCACCTCATTAGAACTGATTCATTCTATTCTTTTTAATGGCGGAGTAATACTCCATTGTGTATATGTACCACAGCTTTCTTATCCATTCATCTGCTGATGGACATCTAGGTTGCTTCCATGTCCTGGCTATTAGAAACAGTGCTGCGATGAACATTGGGGTACACGTGTCTCTTTCCCTTCTGGTTTCCTCAGTGTGTATGCCCAGCAGTGGGATTGCTGGATCATAAGGCAGTTCTATTTCCAGTTTTTTAAGGAATCTCCACACTGTTCTCTATAGTGGCTGTACTAGTTTGCATTCCCACCAACAGTGTAAGAGGGTTCCCTTTTCTCCACACCCTCTCCAGCATTTATTATTTGTAGACTTTTGGATTGCATCCATTCTGACTGGCGTGAAATGGTACCTCATAGTGGTTTTGATTTGCATTTCTATGATAATGAGTGATTTTGAGCATCTTTTCATGTGTTTGTTAGCCATCTGTATGTCTTCTTTGGAGAAATGTCTATTTAGTTCTTTGGCCCATTTTTTGATTGGGTCATCTATTTTTCTGGAGTTGAGCTGTAGGTGTTGCTTGTATATTTTTGAGATTAGTTGTTTGTCAGTTGCTTCATTTCCTATTATTTTCTCCCATTCCGAAGGCTGTCTTTTCACCTTGCTAATAGTTTGCTTTGATGTGCAGAAGTTTTTAAGGTTAATTAGGTCCCATTTGTTTATTTTTGTTTTTATTTCCAATATTCTGGGAGGTGGGTCATAGAGGATCCTGCTGTGATGTATTTCAGAGAGTGTTTTGCCTATGTTCTCCTCTAGGAGTTTTATAGTTTCTGGTCTTACGTTTAGATCTTTAATCCATTTTGAGTTTATTTTTGTGTATTGTGTTAGAAAGTGTTCTAGTTTCATTCTTTTACAAGTGGTTGACCAGATTTCCCAGCACCACTTGTTAAAGAGATTGTCTTTAATCCATTGTATATTTTTGCCTCCTTTGTCAAAGATAAGGTGTCCATATGTGTGTGGATTTATCTCTGGGCTTTCTATTTCGTTCCACTAATCTATATTTCTGTCTTTGTGCCAGTACCATACTGTCTTGATAACTGTGGCTTTGTAGCGGAGCCTGAAATCAGGTAGGTTGATTCCTCCAGTTCCATTCTTCTTTCTCAAGATCGCTTTGGCTATTCGAGGTTTTTTGTATTTCCATACAAATTGTGAAATTATTTGTTCTAGCTCTGTGAAGAATACTGTTGGTAGCTTGATAGGGATTGCATTGAATCTATAAATTGCCTTGGGTAGTATACTCATTTTCACTATATTGATTCTTCCAATCCATGAACATGGTATATTTCTCCACCTATTAGTGTCCTCTTTGATTTCTTTCACCAGTGTTTTATAGTTTTCTATATATAGGTCTTTAGTTTCTTTAGGTAGGTATATTCCTAAGTATTTTATTCTTTCCGTTGCAATGGTGAATGAAATTGTTTCCTTAATTTCTCTTTCTGTTTTCTCATTATTAGTGTATAGGAATGCAAGGGATTTCTGTGTGTTGATTTTATATCCTGCAACTTTACTATAGTCATTGACTAGTTCTAGTGATTTTCTGGTGGAGTCTTTAGGGTTTTCTATGTAGAGGATCATGTCATCTGCAAACAGTGAGAGTTTTACTTCTTCTTTTCCAATTTGGATTCCTTTTGTTTCTTTTTCTGCTCTGATTGCTGTGGCCAAAACTTCCAAAGCTATGTTGAATAGTAATGGTGAAAGTGGGCACCCTTGTCTAGTTCCTGACTTTAGAGGAAATGCTTTCAATTTTTCACCATTGAGGATAATGTTTGCTGTGGGTTTGTCATATATAGCTTTTATTATGTTGAGGTATGTTCCTTCTATTCCTGCTTTCTGGAGAGTTTTTATCATAAATGGATGTTGAATTTTGTCAAAGGCTTTCTCTGCATCTATTGAGAAAATCATATGGTTTTTATTTTTCAATTTGTTAAGGTGGTGTATTACATTGATTGATTTGCGGATATTGAAGAATCCTTGCATCCCTGGGATAAAGCCCACTTGGTCATGGTGTATGATCTTTTTAATGTGTTGTTGGATTCTGATTGCTAGAATTTTGTTAAGGATTTTTGCATCTATGTCATCAGTGATATTGGCCTGTAGTTTTCTTTTTTTGTGGGATCTTTGTCAGGTTTTGGTATTAGGCTGATGGTGGCCTCATAGAATGAGTTTGGAAGTTTACCTTCCTCTGCAATTTTCTGGAAGAGTTTGAGCAGGATAGGTGTTAGCTCTTCTTAAATTTTTCGTAGAATTCAGCTGTGAAGCCGTCTGGACCTGGGCTTTTGTTGGCTGGAAGATTTTTGGTTACAGTTTCAATTTCCGTGCTTGTGATGGGTCTGTTAAGATTTTCTATTTCTTCCCTGGTCCAGTTTTGGAAAGTTGTACTTTTCTAAGAATTTGTCCATTTCTTCCACGTTGTCCATTTTATTGGCATATAATTGTTGATAGTAGTCTCTTATGATCCTTTGTATTTCTGTGTTTTCTGTTGTGATCTCTCCATTTTCATTTCTAATTTTATTGATTTGATTTTTCTCCCTTTGTTTCTTGATGAGTCTGGCTAATGGTTTGTCAATTTTATTTATCGTTTCAAAGAACCAGCTTTTGTTTTTGTTGATTTTTGCTATGGTCTCTTTTGTTTCTTTTGCATTTATTTCTGCTCTAATTTTTAAGATTTCTTTCCTTCTACTAACCCTGGGGTTCTTCATTTCTTCCTTTTCTAGTTGCTTTAGGTGTAGAGTTAGTTTATTTATTTGACTTTTTTCTTGTTTCTTGAGGTGTGCCTGTATTGCTATGAACTTTCCCCTTAGGACTGCTTTTACCGTGTCCCACAAGTTTTGGGTTGTTGTGTTTTCATTTTCATCCGTTTCTATGCAAATTTTGATTTCTTTTTTGATTTCTTCTGTGATTTGTTGGTTATTCAGCAGCGTGTTGTTCAGCCTCCATATGTTGGAATTTTTAATAGTTTTTCTCCTGTAATTGAGATCTAATCTTACTGCATTGTGGTCAGAAAAGATGCTTGGAATGATTTCTATTTTTTTGAATTTACCAATGCTAGCTTTATGGCCCAGGATGTGATCTATCCTGGAGAAGGTTCCATGTGCACTTTAGAAAAAGGTGAAATTCATTGTTTTGGGATGAAATGTCCTATAGATATCAATTAGGTCTAACTGGTCTATTGTATCATTTAAAGTTTGTGTTTCCTTGTTAAATTTCTGTTTAGTTGATCTATCCATAGGTGTGAGTGGGGTATTAAAATCTCCAACTATTATTGTGTTAGTGTTAATTTCTCCTTTCATACTTGTTAGCATTTGTCTTACATACTGTGGTGCTCCCACGTTGGGTGCATATATATTTATAATTGTTATATCTTCTTCTTGGATTGATCCTTTGATCATTATGTAGTGACCTTCTTTGTCTCTTTTCACAGCCTTTGTTTTAAAGTCTATTTTATCTGATATGAGTATCGCTACTCCTGCTTTCTTTTGGTCCCTATTTGCATGGAAAATCTTTTTCCAGCCCTTCACTTTCAGTCTGTATGTATCCCCTGTTTTGAGGTGGGTCTCTTGTAGACAACATATGTAGGGGTCTTGTTTTTGTATCCATTCAGCCAGTCTTTGTCTTTTGGTTGGAGCATTCAACCCATTTACGTTTAAGGTAATTACTGATAAGTATGATCCCATTGCCGTTTACTTTATTGTTTGGGGTTTGAATTTATACACCGTTTTTGTGTTTCCTGTTTAGTATTTGTTGGAGAGCTGGTTTGGTGGTGCAGAATTCTCTCAGCTTTTGCTTGTCTGAAAAGCTTTTGATTTCTCATTCATACTTGAATGAGATCCTTGCTGGGTACAATAATCTGGGCTGTAGGTTATTTTCTTTCATCATTTTAAGTATGTCTTGCCATTCCCTCCTTGCTTGAAGAGTTTCTATTGAAAGATCAGCTGTTATCCTTATGGCAATTCCCTTGTGTGTTATTTGTTGTTTTTCCCTTGCTGCTTTTCATATTTGTTCTTTGTGTTTGATTTTTGTTAATGTGATTAATATGTGTCTTGGGGGGTTTCGCCTTGGCTTTATCCTGTTTGGGACTCTCTGGGTTTCTTGGACTTGAGTGAGTATTTCCTTCCCCATTTTAGGGAAGTTTTCAACTATTATCTCCTCAAGTATTTTCTCACGGTCTTTCTTTTTGTCTTCTTCTTCTGGGACCCCTATGATTCGAATGTTGTAGCGTTTAATATTGTCCTGGAGGTCTCTGAGATTGTGCTCATTTCTTTTAATTCGTTTTTCATGTATCCTCTCTGATTCATTTATTTCTACCATTCTATCTTCGAATTCACTAATCCTATCTTCTGCCTCTGTTATTCTACTATTTGTTGCCTCCAGAGTGTTTTTAATTTCATTTATTGCATTATTCATTATATATTGACTCTTTTTTTATTTCTTCTAGGTCCTTGTTAAACCTTTCTTGCATCTTCTCAATCCTTGTCTCCAGGCTATTTATCTGTGATTCCATTTTAATTTCAAGATTTTAGATCCATTTCACTATCCTTACTCGGAATTCTTTATCAGGTAGATTCCCTATCTCTTCCTCTTTTGTTTGGTGTGGTGGGCATTTATCCTGTTCCTTTATCTGCTGGGTATTCCTCTGTCTCATCTTGTTTAAATTGCTGAGTTTGGGGTGTCCTTTCTGTATTCTGGCAGTTTGTGGAGTTCTTTACTGTGGCATTTCCTCGCTGTGTGTGGGTTTGTACAGGTGTCTTGTCAAGGTTTCCTGGTTAGGGAAGCTTGTGTCCGTGTTCTGGTGGGTGGAGCTGTATTTCTTCTCTCTGGAGTGCAATGAAGTGTCCAGTAATGAGTTATGAGATGTTTGTGGTTTTGGGGTGACTTTGGGCAGCCTGTATCTTGAAGCTCAGGGCTGCGTTCCTTTGTTGCTGGAGAATTGGCTTGGTATGTCTTGCCCTGGAACTTGTTGGCCCTTGTGTGGTGCTTGATTTCAGTGTCGGTATGGAGGCATTTGATGAGCTCCTGTCAATTAATGTTCCTTGGAGTCAGGAGTTCCCTGGAGTCAGGGTTTGGACTTAAGCCTCCTGCTTCCAGTTATCTGTCTTACTTTTACAGTAGTTTCAAAACTTCTCCTTCTATACAGCACCATTGATAAAACATCTACGTTAAAGAAGAAAAGTTTCTCTACTGTGAGGGCCACTCAGAAAGGTTCACAGCATTACATGGAGAAGAGAAGAGGGAGGAGGGAGTTAGAGGTGACCCAAATGAGATCAGGTGGAATCAATAGTGGAGAGAGTGGGCTGGCCAGTAGTCACTTCCTTATGTGCACTCCACAACTGGACCGCTCAGAGATGTTCACAGAGTTATACAGAGATGAGAAGAAGGAGGAAGGAGACAGAGGTGGCCAGAAGGATAAAAGGGGGGAATGAAAAGGAGGGAGACAGATCCAGCCAGTAATCAGTTCCCTAAGTGTTCTCCACCGTCTGGAATACACAGAAATTCACAGAGTTGGGTAGAGTAGAGAGGGGTTAGGGAGGAGACACAGGCGACCTGGTGGAGAAAAAGGAGAGTCCAAAGGGAGAGAGAGCAGTCAAGCCAGTAATCTCGCTCCCTAGTGAAAAATGGGCACTGAAGATTGGGTTCTTAAAGGTACAAAATTGGTAACAAATACATAAAAGCAAAAATTAAAAATCTAGAGTAGAGTTTGGAATTTCAAAAATACGATGTTAAAGAAAAGAAGAAGGAAAAGAAAGAGAGAAAAAACGAACAAAGAAAAACAAACATGGTCGCAAAAATTATCAAGAAAATACAGGTACAAAATTGATAACTAATACCAAAAAGCAAAAATTAAAAATCTAGAGTAGAGTTTGGAATTTCAAAAATACAATGTTAAAAAAAAGGAAGAAGAAAACTAAAGAGAAAACAAACAAACAAAAACAAGCAATGTCGCAAAAATTATAAAGAAACTACAGGTACAAAATTGATATCAAATATCAAAAAGCATAAATTAAAAATCTAGAGTAGAGTTTGGAATTTCAAAAATACAATGTTAAAGAAAAGAAGAAAAAAAACAAAACAAAAAAACAAGGTCAAAAAATTATTATATATATATATATATATATATATATATATATATATGAAGTTTGCTGAAGAACAAAAAAATAGGGTCTTTTTTTTTGCAAAGTAATAGGTTATAAAAGTGAAAATTAAATGAACAATAGAGAACTTAAAATTAAAAAAATTAAAAAAAATAAGAATGATCATAAAAATATATCTAGGACTTTCTCTGGTTTTGTTGTGAGTATCGTGGGTTCGGTTCATTTTTGGCTAGTTCCTTGGTCCGACTTATATTTCTCAAGATCTATAGGCGCCTTCCTATGTAGTCCTAGTAACCACAGGGTTTTAATCTATTGCCTGTAGCTTCCAAGGCGTTTCCCTCTGTTATAGCTTCTTTTGTTTGCTGGTCTCTTCAGTGTCTGGTTTACGCCCTGACACAAAGGGGACGGTGGAGGACACTTTTTTTTTTTAGGCTCACTTGTTCAGTTGCGCTGTGGGGAGGGAGGGAGGGAGTGATGCTGCAAACATATAACACTGGCGTGCGCTCGCAGTGCCTCAGCCACACTGGGTCTGCCCCTGCTCACGGCACGTGTAGCCTCCCTGCCCACACTGCTCGGGCTCTAGGTTATTCCACCGGGAACAATCCGAGGCTGGCCCTGGGCTTCATGCACCTCCCAGGTCCAAGCCGCTCAGGTTCAGGCACTCGGGTAGTCCTCAGAGGCACAGACTCGGTTGGGCCTGCGTTTTGTGCTCTTCCCAGGTCCGAGCAGCTCAGGTGATGAGGTGTTTGGCGAGCGCCAATGTTGTGACTTATCCCCTCCCCGCCACTCGGTTATCTGGGTGTAAAACAGGCGCACCTTCTCAGGCAGATGTTGACCGTGCAGATCCCCAAGAAGTTTTAGTTAGCAAAGAAGGCTGCTTACAGTTTTATAGATAATGTCTCTCTGGGGCTGCGATTGCCCCCTTCTGGCTCTGGCTGCCTGTCACCGGAGGGGGAAGGTCTGCAGCCGGCTATCTCTGTTCAGTCCTTTGTTCCGTGTGCGGGCCTGGCGGTGTCTTAGGTTAGGGCTGGCTTTTTGCGTGGTAGATATCCCAGAGTCTGGTTTGCTAGCCCAAGTTATTTCGTTCAGATAGTGCTCAGGGTATTCAGGCCAGATTCTTACTCTAAGCGATGCAGCCCGCGCCACGCCTCCCTGCCCAGCCCCTGCTTGCTAATGGTGTGAGCAGGCGTCTGCACTGCTTTGCGGCTGGGGGAGTTACCGTAGGGCTTGCAATCTGCGAGTTTTAATTGTTTATTTATTTTTATCCCCCTTATGTTGCCCTTTGTGCTTCCAAAGCTTGGCAAAGATTTGGCAGTGAAAAGCTTTCCTGGTGTTTGGAAACTTTTCTCTTTTTAAGACTATCTTCCCGGGACAGAAATCCCTCCCTCCCTCTTTTGTCTCTTTTTTTGTCTTTTATACTTTTTCCTACCTACTTTCCAAGAGTTGGGTTCTTTTCTGGGTGCCTGATGTCCTCTGGCAGCATTCATAAGTTGTATTGTGGAATTTACTCAACGTTTAAATGCTCTTTTGATGAAATTGTTTGGGGGGGAAAGAGTTCTCCCCGTCCTACTCCTCAGCAATCTTGGCACCTCTCTTGTGGAGTTTGGAGAGAGCACGCGGGATTGCTCTCCAGGCCATGCAGGAAAAGAAGGCCCTCATCTCGCGATGTCGGGGGAGTCTCGTGGTTTTTCTGGAGCTGCGGTGCCAGTGTGGGGTTTCTCACAAGGTACGACCGGGAGCTCAGGGAGCCTCTCGTGTGGTGTCAGGGAAGTCAAGTCTCCATACGAGTGGCGAGGGGGCCCACGTCATTGCTCTCGAGTCATGGTAGTGGAATCAGGGCTCAACGCAATGAAAAAGGATGCTTGAGGTCTTTCTCGGGTTGCGGCAGGAAACCCTGGGTTCCCTCGACTTGTGCCTGTGACCTCAGGTAGCTTCTCAGGGTGCCTCTGAGAAGTCAGGGATACTATGGAGCTGGGAGAGGCCTCTCGGGACTCCACTGGGTTTGCTGCAATGGAAGAGGGCCTAATCTCGAGATCAGGAAGGAACCTCAGGGTTCCTCTCCATTTCTGACTCAGATTGCAGGGTCCCTGCAGAGTTGGGACAGGAGAGTCAGGCCTCGTCTTGTGTGGAGGAATGGAACTCCGCTTGCCTCTCGAGTTGTTCAAGGAGTGACAGGCCACTTGTCGAGCTGTGTGTGGAACCTGCGGTTTTTTCCAGACAATGCACGGGGGTGTCAGTGCCCCTTCGTGATGTGCTTTCATCCACAGGGTTGCCTTCGAAGTGGTGTGCGGGCATCGGGTTCTTATTAAGAGCAGACCAGGAAATCGGGGTCTTTTGGAATGCGGCACCACACACGAGGCTACGTCTCGAATTTCCTCGTGAGACGGGCCTCATGCTGAGGTGCCCCTGGAAGGTCGGGAAAGCCTTCCAGACAAAGCAGGTTAATCGACCCTACTGTCGCGATCAGGAGGGGAGAAGGGGCTCAGATGAAGTGGTGCCGGGAACCTCGGTGTTCCCCTTGAGTGAGACCGGTATGTCAGGGAACTTTTGGGGTCTCACGAAGCTTGCCAAATACTGTTTCAAACTTCAAGATGAAACGTGGGACTTCTCTTGAGACGCTGTGGCGGGCAAGGGCCTCATCTTGTGATGAAGGGGAAACCTCGTGGTTTTTTTTCGAGTTGCGATGGGATTGTTGACTTACGACGGGGAATTCAGGTTTCCTCTTCTGTTGGCCCAGGGAAGTCCATTCTTCCATTCGAGTTGCCAGGGAGAGCTGGGTGGGAATTGCTCTCAATTCACGGCAGGTCAAAATAGACCTCATCTATGCTTGTGTCCAGGACCTAATGTTCCTCTCCAGGGGCGATAGGGATCACGGGGACGCATTCCAGACTCACCCAGTGAGTCAGGCCTCGGCTCGAGGGGAAGCAAAGGATTCTGATATCCTCCTGGGTCGCGATAGGTATCTCTTGGAGCCCACTGAGTGGCCTCCAGGGAGTCAAGCCTCCTGTGGAGTTGGAGAGAGGACTCGGGATTGCTCTCCAGGCCATACAGGAAAGAAGGCCCTCAGCTCGCAATGACGGGGGCGTCTTGTGGGTTTTCTCGAGTTGGAGTGCAAGTATGAGTTTTCTCACGAGGTACTACGGGGAGCTCAGGGAGCCTCTCGTGTGGCGCCAGGAAAGTCAGGTGTCTATGTGTGTGATGAGGAGGAGCCCATAAATGCTCTCGAGTCATGGTAGGGAAATCGGGACTCAAGACGCGTTGAAGAAGGAGTCTCGAGGTCTTTCTCAGGTTGCGGCAGGAAACACTGGGTTCCCTCGACTTGTACCGGTGACCTCAGGGAGCTTCTCAGGGTGCCTCTGAGAAGTCAGGCATACTGTGGACTTGGGAGGCGCTATCGGAACTCCACTGGGTTTGGTGCAATGGCAAAGGTTCTCATCTCGAGTTGAGGCAGGAACCTAAGGGTTCCTCTCCATTTAAAACTCCGACCACAGGGTCCCTGAAGAGTTGGGACAGGAGAGTCAGGCCTCGTCTTGTGTGGAGGAATGGAACTCCACTTGCCTCTCGAGTTGTTCACAGGATAACAGACCATTTGTCGAGCTGTGAGTGGAACCTTCGGTTTTTTCCGTAAGATGCATGAGGGGGTCAGTGCCCCTTCGTGTTGTGCCTTCATCCACAGGGTTGCCTTCAAAGAGGTGTCCGGACATCGGGTTCTTATCAATAGCAGAGCAGGAAATCGGGGTCTTTCAGAACGTGGCACCATCCATGAGGCTACATCTCGAATTTCTTCATTAGACTGGTGTCATCCTGAGGTGCGCCATGAAGATCGGGAACCCCTTCCAGACAAAGCAGGGGAATCGACCATCTTGTCACGATCAGGAGGAGTGAAAGGGCTCAGTTGAAGTCGTGCCGGGAACCTCGGTGTTCCCCTCGAGTGGGACCGGTGTGTCGGGAAACTTTTGGGGTCACTTCAAGGGTGCCAAGTACCGTTTTGCACTTCAATACGGACTTGGGGCTTCTCTTGACACGCTGTAGAGGGCAAGGGCCTCATCTTGGGATGACGGGGGAATCACGTGGTTTTTCTCAAGGTGCGGCGGGATTCTCGAGTTACGACGGGGAATTCAGGCTTCCTCTTGTGTTGGCCCAGGGAAGTCCAATCTTCCATTCGAGTTTCGAGGGAGAGCTGAGGTTTGCTCTTGAGTCACTGCAGGGCAAAAGAGACCTCATCTAGGCTTGTGTCCAGGACCTAATATTCCTCTCCAGGGCCGACAGCGATCTCGGGGTTGCATTCCAGACGCATCCTGGGAGTCAGAGCTCGACTCGAGGGGAAGCAAAGGACCCCGCTCTCCTCTTGAGTCACCGCAGGTGTCTCTTGGAGCCCACTGAGTGGCCTAAAGGGAGTCAAGCCCCCTGTGGAGTTTGGAGAGAGGACTCAGGATTGCTCTCCAGGCCATGCAGGAAAAGAAGACCCTCATCTCGCGATGACAGGGGCGTCTTGTTGGTTTTCTCGAGCTGCGGTGCCAGTGTGCGGTTTCTGAGGAGGAGCGACGGGAAGCTCAGGGAGCCTTTCGTGTGGCACCAGGGAATTCAGGTCTCCATGCGCATGGCAAGGGGGAGCGCGTCATTGCTCTCGAGATATGATACGGGAATCGGGCCTCAAGACACGTTAAAGCAGGACTCTCAAGGTCTTTCTCGGGTTGCGGCAGGAAACCCTGGGTTCCGTCGACTTCTGCCGGTGACCTTAGGGATCTTCTCAGGGTGCCTCTGAGAAGTCAGGCATACTGTGGATTTGGGACGGGCCTCTCGGGACTCCACTGGTTTTGTGGCAATGGAAAAGGGCCTCATCTTGAGTGGAGGCAGGAACCTCAGGCTTCCTCTCCATTTCTGACTCGGTGCCCAAGGTCCCTAGAGTTGTGACAGGAGAGTCAGGCATCGTCTTGTGTGGAGGAATGGAACTCCGCTTGCTTCTCGAGTTGTTCACGAGGTGACAGACCACTTGTGGAGCTGTGTGAGGAACCTGCGGGTTTTTCCGGAAGATGCACGGGGTGTCAGTGCCCCTACGTGTTGTGCCTTCATCCACAGGCTTGCCTTCGAAGAGGTGTCCAGGAGTCTGGTTTTGATCAAAAGTGGACCATGGAATCGGGGTCTTTCGGCATGTAGTATGGCCCTCGAGGCTACCTCTCGAATTTCCTCGTGAGACCGGCCTCATCCTGAGGTGTGCCGGGAAGGTCGGGAATCCCTTCGAGACAAAGCAGTGGAATCGACCCTCCTATCGCGATCAGGAGAGGAGAAAGGCCTCAGATGAAGTGGTGCCGGAAACTTCAGTGTCCCCTCTAGTGAGATCGGTATATAGGGGAACTTTTGGGGTCGCATCAAGGGTGCCAAGTACTGTTTTGCACTTCAAGACGGAATGTGAGACTTCTCTTGAGACGCTGTAGGGGGCAAGGGCCTCATCTTGCAATACGGGGAACCACGTGATTTTTCTCGAGTTGCGGCGGGTTTCTCAAATTACAACTGGAAATTCAGGCTTCCTCTTGTGTTGGCTCAGAAAGGCCAATCTTCCATTCGAGTTGCAAGGGAAAGCTAGGGGTTGCGCTTGAGTCACTGCAGGGCCAAAGAGACCTCATCTAGGCTTTTGTCCAGGACCTAAGGTTCCTTCCAGGGGCGACAGGGATCCAGGGTTGCATTCCAGACTCACCCTCGTAGTCAGGCCTCATCTCGAGGGGAAGCAAAGGACACCGCTCTCCTCCTGAGTATCGACGGGTATCTCTTGGAGCCCACTGAGTGACCTAAAGGGAGTCAAGCCTCCTTTGGAGTTTGGAGAGAGGATTCGGGATTGCTCTTCAGGTCATGCAGGAAAGGCCCTCATTTCACCATGACAGGGGCGTCTCGTGGGTTTTCTCGAGCTGCGGCGCCAGTGTGGGGTTTCTCACGAGGTACGATGGGGAGCTCAGGGAGCCTCTCATGTGGTGCCGGGGAAGTCAGATCTTCATGCGCGTGGCGAGGGGGAGCGCGTCATTTTTCTCCAGTCATGGTAGGGGAATCGGGCCTCAAGACGCGTGAAGAAGGACTCGCGAGCTTTTTCTCAGGTTACGGCAGGAAACCCTGGGTTCCGTCGACTTATGCCCGTGACCTCAGGGAGCTTTTCAGGGTGCCTCTGAGAAGTCAGGGATACTGTGCAGTTGGGAGGGGCCGCTCCGAACTCCACTGGGTTTGGTGCAGTAGAAGAGGGCCTTATCTCGAGTTGAGGCAGGAACCTCATGGTTCCTCTCCATTTCTGAATCGGATCTCAGTGTCCATGCAGAGTTGGGACAGGAGAGTCAGGCCTCGTCTTGTGTGGAGGAATTTAACTCCTCTTGCCTCTCGAGTTGTTCACGGGGTGACAGGCCACTTGTCGATCTGTATGTGGAACTTGCGGGCTTTTCCAACGATGCAGGAGGGTGTCAGACCCCTTCGTTTTGTGCCTTCGTCCACAGGATTGCCTTCGAAGAGGTGTCCTAGCATTGGGTTCTTATCAAGAGCAGACAGGGAAATCGGGGTCTTTCGGCGTGTGGCACCAACCACAAGGCTACGTCTCGAATTTCCTCGTGAGACCGGCCTCATCCTGAGGTGCGCCGGGAAGGTCCGGAATCCCTTCGAGACAAAGCAGTGGAATCGACCCTCCTATCGCGATCAGGAGAGGAGAAAGGCCTCAGATGAAGTGGTGCCGGAAACTTCAGTGTCCCCTCTAGTGAGATCGGTATATAGGGGAACTTTTGGGGTCGCATCAAGGGTGCCAAGTACTGTTTTGCACTTCAAGACGGAATGTGAGACTTCTCTTGAGACGCTGTAGGGGGCAAGGGCCTCATCTTGCAATACGGGGAACCACGTGATTTTTCTCGAGTTGCGGCGGGTTTCTCAAATTACAACTGGAAATTCAGGCTTCCTCTTGTGTTGGCTCAGAAAGGCCAATCTTCCATTCGAGTTGCAAGGGAAAGCTAGGGGTTGCGCTTGAGTCACTGCAGGGCCAAAGAGACCTCATCTAGGCTTTTGTCCAGGACCTAAGGTTCCTTCCAGGGGCGACAGGGATCCAGGGTTGCATTCCAGACTCACCCTCGTAGTCAGGCCTCATCTCGAGGGGAAGCAAAGGACACCGCTCTCCTCCTGAGTATCGACGGGTATCTCTTGGAGCCCACTGAGTGACCTAAAGGGAGTCAAGCCTCCTTTGGAGTTTGGAGAGAGGATTCGGGATTGCTCTTCAGGTCATGCAGGAAAGGCCCTCATTTCACCATGACAGGGGCGTCTCGTGGGTTTTCTCGAGCTGCGGCGCCAGTGTGGGGTTTCTCACGAGGTACGATGGGGAGCTCAGGGAGCCTCTCATGTGGTGCCGGGGAAGTCAGATCTTCATGCGCGTGGCGAGGGGGAGCGCGTCATTTTTCTCCAGTCATGGTAGGGGAATCGGGCCTCAAGACACGTGAAGAAGGACTCGCGAGCTTTTTCTCAGGTTACGGCAGGAAACCCTGGGCTCCGTCGACTTATGCCCGTGACCTCAGGGAGCTTTTCAGGGTGCCTCTGAGAAGTCAGGGATACTGTGCAGTTGGGAGGGGCCGCTCCGAACTCCACTGGGTTTGGTGCAGTAGAAGAGGGCCTTATCTCGAGTTGAGGCAGGAACCTCATGGTTCCTCTCCATTTCTGAATCGGATCTCAGTGTCCATGCAGAGTTGGGACAGGAGAGTCAGGCCTCGTCTTGTGTGGAGGAATTTAACTCCTCTTGCCTCTCGAGTTGTTCACGGGGTGACAGGCCACTTGTCGATCTGTATGTGGAACTTGCGGGCTTTTCCAACGATGCAGGAGGGTGTCAGACCCCTTCGTTTTGTGCCTTCGTCCACAGGATTGCCTTCGAAGAGGTGTCCTAGCATTGGGTTCTTATCAAGAGCAGACAGGGAAATCGGGGTCTTTTGGCGTGTGGCACCAACCACAAGGCTACGTCTCGAATTTCCTCGTGAGACCGGCCTCATCCTGAGGTGCGCCGGGAAGGTCCGGAACCCCTTCCAGACAAAGCAGGGTAATCGACCCTCCCGTCGCGATCAGGAGGGGATAAGGGGCTCAGAACAAGCGGTGCGCCGAACCTTGGTGTTCCCCTCGAGTGAGACCAGGGTGTCGGGGAACTTTTGTGCTAACATCAAGGTTGCCAATTATCGTTTTAAACTTCAAGATGGAACGTAGGGCTTCTACTGAGACGCTGTAGCTGGCAAGGGCCTCATCTTGCGATGACGGGGGAACCACGTGGTTTTCCTCGAGTTGCAGCGGGATTTTCGAATTACGACGGGGAATTCAGGTTTCCTCTTGTGTTGTCCCAGGGAAGTCCATTCTTCCATTCGAGGTGCGAGGGAGAGCAGGGGATTGCTCTCGAGTCACTTCAGGGCAAATGAGACCTCATTTATGCTTGTGTCTAGGACCTAATGTTCCTCTCCAGGGGCGACAGGGATCTTGGGGTTGCATTCCAGACTCACCTGAGGAGTCAGGCCTGGTATATAGGGGAAGCAAAGAATTCCGCTCTCCTCTCGAGTCCCAACGGGTATCTCTTGGAGCCCACAGAGTGGCCTAAAGGGAGTCAGGCCTCCTGTGGAGTTTGAAGAGAGGCCTCGAGATTGCTCTCCAGGCCATGCAGGAAAAGAAGGCCTTCATCTCGCGATGACGGAGGCGTCTCGTGGGTTTTCTCGAGCTGGGGAGCCAGTGTGGGATTTCTCACGAGGTATGACGGGGAGCTCAGGGAGCCTCTCGTGTGGCGCCAGGGAAGTCAAGTCTCCATGCGAGTGGCGAGGGGGAATGCGTCATTGCTCTCGAGTCATGGTAGGGGAATCGGGATTCAAGATGCGTTGAAGGAGGATTTTCGAGGTCTTTCTCGGGTTGCGTCAGGAAACCCTGTGTTCCCTCGACTTGTGCCGGTGACCTCAGGGAGCTTCTAAGGGTGCCTCTGAGAAGTCGCGATACTGTGGAATTGGGAGGGCCTCTCGGGCCTCCACTGTTTTTGGTGTAATGGAAGAGGGCCTCATCTCGAGTGTAGTCAGGAACCTCAGGGTTCCTCTCCATTTCGGACTCCGATTGCAGGGTCCCTTCAGAGTTGGGACCGGAGAGTCAGGCCTCGTCTTGAGTGGAGGAATGGAACTCTGCTTGCCTCTCGAGTTGTTCATGGGATGACAGGCCTCTTGTCGAGCTGTGTGTGGAACCTGCGGCTTTTACCGAATGATTCACGGGAGTGTCAGTGACCCTTCGTTTTGTGCCTTCGTCCACAGGGTTGCCTTCGAAGAGGTGTCCGGGCATCGGGTTCTTCTCAAGAGTGGGCCGGGAAATCGGGGTATTTCGGCATGTGACACCACCCACGACGCTATGTCTCGAATTTACTCGTGAGACCGGCCTCATCCTTAGATGCGCCGGGAATGTGGGAAACCCCTTCCAAACAAAGCAGGGGAATAGACCCTCCTGTCTCGAACAGGAGGGGAGAAGGTGCTCAGATGAAGTGGTGCGGGAACCTCGGTGTTCCTGTCGAGTGAGACCGGCGTGTCCGGGAACATTTGGTGTCACATCAAGGGTGCAAAGTACCGTTTCGCACTTCAAGATGGAACGTGGTTCTTTTCTTGAGACGCCATAGCAGCAAGGGCCTCATCTTGGGATGACGTTGGAAACACGTGGTTTTTCTCGAGTTGCGGCGGGATTCTTGAGTTACGAAGGGGATTTCTGGCTTCCTCTTGTGTTGGCCCAGGGAAGCCCAATCTTCCATTTGAGTTGCGAGGGAGAGCTGGGGGTTGCGCTCGAGTCACTGCAGGGCAAAAGAAACCTCATCCAGGCTTGTGTCTAGGACCTAATGTTCCTCTCAAGGGATGACTGGGATCTTGGGGTTGCATTCTAGACTCACCCAGGAGTCAGGCGTCCTCTCGAGGGGAAACAAAGGACTTCTCTCTCTTCTCGAGTCGCGACGGGTATTTCTTGGAGCCCACTGAGTGGACTAAAGGGAGTCAAGCCTCCTCTGGAGCTTGGAGAGAGGACTCGGGATTGCACTCCAGGACATGCAGGAAAAGAAGGCCCTCATCTCACGATGACGGGGGGGGGGGGGTCTCGGTGGTTTTACCGAGCTGCAGCGCCTGTGTTGGTTTCTCAGGAGGTACGACGGGGAGCTCAGGGAGCCTCTTGTGTGGCGCCAGGGAAGTTAGGTCTCGATGCGTGTGGCGAGGGGGAGCGCGTCATTGCTCTCGAGTCATGGTAGGGGAATCAGGCCTCTAGACGCGTTGAAGGACTCTCAAGATCTCTCTCGGGTCTTGGCAAGAATACCTGGGTTCCCTCGACTTGTGCCGGTGACCTCAGGGAGATTCTCCGGGTGCCTCTGAGAAGTCAGGGATACTGTGGAGTTGGGAAAGACCTCTCGGGACTCCACTGGGTTTGGTGAAATGGAAGGGGGCCTCATCTCGAGGGGAGGCAGGAACCTCAGGGTTCCTCTCCATTTCTGATTCCGATCGCAGCCCCCTGCATAGTTGGGAGAGGTGAGTCAGGCCTTGTCTTGTGTGCAGGAATGGACCTCCGCTTGCCTCTCGAGTTGTTCACTGGGTGACAGGCACTTGTTGAGCTGTATGAGTAACCTGCGGTCTTTTCCGGACGATGCACGGGGGTGTCAGTGCCCCTTCGTGTTGTGCCTTCATCCACACTATCTTCGAATAGGTGTCTGGGCATCGCGTTCTTATCAAGAGCGGATCGGGAAATCACGGTCTTTCGGCATGTGGCACCACCATCGAGGCTACGTCTCGAATTTCCTCGTGAGACAGCCTCATCTGAGGTGCGTGGAGAAGGTCGGGAACCCCTTGAGGACAAAGCAGGGGAATTGACCCTCCTTTCGCGATCAGGAGGGGAGAAGGGGCTCAGATGAAGTGGTGCCAGGAACCTCGGTGTTCCCCTCTAGTGCGACCCGTATGTCGGGGAACTTTTGGGGTAGCATTAAGGGTGCCAAGTATCATTTCGCACTTGAAGACAGAACGTGGGACTACTCTTGAGACGCTGGAGCGGGCAAGGGCCTCATCTTGCAATGACGGGGGAACCACGTGGTTTTTCTCAAGTTGAGGCGGAATTCTCGAATTACTACTGGGAATTCAGGCTTCCTCTTGTGTTGGCCCAGGGAGGTCCAATCTTCCATTCGGGTTGCGAGGGAAAGCTGGGGAGTGCTCTCGAGTTACTGCAGGGCAAAAGCGACCTCATCTAGCCTTGTGTTCAGGACCCAATGATCCTCTCCAAGGGCGACAGGGATCTCGGGTTTGCATTACAGACTCACCCGGGGAGTTAGGCCTCGTCTCGAGGGGAAGCAAAGGACTTGGCTATCCTCTCGAGTTGCGACGCGTATCTCTTGGAGCCCACTGAGTGGTCTAAAGGGAGTCAACCCTCCTCTTCAGTTTGGAGAGAGGACTCGGGATTGCTCTCCAGGCCATGCAGGAAAAGAAGGCCCACATCTCGAGATGACGGGGGCGTCTCGTGGGTTTTCTCGAGCTGCGGCGCCAGTGTGGGGTTTCTCACGAGGTACGACGGGGAGTTCAGGTAGCCTCTCGTGTGGCAACAGGGAAGTCAGGTCTCCATGGGCGGGGCAAGGGGGAGCGCGTCATTGCTCTCAAGTCAGGGTAGGGGAATCGGGCCTCATGACAGATTGAAAAAGAACTCTCGATGTCTTTCTAGGGTTGCGGCAGGAAACCCTGGGTTCCCTGGACTTGTGCCGGTGACCTCAGGGAGCGTCTCAGGGTGCCTCTGAAAAGTCAGGGATACTGTGGATTTGGGAGAGGCCTCTCGGAACTCCTTTGGGTTTGGTGCAATGGAAGTGGGCCTCATCTCGAGTTGAGGCAGGAACCTCAGGGTTCTGCTCCTGACTTCCTGGAGGCCGGATGTGACTCAGATCGCAGGGTCCCTGTTGAGTTTGCTCAGGAGTGTCAGGTCTCGTGTTCTGCGGAGGAATGGAACTCCGCTTACATCTCAAGTTGTTCAAGGATAACACCACTTTTCGTGATGTGTGTGGAACCTGCGGGTTTTTCGGAGATGCACGGGGGCGTCAGTGCTCCTTCCTGTTGTGCCTTCATCCACAAGGTTGCCTTCGAAGAGGTGTCCGGTCATCGTGTTCTCCTCAAGTGCGGACCGGGAAATTGGGGTCTTTCAGCATGTTGCACCACCCACTAGGCTACGTCTCGAATTTTCTCGTGAGACCGTCCTTATCCTGAGGCGCGCAGGAAAGTCCGGGAACCCTTTCCAAACAAAGCAGGGGAATCGACCCTACTTTCGGGATCAGGAGGAGAGAAAGGGCTCAGATGAAGTAGTGCCGGGAACCTCGGTGCTCTCCTTGAGTGAAAGTTGGGTATCTTTTCTGGTTGCATCAAGGGTGCCAAGTACCGTTTCGCACTTCAAGACGGAACCTGGGACTTCTCTTGAGATGCTGTAGTGGGCAAGGGCCTCATCTAGCACTGACGGGGGACCCACGTGTTTTTTCTCGAGTTGCGGCAGGATTCTTGAGTTACGATGGGGAATACAGGTTTCCTCTTGTGTTGGCCCAGGGAAGTCCAATCTTCCATTCGAGTTGCAAGTGAGAGCTGGAGATTGCTCTCGAGTCACTGCAGGGCAAAATAGAGCTCATCTAGGTTTGTGTCCAGGACCGAGTTTTTCTCTCCAGGGGCGACAGGGATCTCGGGGTTGCATTCCAGACTCACCCGGGGAGTCAGGCCTCGTCTCGAAGGGAATGAATGGACTCCACTCTCCTCTCGAGTCGCGACGGGTATCCCTTGGAGCCCAAGAGTGGCCTAAATGGAGTTAAGCCTCCTGTGGAGTTTGGAGAGAGGACTCGGGATTGCTCTCTAGGCCATGCAGGAAAAGAAGGCCCTCATCTCGCGATGACGGGGGCGTCTCGTGGGTTTTCTCAAGGTGCAGTGCCTGGTTGGGGTTTCTCACGAGATAGGACGGGGAGCTCAGGGAGACTCCTGTGGTGCCACGGAAGTCAGGTCTCCATGGACGTGGCGTGGGGGAGCGCCTCATTGCTCTCGAGTCATGGTAGGGGAATCAAGCCTCAAGACGCTTCGAAGAAGAACTCTCGAGGTCTTTCTCGGGGTGTGGCAGGAAACCCTGGGTTCCCTCGACTTGTGCCCATGACCTCAGGGAGCTTAGCGGTGTTCCTCTGAGAAGTCAGGGATACTGTGGAGTTGAGAGGGGCTTCTCGGGACATCACAGGGACTGGTGCAATTGAAGAGGACCTAATCTCGGATTGAGGCAGTAACGTCAGGGTTCCTCTCCATTTCTGACTCGGATAGCAGGGTCCCTGCAGAGTTGGGACAGGAGAGTCAGACCTCGTCTTGTGTGGAGTAATGGAACTCCGCTTGCCTCTCGAGTTGTTCACGGGATGACAGGCCACCTGTCGAGTTGTATGTGGAACCTGCGGTTTTGGGGGACGATGCACAGGGGTGTCAGTGCCCCTTCGTGTTGTGCCTTCATCCACAGGGTTACCTTCGAAGAGGTGACCGGGCATCGGGATCTTATCAATAGCGGACCAGGAAATCGGGGTCTTTCGGCATGTGGCACAACCCACGAGGCTACGTCTCGACTTCCCTCGTGAGACTGGCCTCATCCTGAGGTTCGCCGGGAAGTCTGGGAACCCCTTCCAGACAAAGCAGGGGAATCGACCCTCCTGTCGCCATCAGGAGGGGAGAAGAGGCTCAGCTGAAGCGGTGCTGGGAACCTCCATGTTCTCCTCGAGTGAGACCGGGGTGTCAGGGAAATTTGGGGGTCGCATCAAGGGTGCCAAGTACCGTTTCACACTTCAAGACGGAACATGGGACTTCCCTGGAGACGCTATAGCTGACAGGGGCCTCATATTTCGATGACGGAGGAGCCACGTTGTTTTTCTCCAGTTGCCGCGGGATTCTCGAATTACAATGGGGAATACAGGCTTCCTCTTTTGTTGGCCCAGGGAAGTCCAATCATCCATTCGAGTTGCGAGGGAGAGCTGGGGATTGCACTTGAGTCAATGCAGGACAAAAAAGACCTCATTTAGGCTTGTGTCCAGGACCGAGTTTTCCTCTACAGGGGCAACACGGATCTCGGGATCCCATTCCAGACTCACCCAAGTAGTCAGGCCTCGGCTCGAGGGGAAGCAACGGACTCTGCTCTCCTCTAGAGTAGCGACGTGTATCTCTTGGAGGCTAATGAGTGGCCTAAAGGGAGTCAGGCCTCCAGTGGAGTTTGGAGAGTGGACTCGGGATTGCTCTCTAGGTCATGTAGGAAAAGAAGGCCCTCATCTTACGATGATGGGGGCGTCTCGTGAGTTTTCTCGAGCGGCGGTGCCAGTGTGGGGTTTTCATGAGGTAGGATGGGGAGCGCAGGGAGCCTCTCGTGTGGCGCCAGGGAAGTTAGGTTTCAATGGGCGTGGCGAGGGGAATGCGTCATTGCTCTCCAGTCATGGTAGGGTATCGGGCCTCAAGACGCGGTAAAGAAGGACTCTCAAGGTCTTTCTCAGAATGCAGCAGGAAACCCTGGGTTCACTCGACTTGTGCCAGTGACCGCAGAGAGCTTCTGAGGGTGCCTCTGAGAATCAGGGATACTGTGGAGTTTTAGGGGCCTCTCGGGACTCCACTGGGTATGGCGCAATGGAAGAGGGCCTCATTTCGAGTTGATGCAGGAACGTCAGGTTTCATCTACATTTCTGACTCCGATCGCACGGTCCCTGCAGAGTTGGGAAAGGAGAGTCAGGCCTTCTCTTGTGTGGAGGAACGGAACTCCGCATGCCTCTCTAGTTCTTCAAGGGATGACAGGACACTTGTCGATCTGTGTTTGGAATCTGCGTGTTTTTCCGTACTATTCATGGGGATGTCAGTACCCCTTCGTGTTGTGCATTCATCCACAGGTTTGCTTTCGAAGAGGTGTCCTGGCATCGGGTTCTTATTAAGAGCGGACCGGGAAATCGGGGTCTTTCCACATGTGGCACCACCCACCAGGCTACGTCTCGAATTTCCTAGTGAGACCGGCCTCATCCTGAGGTGCGCCGGGAAGGTCGGAACCCCTTGCAGACAAAGCAGGGGAATCGACCCTCCTGTCTCGATCAGGAGGGGAGAAGGGGCACAGATGAGGTGATGCCGGGAACCTCGGTGTTCCCCTCCAGTGAGACCAGTGTGTTGGGGAACTTTTGGGGTCGCATCAAAGGTGCCAAGTACCGTATCGCACTTCAAGATGGAACGTAAGACTTCTTTTGAGACGCTGTAGCGGCAATGGCCGAATCTTGCGATGAAGAGGGAACGACGTGGTTTTTCTCGAGTTGTGGCGGGATTCTTGAGTTACAACGGGAAATTCAGGCTTCCTCTTCTGTTGGCCCAGGGAAGTCCAGTCTTCCATTTGAGTTGCGAGGGAGAGTTGGGGATTGCTCTCGAGTCACTGCAGGAAAAAAGAGACCTCATCTAGGCTTGTGTCCAGGACCTAATGTTTCTCTCCAGGGGCGACAGGGATCTCTGGTTCACATATCAGACACACCCGAGGAGTCAGGCCTCGCCTCGAGGGGAAGGAGAAGACTCCGCTCTCCTCTCGAGTCGCGACGGGTATGTCTTGGAGTCCACTGAGTGACCAAAAGGGAGTCAAGCCTACTGTGGAGTTTGGAGAGAGGACTCGGGATTGCTCTCCAGGCCATGCTAGAAAAGAAGGCCGTCATGTCGCGAAAATGGGGGCGTCTCGTGGGTTTTCTCTATCTGTGGCGCCAGTGTTTGGTTTCTCACGAGGTATGACGGGGAGCTCAGGGAGCCTCTCGTGTGGCGCCAGGGAAGTCAGGGCTTCATGAGTGTAGCAGAGGGAGCGTGTCATTGCCCTCGAGTCATGGTAGGGGAATCAGGCCTCAAAATGCGTTGAAGAAGGACTCTTGAGTTCTTTCTATGGTGGCGGCAGTAAACCCTGGGTTCACTCGAATTGTGCTGGTGACCTCAGGGTGCTTCTCAGGGTGCCTCTGAGAAGTCAGGGATACTGTGGAGCTGGGACGCGTCTCTCGGGACTCCACTGGGTTTCGTGCAATGGAAGAGGTCCTAATCTCGAGTGGAGGCAGGAACCTCAGCGTTCCTCTCGTGACTTCACTGGCGCTGGTCTGATTCGGATCGCAAAGTCCCTGCAGAGTTGGGACAGGAGAGTCAGGCATCGTCTTGTGTAGAGGAATGAAACCCCACTTGCCTCTCGAGTTCTTCAGGGGTGACAAGCCACTTGTTGAGCTGTATGTGGAACCTGCGGGTTTTTCCGGACGATGCACGAGGGTGTCAGTGCCCCTTTGTGTTGTGCCTTCATCCACAGGGTTGCCTTCGAAGAGGTGTCCAGGCATCGGGTTCTTATCAAGAGCGTACCGGGAAATCATAGTCTTTTGGCATGTGGTACCACCCGCGAGCTACGTCTCGAATTTCCTCGTGAGACTGGCCTCATCCTGAAGTGCCCCGTGAAGGTCGGGAACCCCTTACAAACAAAGCAGGGGAAGTGACCCTCCTATCACGAACAGGAGGGGAGAAGGGGCTCAGATAAACTGGTGCCGGGAACCTCGGTGTTCACCTCGAGTGAGACCGATATTTCGGGGAACTTTTGGGGTCACATCAAGGGTGTCAAGTATCGTTTTGCACTTCAAGACGGAACGTGGGACTTTTCTTGAGAAGCTGTAGCGGGCAAGGGCCTCATCTTGTGATGACGAGGGAACCAAGTGCTTTTTCTCGAGTTGCGGCGGGATTCTCGAGTTACGAAGGGGAATTCAGGCTTCCTCTTGTGTTGGCCCAGGGAAGTCCAATCTTCCATTCGAGTTGTCAGGGAGAGCGGGGGATTGCTCTCGAGTTACAGAAGGGCAAAAGAGACCTCATCTAGGCTTGTTTCCAGGACCTAATGTTCCTCTCCAGGGGAGACAGGGATCTCGGGGTTGCATTCCAGACCCACCTGGTGAGTCAGGCCTTGTCTCGAGGGGAAGCAAAGGACTCAATTCTCCTCTCGAGTCGCGACGGGTATCTCTTGGAGCCCACTAAGTGGCCTAAAGGGAGTCAAGCCTCCTGTGGAGTTTGGAAAGAGGATTCGGGATTCCTCTCCAGGCCATGCAGGAAAAGAAGGCCCTCATCTCGCGATGACAGGGGCGTATGGTGAGTTTTCTCAAGCTGCGGCGTCAGTGTGGGGTTTCTCACGAGGTACGACAGGGAGCTCAGGGAGCCTCTCTTATGGCGCCAGGGAAGTCAGGTCTCCATGTGCGTGGCGAGGGGGTGCGTGTCATTTCTATAGAGCCATGGAAGCAGATTCGGGCTTCAAGACACGTTGAAGTAGGACTCTCGAGGTCTTTTTCCCATTGTGGCAGGAAACCCTGGGTTCCCTCGACATGTGCCGGTGACCTCATGGAGCTTCTCCGGGTGCCTCTGAGAAGTCAGGGGTACTGTGGAGTTGGGAGGGGCCTCTCTGGACTCCACTGGGTTTGGTGCAATGGATGAGAGCCTCATCTCGAGTGGAGGCAGGAACCTCATGTTTCCTCTCCTGGGTTTCCTGTCGCTGGTACTGACTCGGATCGCAGTTTCCCTGCAGAGTTGGTACAGAAAATCAGGTCTCGTCTTGTGTGGAGGAATGGAACTCCACTTGCCTGTCGAGTTGTTCACGGGGTGACAGACCACTTGTTGAACTGTGTTTGTAACCTGCGGGTCTTTCTGGACGATGCACGGTGTCAGTGCCCCTTCGTGTTGTGCTTTCATCCACAGGTTTTCCTTCGTAAAGGTGTCATGGCATCACGTTCTTATGAAGAGCAGACCGGGAAATCGGGGTCTTTCGGCTTGTGGCACCACCCACAAGGCTATGTCTCGAATTTCCTCGTGAGACCTGCCTCATCCTTAGGCGCGCTGGAAAGGTCGGGAACCCCTTCCAGACATAGCAGGGGAATTGACACTCCTGTCACGATCACGAGGGGAGAAGGAGCTCAAATGAAGTGGTTCCGGGAACCTCGGTGTTCCTTTCGAGTGAGACCGGTATGTCGGGGAATTTTGAGATTGCATCAAGGGTGCCAAGTACCGTTTCGCACTTCAAGACAGAAAGTGGGACTTCTCTTGAATTGCTGTAGCGGGCAAGGGCCTCATCTAGCGCTGATGGGGGAACCACGTGGATTTTCTCGAGTTTCGGTGGGATTCTCGAGTTACGATGTTGAATTCAGGCTTCCAATTCTATTGGCCCAGGGAAGTCCAATCTTCAATTCGATTTGCGAGGGAGAGCTGGCGATTGCGCTCTAGTAACTGCAGTGCAAAATAGACCTCATCTAGGCTTGTGTCCAGGACCGAGTTTTCCTCTCCAGGTGTGACAGGAACTCGGGGTTGCATTCCAGACTCACACGGGGAGTTAGGCCTCGTCTCGAGGGGAAGCAAAGGACTCTGCTCTCCCTTCAGGTCCTGACAGGTATCTCTTGGAGCCAACTGAGAGGCCTAAAGAGAGTCAAGCCTCCTGTGGAGTCTGGAGAGAGGACTTGGTTTTGCTCTCCATGCCAGGCAGTAAACAAGTCCCTCATCTCGTGATGACGGGGGCGTATCGTGGGTTTTCTCGAGCTGCGGTGCCTGAAAGGGGTTTCCGAAGAGTTACGATGGGGAGCTCAGGGAGACTCTATTCAGGAGTCAGGGAAGTCAGGTCTCCATGCGCATGGCGATGGGGAGCGGGTCTTTGCTCTCGAGTCATGGTAGGGGAATCGGGCCTCAAGACGCGCCGAAGGACTCTCAAGGTTTTTCTCGGGTCGCAGCAGGAAACCCTGGGTTCCCTGGACTTGAGCCGGTGACCTCAGGTAGATTCTCAAGGTGCCTCTGAGAATTCAGGGATAGTGTGGAGTTGGGAGGGGACTCTCGCGACTCATCTGGGTTTGGTGCAATGGAAGAGGGCCTCACCTCGAGGGGAGACAGGAACCTCAGATTCCTCTCCGTTTCGGACTCCGACCGCAGGGTCCCTGCAGAGTTGGGACAGGAGACTCAGGCCTCGTCTTGTCTGAGGAAGGGAAGCCCGCTGGCCTCTCGATCTGCTCAGGGGGTCTCAGGCCCCTCGTCGAGCTGTGTGTGGAACCAGCGGGTCGTTGCGGAGGATGCCCGGGGGTGGCAGTGCCCCTTCGTGTTGTGCCTTCACCCACAGGGTTGCCTTCGAAGAGGGGTCCGGGCCTCGGGTCCTTCTCAAGGGCGGACCGGGGAATCGGGGGCATTCGGCATGTGGCACCACCCACGTGGCTCGTCTCGAATTTCTTCGTGAGACCGGCCTCATGCTGAGGTGCGCCAGGAAGGCCGGGAACCCCTTCCAGACCACTCGGGGGAATCGACTCTCCTGTCGCGATCAGGAGGGGAGAAGGGGCTCAGAGGAAGTGGTGCCGGGACCCTCGGTGTTGCCCTCGAGGGAACCCGGGGTGTCGGGGAACTTTTGGGGGTAGCAGGAAGGCTGGCAGGGACCGTTTCGCCCTTCAGGGCGGAACAGGGGACTTCCCTTGAGACGCCATCGCGGGCAAGGGCCTCATCTTGCCAAGAGGTGGGAACCACGTGGTTTTTCTCGAGTTGCGGCGGGATTCTCGAGTTACGACGGGGATCTCAGGCTTCCTCTTGGGTTGGCCCTTGGAAGCCCAATCTTCCCCTCAGGATGCGAGGGAAAGCAGGGGGTTGTGCTCGGGTCACTGCTGGGCCGAAGAGACCTCACCTAGGCGTGTGTCCGGGACCTAATATTCCTCTCCAGGGAAGGCAGGGATCTCGGGGTTGCATTCCAGGCTCCCCCGGGGAGTCAGGCCTCGTCTCGAGGGGAAGCCAAGGACTCCGCTCTCCTCTCGAGTCGCGACGCGGGTCTCTTGGTGCCCCCTGAGCAGCCTCAAGGGAGTCCAGCCTCCTCTTCCGTTTGGAGAGAGGACCCGGGATTGCTCTCCAGGCCATGCAGGAAAAGAAGGCCCTCAGCTGGCGAGGACGGGGGCGTCTCAGGGGTTTCCTCGAGCTGCGGCGCCCGTGGGGGTTTTCTCCCGAGGCACGACGAGGATCTCAGGGAGCCTCTCGTGCGGCGCTAGGGAAGTCAGGTCTCCATGCGCGTGGCGAGGGGGAGCGCGTCCTGGCTCTCGAGTCACGGGAGGGGACTAGGGCCTCGAGACGCGTTGAAGAAGGACTCTCGAGCTCTTTCTCGGGGTGCGGCGGGAAACCCTCGTTTCCCTCGCCTTCTGCCGGGGACCTTAGGGAACTTCCCAGGGTGCCTCTGAGAGGCGAGGGATCCTGTGGAGGTGGCGGGGCCCCTCGGGACTCCGCTGGGTCTGGCGCAACGGAAGAGGGCCTCACCTCCAGGGGAGGCAGGAACCTCAGGCTTCCTCTCCGTTTCGGACTCCGACCGCAGGGTCCCTGCAGAGTTGGGACAGGAGAGTCAGGCCTCGTCTTGCCTGAGGAAGGGAACCCCGCTGGCCTCTCGAGTTGCTCAGGGGGTCTCAGGCCCCTCGTCGAGCTGTGTGTGGAACCCGCGAGTCTTTGCGGACGATGCCCGGGGTTGGCAGTGCCCCTTCGTGTTGTGACTTAACCCACAGGGTTGCCTTCGAAGAGGGGTCCGGGCCTCGGGTCCTTCTCAAGGGCGGACCGGGGAATCGGGGGCGTTCGGCATGTGGCCCCACCCACGTGGCTCGTCTCGAATTTCCTCGTGAGACCAGCCTCATCCTGAGGTGCGCCGGGAAGGCCGGGAACCCCTTCCAGACCACGCAGGGGAATCGCCTCTCCTGTCGCGATCAGGAGGGGAGAAGGGGCTCAGAGGAAGCGGTGCCGGGACTCCCGGTGTTCCCCTCGGGGGACCCCGGCGTGTCGGGGGACTTTTGGGGGTCGCAGGAAGGCTGTCAGGGACCGTTTCGCCCTTCAGGGCGGAACAGGGGACTTCCCTTGAGACGCCGTCACGGGCAAGGTCCTCATCTTGCCAAGAGGTGGGAACCACGTGGTTTGTCTCGAGTTGCGGTGGGATTCTCGAGGTACGACGGGGATGTCAGCCTTCCCCTTGGGTTGGCCCTGGGAAGCCCAATCTTCCCCTCGGGTTGCGAGAGAAAGCTGGGGGTTGCGCTCGAGTCACTGCAGGGCCGAAGAGACCTCACCTAGGCGTGTGTCCGGGACCTAATATTCCTCTCCAGGGAAGGCAGGGATCTCGGAGTTGCATTCCAGGCTCCCCCGGGGAGTCAGGCCTCGTCTCGAGGGGAAGCCAAGGACTCCGCTCTCCTCTCGAGTCGCGACGCGGGTCTCTTGGAGCCCCCTGAGCGGCCTCAAGGGAGTCCAGCCTCCTCTTCCGTTTGGAGAGAGGACCCGGGATTGCTCTCCAGGCCATGCAGGAAAAGAAGGCCCTCAGCTCGCGAGGACGGGGGCGTCTCAGGGGTTTCCTCGAGCTGCGGCGCCCGTGGGGGTTTTCTCCCGAGGCACGACGAGGACCTCAGGGAGCCTCTCGTGCGGCGCCAGGGAAGTCAGGTCTCCATGCGCGTGGCGAGGGGGAGCGCGTCCTGGCTCTCGAGTCAAGGGAGGGGACTAGGGCCTCGAGACGCGTTGAAGAAGGACTCTCGAGGTCTTTGTCGGGGGGCGGCGGGAAACCCTCGTGTCCCTCGCCTTCTGCCGGGGACCTTAGGGAACTTCCCAGGGTGCCTCTGAGAGGCGAGGGATCCTGTGGAGGTGGCGGGGCCCCTCGGGACTCCGCTGGGTCTGGCGCAACGGAAGAGGGCCTCACCTCGAGGGGAGGCAGGAACCTCAGGCTTCCTCTCCGTTTCAGACTCCGACCGCAGGGTCCCTGCAGAGTTGGGACAGGAGAGTCAGGCCTCGTCTTGTCTGAGGAAGGGAACCCCGCTGGCCTCTCGAGTTGCTCAGGGGGTCTCAGGCCCCTCGTCGAGCTGTGTGTGGAACCCGCGGGTCTTTGCGGACGATGCCCGGGTTTGGCAGTGCCCCTTCGTGTTGTGCCTTCACCCACAGGGTTGCCTTCGAAGAGGGGACCGGGCCTCGGGTCCTTCTCAAGAGCGGACCGGGGAATCGGGGGCGTTCGGCATGTGGCCCCACCCACGTGGCTCGTCTCGAATTTCCTCGTGAGACCGGCCTCATCCTGAGGTGCGCCGGGAAGGCCGGGAACCCCTTCCAGACCACGCAGGGGAATCGCCTCTCCTGTCGCGATCAGGAGGGGAGAAGGGGCTCAGAGGAAGCGGTGCCGGGACCCTCGGTGTTCCCCTCGAGGGAACCCGGCGTGTCGGGGGACTTTTGGGGGTCGCAGGAAGGCTGTCAGGGCCCATTTCGCCCTTCAGGGCGGAACAGGGGACTTCCCTTGAGACGCCGTCGCGGGCAAGGGCCTCATCTTGCCAAGAGGTGGGAACCACGTGGTTTTTCTCGAGTTGCGGCGGGGATCTCAGCCTTCCCCTTGGGTTGGCCCTGGGAAGCCCAATCTTCCCCTCGGGTTGCGAGGGAAAGCTGGGGGTTGCGCTCGAGTCACTCTAGGGCCGAAGAGACCTCACCTAGGCGTGTGTCCGGGACCTAATATTCCTCTCCAGGGAAGGCAGGGATCTCGGGGTTGCATTCCAGTCTCCCCGGGGGAGTCAGTCCTCGTCTCGAGGGGAAGCCGAGGACTCCGCTCTCCTCTCGAGTCGCGACGCGGGTCTCTTCTAGCCCCCTGAGCGGCCTCAAGGGAGTCCAGCCTCCTCTTCCGTTTTGACAGAGGACCCGGGATTGCTCTCCAGGCCATGCAGGAAAAGAAGGCCCTCAGCTCGCGAGGACGGGGGCGTCTCAGGGGTTTCCTCGAGCTGCGGCGCCCGTGGGGGTTTTCTCCCGAGGCACGACGAGGATCTCAGGGAGCCTCTCGTGCGGCGCCATGGAAGTCAGGTCTCCATGCGCGTGGCGAGGGGGAGCGCGTCCTGGCCCTCGAGTCACGAGAGGGGACTAGGGACTCGAGACGCGTTGAAGAAGGACTCTCGAGGTCTTTCTCGGGGGACGGAGGGAAACCCTCGTTTCCCTCGCCTTCTGCCGGGGACCTTAGGGAACTTCCCAGGGTGCCTCTGAGAGGCGAGGGATCTTGTGGAGGTGGCGGGGCCCCTCGGGACTCCGCTGGGTCTGGCGCAACGGAAGAGGGCCTCACCTCGAGGGGAGGCAGGAACCTCAGGCTTCCTCTCCGTTTCGGACTCCGACCGCAGGGTCCCTGCAGAGTTGTGACAGGAGGGTCAGGCCTCGTCTTGTCTGAGGAAGGGAACCCCGCTGGCCTCTCGAGTTGCTCAGGGGGTCTCAGGCCCCTCGTCGAGCTGTGTGTGGAACCCGCGGGTCTTTGCGGACGATTCACGGGGGTGGCAGTGCCCCTTCGTGTTGTGCCTTCACCCACAGGGTTGCCTTCGAAGAGGGTCCGGGCCTCGGGTCCTTCTCAAGAGCGGACCGGGGAATCGGGGGCGTTCGGCATGTGGCCCCACCCACGTGGCTCGTCTCGAATTTCCTCGTGAGACCGGCCTCATCCTGAGGTGGCCGGGAAGGCCGGGAAACCCTTCCAGACCACGCAGGGGAATCGCCTCTCCTGTCGCGATCAGGAGGGGAGAAGGGGCTCAGAGGAAGCGGTGCCGGGACCCTCGGTGTTCCTCTCGGGGGAACCCGGCGTGTCGGGGGACTTTTGGGGGTCGCAGGAAGGCTGTCAGGGACCGTTTCGCCCTTCAGGGCGGAACAGGGGACTTCCCTTGAGACGCCGTCGCGGGCAAGGGCCTCATCTTGCCAAGAGGTGGGAACCACGTGGTTCTTCTCGAGTTGCGGCGGGATTCTCGAGTTACGACGGGGATCTCAGCCTTCCCCTTGGGTTGGCCCTGGGAAGCCCAATCTTCCCCTCGGGTTGCGAGGGAAAGCTGGGGGTTGCGCTCGAGTCACTGCAGGGCCGAAGAGACCTCACCTAGGCGTGTGTCCGGGACCTAATATTCCTCTCCAGGGAAGGCAGGGATCTCGGGGTTGCATTCCAGGCTCCCCCGGGGAGTCAGGCCTCGTCTAGAGGGGAAGCCAAGGACTCCGCTCTCCTCTCGAGTCGCGACGGGGGTCTCTTGGAGCCCCCTGAGCGGCCTCAAGGGAGTCCAGCCTCGTCTTCCGTTTGGAGAGAGGACCCGGGATTGCTCTCCAGGCCATGCAGGAAAAGAAGGCCCTCAGCTCGCGAGGACGGGGGCGTCTCAGGGGTTTCCTCGAGCTGCGGCGCCCGTGGGGGTTTTCTCCCGAGGCACGACGAGGATCTCAGGGAGCCTCTCGTGCGGCGCCAGGGAAGTCAGTTCTCCATGCGCGTGGCGAGGGGGAGCGCGTCCTGGCTCTCGAGTCACGGGAGGGGACTAGGGCCTCGAGACGCGTTGAAGAAGGACTCTCGAGGTCTTTCTCGGGGGGCGGCGGGAAACCCTCGTTTCCCTCGCCTTCTGCCGGGGACCTTAGGGAACTTCCCAGGGTGCCTCTGAGAGGAGAGGGATCCTGTGGAGGTGGCGGGGCCCCTCGGGCCTCCGCTGGGTCTGGCGCAACGGAAGAGGGCCTCACCTCGAGGGGAGGCAGGAACCTCAGGCTTCCTCTCCGTTTCGGACTCCGACCGCAGGGTCCCTGCAGAGTTGGGACAGGAGAGTCAGGCCTCGTCTTGTCTGAGGAAGGGAACCCCGCTGGCCTCTCGAGTTGCTCAGGGGGTCTCAGGCCCCTCGTCGAGCTGTGTGTGGAAACCGCGGGTCTTTGCGGACGATGCACGGGGGTGGCAGTGCCCCTATATGTTGTGCCTTCACCCACAGGGTTGCCTTCGAAGAGGGGTCCGGGCCTCGGGTCCTTCTCAAGGGCGGACCGGGGAATCGGGGGCGTTCGGCATGTGGCCCCACCCACGTTGCTCGTCTCGAATTTCCTCGTGAGACCGGCCTCACCCTGAGGTGCGCCGGGAATGCCGGGAACCCCTTCCAGACCACGCAGGGGAATCGCCTCTCCTGTCGCGATCAGGAGGGGAGAAGGGGCTCAGATGAAGCGGTGCCGGGAACCTCGGTGTTCCCCTCGAGGGAACCCGGCGTGTCAGGGAACTTTTGGGGGTCGCAGGAATGCTGTCAGGGACCGTTTCGCACTTCAGGGCGTAACAGGGGACTTCCCTTGAGACGCCGTCGCAGGGAAGGGCCTCATCTTGCCAAGAGGTGGGAACCACGTGGTTTTACTCGAGTTGCTGCGGGATTCTCGAGTTACGACGGGTATCTCAGGCTTCCCCTTGGGTTGGCCCTGGGAAGCCCAAACTTCCCCCCGAGGTTCGAGGGAAAGCCTGGGGTTGCGCCCGAGTCACTGCAGGGCCGAAGAGACCTCACCTAGGCGTGTGTCCGGGACCTAATATTCCTCTCCAGGGAAGGCAGGGATCTCGGCGTTGCATTCCAGGCTCCCCCGGGGAGTCAAGCCTCGTCTCGAGGGGAAGCCAAGGCTCCGCTCTCCTCTCGAGTCGCGACGCGGGTCTCTTGGAGCCCCCTGAGCGGCCTCAAGGGAGTCCAGCCTCCTCTTCCGTTTGGAGAGAGGACCCGGGATTGCTCTCCAGGCCATGCACGAAAAGAAGGCCCTCAGCTCGCGAGGTTGGGGGCGTCTCAGGGCTTTCCTCGAGCTGCAGCGCCCGTGGGGGTTTTCTCCTGTGGCACGACGAGGACCTCAGGGAGCCTCTTGTGCGGCGCCAGGGAAGTCAGGTCTCCATGCGCGTGGCGAGGGGGAGCGCTTCATTGCTCTCGAGTTCACGGGAGGGGACTAGGTCCTCGAGACGCATTGAAGGACTCGATGTCTTTCTCGGGGGGCGGCGGGAAACCCTCGTTTCCCTCGCCTTCTGCCGGGGACCTTAGGGAACTTTCCAGGGTGCCTCTGAGAAGCGAGGGATCCTGTGGAAGTGGCGGGGCCCCTCGGGACTCCGCTGGGTCTGGCGCAACGGAAGAGGGCCTCACCTCGAGGGGAGGCAGGAACCTCAGGGTTCCTCTCCGTTTTGGACTCCGACCTCAGCGTCCCTGCAGATTTGGGACACAAGAGTCAGGCCTCGTCTTGTCTGAGGAAGGGAACCCCGCTGGCCTCTCCAGTTGCTCAGGGGGTCTCAGGCCCCTCGTAGAGCTGCGTGTGGAACCCGCGGGTCTTTGCGGACGATGCACAGGGGCGGCAGTGCCCCTTCGTGTTGTGCCTTCACCCACAGGGTTGCCTTCGAAGAGGGGTCTGGGCCTCGGGTCCTTCTCAAGAGCGGACCGTGGAATCGGGGGCATTCGGCATGTGTCACCACCCACATGGCTGCTCTCGAATTTCCTCGTGAGACCGGCCTCATCCTGAGGTGCGCCGGGAAGGCCGGGAACCCCTTCCAGACCACGCATGGGAATCGACTCTCCTGTCGCGTTCCGGAGATGAGAAGGGTCTCAGATGAAGCAGTGCGGGGACACTCGGTGTTCCCCTCGAGGGAACATGGCGTGTCGAGGAACTTTTGGGTGTCGCAGGTAGGCTCTCAAGGACCGTTTCACCCTTCAGGGCGGAACAGGGGACTTCCCTTGAGACGCCGTCCCGGGCAAGGGCCTCATCTTGCCAAGAGGTGGGAACCACGTGGTTTTTCACGAGTTGCGGCGGGATTCTCGAGTTACGATGGGGATCTCAGCCTTCCTCTTGGGTTGGCCCTGGGAAGCCCAATCTTCCCCTCGAGTTGCGAGGGAAAGCTGGGGGTTGCGCTCGAATCATTGCAGGGGCCAAGAGACCTCACCTAGGCGTGTGTCCGGGACCTAATATTCCTCTCCAGGGAAGGCGTGGATCTCGGGGTTGCATTCCAGGCTCCCCCGGGGAGTCAGGCCTCGTCTCGAGGGGAAGCCAAGGACTCCGCTCTCCTCTCGAGTCGCGACGCGGATCTCTTGGAGCCCCCTGAGCGGCTTCAAGGGAGTCCAGCCTCCTCTTCAGTTTGGAGAGAGGACTCGTGATTGCTCTCCAGGCCATGCAGGAAAATAAGGCCCTCATCTCGCGATGACCGGGGTGTCTCATGTGTTTCCTCGAGCTGCCGCGCCAGTGTGGGTTTCCTCACGAGGTACGATGAGGAACTCATATAGCCTCTCGTGCAGTACCAGGTTAGTCAGGTCTCCATGCGCTTGGCGAGGGGGAGCGTGTCATGGCTCTCGAGTCATGGTAGCGGAATCGCGACTCAACACATTTTGAAGCACTCTCGAGGTCTTTCTCGAGTCACGGCAGAAAACCCAGGGGTCCCTCGACTTGTGCCTGTGACCTCAGGGAGCTTCTTTTTGTGCCTCTGAGAACTCAGGGATACTGTGGAGTTGGTAGGGGCCTCTCGGGACTCCACTGGTTGTGGTGCAATGGAAGAGGGCTTCATCTCGAGTGGACGCAGGATCCTCAGGCTTCCTCTCCGTTTCTGACTCGGATCCCATGGTCCCTGCAGAATAGGGACAAGAGAGTCACACCTAGTCTTCTGTTGAGGAATGGACCTTCGTTTGCCTTTCGAGTTGTTTACAGGGTGACAGGCCACTTGTCGAAATGTCTGTGGGACCTGCGGGTTTTTCTGGACGATGCACGCGGGTGTCAGTGCCCCTTCGTGTTGTGCCTTCATCCGCAGGTTTTCCTTCAAAGAGGTGTGCTGGCATCGGGTTCTTTTCAAGAGTGGACCGTGAAATTGGGGTCTTTCGACATGTGGCACCACCCACGAGGCTATGTCTCGAACTTCCTCATGAGACCGGCCTCATCCTGAGGTGCGCCCGGAAGGTCGGGAACCCCTTGCAGACAGAGAAGGGGAGTCGACCCTCCTGTCGCAATCAGGAGAGGAGAAGGGGCTCAGATGAAGTGGTGCCGGGAACCTCGGTGTTCCCCTTGAGTGAGTCTGGTATGTCGCGGAACTTTTGGGGTCGCATCAAGGGTGCCAAGTACCGTTTCGCACTTCAGGATGGAACGTGGGACTTCTCTTGAGATGCTGTAGCGGACAAAGGGCCTCATCTTGCGATGACGAGGGAAGCACGTGGTTTTTCTCGAGTTGCGGTGGGATTCTCGAGTTACGACGGGGAATTCAGGCTTCCTCTTGTGTTGGCCCAGGAAGTCTAATCTTCCATTCGAGTTGCCAGGGAGAGCTGGGGATTGGGCTCCATTCACTGAAGGGCAAACTAGACCTCATCTAGGCTTGTATCCAGGACTTAATGTTCCTCTCCATAGGCGACAGGGATTTGGGGTTGCATTCCATACTCACCCGGGGAGTCAGGCCTCATCTCGAGGGGAAGCAAAGGACTCCACTCTCTTCTCGAGTCGCGACAGGTATCTCTTGGAGCCCACTGAGTGGTCTTCGCTCTGTAGGAGAGCTCTAGTGTACATAAGCCTGTACATAAGTGAACACAGACATTCTGTGTGCATGTTGCTGCATACCCAAAATAGGGCCACAAGGAGCCTCATGCTCTCCATGCGGCGCGGAAGCTGTGCAGCCACGCAGCAGCTGAAGAATCCAACCAATTGCTCTTTTCTTACCTCTGACAGAGCTCGCATTGCCGTAGCCCTTGGCAGTTTGAAAACACTGGACCCTAACCCCTCTCAAAGTAGGCCTGGGTTCTAGTTCGAATAGAAAGTCAATAGCGGAGCTGAGGACAGGAACGCGGCAGTCATTTATCACACGCTCCTGCAGCCTGCTACTACAGGGACACTAACGCTAGAAGCTAGGAATGTCTTTGCAAGGTGCGCAAAGGACAAGGGAGAACCTCGACCCTGACTCTAGTATTTCAGTCCCCTGAGCAGATCTGAGGTTCTCCCGCTGTAGAAGCTAAACCATTCCTTTCAAATACAGGCTTCCTAACACAGGGCCAGTTGGCTGCTTGCTCTTCCACGAAGCAGGCTTCCTTAACTTGCAAACTGCGAATTCCGCTTAACAGCCTGGAGGAAAATCGCTTCTTGGAAGATTGTTTTCAGAGGCTGTATCCCCGGAGCTGGGGCCAAGCTAGGGGACCCATACTGACAAGGGAAGGCAAAACCACATCCAATGTCTTTGCTCTGGAGGACAGCTTTGGTGAGCCTAAGTCTTTCAGGAATATTTCTGGCTCCAACAGAGTCAAATTCTGTGTGTGAAGCTGCACAGCCAAAATAGGGGAACAGAGAGCCTGATTCTCTCTGTGTAGCTTTGAAGCTGTCATTCAAACAACAGCTTGAGAATCCATACAATGCTCTCCCTTACTGCTAAGAGAATTCTCATTGCTGTCGTCCTTGACAGTTTGTAGAAATCCGCACCCTAACCCTTCTCCAAGTAGGCCTGGGTCCTAGCTCGGAATAACAGGCAACGGCGGAGCTGAGGCCAGTAAGGCACAAGTGAGGTCTCACACACTCTTGCAGCCTGATCGTCCAGCAGCAGTAAGGCCTCTTTTTCCCTGTAGGAGGCTCGCTTGCCTTGCTTCCTGTGAACTGCATTTCCCAGCCTGGGCGCAAAGCTGTTCCTGGAGATTTTTCCTCAGGGGCTGTTTCCCTGGAGCTGGGTCGGACCTCGGGGGCCCAACTCACAGGGGAAGACAAAACCACATGGACAGGTCTATGCTCTGTAGGAGAGCTCTAGTGAACCTCATCTCTCAGGAACATTCTTGGCTTCTACAGAGACACCTCTGTGCATGAAGCTACACACCCAACATAGTGGCAAAGGGAGTCTGATTCTCTCCGTGGGTGCTGATGCTTTGTGGCAAAGCACCTGCTAAGAATCCATCCGCATAGGCTTCCCTCACCTTGACAGAGGTCTCATTGCTGTAGTCCTTGGCAGTTTGGAAAGAAGCAGACCCTTACCCTTCAGCAAGTAGGCCCTTGTCCTTGTTTGAATGGAAAGGCAGTAGCTGAGCTGAGGCCAGTAAGGCGCCAGTCAAGTCTGACATATTCCCGATGCCTGCTCCTTCATGGAAAATAACGTTAGAATCTGGGAATGTCTTTGCAAGGCTGGCAAAGGGCAGTCAGGAACCTCGACCCTGCCTCTGGAATTTCTATCTTCTCAGCACATCTGGCGGTCTCGGTCAGGAGAAACTAACCCATTCCTTGCAAATATAGGCTTCCAAACACAGGCCGGTTGGCTGTCTCTTCTTGCCGAAGGAAGCTTGCTTATCCCACCTCCTGTGAACTCCACTTCCCAGCCTGGGTGATAAGAGGTTCTTGGAGATCTTTTCTCAGGGGCTGTTTCCCCGGAGTTGGGGCGGACCTCGAGGACCCAACTCACAGGGGAAGGCAAAACCAAATGGACAGGTCTATGCTCTGTAGGAGATCTCTAGTGAACTGCCGGGGTCCAGCCCCAGCTGATCCAGGGTATTCGAAGCAGAGACGGCATAGGCGAAGGTCAGGGAACAACTGCTTAATTAAACGTTAATTAAGGATATAAAGAGTAATAAAATGAGGATAGCTCAGTAGGAAAATTCATTGGAGAAAAGAGGCTGAGTAGCTTGGTTTACGCGGGGGACCAATAAAACTTCAAGACAAGAAGCTTGCACCACTTACGTAGGCCGCAGGCGTCCTTCCGTTCTCCCGAAGGAGAGGAGACACTGAGGCCTCCCCGGTCGGATCTTAGAAGCCCAGGCAAAATTAGTAAGCTTGGTGGGTTCCGCGCTCCAGATGGAGACTCAACCAGAGTGAGAGAGAGAGAGAGACATGGGGAGACCAGTATTTCGAGAAACTGATCCCAATTCTTTATTTTCCATGGTCTACTTTTATACACTGAGATGTTATGCAAAAGTCACGTGGGGCCAGCAGTCCTGACTTTTATCAAAGTCAGGTGCTTCATACAAAAGTATACAGAGGTCTTAGGGGTGTTACATCATCTTCTGGCCGGGGGGCCTGCTGACAATTTACGACCCTCTCCTTGTGACAGCGGTCAGTCAACCAGGACACTTATTTCTCCAGGGGTGATTATTCTTAAAACAGACGCCACCCAAATAAAGTTACATTCCTATAGGGTGAGGGTGTAGTGGGTTTTAGTTAAGGAAAGAATGTACTTAGCCTAAGGTCTAACGTGATTTATATCAAAGGTTAATACTTATTTCTTCTATATATTCATTAATGTGTATAAGGGCAGGGGATGTGGAGACTTAGCAGTAAACATCAGCTCAACAAATGAAAAACCCTTCACCAATATGATTTCTAATCAGCCCATTATACTTATACTAATAATTTTCTAACTTTTCTAAGGAACCTGTTTTTAGAAGGTTTAAAGCATCTCGTGCCTCTCATGGTTGGGAGGCTGTGAGCAATCACTTGTGGCCGGACAAGCCTGTCAGGCAGGCTAGAGAACCTTCAGAGGAGTTTGTAGGTTAAAACACTCTTGTCACACCCAGGGGTTTTTATCAACTGGAGCTCTAGGTTAACTCCTTCTCCGAAAGAGGTGGTGGGGGACAGCCCCCCGTAAAGTCAGAGGTGTAGGTGAGAGCACAAAGTAGTAAGGTAGGCAGGCTCTGGTTATGGGGGTAGATGCTCGAGGATTTCCAGGGGGACTCCTGAGGCTCGATCCCGCCTTTGCGTATGTCGAGCCTCCTTCCTCATGACCTTTGCCATGGGCGGAGTGCCTCACTCTGGCCCCCAACAGTGAACCTCCTCTCTCAGGAACATTCTTGGCTCCTATCGAGACACCTCTGTGCGTGTAGCTACACACGCAACGTAGGGGCAAAGGGAGCCAGATTCTTTCCGTGGGGTGCTGATGCTTTGTGGCAAAGCACCTGCTTGAGAATCCATCAGCTTACGCTTCCCTCGCCTTGACCTCTCATCAAGGCGAGAGACCTCGCCTTGAGGTCTCATTGCTGTAGCCCTTGGCAGTTTGGAAAGAAGAGGACCCTTACCTTTCATAAAGTGGGCCCTTGTCCTAGTTTGAAAGGAAAGGCAAGAGCTGAGCTGAGGCCAATAAGGCGCCAGTCAAGTCTGACATATTCCCGAAGCCTGCTCCTTCATGGAAAATAACGCTGTAATCTAGGAATGTCTCTGCAAGGCTGGCAAAGGGCAGTCAGGAGCCTGCACCCTGCCTCTGGAATTACCGACTTCTGAACAGATCTGGAGGTCTCCCTTAGGGGAAGCTAACCCATTCTTCCAAATAGAGGCTTCAAAACGCAGGCCGCTTGGCTGCCTCTTGATCTCTGAAGGAGGCCTGCTTTTCCCGCCTCCTATGAACCCCACATCCCAGCCTCTGGGAAAAGCGGATCTTGAAGAACTTTTCTCAGGGGTTGTTTCCACGGAGCTGGGGCCGAGCCTGGAGCCCCAAACGCACAGGGGAAGAAAAACCACATGGACAAGTCTTTGCTGTCTAGGAGAGCTCTAGTGAACTTCACTCTGTCAGGAACGTTCTTGTTTCCTATGGAGACACCCCTGTCTGTGAAGCTGTGTACCGAACATGGAGACACAGAGTCTGATTCTCTCTGTGCAGCTTTGAAGCTGTCATTCAAACAACAGCTTGAAAATCCATACAATGCTCTTCCTTACCCGTGACACAGTTCTCATTGCTATACCCCTTGGCAGTATTTAGAAATCCATACCCAAACCTTTCTCCTAGTAGGCCTGGGTCCTAGTTCGGAGAAACACGCAATGGCGGAGCTGAGGCCAGTAAGGCACCAGTCAGGTCTCACACACTCTGGCAGCCTGATCGTCCAGGGAGACTAAGGCCTGTTGTGCCTTGCAGGAGGCTCGCTTGTGTTACCTCCTGTGAACTGCGTTTGCCAGCCTGGGGGAATAGCGGTCCCTGGAGATCTTTTCTCAGGGGCTCCTTCCCCTGAGCTGGGGCGGACCTCGGGGACCCAACTCACAGGGCAAGGCAAAACCATATGGACAGGTCTATGCTCTGTAGCAGACTTCTAGTGAACCTCATCTCTCAGGAACATTCTTGGCTCCTATAGAGACACTTCTGTGTGTGAAGCTGCGTACCTAACATAGGGGCACAGAGAGCCTGATTCTCTCAGTTCATTTTGACCCTGTCATTCAGAAAACAGCTTGAGAATCCATAAAATGCTCTCCCTTACCGCTGAGAGAATTCTCACTGCTGTAGCCCTTGGCACTTTGTAGAAATCCGCAGCCAAACGCTTCTCCAAATAGGCCTGGGTCCTAGTTCGGAGGAACAGGCAATGGTGGAACTGAGGCCAGTAAGGCAACAGTCAGGTTTCACACACTCTGGCAGCCTGCTCCTCCAGGGACAGTAAGGCCTCTTTTTCTCTGCAGGAGATTCGCTTGCCTTACTTCCTGTGAACAGCGTTTCCCAGCCTCAGCGAAGCGGTTCCTGGAGATCTTTTCTCAGGGACAGTTTCCCCGGAGGTGTGGCGGACCTCGGGGACCCAACTCACAGGGCAAGGAAAAACCACATGGACAGGTCTATGCTCTGTAGGAGAGGTTTAGTGAACCTAATCTCTCAGGAACATTCTTGGCTCATATAGAGACAACTCTGTGTGTGAAGCTACACTCCCAACATTGGGGAACAGGGATCTTGGTTCTCTCCGTGGGGTGCTGATGCTTTGTAGTAAAGCACCTGCTTGAGAATCCATCCTCTTAGGCTTCCCTCGCTTTGACAGAGGTCTCATTGCTGTAGCCCTTGGCAGTTTCAAAGAAGAAGACCCTTACCCTTCATAAAGTAGGCCCTTGTCCTAGTTTGAATGGAAAGGCAATAGCTGAACTGAGGTCAATAAGGAGCCAGTCCCCTCTGACACATTCCTGAAGCCTGCTCCTTCATGGAATATAACTCTAGAATGTTGGAATGTCTTTGCAAGGCTGGCAAAGGGCAGTCAGGAACCAGCACCCTGCCTCTGGAATTACCGACTTCTGAGCAGATCTGGAGGTCTCCTTTAGGAGAAGCTAACCCATTCCTTCCAAATAGAGGCTTCAAAACACAGGCAGGTTGGCTGCCTTTCGTGCCCGAAGGAGGCTTGCTTTTCTCTCCTCCTATGAACCCCAGTTCCCAGTCTCTGGGAAAAGCGTATCTTGAAGATATTTTCTCAGGGGTTGTTTCCACGGAGCTGGGGCCGAGCCCGGGGCCCAAAGGCGCAGGGGAAGGCAAGACCACATTTTCAGGTCTATGCTCTGTAGCAGACCTCTAGTGAACCTCATCTCTCAGGAGCATTCTTGGCTCCTACAGAGACACCTCTGTGTGTGAAGCTGCGTACCTAACATAGAGGCAGAGAGAGCCTGATTCTCTCTGTTCATTTTGACGCTGTCATTCAGAAAACAGCTTGAGAATCCATAAAATGCTCTCCCTTACCACCGAGAGAATTCTCACTGCTGTAGCCCTTGGCACTTTGTAGAAATCTGCACCCAAACGCTTTTCCAAGTATGCCTGGGTGCTAGCTCGGATGAACAGGCAATGGTGGAGCTGAGGCCAGTAAGGCAACAGTCAGGTTTCACACATTCTGGCAGCATGCTCCTCCAGGGACTGTAAGGCCTCTTTTTCTCTGCAGGAGATTCGCTTGCCTTACTTCATGTGAACAGCATTTCCCAGCCTCGGCGAAGCGGTTCCTGGAGATCTTTTCTCAGGGACAGTTTCCCCGGAGGTTTGGCGGACCTCGAGGACCCAACTCACAGGGGAAGGCAAAACCACATGGACAGGTCTATGCTCTGTAGGAGAGGTTTAGTGAACCTAATCTCTCAGGAACATTCTTGGCTCCTATAGAGACTACTCTGTGTGTGAAGCTACACTCCCAACATTGGTGCACAGGGAGCTTGATTCTCTCCGTGGGGTGCTGATGCTTTGTGGCAAAGCACCTGCTTGAGAATCCATCCTCTTAGGCTTCCCTCACCTTGACAGAGGTCTCATTGCTGTAGCCCTTGGCAGTTTGCAAAGAAGAAGACACTTACCCTTCATAAAGTAGGGCCTTGTCCTAGTTTGAATGGAAAGGCAATAGCTGAGCTGAGGTCAATAAGGAGCCAGTCCCGTCTGACACATTCCCGAAGCCTGCTCCTTCATGGAAAATAACTCTAGAATCTAGGAATATCTTTGCAAGGCTAGCAAAGGGCAGTCAGGAACCAGTACCCTGCCTCTGGAATTACCAACTTCTGAGCAGATCTGGAGGTCTCCTTTAGGAGAAGCTAACCCATTCCTTCCAAATAGAGGCTTCAAAACACAGGCAGGTGGGCTGCCTTTTCGTTCCCTATGGAGGCGTGCTTTTCTCTCCTCCTACGAACCTCGGTTCCCAGACACTGGGAAAAGTGGATCTTGAAGATATTTTCTCAGGGGTTGTTTCCACAGAGCTGGGGCCGAGCCTGGAGACCCAAAGGCACAGGGGAATGCAAGACCACATGGACAAGCCTTTGCTCTTTAGTATAGCTCTAATGAACCTCACTCTGTCAGGATCTTTCTTGATTCCTACGGAGACACACCTGTGTGTGAAGCTGCGGGCACAGAGAGCCTGATTACCCCTGTGCAGTGCTGAGTCTGGGCGGCTAAACAAGAGCTTGGGAATGCAGCCTGGGGCGCTTCCCTTCCCTCGGACAGAGCTCTCCTTGCGTAGGCCTTGGTAGTTTGCATACAATGGGGCCCTAAGCCCTCTGCAAGTTGGCCTGGCTCCTAGGTCCAAAGGGCAGGCCAGAGCGGAGCTGAGGCTGTCAGGCTCCAGACACATCTCCCATACTCCTACATCCTGCTCCTACCCGGGCGTGAACGCTAGAAGCTGGGAAGGTACCTGGACCGTGCAGGGGCGGGGCGAACGCGGGCGGCGTGGGGCAGGGGTCGGCTTCTGGCGGGGGTGGGGGCGGGCTTCCCAGTTGTGCTCTCGGAGGTGGACACTGAGGCTGAAAACGCGCCGGGAGCGCACCCGGGACTGGGTAAACCCGGGCTGCGTGGGTCGAGATTCCGATGGCTTTGGGTGGGGGTCGGTCCCAGTTGTGCTCCCGGGGGTCGCCACTGCGGCTGGGAACGCGCCGGGAGCGCGGCAGGGGCGGGGCTAACCCTGGCGGCGCGGGGCGGGGGTCGGCTCATGGGGGGGATGGGGAGGGGTTCCCAGTTGCGCTCTCGGGGGTTGCAACTGCGGCTGGGAACGCCCATTTCGTCCGCTCCTGGGTCCCCAAGGATCGCCATCCCGTGGGTGCAGCGGAGGGCTGCAGACCACAGGTAAGGGAACTGGGACTGCGTGGAGCAGGGAACCAAGTATTCCGCCGTCTGTTGGCACATTCTCGGAGCTCCCCAACCTGGCGGTCGCAGAAAGGCCTTGCCTTTGGGGTCAAGGCCTTTACCGCTCCACCCCTCTGCTGAAAAATCTCCGAGTCTGCGCGGTTCTTCCAAGCAGCCTAGTGTCCGCTGGAAGTCCAAGGGACAGAACACTGAACTCTTGCCGGCTGGCCCAGCCCTGCTTCTGGCACTTTGTAAGCCAGCGGGCCCTTGAGCACCTGCTGGGATGGGAAAGGGAAGGGTCCACGGATTGCACCCTAGAAACTTAGTAGGGTGCATGGATTTCAAACCCTGGTGGCCGCCCAGGCAGCAAAGAAGGGGGGAGGGCACCTTGCTGCCCTTTCATGGCAGAATCTGTGGTTGTCCAGCTGCGTGGGCCTTTTCATGAGGACCCTGTGAAATAAAAGTTTGGTGTTTTGGAACTGAATAATTAGAACGTGTAAAAGCTTTAAATTATGTGGTGGTGTAATTAAAAACAAAACAAAACAAAACCAAGCTCCAAGTGTTTTGCAAATGGAGGTTTAAATATTGAAGGACTGTATTACTTGCACTGTGGCATTCTATCAAGAAGTGTGCAGGATTTTTTTTTTTTTAAGAAAAGTGTTCGAAGTGAGGGAAACAGGAAACCCAGAGGTGCCCCTGTATTTTGGGAAAGGCCTTAGGAGGTCACTTGGAAATGCTGCTGGCTGTGCGGGAGGGCGGCAGATGGGCTGTGCAGGCTTGTCCTTTGCATGGATGTTCTTGTGTGTGGAAACCCAGCTCGGAGCCATCTCCTGATGTGTAAGAATTTCGCAGACAAACCTTGAGCTAAGCAATGCATTTGTTCCTGAGGTAATGTTTGTCTTAAGCGATGTAAATATCCTATGTATTTCCGCTAGACTCTGGCTTCAGGTCGGTTCCCCCAAAAGGCTCAGAAGCGATTTGAACAAAACAGCATGTTTTCCTCCTAGCTTGTTCTCCTTATCTATGTTAAGGAAATGATATATTTGCCTGCAATACTGCCTTTCTTCAAGATTCATGTCAATCAAGTTTTGGCCCGGGATGACTCACCTGCTGCCAATATTATCTCAATGCATGTCGTGGGGGAAGGGCCTGGTGCCATTCCCTGAGACAGTGCCTTTCTTTCCTTAGCTGACTGCTAGTGCCTGTAGAATATCTGGCTAAAGACCAGCAGGGGGTACTCTTACTACCCCCCCCCACCCCGCCTCAAGTCTAAGTCAGCAGCTTTCTCTATCTCTTTAATACTTTAATAACACTTGATGACACAAAAGCTCTGAGTGATCAAATCATATCAAATCTTCATTTCAGATTGAAGATGCATTCCATGGTATTGCCATCTTAAGTCTTTTCATTGTTATGGAATATCTGTCCATGTATTCAGGATAGTTTTCAGCCAGGGTGTATAATTTCCAGTGTGCCAGTCTTGTCATCCTCGTTACATCCATGGCAAAGTGTTTTATTCATGTTGATATTATTGAAAGGGAATTTTTTAAAATTCCTTTTCAGATTATTATCTGCTAATGTATACAGATAAAACTGTGTAATCATTCATTTTTATCAGTTTGGACAGCTTGATAGTTGTCTTTAATTTCTTTACTTTCTGACACTTTAAGATTATCCTGGGACACATATGTAATGTCTCACCCCTAAATTCAGACATGTGTTCAAAGCACTTCTGTCCTTTTATTTATTTATTTATTTATTCTTTAACATTGAAATCGTTTTGACTATGCTGGGTGTTTGTTGCTAGATGGAAGTAGCTAGGACCTCTGGACTGCAGTCTCTCATCTCTTGCTGACCTCTTGTTGACCTCTGCAGATTCCTGGTAGGTGGGAGCTTGTTAGTTCCTTGTTCCTTATCAGAACCTCCTGTGGTAAGTGTTTTTCTCTTCTCTGTTGCCTGGTAAGGGTGGGTGGTCATGGGCATCCCAAAGTTGGCTAGAAGTCAATTATTTAGGCAGGCTTGTGCATAGATATGGGAGAAGGCAATGGCACCCCACTCCTGGAAAATCCCAAGGACGGAGGAGCCTGGTAGGCTGCAGTCCATGGGGTGGCTAAGAGTCGGACACCACTGAGTGACTTCATTTTCACTTTTCACTTTCATGCATAGGAGGAGGAAATGGCAACCCACTCCAGTGTTCTTGCCTAGAGAACCCCAGGGACTGCGGGGCCTGGTGGGCTGCCATCTATGGCGTGGCACAGGGTCGGCCTCAACTGAACCACTTAGCAGCTGCAGCAGCAGCAGCAGCAGTGCATAGATATCAAAGGGGATGAGAACAGTCAGGTAGGATCACATATGTCACCGTGAAACAATACTTCTCCTCTTAGCCAAAGCTAACAAAAGATTTCTGTTCTAGGTCAACCTAGAAGAGATCACTTAAGAGGTAAAGAAACTTAAACTCCATTAGCAAAGGCAGTTCAACATCTCAAGAAAACTTGTGCTAGGCACAAAACTCTTTTCTGGGGGCCTACTTTCCCTACAACCTCCTTATCCCATTCTGTACCCATTCCTTTGCTTCTCCCATCCTGAAACGGCCACCTGTAAGACAGAACTACTTTGTTTTCCTTCCTCAAGTGCCATTGCATTCCACATACTTTCTTGTAATAACAAGTCATACATTTCCCTTCAGCAACCAAGAACTGACTCTTATATTGGCATTTGATAGATTGGTGAGCATACCTATCAGTGATAATAGCGCCCACCCCGCTTCCTGCAAGAACAGAACAAAACAAAACAAAACAAAAAAATTGCTTTCTTACATTTAATATGTTCGGATGGTGCCAGTCACTATTCATGCAGAGTCAAAAATCTCTTTTGTTTCTGTGTAAAAGGGAGGTCCTTTCAAGTCGTGAATGTTTCAGAACTTTCATTTATTTGGAAGTGACCTAGCTATTCAATACACTGTCGTCACTTAGTTTAGCACCAGGATAGAAACTCAGGTAACCAAAACACCTGGAGGAACGATTGTAAGTTCAGTTCAGTTCAGTTGCTCAGTCGAGTCTGACTCTTTGTGACCCCGTGGCCTGCAGGACGCCAGGCTTCCGTGTCCATCACCAACTCCAGGGGCTTGCTCAAACTCATGTCCATCGAGTCAGTGATGCCATCCAACCATCTTATCCTCTGTCATCCCCTTCTCCTCTGCCTTCAATCAAGACTATGAGAGGCGGATATTTTAGAGTATAATTATTGTTAAGAGTTTATCTAAAAGCTCATATCACATTTACATTTTTTACATTGGTTGTTGCTGTTTCCAGGTACTTTCTTGCTGACAAGCTTGTGACACATATAACAATAGAGCAATTTTTACCTCAAAAGAAACCTAGGCACTATGAACATGTTGTGCTTAATGTTGTTGACTCTTAGACATGTCTATAGTGGAGGAGCAAAACCAAAAATACTAGATATTTAATATTGACTAGTTCCCAGTTCACGGGACTCTGACATTCATTTAGGTCAATGTTTTCTTGTATTTCCAGCAGTTTGATTTGGAAGGGCTGCCTTGTCTTGAGACCATTGAAATCAGTACTCAGAACTTGAGCAATATTATCAAAAAACACAAGGCTCACACTGACACATACCTTAATCCAGACAGACAGACAAGACATCTTCCAGGTTTCCGCCTGAGATTTAAAATATTTCTTTGAGCCGTTTTCCTGGGGATTGGGGGGGGAGTGTGGGTGGCAGCGAGGCAGGCTTGGGTAACAAGCTAATTGTTGGTCATTGCATATGCAAAGAACCAGCTTTCCGGGTTCCAAGGAAAAAAGTTTCCTTGGTACCCAATTTTGTTTGGATCTATAGACTCTCATGGCCCTCCTAGGTCAGGACATCTTTCCTTTCTGTAGTCCTCGTTTTATCCCTAAATCATAGACAGCTTGGATTGTCTCTGTGGGGTGGATGTATTGTCCTCGTGTTTGACCTGGCGGCAGTAGCGAGGTCCGAGAGCCTCTCCTGGAACCGGGCGCGGGGACGGGGCTCACCAGGAGCCCCTGGTGGAAGTGGGCAACGCCCCGGGAGCGCGCCAGGGGCGGGGAGATCCCGGGCGGCGCGGGTCGGGGTTCTGGTCGGGAGGGGGTGGGGGGCGGTAACAGTTGTGCTCTCGGGGGTCCCCACTGCAGCTGGAAACGCGCTGGGAGTGCGGCAGGGGCGGGGTGAACCCGGGTGGCGCGGGGCGGGGTTCGGCTCCTGGCGGGGGTGGGGGAGGGCTTCCCAGTTGTGCTCTCGGTGGTGGCCACTGAGGCTGGAAATGCGCCGGGAGCGCACCCGGGGCGGGGTAAACCTGGGCTGCGCGGGTCAAGATTTAGATGGCTGTGGGTGGGGGTTCTGTCCCAGTTGTGCTCTCGGGGGACGCCACTGCGGCTAGGAACGCCCATTTCCTACGCTCCTGTGTCCCCAAGGATCCACATCTAGTGGGTGCAGCGGAGGGCTGCGGGCCACAGGTCAGGGAACTGGGACTGCTTGGAGCAGGGAACCAAGTATTCCGCCCTCTGTTGGCACATTCTCGGAGCTCCCCAACCTGGCGGTCGCAGAAAGGCCTCGCCCTTGGTGTCAAGGCCTTTACCGCTCCACCCCTTTGCTGAAAAATCTCAGTCTGCATGGTTTTCCCAAGCAGCCTAGTGTCCCCTGGAAGTCCAAGGGACAGAACACTGAACTCTGGCCGGCTGGCCCAGCCCTGCTTCTGGCACTTTGTAAGCCAGCGGGCCCTTGAGCACCTGCTGGGATGGGAAAGGGAAGGGTCCACGGATTGCACCCTAGAAACTTAGTAGGGTGCATGGATTTCAAACCCTGGTGGCCGCCCAGGCAGCAAAGAAGGGGGGAGGGCACCTTGCTGCCCTTTCATGGCAGAATCTGTGGCTGTCCTGATGCGTGGGCCTTTTCATGGGGACCTTGTGCAATAAAAGTTTGGTGTTTTGGTACTGAATAATTAGAAATTGTAAAAAGTTTAAATTATGTGGTGGTGTAATTAAAAAACAAAACAAAACAAACCAAGCCCCAAGTGTTTGGCACAGGGAGGTTTAAGTATTGAAGGCCTGTTTTCCTTGCACTGTGGCATTCTATCAAGAAGTGTGCAGGATTTTTTTTTTTTTAAGAAAAGTGTTCGAAGTGAGGGAAACAGGAAACCCAGAGGTGCCCCTGTATTTTGGGGAAGGCCTTAGGAGGTCACTTGGAAATGCTGCTGGCTGTGGGGGAGGGGGGCAGATGGGCTGTGCAGGCTTGTCCTTTGCATTCATGTTCTTGTGTGTAGAAACCCAGCTCGGAGCCATCTCCTGATGTGTAAGAATTTCGCAGACAAAACTTGAGCTAAGCAATGCATTTGTTCCTGAGGAAATGTTTGTCTTAAGCGATGTAAATATCCTATGTATATCTGCTGGACTCTGGCTTCAGGTCGGTTCCCCCAATAGGCTCAGAAGCGACTTGAACAAAACAGTATGTTTTCCTCGTACCTTGTTCTCCTAATCTATGTTAAGGAAATGATATATTTGCCTGGAATACTGCCTTTCTTCAAGATTCATGTCAATCAGTTTTTGGCCCAGGATGACTCACCTGCTGCCAATGTGACCTCAAGGCATGTCGTGGGGGAGGGGCCTGGTGCCATTCCCTGAGACAGTGCCTTTCTTTCCTTAGCTGACTGCTAGTGCCTGTAGAATATCTGGCTAGAGACCAGCAGGGCGTCCACCCCGCCTCAAGTCTAAGTCAGCAGCTTTCTCTATCTCATTTATACTTTAATAACAATTGATGACACAAAAGCTCTGAGCGATCAAATCATATCAAATCTTCATTTCAGATTGAAGATGCATTCCATGGTATTGCCATCTTAAGTCTTTCCATTGTTATGGAATACCTGTCCATGTATTCAGGATAGTTTTCAGCCAGGGTGTATAAGTTCCAGTGTGCCAGTCTTGTCATCCTCGTTACATCCATGGCAAAGTGTTGTATTCATGTTGACATTATTGAAAGGGAATTTTTTTTAATTCCTTTTCAGATTATTATCTGGTAATATATACAGAAAAAACTGTGTAATCTTTCGTTTTTATCAGTTTGGACAGCTTGATAGTTGTCTTTAATTTCTTTCCTTTCTCATACTTTAAGATTTTCCGGGCACCGTACATGTACTGCCTCACCCCTAATCTCAGTCATGTGTTCAAAGAACTTCTGTCCTTTATTTGTTTACTTATTTTTTGCAACATTGAATTCGTTTTGACTATGCTGGGTCTCTGCTGCAAGATGGAAGTTGCTAGGACCTCTGGACTGCAGTCTTCCATCTCTTACTGACCTCTTGTTGACCTCTGCAGAATCCTGGTTGGCGGGAGCTTGTTAGTTCCTCGTTCCTTACCAGGACCTCCTGTGGTAAGTGTTTTTCTCTTCTCTGTTGCCTTGTAAGGGTGGATGGTCATTGGCATCCCAAAGCTAGCTAGAAGTCAATGATTTAGGCAGGCTTGTGCATAGATATGGGAGAAGGCAATGGCACCCCACTCCAGTACTCTTGCGTGGAAAATCCCATGGATGGAGGAGCCTGGTAGGCTGCAGTCCATGGGGTCGCTAAGAGTCGGACACCACTGAGCGACTTCACGTTCACTTTTCACTTTCATGCATGGGAGGAGGAAATGGCAATCCACTCCAGTGTTCTTGCCTAGAGAACCCCAGGGACTGCGGGGCCTCGTGGGCTGCCGTCTATGGGGTCGCACAGAGTCGGACACGACTGAAACGACTTAGCAGCAGCAGCGGCGGCAGCAGCAGCAGAAGCAGTGCATCGATATCAAAAGGGCTGCAAACAGTCAGGAAGGATCACATATGTCACCGTGAAACACTACTTCTCCACTTAGCCAAAGCTAACAAAAGATTTCTCTTCTAGGTCAACCTAGAAGAGATCACTTAAGAGGTAAAGAAACTTAAACTCCATTAGCAAAGGCAGTTCGACATCTCAAGAAAACTTGTGCTGGGCACAGAACTCTTTTCTGGGGGTCCACTTTCCCTACAACCTCCTTATCCCATTCTGTACCCATTCCTTTGCTTCTCCCATCCTGAAACGGCCACCTGTAAGACAGAACTACTTTGTTTTCCTTCCTCAAGTGCCATTGCATTCCACATACTTTCTTGTAATAACAAGTCATACATTTCCCTTCAGCAACCAAGAACTGACTTTTATATTGGCATTCGCTATAGCCCGCCCCTCTCCCCCCACCCCCAAGAACAGAACAAAACAAAACAAAACAATTGCTTTCGTACATTTAACATGTCAGGATGGTGCCAGACACTATTCATGGAGAGTCAAAAATCTCTTTTGTTTCTGTGTAAAAGGGAGGTCCTTTCAAGTCGTGAATGTTTCAGAACTTTCATTTATTTGGAAATGACCTAGCTATTCAATACACTGTCGTCACAAGGATAGAAACTCGGGTAACCAAAACTCCTGGAGAAACGTTTGTTAGTTCAGTTCAGTTCAGTTGCTCAGTCGTGTCTGACTCTTTGGGACCCCGTGGCCTGAAGGACGCCAGGCTTCCGTGTCCGTCACCAGCTCCAGGGGCTTGCTCAAACTCATGTCCATCGAGTCAGTGATGCCATCCAACCATCTTATCCTCTGTCATCCCCTTCTCCTCTGCCTTCAATCAAGACTATGAGAGGCAGATATTTTAGAGTATAATTATTGTAAAGAGTTTGTCTAAAAGCTCATATCACATTTACATTTTTTACTTTTGTTGTTGTCGTTTCCAGGTAGTTTCTTGCTGACAAGCTTGTGACAGATATAACAATAGAGCAATTTTTACCTCAAAAGAAACCTAGGCACTATGAACATGTTGTGCTTAATGTTGTTGACTCTTAGACATATCTATAATGGAGGAGCAAAACCAAAAATACTAGATATTTAATATTGACCAGTTCCCTGTTCACGGGACTCTGACATTCATTTAGGTCAATGTTTTCTTGTATTTCCAGCAGTTTGATTTGGAAGGGCTGCCTTGTCTTGAGACCATTGAAATCAGAACACAGAACTTGAGCAATATTATCAAAAAACACAAGGCTCACACTGACACATACCTTAATCCAAACAGACAGACAAGACATCTTCCAGGTTTCCGCCTGAGATTTAAAATATTTCTTTGAGCCAGTCTTCTGGGGAGTGGGGGGATGGGGGTGGCAGTAAGGCAGGCTTGGGTAACAAGCTAATTGTTGGTCATTGCATATGCAAAGAACCAGCTTTCCGGGTTCCAAGGAAAAAAGTTTCCTTGGTAACCAACTTTGTCTGGTTCTATAGAATATCATGGCCCTCCTAGGTCAGGTCATCTTGCCTTTCTGTAGTCCTCGTTTTATCCCTAAATCATAGACAGCTTGGATTGTCTCTGTGGGGTGTATGTATTGTCCTCATGTTTGACCTGGCGGCAGCAGCGAGGTCCGAGAGCCTCTCCTGGAACCGGGCGTGGGGACAGGGCTCACCGAGAGCCACTGGTGAAGGTGGGCAGCGCCCCTGGAGCGCGGCAGGGGCGGGGCGAACCCGGGCGGCACAGGGCGGGTGTCGGCTCCTGGCGGGGGTAGGGGAGGGCTTCCCAGTTGTGCTCTCGGAGATGGCCACTGCAGCTGGAAACGCGCCGGGAGCGCAGCCAGGGTGGGGTAAACCTGGGCTGCACAGGTCGAGATTCCGCTCGCTGTGGGTGGGGGGTCGGTCCCTGTTGTGCTCCCGGGGGTCGCCAATATTGCTGGGAACCCGCCGGGAGCCCGGCAGGGCCGGGGCGAAACCTGGCAGCGCGGGTCGGGGTGGGGTTCCGTTCGCAGTGGGGGTCGGCTCCTGGCGGGGGTGGGGGAGGGCTTTCCAGATGTGCTGTTGGGGGTCGCCATTGCGGCTGGGAATGCCCATTTCGTGAACTCCTGGATCCCCAAGGATCGGCATCCATTGGCCACAGCGGAAGGGTGCGGAACACAGGTAAGGGAACGGGGACTGCCTGGAGCAGGGAACCATGTATTCCGCCCTGTGTTGGCACAGTCTCAGAGCTCCCCAACCTGGCGGTCGCAGAAAGGCCTCGTCTTTGGGGTCAAGGCCTTTACCGCTCCACCCCTCTGCTGAAAAACCTCAGAGTCTGGGCGGTTTTCCCAAGCAGCCTAGGGTCCGCTGGAAGTCCAAGAGACAGTAACCCTGAATTCTGGCCGGCTGGCCCAGCCCTGCTTCTGGCACTTTGTAGGCCAGCGGGCCCTGGAGCACCTGCTAGGATGGGAAAGGGAAGGGTACGCGAATTGCACCCTGGTGGCCGCCGAGGCAGCAAAGAAGGGGGGAGGGCACCTTACTGCCCTTTAATGGCAGACAGAATCTGTGGCTGTCCTGCTGCGTGGGCCTTTTCATGGGGACCTTGTGCAATAAAAGTTTACCGGTGACCTTAGGGAACTTCCCAGTGTGCTTCTGACAGATGAGGGATGCTGTGGAGTTGGCGGGGCCTCTCAGGACTCCGCTGGGTTTGGCGCAATGGAAGAGGGCCTCATCTCTAGGGAAGGCAGGAACCTCAGGCCTCCTCTCCGTTTCGGACTCCGACCACAGGGTCCCTGCAGAGTTGGGACAGGAGAGTCAGGAATAGTCTTGTCTGAGGAAAGGAACTCCGCTTACCTCTCGAGGTGCTCAGGGGGTCTCAAGCCCCTTGTTGAGCTGTGTGTGGAACCTGCGGGTGTTTCCAGAAATGCACGACGGTGACAGTGCCCCTTCGTGTTGTGCCTTCACCCACTGGGTTGCCTTCGAAGAGGTGTCCGGGCCTCGGGTTCTTTTCAAGAGCTGACAGGGAAATCGGGGTCTTTCGGCATGTGGGACCACCCACGGGGCTAGTCTCAAATTTCCTAGTGAGGCCGGCTTCATCCTGAGGTGTGCTGGGAAGGCTGGGGACCCTTCCAGACAACGCAGGGGGATCGACTTTCCTGTCGCCATCAGGTGGGGAGAAGGGGCTCAGATGAAGTGGGGACGGAACCCTCGGTGTTACCCTCGAGGGAAACTGGCGTGTGGGGGACTTTTGGGGGTTGCATGAAAGGAGTCAGGTACCGTTTCGCACTTCAGGACAGAACCTGGGACTTCCCTTGAGACGCCGTAGCGGGCAAGGGCCTCATCTTGCGAAGACGTTGCGACCATGTGGATTTTCTTGAGTTGCGGCGGGATTCTAGAGTTACGACGGGGATTTCAGGCTTCCTCTTGTGTTGGCCCCGGGAAGCCTAATCTTCCATTCGAGTTGCGAGGGAAAGCTGAGGGTTGCACTCGAGTCACTGCAGGGCCAAAGAGACCTCATCTAGGCCTGTGTCCGGGACTTAACGTTCCTCTCAAGGGAAGACAGGGATCTCAGGGTGGCGTTCCAGACTCCCCCGGGGAGTCAGGCCTCGCCTCGAGGGCAAGCCAAGGATGCCGCTCTCCTCTCAAGTCGCGACGCAGATCTCTTGGAGCCCACTGAGTGGCCTCAAGGGAGTCAGGCCTTCTCTTCAGTTTGGAGAGAGGACTCGGGATTGCGCTCTGGGTCAGGCAGGAAAAGAAGGCCCTCACCTCGCGAGGATGGGGGCTTCTCAGGGGTTTCCTCGAGCTGCGGCGCCCGTGGGGGTTTTCTCACGAGGCAAGACGAGGATCTCAGGGAGCCTCTCCTGCGGTGCCAGGGAAGTCAGGTCTCTGTGCGCATGGCGAGGGGGAGCGCGTCATGGCTCTCCAGTCATGGGAGAGGACTAGGGCCTCCAGACGCGTTGAAGAAGGACACGCGAGGTCTTTCTGGGGTTGCGGCGGGAAAGCCTCGTTTCCCTCGACTTCTGCAGGGGACCTGAGGGAACTTCCCATGGTGCCTCTGATAGGTGAGGGATGCTATGGAGTTGGCGGGGCCTCTTGGGACACCGCTGGGCTTGGCGCAATGGAAGAGGGCCTCATCTCGAGGGGAGACAGGAAACTTAGGCTTCCTCTCCTTTTCGGACTCCAACCACAGGGTCCCTGCAGAGTTGGGACAGGAGAGTCAGGCCTCGTCTTGTCTGAGGAAGGGAACTCCACTTGCCTCTCGAATTGCTCAGGGTGTTTCACGCACCTCGTTGAGCTGTGTGTGGAAACCGCGGGTTTTTCCGGACGAGGCACGGGGGTGTCAGTGCCCCTTCGAATGGTAACTTCATCCACAGGGTTGCCTTCGAAGAGGTGTCCGGGCATCAGGTTCTTATCCAGAGCGGACTGGGAAATCGGGGTCGTTCAGCATGTGGCACAACCCACGGGGCTCGTCTCGAATTTCCTCAGGAGGCCGGACTCATCCTGAGGTGTGCCGGGAAAGCCGGGAACCCCTTCCAGAATACGCAGGGGAATCGACTCTCCTGTCGTGATGAGGAGGGGAGAAGGGGCTCAGATGAAGGGGTGCCAGGACCCTCGGTGTTCCCCTCGAGGGAACCCGGCGTGTCTGGGAAATTTTGGAGGTCGCATGAAGGGTGTCAGGTACCGTTTCGCAATTCAGGACGGAACGTGAGACTTCCCTTGAGACGCCGTAGCGGGCAAGGGCCCCATCTTGTGAAGACGTTGGGACCACGTGGTTTTTCTCGAGTTGCGGCGGGATTCTCGAGTTACGACGGGGATTTCAGGCTTCCTCTTGGGTTGGCCCTGGGAAGCCCCATCTTCCATTCGAGTTGCGAGGGAAAGCTGGGGGTTGCGCTCGAGTCACTGCAGGGCCCAAGAGACCTCATCTAGGCGTGTGTCCAGGACCTAGTAGTACTCTCAAGGGAAGACAGGGATCCCGGGGATGCACTCCAGAGTCCCCCGAGGAGTCAGGCCTCGCCTCGAGGGGAAGCAAAGGACTCCGCTCTTCTCTTGAGCCAGGACGCGGATCTCTTGGAGCCCTCTGAGTGGCCTCTAGGGAGTCAAGCCTAATCTTCAGTTTGGAGAGAGGACTCGGGATTGCTCTCCAGGAAAGGCAGGAAAAGAAGGCCCTCACCTCGCGAGGACGGGGGCTTCTCAGGGGTTTCCTCGAGCTGCGGCGTCCGTGGGGCTTTTCTCACGAGGCACGACGAGGTTCTCAGGGAGCCTCTCGTGCGGCGCCAGGGAAGTCAGGTCTCCATGAGCGTGGCGAGGGGGAGCGCGTCATTGTTCTCGAGTCCTGGGAGGGGACTAGGGCATCAAGGCGTGTAGAAGAAGGACTCTTGAGGTCTTTCTCGGCTTGCGGCGGGAAACCCTCGTTTCCCTCGACTTCTTCCGGTGACCTGAGGGAACTTCCCAGGGTTCCTCTTAGAGGTGAGGGATGCTGTGGAGTTGGTGGGCCATCTCGGGACTCCTCTGGGTTTGGCGCAATCGAAGAGGGCCTCATCTCGAGGGGAGACAGGACCTCAGGCTTCCTCTCCGTTTCGTACTCCGACAGCAGTGTCCCTGCAGCGTTGGGGCAGGAGAGTCAGGCCTCGTCTTGTCTGAGGAAGGGAATTCCGCTTGCCTCTCGAGTTGCTCAGGGAGTCTCAGTCCCCTCGTGGAGCTGTGTGTGGAAACCGCGGGTGTTTCCAGACGATGCACGGGAGTGTCAGTGCCCCTTCGTGTTGTTCCTTCACTCACAGGGTGGCCTTCGAAGAGGTGTCCGGGCATCGGGTTCTCCTCAACTGCGGACCGGGAAATCAGGGTCGTTCAACATGGGGCACCAGCCACGGGGCTTGTCTCGAATTTCCTCGCGAGGCCGGCCTCATCCTGAGGGGCGCCGTGCAGGCCGGGAACCCCTTCCAGACCACGCAGGGGAATCAACTCTCCTGTCGCGAACAGGAGAGGAGTAGGAGCTCAGAGGAAGTGGTGCCGGGACTCTCGGTGTTCCCCTCAAGGGAACCCGGCATGTCGGGGAACTTTTGGATGTCGCATGAAGGGTGTCAGGTACCGTGTCTCACTTCACGACGGAACATGGGACTTCCCTTGAGACGCCGTACCGGGCAAGGGCCTCATCTTGCGAAGACTTTGAAACCACGTGGTTTTTCTCGAGTTGCGACAGGATTCTCGAGTTTCGACGAGGATTTCAGGCTTCCTATTGGGTTGGCCTTGGGAAGCCCCATCTCCCATTCAAGTAGCGAGGGAAATCTGGGGGTAGCGCTCGAGTCACTGCAGGGCCAAAGAGACCTCATCAAGGCGTGTGTCCGGGAACTAATATTCCTCTCCAGGGAAGTCAGGGATCTCGGGGTTGCATTTCAGGCTCCCTCGGGGAGTCAGGCCTCGTCTCGAGGGGAAGCCAAGGACTCCGCTCTCCTCTCGAGTGGCGACGCGGATCTCTTGGAGCCCACTGAGTGGCCTCAAGGGAGTCCAGCCTCCTCTTCAGTTTGGAGAGAGGACCCGGGATTGCTCTCCAGGCCATGCAGGAATAGAAGGCCCTCAGCTCGCGAGGACGGGGGCGTCTCAGGGGTTTCCTCGAGCTGCGGCGCCCGTGGGGGTTTTCTCCCGAGGCACGACGAGGATCTCAGGGAGCCTCTCGTGCGGCGCCAGGGAAGTCAGGTCACCATGCGCGTGGCGAGGGGGAGCGCGTCCTGGCTCTCGAGTCACGGGAGGGGACTAGGGCCTCGAGACGCGTTGAAGAAGGACTCTCGAGGTCTTTGTTGGGGGGCGGCGGGAAACCCTCGTTTCCTTCGCCTTCTGCGGGGTACCTTAGGGAACTTCCCAGGGTGCCTGTGAGAGGCGAGGGATCCTGTGGAGGTGGCGGGGCCCCTCGGGACTCGGCTGGGTCTGGCGCAACGGAAGAGGGCCTCACCTCGAGGGGAGGCAGGAACCTCAGGCTTCCTCTCCGTTTCGGACTCCGACCGCAGGGTCCCTGCAGAGTTGGGACAGGAGAGTCAGGCCTTGTCTTGTCTGAGGAAGGGAACCCCGCTGGCCTCTCGAGTTGCTCAGGGGGTCTCAGGCCCCTCGTCGAGCTGTGTGTGGAAACCGCGGGTCTTTGCGGACGATGCACGGGGGTGGCAGCGCCACTTCGTGTTGTGCCTTCACCCACAGGGTTGCCTTCGAAGAGGGGTCCGGGCCTCGGGTCCTTCTCAAGGGCGGACCGGGGAATCGGGGGCGTTCGGCATGTGGCACAACCCACGTGGCTCGTCTCGAATTTCCTCGTGAGACCGGCCTCATCCTGAGGTGCGCCGGGAAGGCAGGGAACCCCTTCCAGACCACGCAGGGGAATCGCCTATCCTGTCGCGATCAGGAGGGGAGAAGTGGCTCAGAGGAAGCGGTGCCAGGACCCTTGGTGTTCCCCTCGAGGGAACCCGGCGTGTCGGGGGACTTTTGGGGGTCGCAGGAAGGCTGTCAGGGACCGTTTCGCCCTTCAGGGCGGAACAGGGGACTTCCCTTGAGACGCCGTCGCGGGCAAGGGCCTCATCTTGCCAAGAGGTGGGAACCACGTGGGTTTTCTCGAGTTGAGGCGGGATTCTCGAGTTACGACGGAGATCTCAGCCTTCCCCTTGGGTTGGCCCTGGGAAGCCCAATCTTCCCCTCGGGTTGCGAGGGAAAGCTGGGGGTTGCGCTCGAGTCATTGCAGGGCTGAAGAGACCTCACCTAGGCGTGTGTCCGGGACCTAATATTCCTCTCCAGGGAAGGCAGGGATCTCGGGGTTGCATTCCAGGCTCCCCCGGGGAGTCAGGCCTCGTCTCGAGGGCAAGCCAAGGACTCCGCTCTCCTCTCGAGTCGCGACGCGGGTCTCTTGGAGCCCCCTGAGCGGCCTCAAGGGAGTCCAGCCTCCTCTTCCGTTTGGAGAGAGGACCCGGGATTGCTCTCCAGGCCATGCAGGAAAAGAAGGCCCTCAGCTCGCGAGGACGGGGGCGTCTCAGGGGTTTCCTCGAGCTGCGGCGCCCGTGGGGGTTTTCTCCCGAGGCACGACGAGGATCTCAGGGAGCCTCTCGTGCGGCGCCAGGGAAGTCAGGTCTCCATGCGCGTGGCAAGGCGGAGCGCGTCCTGGCTCTCGAGTCACGGGAGGGGACTAGGGCCTCGAGACGCGTTGAAGAAGGACTCTCGAGGTCTTTCTCGGGGGGCGGCGGGAAACCCTCGTTTCCCTCGCCTTCTGCCGGGGACCTTAGGGAACTTGCCAGGGTGCCTCTGAGAGGCGAGGGATCCTGTGGAGGTGGCGGGGCCCCTCGGGACTCGGCTGGGTCTGGCGCAACGGAAGAGGGCCTCACCTCGAGGGGAGGCAGGAACCTCAGGCTTCCTCTCCGTTTCGGACTCCGACCGCAGGGTCCCTGCAGAGTTGGGACAGGAGAGTCAGGCCTCGTCTTGTCTGAGGAAGGGAACCCCGCTGGCCTCTCGAGTTGCTCAGGGGGTCTCAGGCCCCTCGTCGAGCTGTGTGTGGAACCCGCGGGTCTTTGCGGAAGATGCACGGGGGTGGCAGCGCCCCTTCGTGTTGTGCCTTCACCCACAGGGTTGCCTTCGAAGAGGGGTCCGGGCCTCGGGTCCTTCTCAAGGGCGGACCGGGGAATCGGGGGCGTTCGGCATGTGGCACAACCCACGTGGCTCGTTTCGAATTTCCTCGTGAGACCGGCCTCATCCTGAGGTGCGCCGGGAAGGCCGGGAACCCCTTCCAGACCACGCAGGGGAATCGCCTCTCCTGTCGCGATCAGGAGGGGAGAAGGGGCTCAGAGGAAGCGGTGCCGGGACCCTCGGTGTTCTCCTCGAGGGAACCCGGCGTGTCGGGGGACTTTTGGGGGTCGCAGGAAGGCTGTCAGGGACCGTTTCGCCCTTCAGTGCGGAACAGGGGACTTCCCTTGAGACGCCGTCGCGGGCAAGGGCCTCATCTTGCCAAGAGGTGGGAACCACGTGGTTTTTCTCGAGTTGCGGCGGGATTCTCGAGTTACGACGGGGATCTCAGCCTTCCCCTTGGGTTGGCCCTGGGAAGCCCAATCTTCCCCTCGGGTTGCGAGGGAAAGCTGGGGGTTGCGCTCGAGTCACTGCAGGGCCGAAGAGACCTCACCTAGGCGTGTGTCCGGGACCTAATATTCCTCTCCAGGGAAGGCAGGGATCTCGGGGTTGCATTCCAGGCTCCCCCGGGGAGTCAGGCCTCGTCTCGAGCGCAAGCCAAGGACTCCGCTCTCCTCTCGAGTCGCGACGCGGGTCTCTTGGAGCCCCCTGAGCGGCCTCAAGGGAGTTCAGCCTCCTCTTCCGTTTGGAGAGAGGACCCGGGATTGCTCTCCAGGCCATGCAGGAAAAGAAGGCCCTCAGCTCGCGAGGACGGGGGCGTCTCAGGGGTTTTCTCGAGCTGCGGCGCCCGTGGGGGTTTTCTCCCGAGGCACGACGAGGATCTCAGGGAGCCTCTCGTGCGGCGCCAGGGAAGTCAGGTCTCCATGCGCGTGGCGAGGGGGAGCGCGTCCTGGCTCTCGAGTCACGGGAGGGGACTAGGGCCTCGAGATGCGTTGAAGAAGGACTCTCGAGGTCTTTCTCGGGGGGCGGCGGGAAACCCTCGTTTCCCTCGCCTTCTGCCGGGGACCTTAGGGAACTTGCCAGGGTGCCTCTGAGAGGCGAGGGATCCTGTGGAGGTGGCGGGGCCCCTCGGGACTCCGCTGGGTCTGGCGCAACGGAAGAGGGCCTCACCTCGAGGGGAGGCAGGAACCTCAGGCTTCCTCTCCGTTTCGGACTCCGACCGCAGGGTCCCTGCAGAGTTGGGACAGGAGAGTCAGGCCTCGTCTTGTCTGAGGAAGGGAACCCCGCTGGCCTCTCGAGTTGCTCAGGGGGTCTCAGGCCCCTCGTCGAGCTGTGTGTGGAACCCGCGGGTCTTTGCGGACGATGCACGGGGGTGTCAGTGCCCCTTCGTCTTGTGCCTTCACCCACAGGGTTGCCTTCGAAGAGGGGTCCGGGCCTCGGGTCCTTCTCAAGGGCGGACCGGGGAATCGGGGGCGTTCGGCATGTGGCACCACCCACGTGGCTCGTCTCGAATTTCCTCGTGAGACCAGCCTCATCCTGAGGTGCGCCGGGAAGGCCGGGAACCCCTTCCAGACCACGCAGGGGCATCGCCTCTCCTGTCGCGATCAGGAGGGGAGAAGGGGCTCAGAGGAAGAGGTGCCGGGACCCTCAGTGTTCCCCTCGAGGGAACCCGGCGTGTTGGGGTACTTTTGGGGGTCGCAGGAAGGCTGTCAGGGACCGTTTCGCCCTTCAGTGCGGAAAAGGGCACTTCCCTTGAGAAGCCGTCGCGGGCAAGGGCCTCATCTTGCCAAGAGGTGGGAACCACGTGGTTTTACTCGAGTTGCGGCGGGATTCTCGAGTTACGACGGGGATCTCAGGCTTCCCCTTGGGTTGGCCCTGGGAAGCCCAAACTTCCCCTCGGGTTGCGAGGGAAAGCTGGGGGTTGCGCTCGGGTCACTTTAGGGCCGAAGAGACCTCACCTAGGCGTGTGTCCGGGACCTAATATTCCTCTCCAGGGAAGGCAGGGATCTCAGGGTTGCATTCCAGGCTCCCCCGGGGAGTCAAGCCTCGTCTCGAGGGGACGCCAAGGACTCCGCTCTCCTCTCGAGTCGGGACGCGGGCCTCTTGGAGCCCCCTGAGCGGCCTCAAGGGAGTCCAGCCTCCTCTTCCGTTTGGAGAGAGGACTCGTGATTGGTCTCCAGGCCATGCAGGAAAATAAGGCCCTCATCTCGCTATGACCGGGGTGTCTCATGTGTTTCCTCGGGCTGCCGCTCCAGTGTGCGTTTCCTCACGAGGTACAATGAGGAACTCATGGAGCCTCTCGTGCAGTGCCAGGTTTGTCAGGTCTCCATGCGCTTGACGAGGGGGAGCGTGTCATGGCTCTCGAGTCATGGTAGGGGAATCGCGACTCAACACATTTTCATGCACTCTCGAGGTCTTTCTCGAGTCACGGCAGAAAACCCAGGGTTCCCTCGACTTGTGCCTGTGACCTCAGGGAGCTTCTCATTGTGCCTCTGAGAACTCAGGGATACTGTGTAGTTGGTAGGGGCCTCTCGGGACTCAACTGGTTGTGGTGCAATGGAAGAGGGCTTCATCTCGAGTGGACGCAGGAACCTCAGGCTTCCTCTCCGTTTCTGACTCGGATCCCATGGTCCCTGCAGAATAGGGACAAGAGAGTCACACCTAGTCTTCTGTTGAGGAATGGGCCTTCGTTTGCCTTTCGAGTTGTTTACAGGGTGACAGGCCACTTGTCGAAATGTCTGTGGGACCTGCGGGTTTTTCTGGACGATGCACGCGGGTGTCAGTGCCCCTTCGTGTTGTGCCTTCATCCACAGGTTTTCCTTCAAAGAGGTGTGCTGGCATCGGGTTCTTTTCAAGAGTGGACCGTGAAATTGGGGTCTTTCGACATGTGGCACCACCCACGAGGCTATGTCTCGAACTTCCTCATGAGACCGGCCTCATCCTGAGGTGTGCCCGGAAGGTCGGGAACCCCTTGCAGACAGAGAAGGGGAGTCGACCCTCCTGTCGCAATCAGGAGAGGAGAAGGGGCTCAGATGAAGTGGTGCCGGGAACCTCGGTGTTCCCCTTGAGTGAGTCTGGTATGTCGCGGAACTTTTGGGGTCGCATCAAGGGTGCCAAGTACCGTTTCGCACTTCAGGATGGAACGTGGGACTTCTCTTGAGATGCTGTAGCGGACAAAGGGCCTCATCTTGCGATGACGAGGGAAGCACGTGGTTTTTCTCGAGTTGCGGTGGGATTCTCGAGTTACGACGGGGAATTCAGGCTTCCTCTTGTGTTGGCCCAGGAAGTCTAATCTTCCATTCGAGTTGCCAGGGAGAGCTGGGGATTGGGCTCCATTCACTGAAGGGCAAACTAGACCTCATCTAGGCTTGTATCCAGGACTTAATGTTCCTCTCCATAGGCGACAGGGATTTGGGGTTGCATTCCATACTCACCCGGGGAGTCAGGCCTCATCTCGAGGGGAAGCAAAGGACTCCACTCTCTTCTCGAGTCGCGACAGGTATCTCTTGGAGCCCACTGAGTGGTCTTCGCTCTGTAGGAGAGCTCTAGTGTACATAAGCCTGTACATAAGTGAACACAGACATTCTGTGTGCATGTTGCTGCATACCCAAAATAGGGCCACAAGGAGCCTCATGCTCTCCATGCGGCGCGGAAGCTGTGCAGCCACGCAGCAGCTGAAGAATCCAACCAATTGCTCTTTTCTTACCTCTGACAGAGCTCGCATTGCCGTAGCCCTTGGCAGTTTGAAAACACTGGACCCTAACCCCTCTCAAAGTAGGCCTGGGTTCTAGTTCGAATAGAAAGTCAATAGCGGAGCTGAGGACAGGAACGCGGCAGTCATTTATCACACGCTCCTGCAGCCTGCTACTACAGGGACACTAACGCTAGAAGCTAGGAATGTCTTTGCAAGGTGCGCAAAGGACAAGGGAGAACCTCGACCCTGACTCTAGTATTTCAGTCCCCTGAGCAGATCTGAGGTTCTCCCGCTGTAGAAGCTAACCCATTCCTTTCAAATACAGGCTTCCTAACACAGGGCCAGTTGGCTGCTTGCTCTTCCACGAAGCAGGCTTCCTTAACTTGCAAACTGCGAATTCCGCTTAACAGCCTGGAGGAAAATCGCTTCTTGGAAGATTGTTTTCAGAGGCTGTATCCCCGGAGCTGGGGCCAAGCTAGGGGACCCATACTGACAAGGGAAGGCAAAACCACATCCAATGTCTTTGCTCTGGAGGACAGCTTTGGTGAGCCTAAGTCTTTCAGGAATATTTCTGGCTCCAACAGAGTCAAATTCTGTGTGTGAAGCTGCACAGCCAAAATAGGGGAACAGAGAGCCTGATTCTCTCTGTGTAGCTTTGAAGCTGTCATTCAAACAACAGCTTGAGAATCCATACAATGCTCTCCCTTACTGCTAAGAGAATTCTCATTGCTGTCGTCCTTGACAGTTTGTAGAAATCCGCACCCTAACCCTTCTCCAAGTAGGCCTGGGTCCTAGCTCGGAATAACAGGCAACGGCGGAGCTGAGGCCAGTAAGGCACAAGTGAGGTCTCACACAATCTTGCAGCCTGATCGTCCAGGAGCAGTAAGGCCTCTTTTTCCCTGTAGGAGGCTCGCTTGCCTTGCCTCCTGTGAACTGCATTTCCCAGCCTGGGCGCAAAGCTGTTCCTGGAGATTTTTCCTCAGGGGCTGTTTCCCTGGAGCTGGGTCGGACCTCGGGGGCCCAACTCACAGGGGAAGACAAAACCACATGGACAGGTCTATGCTCTGTAGGAGAGCTCTAGTGAACCTCATCTCTCAGGAACATTCTTGGCTTCTACAGAGACACCTCTGTGCATGAAGCTACACACCCAACATAGTGGCAAAGGGAGTCTGATTCTCTCCGTGGGTGCTGATGCTTTGTGGCAAAGCACCTGCTAAGAATCCATCCGCATAGGCTTCCCTCACCTTGACAGAGGTCTCATTGCTGTAGTCCTTGGCAGTTTGGAAAGAAGCAGACCCTTACCCTTCACCAAGTAGGCCCTTGTCCTTGTTTGAATGGAAAGGCAGTAGCTGAGCTGAGGCCAGTAAGGCGCCAGTCAAGTCTGACATATTCCCGATGCCTGCTCCTTCATGGAAAATAACGTTAGAATCTGGGAATGTCTTTGCAAGGCTGGCAAAGGGCAGTCAGGAACCTCGACCCTGCCTCTGGAATTTCTATCTTCTCAGCACATCTGGCGGTCTCGGTCAGGAGAAACTAACCCATTCCTTGCAAATATAGGCTTCCAAACACAGGCCGGTTGGCTGTCTCTTCTTGCCGAAGGAAGCTTGCTTATCCCACCTCCTGTGAACTCCACTTCCCAGCCTGGGTGATAAGAGGTTCTTGGAGATCTTTTCTCAGAGGCTGTTTCCAAGGAGCAGGGGCTGATCCCAGAGACCACATGCACAGGGGAAGGGAAAACCGCATGGATAAGTCTTTGCTCTCTAGGAGTGCTCTAGTGAACCTCAGTCTATGGGGAATGTTCTTGGCTCCAACGGGGACATCGCTGTGTGGGAAGCTGCATTGCCAACATAGAGACACAGAGACCTGATTTTATCTGTGCAGCTTTGACGCTGTCGTTCAAACAACGAATTGAGAATCCACACAATGCTCTCCCTTACCACTGAGAGAGTTATCATTGCTGTAGCCCTTCGCAGTTTCTGGAAATCGGCACACAAACACTTCTCCAAGTAGGCCTGGGTTCAAGTTCAGATGAACATGCAATAGCGGGGCTGAGGCCAGTAAGGCACCAGTCAGGTGTCACACACTCTGGCAGCCTGCTCCTCCAGGGACAGTAAGGCCTCTATTTCCCTTCAGGAGGCTCGCTTGCCTTACTTCCTGTGAACAGCGTTTCCCAGCCTGGGCGGAAAGCAGTTCCTGGAGATCTTTTCTCAGGGGCTGTTTCCCCGGAGTTGGGGCGGACCTCGGGGACCCAACTCACAGGGGAAGGCAAAACCAAATGGACAGGTCTATGCTCTGTAGGAGATCTCTAGTGAACTGCCGGGGTCCAGCCCCAGCTGATCCAGGGTATTCGAAGCAGAGACGGCGTAGGCGAGGGTCAGGGAACAACTGCTTAATTAAACGTTAATTAAGGATATAAAGAGTAATAAAATGAGGATAGCTCAGTAGGAAAATTCAGTGGAGAAAAGAGGCTGAGTAGCTTGGTTTACGCGGGGGACCAATAAAACTTCAAGACAAGAAGCTTGCACCACTTACGTAGGCCGCAGGCGTCCTTCCGTTCTCCCGAAGGAGAGGAGACACTGAGGCCTCCCCGGTCGGATCTTAGAAGCCCAGGCAAAATTAGTAAGCTTTGTGGGTTCCGTGCTCCATATGGAGACTCAACCAGAGTGAGAGAGAGAGAGAGACATGGGGATACCAGTATTTCGAGAAACTGATCCCAATTCTTTATTTTCCATGGTCTACTTTTATACACTGAGATGTTATGCAAAAGTCACGTGGGGTCGGCAGTCCTGACTTTTATCAAAGTCAGGTGCTTCATACAAAAGTATACAGAGGTCTTAGGGGTGTTACATCATCTTCTGGCCGGGGGGCCTGCTGACAATTTATGACCCTCTCCTTGTGACAGCGGTCAGTCAACCAGGACACTTATTTCTCCAGGGGTGATTATTCTTAAAACAGACGCCACCCAAATAAAGTTACATTCCTATAGGGTGAGGGTGTAGTGGGTTTTAGTTAAGGCAAGAATTTACTTAGCCTAAGGTCTAACGTGATTTATATCAAAGGTTAATACTTATTTTTTCTATATATTCATTAATGTGTATAAGGGCAGGGGATGTGGAGACTTAGCAGTAAACATCAGCTCAACAAATGAAAAACCCTTCACCAATATGATTTCTAATCAGCCCATTATACTTATACTAATAATTTTCTAACTTTTCTAAGGAACCTGTTTTTAGAAGGTTTAAAGCATCTCGTGCCTCTCATGGTTGGGAGGCTGTGAGCAATCACATGTGGCCGGACAAGCCTGTCAGGCAGGCTAGAGAACCTTCAGAGGAGTTTGTAGGTTAAAACACTCTTGTCACACCCAGGGGTTTTTATCAACTGGAGCTCTAGGTTAACTCCTTCTCCGAAAGAGGTGGTGGGGGACAGCCCCCCGTAAAGTCAGAGGTGTAGGTGAGAGCACAAAGTAGTAAGGTAGGCAGGCTCTGGTTATGGGGGTAGATGCTCGAGGATTTCCAGGGGGACTCCTGAGGCTCGATCCCGCCTTTGCGTATGTCGAGCCTCCTTCCTCATGACCTTTGCCATGGGCGGAGTGCCTCACTCTGGCCCCCAACAGTGAACCTCCTCTCTCAGGAACATTCTTGGCTCCTATCGAGACACCTCTGTGCGTGTAGCTACACACGCAACGTAGGGGCAAAGGGAGCCAGATTCTTTCCGTGGGGTGCTGATGCTTTGTGGCAAAGCACCTGCTTGAGAATCCATCAGCTTACGCTTCCCTCGCCTTGACAGAGGTCTCATTGCTGTAGCCCTTGGCAGTTTGGAAAGAAGAGGACCCTTACCTTTCATAAAGTGGGCCCTTGTCCTAGTTTGAAAGGAAAGGCAAGAGCTGAGCTGAGGCCAATAAGGCGCCAGTCAAGTCTGACATATTCCCGAAGCCTGCTCCTTCATGGAAAATAACGCTGGAATCTAGGAATGTCTCTGCAAGGCTGGCAAAGGGCAGTCAGGAGCCTGCACCCTGCCTCTGGAATTACCGACTTCTGAACAGATCTGGAGGTCTCCCTTAGGGGAAGCTAACCCATTCTTCCAAATAGAGGCTTCCAAACGCAGGCCGCTTGGCTGCCTCTTGCTCTCTGAAGGAGGCCTGCTTTTCCCGCCTCCTATGAACCCCACATCCCAGCCTCTGGGAAAAGCGGATCTTGAAGATCTTTTCTCAGGGGTTGTTTCCACGGAGCTGGGGCCGAGCCTGGAGCCCCAAACGCACAGGGGAAGAAAAACCACATGGACAAGTCTTTGCTCTCTAGGAGAGCTCTAGTGAACCTCACTCTGTCAGGAACGTTCTTCTTTCCTATGGAGACACCCCTGTCTGTGAAGCTGTGTACCGAACATGGAGACACAGAGTCTGATTCTCTCTGTGCCGCTTTGAAGCTGTCGTTCAAACAACAGCTTGAAAATCCATACAATGCATTTCCTTACCCGTGACACAGTTCTCATTGCTATACCCCTTGGCAGTATTTAGAAATCCATACCCAAACCCTTCTCCTAGTAGGCCTGGGTCCTAGTTCGGAGGAACACGCAATGGCGGAGCTGAGGCCAGTAAGGCACCAGTCAGGTCTCACACACTCTGGCAGCCTGATCGTCCAGGGAGACTAAGGCCTGTTGTGCCTTGCAGGCGGCTCGCTTGTGTTACCTCCTGTGAACTGCATTTGCCAGCCTGGGGGAATAGCGGTCCCTGGAGATCTTTTCTCAGGGGCTCCTTCCCCTGAGCTGGGGCGGACCTCAGGGACCCAACTCACAGGGCAAGGCAAAACCATATGGACAGGTCTATGCTCTGTAGCAGACTTCTAGTGAACCTCATCTCTCAGGAACATTCTTGGCTCCTATAGAGACACTTCTGTGTGTGAAGCTGCGTACCTAACATAGGGGCACAGAGAGCCTGATTCTCTCAGTTCATTTTGACCCTGTCGTTCAGAAAACAGCTTGAGAATCCATAAAATGCTCTCCCTTACCGCTGAGAGAATTCTCACTGCTGTAGCCCTTGGCACTTTGTAGAAATCCGCAGCCAAACGCTTCTCCAAATAGGCCTCGGTCCTAGTTCGGAGGAACAGGCAATGGTGGAACTGAGGCCAGTAAGGCAACAGTCAGGTTTCACACACTCTGGCAGCCTGCTCCTCCAGGGACAGTAAGGCCTCTTTTTCTCTGCAGGAGATTCGCTTGCCTTACTTCCTGTGAACAGCGTTTCCCAGCCTCAGCGAAGCGGTTCCTGGAGATCTTTTCTCAGGGACAGTTTCCCCGGAGGTGTGGCGGACCTCGGGGACCCAACTCACAGGGGAAGGAAAAACCACATGGACAGGTCTATGCTCTGTAGGAGAGGTTTAGTGAACCTAATCTCTCAGGAACATTCTTGGCTCATATAGAGACAACTCTGTGTGTGAAGCTACACTCCCAACATTGGGGAACAGGGATCTTGGTTCTCTCCGTGGGGTGCTGATGCTTTGTAGTAAAGCACCTGCTTGAGAATCCATCCTCTTAGGCTTCCCTCGCCTTGACAGAGGTCTCATTGCTGTAGCCCTTGGCAGTTTCAAAGAAGAAGACCCTTACCCTTCATAAAGTAGGCCCTTGTCCTAGTTTGAATGGAAAGGCAATAGCTGAGCTGAGGTCAATAAGGAGCCAGTCCCCTCTGACACATTCCCGAAGCCTGCTCCTTCATGGAATATAACTCTAGAATGTTGGAATGTCTTTGCAAGGCTGGCAAAGGGCAGTCAGGAACCAGCACCCTGCCTCTGGAATTACCGACTTCTGAGCAGATCTGGAGGTCTCCTTTAGGAGAAGCTAACCCATTCCTTCCAAATAGAGGCTTCAAAACACAGGCAGGTTGGCTGCCTTTCGTGCCCGAAGGAGGCTTGCTTTTCTCTCCTCCTATGAACCCCAGTCCCAGCCCCTGGGAAAAGCGTATCTTGAAGATATTTTCTCAGGGGTTGTTTCCACGGAGCTGGGGCCGAGCCCGGGGCCCAAAGGCACAGGGGAAGGCAAGACCACATGGACAGGTCTATGCTCTGTAGCAGACCTCTAGTGAACCTCATCTCTCAGGAGCATTCTTGGCTCCTACAGAGACACCTCTGTGTGTGAAGCTGCATACCTAACATAGGGGCAGAGAGAGCCTGATTCTCTCTGTTCATTTTGATGCTGTCATTCAGAAAACAGCTTGAGAATCCATAAAATGCTCTCCCTTACCACCGAGAGAATTCTCACTGCTGTAGCCCTTGGCACTTTGTAGAAATCTGCACCCAAACGCTTTTCCAAGTAGGCCTGGGTGCTAGCTCGGATGAACAGGCAATGGTGGAACTGAGGCCAGTAAGGCAACAGTCAGGTTTCACACATTCTGGCAGCCTGCTCCTCCAGGGACTGTAAGGCCTCTTTTACTTTGCAGGAGATTCGCTTGCCTTACTTCATGTGAACAGCATTTCCCAGCCTCGGCGAAGCGGTTCCTGGAGATCTTTTCTCAGGGACAGTTTCCCCGGAGGTGTGGCGGACCTCGGGGACCCAACTCACAGGGGAAGGCAAAACCACATGGACAGGTCTATGCTCTGTAGGAGAGGTTTAGTGAACCTAATCTCTCAGGAACATTCTTGGCTCCTATAGAGACAACTCTGTGTGTGAAGCCACACTCCCAACATTGGTGCACAGGGAGCTGGATTCTCTCCGTGGGGTGCTGATGCTTTGTGGCAAAGCACCTGCTTGAGAATCCATCCTCTTAGGCTTCCCTCGCCTTGACAGAGGTCTCATTGCTGTAGCCCTTGGCAGTTTGCAAAGAAGAAGACCCTTACCCTTCATAAAGTAGGGCCTTGTCCTAGTTTGAATGGAAAGGCAATAGCTGAGCTGAGGTCAATAAGGAGCCAGTCCTGTCTGACACATTCCCGAAGCCTGCTCCTTCATGGAAAATAACTCTAGAATCTAGGAATATCTTTGCAAGGCTGCAAAGGGCAGTCAGGAACCAGTACCCTGCCTCTGGAATTACCGACTTCTGAGCAGATCTGGAGGTCTCCTTTAGGAGAAGCTAACCCATTCCTTCCAAATAGAGGCTTCAAAACACAGGCAGGTGGGCTGCCTTTTCGTTCCCTATGGAGGCGTGCTTTTCTCTCCTCCTACGAACCCCGGTTCCCAGACACTGGGAAAAGTGGATCTTGAAGATATTTTCTCAGGGGTTGTTTCCACGTAGCTGGGGCCGAGCCTGGAGTCCCAAAGGCACAGGGGAAGGCAAGACCACATGGACAAGCCTTTGCTCTTTAGTATAGCTCTAATGAACCTCACTCTGTCAGGATCTTTCTTGATTCCTACGGAGACACACCTGTGTGTGAAGCTGCGGGCACAGAGAGCCTGATTACCCCTGTGCAGCGCTGAGTCTGGGCGGCTAAACAACAGCTTGGGAATGCAGCCTGGGGCGCTTCCCTTCCCTCGGACAGAGCTCTCCTTGCGGTAGGCCTTGGTAGTTTGCATACAATGGGGCCCTAAGCCCTCTGCAAGTTGGCCTGGCTCCTAGGTCCAAAGGGCAGGCCAGAGCGGAGCTGAGGCTGTCAGGCTCCAGACACATCTCCCATACTCCTACATCCTGCTCCTACCCGGGCGTGAACGCTAGAAGCTGGGAAGGTACCTGGACCGTGCAGGGGCGGGGCGAACGCGTGCGGCGTGGGGCGGGGGTCGGCTTCTGGCGGGGGTGGGGGCGGGCTTCCCAGTTGTGCTCTGGGAGGTGGACACTGAGGCTGAAAACGCGCCGGGAGCGCACCCGGGACTGGGTAAACCCGGGCTGCGCGGGTCGAGATTCCGATGGCTTTGGGTGGGGGTTGTTCCCAGTTGTGCTCCCGGGGGTCGCCACTGCGGCTGGGAACGCGCCGGGAGCGCGGCAGGGGCGGGGCTAACCCTTGGGGGCGCGGGGCGGGGGTCGGCTCATGGGGGGGATGGGGAGGGGTTCCCAGTTGCGCTCTCGGGGGTTGCAACTGCGGCTGGGAACACCCATTTCGTCCGCTCCTGGGTCCCCAAGGATCGCCATCCCGTGGGTGCAGTGGAGGGCTGCGGACCACAGGTAAGGGAACTGGGACTGCGTGGAGCAGGGAACCAAGTATTCCGCCGTCTGTTGGCACATTCTCGGAGCTCCCCAACCTGGAGGTCGCAGAAAGGCCTTGCCTTTGGGGTCAAGGCCTTTACCGCTCCACCCCTCTGCTGAAAAATCTCCGAGTCTGCGCGGTTCTTCCAAGCAGCCTAGTGTCCGCTGGAAGTCCAAGGGACAGAACACTGAACTCTGGCCGGCTGGCCCAGCCCTGCTTCTGGCACTTTGTAAGCCAGCGGGCCCTTGAGCACCTGCTGGGATGGGAAAGGGAAGGGTCCACGGATTGCACCCTAGAAACTTAGTAGGGTGCATGGATTTCAAACCCTGGTGGCCGCCCAGGCAGCAAAGAAGGGGGGAGGGCACCTTGCTGCCCTTTCATGGCAGAATCTGTGGTTGTCCAGCTGTGTGGGCCTTTTCATGAGGACCCTGTGCAATAAAAGTTTGGTGTTTTGGAACTGAATAATTAGAACGTGTAAAAGCTTTAAATTATGTGGTGGTGTAATTAAAAAACAAAACAAAACAAAACCAAGCTCCAAGTGTTTTGCAAATGGAGGTTTAAATATTGAAGGACTGTATTCCTTGCACTGTGGCATTCTATCAAGAAGTGTGCAGGATTTTTTTTTTTTTAAGAAAAGTGTTCGAAGTGAGGGAAACAGGAAACCCAGAGGTGCCCCTGTATTTTGGGGAAGGCCTTAGGAGGTCACTTGGAAATGCTGCTGGCTGTGCGGGAGGGCGGCAGATGGGCTGTGCAGGCTTGTCCTTTGCATGGATGTTCTTGTGTGTGGAAACCCAGCTCGGAGCCATCTCCTGATGTGTAAGAATTTCGCAGACAAACCTTGAGCTAAGCAATGCATTTTTTCCTAAGAAAATGTTTGTCTTAAGCGATGTAAATATCCTATGTATTTCCGCTAGACTCTGGCTTCAGGTCGGTTCCCCCAAAAGGCTCAGAAGCGATTTGAACAAAACAGCATATTTTCCTCCTAGCTTGTTCTCCTTATCTATGTTAAGGAAATGATATATTTGCCTGCAATACTGCCTTTCTTCAAGATTCATGTCAATCAAGTTTTGGCCCGGGATGACTCACCTGCTGCCAGTATTATCTCAATGCATGTCGTGGGGGAAGGGCCTGGTGCCATTCCCTGAAACAGTTCCTTTCTTTCCTTAGCTGACTGCTAGTGCCTGTAGAATATCTGGCTAAAGACCAGCAGGGGGTACTCTTACTATCCCCCCACCCCGCCTCAAGTCTAAGTCAGCAGCTTTCTCTATCTCTTTAATACTTTAATAACACTTGATGACACAAAAGCTCTGAGCGATCAAATCATATCAAATCTTCATTTCAGATTGAAGATGCATTCCATGGTATTGCCATCTTAAGTCTTTCCATCGTTATGGAATATCTGTCCATGTATTCAGGATAGTTTTCAGCCAGGGTGTATAATTTCCAGTGTGCCAGTCTTGTCATCCTCGTTACATTCATGGCAAAGTGTTTTATTCATGTTGATATTATTGAAAGGGAATTTTTTAAAATTCCTTTTCAGATTATTATCTGCTAATGTATACAGATAAAACTGTGTAATCATTCATTTTTATCAGTTTGGACAGCTTGATAGTTGTCTTTAATTTCTTTACTTTCTGACACTTTAAGATTATCCTGGGACACATATGTAATGCCTCACCCCTAAATTCAGACATGTGTTCAAAGAACTTCTGTCCTTTTATATATTTATTTATTTATTCTTTAACATTGAAATCGTTTTGACTATGCTGGGTGTTTGTTGCTAGATGGAAGTAGCTAGGACCTCTGTACTGCAGTCTCTCATCTCTTGCTGACCTCTTGTTGACCTCTGCAGATTCCTGGTAGGTGGGAGTTTGTTAGTTCCTTGTTCCTTATCAGAACCTCCTGTGGTAAGTGTTTTTCTCTTCTCTGTTGCCTGGTAAGGGTGGGTGGTCATGGGCATCCCAAAGTTGGCTAGAAGTCAATTATTTAGGCAGGCTTGTGCATAGATATGGGAGAAGACAATGGCACCCCACTCCTGGAAAATCCCAAGGACGGAGGAGCCTGGTAGGCTGCAGTCCATGGGGTGGCTAAGAGTCGGACACCACTGAGCGACTTCATTTTCACTTTTCACTTTCATGCATAGGAGGAGGAAATGGCAACCCACTCCAGTGTTCTTGCCTAGAGAACCCCAGGGACTGCGGGGCCTGGTGGGCTGCCATCTATGGCGTGGCACAGGGTCGGCCTCAACTGAACCGCTTAGCAGCTGCAGCAGCAGCAGCAGCAGTGCATAGATATCAAAGGGGATGAGAACAGTCAGGTAGGATCACATATGTCACCGTGAAACAATACTTCTCCTCTTAGCCAAAGCTAACAAAAGATTTCTGTTCTAGGTCAACCTAGAAGAGATCACTTAAGAGGTAAAGAAACTTAAACTCCATTAGCAAAGGCAGTTCAACATCTCAAGAAAACTTGTGCTAGGCACAAAACTCTTTTCTGGGGGCCTACTTTCCCTACAACCTCCTTATCCCATTCTGTACCCATTCCTTTGCTTCTCCCGTCCTGAAAATGCCACCTGTAAGACAGAACTACTTCGTTTTCCTTCTTAAAGTGTGATTGCATTCCATACATTCTTGTAATAACAAGTCATACATTTCCCTTCAGCAACCAAGAACTCACTCTTATATTGGCATTTGATAGATTGGTGAGCATACCTATCAGTGATAATAGCGCCCACCCCGCTTCCTGCAAGAACAGAACAAAACAAAACAAAACAAAAAAATTGCTTTCTTACATTTAATATGTTCGGATGGTGCCAGTCACTATTCATGCAGAGTCAAAAATCTCTTTTGTTTCTGTGTAAAAGGGAGGTCCTTTCAAGTCGTGAATGTTTAAGAAGTTTCATTTATTTGGAAGTGACCTAGCTATTCAATACACTGTCGTCACTTAGTTTAGCACCAGGATAGAAACTCAGGTAACCAAAACACCTGGAGGAACGATTGTAAGTTCAGTTCAGTTCAGTTGCTCAGTCGAGTCTGACTCTTTGGGACCCCGTGGCCTGAAGGACGCCAGGCTTCCGTGTCCATCACCAACTCCAGGGGCTTGCTCAAACTCATGTCCATCGAGTCAGTGATGCCATCCAACCATCTTATCCTCTGTCATCCCCTTCTCCTCTGCCTTCAATCAAGACTATGAGAGGCAGATATTTTAGAGTATAATTATTGTTAAGAGTTTATCTAAAAGCTCATATCACATTTACATTTTTTACATTGGTTGTTGCTGTTTCCAGGTACTTTCTTGCTGACAAGCTTGTGACACATATAACAAAAGAGCAATTTTTACCTCAAAAGAAACCTAGGCACTATGAACATGTTGTGCTTAATGTTGTTGACTCTTAGACATGTCTATAATGGAGGAGCAAAACCAAAAATACTAGATATTTAATATTGACTAGTTCCCAGTTCACGGGACTCTGACATTCATTTAGGTCAATGTTTTCTTGTATTTCCAGCAGTTTGATTTGGAAGGGCTGCCTTGTCTTGAGACCATTGAAATCAGAACTCAGAACTTGAGCAATATTATCAAAAACCACAAGGCTCACACTGACACATACCTTAATCCAGACAGACAGACAAGACATCTTCTAGTTTTCCGCCTGAGATTTAAAATATTTCTTTGAGCCGTTTTCCTGGGAAGTGGGGGGGGGGGGTAGTGGGGGTGGCAGCGAGGCAGGCTTGGGTAACAAGCTAATTGTTGGTCATTGCATATGCAAAGAACCAGCTTTCCGGGTTCCAAGGAAAAAAGTTTCCTTGGTACCCAAATTTGTTTGTATCTATAGACTCTCATGGCCCTCCTAGGTCAGGACATCTTTCCTTTCTGTAGTCCTCGTTTTATCCCTAAATCATAGACAGCTTGGATTGTCTCTGTGGGGTGGATGTATTGTCCTCGTGTTTGACCTGGCGGCAGTAGCGAGGTCCGAGAGCCTCTCCTGGAACCGGGCGCGGGGACGGGGCTCACCAGGAGCCCCTGGTGGAAGTGCGCAATGCGCCGAGAGCGTGCCAGGGGCGGGGCGATCCCGGGCGGCGTGGGTCGGGGTTCTGTTCTGGAGGGGGTGGGGGGCGGTAACAGTTGTGCTCTCGGGGGTCCCCACTGCAGCTGGAAACGCGCTGGGAGTGCGGCAGGGGCGGGGTGAACCCGGGTGGCGCGGGGCGGGGTTCGGCTCCTGGCGGGGGTGGGGGAGGGCTTCCCAGTTGTGCTCTCGGTGGTGGCCACTGCGGCTGGAAACGCGCCGGGAGCGCACCTGGGGCGGGGTAAACCTGGGCTGCGCATTTCGAGATTTAGATGGCTGTGGGTGGGGGTTCGGTCCCAGTTGTGCTCTCGGGGGTCGCCACTGCGGCTAGGAACGCCCATTTCCTATGCTCCTGTGTCCCCAAGGATCCACATCTAGTGGGTGCAGCGGAGGGCTGCGGGCCACAGGTCAGGGAACTAGGACTGCTTGGAGCAGGGAACCAAGTATTCCGCCCTCTGTTGGCACATTCTCGGAGCTCCCCAACCTGGCGGTTGCAGAAAGGCCTCGCCCTTGGTGTCAAGGCCTTTACCGCTCCACCCCTTTGCTGAAAAATCTCAGTCTGCACGGTTTTCCCAAGCAGCCTAGTGTCCCCTGGAAGTCCAAGGGACAGAACACTGAACTCTGGCCGGCTGGCCCAGCCCTGCTTCTGGCACTTTGTAAGCCAGCTGGCCCTTGAGCACCTGCTGGGATGGGAAAGGGAAGGGTCCACGGATTGCACCCTAGAAACTTAGTAGGGTGCATGGATTTCAAACCCTGGTGGCCGCCCAGGCAGCAAAGAAGGGGGGAAGGCACCTTGCTGCCCTTTCATGGCAGAATCTGTGGCTGTCCTGATGCGTGGGCCTTTTCATGGGGACCTTGTGCAATAAAAGTTTGGTGTTTTGGTACTGAATAATTAGAAATTGTAAAAAGTTTAAATTATGCGGTGGTGTAATTAAAAAACAAAACAAAACAAAACCAAGCCCCAAGTGTTTGGCACAGGGAGGTTTAAGTATTGAAGGCCTGTTTTCCTTGCACTGTGGCATTCTATCAAGAAGTGTGCAGGATTTTTTTTTTTTTTTAAGAAAAGTGTTCGAAGTGAGGGAAACAGGAAACCCAGAGGTGCCCCTGTATTTTGGGGAAGGCCTTAGGAGGTCACTTGGAAATGCTGCTGGCTGTGGGGGAGGGGGGCAGATGGGCTGTGCAGGCTTGTCCTTTGCATTCATGTTCTTGTGTGTAGAAACCCAGCTCGGAGCCATCTCCTGATGTGTAAGAATTTCGCAGACAAACCTTGAGCTAAGCAATGCATTTGTTCCTGAGGAAATGTTTGTCTTAAGCGATGTAAATATCCTATGTATATCTGCTGGACTCTGGCTTCAGGTCGGTTCCCCCAATAGGCTCAGAAGCGACTTGAACAAAACAGTATGTTTTCCTCGTACCTTGTTCTCCTAATCTATGTTAAGGAAATGATATATTTGCCTGCAATACTGCCTTTCTTCAAGATTCATGTCAATCAGTTTTTGGCCCAGGATGACTCACCTGCTGCCAATGTGACCTCAAGACATGTCGTGGGGGAGGGGCCTGGGGCCATTCCCTGAGACAGTGCCTTTCTTTCCTTAGCTGACTGCTAGTGCCTGTAGAATATCTGGCTAGAGACCAGCAGGGCGTACACCCCGCCTCAAGTCTAAGTCAGCAGTTTTCTCTATCTCATTTATACTTTAATAACAATTGATGACACAAAAGCTCTGAGTGATCAAATCATATCAAATCTTCATTTCAGATTGAAGATGCATTCCATGGTATTGCCATCTTAAGTCTTTCCATTGTTATGGAATACCTGTCCATGTATTCAGGATAGTTTTCAGCCAGGGTGTATAAGTTCCAGTGTGCCAGTCTTGTCATCCTCGTTACATCCATGGCAAAGTGTTGTATTCATGTTGACATTATTGAAAGGGAATTTTTTTTAATTCCTTTTCAGATTATTATCTGGTAATATATACAGAAAAAACTGTGTAATCTTTCGTTTTTATCAGTTTGGACAGCTTGATAGTTGTCTTTAATTTCTTTCCTTTCTCATACTTTAAGATTTTCCGGGCACATACATGTACTGCCTCACCCCTAATCTCAGTCATGTGTTCAAAGAACTTCTGTCCTTTATTTGTTTACTTATTTTTTTGCAACATTGAATTCGTTTTGACTATGCTGGGTCTCTGCTGCAAGATGGAAGTTGCTAGGACCTCTGGACTGCAGTCTTCCATCTCTTACTGACCTCTTGTTGACCTCTGCAGAATCCTGGTTGGCGGGAGCTTGTTAGTTCCTCGTTCCTTACCAGGACCTCCTGTGGTAAGTGTTTTTCTCTTCTCTGTTGCCTTGTAAGGGTGGATGGTCATTGGCATCCCAAAGCTAGCTAGAAGTCAATTATTTAGGCAGGCTTGTGCATAGATATGGGAGAAGGCAATGGCACCCCACTCCAGTACTCTTGCGTGGAAAATCCCATGGATGGAGGAGCCTGGTAGGCTGCAGCCCATGGGGTCGCTAAGAGTCGGACACCACTGAGCGACTTCACGTTCACTTTTCACTTTCATGCATGGGAGGAGGAAATGGCAACCCACTCCAGTGTTCTTGCCTAGAGAACCCCAGGGACTGCGGGGCCTCGTGGGCTGCCGTCTATGGGGTCGCACAGAGTCGGACACGACTGAAACGACTTAGCAGCAGCAGCGGCGGCAGCAGCAGCAAAAGCAGTGCATCGATATCAAAAGGGCTGCAAACAGTCAGGAAGGATCACATATGTCACCGTGAAACACTACTTCTCCACGTAGCCAAAGCTAACCAAAGATTTCTGTCCTAGGTCAACCTAGAAGAGATCACTTAAGAGGTAAAGAAACTTAAACTCCATTAGCAAAGGCAGTTCGACATCTCAAGAAAACTTGTGCTGGGCACAGAACTCTTTTCTGGGGGTCCACTTTCCCTACAACCTCCTTATCCCATTCTGTACCCATTCCTTTGCTTCTCCCATCCTGAAACGGCCACCTGTAAGACAGAACTACTTTGTTTTCCTTCCTCAAGTGCCATTGCATTCCACATACTTTCTTGTAATAACAAGTCATACATTTCCCTTCAGCAACCAAGAACTGACTTTTATATTGGCATTCGCTATAGCCCGCCCCCCTCCCCCCACCCCCAAGAACAGAACAAAACAAAACAAAACAATTGCTTTCGTACATTTAACATGTCAGGATGGTGCCAGACACTATTCATGGAGAGTCAAAAATCTCTTTTGTTTCTGTGTAAAAGGGAGGTCCTTTCAAGTCGTGAATGTTTCAGAACTTTCATTTATTTGGAAATGACCTAGCTATTCAATACACTGTCGTCACAAGGATAGAAACTCGGGTAACCAAAACACCTGGAGAAACGTTTGTTAGTTCAGTTCAGTTCAGTTGCTCAGTCGTGTCTGACTCTTTGGGACCCCGTGGCCTGAAGGACGCCAGGCTTCCGTGTCCGTCACCAGCTCCAGGGGCTTGCTCAACTCATGTCCATCGAGTCAGTGATGCCATCCAACCATCTTATCCTCTGTCATCCCCTTCTCCTCTGCCTTCAATCAAGACTATGAGAGGCAGATATTTTAGAGTATAATTATTGTAAAGAGTTTGTCTAAAAGCTCATATCACATTTACATTTTTTACTTTTGTTGTTGTCGTTTCCAGGTAGTTTCTTGCTGACAAGCTTGTGACAGATATAACAATAGAGCAATTTTTACCTCAAAAGAAACCTAGGCACTATGAACATGTTGTGCTTAATGTTGTTGACTCTTAGACATGTCTATAATGGAGGAGCAAAACCAAAAATACTAGATATTTAATATTGACCAGTTCCCAGTTCACGGGACTCTGACATTCATTTAGGTCAATGTTTTCTTGTATTTCCAGCAGTTTGATTTGGAAGGGCTGCCTTGTCTTGAGACCATTGAAATCAGAACTCAGAACTTGAGCAATATTATCAAAAAACACAGGGCTCACACTGACACATACCTTAATCCAAACAGACAGACAAGACATCTTCCAGGTTTCCGCCTGAGATTTAAAATATTTCTTTGAGCCAGTCTTCTGGGGAGTGGGGGGATGGGGGTGGCAGTAAGGCAGGCTTGGGTAACAAGCTAATTGTTGGTCATTGCATATGCAAAGAACCAGCTTTCCGGGTTCCAAGGAAAAAAGTTTCCTTGGTAACCAACTTTGTCTGGTTCTATAGAATATCATGGCCCTCCTAGGTCAGGTCATCTTGCCTTTCTGTAGTCCTCGTTTTATCCCTAAATCATAGACAGCTTGGATTGTCTCTGTGGGGTGTATGTATTGTCCTCATGTTTGACCTGGCGGCAGCAGCGAGGTCCGAGAGCCTCTCCTGGAACCGGGCGTGGGGACGGGGCTCACCGAGAGCCACTGGTGAAGGTGGGCAGCGCCCCTGGAGCGCGGCAGGGGCGGGGCGAACCCGGGCGGCGCAGGGCGGGTGTCAGCTCCTGGCGGGGGTAGGGGAGGGCTTCCCAGTTGTGCTCTCGGAGATGGCCACTGCAGCTGGAAACGCGCCGGGAGCGCAGCCAGGGTGGGGTAAACCTGGGCTGCACAGGTCGAGATTCCGCTCGCTGTGGGTGGGGGGTCGGTCCCTGTTGTGCTCCCGGGGGTCGCCAATATGGCTGGGAACCCGCCGGGAGCCCGGCAGGGCCGGGGCGAAACCTGGCGGCGCGGGTCGGGGTGGGGTTCCGTTCGCAGTGGGGGTCGGCTCCTGGCGGGGGTGGGGGAGGGCTTTCCAGATGTGTGTTGGGGGTCGCCATTGCGGCTGGGAATGCCCATTTCGTGAACTCCTGGATCCCCAAGGATCGGCATCCATTGGCCACAGCGGAGGGGTGCGGAACACAGGTAAGGGAACGGGGACTGCCTGGAGCAGGGAACCATGTATTCCGCCCTGTGTTGGCACAGTCTCAGAGCTACCCAACCTGGCGGTCGCAGAAAGGCCTCGTCTTTGGGGTCAAGGCCTTTACCGCTCCACCCCTCTGCTGAAAAACCTCAGAGTCTGCGCGGTTTTCCCAAGCAGCCTAGTGTCCGCTGGAAGTCCAAGGGACAGAACCCTGAATTCTGGCCAGCTGGCCCAGCCCTGCTTCTGGCACTTTGTAGGCCAGCGGGCCCTGGAGCACCTGCTAGGATGGGAAAGGGAAGGGTACGCGAATTGCACCCTGGTGGCCACCGAGGCAGCAAAGAAGGGGGGAGGGCACCTTACTGCCCTTTAATGGCAGACAGAATCTGTGGCTGTCCTGCTGCGTGGGCCTTTTCATGGGGACCTTGTGCAATAAAAGTTTACCGGTGACCTTAGGGAACTTCCCAGTGTGCTTCTGACAGATGAGGGATGCTGTGGAGTTGGCGGGGCCTCTCAGGACTCCGCTGGGTTTGGCGCAATGGAAGAGGGCCTCATCTCCAGGGAAGGCAGGAACCTCAGGCTTCCTCTCCGTTTCGGACTACGACCACAGGGTCCCTGCAGAGTTGGGACAGGAGAGTCAGGAATCGTCTTGTCTGAGGAAGGGAACTCCGCTTGCCTCTCGAGGTGCTCAGGGGAGCTCAGGCCCCTTGTTGAGCTGTGTGTGGAACCTGCGGGTGTTTCCGGAAATGCACGAAGGTGACAGTGCCCCTTCGTGTTGTGCCTTCACCCACTGGGTTGCCTTCGAAGAGGTGTCCGGGCCTCGGGTTCTTTTCAAGAGCAGACAGGGAAATCGGGGTCTTTCAGCATGTGGGACCACCCACGGGGCTAGTCTCAAATTTCCTAGTGAGGCCGGCTTCATCCTGAGGTCTGCTGGGAAGGCCGGGGACCCTTCCAGACAACGCAGGGGGATCGACTCTCCTGTCGCCATCAGGAGGGGAGAAGGGGCTCAGATGAAGTGGGGACGGAACCCTCGGTGTTACCCTCGAGGGAAACCGGCGTGTGGGGGACTTTTGGGGGTTGCATGAAAGGAGTCAGGTACCGTTTCGCACTTCAGGACAGAACCTGGGACTTCCCTTAGACGCCGTAGCGGGCAAGAGCCTCATCTTGCGAAGACGTTGGGACCATGTGGATTTTCTCGAGTTGCGGCGGGATTCTAGAGTTACGACGGGGATTTCAGGCTTCCTCTTGTGTTGGCCCCGGGAAGCCTAATCTTCCATTCGAGTTGCGAGGGAAAGCTGAGGGTTGCACTCGAGTCACTGCAGGGCCAAAGAGACCTCATCTAGGCCTGTGTCCGGGACTTAACGTTCCTCTCAAGAGAAGACAGGGATCTCAGGGTGGCGTTCCAGACTCCCCCCGGGAGTCAGGCCTCGCCTCGAGGGCAAGCCAAGGATGCCGCTCTCCTCTCAAGTCGCGACGCAGATCTCTTGGAACGCACTGAGTGGCCTCAAGGGAGTCAGGCCTTCTCTTCAGTTTGGAGAGAGGACTCGGGGTTGTGCTCTGGGTCAGGCAGGAAAAGAAGGCCCTCACCTCGCGAGGATGGGGGCTTCTCAGGGGTTTCCTCGAGCTGCGGCGCCCGTGGGGGTTTTCTCACACGGCAAGACGAGGATCTCAGGGAGCCTCTCGTGCGGTGCCAGGGAAGTCTGGTTTCTGTGCGCGTGGCGAGGGGGAGCGCGTCATGGCTCTCCAGTCATGGGAGAGGACTAGGGCCTCCAGACGCGTTGAAGAAGGACACTCGAGGTCTTTCTGGGGTTGCGGCGGGAAAGCCTCATTTCCCTCGACTTCTGCCGGGGACCTGAGGGAACTTCCCGTGGTGCCTCTGATAGGTGAGGGATGCTGTGGAGTTGGCAGGGCCTCTCGGGACTCCGCTGGGCTTGGCGCAATGGAAGAGGGCCTCATCTCGAGGGGAGACAGGAAATTTAGGCTTCCTCTCCTTCTCGGACTCCAACCACAGGGTCCCTGCAGAGTTGGGACAGGAGAGTCAGGCCTCGTCTTGTCTGAGGAAGGGAACTCCGCTTGCCTCTCGAATTGCTCAGGGTGTCTCACGCACCTCGTCGAGCTGTGTGTGGAAACCGCGGGTTTTTCCGGATGACGCACGGGGGTGTCAGTGCCCCTTCGAATGGTAACTTCACCCACAGGGTTGCCTTCGAAGAGGTGTCCGGGCATCGGGTTCTTATCGAGAGCGGACTGGGAAATCGGGGTCGTTTGGCATGTGGCACAACCCATGGGGCTCGTCTCGAATTTCCTCGGGAGGCCGGCCTCATCCTGAGGTGTGCCGGGAAAGCCGGGAACCCCTTCCAGAATACGCAGGGGAATCGACTCTCCTGTCGTGATGAGGAGGGGAGAAGGGGCTCAGATGAAGGGGTGCCAGGACCCTCGGTGTTCCCCTCGAGGGAACCCGGCGTGTCTGGGAAATTTTGGAGGTCGCATGAAGGGTGTCAGGTACCGTTTCGCAACTCAGGACGGAACGTGAGACTTCCCTTGAGACGCCGTAGCGGGCAAGGGCCCCATCTTGTGAAGACGTTGGGACCACGTGGTTTTTCTCGAGTTGCGGCGGGATTCTCGAGTTACGACGGGGATTTCAGGCTTCCTCTTGGGTTGGCCCTGGGAAGCCCCATCTTCCATTCTAGTTGCGAGGGAAAGCTGGGGGTTGCGCTCGAGTCACTGCAGGGCCCAAGAGACCTCATCTAGGCGTGTGTCCAGGACCTAGTAGTACTCTCAAGGGAAGACAGGGATCCCGGGGTTGCACTCCAGAGTCCCCTGTGGAGTCAGGCCTCGCCTCGAGGGGAAGCAAAGGACTCCGCTCTTCTCTTGAGCCACGACGCGGATCTCTTAGAGCCCTCTGAGTGGCCTCAAGGGAGTCAAGCCTAATCTTCAGTTTGGAGAGAGGACTCGGGATTGCTCTCCAGGAAAGGCAGGAAAAGAAGGCCCTCACCTCGCGAGGACGGGGGCTTCTCAGGTGTTTCCTCGGGCTGAGGCGTCCGTGGGGCTTTTCTCACGAGGCACGACGAGGTTCTCAGGGAGCCACTCGTGCGGCGCCAGGGAAGTCAGGTCTCCATGAGCGTGGCGAGGGGGAGCGCGTCATTGTTCTCGAGTCCTGGGAGGGGACTAGGGCATCAAGGCGTGTAGAAGAAGGACTCTTGAGGTCTTTCTCGGCTTGCGGCGGGAAACCCTCGTTTCCCTCGACTTCTCCCGGTGACCTGAGGGAACTTCCCAGGGTTCCTCTTAGAGGTAAGGGATGCTGTGGTGTTGGTGGGCCATCTCAGGACTCCTCTGGGTTTGGCGCAATCGAAGAGGGCCTCATCTCGAGGGGAGACAGGACCTCAGGCTTCCTCTGCGTTTCGTACTCCGACAGCAGTGTCCCTGCAGCATTGGGGCAGGAGAGTCAGGCCTCGTCTTGTCTGAGGAAGGGAACTCCGCTTGCCTCTCGAGTTGCTCAGGGAGTCTCAGTCCCCTCGTGGAGCTGTGTGCGAAACCGCGGGTGTTTCCGGACGATGCACGGGAGTGTCAGTGCCCCTCCGTGTTGTTCCTTCACTCACAGGGTGGTCTTCGAAGAGGTGTCCGGGCATCGGGTTCTCCTCAACTGCGGACCGGGAAATCAGGGTCGTTCAACATGGGGCACAAGCCACAGGGCTTGTCTCGAATTTCCTCGCGAGGCCGGCCTCATCCTGAGGGGCGCCGTGCAGGCCGGGAACCCCTTCCAGACCTCGCAGGGGAATCAACTCTCCTGTCGCGAACAGGAGAGGAGTAGGAGCTCAGAGGAAGTGGTGCCGGGACTCTCGGTGTTCCCCTCAAGGGAACCCGGCATGTCGGGGGACTTTTGGATGTCGCATGAAGGGTGTCAGGTACCGTGTCTCACTTCACGACGGAACATGGGACTTCCCTTGAGACGCCGTACCGGGCAAGGGCCTCATCTTGCGAAGACGTGAAACCACGTGGTTTTTCTCGAGTTGCGGCAGGATTCTCGAGTTTCGACGAGGATTTCAGGCTTCCTCTTGGGTTGGCCTTGGGAAGCCCCATCTCCCATTCAAGTAGCGAGGGAAATCTGGGGGTAGCGCTCGAGTCACTGCAGGGCCAAAGAGACCTCATCAAGGCGTGTGTCCGGGAACTAATATTCCTCTCCAGGGAAGGCAGGGATCTCGGGGTTGCATTTCAGGCTCCCTTGGGGAGTCAGGCCTCGTCTCGAGGGGAAGCCAAGGACTCCGCTCTCCTCTTGAGTGGCGACGCGGATCTCTTGGAGCCCACTGAGTGGCCTCAAGGGAGTCCAGCCTCCTCTTCAGTTTGGAGAGAGGACCCGGGATTGCTCTCCAGGCCAAGCAGGAATAGAAGGCCCTCAGCTCGCCAGGACGGGGGCGTCTCTGGGGTTTCCTCGAGCTGCGGCGCCCGTGGGGGTTTTCTCCCGATGCACGACGAGGATCTCAAGGAGCCTCTCGTGCGGCGCCAGGGAAGTCAGGTCTCCATGCGCGTGGCGAGGGGGAGCGCGTCATGGCTCTCGAGTCACGGGAGGGGACTAGGGCCTCGAGACGCATTGAAGAAGGACTCTCGAGGTCTTTCTCGGGGGGCGGCGGGAAACCCTCGTTTCCCTTGCCTTCTGCCGGGGACCTTAGGGAACTTCCCAGGGTGCCTCTGAGAGGCGAGGGATCCTGTGGAGTTGGCGGGGCCTCTGGGGACTCCGCTGGGTCTGGCGCAACGGAAGAGAGCCTCACCTCGAGGGGAGGCAGGAACCTCAGGCTTCCTCTCCGTTTCGGCTCCGACCACAGGGTCCCTGCAGAGTTGGGACAGGAGAGTCTTGCCTCGTCTTGTCTGAGGAAGGGAACCCAGCTTGCCTCTCGAGTTGTCAGGGGTTTTCAGGCCCCTGGTCGAACTGTGTGTGGAACCCGCGGGTCTTTCTGGATGATGCACAGGGGTGGCAGTGCCCCTTCGTGTTGTGCCTTCACCCACAGGGTTGCCTTCGAAGAGGGGTCCGGGCCTCGGGTCCTTCTCAAAAGCGGACCGGGGAATCGGGGGCATTTGGCATGTGGCACCCCCACGTGGCTCGTCTCAAATTTCCATGTGAGACCGGCCTCATCCTGAGGTGCACCGGGAAGGCCGGGAACCCCTTCTGAACCACGCAGGGGAATCGACTCTCCTGTCGTGATCAGGAGGGGAGAACGGGCTCAGATGAAGCTGTGCCGGGACTCTCGGTGTTCCCTCGAGGTTACCAGGCGTGTCGGGGAGCTTTTGGGGGTCGCACGAAGGGTTTCAGTTACTGTTTCGCACTTCAGGGCGGAACATGGGACTTCCCTTGAGACGCTGTAGTGGGCAAGGGCCTCATCTTGCGAAGACGTTGGAACCACGTGTTTTTTCTTGAGTTGCGGCGGGATTCTCGAGTGACGATGGGGATTACAGGCTTCCTCCTCTGTTGGCCCTGGGAAGCCCAGTCTTCCATTCGATTGGCGAGGGAAAGCTGGGGGTTGCGCTTGAATCACTGCAGGGCCAAAGAGACCTCACCTAGGCGTGTGTCCAGGACCTAATGTTACTCTCCAGGGAAGGCAGGGATCTTGGGGTTGCATTCCAGGATCCCCCTGGGTGTCAGGCCTCGTCTCGAGGGGAAGCAAAGGACTCCGCTGTCCTCCCGAGTCGCGACGCGGATCTCTTGGAGCCCCCTAGTGGCGTCAATGGAGTCAAGCCTCCTCTTCATTTTGGAGAGAGGGCTCGGGATTTTTCTCCAGGCCATGCAGGAAAAGAAGGCCCTTCACCTCGCGAGGACGGGGGCGTCTCAGGGGTTTCCTCGAGCTGCGGTGCCCGTGGGGGTTTTCTCGTGAGGCTCGGCGAGGATCATGGAGCCTCTCGTGCGGCGCCAGGGAAGTCAGGTCTCCCTGCGCGTAGCGAGGAGGAGCGCGTTGTGGCTCTCGAGTAATGGGAGGGGACTAGGGCCTCAAGACGCGTTGAAGAGGGACTCTCGAGGTCTTTCTCGGGTTGTGGCAGGAAAAAGTCGTTTCCCTCGACTTCTGCCGGGGACCTTAGGGAACTTCCCAGGGTGTCTCTGAGAGTTGAGGGATACTGTGGAGTTGGCGGTGCCTCTCGGGACTCCGCTGGGTTTGTCGCAATGGAAGAGGGGCTCATCTCGAGGGGAGGCAGGAACCTCAGACTTCCTCTCTGTTTCGGACTCCGACATCAGGGTCCCTGCAGAGTTGGGACAGGAGAGTCAGGCTACGTCTTTTCTGAGGAATGGAACTCCGCTTGCCTCTCGAGTTGTTCATGGGGTTTCAGGCCCCTTGTCAAACTGTGTGTGGAATCTGCAGGTTTTTCCAGACGATGCACGGGGGTGTCAGTGACCCTTCGTTTTGTGTCTTCATCCACAGGGTTGCCTTCGAAGAGGTGTCCGGGCATCGGGTTCTTATGAAGAGCGGACCGGGATATCGGGGTCGTTCAGCATTTGGCACCACCCACGTGGGTTGTCTCGAATTTCCTCATGAAACCGGCCTCATCCTGAAGTGTGCCGCGAAGGTCATGAAACTCTTCCAGACAAAGCAGAGGAATCGACCCTCCTGTGGCGATCAGGAGGGGAGAAGTGGCTCAGATGAATTGCTGCTGGGAACCTCGGTGTTTCCCTCAAGTGAGACAGGTATGTTGGGTAACTTTTGAGGTCGCATAAAGCGTTCCAAGTACCGTTTCGCTCTTCAAAATGGAACGTGGGACTTCTCTTGGGGTGCTCCAGCGGGCAAGGGCCTCATCTTGGAATGACTGGGGAACCACTTGGTTTTTCTCGAGTTGCGGTGGGATATTTGAGTTACCACAGGGAATTCATGCTTCCTCTTGTGTTGGCCCACAAAAGTCTTATCTTCCATTCGAGATTCGAGGAAGAGCTGGAGGTGCGCTCTAGTCACTGAAGGCAAAAGAGACCCCACCAAGGCTTGTGTGCAGGACCTAATGTTCATGTCAAGGGGCGACAGGAATCTCGGGGTTGCATTCCAGACTCACCCTGGAGTCAGGCCTCGTCTCGAGGGGAAGCAAAGGACTCTGCTCTCCTCTCGAGTCGGACGGGTATGTCTTGGAGCCCACTGAGTGGCTTAAAGGGAGTCAAACCTCCTCTGGTGTTTGGAGGGAGGACACGGGATTGCTCTCCAGGGAATGCATGAAATGAAGGCCCTCATCTCCCAATGACTGGGGCGTCTCGTAGGTTTTCTCGAGCTGTGGCGCTAGTGTGGGGTTTCTCACGAAGTAAGACTGGGAGCTCAGTGAGCCTCTCACGTGGTGCCAGGGCAGTCAGGTATCTATGCACGTGGTGAGAGGGAGCCTGTCATTGTTCTCGAGTCATGGTAGGGGAATTGGGCCTGAAGATGTGTTAAAGAAGGACTCTCGAGGTCTTTCCTGGGTTGCAGCAGGAAACCCTGGGTTCCATCGACTTGTGCCAGTGACCTCAGGAAGCTTCTCAGCGTGCCTCTGAGAAGTCAGGGTCACTGTGGAGTTGGGAGGGGCCTCTCGGAACTCCACTGGGTTTGGTGCAATGGAAGAGGGCCTCATGACAAGTTGAGGCAGGAACCACAGGGTTCCTCTCCTGGCTTCGAATGCGCCGGATCTGACTCGGATCGCAGAGTCCCTGCAGAGTTGGGACAGGAGAGTCAGGCCTCGTCTTGTGTGGAGGAATGGAACTCCGCTTGACTCTCGCGTTGTTCATGGGGTGACAGGCCACTTGTCGATTTGTATGTGGAACTTGTGGGTTTTTCTGGACGATGCACCGGGGTGTCACTGCCCCTTCGTGTTGTGCCTTGATCCACAGGATTGCCTTCGAGTTGGGTTCTGCCATCGGGTTCTTATCAAGAGCGGACCAGGGAATTGGGGTCTTTTGGCATGCCGCACGACCCACGAGGCTATGTCTCAAATTTCCTCGTGAGACTGGCCTCATCTTGATGTGCGCCAGGAAGGTCGGGAATGCCTTCCAGACAAAGCAGGGGAATCGAACCTCCTGTCGCGATCAAGAGGGTAGAAGAGTCTCAGATGAAGTGGTGCCGGGAACCTCGGTGTTCTCCTCAAGTGAGAATGGTATGTCGGGGAACTTTTGGGGTCGCATCAAGGGTTCCAAGTACCTTTTCGCTCTTCAATACGGAACGTGGGACTTCTCTTGAGACGCTGTAGCGGGCAAGGGCCTCATCTTTCGATGACGGGGGAACCACGTGGTTTTTCTTGAGTTGCGGCGGGATTCTCGAGTTACGACGGGGAATTCAGGCTTCCTGTTCAACTGGCCCAGGGAAGTCCAGTTTTCATTCGAATTGCGAGTTAGAACTGGGGATTGCTCTCGAGACACTGCAGGGCCAAATAGACCTCATCTAGGCTTGTGTCCAGGACCTAATGTTCCTCTGCTGGGGCGACAGCGATCTCGGCATTGCATTCTCGACTCACCCGGGGAATCAGGCCTCGTCTCGAGGGGAAGCCAAGGACACCGCTCTCCTGTCAAGTCGCGACGGGTATATCTTGGAGCTCACTGTGTGGCCTAAAATGAGTCAAGCCTCCTGTGGAGTTTGGAGAGAGGACTCAGGATTGCTCTCCAGGCCATACAGCAAAAGAAGGCCCTCATCTCGTGAGGACTGGGGCGTCTCCTGGGTATTCTCGAGCTGCGGCTCCAGTGTGGTGTTGCTCACGAGGTATAATGGGGAGCTCAGGGAGCCTCTCCTGTGGCGCCAGGGAAGTCAGGTTTCTATGCGCGTGGCTAGGGGGAGCGCGTCATTGCTCTCGAGTCATGGTAGGGGAATCGCACCTCAAGACGCGTTGAAGAAGGACTCTCGAGGTCTTTTACGGGTTGGGGCAGGAAACCCTTGGTTCCCTCGACTTGTGCCGGTGATCTCAGGAAGGTCTAAGGGTGCCTCTGAGAAGTCAGGGATACTGTGCAGTTGGGAGGGGTCTCTCGGGACTCCACTGGGTTCGGTGCAATGGAAGAGGGCCTCATCTCGAGTGGAGGCAGGAAACTCATGTTTCCTCTCCTGACTTCCCCTGGGCCAGATCTGACTCGGATCGCAGTTTCGCTGCAGAGTTCGAACAGGAGAGTCAGGCCTCGTCTTGTGTGGAGGAATGGAACTCTGCTTGCCTCTCCAGTTGTTCACGGGGTGACAGGTCACTTCTCGAGCTGTGTGTGGTACCTGCGGGTTTCTCCGGACGATACCCGGGGGTGTCAGTGCCCCTTCGTGTTGTGCCTTCATCAAAAGGGTTATCCTCAAAGAGGTGTCCGGGCATTGGGATCTTATCAAGAGCGGACCGGGAAATCGGGGTCTTTCGGCATGTGTCACCATCCACGAGGCTATGTCTCAAATATCCTCGTGAGACCGGCCTCATCCTGAGATGCACTGGGAAAGGCGCGAACCCCTTCAAGACAAAACAGGGGAATCGACCCTCCTGTCGCGATCAGGAGGGGAGAAGGGGCCCAGATGTAGTGGTGCCGGGAACCTCGGTGTTCTCCTCGAGTCAGACCTGTGTGTCGAGGAACTTTTGAGGTCGCATCAAGGGTGCCAATACCGTTTCGCACTTCAAGACGGAACGTGGGACTTCTCTTGAGACGCTGTAGGGGGCAAGGGCCTCATCTTGCGATGACGGGGGAACCACGTAGCGTTTCTCGAGTTGTGGCGGGATTCTCGAGTTTCGACGGGGAATACAGTCTTCCTCATGTGTTGGCCCAGGGAAGTCCTATCTTCCATTCGAGTTTCAAGGGAGAGCTGGGGATTGCCCTCGAGTCACTGCAGGGCAAAATAGACCTCATCTAGGCTTGTGTCCAGGACTTAATGTTCATCCCTAGGGGCGACAGGGATCTCGGGCTTGCATACCAGACTCACCCGGGGAATCAGGCCTCGTCTCGAGGGGAAGCAAAGAACTCCGCTGTCCTTTTGAGTCGCGATGGGTATCTCTTGGAGCCCACTGTGTGCCCTAAAGGGAGTCAAGCCTCCTGTGCTGTTTGGATAGAGGACTCGGGATTCCTCTCCAGGCCATGCAGGAAAAGAAGGCCCTCATCTCGCGATGACGGCGGCCTCTTGTGGGTTTTCTAGACTGCCGCGCTAGTGCCGGGTTTCTGACGAGGTACGAGAGGGAGCTCAGGGAGCCTCTCGTGTGGCGCCAGGGAAGTCAGGTCCCCATGAGATGGCTAGGGGGAGTTCGTCATTGCTCTCGAGTCATGGTAGGGTAATCGGGCCTCAAGACTGGTTGAAGAAGGACTCTCGAGGTCTTTCTCGGGTCACTGCATAAAACCCAGGGTTCCCTTGACTTGTGCCTGCGACCTCAGGGAGCTTCTCAGAGTGCCTCTGAGAAGTCAGGGATACTGTGCAGTTTGGAGGGGCCTCTCGAGACTCCTCTGCATTTGGTGGAATGTAAGAGGGACTCATCTCGAGTTGAAGCAGGAACCTCAGTGTTCCTCTCCATTTCTGACTCAGATCGCAAGGTCCCTGCATGTTGGTACAGGAGAGTCAGGCCTCGTCTTTTCTGGAGGATGGGACTCCTCTTGCCTCTCGAGTTGTTCTCGAGGTGACAGGCCACTTGTCGAGCTGTGTATGTAACCTGCCCGTTTTTCCGGATGATGCACAGGTGTGTTAGTGCCCCTTCGTGTTGTACCTTCATACTCAAGGCTGCCTTCCAAGAGGTGTCCGAGCATCGGATTCTTATCAAGAGCGGACCGGGAAATTGGAGTCTTTCAGCAAGTGGCACCACCCACAAAGCTACGTATCGAATTTCCCCATGAGACCGGCCTCATCCTGAGTTGTGCAGGGAAGGTCGGGCCCCCTTGCAGACAAAGCAGGGGAATCGACCCACTGGTCACGATCAGGAGGGGAGACGGGGCTTAAATGAAGTGGTGCTGGGAACCTCGGTGTTCCCCTTGAGTGAGACCGGCGTGTTGGGGGAATTTTGGGTTCGCCTCAAGGGTGCCAAGTACCGTTTCGCATTTCAAGACGGAACCTGGGACATCTTTTGAAACGCTGTAGCGGGCAAGGGCCTCATCTTGCGATGACGGGAGAACCACGTGGTTTTGCTCGAGTTGCGGCGGGATTCTCGAGTTATGACCGGGAATTTAGGCTTCCTCTTGTTGGCCTTGAAATCCAATCTTCCATTTGGGTTGTGAGGGGGAGCTGGGGATTGCGCTAGAGTCACTGCAGGGCAAAAGAGACCTAATCTAGGCTTCTGTCCAGGATCTAATGTTGCTCTCCAGGGGCGACAGGGATCTCGGGTTTGCATTCCAGACTCATCCGGGGAGTCAGTTCTCACCTCGAGGGTAAGCAAAGAATCCTGCTCTCGTCTCGAGTCGCGATGGGTATCTCTTGGAGCCCACTGTGTGTACTAAAGGGAGTCAAGCCTCCTGTGGAGTTTGGAGAGAGGACTCGGGATTGGACTCCAGGCCATGCAGGAAAAGAAGGCCCTCATCTCGAGATGACGGTGGCGTCTCGTGGGTTTTCTCGAGCTGTGGCGCCAGTGTGGGGTGTCTCATGAATTACCACAGGGATTTCAGGGAGCCTCTTGTGTGGCGCCAGGAAAATCCAGTATTCCATTCGAGTTGCAAGTTAGAACTGGGGATTGCTCTCCAGTCACTGCAGGGCAAAATAGACCTCATCTACGCTTGTGTCCAGGACCTAGTGTTCCACTACTGGGCCGACAGGGATCTCAGGGTTGCATTCTCGACTCACCCGGAGAGTCAGGCCTCGTCTTGAGGGGAAAAAAAGGACTCCGCTCTCCTTTGGAGTCACGACGGGTATCTCTTGGAGCCCACTGCGTGGCGTAAAGGGAGTGAAGCCTCCTATGGAGTTTGGAGAGATGACTCGTGATTGTTTTCCTGGCCATGCAGGAAAAAAGGCCCTCATCTCGCGATGACGGGGGCGTCTCGTGGGTTTTCTCCAGCTGCAGCGCCAGTATCAGATTTCTCACGAGGTACGACGGGGCGCTCAGAGAGCCTCTCGTGTGGTGCTAGGGACGTCAGGTCTCCATGCGTGTGGTGAAGGGGAGTGCGTGATTGCTCTCGAGTCATAGTAGGCGAATCGGGCCTCAAGACGCATTGAAGAAGGACTCTCGAGGTCTTTCTTGGGTTGCGGCAGGGAACCCTGGGTTCCCTCGACTTGTGTCGGTGACCTCAGGCAACTTCTCAGGGTGCCTCTGAGAAGTCAGGGACACTGTGGATTTGGGAGGGGCCTTTCGTTACTCAACTGGGTTTGGTGCAATCGAAGAGGGCCTCATCTCGAATGGAGGCAGGAACCTCAGGGGTCCTCTCCATTTCTGACTCAGGTCGCAGAGTACCTGCCGAGTACGGACAAGAGAGTCACGCCTCGTCTTCCGTGGAGGAAGGGATCTCCGCTTGCCTTTCGAGTTGTTCACGGAGTGACAGGCCACTTGTTGAGCTGTGTGTGGAACCTGTGGGTTTTTCCGGACGATGCACAGGGGTGTCAGTGCCCCTTCGTGTTGTGCCTTCACCCACAGGGTTGCCTTCAAAGAGGTTTCCGGGCATCGGGATCTTTTCAAGAGCGTACCAGAAAATTGGGGTTTTTCAGCATGTGGTACCACCCACGAGGCTACGTCTCGAATTTCCTCGGGAGACCGGCCTCATCCTGAGGTTCGCCGGGAAGGTAGGGAACCCTTGCAGACAAAGCAGGGGAATCGACACACCGGTCGCGATCAGAAGGGGAGAAGGGGCTCAGATGAAGTGGTGCCGGGAACCTCGGTGGTCCCCTCGAGTGAGACCGGTATGTCACGGCACTTTTGAGGTCGCATCAAGGGTGCCAAGTACAGTTTCACACTTCAAGACGGAACGTGGGAATTCTCTGGAGATGCTGTAGCGGGCAAGAGCCTCATATTGCGATGACGAGGGAAACACGTGGTTTTTCTCGAGTTGCGGCGGGATTCTCGAGTTACAACAGGGAATTCAGGCTTCCTCTTGTGTTGGCCCAGGAAGTCCAATCTTCCATTCAACTTGTCAGAGAGAGCTGTGGGTTGCTCTCGAGTCACTTCAGGGCAAAGTGTCCTCATCTAGGCTTGGGTCCAGGACGTAGTGTTCCTCTCCAGGGGCGACAGGGATATCGGGGTCGCATTCCAGTCTCACCCGGTGGGTCACGCCTCATCTCGAGTGGAAGCAAAGGACTCCACTATCCTCTCGAGTCGCGACGTGTAACTCTTGGAGCCCAATGAGTGGCCTAAAGGGAGTCAAGCGTCCTGTGTAGCTTGGACAGAAGGTTCACGCTTGATCTGCATACCATGCAGTTAAAGATGGCCCTCCTCTCGTGATGACGGGAGCGTCTCATGGGTTTTCTCGAGCTGCGGCGCCAGTGTGGGGTTTCTCACGAGATATGATGGGGAGCTCAGGGAGCCTCTCGTGCGGCGCCAGAGAAGTCAGGCCTCCATGCGTGTGGCCAGGCAGATCGCGTCATTGCTCTGGAGTCATGGGAGGGACTAGGGCCTCAAGACGCATTTAAGAAGGACTCTCGAGGTCTTTCTTGGGTTGGGGCGGGAAACACTCGTTTCCCTCGACCTCTACTGGGGACCTTAGGGAACTCCCCAGGTGCCTCTGAGAGGTGAGGGATACTGAGGAGTTAGAGGGGCCTCTCGGGACTCCACTAGGTTTGACGAAATGAAAGAGGGCCTCATCTCGATTGGAGACAGGAACCTCAGGCTTCCTCTCCATTTCTGACTCCGACCGCAGGGTCCCTGCAGGGTTGGGACAGGAGAGTCAGGCCTCGTCTTGTCTGAGTAATGGAACTCTGCTTGCCTCTCGAGTCGTTCAGTGGGTCTCAGGCCCCTTGTTGAGCTGTGTGTGGAACCTGCAGGTGTTTCCAGAAGATGCACGGGGGTGTCATTTCCCCTTCATTTGGTGCCTTCCCCCACAGGGTTGCCTTCAAAGAGGTGTCCGGGCATCAGGTTCATTTCAAGAGCGGACCGGGAAATCGGGGTCGTTCGACATGTGGCACCACCCACGTGGCTCATCTCGAATTTCCTCGTGAGACCAGCATCATCCTGAGGTGCGCCGGGAAGGCCGGGAACACCTTCCACACAAAGAAGTGGAATCGACTTTCCTGTCGCGATCAGGAGGGGAGATGGGGCTCAGATGAAGTGGGGCCGGGACTCTAGCTGTTCCACTCGAGGGAACCCGGCGTTTCAGGGAACTTTAGGGGTCGCATCAAGGGAGCCAATTACCGTTTCCCACTTCAGGACTGAACATGGGACTTCCCTGGAGACGCTGTAGCGGGCAAGGGCCTCATCCTGTGAAGACGTTGGAACCACGTCGTTTTTCTCGAGTTGCGTCTGGATTCTCGAAAACGACGGGGATTTCAGGCTTCCTCTTGGGTTGGCCCTGGGAAGCCCAATCTTCCCCTGGAGTTGCGAGGGAAAGCTGGGGGTTCTGCTCGAGTCACTACAGGGCCAAAGAGACCTCATCGAGGCGTGTGTCCAGGACCTAATATTCCTCTCAAGGGAAGACAGAGATCTCGGGTTTCCATTCCAGACTCCCCCGGGGAGTCAGGCCTCGCCTCGAGGGGAAGCAGAGGACTCCACTTTCCTCTCAAGTCGTGACACGGATCTCTTGGAGCCCACTGAGTGGACTCAAGGGTGTCGAGCCTCCTCTTCAGTTTGGAGAGAGGACTCGGGATTGCTCTCCAGGTCAGACAGGAAAAGAAGGCCCTCATCTCGCGATGACAGGGTCCTCTCATGGGTTTCCTCAGGCTGCGGCGCCCGTGGGGGTTTTCTCACGAGGCACGACGAGGACCTCAGGGAGCCTCTCGTGCGGAACCAGGGAACTCATGTCTCCATGCGCATGGCGAGGGGGAGCTGGTCATCACTCTCGAGTCATGGGAAGTGACTAGGGCCTCAAGACGTGTTGAAGAAGGACTCTCGAGGTCTTTCTCGGGTGGCGGCGGGAAACCCTCGTTTCCCTCGACTTCTGCAGGGGACTATAGGGAACTTACCAGGGTGCCTCTGAGAGGTGAGGAATGCTGTGGAGTTGGCAGGGCCTCTCGGGACTCTGCTGGGTTCGGCGCAATGGAAGAGGGCCTCATCTCGAGGGGAGGCAGGAACCTCAGGCTTCCTCTCTGATTCTGACTCCGACTGCACGGTCCCTGCAGTGTTGGGACAGGAGAGTCATGCCTCGTCTTGTCTGAGGAATGGAATTCTGGTTGCCTCTCGAGTTGTTCCGGGAGTCTCAGGCCCCTTGTCGAGCTGTGTGTAGACCCTGCGGGTTTTTCCGGATGATGCACGGGGGTGTCAGTGCCCCTTCGTGTTGTGCCTTCACTCACAGGGTTGCCTTCGAAGAGGTGTCCGGGCATAGGGTTCTTATCAAGAGCGGACCGGAAAATCGGTGTCGTTCGGTACGTGGCACCTCACACATGGCTAGTCTCGAATTTCCTCCTGAGACCGGCCTCATCCTGAGGTGCACCAGGAAGGCCGGGAACCCCTTCCAGAGAAAGCAGGGGAATCGACTCTCCTGTCGCGATCAGGAGGGGAGAAGGGGCTCAGATGAAGTGGTGCCGGGACCCTTGGTGTTCCCCTCGAGGGAACCCAGCGTGTCGGGGAACTTTTGCGGTCGCATCAAGGGTGTCAAGTACCGTTTCGCACTTAAGGACAGAACATGGGACTTCCCTGGAGACGCCGGGAATTTCGGTGTTCCCCTGGAGTGAGACCGGTTTGTTGGGGAACTTTGGGGTCGCATCAAGGGCGCCAAGTAGCATTTCCAACTTTAAGATGGAACGTGGGACTTCTCTTGAGACTCTAGCTGGCAAGGGCCTCATATTGCGATGAAGGGGGAACCACATGGTTTTTAAGACTTGAGGCTGAATTCTCGAATTACGATGGGAAATTCAGACTTCCTCATGTGTTGACCGTGGGAAGCCCAATCTTCCATTCAAATTGTGAGGGAGAGATGGAGGTTGCTCTCGATCACTCTAGGGCAAAATAGACCTCATCTAGGCTTGTGTCTAGGACATAATGTTCCACTCCAGGGGCGACAGGGATCTCGGGGTTGCATTCCAAACTCACCCGGGGAGTCAGGCCTCGTCTCGAGGGAAGCAAAAGACTCCACTCTCCTCTCGAGTCGCACCGGGTATTTCTTGGACCCAACTGAGTGGCCTAAATGGAGTCAATCCTCCTGTGAAGTTTGGAGAGAGGACCAGGGATTGCTCTCCAGGTCAGGCAGGAAAAGAAGGCCCCCATCTCTCCGTGACGGGGGCATCTTGTGGTTTTTCTCGAACTGCAGTGCCACTGTGGGTTTTCTCACGAGGTACGATGGGGTACTCAGGGAGCCTCTTGTGTGGTACTAGGGAAGTCAGTTTTCCTGCTTGTGGCGAGGGGAGCGCGTCCTTGCTCTGGAGTCATGGTAGGGGAATCGGGCATCAAGAGACGTTGAAAAAGGACTCTCCAAGTCTTTCTCGGGTTACTTCAGGAAACTCTGGGTTCCCTCGACTTGTGCCAGTGACCTCAGGTAGCTTCTCAGGGAGCCTCTGAGAATTCAGGGATACTGTGGTGTTGGGAGGGGCCTCTCGGGACACCACTGAGTTTGGTTCAATGGAAGAGGGCCTCTTCTCTAGTTGAGGCAGGAACCTCGGGGTTCCTCTCCATTTCTGACTCCGATCGCAGGGTCCCTGAAGAGTTGGGCCAGGAGGGTAAGGCCTCGTCTTGTGTAAAGGAATGCAACTTCACTTGCCTCTCGAGTTGTTCACGGGGTGACAGTCCACATTTGGAGCTGTGAGTGGAATCGGCGGGTTTTTCCAGACGATGCATGGGGATGTCAGTGTCCCTTCGTGTTGTGCCTTCATCCACAGGGTTGCCTTCGAAGAGATGTCCGGGCGTCAGGTTCTTATCTAGAGTGGACCGGGAATTCGGGATCTTTCAACATGTGGCACCAACCATGAGGCTACTTTTTGAATTTCCTCATGAGACCGGCCTCATCCGGAGGTTCGCGGGGAACGTCGGGAACCCCTTGCAGACAAAACATGGGAATCGACCCTTCTGTCGTGATCAGGAGGGGTGAAGGGGCTCACAGGAAGTGGTGCCATGAACTTTGGTGTTTCCCTCGAGTGAGACCGGTATGTCAGGGAACTTTGGGGGTCGCATCAAGGGTGCCAAGTACCGTTTTGTACTTCAGGATGGAACGTGGGACTTCTCTTGATACGCTGTAGCAGCCAAGGGCCTCATCTTGCGATGACGGGGGAGCCACGTGGTTTTTCTCAAGTTGCGGCGGGATTCTCGAGTTACGACGGGGATTTCAGGCTTCCTCTTGTGTTGGGCCGGGGAAGTCCAATCATCCATTCGAGTTGCGAGGGAGAGCTGGGGGTTGCGCTCGAGTCACTGAAGGGCAAAGGAGACCTCATCTAGGCTTGTTTCCAGGACCTAATGTTCCTCTCCAAGGGCCACAGGGATCTCAGGTTTGCATTCCAGACTCACCCAGGGAGTCAGGCCTCGTGTCGAAGGGAAGCAAAGGACTCCGCTCTCCTTTCGAGTTGAGACGGGCACCTCTTGGAGCCCACTTTGTTGCATAAAGGGAGTCAAGCCTCCTGTGAAGTTTGGAGAGAGGACTTGGGACTGCTCTCCAGGCCATGCAGGAAAAGATGGCCCTCATCTCGCGATGACGGAGGGGTCTTGTGTGTTTTCTCGAGCTGCGGCGCCAGTGTGGGGTTTCACACGAGGTACGACAGGGAGCTCAGGGAGCCTCTCCTTTGGTGCCAGGGAAGTCAGGTCTCCATGTGCGTGGCGAGGGGGAGCGCGTTATTGCTCTCGAGCCATGGTAGGGGAATCTGACCTCAAGACGCGTTGAAGAAGGACTCTCGAGGTCTTTCTTCGGTTGTGGCAGGAAACCCTTATTTCCCTCGACGTTTGCCGGTGGCCTCAAGGAGCTTCTCAGAATGCCTATGAGAAGTCAGGGATACTGTGGAGATGGGAGTGGCCTCTCGGGACTCCACTGGGTTTGTTTTAATGGAAGAGGGCCTCATCTCGGGTTGAGGCAGGAACCTCAGGTTTCCTCTCCATTTCTGACTCAGATCGAAGCGTGCCTGCAGAGTTGGGATTGGATACTCAGGCCTCGTCTTGTCTGAGGAAGGGAACTCCGCTTGCCTCTCTCGTTGTTTAAGGGGTGACAGGCCAGTTGTGGAGCTGTATGTGGATCCTGTGGGATTTTCCGGACGATGAACAGGGTTGCCAGTGCCCCCTCGTGTAGTGCCTTCATCCACAGGGTTGCCTTAGAAGAGGTGTCCGGGCATCGGGTTCTTATCAAGAGCAAGACCGAGAAATCGGGGTCTTTCGGCACGTGGCACCAACACGAGGCTACGTCTCGAATTTCTTCGTGAGACTGGCCTCATCCTGAGGTGCGCCATGAAGGTCGGGAACCCCTTCTAGACAAAGCAGGGGAATCGACCTTCCTGCCGTGATCAGGAGGGGAGAAGGGGCTCAAATGAAGTGGTGCCATGAATTTCGGTGTTCCCTTGGAGTGAGACCGGTATATTGGGGAACTTTTGGGGTCGCATCAAGGGTGCCAAGTAGCATTTCGAACTTTATGACGAAACATGGGACTTCTCTTGAGACTCTGTAGCGGGCAAAGGCCTCATATTGCGATGAATGGGGAACCACGTGGTTTTTAAGAGTTGCGGCGGGATTCTCGAGTTACAACGGGAAATTCAGACTTCCTCTTGTGTTGGCCCAGTGAAGACCAATCTTCCATTCGAATTGCGAGGGAGAGATGGGTGTTGCTCTCGAGTCACTGTAGGGCAAAATAGACCTCATCTAGGCTTTTGTCCAGGACATAATGTTCCTCTCCAGGGGCAACAGGGATCTCGGGGTTGCATTCCAGATTCACCCGAGGTAAGGCCTCATCTCGAGGGGAAACAAAGTACCCTGCTCTCCTCTCAAGTCGCGACAGGTATCTCTTGGAGCCCATTGAGTGGCCTAAAGGGAGTAAAGCCTCCTGTGAAGTTTGGAGAAAGGACCAGGGATTGCTCTCCAGGTCAGGCAGGAAAAGAAGTCCCCAATCTCGCGATGACCGTGGCGTCTCGTGGGTTTTCCCGAGCTGTGGCGCCAGTGTGGGGTTTCTCACGAGGTATGACAGGGAGCTCAGGGAGCCTCTCATGTGGCGCCAGGGAAGTCAGGTGTCCATGCGCATGGCGAGGGGGAGCGTGTCATTGCTCTCGAGTCATGGTAGGGGAATCCGTCCTCAAGACGCGTTGAAGAAGGACTCTTGAGGTCTTTCTCGGGTTGCGGCAGGATACCCTGTGTTCCCTCGACTTGTGCCGGTGACCTCAGGGAGTTGCTCAGGGTGCCTCTGAGAAGACACTGATACTGTGGTGTTGGGAGGGGCCTCTCGGGACTCCACTGCATTTGGTGCAATGGAAGATTGCCGGGAGCCAGCGAGAGACATTCCACTCGTGACAAATGTCATGAGGAAAGAGTCTCGGCATACGCAAAGGCGGGATCGAGCCTCCGGGAGTTCCCCCGTATATTCTTCAGCATCTACCCCCAAAAACCAAAGTCTGCCTTCTTTATTGCTTTGTTCTCTCACCTCTGACATTACTGGGGATGTCCCCCACCACCATCTCACTCTCTCTGTCAAAGAGCTAACTTACAGCTCCAACTAATAATGTTCCTGGGCAATTAGTAGTGTTTAAATCCAAACCCCTCAGATGGTTTTCTAACTCGCCTGACAAGTTTACCCGGTCTCCTACAGCTATGCATACGATTGTGTACAGTCTCCCAGCCTCGAGACGCACGGGAAGTTTAAGATATTCAAATAGCTTAGAGCCTCTCAGAGAGTTAGAAACTGTCAGAATAAAACTAGTAAAAGATTTCATTGATGAACCAATGCTTTTTGCCAAGTTTCCACATCCCCTGAATTGTATCCTTGAATGTGTGCTAATTAATATAGTTGGTATGTAGAAAAAATAAGTAGTGGCCTTGATGTTGGTAACTTTAGACCCTTAAGGTAATAAATTCTTTTCTTTGTTGTAAACCCATTACACATCCTCCCTATAGGAATGCAATTTTATCTTCGAAAGATGGCGCCAAACCTTAAACAATTACTCTTAGAGAAAATAACTCTTATGGTTGATAAGTCTTTGTCAAGAGTCATAAAATGTTAATAGGTCTTCTGGCCAGAAGATGATGTAAATCATCTAAACCATTTTTATACGATAAATCTGCAGAAAAGAAACCCTGGTTTTTGATAAGGATTAAAGACTGCTGACTTTGCATCCCCTATTATCCTCTATGTGTAACTTAGGGTATTAAAACCTGTGTTGAAAATAAAGCTACGGGCCTTGCTCGCCAACGCTTGGTCTCCCCATGTCATTATTCCCCTCAATTTTCATATGAGTGTCCATCTGGAGCGCGGATATCCTCTGCGACCATTTATTTGCCTGGGCTTCGAAGACCCACTCGATAAGGTGTCTAAGGTGGGGCACCTTCCTCTATTCTAGAGGGCACTTGCAGCCTCCGTGGTCAGAGCTAACCTGGTGTCACGGGTTATATTGATTTTCCGCGTAAACCAAGCTACTCAGCTGCTTTTCTCCACTGAATTTTCCTACTGAGCTATCCTCATTGTATTACTCTTTATATCTTTGATGAATAAATAAATATATAAATAGGTCGCCTACTCCATCTTCCCTTCGAATACCCTGGATCAGCTGGGGCTGGACCTCTGCAGGTGGCGCCCGAGACAGGCATTTCGAAGGTAAATCCCCAACCCCATTCCCCCAGTGTTCAGTTTTGGGGACAGATAGGATCCCACTTAGGGGGCTGCAGATCCCCCTGTAGAATAGACAGGGCGAGAGGAGTGGGAAGTGTTGAAGAGTTAGAGAGAAAAAACGGTTTCTAAAAAGGCTGACAAAAAAGGCCTAATCTTTAGATAGCTAAAAGCAAAATCTTTTACTATCCTTAAGTTTCTGCCATGGGCAACACTGAATCAAATGAAAGACAGCTCTTTATAGGAGTAATTTTACAGTTATTAAGTAAAAGAAGAATCAAGGTTAAAAAATCTTCCATTCAATCATTTTTTACATTTGTACAAGACCACTGCCCTTGGTTTCTACAACAAGGCACTGTTAACCTAGATATCTTGAAAAAACTAGGAAAACAGCTAAGAGCTTATTGTGCTCAGCAACGTTTGGAAAAAATCCCTACTTACACCTTTCCTCTGTGGAATATGACTAGAGATGTTTTAGATCCAGCTCATGAATTTGAAAAGGTACCTGTTAAAGAGGAAAGTAAAGTTGGAAAAGTACCTGTTAAACAAAAAAGCAAATCTGAAAAGGTACCTGTTATAAAGAAAAGTGAAAATGAAGAGGCTATACCTAGCTATCGACAGCTAAATGAATGGCTAGCCGCTATGACTGCCAATGAGCATGTAAAAGATAGGGATGAAAAGAAAGATCAGCTCTCCCCTCAATTTGAAAAAGGTTTAGAGGAAACAGCAGCTCGATGCCATTCTGATGAGGATTTTTTTTTTTTAAGCTAAAGATGCTCCTAAAAGTTTAAGAAAACATCCCTAATCAGACCATCCGCTCCTAGGAGGTTGAGGGAAACATCCCCGATCAGACAGTTCATAAGATTTAGTTACCAAACAGTTAAAGGATCTCCGGAACAGAAGAGGAAAACTTCGGGACGCTCCCATCCCCCTATGCCTCCTCCTCCATGTCGGGGTAAAGGGCCACCGCTAGGAGTTTCCCGGAGAAGGATTTTCTCTAGTCCCAAGGATGAACTTGATCCTCACCTTGAGGCTTCTTTTCTAGTCCCCTCTGCAGTTTAGCCAGGGTAAAGAGGTTACAAAATAAATAAAAATATTCTCTAAAATTAAAAAAAAAATTAAAAATGGATTTCTCTGCATCTAAGAATAGACAAATATTTATTGACTGTGGAATATGATTAGAAATGTCCTGGACCTCCGTCACGAGGCTGTTAAATAGACTATGGGGGAGGCTATAGAAGTGGATGGTGGTGAGACTCCATTTACTGCACAGATCATATTTTCTGCTATTGAAAAAAAAAAAAAAGGAGGGAGAAAGTGGTCTACCTCCCGAGGAAGGAGAGGGCTTACAGGACGCTGCGGCCGAGAGCCCTGGCGAGCTCCCTCCCCCTCTGCGCAAACCTTTAAAAAACTTATCCACCACTTTCTGATTTAAGGCGACTGCCACCGCCTTCGATTGTGCCTCCCAGGACCCAGGAGTTCCCCACTTTGCCCCCAAAGCCTCCCAAAGTGTTGCCTAAGACTGAGGAAGATAAAAAGTTTTTTAAACAAAGGAGCTTTTAGTACACAATATGCAGAGCGTGCTCCTTGGAGAAAACTCCCTCAGGGGGGTCTCACCCAGGCTAGGAGAAAAGCGAAAAGGCAAGGAGATTTAATAACAATATTAACCCCTGATGTGCCGCTTACTCCAATTCCAACCGGAGTGGCTGGCCCCCTATCTGAGGACATTGTAAGGTTTGTCCTGGGGCGCAGCTTGCTTTCTTTTTAAAAAAAAATTAAATAAAAAAGAAAGAAAGAAAAGAAATTTCGCTGGTGCATGGTGTAGTAGATTCTGATGATATTGAGAAATTAAAGTCTTGATCTCACTGCCTATCAAAACTGTACAAATTAATAAAGGTCAAAGAGTAACACAGCTTTTACTTTTACCTTACTATCAGACAAGGAAAAACTTGACTTCTCAATCTAAGAGCCACAAAACATTTGGATCTAGTGATCTAGCCTTTTGGGTGCAGGAAATTACAGTTCCAAGGCCTTTAAAAGATCTTTTAATTCAAGAGAATAAAACGCCAGGGCTATTAGACACAGGAACAGACGTCTCTTAACATTGCTGGGAAAGACTGGCCCAGCTCCTGGCCAACACATAATACTGAAAATGAGTTGGTGGGATTAGAGAAAGTGGTATGTGGGGTGGAGATGCTGTACAGGTGGTACATTTAACAATACTTTATATATTGTTATAAATACATAATATAAATGTATTTGCCTAATTACAGTTTGCCTAATTAGGTATGGGTATAAATAAAATATAATAAAGGTATACCTAATTCTATTTATAGATCTATACTTAATTAATTTGTATTTAAATTAATATGTATACTATATACACACACACATATATATACTGTATAATTAAATATATATGGCAGTAATATAATGTGTGTGTGGCTGATATTAATTGGTATGGATTGATGTGCTGTGATGATATATGTTCTATATACTGTATAATTATAAATGTGTGACATGTATTATTACAGTATATTGGTTTGTGTTGGTTGGTATTAGCTGTGTATGTGTTGTATTGTTGTAATATATATTAATTAATATATTAATTATAAAGATTAATTCAAGTATATTGATTTATATATATTATATGTCAATAACTTTATACTTGTTGCCATATATAAATACATATATAAATGCATTTTGCATTTAGGTCTATCTGTATACCTGTATACCAAAATGAGATAAGGAGGTTATACATTTATTACTTAAATTTATACAGAGACCTAAACTAAACATTAGACCTAAATTAACATATCCATAGGGAAACAGCTAGACAAATAGTGAAGTTATGTTCCAATTGTAATTAATCACTTAAACGTAAACACACAGGGGCAGACTACAATGATGAGACACTAGATGCCTGAATTACAGGCTACGACTCGGCCCCTGGTCAAGTAAAAAGGCCTCCTTACGGGAGAGTGAAAAAGGCCAGATGTGTTGCTAACTTGTGGGAGAGGGTATGCTTGTATATTTCTACAGAATGCAGATTCTCCGGTTTGGATCTCAGACAAATTCGTCATGTCACATTCCCCAAAGACCAGGTTCGCGGCGCGCGCACTCGCTCGCTCCCCCTCCCCCAGCCAGCTCTCGCCTCCGCGCCACCAGCAGCGCCTCGCACCCACCTCTCTGCACCCCGTGACCTAGAGCAAAGAAGTCTGTGCAGCGAGTGAGGGCCAGAGAGGAAAGCGCGCCCGCGGAGTGCTGTCCAGACCAGCGTGGCCCCACCGGCGAGAGGGGACCGCCCTGAGCCCAAGCGGTGGCGGCTAGCCCTAAACCACGAACCCTGCCCCTCCGCCCACCATAGGCGCCTTGGCCCACAGCCTGCCGCTCGCGTTCTGCCTCCTGATGCTGGGGACACTGCTCCCCCGGGCTGACGCCTACAGCTGCTCCCTGGTTCATCTTGTTTAAACCCTCAATATAATGTTTGCTCCTTTGTAATGCTACAACATCCACCTTATCTTATGATGTAACCACTTATTGAATTATGGTCTTGCTGTATTACAACAACTACAGGATTTAATGCAAACACGACGGTTTGTGGGCTTACTTATCTTGGGAACAGCAGCTTTGATAAGTGCAATCACTTCTGTTACTGTGGCAGCAATATCATTGACTCAACAAGTACATACTGCTCAATATGTTATTCTATGTCCAAAAATGTTTCTTTAACATTGGCAACACAGGAAGCTATAGAGAGAAAATTAGAAATGAGGGTAGACGCCCTAGAGGAAACAGTAATACATATTGGGACTGAATTGCAGGCTTTAAAGGTGAAAATGGCATTGTCTTGTCATGCTGACTATCGGTGGATATGTGGAACACCCCTGAAAATAAATGAGACAGATTTTGAATGGGAAAAGATTAAAAACCATATTTCAGGTATCTGGAACAGCTCTGACATTGGTTGAGACGTAGGGAAACTTCACTATCAAATAGCAACCATGGAGCACTCCCGATTAGATTTTACTGCTGCTGGAACAGCAAATGATTTCTTCCATACTTTCCCTAACTACATCTCAGGAAAGAATATTCTGTCTAATGTCTTTAGCTATGCTGCGGTGGCTGCTTTAATTCTGCTTCTCATAATCATTCTTCCTTGTATTGTCAGGATTCTTCGGCAGAGTATCCAGAGGCTCGCGACTGAGCTACATCTGGCTGTTTTAAGAAATAAAAAACGGGGAGATGCCGGGAGCCGGCGAGAGACATTCCACTCGTGACAAAGGTCATGAGGAAGGAGGCTGGGCATACACAAAGGCGGGATCGAGCCTCGGGAGTCCTCCCGGATATTCTTGAGCATCTACCCCCCAAAACCAGAGTCTGCCTACTTTATTGCTTTGTGCTCTCCCCTCTGACTTTCCTGGGGGCTGTCCCCCACCACCATCTCACTCTCTCTGTCAAAGAGCTAACTTACAGCTCCAATTAATAAAGTTCCTGGGCAATTAGGAGTGTTTAAATCCAAACACGTCAGATGGCTCTCTAACTCGCCTGACAAGTTTACCCGGTCTCCTACAGCAATGCATACAATTGTTTACAGTCTCCGAGCCTCGAGAGGCACGGGAAGCTTAAGATATTCAAATAGCTTAGAGCCTCTCAGAGAGTTAGAAACTGTCAGAATAAAACTAGTAAAAGATTTCATTGATGAACCAATGCTTGTTGCCAAGTTTCCACATCCCCTGAATTGTATCCTTGAATGTGTATTAATTAATATAGTTGGTATGTAGAAGAAATAAGTAGTGGCCTTGGTGTTACTAACTTTAGACCCTTAAGGTAATAAATTATTTCCTTTGTTGTAAGCCCATTACACATCTGCCCTATAGGAATGCAATTTTATCTTCGAAAGATGGAGCCAAATCTTAAAATAATTACTCTTAGAGAAAATAAGTCTTACGGTTGATAAGTCTTTGTCAAGAGTCATAAAATGTTAATAGGTCTTCTGGCTAGAAGATGATGTAAATCACCTAAACCATTTGTATACGATACATTTGCAGGAGAGAAACTCTGGTTTTTGATAAGGATCAAAGGCTGCTGTCTTTGCATCCCCATTATCCTCCATGTGTAACTTAGGGTATAAAAACCCCTGTTGAAAATAAAGCTACGGGCCTTGATTGCCAACGCTTAGTCTCCTAATGTCATTCTTCCCCTCAATTTTCAGATGAGTGTCCATCTGGAGCGCAGATATCCTCTGCGACCATTTATTTGCCTGGGCTTCGAAGACCACTTGAGAAGGTGTCTAAGGTGGGGCACTTTTCGCTATTCGAGAGGGAGCCTGCGGCCTCCGTGGTCAGAGCTAACCTGGTGTCACGGGTTATACTGATTTTCCGCATAAACCAAGCTACTCAGCTTCTTTTCTCCACTAAATTTTCCTACTGAGCTATCCTCATTCTATTACTCTTTATATCTTCGATAAATAAATCAATAGGTCGCCTACTCTGTCTCCCCTTCGAAAACCCTGGACCAGCCGAGGCTGGACCTTGTCAGAAGAGGGCCTCATCTCGATTTGAAGCAGGAACCTCAGGGTTGCTCTCCATTTCTGACTCTGAACACAGAGTCCCTACAGAGTTAGGACAGGAGAGTCAGGCCTCGTCTTGTGTGGAGGAATGGAACTCCACTGGACTCTCGAGTTGTTCACCGGATAACAGGCCACTTGTCGAGCTGTGTGTGGAACCTGCTGTTTTATCCAGACGATGCATGGGGGTGTCAGTTCCCCTTCGTTTTTTGCCTTCATACACAGGGTTGCCTTCGAAGAGGTATCCAGCCTTCAGATTCTTATCAAGAGCAGACCAGGAAATCAGTGTCTTTCGGCATGTGGCACCACCCACAAGCCTACGTCTCGAATTTCTTCTTGAGACGGACCTCAACCTGAGGTGCACCAGGAAGGTCGGTAACCCTTTCAGACAAAGCAAGTGAATTGACCCTCTTGTCCCGATCAGGAGGGGAGAAGGGGCTCAGATGAAGTGGTGCCGGGAACCTCGATGTTCCCCTCGAGTAAAACTGGGATGTCGGGGAACTTTTGGAGTCACATCAAAGGTGCTAAGTACCGTTTCAAACTTCAAGACGGAACGTGAGACTTCTCTTGAGACGCTGTAGCTGGCAAGGGCCTCATCTTGTGGTGACGGGTTAACCACGTCGTTTTTCTCGAGTTGTGGCGGGATTCTCGAGTTAGGTCAGGAAATTCAGGCTTCCTCTTGTGTTGGCCCAGGGAAGTCCAGTCTTCCATTCGAGTTGCGAGGGAGAGCTAGGGATTGCGCTTGAGTTACTGCAGGGCAAAAGAGACCTTATCTAGGCTTGTGTCCAGGACATAATGTTCGTCTCCAGGGGGGACAGGGATCTCGGGGTTGCTTTCCTGATGCACCCGGGGAGTCAGTCCTTGTCTCGAGGGGAAGCGAAGGACTCCACTCTCCTCTCGAGTTGCGACGGGTATCTCTTGGAGCCCACTGAGTGGCCTAAAGGGAGTCAAGCCTCCTGTGGAGTTTGGAGAGAGGACTCGTGATTGCTCTCCAGGCCATGCAGGAAAAGAAGGCCATCATCTCGCGATGAACGGGGCGTCTCGTGGGTTTTCTCGAGCTGCAGCGCCAGTGTGGGGTTTCTCATGAGGTACTACGGGGAGCTCAGGGAGCCTCTCATGTGGCGCTTGGGAAGTCAGGTCTCCATGCGCATTGCGAGGGGGAGCGCGTCATTGCTCTAGAGTTATGGAAGGTGTATCGGGCCTCAAGAACCGTTAAAGAAGGACTTTCAAGGTGTTTCTTGGGTCACGGCAGTAAACCCTGGGTTCCCTCGACTAGTGCCGGTGGCCTCAGGGAGCTTCTCAGTGTGCCTCTGAGAAGTCAAGGATACCCTGGAGTTGGGAGGGCCCTCTCGGGACTCCACTGGGTTTGGTGCAATAGAAGAGGGCCTCATCTCGAGTGGAGGCAGGAACCTCTGGGTTCGTCTCCATTTCTGACTCTGATCGCAGGGTCCCTGCAGAGTTGGGACAGGAGAGTCAGGCCTCGTCTTGTAAGGAGGAATGGAACTCCGCTTGCCTCTCGAGTTATTCACGGGGTGACAGGCAACTTGTCGAACTGTGTTTGGAATCTGCGGGTTTTTCCGGACGATGCACGAGGGTGTCAGTGCCCCTTCGTGTTGTGCCTTCTTCCACAGGGTTGCCTTTCAAGAGGTGTCCGGGCATCAGGTTCTTATCAAGAGTGGACCGGGGAATCGGGGTCTTTCAGCATGTGTTACCACCCATGAAGCTACGTCTCAAATATTCTCGTTAGACCGGCCTCATCCTGAGGTGCGCCGGGAAGGTTGGGAACCCCTTCCAGACAAAGCACGGGAGTCGACCCTCCAGTCGCAGTCAGGAGGGGAGAAGTGGCTCAGATGAAGTCGTACCGGGAACCTCGGTGTTCCCCTCGAGAGAGACCAGGGTGTCGGGGAACTTTTGGAATCGCATCAAGGGTGCCAAGTTTTCACACTTGAAGTGTGAAAACACTTCAAGAAGAAACCTGGGACTTCTCTTTAGACGCTGTAGCGGGCAAGGGCCTCATCTTGCGATGACAGGGTAACCATGTGGTTTTTCTCGAGTTTCGGCGGGATTCTCGAGTTACGATGGGGAATTCAGGCTTCCTCTTGTGTTGGCCCAGGGAAGTCCAATCTTCCATTGGAGTTGCGAGAGAGAGCTAGGGATTGCTCTCAAGTCACTTCAGGGCAAAAGAGACCTCATCTAAGCTTGTGTCCAGGACCTAATGTTCCTCTCCAGGGGCGACAGAGATCTCGGGGTTGCATTTTAGACGCACCCGAGGAGTCAGACCTCATCTCGAGAGGAAGGAAAGGACTCTGCTCTGCTCTCGAGTCCCGACGGGTATTTCTTGGAGACCACTGAGTGGCCTAAAGGGAGTCAAGCCTCCTGTGGATTTTTTTTTTAATTTTATTTTATTTTTAAACTTTACATAATTGTATTAGTTTTTCCAAATATCAAAATGAATCCGCCTCAGGTATACATGTGCTCCCCATCCTGAACCCTCCTCCCTCCTCCCCCCCCCCATAGCATCCCTCTGGGTCGTCCCAGTGCACTAGCCCCAAGCATCCAGTGTCATGCATCAAACCTGGACTGGCAACTCTTTTCATACATGATATTTTACATGTTTCAATGCCATTCTCCCAAATCTTCCCACCTTCTCCCTCTCCCACAGAGTCCATAAGACTCTTCTATACATCAGTGTCTCTTTTGCTGTCTCGTACTCAGGGTTATTGTTACCGTCTTTCAAAGTTCCATATATATGCGTTAGTATACTGTATTGGTGTTTTTCTTTCTGGCTTACTTCACTCTGTATAATAGGCTCCAGTTTCATCCACCTCATTAGAACTGATTCATTCTATTCTTTTTAATGGCGGAGTAATACTCCATTGTGTATATGTACCACAGCTTTCTTATCCATTCATCTGCTGATGGACATCTAGGTTGCTTCCATGTCCTGGCTATTAGAAACAGTGCTGCGATGAACATTGGGGTACACGTGTCTCTTTCCCTTCTGGTTTCCTCAGTGTGTATGCCCAGCAGTGGGATTGCTGGATCATAAGGCAGTTCTATTTCCAGTTTTTTAAGGAATCTCCACACTGTTCTCTATAGTGGCTGTACTAGTTTGCATTCCCACCAACAGTGTAAGAGGGTTCCCTTTTCTCCACACCCTCTCCAGCATTTATTATTTGTAGACTTTTGGATTGCAGCCATTCTGACTGGCGTGAAATGGTACCTCATAGTGGTTTTGATTTGAATTTCTATGATAATGAGTGATTTTGAGCATCTTTTCATGTGTTTGTTAGCCATCTGTATGTCTTCTTTGGATAAATGTCTATTTAGTTCTTTGGCCCATTTTTTGATTGGGTCATCTATTTTTCTGGAGTTGAGCTGTAGGTGTTGCTTGTATATTTTTGAGATTAGTTGTTTGTCAGTTGCTTCATTTCCTATTATTTTCTCCCATTCCGAAGGCTGTCTTTTCACCTTGCTAATAGTTTGCTTTGATGTGCAGAAGCTTTTAAGGTTAATTAGGTCCCATTTGTTTATTTTTGTTTTTATTTCCAATATTCTGGGAGGTGGGTCATAGAGGATCCTGCTGTGATGTATTTCAGAGAGTGTTTTGCCTATGTTCTCCTCTAGGAGTTTTATAGTTTCTGGTCTTATGTTTAGATCTTTAATCCATTTTGAGTTTATTTTTGTGTATTGTGTTAGAAAGTGTTCTAGTTTCATTCTTTTACAAGTGGTTGACCAGATTTCCCAGCACCACTTGTTAAAGAGATTGTCTTTAATCCATTGTATATTTTTGCCTCCTTTGTCAAAGATAAGGTGTCCATATGTGTGTGGATTTATCTCTGGGCTTTCTATTTCGTTCCACTAATCTATATTTCTGTCTTTGTGCCAGTACCATACTGTCTTGATAACTGTGGCTTTGTAGCGGAGCCTGAAATCAGGTAGGTTGATTCCTCCAGTTCCATTCTTCTTTCTCAAGATCGCTTTGGCTATTCGAGGTTTTTTGTATTTCCATACAAATTGTGAAATTATTTGTTCTAGCTCTGTGAAGAATACTGTTGGTAGCTTGATAGGGATTGCATTGAATCTATAAATTGCCTTGGGTAGTATACTCATTTTCACTATATTGATTCTTCCAATCCATGAACATGGTATATTTCTCCACCTATTAGTGTCCTCTTTGATTTCTTTCACCAGTGTTTTATAGTTTTCTATATATAGGTCTTTAGTTTCTTTAGGTAGGTATATTCCTAAGTATTTTATTCTTTCCGTTGCAATGGTGAATGAAATTGTTTCCTTAATTTCTCTTTCTGTTTTCTCATTATTAGTGTATAGGAATGCAAGGGATTTCTGTGTGTTGATTTTATATCCTGCAACTTTACTATAGTCATTGACTAGTTCTAGTGATTTTCTGGTGGAGTCTTTAGGGTTTTCTATGTAGAGGATCATGTCATCTGCAAACAGTGAGAGTTTTACTTCTTCTTTTCCAATTTGGATTCCTTTTGTTTCTTTTTCTGCTCTGATTGCTGTGGCCAAAACTTCCAAAGCTATGTTGAATAGTAATGGTGAAAGTGGGCACCCTTGTCTAGTTCCTGACTTTAGAGGAAATGCTTTCAATTTTTCACCATTGAGGATAATGTTTGCTGTGGGTTTGTCATATATAGCTTTTATTATGTTGAGGTATGTTCCTTCTATTCCTGCTTTCTGGAGAGTTTTTATCATAAATGGATGTTGAATTTTGTCAAAGGCTTTCTCTGCATCTATTGAGAAAATCATATGGTTTTTATTTTTCAATTTGTTAAGGTGGTGTGTTACATTGATTGATTTGCGGATATTGAAGAATCCTTGCATCCCTGGGATAAAGCCCACTTGGTCATGGTGTATGATCTTTTTAATGTGTTGTTGGATTCTGATTGCTAGAATTTTGTTAAGGATTTTTGCATCTATGTCATCAGTGATATTGGCCTGTAGTTTTCTTTTTTTGTGGGATCTTTGTCAGGTTTTGGTATTAGGCTGATGGTGGCCTCATAGAATGAGTTTGGAAGTTTACCTTCCTCTGCAATTTTCTGGAAGAGTTTGAGCAGGATAGGTGTTAGCTCTTCTCTAAATTTTTCGTAGAATTCAGCTGTGAAGCCGTCTGGACCTGGGCTTTTGTTGGCTGGAAGATTTTTGGTTACAGTTTCCATTTCCGTGCTTGTGATGGGTCTGTTAAGATTTTCTATTTCTTCCCTGGTCCAGTTTTGGAAAGTTGTACTTTTCTAAGAGTTTGTCCATTTCTTCCACGTTGTCCATTTTATTGGCATATAATTGTTGATAGTAGTCTCTTATGATCCTTTGTATTTCTGTGTTTTCTGTTGTGATCTCTCCATTTTCATTTCTAATTTTATTGATTTGATTTTTCTCCCTTTGTTTCTTGATGAGTCTGGCTAATGGTTTGTCAATTTTATTTATCGTTTCAAAGAACCAGCTTTTGGTTTTGTTGATTTTTGCTATGGTCTCTTTTGTTTCTTTTGCATTTATTTCTGCTCTAATTTTTAAGATTTCTTTCCTTCTACTAACCCTGGGGTTCTTCATTTCTTCCTTTTCTAGTTGCTTTAGGTGTAGAGTTAGTTTATTTATTTGACTTTTTTCTTGTTTCTTGAGGTGTGCCTGTATTGCTATGAACTTTCCCCTTAGGACTGCTTTTACCGTGTCCCACAAGTTTTGGGTTGTTGTGTTTTCATTTTCATCCGTTTCTATGCAAATTTTGATTTCTTTTTTGATTTCTTCTGTGATTTGTTGGTTATTCAGCAGCGTGTTGTTCAGCCTCCATATGTTGGAATTTTTAATAGTTTTTCTCCTGTAATTGAGATCTAATCTTACTGCATTGTGGTCAGAAAAGATGCTTGGAATGATTTCTATTTTTTTGAATTTACCAATGCTAGCTTTATGGCCCAGGATGTGATCTATCCTGGAGAAGGTTCCATGTGCACTTTAGAAAAAGTTGAAATTCATTGTTTTGGGATGAAATGTCCTATAGATATCAATTAGGTCTAACTGGTCTATTGTATCATTTAAAGTTTGTGTTTCCTTGTTAAATTTCTGTTTAGTTGATCTATCCATAGGTGTGAGTGGGGTATTAAAATCTCCAACTATTATTGTGTTAGTGTTAATTTCTCCTTTCATACTTGTTAGCATTTGTCTTACATACTGTGGTGCTCCTGCGTTGGGTGCATATATATTTATAATTGTTATATCTTCTTCTTGGATTGATCCTTTGATCATTATGTAGTGACCTTCTTTGTCTCTTTTCACAGCCTTTGTTTTAAAGTCTATTTTATCTGATATGAGTATCGCTACTCCTGCTTTCTTTTGGTCCCTATTTGCATGGAAAATCTTTTTCCAGCCCTTCACTTTCAGTCTGTATGTATCCCCTGTTTTGAGGTGGGTCTCTTGTAGACAACATATGTAGGGGTCTTGTTTTTGTATCCATTCAGCCAGTCTTTGTCTTTTGGTTGGAGCATTCAACCCATTTACGTTTAAGGTAATTACTGATAAGTATGATCCCATTGCCGTTTACTTTATTGTTTGGGGTTTGAATTTATACACCGTTTTTGTGTTTCCTGTTTAGTATTTGTTGGAGAGCTGGTTTGGTGGTGCAGAATTCTCTCAGTTTTTGCTTGTCTGAAAAGCTTTTGATTTCTCCTTCATACTTGAATGAGATCCTTGCTGGGTACAATAATCTGGGCTGTAGGTTATTTTCTTTCATCATTTTAAGTATGTCTTGCCATTCCCTCCTTGCTTGAAGAGTTTCTATTGAAAGATCAGCTGTTATCCTTATGGCAATTCCCTTGTGTGTTATTTGTTGTTTTTCCCTTGCTGCTTTTCATATTTGTTCTTTGTGTTTGATTTTTGTTAATGTGATTAATATGTGTCTTGGGGAGTTTCGCCTTGGCTTTATCCTGTTTGGGACTCTCTGGGTTTCTTGGACTTGAGTGAGTATTTCCTTCCCCATTTTAGGGAAGTTTTCAACTATTATCTCCTCAAGTATTTTCTCACGGTCTTTCTTTTTGTCTTCTTCTTCTGGGACCCCTATGATTCGAATGTTGTAGCGTTTAATATTGTCCTGGAGGTCTCTGAGATTGTGCTCATTTCTTTTAATTCGTTTTTCATGTATCCTCTCTGATTCATTTATTTCTACCATTCTATCTTCGAATTCACTAATCCTATCTTCTGCCTCTGTTATTCTACTATTTGTTGCCTCCAGAGTGTTTTTAATTTCATTTATTGCATTATTCATTATATATTGACTCTTTTTTTATTTCTTCTAGGTCCTTGTTAAACCTTTCTTGCATCTTCTCAATCCTTGTCTCCAGGCTATTTATCTGTGATTCCATTTTAATTTCAAGATTTTAGATCCATTTCACTATCCTTACTCGGAATTCTTTATCAGGTAGATTCCCTATCTCTTCCTCTTTTGTTTGGTTTGGTGGGCATTTATCCTGTTCCTTTATCTGCTGGGTATTCCTCTGTCTCATCTTGTTTAAATTGCTGAGTTTGGGGTGTCCTTTCTGTATTCTGGCAGTTTGTGGAGTTCTTTACTGTGGCATTTCCTCGCTGTGTGTGGGTTTGTACAGGTGTCTTGTCAAGGTTTCCTGGTTAGGGAAGCTTGTGTCCGTGTTCTGGTGGGTGGAGCTGTATTTCTTCTCTCTGGAGTGCAATGAAGTGTCCAGTAATGAGTTATGAGATGTTTGTGGTTTTGGGGTGACTTTGGGCAGCCTGTATCTTGAAGCTCAGGGCTGCGTTCCTTTGTTGCTGGAGAATTGGCTTGGTATGTCTTGCCCTGGAACTTGTTGGCCCTTGTGTGGTGCTTGATTTCAGTGTCGGTATGGAGGCATTTGATGAGCTCCTGTCAATTAATGTTCCTTGGAGTCAGGAGTTCCCTGGAGTCAGGGTTTGGACTTAAGCCTCCTGCTTCCAGTTATCTGTCTTACTTTTACAGTAGTTTCAAAACTTCTCCTTCTATACAGCACCATTGATAAAACATCTACGTTAAAGAAGAAAAGTTTCTCTACTGTGAGGGCCACTCAGAAAGGTTCACAGCGTTACATGGAGAAGAGAAGTGGGAGGAGGTAGTTAGAGGTGACCCAAATGAGATCAGGTGGAATCAATAGTGGAGAGAGTGGGCTGGCCAGTAGTCACTTCCTTATGTGCACTCCACAACTGGACCGCTCAGAGATGTTCACAGAGTTATACAGAGATGAGAAGGAGGAGGAAGGAGACAGAGGTGGCCAGAAGGATAAAAGGGGGGAATGAAAAGGAGGGAGACAGATCCAGCCAGTAATCAGTTCCCTAAGTGTTCTCCACCGTCTGGAATACACAGAAATTCACAGAGTTGTGTAGAGTAGAGAGGGGTTAGGGAGGAGACACAGGCGACCTGGTGGAGAAAAAGGAGAGTCCAAAGGGAGAGAGAGCAGTCAAGCCAGTAATCTCGCTCCCTAGTGAAAAATGGGTACTGAAGATTGGGTTCTTAAAGGTACAAAATTGGTAACAAATACATAAAAGCAAAAATTAAAAATCTAGAGTAGAGTTTGGAATTTCAAAAATACGATGTTAAAGAAAAGAAGAAGGAAAAGAAAGAGAGAAAAAACGAACAAAGAAAAACAAACAAGGTCGCAAAAATTATCAAGAAAATACAGGTACAAAATTGATAACTAATACCAAAAAGCAAAAATTAAAAATCTAGAGTAGAGTTTGGAATTTCAAAAATACAATGTTAAAAAAAAGGAAGAAGAAAACTAAAGAGAAAACAAACAAACAAAAACAAGCAATGTCGCAAAAATTATAAAGAAACTACAGGTACAAAATTGATATCAAATATCAAAAAGCATAAATTAAAAATCTAGAGTACAGTTTGGAATTTCAAAAATACAATGTTAAACAAAAGAAGAAAAAAAAAACAAAACAAAAAAACAAGGTCAAAAAATTATTATATATATATATATATATATATATGAAGTTTGCTGAAGAAGAAAAAAATAGGGTCTTTTTTTTTTGCAAAGTAATAGGTTATAAAAGTGAAAATTAAATGAACAATAGAGAACTTAAAATTAAAAAAATTAAAAAAAAGTAAGAATGATCATAAAAATATATCTAGGACTTTCTCTGGTTTTGTTGTGAGTATCGTGGGTTCGGTTCATTTTTGGCTAGTTCCTTGGTCCGACTTATATTTCTCAAGATCTATAGGCGCCTTCCTATGTAGTCCTAGTAACCACAGGGTTTTAATCTATTGCCTGTAGCTTCCAAGGCGTTTCCCTCTGTTATAGCTTCTTTTGTTTGCTGGTCTCTTCAGTGTCTGGTTTACGCCCTGACACAAAGGGGACGGTGCAGGACACTTTTTTTTTTTAGGCTCACTTGTTCAGTTGCGCTGTGGGGAGGGAGGGAGGGAGTGATGCTGCAAACAAACAACACTGGCGTGCGCTCGCAGTGCCTCAGCCACACTGGGTCTGCCCCCGCTCACGGCGCGTGTAGCCTCCCTGCCCACACTGCTCGGGCTCTAGGTTGTTCCACCGGGAACAATCCGAGGCTGGCCCTGGGCTGCATGCACCTCCCAGGTCCAAGCCGCTCAGGTTCAGGCACTCGGGTAGTCCTCAGAGGCACAGACTCGGTTGGGCCTGCGTTTTGTGCTCTTCCCAGGTCCGAGCAGCTCAGGTGATGAGGTGTTTGGCGAGTGCCAATGTTGTGACTTATCGCCTCCCCGCCACTCGGTTATCTGGGTGTAAAACAGGCGCACCTTCTCAGGCAGATGTTGACCGTCCAGATCCCCAAGAAGTTTTAGTTAGCAAAGAAGCCTGCTTACAGTGTTATAGATAATGTCTCTCTGGGGCTGCGATTGCCCCCTTCCGGCTCTGGCTGCCTGTCACCGGAGGGGGAAGGTCTGCAGCCGGCTATCTCTGTTCAGTCCTTTGTTCCGTGCGCGGGCCTGGCGGTGTCTTAGGTTAGGGCTGGCTTTTGCGTGGTAGATATCCCAGAGTCTGGTTTGCTAGCCCAAGTTATTTCGTTCAGATAGCGCTCAGGGTATTCAGGCCAGATTCTTACTCTAAGCGATGAAGCCCACGCTGCGCCTCCCTGCCCAGCCCCTGCTTGCTAATGGTGTGAGCAGGCGTCTGCACTGCTTCGCGGCTGGGGGAGTTACCGTAGGGCTTGCAATCTGCGAGTTTTAATTGTTTATTTATTTTTATCCCCCTTATGTTGCCCTTTGTGCTTCCAAAGCTTGGCAAAGATTTGGCAGTGAAAAACTTTCCTGGTGTTTGGAAACTTTTCTCTTTTTAAGACTATCTTCCCGGGACGGAAATCCCTCCCTCCCTCTTTTGTCTCTTTTTTTGTCTTTTATACTTTTTCCTACCTACTTTCCAAGAGTTGGGTTCTTTTCTGGGTGCCTGATGTCCTCTGGCAGCATTCATAAGTTGTATTGTGGAATTTACTCGACGTTTAAATGCTCTTTTGATGAAATTGTTTGGGGGGGAAAGAGTTCTCCCCGTCCTACTCCTCAGCAATCTTGGCTCCTCTCTTGTGGAGTTTGGAGAGAGCACGCGGGATTGCTCTCCAGGCCATGCAGGAAAAGAAGGCCCTCATCTCGCGATGTCGGGGGAGTCTCGTGGTTTTTCTGGAGCTGCGGTGCCAGTGTGGGGTTTCTCACAAGGTACGACCGGGAGCTCAGGGAGCCTCTCGTGTGGTGTCAGGGAAGTCAAGTCTCCATACGAGTGGCGAGGGGGCGCACGTCATTGCTCTCGAGTCATGGTAGTGGAATCAGGGCTCAACGCAATGAAAAAGGACGCTCGAGGTCTTTCTCGGGTTGCGGCAGGAAACCCTGGGTTCCCTCGACTTGTGCCTGTGACCTCAGGTAGCTTCTCAGGGTGCCTCTGAGAAGTCAGGGATACTATGGAGCTGGGAGAGGCCTCTCGGGACTCCACTGGGTTTGCTGCAATGGAAGAGGGCCTAATCTCGAGATCAGGAAGGAACCTTAGGGTTCCTCTCCATTTCTGACTCAGATTGCAGGGTCCCTGCAGAGTTGGGACAGGAGAGTCAGGCCTCGTCTTGTGTGGAGGAATGGAACTCCGCTTGCCTCTCGAGTTGTTCAAGGAGTGACAGGCCACTTGTCGAGCTGTGTGTGGAACCTGCGGTTTTTTCCAGACAATGCACGGGGGTGTCAGTGCCCCTTCGTGATGTGCTTTCATCCACAGGGTTGCCTTCGAAGTGGTGTGCGGGCATCGGGTTCTTATCAAGAGCGGACCAGGAAATCGGGGTCTTTTGGAATGCGGCACCGCACACGAGGCTACGTCTCGAATTTCCTCGTGAGACGGGCCTCATGCTGAGGTGCCCCTGGAAGGTCGGGAAAGCCTTCCAGACAAAGCAGGTTAATCGACCCTACTGTCGCGATCAGGAGGGGAGAAGGGGCTCAGATGAAGTGGTGCCGGGAACCTCGGTGTTCCCCTTGAGTGAGACCGGTATGTCAGGGAACTTTTGGGGTCTCACGAAGCTTGCCAAATACTGTTTCAAACTTCAAGATGAAACGTGGGACTTCTCTTGAGACGCTGTGGCGGGCAAGGGCCTCATCTTGTGATGAAGGGGAAACCACGTGGTTTTTTTCGAGTTGCGATGGGATTGTTGACTTACGACGGGGAATTCAGGCTTCCTCTTCTGTTGGCCCAGGGAAGTCCATTCTTCCATTCGAGTTGCCAGAGAGAGCTGGGTGGGAATTGCCCTCGAGTCACAGCAGTTCAAAATAGACCTCATCTAGGCTTGTGTCCAGGACCTAATGTTCCTCTCCAGGGGCGATAGGGATCATGGGGACGCATTCCAGACTCACCCAGTGAGTCAGGCCTCGGCTCGAGGGGAAGCAAAGGATTCTGATATCCTCCTGGGTCGCGATAGGTATCTCTTGGATCCCACTGAGTGGCCTCCAGGGAGTCAAGCCTCCTGTGGAGTTGGAGAGAGGACTCGGGATTGCTCTCCAGGCCATACAGGAAAGAAGGCCCTCAGCTCGCAATGACGGGGGCGTCTTGTGGGTTTTCTCGAATTGGAGCGCAAGTATGAGTTTTCTCACGAGGTACGACGGGGAGCTCAGGGAGCCTCTTGTGTGGCGCCAGGAAAGTCAGGTGTCTATGCGTGTGATGAGGAGGACCCCATAAATGCTCTCGAGTCATGGTAGGGAAATCGGGACTCAAGACGCGTTGAAGAAGGAGTCTCGAGGTCTTTCTCAGGTTGCGGCAGGAAACCCTGGGTTCCCTCGACTTGTACCGGTGACCTCAGGGAGCTTCTCAGGGTGCCTCTGAGAAGTCAGGCATACTGTGGACTTGGGAGGTGCTCTCGGAACTCCACTGGGTTTGGTGCAATGACAAAGGTTCTCATCTCGAGTTGAGGCAGGAACCTAAGGGTTCCTCTCCATTTAAAACTCCGACCACAGGGTCCCTGAAGAGTTGGGACAGGAGAGTCAGGCCTCGTCTTGTGTGGAGGAATGGAACTCCACTTGCCTCTCGAGTTGTTCACAGGATAACAGACCATTTGTCGAGCTGTGAGTGGAACCTTCAGTTTTTTCCGTAAGATGCATGAGGGGGTCAGTGCCCCTTCGTGTTGTGCCTTCATCCACAGGGTTGCCTTCAAAGAGGTGTCCGGACATCGGGTTCTTATCAACAGCAGAGCATGAAATCGGGGTCTTTCAGAACGTGGCACCATCTATGAGGCTACGTCTCGAATTTCTTCGTTAGACTGGTGTCATCCTGAGGTGCGCCATGAAGATCGGGAACCCCTTCCAGACAAAGCAGGGGAAGCGACCATCTTGTCGCGATCAGGAGGAGTGAAAGGGCTCAGTTGAAGTCGTGCCGGGAACCTCGGTGTTCCCCTCGAGTGGGACCGGTGTGTCGGGAAACTTTTGGGGTCGCTTCAAGGGTGCCAAGTACCGTTTTGCACTTCAATACGGACTTGGGGCTTCTCTTGACACGCTGTAGAGGGCAAGGGCCTCATCTTGGGATGACGGGGGAATCACGTGGTTTTTCTCAAGGTGCGGCGGGATTCTCGAGTTACGACGGGGAATTCAGGCTTCCTCTTGTGTTGGCCCAGGGAAGTCCAATCTTCCATTCGAGTTTCGAGGAAGAGCTGGGGTTTGCTCTTGAGTCACTGCAGGGCAAAAGAGACCTCATCTAGGCTTGTGTCCAGGACCTAATATTCCTCTCCAGGGCCGACAGCGATCTCGGGGTTGCATTCCAGACGCATCCTGGGAGTCAGAGCTCGACTCGAGGGGAAGCAAAGGACCCCGCTCTCCTCTTGAGTCACCACAGGTGTCTCTTGGAGCCCACTGAGTGGCCTAAAGGGAGTCAAGCCCCCTGTGGAGTTTGGAGAGAGGACTCAGGATTGCTCTCCAGGCCATGCAGGAAAAGAAGACCCTCATCTCGCGATGACAGGGGCGTCTTGTTGGTTTTCTCGAGCTGCGGTGCCAGTGTGCGGTTTCTGAGGAGGAGCGACGGGAAGCTCAGGGAGCCTTTCGTGTGGCACCAGGGAATTCAGGTCTCCATGCGCATGGCAAGGGGGAGCGCGTCATTGCTCTCGAGATATGATATGGGAATCGGGCCTCAAGACACGTTAAAGCAGGACTCTCAAGGTCTTTCTCGGGTTGCGGCAGGAAACCCTGGGTTCCGTCGACTTCTGCCGGTGACCTTAGGGAGCTTCTCAGGGTGCCTCTGAGAAGTCAGGCATACTGTGGATTTGGGACGGGCCTCTCGGGACTCCACTGGTTTTGTGGCAATGGAAAAGGGCCTCATCTGGAGTGGAGGCAGGAACCTCAGGCTTCCTCTCCATTTCTGATTCGGTGCGCTAGGTCCCTAGAGTTGTGACAGGAGAGTCAGGCATCGTCTTGTGTGGAGGAATGGAACTCCGCTTGCTTCTCGAGTTGTTCACGAGGTGACAGACCACTTGTGGAGCTGTGTGAGGAACCTGCGGGTTTTTCCGGAAGATGCACGGGGTGTCAGTGCCCCTACGTGTTGTGCCTTCATCCACAGGCTTGCCTTCGAAGAGGTGTCCAGGAGTCTGGTTTTGATCAAAAGTGGACCATGGAATCGGGGTCTTTCGGCATGTAGTATGGCCCTCGAGGCTACCTCTCGAATTTCCTCGTGAGACCGGCCTCATCCTGAGGTGTGCCGGGAAGGTTGGGAATCCCTTCGAGACAAAGCAGTGGAATCGACCCTCCTATCGCGATCAGGAGAGGAGAAAGGCCTCAGATGAAGTGGTGCCGGAAACTTCAGTGTCCCCTCTAGTGAGATCGGTATATAGGGGAACTTTTGGGGTCGCATCAAGGGTGCCAAGTACTGTTTTGCACTTCAAGACGGAATGTGAGACTTCTCTTGAGACGCTGTAGGGGGCAAGGGCCTCATCTTGCAATACGGGGAACCACGTGATTTTTCTCGAGTTGCGGCGGGTTTCTCAAATTACAACTGGAAATTCAGGCTTCCTCTTGTGTTGGCTCAGAAAGGCCAATCTTCCATTCGAGTTGCAAGGGAAAGCTAGGGGTTGCGCTTGAGTCACTGCAGGGCCAAAGAGACCTCATCTAGGCTTTTGTCCAGGACCTAAGGTTCCTCTCCAGGGGCGACAGGGATCCAGGGTTGCATTCCAGACTCACCCTCGTAGTCAGGCCTCATCTCGAGGGGAAGCAAAGGACACCGCTCTCCTCCTGAGTATCGACGGGTATCTCTTGGAGCCCACTGAGTGACCTAAAGGGAGTCAAGCCTCCTTTGGAGTTTGGAGAGAGGATTCGGGATTGCTCTTCAGGTCATGCAGGAAAGAAGGCCCTCATTTCACCATGACAGGGGCGTCTCGAGGGTTTCCTCGAGCTGCGGCGCCAGTGTGGGGTTTCTCACGAGGTACGATGGGGAGCTCAGGGAGCCTCTCATGTGGTGCCGGGGAAGTCAGATCTTCATGCGCGTGGCGAGGGGGAGCGCGTCATTTTTCTCCAGTCATGGTAGGGGAATCGGGCCTCAAGACGCGTGAAGAAGGACTCTCGAGGTTTTTCTCAGGTTACGGCAGGAAACCCTGGGTTCCGTCGACTTATGCCCGTGACCTCAGGGAGCTTTTCAGGGTGCCTCTGAGAAGTCAGGGATACTGTGCAGTTGGGAGGGGCCTCTCCGAACTCCACTGGGTTTGGTGCAGTAGAAGAGGGCCTTATCTCGAGTTGAGGCAGGAACCTCATGGTTCCTCTCCATTTCTGAATCGGATCTCAGTGTCCATGCAGAGTTGGGACAGGAGAGTCAGGCCTCGTCTTGTGTGGAGGAATTTAACTCCTCTTGCCTCTCGAGTTGTTCACGGGGTGACAGGCCATTTGTCGATCTGTATGTGGAACTTGCGGGCTTTTCCAACGATGCAGGAGGGTGTCAGACCCCTTCGTTTTGTGCCTTCGTCCACAGGATTGCCTTCGAAGAGGTGTCCTAGCATTGGGTTCTTATCAAGAGCAGACAGGGAAATCGGGGTCTTTCGGCGTGTGGCACCAACCACAAGGCTACGTCTCGAATTTCCTCGTGAGACCGGCCTCATCCTGAGGTGCGCCGGGAAGGTCCGGAACCCCTTCCAGACAAAGCAGGGTAATCGACCCTCCCGTCGCGATCAGGAGGGGATAAGGGGCTCAGAACAAGCGGTGCGCCGAACCTTGGTGTTCCCCTCGAGTGAGACCAGGGTGTCGGGGAACTTTTGTGCTAACATCAAGGTTGCCAATTATCGTTTTAAACTTCAAGATGGAACGTAGGGCTTCTACTGAGACGCTGTAGCTGGCAAGGGCCTCATCTTGCGATGACGGGGGAACCACGTGGTTTTCCTCGAGTTGCAGCGGGATTTTCGAATTACGACGGGGAATTCAGGTTTCCTCTTGTGTTGTCCCAGGGAAGTCCATTCTTCCATTCGAGGTGCGAGGGAGAGCAGGGGATTGCTCTCGAGTCACTTCAGGGCAAATGAGACCTCATCTATGCTTGTGTCTAGGACCTAATGTTCCTCTCCAGGGGCGACAGGGATCTCGGGGTTGCATTCCAGACTCACCTGAGGAGTCAGGCCTGGTATATAGGGGAAGCAAAGAATTCCGCTCTCCTCTCGAGTCCCAACGGGTATCTCTTGGAGCCCACAGAGTGGCCTAAAGGGAGTCAGGCCTCCTGTGGAGTTTGAAGAGAGGCCTCGAGATTGCTCTCCAGGCCATGCAGGAAAAGAAGGCCTTCATCTCGCGATGACGGAGGCGTCTCGTGGGTTTTCTCGAGCTGGGGAGCCAGTGTGGGATTTCTCACGAGGTATGACGGGGAGCTCAGGGAGCCTCTCGTGTGGCGCCAGGGAAGTCAAGTCTCCATGCGAGTGGCGAGGGGGAATGCGTCATTGCTCTCGAGTCATGGTAGGGGAATCGGGATTCAAGATGCGTTGAAGGAGGATTTTCGAGGTCTTTCTCGGGTTGCGTCAGGAAACCCTGTGTTCCCTCGACTTGTGCCAGTGACCTCAGGGAGCTTCTAAGGGTGCCTCTGAGAAGTCGCGATACTGTGGATTTGGGAGGGGCCTCTCGGGCCTCCACTGTTTTTGGTGTAATGGAAGAGGGCCTCATCTCGAGTGGAGTCAGGAACCTCAGGGTTCCTCTCCATTTCGGACTCCGATCGCAGGGTCCCTTCAGAGTTGGGACCGGAGAGTCAGGCCTCGTCTTGAGTGGAGGAATGGAACTCTGCTTGCCTCTCGAGTTGTTCATGGGATGACAGGCCTCTTGTCGAGCTGTGTGTGGAACCTGCGGCTTTTACCAAATGATGCACGGGAGTGTCAGTGACCCTTCGTTTTGTGCCTTCGTCCACAGGGTTGCCTTCGAAGAGGTGTCTGGGCATCGGGTTCTTCTCAAGAGTGGGCCGGGAAATCGGGGTATTTCGGCATGTGACACCACCCACGACGCTACGTCTCGAATTTCCTCGTGAGACTGGCCTCATCCTGAGGTGCGCCGGGAATGTGGGGAACCCCTTCCAAACAAAGCAGGGGAATAGACCCTCCTGTCTCGAACAGGAGGGGAGAAGGTGCTCAGATGAAGTGGTGCGGGAACCTCGGTGTTCCTGTCGAGTGAGACCGGCGTGTCCGGGAACATTTGGTGTCGCATCAAGGGTGCAAAGTACCGTTTCGCACTTCAAGACGGAACGTGGTTCTTTTCTTGAGACGCCATAGCAGCAAGGGCCTCATCTTGGGATGATGTTGGAAACACGTGGTTTTTCTCGAGTTGTGGCAGGATTCTCGAGTTACGAAGGGGATTTCTGGCTTCCTCTTGTGTTGGCCCAGGGAAGCCCAATCTTCCATTCGAGTTGCGAGGGAGAGCTGGGGGTTGCGCTCGAGTCACTGCAGGGCAAAAGAAACCTCATCCAGGCTTGTGTCTAGGACCTAATGTTCCTCTCAAGGGATGACTGGGATCTTGGGGTTGCATTCTAGACTCACCCAGGAGTCAGGCGTCCTCTCGAGGGGAAACAAAGGACTTCTCTCTCTTCTCGAGTCGCGACGGGTATTTCTTGGAGCCCACTGAGTGGACTAAAGGGAGTCAAGCCTCCTCTGGAGTTTGGAGAGAGGACTCGGGATTGCACTCCAGGACATGCAGGAAAAGAAGGCCCTCATCTCACGATGACGGGGGGGGGGGCGGGTCTCGGTGGTTTTACCGAGCTGCAGCGCCTGTGTTGGTTTCTCAGGAGGTACGACGGGGAGCTCAGGGAGCCTCTTGTGTGGCGCCAGGGAAGTTAGGTCTCGATGCGTGTGGCGAGGGGGAGCGCGTCATTGCTCTCGAGTCATGGTAGGGGAATCAGGCCTCTAGACGCGTTGAAGGACTCTCAAGATCTCTCTCGGGTCTTGGCAAGAATACGTGGGTTCCCTCGACTTGTGCCGGTGACCTCAGGGAGATTCTCCGGGTGCCTCTGAGAAGTCAGGGATTCTGTGGAGTTGGGAAAGACCTCTCGGGACTCCACTGGGTTTGGTGAAATGGAAGGGGGCCTCATCTCGAGGGGAGGCAGGAACCTCAGGGTTCCTCTCCATTTCTGATTCCGATCGCAGCCCCCTGCATAGTTGGGAGAGGTGAGTCAGGCCTTGTCTTGTGTGCAGGAATGGACCTCCGCTTGCCTCTCGAGTTGTTCACTGGGTGACAGGCACTTGTTGAGCTGTATGAGTAACCTGCGGTCTTTTCCGGACGATGCACGGGGGTGTCAGTGCCCCTTCGTGTTGTGCCTTCATCCACACTATCTTCGAATAGGTGTCTGGGCATCGCGTTCTTATCAAGAGCGGATCGGGAAATCGCGGTCTTTCGGCATGTGGCACCACCATCGAGGCTACGTCTCGAATTTCCTCGTGAGACAGCCTCATCTGAGGTGCGTGGAGAAGGTCGGGAACCCCTTGAGGACAAAGCAGGGGAATTGACCCTCCTTTCGCGATCAGGAGGGGAGAAGGGGCTCAGATGAAGTGGTGCCAGGAACCTCGGTGTTCCCCTCTAGTGCGACCCGTATGTCGGGGAACTTTTGGGGTAGCATTAAGGGTGCCAAATATCATTTCGCACTTGAAGACAGAACGTGGGACTACTCTTGAGACGCTGGAGCGGGCAAGGGCCTCATCTTGCAATGACGGGGGAACCACGTGGTTTTTCTCAAGTTGAGGCGGAATTCTCGAATTACTACTGGGAATTCAGGCTTCCTCTTGTGTTGGCCCAGGGAGGTCCAATCTTCCATTCGGGTTGTGAGGGAAAGCTGGGGAGTGCTCTCGAGTTACTGCAGGGCAAAAGCGACCTCATCTAGCCTTGTGTTCAGGACCCAATGATCCTCTCCAAGGGCGACAGGGATCTCGGGTTTGCATTACAGACTCACCCGGGGAGTTAGGCCTCGTCTCGAGGGGAAGCAAAGGACTCGGCTATCCTCTCGAGTTGCGACGCGTATCTCTTGGAGCCCACTGAGTGGTCTAAAGGGAGTCAACCCTCCTCTTCAGTTTGGAGAGAGGACTCGGGATTGCTCTCCAGGCCATGCAGGAAAAGAAGGCCCACATCTCGAGATGACGGGGGCGTCTCGTGGGTTTTCTTGAGCTGCGGCGCCAGTGTGGGGTTTCTCACGAGGTACGACGGGGAGTTCAGGTAGCCTCTCGTGTGGCAACAGGGAAGTCAGGTCTCCATGGGCGGGGCAAGGGGGAGTGCGTAATTGCTCTCAAGTCAGGGTAGGGGAATCGGGCCTCATGACGGGTTGAAAAAGAACTCTCGATGTCTTTCTAGGGTTGCGGCAGGAAACCCTGGGTTCCCTTGACTTGTGCCGGTGACCTCAGGGAGTGTCTCAGGGTGCCTCTGAGAAGTCAGGGATACTGTGGATTTGGGAGAGGCCTCTCGGGACTCCTCTGGGTTTGGTGCAATGGAAGTGGGCCTCATCTCGAGTTGAGGCAGGAACCTCAGGGTTCTGCTCCTGACTTCCTGGAGGCCGGATCTGACTCAGATCGCAGCGTCCCTGTTGAGTTTGCTCAGGAGTGTCAGGTCTCGTGTTCTGCGGAGGAATGGAACTCCGCTTACATCTCAAGTTGTTCAAGGATAACACCAATTTTCGTGATGTGTGTGGAACCTGCGGGTTTTTCGGAGATGCACGGGGGCGTCAGTGCTCCTTCCTGTTGTGCCTTCATCCACAGGGTTGCCTTCGAAGAGGTGTCCGGGCATAGTGTTCTCCTCAAGTGCGGACCGGGAAATTGGGGTCTTTCAGCATGTTGCACCACCCACTAGGCTACGTCTCGAATTTTCTCGTGAGACCGGCCTCATCCTGAGGCACGCAGGAAAGTCCGGGAACCCTTTCCAAACAAAGCAGGGGAATCGACCCTACTTTCGGGATCAGGAGGAGAGAAAGGGCTCAGATGAAGTAGTGCCGGGAACCTCGGTGCTCTCCTTGAGTGAAAGTCAGGTAACTTTTCTGGTTGCATCAAGGGTGCCAAGTACCGTTTCGCACTTCAAGACGGAACCTGGGACTTCTCTTGAGATGCTGTAGTGGGCAAGGGCCTCATCTAGCACTGACGGGGGACCCACGTGTTTTTTCTCGAGTTGCGGCAGGCTTCTTGAGTTACGATGGGGAATACAGGTTTCCTCTTGTGTTGGCCCAGGGAAGTCCAATCTTCCATTCGAGTTGCAAGTGAGAGCTGGAGATTGCTCTCGAGTCACTGCAGGGCAAAATAGAGCTCATCTAGGTTTGTGTCCAGGACCGAGTTTTTCTCTCCAGGGGCGACAGGGATCTCGGGGTTGCATTCCAGACTCACCCGGGGAGTCAGGCCTCGTCTCGAAGGGAATGAATGGACTCCGCTCTCCTCTCGAGTCGCGACGGGTATCCCTTGGAGCCCAAGAGTGGCCTAAATGGAGTTAAGCCTCCTGTGGAGTTTGGAGAGAGGACTCGGGATTGCTCTCTAGGCCATGCAGGAAAAGAAGGCCCTCATCTCGCGATGACGGGGGCGTCTCGTGGGTTTTCTCAAGGTGCAGTGCCTGGTTGGGGTTTCTCATGAGATAGGACGGGGAGCTCAGGGAGACTCCTGTGGTGCCACGGAAGTCAGGTCTCCATGGACGTGGCGTGGGGGAGCGCCTCATTGCTCTCGAGTCATGGTAGGGGAATCAAGCCTCAGGACGCTTCGAAGAAGAACTCTCGAGGTCTTTCTCGGGGTGTGGCAGGAAACCCTGGGTTCCCTCGACTTGTGCCCATGACCTCAGGGAGCTTAGCGGGGTTCCTCTGAGAAGTCAGGGATACTGTGGAGTTGAGAGGGGCTTCTCGGGACATCACAGGGACTGGTGCAATTGAAGAGGACCTAATCTCGGATTGAGGCAGTAACGTCAGGGTTCCTCTCCATTTCTGACTTGGATAGCAGGGTCCCTGCAGAGTTGGGACAGGAGAGTCAGACCTCGTCTTGTGTGGAGTAATGGAACTCCGCTTGCCTCTCGAGTTGTTCACGGGATGACAGGCCACCTGTCGAGTTGTATGTGGAACCTGCGGTTTTGGGGGACGATGCACAGGGGTGTCAGTGCCCCTTCGTGTTGTGCCTTCATCCACAGGGTTACCTTCGAAGAGGTGACCGGGCATCGGGATCTTATCAATAGCGGACCAGGAAATCGGGGTCTTTTGGCATGTGGCACAACCCACGAGGCTACGTCTCGACTTCCCTCGTGAGACTGGCCTCATCCTGAGGTTCGCCGGGAAGTCTGGGAACCCCTTCCAGACAAAGCAGGGGAATCGACCCTCCTGTCGCCATCAGGAGGGGAGAAGAGGCTCAGCTGAAGCGGTGCTGGGAACCTCCATGTTCTCCTCGAGTGAGACCAGGGTGTCAGGGAAATTTGGGGGTCGCATCAAGGGTGCCAAGTACCGTTTCACACTTCAAGACGGAACATGGGACTTCCCTGGAGACGCTATAGCTGACAGGGGCCTCATATTTCGATGACGGAGGAGCCACGTTGTTTTTCTCCAGTTGCCGCGGGATTCTCGAATTACAATAGGGAATACAGGCTTCCTCTTGTGTTGGCCCAGGGAAGTCCAATCATCCATTCGAGTTGCGAGGGAGAGCTGGGGATTGCACTTGAGTCAATGCAGGACAAAAAAGACCTCATTTAGGCTTGTGTCCAGGACCGAGTTTTCCTCTACAGGGGCAACACGGATCTCGGGATCCCATTCCAGACTCACCCAAGTAGTCAGGCCTCGGCTCGAGGGGAAGCAACGGACTCTGCTCTCCTCTAGAGTAGCGACGTGTGTCTCTTGGAGGCTACTGAGTGGCCTAAAGGGAGTCAGGCCTCCAGTGGAGTTTGGAGAGTGGACTCGGGATTGCTCTCTAGGTCATGTAGGAAAAGAAGGCCCTCATCTTACGATGATGGGGGCGTCTCGTGAGTTTTCTTGAGCGGCGGTGCCAGTGTGGGGTTTTCATGAGGTAGGACGGGGAGCGCAGGGAGCCTCTCGTGTGGCGCCAGGGAAGTTAGGTTTCAATGGGCATGGCGAGGGGAATGCGTCATTGCTCTCCAGTCATGGTAGGGTATCGGGCCTCAAGACGCGGTAAAGAAGGACTCTCAAGGTCTTTCTCAGAATGCAGCAGGAAACCCTGGGTTCACTCGACTTGTGCCAGTGACCGCAGAGAGCTTCTGAGGGTGCCTCTGAGAATCAGGGATACTGTGGAGTTTTAGGGGCCTCTCGGGACTCCACTGGGTATGACGCAATGGAAGAGGGCCTCATTTCGAGTTGATGCAGGAACGTCAGGTTTCATCTACATTTCTGACTCCGATCGCACGGTCCCTGCAGAGTTGGGAAAGGAGAGTCAGGACTTCTCTTGTGTGGAGGAACGGAACTCCGCATGCCTCTCTAGTTCTTCAAGGGATGACAGGACACTTGTCGATCTGTGTTTGGAATCTGCGTGTTTTTCCGTACTATGCATGGGGATGTCAGTACCCCTTCGTGTTGTGCATTCATCCACAGGTTTGCTTTAGAAGAGGTGTCCTGGCATCGGGTTCTTATTAAGAGCGGACCGGGAAATCGGGGTCTTTCCGCATGTGGCACCACCCACCAGGCTACGTCTCGAATTTCCTAGTGAGACCGGCCTCATCCTGAGGTGCGCCGGGAAGGTCGGAACCCCTTGCAGACAAAGCAGAGGAATCGACCCTCCTGTCTCGATCAGGAGGGGAGAAGGGGCACAGATGAGGTGATGCCGGGAACCTCGGTGTTCCCCTCCAGTGAGACCAGTGTGTTGGGGAACTTTTGGGGTCGCATCAAAGGTGCCAAGTACCGTATCGCACTTCAAGATGGAACGTAAGACTTCTTTTGAGACGCTGTAGCGGCAATGGCCGCATCTTGCGATGAAGAGGGAACGACGTGGTTTTTCTCGAGTTGTGGCGGGATTCTTGAGTTACAACGGGAAATTCAGGCTTCCTCTTCTGTTGGCCCAGGGAAGTCCAGTCTTCCATTCGAGTTGCGAGGGAGAGTTGGGGATTGCTCTCGAGTCACTGCAGGAAAAAAGAGACCTCATCTAGGCTTGTGTCCAGGACCTAATGTTTCTCTCCAGGGGCGACAGGGATCTCCGGTTCACATATCAGACACACCCGAGGAGTCAGGCCTCGCCTCGAGGGGAAGGAGAAGACTCCGCTCTCCTCTCGAGTCGCGACGGGTATGTCTTGGAGTCCACTGAGTGACCAAAAGGGAGTCAAGCCTACTGTGGAGTTTGGAGAGAGGACTCGGGATTGCTCTCCAGGCCATGCTAGAAAAGAAGGCCGTCATGTCGCGAAAATGGGGGCATCTCGTGGGTTTTCTCTATCTGTGGCGCCAGTGTTTGGTTTCTCACGAGGTATGACGGGGAGCTCAGGGAGCCTCTCGTGTGGCGCCAGGGAAGTCAGGGCTTCATGAGTGTAGCAGAGGGAGCGCGTCATTGCCCTCGAGTCATGGTAGGGGAATCAGGCCTCAAAATGCGTTGAAGAAGGACTCTTGAGTTCTTTCTATGGTGGCGGCAGTAAACCCTGGGCTCACTCGAATTGTGCTGGTGACCTCAGGGAGCTTCTCAGGGTGCCTCTGAGAAGTCAGGGATACTGTGGAGCTGGGACGCATCTCTCAGGAGTCCACTGGGTTTCGTGCAATGGAAGAGGTCCTAATCTCGAGTGGAGGCAGGAACCTCAGCGTTCCTCTCGTGACTTCACTGGCGCTGGTCTGATTCGGATCGCAAAGTCCCTGCAGAGTTGGGACAGGAGAGTCAGGCATCGTCTTGTGTAGAGGAATGAAACCCCACTTGCCTCTCGAGTTCTTCAGGGGTGACAAGCCACTTGTTGAGCTGTATGTGGAACCTGCGGGTTTTTCCGGACGATGCACGAGGGTGTCAGTGCCCCTTTGTGTTGTGCCTTCATCCACAGGGTTGCCTTCGAAGAGGTGTCCAGGCATCGGGTTCTTATCAAGAGCGTACCGGGAAATCATAGTCTTTTGGCATGTGGTACCACCCGCGAGCTACGTCTCGAATTTCCTCGTGAGACTGGCCTCATCCTGAAGTGCCCCGTGAAGGTCGGGAACCCCTTACAAACAAAGCAGGGGAAGTGACCCTCCTGTCACGAACAGGAGGGGAGAAGGGGCTCAGATAAACTGGTGCCGGGAACCTCGGTGTTCACCTCGAGTGAGACCGATATTTCGGGGAACTTTTGGGGTCACATCAAGGGTGTCAAGTATCGTTTTGCACTTCAAGGCGGAACGTGGGACTTTTCTTGAGAAGCTGTAGCGGGCAAGGGCCTCATCTTGTGATGACGAGGGAACCAAGTGCTTTTTCTCGAGTTGCGGCGGGATTCTCGAGTTACGAAGGGGAATTCAGGCTTCCTCTTGTGTTGGACCAGGGAAGTCCAATCTTCCATTCGAGTTGTCAGGGAGAGCGGGGGATTGCTCTCGAGTTACAGAAGGGCAAAAGAGACCTCATCTAGGCTTGTTTCCAGGACCTAATGTTCCTCTCCAGGGGAGACAGGGATCTCGGGGTTGCATTCCAGACCCACCTGGTGAGTCAGGCCTTGTCTCGAGGGGAAGCAAAGGACTCCATTCTCCTCTCGAGTTGCGACGGGTATCTCTTGGAGCCCACTCAGTGGCCTAAAGGGAGTCAAGCCTCCTGTGGAGTTTGGAAAGAGGATTCGGGATTCCTCTCCAGGCCATGAAGGAAAAGAAGGCCCTCATCTCGCGATGACAGGGGCGTATGGTGAGTTTTCTCAAGCTGCGGCGTCAGTGTGGGGTTTCTCACGAGGTACGACAGGGAGCTCAGGGAGCCTCTCTTATGGCGCCAGGGAAGTCAGGTCTCCATGTGCGTGGCGAGGGGGTGCGTGTCATTTCTATAGAGCCATGGAAGCAGAGTCGGGCTTCAAGACACGTTGAAGTAGGACTCTCGAGGTCTTTTTCCCATTGTGGCAGGAAACCCTGGGTTCCCTCGACATGTGCCGGTGACCTCATGGAGCTTCTCCGGGTGCCTCTGAGAAGTCAGGGGTACTGTGGAGTTGGGAGGGGCCTCTCTGGACTCCACTGGGTTTGGTGCAATGGATGAGAGCCTCATCTCGAGTGGAGGCAGGAACCTCATGTTTCCTCTCTTGGGTTTCCTGTCGCTGGTACTGACTCGGATCGCAGTTTCCCTGCAGAGTTGGTACAGAAAATCAGGTCTCGTCTTGTGTGGAGGAATGGAACTCCACTTGCCTGTCGAGTTGTTCACGGGGTGACAGACCACTTGTTGAACTGTGTTTGTAACCTGCGGGTTTTTCTGGACGATGCACGGGGGTGTCAGTGCCCCTTCGTGTTGTGCTTTCATCCACAGGTTTTCCTTCGTAAAGGTGTCAGGGCATCACGTTCTTATCAAGAGCAGACCGGGAAATCGGGGTCTTTCGGCTTGTGGCACCACCCACGAGGCTATGTCTCGAATTTCCTCGTGAGACCTGCCTCATCCTTAGGCGCGCTGGAAAGGTCGGGAACCCCTTCCAGACATAGCAGGGGAATCGACACTCCTGTCGCGATCACGAGGGGAGAAGGAGCTCAAATGAAGTGGTTCCGGGAACCTCGGTGTTCCTTTCGAGTGAGACCGGTATTTCGGGGAATTTTGAGATTGCATCAAGGGTGCCAAGTACCGTTTCGCACTTCAAGACAGAAAGTGGGACTTCTCTTGAGTCACTGTAGCGGGCAAGGGCCTCATCTAGCGCTGATGGGGGAACCACGTGGATTTTCTCGAGTTTCGGCGGGATTCTCGAGTTACGATGTCGAATTCAGGCTTCCAATTGTATTGGCCCAGGGAAGTCCAATCTTCAAATCGATTTGCGAGGGAGAGCTGGCGATTGCTCTCTAGTAACTGCAGTGCAAAATAGACCTCATCTAGGCTTGTGTCCAAGACCGAGTTTTCCTCTCCAGGTGTGACAGGAACTCGGGGTTGCATTCCAGACTCACACGGGGAGTCAGGCCTCGTCTCGAGGGGAAGAAAAGGACTCTGCTCTCCCTTCAGGTCCTTACAGGTATCTCCTGGAGCCAACTGAGAGGCCTAAAGAGAGTCAAGCCTCCTGTGGAGTCTGGAGAGAGGACTCGGTTTTGCTCTCCATGCCAGGCAGGAAACAAGTCCCTCATCTCGTGATGACGGGGGCGTATCGTGGGTTTTCTCGAGCTGCGGTGCCTGAATGGGGTTTCCGAAGAGGTACGACGGGGAGCTCAGGGAGACTCTCTTCAGGAGTCAGGGAAGTCAGGTCTCCATGCGCATGGCGATGGGGAGCGGGTCTTTGCTCTCGAGTCATGGTAGGGGAATCGGGCCTCAAGACGCGCCGAAGGACTCTCAAGGTCTTTCTCGGGTCGCAGCAGGAAACCCTGGGTTCCCTGGACTTGAGCCGGTGACCTCAGGTAGATTCTCAAGGTGCCTCTGAGAATTCAGGGATACTGTGGAGTTGGGAAGGGCCTCTCGCGACTCATCTGGGTTTGGTGCAATGAGAGAGGGCCTCACCTCGAGGGGAGACAGGAACCTCAGGATTCCTCTCCGTTTCGGACTCCGACCGCAGGGTCCCTGCAGAGTTGGGACAGGAGAGTGAGGCCTCGTCTTGTCTGAGGAAGGGAACCCCGCTGGCCTCTCGAGTTGCTCAGGGGGTCTCAGGCCCCTCGTCGAGCTGTGTGTGGAACCCGCGGGTCTTTGCGGACGATGCACGGGGGTGGCAGCGCCACTTCGTGTTGTGCCTTCACCCACAGTGTTGCCTTCGAAGAGGGGTCCGGGCCTCGGGTCCTTCTCAAGGGCGGACCGGGGAATCGGGGGCGTTCGGCATGTGGCACCACCCACGTGGCTCGCCTCGAATTTCCTCGTGAGACCGGCCTCATCCTGAGGTGCGCCGGGAAGCCCGGGAACACCTTCCAGTCCACGCAGGGGAATCGCCTCTCCTGTCGCGATCAGGAGGGGAGAAGGGGCTCAGAGGAAGCGGTGCCGGGAACCTCGGTGTTCCCCTCGAGGGAACCCGGCATGTCGGGGGACTTTTGGGGGTCGCAGGAATGCTGTCAGGGACCGTTTCGCCCTTCAGGGCGGAACAGGGGACTTCCCTTGAGACGCCGTCGCGGGCAAGGGCCTCATCTTGCCAAGAGGTGGGAACCACGTGGGTTTTCTCGAGTTGCGGCGGGATTCTCGAGTTACGACGGGGATCTCAGCCTTCCCCTTGGGTTGGCCCTGGGAAGCCCAATCTTCCCCTCGGGTTGCGAGGGAAAGCTGGGGGTTGCGCTCGAGTCACTGCAGGGCCGAAGAGACCTCACCTAGGCGTGTGTCCGGGACCTAATATTCCTCTCCAGGGAAGGCAGGGATCTCGGGGTTGCATTCCAGGCTCCCCCGGGGAGTCAGGCCTCGTCTCGAGGGCAAGACAAGGAATCCGCTCTCCTCTCGAGTCGCGACGCGGGTCTCTTGGAGCCCCCTGAGCGGCCTCAAGGGAGTCCAGCCTCCTCTTCCGTTTGGAGAGAGGAACCGGGATTGCTCTCCAGGCCATGCAGGAAAAGAAGGCCCTCAGCTCGCGAGGACGGGGGCGTCTCAGGGGTTTCCTCGAGCTGCGGCGCCCGTGGGGGTTTTCTCCCGAGGCACGACGAGGATCTCAGGGAGCCTGTCGTGTGGCGCCAGGGAAGTCAGGTCTCCATGCGCGTGGCGAGGGGGAGCGCGTCCTGGCTCTCGAGTCACGGGAGGGGACTAGGGCCTCGAGACGCTTTGAAGAAGGACTCTCGAGGTCTTTCTCGGGGGGCGGCGGGAAACCCTCGTTTCCCTCGCCTTCTGCCGGGGACCTTAGGTAACTTCCCAGGTTGCCTCTGAGAGGCGAGGGATCCTGTGGAGGGGGCGGGGCCCCTCGGGACTCCGCTGGGTCTGGCGCAACGGAAGAGAGCCTCACCTCGAGGGGAGGCAGGAACCTCAGGCTTCCTCTCCGTTTCGGACTCCGACCGCAGGGTCCCTGCAGAGTTGGGACAGGAGAGTCAGGCCTCGTCTTGCTTGAGGAAGGGAACCCCGCTGGCCTCTCGAGTTGCTCAGGGGGTCTCAGGCCCCTCGTCGAGCTGTGTGTGGAACCCGCGGGTCTTTGCGGACGATGCACGGGGGTGGCAGTGCCCCTTCGTGTTGTGCCTTCACCCACAGGGTTGCCTTCGAAGAGGGGTCCGGGCCTCGGGTCCTTCTCAAGGGCGGACCGGGGAATCGGGGGCGTTCTGCATTTGGCACCACCCACGTGGCTCGTCTCGAATTTCCTCGTGAGACCGGCCTCATCCTGAGGTGCGCCGGGAAGGCCGGGAACCCCTTCCAGACCACGCAGGATAATCGCGTCTCCTGTCGCGATCAGGAGGGGAGAAGGGGCTCAGAGGAAGCGGTGCCGGGACCCTCGGTGTTCCCCTCGGGGGACCCCAGCGTGTCGGGGGACTTTTGGGGGTCGCAGGAAGGCTGTCAGGGACCGTTTCGCCCTTCAGGGTGGAACAGGGGACTTCCCTTGAGACGCCGTCGCGGGCAAGGGCCTCATCTTGCCAAGAGGTGGGAACCACGTGGTTTTTCTCGAGTTGCGGCGGGATTCTCGAGTTACGACGGGGATCTCAGCCTTCCCCTTGGGTTGGCCCTGGGAAGCCCAATCTCCCCTCGGGTTGCGAGGGAAAGCTGGGGGTTGCGCTCGAGTCACTGCAGGGCCAAAGAGACCTCATCTAGGCGTGTGTCCAGGACCTAGTGATCCTCTCCAGGGAAGACAAGGATCTCGGGGTTGCATTCCATGCTCCTTCGGGGAGTCAGGCCTCGCCTCGAGGGGAAGCAAAGGATTCCGCTCTCCTCCCGAGTCGCGACGCGGTTATCTTGGTGCCCCCTGAGTGTCCTCAAGGGAGTCCAGCCTCCTCTTCACTTCTGAGAGAGGACTCATGATTACTTTCCAGGCCCGGCAGGAAAAGAAGGCCCTCACCTCGCGAGGTCGGGGGCATCTCAGGGGTTTCCTCGAGCTGCGGCACCCGTGGGGGTTTTCTCCTGAGGCACGACGAGGATCTCAGGGAGCCTCTCGTGCGGCCCCAGGGAAGTCATATCTCCATGCACGTGGCAAAAAGGAGCGCGTCATTGTTCTCGAGTCATGGGAGGGGACCAGGGCCTCGAGACGCGTTGAAGAAGGACTCTCGAGGTCTTTCTCGGGTTGCAGCGGGAAACCCTCGTTTCCCCCGACTTCTGCAGGGGACCTGAGGAGACTTCCCAGGGTGCCTCTGAGAGGTGAGGGTCGCTGTGGATTTGGCGGGGCCTCTTGATACTCCACTGGGTTTGTCGCAATGGAAGAGGGCCTCATCTCGAGTGGAGGCAGGAACCTCAGGCTTCCTCTCCAATTCTGACTCTGATCGTAGTGTCCCTGCAGAGTTGGGACAGGAGAGTCAGGCTATGTCTTTTCTGAGGAATGGAACTCCGCTTGCCTCTCGAGTAGTTCATAGGGTTTCAGGCCCCTTGTAAAACTGTGTGTGGAATCTCCAGGTTTTTCCAGACGATGCATGGGGGTGTCAGTGACCCTTCGTTTTGTGTCTTCATCCACAGGGTTGCCTTCGAAGAGGTGTCCGGGCGTCTTTTTCTTATGAAGAGCGGACTGGGAAATCGGGGTCGTTCAGCATTTGGCACCACCCACGTGGCTAGTCTCGAATTTCCTCATGAAACCGGCCTCATCCTGAGGTGTGCTGCGAAGGTCCTGAAACGCTTCCAGACAAAGCAGAGGAATCGACCCTCCTGTGGCGATCAGGAGGGGAGAAGTGGCTCAGATGAAGTGCTGCTGGGAACCTCGGTGTTTCCCTCAAGTGAGACAGGTATGTCGGGTAACTTTTGGGGTCGCATAACGTGTTCCAAGTACCGTTTCGCTCTTCAAATTGGAACGTGGGACTTCTCTTGGGGTGCTCCAGCAGGCAAGGGCCTCATCTTGGAATGACTGGGGAACCACTTGGTTTTTCTCTAGTTGCGGTGGGATATTTGAGTTACCACAGGGAATTCATGCTTCCTCTTGTGTTGGCCCACAAAAGTCTTATCTTCCATTCGAGATTCGAGGAAGAGCTGGAGGTGCGCTCTAGTCACTGAAGGCAAAAGAGACCCCACCAAGGCTTGTGTGCAGGACCTAATGTTCATGTCAAGGGGCGACAGGAATCTCGGGGTTGCATTCCAGACTCACCCTGGAGTCAGGCCTCGTCTCGAGGGGAAGCAAAGGACTCTGCTCTCCTCTCGAGTCGGACGGGTATGTCTTGGAGCCCACTGAGTGGCTTAAAGGGAGTCAAACCTCCTCTGGTGTTTGGAGGGAGGACACGGGATTGCTCTCCAGGCAATGCAGGAAATGAAGGCCCTCATCTCCCGATGACTGGGGCGTCTCGTAGGTTTTCTCGAGCTGTGGCGCTAGTGTGGGGTTTCTCACGAAGTAAGACTGGGAGCTCAGTGAGGCTCTCACGTGGTGCCAGGGCAGTCAGGTCTCTATGCACGTGGTGAGAGGGAGCCCGTCATTGTTCTCGAGTCATGGTAGGGGAATTGGGCCTGAAGACGTGTTAAAGAAGGACTCTCGAGGTCTTTCTTGGGTTGCAGCAGGAAACCCTGGGTTCCATCGACTTGTGCCAGTGACCTCAGGAAGCTTCTCAGCGTGCCTCTGAGAAGTCAGGGTCACTGTGGAGTTGGGAGGGGCCTCTCGGAACTCCACTGGGTTTGCTGCAATGGAAGAGGGCCTCATGACAAGTTGAGGCAGGAACCACAGGGTTCCTCTCCTGGCTTCGAATGCGCCGGATCTGACTCGGATCGCAGAGTCCCTGCAGAGTTGGGACAGGAGAGTCAGGCCTCGTCTTGTGTGGAGGAATGGAACTCCGCTTGACTCTCGCGTTGTTCATGGGGTGACAGGCCACTTGTCGATTTGTATGTGGAACTTGCGGGTTTTTCTGGACGATGCACTGGGGTGTCACTGCCCCTTCGTGTTGTGCCTTGTTCCACAGGATTGCCTTCGAGTTGGGTTCTGCCATCGGGTTCTTATCAAGAGCGGACCAGGGAATCGGGGTCTTTTGGCATGCCGCACCACCCACGAGGCTATGTCTCGAATTTCCTCTTGAGACTGGCCTCATCTTGATGTGCGCAAGGAAGGTCGGGAACGCCTTCCAGACAAAGCAGGGGAATCGAACCTCCTGTCGCGATCAAGAGGGGAGAAGAGTCTCAGATGAAGTGGTGCCGGGAACCTCGGTGTTCTCCTCAAGTGAGACTGGTATGTCGGGGAACTTTTGGGGTCGCATCAAGGGTTCCAAGTAACTTTTCGCTCTTCAATACGGAACGTGGGACTTCTCTTGAGACGCTGTAGCGGGCAAGGGCCTCATCATTCGATGACGGGGGAACCACGTGGTTTTTCTTGAGTTGGGGCGGGATTCTCGAGTTACCACCGGGAATTCAGGCTTCCTCTTCAACTGGCCCAGGGAAGTCCAGTTTTCATTCGAATTGTGAGTTAGAACTGGAGATTGCTCTCGAGACACTGCAGGGCCAAATAGACCTCATCTAGGCTTGTGTGCAGGACCTAATGTTCTCTGCTGGGGTGAAAGCGATCTCAGCATTGCATTCTCGACTCACCCGGGGAGTCAGGCCTCGTCTCGAGGGGAAGCCAAGGACACCGCTCTCCTGTCAAGTCGCGGCGGGTATATCTTGGAGCTCACTGTGTGGCCTAAAATGAGTCAAGCCTCCTGTGGAGTTTGGAGAGAGGACTCAGGATTGCTCTCCAGGCCATACAGCAACAGAAGGCCCTCATCTCGTGAGGACTGGGGCGTCTCGTGGGTATTCTCGAGCTGCGGCTCCAGTGTGGTGTTGCTCACGAGGTATAATGGGGAGCTCAGGGAGCCTCTCCTGTGGCGCCAGGGAAGTCAGGTTTCTATGCGCGTGGCTAGGGGGAGCGCGTCATTGCTCTCGAGTCATGGTAGGGGAATCGCACCTCAAGACGCGTTGAAGAAGGACTCTCGAGGTCTTTTACGGGTTGGGGCAGGAAACCCTTGGTTCCCTCGACTTGTGCCGGTGATCTCAGGAAGGTCTAAGGGTGCCTCTGAGAAGTCAGGGATACTGTGCAGTTGGGAGGGGCCTCTCGGGACTCCACTGGGTTCGGTGCAATGGAAGAGGGCCTCATCTCGAGTGGAGGCAGGAAACTCATGTTTCCTCTCCTGACTTCCCCTGGGCCAGATCTGACTCGGATCGCAGTTTCGCTGCAGAGTTCGAACAGGAGAGTCAGGCCTCGTCTTGTGTGGAGGAATGGAACTCTGCTTGCCTCTCCAGTTGTTCACGGGGTGACAGGTCACTTCTCGAGCTGTGTGTGGTACCTGCGGGTTTCTCCGGACGATACCCAGGGGTGTCAGTGCCCCTAAGTGTTGTGCCTTCATCAAAAGGGTTATCTTCAAAGAGGTGTCCGGGCATCAGGATCTTATCAAGAGCGGACCGGGAAATCGGGGTCTTTCGGCATGTTTCACCATCCACGTGGCTATGTCTCGAATATCCTCGTGAGACCGGCCTCATCCTGAGATGCACCGGGAAAGGTGGGAACCCCTTCAAGACAAAACAGGGGAATCGACCTTCCTGTCGCGATCAGGAGGGGAGAAGGGGCCCAGATGTAGTGGTGCCGGGAACCTCGGTGTTCTCCTCGAGTCAGACTGGTGTGTCGAGGAACTTTTGAGGGCGCATCAAGGGTGCCAATACCGTTTCGCACTTCAAGACGGAACGTGGGACTTTTGAGACGCTGTAGGGGGCAAGGGCCTCATCTTGGGATGACGGGGGAACCACGTGGCGTTTCTCGAGTTGTGGCGGGATTCTCGAGTTTCGACGGGGAATACAGTCTTCCTCATGTGTTGGGCCAGGGAAGTCCTATCTTCCATTCGAGTTTAAAGGGAGAGCTGGGGATTGCTCTCGAGTCACTGCAGGGCAAAATAGACCTCATCTAGGCTTGTGTCCAGGACTTAATGCTCGTCCCTAGGGGCGACAGGGATCTTGGGGTTGCATACCAGACTCACCCGGGGAATCAGGCCTCGTCTCGAGGGGAAGCAAAGAACTCCGCTGTCCTTTTGAGTCGCGATAGGTATCTCTTGGAACCCACTGTGTGCCCTAAAGGGAGTCAAGCCTCCTGTGGTGTTTGGATAGAGGACTCGGGATTCCTCTCCAGGCCATGCAGGAAAAGAAGGCCCTCATCTCGCGATGATGGCGGCGTCTCGTGGGTTTTCTAGACTGCTGCGCTAGTGCCGGGTTTCTGACGAGGTACGAGAGGGAGCTCAGGGAGCCTCTCGTGTGGCACCAGGGAAGTCAGGTCCCCATGAGATGGCTAGGGGGAGCTCGTCATTGCTCTCGAGTCATGGTAGGGTAATCGGGCCTCAAGACGGGTTGAAGAAGGACTCTCGAGGTCTTTCTCGGGTCACTGCATAAAACCCAGGGTTCCCTTGACTTGTGCCTGCGACCTCAGGGAGCTTCTCAGAGTGCCTCTGAGAAGTCAGGGATACTGTGCAGTTTGGAGGGGCCTCTCGAGACTCCTCTGCATTTGGTGGAATGTAAGAGGGACTCATCTCAATTTGAAGCAGGAACCTCAGTGTTCCTCTCCATTTCTGACTCAGATCGCAAGGTCCCTGCATGTTGGTACAGGAGAGTCAGGCCTCGTCTTTTCTGGAGGATGGGACTCCTCTTGCCTCTCGAGTTGTTCTCGAGGTGACAGGCCACTTGTCGAGCTGTGTGTGTAACCTGCCCGTTTTTCCGGGTGATGCACAGGTGTGTTAGTGCCCCTTCGTGTTGTACCTTCATACTCAAGGCTGCCTTCCAAGAGGTGTCCGAGCATCGGATTCTTATCAAGAGCGGACCGGGAAATTGGAGTCTTTCAGCAAGTGGCACCACCCACAAAGCTACGTATCGAATTTCCCCATGAGACCGGCCTCATCCTGAGTTGTGCAGGGAAGGTCGGGCCCCCTTGCAGACAAAGCAGGGGAATCGACCCACCGGTCACGATCAGGAGGGGAGAAGGGGCTTAAATGAAGTGGTGCCGGGAACCTCGGTGTTCCCCTTGAGTGAGACCGGCGTGTTGGGGGACTTTTGGGGTCGCATCAAGGGTGCCAAGTACCGTTTCGCATTTCAAGACGGAACCTGGGACATCTTTTGAAACGCTGCAGTGGGCAAGGGCCTCATCTTGCGATGACGGGAGAACCACGTGGTTTTGCTCGAGTTGCGGCGGGATTCTCGAGTTATGACCGGGAATTTAGGCTTCCTCTTGTTGGCCTTGAAATCCAATCTTCCATTCGGGTTGCGAGGGGGAGCTGGGGATTGCGCTAGAGTCACTGCAGGGCAAAAGAGACCTAATCTAGGCTTGTGTCCAGGATCTAACGTTGCTCTCCAGGGGCGACAGGGATCTCGGGTTTGCATTCCAGACTCATCCGGGGAGTCAGTTCTCACCTCGAGGGTAAGCAAAGAATTCCGCTCTCGTCTCGAGTCTCGATGGGTATCTCTTGGAGCCCACTGTGTGTACTAAAGGGAACCAAGCCTCCTGTGGAGTTTGGAGAGAGGACTCGGGATTGGACTCCAGGCCATGCAGGAAAAGAAGGCCCTCATCTCGAGATGACGGTGGCGTCTCGTGGGTTTTCTCGAGCTGCGGCGCCAGTGTGGGGTGTCTCATGAAGTACCACGGGGATCTCAGGGAGCCTCTTGTATGGCGCCAGGAAAATCCAGTATTCCATTCGAGTTGCAAGTTAGAACTGGGGATTGCTCTCCAGTCACTGCAGGGCAAAATAGACCTCATCTACGCTTGTGTCCAGGACCTAGTGTTCCACTACTGGGCCAACAGGGATCTCAGGGTTGCATTCTCGACTCACCCGGAGAGTCAGGCCTCGTCTTGAGGGGAAAAAAAGGACTCCGCTCTCCTGTCAAGTCGCGACGGGTATCTCTTGGAGCCCACTGCGTGGCGTAAAGGGGGTGAATTCTCCTATGGAGTTTGGAGATGACTCAGGATTGTTTTCCTGGCCATACAGGAAAAAAGGCCCTCATCTCACGATGACGGGGGCGTCTCGTGGGTTTTCTCCAGCTGCGGCGCCAGTATCAGATTTCTCACGAGGTACAACGGGGAGCTCAGAGAGCCTCTCGTGTGGTGCTAGGGACGTCAGGTCTCCGTGCGTGTGGTGAAGGGGAGTGCGTGATTGCTCTCCAGTCATAGTAGGCGAATCGGGCCTCAAGACGCATTGAAGAAGGACTCTTGAGGTCTTTCTCGGGTTGCGGCAGGGAACCCTGGGTTCCCTTGATTTGTGTCGGTGACCTCAGGCAACTTCTAAGGGTGCCTCTGAGAAGTCAGGGACACTGTGGATTTGGGAGGGGCCTTTCGTTACTCAACTGGGTTTGGTGCAATCGAAGAGGGCCTCATCTCGAATGGAGGCAGGAACCTCAGGGGTCCTCTCCATATGTGACTCGGGTCGCAGGGTACCTGCAGAGTATGGACAAGAGAGTCACGCCTCGTCTTCTGTGGAGGAATGGATTTCCCCTTGCCTTTCGAGTTGTTCACGGAGTGGCAGGCCACTTGTTGAGCTGAGTGTGGAACCTTCGGGTTTTTCCGGACGATGCACGGGGGTGTCAGTGCCCCTTCGTGTTGTGCCTTCATCCACAGGGTTGCCTTCAAAGAGGTGTCTGGGCATCGGGTTCTTTTCAAGAGCGTACCGGAAAATTGGGGTCTTTCAGCATGTGGTACCACCCACGAGGCTACGTCTCGAATTTCCTCGGGAGACCGGCCTCATCCTGAGGTGCGCCGGGAAGCTCGGGAACCCCTTGCAGACAAAGCAGGGGAATCGACCCACCGGTCGCGATCAGAAGGGGAGAAGGGGCTCAGATGAAGTGGTGCCGGGAACCTCGGTGGTCCCCTCGAGTGAGACCGGTATGTCACGGCACTTTTGAGGTCGCATCAAGGGTGCCAAGTACAGTTTCGCACTTCAAGACGGAACGTGGGAATTCTCTGGAGATGCTGTAGCGGGCAAAGGCCTCATATTGCGATGACGAGGGAAACACGTGGTTTTTCTCGAGTTGAGGCGGGATTCTCGAGTTACAACGTGGAATTCAGGCTTCCTCTTGTGTTGGCCCAGGAAGTCCAGTCTTCCATTCAACTTGTCAGAGAGAGCTGGGGGTTGCTCTCGAGTCACTTCAGGGCAAAGAGTCCTCATCTAGGCTTGGGTCCAGGACGTAATGTTCCTCTCCAGGGCCGACAGGGATATCGGAGTCGCATTCCAGTCTCACCCGGTGGGTCACGCCTCGTCTCGAGTGGAAGCAAAGGACTCCACTATCCTCTCGAGTCGGGACGCGTAACCCTTGGAGCCCAATGAGTGGCCTAAAGGGAGTCAAGCATCCTGTGTAGTTTGGACAGAAGGTTCACGCTTGATCTGCATACCATGCAGTTAAAGATGGCCCTCCTCTCGTGATGACGGGAGCGTCTCATGGGTTTTCTCGAGCTGCGGCGCCAGTGTGGGGTTTCTCACGAGATATGATGGGGAGTTCAGGGAGCCTCTCGTGCGGCGCCAGAGAAGCCTGACTCCATGCATGTGGCCAGGCAGATCGCGTCATTGCTCTTGAGTCATGGGAGGGACTAGGTTCTCAAGAGGCATTTAAGAAGGACTCTCAAGGTCTTTCTTGGGTTGGGGCGGGAAACACTCGTTTCCATCGACCTCTACAGGGGACCCTAGGGAACTTCCCAGGTGCCTCTGAGAGGTGAGGGATACTGAGGAGTTAGAGGGGCCTCTCGGGACACCGCTGGGTCTGGCGCAACGGAAGAGGGCCTCACCTCGAGGGGAGGCAGGAACCTCAGGCTTCCTCTCCGTTTCGGACTCCGACCGCAGGGTCCCTGCAGAGTTGGGACAGGAGAGTCAGGCCTCGTCTTGTCTGAGGAAGGGAACCCCGCTGGCCTCTCGAGTTGCTCAGGGGGTCTCAGGCCCCTCGTCGAGCTGTGTGTGGAACCCGCGGGCCTTTGCGGACGATGCACGGGGGTGGCAGTGCCCCTTCGTGTTGTGCCTTCACCCACAGGGTTGCCTTCGAAGAGGGGTTCGGGCCTCGGGTCCTTCTCAAGGGCGGACCGGGGAATCGGGGGCGTTCGGCATGTGGCCCCACCCACGTGGCTCGTCTCGAATTTCCTCGTGAGACCGGCCTCATCCTGAGGTGCGCCGGGAAGGCCGGGAACCCCTTCCAGACCACGCAGGGGAATCGCCTCTCCTGTCGCGATCAGGAGGGGAGAAGGGGCTCAGAGGAAGCGGTGCCGGGACCCTCGGTGTTCCCCTCGAGGGAACCCGGCGTGTCGGGGGACTTTTGGGGGTCGCAGGAAGGCTGTCAGGGACCGTTTCGCCCTTCAGGGCAGAACAGGGGACTTCCCTTGAGACGCCGTCGCGGGCAAGGGCCTCATCTTGCCAAGAGGTGGGAACCACGTGGGTTTTCTCGAGTTGCGGCGGGATTCTCGAGTTACGACGGGGATCTCAGCCTTCCCCTTGGGTTGGCCCTGGGAAGCCCCATCTTCCCCTCGGGTTGCGAGGGAAAGCTGGGGGTTGCGCTCGAGTCACTGCAGGGCCGAAGAGACCTCACCTAGGCGTGTGTCCGGGACCTAATATTCCTCTCCAGGGAAGGCAGGGATCTCGGGGTTGCATTCCAGGCTCCCCCGGGGAGTCAGGCCTCGTCTCGAGGGGAAGCCAAGGACTACGCTCTCCTCTCGAGTCGCGACGCGGGTCTCTTGGAGCCCCCTGAGCGGCCTCAAGGGAGTCCAGCCTCCTCTTCCGTTTGGAGAGAGGACCCGGGATTGCTCTCCAGGCCATGCAGGAAAAGAAGGCCCTCAGCTCGCGAGGACGGGGGCGTCTCAGGGGTTTCCTCGAGCTGCGGCGCCCGTGGGGGTTTTCTCCCGAGGCACGACGAGGATCTCAGGGAGCCTCTCGTGCGGCGCCAGGGCAGTCAGGTCTCCATGCGCGTGGCGAGGGGGAGCGCGTCCTGGCTCTCGAGTCACGGGAGGGGACTAGGGCCTCGAGACGCGTTGAAGAAGGACTCTCGAGGTCTTTCTCGGGGGGCGGCGGGAAACCCTCATTTCCCTCGCCTTCTGCCGGGGACCTTAGGGAACTTCCCAGGGTGCCTCTGAGAGGCGAGGGATCCTGTGGAGGTGGCGGGGCCCCTCGGGACTCCGCTGGGTCTGGCGCAACGGAAGAGGGCCTCACCTCAAGGGGAGGCAGGAACCTCAGGCTTCCTCTCCGTTTCGGACTCCGACCGCAGGGTCCCTGCAGAGTTGGGACTGGAGAGTCAGGCCTCGTCTTGTCTGAGGAAGGGAACCCCGCTGGCCTCTCGAGTTGCTCAGGGGGTCTCAGGCCCCTCGTCGAGCTGTGTGTGGAACCCGCGGGTCTTTGCAGACGATGCACGGGGGTGGCAGTGCCCCTTCGTGTTGTGCCTTCACCCACAGGGTTGACTTCGAAGAGGGGTCCGGGCCTCGGGTCCTTCTCAAGAGCGGACCGGGGAATCGGGGGCGTTCGGCATGTGGCCCCACCCACGTGGCTCGTCTCGAATTTCCTCGTGAGACAGGCCTCATCCTGAGGTGCGCCGGGAAGGCCGGGAACCCCTTCCAGACCACGCAGGGGAATCGCCTCTCCTGTCGCGATCAGGAGGGAAGAAGGGGCTCAGAGGAAGTGGTGCCGGGACCCTCGGTGTTCTCCTCGGGGGACCCCGGCGTGTCGGGGGACTTTTGGGGGTCGCAGGAAGGCTGTCAGGGACCGTTTCGCCCTTCAGGGCGGAACAGGGGACTTCCCTTGAGACGCCGTGGCGGGCAAGGGCCTCATCTTGCCAAGAGGTGGGAACCACGTGGTTTTTCTCGAGTTGCGGCGGGATTCTCGAGTTACGAAGGGGATCTCAGCCTTCCCCTTGGGTTGGACGTGGGAAGCCCAATCTTCCCCTCGGGTTGCGAGGGAAAGCTGGGGGTTGCGCTCGAGTCACTGCAGGGCCGAAGAGACCTCACCTAGACTTGTGTCCGGGACCTAATATTCCTCTCCAGGGAAGGCAGGGATCTCGGGGTTGCATTCCAGGCTCCCCCGGGGAGTCAGGCCTCGTCTCGAGGGGAAGCCTAGGACTCCGCTCTCTTCTCGAGTCGCGACGCGGGTCATTTGGAGCCCCCTGAGCGGCCTCAAGGGAGTCCAGCCTCCTCTTCCGTTTGGAGAGAGGACCCAGGATTGCACTCCAGGCCATGAAGGAAAAGAAGGGCCTCAGCTGGCGAGGACGGGGGCGTCTCAGGGGTTTCCTCGAGCTGCGGCGCCCGTGGGGGTTTTCTCCCGAGGCACGACGAGGATCTCAGGGAGCCTCTCGTGCGGCGCCAGGGAATTCAGGTCTCCATGCGCGTGGCGAGGGATAGCGCGTCCTGGCTCTCGAGTCACGGGAGGGGACTAGGGCCTCGAGTCGCGTTGAAGAAGGACTCTCGAGGTCTTTGTCGGGGGGCGGCGGGAAACCCTCGTTTCCCTCGCCTTCTGCCGGGGACCTTACGGAACTTCCCAGGGTGCCTCTGAGAGGCGAGGGATCCTGTGGAGGTGGCGGGGCCCCTCGGGACTCCGCTGGGTCTGGCGCAACGGAAGAGGGCCTCACCTCGAGGGGAGGCAGGAACCTCAGGCTTCCTCTCTGTTTCGGACTCCGACCGCAGGGTCCCTGCAGAGTTGGGACAGGAGAGTCAGGCCTCGTCTTGTCTGAGGAAGGGAACCCCGCTGACCTCTCGAGTTGCTCAGGGGGTCTCAGGCCCCTCGGCGATCTGTGTGTGGAACCCGCGGGGCTTTGCGGACGATACACGGTGGTGGCAGAGCCCCTTCGTGTTGTGCCTTCACCCACAGGGTTGCCTTCGAAGAGGGGTCCGTGCCTCGGGTCCTTCTCAAGGGCGGACCAGGGAATCGGGGGCGTTCGGCATGTGGGCCCACCCACGTGGCTCGTCTCGAATTTCCTCGTGAGACCGGCCTCCTCCTGAGGTGCGCCGGGAAGGCCGGGAACCCCTTCCAGACCACGCAGGGGAATCGCCTCTCCTGTCGCGATCAGGAGGGTAGAAGGGGCTCAGAGGAAGCGGTGCCGGGACCCTCGGTGTTCCCTTCGGGGGACCCCGGCGTGTCGGGGGACTTTTGGGGGTCGCAGGAAGGCTGTCAGGGACCGTTTCGCCCTTCAGGGCGGAACAGGGGAATTCCCTTGAGACGCCGTCGCGGGCAAGGGCCTCATCTTGCCAAGAGGTGGGAACCACGTGGTTTTTCTCGAGTTGCGGCCGCATTCTCGAGTTACGACGGGGATCTCAGCCTTCCCCTTGGGTTGGCCCTGGGAAGCCCAATCTTCCCCTCGGGATGCGAGGGATAGCTGGGGGTTGCGCTCGAGTCACTGCAGGGCCGAAGAGACCTCACCTAGGCGTGTGTCCGGGACCTAATATTCCTCTCCAGGGAAGGCAGGGATCTCGGGGTTGCATTCCAGGCTCCCCCGGGGAGTCAGGCCTCGTCTCGAGGGGAAGCCAAGGACTACGCTCTCCTCTCGAGTCGCGACGCGGGTCTCTTGGAGCCCCCTGAGCGGCCTCAAGGGAGTCCAGCCTCCTCTTCCGTTTGGAGAGAGGACCCGGGATTGCACTCCAGGCCATGCAGGAAAAGAAGAGCCTCAGCTCGCGAGGACGGGGGCGTCTCAGGGGTTTCCTCGAGCTGCGGCGCCCGTTGGGGTTTTCTCCCGAGGCACGACGAGGATCTCAGGGAGCCTCTCGTGCGGCGCCAGGGAAGTCAGGTCTCCATGCGCGTGGCGAGGGGGAGCGGGTCCTGGCTCTCGAGTCACGGGAGGGGACTAGGGCCTCGAGATGCGTTGAAGAAGGACTCTCGATGTCTTTCTCGGGTTGCAGCGGGAAACCCTCTTTTCCCCCGACTTCTCCCGAGGACCTGAGGAAACTTCGCAGGGTGCCTCTGTGAGGTGAGGGACGCTGTGGATTTGGCGGGGCCTCTCGGGACTCCACTGGGTTTGTCGCAATGAAAGAGAGCCTCATCTCGAGTGGAGGCAGGAACCTCAGGCTTCCTCTCCAATTCTGACTCTGATCGTAGTGTCCCTGCAGAGTTGAGACAGGAGAGTCAGGCTATGTCTTTTCTGAGGAATGGAACTCCGCTTGCCTCTCGAGTTGTTCATGGGGTGACAGGCCACTTGTCGATTTGTATGTGGAACTTGCGGGTTTTTCTGGACGATGCACTGGGGTGTCACTGCCCCTTCGTGTTGTGCCTTGTTCCACAGGATTGCCTTCGAGTTGGGTTCTGCCATCGGGTTCCTATCAAGAGCGGACCAGGGAATCGGGGTCTTTTGGCATGCCGCACCACCCACGAGGCTATGTCTCGAATTTCCTCGTGAGACTGGCCTCATCTTGATGTGCGCCAGGAAGGTCGGGAACGCCTTCCAGACAAAGCAGGGGAATCGAACCTCCTGTCGCGATCAAGAGGGGAGAAGAGTCTCAGATGAAGTGGTGCCGGGAACCTCGGTGTTCTCCTCAAGTGAGACTGGTATGTCGGGGAACTTTTGGGGTCGCATCAAGGGTTCCAAGTAACTTTTCGCTCTTCAATACGGAACGTGGGACTTCTCTTGAGATGCTGTAGCGGGCAAGGGCCTCATCTTTCGATGACGGGGGAACCACGTGGTTTTTCTTGAGTTGGGGCGGGATTCTCGAGTTACAACCGGGAATTCAGGCTTCCTGTTCAACTGGCCCAGGGAAGTCCAGTTTTCATTCGAATTGTGAGTTAGAACTGGGGATTGCTCTCGAGACACTGCAGGGCCAAATAGACCTCATCTAGGCTTGTGTCCAGGACCTAATGTTCCTCTGCTGGGGCGAAAGCGATCTCAGCATTGCATTCTCGACTCACCCGGGGAGTCAGGCCTCGTCTCGAGGGGAAGCCAAGGACACCGCTCTCCTGTCAAGTCGCGACGGGTATATCTTGGAGCTCACTGTGTGGCCTAAAATGAGTCAAGCCTCCTGTGGAGTTTGGAGAGAGGACTCAGGATTGCTCTCCAGGCCATACAGCAAAAGAAGGCCCTCATCTCGTGAGGACTGGGGCGTCTCGTGGGTATTCTCGAGCTGTGGCTCCAGTGTGGTGTTGCTCACGAGGTATAATGGGGAGCTCAGGGAGCCTCTCCTGTGGTGCCAGGGAAGTCAGGTTTCTATGCGCGTGGCTAGGGGGAGCGCGTCATTGCTCTCGAGTCATGGTAGGGGAATCGCACCTCAAGACGCATTGAAGAAGGACTCTCGAGGTCTTTTACGGGTTGGGGCAGGAAACCCTTGGTTCCCTCGACTTGTGCCGGTGATCTCAGGAAGGTCTAAGGGTGCCTCTGAGAAGTCAGGGATACTGAGCAGTTGGGAGGGGTCTCTCGGGACTCCACTGGGTTCGGTGCAATGGAAGAGGGCCTCATCTCGAGTGGAGGCAGGAAACTCATGTTTCCTCTCCTGACTTCCCCTGGGCCAGATCTGACTCGGATCGCAGTTTCGCTGCAGAGTTCGAACAGGAGAGTCAGGCCTCGTCTTGTGTGGAGGAATGGAACTCTGCTTGCCTCTCCAGTTGTTCACGGGGTGACAGGTCACTTCTCGAGCTGTGTGTGGTACCTGCGGGTTTCTCCGGATGATACCCAGGGGTGTCAGTGCCCCTAAGTGTTGTGCCTTCATCAAAAGGGTTATCTTCAAAGAGGTGTCCGGGCATCAGGATCTTATCAAGAGCGGACCAGGAAATCCGGGTCTTTCGGCATGTGTCACCATCCACGTGGCTATGTCTCGAATATCCTCGTGAGACCGGCCTAATCCTGAGATGCACCGGGAAAGGCGGGAACCCCTTCAAGACAAAACAGGGGAATCGACCCTCCTGTCGCGATCAGGAGGGGAGAAGGGGCCCAGATGTAGTGGTGCCGGGAACCTCGGTGTTCTCCTCGAGTCAGACTGGTGTGTCGAGGAACTTTTGAGGGCGCATCAAGGGTGCCAATACCGTTTCGCACTTCAAGACGGAACGTGGGACTTTTGAGACGCTGTAGGGGGCAAGGGCCTCATCTTGGGATGACGGGGGAACGACGTGGCGTTTCTCGAGTTGTGGCGGGATTCTCAAGTTTCGACAGGGAATACAGTCTTCCTCATGTGTTGAGCCAGGGAAGTCCTATCTTCCATTCGAGTTTCAAGGGAGAGCTGGGGATTGCTCTCGAGTCACTGCAGGGCAAAATAGACCTCATCTAGGCTTGTGTCCAGGACTTAATGTTCGTCCCTAGGGGCGACAGGGATCTTGGGGTTGCATACCAGACTCACCCGGGGAATCAGGCCTCGTCTCGAGGGGAAGCAAAGAACTCCGCTGTCCTTTTGAGTCGCGATGGGTATCTCTTGGAGCCCACTGTGTGCCCTAAAGGGAGTCAAGCCTCCTGTGGTGTTTGGATAGAGGACTCGGGATTCCTCTCCAGGCCATGCAGGAAAAGAAGGCCCTCATCTCGCGATGATGGCGGCGTCTCGTGGGTTTTCTAGACTGCTGCGCTAGTGCTGGGTTTCTGACGAGGTAGGAGAGGGAGCTCAGGGAGCCTCTCGTGTGGCGCCAGGGAAGTCAGGTCCCCATGAGATGGCTAGGGGGAGCTCGTCATTGCTCTCGAGTCATGGTAGGGTAATCGGGCCTCAAGACGGGTTGAAGAAGGACTCTCGAGGTCTTTCTCGGGTCACTGCATAAAACCCAGGGTTCCCTTGACTTGTGCCTGCGACCTCAGGGAGGTTCTCAGAGTGCCTCTGAGAAGTCAGGGATACTGTGCAGTTTGGAGGGGCCTCTCGAGACTCCTCTGCATTTGGTGGAATGTAAGAGGGACTCATCTCGAGTTGAAGCAGGAACCTCAGTGTTCCTCTCCATTTCTGACTCAGATCGCAAGGTCCCTGCATGTTAGTACAGGAGAGTCAGGCCTCGTCTTTTCTGGAGGATGGGACTCCTCTTGCCTCTCGAGTTGTTCTCGAGGTGACAGGCCACTTGTCGAGCTGTGTATGTAACCTGCCCTTTTTTCCGGATGATGCACAGGTGTGTTAGTGCCCCTTCGTGTTGTACCTTCATACTCAAGGCTGCCTTCCAAGAGGTGTCCGAGCATCGGATTCTTATCAAGAGCGGACCGGGAAATTGGAGTCTTTCAGCAAGTGGCACCACCCACAAAGCTACGTATCGAATTTCCCCATGAGACCGGCCTCATCCTGAGTTGTGCAGGGAAGGTCGGGCCCCCTTGCAGACAAAGCAGGGGAGTCGACCCATCGGTCATGATCAGGAGGGGAGAAGGGGCTTAAATGAAGTGGTGCCGGGAACCTCGGTGTTCCCCTTGAGTGAGACCGGCGTGTTGGGGGACTTTTGGGGTCGCATCAAGGGTGCCAAGTACCGTTTCGCATTTCAAGACGGAACCTGGGACATCTTTTGAAACGCTGTAGCGGGCAAGGGCCTCATCTTGCGATGACGGGAGAACCACGTGGTTTTGCTCGAGTTGCGGCGGGATTCTCGAGTTATGACCGGGAATTTAGGCTTCCTCTTGTTGGCCTTGAAATCCAATCTTCCATTCGGGTTGCGAGGGGGAGCTGGGGATTGCGCTAGAGTCACTGCAGGGCAAAAGAGACCTAATCTAGGCTTGTGTCCAGGATCTAACGTTGCTCTCCAGGGGCGACAGGGATCTCGGGTTTGCATTCCAGACTCATCCGGGGAGTCAGTTCTCACCTCGAGGGTAAGCAAAGAATTCCACTCTCGTCTCGAGTCGCGATGGGTATCTCTTGGAGCCCACTGTGTGTACTAAAGGGAGTCAAGCCTCCTGTGGAGTTTGGAGAGAGGACTCGGGATTGGACTCCAGGCCATGCAGGAAAAGAAGGCCCTCATCTCGAGATGACGGTGGCGTCTCGTGGGTTTTCTCGAGCTGCGGCGCCAGTGTGGGGTGTCTCATGAAGTACCACGGGGATCTCAGGGAGCCTCTTGTGTGGCGCCAGGAAAATCCAGTATTCCATTCGAGTTGCAAGTTAGAACTGGGGATTGCTCTCCAGTCACTGCAGGGCAAAATAGACCTCATCTACGCTTGTGTCCCGGACCTAGTGTTCCACTACTGGGCCAACAGGGATCTCAGGGTTGCATTCTCGACTCACCCGGAGAGTCAGGCCTCATCTTGAGGGGAAAAAAAGGACTCCGCATTCCTGTCGAGTCGCGACGGGTATCTCTTGGAGCCCACTGCGTGGCGTAAAGGGATTGAAGCCTCCTATGGAGTTTGGAGAGATGACTCGGGATTGTTTTCCTGGCCATGCAGGAAAAAAGGCCCTCGTCTCGCGATGACGGGGGCGTCTCGTGGGTTTTCTCCAGCTGCGGCGCCAGTATCAGATTTCTCACGAGGTACAACGGGGAGCTCAGAGAGCCTCTCGTGTGATGCTAGGGACGTCAGGTCTCCGTGCATGTGGTGAAGGGGAGTGCATGATTGCTCTAGAGTCATAGTAGGCGAATCGGGCCTCAAGACGCATTGAAGAAGGACTCTTGAGGTCTTTCTCGGGTTGCGGCAGGGAACCCTGGGTTCCCTTGATTTGTGTTGGTGACCTCAGGCAACTTCTAAGGGTGCCTCTGAGAAGTCAGGGACACTGTGGATTTGGGAGGGGCCCTTCGTTACTCAACTGGGTTTGGTGCAATCGAAGAGGGCCTCATCTCGAATGGAGGCAGGAACGTCAGGGGTCCTCTCCATTTCTGACTCGGGTCGCAGGGTACCTGCAGAGTATGGAGAAGAGAGTCACGCCTCGTCTTCTGTGGAGGAATGGATTTCCCCTTGCCTTTCGAGTTGTTCACGGAGTGACAGGCCACTTGTTGAGCTGAGTGTGGAACCTGCGGGTTTTTCCGGACGATGCACGGGGGTGTCAGTGCCCCTTCGTGTTGTGCCTTCATCCACAGGGTTGCCTTCAAAGAGGTTTCCGGGCATCGGGTTCTTTTCAAGAGCGTACCGGAAAATTGGGGTCTTTCAGCATGTGGTACCACCCACGAGGCTACGTCTCGAATTTCCTCGGGAGACCGGCCTCATCCTGAGGTGCGCCGGGAAGCTCGGGAACCCCTTGCAGACAAAGCAGGGGAATCGACCCACCACTCGCGATCAGAAGGGGAGAAGGGGCTCAGATGAAGTGGTGCCGGGAACCTCGGTGGTCCCCTCGAGTGAGACCGGTATGTCACGGCACTTTTGAGGTCGCATCAAGGGTGCCAAGTACAGTTTCGCACTTCAAGACGGAACGTTGGAATTCTCTGGAGATGCTGTAGCGGGCAAGGGCCTCATATTGCGATGACGAGGGAAACACGTGGTTTTTCTCGAGTTGAGGCGGGAATCTCGAGTTACAACGGGGAATTCAGGCTTCCTCTTGTGTTGGCCCAGGAAGTCCAATCTTCCATTCAACTTGTCAGAGAGAGCTGGGGGTTGCTCTCGAGTCACTTCAGGGCAAAGAGTCCTCATCTAGGCTTGGGTCCAGGACGTAATGTTCCTTTCCAGGGGCGACAGGGATATCGGAGTCGCATTCCAGTCTCACCCGGTGGGTCACGCCTCGTCTCGAGTGGAAGCAAAGGACTCCACTATCCTCTCGAGGCGCGACACGTAACTCTTGGAGCCCAATGAGTGGCCTAAAGGGAGTCAAGCGTCCTGTGTAGCTTGGACAGAAGGTTCACGCTTGATCTGCATACCATGCAGTTAAAGATGGCCCTCCTCTCGTGATGACGGGGGTGTCTCATGGGTTTTCTCGAGCTGCGGCGCCAGTGTGGGGTTTCTCACGAGATATGATGGGGAGTTCAGGGATCCTCTTGTGCAGCGCCAGAGAAGCCTGACTCCATGCGTGTGTCCAGGCAGATCGCGTCATTGCTCTCGAGTCATGGGAGGGACTAGGGCCTCAAGAGGCATTTAAGAAGGACTCTCAAGGTCTTTCTTGGGTTGGGGCGGGAAACACTCGTTTCCCTCGACCTCTACAGGGGACCTTAGGGAACTTCCCAGGTGCCTCTGAGAGGTGAGGGATACTGAGGAGTTAGAGGGGCCTCTCGGGACTCCACTAGGTTTGACGAAATGAAAGAGGGCCTCATCTCGATTGGAGGCAGGAACCTCAGGCTTCCTCTCCATTTCTGACTCCGACCGCAGGGTCCCTGCAGAGTTGGGACAGGAGAGTCAGGCCTCGTCTTGTCTGAGTAACGGAACTCTGCTTGCCTCTCGAGTCGTTCAGGGGGTCTCAGGGCCCTTGACAAGCTGTGTGTGGAACCTGCGGGTGTTTCCAGAAGATGCATGGGGGTGTCAGTGCCCCTTCGTTTTGTGCCTTCCCCCACAGGGTTTCCTTCAAAGAGGTGTCCGGGCATCGGGTTCATTTCAAGAGCGGACCGGGAAATCGGGGTCATTCTGCATGTTGCACCACCCACGTGGCTCATCTCGAATTTCCTCGTGAGACCAGCATCATCCTGAGGCGCACCGGGAAGGCCGGGAACCCCTTCCACACAAAGTAGGGGAATCGATTCTCCTGTCGCGATCAGGAGGGGAGATGGGGCTCAGATGAAGTGGTGCCGGGACCCTCGGTGTTCCACTCGAGGGAACCCGGCGTTTCAGGGAACTTTAGGGGTCGCATCAAGGGAGCCAAGTACCGTTTCCCACTTCAGGACGGAACATGGGACTTCCCTGGAGACGCTGTAGCGAGCAAGGGCCTCATCCTGTGAAGACGTTGGAACCACGTCGTTTTTCTAGAGTTGCATCGGGATTCTCGAAAACGACAGGAATTTCAGGTCTCTCTTGGGTTGGCCCTGGGAAGCCCAATCTTCAATTCGAGTTGCGATGGAAAGCTGGGGGTTCTGTTCGAGTCACTACAGGGCCAAAGAGACCTCATCGAGGCGTGTGTCCAGGACCTAATATTCCTCTCAAGGGAAGACAGGGATCCCGGGTTTCCATTCCAGACTCCCCCGGGGAGTCAGGACTCGCCTGGAGGGGAAGCAAAGGACTCAGCTTTCCTCTCAATTCGCGACACGGATCTCTTGGAGCCCACTGAGTGGACTCAAGGTTGTCGAGCCTCCTCTTCAGTTTGGAGAGAGGACTCGGGATTGCTCTCCAGGCCAGGCAGGAAAAGAAGGCCCTCATCTCGCGATGACGGGGGCGTCTCATGGGTTTCCTCAGGCTGCTGCGCCCATGGGGGTTTTCTCACGAGGCACGACGAGGACCTCAGGGAGCCTCTCGTGCGGCGCCAGGGAAGTCAGGTCTCCATGCGCATGGCGAGGGGGAGCTGGTCATCACTCTCGAGTCATGGGAAGCGGCTAGGTCCTCAAGAGGCGTTGAAGAAGGACTCTCGAGGTCTTTCTCGGGTTGCGGCGGGAAACCCTCATTTCCCTCGACTTCTGCAGGGGGCCTTAGGGAACTTCCCACGGTGCCTCTGAGAGGTGAGGGATGCTGTGTAGTTGGCAGGGCCTCTCGGGACTCTGCTAGGTTCGGCGCAATGGAAGAGGACCTCATCTCGAAGGGAGGCAGGAACCTCAGGCTTCCTCTGGGTTTCGGACTCCGACTGCACAGTCTCTGCAGTGTTGGGACAGGAGAGTCATGCCTCGTCTTGTCTGAGGAATGGAATTCTGGTTGCCTCACGAGTTGTTCCGGGAGTCTCAGGCCCCTTGTCGAGCTGTGTGTAGACCCTGCGGATTTTTCCGAATGATGCACGGGGGTGGCAGTGCCCCTTCGTCTTGTGCCTTCACCCACAGGGTTGCCTTCAAAGAGGTGTCCGGGCATCGGGTTCTTATCAAGAGCGGACCGGAAAATCGGGGTCGTTCAGCACGTGGCACCTCACACGGGGCTAGTCTCGAATTTCCTCCTGAGACCGGCCTCATCCTGAGGTGTGCCAGGAAGGCCGGGAACCCCTTCCAGACCACGCAGGGGAATCGACTCTCCTCTCGCGATCAGGAAGGGAGAAGGGGCTCAGATGAAGTGGTGCCGGGACCCTCGGTGTTCCTCTCGAGGGAACCCAGAGTGTCGGGGAACTTTTGCGGTCGCATCGAGGGTGTCAAGTACCGTTTCGCACTTAAGGACGGAACATGGGACTTCCCTGGAGACACCGGGAACTTCGGTGTTCCCCTGGAGTGAGACCGGTATGTTGGGGAACTTTGGGGTCGCATCAAGGGTGCCAAGTAGCATTTCGAACTTTAAGATGGAACGTGGGACTTCTCTTGAGACTCTAGCTGGCAAGGGCCTCATATTGAGATGAAGGGGGAACCACATGGTTTTTAAGACTTGAGGCTGAATTCTCGAATTACAATGGGAAATTTAGACTTCCTCTTGTGTTGACCGTGGGAAGACCAATCTTCCATTCAAATTGTGAGGGAGAGATGGAGGTTGCTCTCGATCACTGTAGGGCAAAATAGACCTCATCTAGGCTTGTGTCTAGGACAAAATGTTCCACTCCAGGGGCGACAGGGATCTCGGGGTTGCATTCCAAACTCACCCGGGGAGTCAGGCCTCGTCTCCAGGGAAGCAAAGGACTCCGCTCTCCTCTCGAGTCGCACTGGGTATTTCTTGGACCCAACTGAGTGGCCTAAAGGGAGTCAATCCTCCTGTGAAGTTTGGAGAGAGGACCAGGAATTGCTCTCCAGGTCAGGCAGGAAAAGAAGGCCCCCATCTCTGCTTGACGGGGGCATCTTGTGGTTTTTCTCGAACTGCGGCGCCACTGTGGGTTTTCTCACGAGGTACGATGGGGTACTCAGGGAGCCTCTTGTGTGGTACTATGGAAGTCAGTTTTCCTGCTTGTGGCGAGGGGAGCGCGTCCTTGCTCTGGAGTCATGGTAGGGGAATCGGGCATCAAGAGACGTTGAAAAAGGACTCTCCAAGTCTTTCTCGGGTTACTTCAGGAAACTCTGGGTTCCCTCGACTTGTGCCAGTGACCTCAGGTAGCTTCTCAGGGAGCCTCTGAGAATTCAGGGATACTGTGGTGTTGGGAGGGGCCTCTCGGGACACCACTGAGTTTGGTTCAATGGAAGAGGGCCTCTTCTCTAGTTGAGGCAGGAACCTCAGGGTTCCTCTCCATTTCTGACTCCAATTGCAGGGTCCCTGAAGAGTTGGGACAGGAGAGTAAGGCCTCGTCTTGTGTGAAGGAATGCAACTTCACTTGCCTCTCGAGTTGTTCACGAGGTGACAGTCCACATTTGGAGCTGTGAGTGGAATCTGCGGGTTTTTCCAGACGATGCATGGGGATGTCAGTGTCCCTTCGTGTTGTGCCTTCATCCACAGGGTTGCCTTCGAAGAGATGTCCGGGCGTCAGGTTCTTATCTAGAGTGGACCGGGAATTCGGGATCTTTCAGCATATGGCACCAACCATGAGGCTACTTTTCGAATTTCCTCATGAGACCGGCCTCATCCGGAGGTTCGCGGGGAACGTCGGGAACCCCTTGCAGACAAAACATGGGAATCGACCCTTCTGTCGCGATCAGGAGGGGTGAAAGGGCTCACAGGAAGTGGTGCCGTGAACTTTGGTGTTGCCCTCGAGTGAGACCGGTATGTCAGGGAACTTTGGGGGTCGCATCAAGGGTGCCAAGTACCGTTTTGTACTTCAGGATGGAACGTGGGACTTCTCTTGATACGCTGTAGCGGCCAAGGGCCTCATCTTGCGATGACGGGGGAGCCACGTGGTTTTTCTCGAGTTGCGGCGGGATTCTCGAGTTACGACGGGGATTTCAGGCTTCCTCTTGTGTTGGGCCAGGGAAGTCCAATCATCCATTCGAGTTGCGAGGGAGAGCTGGGGGTTGCGCTCGAGTCACTGCAGGGCAAAGAGACCTCATCTAGGCTTGTGTCCAGGACCTAATGTTCCTCTCCAAGGGCCACAGGGATCTCAGGTTTGCATTCCAGACTCACCCAGGGAGTCAGGCCTCATGTCGAAGGGAAGCAAAGGACTCCGCTCTCCTTTCGAGTCAAGACGGGCACCTCTTGGAGCCCACTTTGTGGCCTAAAGTGAGTCAAGCCTCCTGTGAAGTTTGGAGAGAGGACTTGGGACTGCTCTCCAGGCCATGCAGGAAAAGATGGCCCTCATCTCGCGATGACGGAGGGATCTTGTGGGTTTTCTCGAGCTGCGGCGCCAGTGTGGGGTTTCACACGAGGTACGACAGGGAGCTCAGGGAGCCTCTCGTGTGGCGCCAGGGAAGTCAGGTCTCCATGTGCGTGGCGAGGGGGAGCGCATTATTGCTCTCGAGCTATGGTAGGGGAATCTGACCTCAAGACACATTGAAGAAGGACTCTCGAGGTCTTTCTTTGGTTGTGGCAGGAAACCCTTATTTCCCTCGACTTTTGCCGGTGGCCTCAAAGAGCTTCTCAGAATGCCTATGAGAAGTCAGGGATACTGTGGAGATGGGAGGGGCCTCTCGGGACTCCACGGGGTTTGTTTTAATGGAAGAGGGCCTCATCTCGGGTTGAGGCAGGAACCTCAGGTTTCCTCTCCATTTCTGACTCAGATCGAAGCGTGCCTGCAGAGTTGGGATTGGATACTCAGGCCTCGTCTTGTCTGAGGAAGGGAACTCCGCTTTCCTCTCTCATTGTTTAAGGGGTGACAGGCCAGTTGTGGAGCTGTATGTGGATCCTGCGGGGTTTTCCGGACGATGAACAGGGTTGCCAGTGCCCCCTCGTGTAGTGCCTTCATCCACAGGGTTGCCTTAGAAGAGGTGTCCGGGCATCGGTTTCTTATCAACAGCAAGACCGAGAAATCGGGGTCTTTCGGCACGTGGCACCAACACGAGGCTACGTCTCGAATTTCTTCGTGAGACTGGCCTCATCCTGAGGTGCGCCATGAAGGTCGGGAACCCCTTCTAGACAAAGCAGGGGGCTCGACCTTCCTGCCGTGATCAGGAGCGGAGAAGGGGCTCAAATGAAGTGGTGTCAGGAACTTCGGTGTTCCCTTGGAGTGAGACCGGTATATTGGGGAACTTTTGGGGTCGCATCAAGGGTGCCAAGTAGCATTTCGAACTTTATGACGAAACATGGGACTTCTCTTGAGACTCTGTAGCGGGCAAAGGCCTCATATTGCGATGAATGGGGAACCACGTGGTTTTTAAGAGTTGCGGCGGGATTCTCGAGTTACAACGGGAAATTCAGACTTCCTCTTGTGTTGGCCCAGTGAAGACCAATCTTCCATTCGAATTGCGAGGGAGAGATGGGTGTTGCTCTCGAGTCACTGTAGGGCAAAATAGACCTCATCTAGGCTTTTGTCCAGGACATAATGTTCCTCTCCAGGGGCAACAGGGATCTCGGGGTTGCATTCCAGACTCACCCGAGGTAAGGCCTCGTCTCGAGGGGAAACAAAGTACTCTGCTCTCCTCTCAAGTCGCGACAGGTATCTCTTGGAGCCCATTGAGTGGCCTAAAGGGAGTAAAGCCTCCTGTGAAGTTTGGAGAAAAGACCAGGGATTGCTCTCCAGGTCAGGCAGGAAAAGAAGTCCCCAATCTCGCGATGACAGTGGGTTTTCCCGAGCTGCGGCGCCAGTGTGGGGTTTCTCACGAGGTATGACGGGGAGCTCAGGGAGCCTCTCATGTGGTGCCAGGGAAGTCAGGTGTCCATGCGCATGGCGAGGGGGAGCGTGTCATTGCTCTCGAGTCATGGTAGGGGAATCCGGCCTCAAGACGCGTTGAAGACGGACTCTTGAGGTCTTTCTCGGGTTGCGGCAGGATACCCTGTGTTCCCTCGACTTGTGCCGGTGACCTCAGGGAGTTGCTCAGGGTGCCTCTGAGAAGACACTGATACTGTGGAGTTGGGAGGGGCCTCTCGGGACTCCACTGGGTGTGGTATAATACAAGAGGGCCTCATCTCATGTTGAGGAAGGAACCTCAGGGTTCCTCTCCATTTCAGACTCCGATCTCAGGATTCCTGCAGAGTTGGGACAGGAGAGTCAGGCCTCGTATTCTGTGGAGAAATGAAACTTAGCTTGCCTCTCGAGTTGTTCACGAGGTAACAGGTCACTTGTCGAGCTGTATGTGGAACCTGCAGAATTTTCCAAAAGATGCATGGGTGTTCAGGGTCCCTCCTTGTTGTGCCTTCATCCTACGGGATGCATTCCAAGACGTGTACGGGCATCGGGTTCTTATTAATAGCTGACCGGGAAATGGGGTCTTTCCGCATGTGGCACCACCCACGAGGCTACATCTCCAATTTCCTCGTGAGACAGGCCTCATCCTGATGTGCGCTGGGAAGATCGGTAACCCCTTCCACTCAAAGCAGGAGAAAAGACACTCCTGTTGCAATCAGGAGGGGAGAAGGGGCTCAAATGATGTGGTGCAGGGAACATGGGTGTTACCCTCGAGTGAGGCCTGTATGTTGGGGAACTTTGGGGGTGCCATCATGGGTGCCAAGTACCGTTTTGCACTTCAGTAGGAACGTGGGACTTCTTTTGAGACGCTGTGGCGGGCAAGGGCCTCATGCTGCGAAGACGATGGAACCACGTGGTTTTTTTCGGGTTGCGGCGGGATTCTCGAGTTACGACGGGGATTTCAGGCTTCCTCTTGTGTTAGCCCTGGGAAGCCCAAATTTCCCTTCGAGTTGCGAGGGAAAGCTGGATGTTGTGCTCGAATCACTGCAAGGCCAAAGAGACCTTATCTAGGCGTGTGTCCAGGACCTAATAGTCCTCTCAAGGGAAGACAAGGATCTCGGGATTGCACTCCAGACTCCCCTGGGGAGTCAGGCCTCGCCTCGAGGGGAAGCAAAGGACTGCGCTGTCTTCTCGAGCCGCGACGCGGATCTCTTGGAGCCCACTGAGTCGCCTCAAGGGAATCCATCCTACTCTTCAGTTTGTAGAGAGGACTCGGGATTGCTCTCCAGGCCAGGCAGGAAAAGAAGGCCCTCAGCTCGCGAGGACGGGGGCGTCTCAGGGGTTTCCTCGAGCTGCGGCGCCCGTGGGGGTTTTCTCCCGAGGCACGACGAGGATCTCAGGGAGCCTCTCGTGCGGCGCCAGGGAAGCCAGGTCTGCATGCGCGAGGCGAGGGGGAGCGCATCATTGCTCTCTAGTCCAGAGAGGGGACAAGGGCCTCGAGACACTTTGAAGAAGGACTATCGAGGTCTTTCTCGAGTGGCGGCGGGAAACCCTCATTTCCCTTGACTTCTGCCGGGGACCTGAGGGAACTTCCCAGGGTGCCTCTAAGAGGTGAGGGATGCTGGGGAGTTAGCGGGGCCTCTCGGGACTCCGCTGGGGTTGGCGCAATGGAAGAGGGCCTCATCTCGAGGGGAGGCAGGAACCTCAGGCTTCCTCTCTGTTTCTGACTCCGACCCTCCGACCTCAGGGTCCCTGCAGACTTGGGAGCGGAGAGTTAGGCCTCGTCTTGTCTGATGAAGGGAACTCCGCTGGCCTCTCGAGTTGCTCAGGGGGTCTCAGGCCCCTCTTCGAGCTGTGTGTGGAACCCACGGGTGTTTCTGGACGATGCACGGGAGTGTCAGTGCCCCTTCGTGTTGTGTCTTCACCCACAGGGTTGCCTTCGAAGAGGTGTCCGTGCAACGGGTTCTGCTCAAGAGTGGACCGGGAAATCGAGGTCGATCAGCATGTGCCACCACACCCGTGGCTCATCTCGAATTTCCTCGTGCGGACGGCCTCATCCTGAGAAGCGCCGGGAAGGCCGGGAATCCCTTCCAGACCACGCAGGGGAATCGACACTCCTGTCGCGATCAGGAGGGGAGAAGGGGCTCAGATGAGGTGGTGTCCGGACCCTCGGTGTTTCCCTCGAGGGAACCCGGTGTGTCGGGGAACTTCTGGGGGTCGCATGAAAGGTGTCAGGTACTTTTTCGCACTTCAGGACGGAAACTGGGACTTCCCTTGGGACGCCATAGCGGGAAAGAGGCTCATCTTGCAAAGACGTTGGAACCACGTGGTTTTCCTCGAGTTGCGGCGGGATTCTCGAGTTACGACGGGGATCTCAGGCTTCCTCTTGGGTTGGCCCTGGGAAGCCCAATCTTCCCCTCGAATGAGAGGGAAAGCTGGGGGTTGCGCTCGAGTCACTGCAGGGCCGAAGAGACCTCACCTAGGCGTGTGTCCGGGACCTAATATTCCTCTCCAGGGAAGGCAGGGATCTCGGGGTTGCATTCCAGGCTCTCCCGGGGAGTCAGGCCTCATCTCGAGGGGAAGCCAAGGAATCCGCCCTCCTCTCGAGTCGCGACGCGGGTCTCTGGGAGCCCCCTGAGCGGCCTCAAGGGAGTCCAGCCTCCTCTTCCGTTTGGAGAGAGGACCCGGGATTGCTCTCCAGGCCATGCAGGAAAAGAAGGCCCTCAGCTCGCGAGGACGGGGGCGTCTCAGGGGTTTCCTCGAGCTGCGGCGCCCGTGGGGGTTTTCTCCCGAGGCACGACGAGGATCTCAGGGAGCCTCTCGTGCGGCGCCAGGGAAGTCAGGTCTCCATGCGTGTGGCGAGGGGGAGCGCGTCATGGCTCTCGAGTCACGGGAGGGGACTAGGGCCTCGAGACGCGTTGAAGAAGGACTCTCGAGGTCTTTGTCGGGGGGCGGCGGGAAATCCTCGTTTCCCTCGCCTTCTGCCGGGGACCTTAGGGAACTTCCCAGGGTGCCTCTGAGAGGCGAGGGATCCTGTGGAGGTGGCGGGGCCCCTCGGGACTCCGCTGGGTCTGGCGCAACGGAAGAGGGCCTCACCTCGAGGGGAGGCAGGAACCTCAGGCTTCCTCTCCGTTTCGGACTCCGACCGCAGGGTCCCTGCATAGTTGGGACAGGAGTGTCAGGCCTCGTCTTGTCTGAGGAAGGGAACCCCGCTGGCCTCTTGAGTTGCTCAGGGGGTCTCAGGCCCCTCGTCGAGCTGTGTGTGGAACCCGCGGGTCTTTGCGGACGATGCACGGGGGTGGCAGCGCCCCTTCGTGTTGTGCCTTCACCCACAGGGTTGCCTTCGAAGAGGGGTCCGGGCATCGGGTTCTTATCAAGAGCGGACCGGAAAATCGGGGCCGTTCGGCACGTGGCACCTCTCACGGGGCTAGTCTCGAATTTCCTCCTGAGACCGGCCTCATCCTGAGGTGCGCCGGGAAGGCCGGGAACCCCTTCCAGACCACGCAGGGGAATCGACTCTCCTCTCGCGATCAGGAAGGGAGAAGGGGCTCAGATGAAGTGGTGCCGGGACCCTCGGTGTTCCCCTCGAGGGAACCCAGAGTGTCGGGGAACATTTGTGGTCGCATCAAGGGTGTCAAGTACCGTTTCGCACTTAAGGACGGAACATGGGGCTTCCCTGGAGACACCGGGAACTTCGGTGTTCCCCTGGAGTGAGACCGGTATGTTGGGGAACTTTGGGGTCGCATCAAGGGTGCCAAGTAGCATTTCGAACTTTAAGATGGAACGTGGGACTTCTCTTGAGACTCTAGCTGGCAAGGGCCTCATATTGAGATGAAGGGGGAACCACATGGTTTTTAAGACTTGAGGCTGAATTCTCGAATTACGATGGGAAATTTAGACTTCCTCTTGTGTTGACCGTGGGAAGACCAATCTTCCATTCAAATTGTGAGGGAGAGATGGAGGTTGCTCTCGAGTCACTGTAGGGCAAAATAGACCTCATCTAGGCTTGTGTCTAGGACAAAATGTTCCACTCCAGGGGCGACAGGGATCTCGGGGTTGCATTCCAAACTCACCCGGGGAGTCAGGCCTCGTCTCTAGGGAAGCAAAGGACTCCGCTCTCCTCTCGAGTCGCACCGGGTATTTCTTGGACCCAACTGAGTGGCCTAAAGGGAGTCAATCCTCCTGTGAAGTTTGGAGAGAGGACCAGGAATTGCTCTCCAGGTCAGGCAGGAAAAGAAGGCCCCCATCTCTCCTTGACGGGGGCATCTTGTGGTTTTTCTCGAACTGCGGCGCCACTGTGGGTTTTCTCACGAGGTACGATGGGGTACTCAGGGAGCCTCTTGTGTGGTACTAGGGAAGTCAGTTTTCCTGCTTGTGGCGAGGGTAGCGCGTCCTTGCTCTGGAGTCATGGTAGGGGAATCGGGCATCAAGAGACGTTGAAAAAGGACTCTCCAAGTCTTTCTCGGGTTACTTCAGGAAACTCTGGGTTCCCTCGACTTGTGCCAGTGACCTCAGGTAGCTTCTCAGGGAGCCTCTGAGAATTCAGGGATACTGTGGTGTTGGGAGGGGCCTCTCGGGACACCACTGAGTTTGGTTCAATGGAAGAGGGCCTCATCTCGTGTTGAGGAAGGAACCTCAGGGTTCCTCTCCATTTCAGACTCCGATCTCAGGATTCCTGCAGAGTTGGGACAGGAGAGTCAGGCCTCGTATTCTGTGGAGAAATGAAACTTAGCTTGCCTCTCGAGTTGTTCACGAGGTAACAGGTCACTTGTCGAGCTGTATGTGGAACCTGCAGAATTTTCCAAAAGATGCACGGGTGTTCAGGGTCCCTCCTTGTTGTGCCTTCATCCTACGGGATGCATTCCAAGACGTGTACGGGCATCGGGTTCTTATTAATAGCTGACCGGGAAATGGGGTCTTTCCGCATGTGGCACCACCCACGAGGCTACATCTCCAATTTCCTCGTGAGACAGGCCTCATCCTGATGTGCGCTGGGAAGATCGGTAACCCCTTCCACTCAAAGCAGGAGAAAAGACACTCCTGTTGCAATCAGGAGGGGAGAAGGGGCTCAAATGATGTGGTGCAGGGAACATGGGTGTTACCCTCGAGTGAGGCCTGTATGTTGGGGAACTTTGGGGGTGCCATCATGGGTGCCAAGTACCGTTTTGCACTTCAGTAGGAACGTGGGACTTCTTTTGAGACGCTGTGGCGGGCAAGGGCCTCATGCTGCGAAGACGATGGAACCACGTGGTTTTTTTCGGGTTGCGGCGGGATTCTCGAGTTACGACGGGGATTTCAGGCTTCCTCTTGTGTTAGCCCTGGGAAGCCCAAATTTCCATTCGAGTTGCGAGGGAAACCTGGATGTTGTGCTCGAAACACTGCAAGGCCAAAGAGACCTTATCTAGGCGTGTGTCCAGGACCTAATAGTCCTCTCAAGGGAAGACAAGGATCTCGGGATTGCACTCCAGACTCCCCTGGGGAGTCAGGCCTCGCCTCGAGGGGAAGCAAAGGACTGCGCTCTCCTCTTGAGCCGCGACGCGGATCTCTTGGAGCCCACTGGGTGGCCTCAAGGGAATCCATCCTACTCTTCAGTTTGGAGAGAGGACTCGGGATTGCTCTCCAGGCCAGGCAGGAAAAGAAGGCCCTCAGCTCACGAGGACGGGGGCGTCTCAGGGGTTTCCTCGAGCTGCGGCACCGGTGGGGGTTTTCTCCCGAGGCACGACGAGGATCTCAGGGAGCCTCTCGTGCGGCGCCAGGGAAGCCAGGTCTTCATGCGCGAGGCGAGGGGGAGCGCATCATTGCTCTCTAGTCCAGAGAGGGGACTAGGGCCTCGAGACACTTTGAAGAAGGACTACCGAGGTCTTTCTCGAGTGGCGGCGGGAAACCCTCATTTCCCTTGACTTCTGCCGGGGACCTGAGGGAACTTCCCAGGGTGCCTCTGAGAGGTCAGGGATGCTGGGGAGTTAGCGGGGCCTCTCGGGACTCCGCTGGGGTTGGCACAATGGAAGAGGGCCTCATCTCGAGGGGAGGCAGGAACCTCAGGCTTCCTCTCTGTTTCTGACTCCGACCCTCCGACCTCAGGGTCCATGCAGAGTTGGGAGCGGAGAGTTAGGCCTCGTCTTGTCTGATGAAGGGAACTCCGCTGGCCTCTCGAGTTGCTCAGGGGGTCTCAGGCCCCTCTTCGAGCTGTGTGTGGAACCCACGTGTGTTTCTGGGCGATGCACGGGAGTGTCAGTGCCCCTTCGTGTTGTGTCTTCACCCACAGGGTTGCCTTCGAAGAGGTGTCCGTGCAACGGGTTCTGCTCAATAGTGGACCGGGAAATCGAGGTCGATCAGCATGTGCCACCACACCCGTGGCTCATCTCGAATTTCCTCGTGCGGACGGCCTCATCCTGAGAAGCGCCGGGAAGGCTGGGAATCCCTTCCAGACCACGCAGGGGAATCGACACTCCTGTCGCGATCAAGAGGGGAGAAGCGGCTCAGATGAAGTGGTGTCGGGACCCTCGGTGTTTCCCTCGAGGGAACCCGGTGTGTCGGGGAACTTCTGGGGGTCGCATGAAAGGTGTCAGGTACTTTTTCGCACTTCAGGACGGAAACTGGGACTTCCCTTGAGACGCCATAGCGGGAAAGAGGCTCATCTTGCAAAGACGTTGGAACCACGTGGTTTTCCTCGAGTTGCGGCGGGATTCTCGAGTTACGACGGGGATCTCAGGCTTCCTCTTGGGTTGGCCCTGGGAAGCCCAATCTTCCCCTCGAGTGAGAGGGAAAGCTGGGGGTTGCGCTCGAGTCACTGCAGGGCTCAAGAGACCTCACCTAGGCGTGTGTCCGGGACCTAATATTCCTCTCCAGGGAAGGCAGGGATCTCGGGGTTGCATTCCCGGCTCCCCCGGGGAGTCAGGCCTCGTCTCGAGGGGAAGCCAAGGACTCCGCTCTCCTCTCGAGTCGCGACGCGGGTCTCTGGGAGCCCCCTGAGCGGCCTCAAGGGAGTCCAGCCTCCTCTTCCGTTTGGAGAGAGGACCCGGGATTGCTCTCCAGGCCATGCAGGAAAAGAAGGCCCTCAGCTCGGGAGGACGGGGGCATCTCAGGGGTTTCCTCGAGCTGCGGCGCCCGTGGTGGTTTTCTCCCGAGGCACGACGAGGATCTCAGGGAGCCTCTCTTGCGGCGCCAGGGAAGTCAGGTCTCCATGCGCGTGGCGAGGGGGAGCGCGTCCTGGCTCTCGAGTCACGGGAGGGGACTAGGGCCTCGAGACGCGTTGAAGAAGGACTCTCGAGGTCTTTGTCGGGGGGCGGCGGGAAACCCTCGTTTCCCTCGCCTTCTGCCGGGGACCTTAGGGAACTTCCCAGGGTGCCTCTGAGAGGCGAGGGATCCTGTGGAGGTGGCGGGGCCCCTCAGGACTCCGCTGGGTCTGGCGCAACGGAAGAGGGCCTCACCTCGAGGGGAGGCAGGAACCTCAGGCTTCCTCTCCGTTTCGGACTCCGACCGCAGGGTCCCTGCAGAGTTGGGACAGGAGAGTCAGGCCTCGTCTTGTCTGAGGAAGGGAACCCCGCTGGCCTCTCGAGTTGCTCAGGGGGTCTCAGGCCCCTCGTCGAGCTGTGTGTGGAACCCGCGGGTCTTTGCGGACGATGCACGGGGGTGGCAGTGCCGCTTCGTGTTGTGCCTTCACCCACAGGGTTGCCTTCGAAGAGGGGTCCGGGCCTCGAGTCCTTCTCAAGAGCAGACCGGGGAATCGGGGGAGTTCGGCATGTGGCACAACCCAAGTGGCTCGTCTGGAATTTCCTCGTGAGACCGGCCTCATCCTGAGGTGCGCCAGGAAGGCCGGGAACCCCTTCCAGACCACGCAGGGGTATCGCCTCTCCTGTCGCGATCAGGAGGGGAGAAGGGGCTCAGAGGAAGCGGTGCCGGGACCCTCGGTGTTCCCCTCGAGGGAACCCGGCGTGTCGGGGGACTTTTGGGGGTCGCAGGAAGGCTGTCAGGGACCGTTTCGCCCTTCAGGGCGGAACAGGGGACTTCCCTTGAGACGCCGTGGCGGGCAAGGGCCTCATCTTTCCAAGAGGTGAGAACCACGTGGTTTTTCTCGAGTTGCGGCGGGATTCTCGAGTTACGACGGGGATCTCAGCCTTCCCCTTGGGTTGGCCCTGGGAAGCCCAATCTTCCCCTCGGGTTGCGAGGGAAAGCTGGGGGTTGCGCTCGAGTCACTGCAGGGCCGAAGAGACCTCACCTAGGCGTGTGTCCGGGACCTAATATTCCTCTCCAGGGAACGCAGGGATCTCGGGGTTGCATTCCAGGCTCCCCCGGGGAGTCAGGCCTCGTCTCGAGGGGAAGCCAAGGACTCCGCTCTCCTCTCGAGTCGCGACGCGGGTCTCTTGGAGCCCCCTGAGCGGCCTCAAGGGAGTCCAGCCTCCTCTTCCGTTTGGAGAGAGGACCCGGGATTGCTCTCCAGGCCATGCAGGAAAAGAAGGCCCTCAGCTCGCGAGGACGGGGGCATCTCAGGGGTTTCCTCGAGCTGCGGCGCCCGTGGGGGTTTTCTCCCGAGGCACGACGAGGATCTCAGGGAGCCTCTCGTGCAGCGCCAGGGAAGTCAGGTCTCCATGCGCGTGGCGAGGGGGAGCGCGTCCTGGCTCTCGAGTCACGGGAGGGGACGAGGGCCTAGAAACGCGTTGAAGAAGGACTCTCGAGGTCTTTGTCGGGGGGCGGCGGGAAACCCTCGTTTCCCTCGCCTTCTGCCGGGGACCTTAGGGAACTTCCCAGGGTGCCTCTGAGAGGCGAGGGATCCTGTGGAATTGGCAGGGCCTCTCGGGACTCTGCTGGGTTCAACGCAATGGAAGAGGGCCTCTTCTCGATGGGAGGCAGGCACCTCAGGCTTCCCCTCCGATTCTGACTCCGACTGCAGGGTCCCTGCAGAGTTGGGACAGGAGAGTCATGCCTCGTCTTGTCTGAGGAATAGAATTGTGGTTGCCTCTTGAGTTGTTCCGGGAGTCTCATGCCCCTTGTCGAGCTGTGTGTAGACCCTGCAGGTTTTTCCGGATGATGCACGTGGGTGTCAGTGCCCCTTCGTGTTGTGCCTTCACCCACAGGGTTGCCTTCGAAGAGGTGTCCGGGCATCGGGTTCTTATCAAGAGCGGACCGGAAGATTGGGTCGTTCGGCACGTGGCACCTCACAGGTGGCTAGTCTCGAATTTCCTCCTGAGACCGGTCTCATCCTGAGGTGCACCAGGAAGGCCGGGAACCCCTTCCAGAGAAATCAGGGGAATCGACTCTCCTGTCGCGATCAGGAGGGGAGAAGGGGCTCAGATGAAGTGGTGCCGGGACCCTCAGTGTTCCCCTCGAGGGAACCCAGCGTGTCGGGGAACTTTTGCAGTCGCATCAAGGTTGTCAAGTACCGTTTCGCACGTAAGGATGGAACATGGGACTTCCCTGGAGACGCCAGGAACTTCGGTTTTCCCCTGGATTGAGACCTGTATGTTGGGGACCTTTGGGGTCGCATCAAGGGTGCCAAGTAGCATTTCGAACTTTAAGATGGAACGTGGGACTTCTCTTGAGACTCTAGCTGGCAAGGGCCTCATATTGCGATGAAGGGGGAACCACATGGTTTTTAAGACTTGAGGCTGAATTCTCGAATTACGATGGGAAATTCAGACTTCCTCTTGTGTTGACCGTGGGAAGACCAATCTTCCATTCAAATTGTGAGGGAGAGATGGAGGTTGCTCTCGATCACTGTAGGGCAAAATAGACCTCATCTAGGCTTGTGTCTAGGACATAATGTTCCACTCCAGGAGCGACAGGGATCTCGGGGTTGCATTCCAAACTCACCCGGGGAGTCAGGCCTCGTCTCGAGGGAAGCAAAGGACTCCGCTCTCCTCTCGAGTCGCACCGGGTATTTCTTGGACCCAGCTGAGTGGCCTAAAGGGAGTCAATCCTCCTGTGAAGTTTGGAGAGAGGACCAGGGATTGCTCTCCAGGTCAGGCAGGAAAAGAAGGCCCCCATCTCTGCTTGACGGGGGCATCTTGTGGTTTTTCTCGAACTGCGGCGCCACTGTGGGTTTTCTCACGAGGTACGATGGGGTACTCAGGGAGCCTCTTGTGTGGTACTATGGAAGTCAGTTTTCCTGCTTGTGGCGAGGGGAGCGCGTCCTTGCTCTGGAGTCATGGTAGGGGAATCGGGCATCAAGAGACGTTGAAAAAGGACTCTCCAAGTCTTTCTCGGGTTACTTCAGGAAACTCTGGGTTCCCTCGACTTGTGCCAGTGACCTCAGGTAGCTTCTCAGGGAGCCTCTGAGAATTCAGGGATACTGTGGTGTTGGGAGGGGCCTCTCGGGACACCACTGAGTTTGGTTCAATGGAAGAGGGCCTCTTCTCTAGTTGAGGCAGGAACCTCAGGTTTCCTTTCCATTTCTGACTCCAATCGCAGGGTCCCTGAAGAGTTGGGCCAGGAGAGTAAGGCCTCGTCTTGTGTGAAGGAATGCAACTTCACTTGCCTCTCGAGTTGTTCACGGGGTGACAGTCCACATTTGTAGCTGTGAGTGGAATCGGCGGGTTTTTCCAGACGATGCATGGGTATGTCAGTGTCCCTTCGTGTTGTGCCTTCATCCACAGGGTTGCCTTCGAAGAGATGTCCGGGCGTCAGGTTCTTATCTAGAGTGGACCGGGAATTCGGGATCTTTCAGCATGTGGCACCAACCATGAGGCTACTTTTCGAATTTCCTCATGAGACCGGCCTCATCCGGAGGTTCGCGGGGAACGTCGGGAACCCCTTGCAGACAAAGCATGGGAATCGACCCTCCTGTCGCGATCAGGAGGGGTGAAGGGGCTCACAGGAAGTGGTGCCGTAAACTTTGATGTTTCACTCGAGTGAGACTGGTATGTCAGGGAACTTTGGGGGTCGCATCAAGGGTGCCAAGTACCGTTTTGTATTTCAGGATGGAACGTGGGACTTCTCTTGATAAGCTGTAGCGGCCAAGGGCCTCATCTTGCGATGACGGGGGAGCCACGTGGTTTTTCTCAAGTTGCGGCGGGATTCTCGAGTTACGACGGGGATTTCAGGCTTCCTCTTGTGTTGGGCCAGGGAAGTCCAATTATCCATTCGAGTTGCGAGGGAGAGCTGGGGTTTGCGCTCGAGTCACTGCAGGGCAAAGGAGACCTCATCTAGGCTTGTGTCCAGGACCTAATGTTCCTCTCCAAGGGCCACAGGGATCTCAGGTTTGCATTCCAGACTCACCCAGGGAGTCAGGCCTCATGTCGAAGGGAAGCAAAGGACTCCGCTCTCCTTTTGAGTCGCGACGGGCACCTCTTGGAACCAACTTTGTGGCCTAAAAGGAGTCAAGCCTCCTGTGAAGTTTGGAGAGAGGACTTGGGACTGCTCTCCAGGCCATGCAGGAAAAGATGGCCCTCATCTCGCGATGACGGAGGGGTCTTGTGGGTTTTCTCGAGCTGCGGCGCCAGTGTGGGATTTCACATGAGGTACGACAGGGAGCTCAGGGAGCCTCTCGTCTGGCGCCAGGGAAGTCAGGTCTCCATGTGCATGGCGAGGGGGAGCGGGTTATTGCTCTCGAGCCATGGTAGGGGAATCTGACCTCAAGACCCATTGAAGAAGGACTCTTGAGGTCTTTCTTCGGTTGTGGCAGGAAACCCTTATTTCCCTCGACGTTTGCCGGTGGCCTCAAGGAGCTTCTCAGAATGCCTATGAGAAGTCAGGGATACTGTGGAGATGGGAGTGGCCTCTCGGGACTCCACTGGGTTTGTTTTAATGGAAGAGGGCCTCATCTCGGGTTGAGGCAGGAACCTCAGTTTTCCTCTCCATTTCTGACTCAGATCGAAGCGTGCCTGCAGAGTTGGGATTGTATACTCAGGCCTCGTCTTGTCTGAGGAAGGGAACTCCGCTTGCCTCTCTCGTTGTTTAAGGGGTGACAGGCCAGTTGTGGAGCTGTATGTGGATCCTGCGGGATTTTCCGGACGATGAACAGGGTTGCCAGTGCCCCCTCGTGTAGTGCCTTCATCCACAGGGTTGCCTTAGAAGAGGTGTCCGGGCATCGGGTTCTTATCAAGAGCAAGACCGAGAAATCGGGGTCTTTCGGCACGTGGCACCAACATGAGGCTACGTCTCGAATTTCTTCGTGAGACTGGCCTCATCCTGAGGTGAGCCATGGAGGTCGGGAACCCCTTCTAGACAAAGCAGGGGAATCGACCTTCCTGCCGTGATCAGGAGGGGAGAAGGGGCTCAAATGAAGTGGTGCCAGGAACTTCGGTGTTCCCTTGGAGTGAGACCGGTATATTGGGGAACTTTTGGGGTCGCATCAAGGGTGCCAAGTAGCATTTCGAACTTTATGACGAAACATGGGACTTCTCTTGAGACTCTGTAGCGGGCAAAGGCCTCATATTGCGATGAATGGGGAACCACGTGGTTTTTAAGAGTTGCGGTGGGATTCTCGAGTTACAACGGGAAATTCAGACTTCCTCTTGTGTTGGCCCAATGAAGACCAATCTTCCATTCGAATTGCGAGGGAGAGATGGGTGTTGCTCTCGAGTCACTGTAGGGCAAAATAGACCTCATCTAGGCTTTTGTCCAGGACATAATGTTCCTCTCCAGGGGCAACAGGGATCTCGGGGTTGCATTCCAGACTCACCCGAGGTAAGGCCTCATCTCGAGGGGAAACAAAGTTCTCTGCTCTCCTCTCAAGTCGCGACACGTATCTCTTGGAGCCCATTGAGTGGCCTAAAGGGAGTAAAGCCTCCTGTGAAGTTTGGAGAAAAGACCAGGGATTGCTCTCCAGGTCAGGCAGGAAAAGAAGTCCCCAATCTCGCGATGACGGTGGGGTCTCGTGGGTTTTCCCGAGCTGCGGCGCCAGTGTGGGGTTTCTCACGAGGTATGACGGGGAGCTCAGGGAGCCTCTCATGTGGCGCCAGGGAAGTCAGGTGTCCATGCGCATGGCGAGGGGGAGCGTGTCATTGCTCTTGAGTCATGGTAGGGGAATCCGGCCTCAAGACACGTTGAAGACGGACTCTTGAGGTCTTTCTCGGGTTGCGGCAGGATACCCTGTGTTCCCTCGACTTGTGCCGGTGACCTCAGGGAGTTGCTCAGGGTACCTCTGAGAAGACACTGATACTGTGGTGTTGGGAGGGGCCTCTCGGGACTCCACTGCGTTTGGTGCAATGGAAGATTGCCGGGAGCCAGCGAGAGACATTCCACTCGTGACAAATGTCATGAGGAAAGAGTCTCGGCATACGCAAAGGCAGGATCGAGCCTCCGGGAGTTCCCCCGTATATTCTTCAGCATCTACCCCCAAAAACCAAAGTCTGCCTTCTTTATTGCTTTGTTCTCTCACCTCTGACATTACTGGGGATGTCTCCCACCACCATCTCACTCTCTCTGTCAAAGAGCTAACTTACAGCTCCAACTAATAATGTTCCTGTGCAATTAGTAGTGTTTAAATCCAAACCCCTCAGATGGTTTTCTAACTCGCCTGACAAGTTTACCCGGTCTCCTACAGCTATGCATACGATTGTGTACCGTCTCCCAGCCTCGAGACGCACGGGAAGTTTAAGATATTCAAATAGCTTAGAGCCTCTCAGAAAGTTAGAATCTGTCAGAATAAAACTAGTAAAAGATTTCATTGATGAACCAATGCTTTTTGCCAAGTTTCCGCATCCCCTGAATTGTATCCTTGAATGTGTGTTAATTAATATAGTTGGTATGTAGAAAAAATAAGTAGTGGCCTTGATGTTGGTAACTTTAGACCCTTAAGGTAATAAATTCTTTTCTTTGTTGTAAACCCATTACACATCCGCCGTATAGGAATGCAATTTTATCTTCGAAAGATGGCGCCAAACCTTAAACAATTACTCTTAGAGAAAATAACTCTTATGGTTGATAAGTCTTTGTCAAGAGTCATAAAATGTTAATAGGTCTTCTGGCCAGAAGATGATGTAAATCATCTAAACCATTTTTATACGATAAATCTGCAGAAAAGAAACCCTGGTTTTTGATAAGGATTAAAGACTGCTGACTTTGCATCCCCTATTATCCTCTATGTGTAACTTAGGGTATTAAAACCTGTGTTGAAAATAAAGCTACGGGCCTTGCTCGCCAACGCTTGGTCTCCCCATGTCATTATTCCCCTCAATTTTCAGATAAGTGTCCGTCTGGAGCGCGGATATCCTCTGCGACCATTTATTTGCCTGGGCTTCGAAGACCCACTCGATAAGGTGTCTAAGGTGGGGCACCTTCCTCTATTCTAGAGGGCACTTGCAGCCTCCGTGGTCAGAGCTAACCTGGTGTCACGGGTTATATTGATTTTCCGCGTAAACCAAGCTACTCAGCTGCTTTTCTCCACTGAATTTTCCTACTGAGCTATCCTCATTCTATTACTCTTTATATCTTTGATGAATAAATAAATAAATAAATAGGTCGCCTACTCCATCTTCCCTTCGAATACCCTGGATCAGCTGGGGCTGGACCTCTGCAGGTGGCGCCTGAGACAGGCATTTCGAAGGTAAATCCCCAACCCCATTCCCCCAGTGTTCAGTTTTGGGGACAGATAGGATCCCACTTAGGGGGCTGCAGATCCCCCTGTAGAATAGACATGGCGAGAGGAGTGGGAAGTGTTGAAGAGTTAGAGAGAAAAAACGGTTTCTAAAAAGGCTGACAAAAAAGACCTAATCTTTAGATAGCTAAAAGCAAAATCTTTTACTATCCTTAATTTTCTGACATGGGCAACACTGAATCAAATGAAAGACAGCTCTTTATAGGAGTAATTTTACAGTTATTAAGTAAAAGAAGAATCAAGGTTAAAACATCTTCCATTCAATCATTTTTTACATTTGTACAAGACCACTGCCCTTGGTTTCTACAACAAGGCACTGTTAACTAGGGATCTTGAAAAAACTAGGAAGACAGCTAAGAGCTTATTGTGCTCAGCAAGGTTTGGAAAAAATCCCTAATTACAGCTTTCCTCTGTGGAATATGACTAGAGATGTTTTAGATCCAGCTCATGAATTTGTAAAGGTACCTGTTAAAGAGGAAAGTAAAGTTGGAAAAGTACCTGTTAAACAAAAAAGCAAATCTGAAAAGGTAACTGTTATAAAGAAAAGTGAAAATGAAGAGGCTATACCTAGCTATCGACAGCTAAATGAATGGCTAGCCGCTATGACTGCCAATGAGCATGTAAAAGATAGGGATGAAAAGAAAGATCAGCTCTCCCCTCAATTTGAAAAAGGTTTAGAGGAAAGAGCAGCTCGATGCCATTCTGATGAGGATTGGTTTTTTTTTAGCTAAAGATGCTCCTAAAAGTTTAAGAAAACATCCCTAATCAGACCATCCGCTCCTAGGAGGTTGAGGGAAACATCCCCGATCAGACATTTCATAAGATTTAGTTACCAAACAGTTAAAGGATCTCCGGAACAGAAGAGGAAAACTTCGGGACGCTCCCATCCCCCTATGCCTCCTCCTCCATGTCAGGGTAAAGGGCCACAGCTAGGAGTTTCCCGGAGAAGGATTTTCTCTAGTCCCAAGGATGAACTTGATCCTCAACTTGAGGCTTCTTTTCTAGTCCCCTCTGCAGTTTAGCCAGGGTAAAGAGGTTACAAAATAAATAAAAATATTCTCTAAAATTAAAAAAAAATTAAAAATGGATTTCTCTGCATCAAAGAATAGACAAATATTTATTGACTGTGGAATATGATTAGAAATGTCCTGGACCTCCGTCACGAGGCTGTTAAATAGCCTATAGGGGAGGCTATAGAGGTTGATGGTGGTGAGTCTCCATTTACTGCACAGATCATATTTTCTGCCATTGAAAAAAAAAAAAAAAAGGAGGGAGAAAGTGGTCTACCTCCCGAGGAAGGAGAGGGCTTACAGGACGCTGCGGCCGAGAGCCCTGGCGAGCTCCCTCCCCCTCTGTGCAAACCTTTAAAAAACTTATCCACCACTTTCTGATTTAAGGCGACCGCCACCGCCTTCGATTGTGCCTCCCAGGACCCAGGAGTTCCCCACTTTGCCCCCAAAGCCTCCCAAAGTGTTGCCTAAGACTGAGGAAGACAAAAAGTTTTTTAAACAAAGGAGCTTTTAGTACACAATATTCAGAGCGTGCTCCTTGGAGAAAACTCCCTCAGGGGGGTCTCACCCAGGCTAGGAGAAAAGCGAAAAGGCAAGGAGATTTAATAACAATATTAACCCCTGATGTGCCGCTTACTCCAATTCCAACCGGAGTGGCTGGCCCCCTATCTGAGGACATTGTAAGATTTGTCCTGGGGCGTAGCTCGCTTTCTTTTAAAAAAAAAATTAAACAAAAAAAGAAAAAAGAAAGAAAAGAAATTTCGCTGGTGCATGGTGTAGTAGATTCTGATGATATTGAGAAATTAAAGTCTTGATCTCACTGCCTATCAAAACTGTACAAATTAATAAAGGTCAAAGAGTAACACAGCTTTTACTTTTACCTTACTATCAGACAAGGAAAAACTTGACTTCTCAATCTAAGAGCCACAAAACATTTGGATCTAGTGATCTAGCCTTTTGGGTGCAGGAAATTACAGTTCCAAGGCCTTTAAAAGATCTTTTAATTCAAGAGAATAAAACGCCAGGGCTATTAGACACAGGAACAGACGTCTCTTAACATTGCTGGGAAAGACTGGCCCAGCTCCTGGCCAACACATAATACTGAAAATGAGTTGGTGGGATTAGAGAAAGTGGTATGTGGGGTGGAGATGCTGTACAGGTGGTACATTTAACAATACTTTATATATTGTTATAAATACATAATATAAATGTATTTGCCTAATTACAGTTTGCCTAATTAGGTATGGGTATAAATAAAATATAATAAAGGTATACCTAATTCTATTTATAGATCTATACTTAATTAATTTGTATATAAATTAATATGTATACTATACACACACACATATATATATACTGTATAATTAAATATATATGGCAGTAATATAATGTGTGTGTGGCTGATATTAATTGGTATGGATTGATGTGCTGTGATGATATATGTTCTATATACTGTATAATTATAAATGTGTGACATGTATTATTACAGTATATTGGTTTGTGTTGGTTGGTATTAGCTGTGTATGTGTTGTATTGCTGTAATATATATTAATTAATATATTAATTATAAAGATTAATTCAAGTATATTGATTTATATATATTATATGTCAATAACTTTATACTTGTTGCCATATATAAATACATATATAAATGCATTTTGCATTTAGGTATATCTGTATACCTGTATACCAAAATGAGATAAGGAGGTTATACATTTATTACTTAAATTTATACAGAGACCTAAACTAAACATTAGACCTAAATTAACATATCCATAGGGAAACAGCTAGACAAATAGTGAAGTTATGTTCCAATTGTAATTAATCACTTAAACGTAAACACACAGGGGCAGACTACAATGATGAGACACTAGATGCCTGAATTACAGGCTACGACTCGGCCCCTGGTCAAGTAAAAAGGCCTCCTTACGGGAGAGTGAAAAAGCCAGATGTGTTGCTAACTTGTGGGAGAGGGTATGCTTGTATATTTCTACAGAATGCAGATTCTCTGGTTTGGATCTCAGACAAATTTGTCATGTCACATTCCCCAAAGACCAGGTTCGCGGCGTGCGCACTCACTTGCTCCCCCTCCCCCAGCCAGCTCTCGCCTCCATGATACCAGCAGCGCCTCGCACCCTCCTCGCTGCACCCCGTGACCTAGAGCAAAGAAGTCTGTGCAGCGAGTGAGGGCCAGAGAGGAAAGCGGACCCGTGGAGTGCCATCCAGACCAGCGTGGCCCCACTGGCAAGAGGGGACCGCCCTGAGCCCAAGCGGTGGCAGCTAGCCCTAAAACACGAACCCTGCCCCTCCGCCCGCCATAGGCGCCTTGGCCCACAGCCTGCCGCTCGCGTTCTGCCTCCTGATGCTGGGGACACTGCTCCCCCGGGCCGACGCCTACAGCTGCTCCCTGGTTCATCTTGTTTAAACCCTCAATATAATGTTTGCTCCTTTGTAATGCTACAACATCCACCTTATCTTATGATGTAACCACTTATTGAATTATGGTCTTGCTGTATTACAACAACTACAGGATTTAATGCAAACACGACGGTTTGTGGGCTTACTTATCTTGGGAACAGCAGCTTTGATAAGTGCAATCACTTCTGTTACTGTGGCAGCAATATCATTGGCTCAACAAGTACATACTGCTCAATATGTTGATTCTATGTCCAAAAATGTTTCTTTAACATTGGCAACACAGAAAGCTATAGAGAGAAAATTAGAAATGAGGGTAGATGCCCTAGAGGAAGCAGTAATACATATTGGGACTGAATTGCAGGCTTTAAAGGTGGAAATGGCATTGTCTTGTCATGCTGACTATCGGTGGATATGTGTAACACCCCTGAAAGTAAATGAGACAGATTTTGAATGGGAAAAGATTAAAAACCATATTTCAGGTATCTGGAACAGCTCTGACATTGGTTGAGACGTAGGGAAACTTCACTATCAAATAGCAACCATGGAGCACTCCCGATTAGATTTTACTGCTGCTGGAACAGCAAATGATTTCTTCCATACTTTCCCTAACTACATCTCAGGAAAGAATATTCTGTCTAATGTCTTTATCTATGCTGGGTTGGCTGCTTTAATTCTGCTTCTCATAATCATTCTTCCTTGTATTGTCAGGATTCTTCAGCAGAGTATTCAGAGGCTCGCGACTAAGCTACATCTGGCTGTTTTAAGAAATAAAAAAAGGGGAGATGCCGGGAGCCGGCGAGAGACATTCCACTCGTGACAAAGTTCATGAGGAAGGAGGCTGGGCATACACAAAGGCAGGATCGAGGCTCGGGAGTCCTCCCGGATATTCTTGAGCATCTACCCCCCAAAACCAGAGTCTGCCTACTTTATTGCTTTGTGCTCTCACCTCTGACTTTCCTGGGGGCTGTCCCCCACCACCATCTCACTCTCTCTGTCAAAGAGCTAACTTACAGCTCCAATTAATAAAGTTCCTGGGCAATTAGGAGTGTTTAAATCCAAACACGTCAGATGGCTCTCTAACTCGCCTGACAAGTTTACCCGGTCTCCTACAGCAATGCATACAATTGTTTACAGTCTCCGAGCCTCGAGAGGCACGGGAAGCTTAAGATATTCAAATAGCTTAGAGCCTCTCAGAGAGTTAGAAACTGTCAGAATAAAACTAGTAAAAGATTTCATTGATGAACCAATGCTTGTTGCCAAGTTTCCACATCCCCTTAATTGTATCCTTGAATGTGTGCTAATTAATATAGTTGGTATGTAGAAAAAATAAGTAGTGGCCTTGGTGTTACTAACTTTAGACCCTTAAGGTAATAAATTCTTTCCTTTGTTGTAAACCCATTACACATCTGCCCTATAGGAATGCAATTTTATCTTCGAAAGATGGGGCCAAACCTTAAAATAATTACTCTTAGAGAAAATAAGTCTTACGGTTGATAAGTCTTTGTCAAGAGTCATAAAATGTTAATAGGCCTTCTGGCTAGAAGATGATGTAAATCACCTAAACCATTTGTATACGATACATTTGCAGGAAAGAAACCCTGGTTTTTGATAAGGATCAAAGGCTGCTGACTTTACATCCCCATTATCCTCTATGTGTAACTTAGGGTAAAAAAACCCCTGTTGAAACTAAAGCTACGGGCCTTGATTGCCAACGCTTAGTCTCCTAATGTCATTCTTCCCCTCAATTTTCAGATGAGTGTCCATCTGGAGCGTGGATATCCTCTGCGACCATTTATTTGCCTGGGCTTCGAAGACCACTTGAGAAGGTGTCTAAGGTGGGGCACTTTTCGCTATTCGAGAGGGAGCCTGCGGCCTCCGTGGTCAGAGCTAACCTGGTGTCATGGGTTATACTGATTTTCCGCATAAACCAAGCTACTCAGCTTCTTTTCTCCACTAAATTTTCCTACTGAAATATCCTCATTCTATTACTCTTTATATCTTTGATAAATAAATCAATAGGTCGCCTACTCTGTCTCCCCTTCGAAAACCCTGGACCAGCCGAGGCTGGACCTTGTCAGAAGAGGGCCTCATCTCAATTTGAAGCAGGAACCTCAGGGTTGCTCTCCATTTCTGACTCTGAACACAGAGTCCCTACAGAGTTAGGACAGGAGAGTCAGGCCTCGTCTTGTGTGGAGGAATGGAACTCCGCTGGACTCTCGAGTTGTTCACTGGATAACAGGCCACTTGTCGAGCTGTGTGTGGAACCTGCGGTTTTATCCGGACGATGCATGGGGGTGTCAGTTCCCCTTCGTTTTTTGCCTTCATACACAGGGTTGCCTTTGAAGAGGTATCCAGCCTTCAGGTTCTTATCAAGAGCAGACCAGGAAATCAGGGTCTTTCGGCATGTGGCACCACCCACAAGCCTATGTCTCGAATTTCTTCTTGAGACGGACCTCAACCTGAGGTGCACCAGGAAGGTCGGTAACCCTTTCAGACAAAGCAAGTGAATAGACCCTCTTGTCCCGATCAGGAGGGGAGAAGGGGCTCAGATGAAGTGGTGCCGGGAACCTCGATGTTCCCCTCGAGTAAAACTGGGATGTCGGGGAACTTTTGGGGTCGCATCAAAGGTGCTAAGTACCATTTCAAACTTCAAGACGGAACGTGAGATTTGTCTTGAGACGCTGTAGATGGCAAGGGCCTCATCTTGTGGTGACGGGTTAACCACGTCGTTTTTCTCGAGTTGTGGCGGGATTCTCGACTTAGGTCAGGAAATTCAGGCTTCCTCTTGTGTTGGCCCAGGGAAGTCCAGTCTTCCATTCGAGTTGCGAGGGAGAGCTAGGGATTGCGCTTGAGTCATTGCAGGGCAAAAGAGACCTTATCTAGGCTTGTGTCCAGGACATAATGTTCGTCTCCAGGGGGGACAGGGATCTCGGGGTTTTTTTCCTGATGCACCCGGGGAGTCAGTCCTTGTCTCGAGGGGAAGCAAAGGACTCCGCTCTCCTCTCGAGTTGCGACGGGTATCTCTTGGAGCCCACTGAGTGGCCTAAAGGGAGTCAAGCCTCCTGTGGAGTTTGGAGAGAGGACTCGGGATTGCTCTCCAGGCCATGCAGGAAAAGAAGGCCATCATCTCGCGATGAAGGGGGCGTCTCGTGGGTTTTCTCGAGCTGCAGCGCCAGTGTGGGGTTTCTCATGAGGTACTACGGGGAGCTCAGGGAGCCTCTCATGTGGCTCTTGGGAAGTCAGGTCTCCATGCGCATTGCGAGGGGGAGCGCGTCATTGCTCTAGAGTCATGGTAGGTGTATCGGGCCTCAAGAACCGTTAAAGAAGGACTTTCAAGATGTTTCTTGGGTCACCGCAGTAAACCCTGGGTTCCCTCCACTAGTGCCGGTGGCCTCAGGGAGCTTCTCAGTGGGCCTCTGAGAAGTCAGGGATACCCTGGAGTTGGGAGGGCCCTCTCGGGACTCCACTGGATTTGGTGCAATAGAAGAGGGCCTCATCTCGAGTGGAGGCAGGAACCTCAGGGTTTGTCTCCATTTCTGACTCTGATCGCAGGGTCCCTGCAGAGTTGGGACAGGAGAGTCATGCCTCGTCTTGTAAGGAGGAATGGAACTACGCTTGCCTCTCGAGTTATTCACGCGGTGACAGGCAACTTGTCGAACTGTGTTTGGAATCTGCGGGTTTTTCCGGACGATGCACGAGGGTGTCAGTGCCCCTTCGTGTTGTGACTTCTTCCACAGGGTTGCCTTTGAAGAGGTGTCCGGGCATCGGGTTCTTATCAAGAGCGGATCGGGGAATCGGGGTCTTTCGGCATGTGTTACCACCCATGAAGCTACGTCTCAAATATTCTCGTTAGACCGGCCTCATCCTGAGGTGCGCCGGGAAGGTTGGGAACCCCTTCCAGACAAAGCACGGGAGTCGACCCTCCAGTCGCAATCAGGAGGGGAGAAGTGGCTCAGATGAAGTCGTACCGGGAACCTCGGTGTTCCCCTCGAGAGAGACCAGGGTGTCGGGGAACTTTTGGAATCGCATCAAGGGTGCCGAGTTTTCACACTTGAAGTGTGAAAACACTTCAAGAAGAAACCTGGGACTTCTCTTTAGACGCTGTAGCGGGCAAGGGCCTCATCTTGCGATGACGGGTTAACCATGTGGTTTTTCTCGAGTTTCGGCGGGATTCTCGAGTTACGATGGGGAATTCAGGCTTCCTCTTGTGTTGGCCCAGGGAAGTCCAATCTTCCATTCGAGTTGCGAGAGAGAGCTAGGGATTGCTCTCGAGTCACTTCAGGGCAAAAGAGACCTCATCTAAGCTTGTGTCCAGGACCTAATGTTCCTCTCCAGGGGCGACAGAGATCTCGGGGTTGCATTTTAGATGCACCCGAGGAGTCAGGCCTCATCTCGAGAGGAAGGAAAGGACTCTGCTCTGCTCTCGAGTCCCGACGGGTATTTCTTGGAGACCACTGAGTGGCCTAAAGGGAGTCAAGCCTCCTGTGGATTTTTTTTTTAATTTTATTTTATTTTTAAACTTTACATAATTGTATTTGTTTTTCCAAATATCAAAATGAATCCGCCTCAGGTATACATGTGCTCCCCATCCTGAACCCTCCTCCCTCCTCCCCCCCATAGCATCCCTCTGGGTCGTCCCAGTGCACTAGCCCCAAGCATCCAGTATCATGCATCAAACCTGGACTGGCAACTCTTTTCATACATGATATTTTACATGTTTCAATGCCATTCTCCCAAATCTTCCCACCTTCTCCCTCTCCCACAGAGTCCATAAGACTCTTCTATACATCAGTGTCTCTTTTGCTGTCTCGTACTCAGGGTTATTGTTACCGTCTTTCAAAATTCCATATATATGCGTTAGTATACTGTATTGGTGTTTTTCTTTCTGGCTTACTTCACTCTGTATAATAGGCTCCAGTTTCATCCACCTCATTAGAATTGATTCATTCTATTCTTTTTAATGGCGGAGTAATACTCCATTGTGTATATGTACCACAGCTTTCTTATCCATTCATCTGCTGATGGACATCTAGGTTGCTTCCATGTCCTGGCTATTAGAAACAGTGCTGCGATGAACATTGGGGTACACGTGTCTCTTTCCCTTCTGGTTTCCTCAGTGTGTATGCCCAGCAGTGGGATTGCTGGATCATAAGGCAGTTCTATTTCCAGTTGTTTAAGGAATCTCCACACTGTTCTCCATAGTGGCTGTACTAGTTTGCATTCCCACCAACAGTGTAAGAGGGTTCCCTTTTCTTCACACCCTCTCCAGCATTTATTATTTGTAGACTTTTGGATTGCAGCCATTCTGACTGGCGTGAAATGGTACCTCATAGTGGTTTTGATTTGCATTTCTATGATAATGAGTGATTTTGAGCATCTTTTCATGTGTTTGTTAGCCATCTGTATGTCTTCTTTGGAGAAACGTCTATTTAGTTCTTTGGCCCATTTTTTGATTGGGTCATTTATTTTTCTGAAGTTGAGCTGTAGGAGTTGCTTGTATATTTTTGAGATTAGTTGTTTGTCAGTTGCTTCATTTCCTATTATTTTCTCCCATTCCAAAGGCTGTCTTTTCACCTTGCTAATAGTTTGCTTTGATGTGCAGAAGCTTTTAAGGTTAATTAGGTCCCATTTGTTTATTTTTGTTTTTATTTCCAATATTCTGGGAGGTGGGTCATAGAGGATCCTGCTGTGATGTATTTCAGAGAGTGTTTTGCCTATGTTCTCCTCTAGGAGTTTTATAGTTTCTGGTCTTACGTTTAGATCTTGAATCCATTTTGAGTTTATTTTTGTGTATTGTGTTAGAAAGTGTTCTAGTTTCATTCTTTTACAAGTGGTTGACCAGATTTCCCAGCACCACTTGTTAAAGAGATTGTCTTTAATCCATTGTATATTTTTGCCTCCTTTGTCAAAGATAAGGTGTCCATATGTGTGTGGATTTATCTCTGGGCTTTCTATTTTGTTCCACTAATCTATATTTCTGTCTTTGTGCCAGTACCATACTGTCTTGATAACTGTGGCTTTGTAGTGGAGCCTGAAATCAGGTAGGTTGATTCCTCCAGTTCCATTCTTCTTTCTCAAGTTTGCTTTGGCTATTCGAGGTTTTTTGTATTTCCATACAAATTGTGAAATTATTTGTTCTAGCTCTGTGAAGAATACTTTTGGTAGCTTGATAGGGATTGCATTGAATCTATAAATTGCCTTGGGTAGTATACTCATTTTCACTATATTGATTCTTCCAATCCATGAACATGGTATATTTCTCCATCTATTAGTGTCCTCTTTGATTTCTTTCACCAGTGTTTTATAGTTTTCTATATATAGGTCTTTAGTTTCTTTAGGTAGGTATATTCCTAAGTATTTTATTCTTTCCGTTGCAATGGTGAATGAAATTGTTTCCTTAATTTCTCTTTCTGTTTTCTCATTATTAGTGTATAGGAATTCAAGGGATTTCTGTGTGTTGATTTTATATCCTGCAACTTTACTATAGTCATTGACTAGTTCTAGTAATTTTCTGGTGGAGTCTTTAGGGTTTTCTATGTAGAGGATCATGTCATCTGCAAACAGTGAGAGTTTTACTTCTTCTTTTCCAATTTGGATTCCTTTTGTTTCTTTTTCTGCTCTGATTGCTGTGGCCAAAACTTCCAAAGCTATGTTGAATAGTAATGGTGAAAGTGGGCACCCTTGTCTAGTTCCTGACTTTAGAGGAAATGCTTTCAATTTTTCACCATTGAGGATAATGTTTGCTGTGTGTTTGTCATATATAGCTATTATTATGTTGAGGTATGTTCCTTCTATTCCTGCTTTCTGGAGAGTTTTTATCATAAATGGATGTTGAATTTTGTCAAAGGCTTTCTCTGCATCTATTGAGAAAATCATATGGTTTTTATTTTTCAATTTGTTAAGGTGGTGTATTACATTGATTGATTTGTGGATATTGAAGAATCCTTGCATCCCTGGGATAAAGCCCACTTGGTCATGGTGTATGATCTTTTTAATGTGTTGTTGGATTCTGATTGCTAGAATTTTGTTAAGGAATTTTGCATCTATGTTCATCAGTGATATTGGCCTGTAGTTTTCTTTTTTTGTGGGATCTTTGGCAGGTTTTGGTATTAGGCTGATGGTGGCCTCATAGAATGAGTTTGGAAGTTTACCTTCCTCTGCAATTTTCTGGAAGAGTTTGAGCAGGATAGGTGTTAGCTCTTCTCTAAATTTTTCGTAGAATTCAGCTGTGAAGCCGTCTGGACCTGGGCTTTTGTTGGCTGGAAGATTTTTGATTACAGTTTCAATTTCCGTGCTTGTGATGGGTCTGTTAAGATTTTCTATTTCTTCCCTGGTCCAGTTTTGGAAAGTTGTACTTTTCTAAGAATTTGTCCATTTCTTCCACGTTGTCCATTTTATTGGCATATAATTGTTGATAGTAGTCTCTTATGATCCTTTGTGTTTCTGTGTTTTCTGTTGTGATCTCTCCATTTTCATTTCTAATTTTATTGATTTGATTTTTCTCCCTTTGTTTCTTGATGAGTCTGGCTAATGGTTTGTCAATTTTATTTATCGTTTCAAAGAACCAGCTTTTGGTTTTGTTGATTTTTGCTATGGTCTCTTTTGTTTCTTTTGCATTTATTTCTGCTCTAATTTTTAAGATTTCTTTCCTTCTACTAACCCTGGGGTTCTTCATTTCTTCCTTTTCTAGTTGCTTTAGGTGTAGAGTTAGGTTACTTATTTGACTTTTTTCTTGTTTCTTGAGGTGTGCCTGTATTGCTATGAACTTTCCCCTTAGGACTGCTTTTACCGTGTCCCACAGGTTTTGGGTTGTTGTGTTTTCATTTTCATCCGTTTCTATGCAAATTTTTATTTCTTTTTTGATTTCTTCTGTGATTTGTTGGTTATTCAGCAGCGTGTTGTTTAGCCTCCATATGTTGGAATTTTTAATAGTTTTTCTCCTGTAATTGAGAGCTAATCTTACTGCATTGTGGTCAGAAAAGATGCTTGGAATGATTTCTATTTTTTTGAATTTACCAAGGCTAGCTTTATGGCCCAGGATGTGATCTATCCTGGAGAAGGTTCCAAGTGCACTTTAGAAAAAGGTGAAATTCATTGTTTTGGGATGAAATGTCCTATAGATATCAATTAGGTCTAACTGGTCTATTGTATCGTTTAAAGTTTGTGTTTCCTTGTTAAATTTCTGTTTAGTTGATCTATCCATAGGTGTGAGTGGGGTATTAAAATCTCCAACTATTATTGTGTTAGTGTTAATTTCTCCTTTCATACTTGTTAGCATTTGTCTTACATACTGTGGTGCTCCCGCGTTGGGTGCATATATATTTATAATTGTTATATCTTCTTCTTGGATTGATCCTTTGATCATTATGTAGTGACTTTCTTTGTCTCTTTTCACAGCCTTTGTTTTAAAGTCTATTTTATCTGATATGAGTATCGCTACTCCTGCTTTCTTTTGGTCCCTATTTGCATGGAAAAATCTTTTTCCAGCCCTTCACTTTCAGTCTGTATGTATCCCCTGTTTTGAGGTGGGTCTCTTGTAGACAACATATGTAGGGGTCTTGTTTTTGTATCCATTCAGCCAGTCTTTGTCTTTTGGTTGGAGCATTCAACCCATTTACGTTTAAGGTAATTACTGATAAGTATGATCCCATTGCCATTTACTTTATTGTTTGGGGTTCGAATTTATACACCGTTTTTGTGTTTCCTGTTTAGTATTTGTTGGAGAGCTGGTTTGGTGGTGCAGAATTCTCTCAGCTTTTGCTTGTCTGAAAAGCTTTTGATTTCTCATTCATACTTGAATGAGATCCTTGCTGGGTACAATAATCTGGGCTGTAGGTTATTTTCTTTCATCATTTTAAGTATGTCTTGCCATTCCCTCCTTGCTTGAAGAGTTTCTATGGAAAGATCAGCTCTTATCCTTATGGCAATTCCCTTGTGTGTTATTTGTTGTTTTTCCCTTGCTGCTTTTCATATTTGTTCTTTGTGTTTGATTTTTGTTAATGTGATTAATATGTGTCTTGGGGGATTTCGCCTTGGCTTTATCCTGTTTGGGACTCTCTGGGTTTCTTGGACTTGAGTGATTATTTCCTTCCCCATTTTAGGGAAGTTTTCAACTATTATCTCCTCAAGTATTTTCTCACGGTCTTTCTTTTTGTCTTCTTCTTCTGGGACCCCTATGATTCGAATGTTGTAGCGTTTAATATTGTCCTGGAGGTCCCTGAGATTGTGCTCATTTCTTTTAATTCGTTTTTCATGTATCCTCTCTGATTCATTTATTTCTACCATTCTATCTTCGAATTCACTAATCCTATCTTCTGCCTCTGTTATTCTACTATTTGTTGCCTCCAGAGTGTTTTTAATTTCATTTATTGCATTATTCGTTATATATTGACTCTTTTTTTTTCTTCTAGGTCCTTGTTAAACCTTTCTTGCATCTTCTCAATCCTTGTCTCCAGGCTATTTATCTGTGATTCCATTTTAATTTCAAGATTTTAGATCCATTTCACTATACTTATTCGGAATTCTTTATCAGGTAGATTCCCTATCTCTTCCTCTTTTGTTTGGTTTGGTGGGCATTTATCCTGTTCCTTTATCTGCTGGGTATTCCTCTGTCTCATCTTGTTTAAATTGCTGAGTTTGGGGTGTCCTTTCTGTATTCTGGCAGTTTGTGGAGTTCTTTACTGTGGCATTTCCTCACTGTGTGTGGGTTTGTACAGGTGTCTTGTCAAGGTTTCCTGGTTAGGGAAGCTTGTGTCCGTGTTCTGGTGGGTGGAGCTGTATTTCTTCTCTCTGGAGTGCAATGAAGTGTCCAGTAATGAGTTATGAGATGTCTGTGGTTTTGGGGTGACTTTGGGCAGCCTGTATCTTGAAGCTCAAGGCTGTGTTCCTTTGTTGCTGGAGAATTTGCTTGGTATGTCTTGCCCTGGAACTTGTTGGCTCTTGTGTGGTGCTTGATTTCAGTGTCGGTATGGAGGCATTTGATGAGCTCCTGTCAATTAATGTTCCTTGGAGTCAGGAGTTCCCTGGAGTCAGGGTTTGGACATAAGCCTCCTGCTTCCAGTTATCTGTCTTACTTTTACAGTAGTTTCAAAACTTCTCCTTCTATACAGCACCATTGATAAAACATCTACGTTAAAGAAGAAAAGTTTCTCTACTGTGAGGGTCACTCAGAAAGGTTCACAGCGTTACATGGAGAAGAGAAGAGGGAGGAGGGAGTTAGAGGTGACCCAAATGAGATCAGGTGGAATCAATAGTGGAGAGAGTGGGCTGGCCAGTAGTCATTTCCTTATGTGCACTCCACAACTGGACCGCTCAGAGATGTTCAAAGAGTTATACAGAGACGAGAAGAAGGAGGAAGGAGACAGAGGTGGCCAGAAGGATAAAAGGGGGGAATGAAAAGGAGGGAGACAGATCCAGCCAGTAATCAGTTCCCTAAGTGTTCTCCACCGTCTGGAATACACAGAAATTCAAGAGTTGTGTAGAGTAGAGAGGAGTTAGGGAGGAGACACAGGCGACCTGGTGGAGAAAAAGGAGAGTCCAAAGGGAGAGAGAGCAGTCAAGACAGTAATCTCGCTCCCTAGTGAAAAATGGGTACTGAAGATTGGGTTCTTAAAGGTACAAAATTGGTAACAAATACATAAAAACAAAAATTAAAAATCTAGAGTAGAGTTTGGAATTTCAAAAATACGATGTTAAAGAAAAGAAGAAGGAAAAGAAAGAGAGAAAAAACGAACAAAGAAAAACAAACAAGGTCGCAAAAATTATCAAGAAAATACAGGTACAAAATTGATAACTAATATCAAAAAGCAAAAATTAAAAATCTAGAGTAGAGTTTGGAATTTCAAAAATACAATGTTAAAAAAAAGGAAGAAGAAAACTAAAGAGAAAACAAACAAAAACAAGCAATGTCGCAAAAATTATAAAGAAACTACAGGTACAAAATTGATATCAAATATCAAAAAGCATAAATTAGAAATCTAGAGTACAGTTTGGAATTTCAAAAATACAATGTTAAAAGAAGAAAAAAAAAAACAAGGTCAAAAAATTATTATATATATATATATATATGAAGTTTGCTGAAGAAGAAAAAAATAGGGTCTTTTTTTTGCAAAGTAATAGGTTATAAAAGTGAAAATTAAAGGAACAATAGAGGACTTAAAATTAAAAAAATTTTAAAAAAGAAAGAATGATCATAAAAATATATCTAGGACTTTCTCTGGTTTTGTTGTGAGTATCGTGGGTTCAGTTCATTTTTGGCTAGTTCCTTGGTCCGACTTATATTTCTCAAGATCTATAGGCGCCTTCCTATGTAGTCCTAGTAACCACAGGGTTTTAATCTATTGCCTGTAGCTTCCAAGGCGTTTCCCTCTGTTATAGCTTCTTTTGTTTGCTGGTCTCTTCAGTGTCTGGTTTACGCCCTGACACAAAGGGGACGGTGGAGGACACTTTTTTTTTTAGGCTCACTTGTTCAGTTGCACTGTGGGGAGGGAGGGAGGGATGCTGCAAACAAATAACACTGGCGTGCGGTCACAGTGCCTCAGCCACACTGGGTCTGCCCCCGCTCACGGCGCGTGTAGCCTCCCTGCCCACACTGCTCTGGCTCTAGGTTGTTCCACCGGGAACAATCCGAGGCTGGCCCTGGGCTGCATGCACCTCCCAGGTCCAAGCCACTCAGGTTCAGACACTCGGGTAGTCCTCAGAGGCACAGGCTCGGTTGGGCCTGCGTTTTGTGCTCTTCCCAGGTCCGAGCAGCTCAGGTGATGAGATGTTTGGCGAGCGCCAATGTTGTGACTTATCGCCTCCCCGCCACTCGGTTATCTGGGTGTAAAACAGGCGCACCTTCTCAGGCAGATGTTGACCGTCCAGATCCCCAAGAAGTTTTAGTTAGCAAAGAAGCCTGCTTACAGTTTTATAGATAATGTCTCTCTGGGGCTGCGATTGCCCCCTTCCGGCTCTGGCTGCCTGTCACCGCAGGGGGAAGGTCTGCAGCCGGCTATCTCTGTTCAGTCCTTTGTTCCGTGCGCGGGCCTGGCGGTGTCTTAGGTTAGGGCTGGCTTTTTGCGTGGTAGATATCCCAGAGTCTGGTTTGCTAGCCCAAGTTATTTCATTCAGATAGCGCTCAGGGTATTCAGGCCAGATTCTTACTCTAAGCGATGCAGCCCGCGCCGCGCCTCCCTGCCCAGCCCCTGCTTGCTAATGGTGTGAGCAGGCGTCTGCACTGCTTCGCAGCTGGGGGAGTTACCGTAGGGCTTGCAATCTGCGCCTTTTAATTGTTTATTTATTTTTATCCCCCTTATGTTGCCCTTTGTGCTTCCAAAGCTTGGCAAAGATTTGGCAGTGAAAAGCTTTCCTGGTGTTTGGAAACTTTTCTCTTTTTAAGACTATCTTCCCGGGACGGAAATCCCTCCCTCCCTCTTTTGTCTCTTTTTTTGTCTTTTATACTTTTTCCTACCTACTTTCCAAGAGTTGGGTTGCTTTTCTGGGTGCCTGATGTCCTCTGGCAGCATTCGTAAGTTGTATTGTGGAATTTACTCGACGTTTAAATGCTCTTTTGATGAAATTGTTTGGGGGGGAAAGAGTTCTCCCCGTCCTACTCCTCAGCAATCTTGGCTCCTCTCTTGTGGAGTTTGGAGAGAGCACGCGGGATTGCTCTCCAGGCCATGCAGGAAAAGAAGGCCCTCATCTCGCGATGTCGGGGGAGTCTCGTGGTTTTTCTGGAGCTGCGGTGCCAGTGTGGGGTTTCTCACAAGGTACGACCGGGAGCTCAGGGAACCTCTCCTGTGGTGTCAGGGAAGTCAAGTCTCCATACGAGTGGCGAGGGGGCGCACGTCATTGCTCTCGAGTCATGGTAGTGGAATCAGGGCTCAACGCAATGAAAAAGGACGCTCGAGGTCTTTCTCGGGTTGCGGCAGGAAACCCTGGGTTCCCTCGACTTGTGCCTGTGACCTCAGGTAGCTTCTCAGGGTGCCTCTGAGAAGTCAGGGATACTATGGAGCTGGGAGAGGCCTCTCGGGACTCCACTGGGTTTGCTGCAATGGAAGAGGGCCTAATCTCGAGATCAGGAAGGAACCTCAGGGTTCCTCTCCATTTCTGACTCAGATTGCAGGGTCCCTGCAGAGTTGGGACAGGAGAGTCAGGCCTCGTCTTGTGTGGAGGAATGGAACTCCGCTTGCCTCTCGAGTTGTTCAAGGAGTGACAGGCCACTTGTCGAGCTGTGTGTGGAACCTGCGGTTTTTTCCAGACAATGCACGGGGGTGTCAGTGCCCCTTCGTGATGTGCTTTCATCCACAGTGTTGCCTTCGAAGTGGTGTGCGGGCATCGGGTTCTTATCAAGAGCGGACCGGGAAATCGGGGTCTTTTGGAATGCGGCACCACACACGAGGCTACGTCTCGAATTTCCTCGTGAGACGGGCCTCATGGTGAGGTGCCCCTGGAAGGTCGGGAAAGCCTTCCAGACAAAGCAGGTTAATCGACCCTACTGTCGCGATCAGGAGGGGAGAAGGGGCTCAGATGAAGTGGTGCCGGGAACCTCGGTGTTCCCCTCGAGGGAGACCGGTATGTCAGGGAACTTTTGGGGTCTCATGAAGCTTGCCAAATACTGTTTCAAACTTCAAGACGAAACGTGGGACTTCTCTTGAGACGCTGTGGCGGGCAAGGGCCTCATCTTGTGATGAAGGGGAAACCACGTGGTTTTTCTCGAGTTGCGATGGGATTGTTGACTTACGACGGGGAATTCAGGCTTCCTCTTGTGTTGGGCCAGGGAAGTCCATTCTTCCATTCGAGTTGCCAGGGAGAGCTGGGTGGGAATTGCTCTCGAGTCATGGCAGGTCAAAATAGCCCTCATCTAGGCTTGTGTCCAGGACCTAATGTTCCTCTCCAGGGGCGATAGGGATCACGGGGACGCATTCCAGACTCACCCAGTGAGTCAGGCCTCGGCTCGAGGGAAGCAAAGGATTCTGATATCCTCCTGGGTCGCGATAGGTATCTCTTGGAGCCCACTGAGTGGCCTCCAGGGAGTCAAGCCTCCTGTGGAGTTTGGAGAGAGGACTCCGGATTGCTCTCCAGGGTATGCAATAAAAGAAAGCCCACATCTCGAGATGACGTGGACGTCTCGTGGGTTTAATCCAGCTGGGGCGCCAAGTTGTGTTTCTCACGAGGTACGATGGAGAGCTCAGGGGGCCTCTCGTGCAGCGCCAGGGAAGTCAGGTCTCCATGACCGTGGTGAGGGGGAGCGGGTAATTGCTCTCGAGTCATGTTAGGGGAATCCGGCCTCAAGACGCGTTGAAGAAGATCTTTCGAGGTCTTTCTGGGGTTGTGGCAGGAAATGCTGGGTTCCCTCGACTTCTGCCGGTGACCTCAGAGAGCTACTCAGGTTGCCTCTGAGAAGTCAGGGATACTGTGGAGTTGGGAGGGGCCTCTCGGGACTCCACTGGGTTTGGTGCAATGGAAGAGGGCCTCATTTAGAGTTGATGCAGGAACCTTACTGTTTCTCTAAATTTAAGACACCGATTGCAGGGTCCCTGCCGAGTTGGGACAGGAGACTCAGGGCTCGTGCTGTGTGGAGGAATGGAACTCTGCTTGCCTCCCAAGTTGTTCATGAGGTGACAGGCCACTTGTCGAGCTGTATGTGGAACCTGTGGGTTTTTCCGGATGATGCACGGGGTTGTCAATGCCCCTTCGTGTTGTGACTTCATCCACAGGGTTGCCTTCGAAGAGGTGTCCGGGCATGGGTTCTTATGAAGAGAGGACCAGAGAATCGGGGTCTTTCGGCATGTGGCACCACACACGAGGCTACCTCTCGAATTTCCTCTTGAGACTGGGCTCATCCTGAGGTGCACTGGGAAGGTCGAGAAAGCCTTCCAGACAAAGCAGGTTAATCGACCCTCCTGTCGCGATCAGGAGGGGAGAAGGGGCTCAGATGAAGTGGTGCTGGGAACCTTGGGGTTCCCCTCGAGTGAGACCGGTATGTCAGGGAAATTTTGGAGTCTGATGAAGGGTGCCAAGTAATGTTTCAAACTTCAACATGAACGTGGGACTTTTCTTGAGACGCTCTAACGTGAAAGGGCTTCATCTTGAGATGAGGGGGGAACTACGTGGTTTCTTTCGAGTTGCAGCAGGATTCTCGCGTTACAACGGGGAATTCGGGCTTCCTCTTGTGTTGGTCCAGGGAAGTCCAATCTTCCATTCGAGTTTCGAGGGAGAGCTGGGATTTCTCTCGAGTCACTGCAGGGCAAAATATACTTCATCTAGGCTTGTGCCCAGGACTTAATTTTCCTCTCCAGGGGTGACAGGGATCTCGGAGTTGCATTCCAGACTCACACAGGGAGTCAGGCCTCTTCTCGAAGGAAAGCAAAGGACTCCACTCTCCTCTCGAGTCGCGTCCGGTATGTCTTGGAGCCCACTGAGTGGCCTACTCTGAGTAAAGCCTCCTGTGGAGTTGGAGAGAGGACTCGGGATTGCTCTCCAGGCCATGCAGGAAGAGAAGGCCCTCAGCTCGCAATGACAGGGGCGTCTTGTGGGTTTTCTCGAGTTGGGGCGCAAGTATGAGTTTTCTCACGAGGTACAACGGGGAGCTCAGGGAGCCTCTCGTGTGGTGCCAGGAAAGTCAGGTCTCTATGTGTGTGACGAGGGGGAGCCCATAAATGTTCTCGAGTCATGGTAGGGAAATCAGGACTCAAGACGCGTTGAAGAAGGAGTCTCGAGGTCTTTCTCAGGTTGCGGCAGGAAACCCTGGGTTCCCTCGACTTGTACCGGTGACCTCAGGGAGCTTCTCAGGGTGCCTCTGAGAAGTCAGGCATACTGTGGACTTGGGAGGGGCTCTCGGAACTCCACTGGGTTTGGTGCAATGGCAAAGGTTCTCATCTCGAGTTGAGGCAGGAACCTAAGGGTTCCTCTCCATTTCAAACTCTGACCACAGGGTCCCTGAAGAGTTGGGACAGGAGAGTCAGGCCTCGTCTTGTGTGGAGGAATGGAACTCCGCTTGCCTCTCGAGTTGTTCACAGGATAACAGACCATTTGTCGAGCTGTGAGTGGAACCTTCGGTTTTTTCCATAAGATGCATGAGGGAGTCAGTGCCCCTTCGTGTTGTGCCTTCATCCACAGGGTTGCCTTCAAAGAGGTGTCCGGACATCGGGTTCTTATCAATAGCGGAGCAGGAAATTGGGGTCTTTCACAACGTGGCACCATCCATGAGGCTACGTCTCGAATTTCTTCGTTAGACTGGTGTCATCCTGAGGTGCGCCATGAAGATCGGGAACCCCTTCCAGACAAAGCAGGGGAATCGACCATCTTGTCGCGATCAGGAGGAGTGAAAGGGCTCAGTTGAAGTCGTGCCGGGAACCTCAGTGTTCCCCTCGAGTGGGACCGGTGTGTCGGGAAACTTTTCGGGTCACTTCAAGGGTGCCAAGTACCGTTTTGCACTTCAAGACGGACTTGGGGCTTCTCTTGAGACACTGTAGAGGGCAAGGGCCTCATCTTGGGATGACGGGGGAATCACGTGGTTTTTCTCAAGGTGCGGCGGGATTCTCGAGTTACGACGGGGAATTCAGGCTTCCTCTTGTGTTAGCCCAGGGAAGTCCAATCTTCCATTCGAGTTTCGAGGGAGAGCTGGGGTTTGCTCTCGAGTCACTGCAGGGCAAAAGAGACCTCACCTAGGCTTGTGTCCAGGACCTAATGTTCCTCTCCAGGGGCGACAGCGATCTCGGGGTTGCATTCCAGACGCAACCTGGGAGTCTGAGCTGGACTCCAGGGGAAGCAAAGGACCCCGCTCTCCTCTCGAGTCGCCACAGGTGTCTCTTGGAGCCCACTGAGTGGCCTAAAGGGAATCAAGCCCCCTGTGGAGTTTGGAGAGAGGACTCGGGATTGCTCTCCAGGCCATGCAGGAAAAGAAGACCCTCATCTCGCGATGACAGGGGCGTCTTGTTGGTTTTCTCGAGCTGCGGTGCCAGTGTGCGGTTTCTGACGAGGTGCGATGGGAAGCTCAGGGAGCCTTTCATGTGGCGCCAGGGAAGTCAGGTCTCCATGCGCATGGCAAGGGGGAGCGCGTCATTGCTCTCGAGATATGGTAAGGGAATCGGGCCTCAAGACACGTTAAAGCAGGACTCTCGAGGTCTTTCTCGGGTTGCGGCAGGAAACCCTGGGTTCCGTCCACTTCTGCCGGTGACCTTAGGGAGCTTCTCAGGGTGCCTCTGAGAAGTCAGGCATACTGTGGATTTGGGACGGGCCTCTCGGGACTCCACTAGTTTTGTGGCAATGGAAAAGGGCCTCGTCTTGAGTGGAGGCAGGAACCTCAGGCTTCCTCTCCATTTCTGACTCGGTGCGCAAGGTCCCTAGAGTTGTGACAGGAGAGTCAGGCATCGTCTTGTGTGGAGGAATGGAACTCCGCTTGCTTCTCGAGTTGTTCACGAGGTGACAGACCACTTGTGGAGCTGTGTGAGGAACCTGCGGGTTTTTCCGGAAGATGCACGGGGTGTCAGTGCCCCTACGTGTTGTGCCTTCATCCACAGGCTTGCCTTCGAAGAGGTGTCCAGGAGTCTGGTTTTGATCAAAAGTGGACCATGGAATCGGGGTCTTTCAGCATGTAGTATGGCCCTCGAGGCTACGTCTCGAATTTCCTTGTGAGACCGGCCTCATCCTGAGGTGTGCCAGGAAGGTTGGGAACCCCTTCGAGACAAAGCAGTGGAATTGACCCTCCTATCGCGATCAGGAGAGGAGAAAGGCCTCAGATGAAGTGGTGCCGGGAACTTCAGTGTCCCCTCTAGTGAGATCGTTATATAGGGGAACTTTTGGGGTCGCATCAAGGGTGCCAAGTACTGTTTTGCACTTCAAGATGGAATGTGAGACTTCTCTTGAGACGCTGTAGGGGGCAAGGGCCTCATCTTGCAATACGGGGAACCACGTGATTTTTCTCGAGTTGCGGTGGGTTTCTCGAATTATGACTGGAAATTCAGGCTTCCTCTTGTGTTGGCCCAGAAAGGCCAATCTTCTGTTCGAGTTGCAAGGGAAAGCTAGGGGTTGCGCTTGAGTCACTGCAGGGCCAAAGAGACCTCATCTAGGCTTTTGTCCAGGACCTAAGGTTCCTCTCCAGGGGCGACAGGGATCCAGGGTTGCATTCCAGACTCACCCTCGTAGTCAGGCCTCATCTCGAGGGGAAGCAAAGAACACCGCTCTCCTCCTGAGTATCGACGGGTATCTCTTGGAGCCCACTGAGTGACCTAAAGGGAGTCAAGCCTCCTTTGGAGTTTGGAGAGAGGATTCGGGATTGCTCTTCAGGTCATGCAGGAAAGAAGGCCCTCATTTCACCATGACAGGGGCGTCTCGTGGGTTTTCTCGAGCTGCGGCGCCAGTGTGGGGTTTCTCACGAGGTACGATGGGGAGCTCAGGGAGCCTCTCATGTGGTGCCGGGGAAGTCAGATCTTCATGCGCGTGGTGAGGGGGAGTGCGTCATTTTTCTCCAGTCATGGTAGGGGAATCGGGCCTCAAGACACGTGAAGAAGGACTCTCGAGGTTTTTCTCAGGTTACGGCAGGAAACCCTGGGTTCCATCGACTTATGCCCGTGACCTCAGGAAGCTTCTCAGGGTGCCTCTGAGAAGTCAGGGATACTGTGCAGTTGGGAGGGGCCGCTCTGAACTCCACTGGGTTTGGTGCAGTAGAAAAGGGCCTTATCTCGAGTTGAGGCAGGAACCTCATGGTTCCTCTCCATTTCTGAATCGGATCTCAGTGTCCATGCAGAGTTGGGACAGGAGAGTCAGGCCTCGTCTTGTGTGGAGGAATTTAACTCCTCTTGCCTCTCGAGTTGTTCACGGGGTGACAGGCCACTTGTAGATCTGTATGTGGAACTTGCGGGCTTTTCCAACGATGCAGGAGGGTGTCAGACCCCTTCGTTTTGTGCCTTCGTCCACAGGATTGCCTTCGAAGAGGTGTCCTAGCATTGGGTTCTTATCAAGAGCAGACAGGGAAATCGGGGTCTTTCGGCGTGTGGCACCAACCACAAGGCTACATCTCGAAATTCCTCGTGAGGCCGGCCTCATCCTGAGGTGCGCCGGGAAGGTCCGGAACCCCTTCCAGACAAAGTAGGGTAATTGGCCCTCCCGTCGCGATCAGGAGGGGATAAGGGGCTCAGAACAAGCGGTGCACCGAACCTTGGTGTTCCCCTCGAGTGAGACCAGGGTGTCGGGGAACTTTTGTGGTAACATCAAGGTTGCCAATAATCGTTTTAAACTTCAAGATGGAACGTGGGGCTTCTCCTGAGACGCTGTAGCTAGCAAGGGCCTCATCTTGCGATGACGGGGGAACCACGTGGTTTTTCTCGAGTTGCGGCGGGATTTTCGAATTACGACGGGGAATTCAGGCTTCCTCTTGTGTTGTCCCAGGGAAGTCCATTCTTCCATTCGAGGTGCGAGGGAGAGCAGGGGATTGCTCTCGAGTCACTTCAGGGCAAATGAGACCTCATCTATGCTTGTGTCTAGGACCTAATGTTCCTCTCCAGGGGCGACAGGGATCTCGGGGTTGCATTCCAGACTCACCTGAGGAGTCAGGCCTGGTATATAGGGGAAGCAAAGAATTCCGCTCTCCTCTCGAGTCCCAACGGGTATCTCTTGGAGCCCACAGAGTGGCCTAAAGGGAGTCAGGCCTCCTGTGGAGTTTGAAGAGAGGCCTCGAGATTGCTCTCCAGGCCATGCAGGAAAAGAAGGCCTTCATCTCGCGATGACGGAGGCGTCTCGTGGGTTTTCTCGAGCTGGGGAGCCAGTGTGGGATTTCTCACGAGGTATGACGGGGAGCTCAGGGAGCCTCTCGTGTGGCGCCAGGGAAGTCAAGTCTCCATGCGAGTGGCGAGGGGGAACGCGTCATTGCTCTCGAGTCATGGTAGGGGAATCGGGCTTCAAGACGTGTTGAAGGAGGATTTTCGAGGTCTTTCTGGGGTTGCGTCAGGAAACCCTGTGTTCCCTCCACTTGTGCCGGTGACCTCAGGGAGCTTCTAAGGGTGCCTGTGAGAAGTCGGGATACTGTGGATTTGGGAGGGGCCTCTCGGGCCTCCACTGTTTTTGGTGTAATGGAAGAGGGCCTCATCTCGAGTGGAGTCAGGAACCTCAGGGTTCCTCTCCATTTCGGACTCCGATCACAGGGTCCCTTCAGAGTTGGGACCGGAGAGTCAGGCCTCGTCTTGAGTGGAGGAATGGAACTCTGCTTGCCTCTCGAGTTGTTCATGGGATGACAGGCCTCTTGTCGAGCTGTGTGTGGAACCTGTGGCTTTTACCGAATGATGCAAGGGAGTGTCAGTGACCCTTCATTTTGTGCCTTCGTCCACAGGGTTGCCTTCGAAGAGATGTTCGGGCATCGGGTTCTTCTCAAGAGTGGGCCGGGAAATCGGGGTATTTCGGCAGGTGACCACCCACGACGCTACGTCTCGAATTTCCTTGAGACCGGCCTCATCCTGAGGTGCGCCGGGAATGTGGGGAACCCCTTCCAAACAAAGCAGGGGAATAGACCCTCCTGTCGCGAACAGGAGGGGAGAAGGTGCTCAGATGAAGTGGTGCGGGAACCTCGGTGTTCCTGTCGAGTGAGACCGGCGTGTCCGGGAACATTTGGTGTCGCATCAAGGGTGCAAAGTACCGTTTCGCACTTCAAGACGGAACGTGGTTCTTTTCTTGAGACGCCATAGCAGCAAGGGCCTCATCTTGGGATGACGTTGGAAACACGTGGTTTTTCTCGAGTTGCGGCGGGATTCTCGAGTTACGAAGGGGATTTCTGGCTTCCTCTTGTGTTGGCCCAGGGAAGCCCAATCTTCCATTCGAGTTGCGAGGGAGAGCTGGGGGTTGCGCTCGAGTCACTGCAGGGCAAAGGAGACCTCATCCAGGCTTGTGTCTAGGACCTAATGTTCCTCTCAAGGGATGACTGGGAACTTGGGGTTGCATTCCAGACTCACCCGGGAGTCAGGCGTCGTCTCGAGGGGAAACAAAGGCCTTCTCTCTCTTCTCGAGTCGCGACGGGTATTTCTTGGAGCCCACTGAGTTGACTAAAGGGAGTCAAGCCTCCTCTGGAGTTTGGAGAGAGGACTCGGGATTGCACTCCAGGACATGCAGGAAAAGAAGGCCCTCATCTCACGAAGACGGGGGGGTCTCGGTGGTTTTACCGAGCTGCAGCGCCTGTGTTGGTTTCTCAGGAGGTACGACGGGGAGCTCAGGGAGCCTCTTGTGTGGTGCCAGGGAAGTTAGGTCTCGATGCGTGTGGCGAGGGGGAGCGCGTCATTGCTCTCGAGTCATGGTAGGGGAATCAGGCCTCTAGACGCGTTGAAGAAGGACTCTCAAGATCTCTCTCGGGTCTTGGCAAGAATACCTGGGTTCCCTCGACTTGTGCCGGTGACCTCAGGGAGATTCTCCGGGTGCCTCTGAGAAGTCAGGGATACTGTGGAGTTGGGAAAAACCTCTCGGGACTCCACTGGGTTTGGTGAAATGGAAGGGGGCCTCATCTCGAGGGGAGGCAGGAACCTCAGGGTTCCTCTCCATTTCTGATTCCGATCGCAGCCCCCTGCATAGTTGGGAGAGGTGAGTCAGGCCTCGTCTTGTGTGCAGGAATGGACCTCCGCTTGCCTCTCGAGTTGTTCACTGGGTGACAGGCACTTGTTGAGCTGTATGAGTAACCTGCGGTCTTTTCCGGACGATGCACGGGGGTGTCAGTGCCCCTTCGTGTTGTGCCTTCATCCACACTATCTTCGAATAGTTGTCTGGGCATCGCGTTCTTATCAAGAGCAGATCGCGAAATCGCGGTCTTTCGGCATGTGGCACCACCATCGAGGCTACGTCTCGAATTTCCTCATGAGACAGCCTCATCTGAGGTGCGCGGAGAAGGTCGGGAACCCCTTGCAGACAAAGCAGGGGAATCGACCCTCCTTTCGCGATCAGGAGGGGAGAAGGGGCTCAGATGAAGTGGTGCCAGGAACCTCGGTGTTCCCCTCGAGTGCGACCCATATGTCGGGGAACTTTTGGGGTAGCATTAAGGGTGCCAAATATCATTTCGCACTTGAAGATGGAACGTGGGACTACTCTTGAGACGCTGGAGCGGGCAAGGGCCTCATCTTGCAATGACGGGGGAACCACGTGGTTTTTCTCGAGTTGAGGTGGAATTCTCGAATTACTACTGGGAATTCAGGCTTCCTCTTGTGTTGGCCCAGGGAGGTCCAATCTTCCATTCGGGTTGCGAGGGAAAGCTGGGGAGTGCTCTCGAGTTACTGCAGGGCAAAAGCGACCTCATCTAGCCTTGTGTTCAGGACCCAATGATCCTCTCCAAGGGCGACAGGGATCTCGGGTTTGCATTACAGACTCACCCGGGGAGTTAGGCCTCGTCTCGAGGGGAAGCAAAGGACTCGGCTCTCCTCTCGAGTTGCAACGCGTATCTCTTGGAGCCCACTGACTGGTCTAAAGGGAGTCAAGCCTCCTCTTCAGTTTGGAGAGAGGACTCGGTATTGCTCTCCAGGCCATGCAGGAAAAGAAGGCCCACATCTCGAGATGACGGGGGCGTCTCGTGGGTTTTCTCGAGCTGTGGCGCCAGTGTGGGGTTTCTCACGAGGTACGACGGGGAGTTCAGGTAGCCTCTCGTGTGGCAATATGGAAGTCAGGTCTCCATGGGCGGGGCAAGGGGGAGCGCGTCATTGCTCTCAAGTCAGGGTAGGGGAATCGGGCCTCATGACGGGTTGAAAAAGGACTCTTGATGTCTTTCTAGGGTTGCGGCAGGAAACCCTGGGTTCCCTTGACTTGTGCCGGTGACCTCAGGGAGCTTCTCAGGGTGCCTCTGAGAAGTCAGGGATACTGTGGATTTGGGAGAGGCCTCTCGGGACTCCTCTGGGTTTGGTGCAATGGAAGAGGGCCTCATCTCGAGTTGAGGCAGGAACCTCAGGGTTCTGCTCCTGACTTCCTGGAGCCGGATCTGACTCAGATCGCAGGGTCCCTGCTGAGTTTGCTCAGGAGTGTCAGGTCTCGTGTTCTGCGGGGGAATGGAACTCCGCTTACATCTCAAGTTGTTCAAGGATGACACCACTTTTCGTGATGTGTGTGGAACCTGCGGGTATTTCGGAGATGCACGGGGGCGTCAGTGCTCCTTCGTGTTGTGCCTTCATCCACAGGGTTGCCTTCGAAGAGGTGTCCGGGCATCGGGATCTCCTCAGTGCGGACCGGGAAATCGGGGTCTTTCAGCATGTTGCACCACCCACGAGGCTACGTCTCGAATTTCCTCGTGAGACCGGCCTCATCCTGAGGCGCGCAGGAAAGTCCGGGAACCCTTTCCAGACAAAGCAGGGGAATCGACCCTCCTTTCGGGATCAGGAGGAGAGAAAGGGCTCAGATGAAGTAGTGCCGGGAACCTCGGTGCTCCCCTTGAGTGAAACTGGTAAGTCGGGTAACTTTTCGGGTTGCATCAAGGGTGCCAAGTACCGTTTCGCACTTCAAGACGGAACCTGGGACTTCTCTTGAGACGCTGTAGTGGGCAAGGGCCTCATCTAGCGCTGACGGGGGACCCACGTGTTTTTTCTCGAGTTGCGGCAGGATTCTTGAGTTACGACGGGGAATACAGGTTTCCTCTTGTGTTGGCCCAGGGAAGTCCAATCTTCCATTCGAGTTGCAAGTGAGAGCTGGAGATTGCTCTCGAGTCACTGCAGGGCAAAATAGAGCTCATCTAGGTTTGTGTCCAGAACCGAGTTTTTCTCTCCAGGGGCGACAGGGATCTCGGGGTTGCATTCCAGACTCACCCGGGGAGTCAGGCCTCGTCTCGAAGGGAATGAATGGACTCCGCTCTCCTCTCGAGTCACGACGGGTATCCCTTGGAGCCCAAGAGTGGCCTAAAAGGAGTTAAGCCTCCTGTGGAGTTTGGAGAGAGGACTCGGGATTGCTCTTTAGGCCATACAGGAAAGAAGGCCCTCATCTCGCGATGACGGGGCGTCTCGTGGGTTTTCTCAAGGTGCATTGCCTGGTTGGGGTTTCTCACGAGATAGGACGGGGAGCTCAGGGAGACTCCTGTGGTGCCACGGAAGTCAGGTCTCCATGGACGTGGCGAGGGGGAGCGCCTCATTGCTCTCGAGTCATGGTAGGGGAATCGAGCCTCAAGATGCTTCGAAGAAGAACTCTCAAGGTCTTTCTCGGGGTGTGGCAGGAAACCCTGGGTTCCCTCGACTTGTGCCCATGACCTCAGGGAGCTTAGCGGGGTTCCTCTGAGAAGTCAGGGATACTGTGGAGTTGAGAGGGGCTTCTCGGGACTTCACAGGGACTGGTGCAATTGAAGAGGACCTAATCTCGGATTGAGGCAGTAATGTCAGGGTTCCTCTCCATTTCTGACTCGGATAGCAGGGTCCCTGCAGAGTTGGGACAGGAGAGTCAGACCTCATCTTGTGTGGAGTAATGGAACTCTGCTTGCCTCTCGAGTTGTTCACGGGATGACAGGCCACCTATCGAGTTGTATGTGGAACCTGCGGTTTTGGGGGACGATGCACAGGGGTGTCAGTGCCCCATCGTGTTGTGCCTTCATCCACAGGGTTACCTTCGAAGAGGTGACCAGGCATCGGGATCTTATCAATAGCGGACCAGGAAATCGGGGTCTTTCGGCATGTGGCACAACCCACGAGGCTACGTCTCGAATTCCCTCGTGAGACTGGCCTCATCCTGAGGTTCGCCGGGAAGTCTGGGAACCCCTTCCAGACAAAGCAGGGGAATCGACCCTCCTGTCTCGATCAGGAGGGGAGAAGGGGCACAGATGAGGTGATGCTGGGAACCTAGGTGTTCCCCTCCAGTGAGTCCAGTGTGTTGGGGAACTTTTGGGGTCGCATCAAAGGTGCCAAGTACCGTATCGCACTTCAAGATGGAATGTAAGACTTCTTTTGAGACGCTGTAGCGGCAATGGCCGCATCTTGCGATGAAGAGGGAACGACGTGGTTTTTCTCGAGTTGTGGCGGGATTCTTGAGTTACAACGGGAAATTCAGGCTTCCTCTTCTGTTGGCCAAGGGAAGTCCAGTCTTCCATTTGAGTTGTGAGGGAGAGTTGGGGATTGCTCTCGAGTCACTGCAGGAAAAAAGAGACCTCATCTAGGCTTGTGTCCAGGACCTAATGTTTCTCTCCAGGGGCGACAGGGATCTCCGGTTCGCATATCAGACTCACCTGAGGAGTCAGGCCTCGCCTTGTGGGGAAGGAAAAGACTCCGCTCTCCTCTCGAGTCGCGACGGGTATGTCTTGGAGTCCACTGAGTGACCAAAAGGGAGTCAAGCCTACTGTGGAGTTTGGAGAGAGGACTCGGGATTGCTCTCCAGGCCATGCTAGAAAAGAAGGCCGTCATGTCGCGAAAACGGGGGCGTCTCGTGGGTTTTCTCTATCTGAGGCGCCAGTGTGGGGTTTCTCACGAGGTATGACGGGGAGCTCAGGGAGCCTCTCGTGTGGCGCCAGGGAAGTCAGGGCTTCATGAGTGTAGCAGAGGGAGCGCGTCATTGCCCTCGAGTCATGGTAGGGGAATCAGGCCTCCAAACGCGTTGAAGAAGGACTCTTGAGTTCTTTCTATGGTAGCGGCAGTAAACCCTGGGTTCACTCGAATTGTGCTGGTGGCCTCAGGGAGCTTCTCAGGGTGCCTCTGAGAAGTCAGGGATACTGTGGAGCTGGGACGCGTCTCTCGGGACTCCACTGGGTTTCGTGCAATGGAAGAGGTCCTAATCTCGAGTGGAGGCAGGAACCTCAGCGTTCCTCTCGTGACTTCACTGGCGCTGGTCTGAATCAGATTGCAAAGTCCCTGCAGAGTTGGGACAGGAGGGTCAGGCCTCGTCTTGTGTAGAGGAATGAAACCCCACTTGCCTCTCGAGTTCTTCAGGGGTGACAAGCCACTTGTTGAGCTGTATGTGGAACCTGCGGGTTTTTCCGGATGATGCACGAGGGTGTCAGTGCCCCTTTATGTTGTGCCTTCATCCATAGGGTTGCCTTCGAAGAGGTGTCCAGGCATCAGGTTCTTATGAAGAGCGTACCGGGAAATCATAGTCTTTTGGCATGTGGTACCACCCGCGAGCTACGTCTCAAATTTCCTCGTGAGACCGGCCTCATCCTGAAGTGCCCCGTGAAGGTCGGGAACCCCTTACAAACAAAGCAGGGGAAGTGACCCTCCTATCACGAACAGGAGGGGAGAAGGGGCTCAGATAAACTGGTGCCGGGAACCTCGGTGTTCACCTCGAGTGAGACCGATATTTCGGGGAACTTTTGGGGTCACATCAAGGGTGTCAAGTATCGTTTTGCACTTCAAGACGGAACGTGGGACTTTTCTTGAGAAGCTGTAGCGGGCAAGGGCCTCATCTTGCGATGACGAGGGAACCAAGCGCTTTTTCTCGAGTTGTGGTGGGATTCTCGAATTACGAAGGGGAATTGAGGCTTCCTCTTGTGTTGGCCCAGGGAAGTCCAATCTTCCATTCGAGTTGTCAGGGAGAGCGGGGGATTGCTCTCGAGTTACAGAAGGGCAAAAGAGACCTCATCTAGGCTTGTTTCCAGGACCTAATATTCCTCTCCAGGGGAGACAGGGATCTCGGGGTTGCATTCCAGACCCACCTGGTGAGTCAGGCCTTGTCTCGAGGGGAAGCAAAGGACTCCATTCTCCTCTCGAGTCACGACGGGTATCTCTTGGAGCCCACTAAGTGGCCTAAAGGGAGTCAAGCCTCCTGTGGAGTTTGGAAAGAGGATTCGGGATTCCTCTCCAGGCCATGCAGGAAAAGAAGGCCCTCATCTCGCGATGACAGGGGCGTATGGTGGGTTTTCTCAAGCTGCGGCGTCAGTGTGGGGTTTCTCACCAGGTACAACAGGGAGCTCAGGGAGCCTCTCTTATGGCGCCAGGGAAGTCAGGTCTCCATGTGCGTGGCGAGGGGGTGCATGTCATTTTTATAGAGCCATGGAAGCAGATTCGGGCTTCAAGACACGTTGAAGTAGGACTCTCGAGGTCTTTTTCCCATTGTGGCAGGAAACCCTGGGTTCCCTCGACATGTGCCGGTGACCTCATGGAGCTTCTCCGGGTGCCTCTGAGAAGTCAGGGGTACTGTGGAGTTGGGAGGGGCCTCTCGGGACTCCACTGGGTTTGGTGCAATGGATGAGAGCCTCATCTCGAGTGGAGGCAGGAACCTCATGTTTCCTCTCCTGGGTTTCCTGGCGCCGGTACTGACTCGGATCGCAGTTTCCCTGCAGAGTTGGTTCAGAAAATCAGGTCTCGTCTTGTGTGGAGGAATGGAACTCCACTTGCCTCTCGAGTTGTTCACGGGGTGACAGACCACTTGTCGAACTGTGTTTGTAACCTGCGGGTTTTTCTGGACGATACACAGGGGTGTCAGTGCCCCTTCGTGTTCTGCTTTCATCCACAGGTTTTCCTTCGTAAAGGTGTCAGAGCATCACGTTCTTATCAAGAGCAGACCGGGAAATCGGGGTCTTTCGGCTTGTGGCACCACCCACGAGGCTACGTCTCGAATTTCCTCATGAGACCTGCCTCATCCTTAGGCGCGCCGGAAAGGTCGGGAACCCCTTCCAGACATAGCAGGGGAATCGACACTCCTGTCGCGATCACGAGGGGAGAAGGAGCTCAAATGAAGTGGTTCCGGGAACCTCGGTGTTCCTTTCGAGTGAGACCGGTATGTCGGGGAATTTTGAGATTGCATCAAGGGTGCCAAGTACCGTTTCGCACTTCAAGACAGAACGTGGGACTTCTCTTGAGTCGCTGTAGTGGGCAAGGGCCTCATCTAGCGCTGATGGGGGAACCACGTGGATTTTCTCGAGTTTCGGCGGGATTCTCGAGTTACGATGTCGAATTCAGGCTTCCAATTGTATTGGCCCAGGGAAGTCCAATCTTCCATTCGATTTGCGAGGGAGAGCTGGCGATTGCTCTCTAGTAACTGCAGTGCAAAATAGACCTCATCTAGGCTTGTGTCCAGGACCGAGTTTTCCTCTCCAGGTGTGACAGGAACTCGGGGTTGCATTCCAGACTCACACGGGGAGTCAGGCCTCGTCTCGAGGGGAAGCAAAGGACTCCGCTCTCCCTTCAAGTCCTGACAGGTATCTCTTGGAGCCAACTGAGAGGCCTAAAGAGAGTCAAGCCTCCTGTGGAGTCTGGAGAGAGGACTCGGTTTTGCTCTCCATGCCAGGCAGGAAAGAAGTCCCTCATCTCGTGATGACGGGGGCGTATCGTGGGTTTTCTTGAGCTGCGGTGCCTGAAAGGGGTTTCCGAAGAGGTACGACGGGGAGCTCAGGGAGACTCTCTTCAGGCGTCAGGGAAGTCAGGTCTCCATGCGCATGGCGATGGGGAGCGGGTCTTTGCTCTCGAGTCATGGTAGGGGAATCGGGCCTCAAGACGCGCCGAAGGACTCTCAAGGTCTTTCTCGGGTCGAAGCAGGAAACCCTGGGTTCCCTCGACTTGTGCTGGTGACCTCAGGTAGATTCTCAAGGTGCCTCTGAGAATTCAGGGATACTGTGGAGTTGCGAGGGGCCTCTCGCGACTCATCTGGGTTTGGTGCAATGGAAGAGGGCCTCATCTCGAGTTGAGGCAGGAACCTCAGGTTTCCTCTCCATTTCTGACTCGGATGGCAGGGTCCCTGAAGAGTTGGGACAGTAGAGTCAGGCCTCGTCTTGTGTGGAGGAATCGAACTCCGCTTGCCTATCGAGTTGTTCATGGGGTGACATTCCACTTGTGGAGCTGTGTGTAGAACCTGCGGGTTTTTCCGGACGATGCACGGGAGTTTTAGTAACCCTTCTGTTGTGCCTTCATCCACAGGGTTGCCTTCGAAGTGGTGTCCGGGCATCGGGTTCTTATCCAGAGCGGACCGCACAATCGTGGTCTTTCGGCATGTGGCACCACCCACGAGGCTACGTCTCGAATTTCCTCCTGAGAAAGGCCTCATCCTTAGGTGCGCCGGGATGGGCGGGAACTCCTTCCAGACAAAGCAGGGGAATTGACCCTCCTGTCGTGATCAGGAGGGGAGAAAGTGATCAGATGAAGTGGTGCCGGGAACTTCGGTGTTCCCCTCGGTGAGAACGGTGTGTCGGGGAACTTTTGGGGTTACATCAAGGGTGAAAAGTAGCATTTCCCACTTCAAGACGGAACGTGGGACTTCACTTGAGACGCTGTAGCGGGCCAGGGCCTCATCTTGGGATGACGAGTGAACCACGTGGTTTTTCTCGCATTGCGGCGGGAGTCTCGAGTTTCGACGGGGAAATCAGATTTCCTCCTGTGTTGGCCCATGGAAGTCCAATCTTCCATTCGAGTTGCGAGGGTGAGCTGGGATCCCACTCGAGTCACTGCGGGGCAAAATAGACCATATCTAGGCTTGTGTCCAGGACCGAATATTCCTCTCCAGGGGTGACAGGGATCTCGGGGTGGCATTCCAGACTCACCCGGGAAGTCCGGCCTTGTTTCTAGGGGAAGCAAAGTACTCCGCTTTCCTCTCGAGTCGCGACGGGTACCTATTGAGCGCACTGAGTATCCTTAGTGAGTCAAGCCTCCCGTGGAGTTTGGAGAGACGACTCGGGATTGCCCTCCAGGCCATGCAGTTAATGATGGCCCTCATCTCACGATAACGGGGGCGTCTCGTGGGTTTTCTCGAGCTGCGGCGCCAGTGTGGAGTTTCTCACGAGGTACGACGGGGACCTCAGGGAGCCTCTCGTGAGGTGCCAGGGAAGTTAAGTCTCCATGCACGTGTGTACTGGGGGCGCTTCATTGATCTTGAGACATGGTAGGGGAATTGGGCCTCAAGACGCATCAAAGAAGGACTATCCAGTCTTTCTCGGGTTGCGGCAGGAAACCCTGGGTTCCATCAACTTGTGCTGGAGATCTCAGGGAGCTTGTCAGGGTGCCTCTGAGAAGTCAGGGACGCTGTGGGTTGGAGGGACCTCTTGGGACTCCAGTGGTTTTGGTGCTATGGAAGAGGGCCTCATCTCGAGTTGAGGCAGGAACCTCAGGGTTCCTCTCCATTTCTGATTCGGATTGCAGGGTCCCAGCAGATTTGGGACAGGAGAGTCAGGCCTCGTCCTGTGGGGAGAATGGAACTCAGCTTGCCTCTTGAGTTGTGCACGGGGTGACAGACCACGGGTAGAGCTGTGTGTGGAACCTGTAGGTTTTTCCGGACGATGCACGGGTGTGTCTGTGCCCCTTCGTGTTGTGCCTTAATCCACAGGGTTGCCTTCTAAGGGGTGTCCAGGCATCGGGTTCTTATCAAGAGCGGACCGGGCAATCGGAGTCTTTCGGCATGTGGCACCACCCACGAGGCTACGTCTCGAACTTCCTCGTGAGACCGGCATCATCCTGAGGTGCGCCGTTAAGGTCGGGAAACCCTTGCAGACAAAGCAGGGGAATCGACCCTCCTGTCGTGATCAGGAGGGGAGAAGGCGCTCAAAAGAAATGGTGCCGGGAACTTCGGTGTTCCCCTCAAGTGAGACCGGTATGTTGGGGAACTTTTGGGGTCGCATCAAGGGTGCCAAGTACTGTTTCGCACTTCAAGATGGAACGTGGGACTACTCTTGAGACGCTGTAGCGGGAAAGTGCCTCATATTGCGATGATGGGGGAACCACTTGGTTTTTCTCGAGTTACGGCGGGATTCTCGAGTTACGACGGGGATTTCAGGCTTCCTCTTGTGTTGGCCCAGGGAAGTCCAATCTTCAATTCGAGTTGCGAGGGAGAGCTGGGGATTGCCCACGAGTCACTGTAGGGAAAAAGAGACCTCATCTTGGCTTGTGTCCAGGATCTAATGTTCCTCTCCAGGGGCGACAGGGATCTCGGGGTTGCATTCCAGACTCACCCGGGGAGTCAGGCCTCGTCTCGAGGGGAAGCAAATGACTCCACTCTCCTCTCGAGTCGCGACGGATATCTCTTGGAGCCCACTGAGTGGCCTACAGGGAGCCAAGCTTCCTGTGGATTTTGGAGAGAGGACTCGGTATTGCTCTCCAGGCCATGCAGAAAAAGAAGGCCCTCATCTCGCGATGACAGGGGCATCTCGTGGGTTTTCTCGAGCTGAGGCACAAGTGTGGTGTTTCCCACGTGGTAAGGCTGGGAGCTCAGGGAGCATCTTGTGTGGCGCCAGGGAAATCAGGTCTCCATGCGCGTGGCGAGGGGGAGTGTGTCATTGCTCTCTTGTCATGATAGGGGATTTGGACCTCAAGATGCATTGAAGAAGGACTCTCAAGGTCTTTCTCAGGTTGTGGCAGGAAACCATGGGTTCCCTCGACTCATGCATGTTACGTCAGGGAGCTTCTCAGGTGCCTCTGAGAAATCAGGGATACTGTGGAGTTGGGAGTGACCTCTTGGAACCCCACTGTGTTTGGTGAAATGGAAAAAGGCCTCATCTTTAGATAAAGCAGGAACATCAGGTTTCCTCTTCATTTCTGACTCGGATCGCATGTTCCTGCAGAGTTGGGAGAGGAGAGTCAGGACTCATCTTGTGTGGAGGAATGGAAATCCGCTTGCATCTCGAGTTGTTCACGGGGTGACAGGCCTCTTGTAGAGCTGTATGTGGAACCTGCGGGTTTTCCCGGACGATGCACAGGGGTGTCAGTGCCCCTTTTGTTGTACCTTCATCCACAGGGTTGTCTTCAAAGAGGTGTCTGGTCATCGGGTTCTTCTTAAGAGTGTACTGGGAAATTGGGGTCTTTCAGCATGTGGCACCCCCCACGAGGCCATGTCTCGAAATTTCCCATGAGTCCAGCTTCATCCTGAGGTGCGCCACGAATGTCTGGAACACCTTTAAGTCAAAGCAGGGGAATCGACCCCCTTGTCGCTATCAGGAGGAGAGAAGGGGCTCAAAACAAGTGGTGCCGGGAACCTCGGTGTTCCCCTCAAATGAAACCGGTGTGTCGGGGAACATTTGGGGTTGCATTAAGGGTGCCAAGTAACATTTCGCACTTCAACACGGAACGTGGGACTTCTCTTGAGACGCTGTAGCGAGCACGGGCCCCATCTTGTGATGACGGGGGAACCACGTGGTTTTTCTCGAGTTGCGGCAGGGAATTCAGGCTTCCTCTTGTGTTGGCCCAGGGAAGTCCAAATTTCCATACGAGTTGAGAGCTAGAGCTGGGGGTTGGCTCGAGTTATTGCAGGGCAAAAGAGACCTCATCTAGGCTTGTGTCTAGGACCTAATGTTCCTTTCAAGGGGCAACAGGGATCTCGGAGTTGCATTCCAGATCCTCTCGAGGAGTCAGGCCTCTTCACAAGGGTAATGAATGGACACCCCTCTCCCCTTGAGTCGCGACGGGTATCTCTTAGAGCCCATTGTGTGGCCTAAAGGGAGTCAAGCCTCCTGTGGAGATTGGAGAGAGGACTCGGGATTGCTCTCCAGGCCATGCAGGAAAAGAAGGCCCTCATATCGTGATGAAGGGGGCGTCTTGTGCGTTTTCTCGAGGTGCGGAGCCAGGATGGGGTTTCTCACAAGATACGATGGGGAGCTCAGAGAGTCTCTCGTGTGGTGACAGGAAAGTCAGGTCTCCATGCACGTGTGGAGGGGGAGCGCGTCATTACACTTGAGTCATGGTAGGGGCATCGGGCCTCAAGAGGCGTTGAAGAACGACTCTCAAGGTCTTTCTCCGTTTGTGGCAGGAAACCCTGGTTTTTCTTGACTTGTGCTGGTGACCTCAGGGAGCTTAACATGGTGCCTCTGAGAAGTCAGGGATTCTGTGGAGTTGGGAGGGGCCTCTCGGGACTCCACTGTGTGTGGTATAATGCAAGAGGGCCTCATCTCGTGTTGAGGAAGGAACCTCAGGGTTCCTCTCCATTTCAGATTCCGATCTCAGGATTCCTGCAGAGTTGGGACAGGAGAGTCAGGCCTCGTATTCTGTGGAAAAATGAAACTTAGCTTGCCTCTCGAGTTGTTCACGAGGTAACAGGTCAATTGTCGAGCTGTATGGGAACCTGCAGAATTTTCCAAAAGATGCACGGGTGTGCAGGGCCCCTCCTTGTTGTGCCTTCATCCAACAGGATGCATTCGAAGAAGTGTACAGGTATCGGATTCTTATTAATAGCTGACCGGGAAATGCGGTCTTTCCGCACGTGGCACCACCCACGAGGCTACATCTCCAATTTCCTCGAGAGACCGGCCTCATCCTGAGGTGCGTTGGGAAGATCGGTAACCCCTTCCAGACAAAGCAGGAGAATAGACACTACTGTTGCAATCAGGAGGGGAGAAGGGACTAAAATGATGTGGTGTGGGGAACATGGGTGTTCCCCTCGAGTGAGGCCTGTATGTTGGGGAACTTTGGGGGTGCCATCATGGGTGCCAAGTACCGTTTTGCACTTCAATCGGAACGTGGGACTTCCCTTGAGACGCCGTCGCGGGCAAGGGCCTCATCTTGCCAAGAGGTGGGAACCACGTGGTTTTTCTCGAGTTGCGGCGGGATTCTGAAGTTACGACGGGGATCTCAGCCTTCCCCTTGGGTTGGCCCTGGGAAGCCCAATCTTCCCCTCGGGTTGCGAGGGAAAGCTGGGGGTTGCGCTCGAGTCACTGCAGGGCCGAAGAGACCTCACCTAGGCGTGTGTCCGGGACCTAATATTCCTCTCCAGGGAAGGCAGGGATCTCGGGGTTGCATTCCAGGCTCCCGCGGGGAGTCAGGCCTCGTCTCGAGGGGAAGCCAAGGACTCCGCTCTCCTCTCGAGTCGCGACGCGGGTCTATTGGAGCCCCCTGAATGGCCTCAAGGGAGTCCAGCCTCCTCTTCCGTTTGGAGAGAGGACCCGGGATTGCTTTCCAGGCCATGCAGGAAAAGAAGGCCCTCAGCTCGCGAGGACGGGGGCGTCTCAGGGGTTTCCTCAAGCTGCGGTGCCCGTGGGGGTTTTCTCCCGAGGCACGACGAGGATCTCAGGGAGCCTCTCGTGCGGCGCCAGGGAAGTCAGGTCTCCATGCGCGTGGCGAGGGGGAGCGCGTCCTGGCTCTCGAGTCACGGGAGGGGACTAGGGCCTCGAGACGCGTTGAAGAAGGACTCTCGAGGTCTTTCTCGGGGGGCGGCGGGAAACCCTCGTTTCCCTCGCCTTCTGCCGGGGACCTTAGGGAACTTCCCAGGGTGCCTCTGAGAGGCGAGGGATCCTGTGGAGGTGGCGGGGCCCCTCGGGACTCCGCTGGGTCTGGCGCAACGGAAGAGGGCCTCACCTTGAGGGGAGGCAGGAACCTCAGGCTTCCTCTCCGTTTCGGACTCCGACCGCAGGGTCCCTGCAGAGTTGGGACAGGAGAGTCAGGCCTCGTCTTGTCTGAGGAAGGGAACCCCGCTGGCCTCTCGAGTTGCTCAGGGGGTCTCAGGCCCCTCGTCGAGCTGTGTGTGGAACCCACCGGTCTTTGCGGACGATGCACGGGGGTGGCAGGGCCCCTTCGTGTTGTGCCTTCACCCACAGGGTTGCCTTCGAAGAGGGGTCCGGGCCTCGGGTCCTTCTCAAGAGCGGACCGGGGAACGGGGGGCGTTCGGCATGTGGCCCCACCACGTGGCTCGTCTCGAATTTCCTCGTGAGACCGGCCTCATCCTGAGGTGCGCCGGGAAGGCCGGGAACCCCTTCCAGACCACGCAGGGGAATCGCCTCTCCTGTCGCTATCAGGAGGGGAGAAGGGGCTCAGAGGAAGCGGTGCCGGGACCCTCGGTGTTCCCCTCGGGGGACCCCGGCGTGTCGGGGGACTTTTGGGGGTCGCAGGAAGGCTGTCAGGGACCGTTTCGCCCTTCAGGGCGGAACAGGGGACTTCCCTTGAGACGCCGTCGCGGGCAAGGGCCTCATCTTGCCAAGAGGTGGGAACCACGTGGTTTTTCTCGAGTTGCGGCGGCATTCTCGAGTTACGACGGGGATCTCAGCCTTCCCCTTGGGTTGGCCCTGGGAAGCCCAATCTTCCCCTCGGGTTGCGAGGGAAAGCTGGGGGTTGCGCTCGAGTCACGGCAGGGCCGAAGACACCTCACCTAGGCGTGTGTCCGGGACCTAATATTCCTCTCCAGGGAAGGCAGGGATCTCGGGGTTGCATTCCAGGCTCCCCCGGGGAGTCAGGCCTCGTCTCGAGGGGAAGCCAATGACTCCGCTCTCCTCTCGAGTCGCGACGCGGGTCTCTTGGAGCCCCCTGAGCGGCCTCAAGGGAGTCCAGCCTCCTCTTCCGTTTGGAGAGAGGACCCGGGATTGCTTTCCAGGCCATGCAGGAAAAGAAGGCCCTCAGCTCGCGAGGACGGGGGCGTCTCAGGGGTTTCCTCGAGCTGCGGCGCCCGTGGGGGTTTTCTCCCGAGGCACGACGAGGATCTCAGGGAGCCTCTCGTGCGGCGACAGGGAAGTCAGGTCTCCATGCACGTGGCGAGGGGGAGCACGTCCTGGCTCTCGAGTCACGGGAGGGGACTAGGGCCTCAAGACGCCTTGAAGAAGGACTCTCGAGGTCTTTCTCGGGGGGCGGCGGGGAACCCTCGTTTCCCTCGCCTTCTGCCGGGGACCTTAGGGAACTTCCCAGGGTGCCTCTGAGAGGCGAGGGATCCTGTGGAGGTGGCGGGGCCCCTCGGGACTCCGCTGGGTCTGGCGCAACAGAAGAGGGCCTCACCTCGAGGGGAGGCAGGAACCTCAGTCTTCCTCTCCGTTCCGGACTCCGACCGCAGGGTCCCTGCAGAGTTGGGACAGGAGAGTCAGGCCTCGTCTTGTCTGAGGAAGGGAACACCGCTGGCCTCTCGAGTTGCTCTGGGGGTCTCAGGCCCCTCGTCGAGCTGTGTGTGGAACCCGCGGGTCTTTGCGGACGATGCACGGGGGTGGCAGTGCCCCTTCGTGTTGTGCCTTCACCCACAGGGTTGCCTTCGAAGAGGGGTCCGGGCCTCGGGTCCTTCTCAAGAGCGGACCGGGGAATCGGGGGCGTTCGGCATGTGGCCCCACCCACGTGGCTGGTCTCGAATTTCCTCGTGAGACCGGCCTCATCCTGAGGTGCGCCGGGAAGGCCGGGAACACCTTCCAGACCACGCAGGGGAATCGCCTCTCCTGTCGCGATCAGGAGGGGAGAAGGGGCTCAGAGGAAGCGGTGCCGGGACCCTCGGTGTTCCCCTCGGGGGTCCCCGGCGTGTCCGGGGACTTTTGGGGGTCGCAGGAAGGCTGTCAGGGACCGTTTCGCCCTTCAGGGCGGAACAGGGGACTTCCCTTGTGACGCCGTCGCGGGCAAGGGCCTTATCTTGCCAAGAGGTGGGAACCACGTGGTTTTTCTCGAGTTACGACGGGGATCTCAGCCTTCCCCTTGGGTTGGCCCTGGGAAGCCCCATCTTCCCCTCGGGTTGCGAGGGAAAGCTGGGGGTTGCGCTCGAGTCACTGCAGGGCCGAAGACACCTCACCTAGGCGTGTGTCCGGGACCTAATATTCCTCTCCAGGGAAGGCAGGGATCTCGGGGTTGCATTCCAGGCTCCCCCGGGGAGTCAGGCCTCGTCTCGAGGAGAAGCCAAGGACTCCACTCTCCTCTCGAGTCGCGACGCGGGTCTCTTGGAGCCCCCTGAGCGGCCTCAAGGGAGTCCAGCCTCCTCTTCCGTTTGGAGAGAGGACCCGGGATTGCTCTCCAGGCCATGCAGGAAAAGAAGGCCCTCAGCTCGCGAGGACGGGGGCGTCTCAGGGGTTTCCTCGAGCTGCGGCGCCCGTGGGGGTTTTCTCCCGAGGCACGACGAGGATCTCAGGGAGCCTCTCGTGCGGCGCCAGGGAAGTCAGGTCTCCATGCGTGTGGCGAGGGGGAGCGCGTCATGGCTCTCGAGTTATGGTAGGGGAATCGCGACTCAAGACATTTTGAATCTCTCTCGCGGTCTTTCTCGAGTCGCGGCTGAAAACCCAGGGTTCCCTCAACTTGTGCCTGTGACCTCAGGGAGCTTCTCATTGTGCCTGTGAGAACTCAGGGATACTGTGGAGTTGGTAGGGGCCTCTCGGGACTCCACTGGTTGTGGTGCAATGGAAGAGGGCCTCATCTCGAGTGGACGCAGGTACATCAGGCTTCCTCTCCGTTTCTGACTCGGATCCCATGGTCCCTGCAGAGTAGGCACAAGAGAGTCACACCTAGTCTTCTGTTGAGGAAGTGGACCTTCGTTTGCCTTTCGAGTTGTTTACAGGGTGACAGGCCACTTGTCGAAATGTCTGTGGGACCTGCGGGTTTTTCTGGACGATGCACGCGGGTGTCAGTGCCCCTTCGTCTTGTGCCTTCATCCACACGTTTTCCTTCAAAGAGGTGTGCTGGCATCGGGTTCTTTTCAAGAGTGGACCGTGAAATTGGGGTCTTTCGGCATGTGGCACCACCCACGAGGCTACGTCTCGAACTTCCTCATGAGACCGGCCTCATCCTGAGGTGCGCCCGGAAGGTCGGGAACCCCTTGCAGACAGAGAAGGGGAGTCGACCCTCCTCTCGCAATCAGGAGAGGAGAAGGGGCTCAGATGAAGTGGTGCCGGGAATCTCGGTGTTCCCCTTGAGTGAGTCTGGTATGTCGCGGAACTTTTGGGGTCGCATCAAGGGTGTCAAGTACAATTTCGCATTTCAGGATGGAACGTGGGACTTCTCTTGAGATGCTGTAGCGGACAAAGGGCCTCATCTTGCGATGACGAGGGAAGCACGTGGTTTTTCTCGAGTTGCGGTGGGAATCTCGAGTTACGACGGGGAATTCAGGCTTCCTCTTGTGTTGGCCCAGGAAGTCTAATCTTCCATTTGAGTTGCCAGGGAGAGCTGGGGATTGGGCTCCATTCACTGAAGTGCAAACTAGACCTCATCTAGGCTTGTATCCAGGACTTAATGTTCCTCTCCATAGGCGACAGGGATTTGGGGTTGCATTCCATACTCACCCGGGGAGTCAGGCCTCATCTCGAGGGGAAGCAAAGGACTCCACTCTCTTCTCGAGTCGTGACAGGTATCTCTTGGAGCCCACTGAGTGGTCTTCGCTCTGTAGGAGAGCTCTAGTGTACATAAGCCTGTACATAAGTGAACACAGACACTCTGTGTGCATGTTGCTGCGTACCCAAAATAGGGCCACAAGTAGCCTCATGCTCTCCATGCGGCGCGGAAGCTGTGCAGCCACGCAGCAGCTGAAGAATCCAACCAATTGCTCTTTTCTTACCTCTGACAGAGCTCGCATTGCCATAGCCCTTGGCAGTTTGGAAACACTGGACCCTAACCCCTCTCAAAGTAGGCCTGGGTTCTAGTTCGAATAGAAAGTTAATAGCGGAGCTGAGGACAGGAACGCGGCAGTCATTTATCACACGCTCCTGCAGCCTGCTACTACAGGGACACTAACGCTAGAAGCTAGGAATGTCTTTGCAAGGTGCGCAAAGGACAAGGGAGAACCTCGACCCTGACTCTAGTATTTCAGTCCCCTGAGCAGATCTGAGGTTCTCCCGCTGTAGAAGCTAACCCATTCCTTTCAAATACAGGCTTGCTAACACAGGGCCAGTTGGCTGCTTGCTCTTCCACGAAGCAGGCTTCCTTAACTTGCAAACTGCGAATTCCGCTTAACAGCCTGGAGGAAAATCGCTTCATGGAAGATTTTTTTCAGAGGCTGTATCCCCGGAGCTGGGGCCAAGCTAGGGGACCCATACTGACAAGGGAAGGCAAAACCACATCCAATGTCTTTGCTCTGGAGGACAGCTTTGGTGAGCCTAAGTCTTTCAGGAATATTTCTGGCTCCAACAGAGTCAAATTCTGTGTGTGAAGCTGCACAGCCAAAATAGGGGAACAGAGAGCCTGATTCTCTCTGTGTAGCTTTGAAGCTGTCATTCAAACAACAGCTTGAGAATCCATACAATGCTCTCCCTTACTGCTAAGAGAATTCTCTTTGCTGTCGTCCTTGACAGTTTGTAGAAATCCGCACCCTAACCCTTCTCCAAGTAGGCCTGGGTCCTAGCTCGGAACAACAGGCAACGGCGGAGCTGAGGCCAGTAAGGCACAAGTGAGGTCTCACACACTCTTGCAGCCTGATCGTCCAGGAGCAGTAAGGCCTCTTTTTCCCTGCAGGAGGCTCGCTTGCCTTGCCTCCTGTGAACTGCATTTCCCAGCCTGGGCGCAAAGCTGTTCCTGGAGATTTTTTCTCAGGGGCTGTTTCCCTGGAGCTGGGTCGGACCTCGGGGGCCCAACTCACAGGGGAAGACAAAACCACATGGACAGGTCTATGCTCTGTAGGAGAGCTCTAGTGAACCTCATCTCTCAGGAACATTCTTGGCTTCTACAGAGACACCTCTGTGCATGAAGCTACACACCCAACATAGTGGCAAAGGGAGTCTGATTCTCTCCGTGGGTGCTGATGCTTTGTGGCAAAGCACCTGCTAAGAATCCATCCGCATAGGCTTCCCTCACCTTGACAGAGGTCTCATTGCTGTAGTCCTTGGCAGTTTGGAAAGAAGCAGACCCTTACCCTTCACCAAGTAGGCCCTTGTCCTTGTTTGAATGGAAAGGCAGTAGCTGAGCTGAGGCCAGTAAGGCGCCAGTCAAGTCTGACATATTCCCGATGCCTGCTCCTTCATGGAAAATAACGTTAGAATCTGGGAATGTCTTTGCAAGGCTGGCAAAGGGCAGTCAGGAACCTCGACCCTGCCTCTGGAATTTCTATCTTCTCAGCACATCTGGCGGTCTCGGTCAGGAGAAACTAACCCATTCCTTGCAAATATAGGCTTCCAAACACAGGCCGGTTGGCTGTCTCTTCTTGCCGAAGGAAGCTTGCTTATCCCACCTCCTGCGAACTCCGCTTCCCAGCCTGGGGGATAAGAGGTTCTTGGAGATCTTTTCTCAGAGGCTGTTTCCACGGAGCAGGAGCCGATCCCGGAGACCCACATGCACAGGGGAAGGGAAAACCGCATGGATAAGTCTTTGCTCTCTAGGAGTGCTCTAGTGAACCTCACTCTATGGGGAATGTTCTTGGCTCCAATGGGGACATCTCTGTGTGGGAAGCTGCATAGCCAACATAGAGACACAGAGACCTGATTCTCTCTGTGCAGCTTTGACGCTGTCATTCAAACAACAAATTGAGAATCCAGACAATGCTCTCCCTTACCACTGAGAGAGTTATCATTGCTGTAGCCCTTTGCAGTTTCTGGAAATCGGCACACAAACACTTCTCCAAGTAGGCCTGGGTTCAAGTTCAGATGAACATGCAATAGCGGGGCTGAGGCCAGTAAGGCACCAGTCAGGTGTCACACACTCTGGCAGCCTGCTCCTCCAGGGACAGTAAGGCCTCTATTTCCCTTCAGGAGGCTCGCTTGCCTTACTTCCTGTGAACAGCGTTTCCCAGCCTGGGCGGAAAGCAGTTCCTGGAGATCTTTTCTCAGGGGCTGTTTCCCCGGAGTTGGGGCGGACCTCGGGGACCCAACTCACAGGGGAAGGCAAAACCAAATGGACAGGTCTATGCCCTGTAGGAGATCTCTAGTGAACTGCCGGGGTCCAGCCCCAGCTGATCCAGGGTATTCGAAGCAGAGACGGCGTAGGCGAGGGCCAGGGAACAACTGCTTAATTAAACGTTAATTAAGGATATAAAGAGTAATAAAATGAGGATAGCTCAGTAGGAAAATTCAGTGGAGAAAAGAGGCTGAGTAGCTTGGTTTACGCGGGGGACCAATAAAACTTCAAGACAAGAAGCTTGCACCACTTACGTAGGCCACAGGCGTCCTTCCGTTCTCCCGAATGAGAGGAGACACTGAGGCCTCCCCGGTCGGATCTTAGAAGCCCAGGCAAAATTAGTAAGCTTGGTGGGTTCCGCGCTCCAGATGGAGACTCAACCAGAGTGAGAGAGAGAGAGAGACATGGGGAGACCAGTATTTCGAGAAACTGATCCCAATTCTTTATTTTCCATGGTCTACTTTTATACACTGAGATGTTATGCCAAAGTCACGTGGGGTCAGCAGTCCTGACTTTTATCAAAGTCAGGTGCTTCATACAAAAGTATACAGAGGTCTTAGGGGTGTTACATCATCTTCTGGCCAGGGGGCCTGCTGACAATTTACGACCCTCTCCTTGTGACAGCGGTCAGTCAACCAGGACACTTATTTCTCCAGGGGTGATTATTCTTAAAACAGACGCCACCCAAATAAAGTTACATTCCTATAGGGTGAGGGTGTAGTGGGTTTTAGTTAAGGAAAGAATTTACTTAGCCTAAGGTCTAACGTGATTTATATCAAAGGTTAATACTTATCTCTTCTATATATTCATTAATGTGTATAAGGGCAGGGGATGTGGAGACTTAGCAGTAAACATCAGCTCAACAAATGAAAAACCCTTCACCAATATGATTTCTAATCAGCCCATTATACTTATACTAATAATTTTCTAACTTTTCTAAGGAACCTGTTTTTAGAAGGTTTAAAGCATCTCGTGCCTCTCATGGTTGGGAGGCTGTGAGCAATCACATGTGGCCGGACAAGCCTGTCAGGCAGGCTAGAGAACCTTCAGAGGAGTTTGTAGGTTAAAACACTCTTGTCACACCCAGGGGTTTTTATCAACTGGAGCTCTAGGTTAACTCCTTCTCCGAAAGAGGTGGTGGGGCACAGCCCCCCGTAAAGTCAGAGGTGTAGGTGAGAGCACAAAGTAGTAAGGTAGGCAGGCTCTGGTTATGGGGGTAGATGCTCGAGGATTTCCAGGACTCCTGAGGCTCGATCCCGCCTTTGCGTATGTCGAGCCTCCTTCCTCATGACCTTTGCCATGGGCGGAGTGCCTCACTCTGGCCCCCAACAGTGAACCTCCTCTCTCAGGAACATTCTTGGCTCCTATCGAGACACCTCTGTGTGTGTAGCTACACACGCAACGTAGGGGCAAAGGGAGCCAGATTCTTTCCGTGGGGTGCTGATGCTTTGTGGCAAAGCACCTGCTTGAGAATCCATCAGCTTACGCTTCCCTCGCCTTGACAGAGGTCTCATTGCAGTAGCCCTTGGCAGTTTGGAAAGAAGAGGACCCTTACCTTTCATAAAGTGGGCCCTTGTCCTAGTTTGAAAGGAAAGGCAAGAGCTGAGCTGAGGCCAATAAGGCGCCAGTCAAGTCTGACATATTCCCGAAGCCTGCTCCTTCATGGAAAATAACGCTGGAATCTAGGAATGTCTCTGCAAGGCTGGCAAAGGGCAGTCAGGAGCCTGCACCCTGCCTCTGGAATTACCGATTTCTGAGCAGATCTGGAGGTCTCCTTTAGGAGAATCTAACTCATTCCTTCCATATTGAGACTTCCAAAAACAGGCCGGTCGGCTGCCTCTTCGTGCCCGAAGGAGGCTTGATTTTCCTGCCTCCTATGAACCCAGCTTCCCAGGCTCTGGGAAAAGCGGATCTTGAAGATCTTTTCTCAGGGGTTGTTTCCACGGAGCTGGGGCTAAGCCTGGAGACCCAAACTCACAGGGGAAGAAAAACCACATGGACAAGTCTTTGCTCTCTAGGAGAGCTCTAGTGAACTTCACTCTGTCACGAACATTCTTGATTCATATGGAGACACCCCTATGTGTGAAGCTGCGTACCCAACATGGGGGCACAGAGAGCCTGATTCACTCTGTGTAGCTTTAAAGATGTCGTTCAAAAAACACCTTGAAAATCCATACAATGCTCTTCCTTACCCGTGACAGAGTTCTCATTGCTGTAGCCCTTGGCAGTTTTTAGAAATCCGCACCTAAACCCTTCTCCAAGTAGTCCTGGGTCCTAGTTCGGAGGAACATGCAATGGCGGAGCTGAGGCCAGTAAGGCACCAGTCAGGTCTCACACACTCTGGCAGCCTGCTCCTCCAGGGGCAGTAAGGCCTCTTTTTCTCTGCAGGAGGCTCGCTTGCCTTGCCTTCTGTGAACTGCGTTTCCCAGTCTGGACGAAAAGCAGTTCCTGGAGGTGTTTTCTCAGGGGTTTCTTCCTCGGAGCTGGGGCGAACATCGGGAACCCAACTCACAGGGGAAGGCAAAACCATATGGGCAGGTCTATGCTCCATAGCAGAGCTCTAGTGAACCTCATCTCCCAGGAACATTCTTGGCTCCTATAGAGACACCTCTGTGTTTGAAGCTACACACCCAACATAGGGGCAAATGCAGCCTGATTCTCTCCGTGGGGTGCAGATGCTTTGTGGCAAAGCACCTGTTTGAGAATCCATCCGCTTCCACTTCCCTCTCTTTGACAGAGGTGTCTTTGCTGTAGCCTTTGGCAGTTTGGAAAGAAGCAGACCCTTACCCTTCACCAAGTAGGCCCTTGTCCTAGTTTGAACGGAAAGGCGATAGCTGAGCTGAGGCCAGTAAGGCGCCAGTCAAGTCTGACATATTCCTGAAGCCTGCTCCTTCATGGAAAATAACGCTAGAATCTAGAAATGTCTTTGCAAGGCTGGCAAAGGACAGTCAGGAACCTCGACCCTGCCTCTGGAATTTCCGTCTTCTGAGCAGATCTGGAGGTCTTCTTTTGGAGAAGCTAACCATTCCTTCCAAAGAGAGGCTTCCAAACACAGGCTAGTTGGCTGCCTCTACTTGCCCGAACGAGGCTTGCTTGTTCCGCTTCCTGTGAACTCCGCTTCCCGCCTGGGGGAAAAGTGGTTCTTGGAGATCTTTTTTCAGGGGCTATTTCAACGGAGTTGGAGCTGAGCCCGGAGACCCACACGCACAGAGGAAGGCAAAACCACATGGACAAGTCTTTGCTCTGTAGGAGAACTCTAGTTAACCTCAGTATGTGAGGAAAGTCTTGGATTCTACGGGGATACCTCTGTGTGTGGAGCTGCATACCCAACAAGGGGGCACACAGGGCCTGATTCTCTCTTTGCAGCTTTGAAGCTGTCGTTCAAACAACAGCTTGAGAATCCATACAATGCTCTCCCTTACCTCTGAGAGACTTCTCATTGCAGTAGCCCTTGGCAGTTTTTACAAATCCGCACCCAAACCCTTCTCCAAGTAGGCCTGGGTCCTGGTTTGGATGGCCATGCAATGGCGGAGCTGAGGTCAGTAAGGCACCAGTCAGGTGTCACACACTCTGGCAGCCTGCTCCTCCAGGGACAGTAAGGCCTATTTTTCCCTGCGGGAGGCTCGCTTGCCTGGCCTCCTGTGAACTGCGTTTCCCAGCCTGGGAAAACAGCGGTTCCTGGAGATCTTTTCTCAGGGGCTCTATCCCCAGAGCTGGGGTGGACCTCGGGGACCCATCTCACAGGGGAAGGAAAAACCACATGGACAGGTCTATGCTCTGTAGGAGACGTTAGTGTGTCTCATCTCTTAGGAACATTCTTGGCTCGTACAGAGACACCTCTGTGTGTAAAGCTACACACCGAACATAGGGGCACAGGGAGCCTGATTCTCTCTGTGGGGTGCTGATGCTTTGTGGCAAAGCACCTGTTTGAGAATACATCCGCTTACGCTTCCCTCGCCTTGACAGAGGTCTCATTGCTGTGTCTCTTGGCACTTTGGAAAGAAGCAGACCCTTACCCTTCACCAAGTAGGCCCTGATCCTAGTTTGAAAGGAAAGGCAATAGCTGAGCTGAGGCCAGTAAGGCACCTGTCAACTCTGACATATTCCCGATGCCTGCTCCTTCATGGAAAATATTGCTAGAATCTAGGAATGTCTTTGCAAGGCTGGCAAAGGGCAGTCAGGAACCTCGACCCTGCCTCTGGAATATCTATCTTCTGAGCAGATCTGGAGGTCTTCTGGAGAAGCTAACCCATTCCTTGCAAATAGAGGCTTCCAAACACAGGCCGGTTGGCTGCCTCTTCTTGCCTGAAGGAGGCTTGCTTTTCCTGCCTCCTATGATCCCTGGTTCCCAGCATGGGGGAAAAGCAGATTCTTGGAGATCTTTGCTCAGGGGTTGTTTCCACGGAGCTGGGGTTGTGCCCAGAGACCCACACATACAGGGGAAGGCAAAACCACATGAACAAGTCTTTGCTTTCTAAGAGAGCTCTAGTGAACCTCAGTCTTTGACGAACGTTCTTGGCTCCTATGCGGACACCTCTGTGTGTGAAACTGCGTAACCAACATGGCGGCAGAGAGCCTGATTCTCTCTGTGCAGGTTTAATGCTGTCGTTCAGAAAACAGCTTGAGAATCCATACAATTCTCGCCCTTACCTCTGAGAGAGTTCTCATTGCAGTAGCCCTTGGCAGTTTGTAGAAATCTGCACCTAAACCCTTCTCCAAGTAGGCCTGAGTCCCAGTTCGGAGGAACAAGCAATGGCGGAGCTAAGACCAGTATGGCACCAGTCAGTTTTCACACACTCTGGCAGCCTGCTCCTCCAGGGACAGTAAGGCTTCTTTTTCTCTGCAGGAGGCTCACTTGCCTTACTTCCTGTGAACAGCTTTTCCCAGCCTGGGTGAAAAGCGGTTCCTGGAGATCTTTTCTCAGAGGCTGTTTTCTCGGAGCTGGGGTGGACCTCGGGGACCCAACTCACAGGGGAAGGCGAAACCACATGTACAGGTGAGCACTCTGTAGGAGAGCTCTTGTGAGCCTCATCTCTCAGGAACATTCTTGGCTCCTGTAGAGACACCACTGTGTGTGAATCTACACACCCCACATAGGGGCAAAGGGAGCCTGATTCCCTCCGTGGGGTGCTGATGCTTGGTGGCAAAGAACCTTCCTGATAATCCATCCGCTTATGCTTCCCTCGCATTTACGGAGGTCTCATTGCTGTAGCCCTCGGCAGTTTGGAAAGAAGAAGACCCTTACCCTTCATAAAGTAGGGCCTTGTCCTACTTTGAATGGAAAGGCAATAGCTGAGCTGAGGCCAATAAGGCGCCAGTCAAGTCTGACATATTCCCAAAGCCTGCTTCTTCAGGAAGATAACTGTAGAATCTAGGAATGTCTTTGCAAGGCTGGCAAAGGGCAGTCAGGACCCTGCACACTGCCTCTGGAATTACCGACTTCTGAACAGATCTGGAGGTCTCCCTTAGGGGAAGCTAACCCATTCTTCCAAATAGAGGCTTCCAAACGCAGGCCGCTTGGCTGCCTCTTGCTCTCTGAATGAGGCCTGCTTTTCCCGCCTCCTATGAACCCCACATCCCAGCCTCTGGGAAAAGCAGATCTTGAAGATCTTTTCTCAGGGGTTGTTTCCACGGAGCTGGGGCCGAGCCTGGAGCCCCAAACGCACAGGGGAAGAAAAACCACATGGACAAGTCTTTGCTCTCTAGGAGAGCTCTAGTGAACCTCACTCTGTCAGGAAAGTTCTTGTTTCCTATGGAGACACCCCTGTCTGTGAAGCTGTGTACCGAACATGGAGACACAGAGTCTGATTCTCTCTGTGCAGCTTTGAAGCTGTCGTTCAAACAACAGCTTGAAAATCCATACAATGCTCTTCCTTACCCGTGACACAGTTCTCATTGCTATACCCCTTGGCAGTATTTAGAAATCCATACCCAAACCCTTCTAGTAGGCCTGGGTCCTAGTTCGGAGGAACATGCAATGGCGGAGCTGAGGCCAGTAAGGCACCAGTCAGGTCTCACACACTCTGGCAGCCTGATCGTCCAGGGACACTAAGGCCTGTTGTGCCTTGCAGGAGGCTCGCTTGCGTTACCTCCTGTGAACTGCGTTTGCCAGCCTGGGGGAATAGCGGTCCCTGGAGATCTTTTCTCAGGGGCTCCTTCCCCTGAGCTGGGGTGGACCTCGGGGACCCAACTCACAGGGCAAGGCAAAACCACATGGACAGGTCTATGCTCTGTAGGAGAGGTTTAGTGAACCTAATCTCTCAGGAACATTCTTGGCTCCTATAGAGACAACTCTGTGTGTAAAGCTACACTCCCAACATTGGGGAACAGGGATCTTGGTTCTCTCCGTGGGGTGCTGATGCTTTGTAGTAAAGCACCTGCTTGAGAATCCGTCCTCTTAGGCTTCCCTCGCCTTGACAGAGGTCTCATTGCTGTAGCCCTTGGCAGTTTCAAAGAAGAAGACCCTTACCCTTCATAAAGTAGGCCCTTGTCCTAGTTTGAATGGAAAGGCAATAGCTGAGCTGAGGCCAATAAGGAGCCAGTCCCCTCTGACACATTCCCGAAGCCTGCTCCTTCATGGAATATAACTCTAGAATCTTGGAATGTCTTTGCAATGCTGGCAAAGGGCAGTCAGGAACCAGCACCCTGCCTCTGGAATTACCGACTTCTGAGCAGATCTGGAGGTCTCCTTTAGGAGAAGCTAACCCATTCCTTCCAAATAGAGGCTTCAAAACACAGGCAGGTTGGCTGCCTTTCGTGCCCGAAGGAGGCTTGCTTTTCTCTCCTCCTATGAACCCCAGTTCCCAGCCTCTGGGAAAAGCGTATCTTGAAGATATTTTCTCAGGGGTTGTTTCCACGGAGCTGGGGCCGAGCCCGGGGCCCAAAGGCACAGGGGAAGGCAAGACCACATGGACAGGTCTATGCTCTGTAGCAGACCTCTAGTGAACCTCATCTCTCAGGAGCATTCTTGGCTCCTATAGAGACACCTCTGTGTATGAAGCTGCGTACCTAACATAGGGGCACAGAGAGCCTGATTCTCTCTGTTCATTTTGACGCTGTCGTTCAGAAAACAGCTTGAGAATCCATAAAATGCTCTCCCTTACCGCTGAGAGAATTCTCACTGCTGTAGCCCTTGGCACTTTGTAGAAATCTGCACCCAAACGCTTTTCCAAGTAGGCCTGGGTGCTAGCTCGGATGAACAGGCAATGGCGGAGCTGAGGCCAGTAAGGCAACAGTCAGGTTTCACACACTCTGGCAGCCTGCTCCTCCAGGGACTGTAAGGCCTCTTTTTCTCTGCAGGAGATTCGCTTGCCTTACTTCATGTGAACAGCATTTCCCAGCCTCGGCGAAGCGGTTCCTGGAGATCTTTTCTCAGGGACAGTTTCCCCGGAGGTGTGGCGGACCTCGAGGACCCAACTCACAGGGGAAGGCAAAACCACATGGACAGGTCTATGCTCTGTAGGAGAGGTTTAGTGAACCTAATCTCTCAGGAACATTCTTGGCTCCTATAGAGACAACTCTGTGTGTGAAGCTACACTCCCAACATTGGTGCACAGGGAGCTTGATTCTCTCCGTGGGGTGCTGATGCTTTGTGGCAAAGCACCTGCTTGAGAATCCATCCTCTTAGGCTTCCCTCACCTTGACAGAGGTCTCATTGCTGTAGCCCTTGGCAGTTTGCAAAGAAGAAGACCCTTGCCCTTCATAAAGTAGGGCCTTGTCCTAGTTTGAATGGAAAGGCAATAGCTGAGCTGAGGTCAATAAGGAGCCAGTCCCATCTGACACATTCCCGAAGCCTGCTCCTTCATGCAATATAACTCTAGAATCTAGGAATATCTTTCAAGGCTAGCAAAGGACAGTCAGGAACCAGTACCCTGCCTCTGGAATTACCGACTTCTGAGCAGATCTGGAGGTCTCCTCTAGGAGAAGCTAACCCATTCCTTCCAAATAGAGGCTTCAAAACACAGGCAGGTTGGCTGCCTTTCATGCCCGAAGGAGGCTTGCTTTTCTCTCCTCCTATGAACCCCAGTTCCCAGCCTCTGGGAAAAGCGTATCTTGAAGATATTTTCTCAGGGGTTGTTTCCACGGAGCTGGGGCCAAGCCTGGAGACCCAAAGGCACAGGGGAAGGCAAGACCACATGGACAAGCCTTTGCTCTTTAGTATAGCTCTAATGAACCTCACTCTGTCAGGATCTTTCTTGATTCCTACGGAGACACACCTGTGTGTGAAGCTGCGGCCACAGAGAGCCTGATTACCCCTGTGCAGCGCTGAGTCTGGGCGGCTAAACAACAGCTTGGGAATGCAGCCTGAGGCGCTTCCCTTCCCTCTGACAGAGCTCTACTTCGGTCCCTAAGCCCTCTGCAAGGAGGCATGGATCATAGGTGCAAAGGGAAGGGAAGAGCGGAGCTGAGGCCAGTAAGGCGCCCGCCAGTCACGTCTCCCCCACTTCCGCAGTCTGTTCCTTCCCCTGCGCGAAAGCTAGAAGCTGGGAAGGGCTTGGCGAGGCTCGCCCAGGCAGAGCAGCCTCTAGGCCGGGGCTCTGCGATATCGCGCCTGGGAGCAGATCTGGAGCTCCGCCGGAGTGGAAGCTCATTCGGTCCTTCCCAATACAGGCTTGCAAGCACCCGACGGCGGCCTGACTCTATTCTCCCGCGTGCTGGGAGTGGGCTTCCAATCCAGGGCACAGAGCACTGCCTGGAGCTCTCTGCTCAGGGGCTGGTTCCCCTGCACTGGGACTGTGCCAGGGAGCCCAAAGGCACAGGGGAAGGCCCCAAACCACATGCACACGACTCTGCTCTGGAGCTGAGCTCCGGGGAAGCCCAGTCTGTAAGGCGGTTTCTGAACACAAACGGAGGAACACTCTGGCTGTGGAGCTCCCTCCCCATGACAGGGGCACTGGGACCCTGATTCCCTCCGTTCAGCGCTGAGTCTGGGCTACCAAGCAACAGCTTGGGAATGCAACCTGGGGCATTTCCCTTCCCTCAGACAGAGGTCTCCTTGCGGGAGGCTTTCGCAGTTTGCACACCCCCGTGCCCTAAGCCGTCTGCAAGGAGGCCTGGCTCCTAGGTCCAAAGGCAAGGCAAGAGCGGAGCTGAGGCCAGTCAGGAGCCAGTCATGTCACCCACACTCCTTCAGCCTGCTCCTTTGCAGGTGCAAACGCTAGAAGCTGGGAAGGGCTTGGCGAGGCTCGCCCAGGCAGAGCAGCCTCTCGACAGGGGCTCTGTCCTATCGCGCCTGGGCGCAGGTCTGCAGCTCCGCCGGTGTGGAAGCTCACTCGGTCCTTTCCAATACAGGCTTGCAAGGACCCGCCGGCAGCCTAACTCATCTCTCCCGCGTGCTGGGACTGGGCATCCAGGCCTGGGCACAAAGCACTGCCTGGAGCTCTTTGCTCAGGGGCTGGTTCCCCTACGCTGGGGCTGTGCTAGGGAGCCCAAACGCACATGTCAAGGCCCCAAAACACATCCACACGTCTCTGCTCTGCAACAGAGCTCCGGGGAAGCCCAGTCTGGCAGGCGCTTTCTGGGCACAAAGGGAGGAACACTCTGGCTGTGGAGCTTCCTCCCCAAGACAGGGGCACTAGGACCCTGATTCCCTCCGTTTACCGCTGAGTCTGCATTGCCAAGCAACAGCTTGGGAACGCAGCCTGGGGCGCTTCCCTTCCCTCGGACAGAGCTCTCCTTGCGGTAGGCCTTGGTAGTTTGCATACAATGGGGCCCTAAGCCCTCTGCAAGTTGGCCTGGCTCCTAGGTCCAAAGGGCAGGCCAGAGCGGAGCTGAGGCTGTCAGGCTCCAGACATATCTCCCATACTCCTACATCCTGCTCCTACCCGGGCGTGAACGCTAGAAGCTGGGAAGGTACCTGGACCGTGCAGGGGCGGGGCGAACGCGGGCGGCATGGGGCGGGGGTCGGCTTCTGGCGGGGGTGGGGGCGGGCTTCCCAGTTGTGCTCTCGGAGGTGGACACTGAGGCTGAAAACGCCCCGGGAGCACACCCAGGACTGGGTAAACCCGGGCTGCGCGGGTCGAGATTCCGATGGCTTTAGGTGGGGGTCGGTCCCAGTTGTGCTCCCGGGGGTCGCCACTGTGGCTGGGAACGCGCAGGGAGCGCGGCAGGGGCGGGGCTAACCCTGGCGGCGCGGGGCGGGGGTCGGCTCATGGGGGGGATGGGGAGGGGTTCCCAGTTGTGCTCTCGGGGGTTGCAACTGCGGCTGGGAACGCCCATTTCGTCCGCTCCTGGGTCCCCAAGGATCGCCATCCCGTGGGTGCAGCGGAGGGCTGCGGACCACAGGTAAGGGAACTGGGACTGCGTGGAGCAGGGAACCAAGTATTCCACCGTCTGTTGGCACAGTCTCGGAGCTCCCCAACCTGGCGGTCGCAGAAAAGCCTTGCCTTTGGGGTCAAGGCCTTTACCGCTCCACCCCTCTGCTGAAAAATCTCAGAGTCTGCGCGGTTCTTCCAAGCAGCCTAGTGTCCGCTGGAAGTCCAAGGGACAGAACACTGAACTCTGGCCGGCTGGCCCAGCCCTTCTTCTGGCACTTTGTAAGCCAGCGGGCCCTTGAGCACCTGCTGGGATGGGAAAGGGAAGGGTCCACGGATTGCACCCTAGAAACTTAGTAGGGTGCATGGATTTCAAACCCTGGTGGCCGCCCAGGCAGCAAAGAAGGGGGGAGGGCACCTTGCTGCCCTTTCATGGCAGAATCTGTGGTTGTCCAGCTGCGTGGGCCTTTTCATGAGGACCCTGTGCAATAAAAGTTTGGTGTTTTGGAACTGAATAATTAGAATGTGTAAAAGCTTTAAATTATGTGGTGGTGTAATTAAAAACAAAACAAAACAAAACCAAGCTCCAAGTGTTTTGCAAATGGAGGTTTAAATATTGAAGGACTGTATTCCTTGCACTGTGGCATTCTATCAAGAAGTGTGCAGGATTTTTTTTTTTTTAAGAAAAGTGTTCGAAGTGAGGGAAACAGGAAACCCAGAGGTGCCCCTGTATTTTGGGGAAGGCCTTAGGAGGTCACTTGGAAATGCTGCTGGCTGTGCGGGAGCAGGGCAGATGGGCTGTGCAGGCTTGTCCTTTGCATGGATGTTCTTGTGTGTGGAAACCCAGCTCGGAGCCATCTCCTGATGTGTAAGAATTTCGCAGACAAACCTTGAGCTAAGCAATGCATTTTTTCCTAAGAAAATGTTTATCTTAAGCGATGTAAATATCCTATGTATTTCCACTAGACTCTGGCTTCAGGTCGGTTCCCCCAAAAGGCTCAGAAGCGATTTGAACAAAACAGCATGTTTTCCTCCTAGCTTGTTCTCCTTATCTATGTTAAGGAAATGATATATTTGCCTGCAATACTGCCTTTCTTCAAGATTCATGTCAATCAAATTTTGGCCCGGGATGACTCACCTGCTGCCAATATTATCTCAATGCATGTCGTGGGGGAGGGGCCTGGTGCCATTCCCTGAAACAGTTCCTTTCTTTCCTTAGCTGACTGCTAGTGCCTGTAGAATATCTGGCTAAAGACCAGCAGGGGGTACTCTTACTACCCCCCCCACCCCGCCTCCAGTCTAAGTCAGCAGCTTTCTCTATCTCTTTAATACTTTAATAACACTTGATGACACAAAAGCTCTGAGCGATCAAATCATATCAAATCTTCATTTCAGATTGAAGATGCATTCCATGGTATTGCCATCTTAAGTCTTTCCATCGTTATGGAATATCTGTCCATGTATTCAGGACAGTTTTCAGCCAGGGTGTATAATTTCCAGCGTGCCAGTCTTGTCATCCTCGTTACATCCATGGCAAAGTGTTTTATTCATGTTGATATTATTGAAAGGGAATTTTTTAAAATTCCTTTTCAGATTATTATCTGCTAATGTATACAGATAAAACTGTGTAATCATTCATTTTTATCAGTTTGGACAGCTTGATAGTTGTCTTTAATTTCTTTACTTTCTGACACTTTAAGATTATCCTGGGACACATATGTAATGCCTCACCCCTAAATTCAGACATGTGTTCAAAGAACTTCTGTCCTTTTATTTATTTATTTATTCTTTAACATTGAAATCGTTTTGACTATGCTGGGTGTTTGTTGCTAGATGGAAGTAGCTAGGACCTCTGGACTGCAGTCTCTCATCTCTTGCTGACCTCTTGTTGACCTCTGCAGATTCCTGGTAGGTGGGAGCTTGTTAGTTCCTTGTTCCTTATCAGAACCTCCTGTGGTAAGTGTTTTTCTCTTCTCTGTTGCCTGCTAAGGGTGGGTGGTCATGGGCATCCCAAAGTTGGCTAGAAGTCAATTATTTAGGCAGGCTTGTGCATAGATATGGGAGAAGGCAATGGCACCCCACTCCTGGAAAATCCCAAGGATGGAGGAGCCTGGTAGGCTGCAGTCCATGGGGTGGCTAAGAGTCGGACACCACTGAGCGACTTCATTTTCACTTTTCACTTTCATGCATAGGAGGAGGAAATGGCAACCCACTCCAGTGTTCTTGCCTAGAGAACCCCAGGGACTGCGGGGCCTGGTGGGCTGCCATCTATGGCGTGGCACAGGGTCGGCCTCAACTGAACCACTTAGCAGCTGCAGCAGCAGCAGCAGCAGCAGTGCATAGATATCAAAGGGGATGAGAACAGTCAGGTAGGATCACATATGTCACCGTGAAACAATACTTCTCCTCTTAGCCAAAGCTAACAAAAGATTTCTGTTCTAGGTCAACCTAGAAGAGATCACTCAAGAGGTAAAGACACTTAAACTCCATTAGCAAAGGCAGTTCAACATCTCAAGAAAACTTGTGCTAGGCACAAAACTCTTTTCTGGGGGCCTACTTTCCCTACAACCTCCTTATCCCATTCTGTACCCATTCCTTTGCTTCTCCCGTCCTGAAAATGCCACCTCTAAGACAGAACTACTTCGTTATCCTTCTTAAAGTGTGATTGCATTCCATACATTCTTGTAATAACAAGTCATACATTTCCCTTCAGCAACCAAGAACTGACTCTTATATTGGCATTTGATAGCTTGGTGAGCATACCTATCAGTGATAATAGCGCCCACCCCGCTTCCTGCAAGAACAGAACAAAACAAAACAAAACAAAAAAAATTGCTTTCTTACATTTAATATGTTCGGATGGTGCCAGTCACTATTCATGCAGAGTCAAAAATCTCTTTTGTTTCTGTGTAAAAGGGAGGTCCTTTCAAAAACACCTGGAGGAACGATTGTAAGTTCAGTTCAGTTCAGTTGCTCAGTCGAGTCTGACTCTTTGTGACCACGTGGCCTGCAGGATGCCAGGCTTCCGTGTCCATCACCAACTCCAGGGGCTTGCTCAAACTCATGTCCATCGAGTCAGTGATGCCATCCAACCATCTTATCCTCTGTCATCCCCTTCTCCTCTGCCTTCAATCAAGACTATGAGAGGCGGATATTTTAGAGTATAATTATTGTTAAGAGTTTATCTAAAAGCTCATATCACATTTACATTTTTTACATTGGTTGTTGCTGTTTCCAGGTACTTTCTTGCTGACAAGCTTGTGACACATATAACAATAGAGCAATTTTTACCTCAAAAGAAACCTAGGCACTATGAACATGTTGTGCTTAATGTTGTTGACTCTTAGACATGTCTATAATGGAGGAGCAAAACCAAAAATACTAGATATTTAATATTGACTAGTTCCCAGTTCACGGGACTCTGACATTCATTTAGGTCAATGTTTTCTTGTATTTCCAGCAGTTTGATTTGGAAGGGCTGCCTTGTCTTGAGACCATTGATATCAGAACACAGAACTTGAGCAATATTATCAAAAAACACAAGGCTCACACTGACACATACCTTAATCCAAACAGACAGACAAGACATCTTCCAGGTTTCCGCCTGAGATTTAAAATATTTCTTTGAGCCAGTCTTCTGGGGAGTGGGGGGATGGGGGTGGCAGTGAGGCAGGCTTGGGTAACAAGCTAATTGTTGGTCATTGCATATGCAAAGAACCAGCTTTCCGGGTTCCAAGGAAAAAAGTTTCCTTGGTAACCAACTTTGTCTGGTTCTATAGAATATCATGGCCCTCCTAGGTCAGGTCATCTTGCCTTTCTGTAGTCCTCGTTTTATCCCTAAATCATAGACAGCTTGGATTGTCTCTGTGGGGTGTATGTATTGTCCTCATGTTTGACCTGGCAGCAGCAGCGAGGTCCGAGAGCCTCTCCTGGAACAGGGCGTGGGGACGGGGCTCACCAGGAGCCACTGGTGAAGGTGGGCAGCGCCCCTGGAGCGCGGCAGGGGCGGGGCGAACCCGGGCGGCGCAGGGCGGGTGTCGGCTCCTGGCGGGGGTGGGGGAGGGCTTCCCAGTTGTGCTCTCGGAGATGGCCACTGCGGCTGGAAACGCTCCGGGAGCGCACCCAGGGCGGGGTAAACCTGGGCTGCACAGGTCGAGATTCCGCTCGCTGTGGGTGGGGGGTCGGTCCCTTTTGTGCTCCCGGGGGTCGCCAATGTGGCTGGGAACCCGCCGGGAGCCCGGCAGGGCCGGGGCGAAACCTGGCGGCGCGGGGCGTGGTGGGGGTCCGTTCGCAGCGGGGGTCGGCTCCTGGCGGGGGTGGGGGAGGGCTTTCCAGATGTGCTGTTGGGGGTCGCCATTGCGGCTGGGAATGCCCATTTCGTGAACTCCTGGATCCCCAAGGATCGGCATCCATTGGCCACAGCGGAGGGGTGCGGAACACAGGTAAGGGAACGGGGACTGCCTGGAGCAGGGAACCATGTATTCCGCCCTGTGTTGGCACAGTCTCAGAGCTCCCCAACCTGGCGGTCGCAGAAAGGCCTCGTCTTTGGGGTCAAGGCCTTTACCGCTCCACCCCTCTGCTGAAAAACCTCAGAGCCTGCGCGGTTTTCCCAAGCAGCCTAGTGTCCGCTGGAAGTCCAAGGGACAGAACCCTGAAATCTGGCCGGCTGGCCCAGCCCTGCTTCTGGCACTTTGTAGGCCAGCGGGCCCTGCAGCACCTGCTAGGATGGGAAAGGGAAGGGTACGCGAATTGCACCCTGGTGGCCGCCGAGGCAGCAAAGAAGTGGGGAGCGCACCTTACTGCCTTTTAATGGCAGACAGAATCTGTGGATGTCCTGCTGCGTGGGCCTTTTCATGGGGACCTTGTGCAATAACAGTTTACCGGTGACCTTAGGGAACTTCCCAGTGTGCTTCTGACAGATGAGGGATGCTGTGGAGTTGGCGGGGCCTCTCAGGACTCCGCTGGGTTTGGCGCAATGGAAGAGGGCCTCATCTCCAGGGAAGGCAGGAACCTCAGGCTTCCTCTCCGTTTCAGACTCCGACCGCAGGGTCCCTGCAGAGTTGGGACAAGAGAGTCAGGAATCGTCTTGTCTGAGGAAGTGAACTCCGCTTGCCTCTCGAGGTGCTCAGGGGGTCTCAGGCCCCTTGTTGAGCTGTGTGTGGAACCTGCGGGTGTTTCCGGATGATGCACGAGAGTGACAGTGCCCCTTCGTGTTGTGCCTTCACCCACTGGCTTGCCTTCGAAGAGGTGTCCGGGCCTCGGGTTCTTTTCAAGAGCAGACAGGGAAATTGGGGTCTTTCGGCATGTGGGAACACCCACGGGGCTAGTCTCAAATTTCCTAGTGAGGCCGGCTTCATCCTGAGGTGTGCCGGGAAGGCCGGGGACCCTTCAAGAAAACGCAGGGGGATCGACTCTCCTGTCGCGGTCAGGAGGGGAGAAGGGGCTCGGATTAAGTGGGGCCAGAACCCTCGGTGTTACCCTCGAGGGAAACCGGCGTGTGAGGGACTTTTGGGGGTTGTATGAAAGGAGTCAGGTACCGTTTCGCACTTCAGGACAGAACCTAGGACTTCCCTTGAGACGCTGTAGCGGGCAAGGGCCTCATCTTGCGAAGACGTTGGAACCATGTGGATTTTCTCGAGTTGTGGCGGGATTTTAGAGTTACGACGGGGATTTCAGGCTTCCTCTTGTATTGGCCCGAGAAGCCTAATCTTCCATTCGAGTTGCGAGGGAAAGCAGGGGGTGGCACTCGAGTCATTGCAGGGCCAAAGAGACCTCATCTAGGTCTGTGTCCGGGACATAACGTTCCTCTCAAGGGAAGACAGGGATCTCGGGGTGGCGTTCCAGACTCCCCCGGGGAGTCAGGCCTCGTCTCGAGGGCAAGCAAAGGATGCCGCTCTCCTCTCAAGTCGTGACGCAGATCTCTTGGAGCCCACTGAGTGGCCTCAAGGGAGTCAGGCCTCCTCTTCAGTTTGGAGAGAGGACTCGGGATTGCGCTCTGGGTAAGGCAGGAAAAGAAGGCCCACACCACGCGAGGATGGGGGCTTCTCAGGAGTTTCCTCGAGCTGCGGCGCCCGTGGGGGTTTTCTCACGAGGCAAGACGAGGATCTCAGGGAGCCTCCCGTGCGGTGCCAGGGAAGTCCGTTCTCCGTGCCCGTGGCGAGGGGGAACGCGTCCTGGCTCTCGAGTCACGGGAGGGGACTAGGGCCATGAGACGCGTTGAAGAAGGACTCTCGAGGTCTTTCTCAGGGGGTGGCGGGAAACACTCGTTTCCCTCGCCTTCTGCCGGGGACCTTAGGGAACTTCCCAGGGTGCCTCTGAGAGGCGAGGGATCCTGTGGAGGTGGCGGGGCTCCTCGGGACTCCGCTGGGTCTGGCGCAACAGAAGAGGTCCTCATCTCGTGGGGCGGCAAGAACCTCAGGCTTCCTCTCCGTTTCGGACTCCGACCGCAGGGTCCCTGCAGAGTTGGGACAGGAGAGTCAGGCCTCGTCTTGTCTGAGGAAGTGAACCCCGCTTGCCTCTCGAGTTGTTCAGAGGGCCACAGGCCCCTCGTCGAGCTGTGTGTGGAACCCGCGGTTGTTTCAGGACGATGCACGGGGGTGTCAGTGCCCCTTCGGGCTGTGCCTTCCCCCACAGGGTTGCCTTCGAAGAGGGGTCCGTCATCGGGTTCTTCTCAAGAGCGGACCGGGGAATCGGGCTCGTTCGGCATGTGGCACCACCCACGTGGCTCGTTTCGAATGTCCTCGTGAGACTGGCCTCCTCTTGAGGTGCACCGGCAAGTCCCGGAACCCCTTCCAGACCACGCAGGGGAATCGACTCTCCTGTCGCGATCAGGAGGGGAGAAGGGGCTCAGTTGAAGCGGTGCCGGGACCCTTGGTGTTCCCCTCGAGGGAACCCGGCGTATCGGGGAACTTTTGGGGGTCGCCTGAAGGCTGTCAAGTCCCGTTTCGCACTTCAGGGCGGAACAGGGGACTTCCCTTGAGACGCCGTCATGGGCAAGGGCCTCATCTTGCGAAGAGGTGGGAACCACGTGTTTTTTCTCGAGTTGCGGCGGGATTCTCGTGTTACGACGGGGGATTAAAGGCTTCCTCTTGTGTCGGCCCTGGGTAGCCCAACCTTCTATTCTAGTGGCGACGGAAAGCTGGGGGTTGCGCTCGAGTCACTGCAGGGCCAAAGAGACCTCATCTAGGCGTGTGTCCAGGACCTAATGCTCCTCTCCAGGGAAGACAAGGATCTCGGGGTTGCATCCCATGCTCCCCCGGGGAGTCAGGCCTCCCCTCGAGGGGAAGCAAAGGACTCCGGTCTCCTCCCGAGTCGCGACGCTGATATCTTGGTGCCCCCTGAGTGGACTCAAGGGAGTCCAACCTCCTCTTCACTTTTGAGAGAGGACTCGTGCTTGCTCTCCAGGCCAGGCAGGAAAAGAAGGCCCTCACCTCGCGAGGACGGGGGCATCTCAGGGGTTTCCTCGAGCTGCGGCACCGGTGGGGGTTTTCTCCCGAGGCACGACGAGGATCTCAGGGAGCCTCTCGTGCGTCGCCAGGGAAGTCATGTCTCCATGCACGTGGCGAGAAGGAGCGCGTCATTGTTCTCGAGTCATGGGAGGGGACTAGGGCCTCAAGACGCGTTGAAGAAGGACTCTCGATGTCTTTCTCGGGTTGCAGCGTTAAACCCTCGTTTCCCCCGACTTCTGCCGAGGACCTGAGGAAACTTCCCAGGGTGCCTCTGAGAGGTGAGGGACGCTGTGGAGTTGGTGGGGCCTCTCGGGACTCTGCTGGGTTTGTCGCAATGGAAGAGGGCCTCATCTCGAGTGGAGGCAGGAGCCTCAGGCTTCCTCTCCAATTCTGACTCTGATCGTAGTGTCCCTGCAGAGTTGGGACAGGAGAGTCAGGCTATGTCTTTTCTGAGGAATGGAACTCCGCTTGCCTCTCGAGTTGTTCATGGGGTTTCAGGCCCCTTGTCAAACTGTGTGTGGAATCTGCAGGTTTTTCCAGACGATGCATGGGGGTGTCAGTGACCCTTCGTTTTGTGTCTTCATCCACAGGGTTGCCTTCGAAGAGGTGTCCGGGCATCGTGTTCTTATGAAGAGCGGACTGGGAAATCGGGATCGTTCAGCATTTGGCACCACCCACGTGGCTAGTCTCGACTTTCCTCATGAAACCGGCCTCATCCTGAGGTGTGCCGCGAAGGTCATGAAACCCTTCCAGACAAAGCAGAGGAATCGACCCTCCTGTGGTGATCAGGAGGGGAGAAGTGGCTCAGATGAAGTGCTGCTGGGAACCTCGGTGTTTCCCTCAAGTGAGACAGGTATGTCGGGTAACTTTTGGGGTCGCATAACGCGTTCCAAGTACCGTTTCGCTCTTCAAATTGGAACGTGGGACTTCTCTTGGGGTGCTCCAGTGGGCAAGGGCCTCATCTTGGAATGACTGGGGAACCACTTGGTTTTTCTCTAGTTGCGGTGGGATATTTGAGTTACCACAGGGAATTCATGCTTCCTCTTGTGTTGGCCCACAAAAGTCTTATCTTCCATTCGAGATTCGAGGAAGAGCTGGAGGTGCGCTCTAGTCACTGAAGGCAAAAGAGACCCCACCAAGGCTTGTGTGCAGGACCTAATGTTCATGTCAAGGGGCGACAGGAATCTCGGGGTTGCATTCCAGACTCACCTTGGAGTCAGGCCTCGTCTCGAGGGGAAGCAAAGGACTCTGCTCTCCTCTCGAGTCGGACGGGTATGTCTTGGAGCCCACTGAGTGGCTTAAAGGGAGTCAAACCTCCTCTGGTGTTTGGAGGGAGGACACGGGATTGCTCTCCAGGCAATGCAGGAAATGAAGGCCCTCATCTCCCGATGACTGGGGCGTCTCGTAGGTTTTCTCGAGCTGTGGCGCTAGTGTGGGGTTTCTCACGAAGTAAGACTGGGAGCTCAGTGAGCCTCTCATGTGGTGCCAGGGCAGTCAGGTCTCTATGCACGTGGTGAGAGGGAGCCCGTCATTGTTCTCGAGTCATGGTAGGGGAATTGGGCCTGAAAACGTGTTAAAGAAGGACTCTCGAGGTCTTTCTTGGGTTGCAGCAGGAAACCCTGGGTTCCATCGACTTGTGCCAGTGACCTCAGGAAGCTTCTCAGCGTGCCTCTGAGAAGTCAGGGTCACTGTGGAGTTGGGAGGGGCCTCTCGGAACTCCACTGGGTTTGGTGCAATGGAAGAGGGCCTCATGACAAGTTGAGGCAGGAACCACAGGGTTCCTCTCCTGGCTTCGAATGCGCCGGATCTGACTCGGATCGCAGAGTCCCTGCAGAGTTGGGACAGGAGAGTCAGGCCTCGTCTTGTGTGGAGGAATGGAACTCCGCTTGACTCTCGCGTTGTTCATGGGGTGACAGGCCACTTGTCGATTTGTATGTGGAACTTGCGGGTTTTTCTGGACGATGCACTGGGGTGTCACTGCCCCTTCGTGTTGTGCCTTGTTCCACAGGATTGCCTTCGAGTTGGGTTCTGCCATCGGGTTCTTATCAAGAGCGGACCAGGGAATCGGGGTCTTTTGGCATGCCGCACCACCCACGAGGCTATGTCTCGAATTTCCTCGTGAGACTGGCCTCATCTTGATGTGCGCCAGGAAGGTCGGGAACGCCTTCCAGACAAAGCAGGGGAATCGAACCTCCTGTCGCGATTAAGAGGGGAGAAGAGTCTCAGATGAAGTGGTGCCGGGAACCTCGGTGTTCTCCTCAAGTGAGACTGGTATGTCGGGGAACTTTTGGGGTCGCATCAAGGGTTCCAAGTAACTTTTCGCTCTTCAATACGGAACGTGGGACTTCTCTTGAGATGCTGTAGCGGGCAAGGGCCTCATCTTTCGATGACTGGGGAACCACGTTGTTTTTCTTGAGTTGGGGCGGGATTCTCGAGTTACAACCGGGAATTCAGGCTTCCTCTTCAACTGGCCCAGGGAAGTCCAGTTTTCATTCGAATTGTGAGTTAGAACTGGGGATTGCTCTCGAGACAATGCAGGGCCAAATAGACCTCATCTAGGCTTGTGTCCAGGACCTAATGTTCCTCTGCTGGGGCGAAAGCGATCTCAGCATTGCATTCTCGACTCACCCGGGGAGTCAGGCCTCGTCTCGAGGGGGAGCCAAGGACACCGCTCTCCTGTCAAGTCGCGACGGGTATATCTTGGAGCTCACTGTGTGGCCTAAAATGAGTCAAGCCTCCTGTGGAGTTTGGAGAGAGGACTCAGGATTGCTCTCCAGGCCATACAGCAAAAGAAGGCCCTCATCTCGTGAGGACTGGGGCGTCTCGTGGGTATTCTCGAGCTGTGGCTCCAGTGTGGTGTTGCTCACGAGGTATAATGGGGAGCTCAGGGAGCCTCTCCTGTGGCGCCAGGGAAGTCAGGTTTCTATGCGCGTGGCTAGGGGGAGCGCGTCATTGCTCTCGAGTCATGGTAGGGGAATCGCATCTCAAGACGCATTGAAGAAGGACTCTCGAGGTCTTTTACGGGTTGGGGCAGGAAACCCTTGGTTCCCTCGACTTGTGCCGGTGATCTCAGGAAGGTCTAAGGGTGCCTCTGAGAAGTCAGGGATACTGTGCAGTTGGGAGGGGTCTCTCGGGACTCCACTGGGTTCGGTGCAATGGAAGAGGGCCTCATCTCGAGTGGAGGCAGGAAACTCATGTTTCCTCTCCTGACTTCCCCTGGGCCAGATCTGACTCGGATCGCAGTTTCGCTGCAGAGTTCGAACAGGAGAGTCAGGCCTCGTCTTGTGTGGAGGAATGGAACTCTGCTTGCCTCTCCAGTTGTTCACGGGGTGACAGGTCACTTCTCGAGCTGTGTGTGGTACCTGCGGGTTTCTCCGGACGATACCCAGGGGTGTCAGTGCCCCTTCGTGTTGTGCCTTCATCAAAAGGGTTATCTTCAAAGAGGTGTCCGGGCATCAGGATCTTATCAAGAGCGGACCGGGAAATCGGGGTCTTTCGGCATGTGTCACCATCCACGTGGCTATGTCTCGAATATCCTCGTGAGACCGGCCTCATCCTGAGATGCACCGGGAAAGGCGGGAACCCCTTCAAGACAAAACAGGGGAATCGACCCTCCTGTCGCGATCAGGAGGGGAGAAGGGGCCCAGATGTAGTGGTGCCGGGAACCTCGGTGTTCTCCTCGAGTCAGACTGGTGTGTCGAGGAACTTTTGAGGTCGCATCAAGGGTGCCAATACCGTTTCGCACTTCAAGACGGAACGTGGGACTTCTCTTGAGACGCTGTAGGGGGCAAGGGCCTCATCTTGGGATGACGGGGGAACCACGTGGCGTTTCTCGAGTTGTGGCGGGATTCTCGAGTTTCGACGGGGAATACAGTCTTCCTCATGTGTTGAGCCAGGGAAGTCCTATCTTCCATTCGAGTTTAAAGGGAGAGCTGGGGATTGCTCTCGAGTCACTGCAGGGCAAAATAGACCTCACCTAGGCTTGTGTCCAGGACTTAATGCTCGTCCCTAGGGGCGACAGGGATCTTGGGGTTGCATACCAGACTCACCCGGGGAATCAGGCCTCATCTCGAGGGGAAGCAAAGAACTCCGCTGTCCTTTTGAGTCGCGATGGGTATCTCTTGGAGCCCACTGTGTGCCCTAAAGGGAGTCAAGCCTCCTGTGGTGTTTGGATAGAGGACTCGGGATTCCTCTCCAGGCCATGCAGGAAAAGAAGGCCCTCATCTCGCGATGATGGCGGCGTCTCGTGGGTTTTCTAGACTGCCGCGCTAGTGCCGGGTTTCTGACGAGGTACGAGAGGGAGCTCAGGGAGCCTCTCGTGTGGCGCCAGGGAAGTCAGGTCCCCATGAGATGGCTAGGGGGAGCTCGTCATTGCTCTCGAGTCATGGTAGGGTAATCGGGCCTCAAGACGGGTTGAAGAAGGACTCTCGAGGTCTTTCTCGGGTCACTGCATAAAACCCAGGGTTCCCTTGACTTGTGCCTGCGACCTCAGGGAGCTTCTCAGAGTGCCTCTGAGAAGTCAGGGATACTGTGCAGTTTGGAGGGGCCTCTCGAGACTCCTCTGCATTTGGTGGAATGTAAGAGGGACTCATCTCGAGTTGAAGCAGGAACCTCAGTGTTCCTCTCCATTTCTGACTCAGATCGCAAGGTCCCTGCATGTAGGTACAGGAGAGTCAGGCCTCGTCTTTTCTGGAGGATGGGACTCCTCTTGCCTCTCGAGTTGTTCTCGAGGTGACAGGCCACTTGTCGAGCTGTGTGTGTAACCTGCCCGTTTTTCCGGATGATGCACAGGTGTGTCAGTGCCCCTTCGTGTTGTACCTTCATACTCAAGACTGCCTTCCAAGAGGTGTCCGAGCATCGGATTCTTATCAAGAGCGGACCGGGAAATTGGAGTCTTTCAGCAAGTGGCACCACCCACAAAGCTACGTATCGAATTTCCCCATGAGACCGGCCTCATCCTGAGTTGTGCAGGGAAGGTCGGGCCCCCTTGCAGACAAAGCAGGGGAGTCGACCCACCGGTCACGATCAGGAGGGGAGAAGGGGCTTAAATGAAGTGGTGCCGGGAACCTCGGTGTTCCCCTTGAGTGAGACCGGCGTGTTGGGGGACTTTTGGGGTCGCATCAAGGGTGCCAAGTACCGTTTCGCATTTCAAGACGGAACCTGGGACATCTTTTGAAATGCTGTAGCGGGCAAGGGCCTCATCTTGCGATGACGGGAGAACCACGTGGTTTTGCTCGAGTTGCGGCGGGATTCTCGAGTTATGACCGGGAATTTAGGCTTCCTCTTGTTGGCCTTGAAATCCAATCTTCCATTCGGGTTGCGAGGGGGAGCTGGGGATTGCGCTAGAGTCACTGCAGGGCAAAAGAGACCTAATCTAGGCTTGTGTCCAGGATCTAACGTTGCTCTCCAGGGGCGACAGGGATCTCGGGTTTGCATTCCAGACTCATCCGGGGAGTCAGTTCTCACCTCGAGGGTAAGCAAAGAATTCCGCTCTCGTCTCAAGTCGCGATGGGTATCTCTTGGAGCCCACTGTGTGTACTAAAGGGAGTCAAGCCTCCTGTGGAGTTTGGAGAGAGGACTCGGGATTGGACTCCAGGCCATGCAGGAAAAGAAGGCCCTCATCTCGAGATGACGGTGGCGTCTCGTGGGTTTTCTCGAGCTGCGGCGCCAGTGTGGGGTGACTCATGAAGTACCACGGGGATCTCAGGGAGCCTCTTGTGTGGCGCCAGGAAAATCCAGTATTCCATTCGAGTTGCAAGTTAGAACTGGGGATTGCTCTCCAGTCACTGCAGGGCAAAATAGACCTCATCTACGCTTGTGTCCAGGACCTAGTGTTCCACTACTGGGCCAACAGGGATCTCAGGGTTGCATTCTCGACTCACCCGGAGAGTCAGGCCTCGTCTTGAGGGGAAAAAAAGGACTCCGCTCTCCTGTCGAGTCGCGACGGGTATCTCTTGGAGCCCACTGCGTGGCGTAAAGGGAGTAAAGCCTCCTATGGAGTTTGGAGAGATGACTCGGGATTGTTTTCCTGGCCATGCAGGAAAAAAGGCCCTCATCTCGCGATGACGGGGGCATCTCGTGGGTTTTCTCCAGCTGCGGCGCCAGTATCAGATTTCTCACGGGGTACAACGGGAGGTCAGAGAGCCTCTCGTGTGATGCTAGGGACGTCAGGTCTCCGTGCGTGTGGTGAAGGGGAGTGCGTGATTTCTCTCGAGTCATAGTAGGCGAATCGGTCCTCAAGACGCATTGAAGAAGGACTCTTGAGGTCTTTCTCGGGTTGCAGCAGGGAACCCTGGGTTCCCTTGATTTGTGTCGGTGACCTCAGGCAACTTCTAAGGGTGCCTCTGAGAAGTCAGGGACACTGTGGATTTGGGAGGGGCCCTTCGTTACTCAACTGGGTTTGGTGCAATCGAAGAGGGCCTCATCTCGAATGGAGGCAGGAACCTCAGGGGTCCTCTCCATTTCTGACTCGGGTCGCAGGGTACCTGCAGAGTATGGAGAAGAGTCACGCCTCGTCTTCTGTGGAGGAATGGATTTCCCCTTGCCTTTCGAGTTGTTCACGGAGTGACAGGCCACTTGTTGAGCTGAGTGTGGAACCTGCGGGTTTTTCCGGACGATGCACGGGGGTGTCAGTGCCCCTTCGTGTTGTGCCTTCATCCACAGGGTTGCCTTCAAAGAGGTTTCCGGGCATCGGGTTCTTCTCAAGAGCATACCGGAAAATTGGGGTCTTTCAGCATGTGGTACCACCCACGAGGCTACATCTCGAATTTCCTCGGGATACCGGCCTCAACCTGAGGTGCGCTGGGAAGGTCGGGAACCCCTTGCAGACAAAGCAGGGGAATCGACCCACCGGTCGCGATCAGAAGGGGAGAAGGGGCTCAGATGAAGTGGTGCCGGGAACCTCGGTGGTCCCCTCGAGTGAGACCGGTATGTCACGGCACTTTTGAGGTCGCATCAAGGGTGCCAAGTACAGTTTCGCACTTCAAGACAGAACGTGGGAATTCTCTGGAGATGCTGTAGCAGGCAAGGGCCTCATATTGCGATGACGAGGGAAACACGTGGTTTTTCTCGAGTTGAGGCGGGATTCTCGAGTTACAACGGGGAATTCAGGCTTCCTCTTGTGTTGGCCCAGGAAGTCCAATCTTCCATTCAACTTGTCAGAGGGAGCTGGGGGTTGCTCTCGAGTCACTTCAGGGCAAAGAGTCCTCATCTAGGCTTGGGTCCAGGACGTAATGTTCCTCTCCAGGGGCAACAGGGATATCGGGGTCGCATTCCAGTCTCACCCGGTGGGTCACGCCTCGTATCGAGTGGAAGCAAAGGACTCCACTATCCTCTCGAGTCGCGACACGTAACTCTTGGAGCCCAATGAGTGGCCTAAAGGGAGTCAAGCGTCCTGTGTAGCTTGGACAGAAGGTTCACGCTTGATCTGCATACCATGCAGTTAAAGATGGCCCTCCTCTCGTGATGACGGGGGCGTCTCATGGGTTTTCTCGAGCTGCGGCGCCAGTGTGGGGTTTCTCACGAGATATGATGGGGAGTTCAGGGATCCTCTTGTGCAGTGCCAGAGAAGCCTGACTCCATGTGTGTGGCCAGGCAGATCGCGTCATTGCTCTCGAGTCATGGGAGGGACTAGGGCCTCAAGAGGCATTTAAGAAGGACTCTCAAGGTCTTTCTTGGGTTGGGGCGGGAAACACTCGTTTCCCTCGACCTCTACAGGGGACCTTAGGGAACTTCCCAGGTGCCTCTGAGAGGTGAGGGATACTGAGGAATTAGAGGGGCCTCTCGGGACTCCACTAGGTTTGACGAAATGAAAGAGGGCCTCATCTCGATTGGAGGCAGGAACCTCAGGCTTCCTCTCCATTTCTGACTCCGACCGCAGGGTCCCTGCAGAGTTGGGACAGGAGAGTCAGGCCTCGTCTTGTCTGAGTAACGGAACTCTGCTTGCCTCTCGAGTCGTTCAGGGGGTCTCAGGGCCCTTGACAAGCTGTGTGTGGAACCTGCGGGTGTTTCCAGAAGATGCATGGGGGTGTCAGTGCCCCTTCGTTTTGTGCCTTCCCCCACAGGGTTGCCTTCAAAGAGGTGTCCGGGCATCGGGTTCATTTCAAGAGCGGACCGGGAAATCGGGGTCATTCTGCATGTGGCACCACCCACGTGGCTCATCTCGAATTTCCTCGTGAGACCAGCATCATCCTGAGGCGCGCCGGGAAGGCCGGGAACCCCTTCCACACAAAGTAGGGGAATCGATTCTCCTGTCGCGATCAGGAGGGGAGATGGGGCTCAGATGAAGTGGTGCCGGGACCCTCGGTGTTCCACTCGAGGGAATCCGGCGTTTCAGGGAACTTTAGGGGTCGCATCAAGGGAGCCAAATACCGTTTCCCACTTCAGGACGGAACATGGGACTTCCCTGGAGACGCTGTAGCGGGCAAGGGCCTCATCCTGTGAAGACGTTGGAAACACGTCGTTTTTCTTGAGTTGCATCGGGATTCTCGAAAACGACAGGAATTTCAGGTCTCTCTTGGGTTGGCCCTGGGAAGCCCAATCTTCAATTCGAGTTGCGATGCAAAGCTGGGGGTTCTGCTCGAGTCACTACAGGTCCAAAGAGACCTCATCGAGGCGTGTGTCCAAGACCTAATATTCCTCTCAAGGGAAGACAGGGATCCCGGTGTTCCATTCCAGACTCCCCCGGGGAGTCAGGACTGGCCTGGAGGGGAAGCAAAGGACTCCCCTTTCCTCTCAAGTCACGACACGGATCTCTTGGAGCCCACTGAGTGGACTCAAGGGTGTCGAGCCTCCTCTTCAGTTTGGAGAGAGGACTCGGGATTGCTCTCCAGGCCAGGCAGGAAAAGAAGGCCCTCAGCTCGCGAGGACGGGGGCGTCTCAGGGGTTTCCTCGAGCTGCGGCGCCCGTGGGGGTTTTCTCCCGAGGCACGACGAGGATCTCAGGGAGCCTATCGTGCGGCGCCAGGGAAGCCAGGTCTGCATGTGCGAGGCGAGGGGGAGCGCATCATTGCTCTCTAGTCCAGAGAGGGGACAAGGGCCTCGAGACACTTTGAAGAAGGACTATCGAGGTCTTTCTCGAGTGGCGGCGGGAAACCCTCATTTCCCTCGACTTCTGCCGGGGACCTGAGGGAACTTCCCAGGGTGCCTCTGAGAGGTGAGGGATGCTGTGGAGTTAGCGGGGCCTCTCGGGACTCCGCTGGGGTTGGTGCAATGGAAGAGGGCCTTATCTCGAGGGGAGGCAGGAACCTCAGGCTTCCTCTCTGTTTCTGACTCTGACTCTCCGACCTCAGGGTCCCTGCAGAGTTGGGAGCGGAGAGTTAGGCCTCGTCTTGTCTGAGGAAGGGAATTCCGCTTGCCTCTCGAGTTGCTCAGGGGGTCTCAGGCACCTCTTCGAGCTGTGTGTGGAACCCACGGGTGTTTCTGGACGATGCACGGGAGTGTCAGTGCCCCTTCGTGTTGTGCCTTCACCCACAGGGTTGCCTTCGAAGAGGTCTCCGTGCAAAGGTTTCTTCTCAAGAGTGGACCGGGAAATCGAGGTCGATCGGCATGTGGCACCACACCCGTGGCTCATCTCGAATTTCCTCGTGCGGACGGCCTCATCCTGAGATGCGCCAGGAAGCCCGAGAATCCCTTCCAGACCACGCAGGGGAATCGACACTCCTGTCGCCATCAGGAGGGGAGAAGGGGCTCAGATGAAGTGGTGTCGGGACCCACGGTGTTTCGCTCGAGGGAACCCGGTGTGTCGGGGAACTTCTGGGGGTCGCATGAAAGGTGTCAGGTCCTGTTTCACACTTCAGGACGGAAACTGGGACTTCCCTTGGGACGCCTTAGCGGGCAAGAGGCTCATCTTGCAAAGACGTTGGAACCACCTGGTTTTCCTCGAGTTGCGGCGGGATTCTCGAGTTACGACGGGGATCTCAGCCTTCCCCTTGGGTTGGCCCTGGGAAGCCCAATCTTCCCCTCGAGTTGCGAGGGAAAGCTGGGGGTTGCGCTCGAGTCATTGCAGGGCCGAAGAGACCTCACCTAGGCGTGTGTCTGGGACCTACTATTCCTCTCCAGGGAAGGCAGGGATCTCGGGGTTGCATTCCAGGCTCCCCCGGGGAGTCAGGCCTCGTCTCGAGGGGAAGCCAAGGACTCCGCTCTCCTCTCGAGTCGCGACGCGGGTCTCTTGGAGCCCCCTGAGCGGCCTCAAGGGAGTCCAGCCTCCTCTTCCGTTTGGAGAGAGGACCCGGGATTGCACTCCAGGCCATGCAGGAAAAGAAGGGCCTCAGCTCGCGAGGACGGGGGCGTCTCAGGGGTTTCCTCGAGCTGCGGCGCCCGTGGGGGTTTTCTCCCGAGGCACGACGAGGATCTTAGGGAGCCTCTCGTGCGGCCCCAGGGAAGTCAGGTCTCCATGCGCGTGGCGAGGGGGAGCGCGTCATGGCTCTCGAGTCACGGGAGGGGACTAGGGCCTCGAGACGCGTTGAAGAAGGACTCTCGAGGTCTTTCTCGGGGGGCAGCGGGAAACCCTCGTTTCCCTCGCCTTCTGCCGGGGACCTTAGGGAACTTCCCAGGGTGCCTCTGAGAGGCGAGGGATCCTGTGGAGGTGGCGGGGCCCCTCGGGACTCCGCTGGGTCTGGCGCAATGGAAGAGGGCCTCACCTCGAGGGGAGGCAGGAACCTCAGGCTTCCTCTCCGTTTCGGACTCCGACCGCAGGGTCCCTGCAGAGTTGGGACAGGAGAGTCAGGCCTCGTCTTGTCTGAGGAAGGGAACCCCGCTGGCCTCTCGAGTTGCTCAGGGGGTCTCAGGCCCCTCGTCGAGCTGTGTGTGGAACCCGCGGGTCTTTGCGGACGATGCACGGGGGTGGCAGCGCCCCTTCGTGTTGTGCCTTCACCCACAGGGTTGCCTTCGAAGAGGGGTCCGGGCCTCGGGTCCTTCTCAAGGGCGGACCGGGGAATCGGAGGCGTTCGGCATGTGGCCCGACCCACGTGGCTCGTCTCGAATTTCCTCGTGAGACCGGCCTCATCCTAAGGTGCGCCGGGAAGGCCGGGAACCCCTTCCAGACCACGCAGGGGAATCGCCTCTCCTGTCGCGATCAGGAGGGGAGAAGGGGCTCAGATGAAGTGGTGCCGGGACCCTCGGTGTTCCCTTCGGGGGACCCCGGCGTGTCGGGGGACTTTTGGGGGTCGCAGGAAGGCTGTCAGGGACCGTTTCGCCCTTCAGGGCGGAAGAGGGGACTTCCCTTGAGACGCCGTCGCGGGCAAGGGCCTCATCTTGCCAAGCGGTGGGAACCACGTGGTTTTTCTCGAGTTGCGGCGGCATTCTCGAGTTACGACGGGGTCTCAGCCTTCCCCTTGGGTTGGCCCTGGGAAGCCCAATCTTCCCCTCGGGTTGCGAGGGAAAGCTGGGGGTTGCGCTCGAGTCACTGCAGGGCCGAAGAGACCTCACCTAAGCGTGTGTCCGGGACCTAATTTTCCTCTCCAGGGAAGGCAGGGATCTCGGGGTTGCATTCCAGGCTCCCCCGGGGAGTCAGGCCTCGTCTCGCGGGGAAGCCAAGGACTCCGCTCTCCTCTCGAGTCGCGACGCGGGTCTCTTGGAGCCCCCTGAGCGGCCTCAAGGGAGTCCAGCCTCCTCTTCCGTTTGGAGAGAGGACCCGGGATTGCTCTCCAGGCCATGCAGGAACAGAAGGCGCTCAGCTCGCGAGGACGGGGGCGTCTCAGGGGTTTCCTCGAGCTGCGGCGCCCGTGGGGGTTTTCTCCCGAGGCACGACGAGGATCTCAGGGAGCCTCTCGTGCGGCGCCAGGGAAGTCAGGTCTCCATGCGCGTGGCGAGGGGGAGCGCGTCCTGGCTCTCGAGTCACGGGAGGGGACTAGGGCCTCGAGACGCGTTGAAGAAGGACTCTCGAGGTCTTTGTCGGGGGGCGGCGGGAAACCCTCGTTTCCCTCGCCTTCTACCGGGGACCTTAGGGAACTTCCCAGGGTGCCTCTGAGAGGCGAGGGATCCTGTGGAGGTGGCGGGGCCCCTCGGGACTCCGCTGGGTCTGGCGCAACGGAAGAGGGCCTCACCTCGAGGGGAGGCAGGAACCTCAGGCTTCCTCTCCGTTTCGGACTCCGACCGCAGGGTCACTGCAGAGTTGGGACAGGAGAGTCAGGCCTCGTCTTGTCTGAGGAAGGGAACCCCGCTGGCTTCTCGAGTTGCTCAGGGGGTCTCAGCCCCCCGTCGAACTGTGTGTATAACCCGCGGGTGTTTGCGGACGATGCACGGGGTTGGCAGTGCCCCTTCGTGTTGTGCCTTCACCCACAGGGTTGCCTTCGAAGAGGGGTCCGGGCCTCGGGTCCTTCTCAGGAGCGGACCGGGGAATCGGGGGCGTTCGACTTGTGGCCCCACCCACGTGGCTGGTCTCGAATTTCCTCGTGAGACCGGCCTCATCCGGTGGTTCGCGGGGAACGTCGGGAACCCCTTGCAGACAAAACATGGGAATCGACCCTTCTGTCGCGATCAGGAGGGGTGAAGGGGCTCACAGGAAGTGGTGCCGTGAACTTTGGTGTTGCCCTCGAGTGAGACCGGTATGTCAGGGAACTTTGGGGGTCGCATCAAGGGTGCCAAGTACCGTTTTGTACTTCAGGATGGAACGTGGGACTTCTCTTGATACGCTGTAGCGGCCAAGGGCCTCATCTTGTGATGACGGGGGAGCCACGTGGTTTTTCTCGAGTTGCGGCGGGATTCTCGAGTTACGACGGGGATTTCAGGCTTCCTCTTGTGTTGGGCCAGGGAAGTCCAATCATCCATTCGAGTTGTGAGGGAGAGCTGGGGGTTGCGCTCGAGTCACTGCAGGGCAAAGAGACCTCATCTAGGCTTGTGTCCAGGACCTAATGTTCCTCTCCAAGGGCCACAGGGATCTCAGGTTTGCATTCCAGACTCACCCAGGGAGTCAGGCCTCATGTCGAAGGGAAGCAAAGGACTCCGCTCTCCTTTCGAGTCGCGACGGGCACCTCTTGGAGCCCACTTTGTGGCCTAAAGGGAGTCAAGCCTCCTGTGAAGTTTGGAGAGAGGACTTGGGACTGCTCTCCAGGCCATGCAGGAAAAGATGGCCCTCATCTCGCGATGACGGAGGGATCTTGTGGGTTTTCTCGAGCTGCGGCGCCAGTGTGGGGTTTCACACGAGGTACGACAGGGAGCTCAGGGAGCCTCTCGTGTGGCGCCAGGGAAGTCAGGTCTCCATGTGCGTGGCGAGGGGGAGCGCATTATTGCTCTCGAGCTATGGTAGGGGAATCTGACCTCAAGACACATTGAAGAAGGACTCTCGAGGTCTTTCTTCGGTTGTGGCAGGAAACCCTTATTTCCCTCGACTTTTGCCGGTGGCCTCAAAGAGCTTCTCAGAATGCCTATGAGAAGTCAGGGATACTGTGGAGATGGGAGGGGCCTCTCGGGACTCCACTGGGTTTGTTTTAATGGAAGAGGGCCTCATCTCGGGTTGAGGCAGGAACCTCAGGTTTCCTCTCCATTTCTGACTCAGATCGAAGCGTGCCTGCAGAGTTGGGATTGGATACTCAGGCCTCGTCTTGTCTGAGGAAGGGAACTCCGCTTTCCTCTCTCATTGTTTAAGGGGTGACAGGCCAGTTGTGGAGCTGTATGTGGATCCTGCGGGGTTTTCCGGACGATGAACAGGGTTGCCAGTGCCCCCTCGTGTAGTGCCTTCATCCACAGGGTTGCCTTAGAAGAGGTGTCCGGGCATCGGTTTCTTATCAACAGCAAGACCGAGGAATCGGGGTCTTTTGGCACGTGGCACCAACACGAGGCTACGTCTCGAATTTCTTCGTGAGACTGGCCTCATCCTGAGGTGTGCCATGAAGGTCGGGAACCCCTTCTAGACAAAGCAGGGGGCTCGACCTTCCTGCCGTGATCAGGAGCGGAGAAGGGGCTCAAATGAAGTGGTGTCAGGAACTTCGGTGTTCCCTTGGAGTGGGACCGGTATATTGGGGAACTTTTGGGGTCGCATCAAGGGTGCCAAGTAGCATTTCGAACTTTATGACGAAACATGGGACTTCTCTTGAGACTCTGTAGCGGGCAAAGGCCTCATATTGCGATGAATGGGGAACCACGTGGTTTTTAAGAGTTGCGGCGGGATTCTTGAGTTACAACGGGAAATTCAGACTTCCTCTTGTGTTGGCCCAGTGAAGACCAATCTTCCATTCGAATTGCGAGGGAGAGATGGGTGTTGCTCTCGAGTCACTGTAGGGCAAAATAGACCTCATCTAGGCTTTTGTCCAGGACATAATGTTCCTCTCCAGGGGCAACAGGGTTCTCGGGGTTGCATTCCAGACTCACCCGAGGTAAGGCCTCGTCTCGAGGGGAAACAAAGTACTCTGCTCTCCTCTCAAGTCGCGACAGGTATCTCTTGGAGCCCATTGAGTGGCCTAAAGGGAGTAAAGCCTCCTGTTAAGTTTGGAGAAAAGACCAGGGATTGCTCTCCAGGTCAGGCAGGAAAAGAAGTCCCCAATCTCGCGATGACGGTGGGTTTTCCCGAGCTGCGGCGCCAGTGTGGGGTTTCTCACGAGGTATGACGGGGAGCTCAGGGAGCCTCTCATGTGGCGCCAGGGAAGTCAGGTGTCCATGCGCATGGCGAGGGGGCACGTGTCATTGCTCTCGAGTCATGGTAGGGGAATCCGTCCTCAAGACGCGTTGAAGACGGACTCTTGAGGTCTTTCTCGGGTTGCGGCAGGATACCCTGTGTTCCCTCGACTTGTGCCGGTGACCTCAGGGAGTTGCTCAGGGTGCCTCTGAGAAGACACTGATACTGTGGAGTTGGGAGGGGCCTCTCGGGACTCCACTGGGTGTGGTATAATACAAGAGGGCCTCATCTCGTGTTGAGGAAGGAACCTCAGGGTTCCTCTCCATTTCAGACTCCGATCTCAGGATTCCTGCAGAGTTGGGACAGGAGAGTCAGGCCTCGTATTCTGTGGAGAAATGAAACTTAGCTTGCCTCTCGAGTTGTTCACGAGGTAACAGGTCACTTGTCGAGCTGTATGTGGAACCTGCAGAATTTTCCAAAAGATGCACGGGTGTTCAGGGTCCCTCCTTGTTGTGCCTTCATCCTACGGGATGCATTCCAAGAAGTGTACGGGCATCGGGTTCTTATTGATAGCTGACCGGGAAATGGGGTCTTTCCGCATGTGGCACCACCCACGAGGCTACATCTCCAATTTCCTCGTGAGACAGGCCTCATCCTGATGTGCGCTGGGAAGATCGGTAACCCCTTCCACTCAAAGCAGGAGAAAAGACACTCCTGTTGCAATCAGGAGGGGAGAAGGGGCTCAAATGATGTGGTGCAGGGAACATGGGTGTTACCCTCGAGTGAGGCCTGTATGTTGGGGAACTTTGGGGGTGCCATCATGGGTGCCAAGTACCGTTTTGCACTTCAGTAGGAACGTGGGACTTCTTTTGAGACGCTGTGGCGGGCAAGGGCCTCATGCTGCGAAGACGATGGAACCACGTGGTTTTTTTCGGGTTGCGGCGGGATTCTCGAGTTACGATGGGGATTTCAGGCTTCCTCTTGTGTTAGCCCTGGTAAGCCCAAACTTCCCTTCGAGTTGCGAGGGAAAGCTGGATGTTGTGCTCGAATCACTGCAAGGCCAAAGAGACCTTATCTAGGCGTGTGTCCAGGACCTAATAGTCCTCTCAAGGGAAGACAAGGATCTCGGGATTGCACTCCAGACTCCCCTGGGGAGTCAGGCCTCGCCTCGAGGGGAAGCAAAGGACTGCGCTCTCCTCTCGAGCCGCGACGCGGATCTCTTGGAGCCCACTGAGTCGCCTCAAGGGAATCCATCCTACTCTTCAGTTTGTAGAGAGGACTCGGGATTGCTCTCCAGGCCAGGCAGGAAAAGAAGGCCCTCAGTTCGCGAGGATGGGGGCGTCTCAGGGGTTTCCTCGAGCTGCGGCGCCCGTGGGGGTTTTCTCCCGAGGCACGACGAGGATCTCAGGGAGCCTCTCGTGCGGCGCCAGGGAAGCCAGGTCTGCATGCGCGAGGCGAGGGGGAGCGCATCATTGCTCTCTAGTCCAGAGAGGGGACAAGGGCCTCGAGACACTTTGAAGAAGGACTATCGAGGTCTTTCTCGAGTGGCGGCGGGAAACCCTCATTTCCCTTGACTTCTGCCGGGGACCTGAGGGAACTTCCCAGGGTGCCTCTGAGAGGTGAGGGATGCTGTGGAGTTAGCGGGGCCTCTCGGGACTCCGCTGGGGTTGGCGCAATGGAAGAGGGCCTCATCTCGAGGGGAGGCAGGAACCTCAGGCTTCCTCTCTGTTTCTGACTCCGACCCTCCGACCTCAGGGTCCCTGCAGAGTTGGGAGCGGAGAGTTAGGCCTCGTCTTGTCTGATGAAGGGAACTCCGCTGGCCTCTCGAGTTGCTCAGGGGGTCTCAGGCCCCTCTTCGAGCTGTGTGTGGAACCCACGGGTGTTTCTGGACGATGCACGGGAGTGTCAGTGCCCCTTCGTGTTGTGTCTTCACCCACAGGGTTGCCTTCGAAGAGGTGTCCGTGCAACGGGTTCTGCTCAAGAGTGGACCGGGAAATCGAGGTCGATCAGCATGTGCCACCACACCCGTGGCTCATCTCGAATTTCCTCGTGCGGACGGCCTCATCCTGAGAAGCGCCGGGAAGGCCGGCAATCCCTTCCAGACCACGCAGGGGAATCGACACTCCTGTCGCGATCAGGAGGGGAGAAGGGGCTCAGATGAAGTGGTGTCGGGACCCTTGGTGTTTCCCTCGAGGGAACCCGGTGTGTCGGGGAACTTCTGGGGGTCGCATGAAAGGTGTCAGGTACTTTTTCGCACTTCAGGACGGAAACTGGGACTTCCCTTGAGACACCGTGGCGGGCAAGGGCCGCATCTTGCCACGTGGTGGGAACCACGTGGTTTTTCTCGAGTTGCGGCGGGATTCTCGAGTTACGACGGGGATCTCAGCCTTCCCCTTGGGTTGGCCCTGGGAAGCCCAATCTTCACCTCGGGTTGCGAGGGAAAGCTGGGGGTTGCGTTCGAGTCACTGCAGGGCCGAAGAGACCTCACTTAGGCGTGTGTCCGGGACCTAATATTCCTCTCCAGGGAAGGCAGGGATCTCGTGGTGGCATTCCAGGCTCCCCCGGGGAGTCAGGCCTCGTCTCGAGGGGAAGCCAAGGACTCCGCTCTCCTCTCGAGTCGCGACGCGGGTCTCTTGGAGCCCCCTGAGCGGCCTCAAGGGAGTCCAGCCTCCTCTTCCGTTTGGAGAGAGGACCCGGGATTGCTCTCCAGGCCATGCAGGAAAAGAAGGCCCTCAGCTCGCGAGGACGGGGGCGTCTCAGGGGTTTCCTCGAGCTGCGGCGCCCGTGGGGTTTTCTCCCGAGGCACGACGAGGATCTCAGGGAGCCTCTCGTGCGGCGCCAGGGAAGTCAGGTCTCCATGCGCGTGGCGAGGGGGAGCGCGTCCTGGCTCTCGAGTCACGGGAGGGGACCAGGGCCTCGAGACGCATTGAAGAAGGACTCTCGAGGTCTTTCTCGGGGGGCGGCGGGAAACCCTCGTTTCCCTCGCCTTCTGCCGGGGACCTTAGGGAACTTCCCAGGGTGCCTCTGAGAGGCGAGGGATCCTGTGGAGGTGGCGGGGCCCCTCGGGACTCCGCTGGGTCTGGCGCAATGGAAGAGGGCCTCACCTCGAGGGGAGGCAGCAACCTCAGGCTTCCTCTCCGTTTCAGACTCCGACCGCAGGGTCCCTGCAGAGTTGGGACAGGAGAGTCAGGCCTCGTCTTGTCTGAGGAAGGGAACCCCGATGGCCTCTCGAGTTGCTCAGGGGGTCTCAGGCCCCTCGTCGAGCTGTGTGTGGAACCCGCGGGTCTTTGCGGACGATGCACGGGGGTGGCAGTGCCCCTTCGCGTTGTGCCTTCACCCACAGGGTTGCCTTCGAAGAGGGGTCCGGGCCTCGGGTCCTTCTCAAGGGCGGACCGGGGAATCGGGGGCATTCGGCATGTGGCCCCACCCACGTGGCTCGTCTCGAATTTCCTCGTGAGACCGGCCTCATCCTGAGGTGCGCCGGGAAGGCCGGGAACCCCTTCCAGACCACGCAGGGGAATCGCCTCTCCTGTCACGATCAGGAGGGGAGAAAGGGCTCAGAGGAAGCGGTGCCGGGACCCTCGGTGTTCCCCTCGAGGGAACCCGGCGTGTCGGGGGACTTTTGGGGGTCGCAGGAAGGCTGTCAGGGACCGTTTCGCCCTTCAGGGCGGAACAGGGGACTTCCCTTGAGACGCCGTGGCAGGCAAGGGCCTCATCTTGCCAAGAGGTGGGAACCACGTGGTTTTTCTCGAGTTGAGGTGGCATTCTCGAGATACGACGGGGATCTCAGCCTTCCCCTTGGGTTGGCCCTGGGAAGCCCAAACTTCCCCTCGGGTTGCGAGGGAAAGCTGGGGGTTGCGCTCGAGTCACCGCAGGGCCGAAGAGACCTCACCTAGGCGTGTGTCCGGGACCTAATATTCCTCTCCAGGGAAGGCAGGGATCTCGGGGTTGCATTCCAGGCTCCCCCGGGGAGTCAGGCTGCCGGGTCCAGCCCCAGCTGATCCAGGGTATTCGAAGGAGAGACGGCTAGGCGAGGGTCGGGGAACAACTGCTTAATTAAACGTTAATTAAGGAATAGAATAAGGATAGCTCAGTGAGGAAAATTCAGTGGAGAAAAGAGGCTGAGTAGCTTGGTTTACGCGGGGGACCAATAAAACTTCAAGACAAGAAGCTTGCACCACTTACGTAGGCCGCAGGCGTCCTTCCATTCTCCCGAAGGAGAGGAGACACTGAGGCCTCCCCGGTCGGATCTTAGAAGCCCAGGCATAATTAGTAAGCATGGTGGGTTCCGCGCTCCAGATGGAGACTCAACCAGAGTGAGAGAGAGAGAGACATGGGGAGACCAGTCTTTCGAGGAACTGATCCCAATTCTTTATTTTCCATGGTCTACTTTTATACACTGAGGTGTTATGCAAAAGTCACGCGGGGTCAGCAGTCCTGACTTTTATCAAAGTCAGGTGCTTCATACAAATGTATACAGAGGTCTTAGGGGTGTTACATCATCTTCTGGCCAGGGGGCCTGCTGACAATTTACGACCCTCTCCTTGTGACAGCGGTCAGTCAACCAGGACACTTATTTCTCCAGGGGTGATTATTCTTAAAACAGACGCCACCCAAATAAAGTTACATTCCTATAGGGTGAGGGTGTAGTGGGTTTTAGTTAAGGAAAGAATTTACTTAGCCTAAGGTCTAACGTGATTAATATCAAAGGTTAATACTTATGTCTTCTATATATTCATTAATGTGTATAAGGGCAGGGGATGTGGAGACTTAGCAGTAAACATTGGCTCAACAAATGAAAAACCCTTCACGAATACGATTTCTAATCAGCCCATTACACTTATACTAATAATTTTCTAACTTTTCTAAAGAACCTGTTTTTAGAAGGTTTAAAGCATCTTGTGCCTCTCATGGTTGGGAGGCTGTGAGCAATCACATGTGGCCGGACAAGCCTGTCAGGCAGGCTAGAGAACCTTCAGAGGAGTTTGTAGATTAAAACACTCTTGTCACGCCCAGGGATTATTAACTGGAGCTGTAAGCTAACTCTTTTTTCAGAGAGAGGTAGTGGGAGACAGCCCCCCGTAAAGTCAGAGGTGTAGGTGAAAGCACAAAGCAGAAAGTAGGCAGACTCTGGTTTTGGGGGTAGATGCTCGAGGATTTCCAGGGGGACTCCTGAGGCTCGATCCCGCCTTTGCGTATGCCGAGCCTCCTTCCTCATGACCTTTGTCATGGGCGGAGTGCCTCACGCTGGCTCCAGGCAGTGATAGAATTCCAGTTGAGCTATTACAGATCCTCACTCAATATGTAATATGCCGGCTCCCGGCATCTCCCCCTTTTTTATTTCTTAAAACAGCCAGATGCAGCTCAGTCGCGAGCTTCTGAATGTTCTGCCGAAGAATCCTGACAATACAAGGAAGAATGATTATGAGAAGATTAGACAGAATTTTTTTTCCAGAAATTAAGTTAGAGAAGGTGTGAAAAAAGTCATTAGCTGCTCCAGCGGCGGTAAAATCCAGTCGAGAGTGTTCCAAGGTCTGTATTTGATTATGAAGTTTCCCTAAGTCCAGGCCAATATCAGAACTATTCCAAACACCTGAGATATGATTTTTAATCTTTTCCCATTCATAATCTGTCTCGTTTACCTTCAAAGATGTCACGCATATCCACCTGTAATCAGTGTGGCATGTCAAAGCCATCTTCACCTTTAAAGCCTGTAACTCAGTCCCAATATGCATAATTGCTTCTTCTAAGGCGTCTACTCTCATCTCTAATTTCCTATCTATAGCTTCCTGAGTCGCTAGAGTTAAAGAAACATTTTTAGACATGGTATCAACATATTGGGCAGTATGCACTTGTTGAGTCAATGATATTGCTGCCGCAGTAACAGAACTAATTGCTGCTATTAAAGCTGATATTCCTAAAATAAGTAAGCCCACAAACCGTCGCGATCGCATTAAACCCTGTAGTTGTAACACAGAGAGACCGTAGCTATCATATAGGCACCATAAGATAGGATGGGCATTGTAACACCACAAAGGAGCAAACATTACATTGAGGGTTTAAACAAGATGAAAGCATACATTGTTCACAAGTTACCACGTTAGGTCCACCTGAATAATTCATGAATACATTAAGTTTGTTGGAGTCATTAGTAAAAAGGAAAACATAAGGCAAGGGTAGACAAGCTAAAACAGAATAAGTAGAATTATTTTTTGGTTGGAGTTCACGCTGCAGCAGCCCTGTCAGTCTCGCCGGGATCTCGATGTTTATCTTGTCTCCCCTGCTGGCGGGCGCTGCGCTGGTCTGGATGGCACTTTGCGGGTGAGCTCTCCTCTCTGGCCCTCACTTGCTGCACAAACTTCTTTGCTCTAGGTCGTGGGGTGCAGCGAGGAGGGTGCAGGGCGAGGCTGGAGGCGCGGAGGCGAGAGCTGCCTGGTGGGCGGGGCGAGCGAGCGCGCGCTGCGAACCTGGCCTGTCTGGAACCCAAATTGGTGAATCTGCGTCCTGTGGAAAAATACAAGCACATCCTCGACCGCTAGTTAATAATGGGTCAGGACCCTCCCATTGTCCTGAGAAGAGGTCCTTCCATTTGACTAATGGTTTTGCATTTAATTGCTCTAGGCACCAATGACGAAGCATTGCAGTAGTTCCAGCCAGATCAGTATTTAGAATATTTATTACGAAAAGAGCATGTTTGATGGGGAGATTTGATGGGGAGAGCTATACTTAAACTCCCCTTCTTTTAGTTTTTGAATTTGGATTTTTAATGTTTGATGCGCTCTTTCAACAATGGCCTGTCCCTGGGGATTATAAGGGATGACAGTATTATGTTTAATTTGAAACTTTATACAAAATTCCTGAAAAGACTTAGAAGTGTAAGCAGGAGCGTTGTCAGTTTTCAGAGCTTTTGGCAGGCCCAAATATGAAAAACAAGTAAAGAGATGTTGTATCACATCTTTAACTACTTCCCCTGTACGAGCAGTTGCAATAATAACGTGAGAAAAGGTATCTACAGTTACATTAACAAAAGACAGTTTTCCAAATGAAGAGACATGAGTTAACATCCATTTGCCAGAGTACGTTAGGTTTGAGACCGCGAGGATTAACTCCCATAGGTAGACTATTATAAACAGTGGGGCAGTGTAAGCAAGAGCGCACAATCTCCCTAGCAGTTTCTCTGGGAATTTGGAATTGATATCTTAAAGCAGTAGCATTTTGATGATGAAGTAAGTGGGAGGCTCTGGCTTCCTCAATCGCCGTAGCCACTGTATTTCTGGTTAACAAGTCAGCCAAATCATTAAAGGCATTTAAAGGGCCAGGCAATCCGGAATGAGCCCAAATGTGTCCAATAAAAAATATTTTATTTCTTTTCCAAATTTGTTGCTGTAATTTAGTTAACAAATGAAATATGGTAGTTTTATTTTCAGGCAAAACCGCTGTTTCAATGTGTGGAAACAACCTGACAATATACTGAGAATCAGAGTAAAGATTAAATTCCTCATCTGCAAACATAGCAAAAGCCTCTATGACTGCTGTTATTTCAGCTCTTTGACCTGAAGTTTCCCATGTTTCTAAAACCTTTTGGTGATTTTTAGTGACTATGGAGGCTTTACCATTTGCTGACCCATCAGTAAAAACTATCTGGGCATTTGGAATAGGAGATTGTTTACATCTGACAGGAAAAATAACTGGATGTCTGGATATAAAATTCAACAAAACATGTGAAGGTAAATGATGCAAAAATTTGACCAAAATAGTTTCCTATAGCAATCTGCCAATTTTCAAACATTAGAAGAGCATCAAGTTGTTTCTTATTATACGGAATTACAATTTCTGATGTCTCTTTACCAAATAATTTAATGTTCCGCTTTTTTCTTTTAATATCAAAGTAGCTATCAATCCTGGATAAGAAGCCGCTACTTTTTTAGTTTGAGCGGGAAGATGGACCCATTCTAGGGGGGCCGTTTTGCCATAAAACCAATTTTTGTCTGGCTACCCCAATTACACCTATGGGGGTTTCATGGTAAAGGAATTGTCAAGCAGTTGTCAATTTAATTTTTAAAATTTTTAAAATTTACATTTTAACAACATAAATTTAGGGATATGTTAATTTAGGTCTAATGTTTAGTTTGGGTCTCTGTATAAATTTAAATAATAAATGTATAAACTCCTTATCTCATTTTGGTATATAGATATGCCTAAATGCAAAATGTATTTATATATGTATTTATATATGGCAACAAGTATAAACTTATTGACATCTAATATATATAAATCAATATACTTGAATTAATCGTTATAATTAATATATTAATTAATATATATACTACAGCAATACAACACGTACACAGCTAATACCAACCAACACAAACCAATGCACTGCAATAATACATGTCACACATATATAATATAATTATACGGTATATAGAACATATATCATCACAGCATCAATCCATACCAATTAATATCAGCCACACACACATTATATTACTGCAATATACATTTAATTATACAGTATATATATAATATGCATATATAGTATACATTTTAATTTATATACAAATTAGTTAAGTATAGATCTATAAATAGAATTATGTATACCCATATCTAATTAGGCAAACTGTAATTAGGCAAATATATTTATATTATGTATTTATAATAATAATATATATAGTATTGTTAATTGTACCGCCTGTTGATAACTAAGAAATTGAAAAAACCCTTCTCTGAGTATCTCCTATTTGAGACAGCACGTCCCTCCCCCATAGGGTAAAGGGGAGCGTAGGAACTACATAGGGTTGGAAAGTTCCACAGGTATCCTCAAACTGCCAATCTAACATTTTTGAACTTTTAACTACTGTGGGGGCTTGAGGGCAAATGAAACAAAATTTGACCCCTGAAATCTATCAGGGCAACTTGCCAATCATCACTATTTTGTAAAAGACTTGCAGTTGATCCTTATTGAATGGAATTACTATATTTGTTACTTCTTTTTGTAAAAAGTTCCACACTTCTTTTTTCCTCCTTTTATAATTAATTGTGCCACCAAGCTGGGATAAGATAAAACTATTTTTCTTGGGGTCACTGGTAGATGGAACCAACGGGCCTTTTTGTCACAAGCACCCTGTAGGTGTATGTTTTGTGGCAAGAATAATTTAATCTCATCTTTTGGTATTATTAATCCTAATTAACTGATCACTTAAAGTCTCATCTATTTTAACAAGAGCCTTAGAACTGGAATTAGGATCGCTTTTTAAGCAATCAAATAAAGGCTTTAAATCTGCAGTAGTCAGTTTTAAATGTGGGCGTATCTAGTTAATGTCCCCTAATAATTTTTGGAAATCATTTAAAGTTAGTAAACAATCTTCAAATGGGCATTATCAATTTTCAAAACTTTTGGCACCTAAATATGAGAAGCAAGTAAAGAGGTGTTGCACAACATCTTTATAAGCTTCTCCAATTATCGTTTTGTAAACTAAATCTGGTCAATAGCTTTTTATATGACAAGCAACCATCTAATCTTTGCTTGAATACTTCCAGCAATGGGGAACTCACTACTCCTCAAGGTTTTAAACTCTCCCTCACCTTTTTTTCTACAGCATTCCCACCCTGCATACCACTTTCTCTAATCTCACCAACTTATTTTCAGTAGTATGCGTGGGCCAGGAACTGGGCCAGTCTTTCCCAGCAATGTTAAGAGACGTTTGTTCTTGTGTCTAATAGCCCTGACATTTTATTTTCTTGAATTAAAAGATCTTTTAAAGGCCTTGGAGCTGTAATTTCCTGTACCCAAAAAGCTAGATCACTAAATCCAAATACTCTGTGGCTCCTAGCCTGAGAAGTCAAGTTTTTTTCCTGTCTGATACTAAGGTAAAAAGCAAAAGCTGTGTTACTCTTTGACCTTTATTAATTTGCAGTTTTAGTAGGCGGTGAGGTCAAAATTTTAATTTCTCAATATAATCAGAATCTACTACACCATGCACCACCGAAATTTTTCTTTTCTCTTTTTTTTTTTTTTTTTTCAGAAAGCGAGCTACGCCCTAGCACAAGTCCTACAATGCCCTCAGGTAGGGGGCCAGCCACTCCCATTGGAATTGGAGTAACCGGCTTGTCAAGGGTTAATATTGTTGCTAAATCCCCTTACCTTTCTGCTTTTCTCTTAGCCTGGGTGAGACCCCCCTGAGGGGGTTTTCTCCAAGGAGCACCTTTGCATATTGTGCATGCAGTCTGTTTTAAAAGCTCCACTGTTTAAAAAACTTTTTATCTTTTTCAGGCTTAGGCAACACTTTGAGAGGCTTTGGGGGCAAAGTGGGGAACTCTTGGGCCCTGGAAGGCGCAAACGGAGGCGGCGGCTATCGCCCCAAATCAGAAAGTGGTGGATAAGTTTTTTTTTAAAGTTTGCGCAGAGGGGGAGGTAGCTCGCCAGGGCGTCAGGCCACAGTGTCCTCTAAGTCCTCTCCTCTCTCCTCTGCTGATTTTTTTTTTCTTTCTTCTCTAAATCTTTCTCAAGTTTTCTTTCCCTCACTCTATCTTTTTTCCTTCCTCTTCTCTTCTCTTTTACTTTCTATCATTTCCTTCCTGTTTCCCTCTTTCATTCCCCCTTTTTCCTTCTTACTTTATTTCTCTCTCTCCCCCTCTCTTTCTCTCTGTATCTCTTTTTCTAACTTCCTTTTTTCCTTTTTCTATCTTGCTGCATTCCCTGATTCCTTATTTCTCCGTTCCTCTCTCCTTTTCACTCTTTAGTTCTTTTTTTATCTTTAGATCTTTCTCTATTTTCTTTCCTTTTTTCTTTTTCACTTTTTTCTTTTTCTCTTTTTTTTTTTTTTGCTTGGGTGAGGCCCCCCTGAGGGGGTTTTTTGCAAGGAGCAGGCTCTGTATATTGTGTATTCTTTAAAAGCTACTTTGTTTAAAAGAAAACTTTTAATCTTTTTCAACCCTAGGCAATGCTCTGGGAGGCTTTGGATGTAAACTGGGGAATTCTTAGGCCCTGGGAGGTGCAAGCGGAGGTGGAGTAGTCGCCTTAAATCAGAAATTGTTGGATAAATTTTTAAAGGTTTGTGTAGAGGGAGAGGGGGCTCACCAGGGCGCCCGGCCGCAGCGTCCTGTAAGCCCTCTCACTCCTCGGGAGGTAGAGCACAGTCTCCCTCCTTTTCCTCATCAATGGCAGAAAATATGATCTGCGTAGAAGGTGGAGACCCACTACCATCCACCGCTATAGCCTCTCCCATAGGTTATCCCACAGCCTCATGACGAGGGTTCAGAACATTTTGAATCATATTTATAGGATAAGTTTTTAGTTGGTTTTTTACCTTCACCCAAGTATCTAAATTAACAGTAGCCTCTTTAACAGTTTCAAGATTACTTGTATAAAGAGTTGCCATTCTTAGTTTCAGTGTTACCCATGTCAGAAAATTAAGTATAATAGATTTTGCTTTTAGCTATCAAAAGATCAGGCCTTTCTTGTCAGCCTTTTTAGAAACCGTTTTTTCTCTCTAACTCTTCAACACTTTCAACACTTCCCACTCCTCTCGCCCTGTCTATCATACAGGGGGGTCCGCGGCACCCTTGAGTGGGGTCCTAGCCGTCCCGAACACTGGAAGAACAATTGGGCTGATGACCCAGATTGTCCCGGGGGGGGAACAGCGGGCTGATGGCCCAAAACTGTTCCGAGGGAGAAGCAGTAGAGCTGATGACCCAAACTGCTCCGTGGGGGAACAAGAGGGCTGATGACCCAGTTGTTCCGAGAACGGGGGAGCAATAGAGCTGATGACCCTAATTGCAGGGAGCTTACCTTGGAATATCCTGTCTCGGGCGCCACCTGCCGGGGTCCAGCCCCAGCTGATCCAGGGTATTCGAAGGAGAGACGGCTAGGCGAGGGTCGGGGAACAACTGCTTAATTAAACGTTAATTAAGGAATAGAATAAGGATAGCTCAGTGAGGAAAATTCAGTGGAGAAAAGAGGCTGAGTAGCTTGGTTTACGCGGGGGACCAATAAAACTTCAAGACAAGAAGCTTGCACCACTTACGTAGGCCGCAGGCGTCCTTCCATTCTCCCGAAGGAGAGGAGACACTGAGGCCTCCCCGGTCGGATCTTAGAAGCCCAGGCATAATTAGTAAGCATGGTGGGTTCCGCGCTCCAGATGGAGACTCAACCAGAGTGAGAGAGAGAGAGACATGGGGAGACCAGTCTTTCGAGGAACTGATCCCAATTCTTTATTTTCCATGGTCTACTTTTATACACTGAGGTGTTATGCAAAAGTCACGCGGGGTCAGCAGTCCTGACTTTTATCAAAGTCAGGTGCTTCATACAAATGTATACAGAGGTCTTAGGGGTGTTACATCATCTTCTGGCCAGGGGGCCTGCTGACAATTTACGACCCTCTCCTTGTGACAGCGGTCAGTCAACCAGGACACTTATTTCTCCAGGGGTGATTATTCTTAAAACAGACGCCACCCAAATAAAGTTACATTCCTATAGGGTGAGGGTGTAGTGGGTTTTAGTTAAGGAAAGAATTTACTTAGCCTAAGGTCTAACGTGATTAATATCAAAGGTTAATACTTATGTCTTCTATATATTCATTAATGTGTATAAGAGCAGGGGATGTGGAGACTTAGCAGTAAACATTGGCTCAACAAATGAAAAACCCTTCACCAATATGATTTCTAATCAGCCCATTACACTTATACTAATAATTTTCTAACTTTTCTAAAGAACCTGTTTTTAGAAGGTTTAAAGCATCTTGTGCCTCTCATGGTTGGGAGGCTGTGAGCAATCACATGTGGCCGGACAAGCCTGTCAGGCAGGCTAGAGAACCTTCAGAGGAGTTTGTAGATTAAAACACTCTTGTCACGCCCAGGGATTATTAACTGGAGCTGTAAGCTAACTCTTTTTTCAGAGAGAGGTAGTGGGAGACAGCCCCCCGTAAAGTCAGAGGTGTAGGTGAAAGCACAAAGCAGAAAGTAGGCAGATTCTGGTTTTGGGGGTAGATGCTCGAGAATTTCCAGGGGGACTCCTGAGGCTCGATCCCGCCTTTGCGTATGCCGAGCCTCCTTCCTCATGACCTTTGTCATGGGCGGAGTGCCTCACGCTGGCTCCAGGAAGTGATAGAATTCCAGTTGAGCTATTACAGATCCTCACTCAATATGCAATATGCCGGCTCCCGGCATCAGGCCTCGTCTCGAGGGGAAGCCAAGGACTGCGCTCTCCTCTCGAGTCGTGACGCGGGTCTCTTGGAGCCCCCTGAGCGGCCTCAAGGGAGTCCAGCCTCCTCTTCCGTTTGGAGAGAGGACCCGGGATTGCTCTCCAGGCCATGCAGGAAAATAAGGCCCTCAGCTCGCGAGGACGGGGGCGTCTCAGGGGTTTCCTCGAGCTGCGGCGCCCGTGGGTGTTTTCTCCCGAGGCACGACGAGGATCTCAGGGAGCCTCTCGTGCGGCGGCAGGGAAGTCAGGTCTCCATGCGCGTGGCGAGGGGGAGCGCATCCTGGCTCTCGAGTCACGGGAGGGGACCAGGGCCTCGAGACGCGTTGAAGAAGGACTCTCGAGGTCTTTGTCGGGGGGCGGCGGGAAACCCTCGTGTCCCTCGCCTTCTTCCGGGGACCTTAGGGAACTTCCCAGGGTGCCTCTGAGAGGTGAGGGATCCTGTGGAGGTGGCGGGGCCCCTCGGGACTCCGCTGGGTCTGGCGCAAGGGAAGAGGGCCTCACCTCGAGGGGAGGCAGCAACCTCAGGCTTCCTCTCCGTTTCGGACTCCGACCGCAGGGTCCCTGCAGAGTTGGGACAGGAGAGTCAGGCCTCGTCTTGTCTGAGGAAGGGAACCCCGCTGGCCTCTCGAGTTGCTCAGGGGGTCTCAGGCCCCTCGTCGAGCTGTGTGTGGAACCCGCGGGTCTTTGCGGACGATGCACGGGGGTGGCAGTGCCCCTTCGTGTTGTGCCTTCCCCCCCAGGGTTGCCTTCGAAGAGGGGTCCGGGCCTCGGGTCCTTCTCAAGGGCGGACCGGGGAATCGGGGGCGTTCGGCATGTGGCCCCACCCACGTGGCTCGTCTCGAATTTCCTCGTGAGACCGGCCTCCTCCTGAGGTGCGCCGGGAAGGCCGGGAACCCCTTCCAGACCACGCAGGGGAATCGCCTCTCCTGTCGCGATCAGGAGGGGAGAAGGGGCTCAGAGGAAGCGGTGCCGGGACCCTCGGTGTTCCCCTCGAGGGAACCCGGCGTGTTGGGGGACTTTTGGGGGTCGCAGGAAGGCTGTCAGGGACCGTTTCGCCCTTCAGGGCGGAACAGGGGACTTCCCTTGAGACGCCGTGGCGGGCAAGGGCCTCATCTTGCCAAGAGGTGGGAACCACGTGGTTTTTCTCGAGTTGCGGCGGGATTCTCGAGTTACGACGGGGATCTCAGCCTTCCCCTTGGGTTGGCCCTGGGAAGCCCAATCTTCCCCTCGGGTTGCGAGGGAAAGCTGGGGGTTGCGGTCGAGTCACCGCAGGGCCGAAGAGACCTCACCTAGGCGTGTGTCCGGGACCTAATATTCCTCTCCAGGGAAGGCAGGGATCTCGGGGTTGCATTCCAGGCTCCTCCGGGGAGTCAGGCCTCGTCTCGAGGGGAAGCCAAGGACTCCGCTCTCCTCTCGAGTCGCGACGCGGGTCTCTTGGAGCCCCCTGAGCGGCCTCAAGGGAGTCCAGCCTCCTCTTCCGTTTGGAGAGAGGACCCGGGATTGCTCTCCAGGCCATGCAGGAAAAGAAGGCCCTCAGCTCGCGAGGACGGGGGCGTCTCAGGGGTTTCCTCGAGCTGTGGCGCCCGTGGGGGTTTTCTCCCGAGGCACGACGAGGATCTCAGGGAGCCTCTCGTGCGGCGCCAGGGAAGTCAGGTCTCCATGCGCGTGGCGAGGGGGAGCGCGTCATGGCTCTCGAGTCACGGGAGGGGACTAGGGCCTCGAGACGCGTTGAAGAAGGACTCTCGAGGTCTTTGTCGGGGGGCGGCGGGAAACCCTCGTGTCCCTCGCCTTCTTCCGGGGACCTTAGGGAACTTCCCAGGGTGCCTCTGAGAGGCGAGGGATCCTGTGGAGGTGGCGGGGCCCCTCGGGACTCCGCTGGGTCTGGCGCAACGGAAGAGGGCCTCACCTCGAGGGGAGGCAGCAACCTCAGGCTTCCTCTCCGTTTCGGACTCCGACCGCAGGGTCCCTGCAGAGTTGGGACAGGAGAGTCAGGCCTCGTCTTGTCTGAGGAAGGGAACCCCGCTGGCCTCTCGAGTTGCTCAGGGGGTCTCAGGCCCCTCGTCGAGCTGTGTGTGGAACCCGCGGGTCTTTGCGGACGATGCACGGGGGTGGCAGTGCCCCTTCGTGTTGTGCCTTCCCCCCCAGGGTTGCCTTCGAAGAGGGGTCCGGGCCTCGGGTCCTTCTCAAGGGCGGACCGGGGAATCGGGGGCGTTCGGCATGTGGCCCCACCCACGTGGCTCGTCTCGAATTTCCTCGTGAGACCGGCCTCCTCCTGAGGTGCGCCGGGAAGGCCGGGAACCCCTTCCAGACCACGCAGGGGAATCGCCTCTCCTGTCGCGATCAGGAGGGGAGAAGGGGCTCAGAGGAAGCGGTGCCGGGACCCTCGGTGTTCCCCTCGAGGGAACCCGGCGTGTCGGGGGACTTTTGGGGGTCGCAGGAAGGCTGTCAGGGACCGTTTCGCCCTTCAGGGCGGAACAGGGGACTTCCCTTGAGACGCCGTGGCGGGCAAGGGCCTCATCTTGCCAAGAGGTGGGAACCACGTGGTTTTTCTCGAGTTGCGGCGGGATTCTCGAGTTACGACGGGGATCTCAGCCTTCCCCTTGGGTTGGCCCTGGGAAGCCCAATCTTCCCCTCGGGTTGCGAGGGAAAGCTGGGGGTTGCGGTCGAGTCACCGCAGGGCCGAAGAGACCTCACCTAGGCGTGTGTCCGGGACCTAATATTCCTCTCCAGGGAAGGCAGGGATCTCGGGGTTGCATTCCAGGCTCCCCCGGGGAGTCAGGCCTCGTCTCGAGGGGAAGCCAAGGACTCCGCTCTCCTCTCGAGTCGCGACGCGGGTCTCTTGGAGCCCCCTGAGCGGCCTCAAGGGAGTCCAGCCTCCTCTTCCGTTTGGAGAGAGGACCCGGGATTGCTCTCCAGGCCATGCAGGAAAAGAAGGCCCTCAGCTCGCGAGGACGGGGGTGTCTCAGGGGTTTCCTCGAGCTGTGGCGCCCGTGGGGGTTTTCTCCCGAGGCACGACGAGGACCTCAGGGAGCCTCTCGTGCGGCGCCAGGGAAGTCAGGTCTCCATGCGCGTGGCGAGGGGGAGCGCGTCCTGGCTCTCGAGTCACGGGAGGGGACTAGGGCCTCGAGACGCGTTGAAGAAGGACTCTCGAGGTCTTTGTCGGGGGGCGGCGGGAAACCCTCGTGTCCCTCGCCTTCTTCCGGGGACCTTAGGGAACTTCCCAGGGTGCCTCTGAGAGGCGAGGGATCCTGTGGAGGTGGCGGGGCCCCTCGGGACTCCGCTGGGTCTGGCGCAACGGAAGAGGGCCTCACCTCGAGGGGAGGCAGGAACCTCAGGCTTCCTCTCCGTTTCGGACTCCGACCGCAGGGTCCCTGCAGAGTTGGGACAGGAGAGTCAGGCCTCGTCTTGTCTGAGGAATGGAACCCCGCTGGCCTCTCGAGTTGCTCAGGGGGTCTCAGGCCCCTCGTCGAGCTGTGTGTGGAACCCGCGAGTCTTTGCGGACGATGCACGGGGGTGGCAGTGCCCCTTCGTGTTGTGCATTCCCCCCCCAGGGTTGCCTTCGAAGAGGGGTCCGGGCCTCGGGTCCTTCTCAAGGGCGGACCGGGGAATCGGGGGCGTTCGGCATGTGGCCCCACCCACGTGGCTCGTCTCGAATTTCCTCGTGAGACCGGCCTCCTCCTGAGGTGCGCCGGGAAGGCCGGGAACCCCTTCCAGACCACGCAGGGGAATCATCTCTCCTGTCGCGATCAGGAGGGGAGAAGGGGCTCAGAGGAAGCGGTGCCGGGACCCTCGGTGTTCCCCTCGAGGGAACCCGGCGTGTCGGGGGACTTTTGGGGGTCGCAGGAAGGCTGTCAGGGACCGTTTCGCCCTTCAGGGCGGAACAGGGGACTTCCCTTGAGACGCCGTGGCGGGCAAGGGCCTCATCTTGCCAAGAGGTGGGAACCACGTGGTTTTTCTCGAGTTGCGGCGGGATTCTCGAGTTACGACGGGGATCTCAGCCTTCCCCTTGGGTTGGCCCTGGGAAGCCCAATCTTCCCCTCGGGTTGCGAGGGAAAGCTGGGGGTTGCGCTCGAGTCACCGCAGGGCCGAAGAGACCTCACCTAGGCGTGTGTCCGGGACCTAATATTCCTCTCCAGGGAAGGCAGGGATCTCGGGGTTGCATTCCAGGCTCCCCCGGGGAGTCAGGCCTCGTCTCGAGGGGAAGCCAAGGACTCCGCTCTCCTCTCGAGTCGCGACGCGGGTCTCTTGGAGCCCCCTGAGCGGCCTCAAGGGAGTCCAGCCTCCTCTTCCGTTTGGAGAGAGGACCCGGGATTGCTCTCCAGGCCATGCAGGAAAAGAAGGCCCTCAGCTCGCGAGGACGGGGGCGTCTCAGGGGTTTCCTCGAGCTGCGGCGACCGTGAGGGTTTTCTCCCGAGGCACGACGAGGATCTCAGGGAGCCTCTCGTGCGGCGCCAGGGAAGTCAGGTCTCCATGCGCGTGGCGAGGGGGAGCGCGTCCTGGCTCTCGAGTCACGGGAGGGGACTAGGGCCTCGAGACGCGTTGAAGAAGGACTCTCGAGGTCTTTCTCGGGGGGGCGGCGGGAAACCCTCGTGTCCCTCGCCTTCTGCCGGGGACCTTAGGGAACTTCCCAGGGTGCCTCTGAGAGGCGAGGGATCCTGTGGAGGTGGCGGGGCCCCTCGGGACTCCGCTGGGTCTGGCGCAACGGAAGAGGGCCTCACCTCGAGGGGAGGCAGGAACCTCAGGCTTCCTCTCCGTTTCGGACTCCGACCGCAGGGTCCCTGCAGAATTGGGACAGGAGAGTCAGGCCTCGTCTTGTCTGAGGAAGGGAACCCCGCTGGCCTCTCGAGATGCTCAGGGGGTCTCAGGCCCCTCGTCGAGCTGTGTGTGGAACCCGCGGGTTTTTGCGGACGATGCACGGGGGTGGCAGTGCCCCTTCGTGTTGTGCCTTCCCCCCCCAGGGTTGCCTTCGAAGAGGGGTCCGTGCCTCGTGTCCTTCTCAAGGACGGACCGGGGAATCGGGGGCGTTCGGCATGTGGCCCCACCCACGTGGCTCGTCTCGAATTTCCTCGTGAGACCGGCCTCATCCTGAGGTGCGCCGGGAAGGCCGGGAACCCCTTCCAGACCACGCAGGGGAATCGCCTCTCCTGTCGCGATCAGGAGGGGAGAAGGGGCTCAGAGGAAGCGGTGCCGGGACCCTCGGTGTTCCCCTCGAGGGAACCCGGCGTGTCGGGGGACTTTTGGGGGTCGCAGGAAGGCTGTCAGGGACCGTTTCGCCCTTCAGAGTGGAACAGGGGACTTCCCTTGAGACGCCGTGGCGGGCAAGGGCCTCATCTTGCCAAGAGGTGGGAACCACGTGGTTTTTCTCGAGTTGCGGCGGGATTCTCGAGATACGACGGGGATCTCAGCCTTCCCCTTGGGTTGGCCCTGGGAAGCCCAAACTTCCCCTCGGGTTGGGAGGGAAAGCTGGGGGTTGCGCTCGAGTCACTGCAGGGCCGAAGAGACCTCACCTAGGCGTGTGTCCGGGACCTAATATTCCTCTCCAGGGAAGGCAGGGATCTCGGGGTTGCATTCCAGGCTCCCCTGGGGAGTCAGGCCTCGTCTCGAGGGGAAGCCAAGGACTCCGCTCTCCTCTCGAGTCGCGACGCGGGTCTCTTGGAGCCCCCTGAGCGGCCTCAAGGGAGTCCAGCCTCCTCTTCCGTTTGGAGAGAGGACCCGGGATTGCTCTCCAGGCCATGCAGGAAAAGAAGGCCCTCAGCTCGCGAGGACGGGGGCGTCTCAGGGGTTTCCTCGAGCTGTGGCGCCCGTGGGGGTTTTCTCCCGAGGCACGACGAGGATCTCAGGGAGCCTCTCGTGCGGCACCAGGGAAGTCAGGTCTCCATGCGCGTGGCGAGGGGGAGCGCGTCATGGCTCTCGAGTCACGGGAGGGGACTAGGGCCTCGAGACGCGTTGAAGAAGGACTCTCGAGGTCTTTGTCGGGGGGCGGCGGGAAACCCTCGTGTCCCTCGCCTTCTTCCGGGGACCTTAGGGAACTTCCCAGGGTGCCTCTGAGAGGTGAGGGATCCTGTGGAGGTGGCGGGGCCCCTCGGGACTCCGCTGGGTCTGGCGCAAGGGAAGAGGGCCTCACCTCGAGGGGAGGCAGCAACCTCAGGCTTCCTCTCCGTTTCGGACTCCGACCGCAGGGTCCCTGCAGAGTTGGGACAGGAGAGTCAGGCCTCGTCTTGTCTGAGGAAGGGAACCCCGCTGGCCTCTCGAGTTGCTCAGGGGGTCTCAGGCCCCTCGTCGAGCTGTGTGTGGAACCCGCGGGTCTTTGCGGACGATGCACGGGGGTGGCAGTGCCCCTTCGTGTTGTGCCTTCCCCCCCAGGGTTGCCTTCGAAGAGGGGTCCGGGCCTCGGGTCCTTCTCAAGGGCGGACCGGGGAATCGGGGGCGTTCGGCATGTGGCCCCACCCACGTGGCTCGTCTCGAATTTCCTCGTGAGACCGGCCTCCTCCTGAGGTGCGCCGGGAAGGCCGGGAACCCCTTCCAGACCACGCAGGGGAATCGCCTCTCCTGTCGCGATCAGGAGGGGAGAAGGGGCTCAGAGGAAGCGGTGCCGGGACCCTCGGTGTTCCCCTCGAGGGAACCCGGCGTGTCGGGGGACTTTTGGGGGTCGCAGGAAGGCTGTCAGGGACCGTTTCGCCCTTCAGGGCGGAACAGGGGACTTCCCTTGAGACGCCGTGGCGGGCAAGGGCCTCATCTTGCCAAGAGGTGGGAACCACGTGGTTTTTCTCGAGTTGCGGCGGGATTCTCGAGTTACGACGGGGATCTCAGCCTTCCCCTTGGGTTGGCCCTGGGAAGCCCAATCTTCCCCTCGGGTTGCGAGGGAAAGCTGGGGGTTGCGGTCGAGTCACCGCAGGGCCGAAGAGACCTCACCTAGGCGTGTGTCCGGGACCTAATATTCCTCTCCAGGGAAGGCAGGGATCTCGGGGTTGCATTCCAGGCTCCTCCGGGGAGTCAGGCCTCGTCTCGAGGGGAAGCCAAGGACTCCGCTCTCCTCTCGAGTCGCGACGCGGGTCTCTTGGAGCCCCCTGAGCGGCCTCAAGGGAGTCCAGCCTCCTCTTCCGTTTGGAGAGAGGACCCGGGATTGCTCTCCAGGCCATGCAGGAAAAGAAGGCCCTCAGCTCGCGAGGACGGGGGCGTCTCAGGGGTTTCCTCGAGCTGTGGCGCCCGTGGGGGTTTTCTCCCGAGGCACGACGAGGATCTCAGAGAGCCTCTCGTGCGGCGCCAGGGAAGTCAGGTCTCCATGCGCGTGGCGAGGGGGAGCGCGTCATGGCTCTCGAGTCACGGGAGGGGACTAGGGCCTCGAGACGCGTTGAAGAAGGACTCTCGAGGTCTTTGTCGGGGGGCGGCGGGAAACCCTCGTGTCCCTCGCCTTCTGCCGGGGACCTTAGGGAACTTCCCAGGGTGCCTCTGAGAGGCGAGGGATCCTGTGGAGGTGGCGGGGCCCCTCGGGACTCCGCTGGGTCTGGCGCAACGGAAGAGGGCCTCACCTCGAGGGGAGGCAGCAACCTCAGGCTTCCTCTCCGTTTCGGACTCCGACCGCAGGGTCCCTGCAGAGTTGGGACAGGAGAGTCAGGCCTCGTCTTGTCTGAGGAAGGGAACCCCGCTGGCCTCTCGAGTTGCTCAGGGGGTCTCAGGCCCCTCGTCGAGCTGTGTGTGGAACCCGCGGGTCTTTGCGGACGATGCACGGGGGTGGCAGTGCCCCTTCGTGTTGTGCCTTCCCCCCCAGGGTTGCCTTCGAAGAGGGGTCCGGGCCTCGGGTCCTTCTCAAGGGCGGACCGGGGAATCGGGGGCGTTCGGCATGTGGCCCCACCCACGTGGCTCGTCTCGAATTTCCTCGTGAGACCGGCCTCCTCCTGAGGTGCGCCGGGAAGGCCGGGAACCCCTTCCAGACCACGCAGGGGAATCGCCTCTCCTGTCGCGATCAGGAGGGGAGAAGGGGCTCAGAGGAAGCGGTGCCGGGACCCTCGGTGTTCCCCTCGAGGGAACCCGGCGTGTTGGGGGACTTTTGGGGGTCGCAGGAAGGCTGTCAGGGACCGTTTCGCCCTTCAGGGCGGAACAGGGGACTTCCCTTGAGACGCCGTGGCGGGCAAGGGCCTCATCTTGCCAAGAGGTGGGAACCACGTGGTTTTTCTCGAGTTGCGGCGGGATTCTCGAGTTACGACGGGGATCTCAGCCTTCCCCTTGGGTTGGCCCTGGGAAGCCCAATCTTCCCCTCGGGTTGCGAGGGAAAGCTGGGGGTTGCGGTCGAGTCACCGCAGGGCCGAAGAGACCTCACCTAGGCGTGTGTCCGGGACCTAATATTCCTCTCCAGGGAAGGCAGGGATCTCGGGGTTGCATTCCAGGCTCCCCCGGGGAGTCAGGCCTCGTCTCGAGGGGAAGCCAAGGACTCCGCTCTCCTCTCGAGTCGCGACGCGGGTCTCTTGGAGCCCCCTGAGCGGCCTCAAGGGAGTCCAGCCTCCTCTTCCGTTTGGAGAGAGGACCCGGGATTGCTCTCCAGGCCATGCAGGAAAAGAAGGCCCTCAGCTCGCGAGGACGGGGGCGTCTCAGGGGTTTCCTCGAGCTGCGGCGCCCGTGGGGGTTTTCTCCCGAAGCACGACGAGGATCTCAGGGAGCCTCTCGTGCGGCGCCAGGGAAGTCAGGTCTCCATGCACGTGGCGAGGGGGAGCGCGTCCTGGCACTCCAGTCACGGGAGGGGACTAGGGCCTCGAGACGCGTTGAAGAAGGACTCTCGAGGTCTTTCTCGGGGGGCGGCGGGAAACCCTCGTGTCCCTCGCCTTCTGCCGGGGACCTTAGGGAACTTCCCAGGGTGCCTCTGAGAGGCGAGGGATCCTGTGGAGGTGGCGGGGCCCCTCGGGACTCCGCTGGGTCTGGCGCAACGGAAGAGGGCCTCACCTCGAGGGGAGGCAGGAACCTCAGGCTTCCTCTCCGTTTCGGACTCCGACCGCAGGGTCCCTGCAGAGTTGGGACAGGAGAGTCAGGCCTCGTCTTGTCTGAGGAAGGGAACCCCGCTGGCCTCTCGAGTTGCTCAGGGGGTCTCAGGCCCCTCGTCGAGCTGTGTGTGGAACCCGCGGGTCTTTGCGGACGATGCACGGGGGTGGCAGTGCCCCTTCGTGTTGTGCATTCCCCCCCCAGGGTTGCCTTCGAAGAGGGGTCCGGGCCTCGGGTCCTTCTCAAGGGCGGACCGGGGAATCGGGGGCGTTCGGCATGTGGCCCCACCCACGTGGCTCGTCTCGAATTTCCTCGTGAGACCGGCCTCCTCCTGAGGTGCGCCGGGAAGGCCGGGAACCCCTTCCAGACCACGCAGGGGAATCGCCTCTCCTGTCGCGATCAGGAGGGGAGAAGGGGCTCAGAGGAAGCGGTGCCGGGACCCTCGGTGTTCCCCTCGAGGGAACCCGGCGTGTCGGGGGACTTTTGGGGGTCGCAGGAAGGCTGTCAGGGACCGTTTCGCCCTTCAGGGCGGAACAGGGGACTTCCCTTGAGACGCCGTGGCGGGCAAGGGCCTCATCTTGCCAAGAGGTGGGAACCACGTGGTTTTTCTCGAGTTGCGGCGGGATTCTCGAGTTACGACGGGGATCTCAGCCTTCCCCTTGGGTTGGCCCTGGGAAGCCCAATCTTCCCCTCGGGTTGCGAGGGAAAGCTGGGGGTTGCGCTCGAGTCACCGCAGGGCCGAAGAGACCTCACCTAGGCGTGTGTCCGGGACCTAATATTCCTCTCCAGGGAAGGCAGGGATCTCGGGGTTGCATTCCAGGCTCCCCCGGGGAGTCAGGCCTCGTCTCGAGGGGAAGCCAAGGACTCCACTCTCCTCTCGAGTCGCGACGCGGGTCTCTTGGAGTCCCCTGAGCGGCCTCAAGGGAGTCCAGCCTCCTCTTCCGTTTGGAGAGAGGACCCGGGATTGCTCTCCAGGCCATGCAGGAAAAGAAGGCCCTCAGCTCGCGAGGACGGGGGTGTCTCAGGGGTTTCCTCGAGCTGTGGCGCCCGTGGGGGTTTTCTCCCGAGGCACGACGAGGACCTCAGGGAGCCTCTAGTGCGGCGCCAGGGAAGTCAGGTCTCCATGCGCGTGGCGAGGGGGAGCGCGTCCTGGCTCTCGAGTCACGGGAGGGGACTAGGGCCTCGAGACGCGTTGAAGAAGGACTCTCGAGGTCTTTCTCGGGGGGGCGGCGGGAAACCCTCGTGTCCCTCGCCTTCTGCCGGGGACCTTAGGGAACTTCCCAGGGTGCCTCTGAGAGGTGAGGGATCCTGTGGAGGTGGCGGGGCCCCTCGGGACTCCGCTGGGTCTGGCGCAACGGAAGAGGGCCTCACCTCGAGGGGAGGCAGGAACGTCAGGCTTCCTCTCCGTTTCGGACTCCGACCGCAGGGTCCCTGCATAATTGGGACAGGAGAGTCAGGCCTCGTCTTGTCTGAGGAAGGGAACCCCGCTGGCCTCTCGACATGCTCAGGGGGTCTCAGGCCCCTCGTCGAGCTGTGTGTGGAACCCGCGGGTTTTTGCGGACGATGCACGGGGGTGGCAGTGCCCCTTCGTGTTGTGCCTTCCCCCCCCCAGGGTTGCCTTCGAAGAGGGGTCCGGGCCTCGGGTCCTTCTCAAGGACGGACCGGGGAATCGGGGGCGTTCGGCATGTGGCCCCACCCACGTGGCTCGTCTCGAATTTCCTCGTGAGACCGGCCTCATCCTGAGGTGCGCCGGGAAGGCCGGGAACCCCTTCCAGACCACGCAGGGGAATCGCCTCTCCTGTCGCGGTCAGGAGGGGAGAAGGGGCTCAGAGGAAGCGGTGCCAGGACCCTCGGTGTTCCCCTCGAGGGAACCCGGCGTGTCGGGGGACTTTTGGGGGTCGCAGGAAGGCTGTCAGGGACCGTTTCGCCCTTCAGGGCGGAACAGGGGACTTCCCTTGAGACGCCGTGGCGGGCAAGGGCCTCATCTTGCCAAGAGGTGGGAACCACGTTGTTTTTCTCGAATTGCGGCGGGATTCTCGAGTTACGACGGGGATCTCAGCCTTCCCCTTGGGTTGGCCCTGGGAAGCCCAATCTTCCCCTCGGGTTGCGAGGGAAAGCTGGGGGTTGCGCTCGAGTCACCGCAGGGCCGAAGAGACCTCACCTAGGCGTGTGTCCGGGACCTAATATTCCTCTCCAGGGAAGGCAGGGATCTCGGGGTTGCATTCCAGGCTCCCCCGGGGAGTCAGGCCTCGTCTCGAGGGGAAGCCAAGGACTCCACTCTCCTCTCGAGTCGCGACGCAGGTCTCTTGGAGTCCCCTGAGCGGCCTCAAGGGAGTCCAGCCTCCTCTTCCGTTTGGAGAGAGGACCCGGGATTGCTCTCCAGGCCATGCAGGAAAAGAAGGCCCTCAGCTCGCGAGGACGGGGGTGTCTCAGGGGTTTCCTCGAGCTGTGGCGCCCGTGGGGGTTTTCTCCCGAGGCACGACGAGGACCTCAGGGAGCCTCTCGTGCGGCGCCAAGGAAGTCAGGTCTCCATGCGCGTGGCGAGGGGGAGCGCGTCCTGGCTCTCGAGTCACGGGAGGGGACTAGGGCCTCGAGACGCATTGAAGAAGGACTCTCGAGGTCTTTCTCGGGGGGCGGCGGGAAACCCTCGTGTCCCTCGCCTTCTGCCGGGGACCTTAGGGAACTTCCCAGGGTGCCTCTGAGAGGCGAGGGATCCTGTGGAGGTGGCGGGGCCCCTCGGGACTCCGCTGGGTCTGGCGCAACGGAAGAGGGCCTCACCTCGAGGGGAGGCAGGAACCTCAGGCTTCCTCTCCGTTTCGGACTCCGACCGCAGGGTCCCTGCAGAGTTGGGACAGGAGAGTCAGGCCTCGTCTTGTCTGAGGAATGGAACCCCGCTGGCCTCTCGAGTTGCTCAGGGGGTCTCAGGCCCCTCGTCGAGCTGTGTGTGGAACCCGCGGGTCTTTGCGGACGATGCACGGGGGTGGCAGTGCCCCTTCGTGTTGTGCATTCCCCCCCCAGGGTTGCCTTCGAAGAGGGGTCCGGGCCTCGGGTCCTTCTCAAGGGCGGACCGGGGAATCGGGGGCGTTCGGCATGTGGCCCCACCCACGTGGCTCGTCTCGAATTTCCTCGTGAGACCGGCCTCCTCCTGAGGTGCGCCGGGAAGGCCGGGAACCCCTTCCAGACCACGCAGGGGAATCGCCTCTCCTGTCGCGATCAGGAGGGGAGAAGGGGCTCAGAGGAAGCGGTGCCGGGACCCTCGGTGTTCCCCTCGAGGGAACCCGGCGTGTCGGGGGACTTTTGGGGGTCGCAGGAAGGCTGTCAGGGACCGTTTCGCCCTTCAGGGCGGAACAGGGGACTTACCTTGAGAGGCCGTGGCGGGCAAGGGCCTCCTCTTGCCAAGAGGTGGGAACCACGTGGTTTTTCTCGAGTTGCGGCGGGATTCTCGAGTTATGACGGGGATCTCAGCCTTCCCCTTGGGTTGGCCCTGGGAAGCCCAATCTTCCCCTCGGGTTGCGAGGGAAAGCTGGGGGTCGCGCTCGAGTCACTGCAGGGCCGAAGAGACCTCACCTAGGCGTGTGTCCGGGACCTAATTTTCCACTCCAGGGAAGGCAGGTATCTCGGGGTTGCATTCCAGGCTCCCCCGGGGAGTCAGGCCTCGTCTCGAGGGGAAGCCAAGGACTCCGCTCTCCTCTCGAGTCGCGACGCGGGTCTCTTGGAGCCCCCTGAGCGGCCTCAAGGGAGTCCAGCCTCCTCTTCCGTTTGGAGAGAGGACCCGGGATTGCTCTCCAGGCCATGCAGGAAAAGAAGGCCCTCAGCTCGCGAGGACGGGGGCGTCTCAGGGGTTTCCTCGAGCTGCGGCGCCCGTGGGGGTTTTCTCCCGAGGCACGACGAGGATCTCAGGCAGCCTCTCGTGCGGCGCCAGGGAAGTCAGGTCTCCATGCGCGTGGCGAGGGGGAGCGCGTCCTGGCTCTCGAGTCACGGGAGGGGACTAGGGCCTCGAGACGCGTTGAAGAAGGACTCTCGAGGTCTTTCTCGGGGGGCGGCGGGAAACCCTCGTGTCCCTCGCCTTCTGCCGGGGACCTTAGGGAACTTGCCAGGGTGCCTCTGAAAGGCGAGGGATCCTGTGGAGGTGGCGGGGCCCCTCGGGACTCCGCTGGGTCTGGCGAAACGGAAGAGGGCCTCACCTCGAGGGGAGGCAGGAACCTCAGGCTTCCCCTCCGTTTCGGACTCCGACCGCAGGGTCCCTGCAGAGCTGGGACAGGAGAGTCAGGCCTCGTCTTGTCTGAGGAAGGGAACCCCGCTGGCCTCTCGAGTTGCTCAGGGGGTCTCAGGCCCCTCATCGAGCTGTGTGTGGAACCCGGGGGTCTTTGCGGACGATGCACGGGGGTGGCAGTGCCCCTTCGTGTTGTGCCTTCCCCCCCAGGGTTGCCTTCGAAGAGGGGTCCGGGCCTCGGGTTCTTATGAAGAGCGGACCGGGATATCGGGGTCGTTCAGCATTTGGCACCACCCACGTGGGTTGTCTCGAATTTCCTCATGAAACCGGCCTCATCCTGAAGTGTGCCGCGAAGGTCATGAAACTCTTCCAGACAAAGCAGAGGAATCGACCCTCCTGTGGCGTTCAGGAAGGGAGAAGTGGCTCAGATGAAGTGCTGCTGGGAACCTCAGTGTTTCCCTCAAGTGAGACAGGTATGTCGGGTAACTTTTGGGGTCGCATAAAGCGTTCCAAGTACCGTTTCGCTCTTCAAAATGGAACGTTGGACTTCTCTTGGGGTGCTCCAGCGGGCATGGGCCTCATCTTGGAATGACTGCGGAACCACTTGGTTTTTCTCGAGTTGCGGTGGGATATTTGAGTTACCACAGGGAATTCATGCTTCCTCTTGTGTTGGCCCACAAAAGTCTTATCTTCCATTTGAGATTCGAGGAAGATCTGGAGGTGCGCTCTAGTCACTGAAGGCAAAAGAGACCCCACCAAGTATTGTGTGCAGGACCTAATGTTCATGTCAAGGCTCGACAGAAATCTCGGGGTTGCATTCCAGACTCACCTTGGAGTCAGGCCTCGTCTCGAGGGGAAGCAAAGGACTCTGCTCTCCTCTCGAGTCGGACGGGTATGTCTTGGAGCCCACTGAGTGGCTTAAAGGGAGTCAAACCTCCTCTGGTGCTTGGAGGGAAGACACGGGATTGCTCTCCAGGGAATGCATGAAATGAAGGCCCTCATCTCCCGATGACTGGGGCGTCTCGTAGGTTTTCTCGAGCTGTGGCGCTAGTGTGGGGTTTCTCACGAAGTAAGACTGGGAGCTCAGTGAGCCTCTCACGTGGTGCCAGGGCAGTCAGGTCTCTATGCACGTGGTGAGAGGGAGCCCGTCATTGTTCTCGAGTCATGGTAGGGGAATTGGACCTGAAGACGTGTTAAAGAAGGACTCTCGAGGTCTTTCTTGGGTTGCAGTAGGAAACCCTGGGTTCCATCGACTTGTGCCAGTGACCTCAGGAAGCTTCTCAGCGTGCCTCTGAGAAGTCAGGGTCACTGTGGAGTTGGGAGGGGCCTCTCGGAACTGCACTGGGTTTGGTGCAATGGAAGAGGGCCTCATGACAAGTTGAGGCAGGAACCTCAGGGTTCCTCTCCTGGCTTCGAATGCGCCGGATCTGACTCGGATCCCAGAGTCCCTGCAGAGTTGGGACAGGAGAGTCAGGCCTCGTCTTGTGTGGAGGAATGGAACTCCGCTTGACTCTCGCGTTGTTCATGGGGTGACAGGCCACTTGTCGATTTGTATGTGGAACTTGCTGGTTTTTCTGGACGATGCACCGGGGTGTCACTGCCCCTTCGTGTTGTGCCTTGATCCACAGGATTGCCTTCGAGTTGGGTTCTGCCATCGGGTTCTTATCAAGAGCGGACCAGGGAATTGGGGTCTTTTGGCATGCCGCACCACCCACGAGGCTATGTCTCAAATTTCCTCGTGAGACTGGCCTCATCTTGATGTGCGCCAGGAAGGTCGGGAATGCCTTCCAGACAAAGCAGAGGAATCGAACCTCCTGTCGCGATCAAGAGGGGAGAAGAGTCTCAGATGAAGTGGTGCCGGGAACCTCGGTGTTCTCCTCAAGTGAGAATGGTATGTCGGGGAACTTTTGGGGTCGCATCAAGGGTTCCAAGTAACTTTTCGCTCTTCAATACGGAACGTGGGACTTCTCTTGAGACGCTGTAGCGGGCAAGGGCCTCATCTTTCGATGACGGGGGAACCACGTGGTTTTTCTTGAGTTGCGGCGGGATTCTCGAGTTAAGATGGGGAATTCAGGCTTCCTGTTCAACTGGCCCAGGGAAGTCCAGTTTTCATTCGAATTGCGAGTTAGAACTGGGGATTGCTCTCGAGACACTGCAGGGCCAAATAGACCTCATCTAGGCTTGTGTCCAGGACCTAATGTTCCTCTTCTGGGGCGACAGAGATCTCGGCATTGCATTCTCGACTCACCCGGGGAATCAGCCCTCATCTCGAGGGGAAGCCAAGGACACCGCTCTCCTGTCAAGTCGCGACGGGTATATCTTGGAGCTCACTGTGTGGCCTAAAATGAGTCAAGCCTCCTGTGGAGTTTGGAGAGAGGACTCAGGATTGCTCTCCAGGCCATACAGCAAAAGGCCCTCATCTCGTGAGGACTGGGGCGTCTCGTGGGTATTCTCGAGCTGCGGCTCCAGTGTGGTGTTGCTCACGAGGTATAATGGGGAGCTCAGGGAGCCTCTCCTGTGGCACCAGGGAAGTCAGGTTTCTATGCGCGTGGCTAGGGGGAGCGCGTCATTGCTCTCGAGTCATGGTAGGGGAATCGCACCTCAAGACGTGTTGAAGAAGGACTCTCGAGGTCTTTTACGGGTTGGGGCAGGAAACCCTTGGTTCCCTCGACTTGTGCCGGTGATCTCAGGAAGGTCTAAGGGTGCCTCTGAGAAGTCAGGGATACTGTGCAGTTGGGAGGGGTCTCTCGGGACTCCACTGGGTTCGGTGCAATGGAAGAGGGCCTCATCTCGAGTGGAGGCAGGAAACTCATGTTTCCTCTCCTGACTTCCCCTGGGCCAGATCTGACTCGGATCGCAGTTTCGCTGCAGAGTTCGAACAGGAGAGTCAGGCCTCGTCTTGTGTGGAGGAATGGAACTCTGCTTGCCTCTCCAGTTGTTCACGGGGTGACAGGTCACTTCTCGAGCTGTGTGTGGTACCTGCGGGTTTCTCCGGACGATACCCGGGGGTGTCAGTGCCCCTTCCTGTTGTGCCTTCATCAAAAGGGTTATCTTCAAAGAGGTGTCCGGGCATTGGGATCTTATCAAGAGCGAACCGGGAAATCGGGGTCTTTCGGCATGTGTCACCATCCACGAGGCTATGTCTCGAATATCCTCGTGAGACCGGCCTCATCCTGAGATGCACCGGGAAAGGCGGGAACCCCTTCAAGACAAAACAGGGGAATCGACCCTCCTGTCGCGATCAGGAGGGGAGAAGGGGCCCAGATGTAGTGGTGCCGGGAACCTCGGTGTTCTCCTCGAGTCAGACCAGTGTGTCGAGGAACTTTTGAGGTCGCATCAAGGGGGCCAATACCGTTTCGCACTTCAAGACGGAACGTGGGACTTCTCTTGAGACGCTGTAGGGGGCAAGGGCCTCATATTGCGATGACGGGGGAACCACGTAGCGTTTCTCGAGTTGTGGCGGGATTCTCGAGTTTCGACGGGGAATACAGTCTTCCTCATGTGTTGGCCCAGGGAAGTCCTATCTTCCTTTCGAGTTTCAAGGGAGAGCTGGGGATTGCCCTCGAGTCACTGCAGGGCAAAATAGACCTCATCTAGGCTTGTGTCCAGGACTTAATGTTCATCCCTAGGGGCGACAGGGATCTCGGGCTTGCATACCAGACTCACCCGGGGAATCAGGCCTCGTCTCGAGGGGAAGCAAAGAACTCCGCTGTCCTTTTGAGTCCCGATGGGTATCTCTTGGAGCCCACTGTGTGCCCTAAAGGGAGTCAAGCCTCCTGTGCTGTTTGGATAGAGGACTCGGGATTCCTCTCCAGGCCATGCAGGAAAAGAAGGCCCTCATCTCGCGATGACGGCGGCGTCTTGTGGGTTTTCTAGACTGCCGCGCTAGTGCCGGGTTTCTGACGAGGTATGAGAGGGAGCTCAGGAAGCCTCTCGTGTGGCGCCAGGGAAGTCAGGTCCCCATGAGATGGCTAGGGGGAGTTCGTCATTGCTCTCGAGTCATGGTAGGGTAATCGGGCCTCAAGACAGGTTGAAGAAGGACTCTCGAGGTCTTTCTCGGGTCACTGCATAAAACCCAGGGTTCCCTTGACTTGTGCCTGCGACCTCAGGGAGCTTCTCAGAGTGCCTCTGAGAAGTCAGGGATACTGTGCAGTTTGGAGGGGCCTCTCGAGACTCCTCTGCATTTGGTGGAATGTAAGAGGGACTCATCTCGAGTTGAAGCAGGAACCTCAGTGTTCCTCTCCATTTCGGACTCAGATCGCAAGGTCCCTGCATGTTGGTACAGGAGAGTCAGGCCTCGTCTTTTCTGGAGGATGGGACTCCTCTTGCCTCTCGAGTTGTTCTCGAGGTGACAGGCCACTTGTCGAGCTGTGTGTGTAACCTGCCCGTTTTTCCGGATGATGCACAGGTGTGTTAATGCCCCTTCGTGTTGTACCTTCATACTCAAGGCTGCCTTCCAAGAGGTTTCCGAGCATCGGATTCTTATCAAGAGCGGACCGGGAAATTGGAGTCTTTCGGCAAGTGGCATCACCCACAAAGCTACGTATCGAATTTCCCCATGAGACCGGCCTCATCCTGAGTTGTGCAGGGAAGGTCGGGCCCCCTTGCAGACAAAGCAGGGGAATCGACCCACCGGTCATGATCAGGAGGGGAGAAGGGGCTTAAATGAAGTGGTGCCGGGAACCTCGGTGTTCCCCTTGAGTGAGACCGGCGTGTTGGGGGACTTTTGGGGTCGCATCAAGGGTGCCAAGTACCGTTTCGCATTTCAAGACGGAACCTGGGACATCTTTTGAAACGCTGTAGCGGGCAAGGGCCTCATCTTGCGATGACGGGAGAACCACGTGGTTTTGCTCGAGTTGCGGCGGGATTCTCGAGTTATGACCGGGAATTTAGGCTTCCTCTTGTTGGCCTTGAAATCCAATCTTCCATTCGGGTTGCGAGGGGGAGCTGGGGATTGCGCTAGAGTCACTGCAGGGCAAAAGAGACCTAATCTAGGCTTGTGTCCAGGATCTAACGTTGCTCTCCAGGGGCGACAGGGATCTCGGGTTTGCATTCCAGACTCATCCAGGGAGTCAGTTCTCACCTCGAGGGTAAGCAAAGAATTCCGCTGTCATCTCGAGTCGCGATGGGTATCTCTTGGAGCCCAATGTGTGTACTAAAGGGAGTCAAGCCTCCTGTGGAGTTTGGAGAGAGGACTCGGGATTGGACTCCAGGCCATGCAGGAAAAGAAGGCCCTCATCTCAAGATGACGGTGACGTCTCGTGGGTTTTCTCGAGCTGCGGCGCCAGTGTGGGGTGTCTCATGAAGTACCACAGGGATTTCAGGGAGCCTCTTGTGTGGCGTCAGGAAAATCCAGTATTCCATTCGAGTTGCAAGTTAGAACTGGGGATTGCTCTCCAGTCACTGCAGGGCAAAATAGACCTCATCTACGCTTGTGTCCAGGACCTAGTGTTCCACTACTGGGCCGACAGGGATCTCAGGGTTGCATTCTCGACTCACCCGGAGAGTCAGGCCTCGTCTTGAGGGGAAAAAAAGGACTCCGCTCTCCTGTCGAGTCGCGATGGGTATCTCTTGGAGCCCACTGTGTGGCGTAAAGGGAGTGAAGCCTCCTATGGAGTTTGGAGAGATGACTCGGGATTGTTTTCCTGGCCATGCAGGAAAAAAGGCCCTCATTTCGCGATGACGGGGGCATCTCGTGGGTTTTCTCCAGCTGCGGCGCCAGTATCAGATTTCTCACGAGGTATGACGGGGAGCTCAGAGAGCCTCTCGTGTGGTGCTAGGGACGTCAGGTCTCCGTGCGTGTGGTGAAGGGGAGTGCGTGATTTCTCTCGAGTCATAGTAGGCGAATCGGGCCTCAAGACGCATTGAAGAAGGACTCTCGAGGTCTTTCTCGGGTTGCGGCAGGGAACCCTGGGTTCCCTCGACTTGTGTCGGTGACCTCAGGTAACTTCTCAGGGTGCCTCTGAGAAGTCAGGGACACTGTGGATTTGGGAGGGGCCTTTCGTTACTCAACTGGGTTTGGTGCAATCGAAGAGGGCCTCATCTCGAATGGAGGCAGGAACCTCAGGGGTCCTCTCCATTTCTGACTCGGGTCGCAGAGTACCTGCCGAGTACGGACAAGAGAGTCACGCCTCGTCTTCTGTGGAGGAATGGATTTCCCCTTGCCTTTCGAGTTGTTCACGGAGTGACAGGCCACTTGTTGAGCTGTGTGTGGAACCTGCGGGTTTTTCCGGACGATGCACGGGGGTGTCAGTGCCCCTTCGTGTTGTGCCTTCATCCACAGGGTTGCCTTCAAAGAGGTTTCCGGGCATCGGGTTTTTTTCAAGAGCGTACCGGAAAATTGGGGTCTTTCAGCATGTGGTACCACCCACGAGGCTACGTCTCGAATTTCCTCAGGAGACCAGCCTTATCCTGAGATTCGCCGGGATGGTAGGGAACCCTTGCAGACAAAGCAGGGGAATCGACCCACCGGTCGCGATCAGAAGGGGAGAAGGGGCTCAGATGAAGTGGTGCCGGGAACCTCGGTGGTCCCCTCGAGTGAGACCGGTATGTCACGGCACTTTTGAGGTCGCATCAAGGGTGCCAAGTACAGTTTCGCACTTCAAGACGGAACGTGGGAATTCTCTGGAGATGCTCTAGCGGGCAAGGGCCTCATATAGCGATGACGAGGGAAACACGTGGTTTTCTCGAGTTGCGGCGGGATTCTCGAGTTACGACGGGGAATTCAGGCTTCCTCTTGTGTTGGCCCAGGAAGTCCAATCTTCCATTCAACTTCTCAGAGAGAGCTGTGGGTTGCTCTCGAGTCACTTCAGGGCAAAGAGTCCTCATCTAGGCTTGGGTCCAGGACGTAGTATTGCTCTCCAAGGGCAACAGGGATATCGGGGTCGCATTCCAGTCTCACCCGGTGGGTCACGCCTCGTCTCGAGTGGAAGCAAAGGACTCCACTATCCTCTAGAGTCGCGACGTGTAACTCTTGGAGCCCAATGAGTGGCCTAAAGGGAGTCAAGCGTCCTGTGTAGCTTGGACAGAAGGTTCACGCTTGATCTGCATACCATTCAGTAAAAGATGGCCCTCCTCTCGTGATGACGGGAGCGTCTCATGGGTTTTCTCGAGCTGCGGCGCCAGTGTGGGGTTTCTCACGAGATATGATGGGGAGCTCAGGGAGCCTCTCGTGCGGCGCCAGAGAAGTCAGGCCTCCATGCGTGTGGCCAGGCAGATCGTGTCATTGCTCTGGAGTCATGGGAGGGACTAGGGCCTCCAGACGCATTTAAGAAGGACTCTCGAGGTCTTTTTTGGGTTGGGGCGGGAAACACTCGTTTCCCTCGACCTCTACCGGGGACCTTAGGGAACTTCCCAGGTGCCTCTGAGAGGTGAGGGATACTGAGGAGTTAGAGGGGCCTCTCGGGACTCCACTAGGTTTGACGAAATGAAAGAGGGCCTCATCTCGATTGGAGGCAGGAACCTCAGGTTTCCTCTCCATTTCTGACTCTGACCGCAGGGTCCCTGCAGGGTTGGGACAGGAGAGTCAGGCCTCGTCTTGTCTGAGTAATGGAACTCTGCTTGCCTCTCGAGTCGTTTAGTGGGTCTCAGGCCCCTTGTCGAGCTGTGTGTGGAACCTGCGGGTGTTTCCAGAAGATGCACGGGAGTGTCATTGCCCCTTGATTTGGTGCCTTCCCCCACAGGGTTGCCTTCAAAGAGGTGTCCGGGCATCAGGTTCATTTCAAGAGCGGACCGGGAAATCGGGGTCGTTCGACATGTGGCACCACCCACGTGGCTCATCTCGAATTTCCTCGTGAGACCAGCATCATCCTGAGGTGCGCCGGGAAGGCCGGGAACACCTTCCACACAAAGAAGGGGAATCGACTCTCCTGTCGCGATCAGGAGGGGAGATGGGGCTCAGATGAAGTGGGGCCGGGACTCTAGGTGTTCCACTCGAGGGAACCCGGCGTTTCAGGGAACTTTAGGGGTCGCATCAAGGGAGTCAAGTACCGTTTCCCACTTCAGGACGGAACATGGGACTTCCCTGGAGACGCTGTAGCGGGCAAGGGCCTCATCCTGTGAAGACGTTGGAACCACGTCGTTTTTCTCGAGTTGCATCGGGATTCTCAAAAACGACAGGAATTTCAGGCTTCCTCTTGGGTTGGCCCTGGGAAGCCCAATCTTCAATTCGAGTTGCGATGGAAAGCTGGGGGTTCTGCTCGAGTCACTACAGGGCCAAAGAGACCTCATCGAGGCGTGTGTCCAGGACCTAATATTCCTCTCAAGGGAAGACAGGGATCACGGTTTTCCATTCCAGACTCCCCCGGGGGGTCAGGACTCGCCTGGAGGGGAAGCAAAGGACTCCGCTTTCCTCTCAAGTCGCGACACGGATCTCTTGGAGCCCACTGAGTGGACTCAAGGGTGTCGAGCCTCCTCTTCAGTTTGGAGAGAGGACTCGGGATTGCTCTCCAGGCCAGGCAGGAAAAGAAGGCCCTCATCTCGCGATGACGGGGGCGTCTCATGGGTTTCCTCAGGCTGCTGCGCCCATGGGGGTTTTCTCACGAGGCACGACGAGGACCTCAGGGAGCCTCTCGTGCGGCGCCAGGGAAGTCAGGTCTCCATGCGCATGGCGAGGGGGAGCTGGTCCTCACTCTCGAGTCATGGGAAATGGCTAGGTCCTCAAGAGTCGTTGAAGAAGGACTCTCGAGGTCTTTCTCGGGTTGCGGCGGGAAACCCTCGTTTCCCTCGACTTCTGCAGGGGACCTTAGGGAACTTCCCAGGATGCCTCTGAGAGGTGAGGGATGCTGTGTAGTTGGCAGGGCCTCTCGGGACTCTGCTGGGTTCGGTGCAATGAAAGAGGGCCTCATCTCGAGGGGTGGCAGGAACCTCAGGCTTCCTCTCGGTTTCGGACTCCGACTGCACGGTCTCTGCAGTGTTGGGACAGGAGAGTCATGCCTCGTCTTGTCTGAGGAATGGAATTCTGGTTGCCTCTCGAGTTGTTCCGGGAGTCTCAGGCCCCTTGTCGAGCTGTGTGTAGACCCTGCGGGTTTTTCCGGATGATGCACGGGGGTGTCAGTGCCCCTTCGTGTTGTGCCTTCACCCACAGGGTTGCCTTCAAAGAGGTGTCCGGGCATCGGGTTCTTATCAAGAGCGGACCGGAAAATCGGAGTCGTTCGGCACGTGGCACCTCACACACGTGGCTAGTCTCGAATTTCCTCCTGAGACCGGCCTCATCCTGAGGTGCGCCAGGAAGGCCGGGAACCCCTTCCAGACAAAGCAAGGGAATCGACTCTCCTGTCGCGATCAGGAGGGGAGAAGGGGCTCAGATGAAGTGGTGCCGGGACCCTCGGTGTTCCCCTCGAGGGAACCCAGCGTGTCGGGGAACTTTTGCGGTCGCATCAAGGGTGTCGAGTACCGTTTCGCCCTTCAGGGCGGAACATGGGTCTTCCCTGGAGACACCGGGAACTTCGGTGTTCCCCTGGAGTGAGACCGGTATGTTGGGGAACTTTGGGGTCGCATCAAGGGTGCCAAGTAGCATTTCGAACTTTAAGATAGAACGTGGGACTTCTCTTGAGACTCTAGCTGGCAAGGGCCTCATATTGCGATGAAGGGGGAACCACATGGTTTTTAAGACTTGAGGCTGAATTCTCGAATTACGATGGGAAATTTAGACTTCCTCTTGTGTTGACCGTGGGAAGACCAATCTTCCATTCAAATTGTGAGGGAGAGATGGAGGTTGCTCTCGAGTCACTGTAGGGCAAAATAGACCTCATCTAGGCTTGTGTCTAGGACATAATGTTCCACTCCAGGGGCGACAGGGATCTCGGGGTTGCATTCCAAACTCACCCTGGGAGTCAGGCCTCGTCTCCAGGGAAGCAAAGGACTCCGCTCTCCTCTCGAGTCGCACCGGGTATTTCTTGGACCCAACTGAGTGGCCTAAAGGGAGTCAATACTCCTGTGAAGTTTGGAGAGAGGACCAGGAATTGCTCTCCAGGTCAGGCAGGAAAAGAAGGCCCCCATCTCTCCTTGACGGGGGCATCTTGTGGTTTTTCTCGAACTGCGGCCCCAGTGTGGGTTTTCTCACGAGGTACGATGGGGTACTCAGGGAGCCTCTTGTGTGGTACTAGGGAAGTCAGTTTTCCTGCTTGTGGCGAGGGGAGCGCGTCCTTGCTCTGGAGTCATGGTAGGGGAATCGGGCATCAAGAGACGTTGAAAAAGGACTCTCCAAGTCTTTCTCGGGTTACTTCAGGAAACTCTGGGTTCCCTCGACTTGTGCCAGTGACCTCAGGTAGCTTCTCAGGGAGCCTCTGAGAATTCAGGGATACTGTGGTGTTGGGAGGAGCCTCTCGGGACACCACTGAGTTTGGTTCAATGGAAGAGGGCCTCTTCTCTAGTTGAGGCAGGAACCTCGGGGTTCCTCTCCATTTCTGACTCCAATTGCAGGGTCCCTGAAGAGTTGGGACAGGAGAGTAAGGCCTCGTCTTGTGTGAAGGAATGCAACTTCACTTGCCTCGCGAGTTGTTCACGAGGTGACAGTCCACATTTGGAGCTGTGAGTGGAATCTGCGGGTTTTTCCAGACGATGCATGGGGATGTCAGTGTCCCTTCGTGTTGTGCCTTCATCCACAGGGTTGCCTTCGAAGAGATGTCCGGGCGTCAGGTTCTTATCTAGAGTGGACCAGGAATTCGGGATCTTTCAGCATATGGCACCAACCATGAGGCTACTTTTCGAATTTCCTCATGAGACCGGCCTCATCCGGAGGTTCGCGGGGAACGTCGGGAACCCCTTGCAGACAAAACATGGGAATCGACCCTTCTGTCGCGATCAGCAGGGGTGAAGGGGCTCACCGGAAGTGGTGCCGTGAACTTTGGTGTTGCCCTCGAGTGAGACCGGTATGTCAGGGAACTTTGGGGGTCGCATCAAAGGTGCCAAGTACCGTTTTGTACTTCAGGATGGAACGTGGGACTTCTGTTGATACGCTGTAGCGGCCAAGGGCCTCATCTTGCGATGACGGGGGAGCCACGTGGTTTTTCTCGAGTTGCGGCGGGATTCTCGAGTTACGACGGGGATTTCAGGCTTCCTCTTGTGTTGGGCCAGGGAAGTCCAATCATCCATTCGAGTTGTGAGGGAGAGCTGGGGGTTGCGCTCGAGTCACTGCAGGGCAAAGGAGACCTCATCTAGGCTTGTGTCCAGGACCTAATGTTCCTCTCCAAGGGCCACAGGGATCTCAGGTTTGCATTCCAGACTCACCCAGGGAGTCAGGCCTCGTGTCGAAGGGAAGCAAAGGACTCCGCTCTCCTTTCGAGTCGTGACGGGCACCTCTTGGAGCCCACTTTGTGGCCCAAAGGGAGTCAAGCCTCCTGTGAAGTTTGGAGAGAGGACTTGGGACTGCTCTCCAGGCCACGCAGGAAAAGATGGCCCTCATCTCGCGATGACGGAGGGATCTTGTGGGTTTTCTCGAGCTGCGGCGCCAGTGTGGGGTTTCACACGAGGTACGACGGGGAGCTCAGGGAGCCCCTCGTGCGGCGCCAGGGAAGTCAGGTCTCCATGCGCGTGGCGAGGGGGAGCGCGTCCTGGCTCTCAAGTCACGGGAGGGGATTAGGGCCTCGAGACGCGTTGAAGAAGGACTCTCGAGGTCTTTCTCGAGGGGCGGCGGGAAACCCTCGTGTCCCTCGCCTTCTGCCGGGGACCTTAGGGAACTTCCCAGGGTGCCTCTGAGAGGCGAGGGATCCTGTGCAGGTGGCGGGGCCCCTCGGGACTCCGCTGGGTCTGGCGCAACGGAAGAGGGCCTCACCTCGAGGGGAGGCAGGAACCTCAGGCTTCCTCTCCGTTTCGGACTCCGACCGCAGGGTCCCTGCAGAGTTGGGACAGGAGAGTCAGGCCTCGTCTTGTCTGAGGAAGGGAACCCCGCTGGCCTCTCGAGTTGCTCAGGGGGTCTCAGGCCCCTCGTCGAGCTGTGTGTGGAACCCCCGCGTCTTTGCGTACGAAGCACGGGGGTGGCAGTGCCCCTTCGTGTTGTGCCTTCACCCACAGGGTTGCCTTCGAAGAGCGGTCCGGGCCTCGGGTCCTTCTTAAGAGCGGACTGGGGAATCGGGGGCGTTCGAAATGTGGCCCCACCCACGTGGCTCTTCTCGAATTTCCTCGTGAGACCGGCCTCATCCTGAGGTGCGCCGGGAAGGCCGGGAACCCCTTCCAGACCACGCAGGGGAATCGCCTCTCCTGTCGCGATCAGGAGGGGAGAAGGGGCTCAGAGGAAGCGGTGCCGGGACCCTCGGTGTTCCCCTCGGGGGAACCTGGCGTGTCGGGTGACTTTTCGGTGTCGCATGAAGGCTGGCAGGATCCTTTCCGCCCTTCAGGGCGGAAGAGGGGACTTCCCTTGAGACGCCGTCGCGGGCAAGGGTCTCATCTTGCCAAGAGTTGGGAACCACGTGGTTTTTCTCGAGTTGCGGCGGGATTCTCGTGTTACAATTGGGATCTCAGCCTTCCTCTTGGGTTGGCCCTGGGAAGCCCAATCTTCCCCTCGAGTTGCAAGGGAAATCTGGGGGTTGCGCTCGAGTCACTGCAGGGCCGAAGAGACCTCACCTGGGCGTGTGTCCATGACCTACTATTCCTCTCCAGGGAAAGCAGGCATCTCGGGGTTGCATTCCAGGCTCCCCCGGGGAGTGAGACCTCGTCTCGAGGGGAAGCCAAGGACTCCGCTCTCCTCTCGAGTCGCGACAAGGATCTGTTGGAGCCCCCTGAGCGGCCTCAACCGAGTCCAGCCTGCTCTTCAGTTTGGAGAGAGGACTCGTGATTGGTCTCAAGGCCATGCAGGAATATAAGGCCCGCATCTCGTGATGACCGGGGTGTCTCATGTGTTTCCTCGAGCTGCCGCGGCAGTGTAGGTTTCCTCACGAGGTACGATGAGGATCTCAGGGAGCCTCTCGTGCAGTGCCAGGTTAGTCAGGTCTCCATGCGCGTGAAGAGGGGGCGCGTGTCATGGCTCTCGAGTCATGGTAGGGGAATCGCGACTCAACACATTTTGAAGCACTCTCGAGGTCTTTCTCGAGTCATGGCAGAAAACCCAGGGTTCCCTCGACTTGTGCCTGTGACCTCAGGGAGCTTCTAATTGTGCCTCTGAGAACTCAGGGATACTGTGGAGTTGGTAGGGTCCTCTCGGGACTCCACTGGGTGTGGTGCAATGGAAGAGGGCCTCATCTCGAGTGGACGCAGGAACCTCAGGCTTCCTCTCCGTTTCTGACTCGGATCCCATGGTCCCTGCAGAGTAGGGACAAGAGAGTCACACCTAGTCTTCTGTTGAGGAATGGACCTTCGTTTGCCTTTCGAGTTGTTTACAGGGTGACAGGCCACTTGTCGAAATGTCTGTGGGACCTGTGGGTTTTTCTGGACGATGCACGCGGGTGTCAGTGCCCCTTCGTGTTGTGCCTTCATCCACAGGTTTTCCTTCAGAGAGGTGTGCTGGCATCGGGTTCTTTTCAAGAGTGGACCGTGAAATTGGGGTCTTTCGGCATGTGGCACCACCCACGAGGCTACGTCTCGAACTTCCTCATGAGACCGGCCTCATCCTGAGGTGCGCCCGGAAGGTCGGGAACCCCTTGCAGACAGAGAAGGGGAGTCGACCCTCCTGTCGCAATCAGGAGAGGAGAAGGGGCTCAGATGAAGTGGTGCCGGGAACCTCGGTGTTCCCCTTGAGTGAGTCTGGTATGTCGCGGAACTTTTGGGGTCGCATCAAGGGTGCCAAGTACCGTTTCGCACTTCAGGATGGAACGTGGGACTTCTCTTGAGATGCTGTAGCGGACAAAGGGCCTCATCTTGCGATGACGAGGGAAGCACGTGGATTTTCTCGAGTTTCGGTGGGATTCTCGAGTTACGACGGGGAATTCAGGCTTCCACTTGTGTTGGCCCAGGAAGTCTAATCTTCCATTCGAGTTGCCAGGGAGAGCTGGGGATTGGGCTCCATTCACTGAAGGGCAAACTAGACCTCATCTAGGCTTGTATCCAGGACTTAATGTTCCTCTCCATAGGCGACAGGGATTTGGGGTTGCATTCCATACTCACCCGGGGAGTCAGGCCTCATCTCGAGGGGAAGCAAAGGACTCCACTCTCTTCTCGAGCCGCGACAGGTATCTCTTGGAGCCCACTGAGTGGTCTTTGCTCTGTAGGAGAGCTCTAGTGTACATAAGCCTGTACATAAGTGAACACAGACATTCTGTGTGCATGTTGCTGCGTACCCAAAATAGGGCCACAAGGAGCCTCATGCTCTCCATGCGGCGCGGAAGCTGTGCAGCCACGCAGCAGCTGAAGAATCCAACCAATTGCTCTTTTCTTACCTCTGACAGAGCTCGCATTGCCGTAGCCCTTGGCAGTTTGGAAACACTGGACCCTAACCCCTCTCAAAGTAGGCCTGGGTTCTAGTTCGAATAGAAAGTCAATAGCGGAGCTGAGGACAGGAACGCGGCAGTCATTTATCACACGCTCCTGCAGCCTGCTACTACAGGGACACTAACGCTAGAAGCTAGGAATGTCTTTGCAAGGTGCGCAAAGGACAAGGGAGAACCTCGACCCTGACTCTAGTATTTCAGCCCCCTGAGCAGATCTGAGGTTCTCCCGCTGTAGAAGCTAACCCATTCCTTTCAAATACAGGCTTGCTAACACAGGGCCAGTTGGCTGCTTGCTCTTCCACGAAGCAGGCTTCCTTAACTTGCAAACTGCGAATTCCGCTTAACAGCCTGGAGGAAAAATCGCTTCTTGGAAGATTTTTTTCAGAGGCTGTATCCCCGGAGCTGGGGCCAAGCCAGGGGACCCATACTGGCAAGGGAAGGCAAAACCACATCCAATGTCTTTGCTCTGGAGGACAGCTTTGGTGAGCCTAAGTCTTTCAGGAATATTTCTGGCTCCAACAGAGTCAAATTCTGTGTGTGAAGCTGCACAGCCAAAATAGGGGAACAGAGAGCCTGATTCTCTCTGTGTAGCTTTGAAGCTGTCATTCAAACAACAGCTTGAGAATCCACACAATGCTCTCCCTTACCACTGAGAGAGTTATCATTGCTGTAGCCCTTCGCAGTTTCTGGAAATCGGCACACAAACACTTCTCCAAGTAGGCCTGGGTTCAAGTTAAGATGAACATGCAATAGCGGAGCTGAGGCCAGTAAGGCACCAGTCAGGTGTCACACACTCTGGCAGCCTGCTCCTCCAGGGACAGTAAGGCCTCTATTTCCCTTCAGGAGGCTCGCTTGCCTTACTTCCTGTGAACAGCGTTTCCCAGCCTGGGCGAAAAGCAGTTCCTGGAGATCTTTTCTCAGGGGCTGTTTCCCCAGAGTTGGGGCGGACCTCGGGGACCCAACTCACAGGGGAAGGCAAAACCAAATGGACAGGTCTATGCTCTGTAGGAGATCTCTAGTGAACTGCCGGGGTCCAGCCCCAGCTGATCCAGGGTATTCGAAGCAGAGACGGCGTAGGCGAGGGTCAGGGAACAACTGCTTAATTAAACGTTAATTAAGGATATAAAGAGTAATAAAATGAGGATAGCTCAGTAGGAAAATTCAGTGGAGAAAAGAGGCTGAGTAGCTTGGTTTACGCGGGGGACCAATAAAACTTCAAGACAAGAAGCTTGCACCACTTACGTAGGCCGCAGGCGTCCTTCCGTTCTCCCGAAGGAGAGGAGACACTGAGGCCTCCCCGGTCGGATCTTAGAAGCCCAGGCAAAATTAGTAAGCTTGGTGGGTTCCGCGCTCCAGATGGAGACTCAACCAGAGTGAGAGAGAGAGAGAGACATGGGGAGACCAGTATTTCGAGAAACTGATCCCAATTCTTTATTTTCCATGGTCTACTTTTATACACTGAGATGTTATGCAAAAGTCACGTGGGGTCAGCAGTCCTGACTTTTATCAAAGTCAGGTGCTTCATACAAAAGTATACAGAGGTCTTAGGGGTGTTACATCATCTTCTGGCCGGGGGGCCTGCTGACAATTTACGACCCTCTCCTTGTGACAGCGGTCAGTCAACCAGGACACTTATTTCTCCAGGGGTGATTATTCTTAAAACAGACGCCACCCAAATAAAGTTACATTCCTATAGGGTGAGGGTGTAGTGGGTTTTAGTTAAGGAAAGAATGTACTTAGCCTAAGGTCTAACGTGATTTATATCAAAGGTTAATACTTATTTCTTCTATATATTCATTAATGTGTATAAGGGCAGGGGATGTGGAGACTTAGCAGTAAACATCAGCTCAACAAATGAAAAACCCTTCACCAATATGATTTCTAATCAGCCCATTATACTTATACTAATAATTTTCTAACTTTTCTAAGGAACCTGTTTTTAGAAGGTTTAAAGCATCTCGTGCCTCTCATGGTTGGGAGGCTGTGAGCAATCACATGTGGCCGGACAAGCCTGTCAGGCAGGCTAGAGAACCTTCAGAGGAGTTTGTAGGTTAAAACACTCTTGTCACACCCAGGGGTTTTTATCAACTGGAGCTCTAGGTTAACTCCTTCTCCGAAAGAGGTGGTGGGGGACAGCCGCCCGTAAAGTCAGAGGTGTAGGTGAGAGCACAAAGTAGTAAGGTAGGCAGGCTCTGGTGATGGGGGTAGATGCTCGAGGATTTCCAGGGGGACTCCTGAGGCTCGATCCTGCCTTTGCGTATGTCGAGCCTCCTTCCTCATGACCTTTGCCATGGGCGGAGTGCCTCACTCTGGCCCCCAACAGTGAACCTCCTCTCTCAGGAACATTCTTGGCTCCTATCGAGACACCTCTGTGTGTGTAGCTACACACGCAACGTAGGGGCAAAGGGAGCCAGATTCTTTCCGTGGGGTGCTGATGCTTTGTGGCAAAGCACCTGCTTGAGAATCCATCAGCTTACGCTTCCCTCGCCTTGACAGAGGTCTCATTGCTGTAGCCCTTGGCAGTTTGGAAAGAAGAGGACGCTTACCTTTCATAAAGTGGGCCCTTGTCCTAGTTTGAAAGGAAAGGCAAGAGCTGAGCTGAGGCCAATAAGGCGCCAGTCAAGTCCGACATATTCCCGAAGCCTGCTCCTTCATGGAAAATAACGCTGGAATCTAGGAATGTCTCTGCAAGGCTGGCAAAGGGCAGTCAGGAGCCTGCACCCTGCCTCTGGAATTACCGATTTCTGAGCAGATCTGGAGGTCTCCTTTAGGAGAATCTAACTCATTCCTTCCATATTGAGACTTCCAAAAACAGGCCGGTCGGCTGCCTCTTCGTGCCTGAAGGAGGCTTGCTTTTCCTGCCTCCTATGAACCCAGCTTCCCAGGCTCTGGGAAAAGCGGATCTTGAAGATCTTTTCTCAGGGGTTGTTTCCACGGAGCTGGGGCTAAGCCTGGAGACCCAAACTCACAGGGGAAGAAAAACCACATGGACAAGTCTTTGCTCCCTAGGAGAGCTCTAGTGAACTTCACTCTGTCACGAACATTCTTGATTCATATGGAGACACCCCTGTGTGCGAAGCTGCGTACCCAACAAGGGGGCACAGAGAGCCTGATTCTCTCTGTGTAGCTTTAAAGATGTCGTTCAAAAAACACCTTGAAAATCCATACAATGCTCTTCCTTACCCGTGACAGAGTTCTCATTGCTGTAGCCCGTGGCAGTTTTTAGAAATCCGCACCCAAACCCTTCTCCAAGTAGTCCTGGGTCCTAGTTCGGAGGAACATGCAATGGCGGAGCTGAGGCCAGTAAGGCACCAGTCAGGTCTCACACACTCTTGCAGCCTGATCGTCCAGGGACAGTAAGCCCTCTTTTTCCCTGCAGGAGGCTCACTTGACTTCCCTCCTGTGAGCTGCATTTCCCAGCCTGGGGGAAAAGAGGTCCCTGGAGATCTTTTCTCAGGGGCTCCTTCCCCGGAGCTGGGGAGGACCTCGAGGACCCAACTCACAGGGGAAGGCAAAAGCACATGGACAGGTCTATGCTCTGTAGGGGAGCTCTAGTGAACCTCATCTCTCAGGAACATTCTGGCCTCCTATAGAGACACATCTGTATGTGAAGCTACACACCCAACATAGGGGCAAATGGAGCCTGATTCTCTCCGTGGGGTGCTGATGCTTTGTGGCAAAGCACCTGCTTGATAATCCATCCACTTAGGCTTCCCTCGCCTTGACAGAGGTCCCATTGCTGTAGCCCTTGGCAGTTTGGAAAGAAGAAGACCCTTACCCTTCATAAAGTAGGCCTTTGTCCTAGTTTGAATGGAAAGGTAATAGCTGAGCTGAGGCCAATAAGGTGCCTGCCAAGTCTGACATACTCCCGTAGCCTTCACCTTCATGGAAAATAACTCTAGAATCTGGGAATGTCTTTGCAAGGCTGGCAAAGGGCAGTCAGGAACCAGCACCCTGCCTCTGGAATTACCGACTTCTGAGCAGATCTGGAGGTCTCCTTTAGGAGAAGCTAACCCATTCTTTCCAAATAGAGGCTTCCAAACAGGCCAGTTGGCTGCCTTTTCGCGCCCGAAGGAGGCCTGCTTTTCTCGCGTCCTATGAAGCCCTGTTCCCAGCCTCTGGGAAAAGCGGATCTTGAAGATATTTTCTCAGGGGTTGTTTCCATGGAGCTGGGGCCGAGACCAGAGACCCAATCGCACAGGGGAAGGAAAACCACATGGACAAGTCTTTGCTCTCCAGGAGACCTCTAAGTGAAACTTACTGTGTCAGGAACGTTCTTGACTCCTATGGAGACACCCCTGTGTGTGAAGCTGTGTACCCAACAAGGGGGCACACAGGGCCTGATTCTCTCTTTGCAGCTTTGAAGCTGTCGTTCAAACAACAGCTTGAGAATCCATAGAATGCTCTCCCTTACCTCTGAGAGATTTCTCATTGCTGTAGCCTTTGGCAGTTTTTACAAATCCGCACCCAAACCCTTCTCCAAGTAGGCCTGTGTCCTGGTTTGGATGGCCATGCAATGGCGGAGCTGAGGTCAGTAAGGCACCAGTCAGGTGTCACACACTCTGGCAGTCTGCTCCTCCAGGGACAGTAAGGCCTATTTTTCCCTGCAGGAGGCTTGCTTGCCTTGCCTCCTGTGAACTGCGTTTCCCAGCCTGGGCAAAAAGCGGTTCCTGGAGATCTTTTCTCAGGGGCTCTATCCCCAGAGCTGGGGTGGACCTCGGGGACCCATCTCACAGGGGAAGGGAAAACAACATGGACAGGTCTATGCTCTGTAGGAGACGTTAGTGTGTCTCATCTCTTAGGAACATTCTTGGCTCGTACAGAGACACCTCTGTGTGTAAAGCTACACACCGAACATAGGGGCACAGGGAGCCTGATTCTCTCCGTGGGGTGCTGATGCTTTGTGGCAAAGCACCTGTTTGAGAATCCATCCGCTTACGCTTCCCTCGCCTTGACAGAAGTCTCATTGCTGTGTCTCTTGGCAGTTGGGAAAGAAGTAGACCCTTACCCTTCACCAAGTAGGCCCTGATCCTAGTTTGAAAGGAAAGGCAATAGCTGAGCTGAGGCCAGTAAGGCACCCGTCAACTCTGACATATTCCCGATGCCTGCTCCTTCATGGAAAATATTGCTAGAATCTAGGAATGTCTTTGCAAGGCTGGCAAAGGGCAGTCAGGAACCTCGACCCTGCCTTTGGAATTTCTATCTTCTGAGCAGATCTGGAGGTCTCCTTCTGGAGAAGCTAACCCATTCCTTGCAAATAGAGGCTTCCAAACACAGGCTAGTTGGCTGCCTCTTCTTGCCTGAAGGAGGCTTGCTTTTCCTGCCTCCTATGATTCCTGGTTCCCAGCATGGGGGAAAAGCAGATCTTGGAGATCTTTGCCCAGGGGTTGTTTCCACGGAGCTGGCGTTGTGCCCAGAGACCCACACATACAGGGGAAGGCAAAACCACATGAACAAGTCTTTGCTCTCTAAGGGAGCTCTAGTGAACCTCAGTCTTTGACGAACGTTCTTGGCTCCTATGCGGACACCTCTGTGTGTGAAACTGCGTACCCAACATGGCGGCAGAGAGCCTGATTCTCTCTGGGCAGGTTTAATGCTGTCGTTCAGAAAACAGCTTGAGAATCCATACAATTCTCGCCCTTACCTCTGAGAGAGTTCTCATTGCAGTAGCCCTTGGCAGTTTGTAGAAATCTGCACCTAAACCCTTCTCCAAGTAGGCCTGAGTCCCAGTTCGGAGGAACAAGCAATGGCGGAGCTAAGACCAGTATGGCACCAGTCAGTTTTCACACACTCTGGCAGCCTGCTCCTCCAGGGACAGTAAGGCTTCTTTTTCTCTGCAGGAGGCTCACTTGCCTTACTTCCTGTGAACAGCTTTTCCCAGCCTGGGCGAAAAGCGGTTCCTGGAGATCTTTTCTCAGAGGCTGTTTTCTCGGAGCTGGGGTGGACCTCGGGCACCCAACTCACAGGGGAAGGCGAAACCACATGTACAGGTGAGCACTCTGTAGGAGAGCTCTTGTGAGCCTCATCTCTCAGGAACATTCTTGGCTCCTGTAGAGACACCACTGTGTGTGAATCTACACACCCCACATAGGGGCAAAGGGAGCCTGATTCTCTCCGTGGGGTGCTGATGCTTGGTGGCAAAGAACCTTCCTGATAATCCATCCGCTTATGCTTCCCTCGCATTTACGGAGGTCTCATTGCTGTAGCCCTCGGCAGTTTGGAAAGAAGAAGACCCTTACCCTTCATAAAGTAGGGCCTTGTCCTACTTTGAATGGAAAGGCAATAGCTGAGCTGAGGCCAGTAAGGCGCCAGTCAAGTCTGACATATTCCCAAAGCCTGCTTCTTCAGGAAGATAACTGTAGAATCTAGGAATGTGTTTGCAAGGCTGGCAAAGGGCAGTCAGGACCCTGCACACTGCCTCTGGAATTACCGACTTCTGAACAGATCTGGAGGTCTCCCTTAGGGGAAGCTAACCCATTCTTCCAAATAGAGGCTTCCAAACGCAGGCCGCTTGGCTGCCTCTTGCTCTCTGAAGGAGGCCTGCTTTTCCCGCCTCCTATGAACCCCACATCCCAGCCTCTGGGAAAAGAGGATCTTGAAGATCTTTTCTCAGGGGTTGTTTCCACGGAGCTGGGGCCGAGCCTGGAGCCCCAAACGCACAGGGGAAGAAAAACCACATGGACAAGTCTTTGCTCTCTAGGAGAGCTCTAGTGAACCTCACTCTGTCAGGAACGTTCTTGTTTCCTATGGAGACACCCCTGTCTGTGAAGCTGTGTACCGAACATGGAGACACAGAGTCTGATTCTCTCTGTGCAGCTTTGAAGCTGTCTTTCAAACAACAGCTTGAAAATCCATACAATGCTCTTCCTTACCCGTGACACAGTTCTCATTGCTATACCCCTTGGCAGTATTTAGAAATCCATACCCAAACCCTTCTCCTAGTAGGCCTGGGTCCTAGTTCGGAGAAACACGCAATGGCGGAGCTGAGGCCAGTAAGGCACCAGTCAGGTCTCACACACTCTGGCAGCCTGATCGTCCAGGGAGACTAAGGCCTGTTGTGCCTTGCAGGAGGCTCGCTTGTGTTACCTCCTGTGAACTGCGTTTGCCAGCCTGGGGGAATAGCGGTCCCTGGAGATCTTTTCTCAGGGGCTCCTTCCCCTGAGCTGGGGCGGACCTCAGGGACCCAACTCACAGGGCAAGGCAAAACCATATGGACAGGTCTATGCTCTGTAGCAGACTTCTAGTGAACCTCATCTCTCAGGAACATTCTTGGCTCCTATAGAGACACTTCTGTGTGTGAAGCTGCGTACCTAACATAGGGGCACAGAGAGCCTGATTTTCTCAGTTCATTTTGACCCTGTCGTTCAGAAAACAGCTTGAGAATCCATAAAATGCTCTCCCTTACCGCTGAGAGAATTCTCACTGCTGTAGCCCTTGGCACTTTGTAGAAATCCGCACCCAAATGCTTCTCCAAATAGGCCTGGGTCCTAGTTCGGAGGAACAGGCAATGGTGGAACTGAGGCCAGCAAGGCAACAGTCAGGTTTCACACACTCTGGCAGCCTGCTCCTCCAGGGACAGTAAGGCCTCTTTTTCTCTGCAGGAGATTCGCTTGTCTTACTTCCTGTGAACAGCGTTTCCCAGCCTCAGCGAAGCGGTTCCTGGAGATCTTTTCTCAGGGACAGTTTCCCCGGAGGTGTGGTGGACCTCGGGGACCCAACTCACAGGGGAAGGAAAAACCACATGGACAGGTCTATGCTCTGTAGGAGAGGTTTAGTGAACCTAATCTCTCAGGAACATTCTTGGCTCCTATAGAGACAACTCTGTGTGTGAAGCTACACTCCCAACATTGGGGAACAGGGATCGTGGTTCTCTCCGTGGGGTGCTGATGCTTTGTAGCAAAGCACCTGCTTGAGAATCCGTCCTCTTAGGCTTCCCTCGCCTTGACAGAAGTCTCATTGCTGTAGCCCTTGGCAGTTTCAAAGAAGAAGACCCTTACCCTTCATAAAGTAGGCCCTTGTCCTAGTTTGAATGGAAAGGCAATAGCTGAGCTGAGGCCAATAAGGAGCCATTCCCCTCTGACACATTCCCGAAGCCTGCTCCTTCATGGAATATAACTCTAGAATCTTGGAATGTCTTTGCAAGGCTGGCAAAGGGCAGTCAGGAACCAGCACCCTGCCTCTGGAATTACCGACTTCTGAGCAGATCTGGAGGTCTCCTTTAGGAGAAGCTAACCCATTCCTTCCAAATAGAGGCTTCAAAACACAGGCAGGTTGGCTGCCTTTCGTGCCCGAAGGAGGCTTGCTTTTCTCTCCTCCTATGAACTCCAGTTCCCAGCCTGTGGGAAAAGCGTATCTTGAAGATATTTTCTCAGGGGTTGTTTCCACGGAGCTGGGGCCGAGCCCGGGGCCCAAAGGCACAGGGGAAGGCAAGACCACATGGACAGGTCTATGCTCTGTAGCAGACCTCTAGTGAACCTCATCTCTCAGGAGCATTCTTGGCTCCTATAGAGACACCTCTGTGTGTGAAGCTGCGTACCTAACATAGGGGCACAGAGAGCCTGATTCTCTCTGTTCATTTTGACGCTGTCATTCAGAAAACAGCTTGAGAATCCATAAAATGCTCTCCCTTACCACTGAGAGAATTCTCACTGCTGTAGCCCTTGGCACTTTGTAGAAATCTGCACCCAAACACTTTTCCAAGTAGGCCTGGGTCTAGCTCGGATGAACAGGCAATGGCGGAGCTGAGGCCAGTAAGGCAACAGTCAGGTTTCACACACTCTGGCAGCCTGCTCCTCCAGGGACTGTAAGGCCTCTTTTACTCTGCAGGAGATTTGCTTGCCTTACTTCCTGTGAACAGCATTTCCCAGCCTCGGCGAAGCGGTTCCTGGAGATCTTTTCTCAGGGACAGTTTCCCCGGAGGTGTGGCGGACCTCGAGGACCCAACTCACAGGGGAAGGCAAAACCACATGGACAGGTCTATGCTCTGTAGGAGAGGTTTAGTGAACCTAATCTCTCAGGAACATTCTTGGCTCCTATAGAGACAACTCTGTGTGTGAAGCTACACTCCCAACATTGGTGCACAGGGAGCTTGATTCTCTCCGTGGGGTGCTGATGCTTTGTGGCAAAGCACCTGCTTGAGAATCCATCCTCTTAGGCTTCCCTCACCTTGACAGAGGTCTCATTGCTGTAGCCCTTGGCAGTTTGCAAAGAAGAAGACCCTTACCCTTCATAAACTAGGGCCTTGTCCTAGTTTGAATGGAAAGGCAATAGCTGAGCTGAGGTCAATAAGGAGACAGTCCCGTCTGACACATTCCTGAAGCCTGCTCCTTCATGGAAAATAACTCTAGAATCTAGGAATATCTTTGCAAGGCTAGCAAAGGGCAGTCAGGAACCAGTACCCTGCCTCTGAAATTACCAACTTCTGAGCAGATCTGGAGGTCTCCTTTAGGAGAAGCTAACCCATTCCTTCCAAATAGAGGCTTCAAAACACAGGCAGGTGGGCTGCCTTTTTGTTCTCGATGGAGGCGTGCTTTTCTCTCCTCCTATGAACCCCGGTTCCCAGACACTGGGAAAAGTGGATCTTGAAGATATTTTCTCAGGGGTTGTTTCCACGGAGCTGGGGCCGAGCCTGGAGACCCAAAGGCACAGGGGAAGGCAAGACCACATGGACAAGCCTTTGCTCTTTAGTATAGCTCTAATGAACCTCACCCTGTCAGGATCTTTCTTGATTCCTACGGAGACACACCTGTGTGTGAAGCTGCGGCTACAAAGAGCCTGATTCCCTCCGTTTACCGCTGAGTCTGCATTGCCAAGTAACAGCTTGGGAACGCAGCCCGGGGCACTTCCCTTCCCTCGGACAGAGCTCTCCTTGCGGTAGGCCTTGGTAGTTTGCATACAATGGGGCCCTAAGCCCTCTGCAAGTTGGCCTGGCTCCTAGATCCAAAGGGCAGGCCAGAGCGGAGCTGAGGCTGTCAGGCTCCAGACACATCTCCCATACTCCTACATCCTGCTCCTACCCGGGCGTGAACGCTAGAAGCTGGGAAGGTACCTGGACCGTGCAGGGGCGGGGCGAACGCGGGCGGCGTGGGGCGGGGGTTGGCTTCTGGCGGGGGTGGGGGCGGGCTTCCCAGTTGTGCTCTCAGAGGTGGACACTGAGGCTGAAAACTCGCCGGGAGCGCACCCGGGACTGGGTAAACCCGGGCTGCGGGGGTCGAGATTCAGATGGCTTTGGGTGGGGGTCGGTCCCAGTTGTGCTCCCGGGGTCGCCACTGCGGCTGGGAACGCGCAGGGAGCGCGGCAGGGGCGGGGCTAACCCTGGCGGAGCGGGGCGGGGTCCGCTCACAGGGGGATGGGGAGGGGTTCCCAGTTGCGCTCTCGGGGGTTGCAACTGTGGCTGGGAACGCCCATTTCGTCCGCTCCTGGGTCCCCAAGGATCGCCATCCCGTGGGTGCAGCGGAGGGCTGCGGACCACAGGTAAGGGAACTGGGACTGCGTGGAGCAGGGAACCAAGTATTCCGCCGTCTGTTGGCACATTCTCGGAGCTCCCCAACCTGGCGGTCGCAGAAAGGCCTTGCCTTTGGGGTCAAGGCCTTTACCGCTCCACCCCTCTGCTGAAAAACCTCAGAGTCTGCGCGGTTTTTCCAAGCAGCCTAGTGTCCGCTGGAAGTCCAAGGGACAGAACACTGAACTCTGGCCGGCTGGCCCAGCCCTCTTCTGGCACTTTGTAAGCCAGCGGGCCCTTGAGCACCTGCTGGGATGGGAAAGGGAAGGGTCCATGGATTGAACCCTAGAAACTTAGTAGGGTGCATGGATTTCAAACCCTGGTGGCCGCCCAGGCAGCAAAGAAGGGGGGAGGGCACCTTGCTGCCCTTTCATGGCAGAATCTGTGGTTGTCCAGCTGCGTGGGCCTCTTCATGAGGACCCTGTGCAATAAAAGTTTGGTGTTTTGGAACTGAATAATTAGAGCGTGTAAAAGCTTTAAATTATGTGGTGGTGTAATTAAAAAACAAAACAAAACAAAACCAAGCTCCAAGTGTTTTGCAAATGGAGGTTTAAATATTGAAGGACTGTATTCCTTGCACTGTGGCATTCTATCAAGAAGTGTGCAGGATTTTTTTTTTTAAGAAAAGTGTTCGAAGTGAGGGAAACAGGAAACCCAGAGGTGCCCCTGTATTTTGGGGAAGGCCTTAGGAGGTCACTTGGAAATGCTGCTGGCTGTGCGGGAGGGGGGCAGATGGGCTGTGCAGGCTTGTCCTTTGCATGGATGTTCTTGTGTGTGGAAACCCAGCTCGGAGCCATCTCCTGATGTGTAAGAATTTCGCAGACAAACCTTGAGCTAAGCAATGCATTTTTTCCTAAGAAAATGTTTGTCTTAAGCGATGTAAATATCCTATGTATTTCCGCTAGACTCTGGCTTGAGGTCGGTTCCCCCAAAAGGCTCAGAAGCGATTTGAACAAAACAGCATGTTTTCCTCCTAGCTTGTTCTCCTTATCTATGTTAAGGAAATGATATATTTGCCTGCAATACTGCCTTTCTTCAAGATTCATGTCAATCAAGTTTTGGCCCGGGATGACTCACCTGCTGCCAATATTATCTCAATGCATGTCGTGGGGGAGGGGCCTGGTGCCATTCCCTGAAACAGTTCCTTTCTTTCCTTAGCTGACTGCTAGTGCCTGTAGAATATCTGGCTAAAGACCAGCAGGGGGTACTCTTACTACCCCCCCCCACCCCGCCTCGAGTCTAAGTCAGCAGCTTTCTCTATCTCTTTAATACTTTAATAACACTTGATGACACAAAAGCTCTGAGCGATCAAATCATATCAAATCTTCATTTCAGATTGAAGATGCATTCCATGGTATTGCCATCTTAAGTCTTTCCATCGTTATGGAATATCTGTCCATGTATTCAGGATAGTTTTCAGCCAGGGTGTATAATTTCCAGTGTGCCAGTCTTGTCATCCTCGTTACATCCATGGCAAAGTGTTTTATTCATGTTGATATTATTGAAAGGGAATTTTTTTTAATTCCTTTTCAGATTATTATCTGCTAATGTATACAGATAAAACTGTGTAATCATTCATTTTTATCAGTTTGGACAGCTTGATAGTTGTCTTTAATTTCTTTACTTTCTGACACTTTAAGATTATCCTGGGACACATATGTAATGCCTCACCCCTAAATTCAGACATGTGTTCAAAGAACTTCTGTCCTTTTATTTATTTATTTATTTATTTATTTATTTATTCTTTAACATTGAAATCGTTTTGACTATGCTGGGTGTTTGTTGCTAGATGGAAGTAGCTAGGACCTCTGGACTGCAGTCTCTCATCTCTTGCTGACCTCTTGTTGACCTCTGCAGAATCCTGGTAGGTGGGAGCTTGTTAGTTCCTTGTTCCTTATCAGAACCTCCTGTGGTAAGTGTTTTTCTCTTCTCTGTTGCCTGGTAAGGGTGGGTGGTCATGGGCATCCCAAAGTTGGCTAGAAGTCAATTATTTAGGCAGGCTTGTGCACAGATATGGGAGAAGGCAATGGCACCCCACTCCTGGAAAATCCCAAGGATGGAGGAGCCTGGTAGGCTGCAGTCCATGGGGTGGCTAAGAGTCGGACACCACTGAGTGACTTCATTTTCACTTTTCACTTTCATGCATAGGAGGAGGAAATGGCAACCCACTCCAGTGTTCTTGCCTAGAGAACCCCAGAGACTGCGGGGCCTGGTGGGCTGCCATCTATAGCGTGGCACAGGGTCGGCCTCAACTGAATCACTTAGCAGCTGCAGCAGCAGCAGCAGCAGTGCATAGATATCAAAGGGGATGAGAACCGTCAGGTAGGATCACATATGTCATCGTGAAACAATACTTCTCCTCTTAGCCAAAGCTAACGAAAGATTTCTGTTCTAGGTCAACCTAGAAGAGATCACTTAAGAGGTAAAGAAACTTAAACTCCATTAGCAAAGGCAGTTCAACATCTCAAGAAAACTTGTGCTAGGCACAAAACTCTTTTCTGGGGGCCTACTTTCCCTACAACCTCCTTATCCCATTCTGTACCCATTCCTTTGCTTCTCCCGTCCTGAAAATGCCACCTGTAAGACAGAACTACTTCGTTTTCCTTCTTAAAGTGTGATTGCATTCCATACATTCTTGTAATAACAAGTCATACATTTCCCTTCAGCAACCAAGAACTGACTCTTATATTGGCATTTGATAGATTGGTGAGCATACCTATCAGTGATAATAGCGCCCACCCCGCTTCCTGCAAGAACAGAACAAAACAAAACAAAACAAAAAAATTGCTTTCTTACATTTAATATGTTCGGATGGTGCCAGTCACTATTCATGCAGAGTCAAAAATCTCTTTTGTTTCTGTGTAAAAGGGAGGTCCTTTCAAGTCGTGAATGTTTAAGAAGTTTCATTTATTTGGAAGTGACCTAGCTATTCAATACACTGTCGTCACTTAGTTTAGCACCAGGATAGAAACTCAGGTAACCAAAACACCTGGAGGAACGATTGTAAGTTCAGTTCAGTTCAGTTGCTCAGTCGAGTCTGACTCTTTGTGACCCCGTGGCCTGCAGGACGCCAGGCTTCCGTGTCCATCACCAACTCCAGGGGCTTGCTCAAACTCATGTCCATCGAGTCAGTGATGCCATCCAACCATCTTATCCTCTGTCATCCCCTTCTCCTCTGCCTTCAATCAAGACTATGAGAGGCAGATATTTTAGAGTATAATTATTGTTAAGAGTTTATCTAAAAGCTCATATCACATTTACATATTTTACATTGGTTGTTGCTGTTTCCAGGTACTTTCTTGCTGACAAGCTTGTGACACATATAACAATAGAGCAATTTTTACCTCAGAAGAAACCTAGGCACTATGAACATGTTGTGCTTAATGTTGTTGACTCTTAGACATGTCTATAGTGGAGGAGCAAAACCAAAAATACTAGATATTTAATATTGACTAGTTCCCAGTTCACGGGACTCTGACATTCATTTAGGTCAATGTTTTCTTGTATTTCCAGCAGTTTGATTTGGAAGGGCTGCCTTGTCTTGAGACCACTGAAATCAGAACTCAGAACTTGAGCAATATTATCAAAAAACACAAGGCTCACACTGACATATACCTTAATCCAGACAGACAGACAAGACATCTTCCAGTTTTCCGCCTGAGATTTAAAATATTTCTTTGAGCCGTTTTCCTGGGAAGTGGGGAGGGGGGAGTGGGGGTGGCAGCGAGGCAGGCTTGGGTAACAAGCTAATTGTTGGTCATTGCATATGCAAAGAACCAGCTTTCCGGGTTCCAAGGAAAAAAGCTTCCTTGGTACCCAATTTTGTTTGGATCTATAGACTCTCATGGCCCTCCTAGGTCAGGACATCTTTCCTTTCTGTAGTCCTCGTTTGAACCCTAAATCATAGACAGCTTGGATTGTCTCTGTGGGGTGGATGTATTGTCCTCGTGTTTGACCTGGCGGCAGTAGCGAGGTCCGAGAGCCTCTCCTGGAACCGGGCGTGGGGACAGGGCTCACCAGGAGCCCCTGGTGGAAGTGGGCAATGCGCCGGGAGCGCTCCAGGGGCGGGGCGATCCCAGGCGGCGCGGGTCGGGGTTCTGGTCGGGAGGGGGTGGGGGGTGGTAACAGTTGTGCTCTCGGGGGTCCCCACTGCAGCTGGAAACGCGCTGGGAGTGCGGCAGGGGCGGGGTGAAACCTGGTGGTGCGGGGCGGGGATCGGCTCCTGGCGGGGGTGGGGGAGGGCTTCCCAGTTGTGCTCTCGGTGGTGGCCACTGAGGCTGAAAACGCGCCGGGAGCGTACCCGGGGCGGGGTAAACCTGGGCTGCGCGGTTCGAGATTTAGATGGCTGTGGGTGGGGGTTCGGTCCCAGTTGTGCTCTCCGGGGTCGCCACTGCGGCTAGGAACGCCCATTTCCTACGCTAATGTGTCCCCAAGGATCCACATCTAGTGGGTGCAGCGGAGGGCTGCGGGCCACAGGTCAGAGAACTGGGACTGCTTGGAGCAGGGAACCACGTATTCCGCCCTCTGTTGGCACATTCTCGGAGCTCCCCAACCTGGCGGTTGCAGAAAGGCCTCGCCCTTGGTGTCAAGGCCTTTACCGCTCCACCCCTTTGCTGAAAAATCTCAGACTGCACGGTTTTCCCAAGCAGCCTAGTGTCCCCTGGAAGTCCAAGTGACAGAACCCTGAACTCTGGCCGGCTGGCCCAGCCCTGCTTCTGGCACTTTGTAGGCCAGCGGGCCCTGGAGCACCTGCTAGGATGAGAAAGGGAAGGGTCTGCGAATTGCACCCTAGAAAGTTAGTAGGGTGCATGGATTTCAAACCCTGGTGGCCGCCCAGGCAGCAAAGAAGTGGGGAGGGCACCTTGCTGCCCTTTCATGGCAGAATCTGTGGCTGTCCTGATGCGTGGGCCTTTTCATGGGGACCTTGTGCAATAAAAGTTTGGTGTTTTGGTACTGAATAATTAGAAATTGTAAAAAGTTTAAATTATGTGGTGGTGTAATTAAAAAACAAAACAAAACAAAACCAAGCCCCAAGTGTTTGGCACAGGGAGGTTTAAGTATTGAAGGCCTGTTTTCCTTGCACTGTGGCATTCTATCAAGAAGTGTGCAGGATTTTTTTTTTTTTAAGAAAAGTGTTCGAAGTGCTTGAAACAGGAAACCCAGAGGTGCCCCTGTATTTTGGGGAAGGCCTTAGGAGGTCACTTGGAAATGCTGCTGGCTGTGGGGGAGGGGGGCAGATGGGCTGTGCAGGCTTGTCCTTTGCATTCATGTTCTTGTGTGTAGAAACCCAGCTCGGAGCCATCTACTGATGTGTAAGAATTTCGCAGACAAACCTTGAGCAAAGCAATGCATTTGTTCCTGAGGAAATGTTTGTCTTAAGCGATGTAAATATCCTATGTATATCTGCTGGACTCTGGCTTCAGGTCGGTTCCCCCAATAGGCTCAGAAGCGACTTGAACAAAACAGTATGTTTTCCTCGTACCTTGTTCTCCTAATCTATGTTAAGGAAATGATATATTTGCCTGGAATACTGCCTTTCTTCAAGATTCATGTCAATCAGTTTTTGGCCCAGGATGACTCACCTGCTGCCAATGTGACCTCAAGGCATGTCGTGGGGGAGGGGCCTGGTGCCATTCCCTGAGACAGTGCCTTTCTTTCCTTAGCTGACTGCTAGTGCCTGTAGAATATCTGGCTAGAGACCAGCAGGGCGTCCACCCCGCCTCAAGTCTAAGTCAGCAGCTTTCTCTATCTCATTTATACTTTAATAACAATTGATGACACAAAAGCTCTGAGCGATCAAATCATATCAAATCTTCATTTCAGATTGAAGATGCATTCCATGGTATTGCCATCTTAAGTCTTTCCATTGTTATGGAATATCTGTCCATGTATTCAGGATAGTTTTCAGCCAGGGTGTATAAGTTCCAGTGTGCCAGTCTTGTCATGCTCGTTACATCCATGGCAAAGTGTTGTATTCATGTTGACATTATTGAAAGGGAATTTTTTTAAATTCCTTTTCAGATTATTATCTGCTAATATATACAGAAAAAACTGTGTAATCTTTCGTTTTTATCAGTTCGGACAGCTTGATAGTTGTCTTTAAATTCTTTCCTTTCTCATACTTTAAGATTTTCCGGGCACAGTACATGTACTGCCTCACCCCTAATCTCAGTCATGTGTTCAAAGGATTTCTGTCCTTTATTTGTTTACTTATTTTTTGCAACATTGAATTCGTTTTGACTATGCTGGGTCTCTGCTGCAAGATGGAAGTTGCTAGGACCTCTGGACTGCAGTCTTCCATCTCTTACTGACCTCTTGTTGACCTCTGCAGAATCCTGGTTGGTGGGAGCTTGTTAGTTCCTTGTTCCTTACCAGGACCTCCTGTGGTAAGTGTTTTTCTCTTCTCTGTTGCCTGGTAAGGGTGGATGGTCATTGGCATCCCAAAGCTAGCTAGAAGTCAATTATTTAGGCAGGCTTGTGCATAGATATGGGAGAAGGCAATGGCAACCAACTCCAGTACTCTTGCGTGGAAAATCCCATGGATGGAGGAGCCTGGTAGGCTGCAGTCCATGGGGTCGCTAAGAGTCGGACACCACTGAGCGACTTCACGTTCACTTTTCACTTTCATGCATGGGAGGAGGAAATGGCAACCCACTCCAGTGTTCTTGCCTAGAGAACCCCAGGGACTGCGGGGCCTGGTGGGCTGCCCTCTATGGGGTCGCACAGAGTCGGACACGACTGAAACGACTTAGCAGCAGCGGCGGTGGCAGCAGCAGCAGAAGCAGTGCATCGATATCAAAAGGGCTGCAAACAGTCAGGAAGGATCACATATGTCACCGTGAAACACTACTTCTCCACTTAGCCAAAGCTAACCAAAGATTTCTGTTCTAGGTCAACCTAGAAGAGATCACTTAAGAGGTAAAGAAACTTAAACTCCATTAGCAAAAGCAGTTCGACATCTCAAGAAAACTTGTGCTAGGCACAGAACTCTTTTCTGGGGGTCCACTTTCCCTACAACCTCCTTATCCCATTCTGTACCCATTCCTTTGCTTCTCCCATCCTGAAACTGCCACCTGTAAGACAGAACTACTTCGTTTTCCTTCCTCAAGTGCCATTGCATTCCACATACTTTCTTGATATAACAAGTCATACATTTCCCTTCAGCAACCAAGAACTGACTTTTATATTGGCATTGGCTATAGCCCGCCCCCCTCCCCCCACCCCCAAGAACAGAACAAAACAAAACAAAACAATTGCTTTCTTACATTTAACATGTCAGGATGGTGCCAGACACTATTCATGGAGAGTCAAAAATCTCTTTTGTTTCTGTGTAAAAGGGAGGTCCTTTCAAGTCGTGAATGTTTCAGAACTTTCATTTATTTGGAAATGACCTAGCTATTCAATACACTGTCGTCACAAGGATAGAAACTCGGGTAACCAAAACACCTGGAGAAACGTTTGTTAGTTCAGTTCAGTTCAGTTGCTCAGTCGTGTCTGACTCTTTGGGACCCCGTGGCCTGAAGGACGCCAGGCTTCCGTGTCTGTCACCAGCTCCAGGGGCTTGCTCAAACTCATGTCCATCGAGTCAGTGATGCCATCCAACCATCGTACCCTTGTCATCCCCTTCTCCTCTGCCTTCAATCAAGACTATGAGAGGCAGATATTTTAGAGTATAATTATTGTAAAGAGTTTGTCTAAAAGCTCATATCACATTTACATTTTTTACTTTTGTTGTTGTCGTTTCCAGGTAGTTTCTTGCTGACAAGCTTGTGACAGATATAACAATAGAGCAATTTTTACCTCAAAAGAAACCTAGGCACTATGAACATGTTGTGCTTAATGTTGTTGACTCTTAGACATGTCTATAATGGAGGAGCAAAACCAAAAATCCTAGATATTTAATATTGACTAGTTCCCAGTTCACGGGACTCTGACATTCATTTAGGTCAATGTTTTCTTGTATTTCCAGCCGTTTGATTTGGAAGGGCTGCCTTGTCTTGAGACCATTGAAATCAGAACACAGAACTTGAGCAATATTATCAAAAAACACAAGGCTCACACTGACACATACCTTAATCCAAACAGACAGACAAGACATCTTCCAGGTTTCCGCCTGAGATTTAAAATATTTCTTTGAGCCAGTCTTCTGGGGAGTGGGGGGATGGAGGTGGCAGTAAGGCAGGCTTGGGTAACAAGCTAATTGTTGGTCATTGCATATGCAAAGAACCAGCTTTCCGGGTTCCAAGGAAAAAAGTTTCCTTGGTAACCAACTTTGTCTGGTTCTATAGAATATCATGGCCCTCCTAGGTCAGGTCATCTTGCCTTTCTGTAGTCCTCGTTTTATCCCTAAATCATAGACAGCTTGGATTGTCTCTGTGGGGTGTATGTATTGTCCTCATGTTTGACCTGGCGGCAGCAGCGAGGTCCGAGAGCGTCTCCTGGAACCGGGCGTGGGGAAGGGGCTCACCGAGAGCCGCTGGTGAAGGTGGGCAGCGCCCCTGGAGCGCGGCAGGGGCGGGGCGCCCCGGGCGGCTCAGGGCGGGTGTCGGCTCCTGGCGGGGGTAGGGGAGGGCTTCCCAGTTGTGCTCTCGGAGATGGCCACTGTGGCTGGAAACGCGCCGGGAGCGCAGCCAGGGTGGGGTAAACCTGGGCTGCACAGGTCGAGATTCTGCTCGCTGTGGGTGTGGGGTCGGTCCCTGTTGTGCTCCCGGGGGTCGCCAATGTGGCTGGGAACCCGCCGGGAGCCCGGCAGGGCCGGGGCGAAACCTGGCGGCGCGGGGCGGGGTGGGGGTCCGTTCGCAGCGGGGGTCGGCTCCTGGCGGGGGTGGGGGAGGGCTTTCCAGATGTGCTGTTGGGGGTCGCCATTGCGGCTGGGAATGCCCATTTCGTGAACTCCTGGATCCCCAAGGATAGGCATCCATTGGCCACAGCGGAGGGGTGCGGAACACAGGTAAGGGAACGGGGACTACGTGGAGCAGGGAACCATGTATTCCGCCCTGTGTTGGCACAGTCTCAGAGCTCCCCAACCTGGCGGTCGCAGGAAGGCCTCGTCTTTGGGGTCAAGGCCTTTACCACTCCACCCCTCTGCTGAAAAACCTCAGCGTCTGCGCGGTTTTCCCAAGCAGCCTAGTGTCCGCTGGAAGTCCAAGGGACAGAACCCTGAATTCTGGCCGGCTGGCCCAGCCCTGCTTCTGGCACTTTGTAGGCCAGCGGGCCCTGGAGCACCTGCTAGGATGGGAAAGGGAAGGGTACGCGAATTGCACCCTGGTGGCCGCCGAGGCAGCAAAGAAGAGGGGAGGGCACCTTACTGCCCTTTAATGGCAGACAGAATCTGTGGCTGTCCTGCTGCGTGGGCCTTTTTATGGGGACCTTGTGCAATAAAAGTTTACCGGTGAACTTAGGGAACTTCCCAGTGTGCTTCTGACAGATGAGGGATGCTGTGGAGTTGGCGGGGCCTCTCAGGACTCTGCTGGGTTTGGCGCAATGGAAGAGGGCCTCATCTCCAGGGAAGGCAGGAACCTCAGGCTTCCTCTCCGTTTCGGACTCCGACCGCAGGGTCCCTGCAGAGTTGGGACAGGAGAGTCAGGAATCGTCTTGTCTGAGGAAGGGAACTCCGCTTGCCTCTCGAGGTGCTCAGGGGGTCTCAGGCCCCTTGTTGAGCTGTGTGTGGAACCTGCGGGTATTTCTGGAAATGCACGACGGTGACAGTGCCCCTTCGTGTTGTGCCTTCACCCACTGGGTTGCCTTCGAAGAGGTGTCTGGGCCTCGGGTTCTTTTTAAGAGCGGACCGGGAAATCGGGGTCTTTCGGCATGTGGGACCACCCACGGGGCTAGTCTCAAATTTCCTAGTGAGGCCGGCTTCATCCTGACGTGTGCCGGGAAGGCCGGGGACCCTTCCAGACAACGCAGGGGGATCGACTCTCCTGTCGCCATCAGGGGGGAGAAGGGGCTCAGATGAAGTGGGGCCGGAACCCTCGGTGTTACCCTCGAGGGAAATCGGCGTGTGGGGGACTTTTGGGGGTTGCATGAAAGGAGTCAGGTACCATTTCGCACTTCAGGACAGAACCTGGGACTTCCCTTGGGATGCCGTAGCGGGCAAGGGCCTCATCTTGCGAAGACGTTAGAACCATGTGGATTTTCTCGAGTTGCGGCGGGATTCTAGAGTTACGACGGGGATTTCAGGCTTCCTCTTGTGTTGGCCCCGGGAAGCCTAATCTTCCATTCGAGTTGCGAGGGAAAGCTTGGGGTTGCACTCGAGTCACTGCAGGGCCAAAGAGACCTCATCTAGGCCTGTGTCCGGGACTTAACGTTCCTCTCAAGGGAAGACAGGGATCTCAGGGTGGCGTTCCAGACTCCCCCGGGGAGTCAGGCCTAGCCTCGAGGGCAAGCAAAGGATGCCGCTCTCCTCTCAAGTCGCGAGGCAGATCTCTTGGAGCCCACTGAGTGGCCTCAAGGGAGTCAGGCCTTCTCTTCAGTTTGGAGAGAGGACTCAGGATTGCGGTCTGGGTCAGGCAGGAAAAGAAGGCCCTCACCTCGCGAGGATGGGGGCTTCTCAGGGGTTTCCTCGAGCTGCGGCGCCCGTGGGGGTTTTCTCACAAGGCACGACGAGGATTTCAGGGAGCCTCTCGTGCGGTGCCAGGGAAGTCAGGTCTCTGTGCGCGTGGCGAGGGGGAGCGCGTCATGGCTCTCCAGTCATGGGAGAGGACTAGGGCCTCCAGACGCGTTGAAGAAGGACACTCGAGGTCTTTCTGGGGTTGCGGCGGGAAAGCCTCATTTCCCTCGACTTCTGCCGGGGACCTGAGGGAACTTCCCATGGTGCCTCTGATAGGTGAGGGATGCTGTGGAGTTGGCGGGGCCTCTCGGGACTCCGCTGGGCTTGGCGCAATGGAAGAGGGCCTCATCTCGAGGGGAGACAGGAAACTTAGGCTTCCTCTCCTTTTCGGACTCCAACGACAGGGTCCCTGCAGAGTTGGGACAGGAGAGTCAGGCCTCGTCTTGTCTGAGGAAGGGAACTCCTCTTGCCTCTCGAATTGCTCAGGGTGTCTCACGCACCTCGTCGAGCTGTGTGTGGAAACCGCGGGTTTTTCCTGACGACTCACGGGGGTGTCAGTGCCCCTTCGAGTGGTACCTTCACCCACAGGGTTGCCTTCGAAGAGGGGTCCGGGCCTCGGGTCCTTCTCAAGAGCGGACCGGGGAATCGGGGGCGTTCGGCATGTGGCTCCACCCACGTGGCTCGTCTCGAATTTCCCCGTGAGACCGGCCTCATCCTGAGGTGCGCCGGGAAGGCCGGGAACCCCTTCTGGACCACTCAGGGGAATCGCCTCTCCTGTCGCGATCAGGAGGGGAGAAGGGGCTCAGATGAAGCTGTTCCGGGACTCTCGGTGTTCCCCTCGAGGGAACCCGGCGTGTCGGGGAACTTTTGCGTGTCGTACGAAGGGTGTCAGGTACCGTTTCGCACTTTAGGGCGGAACATGGGACTTCCCTTGAGACGCCATAGTGGGCAAGGGCCTCATCTTGCGAAGACGTTGGAACCACGTGTTTTTTCTCGATTTGCGGCGGGATTCTCGAGTGACGACGGGGATTACAGGCTTCCTCCTCTGTTGGCCCTGGGAAGCCCCGTCTTCCATTCGAGTGGCGAGGGAAAGCTGGGGGCTGCCTTGAGTCACTGCAGGGCCAAAGAGACCTCATCTAGGCGTGTGTCCAGGACCTAATGTTCCTATCCAGGGAAGGCAGGGATCTCGGGGTTGCATTCCAGGATCCCCCGGGGCGTCAGGCCTCGTCTCGAGGGGAAGCCAAGGACTCCGCTGTCCTCCCGAGTCACGACGCGGATCTCTTGGAGCCCCCTAGTGGCCTCTGTGGAGACAAGCCTCCTCTTCATTTTGGAGAGAGGGCTCGGGATTGTTCTCCAGGCCATGTAGGAAAAGAAGGCCCTTCACCTCGTGAGGACGGGGGCGTCTCAGGGGTTTCCTCGAGCTGCAGCGCCCTTGGGGGTTTTCTCGCGAGGTACGACGAGGATCTCAGGGAGCCTCTCGTGCTGCGCCAGGGAAGTCAGGTCTCCCTGCGCGTGGCTAGGGGGAGCGCGTCATGGCTCTCGAGTCACGGGAGGGGACGAGGGCCTCGAGACGCGTTGAAGAGGGACTCTCGAGGTCTTTCTCGGGTTGTGTCGGGAAAAGTCATTTCCCTCGACTTCTGCCGGGGACCTTAGGGAACTTCCCAGGGTGTCTTGAGAGTTGATGGATACTGTGGAGTTGGCGGGGACTCTCGGGACTCCGCTGGGTTTGTCGCAATGGAAGAGGGCCTCATCTCGAGGGGAGGCAGGAACCTCAGACTTCCTCTCTGTTTCGGACTCAGACCGCAGGGTCCCTGCAGAGTTGGGACAGGAGAGTCAGGCTACGTCTTTTCTGAGGAATGGAACTCCGCTTGCCTCTCGAGTTGTTCATCGGGTTTCAGGCCCCTTGTCAAACTGTGTGTGGAATCTGCAGGTTTTTCCAGACGATGCACGGGGGTGTCAGTGATCCTTTGATTTGTGCCTTCATCCACAGGGTTGCCTTCGAAGAGGTGTCCGGGCATCGGGTTCTTATGAAGAGCGGACTGGGAAATCGGGGTCGTTCAGCATTTGGCAGCACCCACGTGGGTTGTCTCGAATTTCCTCAAGAAACCGGCCTCATCCTGAGGTGTGCCGCGAAGGTCATGAAACTCTTCCAGACAAAGCAGAGGAATCGACCCTCCTGTGGCGATCAGGAGGGGAGAAGTGGCTCAGATGAAGTGCTGCTGGGAACCTCAGTGTTTCCCTCAAGTGAGACAGGTATGTCGGGTAACTTTTGGGGTCGCATAAAGCGTTCCAAGTACCGTTTCACTCTTCAAAATGGAACGTTGGACTTCTCTTGGGGTGCTCCAGCGGGCAAGGGCCTCATCTTGGAATGACTGCGGAACCACTTGGTTTTTCTCGAGTTGCGGTGGGATATTTGAGTTACCACAGGGAATTCATGCTTCCTCTTGTGTTGGCCCACAAAAGTCTTATCTTCCATTCGAGATTCGAGGAAGAGCTGGAGGTGCGCTCTAGTCACTGAAGGCAAAAGAGACCCCACCAAGGCTTGTGTGCAGGACCTAATGTTCATCTCAAGACTCGACAGAAATCTCGGGGTTGCATTCCAGCCTCACCTTGGAGTCAGGCCTCGTCTCGAGGGGAAGCAAAGGACTCTGCTCTCCTCTCGAGTTGGACGGGTATGTCTTGGAGCCCACTGAGTGGCTTAAAGGGAGTCAAACCTCCTCTGGTGTTTGGAGGGAGGACACGGGATAGCTCTCCAGGCAATGCAGGAAATGAAGGCCCTCATCTCCCAATGACTGGGGCGTCTCGTAGGTTTTCTCGAGCTGTGGCGCTAGTGTGGGGTTTCTCACGAAGTAAGACTGGGAGCTCAGTGAGCCTCTCACGTGGTGCCAGGGCAGTCAGGTCTCTATGCACGTGGTGAGAGGGAGCCCGTCATTGTTCTTGAGTCATGGTAGGGGAATTGGGCCTGAAGACGTGTTAAAGAAGGACTCTCATGGTCTTTCTTGGGTTGCAGCAGGAAACCCTGGGTTCCATTGACTTGTGCCAGTGACCTCAGGAAGCTTCTCAGCGTGCCTCTGAGAAGTCAGGGTCACTGTGGAGTTGGGAGGGGCCTCTCGGAACTGCACTGGGTTTGGTGCAATGGAAGAGGGCCTCATGACAAGTTGAGGCAGGAACCTCAGGGTTCCTCTCCTGGCTTCGAATGCGCCGGATCTGACTCGGATCCCAGAGTCCCTGCAGAGTTGGGACAGGAGAGTCAGGCCTCGTCTTGTGTGGAGGAATGGAACTCCGCTTGACTCTCGCGTTGTTCATGGGGTGACAGGCCACTTGTCGATTTGTATGTGGAACTTGCGGGTTTTTCTGGACGATGCACCGGGGTGTCACTGCCCCTTCGTGTTGTGCCTTGTTCCACAGGATTGCCTTCGAGTTGGGTTCTGCCGTCGTGTTCTTATCAAGAGCGGACCAGGGAATTGGGGTCTTTTGGCATGCCGCACCACCCACGAGGCTATGTCTCGAATTTCCTCGTGAGACTGGCCTCATCTTGATGTGCGCCAGGAAGGTCGGGAACGCCTTCCAGACAAAGCAGGGGAATCGAACCTCCTGTCGCGATCAAGAGGGGAGAAGAGTCTCAGATGAAGTGGTGCCGGGAACCTCGGTGTTCTCCTCAAGTGAGACTGGTATGTCGGGGAACTTTTGGGGTCGCATCAAGGGTTCCAAGTAACTTTTCGCTCTTCAATACGGAACGTGGGACTTCTCTTGAGACGCTGTAGCGGGCAAGGGCCTCATCTTTCGATGACGGGGGAACCACGTGGTTTTTCTTGAGTTGTGGCGGGATTCTCGAGTTACGACGGGGAATTCAGGCTTCCTCTTCAACTGGCACAGGGAAGTCCAGTTTTCATTCGAATTGCGAGTTAGAACTGGGGATTGCTCTCGAGACCCTGCAGGGCCAAATAGACCTCATCTAGGCTTGTGTCCAGGACCTAATGTTCCTCTGCTGGGGCGACAGCGATCTCGGCATTGCATTCTCGACTCACCCTGGGAATCAGGCCTCGTCTCGAGGGGAAGCCAAGGACACCGCTCTCCTCTCGAGTCGCGACGGGTATATCTTGGAGCTCACTGTGTGGCCTAAAATGAGTCAAGCCTCCTGTGGAGTTTGGAGAGAGGACTCAGGATTGCTCTCCAGGCCATACAGCAAAAGAAGGCCCTCATCTCGTGAGGACTGGGGCGTCTCGTGTGTATTCTCAAGCTGCGGCTCCAGTGTGGTGTTGCTCACGAGGTATAATGGGGAGCTCAGGGAGCCTCTCCTGTGGCGCCAGGGAAGTCAGGTTTCTATGCGCGTGTGGCAAGGGGGAGCGCATCATTGCTCTCGAGTCATGGTAGGGGAATCGCACCTCAAGACACGTTGAAGAAGGACTCTCGAGGTCTTTTACGGGTTGGGGCAGGAAACCCTTGGTTCCCTCGACTTGTGCCGGTGATCTCAGGAAGGTCTAAGGGTGCCTCTGAGAAGTCAGGGATTCTGTGCAGTTGGGAGGGGCCTCTCGGGACTCCACTGGGTTCGGTGCAATGGAAGAGGGCCTCATCTCGAGTGGAGGCAGGAAACTCATGTTTCCTCTCCTGACTTCCCCTGGGCCAGATCTGACTCGGATCGCAGTTTCGCTGCAGAGTTCGAACAGGAGAGTCAGGCCTCGTCTTGTGTGGAGGAATGGAACTCTGCTTGCCTCTCCAGTTGTTCACGGGGTGACAGGTCACTTCTCGAGATGTGTGTGGTACCTGCGAGTTTCTCTGGACGATACCCGGGGGTGTCAGTGCCCCTTCGTGTTGTGCCTTCATCAAAAGGGTTATCTTCAAAGAGGTGTCCGGGCATTGGGATCTTATCAAGAGTGAACCGGAAAATCGGGGTCTTTCGGCATGTGTCACCATCCACGAGGCTATGTCTCGAATATCCTCGTGAGACCGGCCTCATCCTGAGATGCACCGGGAAAGGCGGGAACCCCTTCAAGACAAAACAGGGGAATCAACCCTCCTGTCACGATCAGGAGGGGAGAAGGGGCCCAGATGTAGTGGTGCCGGGAACCTCGGTGTTCTCCTCGAGTCAGACCGGTGTGTCGAGGAACTTTTGAGGGCGCATCAAGGGTGCCAATACCGTTTCGCACTTCAAGACGGAACGTGGGACTTCTCTTGAGACGCTGTAGGGGGCAAGGGCCTCATCTTGCGATGACGGGGGAACCACGTGGCATTTCTCGAGTTGTGGCAGGATTCTCGAGTTTCGACGGGGAATACAGTCTTCCTCATGTGTTGGCCCAGGGAAGTCCTATCTTCCATTCGAGTTTCAAGGGAGAGCGGGGGATTGTCCACGAGTCACTGCAGGGCAAAATAGACCTCATCTAGGCTTGTGTCCAGGACTTAATGTTCATCCCTAGGGGCGACAGGGATCTGGGGGTTGCATACCAGACTCACCCGGGGAATCAGGCCTCGTCTCGAGGGGAAGCAAAGAACTCCGCTCTCCTTTTGAGTCGCGATGGGTATCTCTTGGAGCCCACTGTGTGCCCTAAAGGGAGTCAAGCCTCCTGTGCTGTTTGGATAGAGGACTCGGGATTCCTCTCCAGGCCATCCAGGAAAAGAAGGCCCTCATCTCGCGATGACGGCGGCGTCTCGTGGGTTTTCTCCAGCTGCGGCGCCAGTATCAGATTTCTCACGAGGTACGACGGGGAACTCAGAGAGCCTCTCGTGTGGTGCTAGGGACGTCAGGTCTCCGTGCATGTGGTGAAGGGGAGTGCGTGATTGCTCTCGAGTCATAGTAGGCGAATTGGGCCTCAAGACGCATTGAAAAAGGACTCTCGAGGTCTTTCTCGGGTTGCGGCAGGGAACCCTGGGTTCCCTCGACTTGTGTCGGTGACCTCAGGCAACTTCTCAGGGTGCCTCTGAGAAGTCAGGGACACTGTGGATTTGGGAGGGGCCTTTCGTTACTCAACTGGGTTTGGTGCAATCGAAGAGGGCCTCATCTCGAATGGAGGCAAGAACCTCAGGGGTCCTCTCCATTTCTGACTCGGGTCGCAGGGTACCTGCAGAGTATGGAGAAGAGAGTCACGCCTCGTCTTCTGTGGAAGACGTATTTATCGTTTCAGAGAACCAGCTTTTGGTTTTGTTGATTTTTGCTATGGTCTCTTTTGTTTCTTTTGCATTTATTTCTGCTCTAATTTTTAAGATTTCTTTCCTTCTACTAACCCTGGGGTTCTTCATTTCTTCCTTTTCTAGTTGCTTTAGGTGTAGAGTTAGGTTACTTATTTGACTTTTTTCTTGTTTCTTGAGGTGTGCCTGTATTGCTATGAAATTTCCCCTTAGGACTGCTTTTACCGTGTCCCACAGGTTTTGGGTTGTTGTGTTTTCATTTTCATCCGTTTCTATGCAAATTTTGATTTCTTTTTTGATTTCTTCTGTGATTTGTTGGTTATTCAGCAGCGTGTTGTTCAGCCTCCATATGTTGGAATTTTTAATAGTTTTTCTCCTGTAATTGAGATCTAATCTTACTGCATTGTGGTCAGAAAAGATGCTTGGAATGATTTCTATTTCTTTGAATTTACCAAGGCTAGCTTTATGGCCCAGGATGTGATCTATCCTGGAGAAGGTTCCATGTGCACTTTAGAAAAAGTTGAAATTCATTGTTTTGGGATGAAATGTCCTATAGATATCAATTAGGTCTAACTGGTCTATTGTATCATTTAAAGTTTGTGTTTCCTTGTTAAATTTCTGTTTAGTTGATCTATCCATAGGTGTGAGTGGGGTATTAAAATCTCCAACTATTATTGTGTTAGTGTTAATTTCTCCTTTCATACTTGTTAGCATTTGTCTTACATACTATGGTGCTCCCGCGTTGGGTGCATATATATTTATAATTGTTATATCTTCTTCTTGGATTGATCCTTTGATCATTATGTAGTGACCTTCTTTGTCTCTTTTCACAGCCTTTGTTTTAAAGTCTATTTTATCTGATATGAGTATCGCTACTCCTGCTTTCTTTTGGTCCCTATTTGCATGGGAAATCTTTTTCCAGCCCTTCACTTTCAATCTGTATGTATCCCCTGTTTTGAGGTGGGTCTCTTGTAGACAACATATGTAGGGGTCTTGTTTTTGTATCCATTCAGCCAGTCTTTGTCTTTTGGTTGGAGCATTCAACCCATTTACGTTTAAGGTAATTACTGATAAGTATGATCCCATTGCCATTTACTTTATTGTTTGGGGTTCGAATTTATACACCGTTTTTGTGTTTCCTGTTTAGTATTTGTTGGAGAGCTGGTTTGGTGGTGCAGAATTCTCTCAGCTTTTGCTTGTCTGAAAAGCTTTTGATTTCTCATTCATACTTGAATGAGATCCTTGCTGGGTACAATAATCTGGGCTGTAGGTTATTTTCTTTCATCATTTTAAGTATGTCTTGCCATTCCCTCCTTGCTTGAAGAGTTTCTATTGAAAGATCAGCTCTTATCCTTATGGCAATTCCCTTGTGTGTTATTTGTTGTTTTTCCCTTGCTGCTTTTCATATTTGTTCTTTGTGTTTGATTTTTGTTAATGTGATTAATATGTGTCTTGGGGGGTTTCGCCTTGGCTTTATCCTGTTTGGGACTCTCTGGGTTTCTTGGACTTGAGTGAGTATTTCCTTCCCCATTTTAGGGAAGTTTTCAACTATTATCTCCTCAAGTATTTTCTCACGGTCTTTCTTTTTGTCTTCTTCTTCTGGGACCCCTATGATTCGAATGTTGTAGCGTTTAATATTGTCCTGGAGGTCTCTGAGATTGTGCTCATTTCTTTTAATTCGTTTTTCATTTATCCTCTCTGATTCATTTATTTCTACCATTCTATCTTCGAATTCACTAATCCTATCTTCTGCCTCTGTTATTCTACTATTTGTTGCCTCCAGAGTGTTTTTAATTTCATTTATTGCATTATTCGTTATATATTGACTCTTTTTTTTTTTCTTCTAGGTCCTTGTTAAACCTTTCTTGCATCTTCTCAATCCTTGTCTGCAGGCTATTTATCTGTGATTCCATTTTAATTTCAAGATTTTAGATCCATTTCACTCTCCTTATTCGGAATTCTTTATCAGGTAGATTCCCTATCTCTTCCTCTTTTGTTTGGTTTGGTGGGCATTTATCCTGTTCCTTTATCTGCTGGGTATTCCTCTGTCTCATCTTGTTTAAATTGCTGAGTTTGGGGTGTCCTTTCTGTATTCTGGCAGTTTGTGGAGTTCTTTACTGTGGCATTTCCTCACTGTGTGTGGGTTTGTACAGGTGTCTTGTCAAGATTTCCTGGTTAGGGAAGCTTGTGTCCGTGTTCTGGTGGGTGGAGCTGTATTTCTTCTCTCTGGAGTGCAATGAAGTGTCCAGTAATGAGTTATGAGATGTTTGTGGTTTTGGGGTGACTTTGGGCAGCCTGTATCCTGAAGCTCAAGGCTGTGTTCCTTTGTTGCTGGAGAATTTGCTTGGTATGTCTTGCCCTGGAACTTGTTGGCTCTTGTGTGGTGCTTGATTTCAGTGTCGGTATGGAGGCATTTGATGAGCTCCTGTCAATTAATGTTCCTTGGAGTCAGGAGTTCCCTGGAGTCAGGGTTTGGACATAAGCCTCCTGCTTCCAGTTATCTGTCTTACTTTTACAGTAGTTTCAAAACTTCTCCTTCTATACAGCACCATTGATAAAACATCTACGTTAAAGAAGAAAAGTTTCTCTACTGTGAGGGCCACTCAGAATGGCTCACAGCGTTACATGGAGAAGAGAAGAGGGAGGAGGGAGTTAGAGGTGACCCAAATGAGATCAGGTGGAATCAATAGTGGAGAGAGTGGGCTGGCCAGTCGTCACTTCCTTATGTGCACTCCACAACTGGACCGCTCAGAGATGTTCACAGAGTTATACAGAGACGAGAAGAAGGAGGAAGTAGACAGAGGTGGCCAGAAGGATAAAAGGGGGGAATGAAAAGGAGGGAGACAGATCCAGCCAGTAATCAGTTCCCTAAGTGTTCTCCACCGTCTGGAATACACAGAAATTCACAGAGTTGGGTAGAGTAGAGAGGAGTTAGGGAGGAGACACAGGCGACCCGGTGGAGAAAAAGGAGAGTCCAAAGGGAGAGAGAGCAGTCAAGCCAGTAATCTCGCTCCCTAGTGAAAAATGGGTACTGAAGATTGGGTTCTTAAAGGTACAAAATTGGTAACAAATACATAAAAGCAAAAATTAAAAATCTAGAGTAGAGTTTGGAATTTCAAAAATACGATGTTAAAGAAAAGAAGAAGGAAAAGAAAGAGAGAAAAAACGAACAAAGAAAAACAAACAAGGTCGCAAAAATTATCAAGAAAATACAGGTACAAAATTGATAACTAATATCAAAAAGCAAAAATTAAAAATCTAGAGTAGAGTTTGGAATTTCAAAAATACAATGTTAAAAAAAAGGAAGAAGAAAACTAAAGAGAAAACAAACAAACAAAAACAAGCAATGTCGCAAAAATTATAAAGAAACTACAGGTACAAAATTGATATCAAATACCAAAAAGCATAAATTAGAAATCTAGAGTAGAGTTTGGAATTTCAAAATTACAATGTTAAAAGAAGAAAAAAAAACAAAACAAAAAAACAAGGTCAAAAATTATTATATATATATATATATATATATATATATATATATATATATATGAAGTTTGCTGAAGAAGAAAAAAATAGGGTCTTTTTTTTGCAAAGTAATAGGTTATAAAAGTGAAAATTAAAGGAACAATAGAGGACTTAAAATTAAAAAAATTAAAAAAAAGAAAGAATGATCATAAAAATATATCTAGGACTTTCTCTGGTTTTGTTGTGAGTATCGTGGGTTCAGTTCATTTTTGGCTAGTTCCTTGGTCCGACTTATATTTCTCAAGATCTATAGGCACCTTCCTATGTAGTCCTAGTAACCACAGCGTTTTAATCTATTGCCTGTAGCTTCCAAGGCGATTCCCTCTGTTATAGCTTCTTTTGTTTGCTGGTCTCTTCAGTGTCTGGTTTACGCCCTGACACAAAGGGGACGGTGGAGGACACTTTTTTTTTTAAGGCTCACTTGTTCAGTTGCACTGTGGGGAGGGAGGGAGGGATGCTGCAAACAAATAACACTGGCGTGCGTTCACAGTGCCTCAGCCACACTGGGTCTGCCCCCGCTCACGGCACGTGTAGCCTCCCTGCCCACACTGCTCTGGCTCTAGGTTGTTCCACCGGGAACAATCCGAGGCTGGCCCTGGGCTGCATGCACCTCCCAGGTCCAGGCCACTCAGGTTCAGGCACTCGGGTAGTCCTCAGAGGCACAGGCTCTGTTGGGCCTGCGTTTTGTGCTCTTCTCAGGTCCGAGCAGCTCAGGTAATGAGATGTTTGGCGAGCGCCAATGTTGTGACTTATCGCCTCCCTGCCACTCGGTTATCTGGGTGTAAAACAGGCGCACCTTCTCAGGCAGATGTTGACCGTCCAGATCCCCAAGAAGTTTTAGTTAGCAAAGAAGCCTGCTTACAGTTTTATAGATAATGTCTCTCTGGGGCTGCGATTGCCCCCTTCCGGCTCTGGCTGCCTGTCACCAGAGGGGGAAGGTCTGCAGCCGGCTATCTCTGTTCAGTCCTTTGTTCCGTGCGCGGGCCTGGCGGTGTCTTAGGTTAGGGCTGGCTTTTTGCGTGGTAGATATCCCAGAGTCTGGTTTGCTAGCCCAAGTTCTTTCGTTCAGATAGCGCTCAGGGTATTCAGGCCAGATTCTTACTCTAAGCGATGCAGCCCGCGCCGCGCCTCCCTGCCCAGCCCCTGCTTGCTAATGGTGTGAGCAGGCGTCTGCACTGCTTTGCGGCTGGGGGAGTTACCGTAGGGCTTGCAATCTGCGAGTTTTAATTGTTTATTTATTTTTATCCCCCTTATGTTGCCCTTTGTGCTTCCAAAGCTTGGCAAAGATTTGGCAGTGAAAAGCTTTCCTGGTGTTTGGAAACTTTTCTCTTTTTAAGACTATCTTCCCGGGACGGAAATCCCTCCCTCCCTCTTTTGTCTCTTTTTTTGTCTTTTATATTTTTTCCTACCTACTTTCCAAGAGTTGGGTTGCTTTTCTGGGTGCCTGATGTCCTCTGGCAGCATTCATAAGTTGTATTGTGGAATTTACTCGACGTTTAAATGCTCTTTTGATGAAATTGTTTGGGGGGGAAAAGAGTTCTCCCCGTCCTACTCCTCAGCAATCTTGGCTCCTCTCTTGTGGAGTTTGGAGAGAGCACGCGGGATTGCTCTCCAGGCCATGCAGGAAAAGAAGGCCCTCATCTCGCGATGTCGGGGGAGTCTCGTGGTTTTTCTGGAGCTGCGGTGCCAGTGTGGGGTTTCTCACAAGGTACGACCGGGAGCTCAGGGAGCCTCTCGTGTGGTGTCAGGGAAGTCAAGTCTCCATACGAGTGGCGAGGGGGCGCACGTCATTGCTCTCGAGTCATGGTAGTGGAATCAGGGCTCAACGCAATGAAAAAGGACGCTCGAGGTCTTTCTCGGGTTGTGGCAGGAAACCCTGTGTTCCCTCGACTTGTGCCTGTGACCTCAGGTAGCTTCTCAGGGTGCCTCTGAGAAGTCAGGGATACTATGGAGCTGGGAGAGGCCTCTTGGGACTCCACTGGGTTTGCTGCAATGGAAGAGGGCCTAATCTCGAGATCAGGAAGGAACCTCAGGGTTCCTCTCCATTTCTGACTCAGATCGCAGGGTCCCTGCAGAGTTGGGACAGGAGAGTCAGGCCTCGTCTTGTGTGGAGGAATGGAACTCCGCTTGCCTCTCGAGTTGTTCAAGGAGTGACAGGCCACTTGTCGAGCTGTGTGTGGAACCTGCGGTTTTTTCCAGACAATGCATGGCGGTGTCAGTGCCCCTTCGTGATGTGCTTTCATCCACAGGGTTGCCTTCGAAGTGGTGTGCGGGCATCGGGTTCTTATCAAGAGCGGACCGGGAAATCGGGGTCTTTTGGAATGCGGCACCACACACGAGGCTACGTCTCGAATTTCCTCGTGAGACGGGCCTCATGCTGAGGTGTCCCTGGAAGGTCGGGAAAGCCTTCCAGACAAAGCAGGTTAATCGACCCTACTGTCGTGATCAGGAGGGGAGAAGGGGCTCAGATGAAGTGGTGCCGGGAACCTCGGTGTTCCCCTCGAGTGAGACCGGTATGTCAGGGAACTTTTGGGGTCTCATGAAGCTTGCCAAATACTGTTTCAAACTTCAAGACGAAACGTGGGACTTCTCTTGAGACGCTGTGGTGGGCAAGGGCCTCATCTTGTGATGAAGGGGAAACCACGTGGTTTTTCTCGAGTTGCGATGGGATTGTTGACTTACGACGGGGAATTCAGGCTTCCTCTTGTGTTGGCCCAGGGAAGTCCATTCTTCCATTCGAGTCGCCAGGGAGAGCTGGGTGGGAATTGCTCTCGAGTCACGGCAGGTCAAAATAGACCTCATCTAGGCTTGTGTCCAGGACCTAATGTTCCTCTCCAGGGGCGATAGGGATCACGGGGACGCATTCCAGACTCACCCAGTGAGTCAGGCCTCGGCTCGAGGGGAAGCAAAGGATTCTGATATCCTCCTGGGTCGCGATAGGTATCTCTTGGAGCCCACTGAGTGGCCTCCAGGGAGTCAAGCCTCCTGTGGAGTTTGGAGAGAGGACTCCGGATTGCTCTCCCGGGTATGCAATAAAAGAAAGCCCACATCTCGCGATGACGTGGACGTCTCGTGGGTTTAATCCAGCTGGGGCGCCACGTTGTGTTTCTCACGTGGTACGATGGAGAGCTCAGGGGGCCTCTCGTGCAGCACCAGGGAGGTCAGGTCTCCATGCCCGTGGTGAGGGGGAGCGGGTAATTGCTCTCGAGTCATGTTAGGGGAATCCGGCCTCAAGACACGTTGAAGAAGATCTTTCGAGGTCTTTCTGGGGTTGTGGCAGGAAACGCTGGGTTCCCTCGACTTCTGCCGGTGACCTCAGAGAGCTACTCAGGTTGCCTCTGAGAAGTCAGGGATACTGTGGAGTTGGGAGGGGCCTCTCGGGACTCCACTGGGTTTGGTGCAATGGAAGAGGGCCTCATTTAGAGTTGATGCAGGAACCTTACTGTTTCTCTCCATTTCAGACACCGATTGCAGCGTCCCTGCTGAGTTGGGACAGGAGACTCAGGGCTCGTGCTGTGTGGAGGAATGGAACTCTGCTTGCCTCCCAAGTTGTTCACGAGGTGACAGGCCACTTGTCGAGCTGTATGTGGAACCTATGGGTTTTTCCAGATGATGCACGGGGTTGTCAATGCCCCTTCGTGTTGTGACTTCATCCACAGGGTTGCCTTCGAAGAGGTGTCCGGGCATGGGTTCTTATGAAGAGAGGACCAGAGAATCGGGGTCTTTCGGCATGTGGCACCACACACGAGGCTACCTCTCGAATTTCCTCTTGAGACTGGGCTCATCCTGAGGTGCGCTGGGAAGGTCGAGAAAGCCTTCCAGACAAAGCAGGTTAATCGACCCTCCTGTCGCGATCAGGAGGGGAGAAGGGGCTCAGATGAAGTGGTGCTGGGAACCTCGGGGTTCCCCTCGAGTGAGACCGGTATGTCAGGGAACTTTTGGAGTCTGATGAAGGGTGCCAAGTAATGTTTCAAACTTCAACATGAACGTGAAACTTTTCTTGAGACGCTCTAACGTGAAAGGGCTTCATCTTGAGATGAGGGGGGAACTACGTGGTTTCCTTCGAGTTGCAGCAGGATTCTCGCGTTACAACGGGGAATTCGGGCTTCCTCTTGTGTTGGTCCAGGAAAGTCCAATCTTCCATTCGAGTTTCGAGGGAGAGCTGGGATTTCTCTCGAGTCACTGCAGGGCAAAATATACTTCATCTAGGCCTGTGCCCAGGACTTAATTTTCCTCTCCAGGGGTGACAGGGATCTCGGAGTTGCATTCCAGACTCACACAGGGAGTCAGGCCTCTTCTCGAAGGAAAGCAAAGGACTCCACTCTCTTCTCGAGTCGCGTCGGGTATGTCTTGGAGCCCACTGAGTGGCCTACTCGGAGTAAAGCCTCCTGTGGAGTTGGAGAGAGGACTCGGGATTGCTCTCCAGGCCATGCAGGAAGAGAAGGCCCTCAGCTCGCAATGACGGGGGCGTCTTGTGGGTTTTCTCGAGTTGGGGCACAATTATGAGTTTTCTCACGAGGTACGACGGGGAGCTCAGGGAGCCTCTCGTGTGGCGCCAGGAAAGTCAGGTCTCTATGTGTGTGACGAGGGGGAGCCCATAAATGTTCTCGAGTCATGGTAGGGAAATCGGGACTCAAGACGCGTTGAAGAAGGAGTCTCGAAGTCTTTCTCAGGTTGCGGCAGGAAACCCTGGGTTCCCTCGACTTGTACCGGTGACCTCAGGGAGCTTCTCAGGGTGCCTCTGAGAAGTCAGGCATACTGTGGACTTGGGAGGGGCTCTCGGAACTCCACTGGGTTTGGTGCAATGGCAAAGGTTCTCATCTCGAGTTGAGGCAGGAACCTAAGGGTTCCTCTCCATTTCAAACTCCGACCACAGGGTCCCTGAAGAGTTGGGACAGGAGAGTCAGGCCTCGTCTTGTGTGGAGGAATGGAACTCCGCTTTCCTCTCGAGTTGTTCACAGGATAACAGACCATTTGTCGAGCTGTGAGTGGAATCTTCGGTTTTTTCCGTAAGATGCATGAGGGAGTCAGTGCCCCTTCGTGTTGTGCCTTCATCCACAGGGTTGCCTTCAAAGAGGTGTCCGGACATCGGGTTCTTATCAATAGCAGAGCAGGAAATCGGGGTCATTCAGAACGTGGCACCATCCATGAGGCTACGTCTCGAATTTCTTCATTAGACTGGTGTCATCCTGAGGTGCACCATGAAGATCGGGAACCCCTTCCGGACAAAGCAGGGGAATCGACCATCTTGTCGCGATCAGGAGGAGTGAAAGGGCTCAGTTGAAGTCGTGCCGGGAACCTCGGTGTTCCCCTCGAGTGGGACCGGTGTGTCGGGAAACTTTTCGGGTCACTTCAAGGGTGCCAAGTACCGTTTTGCACTTCAAGACGGACTTGGGGCTTCTCTTGAGACGCTGTAGAGGGCAAGGGCCTCATCTTGGGATGATGGGGGAATCACGTGGTTTTTCTCAAGGTGCGGCGGGATTCTCGAGTTACGACGGGGAATTCAGGCTTCCTCTTGTGTTAGCCCAGGGAAGTCCAACGTTCCATTCGAGTTGCGAGGGATAGCTGGGGGTTGCGCTCGAGTCACTGCAGGGCAAAAGAGACCTCATCCAGGCTTGTGTCTAGGACCTAATGTTCCTCTCAAGGGATGACTGGGAACTTGGGGTTGCATTCCAGACTCACCCGGGAGTCAGGCGTCGTCTCGAGGGGAAACAAAGGCCTTCTCTCTCTTCTCGAGTCACGACGGGTATTTCTTGGAGCCCACTGAGTGGACTAAAGGGAGTCAAGCCTCCTGTGGAGTTTGGAGAGAGGACTCGGGATTGCACTCCAGGACATGCAGGAAAAGAAGGCCCTCATCTCACGAAGACAGGGGGGTCTCGGTGGTTTTACCGAGCTGCAGCGCCTGTGTTGGTTTCTCAGGAGGTACGACGGGGAGCTCAGGGAGCCTCTTGTGTGGCGCCAGGGAAGTTAGGTCTCGATGCGTGTGGCGAGGGGGAGCGCGTCATTGCTCTCGAGTCATGGTAGGGGAATCAGGCCTCTAGACGCGTTGAAGAAGGACTCTCAAGATCTCTCTCAGGTCTTGGCAAGAATACGTGGGTTCCCTCGACTTGTGCCGGTGACCTCAGGGAGATTCTCCGGGTGCCTCTGAGAAATCAGGGATACTATGGAGTTGGGAAAGACCTCTCGGGACTCCACTGGGTTTGGTGAAATGGAAGGGGGCCTCATCTCGAGGGGAGGCAGGAACCTCAGGGTTCCTCTCCATTTCTGATTCCGATCGCAGCCCCCTGCATAGTTGGGAGAGGTGAGTCAGGCCTCGTCTTGTGTGCAGGAATGGACCTCCGCTTGCCTCTCGAGTTGTTCACTGGGTGACAGGCACTTGTTGAGCTGTATGAGTAACCTGCGGTCTTTTCCGGACGATGCACGGGGGTGTCAGTGCCCCTTCGTGTTGTTCCTTCATCCACACTATCTTCGAATAGGTGTCTGGGCATCGCGTTCTTATCAAGAGCAGATCGCGAAATCGCGGTCTTTCGGCATGTGGCACCACCATCGAGGCTACGTCTCGAATTTCCTCGTGAGACAGCCTCATCTGAGGTGCGCGGAGAAGGTCGGGAACCCCTTGCAGACAAAGCAGGGGAATCGACCCTCCTTTCGCGATCAGGAGGGGAGAAGGGGCTCAGATGAAGTGGTGCCAGGAACCTCGGTGTTCCCCTCGAGTGCGACCCATATGTCGGGGAACTTTTGGGGTAGCATTAAGGGTGCCAAATATCATTTCGCACTTCAAGACGGAACGTGGGACTACTCTTGAGACGCTGGAGCGGGCAAGGGCCTCATCTTGCAATGACGGGGGAACCACGTGGTTTTTCTCAAGTTGAGGTGGAATTCTCGAATTACTACTGGGAATTCAGGCTTCCTCTTGTGTTGGCCCAGGGAGGTCCAATCTTCCATTCGGGTTGCGAGGGAAAGCTGGGGAGTGCTCTCGAGTTACTGCAGGGCAAAAGCGACCTCATCTAGCCTTGTGTTCAGGACCCAGTGATCCTCTCCAAGGGCGACAGGGATCTCGGGTTTGCATTAAAGACTCACCCGGGGAGTTAGGCCTCGTCTCGAGGGGAAGCAAAGGACTCGGCTCTCCTCTCGAGTTGCGACGTGTATCTCTTGGAGCCCACTGACTGGTCTAAAGGGAGTCAAGCCTCCTCTTCAGTTTGGAGAGAGGACTCGGTATTGCTCTCCAGGCCATGCAGGAAAAGAAGGCCCTCATCTCGAGATGATGGGGGCGTCTCGTGGTTTTTCTCGAGCTGTGGCGCCAGTGTGGGGTTTCTCACGAGGTACGACGGGGAGTTCAGGTAGCCTCTCGTGTGGCAACAGGGAAGTCAGGTCTCCATGGGCGGGGCAAGGGGGAGCGCGTCATTGCTCTCAAGTCAGGGTAGGGGAATCGGGCCTCATGACGGGTTGAAAAAGGACTCTCGATGTCTTTCTAGGGTTGCGGCAGGAAACCCTGGGTTTCCTTGACTTGTGCTGGTGACCTCAGGGAGCTTCTCAGGGTGCCTCTGAAAAGTCAGGGATACTGCGGATTTGGGAGAGGCCTCTCGGGACTCCTCTGGGTTTGGTGCAATGGAAGTGGGCCTCATCTCGAGTTGAGGCAGGAACCTCAGGGTTCTGCTCCTGACTTCCTGGAGCCGGATCTGACTCAGATCGCAGGGTCCCTGCTGAGTTTGCTCAGGAGTGTCAGGTCTCGTGTTCTGCGGAGGAATGGAACTCCGCTTACATCTCAAGTTGTTCAAGGATGACACCACTTTTCTTGATGTGTGTGGAACCTGCGGGTATTTCGGAGATGCACGGGGGCGTCAGTGCTCCTTCCTGTTGTGCCTTCATCCACAGGGTTGCCTTCGAAGAGGTGTCCGGGCATCGGGATCTCCTCAAGTGCGGACCGGGAAATCGGGGTCTTTCAGCATGTTGCACCACCCACGAGGCTACGTCTCGAATTTCCTCGTGAGACCGGCCTCATCCTGAGGCGCGCAGGAAAGTCCGGGAACCCTTTCCAGACAAAGCAGGGGAATCGACCCTCCTTTCGGGATCAGGAGGAGAGAAAGGGCTCAGATGAAGTAGTGCCAGGAACCTCGGTGCTCCCCTTGAGTGAAACTGGTAAGTCGGGTAACTTTTCGGGTTGCATCAAGGGTGCCAAGTACCGTTTCGCACTTCAAGACGGAACCTGGGACTTCTCTTGAGACGCTGTAGTGGGCAAGGGCCTCATCTAGCACTGACGAGGGACCCACGTGTTTTTTCTCGAGTTGCGGCAGGATTCTTGAGTTACGACGGGGAATACAGGTTTCCTCTTGTGTTGGCCCAGGGAAGTCCAATCTTCCATTCGAGTTGCAAGTGAGAGCTGGAGATTGCTCTCGAGTCACTGCAGGGCAAAATAGAGCTCATCTAGGTTTGTGTCCAGGACCGAGTTTTTCTCTCCAGGGGCGACAGGGATCTCGGGGTTGCATTCCAGACTCACCCGGGGAGTCAGGCCTCATCTCGAAGGGAATGAATGGACTCCGCTCTCCTCTCGAGTCGTGACGGGTATCCTTTGGAGCCCAAGAGTGGCCTAAATGGAGTTAAGCCTCCTGTGGAGTTTGGAGAGAGGACTCGGGATTGCTTTCTAGGCCATACAGGAAAAGAAGGCCCTCATCTCGCGATGACAGGGCGTCTCGTGGGTTTTCTCAAGGTGCAGTGCCTGGTTGGGGTTTCTCACGAGATAGGACGGGGAGCTCAGGGAGACTCCTGTGGTGCCACGGAAGTCAGGTCTCCATGGACATGGCGAGGGGGAGCGCCTCATTGCTCTAGAGTCATGGTAGGGGAATCGAGACTCAAGACGCTTCGAAGAAGAACTCTCGAGGTCTTTCTCGGGGTGTGGCAGGAAACCCTGGGTTCCCTCGACTTGTGCCCATGACCTCAGGGAGCTTAGCGGGGTTCCTCTGACAAGTCAGGGATACTGTGGAGTAGAGAGTGGCTTCTCGGGACATCACAGGGACTGGTGCAATTGAAGAGGACCTAATCTCGGATTGAGGCAGTAACGTCAGGGTTCCTCTCCATTTCTGACTCGGATAGCAGGGTCCCTGCAGAGTTGGGACAGGAGAGTCAGACCTCGTCTTGTGTGGAGTAGTGGAACTCTGCTTGCCTCTCGAGTTGTTCACGGGATGACAGGCCACCTATCGAGTTGTATGTGGAACCTGCGGTTTTGGGGGACGATGCACAGGGGTGTCAGTGCCCCTTCGTTTTGTGCCTTCATCCACAGGGTTACCTTCAAAGAGGTGACCAGGCATCGGGATCTTATCAATAGCGGACCAGGAAATCGGGGTCTTTCGGCATGTGGCACAACCCACGAGGCTACATCTCGAATTCCCTCGTGAGACTGGCCTCATCCTGAGGTTCGCCGGGAAGTCTGGGAACCCCTTCCAGACAAAGCAGGGGAATTGACCCTCCTGTCGCCATCAGGAGGGGAGAAGAGGCTCAGCTGAAGCTGTGCTGGGAACCTCCATGTTCTCCTCGAGTGAGACCGGGGTGTCAGGGAAATTTGGGGGTCGCATCAAGGGTGCCAAGTACCGTTTCACACTTCAAGACGGAACATGGGACTTCCCTGGAGACGCTATAGCTGACAGGGGCCTCATATTTCGATGACAGAGGAACCACGTTGTTTTTCTCCAGTTGCCACGGGATTCTCGAGTTACAACGGGGAATACAGGCTTCCTCTTGTGTTGGCCCAGCGAAGTCCAATCATCCATTCGAGTTGCGAGGGAGAGCTGGGGATTGCACTTGAGTCAATGCAGGACAAAAAAGACCTCATTTAGGCTTGTTTCCAGGACCGAGTTTTCCTCTACAGGGGCGACACGGATCTCGGGATCCCATTCCAGACTCACCCAAGTAGTCAGGCCTCGGCTCGAGGGGAAGCAACAGACTCCGCTCTCCTCTAGAGTAGCGACGTGTATCTCTTGGAGGCTACTGAGTGGCCTAAAGGGAGTCAGGCCTCCAGTGGAGTTTGGAGAGTGGACTCGGGATTGCTCTCTAGGTCATGTAGGAAAAGAAGGCCCTCATCTTACGATGACGGGGGCGTCTTGTGAGTTTTCTCGAGCGGCGGTGCCAGTGTGAGGTTTTCATGAGGTAGGATGGGGAGCGCAGGGAGCCTCTCGTGTGGCACCAGGGAAGTTGGGTTTCCATGGGCGTGGCGAGGGGAATGCGTCATTGCTCTCCAGTCATGGTAGGGTATCGGGCCTCAAGACGCGGTAAAGAGGGACTCTCGAGGTCTTTCTCAGAATGCAGCAGGAAACCCTGGGTTCACTCGACTTGTGCCAGTGACCGCAGAGAGCTTCTGAGGGTGCCTCTGAGAAGTCAGGGATACTGTGGAGTTGGGAGGGGCCTCTCGGGACTCCACTGGGTATGGCACAATGGAAGAGGGCCTCATTTCGAGTTGATGCAGGAACGTCAGGTTTCATTTACATTTCTGACTCCGATCGCACGGTCCCTGCAGAGTTGGGAAATGAGAGTCAGGCCTTCTCTTGTGTGGAGGAACGGAACTCCGCATGCCTCTCTAGTTCTTCAAGGGATGACAGGACACTTGTCGATCTGTGTTTGGAATCTGCGTGTTTTTCCGTATTATGCATGGGGATGTCAGTACCCCTTCGTGTTGTGCATTCCTCCACAGGTTTGCTTTCGAAGAGGTGTCCGGGCATTGGGTTATTAAGAGCGGACCGGGAAATCGGGGTCTTTCCGCATGTGGCACCACCCACCAGGCTACGTCTCGAATTTCCTAGTGAGACCGGCCTCAACCTGAGGTGCGCCGGGAAGGTCGGAACACCTTGCAGACAAAGCAGGGGAATCGACCCTCCTGTCTCGATCAGGAGGGGAGAAGGGGCACAGATGAGGTGATGCCGGGAACCTCGGTGTTCCCCTCCAGTGAGACCAGTGTGTAGGGGAACTTTTGGTGTCGCATCAAAGGTGCCAAGTACCGTATCGCACTTCAAGATGGAACGTAAGACTTCTTTTGAGACGCTGTAGCGGCAATGGCCGCATCTTGCAATGAAGAGGGAACGACGTGGTTTTTCTCGAGTTGTGGTGGGATTCTTGAGTTACAACGGGAAATTCAGGCTTCCTCTTCTGTTGGCCCAGGGAAGTCCAGTCTTCCATTCGAGTTGCGAGAGAGAGTTGGGGATTGCTCTCGAGTCACTGCAGGAAAAAAGAGACCTCATCTAGGCTTGTGTCCAGGATCTAATGTTTCTCTCCAGGGGCGACAGGGATCTCCGGTTCCCATATCAGACTCACCCGAGGAGTCAGGCCTCGCCTCGAGGGGAAGGAAAAGACTCCGCTCTCCTCTCGAGTCGCGACGGGTATGTCTTGGAGTCCACTGAGTGACCAAAATGGAGTCAAGCCTACTGTGGAGTTTGGAGAGAGGACTCAGGATTGCTCTCCAGGCCATGCTAGAAAAGAAGGCAGTCATGTCGCGAAAACGGGGGCGTCTCTTGGGTTTTCTCTATCTGCAGCGCCAGTGTGGGGTTTCTCACGAGGAATGACGGGGAGCTCAGGGAGCCTCTCGTGTGGCGCCAGGGAAGTCAGGGCTTCATGAGTGTAGCAGAGGGAGCGCGTCATTGCCCTCGAGTCATGGTAGGGGAATCAGGCCTCAAAACAAGTTGAAGAAGGACTCTTGAGTTCTTTCTATGGTAGCGGCAGTAAACCCTGGGTTCACTCGAATTGTGCTGGTGGCCTCAGGGAGCTTCTCAGGGTGCCTCTGAGAAGTCAGGGATACTGTGGAGCTGGGACGCGTCTCTCGGGACTCCACTGGGTTTCGTGCAATGGAAGAGGTCCTAATCTCGTGTGGAGGCAGGAACCTCAGCGTTCCTCTCGTGACTTCACTGGCGCTGGTCTGAATCAGATTGCAAAGTCCCTGCAGAGTTGGGACAGGAGGGTCAGGCCTCGTCTTGTGTAGAGGAATGAAACCCCACTTGCCTCTCGAGTTCTTCAGGGCTGACAAGCCACTTGTTGAGCTGTATGTGGAACCTGCGGGTTTTTCTTGACGATGCACAAGGGTCTCAGTGCCCCTTTGTGTTGTGCCTTCATCCACAGGGTTTCCTTCGAAGAGGTGTCCAGGCATGAGGTTCTTATGAAGAGCGTACCGGGAAAGCATAGTCTTTTGGCATGTGGCACCACCCGCGAGCTACGTCTCGAATTTCCTCGTGAGACCGGCCTCATCCTGAAGTGCCCCGTGAAGGTCGGGAACCCCTTACAAAAAAAGCAGGGGAAGTGACCCTCCTATCACGAACAGGAGGGGAGAAGGGGCTCAGATAAACTGGTGCCGGGAACCACGGTGTTCACCTCGAGTGAGACCGATATTTCGAGGAACTTTTGGAGTCACATCAAGGGTGTCAAGTATCGTTTCGCACTTCAAGACGGAACGTGGGACTTTTCTTGAGAAGCTGTAGCGGGCAAGGGCCTCATCTTGCCAAGAGGTGGGAACCACGTGGTTTTTCTCGAGTTGCGGCGGGATTCTCGAGTTACGACGGGGATCTCAGGCTTGCTCTTGGGTTGGCACTGGGAAGCCCAATCTTCCCCTCGAGTTGCGAGGGAAAGCTGGGGGTTGCGCTCGGGTCACTGCAGGGCCGAAGAGACCTCACCTAGGCGTGTGTCCGGGACCTAAGATTCCTCTCCAGGGAAGGCAGGGATCTCGGGGTTGCATTCCTGGCTCCCCCGGGGAGTCAGGCCTCGTCTCGAGGGGAAGCCAAGGACTCCGATCTCCTCTCGAGTCGCGACGCGGGTCTCTTGGAGCCCCCTGAGCGGCCTCAAGGGAGTCCAGCCTCCTCTTCCGTTTGGAGAGAGGACCCGGGATTGCTCTCCAGGCCATGCAGGAAAAGAAGGCCCTCAGCTCGCGAGGACGGGGGCGTCTCAGGGGTTTCCTCGAGCTGCGGCGCCCGTGGGGGTTTTCTCCCGAGGCACGAAGAGGATCTCATGGAGCCTCTCGAGCGGCGCCAGGGAAGTCAGGTCTCCTAGCATGGCGAGGGGGAGCGCGTACTGGCTCTCGAGTCACGGGAGGGCACTAGAGCCTCGAGACTCGTTGAAGAAGGACTCTCGAGGTCTTTGTCGGGGGGCGGCTGGAAACCCTCGTTTCCCTCGCCTTCTGCCGGGGACCTTAGGGAACTTCCCAGGGTGCCTCTGAGAGGCGAGGGATCCTGTGGAGATGGCGGGGCCCCTCGGGACTCCGCTGGGTCTGGCGCACCGGAAGAGGGCCTCACCTCGAGGGGAGGCAGGAACCTCAGGCTTCCTCTCCGTTTTGGACTCCGACCGCAGGGTCCCTGCAGAGTTGGGACAGGAGAGTCAGGCCTCGTCTTGTCTGAGGAAGGGAACCCCGCTGGCCTCTCGAGTTGCTCAGGGGGTCTCAGGCCCCTCGTCGAGATGTGTGTGGAACCCACGGGTCTTTGCGGACGATGCACGGGCGTGGCAATGCCCCTTCGTGTTGTGCCTTCACCCACAGGGTTGCCTTCGAAGAGGGGTCCGGGCCTCGGGTCCTTCTCAAGTGCGGACCGGGGAATCGGGGGCGTTCGGCATGTGGCACCACACACGTGGCTCGTCTCGAATTTCCTCGTGAGACCGGCCTCATCCTGAGGTGCTCAGTGAAGGCCGGGAACCCCTTCCAGACCACGCAGGGGAATCGACTCTCCTCTCGCGATCAGGAGGAGAGAAGGGGCTCCGATGAAGCAGTGCCGGGATACTCGGTGTTCCCCTCGAGGGAACCCGGCGTGTCGGGGAACTTTTGGTGGTCGCAGGAAGGCTGTCAGGGACCGTTTCGCCCTTCAGGGCCGAACAGGGGACTTCCCTTGAGACGCCGTCGCGGGCAAGGGCCTCATCTTGCCAAGAGGTGGGAACCACGTGGTGTTTCTCGAGTTGCGGCGGGATTCTCGAGCTACGACTGGGATCTCAGGCTTCCTCTTGGGTTGGGCCTGGGAAGCCCAATCTTCCCCTCGAGTTGTGAGGGAAAGCTGGGGTTTGCGCTCGAGTCACTGCAGTGCCGAAGAGACCTCACCTAGGCGTGTGTCCGGGACCTAATATTCCTCTCCAGGGAAGGCAGGGATCTCGGGGTTGCATTCCAGGCTCCCCCGGGGTGTCAGGCCTCGTCTCGAGGGGAAGCCAAGGACTCCGCTCTCCTCTCGAGTCGCGACGCGGATCTCTTGGAGCCCCCTGAGCGGCCTCAAGGGAGTCCAGCCTCCTCTTCCGTTTGGAGAGAGGACCCGGGATTGCTCTCCAGGCCATGCAGGAAAAGAAGGCCCTCCTCTCGCGATGACCAGGGTGTCTCATGTGTTCCTTGAGCTGCCGCGCCAGTGTGGGTTTCCTCACGAGGTACGATGAGGATCTCAGGGAGCCTCTAGTGGAGTGCCAGGTTAGTCAGGTCTCCATGCGCGTGGCGAGGGGGAGCGTGATGGCTCTTGAGTCATGGTAGGGGAATCGCGACTCAAGACATTTTGAAGCACTCTCGAGGTCTTTCTCGAGTGGCGGCAGAAAACCCAGGGTTCCCTCAACTTGTGCCTGTGACCTCAGGGAGCTTCTCATTGTGCCTCTGAGAACTCAGGGATGCTGTGGAGTTGGTAGGGGCCTCTCGGGACTCCACTGGGTGTGGTGCAATGGAAGAGGGCCTCATCTCGAGTGGACGCAGGAACCTCAGGCTACCTCTCCGTTTCTGACTCGGATCCCATGGTCCCTGCAGAGTAGGTACAAGAGAGTCACACCTAGTCTTCTGTTGAGGAATGGACCTTCGTTTGCCTTTCGAGTTGTTTACAGGGTGACAGGCCACTTGTCGAAATGTCTGTGGGACCTGCGGGTTTTTCTGGACAATGCACGCGGGTGTCAGTGCCCCTTCGTCTTGTGCCTTCATCCACAGGTTTTCCTTCAGAGAGGTGTGCTGGCATCGGGTTCTTTTCAAGAGTGGACCGTGAAATTGGGGTCTTTCGGCATGTGGCACCACCCACGAGGCTACGTCTCGAACTTCCTCATGAGACCGGCCTCATCCTGAGGTGCGCCCGGAAGGTCGGGAACCCCTTGCAGACAGAGAAGGGGAGTCGACCCTCCTGTCGCAATCAGGAGAGGAGAAGGGGCTCAGATGAAGTGGTGCCGGGAACCTCGGTGTTCCCTTTGAGTGAGTCTGGTATGTCGCGGAACTTTTGGGGTCGCATCAAGGGTGCCAAGTACCGTTTCGCACTTCAGGATGGAACGTGGGACTTCTCTTGAGATGCTGTAGCGGACAAAGGGCCTCATCTTGCGATGACGAGGGAAGCACGTGGTTTTTCTCGAGTTGCGGTGGGATTCTCGAGTTACGACGGGGAATTCAGGCTTCCTCTTGTGTTGGCCCAGGAAGTCTAATCTTCCATTTGAGTTGCCAGGGAGAGCTGGGGATTGGGCTCCATTCACTGAAGTGCAAACTAGACCTCATCTAGGCTTGTATCCAGGACTTAATGTTCCTCTCCATAGGCGACTGGGATTTGGGGTTGCATTCCATACTCACCCGGGGAGTCAGGCCTCATCTCGAGGGGAATCAAAGGACTCCACTCTCTTCTCGAGTCGCGACAGGTATCTCTTGGAGCCCACTGAGTGGTCTTTGCTCTGTAGGAGAGCTCTAGTGTACATAAGCCTGTACATAAGTGAACACAGACACTCTGTGTGCATGTTGCTGCGTACCCAAAATAGGGCCACAAGGAGCCTCATGCTCTCCATGCGGCGCGGAAGCTGTGCAGCCACGCAGCAGCTGAAGAATCCAACCAATTGCTCTTTTCTTACCTCTGACAGAGCTCGCATTGCTGTAGCCCTTGGCAGTTTGGAAACACTGGACCCTAACCCCTTTCAAAGTAGGCCTGGTTCTAGTTCGAATAGAAATCAATAGCGGAGCTGAGGACAGGAACGTGGCAGTCATTTATCACACGCTCCTGCAGCCTGCTACTACAGGGACACTAACACTAGAAGCTAGGAATGTCTTTGCAAGGTGCGCAAAGGACAAGGGAGAACCTCGACCCTGACTCTAGTATTTCAGTCCCCTGAGCAGATCTGAGGTTCTCCCGCTGTAGAAGCTAACCCATTCCTTTCAAATACAGGCTTCCTAACACAGGGCCAGTTGGCTGCTTGCTCTTCCACGAAGCAGGCTTCCTTAACTTGCAAACTGCGAATTACGCTTAACAGCCTGGAGGAAAATCGCTTCTTGGAAGATTTTTTTCAGAGGCTGTATCCCCGGAGCTGGGGCCAAGCTAGGGGACCCATACTGACAAGGGAAGGCAAAACCACATCCAATGTCTTTGCTCTGGAGGACAGCTTTGGTGAGCCTAAGTCTTTCAGGAATATTTCTGGCTCCAACAGAGTCAAATTCTGTGTGTGAAGCTGCACAGCCAAAATAGGGGAACAGAGAGCCTGATTCTCTCTGTGTAGCTTTGAAGCTGTCATTCAAACAACAGCTTGAGAATCCATACAATGCTCTCCCTTACTGCTAAGAGAATTCTCATTGCTGTCGTCCTTGACAGTTTGTAGAAATCCGCACCCTAACCCTTCTCCAAGTAGGCCTGGGTCCTAGCTCGGAACAACAGGCAACGGCAGAGCTGAGGCCAGTAAGGCACAAGTGAGGTCTCACACACTCTTGCAGCCTGATCGTCCAGGAGCAGTAAGGCCTCTTTTTCCCTGCAGGAGGCTCGCTTGCCTTGCCTCCTGTGAACTGCATTTCCCAGCCTGGGCACAAAGCTGTTCCTGGAGATTTTTTCTCAGGGGCTGTTTCCCTGGAGCTGGGTCGGACCTCGGGGGCCCAACTCACAGGGGAAGACAAAACCACATGGACAGGTCTATGCTCTGTAGGAGAGCTCTAGTGAACCTCATCTCTCAGGAACATTCTTGGCTTCTACAGAGACACCTCTGTGCATGAAGCTACACACCCAACATAGTGGCAAAGGGAGTCTGATTCTCTCCGTGGGTGCTGATGCTTTGTGGCAAAGCACCTGCTAAGAATCCATCCGCATAGGCTTCCCTCACCTTGACAGAGGTCTCATTGTTGTAGTCCTTGGCAGTTTGGAAAGAAGCAGACCCTTACCCTTCACCAAGTAGGCCCTTGTCCTTGTTTGAATGGAAAGGCAGTAGCTGAGCTGAGGCCAGTAAGGCACCAGTCAAGTCTGACATATTCCCGATGCCTGCTCCTTCATGGAAAATAACGTTAGAATCTGGGAATGTCTTTGCAAGGCTGGCAAAGGGCAGTGAGGAACCTCGACCCTGCCTCTGGAATTTCTATCTTCTCAGCACATCTGGCGGTCTCGGTCAGGAGAAACTAACCCATTCCTTGCAAATATAGGCTTCCAAACACAGGCCGGTTGGCTGTCTCTTCTTGCCGAAGGAAGCTTGCTTATCCCACCTCCTGCGAACTCCGCTTCCCAGCCTGGGGGATAAGAGAGGCTCGCTTGCCTTACTTCCTGTGAACAGCGTTTCCTAGCCTGGGCGGAAAGCAGTTCCTGGAGATCTTTTCTCAGGGGCTGTTTCCCCGGAGTTGGGGCGGACCTCGGGGACCCAACTCACAGGGGAAGGCAAAACCAATTGGACAGCTCTATGCTCTGTAGGAGATCTCTAGTGAACTGCCGGGGTCCAGCCCCAGCTGATCCAGGTTATTCGAAGCAGAGACGGCGTAGGCGAGGGTCAGGGAACAACTGCTTAATTAAACGTTAATTAAGGATATAAAGAGTAATAAAATGAGGATAGCTCAGTAGGAAAATTCAGTGGAGAAAAGAGGCTGAGTAGCTTGGTTTACGCGGGGGACCAATAAAACTTCAAGACAAGAAGCTTGCACCACTTACATAGGCCGCAGGCGTCCTTCCGTTCTCCCGAAGGAGAGGAGACACTGAGGCCTCCCCGGTCGGATCTTAGAAGCCCAGGCAAAATTAGTAAGCTTGGTGGGTTCCGTGCTCCAGATGGAGACTCAACCAGAGTGAGAGAGAGAGAGAGAGACATGGGGAGACCAGTATTTCGAGAAACTGATCCCAATTCTTTATTTTCCATGGTCTACTTTTATACACTGAGATGTTATGCAAAAGTCACGTGGGGTCAGCAGTCCTGACTTTTATCAAAGTCAGGTGCTTCATACAAAAGTATACAGAGGTCTTAGGGGTGTTACATCATCTTCTGGCCGGGGGGCCTGCTGACAATTTACGACCCTCTCCTTGTGACAGCGGTCAGTCAACCAGGACACTTATTTCTCCAGGGGTGATTATTCTTAAAACAGACGCCACCCAAATAAAGTTACATTCCTATAGGGTGAGGGTGTAGTGGGTTTTAGTTAAGGAAAGAATGTACTTAGCCTAAGGTCTAACGTGATTTATATCAAAGGTTAATACTTATTTCTTCTATATATTCATTAATGTGTATAAGGGCAGGGGATGTGGAGACTTAGCAGTAAACATCAGCTCAACAAATGAAAAACCCTTCACCAATATGATTTCTAATCAGCCCATTATACTTATACTAATAATTTTCTAACTTTTCTAAGGAACCTGTTTTTAGAAGGTTTAAAGCATCTCGTGCCTCTCATGGTTGGGAGGCTGTGAGCAATCACATGTGGCCGGACAAGCCTGTCAGGCAGGCTAGAGAACCTTCAGAGGAGTTTGTAGGTTAAAACACTCTTGTCACACCCAGGGGTTATTATCAACTGGAGCTCTAGGTTAACTCCTTCTCCGAAAGAGGTGGTGGGGGACAGCCCCCCGTAAAGTCAGAGGTGTAGGTGAGAGCACAAAGTAGTAAGGTAGGCAGGCTCTGGTTATGGGGGTAGATGCTCGAGGATTTCCAGGGGGACTCCTGAGGCTCGATCCCGCCTTTGCGTATGTCGAGCCTCCTTCCTCATGACCTTTGCCATGGGCGGAGTGCCTCACTCTGGCCCCCAACAGTGAACCTCCTCTCTCAGGAACATTCTTGGCTCCTATCGAGACACCTCTGTGTGTGTAGCTACACACGCAACGTAGGGGCAAAGGGAGCCAGATTCTTTCCGTGGGGTGCTGATGCTTTGTGGCAAAGCACCTGCTTGAGAATCCATCAGTTTACGCTTCCCTCGCCTTGACAGAGGTCTCATTGCTGTAGCCCTTGGCAGTTTGGAAAGAAGAGGACCCTTACCTTTCATAAAGTGGGCCCTTGTCCTAGTTTGAAAGGAAAGGCAAGAGCTGAGCTGAGGCCAATAAGGCGCCAGTCAAGTCTGACATATTCCCGAAGCCTGCTCCTTCATGGAAAATAACGCTGGAATCTAGGAATGTCTCTGCAAGGCTGGCAAAGGGCAGTCAGGAGCCTGCACCCTGCCTCTGGAATTACCGATTTCTGAGCAGATCTGGAGGTCTCCTTTAGGAGAATCTAACTCATTCCTTCCATATTGAGACTTCCAAAAACAGGCCGGTCGGCTGCCTCTTCGTGCCCGAAGGAGGCTTGCTTTTCCTGCCTCCTATGAACCCAGCTTCCCAGGCTCTGGGAAAAGCGGATCTTGAAGATCTTTTCTCAGGGGTTGTTTCCACGGAGCTGGGGCTAAGCCCGGAGACCCAATCGCACAGGGGAAGAAAAACCACATGGACAAGTCTTTGCTCTCTAGGAGAGCTCTAGTGAACTTCACTCTGTCACGAACATTCTTGATTCATATGGAGACACCCCTATGTGCGAAGCTGCTTACCCAACATGGGGGCACAGAGAGCCTGATTCTCTCTGTGTAGCTTTAAAGATGTCATTCAAAAAACACCTTGAAAATCCATACAATGCTCTTCCTTACCCGTGACAGAGTTCTCATTGCTGTAGCCCTTGGCAGTTTTTAGAAATCCGCACCCAAACCCTTCTCCAAGTAGTCCTGGGTCCTAGTTCGGAGGAACATGCAATGGCAGAGCTGAGGCCAGTAAGGCACCAGTCAGGTCTCACACACTCTGGCAGCCTGATCGTCCAGGGAGAGTAAGCCCTCTTTTTCCCTGCAGGAGGCTCACTTGACTTCCCTCCTGTGAGCTGCATTTCCCAGCCTGGGGGAAAAGAGGTCCCTGGAGATCTTTTCTCAGGGGCTCCTTCCCCGGAGCTGGGGAGGACCTCGAGGACCCAACTCACAGGGGAAGGCAAAAGCACATGGACAGGTCTATGCTCTGTAGGAGAGCTCTAGTGAACCTCATCTCTCAGGAACATTCTGGCCTCCTATAGAGACACCTCTCTGTGTGAAGCTACACACCCTACATAGGGGCAAATGGAGCCTGATTCTCTCCGTGGGGTGCTGATGCTTTGTGGCAAAGCACGTGCTTGAGAATCCATCCACTTAGGCTTCCCTCGCCTTGACAGAGGTCCCATTGCTGTAGCCCTTGGCAGTTTGGAAAGAAGAAGACCCTTACCCTTCATAAAGTAGGCCTTTGTCCTAGTTTGAATGGAAAGGTAATAGCTGAGCTGAGGCCAATAAGGTGCCTGCCAAGTCTGACATACTCCCGTAGCCTTCACCTTCATGGAAAATAACTCTAGAATCTGGGAATGTCTTTGCAAGGCTGGCAAAGGGCAGTCAGGAACCAGCACCCTGCCTCTGGAATTACTGACTTCTGAGCAGATCTGGAGGTCTCCTTTAGGAGAAGCTAACCCATTCTTTCCAAATAGAGGCTTCCAAACAGGCCGGTTGGCTGCCTCTTCGTGCCCGAAGGAGGCCTGCTTTTCTCGCATCCTATGAAGCCCTGTTCCCAGCCTCTGGGAAAAGCGGATCTTGAAGATATTTTCTCAGGGGTTGTTTCCATGGAGCTGGGGCCGAGACCAGAGACCCAATCGCACAGGGGAAGGAAAACCACATGGACAAGTCTTTGCTCTCCAGGAGACCTCTAAGTGAAACTTACTCTGTCAGGAACGTTCTTGACTCCTATGGAGACACCCCTGTGTGTGAAGCTGCGTACCCAACAAGGGGGCACAGAGAGACTGATTCTCTCTTTGCAGCTTTGAAGCTGTCATTCAAACAACAGCTTGAGAATCCATACAATGCTCTCCCTTACCTCTGAGAGAGTTCTCATTGCTGTAGCCCTTGGCAGTTTTTTAGAAATCCGCACCCAAACCCTTCTCCTTGTAGGCCTGGGTCCCAGTTCGGAGGAACATGCAATGGCGGAGCTGAGGCCAGTAAGGCACCAGTCAGGTCTCACACACTCTGGCAGCCTGCTCCTCCAAGGGGCAGTAAGGCCTCTTTTTCTCTGCAGGAGGCTCGCTTGCCTTGCCTCCTGTGAACTGCGTTTCCCAGTCTGGACGAAAAGCAGTTCCTGGAGGTGTTTTCTCAGGTGTTTCTTCCTCGGAGCTGGGGCGAACATCGGGAACCCAACTCACAGGGGAAGGCAAAACCATATGGACAGGTCTATGCTCTGTAGCAGAGCTCTAGTGAACCTCATCTCCCAGGAACATTCTTTGCTCCTATAGAGACACCTCTGTGTTTGAAGCTACACACCCAACATAGGGGCAAATGCAGCCTGATTCTCTCCGTGGGGTGCAGATGCTTTGTGGCAAAGCACCTGTTTGAGAGTCCATCCGCTTCCACTTCCCTCTCTTTGACAGAGGTCTCTTTGCTGTAGCCTTTGGCAGTTTGGAAAGAAGCAGAGCCTTACCCTTCACCAAGTAGGCCCTTGTCCTAGTTTGAACGGAAAGGCGATAGCTGAGCTGAGGCCAGTAAGGCGCCAGTCAAGTCTGACATATTCCTGAAGCCTGCTCCTTCATGGAAAATAACGCTAGAATCTAGAAATGTCTTTGCAAGGCTGGCAAAGGACAGTCAGGAACCTCGACCCTGCCTCTGGAATTTCCGTCTTCTGAGCAGATCTGGAGGTCTTCTTTTGGAGAAGCTAACCATTCCTTCCAAAGAGAGGCTTCCAAACACAGGCTAGTTGGCTGCCTCTACTTGCCCGAAGGAGGCTTGCTTGTTCCGCTTCCTGTGAACTCCGCTTCCCGCTTGGGGGAAAAGTGGTTCTTGGAGATTTTTTTCAGGGGCTATTTCAACGGAGTTGGAGCCGAGCCCGGAGACCCACATGCACAGAGGAAGGCAAAACCACATGGACAAGTCTTGCTCTGTAGGAGAACTCTAGTTAAGCTCAGTATGTGAGGAAAGTCTTGGATTCTACGGGGATACCTCTGTGTGTGGAGCTGCGTACCCAACAAGGGGGCACACAGGGCCTGATTCTCTCTTTGCAGCTTTGAAGCTGTCGTTCAAACAACAGCTTGAGAATCCATACAATGCTCTCTCTTACCTCTGAGAGACTTCTCATTGCAGTAGCCCTTGGCAGTTTTTACAAATCCGCACCCAAACCCTTCTCCAAGTAGGCCTGGGTCCTGGTTTGGATGGCCATGCAATGGCGGAGCTGAGGTCAGTAAGGCACCAGTCAGGTGTCACACACTCTGGCAGCCTGCTCCTCCAGGGACACTAAGGCCTGTTGTGCCTTGCAGGAGGCTCGCTTGCGTTACCTCCTGTGAACTGCGTTTGCCAGCCTGGGGGAATAGCGGTCCCTGGAGATCTTTTCTCAGGGGCTCCTTCCCCTGAGCTGGGGCGGACCTCGGGGACCCAACTCACAGGGCAAGGCAAAACCATATGGACAGGTCTATGCTCTGTAGCAGACTTCTAGTGAACCTCATCTCTCAGGAACATTCTTGGCTCCTATAGAGACACTTCTGTGTGTGAAGCGGCGTACCTAACATAGGGGCACAGAGAGCCTGATTCTCTCAGTTCATTTTGACGCAGTCGTTCAGAAAACAGCTTGAGAATCCATAAAATGCTCTCCCTTACCGCTGAGAGAATTCTCACTGCTGTAGCCCTTGGCACTTTGTAGAAATCCGCAGCCAAACGCTTCTCCAAATAGGCCTGGGTCCTAGTTCGGAGGAACAGGCAATGGTGGAACTGAGGCCAGCAAGGCAACAGTCAGGTTTCACACACTCTGGCAGCCTGCTCCTCCAGGGACAGTAAGGCCTCTTTTTCTCTGCAGGAGATTCGCTTGCCTTACTTCCTGTGAACAGCGTTTCCCAGCCTCAGCGAAGCGGTTCCTGGAGATCTGTTCTTAGGGACAGTTTCCCCAGAGGTGTGGCGGACTTCGGGGACCCAACTTACAGGGGAAGGAAAAACCACATGGACAGGTCTATGCTCTGTAGGAGAGGTTTAGTGAACCTAATCTCTCAGGAACATTCTTGGCTCCTATAGAGACAACTCTGTGTGTGAAGCTACACTCCCAACATTGGGGAACAGGGATCTTGGTTCTCTCCGTGGGGTGCTGATGCTTTGTAGTAAAGCACCTGCTTGAGAATCCGTCCTCTTAGGCTTCCCTCGCCTTGACAGAGGTCTCATTGCTGTAGCCCTTGGCAGTTTCAAAGAAGAAGACCCTTACCCTTCATAAAGTAGGCCCTTGTCCTAGTTTGAATGGAAAGGCAATAGCTGAGCTGAGGCCAATAAGGAGCCAGTCCCCTCTGACACATTCCCGAAGCCTGCTCCTTCATGGAATATAACTCTAGAATCTTGGAATGTCTTTGCAAGGCTGGCAAAGGGCAGTCAGGAACCAGCACCCTGCCTCTGGAATTACCGACTTCTGAGCAGATCTGGAGGTCTCCTTTAGGAGAAGCTAACCCATTCCTTCCAAATAGAGGCTTCAAAACACAGGCAGGTTGGCTGCCTTTCGTGCCCGAAAGAGGCTTGCTTTTCTCTCCTCCTATGAACCCCAGTTCCCAGCCTCTGGGAAAAGCGTATCTTGAAGATATTTTCTCAGGGGTTGTTTCCACGGAGCTGGGGCCGAGCCCGGGGCCCAAAGGCACAGGGGAAGGCAAGACCACATGGACAGGTCTATGCTCTGTAGCAGACCTCTAGTGAACCTCATCTCTCAGGAGCATTCTTGGCTCCTATAGAGACACTTCTGTGTGTGAAGCTGCGTACCTAACATAGGGGCACATAGAGCCTGATTCTCTCTGTTCATTTTGACGCTGTCGTTCAGAAAACAGCTTGAGAATCCATAAAATGCTCTCCCTTACCACTGAGAGAATTCTCACTGCTGTAGCCCTTGGCACTTTGTAGAAATCTGCACCCAAACGCTTTTCCAAGTAGGCCTGGGTGCTAGCTCGGATGAACAGGCAATGGCGGAGCTGAGGCCAGTAAGGCAACAGTCAGGTTTCACACACTCTGGCAGCATGCTCCTCCAGGGACTGTAAGGCCTCTTTTACTCTGCAGGAGATTCGCTTGCCTTACTTCCTGTGAACAGCATTTCCCAGCCTCGGCGAAGCGGTTCCTGGAGATCTTTTCTCAGGGACAGTTTCCCCGGAGGTGTGGCGGACCTCGAGGACCCAACTCACAGGGGAAGGCAAAACCACATGGACAGGTCTATGCTCTGTAGGAGAGGTTTAGTGAACCTAATCTCTCAGGAACATTCTTGGCTCCTATAGAGACAACTCTGTGTGTGAAGCTACACTCCCAACATTGGTGCTCAGGGAGCTTGATTCTCTCCGTGGGGTGCTGATGGTTTGTGGCAAAGCACCCGATTGAGAATCCATCCTCTTAGGCTTCCCTCACCTTGACAGAGGTCTCATTGCTGTAGCCCTTGGCAGTTTGCAAAGAAGAAGACCCTTACCCTTCATAAAGTAGGGCCTTGCCCTAGTTTGAATGGAAAGGCAATAGCTGAGCTGAGGTCAATAAGGAGCCAGTCCCGTCTGACACATTCCCGAAGCCTGCTCCTTCATGGAATATAACTCTAGAATCTAGGAATATCTTTGCAAGGCTAGCAAAGGACAGTCAGGAACCAGTACCCTGCCTCTGGAATTACCGACTTCTGAGCAGATCTGGAGCCCTCCTTTAGGAGAAGCTAACCCATTCCTTCCAAATAGAGGCTTCAAAACACAGGCAGGTTGGCTGCCTTTTCGTTCCTGATGGAGGCGTGCTTTTCTCTCCTCCTACGAACCCCGGTTCCCAGACACTGGGAAAAGCGTATCTTGAAGATATTTTCTCAGGGGTTGTTTCCACGGAGCTGGGGCCGAGCCTGGAGACCCAAAGGCACAGGGGAAGGCAAGACCACATGGACAAGACTTTGCTCTTTAGTATAGCTCTAATGAACCTCACTCTGTCAGGATCTTTCTTGATTCCTACGGAGACACACCTGTGTGTGAAGCTGCGGCCACAGAGAGCCTGATTACCCCTGTGCAGCGCTGAGTCTTGGCGGCTAAACAACAGCTTGGGAATGCAGCCTGGGGCGCTTCCCTTCCCTCTGACAGAGCTCTCCTTCGGGCCCTAAGCCCTCTGCAAGGAGGCATGGATCACAGGTGCAAAGGGAAGGGAAGAGCGGAGCTGAGGCCAGTAAGGCGCCCGCCGGTCACGTCTCCCCCACCTCCGCAGTCTGTTCCTTCCCCTGCGCGAAAGCTAGAAGCTGGGAAGGGCTTGGCGAGGCTCGCCCAGGCAGAGCAGCCTCTAGGCCTGGGCTCTGCGATATCGCGCCTGGGCGCAGATCTGGAGCTCCGCCGGAGTGGAAGCTCATTCGGTCCTTCCCAATACAGGCTTGCAAGCACCCGACTGCGGCCTGACTCTATTCTCCCGCGTGCTGGGAGTGGGCTTCCAATCCAGGGCACAGAGCACTGCCTGGAGCTCTCTGCTCAGGGGCTGGTTCCCCTGCGCTGGGACTGTGCTAGGGAGCCCAAAGGCACAGGGGAAGGCCCCAAACCACATGCACACGACTCTGCTCTGGAGCTGAGCTCCGGGGAAGCCCAGTCTGTAAGGCGGTTTCTGAACACAAACGGAGGAACACTCTGGCTGTGGAGCTCCCTCCCCATGACAGGGGCACTGGGACCCTGATTCCCTCCGTTCAGCGCTGAGTCTGGGCTACCAAGCAACAGCTTGGGAATGCAACCTGGGGCATTCCCTTCCCTCAGACAGAGGTCTCCCTGCGGGAGGCTTTCGCAGTTTGCACACCCCCGTGCCCTAAGCCGTCTGAAAGGAGGCCTGGCTCCTAGGTCCAAAGGGAAGGCAAGAGCGGAGCTGAGGCCAGTCAGGAGCCAGTCATGTCGCCCACACTCCCGCAGCCTGCTCCTTTGCAGGCGCAAACGCTAGAAGCTGGGAAGGGCTTGGCGAGGCTCGCCCAGGCAGAGCAGCCTCTCGACAGGGGCTCTGTCCTATCGCACCTGGGCGCAGGTCTGCAGCTCCGCCGGTGTGGAAGCTCACTCAGTCCTTTCCAATACAGGCTTGCAAGGACCCGCCGGCAGCCTAACTCATCTCTCCCGCGTGCTGGGACTGGGCATCCAGGCCTGGGCACAAAGCACTGCCTGGAGCTCTTTGCTCAGGGGCTGGTTCCCCTACGCTGGGGCTGTGCTAGGGAGCCCAAACGCACATGTCAAGGCCCCAAAACACATCCACACGTCTCTGCTCTGCAACAGAGCTCCGGGGAAGCCCAGTCTGGCAGGTGCTTTCTGGGCACAAAGGGAGGAACACTCTGGCTGTGGAGCTTCCTCCCCAAGACAGGGGCACTAGGACCCTGATTCCCTCCGTTTACCGCTGAGTCTGCATTGCCAAGCAACAGCTTGGGAACGCAGCCTGGGGCGCTTCCCTTCCCTCGGACAGAGCTCTCCTTGCGGTAGGCCTTGGTAGTTTGCATACAATGGGGCCCTAAGCCCTCTGCAAGTTGGCCTGGCTCCTAGGTCCAAAGGGCAGGCCAGAGCGGAGCTGAGGCTGTCAGGCTCCAGACACATCTCCCATACTCCTGCATCCTGATCCTACCCGGGCGTGAACGCTAGAAGCTGGGAAGGTACCTGGACCGTGCAGGGGCGGGGCGAACGCGGGCGGCGTGGGGCGGGGTTCGGCTTCTGGCGGGGGTGGGGGCGGGCTTCCCAGTTGTGCTCTCGGAGGTGGACACTGAGGCTGAAAACGCGCCGGGAGCGCACCCGGGACTGGGTAAACCCGGGCTGCGCGGGTCGAGATTCCGATGGCTTTAGGTGGGGGTCGGTCCCAGTTGTGCTCCCGGGGGTCGCCACTGTGGCTGGGAACGCGCAGGGAGCGCGGCAGGGGCGGGGCTAACCCTGGCGGCGCGGGGCGGGGGTCGGCTCATGGGGGGGATGGGGAGGGGTTCCCAGTTGTGCTCTCGGGGGTTGCAACTGCGGCTGGGAACGCCCATTTCGTCCGCTCCTGGGTCCCCAAGGATCGCCATCCCGTGGGTGCAGCGGAGGGCTGCGGACCACAGGTAAGGGAACTGGGACTGCGTGGAGCAGGGAACCAAGTATTCCACCGTCTGTTGGCACAGTCTCGGAGCTCCCCAACCTGGCGGTCGCAGAAAAGCCTTGCCTTTGGGGTCAAGGCCTTTACCGCTCCACCCCTCTGCTGAAAAATCTCAGAGTCTGCGCGGTTCTTCCAAGCAGCCTAGTGTCCGCTGGAAGTCCAAGGGACAGAACACTGAACTCTGGCCGGCTGGCCCAGCCCTTCTTCTGGCACTTTGTAAGCCAGCGGGCCCTTGAGCACCTGCTGGGATGGGAAAGGGAAGGGTCCACGGATTGCACCCTAGAAACTTAGTAGGGTGCATGGATTTCAAACCCTGGTGGCCGCCCAGGCAGCAAAGAAGGGGGGAGGGCACCTTGCTGCCCTTTCATGGCAGAATCTGTGGTTGTCCAGCTGCGTGGGCCTTTTCATGAGGACCCTGTGCAATAAAAGTTTGGTGTTTTGGAACTGAATAATTAGAATGTGTAAAAGCTTTAAATTATGTGGTGGTGTAATTAAAAACAAAACAAAACAAAACCAAGCTCCAAGTGTTTTGCAAATGGAGGTTTAAATATTGAAGGACTGTATTCCTTGCACTGTGGCATTCTATCAAGAAGTGTGCAGGATTTTTTTTTTTTTTAAGAAAAGTGTTCGAAGTGAGGGAAACAGGAAACCCAGAGGTGCCCCTGTATTTTGGGGAAGGCCTTAGGAGGTCACTTGGAAATGCTGCTGGCTGTGCGGGAGCAGGGCAGATGGGCTGTGCAGGCTTGTCCTTTGCATGGATGTTCTTGTGTGTGGAAACCCAGCTCGGAGCCATCTCCTGATGTGTAAGAATTTCGCAGACAAACCTTGAGCTAAGCAATGCATTTTTTCCTAAGAAAATGTTTATCTTAAGCGATGTAAATATCCTATGTATTTCCACTAGACTCTGGCTTCAGGTCGGTTCCCCCAAAAGGCTCAGAAGCGATTTGAACAAAACAGCATGTTTTCCTCCTAGCTTGTTCTCCTTATCTATGTTAAGGAAATGATATATTTGCCTGCAATACTGCCTTTCTTCAAGATTCATGTCAATCAAATTTTGGCCCGGGATGACTCACCTGCTGCCAATATTATCTCAATGCATGTCGTGGGGGAGGGGCCTGGTGCCATTCCCTGAAACAGTTCCTTTCTTTCCTTAGCTGACTGCTAGTGCCTGTAGAATATCTGGCTAAAGACCAGCAGGGGGTACTCTTACTACCCCCCCCCACCCCGCCTCCAGTCTAAGTCAGCAGCTTTCTCTATCTCTTTAATACTTTAATAACACTTGATGACACAAAAGCTCTGAGCGATCAAATCATATCAAATCTTCATTTCAGATTGAAGATGCATTCCATGGTATTGCCATCTTAAGTCTTTCCATCGTTATGGAATATCTGTCCATGTATTCAGGACAGTTTTCAGCCAGGGTGTATAATTTCCAGCGTGCCAGTCTTGTCATCCTCGTTACATCCATGGCAAAGTGTTTTATTCATGTTGATATTATTGAAAGGGAATTTTTTAAAATTCCTTTTCAGATTATTATCTGCTAATGTATACAGATAAAACTGTGTAATCATTCATTTTTATCAGTTTGGACAGCTTGATAGTTGTCTTTAATTTCTTTACTTTCTGACACTTTAAGATTATCCTGGGACACATATGTAATGCCTCACCCCTAAATTCAGACATGTGTTCAAAGAACTTCTGTCCTTTTATTTATTTATTTATTCTTTAACATTGAAATCGTTTTGACTATGCTGGGTGTTTGTTGCTAGATGGAAGTAGCTAGGACCTCTGGACTGCAGTCTCTCATCTCTTGCTGACCTCTTGTTGACCTCTGCAGATTCCTGGTAGGTGGGAGCTTGTTAGTTCCTTGTTCCTTATCAGAACCTCCTGTGGTAAGTGTTTTTCTCTTCTCTGTTGCCTGCTAAGGGTGGGTGGTCATGGGCATCCCAAAGTTGGCTAGAAGTCAATTATTTAGGCAGGCTTGTGCATAGATATGGGAGAAGGCAATGGCACCCCACTCCTGGAAAATCCCAAGGATGGAGGAGCCTGGTAGGCTGCAGTCCATGGGGTGGCTAAGAGTCGGACACCACTGAGCGACTTCATTTTCACTTTTCACTTTCATGCATAGGAGGAGGAAATGGCAACCCACTCCAGTGTTCTTGCCTAGAGAACCCCAGGGACTGCGGGGCCTGGTGGGCTGCCATCTATGGCGTGGCACAGGGTCGGCCTCAACTGAACCACTTAGCAGCTGCAGCAGCAGCAGCAGCAGCAGTGCATAGATATCAAAGGGGATGAGAACAGTCAGGTAGGATCACATATGTCACCGTGAAACAATACTTCTCCTCTTAGCCAAAGCTAACAAAAGATTTCTGTTCTAGGTCAACCTAGAAGAGATCACTCAAGAGGTAAAGACACTTAAACTCCATTAGCAAAGGCAGTTCAACATCTCAAGAAAACTTGTGCTAGGCACAAAACTCTTTTCTGGGGGCCTACTTTCCCTACAACCTCCTTATCCCATTCTGTACCCATTCCTTTGCTTCTCCCGTCCTGAAAATGCCACCTCTAAGACAGAACTACTTCGTTTTCCTTCTTAAAGTGTGATTGCATTCCATACATTCTTGTAATAACAAGTCATACATTTCCCTTCAGCAACCAAGAACTGACTCTTATATTGGCATTTGATAGCTTGGTGAGCATACCTATCAGTGATAATAGCGCCCACCCCGCTTCCTGCAAGAACAGAACAAAACAAAACAAAACAAAAAAAATTGCTTTCTTACATTTAATATGTTCGGATGGTGCAGTCACTATTCATGCAGAGTCAAAAATCTCTTTTGTTTCTGTGTAAAAGGGAGGTCCTTTCAAAAACACCTGGAGGAACGATTGTAAGTTCAGTTCAGTTCAGTTGCTCAGTCGAGTCTGACTCTTTGTGACCACGTGGCCTGCAGGATGCCAGGCTTCCGTGTCCATCACCAACTCCAGGGGCTTGCTCAAACTCATGTCCATCGAGTCAGTGATGCCATCCAACCATCTTATCCTCTGTCATCCCCTTCTCCTCTGCCTTCAATCAAGACTATGAGAGGCGGATATTTTAGAGTATAATTATTGTTAAGAGTTTATCTAAAAGCTCATATCACATTTACATTTTTTACATTGGTTGTTGCTGTTTCCAGGTACTTTCTTGCTGACAAGCTTGTGACACATATAACAATAGAGCAATTTTTACCTCAAAAGAAACCTAGGCACTATGAACATGTTGTGCTTAATGTTGTTGACTCTTAGACATGTCTATAATGGAGGAGCAAAACCAAAAATACTAGATATTTAATATTGACTAGTTCCCAGTTCACGGGACTCTGACATTCATTTAGGTCAATGTTTTCTTGTATTTCCAGCAGTTTGATTTGGAAGGGCTGCCTTGTCTTGAGACCATTGATATCAGAACACAGAACTTGAGCAATATTATCAAAAAACACAAGGCTCACACTGACACATACCTTAATCCAAACAGACAGACAAGACATCTTCCAGGTTTCCGCCTGAGATTTAAAATATTTCTTTGAGCCAGTCTTCTGGGGAGTGGGGGGATGGGGGTGGCAGTGAGGCAGGCTTGGGTAACAAGCTAATTGTTGGTCATTGCATATGCAAAGAACCAGCTTTCCGGGTTCCAAGGAAAAAAGTTTCCTTGGTAACCAACTTTGTCTGGTTCTATAGAATATCATGGCCCTCCTAGGTCAGGTCATCTTGCCTTTCTGTAGTCCTCGTTTTATCCCTAAATCATAGACAGCTTGGATTGTCTCTGTGGGGTGTATGTATTGTCCTCATGTTTGACCTGGCAGCAGCAGCGAGGTCCGAGAGCCTCTCCTGGAACAGGGCGTGGGGACGGGGCTCACCAGGAGCCACTGGTGAAGGTGGGCAGCGCCCCTGGAGCGCGGCAGGGGCGGGGCGAACCCGGGCGGCGCAGGGCGGGTGTCGGCTCCTGGCGGGGGTGGGGGAGGGCTTCCCAGTTGTGCTCTCGGAGATGGCCACTGCGGCTGGAAACGCTCCGGGAGCGCACCCAGGGCGGGGTAAACCTGGGCTGCACAGGTCGAGATTCCGCTCGCTGTGGGTGGGGGGTCGGTCCCTTTTGTGCTCCCGGGGGTCGCCAATGTGGCTGGGAACCCGCCGGGAGCCCGGCAGGGCCGGGGCGAAACCTGGCGGCGCGGGGCGTGGTGGGGGTCCGTTCGCAGCGGGGGTCGGCTCCTGGCGGGGGTGGGGGAGGGCTTTCCAGATGTGCTGTTGGGGGTCGCCATTGCGGCTGGGAATGCCCATTTCGTGAACTCCTGGATCCCCAAGGATCGGCATCCATTGGCCACAGCGGAGGGGTGCGGAACACAGGTAAGGGAACGGGGACTGCCTGGAGCAGGGAACCATGTATTCCGCCCTGTGTTGGCACAGTCTCAGAGCTCCCCAACCTGGCGGTCGCAGAAAGGCCTCGTCTTTGGGGTCAAGGCCTTTACCGCTCCACCCCTCTGCTGAAAAACCTCAGAGCCTGCGCGGTTTTCCCAAGCAGCCTAGTGTCCGCTGGAAGTCCAAGGGACAGAACCCTGAAATCTGGCCGGCTGGCCCAGCCCTGCTTCTGGCACTTTGTAGGCCAGCGGGCCCTGGAGCACCTGCTAGGATGGGAAAGGGAAGGGTACGCGAATTGCACCCTGGTGGCCGCCGAGGCAGCAAAGAAGTGGGGAGCGCACCTTACTGCCTTTTAATGGCAGACAGAATCTGTGGATGTCCTGCTGCGTGGGCCTTTTCATGGGGACCTTGTGCAATAACAGTTTACCGGTGACCTTAGGGAACTTCCCAGTGTGCTTCTGACAGATGAGGGATGCTGTGGAGTTGGCGGGGCCTCTCAGGACTCCGCTGGGTTTGGCGCAATGGAAGAGGGCCTCATCTCCAGGGAAGGCAGGAACCTCAGGCTTCCTCTCCGTTTCAGACTCCGACCGCAGGGTCCCTGCAGAGTTGGGACAAGAGAGTCAGGAATCGTCTTGTCTGAGGAAGTGAACTCCGCTTGCCTCTCGAGGTGCTCAGGGGGTCTCAGGCCCCTTGTTCAGCTGTGTGTGGAACCTGCGGGTGTTTCCGGATGATGCACGAGAGTGACAGTGCCCCTTCGTGTTGTGCCTTCACCCACTGGCTTGCCTTCGAAGAGGTGTCCGGGCCTCGGGTTCTTTTCAAGAGCAGACAGGGAAATTGGGGTCTTTCGGCATGTGGGAACACCCACGGGGCTAGTCTCAAATTTCCTAGTGAGGCCGGCTTCATCCTGAGGTGTGCCGGGAAGGCCGGGGACCCTTCAAGAAAACGCAGGGGGATCGACTCTCCTGTCGCGGTCAGGAGGGGAGAAGGGGCTCGGATTAAGTGGGGCCAGAACCCTCGGTGTTACCCTCGAGGGAAACCGGCGTGTGAGGGACTTTTGGGGGTTGTATGAAAGGAGTCAGGTACCGTTTCGCACTTCAGGACAGAACCTAGGACTTCCCTTGAGACGCTGTAGCGGGCAAGGGCCTCATCTTGCGAAGACGTTGGAACCATGTGGATTTTCTCGAGTTGTGGCGGGATTTTAGAGTTACGACGGGGATTTCAGGCTTCCTCTTGTATTGGCCCGAGAAGCCTAATCTTCCATTCGAGTTGCGAGGGAAAGCAGGGGGTGGCACTCGAGTCATTGCAGGGCCAAAGAGACCTCATCTAGGTCTGTGTCCGGGACATAACGTTCCTCTCAAGGGAAGACAGGGATCTCGGGGTGGCGTTCCAGACTCCCCCGGGGAGTCAGGCCTCGTCTCGAGGGCAAGCAAAGGATGCCGCTCTCCTCTCAAGTCGTGACGCAGATCTCTTGGAGCCCACTGAGTGGCCTCAAGGGAGTCAGGCCTCCTCTTCAGTTTGGAGAGAGGACTCGGGATTGCGCTCTGGGTAAGGCAGGAAAAGAAGGCCCACACCACGCGAGGATGGGGGCTTCTCAGGAGTTTCCTCGAGCTGCGGCGCCCGTGGGGGTTTTCTCACGAGGCAAGACGAGGATCTCAGGGAGCCTCCCGTGCGGTGCCAGGGAAGTCCGTTCTCCGTGCCCGTGGCGAGGGGGAACGCGTCCTGGCTCTCGAGTCACGGGAGGGGACTAGGGCCATGAGACGCGTTGAAGAAGGACTCTTGAGGTCTTTCTCAGGGGGTGGCGGGAAACACTCGTTTCCCTCGCCTTCTGCCGGGGACCTTAGGGAACTTCCCAGGGTGCCTCTGAGAGGCGAGGGATCCTGTGGAGGTGGCGGGGCTCCTCGGGACTCCGCTGGGTCTGGCGCAACAGAAGAGGTCCTCATCTCGTGGGGCGGCAAGAACCTCAGGCTTCCTCTCCGTTTCGGACTCCGACCGCAGGGTCCCTGCAGAGTTGGGACAGGAGAGTCAGGCCTCGTCTTGTCTGAGGAAGTGAACCCCGCTTGCCTCTCGAGTTGTTCAGAGGGCCACAGGCCCCTCGTCGAGCTGTGTGTGGAACCCGCCGTTGTTTCAGGACGATGCACGGGGGTGTCAGTGCCCCTTCGGGCTGTGCCTTCCCCCACAGGGTTGCCTTCGAAGAGGGGTCCGTCATCGGGTTCTTCTCAAGAGCGGACCGGGGAATCGGGCTCGTTCGGCATGTGGCACCACCCACGTGGCTCGTTTCGAATGTCCTCGTGAGACTGGCCTCCTCTTGAGGTGCACCGGCAAGTCCCGGAACCCCTTCCAGACCACGCAGGGGAATCGACTCTCCTGTCGCGATCAGGAGGGGAGAAGGGGCTCAGTTGAAGCGGTGCCGGGACCCTTGGTGTTCCCCTCGAGGGAACCCGGCGTATCGGGGAACTTTTGGGGGTCGCCTGAAGGCTGTCAAGTCCCGTTTCGCACTTCAGGGCGGAACAGGGGACTTCCCTTGAGACGCCGTCATGGGCAAGGGCCTCATCTTGCGAAGAGGTGGGAACCACGTGGTTTTTCTCGAGTTGCGGCGGGATTCTCGTGTTACGACGGGGGATTAAAGGCTTCCTCTTGTGTCGGCCCTGGGTAGCCCAACCTTCTATTCTAGTGGCGACGGAAAGCTGGGGGTTGCGCTCGAGTCACTGCAGGGCCAAAGAGACCTCATCTAGGCGTGTGTCCAGGACCTAATGCTCCTCTCCAGGGAAGACAAGGATCTCGGGGTTGCATCCCATGCTCCCCCGGGGAGTCAGGCCTCCCCTCGAGGGGAAGCAAAGGACTCCGGTCTCCTCCCGAGTCGCGACGCTGATATCTTGGTGCCCCCTGAGTGGACTCAAGGGAGTCCAACCTCCTCTTCACTTTTGAGAGAGGACTCGTGCTTGCTCTCCAGGCCAGGCAGGAAAAGAAGGCCCTCACCTCGCGAGGACGGGGGCATCTCAGGGGTTTCCTCGAGCTGCGGCACCGGTGGGGGTTTTCTCCCGAGGCACGACGAGGATCTCAGGGAGCCTCTCGTGCGTCGCCAGGGAAGTCATGTCTCCATGCACGTGGCGAGAAGGAGCGCGTCATTGTTCTCGAGTCATGGGAGGGGACTAGGGCCTCAAGACGCGTTGAAGAAGGACTCTCGATGTCTTTCTCGGGTTGCAGCGTTAAACCCTCGTTTCCCCCGACTTCTGCCGAGGACCTGAGGAAACTTCCCAGGGTGCCTCTGAGAGGTGAGGGACGCTGTGGAGTTGGTGGGGCCTCTCGGGACTCTGCTGGGTTTGTCGCAATGGAAGAGGGCCTCATCTCGAGTGGAGGCAGGAGCCTCAGGCTTCCTCTCCAATTCTGACTCTGATCGTAGTGTCCCTGCAGAGTTGGGACAGGAGAGTCAGGCTATGTCTTTTCTGAGGAATGGAACTCCGCTTGCCTCTCGAGTTGTTCATGGGGTTTCAGGCCCCTTGTCAAACTGTGTGTGGAATCTGCAGGTTTTTCCAGACGATGCATGGGGGTGTCAGTGACCCTTCGTTTTGTGTCTTCATCCACAGGGTTGCCTTCGAAGAGGTGTCCGGGCATCGTGTTCTTATGAAGAGCGGACTGGGAAATCGGGATCGTTCAGCATTTGGCACCACCCACGTGGCTAGTCTCGACTTTCCTCATGAAACCGGCCTCATCCTGAGGTGTGCCGCGAAGGTCATGAAACCCTTCCAGACAAAGCAGAGGAATCGACCCTCCTGTGGTGATCAGGAGGGGAGAAGTGGCTCAGATGAAGTGCTGCTGGGAACCTCGGTGTTTCCCTCAAGTGAGACAGGTATGTCGGGTAACTTTTGGGGTCGCATAACGCGTTCCAAGTACCGTTTCGCTCTTCAAATTGGAACGTGGGACTTCTCTTGGGGTGCTCCAGTGGGCAAGGGCCTCATCTTGGAATGACTGGGGAACCACTTGGTTTTTCTCTAGTTGCGGTGGGATATTTGAGTTACCACAGGGAATTCATGCTTCCTCTTGTGTTGGCCCACAAAAGTCTTATCTTCCATTCGAGATTCGAGGAAGAGCTGGAGGTGCGCTCTAGTCACTGAAGGCAAAAGAGACCCCACCAAGGCTTGTGTGCAGGACCTAATGTTCATGTCAAGGGGCGACAGGAATCTCGGGGTTGCATTCCAGACTCACCTTGGAGTCAGGCCTCGTCTCGAGGGGAAGCAAAGGACTCTGCTCTCCTCTCGAGTCGGACGGGTATGTCTTGGAGCCCACTGAGTGGCTTAAAGGGAGTCAAACCTCCTCTGGTGTTTGGAGGGAGGACACGGGATTGCTCTCCAGGCAATGCAGGAAATGAAGGCCCTCATCTCCCGATGACTGGGGCGTCTCGTAGGTTTTCTCGAGCTGTGGCGCTAGTGTGGGGTTTCTCACGAAGTAAGACTGGGAGCTCAGTGAGCCTCTCATGTGGTGCCAGGGCAGTCAGGTCTCTATGCACGTGGTGAGAGGGAGCCCGTCATTGTTCTCGAGTCATGGTAGGGGAATTGGGCCTGAAAACGTGTTAAAGAAGGACTCTCGAGGTCTTTCTTGGGTTGCAGCAGGAAACCCTGGGTTCCATCGACTTGTGCCAGTGACCTCAGGAAGCTTCTCAGCGTGCCTCTGAGAAGTCAGGGTCACTGTGGAGTTGGGAGGGGCCTCTCGGAACTCCACTGGGTTTGGTGCAATGGAAGAGGGCCTCATGACAAGTTGAGGCAGGAACCACAGGGTTCCTCTCCTGGCTTCGAATGCGCCGGATCTGACTCGGATCGCAGAGTCCCTGCAGAGTTGGGACAGGAGAGTCAGGCCTCGTCTTGTGTGGAGGAATGGAACTCCGCTTGACTCTCGCGTTGTTCATGGGGTGACAGGCCACTTGTCGATTTGTATGTGGAACTTGCGGGTTTTTCTGGACGATGCACTGGGGTGTCACTGCCCCTTCGTGTTGTGCCTTGTTCCACAGGATTGCCTTCGAGTTGGGTTCTGCCATCGGGTTCTTATCAAGAGCGGACCAGGGAATCGGGGTCTTTTGGCATGCCGCACCACCCACGAGGCTATGTCTCGAATTTCCTCGTGAGACTGGCCTCATCTTGATGTGCGCCAGGAAGGTCGGGAACGCCTTCCAGACAAAGCAGGGGAATCGAACCTCCTGTCGCGATTAAGAGGGGAGAAGAGTCTCAGATGAAGTGGTGCCGGGAACCTCGGTGTTCTCCTCAAGTGAGACTGGTATGTCGGGGAACTTTTGGGGTCGCATCAAGGGTTCCAAGTAACTTTTCGCTCTTCAATACGGAACGTGGGACTTCTCTTGAGATGCTGTAGCGGGCAAGGGCCTCATCTTTCGATGACGGGGGAACCACGTGGTTTTTCTTGAGTTGGGGCGGGATTCTCGAGTTACAACCGGGAATTCAGGCTTCCTCTTCAACTGGCCCAGGGAAGTCCAGTTTTCATTCGAATTGTGAGTTAGAACTGGGGATTGCTCTCGAGACAATGCAGGGCCAAATAGACCTCATCTAGGCTTGTGTCCAGGACCTAATGTTCCTCTGCTGGGGCGAAAGCGATCTCAGCATTGCATTCTCGACTCACCCGGGGAGTCAGGCCTCGTCTCGAGGGGGAGCCAAGGACACCGCTCTCCTGTCAAGTCGCGACGGGTATATCTTGGAGCTCACTGTGTGGCCTAAAATGAGTCAAGCCTCCTGTGGAGTTTGGAGAGAGGACTCAGGATTGCTCTCCAGGCCATACAGCAAAAGAAGGCCCTCATCTCGTGAGGACTGGGGCGTCTCGTGGGTATTCTCGAGCTGTGGCTCCAGTGTGGTGTTGCTCACGAGGTATAATGGGGAGCTCAGGGAGCCTCTCCTGTGGCGCCAGGGAAGTCAGGTTTCTATGCGCGTGGCTAGGGGGAGCGCGTCATTGCTCTCGAGTCATGGTAGGGGAATCGCATCTCAAGACGCATTGAAGAAGGACTCTCGAGGTCTTTTACGGGTTGGGGCAGGAAACCCTTGGTTCCCTCGACTTGTGCCGGTGATCTCAGGAAGGTCTAAGGGTGCCTCTGAGAAGTCAGGGATACTGTGCAGTTGGGAGGGGTCTCTCGGGACTCCACTGGGTTCGGTGCAATGGAAGAGGGCCTCATCTCGAGTGGAGGCAGGAAACTCATGTTTCCTCTCCTGACTTCCCCTGGGCCAGATCTGACTCGGATCGCAGTTTCGCTGCAGAGTTCGAACAGGAGAGTCAGGCCTCGTCTTGTGTGGAGGAATGGAACTCTGCTTGCCTCTCCAGTTGTTCACGGGGTGACAGGTCACTTCTCGAGCTGTGTGTGGTACCTGCGGGTTTCTCCGGACGATACCCAGGGGTGTCAGTGCCCCTTCGTGTTGTGCCTTCATCAAAAGGGTTATCTTCAAAGAGGTGTCCGGGCATCAGGATCTTATCAAGAGCGGACCGGGAAATCGGGGTCTTTCGGCATGTGTCACCATCCACGTGGCTATGTCTCGAATATCCTCGTGAGACCGGCCTCATCCTGAGATGCACCGGGAAAGGCGGGAACCCCTTCAAGACAAAACAGGGGAATCGACCCTCCTGTCGCGATCAGGAGGGGAGAAGGGGCCCAGATGTAGTGGTGCCGGGAACCTCGGTGTTCTCCTCGAGTCAGACTGGTGTGTCGAGGAACTTTTGAGGTCGCATCAAGGGTGCCAATACCGTTTCGCACTTCAAGACGGAACGTGGGACTTCTCTTGAGACGCTGTAGGGGGCAAGGGCCTCATCTTGGGATGACGGGGGAACCACGTGGCGTTTCTCGAGTTGTGGCGGGATTCTCGAGTTTCGACGGGGAATACAGTCTTCCTCATGTGTTGAGCCAGGGAAGTCCTATCTTCCATTCGAGTTTAAAGGGAGAGCTGGGGATTGCTCTCGAGTCACTGCAGGGCAAAATAGACCTCACCTAGGCTTGTGTCCAGGACTTAATGCTCGTCCCTAGGGGCGACAGGGATCTTGGGGTTGCATACCAGACTCACCCGGGGAATCAGGCCTCATCTCGAGGGGAAGCAAAGAACTCCGCTGTCCTTTTGAGTCGCGATGGGTATCTCTTGGAGCCCACTGTGTGCCCTAAAGGGAGTCAAGCCTCCTGTGGTGTTTGGATAGAGGACTCGGGATTCCTCTCCAGGCCATGCAGGAAAAGAAGGCCCTCATCTCGCGATGATGGCGGCGTCTCGTGGGTTTTCTAGACTGCTGCGCTAGTGCCGGGTTTCTGATGAGGTACGAGAGGGAGCTCAGGGAGCCTCTCGTGTGGCGCCAGGGAATTCAGGTCCCCATGAGATGGCTAGGGGGAGCTCGTCATTGCTCTCGAGTCATGGTAGGGTAATCGGGCCTCAAGACGGGTTGAAGAAGGACTCTCGAGGTCTTTCTCGGGTCACTGCATAAAACCCAGGGTTCCCTTGACTTGTGCCTGCGACCTCAGGGAGCTTCTCAGAGTGCCTCTGAGAAGTCAGGGATACTGTGCAGTTTGGAGGGGCCTCTCGAGACTCCTCTGCATTTGGTGGAATGTAAGAGGGACTCATCTCGAGTTGAAGCAGGAACCTCAGTGTTCCTCTCCATTTCTGACTCAGATCGCAAGGTCCCTGCATGTAGGTACAGGAGAGTCAGGCCTCGTCTTTTCTGGAGGATGGGACTCCTCTTGCCTCTCGAGTTGTTCTCGAGGTGACAGGCCACTTGTCGAGCTGTGTGTGTAACCTGCCCGTTTTTCCGGATGATGCACAGGTGTGTCAGTGCCCCTTCGTGTTGTACCTTCATACTCAAGACTGCCTTCCAAGAGGTGTCCGAGCATCGGATTCTTATCAAGAGCGGACCGGGAAATTGGAGTCTTTCAGCAAGTGGCACCACCCACAAAGCTACGTATCGAATTTCCCCATGAGACCGGCCTCATCCTGAGTTGTGCAGGGAAGGTCGGGCCCCCTTGCAGACAAAGCAGGGGAGTCGACCCACCGGTCACGATCAGGAGGGGAGAAGGGGCTTAAATGAAGTGGTGCCGGGAACCTCGGTGTTCCCCTTGAGTGAGACCGGCGTGTTGGGGGACTTTTGGGGTCGCATCAAGGGTGCCAAGTACCGTTTCGCATTTCAAGACGGAACCTGGGACATCTTTTGAAACGCTGTAGCGGGCAAGGGCCTCATCTTGCGATGACGGGAGAACCACGTGGTTTTGCTCGAGTTGCGGCGGGATTCTCGAGTTATGACCGGGAATTTAGGCTTCCTCTTGTTGGCCTTGAAATCCAATCTTCCATTCGGGTTGCGAGGGGGAGCTGGGGATTGCGCTAGAGTCACTGCAGGGCAAAAGAGACCTAATCTAGGCTTGTGTCCAGGATCTAACGTTGCTCTCCAGGGGCGACAGGGATCTCGGGTTTGCATTCCAGACTCATCCGGGGAGTCAGTTCTCACCTCGAGGGTAAGCAAAGAATTCCGCTCTCGTCTCAAGTCGCGATGGGTATCTCTTGGAGCCCACTGTGTGTACTAAAGGGAGTCAAGCCTCCTGTGGAGTTTGGAGAGAGGACTCGGGATTGGACTCCAGGCCATGCAGGAAAAGAAGGCCCTCATCTCGAGATGACGGTGGCGTCTCGTGGGTTTTCTCGAGCTGCGGCGCCAGTGTGGGGTGTCTCATGAAGTACCACGGGGATCTCAGGGAGCCTCTTGTGTGGCGCCAGGAAAATCCAGTATTCCATTCGAGTTGCAAGTTAGAACTGGGGATTGCTCTCCAGTCACTGCAGGGCAAAATAGACCTCATCTACGCTTGTGTCCAGGACCTAGTGTTCCACGACTGGGCCAACAGGGATCTCAGGGTTGCATTCTCGACTCACCCTGAGAGTCAGGCCTCGTCTTGAGGGGAAAAAAAGGACTCCGCTCTCCTGTCGAGTCGCGACGGGTATCTCTTGGAGCCCACTGCGTGGCGTAAAGGGAGTAAAGCCTCCTATGGAGTTTGGAGAGATGACTCGGGATTGTTTTCCTGGCCATGCAGGAAAAAAGGCCCTCATCTCGCGATGACGGGGGCATCTCGTGGGTTTTCTCCAGCTGCGGCGCCAGTATCAGATTTCTCACGGGGTACAACGGGAGGTCAGAGAGCCTCTCGTGTGATGCTAGGGACGTCAGGTCTCCGTGCGTGTGGTGAAGGGGAGTGCGTGATTTCTCTCGAGTCATAGTAGGCGAATCGGTCCTCAAGACGCATTGAAGAAGGACTCTTGAGGTCTTTCTCGGGTTGCAGCAGGGAAAGCTGGGTTCCCTTGATTTGTGTCGGTGACCTCAGGCAACTTCTAAGGGTGCCTCTGAGAAGTCAGGGACACTGTGGATTTGGGAGGGGCCCTTCGTTACTCAACTGGGTTTGGTGCAATCGAAGAGGGCCTCATCTCGAATGGAGGCAGGAACCTCAGGGGTCCTCTCCATTTCTGACTCGGGTCGCAGGGTACCTGCAGAGTATGGAGAAGAGTCACGCCTCGTCTTCTGTGGAGGAATGGATTTCCCCTTGCCTTTCGAGTTGTTCACGGAGTGACAGGCCACTTGTTGAGCTGAGTGTGGAACCTGCGGGTTTTTCCGGACGATGCACGGGGGTGTCAGTGCCCCTTCGTGTTGTGCCTTCATCCACAGGGTTGCCTTCAAAGAGGTTTCCGGGCATCGGGTTCTTCTCAAGAGCATACCGGAAAATTGGGGTCTTTCAGCATGTGGTACCACCCACGAGGCTACATCTCGAATTTCCTCGGGATACCGGCCTCAACCTGAGGTGCGCTGGGAAGGTCGGGAACCCCTTGCAGACAAAGCAGGGGAATCGACCCACCGGTCGCGATCAGAAGGGGAGAAGGGGCTCAGATGAAGTGGTGCCGGGAACCTCGGTGGTCCCCTCGAGTGAGACCGGTATGTCACGGCACTTTTGAGGTCGCATCAAGGGTGCCAAGTACAGTTTCGCACTTCAAGACAGAACGTGGGAATTCTCTGGAGATGCTGTAGCAGGCAAGGGCCTCATATTGCGATGACGAGGGAAACACGTGGTTTTTCTCGAGTTGAGGCGGGATTCTCGAGTTACAACGGGGAATTCAGGCTTCCTCTTGTGTTGGCCCAGGAAGTCCAATCTTCCATTCAACTTGTCAGAGGGAGCTGGGGGTTGCTCTCGAGTCACTTCAGGGCAAAGAGTCCTCATCTAGGCTTGGGTCCAGGACGTAATGTTCCTCTCCAGGGGCAACAGGGATATCGGGGTCGCATTCCAGTCTCACCCGGTGGGTCACGCCTCGTATCGAGTGGAAGCAAAGGACTCCACTATCCTCTCGAGTCGCGACACGTAACTCTTGGAGCCCAATGAGTGGCCTAAAGGGAGTCAAGCGTCCTGTGTAGCTTGGACAGAAGGTTCACGCTTGATCTGCATACCATGCAGTTAAAGATGGCCCTCCTCTCGTGATGACGGGGGCGTCTCATGGGTTTTCTCGAGCTGCGGCGCCAGTGTGGGGTTTCTCACGAGATATGATGGGGAGTTCAGGGATCCTCTTGTGCAGTGCCAGAGAAGCCTGACTCCATGTGTGTGGCCAGGCAGATCGCGTCATTGCTCTCGAGTCATGGGAGGGACTAGGGCCTCAAGAGGCATTTAAGAAGGACTCTCAAGGTCTTTCTTGGGTTGGGGCGGGAAACACTCGTTTCCCTCGACCTCTACAGGGGACCTTAGGGAACTTCCCAGGTGCCTCTGAGAGGTGAGGGATACTGAGGAATTAGAGGGGCCTCTCGGGACTCCACTAGGTTTGACGAAATGAAAGAGGGCCTCATCTCGATTGGAGGCAGGAACCTCAGGCTTCCTCTCCATTTCTGACTCCGACCGCAGGGTCCCTGCAGAGTTGGGACAGGAGAGTCAGGCCTCGTCTTGTCTGAGTAACGGAACTCTGCTTGCCTCTCGAGTCGTTCAGGGGGTCTCAGGGCCCTTGACAAGCTGTGTGTGGAACCTGCGGGTGTTTCCAGAAGATGCATGGGGGTGTCAGTGCCCCTTCGTTTTGTGCCTTCCCCCACAGGGTTGCCTTCAAAGAGGTGTCCGGGCATCGGGTTCATTTCAAGAGCGGACCGGGAAATCAGGGTCATTCTGCATGTGGCACCACCCACGTGGCTCATCTCGAATTTCCTCGTGAGACCAGCATCATCCTGAGGCGCGCCGGGAAGGCCGGGAACCCCTTCCACACAAAGTAGGGGAATCGATTCTCCTGTCGCGATCAGGAGGGGAGATGGGGCTCAGATGAAGTGGTGCCGGGACCCTCGGTGTTCCACTCGAGGGAATCCGGCGTTTCAGGGAACTTTAGGGGTCGCATCAAGGGAGCCAAATACCGTTTCCCACTTCAGGACGGAACATGGGACTTCCCTGGAGACGCTGTAGCGGGCAAGGGCCTCATCCTGTGAAGACGTTGGAAACACGTCGTTTTTCTTGAGTTGCATCGGGATTCTCGAAAACGACAGGAATTTCAGGTCTCTCTTGGGTTGGCCCTGGGAAGCCCAATCTTCAATTCGAGTTGCGATGCAAAGCTGGGGGTTCTGCTCGAGTCACTACAGGTCCAAAGAGACCTCATCGAGGCGTGTGTCCAAGACCTAATATTCCTCTCAAGGGAAGACAGGGATCCCGGTGTTCCATTCCAGACTCCCCCGGGGAGTCAGGACTGGCCTGGAGGGGAAGCAAAGGACTCCCCTTTCCTCTCAAGTCACGACACGTATCTCTTGGAGCCCACTGAGTGGACTCAAGGGTGTCGAGCCTCCTCTTCAGTTTGGAGAGAGGACTCGGGATTGCTCTCCAGGCCAGGCAGGAAAAGAAGGCCCTCAGCTCGCGAGGACGGGGGCGTCTCAGGGGTTTCCTCGAGCTGCGGCGCCCGTGGGGGTTTTCTCCCGAGGCACGACGAGGATCTCAGGGAGCCTATCGTGCGGCGCCAGGGAAGCCAGGTCTGCATGTGCGAGGCGAGGGGGAGCGCATCATTGCTCTCTAGTCCAGAGAGGGGACAAGGGCCTCGAGACACTTTGAAGAAGGACTATCGAGGTCTTTCTCGAGTGGCGGCGGGAAACCCTCATTTCCCTCGACTTCTGCCGGGGACCTGAGGGAACTTCCCAGGGTGCCTCTGAGAGGTGAGGGATGCTGTGGAGTTAGCGGGGCCTCTCGGGACTCCGCTGGGGTTGGTGCAATGGAAGAGGGCCTTATCTCGAGGGGAGGCAGGAACCTCAGGCTTCCTCTCTGTTTCTGACTCTGACTCTCCGACCTCAGGGTCCCTGCAGAGTTGGGAGCGGAGAGTTAGGCCTCGTCTTGTCTGAGGAAGGGAATTCCGCTTGCCTCTCGAGTTGCTCAGGGGGTCTCAGGCACCTCTTCGAGCTGTGTGTGGAACCCACGGGTGTTTCTGGACGATGCACGGGAGTGTCAGTGCCCCTTCGTGTTGTGCCTTCACCCACAGGGTTGCCTTCGAAGAGGTCTCCGTGCAAAGGTTTCTTCTCAAGAGTGGACCGGGAAATCGAGGTCGATCGGCATGTGGCACCACACCCGTGGCTCATCTCGAATTTCCTCGTGCGGACGGCCTCATCCTGAGATGCGCCAGGAAGCCCGAGAATCCCTTCCAGACCACGCAGGGGAATCGACACTCCTGTCGCCATCAGGAGGGGAGAAGGGGCTCAGATGAAGTGGTGTCGGGACCCACGGTGTTTCGCTCGAGGGAACCCGGTGTGTCGGGGAACTTCTGGGGGTCGCATGAAAGGTGTCAGGTCCTGTTTCACACTTCAGGACGGAAACTGGGACTTCCCTTGGGACGCCTTAGCGGGCAAGAGGCTCATCTTGCAAAGACGTTGGAACCACCTGGTTTTCCTCGAGTTGCGGCGGGATTCTCGAGTTACGACGGGGATCTCAGCCTTCCCCTTGGGTTGGCCCTGGGAAGCCCAATCTTCCCCTCGAGTTGCGAGGGAAAGCTGGGGGTTGCGCTCGAGTCATTGCAGGGCCGAAGAGACCTCACCTAGGCGTGTGTCTGGGACCTACTATTCCTCTCCAGGGAAGGCAGGGATCTCGGGGTTGCATTCCAGGCTCCCCCGGGGAGTCAGGCCTCGTCTCGAGGGGAAGCCAAGGACTCCGCTCTCCTCTCGAGTCGCGACGCGGGTCTCTTGGAGCCCCCTGAGCGGCCTCAAGGGAGTCCAGCCTCCTCTTCCGTTTGGAGAGAGGACCCGGGATTGCACTCCAGGCCATGCAGGAAAAGAAGGGCCTCAGCTCGCGAGGACGGGGGCGTCTCAGGGGTTTCCTCGAGCTGCGGCGCCCGTGGGGGTTTTCTCCCGAGGCACGACGAGGATCTTAGGGAGCCTCTCGTGCGGCCCCAGGGAAGTCAGGTCTCCATGCGCGTGGCGAGGGGGAGCGCGTCATGGCTCTCGAGTCACGGGAGGGGACTAGGGCCTCGAGACGCGTTGAAGAAGGACTCTCGAGGTCTTTCTCGGGGGGCAGCGGGAAACCCTCGTGTCCCTCGCCTTCTGCCGGGGACCTTAGGGAACTTCCCAGGGTGCCTCTGAGAGGCGAGGGATCCTGTGGAGGTGGCGGGGCCCCTCGGGACTCCGCTGGGTCTGGCGCAATGGAAGAGGGCCTCACCTCGAGGGGAGGCAGGAACCTCAGGCTTCCTCTCCGTTTCGGACTCCGACCGCAGGGTCCCTGCAGAGTTGGGACAGGAGAGTCAGGCCTCGTCTTGTCTGAGGAAGGGAACCCCGCTGGCCTCTCGAGTTGCTCAGGGGGTCTCAGGCCCCTCGTCGAGCTGTGTGTGGAACCCGCGGGTCTTTGCGGACGATGCACGGGGGTGGCAGCGCCCCTTCGTGTTGTGCCTTCACCCACAGGGTTGCCTTCGAAGAGGGGTCCGGGCCTCGGGTCCTTCTCAAGGGCGGACCGGGGAATCGGAGGCGTTCGGCATGTGGCCCGACCCACGTGGCTCGTCTCGAATTTCCTCGTGAGACCGGCCTCATCCTAAGGTGCGCCGGGAAGGCCGGGAACCCCTTCCAGACCACGCAGGGGAATCGCCTCTCCTGTCGCGATCAGGAGGGGAGAAGGGGCTCAGATGAAGTGGTGCCGGGACCCTCGGTGTTCCCTTCGGGGGACCCCGGCGTGTCGGGGGACTTTTGGGGGTCGCAGGAAGGCTGTCAGGGACCGTTTCGCCCTTCAGGGCGGAAGAGGGGACTTCCCTTGAGACGCCGTCGCGGGCAAGGGCCTCATCTTGCCAAGCGGTGGGAACCACGTGGTTTTTCTCGAGTTGCGGCGGCATTCTCGAGTTACGACGGGGTCTCAGCCTTCCCCTTGGGTTGGCCCTGGGAAGCCCAATCTTCCCCTCGGGTTGCGAGGGAAAGCTGGGGGTTGCGCTCGAGTCACTGCAGGGCCGAAGAGACCTCACCTAAGCGTGTGTCCGGGACCTAATTTTCCTCTCCAGGGAAGGCAGGGATCTCGGGGTTGCATTCCAGGCTCCCCCGGGGAGTCAGGCCTCGTCTCGCGGGGAAGCCAAGGACTCCGCTCTCCTCTCGAGTCGCGACGCGGGTCTCTTGGAGCCCCCTGAGCGGCCTCAAGGGAGTCCAGCCTCCTCTTCCGTTTGGAGAGAGGACCCGGGATTGCTCTCCAGGCCATGCAGGAACAGAAGGCGCTCAGCTCGCGAGGACGGGGGCGTCTCAGGGGTTTCCTCGAGCTGCGGCGCCCGTGGGGGTTTTCTCCCGAGGCACGACGAGGATCTCAGGGAGCCTCTCGTGCGGCGCCAGGGAAGTCAGGTCTCCATGCGCGTGGCGAGGGGGAGCGCGTCCTGGCTCTCGAGTCACGGGAGGGGACTAGGGCCTCGAGACGCGTTGAAGAAGGACTCTCGAGGTCTTTGTCGGGGGGCGGCGGGAAACCCTCGTTTCCCTCGCCTTCTACCGGGGACCTTAGGGAACTTCCCAGGGTGCCTCTGAGAGGCGAGGGATCCTGTGGAGGTGGCGGGGCCCCTCGGGACTCCGCTGGGTCTGGCGCAACGGAAGAGGGCCTCACCTCGAGGGGAGGCAGGAACCTCAGGCTTCCTCTCCGTTTCGGACTCCGACCGCAGGGTCACTGCAGAGTTGGGACAGGAGAGTCAGGCCTCGTCTTGTCTGAGGAAGGGAACCCCGCTGGCTTCTCGAGTTGCTCAGGGGGTCTCAGCCCCCCGTCGAACTGTGTGTATAACCCGCGGGTGTTTGCGGACGATGCACGGGGTTGGCAGTGCCCCTTCGTGTTGTGCCTTCACCCACAGGGTTGCCTTCGAAGAGGGGTCCGGGCCTCGGGTCCTTCTCAGGAGCGGACCGGGGAATCGGGGGCGTTCGACTTGTGGCCCCACCCACGTGGCTGGTCTCGAATTTCCTCGTGAGACCGGCCTCATCCGGTGGTTCGCGGGGAACGTCGGGAACCCCTTGCAGACAAAACATGGGAATCGACCCTTCTGTCGCGATCAGGAGGGGTGAAGGGGCTCACAGGAAGTGGTGCCGTGAACTTTGGTGTTGCCCTCGAGTGAGACCGGTATGTCAGGGAACTTTGGGGGTCGCATCAAGGGTGCCAAGTACCGTTTTGTACTTCAGGATGGAACGTGGGACTTCTCTTGATACGCTGTAGCGGCCAAGGGCCTCATCTTGTGATGACGGGGGAGCCACGTGGTTTTTCTCGAGTTGCGGCGGGATTCTCGAGTTACGACGGGGATTTCAGGCTTCCTCTTGTGTTGGGCCAGGGAAGTCCAATCATCCATTCGAGTTGTGAGGGAGAGCTGGGGGTTGCGCTCGAGTCACTGCAGGGCAAAGAGACCTCATCTAGGCTTGTGTCCAGGACCTAATGTTCCTCTCCAAGGGCCACAGGGATCTCAGGTTTGCATTCCAGACTCACCCAGGGAGTCAGGCCTCATGTCGAAGGGAAGCAAAGGACTCCGCTCTCCTTTCGAGTCGCGACGGGCACCTCTTGGAGCCCACTTTGTGGCCTAAAGGGAGTCAAGCCTCCTGTGAAGTTTGGAGAGAGGACTTGGGACTGCTCTCCAGGCCATGCAGGAAAAGATGGCCCTCATCTCGCGATGACGGAGGGATCTTGTGGGTTTTCTCGAGCTGCGGCGCCAGTGTGGGGTTTCACACGAGGTACGACAGGGAGCTCAGGGAGCCTCTCGTGTGGCGCCAGGGAAGTCAGGTCTCCATGTGCGTGGCGAGGGGGAGCGCATTATTGCTCTCGAGCTATGGTAGGGGAATCTGACCTCAAGACACATTGAAGAAGGACTCTCGAGGTCTTTCTTCGGTTGTGGCAGGAAACCCTTATTTCCCTCGACTTTTGCCGGTGGCCTCAAAGAGCTTCTCAGAATGCCTATGAGAAGTCAGGGATACTGTGGAGATGGGAGGGGCCTCTCGGGACTCCACTGGGTTTGTTTTAATGGAAGAGGGCCTCATCTCGGGTTGAGGCAGGAACCTCAGGTTTCCTCTCCATTTCTGACTCAGATCGAAGCGTGCCTGCAGAGTTGGGATTGGATACTCAGGCCTCGTCTTGTCTGAGGAAGGGAACTCCGCTTTCCTTTCTCATTGTTTAAGGGGTGACAGGCCAGTTGTGGAGCTGTATGTGGATCCTGCGGGGTTTTCCGGACGATGAACAGGGTTGCCAGTGCCCCCTCGTGTAGTGCCTTCATCCACAGGGTTGCCTTAGAAGAGGTGTCCGGGCATCGGTTTCTTATCAACAGCAAGACCGAGGAATCGGGGTCTTTTGGCACGTGGCACCAACACGAGGCTACGTCTCGAATTTCTTCGTGAGACTGGCCTCATCCTGAGGTGTGCCATGAAGGTCGGGAACCCCTTCTAGACAAAGCAGGGGGCTCGACCTTCCTGCCGTGATCAGGAGCGGAGAAGGGGCTCAAATGAAGTGGTGTCAGGAACTTCGGTGTTCCCTTGGAGTGGGACCGGTATATTGGGGAACTTTTGGGGTCGCATCAAGGGTGCCAAGTAGCATTTCGAACTTTATGACGAAACATGGGACTTCTCTTGAGACTCTGTAGCGGGCAAAGGCCTCATATTGCGATGAATGGGGAACCACGTGGTTTTTAAGAGTTGCGGCGGGATTCTTGAGTTACAACGGGAAATTCAGACTTCCTCTTGTGTTGGCCCAGTGAAGACCAATCTTCCATTCGAATTGCGAGGGAGAGATGGGTGTTGCTCTCGAGTCACTGTAGGGCAAAATAGACCTCATCTAGGCTTTTGTCCAGGACATAATGTTCCTCTCCAGGGGCAACAGGGTTCTCGGGGTTGCATTCCAGACTCACCCGAGGTAAGGCCTCGTCTCGAGGGGAAACAAAGTACTCTGCTCTCCTCTCAAGTCGCGACAGGTATCTCTTGGAGCCCATTGAGTGGCCTAAAGGGAGTAAAGCCTCCTGTTAAGTTTGGAGAAAAGACCAGGGATTGCTCTCCAGGTCAGGCAGGAAAAGAAGTCCCCAATCTCGCGATGACGGTGGGTTTTCCCGAGCTGCGGCGCCAGTGTGGGGTTTCTCACGAGGTATGACGGGGAGCTCAGGGAGCCTCTCATGTGGCGCCAGGGAAGTCAGGTGTCCATGCGCATGGCGAGGGGGCGCGTGTCATTGCTCTCGAGTCATGGTAGGGGAATCCGTCCTCAAGACGCGTTGAAGACGGACTCTTGAGGTCTTTCTCGGGTTGCGGCAGGATACCCTGTGTTCCCTCGACTTGTGCCGGTGACCTCAGGGAGTTGCTCAGGGTGCCTCTGAGAAGACACTGATACTGTGGAGTTGGGAGGGGCCTCTCGGGACTCCACTGGGTGTGGTATAATACAAGAGGGCCTCATCTCGTGTTGAGGAAGGAACCTCAGGGTTCCTCTCCATTTCAGACTCCGATCTCAGGATTCCTGCAGAGTTGGGACAGGAGAGTCAGGCCTCGTATTCTGTGGAGAAATGAAACTTAGCTTGCCTCTCGAGTTGTTCACGAGGTAACAGGTCACTTGTCGAGCTGTATGTGGAACCTGCAGAATTTTCCAAAAGATGCACGGGTGTTCAGGGTCCCTCCTTGTTGTGCCTTCATCCTACGGGATGCATTCCAAGAAGTGTACGGGCATCGGGTTCTTATTGATAGCTGACCGGGAAATGGGGTCTTTCCGCATGTGGCACCACCCACGAGGCTACATCTCCAATTTCCTCGTGAGACAGGCCTCATCCTGATGTGCGCTGGGAAGATCGGTAACCCCTTCCACTCAAAGCAGGAGAAAAGACACTCCTGTTGCAATCAGGAGGGGAGAAGGGGCTCAAATGATGTGGTGCAGGGAACATGGGTGTTACCCTCGAGTGAGGCCTGTATGTTGGGGAACTTTGGGGGTGCCATCATGGGTGCCAAGTACCGTTTTGCACTTCAGTAGGAACGTGGGACTTCTTTTGAGACGCTGTGGCGGGCAAGGGCCTCATGCTGCGAAGACGATGGAACCACGTGGTTTTTTTCGGGTTGCGGCGGGATTCTCGAGTTACGATGGGGATTTCAGGCTTCCTCTTGTGTTAGCCCTGGTAAGCCCAAACTTCCCTTCGAGTTGCGAGGGAAAGCTGGATGTTGTGCTCGAATCACTGCAAGGCCAAAGAGACCTTATCTAGGCGTGTGTCCAGGACCTAATAGTCCTCTCAAGGGAAGACAAGGATCTCGGGATTGCACTCCAGACTCCCCTGGGGAGTCAGGCCTCGCCTCGAGGGGAAGCAAAGGACTGCGCTCTCCTCTCGAGCCGCGACGCGGATCTCTTGGAGCCCACTGAGTCGCCTCAAGGGAATCCATCCTACTCTTCAGTTTGTAGAGAGGACTCGGGATTGCTCTCCAGGCCAGGCAGGAAAAGAAGGCCCTCAGTTCGCGAGGATGGGGGCGTCTCAGGGGTTTCCTCGAGCTGCGGCGCCCGTGGGGGTTTTCTCCCGAGGCACGACGAGGATCTCAGGGAGCCTCTCGTGCGGCGCCAGGGAAGCCAGGTCTGCATGCGCGAGGCGAGGGGGAGCGCATCATTGCTCTCTAGTCCAGAGAGGGGACAAGGGCCTCGAGACACTTTGAAGAAGGACTATCGAGGTCTTTCTCGAGTGGCGGCGGGAAACCCTCATTTCCCTTGACTTCTGCCGGGGACCTGAGGGAACTTCCCAGGGTGCCTCTGAGAGGTGAGGGATGCTGTGGAGTTAGCGGGGCCTCTCGGGACTCCGCTGGGGTTGGCGCAATGGAAGAGGGCCTCATCTCGAGGGGAGGCAGGAACCTCAGGCTTCCTCTCTGTTTCTGACTCCGACCCTCCGACCTCAGGGTCCCTGCAGAGTTGGGAGCGGAGAGTTAGGCCTCGTCTTGTCTGATGAAGGGAACTCCGCTGGCCTCTCGAGTTGCTCAGGGGGTCTCAGGCCCCTCTTCGAGCTGTGTGTGGAACCCACGGGTGTTTCTGGACGATGCACGGGAGTGTCAGTGCCCCTTCGTGTTGTGTCTTCACCCACAGGGTTGCCTTCGAAGAGGTGTCCGTGCAACGGGTTCTGCTCAAGAGTGGACCGGGAAATCGAGGTCGATCAGCATGTGCCACCACACCCGTGGCTCATCTCGAATTTCCTCGTGCGGACGGCCTCATCCTGAGAAGCGCCGGGAAGGCCGGCAATCCCTTCCAGACCACGCAGGGGAATCGACACTCCTGTCGCGATCAGGAGGGGAGAAGGGGCTCAGATGAAGTGGTGTCGGGACCCTTGGTGTTTCCCTCGAGGGAACCCGGTGTGTCGGGGAACTTCTGGGGGTCGCATGAAAGGTGTCAGGTACTTTTTCGCACTTCAGGACGGAAACTGGGACTTCCCTTGAGACACCGTGGCGGGCAAGGGCCGCATCTTGCCACGTGGTGGGAACCACGTGGTTTTTCTCGAGTTGCGGCGGGATTCTCAAGTTACGACGGGGATCTCAGCCTTCCCCTTGGGTTGGCCCTGGGAAGCCCAATCTTCACCTCGGGTTGCGAGGGAAAGCTGGGGGTTGCGTTCGAGTCACTGCAGGGCCGAAGAGACCTCACTTAGGCGTGTGTCCGGGACCTAATATTCCTCTCCAGGGAAGGCAGGGATCTCGTGGTGGCATTCCAGGCTCCCCCGGGGAGTCAGGCCTCATCTCGAGGGGAAGCCAAGGACTCCGCTCTCCTCTCGAGTCGCGACGCGGGTCTCTTGGAGCCCCCTGAGCGGCCTCAAGGGAGTCCAGCCTCCTCTTCCGTTTGGAGAGAGGACCCGGGATTGCTCTCCAGGCCATGCAGGAAAAGAAGGCCCTCAGCTCGCGAGGACGGGGGCGTCTCAGGGGTTTCCTCGAGCTGCGGCGCCCGTGGGGTTTTCTCCCGAGGCACGACGAGGATCTCAGGGAGCCTCTCGTGCGGCGCCAGGGAAGTCAGGTCTCCATGCGCGTGGCGAGGGGGAGCGCGTCCTGGCTCTCGAGTCACGGGAGGGGACCAGGGCCTCGAGACGCATTGAAGAAGGACTCTCGAGGTCTTTCTCGGGGGGCGGCGGGAAACCCTCGTTTCCCTCGCCTTCTGCCGGGGACCTTAGGGAACTTCCCAGGGTGCCTCTGAGAGGCGAGGGATCCTGTGGAGGTGGCGGGGCCCCTCGGGACTCCGCTGGGTCTGGCGCAATGGAAGAGGGCCTCACCTCGAGGGGAGGCAGGAACCTCAGGCTTCCTCTCCGTTTCAGACTCCGACCGCAGGGTCCCTGCAGAGTTGGGACAGGAGAGTCAGGCCTCGTCTTGTCTGAGGAAGGGAACCCCGATGGCCTCTCGAGTTGCTCAGGGGGTCTCAGGCCCCTCGTCGAGCTGTGTGTGGAACCCGCGGGTCTTTGCGGACGATGCACGGGGGTGGCAGTGCCCCTTCGCGTTGTGCCTTCACCCACAGGGTTGCCTTCGAAGAGGGGTCCGGGCCTCGGGTCCTTCTCAAGGGCGGACCGGGGAATCGGGGGCGTTCGGCATGTGGCCCCACCCACGTGGCTCGTCTCGAATTTCCTCGTGAGACCGGCCTCATCCTGAGGTGCGCCGGGAAGGCCGGGAACCCCTTCCAGACCACGCAGGGGAATCGCCTCTCCTGTCACGATCAGGAGGGGAGAAAGGGCTCAGAGGAAGCGGTGCCGGGACCCTCGGTGTTCCCCTCGAGGGAACCCGGCGTGTCGGGGGACTTTTGGGGGTCGCAGGAAGGCTGTCAGGGACCGTTTCGCCCTTCAGGGCGGAACAGGGGACTTCCCTTGAGACGCCGTGGCAGGCAAGGGCCTCATCTTGCCAAGAGGTGGGAACCACGTGGTTTTCTCGAGTTGAGGTGGCATTCTCGAGATACGACGGGGATCTCAGCCTTCCCCTTGGGTTGGCCCTGGGAAGCCCAAACTTCCCCTCGGGTTGCGAGGGAAAGCTGGGGGTTGCGCTCGAGTCACCGCAGGGCCGAAGAGACCTCACCTAGGCGTGTGTCCGGGACCTAATATTCCTCTCCAGGGAAGGCAGGGATCTCGGGGTTGCATTCCAGGCTCCCCCGGGGAGTCAGGCTGCCAGGTCCAGCCCCAGCTGATCCAGGGTATTCGAAGGAGAGACGGCTAGGCGAGGGTCGGGGAACAACTGCTTAATTAAACGTTAATTAAGGAATAGAATAAGGATAGCTCAGTGAGGAAAATTCAGTGGAGAAAAGAGGCTGAGTAGCTTGGTTTACGCGGGGGACCAATAAAACTTCAAGACAAGAAGCTTGCACCACTTACGTAGGCCGCAGGCGTCCTTCCATTCTCCCGAAGGAAAGGAGACACTGAGGCCTCCCCGGTCGGATCTTAGAAGCCCAGGCATAATTAGTAAGCATGGTGGGTTCCGCGCTCCAGATGGAGACTCAACCAGAGTGAGAGAGAGAGAGACATGGGGAGACCAGTCTTTCGAGGAACTGATCCCAATTCTTTATTTTCCATGGTCTACTTTTATACACTGAGGTGTTATGCAAAAGTCACGCGGGGTCAGCAGTCCTGACTTTTATCAAAGTCAGGTGCTTCATACAAATGTATACAGAGGTCTTAGGGGTGTTACATCATCTTCTGGCCAGGGGGCCTGCTGACAATTTACGACCCTCTCCTTGTGACAGCGGTCAGTCAACCAGGACACTTATTTCTCCAGGGGTGATTATTCTTAAAACAGACGCCACCCAAATAAAGTTACATTCCTATAGGGTGAGGGTGTAGTGGGTTTTAGTTAAGGAAAGAATTTACTTAGCCTAAGGTCTAACGTGATTAATATCAAAGGTTAATACTTATGTCTTCTATATATTCATTAATGTGTATAAGGGCAGGGGATGTGGAGACTTAGCAGTAAACATTGGCTCAACAAATGAAAAACCCTTCACGAATACGATTTCTAATCAGCCCATTACACTTATACTAATAATTTTCTAACTTTTCTAAAGAACCTGTTTTTAGAAGGTTTAAAGCATCTTGTGCCTCTCATGGTTGGGAGGCTGTGAGCAATCACATGTGGCCGGACAAGCCTGTCAGGCAGGCTAGAGAACCTTCAGAGGAGTTTGTAGATTAAAACACTCTTGTCACGCCCAGGGATTATTAACTGGAGCTGTAAGCTAACTCTTTTTTCAGAGAGAGGTAGTGGGAGACAGCCCCCCGTAAAGTCAGAGGTGTAGGTGAAAGCACAAAGCAGAAAGTAGGCAGACTCTGGTTTTGGGGGTAGATGCTCGAGGATTTCCAGGGGGACTCCTGAGGCTCGATCCCGCCTTTGCGTATGCCGAGCCTCCTTCCTCATGACCTTTGTCATGGGCGGAGTGCCTCCCGCTGGCTCCAGGCAGTGATAGAATTCCAGTTGAGCTATTACAGATCCTCACTCAATATGTAATATGCCGGCTCCCGGCATCTCCCCCTTTTTTATTTCTTAAAACAGCCAGATGCAGCTCAGTCGCGAGCTTCTGAATGTTCTGCCGAAGAATCCTGACAATACAAGGAAGAATGATTATGAGAAGATTAGACAGAATTTTTTTTCCAGAAATTAAGTTAGAGAAGGTGTGAAAAAAGTCATTAGCTGCTCCAGCGGCGGTAAAATCCAGTCGAGAGTGTTCCAAGGTCTGTATTTGATTATGAAGTTTCCCTAAGTCCAGGCCAATATCAGAACTATTCCAAACACCTGAGATATGATTTTTAATCTTTTCCCATTCATAATCTGTCTCGTTTACCTTCAAAGATGTCACGCATATCCACCTGTAATCAGTGTGGCATGTCAAAGCCATCTTCACCTTTAAAGCCTGTAACTCAGTCCCAATATGCATAATTGCTTCTTCTAAGGCGTCTACTCTCATCTCTAATTTCCTATCTATAGCTTCCTGAGTCGCTAGAGTTAAAGAAACATTTTTAGACATGGTATCAACATATTGGGCAGTATGCACTTGTTGAGTCAATGATATTGCTGCCGCAGTAACAGAACTAATTGCTGCTATTAAAGCTGATATTCCTAAAATAAGTAAGCCCACAAACCGTCGCGATCGCATTAAACCCTGTAGTTGTAACACAGAGAGACCGTAGCTATCATATAGGCACCATAAGATAGGATGGGCATTGTAACACCACAAAGGAGCAAACATTACATTGAGGGTTTAAACAAGATGAAAGCATACATTGTTCACAAGTTACCACGTTAGGTCCACCTGAATAATTCATGAATACATTAAGTTTGTTGGAGTCATTAGTAAAAAGGAAAACATAAGGCAAGGGTAGACAAGCTAAAACAGAATAAGTAGAATTATTTTTTGGTTGGAGTTCACGCTGCAGCAGCCCTGTCAGTCTCGCCGGGATCTCGATGTTTATCTTGTCTCCCCTGCTGGCGGGCGCTGCGCTGGTCTGGATGGCACTTTGCGGGTGAGCTCTCCTCTCTGGCCCTCACTTGCTGCACAAACTTCTTTGCTCTAGGTCGTGGGGTGCAGCGAGGAGGGTGCAGGGCGAGGCTGGAGGCGCGGAGGCGAGAGCTGCCTGGTGGGCGGGGCGAGCGAGCGCGCGCTGCGAACCTGGCCTGTCTGGAACCCAAATTGGTGAATCTGCGTCCTGTGGAAAAATACAAGCACATCCTCGACCGCTAGTTAATAATGGGTCAGGACCCTCCCATTGTCCTGAGAAGAGGTCCTTCCATTTGACTAATGGTTTTGCATTTAATTGCTCTAGGCACCAATGACGAAGCATTGCAGTAGTTCCAGCCAGATCAGTATTTAGAATATTTATTACGAAAAGAGCATGTTTGATGGGGAGATTTGATGGGGAGAGCTATACTTAAACTCCCCTTCTTTTAGTTTTTGAATTTGGATTTTTAATGTTTGATGCGCTCTTTCAACAATGGCCTGTCCCTGGGGATTATAAGGGATGACAGTATTATGTTTAATTTGAAACTTTATACAAAATTCCTGAAAAGACTTAGAAGTGTAAGCAGGAGCGTTGTCAGTTTTCAGAGCTTTTGGCAGGCCCAAATATGAAAAACAAGTAAAGAGATGTTGTATCACATCTTTAACTACTTCCCCTGTACGAGCAGTTGCAATAATAACGTGAGAAAAGGTATCTACAGTTACATTAACAAAAGACAGTTTTCCAAATGAAGAGACATGAGTTAACATCCATTTGCCAGAGTACGTTAGGTTTGAGACCGCGAGGATTAACTCCCATAGGTAGACTATTATAAACAGTGGGGCAGTGTAAGCAAGAGCGCACAATCTCCCTAGCAGTTTCTCTGGGAATTTGGAATTGATATCTTAAAGCAGTAGCATTTTGATGATGAAGTAAGTGGGAGGCTCTGGCTTCCTCAATCGCCGTAGCCACTGTATTTCTGGTTAACAAGTCAGCCAAATCATTAAAGGCATTTAAAGGGCCAGGCAATCCGGAATGAGCCCAAATGTGTCCAATAAAAAATATTTTATTTCTTTTCCAAATTTGTTGCTGTAATTTAGTTAACAAATGAAATATGGTAGTTTTATTTTCAGGCAAAACCGCTGTTTCAATGTGTGGAAACAACCTGACAATATACTGAGAATCAGAGTAAAGATTAAATTCCTCATCTGCAAACATAGCAAAAGCCTCTATGACTGCTGTTATTTCAGCTCTTTGACCTGAAGTTTCCCATGTTTCTAAAACCTTTTGGTGATTTTTAGTGACTATGGAGGCTTTACCATTTGCTGACCCATCAGTAAAAACTATCTGGGCATTTGGAATAGGAGATTGTTTACATCTGACAGGAAAAATAACTGGATGTCTGGATATAAAATTCAACAAAATATGTGAAGGTAAATGATGCAAAAATTTGACCAAAATAGTTTCCTATAGCAATCTGCCAATTTTCAAACATTAGAAGAGCATCAAGTTGTTTCTTATTATACGGAATTACAATTTCTGATGTCTCTTTACCAAATAATTTAATGTTCCGCTTTTTTCTTTTAATATCAAAGTAGCTATCAATCCTGGATAAGAAGCCGCTACTTTTTTAGTTTGAGCGGGAAGATGGACCCATTCTAGGGGGGCCGTTTTGCCATAAAACCAATTTTTGTCTGGCTACCCCAATTACACCTATGGGGGTTTCATGGTAAAGGAATTGTCAAGCAGTTGTCAATTTAATTTTTAAAATTTTTAAAATTTACATTTTAACAACATAAATTTAGGGATATGTTAATTTAGGTCTAATGTTTAGTTTGGGTCTCTGTATAAATTTAAATAATAAATGTATAAACTCCTTATCTCATTTTGGTATATAGATATGCCTAAATGCAAAATGTATTTATATATGTATTTATATATGGCAACAAGTATAAACTTATTGACATCTAATATATATAAATCAATATACTTGAATTAATCGTTATAATTAATATATTAATTAATATATATACTACAGCAATACAACACGTACACAGCTAATACCAACCAACACAAACCAATGCACTGCAATAATACATGTCACACATATATAATATAATTATACGGTATATAGAACATATATCATCACAGCATCAATCCATACCAATTAATATCAGCCACACACACATTATATTACTGCAATATACATTTAATTATACAGTATATATATAATATGCATATATAGTATACATTTTAATTTATATACAAATTAGTTAAGTATAGATCTATAAATAGAATTATGTATACCCATATCTAATTAGGCAAACTGTAATTAGGCAAATATATTTATATTATGTATTTATAATAATAATATATATAGTATTGTTAATTGTACCGCCTGTTGATAACTAAGAAATTGAAAAAACCCTTCTCTGAGTATCTCCTATTTGAGACAGCACGTCCCTCCCCCATAGGGTAAAGGGGAGCGTAGGAACTACATAGGGTTGGAAAGTTCCACAGGTATCCTCAAACTGCCAATCTAACATTTTTGAACTTTTAACTACTGTGGGGGCTTGAGGGCAAATGAAACAAAATTTGACCCCTGAAATCTATCAGGGCAACTTGCCAATCATCACTATTTTGTAAAAGACTTGCAGTTGATCCTTATTGAATGGAATTACTATATTTGTTACTTCTTTTTGTAAAAAGTTCCACACTTCTTTTTTCCTCCTTTTATAATTAATTGTGCCACCAAGCTGGGATAAGATAAAACTATTTTTCTTGGGGTCACTGGTAGATGGAACCAACGGGCCTTTTTGTCACAAGCACCCTGTAGGTGTATGTTTTGTGGCAAGAATAATTTAATCTCATCTTTTGGTATTATTAATCCTAATTAACTGATCACTTAAAGTCTCATCTATTTTAACAAGAGCCTTAGAACTGGAATTAGGATCGCTTTTTAAGCAATCAAATAAAGGCTTTAAATCTGCAGTAGTCAGTTTTAAATGTGGGCGTATCTAGTTAATGTCCCCTAATAATTTTTGGAAATCATTTAAAGTTAGTAAACAATCTTCAAATGGGCATTATCAATTTTCAAAACTTTTGGCACCTAAATATGAGAAGCAAGTAAAGAGGTGTTGCACAACATCTTTATAAGCTTCTCCAATTATCGTTTTGTAAACTAAATCTGGTCAATAGCTTTTTATATGACAAGCAACCATCTAATCTTTGCTTGAATACTTCCAGCAATGGGGAACTCACTACTCCTCAAGGTTTTAAACTCTCCCTCACCTTTTTTTCTACAGCATTCCCACCCTGCATACCACTTTCTCTAATCTCACCAACTTATTTTCAGTAGTATGCGTGGGCCAGGAACTGGGCCAGTCTTTCCCAGCAATGTTAAGAGACGTTTGTTCTTGTGTCTAATAGCCCTGACATTTTATTTTCTTGAATTAAAAGATCTTTTAAAGGCCTTGGAGCTGTAATTTCCTGTACCCAAAAAGCTAGATCACTAAATCCAAATACTCTGTGGCTCCTAGCCTGAGAAGTCAAGTTTTTTTCCTGTCTGATACTAAGGTAAAAAGCAAAAGCTGTGTTACTCTTTGACCTTTATTAATTTGCAGTTTTAGTAGGCGGTGAGGTCAAAATTTTAATTTCTCAATATAATCAGAATCTACTACACCATGCACCACCGAAATTTTTCTTTTCTCTTTTTTTTTTTTTTTTTTCAGAAAGCGAGCTACGCCCTAGCACAAGTCCTACAATGCCCTCAGGTAGGGGGCCAGCCACTCCCATTGGAATTGGAGTAACCGGCTTGTCAAGGGTTAATATTGTTGCTAAATCCCCTTACCTTTCTGCTTTTCTCTTAGCCTGGGTGAGACCCCCCTGAGGGGGTTTTCTCCAAGGAGCACCTTTGCATATTGTGCATGCAGTCTGTTTTAAAAGCTCCACTGTTTAAAAAACTTTTTATCTTTTTCAGGCTTAGGCAACACTTTGAGAGGCTTTGGGGGCAAAGTGGGGAACTCTTGGGCCCTGGAAGGCGCAAACGGAGGCGGCGGCTATCGCCCCAAATCAGAAAGTGGTGGATAAGTTTTTTTTTAAAGTTTGCGCAGAGGGGGAGGTAGCTCGCCAGGGCGTCAGGCCACAGTGTCCTCTAAGTCCTCTCCTCTCTCCTCTGCTGATTTTTTTTTTCTTTCTTCTCTAAATCTTTCTCAAGTTTTCTTTCCCTCACTCTATCTTTTTTCCTTCCTCTTCTCTTCTCTTTTACTTTCTATCATTTCCTTCCTGTTTCCCTCTTTCATTCCCCCTTTTTCCTTCTTACTTTATTTCTCTCTCTCCCCCTCTCTTTCTCTCTGTATCTCTTTTTCTAACTTCCTTTTTTCCTTTTTCTATCTTGCTGCATTCCCTGATTCCTTATTTCTCCGTTCCTCTCTCCTTTTCACTCTTTAGTTCTTTTTTTATCTTTAGATCTTTCTCTATTTTCTTTCCTTTTTTCTTTTTCACTTTTTTCTTTTTCTCTTTTTTTTTTTTTTGCTTGGGTGAGGCCCCCCTGAGGGGGTTTTTTGCAAGGAGCAGGCTCTGTATATTGTGTATTCTTTAAAAGCTACTTTGTTTAAAAGAAAACTTTTAATCTTTTTCAACCCTAGGCAATGCTCTGGGAGGCTTTGGATGTAAACTGGGGAATTCTTAGGCCCTGGGAGGTGCAAGCGGAGGTGGAGTAGTCGCCTTAAATCAGAAATTGTTGGATAAATTTTTAAAGGTTTGTGTAGAGGGAGAGGGGGCTCACCAGGGCGCCCGGCCGCAGCGTCCTGTAAGCCCTCTCACTCCTCGGGAGGTAGAGCACAGTCTCCCTCCTTTTCCTCATCAATGGCAGAAAATATGATCTGCGTAGAAGGTGGAGACCCACTACCATCCACCGCTATAGCCTCTCCCATAGGTTATCCCACAGCCTCATGACGAGGGTTCAGAACATTTTGAATCATATTTATAGGATAAGTTTTTAGTTGGTTTTTTACCTTCACCCAAGTATCTAAATTAACAGTAGCCTCTTTAACAGTTTCAAGATTACTTGTATAAAGAGTTGCCATTCTTAGTTTCAGTGTTACCCATGTCAGAAAATTAAGTATAATAGATTTTGCTTTTAGCTATCAAAAGATCAGGCCTTTCTTGTCAGCCTTTTTAGAAACCGTTTTTTCTCTCTAACTCTTCAACACTTTCAACACTTCCCACTCCTCTCGCCCTGTCTATCATACAGGGGGGTCCGCGGCACCCTTGAGTGGGGTCCTAGCCGTCCCGAACACTGGAAGAACAATTGGGCTGATGACCCAGATTGTCCCGGGGGGGGAACAGCGGGCTGATGGCCCAAAACTGTTCCGAGGGAGAAGCAGTAGAGCTGATGACCCAAACTGCTCCGTGGGGGAACAAGAGGGCTGATGACCCAGTTGTTCCGAGAACGGGGGAGCAATAGAGCTGATGACCCTAATTGCAGGGAGCTTACCTTGGAATATCCTGTCTCGGGCGCCACCTGCCGGGGTCCAGCCCCAGCTGATCCAGGGTATTCGAAGGAGAGACGGCTAGGCGAGGGTCGGGGAACAACTGCTTAATTAAACGTTAATTAAGGAATAGAATAAGGATAGCTCAGTGAGGAAAATTCAGTGGAGAAAAGAGGCTGAGTAGCTTGGTTTACGCGGGGGACCAATAAAACTTCAAGACAAGAAGCTTGCACCACTTACGTAGGCCGCAGGCGTCCTTCCATTCTCCCGAAGGAGAGGAGACACTGAGGCCTCCCCGGTCGGATCTTAGAAGCCCAGGCATAATTAGTAAGCATGGTGGGTTCCGCGCTCCAGATGGAGACTCAACCAGAGTGAGAGAGAGAGAGACATGGGGAGACCAGTCTTTCGAGGAACTGATCCCAATTCTTTATTTTCCATGGTCTACTTTTATACACTGAGGTGTTATGCAAAAGTCACGCGGGGTCAGCAGTCCTGACTTTTATCAAAGTCAGGTGCTTCATACAAATGTATACAGAGGTCTTAGGGGTGTTACATCATCTTCTGGCCAGGGGGCCTGCTGACAATTTACGACCCTCTCCTTGTGACAGCGGTCAGTCAACCAGGACACTTATTTCTCCAGGGGTGATTATTCTTAAAACAGACGCCACCCAAATAAAGTTACATTCCTATAGGGTGAGGGTGTAGTGGGTTTTAGTTAAGGAAAGAATTTACTTAGCCTAAGGTCTAACGTGATTAATATCAAAGGTTAATACTTATGTCTTCTATATATTCATTAATGTGTATAAGAGCAGGGGATGTGGAGACTTAGCAGTAAACATTGGCTCAACAAATGAAAAACCCTTCACCAATATGATTTCTAATCAGCCCATTACACTTATACTAATAATTTTCTAACTTTTCTAAAGAACCTGTTTTTAGAAGGTTTAAAGCATCTTGTGCCTCTCATGGTTGGGAGGCTGTGAGCAATCACATGTGGCCGGACAAGCCTGTCAGGCAGGCTAGAGAACCTTCAGAGGAGTTTGTAGATTAAAACACTCTTGTCACGCCCAGGGATTATTAACTGGAGCTGTAAGCTAACTCTTTTTTCAGAGAGAGGTAGTGGGAGACAGCCCCCCGTAAAGTCAGAGGTGTAGGTGAAAGCACAAAGCAGAAAGTAGGCAGATTCTGGTTTTGGGGGTAGATGCTCGAGAATTTCCAGGGGGACTCCTGAGGCTCGATCCCGCCTTTGCGTATGCCGAGCCTCCTTCCTCATGACCTTTGTCATGGGCGGAGTGCCTCACGCTGGCTCCAGGAAGTGATAGAATTCCAGTTGAGCTATTACAGATCCTCACTCAATATGCAATATGCCGGCTCCCGGCATCAGGCCTCGTCTCGAGGGGAAGCCAAGGACTGCGCTCTCCTCTCGAGTCGTGACGCGGGTCTCTTGGAGCCCCCTGAGCGGCCTCAAGGGAGTCCAGCCTCCTCTTCCGTTTGGAGAGAGGACCCGGGATTGCTCTCCAGGCCATGCAGGAAAAGAAGGCCCTCAGCTCGCGAGGACGGGGGCGTCTCAGGGGTTTCCTCGAGCTGCGGCGCCCGTGGGTGTTTTCTCCCGAGGCACGACGAGGATCTCAGGGAGCCTCTCGTGCGGCGGCAGGGAAGTCAAGTCTCCATGCGCGTGGCGAGGGGGAGCGCATCCTGGCTCTCGAGTCACGGGAGGGGACCAGGGCCTCGAGACGCGTTGAAGAAGGACTCTCGAGGTCTTTGTCGGGGGGCGGAGGGAAACCCTCGTTTCCCTCGCTTTCTGCCAGGGACCTTAGGGAACTTCCCAGGGTGCCTCTGAGAGGCGAGGGATCCTGTGGAGGTGGCGGGGCCCCTCGGGACTCCGCTGGGTCTGGCGCAACGGAAGAGGGCCTCACCTCGAGGGGAGGCAGCAACCTCAGGCTTCCTCTCCGTTTCGGACTCCGACCGCAGGGTCCCTGCAGAGTTGGGACAGGAGAGTCAGGCCTCGTCTTGTCTGAGGAAGGGAACCCCGCTGGCCTCTCGAGTTGCTCAGGGGGTCTCAGGCCCCTCGTCGAGCTGTGTGTGGAACCCGGGGGCTTTGCGGACGATGCACGGGGGTGGCAGTGTCCCTTCTCGTTGTGCCTTCACCCACAGGGTTGCCTTCGAAGAGGGGTCCGGGCCTCGGGTCCTTCTCAAGGACGGACCGGGGAATCGGGGGCGTTCGGCATGTGGCCCCACCCACGTGGCTCGTCTCGAATTTCCTCGTGAGACCGGCCTCATCCTGAGGTGCGCCGGGAAGGCCGGGAACCCCTTCCAGACCACGCAGGGGAATCGCCTCTCCTGTCGCGATCAGGAGGGGAGAAGGGGCTCAGAGGAAGCGGTGCCGGGACCCTCGGTGTTCCCCTCGAGGGAACCCGGCGTGTCGGGGGACTTTTGGGGGTCGCAGGAAGGCTGTCAGGGACCGTTTCGCCCTTCAGGGTGGAACAGGGGACTTCCCTTGAGACGCCGTGGCGGGCAAGGGCCTCATCTTGCAAAGAGGTGGGAACCACGTGGTTTTTCTCGAGTTGCGGCGGGATTCTCGAGATACGACGGGGATCTCAGCCTTCCCCTTGGGTTGGCCCTGGGAAGCCCAAACTTCCCCTCGGGTTGGGAGGGAAAGCTGGGGGTTGCGCTCGAGTCACTGCAGGGCCGAAGAGACCTCACCTAGGCGTGTGTCCGGGACCTAATATTCCTCTCCAGGGAAGGCAGGGATCTCGGGGTTGCATTCCAGGCTCCCCCGGGGAGTCAGGCCTCGTCTCGAGGGGAAGCCAAGGACTCCGCTCTCCTCTCGAGTCGCGACGCGGGTCTCTTGGAGCCCCCTGAGCGGCCTCAAGGGAGTCCAGCCTCCTCTTCCGTTTGGAGAGAGGACCCGGGATTGCTCTCCAGGCCATGCAGGAAAAGAAGGCCCTCAGCTCGCGAGGACGGGGGCGTCTCAGGGGTTTCCTCGAGCTGTGGCGCCCGTGGGGGTTTTCTCCCGAGGCACGACGAGGATCTCAGGGAGCCTCTCGTGCGGCGCCAGGGAAGTCAGGTCTCCATGCGCGTGGCGAGGGGGAGCGCGTCATGGCTCTCGAGTCACGGGAGGGGACTAGGGCCTCGAGACGCGTTGAAGAAGGACTCTCGAGGTCTTTGTCGGGGGGCGGCGGGAAACCCTCGTGTCCCTCGCCTTCTTCCGGGGACCTTAGGGAACTTCCCAGGGTGCCTCTGAGAGGCGAGGGATCCTGTGGAGGTGGCGGGGCCCCTCGGGACTCCGCTGGGTCTGGCGCAAGGGAAGAGGGCCTCACCTCGAGGGGAGGCAGCAACCTCAGGCTTCCTCTCCGTTTCGGACTCCGACCGCAGGGTCCCTGCAGAGTTGGGACAGGAGAGTCAGGCCTCGTCTTGTCTGAGGAAGGGAACCCCGCTGGCCTCTCGAGTTGCTCAGGGGGTCTCAGGCCCCTCGTCGAGCTGTGTGTGGAACCCGCGGGTCTTTGCGGACGATGCACGGGGGTGGCAGTGCCCCTTCGTGTTGTGCCTTCCCCCCCAGGGTTGCCTTCGAAGAGGGGTCCGGGCCTCGGGTCCTTCTCAAGGGCGGACCGGGGAATCGGGGGCGTTCGGCATGTGGCCCCACCCACGTGGCTCGTCTCGAATTTCCTCGTGAGACCGGCCTCCTCCTGAGGTGCGCCGGGAAGGCCGGGAACCCCTTCCAGACCACGCAGGGGAATCGCCTCTCCTGTCGCGATCAGGAGGGGAGAAGGGGCTCAGAGGAAGCGGTGCCGGGACCCTCGGTGTTCCCCTCGAGGGAACCCGGCGTGTTGGGGGACTTTTGGGGGTCGCAGGAAGGCTGTCAGGGACCGTTTCGCCCTTCAGGGCGGAACAGGGGACTTCCCTTGAGACGCCGTGGCGGGCAAGGGCCTCATCTTGCCAAGAGGTGGGAACCACGTGGTTTTTCTCGAGTTGCGGCGGGATTCTCGAGTTACGACGGGGATCTCAGCCTTCCCCTTGGGTTGGCCCTGGGAAGCCCAATCTTCCCCTCGGGTTGCGAGGGAAAGCTGGGGGTTGCGGTCGAGTCACCGCAGGGCCGAAGAGACCTCACCTAGGCGTGTGTCCGGGACCTAATATTCCTCTCCAGGGAAGGCAGGGATCTCGGAGTTGCATTCCAGGCTCCCCCGGGGAGTCAGGCCTCGTCTCGAGGGGAAGCCAAGGACTCCGCTCTCCTCTCGAGTCGCGACGCGGGTCTCTTGGAGCCCCCTGAGCGGCCTCAAGGGAGTCCAGCCTCCTCTCCCGTTTGGAGAGAGGACCCGGGATTGCTCTCCAGGCCATGCAGGAAAAGAAGGCCCTCAGCTCGCGAGGACGGGGGCGTCTCAGGGGTTTCCTCGAGCTGTGGCGCCCGTGGGGGTTTTCTCCCGAGGCACGACGAGGATCTCAGGGAGCCTCTCGTGCGGCGCCAGGGAAGTCAGGTCTCCATGCGCGTGGCGAGGGGGAGCGCGTCATGGCTCTCGAGTCACGGGAGGGGACTAGGGCCTCGAGACGCGTTGAAGAAGGACTCTCGAGGTCTTTGTCGGGGGGCGGCGGGAAACCCTCGTGTCCCTCGCCTTCTTCCGGGGACCTTAGGGAACTTCCCAGGGTGCCTCTGAGAGGCGAGGGATCCTGTGGAGGTGGCGGGGCCCCTCGGGACTCCGCTGGGTCTGGCGCAAGGGAAGAGGGCCTCACCTCGAGGGGAGGCAGCAACCTCAGGCTTCCTCTCCGTTTCGGACTCCGACCGCAGGGTCCCTGCAGAGTTGGGACAGGAGAGTCAGGCCTCGTCTTGTCTGAGGAAGGGAACCCCGCTGGCCTCTCGAGTTGCTCAGGGGGTCTCAGGCCCCTCGTCGAGCTGTGTGTGGAACCCGCGGGTCTTTGCGGACGATGCACGGGGGTGGCAGTGCCCCTTCGTGTTGTGCCTTCCCCCCCAGGGTTGCCTTCGAAGAGGGGTCCGGGCCTCGGGTCCTTCTCAAGGGCGGACCGGGGAATCGGGGGCATTCGGCATGTGGCCCCACCCACGTGGCTCGTCTCGAATTTCCTCGTGAGACCGGCCTCCTCCTGAGGTGCGCCGGGAAGGCCGGGAACCCCTTCCAGACCACGCAGGGGAATCGCCTCTCCTGTCGCGATCAGGAGGGGAGAAGGGGCTCAGAGGAAGCGGTGCCGGGACCCTCGGTGTTCCCCTCGAGGGAACCCGGCGTGTCGGGGGACTTTTGGGGGTCGCAGGAAGGCTGTCAGGGACCGTTTCGCCCTTCAGGGCGGAACAGGGGACTTCCCTTGAGACGCCGTGGCGGGCAAGGGCCTCATCTTGCCAAGAGGTGGGAACCACGTGGTTTTTCTCGAGTTGCGGCGGGATTCTCGAGTTACGACGGGGATCTCAGCCTTCCCCTTGGGTTGGCCCTGGGAAGCCCAATCTTCCCCTCGGGTTGCGAGGGAAAGCTGGGGGTTGCGGTCGAGTCACCGCAGGGCCGAAGAGACCTCACCTAGGCGTGTGTCCGGGACCTAATATTCCTCTCCAGGGAAGGCAGGGATCTCGGGGTTGCATTCCAGGCTCCCCCGGGGAGTCAGGCCTCGTCTCGAGGGGAAGCCAAGGACTCCGCTCTCCTCTCGAGTCGCGACGCGGGTCTCTTGGAGCCCCCTGAGCGGCCTCAAGGGAGTCCAGCCTCCTCTTCCGTTTGGAGAGAGGACCCGGGATTGCTCTCCAGGCCATGCAGGAAAAGAAGGCCCTCAGCTCGCGAGGACGGGGGCGTCTCAGGGGTTTCCTCGAGCTGTGGCGCCCGTGGGGGTTTTCTCCCGAGGCACGACGAGGACCTCAGGGAGCCTCTCGTGCGGCGCCAGGGAAGTCAGGTCTCCATGCGCGTGGCGAGGGGGAGCGCGTCCTGGCTCTCGAGTCACGGGAGGGGACTAGGGCCTCGAGACGCGTTGAAGAAGGACTCTCGAGGTCTTTGTCGGGGGGCGGCGGGAAACCCTCGTGTCCCTCGCCTTCTGCCGGGGACCTTAGGGAACTTCCCAGGGTGCCTCTGAGAGGCGAGGGATCCTGTGGAGGTGGCGGGGCCCCTCGGGACTCCGCTGGGTCTGGCGCAACGGAAGAGGGCCTCACCTCAAGGGGAGGCAGCAACCTCAGGCTTCCTCTCCGTTTCGGACTCCGACCGCAGGGTCCCTGCAGAGTTGGGACAGGAGAGTCAGGCCTCGTCTTGTCTGAGGAATGGAACCCCGCTGGCCTCTCGAGTTGCTCAGGGGGTCTCAGGCCCCTCGTCGAGCTGTGTGTGGAACCCGCGAGTCTTTGCGGACGATGCACGGGGGTGGCAGTGCCCCTTCGTGTTGTGCATTCCCCCCCCAGGGTTGCCTTCGAAGAGGGGTCCGGGCCTCGGGTCCTTCTCAAGGGCGGACCGGGGAATCGGGGGCGTTCGGCATGTGGCCCCACCCACGTGGCTCGTCTCGAATTTCCTCGTGAGACCGGCCTCCTCCTGAGGTGCGCCGGGAAGGCCGGGAACCCCTTCCAGACCACGCAGGGGAATCGTCTCTCCTGTCGCGATCAGGAGGGGAGAAGGGGCTCAGAGGAAGCGGTGCCGGGACCCTCGGTGTTCCCCTCGAGGGAACCCGGCGTGTCGGGGGACTTTTGGGGGTCGCAGGAAGGCTGTCAGGGACCGTTTCGCCCTTCAGGGTGGAACAGGGGACTTCCCTTGAGACGCCGTGGCGGGCAAGGGCCTCATCTTGCCAAGAGGTGGGAACCACGTGGTTTTTCTCGAGTTGCGGCGGGATTCTCGAGTTACGACGGGGATCTCAGCCTTCCCCTTGGGTTGGCCCTGGGAAGCCCAATCTTCCCCTCGGGTTGCGAGGGAAAGCTGGGGGTTGCGCTCGAGTCACCGCAGGGCCGAAGAGACCTCACCTAGGCGTGTGTCCGGGACCTAATATTCCTCTCCAGGGAAGGCAGGGATCTCGGGGTTGCATTCCAGGCTCCCCCGGGGAGTCAGGCCTCGTCTCGAGGGGAAGCCAAGGACTCCGCTCTCCTCTCGAGTCGCGACGCGGGTCTCTTGGAGCCCCCTGAGCGGCCTCAAGGGAGTCCAGCCTCCTCTTCCGTTTGGAGAGAGGACCCGGGATTGCTCTCCAGGCCATGCAGGAAAAGAAGGCCCTCAGCTCGCGAGGACGGGGGCGTCTCAGGGGTTTCCTCGAGCTGCGGCGACCGTGAGGGTTTTCTCCCGAGGCACGACGAGGATCTCAGGGAGCCTCTCGTGCGGCGCCAGGGAAGTCATGTCTCCATGCGCGTGGCGAGGGGGAGCGCGTCCTGGCTCTCGAGTCACGGGAGGGGACTAGGGCCTCGAGACGCGTTGAAGAAGGACTCTCGAGGTCTTTCTCGGGGGGGCGGCGGGAAACCCTCGTGTCCCTCGCCTTCTGCCGGGGACCTTAGGGAACTTCCCAGGGTGCCTCTGAGAGGCGAGGGATCCTGTGGAGGTGGCGGGGCCCCTCGGGACTCCGCTGGGTCTGGCGCAACGGAAGAGGGCCTCACCTCGAGGGGAGGCAGGAACCTCAGGCTTCCTCTCCGTTTCGGACTCCGACCGCAGGGTCCCTGCAGAATTGGGACAGGAGAGTCAGGCCTCGTCTTGTCTGAGGAAGGGAACCCCGCTGGCCTCTCGAGATGCTCAGGGGGTCTCAGGCCCCTCGTCGAGCTGTGTGTGGAACCCGCGGGTTTTTGCGGACGATGCACGGGGGTGGCAGTGCCCCTTCGTGTTGTGCCTTCCCCCCCCAGGGTTGCCTTCGAAGAGGGGTCCGGGCCTCGGGTCCTTCTCAAGGACGGACCGGGGAATCGGGGGCGTTCGGCATGTGGCCCCACCCACGTGGCTCGTCTCGAATTTCCTCGTGAGACCGGCCTCCTCCTGAGGTGCGCTGGGAAGGCCGGGAACCCCTTCCAGACCACGCAGGGGAATCGCCTCTCCTGTCGCGATCAGGAGGGGAGAAGGGGCTCAGAGGAAGCGGTGCCGGGACCCTCGGTGTTCCCCTCGAGGGAACCCGGCGTGTCGGGGGACTTTTGGGGGTCGCAGGAAGGCTGTCAGGGACCGTTTCGCCCTTCAGGGCGGAACAGGGGACTTCCCTTGAGAGGCCGTGGCGGGCAAGGGCCTCCTCTTGCCAAGAGGTGGGAACCACGTGGTTTTTCTCGAGTTGCGGCGGGATTCTCGAGTTATGACGGGGATCTCAGCCTTCCCCTTGGGTTGGCCCTGGGAAGCCCAATCTTCCCCTCGGGTTGCGAGGGAAAGCTGGGGGTCGCGCTCGAGTCACTGCAGGGCCGAAGAGACCTCACCTAGGCGTGTGTCCGGGACCTAATTTTCCACTCCAGGGAAGGCAGGTATCTCGGGGTTGCATTCCAGGCTCCCCCGGGGAGTCAGGCCTCGTCTCGAGGGGAAGCCAAGGACTCCGCTCTCCTCTCGAGTCGCGACGCGGGTCTCTTGGAGCCCCCTGAGCGGCCTCAAGGGAGTCCAGCCTCCTCTTCCGTTTGGAGAGAGGACCCGGGATTGCTCTCCAGGCCATGCAGGAAAAGAAGGCCCTCAGCTCGCAAGGACGGGGGCGTCTCAGGGGTTTCCTCGAGCTGCGGCGCCCGTGGGGGTTTTCTCCCGAGGCACGACGAGGATCTCAGGCAGCCTCTCGTGCGGCGCCAGGGAAGTCAGGTCTCCATGCGCGTGGCGAGGGGGAGCGCGTCCTGGCTCTCGAGTCACGGGAGGGGACTAGGGCCTCGAGACGCGTTGAAGAAGGACTCTCGAGGTCTTTCTCGGGGGGCGGCGGGAAACCCTCGTGTCCCTCGCCTTCTGCCGGGGACCTTAGGGAACTTGCCAGGGTGCCTCTGAAAGGCGAGGGATCCTGTGGAGGTGGCGGGGCCCCTCGGGACTCCGCTGGGTCTGGCGAAACGGAAGAGGGCCTCACCTCGAGGGGAGGCAGGAACCTCAGGCTTCCCCTCCGTTTCGGACTCCGACCGCAGGGTCCCTGCAGAGCTGGGACAGGAGAGTCAGGCCTCGTCTTGTCTGAGGAAGGGAACCCCGCTGGCCTCTCGAGTTGCTCAGGGGGTCTCAGGCCCCTCATCGAGCTGTGTGTGGAACCCGGGGGTCTTTGCGGACGATGCACGGGGGTGGCAGTGCCCCTTCGTGTTGTGCCTTCCCCCCCAGGGTTGCCTTCGAAGAGGGGTCCGGGCCTCGGGTTCTTATGAAGAGCGGACCGGGATATCGGGGTCGTTCAGCATTTGGCACCACCCACGTGGGTTGTCTCGAATTTCCTCATGAAACCGGCCTCATCCTGAAGTGTGCCGCGAAGGTCATGAAACTCTTCCAGACAAAGCAGAGGAATCGACCCTCCTGTGGCGTTCAGGAAGGGAGAAGTGGCTCAGATGAAGTGCTGCTGGGAACCTCAGTGTTTCCCTCAAGTGAGACAGGTATGTCGGGTAACTTTTGGGGTCGCATAAAGCGTTCCAAGTACCGTTTCGCTCTTCAAAATGGAACGTTGGACTTCTCTTGGGGTGCTCCAGCGGGCATGGGCCTCATCTTGGAATGACTGCGGAACCACTTGGTTTTTCTCGAGTTGCGGTGGGATATTTGAGTTACCACAGGGAATTCATGCTTCCTCTTGTGTTGGCCCACAAAAGTCTTATCTTCCATTTGAGATTCGAGGAAGATCTGGAGGTGCGCTCTAGTCACTGAAGGCAAAAGAGACCCCACCAAGTATTGTGTGCAGGACCTAATGTTCATGTCAAGGCTCGACAGAAATCTCGGGGTTGCATTCCAGACTCACCTTGGAGTCAGGCCTCGTCTCGAGGGGAAGCAAAGGACTCTGCTCTCCTCTCGAGTCGGACGGGTATGTCTTGGAGCCCACTGAGTGGCTTAAAGGGAGTCAAACCTCCTCTGGTGCTTGGAGGGAAGACACGGGATTGCTCTCCAGGGAATGCATGAAATGAAGGCCCTCATCTCCCGATGACTGGGGCGTCTCGTAGGTTTTCTCGAGCTGTGGCGCTAGTGTGGGGTTTCTCACGAAGTAAGACTGGGAGCTCAGTGAGCCTCTCACGTGGTGCCAGGGCAGTCAGGTCTCTATGCACGTGGTGAGAGGGAGCCCGTCATTGTTCTCGAGTCATGGTAGGGGAATTGGACCTGAAGACGTGTTAAAGAAGGACTCTCGAGGTCTTTCCTGGGTTGCAGTAGGAAACCCTGGGTTCCATCGACTTGTGCCAGTGACCTCAGGAAGCTTCTCAGCGTGCCTCTGAGAAGTCAGGGTCACTGTGGAGTTGGGAGGGGCCTCTCGGAACTGCACTGGGTTTGGTGCAATGGAAGAGGGCCTCATGACAAGTTGAGGCAGGAACCTCAGGGTTCCTCTCCTGGCTTCGAATGCGCCGGATCTGACTCGGATCCCAGAGTCCCTGCAGAGTTGGGACAGGAGAGTCAGGCCTCGTCTTGTGTGGAGGAATGGAACTCCGCTTGACTCTCGCGTTGTTCATGGGGTGACAGGCCACTTGTCGATTTGTATGTGGAACTTGCTGGTTTTTCTGGACGATGCACCGGGGTGTCACTGCCCCTTCGTGTTGTGCCTTGATCCACAGGATTGCCTTCGAGTTGGGTTCTGCCATCGGGTTCTTATCAAGAGCGGACCAGGGAATTGGGGTCTTTTGGCATGCCGCACCACCCACGAGGCTATGTCTCAAATTTCCTCGTGAGACTGGCCTCATCTTGATGTGCGCCAGGAAGGTCGGGAATGCCTTCCAGACAAAGCAGAGGAATCGAACCTCCTGTCGCGATCAAGAGGGGAGAAGAGTCTCAGATGAAGTGGTGCCGGGAACCTCGGTGTTCTCCTCAAGTGAGAATGGTATGTCGGGGAACTTTTGGGGTCGCATCAAGGGTTCCAAGTAACTTTTCGCTCTTCAATACGGAACGTGGGACTTCTCTTGAGACGCTGTAGCGGGCAAGGGCCTCATCTTTCGATGACGGGGGAACCACGTGGTTTTTCTTGAGTTGCGGCGGGATTCTCGAGTTAAGATGGGGAATTCAGGCTTCCTGTTCAACTGGCCCAGGGAAGTCCAGTTTTCATTCGAATTGCGAGTTAGAACTGGGGATTGCTCTCGAGACACTGCAGGGCCAAATAGACCTCATCTAGGCTTGTGTCCAGGACCTAATGTTCCTCTTCTGGGGCGACAGAGATCTCGGCATTGCATTCTCGACTCACCCGGGGAATCAGCCCTCATCTCGAGGGGAAGCCAAGGACACCGCTCTCCTGTCAAGTCGCGACGGGTATATCTTGGAGCTCACTGTGTGGCCTAAAATGAGTCAAGCCTCCTGTGGAGTTTGGAGAGAGGACTCAGGATTGCTCTCCAGGCCATACAGCAAAAGGCCCTCATCTCGTGAGGACTGGGGCGTCTCGTGGGTATTCTCGAGCTGCGGCTCCAGTGTGGTGTTGCTCACGAGGTATAATGGGGAGCTCAGGGAGCCTCTCCTGTGGCACCAGGGAAGTCAGGTTTCTATGCGCGTGGCTAGGGGGAGCGCGTCATTGCTCTCGAGTCATGGTAGGGGAATCGCACCTCAAGACGTGTTGAAGAAGGACTCTCGAGGTCTTTTACGGGTTGGGGCAGGAAACCCTTGGTTCCCTCGACTTGTGCCGGTGATCTCAGGAAGGTCTAAGGGTGCCTCTGAGAAGTCAGGGATACTGTGCAGTTGGGAGGGGTCTCTCGGGACTCCACTGGGTTCGGTGCAATGGAAGAGGGCCTCATCTCGAGTGGAGGCAGGAAACTCATGTTTCCTCTCCTGACTTCCCCTGGGCCAGATCTGACTCGGATCGCAGTTTCGCTGCAGAGTTCGAACAGGAGAGTCAGGCCTCGTCTTGTGTGGAGGAATGGAACTCTGCTTGCCTCTCCAGTTGTTCACGGGGTGACAGGTCACTTCTCGAGCTGTGTGTGGTACCTGCGGGTTTCTCCGGACGATACCCGGGGGTGTCAGTGCCCCTTCCTGTTGTGCCTTCATCAAAAGGGTTATCTTCAAAGAGGTGTCCGGGCATTGGGATCTTATCAAGAGCGAACCGGGAAATCGGGGTCTTTCGGCATGTGTCACCATCCACGAGGCTATGTCTCGAATATCCTCGTGAGACCGGCCTCATCCTGAGATGCACCGGGAAAGGCGGGAACCCCTTCAAGACAAAACAGGGGAATCGACCCTCCTGTCGCGATCAGGAGGGGAGAAGGGGCCCAGATGTAGTGGTGCCGGGAACCTCGGTGTTCTCCTCGAGTCAGACCAGTGTGTCGAGGAACTTTTGAGGTCGCATCAAGGGGGCCAATACCGTTTCGCACTTCAAGACGGAACGTGGGACTTCTCTTGAGACGCTGTAGGGGGCAAGGGCCTCATATTGCGATGACGGGGGAACCACGTAGCGTTTCTCGAGTTGTGGCGGGATTCTCGAGTTTCGACGGGGAATACAGTCTTCCTCATGTGTTGGCCCAGGGAAGTCCTATCTTCCTTTCGAGTTTCAAGGGAGAGCTGGGGATTGCCCTCGAGTCACTGCAGGGCAAAATAGACCTCATCTAGGCTTGTGTCCAGGACTTAATGTTCATCCCTAGGGGCGACAGGGATCTCGGGCTTGCATACCAGACTCACCCGGGGAATCAGGCCTCGTCTCGAGGGGAAGCAAAGAACTCCGCTGTCCTTTTGAGTCCCGATGGGTATCTCTTGGAGCCCACTGTGTGCCCTAAAGGGAGTCAAGCCTCCTGTGCTGTTTGGATAGAGGACTCGGGATTCCTCTCCAGGCCATGCAGGAAAAGAAGGCCCTCATCTCGCGATGACGGCGGCGTCTTGTGGGTTTTCTAGACTGCCGCGCTAGTGCCGGGTTTCTGACGAGGTATGAGAGGGAGCTCAGGAAGCCTCTCGTGTGGCGCCAGGGAAGTCAGGTCCCCATGAGATGGCTAGGGGGAGTTCGTCATTGCTCTCGAGTCATGGTAGGGTAATCGGGCCTCAAGACAGGTTGAAGAAGGACTCTCGAGGTCTTTCTCGGGTCACTGCATAAAACCCAGGGTTCCCTTGACTTGTGCCTGCGACCTCAGGGAGCTTCTCAGAGTGCCTCTGAGAAGTCAGGGATACTGTGCAGTTTGGAGGGGCCTCTCGAGACTCCTCTGCATTTGGTGGAATGTAAGAGGGACTCATCTCGAGTTGAAGCAGGAACCTCAGTGTTCCTCTCCATTTCGGACTCAGATCGCAAGGTCCCTGCATGTTGGTACAGGAGAGTCAGGCCTCGTCTTTTCTGGAGGATGGGACTCCTCTTGCCTCTCGAGTTGTTCTCGAGGTGACAGGCCACTTGTTGAGCTGTGTGTGTAACCTGCCCGTTTTTCCGGATGATGCACAGGTGTGTTAATGCCCCTTCGTGTTGTACCTTCATACTCAAGGCTGCCTTCCAAGAGGTTTCCGAGCATCGGATTCTTATCAAGAGCGGACCGGGAAATTGGAGTCTTTCGGCAAGTGGCATCACCCACAAAGCTACGTATCGAATTTCCCCATGAGACCGGCCTCATCCTGAGTTGTGCAGGGAAGGTCGGGCCCCCTTGCAGACAAAGCAGGGGAATCGACCCACCGGTCATGATCAGGAGGGGAGAAGGGGCTTAAATGAAGTGGTGCCGGGAACCTCGGTGTTCCCCTTGAGTGAGACCGGCGTGTTGGGGGACTTTTGGGGTCGCATCAAGGGTGCCAAGTACCGTTTCGCATTTCAAGACGGAACCTGGGACATCTTTTGAAACGCTGTAGCGGGCAAGGGCCTCATCTTGCGATGACGGGAGAACCACGTGGTTTTGCTCGAGTTGCGGCGGGATTCTCGAGTTATGACCGGGAATTTAGGCTTCCTCTTGTTGGCCTTGAAATCCAATCTTCCATTCGGGTTGCGAGGGGGAGCTGGGGATTGCGCTAGAGTCACTGCAGGGCAAAAGAGACCTAATCTAGGCTTGTGTCCAGGATCTAACGTTGCTCTCCAGGGGCGACAGGGATCTCGGGTTTGCATTCCAGACTCATCCGGGGAGTCAGTTCTCACCTCGAGGGTAAGCAAAGAATTCCGCTGTCATCTCGAGTCGCGATGGGTATCTCTTGGAGCCCACTGTGTGTACTAAAGGGAGTCAAGCCTCCTGTGGAGTTTGGAGAGAGGACTCGGGATTGGACTCCAGGCCATGCAGGAAAAGAAGGCCCTCATCTCGAGATGACGGTGACGTCTCGTGGGTTTTCTCGAGCTGCGGCGCCAGTGTGGGGTGTCTCATGAAGTACCACAGGGATTTCAGGGAGCCTCTTGTGTGGCGTCAGGAAAATCCAGTATTCCATTCGAGTTGCAAGTTAGAACTGGGGATTGCTCTCCAGTCACTGCAGGGCAAAATAGACCTCATCTACGCTTGTGTCCAGGACCTAGTGTTCCACTACTGGGCCGACAGGGATCTCAGGGTTGCATTCTCGACTCACCCGGAGAGTCAGGCCTCGTCTTGAGGGGAAAAAAAGGACTCCGCTCTCCTGTCGAGTCGCGACGGGTATCTCTTGGAGCCCACTGTGTGGCGTAAAGGGAGTGAAGCCTCCTATGGAGTTTGGAGAGATGACTCGGGATTGTTTTCCTGGCCATGCAGGAAAAAAGGCCCTCATTTCGCGATGACGGGGGCGTCTCGTGGGTTTTCTCCAGCTGCGGCGCCAGTATCAGATTTCTCACGAGGTATGACGGGGAGCTCAGAGAGCCTCTCGTGTGGTGCTAGGGACGTCAGGTCTCCGTGCGTGTGGTGAAGGGGAGTGCGTGATTTCTCTCGAGTCATAGTAGGCGAATCGGGCCTCAAGACGCATTGAAGAAGGACTCTCGAGGTCTTTCTCGGGTTGCGGCAGGGAACCCTGGGTTCCCTCGACTTGTGTCGGTGACCTCAGGTAACTTCTCAGGGTGCCTCTGAGAAGTCAGGGACACTGTGGATTTGGGAGGGGCCTTTCGTTACTCAACTGGGTTTGGTGCAATCGAAGAGGGCCTCATCTCGAATGGAGGCAGGAACCTCAGGGGTCCTCTCCATTTCTGACTCGGGTCGCAGAGTACCTGCCGAGTACGGACAAGAGAGTCACGCCTCGTCTTCTGTGGAGGAATGGATTTCCCCTTGCCTTTCGAGTTGTTCACGGAGTGACAGGCCACTTGTTGAGCTGTGTGTGGAACCTGCGGGTTTTTCCGGACGATGCACGGGGGTGTCAGTGCCCCTTCGTGTTGTGCCTTCATCCACAGGGTTGCCTTCAAAGAGGTTTCCGGGCATCGGGTTTTTTTCAAGAGCGTACCGGAAAATTGGGGTCTTTCAGCATGTGGTACCACCCACGAGGCTACGTCTCGAATTTCCTCAGGAGACCAGCCTTATCCTGAGATTCGCCGGGAAGGTAGGGAACCCTTGCAGACAAAGCAGGGGAATCGACCCACCGGTCGCGATCAGAAGGGGAGAAGGGGCTCAGATGAAGTGGTGCCGGGAACCTCGGTGGTCCCCTCGAGTGAGACCGGTATGTCACGGCACTTTTGAGGTCGCATCAAGGGTGCCAAGTACAGTTTCGCACTTCAAGACGGAACGTGGGAATTCTCTGGAGATGCTCTAGCGGGCAAGGGCCTCATATAGCGATGACGAGGGAAACACGTGGTTTTCTCGAGTTGCGGCGGGATTCTCGAGTTACGACGGGGAATTCAGGCTTCCTCTTGTGTTGGCCCAGGAAGTCCAATCTTCCATTCAACTTCTCAGAGAGAGCTGTGGGTTGCTCTCGAGTCACTTCAGGGCAAAGAGTCCTCATCTAGGCTTGGGTCCAGGACGTAGTATTGCTCTCCAAGGGCAACAGGGATATCGGGGTCGCATTCCAGTCTCACCCAGTGGGTCACGCCTCGTCTCGAGTGGAAGCAAAGGACTCCACTATCCTCTAGAGTCGCGACGTGTAACTCTTGGAGCCCAATGAGTGGCCTAAAGGGAGTCAAGCGTCCTGTGTAGCTTGGACAGAAGGTTCACGCTTGATCTGCATACCATTCAGTAAAAGATGGCCCTCCTCTCGTGATGACGGGAGCGTCTCATGGGTTTTCTCGAGCTGCGGCGCCAGTGTGGGGTTTCTCACGAGATATGATGGGGAGCTCAGGGAGCCTCTCGTGCGGCGCCAGAGAAGTCAGGCCTCCATGCGTGTGGCCAGGCAGATCGTGTCATTGCTCTGGAGTCATGGGAGGGACTAGGGCCTCAAGAGGCATTTAAGAAGGACTCTCGAGGTCTTTTTTGGGTTGGGGCGGGAAACACTCGTTTCCCTCGACCTCTACCGGGGACCTTAGGGAACTTCCCAGGTGCCTCTGAGAGGTGAGGGATACTGAGGAGTTAGAGGGGCCTCTCGGGACTCCACTAGGTTTGACGAAATGAAAGAGGGCCTCATCTCGATTGGAGGCAGGAAACTCAGGTTTCCTCTCCATTTCTGACTCTGACCGCAGGGTCCCTGCAGGGTTGGGACAGGAGAGTCAGGCCTCGTCTTGTCTGAGTAATGGAACTCTGCTTGCCTCTCGAGTCGTTTAGTGGGTCTCAGGCCCCTTGTCGAGCTGTGTGTGGAACCTGCGGGTGTTTCCAGAAGATGCACGGGAGTGTCATTGCCCCTTGATTTGGTGCCTTCCCCCACAGGGTTGCCTTCAAAGAGGTGTCCGGGCATCAGGTTCATTTCAAGAGCGGACCGGGAAATCGGGGTCGTTCGACATGTGGCACCACCCACGTGGCTCATCTCGAATTTCCTCGTGAGACCAGCATCATCCTGAGGTGCGCCGGGAAGGCCGGGAACACCTTCCACACAAAGAAGGGGAATCGACTCTCCTGTCGCGATCAGGAGGGGAGATGGGGCTCAGATGAAGTGGGGCCGGGACTCTAGGTGTTCCACTCGAGGGAACCCGGCGTTTCAGGGAACTTTAGGGGTCGCATCAAGGGAGTCAAGTACCGTTTCCCACTTCAGGACGGAACATGGGACTTCCCTGGAGACGCTGTAGCGGGCAAGGGCCTCATCCTGTGAAGACGTTGGAACCACGTCGTTTTTCTCGAGTTGCATCGGGATTCTCAAAAACGACAGGAATTTCAGGCTTCCTCTTGGGTTGGCCCTGGGAAGCCCAATCTTCAATTCGAGTTGCGATGGAAAGCTGGGGGTTCTGCTCGAGTCACTACAGGGCCAAAGAGACCTCATCGAGGCGTGTGTCCAGGACCTAATATTCCTCTCAAGGGAAGACAGGGATCACGGTTTTCCATTCCAGACTCCCCCGGGGGGTCAGGACTCGCCTGGAGGGGAAGCAAAGGACTCCGCTTTCCTCTCAAGTCGCGACACGGATCTCTTGGAGCCCACTGAGTGGACTCAAGGGTGTCGAGCCTCCTCTTCAGTTTGGAGAGAGGACTCGGGATTGCTCTCCAGGCCAGGCAGGAAAAGAAGGCCCTCATCTCGCGATGACAGGGGCGTCTCATGGGTTTCCTCAGGCTGCTGCGCCCATGGGGGTTTTCTCACGAGGCACGACGAGGACCTCAGGGAGCCTCTCGTGCGGCGCCAGGGAAGTCAGGTCTCCATGCGCATGGCGAGGGGGAGCTGGTCCTCACTCTCGAGTCATGGGAAATGGCTAGGTCCTCAAGAGTCGTTGAAGAAGGACTCTCGAGGTCTTTCTCGGGTTGCGACGGGAAACCCTCGTTTCCCTCGACTTCTGCAGGGGACCTTAGGGAACTTCCCAGGATGCCTCTGAGAGGTGAGGGATGCTGTGTAGTTGGCAGGGCCTCTCGGGACTCTGCTGGGTTCGGTGCAATGAAAGAGGGCCTCATCTCGAGGGGTGGCAGGAACCTCAGGCTTCCTCTCGGTTTCGGACTCCGACTGCACGGTCTCTGCAGTGTTGGGACAGGAGAGTCATGCCTCGTCTTGTCTGAGGAATGGAATTCTGGTTGCCTCTCGAGTTGTTCCGGGAGTCTCAGGCCCCTTGTCGAGCTGTGTGTAGACCCTGCGGGTTTTTCCGGATGATGCACGGGGGTGTCAGTGCCCCTTCGTGTTGTGCCTTCACCCACAGGGTTGCCTTCAAAGAGGTGTCCGGGCATCGGGTTCTTATCAAGAGCGGACCGGAAAATCGGAGTCGTTCGGCACGTGGCACCTCACACGTGGCTAGTCTCGAATTTCCTCCTGAGACCGGCCTCATCCTGAGGTGCGCCAGGAAGGCCGGGAACCCCTTCCAGACAAAGCAAGGGAATCGACTCTCCTGTCGCGATCAGGAGGGGAGAAGGGGCTCAGATGAAGTGGTGCCGGGACCCTCGGTGTTCCCCTCGAGGGAACCCAGCGTGTCGGGGAACTTTTGCGGTCGCATCAAGGGTGTCGAGTACCGTTTCGCCCTTCAGGGCGGAACATGGGTCTTCCCTGGAGACACCGGGAACTTCGGTGTTCCCCTGGAGTGAGACCGGTATGTTGGGGAACTTTGGGGTCGCATCAAGGGTGCCAAGTAGCATTTCGAACTTTAAGATAGAACGTGGGACTTCTCTTGAGACTCTAGCTGGCAAGGGCCTCATATTGCGATGAAGGGGGAACCACATGGTTTTTAAGACTTGAGGCTGAATTCTCGAATTACGATGGGAAATTTAGACTTCCTCTTGTGTTGACCGTGGGAAGACCAATCTTCCATTCAAATTGTGAGGGAGAGATGGAGGTTGCTCTCGAGTCACTGTAGGGCAAAATAGACCTCATCTAGGCTTGTGTCTAGGACATAATGTTCCACTCCAGGGGCGACAGGGATCTCGGGGTTGCATTCCAAACTCACCCTGGGAGTCAGGCCTCGTCTCCAGGGAAGCAAAGGACTCCGCTCTCCTCTCGAGTCGCACCGGGTATTTCTTGGACCCAACTGAGTGGCCTAAAGGGAGTCAATACTCCTGTGAAGTTTGGAGAGAGGACCAGGAATTGCTCTCCAGGTCAGGCAGGAAAAGAAGGCCCCCATCTCTCCTTGACGGGGGCATCTTGTGGTTTTTCTCGAACTGCGGCCCCAGTGTGGGTTTTCTCACGAGGTACGATGGGGTACTCAGGGAGCCTCTTGTGTGGTACTAGGGAAGTCAGTTTTCCTGCTTGTGGCGAGGGGAGCGCGTCCTTGCTCTGGAGTCATGGTAGGGGAATCGGGCATCAAGAGACGTTGAAAAAGGACTCTCCAAGTCTTTCTCGGGTTACTTCAGGAAACTCTGGGTTCCCTCGACTTGTGCCAGTGACCTCAGGTAGCTTCTCAGGGAGCCTCTGAGAATTCAGGGATACTGTGGTGTTGGGAGGAGCCTCTCGGGACACCACTGAGTTTGGTTCAATGGAAGAGGGCCTCTTCTCTAGTTGAGGCAGGAACCTCGGGGTTCCTCTCCATTTCTGACTCCAATTGCAGGGTCCCTGAAGAGTTGGGACAGGAGAGTAAGGCCTCGTCTTGTGTGAAGGAATGCAACTTCACTTGCCTCGCGAGTTGTTCACGAGGTGACAGTCCACATTTGGAGCTGTGAGTGGAATCTGCGGGTTTTTCCAGACGATGCATGGGGATGTCAGTGTCCCTTCGTGTTGTGCCTTCATCCACAGGGTTGCCTTCGAAGAGATGTCCGGGCGTCAGGTTCTTATCTAGAGTGGACCAGGAATTCGGGATCTTTCAGCATATGGCACCAACCATGAGGCTACTTTTCGAATTTCCTCATGAGACCGGCCTCATCCGGAGGTTCGCGGGGAACGTCGGGAACCCCTTGCAGACAAAACATGGGAATCGACCCTTCTGTCGCGATCAGCAGGGGTGAAGGGGCTCACCGGAAGTGGTGCCGTGAACTTTGGTGTTGCCCTCGAGTGAGACCGGTATGTCAGGGAACTTTGGGGGTCGCATCAAAGGTGCCAAGTACCGTTTTGTACTTCAGGATGGAACGTGGGACTTCTGTTGATACGCTGTAGCGGCCAAGGGCCTCATCTTGCGATGACGGGGGAGCCACGTGGTTTTTCTCGAGTTGCGGCGGGATTCTCGAGTTACGACGGGGATTTCAGGCTTCCTCTTGTGTTGGGCCAGGGAAGTCCAATCATCCATTCGAGTTGTGAGGGAGAGCTGGGGGTTGCGCTCGAGTCACTGCAGGGCAAAGGAGACCTCATCTAGGCTTGTGTCCAGGACCTAATGTTCCTCTCCAAGGGCCACAGGGATCTCAGGTTTGCATTCCAGACTCACCCAGGGAGTCAGGCCTCGTGTCGAAGGGAAGCAAAGGACTCCGCTCTCCTTTCGAGTCGTGATGGGCACCTCTTGGAGCCCACTTTGTGGCCCAAAGGGAGTCAAGCCTCCTGTGAAGTTTGGAGAGAGGACTTGGGACTGCTCTCCAGGCCACGCAGGAAAAGATGGCCCTCATCTCGCGATGACGGAGGGATCTTGTGGGTTTTCTCGAGCTGCGGCGCCAGTGTGGGGTTTCACACGAGGTACGACGGGGAGCTCAGGGAGCCCCTCGTGCGGCGCCAGGGAAGTCAGGTCTCCATGCGCGTGGCGAGGGGGAGCGCGTCCTGGCTCTCAAGTCACGGGAGGGGATTAGGGCCTCGAGACGCGTTGAAGAAGGACTCTCGAGGTCTTTCTCGAGGGGCGGCGGGAAACCCTCGTGTCCCTCGCCTTCTGCCGGGGACCTTAGGGAACTTCCCAGGGTGCCTCTGAGAGGCGAGGGATCCTGTGGAGGTGGCGGGGCCCCTCGGGACTCCGCTGGGTCTGGCGCAACGGAAGAGGGCCTCACCTCGAGGGGAGGCAGGAACCTCAGGCTTCCTCTCCGTTTCGGACTCCGACCGCAGGGTCCCTGCAGAGTTGGGACAGGAGAGTCAGGCCTCGTCTTGTCTGAGGAAGGGAACCCCGCTGGCCTCTCGAGTTGCTCAGGGGGTCTCAGGCCCCTCGTCGAGCTGTGTGTGGAACCCCCGCGTCTTTGCGTACGAAGCACGGGGGTGGCAGTGCCCCTTCGTGTTGTGCCTTCACCCACAGGGTTGCCTTCGAAGAGCGGTCCGGGCCTCGGGTCCTTCTTAAGAGCGGACTGGGGAATCGGGGGCGTTCGAAATGTGGCCCCACCCACGTGGCTCTTCTCGAATTTCCTCGTGAGACCGGCCTCCTCCTGAGGTGCGCCGGGAAGGCCGGGAACCCCTTCCAGACCACGCAGGGGAATCGCCTCTCCTGTCGCGATCAGGAGGGGAGAAGGGGCTCAGAGGAAGCGGTGCCGGGACCCTCGGTGTTCCCCTCGGGGGAACCTGGCGTGTCGGGTGACTTTTCGGTGTCGCATGAAGGCTGGCAGGATCCTTTCCGCCCTTCAGGGCGGAAGAGGGGACTTCCCTTGAGACGCCGTCGCGGGCAAGGGTCTCATCTTGCCAAGAGTTGGGAACCACGTGGTTTTTCTCGAGTTGCGGCGGGATTCTCGTGTTACAATTGGGATCTCAGCCTTCCTCTTGGGTTGGCCCTGGGAAGCCCAATCTTCCCCTCGAGTTGCAAGGGAAATCTGGGGGTTGCGCTCGAGTCACTGCAGGGCCGAAGAGACCTCACCTGGGCGTGTGTCCATGACCTACTATTCCTCTCCAGGGAAAGCAGGCATCTCGGGGTTGCATTCCAGGCTCCCCCGGGGAGTGAGACCTCGTCTCGAGGGGAAGCCAAGGACTCCGCTCTCCTCTCGAGTCGCGACAAGGATCTGTTGGAGCCCCCTGAGCGGCCTCAACCGAGTCCAGCCTGCTCTTCAGTTTGGAGAGAGGACTCGTGATTGGTCTCAAGGCCATGCAGGAATATAAGGCCCGCATCTCGCGATGACCGGGGTGTCTCATGTGTTTCCTCGAGCTGCCGCGGCAGTGTAGGTTTCCTCACGAGGTACGATGAGGATCTCAGGGAGCCTCTCGTGCAGTGCCAGGTTAGTCAGGTCTCCATGCGCGTGAAGAGGGGGCGCGTGTCATGGCTCTCGAGTCATGGTAGGGGAATCGCGACTCAACACATTTTGAAGCACTCTCGAGGTCTTTCTCGAGTCATGGCAGAAAACCCAGGGTTCCCTCGACTTGTGCCTGTGACCTCAGGGAGCTTCTAATTGTGCCTCTGAGAACTCAGGGATACTGTGGAGTTGGTAGGGTCCTCTCGGGACTCCACTGGGTGTGGTGCAATGGAAGAGGGCCTCATCTCGAGTGGACGCAGGAACCTCAGGCTTCCTCTCCGTTTCTGACTCGGATCCCATGGTCCCTGCAGAGTAGGGACAAGAGAGTCACACCTAGTCTTCTGTTGAGGAATGGACCTTCGTTTGCCTTTCGAGTTGTTTACAGGGTGACAGGCCACTTGTCGAAATGTCTGTGGGACCTGTGGGTTTTTCTGGACGATGCACGCGGGTGTCAGTGCCCCTTCGTGTTGTGCCTTCATCCACAGGTTTTCCTTCAGAGAGGTGTGCTGGCATCGGGTTCTTTTCAAGAGTGGACCGTGAAATTGGGGTCTTTCGGCATGTGGCACCACCCACGAGGCTACGTCTCGAACTTCCTCATGAGACCGGCCTCATCCTGAGGTGCGCCCGGAAGGTCGGGAACCCCTTGCAGACAGAGAAGGGGAATCGACCCTCCTGTCGCAATCAGGAGAGGAGAAGGGGCTCAGATGAAGTGGTGCCGGGAACCTCGGTGTTCCCCTTGAGTGAGTCTGGTATGTCGCGGAACTTTTGGGGTCGCATCAAGGGTGCCAAGTACCGTTTCGCACTTCAGGATGGAACGTGGGACTTCTCTTGAGATGCTGTAGCGGACAAAGGGCCTCATCTTGCGATGACGAGGGAAGCACGTGGATTTTCTCGAGTTTCGGTGGGATTCTCGAGTTACGACGGGGAATTCAGGCTTCCACTTGTGTTGGCCCAGGAAGTCTAATCTTCCATTCGAGTTGCCAGGGAGAGCTGGGGATTGGGCTCCATTCACTGAAGGGCAAACTAGACCTCATCTAGGCTTGTATCCAGGACTTAATGTTCCTCTCCATAGGCGACAGGGATTTGGGGTTGCATTCCATACTCACCCGGGGAGTCAGGCCTCATCTCGAGGGGAAGCAAAGGACTCCACTCTCTTCTCGAGCCGCGACAGGTATCTCTTGGAGCCCACTGAGTGGTCTTTGCTCTGTAGGAGAGCTCTAGTGTACATAAGCCTGTACATAAGTGAACACAGACATTCTGTGTGCATGTTGCTGCGTACCCAAAATAGGGCCACAAGGAGCCTCATGCTCTCCATGCAGCGCGGAAGCTGTGCAGCCACGCAGCAGCTGAAGAATCCAACCAATTGCTCTTTTCTTACCTCTGACAGAGCTCGCATTGCCGTAGCCCTTGGCAGTTTGGAAACACTGGACCCTAACCCCTCTCAAAGTAGGCCTGGGTTCTAGTTCGAATAGAAAGTCAATAGCGGAGCTGAGGACAGGAACGCGGCAGTCATTTATCACACGCTCCTGCAGCCTGCTACTACAGGGACACTAACGCTAGAAGCTAGGAATGTCTTTGCAAGGTGCGCAAAGGACAAGGGAGAACCTCGACCCTGACTCTAGTATTTCAGCCCCCTGAGCAGATCTGAGGTTCTCCCGCTGTAGAAGCTAACCCATTCCTTTCAAATACAGGCTTGCTAACACAGGGCCAGTTGGCTGCTTGCTCTTCCACGAAGCAGGCTTCCTTAACTTGCAAACTGCGAATTCCGCTTAACAGCCTGGAGGAAAAATCGCTTCTTGGAAGATTTTTTTCAGAGGCTGTATCCCCGGAGCTGGGGCCAAGCCAGGGGACCCATACTGGCAAGGGAAGGCAAAACCACATCCAATGTCTTTGCTCTGGAGGACAGCTTTGGTGAGCCTAAGTCTTTCAGGAATATTTCTGGCTCCAACAGAGTCAAATTCTGTGTGTGAAGCTGCACAGCCAAAATAGGGGAACAGAGAGCCTGATTCTCTCTGTGTAGCTTTGAAGCTGTCATTCAAACAACAGCTTGAGAATCCACACAATGCTCTCCCTTACCACTGAGAGAGTTATCATTGCTGTAGCCCTTCGCAGTTTCTGGAAATCGGCACACAAACACTTCTCCAAGTAGGCCTGGGTTCAAGTTCAGATGAACATGCAATAGCGGAGCTGAGGCCAGTAAGGCACCAGTCAGGTGTCACACACTCTGGCAGCCTGCTCCTCCAGGGACAGTAAGGCCTCTATTTCCCTTCAGGAGGCTCGCTTGCCTTACTTCCTGTGAACAGCGTTTCCCAGCCTGGGCGAAAAGCAGTTCCTGGAGATCTTTTCTCAGGGGCTGTTTCCCCGGAGTTGGGGCGGACCTCGGGGACCCAACTCACAGGGGAAGGCAAAACCAAATGGACAGGTCTATGCTCTGTAGGAGATCTCTAGTGAACTGCCGGGGTCCAGCCCCAGCTGATCCAGGGTATTCGAAGCAGAGACGGCGTAGGCGAGGGTCAGGGAACAACTGCTTAATTAAACGTTAATTAAGGATATAAAGAGTAATAAAATGAGGATAGCTCAGTAGGAAAATTCAGTGGAGAAAAGAGGCTGAGTAGCTTGGTTTACGCGGGGGACCAATAAAACTTCAAGACAAGAAGCTTGCACCACTTACGTAGGCCGCAGGCGTCCTTCCGTTGTCCCGAAGGAGAGGAGACACTGAGGCCTCCCCGGTCGGATCTTAGAAGCCCAGGCAAAATTAGTAAGCTTGGTGGGTTCCGCGCTCCAGATGGAGACTCAACCAGAGTGAGAGAGAGAGAGAGACATGGGGAGACCAGTATTTCGAGAAACTGATCCCAATTCTTTATTTTCCATGGTCTACTTTTATACACTGAGATGTTATGCAAAAGTCACGTGGGGTCAGCAGTCCTGACTTTTATCAAAGTCAGGTGCTTCATACAAAAGTATACAGAGGTCTTAGGGGTGTTACATCATCTTCTGGCCGGGGGGCCTGCTGACAATTTACGACCCTCTCCTTGTGACAGCGGTCAGTCAACCAGGACACTTATTTCTCCAGGGGTGATTATTCTTAAAACAGACGCCACCCAAATAAAGTTACATTCCTATAGGGTGAGGGTGTAGTGGGTTTTAGTTAAGGAAAGAATGTACTTAGCCTAAGGTCTAACGTGATTTATATCAAAGGTTAATACTTATTTCTTCTATATATTCATTAATGTGTATAAGGGCAGGGGATGTGGAGACTTAGCAGTAAACATCAGCTCAACAAATGAAAAACCCTTCACCAATATGATTTCTAATCAGCCCATTATACTTATACTAATAATTTTCTAACTTTTCTAAGGAACCTGTTTTTAGAAGGTTTAAAGCATCTCGTGCCTCTCACGGTTGGGAGGCTGTGAGCAATCACATGTGGCCGGACAAGCCTGTCAGGCAGGCTAGAGAACCTTCAGAGGAGTTTGTAGGTTAAAACACTCTTGTCACACCCAGGGGTTTTTATCAACTGGAGCTCTAGGTTAACTCCTTCTCCGAAAGAGGTGGTGGGGGACAGCCGCCCGTAAAGTCAGAGGTGTAGGTGAGAGCACAAAGTAGTAAGGTAGGCAGGCTCTGGTGATGGGGGTAGATGCTCGAGGATTTCCAGGGGGACTCCTGAGGCTCGATCCTGCCTTTGCGTATGTCGAGCCTCCTTCCTCATGACCTTTGCCATGGGCGGAGTGCCTCACTCTGGCCCCCAACAGTGAACCTCCTCTCTCAGGAACATTCTTGGCTCCTATCGAGACACCTCTGTGTGTGTAGCTACACACGCAACGTAGGGGCAAAGGGAGCCAGATTCTTTCCGTGGGGTGCTGATGCTTTGTGGCAAAGCACCTGCTTGAGAATCCATCAGCTTACGCTTCCCTCGCCTTGACAGAGGTCTCATTGCTGTAGCCCTTGGCAGTTTGGAAAGAAGAGGACGCTTACCTTTCATAAAGTGGGCCCTTGTCCTAGTTTGAAAGGAAAGGCAAGAGCTGAGCTGAGGCCAATAAGGCGCCAGTCAAGTCTGACATATTCCCGAAGCCTGCTCCTTCATGGAAAATAACGCTGGAATCTAGGAATGTCTCTGCAAGGCTGGCAAAGGGCAGTCAGGAGCCTGCACCCTGCCTCTGGAATTACCGATTTCTGAGCAGATCTGGAGGTCTCCTTTAGGAGAATCTAACTCATTCCTTCCATATTGAGACTTCCAAAAACAGGCCGGTCGGCTGCCTCTTCGTGCCTGAAGGAGGCTTGCTTTTCCTGCCTCCTATGAACCCAGCTTCCCAGGCTCTGGGAAAAGCGGATCTTGAAGATCTTTTCTCAGGGGTTGTTTCCACGGAGCTGGGGCTAAGCCTGGAGACCCAAACTCACAGGGGAAGAAAAACCACATGGACAAGTCTTTGCTCCCTAGGAGAGCTCTAGTGAACTTCACTCTGTCACGAACATTCTTGATTCATATGGAGACACCCCTGTGTGCGAAGCTGCGTACCCAACAAGGGGGCACAGAGAGCCTGATTCTCTCTGTGTAGCTTTAAAGATGTCGTTCAAAAAACACCTTGAAAATCCATACAATGCTCTTCCTTACCCGTGACAGAGTTCTCATTGCTGTAGCCCGTGGCAGTTTTTAGAAATCCGCACCCAAACCCTTCTCCAAGTAGTCCTGGGTCCTAGTTCGGAGGAACATGCAATGGCGGAGCTGAGGCCAGTAAGGCACCAGTCAGGTCTCACACACTCTTGCAGCCTGATCGTCCAGGGACAGTAAGCCCTCTTTTTCCCTGCAGGAGGCTCACTTGACTTCCCTCCTGTGAGCTGCATTTCCCAGCCTGGGGGAAAAGAGGTCCCTGGAGATCTTTTCTCAGGGGCTCCTTCCCCGGAGCTGGGGAGGACCTCGAGGACCCAACTCACAGGGGAAGGCAAAAGCACATGGACAGGTCTATGCTCTGTAGGGGAGCTCTAGTGAACCTCATCTCTCAGGAACATTCTGGCCTCCTATAGAGACACATCTGTATGTGAAGCTACACACCCAACATAGGGGCAAATGGAGCCTGATTCTCTCCGTGGGGTGCTGATGCTTTGTGGCAAAGCACCTGCTTGATAATCCATCCACTTAGGCTTCCCTCGCCTTGACAGAGGTCCCATTGCTGTAGCCCTTGGCAGTTTGGAAAGAAGAAGACCCTTACCCTTCATAAAGTAGGCCTTTGTCCTAGTTTGAATGGAAAGGTAATAGCTGAGCTGAGGCCAATAAGGTGCCTGCCAAGTCTGACATACTCCCGTAGCCTTCACCTTCATGGAAAATAACTCTAGAATCTGGGAATGTCTTTGCAAGGCTGGCAAAGGGCAGTCAGGAACCAGCACCCTGCCTCTGGAATTACCGACTTCTGAGCAGATCTGGAGGTCTCCTTTAGGAGAAGCTAACCCATTCTTTCCAAATAGAGGCTTCCAAACAGGCCAGTTGGCTGCCTTTTCGCGCCCGAAGGAGGCCTGCTTTTCTCGCGTCCTATGAAGCCCTGTTCCCAGCCTCTGGGAAAAGCGGATCTTGAAGATATTTTCTCAGGGGTTGTTTCCATGGAGCTGGGGCCGAGACCAGAGACCCAATCGCACAGGGGAAGGAAAACCACATGGACAAGTCTTTGCTCTCCAGGAGACCTCTAAGTGAAACTTACTGTGTCAGGAACGTTCTTGACTCCTATGGAGACACCCCTGTGTGTGAAGCTGTGTACCCAACAAGGGGGCACACAGGGCCTGATTCTCTCTTTGCAGCTTTGAAGCTGTCGTTCAAACAACAGCTTGAGAATCCATAGAATGCTCTCCCTTACCTCTGAGAGATTTCTCATTGCTGTAGCCTTTGGCAGTTTTTACAAATCCGCACCCAAACCCTTCTCCAAGTAGGCCTGTGTCCTGGTTTGGATGGCCATGCAATGGCGGAGCTGAGGTCAGTAAGGCACCAGTCAGGTGTCACACACTCTGGCAGTCTGCTCCTCCAGGGACAGTAAGGCCTATTTTTCCCTGCAGGAGGCTTGCTTGCCTTGCCTCCTGTGAACTGCGTTTCCCAGCCTGGGCAAAAAGCGGTTCCTGGAGATCTTTTCTCAGGGGCTCTATCCCCAGAGCTGGGGTGGACCTCGGGGACCCATCTCACAGGGGAAGGGAAAACAACATGGACAGGTCTATGCTCTGTAGGAGACGTTAGTGTGTCTCATCTCTTAGGAACATTCTTGGCTCGTACAGAGACACCTCTGTGTGTAAAGCTACACACCGAACATAGGGGCACAGGGAGCCTGATTCTCTCCGTGGGGTGCTGATGCTTTGTGGCAAAGCACCTGTTTGAGAATCCATCCGCTTACGCTTCCCTCGCCTTGACAGAAGTCTCATTGCTGTGTCTCTTGGCAGTTGGGAAAGAAGTAGACCCTTACCCTTCACCAAGTAGGCCCTGATCCTAGTTTGAAAGGAAAGGCAATAGCTGAGCTGAGGCCAGTAAGGCACCCGTCAACTCTGACATATTCCCGATGCCTGCTCCTTCATGGAAAATATTGCTAGAATCTAGGAATGTCTTTGCAAGGCTGGCAAAGGGCAGTCAGGAACCTCGACCCTGCCTTTGGAATTTCTATCTTCTGAGCAGATCTGGAGGTCTCCTTCTGGAGAAGCTAACCCATTCCTTGCAAATAGAGGCTTCCAAACACAGGCTAGTTGGCTGCCTCTTCTTGCCTGAAGGAGGCTTGCTTTTCCTGCCTCCTATGATTCCTGGTTCCCAGCATGGGGGAAAAGCAGATCTTGGAGATCTTTGCCCAGGGGTTGTTTCCACGGAGCTGGCGTTGTGCCCAGAGACCCACACATACAGGGGAAGGCAAAACCACATGAACAAGTCTTTGCTCTCTAAGGGAGCTCTAGTGAACCTCAGTCTTTGACGAACGTTCTTGGCTCCTATGCGGACACCTCTGTGTGTGAAACTGCGTACCCAACATGGCGGCAGAGAGCCTGATTCTCTCTGGGCAGGTTTAATGCTGTCGTTCAGAAAACAGCTTGAGAATCCATACAATTCTCGCCCTTACCTCTGAGAGAGTTCTCATTGCAGTAGCCCTTGGCAGTTTGTAGAAATCTGCACCTAAACCCTTCTCCAAGTAGGCCTGAGTCCCAGTTCGGAGGAACAAGCAATGGCGGAGCTAAGACCAGTATGGCACCAGTCAGTTTTCACACACTCTGGCAGCCTGCTCCTCCAGGGACAGTAAGGCTTCTTTTTCTCTGCAGGAGGCTCACTTGCCTTACTTCCTGTGAACAGCTTTTCCCAGCCTGGGCGAAAAGCGGTTCCTGGAGATCTTTTCTCAGAGGCTGTTTTCTCGGAGCTGGGGTGGACCTCGGGCACCCAACTCACAGGGGAAGGCGAAACCACATGTACAGGTGAGCACTCTGTAGGAGAGCTCTTGTGAGCCTCATCTCTCAGGAACATTCTTGGCTCCTGTAGAGACACCACTGTGTGTGAATCTACACACCCCACATAGGGGCAAAGGGAGCCTGATTCTCTCCGTGGGGTGCTGATGCTTGGTGGCAAAGAACCTTCCTGATAATCCATCCGCTTATGCTTCCCTCGCATTTACGGAGGTCTCATTGCTGTAGCCCTCGGCAGTTTGGAAAGAAGAAGACCCTTACCCTTCATAAAGTAGGGCCTTGTCCTACTTTGAATGGAAAGGCAATAGCTGAGCTGAGGCCAGTAAGGCGCCAGTCAAGTCTGACATATTCCCAAAGCCTGCTTCTTCAGGAAGATAACTGTAGAATCTAGGAATGTGTTTGCAAGGCTGGCAAAGGGCAGTCAGGACCCTGCACACTGCCTCTGGAATTACCGACTTCTGAACAGATCTGGAGGTCTCCCTTAGGGGAAGCTAACCCATTCTTCCAAATAGAGGCTTCCAAACGCAGGCCGCTTGGCTGCCTCTTGCTCTCTGAAGGAGGCCTGCTTTTCCCGCCTCCTATGAACCCCACATCCCAGCCTCTGGGAAAAGAGGATCTTGAAGATCTTTTCTCAGGGGTTGTTTCCACGGAGCTGGGGCCGAGCCTGGAGCCCCAAACGCACAGGGGAAGAAAAACCACATGGACAAGTCTTTGCTCTCTAGGAGAGCTCTAGTGAACCTCACTCTGTCAGGAACGTTCTTGTTTCCTATGGAGACACCCCTGTCTGTGAAGCTGTGTACCGAACATGGAGACACAGAGTCTGATTCTCTCTGTGCAGCTTTGAAGCTGTCTTTCAAACAACAGCTTGAAAATCCATACAATGCTCTTCCTTACCCGTGACACAGTTCTCATTGCTATACCCCTTGGCAGTATTTAGAAATCCATACCCAAACCCTTCTCCTAGTAGGCCTGGGTCCTAGTTCGGAGAAACACGCAATGGCGGAGCTGAGGCCAGTAAGGCACCAGTCAGGTCTCACACACTCTGGCAGCCTGATCGTCCAGGGAGACTAAGGCCTGTTGTGCCTTGCAGGAGGCTCGCTTGTGTTACCTCCTGTGAACTGCGTTTGCCAGCCTGGGGGAATAGCGGTCCCTGGAGATCTTTTCTCAGGGGCTCCTTCCCCTGAGCTGGGGCGGACCTCAGGGACCCAACTCACAGGGCAAGGCAAAACCATATGGACAGGTCTATGCTCTGTAGCAGACTTCTAGTGAACCTCATCTCTCAGGAACATTCTTGGCTCCTATAGAGACACTTCTGTGTGTGAAGCTGCGTACCTAACATAGGGGCACAGAGAGCCTGATTTTCTCAGTTCATTTTGACCCTGTCGTTCAGAAAACAGCTTGAGAATCCATAAAATGCTCTCCCTTACCGCTGAGAGAATTCTCACTGCTGTAGCCCTTGGCACTTTGTAGAAATCCGCACCCAAATGCTTCTCCAAATAGGCCTGGGTCCTAGTTCGGAGGAACAGGCAATGGTGGAACTGAGGCCAGCAAGGCAACAGTCAGGTTTCACACACTCTGGCAGCCTGCTCCTCCAGGGACAGTAAGGCCTCTTTTTCTCTGCAGGAGATTCGCTTGTCTTACTTCCTGTGAACAGCGTTTCCCAGCCTCAGCGAAGCGGTTCCTGGAGATCTTTTCTCAGGGACAGTTTCCCCGGAGGTGTGGTGGACCTCGGGGACCCAACTCACAGGGGAAGGAAAAACCACATGGACAGGTCTATGCTCTGTAGGAGAGGTTTAGTGAACCTAATCTCTCAGGAACATTCTTGGCTCCTATAGAGACAACTCTGTGTGTGAAGCTACACTCCCAACATTGGGGAACAGGGATCGTGGTTCTCTCCGTGGGGTGCTGATGCTTTGTAGCAAAGCACCTGCTTGAGAATCCGTCCTCTTAGGCTTCCCTCGCCTTGACAGAAGTCTCATTGCTGTAGCCCTTGGCAGTTTCAAAGAAGAAGACCCTTACCCTTCATAAAGTAGGCCCTTGTCCTAGTTTGAATGGAAAGGCAATAGCTGAGCTGAGGCCAATAAGGAGCCATTCCCCTCTGACACATTCCCGAAGCCTGCTCCTTCATGGAATATAACTCTAGAATCTTGGAATGTCTTTGCAAGGCTGGCAAAGGGCAGTCAGGAACCAGCACCCTGCCTCTGGAATTACCGACTTCTGAGCAGATCTGGAGGTCTCCTTTAGGAGAAGCTAACCCATTCCTTCCAAATAGAGGCTTCAAAACACAGGCAGGTTGGCTGCCTTTCGTGCCCGAAGGAGGCTTGCTTTTCTCTCCTCCTATGAACTCCAGTTCCCAGCCTCTGGGAAAAGCGTATCTTGAAGATATTTTCTCAGGGGTTGTTTCCACGGAGCTGGGGCCGAGCCCGGGGCCCAAAGGCACAGGGGAAGGCAAGACCACATGGACAGGTCTATGCTCTGTAGCAGACCTCTAGTGAACCTCATCTCTCAGGAGCATTCTTGGCTCCTATAGAGACACCTCTGTGTGTGAAGCTGCGTACCTAACATAGGGGCACAGAGAGCCTGATTCTCTCTGTTCATTTTGACGCTGTCATTCAGAAAACGGCTTGAGAATCCATAAAATGCTCTCCCTTACCACTGAGAGAATTCTCACTGCTGTAGCCCTTGGCACTTTGTAGAAATCTGCACCCAAACGCTTTTCCAAGTAGGCCTGGGTCTAGCTCGGATGAACAGGCAATGGCGGAGCTGAGGCCAGTAAGGCAACAGTCAGGTTTCACACACTCTGGCAGCCTGCTCCTCCAGGGACTGTAAGGCCTCTTTTACTCTGCAGGAGATTTGCTTGCCTTACTTCCTGTGAACAGCATTTCCCAGCCTCGGCGAAGCGGTTCCTGGAGATCTTTTCTCAGGGACAGTTTCCCCGGAGGTGTGGCGGACCTCGAGGACCCAACTCACAGGGGAAGGCAAAACCACATGGACAGGTCTATGCTCTGTAGGAGAGGTTTAGTGAACCTAATCTCTCAGGAACATTCTTGGCTCCTATAGAGACAACTCTGTGTGTGAAGCTACACTCCCAACATTGGTGCACAGGGAGCTTGATTCTCTCCGTGGGGTGCTGATGCTTTGTGGCAAAGCACCTGCTTGAGAATCCATCCTCTTAGGCTTCCCTCACCTTGACAGAGGTCTCATTGCTGTAGCCCTTGGCAGTTTGCAAAGAAGAAGACCCTTACCCTTCATAAACTAGGGCCTTGTCCTAGTTTGAATGGAAAGGCAATAGCTGAGCTGAGGTCAATAAGGAGACAGTCCCGTCTGACACATTCCTGAAGCCTGCTCCTTCATGGAAAATAACTCTAGAATCTAGGAATATCTTTGCAAGGCTAGCAAAGGGCAGTCAGGAACCAGTACCCTGCCTCTGAAATTACCAACTTCTGAGCAGATCTGGAGGTCTCCTTTAGGAGAAGCTAACCCATTCCTTCCAAATAGAGGCTTCAAAACACAGGCAGGTGGGCTGCCTTTTTGTTCTCGATGGAGGCGTGCTTTTCTCTCCTCCTATGAACCCCGGTTCCCAGACACTGGGAAAAGTGGATCTTGAAGATATTTTCTCAGGGGTTGTTTCCACGGAGCTGGGGCCGAGCCTGGAGACCCAAAGGCACAGGGGAAGGCAAGACCACATGGACAAGCCTTTGCTCTTTAGTATAGCTCTAATGAACCTCACCCTGTCAGGATCTTTCTTGATTCCTACGGAGACACACCTGTGTGTGAAGCTGCGGCTACAAAGAGCCTGATTCCCTCCGTTTACCGCTGAGTCTGCATTGCCAAGTAACAGCTTGGGAACGCAGCCCGGGGCACTTCCCTTCCCTCGGACAGAGCTCTCCTTGCGGTAGGCCTTGGTAGTTTGCATACAATGGGGCCCTAAGCCCTCTGCAAGTTGGCCTGGCTCCTAGATCCAAAGGGCAGGCCAGAGCGGAGCTGAGGCTGTCAGGCTCCAGACACATCTCCCATACTCCTACATCCTGCTCCTACCCGGGCGTGAACGCTAGAAGCTGGGAAGGTACCTGGACCGTGCAGGGGCGGGGCGAACGCGGGCGGCGTGGGGCGGGGGTTGGCTTCTGGCGGGGGTGGGGGCGGGCTTCCCAGTTGTGCTCTCAGAGGTGGACACTGAGGCTGAAAACTCGCCGGGAGCGCACCCGGGACTGGGTAAACCCGGGCTGCGGGGGTCGAGATTCAGATGGCTTTGGGTGGGGGTCGGTCCCAGTTGTGCTCCCGGGGTCGCCACTGCGGCTGGGAACGCGCAGGGAGCGCGGCAGGGGCGGGGCTAACCCTGGCGGAGCGGGGCGGGGTCCGCTCACAGGGGGATGGGGAGGGGTTCCCAGTTGCGCTCTCGGGGGTTGCAACTGCGGCTGGGAACGCCCATTTCGTCCGCTCCTGGGTCCCCAAGGATCGCCATCCCGTGGGTGCAGCGGAGGGCTGCGGACCACAGGTAAGGGAACTGGGACTGCGTGGAGCAGGGAACCAAGTATTCCGCCGTCTGTTGGCACATTCTCGGAGCTCCCCAACCTGGCGGTCGCAGAAAGGCCTTGCCTTTGGGGTCAAGGCCTTTACCGCTCCACCCCTCTGCTGAAAAACCTCAGAGTCTGCGCGGTTTTTCCAAGCAGCCTAGTGTCCGCTGGAAGTCCAAGGGACAGAACACTGAACTCTGGCCGGCTGGCCCAGCCCTCTTCTGGCACTTTGTAAGCCAGCGGGCCCTTGAGCACCTGCTGGGATGGGAAAGGGAAGGGTCCATGGATTGAACCCTAGAAACTTAGTAGGGTGCATGGATTTCAAACCCTGGTGGCCGCCCAGGCAGCAAAGAAGGGGGGAGGGCACCTTGCTGCCCTTTCATGGCAGAATCTGTGGTTGTCCAGCTGCGTGGGCCTCTTCATGAGGACCCTGTGCAATAAAAGTTTGGTGTTTTGGAACTGAATAATTAGAGCGTGTAAAAGCTTTAAATTATGTGGTGGTGTAATTAAAAAACAAAACAAAACAAAACCAAGCTCCAAGTGTTTTGCAAATGGAGGTTTAAATATTGAAGGACTGTATTCCTTGCACTGTGGCATTCTATCAAGAAGTGTGCAGGATTTTTTTTTTTAAGAAAAGTGTTCGAAGTGAGGGAAACAGGAAACCCAGAGGTGCCCCTGTATTTTGGGGAAGGCCTTAGGAGGTCACTTGGAAATGCTGCTGGCTGTGCGGGAGGGGGGCAGATGGGCTGTGCAGGCTTGTCCTTTGCATGGATGTTCTTGTGTGTGGAAACCCAGCTCGGAGCCATCTCCTGATGTGTAAGAATTTCGCAGACAAACCTTGAGCTAAGCAATGCATTTTTTCCTAAGAAAATGTTTGTCTTAAGCGATGTAAATATCCTATGTATTTCCGCTAGACTCTGGCTTGAGGTCGGTTCCCCCAAAAGGCTCAGAAGCGATTTGAACAAAACAGCATGTTTTCCTCCTAGCTTGTTCTCCTTATCTATGTTAAGGAAATGATATATTTGCCTGCAATACTGCCTTTCTTCAAGATTCATGTCAATCAAGTTTTGGCCCGGGATGACTCACCTGCTGCCAATATTATCTCAATGCATGTCGTGGGGGAGGGGCCTGGTGCCATTCCCTGAAACAGTTCCTTTCTTTCCTTAGCTGACTGCTAGTGCCTGTAGAATATCTGGCTAAAGACCAGCAGGGGGTACTCTTACTACCCCCCCCCCACCCCGCCTCGAGTCTAAGTCAGCAGCTTTCTCTATCTCTTTAATACTTTAATAACACTTGATGACACAAAAGCTCTGAGCGATCAAATCATATCAAATCTTCATTTCAGATTGAAGATGCATTCCATGGTATTGCCATCTTAAGTCTTTCCATCGTTATGGAATATCTGTCCATGTATTCAGGATAGTTTTCAGCCAGGGTGTATAATTTCCAGTGTGCCAGTCTTGTCATCCTCGTTACATCCATGGCAAAGTGTTTTATTCATGTTGATATTATTGAAAGGGAATTTTTTTTAATTCCTTTTCAGATTATTATCTGCTAATGTATACAGATAAAACTGTGTAATCATTCATTTTTATCAGTTTGGACAGCTTGATAGTTGTCTTTAATTTCTTTACTTTCTGACACTTTAAGATTATCCTGGGACACATATGTAATGCCTCACCCCTAAATTCAGACATGTGTTCAAAGAACTTCTGTCCTTTTATTTATTTATTTATTTATTTATTTATTTATTTATTTATTCTTTAACATTGAAATCGTTTTGACTATGCTGGGTGTTTGTTGCTAGATGGAAGTAGCTAGGACCTCTGGACTGCAGTCTCTCATCTCTTGCTGACCTCTTGTTGACCTCTGCAGAATCCTGGTAGGTGGGAGCTTGTTAGTTCCTTGTTCCTTATCAGAACCTCCTGTGGTAAGTGTTTTTCTCTTCTCTGTTGCCTGGTAAGGGTGGGTGGTCATGGGCATCCCAAAGTTGGCTAGAAGTCAATTATTTAGGCAGGCTTGTGCACAGATATGGGAGAAGGCAATGGCACCCCACTCCTGGAAAATCCCAAGGATGGAGGAGCCTGGTAGGCTGCAGTCCATGGGGTGGCTAAGAGTCGGACACCACTGAGTGACTTCATTTTCACTTTTCACTTTCATGCATAGGAGGAGGAAATGGCAACCCACTCCAGTGTTCTTGCCTAGAGAACCCCAGAGACTGCGGGGCCTGGTGGGCTGCCATCTATAGCGTGGCACAGGGTCGGCCTCAACTGAATCACTTAGCAGCTGCAGCAGCAGCAGCAGCAGTGCATAGATATCAAAGGGGATGAGAACCGTCAGGTAGGATCACATATGTCATCGTGAAACAATACTTCTCCTCTTAGCCAAAGCTAACGAAAGATTTCTGTTCTAGGTCAACCTAGAAGAGATCACTTAAGAGGTAAAGAAACTTAAACTCCATTAGCAAAGGCAGTTCAACATCTCAAGAAAACTTGTGCTAGGCACAAAACTCTTTTCTGGGGGCCTACTTTCCCTACAACCTCCTTATCCCATTCTGTACCCATTCCTTTGCTTCTCCCGTCCTGAAAATGCCACCTGTAAGACAGAACTACTTCGTTTTCCTTCTTAAAGTGTGATTGCATTCCATACATTCTTGTAATAACAAGTCATACATTTCCCTTCAGCAACCAAGAACTGACTCTTATATTGGCATTTGATAGATTGGTGAGCATACCTATCAGTGATAATAGCGCCCACCCCGCTTCCTGCAAGAACAGAACAAAACAAAACAAAACAAAAAAATTGCTTTCTTACATTTAATATGTTCGGATGGTGCCAGTCACTATTCATGCAGAGTCAAAAATCTCTTTTGTTTCTGTGTAAAAGGGAGGTCCTTTCAAGTCGTGAATGTTTAAGAAGTTTCATTTATTTGGAAGTGACCTAGCTATTCAATACACTGTCGTCACTTAGTTTAGCACCAGGATAGAAACTCAGGTAACCAAAACACCTGGAGGAACGATTGTAAGTTCAGTTCAGTTCAGTTGCTCAGTCGAGTCTGACTCTTTGTGACCCCGTGGCCTGCAGGACGCCAGGCTTCCGTGTCCATCACCAACTCCAGGGGCTTGCTCAAACTCATGTCCATCGAGTCAGTGATGCCATCCAACCATCTTATCCTCTGTCATCCCCTTCTCCTCTGCCTTCAATCAAGACTATGAGAGGCAGATATTTTAGAGTATAATTATTGTTAAGAGTTTATCTAAAAGCTCATATCACATTTACATATTTTACATTGGTTGTTGCTGTTTCCAGGTACTTTCTTGCTGACAAGCTTGTGACACATATAACAATAGAGCAATTTTTACCTCAGAAGAAACCTAGGCACTATGAACATGTTGTGCTTAATGTTGTTGACTCTTAGACATGTCTATAGTGGAGGAGCAAAACCAAAAATACTAGATATTTAATATTGACTAGTTCCCAGTTCACGGGACTCTGACATTCATTTAGGTCAATGTTTTCTTGTATTTCCAGCAGTTTGATTTGGAAGGGCTGCCTTGTCTTGAGACCACTGAAATCAGAACACAGAACTTGAGCAATATTATCAAAAAACACAAGGCTCACACTGACATATACCTTAATCCAGACAGACAGACAAGACATCTTCCAGTTTTCCGCCTGAGATTTAAAATATTTCTTTGAGCCGTTTTCCTGGGAAGTGGGGAGGGGGGAGTGGGGGTGGCAGCGAGGCAGGCTTGGGTAACAAGCTAATTGTTGGTCATTGCATATGCAAAGAACCAGCTTTCCGGGTTCCAAGGAAAAAAGCTTCCTTGGTACCCAATTTTGTTTGGATCTATAGACTCTCATGGCCCTCCTAGGTCAGGACATCTTTCCTTTCTGTAGTCCTCGTTTGAACCCTAAATCATAGACAGCTTGGATTGTCTCTGTGGGGTGGATGTATTGTCCTCGTGTTTGACCTGGCGGCAGTAGCGAGGTCCGAGAGCCTCTCCTGGAACCGGGCGTGGGGACAGGGCTCACCAGGAGCCCCTGGTGGAAGTGGGCAATGCGCCGGGAGCGCTCCAGGGGCGGGGCGATCCCAGGCGGCGCGGGTCGGGGTTCCGGTCGGGAGGGGGTGGGGGGTGGTAACAGTTGTGCTCTCGGGGGTCCCCACTGCAGCTGGAAATGCGCTGGGAGTGCGGCAGGGGCGGGGTGAAACCTGGTGGTGCGGGGCGGGGTTCGGCTCCTGGCGGGGGTGGGGGAGGGCTTCCCAGTTGTGCTCTCGGTGGTGGCCACTGAGGCTGAAAACGCGCCGGGAGCGTACCCGGGGCGGGGTAAACCTGGGCTGCGCGGTTCGAGATTTAGATGGCTGTGGGTGGGGGTTCGGTCCCAGTTGTGCTCTCCGGGGTCGCCACTGCGGCTAGGAACGCCCATTTCCTACGCTAATGTGTCCCCAAGGATCCACATCTAGTGGGTGCAGCGGAGGGCTGCGGGCCACAGGTCAGAGAACTGGGACTGCTTGGAGCAGGGAACCACGTATTCCGCCCTCTGTTGGCACATTCTCGGAGCTCCCCAACCTGGCGGTTGCAGAAAGGCCTCGCCCTTGGTGTCAAGGCCTTTACCGCTCCACCCCTTTGCTGAAAAATCTCAGACTGCACGGTTTTCCCAAGCAGCCTAGTGTCCCCTGGAAGTCCAAGTGACAGAACCCTGAACTCTGGCCGGCTGGCCCAGCCCTGCTTCTGGCACTTTGTAGGCCAGCGGGCCCTGGAGCACCTGCTAGGATGAGAAAGGGAAGGGTCTGCGAATTGCACCCTAGAAAGTTAGTAGGGTGCATGGATTTCAAACCCTGGTGGCCGCCCAGGCAGCAAAGAAGTGGGGAGGGCACCTTGCTGCCCTTTCATGGCAGAATCTGTGGCTGTCCTGATGCGTGGGCCTTTTCATGGGGACCTTGTGCAATAAAAGTTTGGTGTTTTGGTACTGAATAATTAGAAATTGTAAAAAGTTTAAATTATGTGGTGGTGTAATTAAAAAACAAAACAAAACAAAACCAAGCCCCAAGTGTTTGGCACAGGGAGGTTTAAGTATTGAAGGCCTGTTTTCCTTGCACTGTGGCATTCTATCAAGAAGTGTGCAGGATTTTTTTTTTTTTAAGAAAAGTGTTCGAAGTGCTTGAAACAGGAAACCCAGAGGTGCCCCTGTATTTTGGGGAAGGCCTTAGGAGGTCACTTGGAAATGCTGCTGGCTGTGGGGGAGGGGGGCAGATGGGCTGTGCAGGCTTGTCCTTTGCATTCATGTTCTTGTGTGTAGAAACCCAGCTCGGAGCCATCTACTGATGTGTAAGAATTTCGCAGACAAACCTTGAGCAAAGCAATGCATTTGTTCCTGAGGAAATGTTTGTCTTAAGCGATGTAAATATCCTATGTATATCTGCTGGACTCTGGCTTCAGGTCGGTTCCCCCAATAGGCTCAGAAGCGACTTGAACAAAACAGTATGTTTTCCTCGTACCTTGTTCTCCTAATCTATGTTAAGGAAATGATATATTTGCCTGGAATACTGCCTTTCTTCAAGATTCATGTCAATCAGTTTTTGGCCCAGGATGACTCACCTGCTGCCAATGTGACCTCAAGGCATGTCGTGGGGGAGGGGCCTGGTGCCATTCCCTGAGACAGTGCCTTTCTTTCCTTAGCTGACTGCTAGTGCCTGTAGAATATCTGGCTAGAGACCAGCAGGGCGTACACCCCGCCTCAAGTCTAAGTCAGCAGCTTTCTCTATCTCATTTATACTTTAATAACAATTGATGACACAAAAGCTCTGAGCGATCAAATCATATCAAATCTTCATTTCACATTGAAGATGCATTCCATGGTATTGCCATCTTAAGTCTTTCCATTGTTATGGAATACCTGTCCATGTATTCAGGATAGTTTTCAGCCAGGGTGTATAAGTTCCAGTGTGCCAGTCTTGTCATCCTCGTTACATCCATGGCAAAGTGTTGTATTCATGTTGACATTATTGAAAGGGAATTTTTTTAAATTCCTTTTCAGATTATTATCTGCTAATATATACAGAAAAAACTGTGTAATCTTTCGTTTTTATCAGTTCGGACAGCTTGATAGTTGTCTTTAAATTCTTTCCTTTCTCATACTTTAAGATTTTCCGGGCACAGTACATGTACTGCCTCACCCCTAATCTCAGTCATGTGTTCAAAGGATTTCTGTCCTTTATTTGTTTACTTATTTTTTGCAACATTGAATTCGTTTTGACTATGCTGGGTCTCTGCTGCAAGATGGAAGTTGCTAGGACCTCTGGACTGCAGTCTTCCATCTCTTACTGACCTCTTGTTGACCTCTGCAGAATCCTGGTTGGTGGGAGCTTGTTAGTTCCTTGTTCCTTACCAGGACCTCCTGTGGTAAGTGTTTTTCTCTTCTCTGTTGCCTGGTAAGGGTGGATGGTCATTGGCATCCCAAAGCTAGCTAGAAGTCAATTATTTAGGCAGGCTTGTGCATAGATATGGGAGAAGGCAATGGCAACCAACTCCAGTACTCTTGCGTGGAAAATCCCATGGATGGAGGAGCCTGGTAGGCTGCAGTCCATGGGGTCGCTAAGAGTCGGACACCACTGAGCGACTTCACGTTCACTTTTCACTTTCATGCATGGGAGGAGGAAATGGCAACCCACTCCAGTGTTCTTGCCTAGAGAACCCCAGGGACTGCGGGGCCTGGTGGGCTGCCCTCTATGGGGTCGCACAGAGTCGGACACGACTGAAACGACTTAGCAGCAGCGGCGGTGGCAGCAGCAGCAGAAGCAGTGCATCGATATCAAAAGGGCTGCAAACAGTCAGGAAGGATCACATATGTCACCGTGAAACACTACTTCTCCACTTAGCCAAAGCTAACCAAAGATTTCTGTTCTAGGTCAACCTAGAAGAGATCACTTAAGAGGTAAAGAAACTTAAACTCCATTAGCAAAAGCAGTTCGACATCTCAAGAAAACTTGTGCTAGGCACAGAACTCTTTTCTGGGGGTCCACTTTCCCTACAACCTCCTTATCCCATTCTGTACCCATTCCTTTGCTTCTCCCATCCTGAAACTGCCACCTGTAAGACAGAACTACTTCGTTTTCCTTCCTCAAGTGCCATTGCATTCCACATACTTTCTTGATATAACAAGTCATACATTTCCCTTCAGCAACCAAGAACTGACTTTTATATTGGCATTGGCTATAGCCCGCCCCCCTCCCCCCACCCCCAAGAACAGAACAAAACAAAACAAAACAATTGCTTTCTTACATTTAACATGTCAGGATGGTGCCAGACACTATTCATGGAGAGTCAAAAATCTCTTTTGTTTCTGTGTAAAAGGGAGGTCCTTTCAAGTCGTGAATGTTTCAGAACTTTCATTTATTTGGAAATGACCTAGCTATTCAATACACTGTCGTCACAAGGATAGAAACTCGGGTAACCAAAACACCTGGAGAAACGTTTGTTAGTTCAGTTCAGTTCAGTTGCTCAGTCGTGTCTGACTCTTTGGGACCCCGTGGCCTGAAGGACGCCAGGCTTCCGTGTCTGTCACCAGCTCCAGGGGCTTGCTCAAACTCATGTCCATCGAGTCAGTGATGCCATCCAACCATCGTACCCTTGTCATCCCCTTCTCCTCTGCCTTCAATCAAGACTATGAGAGGCAGATATTTTAGAGTATAATTATTGTAAAGAGTTTGTCTAAAAGCTCATATCACATTTACATTTTTTACTTTTGTTGTTGTCGTTTCCAGGTAGTTTCTTGCTGACAAGCTTGTGACAGATATAACAATAGAGCAATTTTTACCTCAAAAGAAACCTAGGCACTATGAACATGTTGTGCTTAATGTTGTTGACTCTTAGACATGTCTATAATGGAGGAGCAAAACCAAAAATCCTAGATATTTAATATTGACTAGTTCCCAGTTCACGGGACTCTGACATTCATTTAGGTCAATGTTTTCTTGTATTTCCAGCCGTTTGATTTGGAAGGGCTGCCTTGTCTTGAGACCATTGAAATCAGAACACAGAACTTGAGCAATATTATCAAAAAACACAAGGCTCACACTGACACATACCTTAATCCAAACAGACAGACAAGACATCTTCCAGGTTTCCGCCTGAGATTTAAAATATTTCTTTGAGCCAGTCTTCTGGGGAGTGGGGGGATGGAGGTGGCAGTAAGGCAGGCTTGGGTAACAAGCTAATTGTTGGTCATTGCATATGCAAAGAACCAGCTTTCCGGGTTCCAAGGAAAAAAGTTTCCTTGGTAACCAACTTTGTCTGGTTCTATAGAATATCATGGCCCTCCTAGGTCAGGTCATCTTGCCTTTCTGTAGTCCTCGTTTTATCCCTAAATCATAGACAGCTTGGATTGTCTCTGTGGGGTGTATGTATTGTCCTCATGTTTGACCTGGCGGCAGCAGCGAGGTCCGAGAGCGTCTCCTGGAACCGGGCGTGGGGAAGGGGCTCACCGAGAGCCGCTGGTGAAGGTGGGCAGCGCCCCTGGAGCGCGGCAGGGGCGGGGCGCCCCGGGCGGCTCAGGGCGGGTGTCGGCTCCTGGCGGGGGTAGGGGAGGGCTTCCCAGTTGTGCTCTCGGAGATGGCCACTGTGGCTGGAAACGCGCCGGGAGCGCAGCCAGGGTGGGGTAAACCTGGGCTGCACAGGTCGAGATTCTGCTCGCTGTGGGTGTGGGGTCGGTCCCTGTTGTGCTCCCGGGGGTCGCCAATGTGGCTGGGAACCCGCCGGGAGCCCGGCAGGGCCGGGGCGAAACCTGGCGGCGCGGGGCGGGGTGGGGGTCCGTTCGCAGCGGGGGTCGGCTCCTGGTGGGGGTGGGGGAGGGCTTTCCAGATGTGCTGTTGGGGGTCGCCATTGCGGCTGGGAATGCCCATTTCGTGAACTCCTGGATCCCCAAGGATAGGCATCCATTGGCCACAGCGGAGGGGTGCGGAACACAGGTAAGGGAACGGGGACTACGTGGAGCAGGGAACCATGTATTCCGCCCTGTGTTGGCACAGTCTCAGAGCTCCCCAACCTGGCGGTCGCAGGAAGGCCTCGTCTTTGGGGTCAAGGCCTTTACCACTCCACCCCTCTGCTGAAAAACCTCAGCGTCTGCGCGGTTTTCCCAAGCAGCCTAGTGTCCGCTGGAAGTCCAAGGGACAGAACCCTGAATTCTGGCCGGCTGGCCCAGCCCTGCTTCTGGCACTTTGTAGGCCAGCGGGCCCTGGAGCACCTGCTAGGATGGGAAAGGGAAGGGTACGCGAATTGCACCCTGGTGGCCGCCGAGGCAGCAAAGAAGAGGGGAGGGCACCTTACTGCCCTTTAATGGCAGACAGAATCTGTGGCTGTCCTGCTGCGTGGGCCTTTTTATGGGGACCTTGTGCAATAAAAGTTTACCGGTGAACTTAGGGAACTTCCCAGTGTGCTTCTGACAGATGAGGGATGCTGTGGAGTTGGCGGGGCCTCTCAGGACTCTGCTGGGTTTGGCGCAATGGAAGAGGGCCTCATCTCCAGGGAAGGCAGGAACCTCAGGCTTCCTCTCCGTTTCGGACTCCGACCGCAGGGTCCCTGCAGAGTTGGGACAGGAGAGTCAGGAATCGTCTTGTCTGAGGAAGGGAACTCCGCTTGCCTCTCGAGGTGCTCAGGGGGTCTCAGGCCCCTTGTTGAGCTGTGTGTGGAACCTGCGGGTATTTCTGGAAATGCACGACGGTGACAGTGCCCCTTCGTGTTGTGCCTTCACCCACTGGGTTGCCTTCGAAGAGGTGTCTGGGCCTCGGGTTCTTTTTAAGAGCGGACCGGGAAATCGGGGTCTTTCGGCATGTGGGACCACCCACGGGGCTAGTCTCAAATTTCCTAGTGAGGCCGGCTTCATCCTGACGTGTGCCGGGAAGGCCGGGGACCCTTCCAGACAACGCAGGGGGATCGACTCTCCTGTCGCCATCAGGGGGGAGAAGGGGCTCAGATGAAGTGGGGCCGGAACCCTCGGTGTTACCCTCGAGGGAAATCGGCGTGTGGGGGACTTTTGGGGGTTGCATGAAAGGAGTCAGGTACCATTTCGCACTTCAGGACAGAACCTGGGACTTCCCTTGGGATGCCGTAGCGGGCAAGGGCCTCATCTTGCGAAGACGTTAGAACCATGTGGATTTTCTCGAGTTGCGGCGGGATTCTAGAGTTACGACGGGGATTTCAGGCTTCCTCTTGTGTTGGCCCCGGGAAGCCTAATCTTCCATTCGAGTTGCGAGGGAAAGCTTGGGGTTGCACTCGAGTCACTGCAGGGCCAAAGAGACCTCATCTAGGCCTGTGTCCGGGACTTAACGTTCCTCTCAAGGGAAGACAGGGATCTCAGGGTGGCGTTCCAGACTCCCCCGGGGAGTCAGGCCTAGCCTCGAGGGCAAGCAAAGGATGCCGCTCTCCTCTCAAGTCGCGAGGCAGATCTCTTGGAGCCCACTGAGTGGCCTCAAGGGAGTCAGGCCTTCTCTTCAGTTTGGAGAGAGGACTCAGGATTGCGGTCTGGGTCAGGCAGGAAAAGAAGGCCCTCACCTCGCGAGGATGGGGGCTTCTCAGGGGTTTCCTCGAGCTGCGGCGCCCGTGGGGGTTTTCTCACAAGGCACGACGAGGATTTCAGGGAGCCTCTCGTGCGGTGCCAGGGAAGTCAGGTCTCTGTGCGCGTGGCGAGGGGGAGCGCGTCATGGCTCTCCAGTCATGGGAGAGGACTAGGGCCTCCAGACGCGTTGAAGAAGGACACTCGAGGTCTTTCTGGGGTTGCGGCGGGAAAGCCTCATTTCCCTCGACTTCTGCCGGGGACCTGAGGGAACTTCCCATGGTGCCTCTGATAGGTGAGGGATGCTGTGGAGTTGGCGGGGCCTCTCGGGACTCCGCTGGGCTTGGCGCAATGGAAGAGGGCCTCATCTCGAGGGGAGACAGGAAACTTAGGCTTCCTCTCCTTTTCGGACTCCAACGACAGGGTCCCTGCAGAGTTGGGACAGGAGAGTCAGGCCTCGTCTTGTCTGAGGAAGGGAACTCCTCTTGCCTCTCGAATTGCTCAGGGTGTCTCACGCACCTCGTCGAGCTGTGTGTGGAAACCGCGGGTTTTTCCTGACGACTCACGGGGGTGTCAGTGCCCCTTCGAGTGGTACCTTCACCCACAGGGTTGCCTTCGAAGAGGGGTCCGGGCCTCGGGTCCTTCTCAAGAGCGGACCGGGGAATCGGGGGCGTTCGGCATGTGGCTCCACCCACGTGGCTCGTCTCGAATTTCCCCGTGAGACCGGCCTCATCCTGAGGTGCGCCGGGAAGGCCGGGAACCCCTTCTGGACCACTCAGGGGAATCGCCTCTCCTGTCGCGATCAGGAGGGGAGAAGGGGCTCAGATGAAGCTGTTCCGGGACTCTCGGTGTTCCCCTCGAGGGAACCCGGCGTGTCGGGGAACTTTTGCGTGTCGTACGAAGGGTGTCAGGTACCGTTTCGCACTTTAGGGCGGAACATGGGACTTCCCTTGAGACGCCATAGTGGGCAAGGGCCTCATCTTGCGAAGACGTTGGAACCACGTGTTTTTTCTCGATTTGCGGCGGGATTCTCGAGTGACGACGGGGATTACAGGCTTCCTCCTCTGTTGGCCCTGGGAAGCCCCGTCTTCCATTCGAGTGGCGAGGGAAAGCTGGGGGCTGCCTTGAGTCACTGCAGGGCCAAAGAGACCTCATCTAGGCGTGTGTCCAGGACCTAATGTTCCTATCCAGGGAAGGCAGGGATCTCGGGGTTGCATTCCAGGATCCCCCGGGGCGTCAGGCCTCGTCTCGAGGGGAAGCCAAGGACTCCGCTGTCCTCCCGAGTCACGACGCGGATCTCTTGGAGCCCCCTAGTGGCCTCTGTGGAGACAAGCCTCCTCTTCATTTTGGAGAGAGGGCTCGGGATTGTTCTCCAGGCCATGTAGGAAAAGAAGGCCCTTCATCTCGTGAGGACGGGGGCGTCTCAGGGGTTTCCTCGAGCTGCAGCGCCCTTGGGGGTTTTCTCGCGAGGTACGACGAGGATCTCAGGGAGCCTCTCGTGCTGCGCCAGGGAAGTCAGGTCTCCCTGCGCGTGGCTAGGGGGAGCGCGTCATGGCTCTCGAGTCACGGGAGGGGACGAGGGCCTCGAGACGCGTTGAAGAGGGACTCTCGAGGTCTTTCTCGGGTTGTGTCGGGAAAAGTCATTTCCCTCGACTTCTGCCGGGGACCTTAGGGAACTTCCCAGGGTGTCTTGAGAGTTGATGGATACTGTGGAGTTGGCGGGGACTCTCGGGACTCCGCTGGGTTTGTCGCAATGGAAGAGGGCCTCATCTCGAGGGGAGGCAGGAACCTCAGACTTCCTCTCTGTTTCGGACTCAGACCGCAGGGTCCCTGCAGAGTTGGGACAGGAGAGTCAGGCTACGTCTTTTCTGAGGAATGGAACTCCGCTTGCCTCTCGAGTTGTTCATCGGGTTTCAGGCCCCTTGTCAAACTGTGTGTGGAATCTGCAGGTTTTTCCAGACGATGCACGGGGGTGTCAGTGATCCTTTGATTTGTGCCTTCATCCACAGGGTTGCCTTCGAAGAGGTGTCCGGGCATCGGGTTCTTATGAAGAGCGGACTGGGAAATCGGGGTCGTTCAGCATTTGGCAGCACCCACGTGGGTTGTCTCGAATTTCCTCAAGAAACCGGCCTCATCCTGAGGTGTGCCGCGAAGGTCATGAAACTCTTCCAGACAAAGCAGAGGAATCGACCCTCCTGTGGCGATCAGGAGGGGAGAAGTGGCTCAGATGAAGTGCTGCTGGGAACCTCAGTGTTTCCCTCAAGTGAGACAGGTATGTCGGGTAACTTTTGGGGTCGCATAAAGCGTTCCAAGTACCGTTTCACTCTTCAAAATGGAACGTTGGACTTCTCTTGGGGTGCTCCAGCGGGCAAGGGCCTCATCTTGGAATGACTGCGGAACCACTTGGTTTTTCTCGAGTTGCGGTGGGATATTTGAGTTACCACAGGGAATTCATGCTTCCTCTTGTGTTGGCCCACAAAAGTCTTATCTTCCATTCGAGATTCGAGGAAGAGCTGGAGGTGCGCTCTAGTCACTGAAGGCAAAAGAGACCCCACCAAGGCTTGTGTGCAGGACCTAATGTTCATCTCAAGACTCGACAGAAATCTCGGGGTTGCATTCCAGCCTCACCTTGGAGTCAGGCCTCGTCTCGAGGGGAAGCAAAGGACTCTGCTCTCCTCTCGAGTTGGACGGGTATGTCTTGGAGCCCACTGAGTGGCTTAAAGGGAGTCAAACCTCCTCTGGTGTTTGGAGGGAGGACACGGGACAGCTCTCCAGGCAATGCAGGAAATGAAGGCCCTCATCTCCCAATGACTGGGGCGTCTCGTAGGTTTTCTCGAGCTGTGGCGCTAGTGTGGGGTTTCTCACGAAGTAAGACTGGGAGCTCAGTGAGCCTCTCACGTGGTGCCAGGGCAGTCAGGTCTCTATGCACGTGGTGAGAGGGAGCCCGTCATTGTTCTTGAGTCATGGTAGGGGAATTGGGCCTGAAGACGTGTTAAAGAAGGACTCTCATGGTCTTTCTTGGGTTGCAGCAGGAAACCCTGGGTTCCATTGACTTGTGCCAGTGACCTCAGGAAGCTTCTCAGCGTGCCTCTGAGAAGTCAGGGTCACTGTGGAGTTGGGAGGGGCCTCTCGGAACTGCACTGGGTTTGGTGCAATGGAAGAGGGCCTCATGACAAGTTGAGGCAGGAACCTCAGGGTTCCTCTCCTGGCTTCGAATGCGCCGGATCTGACTCGGATCCCAGAGTCCCTGCAGAGTTGGGACAGGAGAGTCAGGCCTCGTCTTGTGTGGAGGAATGGAACTCCGCTTGACTCTCGCGTTGTTCATGGGGTGACAGGCCACTTGTCGATTTGTATGTGGAACTTGCGGGTTTTTCTGGACGATGCACCGGGGTGTCACTGCCCCTTCGTGTTGTGCCTTGTTCCACAGGATTGCCTTCGAGTTGGGTTCTGCCGTCGTGTTCTTATCAAGAGCGGACCAGGGAATTGGGGTCTTTTGGCATGCCGCACCACCCACGAGGCTATGTCTCGAATTTCCTCGTGAGACTGGCCTCATCTTGATGTGCGCCAGGAAGGTCGGGAACGCCTTCCAGACAAAGCAGGGGAATCGAACCTCCTGTCGCGATCAAGAGGGGAGAAGAGTCTCAGATGAAGTGGTGCCAGGAACCTCGGTGTTCTCCTCAAGTGAGACTGGTATGTCGGGGAACTTTTGGGGTCGCATCAAGGGTTCCAAGTAACTTTTCGCTCTTCAATACGGAACGTGGGACTTCTCTTGAGACGCTGTAGCGGGCAAGGGCCTCATCTTTCGATGACGGGGGAACCACGTGGTTTTTCTTGAGTTGTGGCGGGATTCTCGAGTTACGACGGGGAATTCAGGCTTCCTCTTCAACTGGCACAGGGAAGTCCAGTTTTTATTCGAATTGCGAGTTAGAACTGGGGATTGCTCTCGAGACCCTGCAGGGCCAAATAGACCTCATCTAGGCTTGTGTCCAGGACCTAATGTTCCTCTGCTGGGGCGACAGCGATCTCGGCATTGCATTCTCGACTCACCCTGGGAATCAGGCCTCGTCTCGAGGGGAAGCCAAGGACACCGCTCTCCTCTCGAGTCGCGACGGGTATATCTTGGAGCTCACTGTGTGGCCTAAAATGAGTCAAGCCTCCTGTGGAGTTTGGAGAGAGGACTCAGGATTGCTCTCCAGGCCATACAGCAAAAGAAGGCCCTCATCTCGTGAGGACTGGGGCGTCTCGTGTGTATTCTCAAGCTGCGGCTCCAGTGTGGTGTTGCTCACGAGGTATAATGGGGAGCTCAGGGAGCCTCTCCTGTGGCGCCAGGGAAGTCAGGTTTCTATGCGCGTGTGGCAAGGGGGAGCGCATCATTGCTCTCGAGTCATGGTAGGGGAATCGCACCTCAAGACACGTTGAAGAAGGACTCTCGAGGTCTTTTACGGGTTGGGGCAGGAAACCCTTGGTTCCCTCGACTTGTGCCGGTGATCTCAGGAAGGTCTAAGGGTGCCTCTGAGAAGTCAGGGATTCTGTGCAGTTGGGAGGGGCCTCTCGGGACTCCACTGGGTTCGGTGCAATGGAAGAGGGCCTCATCTCGAGTGGAGGCAGGAAACTCATGTTTCCTCTCCTGACTTCCCCTGGGCCAGATCTGACTCGGATCGCAGTTTCGCTGCAGAGTTCGAACAGGAGAGTCAGGCCTCGTCTTGTGTGGAGGAATGGAACTCTGCTTGCCTCTCCAGTTGTTCACGGGGTGACAGGTCACTTCTCGAGATGTGTGTGGTACCTGCGAGTTTCTCTGGACGATACCCGGGGGTGTCAGTGCCCCTTCGTGTTGTGCCTTCATCAAAAGGGTTATCTTCAAAGAGGTGTCCGGGCATTGGGATCTTATCAAGAGTGAACCGGAAAATCGGGGTCTTTCGGCATGTGTCACCATCCACGAGGCTATGTCTCGAATATCCTCGTGAGACCGGCCTCATCCTGAGATGCACCGGGAAAGGCGGGAACCCCTTCAAGACAAAACAGGGGAATCAACCCTCCTGTCACGATCAGGAGGGGAGAAGGGGCCCAGATGTAGTGGTGCCGGGAACCTCGGTGTTCTCCTCGAGTCAGACCGGTGTGTCGAGGAACTTTTGAGGGCGCATCAAGGGTGCCAATACCGTTTCGCACTTCAAGACGGAACGTGGGACTTCTCTTGAGACGCTGTAGGGGGCAAGGGCCTCATCTTGCGATGACGGGGGAACCACGTGGCATTTCTCGAGTTGTGGCAGGATTCTCGAGTTTCGACGGGGAATACAGTCTTCCTCATGTGTTGGCCCAGGGAAGTCCTATCTTCCATTCGAGTTTCAAGGGAGAGCGGGGGATTGTCCACGAGTCACTGCAGGGCAAAATAGACCTCATCTAGGCTTGTGTCCAGGACTTAATGTTCATCCCTAGGGGCGACAGGGATCTGGGGGTTGCATACCAGACTCACCCGGGGAATCAGGCCTCGTCTCGAGGGGAAGCAAAGAACTCCGCTCTCCTTTTGAGTCGCGATGGGTATCTCTTGGAGCCCACTGTGTGCCCTAAAGGGAGTCAAGCCTCCTGTGCTGTTTGGATAGAGGACTCGGGATTCCTCTCCAGGCCATCCAGGAAAAGAAGGCCCTCATCTCGCGATGACGGCGGCGTCTCGTGGGTTTTCTCCAGCTGCGGCGCCAGTATCAGATTTCTCACGAGGTACGACGGGGAACTCAGAGAGCCTCTCGTGTGGTGCTAGGGACGTCAGGTCTCCGTGCATGTGGTGAAGGGGAGTGCGTGATTGCTCTCGAGTCATAGTAGGCGAATTGGGCCTCAAGACGCATTGAAAAAGGACTCTCGAGGTCTTTCTCGGGTTGCGGCAGGGAACCCTGGGTTCCCTCGACTTGTGTCGGTGACCTCAGGCAACTTCTCAGGGTGCCTCTGAGAAGTCAGGGACACTGTGGATTTGGGAGGGGCCTTTCGTTACTCAACTGGGTTTGGTGCAATCGAAGAGGGCCTCATCTCGAATGGAGGCAAGAACCTCAGGGGTCCTCTCCATTTCTGACTCGGGTCGCAGGGTACCTGCAGAGTATGGAGAAGAGAGTCACGCCTCGTCTTCTGTGGAAGACGTATTTATCGTTTCAAAGAACCAGCTTTTGGTTTTGTTGATTTTTGCTATGGTCTCTTTTGTTTCTTTTGCATTTATTTCTGCTCTAATTTTTAAGATTTCTTTCCTTCTACTAACCCTGGGGTTCTTCATTTCTTCCTTTTCTAGTTGCTTTAGGTGTAGAGTTAGGTTACTTATTTGACTTTTTTCTTGTTTCTTGAGGTGTGCCTGTATTGCTATGAAATTTCCCCTTAGGACTGCTTTTACCGTGTCCCACAGGTTTTGGGTTGTTGTGTTTTCATTTTCATCCGTTTCTATGCAAATTTTGATTTCTTTTTTGATTTCTTCTGTGATTTGTTGGTTATTCAGCAGCGTGTTGTTCAGCCTCCATATGTTGGAATTTTTAATAGTTTTTCTCCTGTAATTGAGATCTAATCTTACTGCATTGTGGTCAGAAAAGATGCTTGGAATGATTTCTATTTCTTTGAATTTACCAAGGCTAGCTTTATGGCCCAGGATGTGATCTATCCTGGAGAAGGTTCCATGTGCACTTTAGAAAAAGTTGAAATTCATTGTTTTGGGATGAAATGTCCTATAGATATCAATTAGGTCTAACTGGTCTATTGTATCATTTAAAGTTTGTGTTTCCTTGTTAAATTTCTGTTTAGTTGATCTATCCATAGGTGTGAGTGGGGTATTAAAATCTCCAACTATTATTGTGTTAGTGTTAATTTCTCCTTTCATACTTGTTAGCATTTGTCTTACATACTATGGTGCTCCCGCGTTGGGTGCATATATATTTATAATTGTTATATCTTCTTCTTGGATTGATCCTTTGATCATTATGTAGTGACCTTCTTTGTCTCTTTTCACAGCCTTTGTTTTAAAGTCTATTTTATCTGATATGAGTATCGCTACTCCTGCTTTCTTTTGGTCCCTATTTGCATGGGAAATCTTTTTCCAGCCCTTCACTTTCAATCTGTATGTATCCCCTGTTTTGAGGTGGGTCTCTTGTAGACAACATATGTAGGGGTCTTGTTTTTGTATCCATTCAGCCAGTCTTTGTCTTTTGGTTGGAGCATTCAACCCATTTACGTTTAAGGTAATTACTGATAAGTATGATCCCATTGCCATTTACTTTATTGTTTGGGGTTCGAATTTATACACCGTTTTTGTGTTTCCTGTTTAGTATTTGTTGGAGAGCTGGTTTGGTGGTGCAGAATTCTCTCAGCTTTTGCTTGTCTGAAAAGCTTTTGATTTCTCATTCATACTTGAATGAGATCCTTGCTGGGTACAATAATCTGGGCTGTAGGTTATTTTCTTTCATCATTTTAAGTATGTCTTGCCATTCCCTCCTTGCTTGAAGAGTTTCTATTGAAAGATCAGCTCTTATCCTTATGGCAATTCCCTTGTGTGTTATTTGTTGTTTTTCCCTTGCTGCTTTTCATATTTGTTCTTTGTGTTTGATTTTTGTTAATGTGATTAATATGTGTCTTGGGGGGTTTCGCCTTGGCTTTATCCTGTTTGGGACTCTCTGGGTTTCTTGGACTTGAGTGAGTATTTCCTTCCCCATTTTAGGGAAGTTTTCAACTATTATCTCCTCAAGTATTTTCTCACGGTCTTTCTTTTTGTCTTCTTCTTCTGGGACCCCTATGATTCGAATGTTGTAGCGTTTAATATTGTCCTGGAGGTCTCTGAGATTGTGCTCATTTCTTTTAATTCGTTTTTCATTTATCCTCTCTGATTCATTTATTTCTACCATTCTATCTTCGAATTCACTAATCCTATCTTCTGCCTCTGTTATTCTACTATTTGTTGCCTCCAGAGTGTTTTTAATTTCATTTATTGCATTATTCGTTATATATTGACTCTTTTTTTTTTTCTTCTAGGTCCTTGTTAAACCTTTCTTGCATCTTCTCAATCCTTGTCTGCAGGCTATTTATCTGTGATTCCATTTTAATTTCAAGATTTTAGATCCATTTCACTCTCCTTATTCGGAATTCTTTATCAGGTAGATTCCCTATCTCTTCCTCTTTTGTTTGGTTTGGTGGGCATTTATCCTGTTCCTTTATCTGCTGGGTATTCCTCTGTCTCATCTTGTTTAAATTGCTGAGTTTGGGGTGTCCTTTCTGTATTCTGGCAGTTTGTGGAGTTCTTTACTGTGGCATTTCCTCACTGTGTGTGGGTTTGTACAGGTGTCTTGTCAAGATTTCCTGGTTAGGGAAGCTTGTGTCCGTGTTCTGGTGGGTGGAGCTGTATTTCTTCTCTCTGGAGTGCAATGAAGTGTCCAGTAATGAGTTATGAGATGTCTGTGGTTTTGGGGTGACTTTGGGCAGCCTGTATCCTGAAGCTCAAGGCTGTGTTCCTTTGTTGCTGGAGAATTTGCTTGGTATGTCTTGCCCTGGAACTTGTTGGCTCTTGTGTGGTGCTTGATTTCAGTGTCGGTATGGAGGCATTTGATGAGCTCCTGTCAATTAATGTTCCTTGGAGTCAGGAGTTCCCTGGAGTCAGGGTTTGGACATAAGCCTCCTGCTTCCAGTTATCTGTCTTACTTTTACAGTAGTTTCAAAACTTCTCCTTCTATACAGCACCATTGATAAAACATCTACGTTAAAGAAGAAAAGTTTCTCTACTGTGAGGGCCACTCAGAATGGCTCACAGCGTTACATGGAGAAGAGAAGAGGGAGGAGGGAGTTAGAGGTGACCCAAATGAGATCAGGTGGAATCAATAGTGGAGAGAGTGGGCTGGCCAGTCGTCACTTCCTTATGTGCACTCCACAACTGGACCGCTCAGAGATGTTCACAGAGTTATACAGAGACGAGAAGAAGGAGGAAGTAGACAGAGGTGGCCAGAAGGATAAAAGGGGGGAATGAAAAGGAGGGAGACAGATCCAGCCAGTAATCAGTTCCCTAAGTGTTCTCCACCGTCTGGAATACACAGAAATTCACAGAGTTGGGTAGAGTAGAGAGGAGTTAGGGAGGAGACACAGGCGACCCGGTGGAGAAAAAGGAGAGTCCAAAGGGAGAGAGAGCAGTCAAGCCAGTAATCTCGCTCCCTAGTGAAAAATGGGTACTGAAGATTGGGTTCTTAAAGGTACAAAATTGGTAACAAATACATAAAAGCAAAAATTAAAAATCTAGAGTAGAGTTTGGAATTTCAAAAATACGATGTTAAAGAAAAGAAGAAGGAAAAGAAAGAGAGAAAAAACGAACAAAGAAAAACAAACAAGGTCGCAAAAATTATCAAGAAAATACAGGTACAAAATTGATAACTAATATCAAAAAGCAAAAATTAAAAATCTAGAGTAGAGTTTGGAATTTCAAAAATACAATGTTAAAAAAAAGGAAGAAGAAAACTAAAGAGAAAACAAACAAACAAAAACAAGCAATGTCGCAAAAATTATAAAGAAACTACAGGTACAAAATTGATATCAAATACCAAAAAGCATAAATTAGAAATCTAGAGTAGAGTTTGGAATTTCAAAATTACAATGTTAAAAGAAGAAAAAAAAACAAAACAAAAAAACAAGGTCAAAAATTATTATATATATATATATATATATATATATATATATATGAAGTTTGCTGAAGAAGAAAAAAATAGGGTCTTTTTTTTGCAAAGTAATAGGTTATAAAAGTGAAAATTAAAGGAACAATAGAGGACTTAAAATTAAAAAAATTAAAAAAAAGAAAGAATGATCATAAAAATATATCTAGGACTTTCTCTGGTTTTGTTGTGAGTATCGTGGGTTCAGTTCATTTTTGGCTAGTTCCTTGGTCCGACTTATATTTCTCAAGATCTATAGGCACCTTCCTATGTAGTCCTAGTAACCACAGCGTTTTAATCTATTGCCTGTAGCTTCCAAGGCGATTCCCTCTGTTATAGCTTCTTTTGTTTGCTGGTCTCTTCAGTGTCTGGTTTACGCCCTGACACAAAGGGGACGGTGGAGGACACTTTTTTTTTTAAGGCTCACTTGTTCAGTTGCACTGTGGGGAGGGAGGGAGGGATGCTGCAAACAAATAACACTGGCGTGCGTTCACAGTGCCTCAGCCACACTGGGTCTGCCCCCGCTCACGGCACGTGTAGCCTCCCTGCCCACACTGCTCTGGCTCTAGGTTGTTCCACCGGGAACAATCCGAGGCTGGCCCTGGGCTGCATGCACCTCCCAGGTCCAGGCCACTCAGGTTCAGGCACTCGGGTAGTCCTCAGAGGCACAGGCTCTGTTGGGCCTGCGTTTTGTGCTCTTCTCAGGTCCGAGCAGCTCAGGTAATGAGAGGTTTGGCGAGCGCCAATGTTGTGACTTATCGCCTCCCTGCCACTCGGTTATCTGGGTGTAAAACAGGCGCACCTTCTCAGGCAGATGTTGACCGTCCAGATCCCCAAGAAGTTTTAGTTAGCAAAGAAGCCTGCTTACAGTTTTATAGATAATGTCTCTCTGGGGCTGCGATTGCCCCCTTCCGGCTCTGGCTGCCTGTCACCAGAGGGGGAAGGTCTGCAGCCGGCTATCTCTGTTCAGTCCTTTGTTCCGTGCGCGGGCCTGGCGGTGTCTTAGGTTAGGGCTGGCTTTTTGCGTGGTAGATATCCCAGAGTCTGGTTTGCTAGCCCAAGTTCTTTCGTTCAGATAGCGCTCAGGGTATTCAGGCCAGATTCTTACTCTAAGCGATGCAGCCCGCGCCGCGCCTCCCTGCCCAGCCCCTGCTTGCTAATGGTGTGAGCAGGCGTCTGCACTGCTTCGCGGCTGGGGGAGTTACCGTAGGGCTTGCAATCTGCGAGTTTTAATTGTTTATTTATTTTTATCCCCCTTATGTTGCCCTTTGTGCTTCCAAAGCTTGGCAAAGATTTGGCAGTGAAAAGCTTTCCTGGTGTTTGGAAACTTTTCTCTTTTTAAGACTATCTTCCCGGGACGGAAATCCCTCCCTCCCTCTTTTGTCTCTTTTTTTGTCTTTTATATTTTTTCCTACCTACTTTCCAAGAGTTGGGTTGCTTTTCTGGGTGCCTGATGTCCTCTGGCAGCATTCATAAGTTGTATTGTGGAATTTACTCGACGTTTAAATGCTCTTTTGATGAAATTGTTTGGGGGGGAAAAGAGTTCTCCCCGTCCTACTCCTCAGCAATCTTGGCTCCTCTCTTGTGGAGTTTGGAGAGAGCACGCGGGATTGCTCTCCAGGCCATGCAGGAAAAGAAGGCCCTCATCTCGCGATGTCGGGGGAGTCTCGTGGTTTTTCTGGAGCTGCGGTGCCAGTGTGGGGTTTCTCACAAGGTACGACCGGGAGCTCAGGGAGCCTCTCGTGTGGTGTCAGGGAAGTCAAGTCTCCATACGAGTGGCGAGGGGGCGCACGTCATTGCTCTCGAGTCATGGTAGTGGAATCAGGGCTCAACGCAATGAAAAAGGACGCTCGAGGTCTTTCTCGGGTTGTGGCAGGAAACCCTGTGTTCCCTCGACTTGTGCCTGTGACCTCAGGTAGCTTCTCAGGGTGCCTCTGAGAAGTCAGGGATACTATGGAGCTGGGAGAGGCCTCTTGGGACTCCACTGGGTTTGCTGCAATGGAAGAGGGCCTAATCTCGAGATCAGGAAGGAACCTCAGGGTTCCTCTCCATTTCTGACTCAGATCGCAGGGTCCCTGCAGAGTTGGGACAGGAGAGTCAGGCCTCGTCTTGTGTGGAGGAATGGAACTCCGCTTGCCTCTCGAGTTGTTCAAGGAGTGACAGGCCACTTGTCGAGCTGTGTGTGGAACCTGCGGTTTTTTCCAGACAATGCATGGCGGTGTCAGTGCCCCTTCGTGATGTGCTTTCATCCACAGGGTTGCCTTCGAAGTGGTGTGCGGGCATCGGGTTCTTATCAAGAGCGGACCGGGAAATCGGGGTCTTTTGGAATGCGGCACCACACACGAGGCTACGTCTCGAATTTCCTCGTGAGACGGGCCTCATGCTGAGGTGTCCCTGGAAGGTCGGGAAAGCCTTCCAGACAAAGCAGGTTAATCGACCCTACTGTCGTGATCAGGAGGGGAGAAGGGGCTCAGATGAAGTGGTGCCGGGAACCTCGGTGTTCCCCTCGAGTGAGACCGGTATGTCAGGGAACTTTTGGGGTCTCATGAAGCTTGCCAAATACTGTTTCAAACTTCAAGACGAAACGTGGGACTTCTCTTGAGACGCTGTGGTGGGCAAGGGCCTCATCTTGTGATGAAGGGGAAACCACGTGGTTTTTCTCGAGTTGCGATGGGATTGTTGACTTACGACGGGGAATTCAGGCTTCCTCTTGTGTTGGCCCAGGGAAGTCCATTCTTCCATTCGAGTCGCCAGGGAGAGCTGGGTGGGAATTGCTCTCGAGTCACGGCAGGTCAAAATAGACCTCATCTAGGCTTGTGTCCAGGACCTAATGTTCCTCTCCAGGGGCGATAGGGATCACGGGGACGCATTCCAGACTCACCCAGTGAGTCAGGCCTCGGCTCGAGGGGAAGCAAAGGATTCTGATATCCTCCTGGGTCGCGATAGGTATCTCTTGGAGCCCACTGAGTGGCCTCCAGGGAGTCAAGCCTCCTGTGGAGTTTGGAGAGAGGACTCCGGATTGCTCTCCCGGGTATGCAATAAAAGAAAGCCCACATCTCGCGATGACGTGGACGTCTCGTGGGTTTAATCCAGCTGGGGCGCCACGTTGTGTTTCTCACGTGGTACGATGGAGAGCTCAGGGGGCCTCTCGTGCAGCACCAGGGAGGTCAGGTCTCCATGCCCGTGGTGAGGGGGAGCGGGTAATTGCTCTCGAGTCATGTTAGGGGAATCCGGCCTCAAGACACGTTGAAGAAGATCTTTCGAGGTCTTTCTGGGGTTGTGGCAGGAAACGCTGGGTTCCCTCGACTTCTGCCGGTGACCTCAGAGAGCTACTCAGGTTGCCTCTGAGAAGTCAGGGATACTGTGGAGTTGGGAGGGGCCTCTCGGGACTCCACTGGGTTTGGTGCAATGGAAGAGGGCCTCATTTAGAGTTGATGCAGGAACCTTACTGTTTCTCTCCATTTCAGACACCGATTGCAGCGTCCCTGCTGAGTTGGGACAGGAGACTCAGGGCTCGTGCTGTGTGGAGGAATGGAACTCTGCTTGCCTCCCAAGTTGTTCACGAGGTGACAGGCCACTTGTCGAGCTGTATGTGGAACCTATGGGTTTTTCCAGATGATGCACGGGGTTGTCAATGCCCCTTCGTGTTGTGACTTCATCCACAGGGTTGCCTTCGAAGAGGTGTCCGGGCATGGGTTCTTATGAAGAGAGGACCAGAGAATCGGGGTCTTTCGGCATGTGGCACCACACACGAGGCTACCTCTCGAATTTCCTCTTGAGACTGGGCTCATCCTGAGGTGCGCTGGGAAGGTCGAGAAAGCCTTCCAGACAAAGCAGGTTAATCGACCCTCCTGTCGCGATCAGGAGGGGAGAAGGGGCTCAGATGAAGTGGTGCTGGGAACCTCGGGGTTCCCCTCGAGTGAGACCGGTATGTCAGGGAACTTTTGGAGTCTGATGAAGGGTGCCAAGTAATGTTTCAAACTTCAACATGAACGTGAAACTTTTCTTGAGACGCTCTAACGTGAAAGGGCTTCATCTTGAGATGAGGGGGGAACTACGTGGTTTCCTTCGAGTTGCAGCAGGATTCTCGCGTTACAACGGGGAATTCGGGCTTCCTCTTGTGTTGGTCCAGGAAAGTCCAATCTTCCATTCGAGTTTCGAGGGAGAGCTGGGATTTCTCTCGAGTCACTGCAGGGCAAAATATACTTCATCTAGGCCTGTGCCCAGGACTTAATTTTCCTCTCCAGGGGTGACAGGGATCTCGGAGTTGCATTCCAGACTCACACAGGGAGTCAGGCCTCTTCTCGAAGGAAAGCAAAGGACTCCACTCTCTTCTCGAGTCGCGTCGGGTATGTCTTGGAGCCCACTGAGTGGCCTACTCGGAGTAAAGCCTCCTGTGGAGTTGGAGAGAGGACTCGGGATTGCTCTCCAGGCCATGCAGGAAGAGAAGGCCCTCAGCTCGCAATGACGGGGGCGTCTTGTGGGTTTTCTCGAGTTGGGGCACAATTATGAGTTTTCTCACGAGGTACGACGGGGAGCTCAGGGAGCCTCTCGTGTGGCGCCAGGAAAGTCAGGTCTCTATGTGTGTGACGAGGGGGAGCCCATAAATGTTCTCGAGTCATGGTAGGGAAATCGGGACTCAAGACGCGTTGAAGAAGGAGTCTCGAAGTCTTTCTCAGGTTGCGGCAGGAAACCCTGGGTTCCCTCGACTTGTACCGGTGACCTCAGGGAGCTTCTCAGGGTGCCTCTGAGAAGTCAGGCATACTGTGGACTTGGGAGGGGCTCTCGGAACTCCACTGGGTTTGGTGCAATGGCAAAGGTTCTCATCTCGAGTTGAGGCAGGAACCTAAGGGTTCCTCTCCATTTCAAACTCCGACCACAGGGTCCCTGAAGAGTTGGGACAGGAGAGTCAGGCCTCGTCTTGTGTGGAGGAATGGAACTCCGCTTTCCTCTCGAGTTGTTCACAGGATAACAGACCATTTGTCGAGCTGTGAGTGGAATCTTCGGTTTTTTCCGTAAGATGCATGAGGGAGTCAGTGCCCCTTCGTGTTGTGCCTTCATCCACAGGGTTGCCTTCAAAGAGGTGTCCGGACATCGGGTTCTTATCAATAGCAGAGCAGGAAATCGGGGTCATTCAGAACGTGGCACCATCCATGAGGCTACGTCTCGAATTTCTTCATTAGACTGGTGTCATCCTGAGGTGCACCATGAAGATCGGGAACCCCTTCCGGACAAAGCAGGGGAATCGACCATCTTGTCGCGATCAGGAGGAGTGAAAGGGCTCAGTTGAAGTCGTGCCGGGAACCTCGGTGTTCCCCTCGAGTGGGACCGGTGTGTCGGGAAACTTTTCGGGTCACTTCAAGGGTGCCAAGTACCGTTTTGCACTTCAAGACGGACTTGGGGCTTCTCTTGAGACGCTGTAGAGGGCAAGGGCCTCATCTTGGGATGATGGGGGAATCACGTGGTTTTTCTCAAGGTGCGGCGGGATTCTCGAGTTACGACGGGGAATTCAGGCTTCCTCTTGTGTTAGCCCAGGGAAGTCCAACGTTCCATTCGAGTTGCGAGGGATAGCTGGGGGTTGCGCTCGAGTCACTGCAGGGCAAAAGAGACCTCATCCAGGCTTGTGTCTAGGACCTAATGTTCCTCTCAAGGGATGACTGGGAACTTGGGGTTGCATTCCAGACTCACCCGGGAGTCAGGCGTCGTCTCGAGGGGAAACAAAGGCCTTCTCTCTCTTCTCGAGTCACGACGGGTATTTCTTGGAGCCCACTGAGTGGACTAAAGGGAGTCAAGCCTCCTGTGGAGTTTGGAGAGAGGACTCGGGATTGCACTCCAGGACATGCAGGAAAAGAAGGCCCTCATCTCACGAAGACAGGGGGGTCTCGGTGGTTTTACCGAGCTGCAGCGCCTGTGTTGGTTTCTCAGGAGGTACGACGGGGAGCTCAGGGAGCCTCTTGTGTGGCGCCAGGGAAGTTAGGTCTCGATGCGTGTGGCGAGGGGGAGCGCGTCATTGCTCTCGAGTCATGGTAGGGGAATCAGGCCTCTAGACGCGTTGAAGAAGGACTCTCAAGATCTCTCTCAGGTCTTGGCAAGAATACGTGGGTTCCCTCGACTTGTGCCGGTGACCTCAGGGAGATTCTCCGGGTGCCTCTGAGAAATCAGGGATACTATGGAGTTGGGAAAGACCTCTCGGGACTCCACTGGGTTTGGTGAAATGGAAGGGGGCCTCATCTCGAGGGGAGGCAGGAACCTCAGGGTTCCTCTCCATTTCTGATTCCGATCGCAGCCCCCTGCATAGTTGGGAGAGGTGAGTCAGGCCTCGTCTTGTGTGCAGGAATGGACCTCCGCTTGCCTCTCGAGTTGTTCACTGGGTGACAGGCACTTGTTGAGCTGTATGAGTAACCTGCGGTCTTTTCCGGACGATGCACGGGGGTATCAGTGCCCCTTCGTGTTGTTCCTTCATCCACACTATCTTCGAATAGGTGTCTGGGCATCGCGTTCTTATCAAGAGCAGATCGCGAAATCGCGGTCTTTCGGCATGTGGCACCACCATCGAGGCTACGTCTCGAATTTCCTCGTGAGACAGCCTCATCTGAGGTGCGCGGAGAAGGTCGGGAACCCCTTGCAGACAAAGCAGGGGAATCGACCCTCCTTTCGCGATCAGGAGGGGAGAAGGGGCTCAGATGAAGTGGTGCCAGGAACCTCGGTGTTCCCCTCGAGTGCGACCCATATGTCGGGGAACTTTTGGGGTAGCATTAAGGGTGCCAAATATCATTTCGCACTTCAAGACGGAACGTGGGACTACTCTTGAGACGCTGGAGCGGGCAAGGGCCTCATCTTGCAATGACGGGGGAACCACGTGGTTTTTCTCAAGTTGAGGCGGAATTCTCGAATTACTACTGGGAATTCAGGCTTCCTCTTGTGTTGGCCCAGGGAGGTCCAATCTTCCATTCGGGTTGCGAGGGAAAGCTGGGGAGTGCTCTCGAGTTACTGCAGGGCAAAAGCGACCTCATCTAGCCTTGTGTTCAGGACCCAGTGATCCTCTCCAAGGGCGACAGGGATCTCGGGTTTGCATTAAAGACTCACCCGGGGAGTTAGGCCTCGTCTCGAGGGGAAGCAAAGGACTCGGCTCTCCTCTCGAGTTGCGACGTGTATCTCTTGGAGCCCACTGACTGGTCTAAAGGGAGTCAAGCCTCCTCTTCAGTTTGGAGAGAGGACTCGGTATTGCTCTCCAGGCCATGCAGGAAAAGAAGGCCCTCATCTCGAGATGATGGGGGCGTCTCGTGGTTTTTCTCGAGCTGTGGCGCCAGTGTGGGGTTTCTCACGAGGTACGACGGGGAGTTCAGGTAGCCTCTCGTGTGGCAACAGGGAAGTCAGGTCTCCATGGGCGGGGCAAGGGGGAGCGCGTCATTGCTCTCAAGTCAGGGTAGGGGAATCGGGCCTCATGACGGGTTGAAAAAGGACTCTCGATGTCTTTCTAGGGTTGCGGCAGGAAACCCTGGGTTTCCTTGACTTGTGCTGGTGACCTCAGGGAGCTTCTCAGGGTGCCTCTGAAAAGTCAGGGATACTGCGGATTTGGGAGAGGCCTCTCGGGACTCCTCTGGGTTTGGTGCAATGGAAGTGGGCCTCATCTCGAGTTGAGGCAGGAACCTCAGGGTTCTGCTCCTGACTTCCTGGAGCCGGATCTGACTCAGATCGCAGGGTCCCTGCTGAGTTTGCTCAGGAGTGTCAGGTCTCGTGTTCTGCGGAGGAATGGAACTCCGCTTACATCTCAAGTTGTTCAAGGATGACACCACTTTTCTTGATGTGTGTGGAACCTGCGGGTATTTCGGAGATGCACGGGGGCGTCAGTGCTCCTTCCTGTTGTGCCTTCATCCACAGGGTTGCCTTCAAAGAGGTGTCCGGGCATCGGGATCTCCTCAAGTGCGGACCGGGAAATCGGGGTCTTTCAGCATGTTGCACCACCCACGAGGCTACGTCTCGAATTTCCTCGTGAGACCGGCCTCATCCTGAGGCGCGCAGGAAAGTCCGGGAACCCTTTCCAGACAAAGCAGGGGAATCGACCCTCCTTTCGGGATCAGGAGGAGAGAAAGGGCTCAGATGAAGTAGTGCCAGGAACCTCGGTGCTCCCCTTGAGTGAAACTGGTAAGTCGGGTAACTTTTCGGGTTGCATCAAGGGTGCCAAGTACCGTTTCGCACTTCAAGACGGAACCTGGGACTTCTCTTGAGACGCTGTAGTGGGCAAGGGCCTCATCTAGCACTGACGAGGGACCCACGTGTTTTTTCTCGAGTTGCGGCAGGATTCTTGAGTTACGACGGGGAATACAGGTTTCCTCTTGTGTTGGCCCAGGGAAGTCCAATCTTCCATTCGAGTTGCAAGTGAGAGCTGGAGATTGCTCTCGAGTCACTGCAGGGCAAAATAGAGCTCATCTAGGTTTGTGTCCAGGACCGAGTTTTTCTCTCCAGGGGCGACAGGGATCTCGGGGTTGCATTCCAGACTCACCCGGGGAGTCAGGCCTCATCTCGAAGGGAATGAATGGACTCCGCTCTCCTCTCGAGTCGTGACGGGTATCCTTTGGAGCCCAAGAGTGGCCTAAATGGAGTTAAGCCTCCTGTGGAGTTTGGAGAGAGGACTCGGGATTGCTTTCTAGGCCATACAGGAAAAGAAGGCCCTCATCTCGCGATGACAGGGCGTCTCGTGGGTTTTCTCAAGGTGCAGTGCCTGGTTGGGGTTTCTCACGAGATAGGACGGGGAGCTCAGGGAGACTCCTGTGGTGCCACGGAAGTCAGGTCTCCATGGACATGGCGAGGGGGAGCGCCTCATTGCTCTAGAGTCATGGTAGGGGAATCGAGACTCAAGACGCTTCGAAGAAGAACTCTCGAGGTCTTTCTCGGGGTGTGGCAGGAAACCCTGGGTTCCCTCGACTTGTGCCCATGACCTCAGGGAGCTTAGCGGGGTTCCTCTGACAAGTCAGGGATACTGTGGAGTAGAGAGTGGCTTCTCGGGACATCACAGGGACTGGTGCAATTGAAGAGGACCTAATCTCGGATTGAGGCAGTAACGTCAGGGTTCCTCTCCATTTCTGACTCGGATAGCAGGGTCCCTGCAGAGTTGGGACAGGAGAGTCAGACCTCGTCTTGTGTGGAGTAGTGGAACTCTGCTTGCCTCTCGAGTTGTTCACGGGATGACAGGCCACCTATCGAGTTGTATGTGGAACCTGCGGTTTTGGGGGACGATGCACAGGGGTGTCAGTGCCCCTTCGTTTTGTGCCTTCATCCACAGGGTTACCTTCAAAGAGGTGACCAGGCATCGGGATCTTATCAATAGCGGACCAGGAAATCGGGGTCTTTCGGCATGTGGCACAACCCACGAGGCTACATCTCGAATTCCCTCGTGAGACTGGCCTCATCCTGAGGTTCGCCGGGAAGTCTGGGAACCCCTTCCAGACAAAGCAGGGGAATTGACCCTCCTGTCGCCATCAGGAGGGGAGAAGAGGCTCAGCTGAAGCTGTGCTGGGAACCTCCATGTTCTCCTCGAGTGAGACCGGGGTGTCAGGGAAATTTGGGGGTCGCATCAAGGGTGCCAAGTACCGTTTCACACTTCAAGACGGAACATGGGACTTCCCTGGAGACGCTATAGCTGACAGGGGCCTCATATTTCGATGACAGAGGAACCACGTTGTTTTTCTCCAGTTGCCACGGGATTCTCGAGTTACAACGGGGAATACAGGCTTCCTCTTGTGTTGGCCCAGCGAAGTCCAATCATCCATTCGAGTTGCGAGGGAGAGCTGGGGATTGCACTTGAGTCAATGCAGGACAAAAAAGACCTCATTTAGGCTTGTTTCCAGGACCGAGTTTTCCTCTACAGGGGCGACACGGATCTCGGGATCCCATTCCAGACTCACCCAAGTAGTCAGGCCTCGGCTCGAGGGGAAGCAACAGACTCCGCTCTCCTCTAGAGTAGCGACGTGTATCTCTTGGAGGCTACTGAGTGGCCTAAAGGGAGTCAGGCCTCCAGTGGAGTTTGGAGAGTGGACTCGGGATTGCTCTCTAGGTCATGTAGGAAAAGAAGGCCCTCATCTTACGATGACGGGGGCGTCTTGTGAGTTTTCTCGAGCGGCGGTGCCAGTGTGAGGTTTTCATGAGGTAGGATGGGGAGCGCAGGGAGCCTCTCGTGTGGCACCAGGGAAGTTGGGTTTCCATGGGCGTGGCGAGGGGAATGCGTCATTGCTCTCCAGTCATGGTAGGGTATCGGGCCTCAAGACGCGGTAAAGAGGGACTCTCGAGGTCTTTCTCAGAATGCAGCAGGAAACCCTGGGTTCACTCGACTTGTGCCAGTGACCGCAGAGAGCTTCTGAGGGTGCCTCTGAGAAGTCAGGGATACTGTGGAGTTGGGAGGGGCCTCTCGGGACTCCACTGGGTATGGCACAATGGAAGAGGGCCTCATTTCGAGTTGATGCAGGAACGTCAGGTTTCATTTACATTTCTGACTCCGATCGCACGGTCCCTGCAGAGTTGGGAAATGAGAGTCAGGCCTTCTCTTGTGTGGAGGAACGGAACTCCGCATGCCTCTCTAGTTCTTCAAGGGATGACAGGACACTTGTCGATCTGTGTTTGGAATCTGCGTGTTTTTCCGTATTATGCATGGGGATGTCAGTACCCCTTCGTGTTGTGCATTCCTCCACAGGTTTGCTTTCGAAGAGGTGTCCGGGCATTGGGTTATTAAGAGCGGACCGGGAAATCGGGGTCTTTCCGCATGTGGCACCACCCACCAGGCTACGTCTCGAATTTCCTAGTGAGACCGGCCTCAACCTGAGGTGCGCCGGGAAGGTCGGAACACCTTGCAGACAAAGCAGGGGAATCGACCCTCCTGTCTCGATCAGGAGGGGAGAAGGGGCACAGATGAGGTGATGCCGGGAACCTCGGTGTTCCCCTCCAGTGAGACCAGTGTGTAGGGGAACTTTTGGTGTCGCATCAAAGGTGCCAAGTACCGTATCGCACTTCAAGATGGAACGTAAGACTTCTTTTGAGACGCTGTAGCGGCAATGGCCGCATCTTGCAATGAAGAGGGAATGACGTGGTTTTTCTCGAGTTGTGGCGGGATTCTTGAGTTACAACGGGAAATTCAGGCTTCCTCTTCTGTTGGCCCAGGGAAGTCCAGTCTTCCATTCGAGTTGCGAGAGAGAGTTGGGGATTGCTCTCGAGTCACTGCAGGAAAAAAGAGACCTCATCTAGGCTTGTGTCCAGGATCTAATGTTTCTCTCCAGGGGCGACAGGGATCTCCGGTTCCCATATCAGACTCACCCGAGGAGTCAGGCCTCGCCTCGAGGGGAAGGAAAAGACTCCGCTCTCCTCTCGAGTCGCGACGGGTATGTCTTGGAGTCCACTGAGTGACCAAAATGGAGTCAAGCCTACTGTGGAGTTTGGAGAGAGGACTCAGGATTGCTCTCCAGGCCATGCTAGAAAAGAAGGCAGTCATGTCGCGAAAACGGGGGCGTCTCTTGGGTTTTCTCTATCTGCAGCGCCAGTGTGGGGTTTCTCACGAGGAATGACGGGGAGCTCAGGGAGCCTCTCGTGTGGCGCCAGGGAAGTCAGGGCTTCATGAGTGTAGCAGAGGGAGCGCGTCATTGCCCTCGAGTCATGGTAGGGGAATCAGGCCTCAAAACAAGTTGAAGAAGGACTCTTGAGTTCTTTCTATGGTAGCGGCAGTAAACCCTGGGTTCACTCGAATTGTGCTGGTGGCCTCAGGGAGCTTCTCAGGGTGCCTCTGAGAAGTCAGGGATACTGTGGAGCTGGGACGCGTCTCTCGGGACTCCACTGGGTTTCGTGCAATGGAAGAGGTCCTAATCTCGTGTGGAGGCAGGAACCTCAGCGTTCCTCTCGTGACTTCACTGGCGCTGGTCTGAATCAGATTGCAAAGTCCCTGCAGAGTTGGGACAGGAGGGTCAGGCCTCGTCTTGTGTAGAGGAATGAAACCCCACTTGCCTCTCGAGTTCTTCAGGGCTGACAAGCCACTTGTTGAGCTGTATGTGGAACCTGCGGGTTTTTCTTGACGATGCACAAGGGTCTCAGTGCCCCTTTGTGTTGTGCCTTCATCCACAGGGTTTCCTTCGAAGAGGTGTCCAGGCATGAGGTTCTTATGAAGAGCGTACCGGGAAAGCATAGTCTTTTGGCATGTGGCACCACCCGCGAGCTACGTCTCGAATTTCCTCGTGAGACCGGCCTCATCCTGAAGTGCCCCGTGAAGGTCGGGAACCCCTTACAAACAAAGCAGGGGAAGTGACCCTCCTATCACGAACAGGAGGGGAGAAGGGGCTCAGATAAACTGGTGCCGGGAACCACGGTGTTCACCTCGAGTGAGACCGATATTTCGAGGAACTTTTGGAGTCACATCAAGGGTGTCAAGTATCGTTTCGCACTTCAAGACGGAACGTGGGACTTTTCTTGAGAAGCTGTAGCGGGCAAGGGCCTCATCTTGCCAAGAGGTGGGAACCACGTGGTTTTTCTCGAGTTGCGGCGGGATTTTCGAGTTACGACGGGGATCTCAGGCTTCCTCTTGGGTTGGCACTGGGAAGCCCAATCTTCCCCTCGAGTTGCGAGGGAAAGCTGGGGGTTGCGCTCGGGTCACTGCAGGGCCGAAGAGACCTCACCTAGGCGTGTGTCCGGGACCTAAGATTCCTCTCCAGGGAAGGCAGGGATCTCGGGGTTGCATTCCTGGCTCCCCCGGGGAGTCAGGCCTCGTCTCGAGGGGAAGCCAAGGACTCCGATCTCCTCTCGAGTCGCGACGCGGGTCTCTTGGAGCCCCCTGAGCGGCCTCAAGGGAGTCCAGCCTCCTCTTCCGTTTGGAGAGAGGACCCGGGATTGCTCTCCAGGCCATGCAGGAAAAGAAGGCCCTCAGCTCGCGAGGACGGGGGCGTCTCAGGGGTTTCCTCGAGCTGCGGCGCCCGTGGGGGTTTTCTCCCGAGGCACGAAGAGGATCTCATGGAGCCTCTCGAGCGGCGCCAGGGAAGTCAGGTCTCCTAGCATGGCGAGGGGGAGCGCGTACTGGCTCTCGAGTCACGGGAGGGCACTAGAGCCTCGAGACTCGTTGAAGAAGGACTCTCGAGGTCTTTGTCAGGGGGCGGCTGGAAACCCTCGTTTCCCTCGCCTTCTGCCGGGGACCTTAGGGAACTTCCCAGGGTGCCTCTGAGAGGCGAGGGATCCTGTGGAGATGGCGGGGCCCCTCGGGACTCCGCTGGGTCTGGCGCACCGGAAGAGGGCCTCACCTCGAGGGGAGGCAGGAACCTCAGGCTTCCTCTCCGTTTTGGACTCCGACCGCAGGGTCCCTGCAGAGTTGGGACAGGAGAGTCAGGCCTCGTCTTGTCTGAGGAAGGGAACCCCGCTGGCCTCTCGAGTTGCTCAGGGGGTCTCAGGCCCCTCGTCGAGATGTGTGTGGAACCCACGGGTCTTTGCGGACGATGCACGGGCGTGGCAATGCCCCTTCGTGTTGTGCCTTCACCCACAGGGTTGCCTTCGAAGAGGGGTCCGGGCCTCGGGTCCTTCTCAAGTGCGGACCGGGGAATCGGGGGCGTTCGGCATGTGGCACCACACACGTGGCTCGTCTCGAATTTCCTCGTGAGACCGGCCTCATCCTGAGGTGCTCAGTGAAGGCCGGGAACCCCTTCCAGACCACGCAGGGGAATCGACTCTCCTGTCGCGATCAGGAGGAGAGAAGGGGCTCCGATGAAGCAGTGCCGGGATACTCGGTGTTCCCCTCGAGGGAACCCGGCGTGTCGGGGAACTTTTGGTGGTCGCAGGAAGGCTGTCAGGGACCGTTTCGCCCTTCAGGGCGGAACAGGGGACTTCCCTTGAGACGCCGTCGCGGGCAAGGGCCTCATCTTGCCAAGAGGTGGGAACCACGTGGTGTTTCTCGAGTTGCGGCGGGATTCTCGAGCTACGACTGGGATCTCAGGCTTCCTCTTGGGTTGGGCCTGGGAAGCCCAATCTTCCCCTCGAGTTGTGAGGGAAAGCTGGGGTTTGCGCTCGAGTCACTGCAGTGCCGAAGAGACCTCACCTAGGCGTGTGTCCGGGACCTAATATTCCTCTCCAGGGAAGGCAGGGATCTCGGGGTTGCATTCCAGGCTCCCCCGGGGTGTCAGGCCTCGTCTCGAGGGGAAGCCAAGGACTCCGCTCTCCTCTCGAGTCGCGACGCGGATCTCTTGGAGCCCCCTGAGCGGCCTCAAGGGAGTCCAGCCTCCTCTTCCGTTTGGAGAGAGGACCCGGGATTGCTCTCCAGGCCATGCAGGAAAAGAAGGCCCTCCTCTCGCGATGACCAGGGTGTCTCATGTGTTCCTTGAGCTGCCGCGCCAGTGTGGGTTTCCTCACGAGGTACGATGAGGATCTCAGGGAGCCTCTAGTGGAGTGCCAGGTTAGTCAGGTCTCCATGCGCGTGGCGAGGGGGAGCGTGATGGCTCTTGAGTCATGGTAGGGGAATCGCGACTCAAGACATTTTGAAGCACTCTCGAGGTCTTTCTCGAGTGGCGGCAGAAAACCCAGGGTTCCCTCAACTTGTGCCTGTGACCTCAGGGAGCTTCTCATTGTGCCTCTGAGAACTCAGGGATGCTGTGGAGTTGGTAGGGGCCTCTCGGGACTCCACTGGGTGTGGTGCAATGGAAGAGGGCCTCATCTCGAGTGGACGCAGGAACCTCAGGCTACCTCTCCGTTTCTGACTCGGATCCCATGGTCCCTGCAGAGTAGGTACAAGAGAGTCACACCTAGTCTTCTGTTGAGGAATGGACCTTCGTTTGCCTTTCGAGTTGTTTACAGGGTGACAGGCCACTTGTCGAAATGTCTGTGGGACCTGCGGGTTTTTCTGGACGATGCACGCGGGTGTCAGTGCCCCTTCGTCTTGTGCCTTCATCCACAGGTTTTCCTTCAGAGAGGTGTGCTGGCATCGGGTTCTTTTCAAGAGTGGACCGTGAAATTGGGGTCTTTCGGCATGTGGCACCACCCACGAGGCTACGTCTCGAACTTCCTCATGAGACCGGCCTCATCCTGAGGTGCGCCCGGAAGGTCGGGAACCCCTTGCAGACAGAGAAGGGGAGTCGACCCTCCTGTCGCAATCAGGAGAGGAGAAGGGGCTCAGATGAAGTGGTGCCGGGAACCTCGGTGTTCCCTTTGAGTGAGTCTGGTATGTCGCGGAACTTTTGGGGTCGCATCAAGGGTGCCAAGTACCGTTTCGCACTTCAGGATGGAACGTGGGACTTCTCTTGAGATGCTGTAGCGGACAAAGGGCCTCATCTTGCGATGACGAGGGAAGCACGTGGTTTTTCTCGAGTTGCGGTGGGATTCTCGAGTTACGACGGGGAATTCAGGCTTCCTCTTGTGTTGGCCCAGGAAGTCTAATCTTCCATTTGAGTTGCCAGGGAGAGCTGGGGATTGGGCTCCATTCACTGAAGTGCAAACTAGACCTCATCTAGGCTTGTATCCAGGACTTAATGTTCCTCTCCATAGGCGACTGGGATTTGGGGTTGCATTCCATACTCACCCGGGGAGTCAGGCCTCATCTCGAGGGGAATCAAAGGACTCCACTCTCTTCTCGAGTCGCGACAGGTATCTCTTGGAGCCCACTGAGTGGTCTTTGCTCTGTAGGAGAGCTCTAGTGTACATAAGCCTGTACATAAGTGAACACAGACACTCTGTGTGCATGTTGCTGCGTACCCAAAATAGGGCCACAAGGAGCCTCATGCTCTCCATGCGGCGCGGAAGCTGTGCAGCCACGCAGCAGCTGAAGAATCCAACCAATTGCTCTTTTCTTACCTCTGACAGAGCTCGCATTGCTGTAGCCCTTGGCAGTTTGGAAACACTGGACCCTAACCCCTTTCAAAGTAGGCCTGGGTTCTAGTTCGAATAGAAATCAATAGCGGAGCTGAGGACAGGAACGTGGCAGTCATTTATCACACGCTCCTGCAGCCTGCTACTACAGGGACACTAACGCTAGAAGCTAGGAATGTCTTTGCAAGGTGCGCAAAGGACAAGGGAGAACCTCGACCCTGACTCTAGTATTTCAGTCCCCTGAGCAGATCTGAGGTTCTCCCGCTGTAGAAGCTAACCCATTCCTTTCAAATACAGGCTTCCTAACACAGGGCCAGTTGGCTGCTTGCTCTTCCACGAAGCAGGCTTCCTTAACTTGCAAACTGCGAATTACGCTTAACAGCCTGGAGGAAAATCGCTTCTTGGAAGATTTTTTTCAGAGGCTGTATCCCCGGAGCTGGGGCCAAGCTAGGGGACCCATACTGACAAGGGAAGGCAAAACCACATCCAATGTCTTTGCTCTGGAGGACAGCTTTGGTGAGCCTAAGTCTTTCAGGAATATTTCTGGCTCCAACAGAGTCAAATTCTGTGTGTGAAGCTGCACAGCCAAAATAGGGGAACAGAGAGCCTGATTCTCTCTGTGTAGCTTTGAAGCTGTCATTCAAACAACAGCTTGAGAATCCATACAATGCTCTCCCTTACTGCTAAGAGAATTCTCATTGCTGTCGTCCTTGACAGTTTGTAGAAATCCGCACCCTAACCCTTCTCCAAGTAGGCCTGGGTCCTAGCTCGGAACAACAGGCAACGGCAGAGCTGAGGCCAGTAAGGCACAAGTGAGGTCTCACACACTCTTGCAGCCTGATCGTCCAGGAGCAGTAAGGCCTCTTTTTCCCTGCAGGAGGCTCGCTTGCCTTGCCTCCTGTGAACTGCATTTCCCAGCCTGGGCACAAAGCTGTTCCTGGAGATTTTTTCTCAGGGGCTGTTTCCCTGGAGCTGGGTCGGACCTCGGGGGCCCAACTCACAGGGGAAGACAAAACCACATGGACAGGTCTATGCTCTGTAGGAGAGCTCTAGTGAACCTCATCTCTCAGGAACATTCTTGGCTTCTACAGAGACACCTCTGTGCATGAAGCTACACACCCAACATAGTGGCAAAGGGAGTCTGATTCTCTCCGTGGGTGCTGATGCTTTGTGGCAAAGCACCTGCTAAGAATCCATCCGCATAGGCTTCCCTCACCTTGACAGAGGTCTCATTGTTGTAGTCCTTGGCAGTTTGGAAAGAAGCAGACCCTTACCCTTCACCAAGTAGGCCCTTGTCCTTGTTTGAATGGAAAGGCAGTAGCTGAGCTGAGGCCAGTAAGGCACCAGTCAAGTCTGACATATTCCCGATGCCTGCTCCTTCATGGAAAATAACGTTAGAATCTGGGAATGTCTTTGCAAGGCTGGCAAAGGGCAGTGAGGAACCTCGACCCTGCCTCTGGAATTTCTATCTTCTCAGCACATCTGGCGGTCTCGGTCAGGAGAAACTAACCCATTCCTTGCAAATATAGGCTTCCAAACACAGGCCGGTTGGCTGTCTCTTCTTGCCGAAGGAAGCTTGCTTATCCCACCTCCTGCGAACTCCGCTTCCCAGCCTGGGGGATAAGAGAGGCTCGCTTGCCTTACTTCCTGTGAACAGCGTTTCCTAGCCTGGGCGGAAAGCAGTTCCTGGAGATCTTTTCTCAGGGGCTGTTTCCCCGGAGTTGGGGCGGACCTCGGGGACCCAACTCACAGGGGAAGGCAAAACCAATTGGACAGCTCTATGCTCTGTAGGAGATCTCTAGTGAACTGCCGGGGTCCAGCCCCAGCTGATCCAGGTTATTCGAAGCAGAGACGGCGTAGGCGAGGGTCAGGGAACAACTGCTTAATTAAACGTTAATTAAGGATATAAAGAGTAATAAAATGAGGATAGCTCAGTAGGAAAATTCAGTGGAGAAAAGAGGCTGAGTAGCTTGGTTTACGCGGGGGACCAATAAAACTTCAAGACAAGAAGCTTGCACCACTTACATAGGCCGCAGGCGTCCTTCCGTTCTCCCGAAGGAGAGGAGACACTGAGGCCTCCCCGGTCGGATCTTAGAAGCCCAGGCAAAATTAGTAAGCTTGGTGGGTTCCGTGCTCCAGATGGAGACTCAACCAGAGTGAGAGAGAGAGAGAGAGACATGGGGAGACCAGTATTTCGAGAAACTGATCCCAATTCTTTATTTTCCATGGTCTACTTTTATACACTGAGATGTTATGCAAAAGTCACGTGGGGTCAGCAGTCCTGACTTTTATCAAAGTCAGGTGCTTCATACAAAAGTATACAGAGGTCTTAGGGGTGTTACATCATCTTCTGGCCGGGGGGCCTGCTGACAATTTACGACCCTCTCCTTGTGACAGCGGTCAGTCAACCAGGACACTTATTTCTCCAGGGGTGATTATTCTTAAAACAGACGCCACCCAAATAAAGTTACATTCCTATAGGGTGAGGGTGTAGTGGGTTTTAGTTAAGGAAAGAATGTACTTAGCCTAAGGTCTAACGTGATTTATATCAAAGGTTAATACTTATTTCTTCTATATATTCATTAATGTGTATAAGGGCAGGGGATGTGGAGACTTAGCAGTAAACATCAGCTCAACAAATGAAAAACCCTTCACCAATATGATTTCTAATCAGCCCATTATACTTATACTAATAATTTTCTAACTTTTCTAAGGAACCTGTTTTTAGAAGGTTTAAAGCATCTCGTGCCTCTCATGGTTGGGAGGCTGTGAGCAATCACATGTGGCCGGACAAGCCTGTCAGGCAGGCTAGAGAACCTTCAGAGGAGTTTGTAGGTTAAAACACTCTTGTCACACCCAGGGGTTTTTATCAACTGGAGCTCTAGGTTAACTCCTTCTCCGAAAGAGGTGGTGGGGGACAGCCCCCCGTAAAGTCAGAGGTGTAGGTGAGAGCACAAAGTAGTAAGGTAGGCAGGCTCTGGTTATGGGGGTAGATGCTCGAGGATTTCCAGGGGGACTCCTGAGGCTCGATCCCGCCTTTGCGTATGTCGAGCCTCCTTCCTCATGACCTTTGCCATGGGCGGAGTGCCTCACTCTGGCCCCCAACAGTGAACCTCCTCTCTCAGGAACATTCTTGGCTCCTATCGAGACACCTCTGTGTGTGTAGCTACACACGCAACGTAGGGGCAAAGGGAGCCAGATTCTTTCCGTGGGGTGCTGATGCTTTGTGGCAAAGCACCTGCTTGAGAATCCATCAGTTTACGCTTCCCTCGCCTTGACAGAGGTCTCATTGCTGTAGCCCTTGGCAGTTTGGAAAGAAGAGGACCCTTACCTTTCATAAAGTGGGCCCTTGTCCTAGTTTGAAAGGAAAGGCAAGAGCTGAGCTGAGGCCAATAAGGCGCCAGTCAAGTCTGACATATTCCCGAAGCCTGCTCCTTCATGGAAAATAACGCTGGAATCTAGGAATGTCTCTGCAAGGCTGGCAAAGGGCAGTCAGGAGCCTGCACCCTGCCTCTGGAATTACCGATTTCTGAGCAGATCTGGAGGTCTCCTTTAGGAGAATCTAACTCATTCCTTCCATATTGAGACTTCCAAAAACAGGCCGGTCGGCTGCCTCTTCGTGCCCGAAGGAGGCTTGCTTTTCCTGCCTCCTATGAACCCAGCTTCCCAGGCTCTGGGAAAAGCGGATCTTGAAGATCTTTTCTCAGGGGTTGTTTCCACGGAGCTGGGGCTAAGCCCGGAGACCCAATCGCACAGGGGAAGAAAAACCACATGGACAAGTCTTTGCTCTCTAGGAGAGCTCTAGTGAACTTCACTCTGTCACGAACATTCTTGATTCATATGGAGACACCCCTATGTGCGAAGCTGCTTACCCAACATGGGGGCACAGAGAGCCTGATTCTCTCTGTGTAGCTTTAAAGATGTCATTCAAAAAACACCTTGAAAATCCATACAATGCTCTTCCTTACCCGTGACAGAGTTCTCATTGCTGTAGCCCTTGGCAGTTTTTAGAAATCCGCACCCAAACCCTTCTCCAAGTAGTCCTGGGTCCTAGTTCGGAGGAACATGCAATGGCAGAGCTGAGGCCAGTAAGGCACCAGTCAGGTCTCACACACTCTGGCAGCCTGATCGTCCAGGGAGAGTAAGCCCTCTTTTTCCCTGCAGGAGGCTCACTTGACTTCCCTCCTGTGAGCTGCATTTCCCAGCCTGGGGGAAAAGAGGTCCCTGGAGATCTTTTCTCAGGGGCTCCTTCCCCGGAGCTGGGGAGGACCTCGAGGACCCAACTCACAGGGGAAGGCAAAAGCACATGGACAGGTCTATGCTCTGTAGGAGAGCTCTAGTGAACCTCATCTCTCAGGAACATTCTGGCCTCCTATAGAGACACCTCTCTGTGTGAAGCTACACACCCTACATAGGGGCAAATGGAGCCTGATTCTCTCCGTGGGGTGCTGATGCTTTGTGGCAAAGCACGTGCTTGAGAATCCATCCACTTAGGCTTCCCTCGCCTTGACAGAGGTCCCATTGCTGTAGCCCTTGGCAGTTTGGAAAGAAGAAGACCCTTACCCTTCATAAAGTAGGCCTTTGTCCTAGTTTGAATGGAAAGGTAATAGCTGAGCTGAGGCCAATAAGGTGCCTGCCAAGTCTGACATACTCCCGTAGCCTTCACCTTCATGGAAAATAACTCTAGAATCTGGGAATGTCTTTGCAAGGCTGGCAAAGGGCAGTCAGGAACCAGCACCCTGCCTCTGGAATTACTGACTTCTGAGCAGATCTGGAGGTCTCCTTTAGGAGAAGCTAACCCATTCTTTCCAAATAGAGGCTTCCAAACAGGCCGGTTGGCTGCCTCTTCGTGCCCGAAGGAGGCCTGCTTTTCTCGCATCCTATGAAGCCCTGTTCCCAGCCTCTGGGAAAAGCGGATCTTGAAGATATTTTCTCAGGGGTTGTTTCCATGGAGCTGGGGCCGAGACCAGAGACCCAATCGCACAGGGGAAGGAAAACCACATGGACAAGTCTTTGCTCTCCAGGAGACCTCTAAGTGAAACTTACTCTGTCAGGAACGTTCTTGACTCCTATGGAGACACCCCTGTGTGTGAAGCTGCGTACCCAACAAGGGGGCACAGAGAGACTGATTCTCTCTTTGCAGCTTTGAAGCTGTCATTCAAACAACAGCTTGAGAATCCATACAATGCTCTCCCTTACCTCTGAGAGAGTTCTCATTGCTGTAGCCCTTGGCAGTTTTTTAGAAATCCGCACCCAAACCCTTCTCCTTGTAGGCCTGGGTCCCAGTTCGGAGGAACATGCAATGGCGGAGCTGAGGCCAGTAAGGCACCAGTCAGGTCTCACACACTCTGGCAGCCTGCTCCTCCAAGGGGCAGTAAGGCCTCTTTTTCTCTGCAGGAGGCTCGCTTGCCTTGCCTCCTGTGAACTGCGTTTCCCAGTCTGGACGAAAAGCAGTTCCTGGAGGTGTTTTCTCAGGGGTTTCTTCCTCGGAGCTGGGGCGAACATCGGGAACCCAACTCACAGGGGAAGGCAAAACCATATGGACAGGTCTATGCTCTGTAGCAGAGCTCTAGTGAACCTCATCTCCCAGGAACATTCTTTGCTCCTATAGAGACACCTCTGTGTTTGAAGCTACACACCCAACATAGGGGCAAATGCAGCCTGATTCTCTCCGTGGGGTGCAGATGCTTTGTGGCAAAGCACCTGTTTGAGAGTCCATCCGCTTCCACTTCCCTCTCTTTGACAGAGGTCTCTTTGCTGTAGCCTTTGGCAGTTTGGAAAGAAGCAGAGCCTTACCCTTCACCAAGTAGGCCCTTGTCCTAGTTTGAACGGAAAGGCGATAGCTGAGCTGAGGCCAGTAAGGCGCCAGTCAAGTCTGACATATTCCTGAAGCCTGCTCCTTCATGGAAAATAACGCTAGAATCTAGAAATGTCTTTGCAAGGCTGGCAAAGGACAGTCAGGAACCTCGACCCTGCCTCTGGAATTTCCGTCTTCTGAGCAGATCTGGAGGTCTTCTTTTGGAGAAGCTAACCATTCCTTCCAAAGAGAGGCTTCCAAACACAGGCTAGTTGGCTGCCTCTACTTGCCCGAAGGAGGCTTGCTTGTTCCGCTTCCTGTGAACTCCGCTTCCCGCTTGGGGGAAAAGTGGTTCTTGGAGATTTTTTTCAGGGGCTATTTCAACGGAGTTGGAGCCGAGCCCGGAGACCCACATGCACAGAGGAAGGCAAAACCACATGGACAAGTCTTGCTCTGTAGGAGAACTCTAGTTAAGCTCAGTATGTGAGGAAAGTCTTGGATTCTACGGGGATACCTCTGTGTGTGGAGCTGCGTACCCAACAAGGGGGCACACAGGGCCTGATTCTCTCTTTGCAGCTTTGAAGCTGTCGTTCAAACAACAGCTTGAGAATCCATACAATGCTCTCTCTTACCTCTGAGAGACTTCTCATTGCAGTAGCCCTTGGCAGTTTTTACAAATCCGCACCCAAACCCTTCTCCAAGTAGGCCTGGGTCCTGGTTTGGATGGCCATGCAATGGCGGAGCTGAGGTCAGTAAGGCACCAGTCAGGTGTCACACACTCTGGCAGCCTGCTCCTCCAGGGACACTAAGGCCTGTTGTGCCTTGCAGGAGGCTCGCTTGCGTTACCTCCTGTGAACTGCGTTTGCCAGCCTGGGGGAATAGCGGTCCCTGGAGATCTTTTCTCAGGGGCTCCTTCCCCTGAGCTGGGGCGGACCTCGGGGACCCAACTCACAGGGCAAGGCAAAACCATATGGACAGGTCTATGCTCTGTAGCAGACTTCTAGTGAACCTCATCTCTCAGGAACATTCTTGGCTCCTATAGAGACACTTCTGTGTGTGAAGCGGCGTACCTAACATAGGGGCACAGAGAGCCTGATTCTCTCAGTTCATTTTGACGCAGTCGTTCAGAAAACAGCTTGAGAATCCATAAAATGCTCTCCCTTACCGCTGAGAGAATTCTCACTGCTGTAGCCCTTGGCACTTTGTAGAAATCCGCAGCCAAACGCTTCTCCAAATAGGCCTGGGTCCTAGTTCGGAGGAACAGGCAATGGTGGAACTGAGGCCAGCAAGGCAACAGTCAGGTTTCACACACTCTGGCAGCCTGCTCCTCCAGGGACAGTAAGGCCTCTTTTTCTCTGCAGGAGATTCGCTTGCCTTACTTCCTGTGAACAGCGTTTCCCAGCCTCAGCGAAGCGGTTCCTGGAGATCTGTTCTTAGGGACAGTTTCCCCAGAGGTGTGGCGGACTTCGGGGACCCAACTTACAGGGGAAGGAAAAACCACATGGACAGGTCTATGCTCTGTAGGAGAGGTTTAGTGAACCTAATCTCTCAGGAACATTCTTGGCTCCTATAGAGACAACTCTGTGTGTGAAGCTACACTCCCAACATTGGGGAACAGGGATCTTGGTTCTCTCCGTGGGGTGCTGATGCTTTGTAGTAAAGCACCTGCTTGAGAATCCGTCCTCTTAGGCTTCCCTCGCCTTGACAGAGGTCTCATTGCTGTAGCCCTTGGCAGTTTCAAAGAAGAAGACCCTTACCCTTCATAAAGTAGGCCCTTGTCCTAGTTTGAATGGAAAGGCAATAGCTGAGCTGAGGCCAATAAGGAGCCAGTCCCCTCTGACACATTCCCGAAGCCTGCTCCTTCATGGAATATAACTCTAGAATCTTGGAATGTCTTTGCAAGGCTGGCAAAGGGCAGTCAGGAACCAGCACCCTGCCTCTGGAATTACCGACTTCTGAGCAGATCTGGAGGTCTCCTTTAGGAGAAGCTAACCCATTCCTTCCAAATAGAGGCTTCAAAACACAGGCAGGTTGGCTGCCTTTCGTGCCCGAAAGAGGCTTGCTTTTCTCTCCTCCTATGAACCCCAGTTCCCAGCCTCTGGGAAAAGCGTATCTTGAAGATATTTTCTCAGGGGTTGTTTCCACGGAGCTGGGGCCGAGCCCGGGGCCCAAAGGCACAGGGGAAGGCAAGACCACATGGACAGGTCTATGCTCTGTAGCAGACCTCTAGTGAACCTCATCTCTCAGGAGCATTCTTGGCTCCTATAGAGACACTTCTGTGTGTGAAGCTGCGTACCTAACATAGGGGCACATAGAGCCTGATTCTCTCTGTTCATTTTGACGCTGTCGTTCAGAAAACAGCTTGAGAATCCATAAAATGCTCTCCCTTACCACTGAGAGAATTCTCACTGCTGTAGCCCTTGGCACTTTGTAGAAATCTGCACCCAAACGCTTTTCCAAGTAGGCCTGGGTGCTAGCTCGGATGAACAGGCAATGGCGGAGCTGAGGCCAGTAAGGCAACAGTCAGGTTTCACACACTCTGGCAGCATGCTCCTCCAGGGACTGTAAGGCCTCTTTTACTCTGCAGGAGATTCGCTTGCCTTACTTCCTGTGAACAGCATTTCCCAGCCTCGGCGAAGCGGTTCCTGGAGATCTTTTCTCAGGGACAGTTTCCCCGGAGGTGTGGCGGACCTCGAGGACCCAACTCACAGGGGAAGGCAAAACCACATGGACAGGTCTATGCTCTGTAGGAGAGGTTTAGTGAACCTAATCTCTCAGGAACATTCTTGGCTCCTATAGAGACAACTCTGTGTGTGAAGCTACACTCCCAACATTGGTGCTCAGGGAGCTTGATTCTCTCCGTGGGGTGCTGATGGTTTGTGGCAAAGCACCCGATTGAGAATCCATCCTCTTAGGCTTCCCTCACCTTGACAGAGGTCTCATTGCTGTAGCCCTTGGCAGTTTGCAAAGAAGAAGACCCTTACCCTTCATAAAGTAGGGCCTTGCCCTAGTTTGAATGGAAAGGCAATAGCTGAGCTGAGGTCAATAAGGAGCCAGTCCCGTCTGACACATTCCCGAAGCCTGCTCCTTCATGGAATATAACTCTAGAATCTAGGAATATCTTTGCAAGGCTAGCAAAGGACAGTCAGGAACCAGTACCCTGCCTCTGGAATTACCGACTTCTGAGCAGATCTGGAGGTCTCCTTTAGGAGAAGCTAACCCATTCCTTCCAAATAGAGGCTTCAAAACACAGGCAGGTTGGCTGCCTTTTCGTTCCTGATGGAGGCGTGCTTTTCTCTCCTCCTACGAACCCCGGTTCCCAGACACTGGGAAAAGCGTATCTTGAAGATATTTTCTCAGGGGTTGTTTCCACGGAGCTGGGGCCGAGCCTGGAGACCCAAAGGCACAGGGGAAGGCAAGACCACATGGACAAGACTTTGCTCTTTAGTATAGCTCTAATGAACCTCACTCTGTCAGGATCTTTCTTGATTCCTACGGAGACACACCTGTGTGTGAAGCTGCGGCCACAGAGAGCCTGATTACCCCTGTGCAGCGCTGAGTCTTGGCGGCTAAACAACAGCTTGGGAATGCAGCCTGGGGCGCTTCCCTTCCCTCTGACAGAGCTCTCCTTCGGGCCCTAAGCCCTCTGCAAGGAGGCATGGATCACAGGTGCAAAGGGAAGGGAAGAGCGGAGCTGAGGCCAGTAAGGCGCCCGCCGGTCACGTCTCCCCCACCTCCGCAGTCTGTTCCTTCCCCTGCGCGAAAGCTAGAAGCTGGGAAGGGCTTGGCGAGGCTCGCCCAGGCAGAGCAGCCTCTAGGCCTGGGCTCTGCGATATCGCGCCTGGGCGCAGATCTGGAGCTCCGCCGGAGTGGAAGCTCATTCGGTCCTTCCCAATACAGGCTTGCAAGCACCCGACTGCGGCCTGACTCTATTCTCCCGCGTGCTGGGAGTGGGCTTCCAATCCAGGGCACAGAGCACTGCCTGGAGCTCTCTGCTCAGGGGCTGGTTCCCCTGCGCTGGGACTGTGCTAGGGAGCCCAAAGGCACAGGGGAAGGCCCCAAACCACATGCACACGACTCTGCTCTGGAGCTGAGCTCCGGGGAAGCCCAGTCTGTAAGGCGGTTTCTGAACACAAACGGAGGAACACTCTGGCTGTGGAGCTCCCTCCCCATGACAGGGGCACTGGGACCCTGATTCCCTCCTTTCAGCGCTGAGTCTGGGCTACCAAGCAACAGCTTGGGAATGCAACCTGGGGCATTCCCTTCCCTCAGACAGAGGTCTCCCTGCGGGAGGCTTTCGCAGTTTGCACACCCCCGTGCCCTAAGCCGTCTGAAAGGAGGCCTGGCTCCTAGGTCCAAAGGGAAGGCAAGAGCGGAGCTGAGGCCAGTCAGGAGCCAGTCATGTCGCCCACACTCCCGCAGCCTGCTCCTTTGCAGGCGCAAACGCTAGAAGCTGGGAAGGGCTTGGCGAGGCTCGCCCAGGCAGAGCAGCCTCTCGACAGGGGCTCTGTCCTATCGCACCTGGGCGCAGGTCTGCAGCTCCGCCGGTGTGGAAGCTCACTCAGTCCTTTCCAATACAGGCTTGCAAGGACCCGCCGGCAGCCTAACTCATCTCTCCCGCGTGCTGGGACTGGGCATCCAGGCCTGGGCACAAAGCACTGCCTGGAGCTCTTTGCTCAGGGGCTGGTTCCCCTACGCTGGGGCTGTGCTAGGGAGCCCAAACGCACATGTCAAGGCCCCAAAACACATCCACACGTCTCTGCTCTGCAACAGAGCTCCGGGGAAGCCCAGTCTGGCAGGTGCTTTCTGGGCACAAAGGGAGGAACACTCTGGCTGTGGAGCTTCCTCCCCAAGACAGGGGCACTAGGACCCTGATTCCCTCCGTTTACCGCTGAGTCTGCATTGCCAAGCAACAGCTTGGGAACGCAGCCTGGGGCGCTTCCCTTCCCTCGGACAGAGCTCTCCTTGCGGTAGGCCTTGGTAGTTTGCATACAATGGGGCCCTAAGCCCTCTGCAAGTTGGCCTGGCTCCTAGGTCCAAAGGGCAGGCCAGAGCGGAGCTGAGGCTGTCAGGCTCCAGACACATCTCCCATACTCCTGCATCCTGATCCTACCCGGGCGTGAACGCTAGAAGCTGGGAAGGTACCTGGACCGTGCAGGGGCGGGGCGAACGCGGGCGGCGTGGGGCGGGGTTCGGCTTCTGGCGGGGGTGGGGGCGGGCTTCCCAGTTGTGCTCTCGGAGGTGGACACTGAGGCTGAAAACGCGCCGGGAGCGCACCCGGGACTGGGTAAACCCGGGCTGCGCGGGTCGAGATTCCGATGGCTTTAGGTGGGGGTCGGTCCCAATTGCGCTCTCGGGGGTTGCAACTGCGGCTGGGAACGCCCATTTCATCCGCTCCTGGGTCCCCAAGGATCGCCATCCCGTGGGTGCAGTGGAGAGCTGCGGACCACAGGTAAGGGAACTGGGACTGCGTGGAGCAGGGAACCACGTATTCCGCCCTCTATTGGCACATTCTCGGAGCTCCCCAACCTGGAGGTTGCAGAAAGGCCTCGCCCTTGGTGTCAAGGCCTTTACCGCTCCACCCCTTTGCTGAAGAATCTCAGTCTGCACGGTTTTCCCAAGCAGCCTAGTGTCCCCTGGAAGTCCAAGTGACAGAACCCTGAACTCTGGCCGGCTGGCCCAGCCCTGCTTCTGGCACTTTGTAGGCCAGCGGGCCCTGGAGCACCTGCTAGGATGAGAAAGGGAAGGGTCCGCGAATTGCACCCTAGAAAGTTAGTAGGGTGCATGGATTTCAAACCCTGGTGGCCGCCCAGGCAGCAAAGAAGTGGGGAGGGCACCTTGCTGCCCTTTCATGGCAGAATCTGTGGCTGTCCTGATGCGTGGGCCTTTTCATGGGGACCTTGTACAATAAAAGTTTGGTGTTTTGGTACTGAATAATTAGAAATTGTAAAAAGTTTAAATTATGTGGTGGTGTAATTAAAAAACAAAACAAAACAAAACCAAGCCCCAAGTGTTTGGCACAGGGAGGTTTAAGTATTGAAGGCCTGTTTTCCTTGCACTGTGGCATTCTATCAAGAAGTGTGCAGGATTTTTTTTTTTTTAAGAAAAGTTTTCGAAGTGAGGGAAACAGGAAACCCAGAGGTGCCCCTGTATTTTGGGGAAGGCCTTAGGAGGTCACTTGGAAATGCTGCTGGCTGTGGGGGAGGGGGGCAGATGGGCTGTGCAGGCTTGTCCTTTGCATTCATGTTCTTGTGTGTAGAAACCCAGCTCGGAGCCATCTCCTGATGTGTAAGAATTTCGCAGACAAACCTTGAGCTAAGCAATGCATTTGTTCCTCAGGAAATGTTTGTCTTAAGCGATGTAAATATCCTATGTATATCCGCTGGACTCTGGCTTCAGGTCGGTTCCCCCAGTAGGCTCAGAAGCGACTTGAACAAAACAGTATGTTTTCCTCGTACCTTGTTCTCCTAATCTATGTTAAGGAAATGATATATTTGCCTGGAATACTGCCTTTCTTCAAGATTCATGTCAATCAGTTTTTGGCCCAGGATGACTCACCTGCTGCCAATGTGACCTCAAGGCATGTCGTGGGGGAGGGGCCTGGTGCCATTCCCTGAGACAGTGCCTTTCTTTCCTTAGCTGACTGCTAGTGCCTGTAGAATATCTGGCTAGAGACCAGCAGGGCGCACACCCCGCCTCAAGTCTAAGTCAGCAGCTTTCTCTATCTCATTTATACTTTAATAACAATTGATGACACAAAAGCTCTGAGCGATCATATCATATCAAATCTTCATTTCAGATTGAAGATGCATTCCATGGTATTGCCATCTTAAGTCTTTCCATTGTTATGGAATATCTGTCCATGTATTCAGGATAGTTTTCAGCCAGAGTGTATAATTTCCAGTGTGCCAGTCTTGTCATCCTCGTTACATCCATGGCAAAGTGTTGTATTCATGTTGACATTATTGAAAGGGAATTTTTTTTAATTCCTTTTCAGATTATTATCTGCTAATATATACAGAAAAAACTGTGTAGTCTTTCGTTTTTATCTGTTTGGACAGCTTGATAATTGTCTTTAATTTCTTTCCTTTCTCATACTTTAAGATTTTCCGGGCACCGTACATGTACTGCCTCACCCCTAATCTCAGTCATGTGTTCAAAGAACTTCTGTCCTTTATTTGTTTACTTATTTTTTGCAACATTGAATTCGTTTTGACTATGCTGGGTCTCTGCTGCAAGATGGAAGTTGCTAGGACCTCTGGACTGCAGTCTTCCATCTCTTATTGACCTCTTGTTGACCTCTTCAGAATCCTGGTTGGCGGGAGCTTGTTAGTTCCTTGTTTCTTACCAGGACCTCCTGTGGTAAGTGTTTTTCTCTTCTCTGTTGCCTGGTAAGGGTGGATGGTCATTGGCATCCCAAAGCTAGCGAGAAGGCAATGGCACCCCACTCCAGTACTCTTGCGTGGAAAATCCCATGGATGGAGGAGCCTGGTAGGCTGCAGTCCATGGGGTCGCTAAGACTCGGACACCACTGAGCGACTTCAAGTTCACTTTTCACTTTCATGCATGGGAGGAGGAAATGGCAACCCACTCCAGTGTTCTTGCCTAGAGAACCCCAGGGACTGCGGGGCCTGGTGGGCTGCCCTCTATGGGGTCGCACAGAGTCGGACACGACTGAAACGACTTAGCAGCAGCGGCGGCGGCAGCAGCAGCAGAAGCAGTGCATCGATATCAAAAGGGCTGCAAACAGTCAGGAAGGATCACATATGTCACCGTGAAACACTACTTCTCCACTTAGCCAAAGCTAACCAAGGATTTCTGTTCTAGGTCAACCTAGAAGAGATCACTTAAGAGGTAAAGAAACTTAAACTCCATTAGCAAAGGCAGTTCCACATCTCAAGAAAACTTGTGCTAGGCACAGAACTGTTTTCTGGGGGTCCACTTTCCCTACAACCTCCTTATCCCATTCTGTACCCATTCCCTTGCTTCTCCCATCCTGAAACTGCCACCTGTAAGACAGAACTACTTCGTTTTCCTTCCTCAAGTGCCATTGCATTCCACATACTTTCTTCTAATAACAAGTCATACATTTCCCTTCAGCAACCAAGAACTGACTTTTATATTGGCATTCGCTATAGCCCGCCCCCCTCCCCCCACCCCCAAGAACAGAACAAAACAAAACAAAACAATTGCTTTCTTACATTTAACATGTCAGGATGGTGCCAGACACTATTCATGGAGAGTCAAAAATCTCTTTTGTTTCTGTGTAAAAGGGAGGTCCTTTCAAGTCGTGAATGTTTCAGAACTTTCATTTATTTGGAAATGACCTAGCTATTCAATACACTGTCGTCACAAGGATAGAAACTCGGGTAACCAAAACACCTGGAGAAACGTTTGTTAGTTCAGTTCAGTTCAGTTGCTCAGTCGTGTCTGACTTTTTGGGACCCCGTGGCCTGCAGGACGCCAGGCTTCCGTGTCCGTCACCAGCTCCAGGGGCTTGCTCAAACTCATGTCCATCGAGTCAGTGATGCCATCCAACCATCTTATCCTCTGTCATCCCCTTCTCCTCTGCCTTCAATCAAGACTATGAGCGGCAGATATTTTAGAGTATAATTATTGTAAAGAGTTTGTCTAAAAGCTCATATCACATTTACATTTTTTACTTTTGTTGTTTCCAGGTAGTTTCTTGCTGACAAGCTTGTGACAGATATAACAATAGAGCAATTTTTACCTCAAAAGAAACCTAGGCACTATGAACATGTTGTGCTTAGTGTTGTTGACTCTTAGACATGTCTATAATGGAGGAGCAAAACCAAAAATACTAGATATTTAATATTGACTAGTTCCCAGTTCACGGGACTCTGACATTCATTTAGGTCAATGTTTTCTTGTATTTCCAGCAGTTTGATTTGGAAGGGCTGCCTTGTCTTGAGACCACTGAAATCAGAACACAGAACTTGAGCAATATTATCAAAAAACACAAGGCTCACACTGACACATACCTTAATCCAAACAGACAGACAAGACATCTTCCAGGTTTCCGCCTGAGATTTAAAATATTTCTTTGAGCCAGTCTTCTGGGGAGTGGGGGGATGGAGGTGGCAGTAAGGCAGGCTTGGGTAACAAGCTAATTGTTGGTCATTGCATATGCAAAGAACCAGCTTTCCGGGTTCCAAGGAAAAAATTTTCCTTGGTAACCAACTTTGTCTGTTTCTATAGAATATCATGGCCCTCCTAGGTCAGGTCATCTTGCCTTTCTGTAGTCCTCGTTTTATCCCTAAATTATAGACAGCTTGGATTGTCTCTGTGGGGTGTATGTATTGTCCTCATGTTTGACCTGGCGGCAGCAGCGAGGTCCGAGAGCCTCTCCTGGAACCGGGCGTGGGGACGGGGCTCACCGGGAGCCACTGGTGAAGGTGGGCAGCGCCCCTGGAGCGCGGCAGGGGCGGGGCGAACCCGGGCGGCGCAGGGCGGGTGTCGGCTCCTGGCGGGGGTGGGGGAGGGCTTCCCAGTTGTGCTCTCGGAGATGGCCACTGCGGCTGGAAACGCGCCGGGAGCGCACCCAGGGCGGGGTAAACCTGGGCTGCACAGGTCGAGATTCCGCTCGCTGTGGGTGGGTGGTCGGTCCCTGTTGTGCTCCTGGGGGTCGCCAATGTGGCTGGGAACCCGCCGGGAGCCCGGCAGGGCCGGGGCGAAACCTGGCGGCGCGGGGCGGGGTGGGGGTCCGTTCGCAGCGGGGGTCGGCTCCTGGCGGAGGTGGGGGAGGGCTTTTCAGATGTGCTGTTGGGGGTCGCCATTGCGGCTGGGAATGCCCATTTCATGAACTCCTGGATCCCCAAGGATCGGCATCCATTGGCCACAGCGGAGGGGTGCGGAACACAGGTAAGGGAACGGGGACTGCGTGGAGCAGGGAACCATGTATTCCGCCCTGTGTTGGCACAGTCTCAGAGCTCCCCAAACTGGCGGTCGCAGAAAGGCCTCGTCTTTGGGGTCAAGGCCTTTACCGCTCCACCCCTCTGCTGAAAAACCTCAGAGTCTGCGCGGTTTTCCTAAGCAGCCTAGTGTCCGCTGGAAGTCCAAGGGACAGAACCCTGAATTCTGGCCGGCTGGCCCAGCCCTGCTTCTGGCACTTTGTAGGCCAGCGGGCCCTGGAGCACCTGCTAGGATGGGAAAGGGAAGGGTATGCGAATTGCACCCTGGTGGCCGCCGAGGCAGCAAAGAAGAGGGGAGGGCACCTTACTGCCCTTTAATGGCAGACAGAATCTGTGGCTGTCCTGCTGCGTGGGCCTTTTCATGTGGACCTTGTGCAATAAAAGTTTACCGGTGACCTTAGGGAACTTCCCAGTGTGCTTCTGACAGATGAGGGATGCCGAGGAGTTGGCGGGGCCTCTCAGGACTCCGCTGGGTTTGGCGCAATGGAAGAGGGCCTCATCTCCAGGGAAGGCAGGAACCTCAGGCTTCCTCTCCGTTTCGGACTCCGACAGCAGGGTCCATGCAGAGTTGGGACAGGAGAGTCAGGAATCGTCTTGTCTGAGGAAGGGAACTCCGCTTGCCTCTCGAGGTGCTCAGGGGGTCTCAGGCCCCTTGTTGAGCTGTGTGTGGAACCTGCGGGTGTTTCCGGACAATGCACGACAGTGACAGTGCCCCTTCTTGTTGTGCCTTCACCCACTGGCTTGCCTTCGAAGAGGTGTCCGGGCCTCGGGTTCTTTTCAAGAGCGGACAGTTAAATCGGGGTCTTTCGGCATGTTGGACCACCCACGGGGCTAGTCTCAAATTTCCTAGTGAGGCCGGCTTCATCCTGAGGTGTGCCGGGAAGTCCGAGGACCCTTCCTGACAACTCAGGGGGATCGACTCTCCTGTCGCCATCAGGAGGGGAGAAGGGGCTCAGATGAAGTGGGGCCGGAACCCTCGGTGTTACCCTCGAGGGAAACCGGCGTGTGAGGGACTTTTGGGGGATGCATGAAAGGAGTCAGGTACGGTTTCGCAGTTCAGGACAGAACCTAGGACTTCCCTTGAGACGCCGTAGCGGGCAAGGGCCTCATCTTGCGAAGACGTTGGAACCATGTGGATTTTCTCGAGTTGCGGCGGGATTCTAGAGTTATGACGGGGATCTCAGGCTTCCTCTTTGGTTGGCCCTGGGAAGCGCAAACTTCCCCTCGAGTTGCGAGGGAAAGCTGGGGGTTGCGCTCGAGTCACTGCAGGGCCGAAGAGACCGCACCTAGGCTTGTGTCCGGGACCTAATATTCCTCTCCAGGGAAGGCAGGGAACTCGGGGTTGCATTCCAGGCTCCCCCGGGGAGTCAGGCCTCGTCTCGAGGGGAAGCCAAGGACTCCGCTCTCCTCTCGAGTCGCGACGCGGGTCTCTTGGAGCCCCCTGAGCGGCCTCAAGGGAGTCCAGCCTCCTCTTCCGTTTGGAGAGAGGACCTGGGATTGCTCTCCAGGCCATGCAGGAAAAGAAGGCCCTCAGCTCGCGAGGACGGGGGCGTCTCAGGGGTTTCCTCGAGCTGCGGCGCCCGTGGGGGTTTTCTCCCGAGGCACGACGAGGATCTCAGGGAGCCTCTCGTGCGGCGCCAGGGTAGTCAGGTCTCCATGCGCGTGGCGAGGGGGAGCGCGTCATGGCTCTCGAGTCACGGGAGGGGACTAGGGCCTCGAGACGCTTTGATGAAGGACACTCGAGGTCTTTCTTGGGGGGCGGCGGGAAAACCTCTTTTCCCTCGCCTTCTGTCAGGGACCTTAGGGAACTTCCCAGGGTGCCTCTGAGAGGCGAGGGATCCTGTGGAGTTGGCGGGGCCTCTCGGGACTCCGCAGGGTTTGGCGCAATGGAAGAGGGCCTCATCTCGGGGGGAGGCAGAAACCCCAGACTTCCTCTCTGTTCGGACTCCGACATCACGGTCCCTGCAGAGTTGGGACAGGAGAGTCAGGCTACGTCTTTTCTGAGGAATGGAACTCCGCTTGCCTCTCGAGTTGTTCATGGGGTTTCAGGCCCCTTGTCAAACTGTGTGTGGAATCTGCAGGTTTTTCCAGACGATGCACGGGGGTGTCAGTGACCCTTCGTTTTTTGTCTTCATCCACAGGGTTGCCTTCGAAGAGGTGTCCGGGCATCAGGTTCTTATGAAGAGCGGACCGGGAAATCGGGGTCGTTCAGCATTTGGCACCACCCACGTGGGTAGTCTCGAATTTCCTCATGAAACCGGCCTCATCCTGAGGAGTGCCGCGAAGGTCATGAAACTCTTCCAGACAAAGCAGAGAAATCGACCCTCCTGTGGCGATCAGGAGGGGAGAAGTGGCTCAGATGAAGTGCTGCTGGGAACCTTGGTGTTTCCCTCAAGTGAGACAGGTATGTCGGGTAGCTTTTGGGGTCGCATAAAGCGTTCCAAGTACTGTTTCGCTCTTGAAAATGGAAAGTTGGACTTCTCTTGGGGTGCTCCAGCGGGCAAGGGCCTCATTTTGGAATGACTGCGGAACCACTTGGTTTTTCTCGAGTTGCGGTGGGATATTTGAGTCACCACAGGGAATTCATGCTTCCTCTTGTGTTGGCCCACAAAAGTCTTATCTTCCATTCGAGATTCGAGGAATAGCTGGATGTGCGCTCTAGTCACTGAAGGCAAAAGAGACCCCTCCAAGGCTTGTGTGCAGGACCTAATGTTCATGTCAAGGCTTGACAGAAATCTCGGGGTTGCATTTCAGACTCACGTTGGAGTCAGGCCTCGTCTCGAGGGGAAGCAAAGGACTCCGCTCTCCTCTCGAGTCGCGACACGGGTCTCTTGGAGCCCACTGAGTGGCTTAAAGGGAGGCAAACCTCCTCTGGTGTTTGGAGGGAGGACACGGGATTGCTCTCCAGGCAATGCAGGAAATGAAGGCCCTCATCTCCCGATGACTGGGGCATCTCGTAGGTTTTCTTGAGCTGTGGCGCTACTGTGGGGTTTCTCACGAAGTAAGACTGGGAGCTCAGTGAGCCTCTCACGTGGTGCCAGGGCAGTCAGGTCTCTATGCACGTGGTGAGAGGGAGCCCGTCATTGTTCTCGAGTCATGGTAGGGGATTGGGCCTGAAGACGTGTTAAAGAAGGACTCTCGAGGTCTTTCTTGGGTTGCAGCAGGAAACCCTGGGTTCCATCGACTTGTGCCAGTGACCTCAGGAAGCTTCTCAGCGTGCCTCTGAGAAGTCAGGGTCACTGTGGAGTTGGGAGGGGCCTCTCGGAACTCCACTGGGTTTGGTGCAATGGAAGAGGGCCTCATGACAAGTTGAGGCAGGAACCTCAGGGTTCCTCTCCTGGCTTCGAATGCGCCAGATCTGACTCGGATCGCAGAGTCCCTGCAGAGTTGGGACAGGAGAGTCAGGCCTCGTCTTGTGTGGAGGAATGGAACTCCGCTTGACTCTCGCGTTGTTCATTGGGTGACAGGCCACTTGTCGATTTGTATGTGGAACTTGCGGGTTTTTCTGGACGATGCACCGGGGTGTCACTGCCCCTTCGTGTTGTGCCTTGATCCACAGGATTGCCTTCGAGTTGGGTTCTGACATCGGGTTCTTATCAAGAGCGGACCAGGGAATCGGGGTCTTTTGGCATGCCGCACCACCCACGAGGCTATGTCTCGAATTTCCTCGTGAGACTGGCCTCATCTTGAGGTGCGCCAGGAAGGTCGGGAACGCCTTCCAGACAAATCAGGGGAATCGAACCTCCTGTCGCGATCAAGAGGGGAGAAGAGTCTCAGATGAAGTGGTGCCGGGAACCTCGGTGTTCTCCTCAAGTGAGAATGGTATGTCGGGAAACTTTTGGGGTCGCATCAAGGGTTCCAAGTAACTTTTCGCTCTTCAATACGGAACGTGGGACTTCTCTTGAGACGCTGTAGCGGGCAAGGGCCTCATCTTTCGATGACGGGGGAACCACGTGGTTTTTCTTGAGTTGCGGCGGGATTCTCGAGTTAAGATGGGGAATTCAGGCTTCCTGTTCAACTGGCCCAGGGAAGTCCAGTTTTCATTCGAATTGCGAGTTAGAACTGGGGATTGCTCTCGAGACCCTGCAGGGCCAAATAGACCTCATCTAGGCTTGTGTCCAGGACCTAATGTTCCTCTGCTGGGGTGACAGCGATCTCGGCATTGCATTCTCGACTCACCCGGGGAATCAGGCCTCGTCTCGAGGGGAAGCCAAGGACACCGCTCTCCTGTCAAGTCACGACGGGTATATCTTGGAGCTCACTGTGTGGCCTAAAATGGGTCAAGCCTCCTGTGGAGTTTGGAGAGAGGACTCAGGATTGCTCTCCAGGCCATACAGCAAAAGAAGGCCCTCATCTCGTGAGGACTGGGGCGTCTCGTGGGTATTCTCGAGCTGCGGCTCCAGTGTGGTGTTGCTCACGAGGTATAATGGGGAGCTCAGGGAGCCTCTCCTGTGGCGCCAGGGAAGTCAGGTTTCTATGCGCGTGGCTAGGGGGAGCGTGTCATTGCTCTCGAGTCATGGTAGGGGAATCGCACCTCAAGACGCGTTGAAGAAGGACTCTCGAGGTCTTTTACGGGTTGGGGCAGGAAACCCTTGCTTCCCTCGGCTTGTGCCGGTGATCTCAGGAAGGTATAAGGGTGCCTCTGAGAAGTCAGGGATACTGTGCAGTTGGGAGGGGCCTCTCGGGACTCCACTGGGTTCGGTGCAATGGAAGAGGGCCTCATCTCGAGTGGAGGCAGGAAATTCATATTTCCTCTCCTGACTTCCCCTGGGCCAGATCTGACTCAGATCGCAGTTTCACTGCAGAGTTCGAACAGGAGAGTCAGGCCTCGTCTTGTGTGGAGGAATGGAACTCTGCTTGCCTCTCCAGTTGTTCACGGGGTGACAGGTCACTTCTCTAGCTGTGTGTGGTACCTGCGGGTTTCTCCGGACGATACCCGGGGGTGTCAGTGCCCCTTCGTGTTGTGCCTTCATCAAAAGGGTTATCTTCAAAGAGGTGTCCGGGCATTGGGATCTTATCAAGAGCGAACCGGGAAATCGGGGTCTTTCGGCATGTGTCACCATCCACGAGGCTATGTCTCGAATATCCTCGTGAGACCGGCCTCATCCTGAGATGCACCGGGAAAGGCGGGAAACCCTTCAAGACAAAACAGGGGAATCGACCCTCCTGTCGCGATCAGGAGGGGAGAAGGGGCCCAGATGTAGTGGTGCTGGGAACCTCGGTGTTCTCCTCGAGTCAGACCGGTGTGTCGAGGAACTTTTGAGGTCGCATCAAGGGTGCCAATACCGTTTCGCACTTCAAGACGGAACGTGGGACTTCTCTTGAGACGCTGTAGGGGACAAGGGCCTCATCTTGCGATGACGGGGGAACCACGTGGCGTTTCTCGAGTTGTGGCGGGATTCTCGAGTTTCGAAGGGGAATACAGTCTTCCTCATGTGTTGGCCCAGGGAAGTCCTATCTTCCATTCGAGTTTCAAGGGAGAGCTGGGGATTGCCCTCGAGTCACTGCAGGGCAAAATAGACCTCATCTAGGCTTGTGTCTAGGACTTAATGTTCATCCCTAGGGGCGACAGGGATCTGGGGGTTGCATACCAGACTCACCCGGGGAATCAGGCCTCGTCTCGAGGGGAAGCAAAGAACTCCGCTGTCCTTTTGAGTCGCGATGGGTATCTCTTGGAGCCCACTGTGTGCCCTAAAGGGAGTCAAGCCTCCTGTGGTGTTTGGATAGAGGACTCGGGATTCCTCTCCAGGCCATGCAGAAAAAGAAGGCCCTCATCTCGCGATGACGGCGGCATCTCGTGGGTTTTCTAGACTGCCGCGCTAGTTCCAGGTTTCTGACGAGGTACGAGAGGGAGCTCAGGGAGCCTCTCGTGTGGCGCCAGGGAAGTCAGGTCCCCATGAGATGGCTAGGGGGAGCTCGTCATTGCTCTCGAGTCATGGTAGGGTAATCGGGCCTCAAGACGGGTTGAAGAAGGACTCTCGAGGTCTTTCTCGGGTCACTGCATAAAACCCTGGGTTCCCTTGACTTGTGACTGCGACCTCAGGGAGCTTCTCAGAGTGCCTCTGAGAAGTCAGGGATACTGTGAAGTTTGGAGGGGCCTCTCGAGACTCCTCCGCATTTGGTGGAATGTAAGAGGGACTCATCTCGAGTTGAAGCAGGAACCTCAGTGTTCCTCTCCATTTCTGACTCAGATCGCAAGGTCCCTGCATGTTGGTACAGGAGAGTCAGGCCTCGTCTTTTCTGGAGGATGGGACTCCTCTTGCCTCTCGAGTTGTTCTCGAGGTGACAGGCCACTTGTCGAGCTGTGTATGTAACCTGCCCGTTTTTCCGGATGATGCACAGGTGTGTTAGTGCCCCTTCGTGTTGTACCTTCATACTCAAGGCTGCCTTCCAAGAGGTGTCCGAGCATCGGATTCTTATCAAGAGCGGACCGGGAAATTGGAGTCTTTCAGCAAGTGGCACCACCCACAAAGCTACGTATCGAATTTCCCCATGAGACCGGCCTCATCCTGAGTTGTGCAGGGAAGGTCGGGCCCCCTTGCAGACAAAGCAGGGGAATCGACCCACCGGTCACGATCAGGAGGGGAGAAGGGGCTTAAATGAAGTGGTGCCGGGAACCTCGGTGTTCCCCTTGAGTGAGACCGGCGTGTTGGGGGACTTTTGGGGTCGCATCAAGGGTGCCAAGTACCGTTTCGCATTTCAAGACGGAACCTGGGACATCTTTTGAAACGCTGTAGCGGGCAAGGGCCTCATCTTGCGATGACGGGAGAACCACGTGGTTTTGCTCGAGTTGCGGCGGGATTCTCGAGTTACGACGGGGATTTCAGGCTTCATCTTGTGTTGGGCCAGGGAAGTCCCATCATCCATTCGAGTTGCGAGGGGGAGCTGGGGGTTGCGCTCGAGTCACTGCAGGGCAAAGGAGACCTCATCTAGGCTTGTGTCCAGGACCTAATGTTCCTCTCCAAGGGCCACAGGGATCTCAGGTTTGCATTCCAGACTCACCCAGGGTGTCAGGCCTCGTGTCGAAGGGAAGCAAAGGACTCCGCTCTCCTTTCGAGTCGCGACGGGCACCTCTTGGAGCCCACTTTGTGGCCTAAAGGGAGTCAAGCCTCCTGTGAAGTTTGGAGAGAGTACTTGGGACTGCTCTCCAGGCCATGCAGGAAAAGATGGCCCTCATCTCGCGATGACGGAGGGGTCTTTTGGGTTTTCTCGAAATGCGGAACCAGTGTGGGGTTTCACACGAGGCACGACAGGGAGCTCAGGGAGCCTCTCATGTGGCGCCAGGGAAGTCAGGTCTCCATGTGCGTGGCGAGGGGGAGCGCGTTATTGCTCTCGAGCCATGGTAGGGGAATCTGACCTCAAGACACATTGAAGAAGGACTCTCGAGGTCTTTCTTCGGTTGTGGCAGGAAACCCTTATTTCCCTCGAGGTTTGCCAGTGGCCTCAAGGAGCTTCTCAGAATGCCTAGGAGAAGTCAGGGATACTGTGGAGATGGGCGTGGCCTCTCGGGACTCCACTGGGTTTGTTTTAATGGAAGAGGGCCTCATCTCGGGTTGAGGCAGGAACCTCAGGTTTCCTCTCCATTTCTGACTCAGATCGAAGCGTGCCTGCAGAGTTGGGATTGGATACTCAGGCCTCGTCTTGTCTGAGGAAGGGAACTCCGCTTGCCTCTCTCGTTGTTTAAGGGGTGACAGGCCAGTTGTGGAGCTGTATGTGGATCCTGTGGGATTTTCCGGACGATGAACAGGGTTGCCAGTGCCCCCTCGTGTAGTGCCTTCATCCACAGGGTTGCCTTTGAAGAGGTGTCTGGGCATCGGGTTCTTATCAAGAGCAAGACCGAGAAATCGTGGTCTTTCGGCACGTGGCACCAACACGAGGCTACGTCTCGAATTTCTTCGTGAGACTGGCCTCATCCTGAGGTGCACCATGAAGGTCGGGAACCCCTTCTAGACAAAGTAGGGGAATAGACCTTCCTGCCGTGATCAGGAGGGGAGAAGGGGCTCAAATGAAGTGGTGCCAGGACCTTCGGTGAGACCGGTATATTGGGGAACTTTTGGGGTCGCATCAAGGGTGCCAAGTAGCATTTCGAACTTTATGACAAAACATGGGACTTCTCTTGAGACTCTGTAGCGGGCAAAGGCCTCATATTGCGATTAATGGGGAACCACGTTGTTTTTAAGAGTTGCGGCGGGATTCTCGAGTTACGATGGGAAATTCAGGCTTCCTCTTGTGTTGGCCCAGGGAAGTCCAGTCTTCCATTCGAGTTGCGAGGGAGAGCTAGGGATTGCGCTTGAGTTACTGCAGGGCAAAAGAGACCTTATCTAGGCTTGTGTCCAGGACATCATGTTCATCTCCAGGGGGGACAGGGATCTCGGGGTTGCTTTCCTGATGCACCCGGGGAGTCAGTCCTTGTCTCGAGGGGAAGCGAAGGACTCCGCTCTCCTCTCGAGTTGCGACGGGTATGTCTTGGAGCCCACTGTGTGGCCTAAAGGGAGTCAAGCCTCCTGTGGAGTTTGGAGAGAGGACTCGGGATTGCTCTCCAGGCGATGCAGGAAAAGAAGGCCATCATCTCGCGATGAAGGGGGCGTCTCGTGGGTTTTCTCGAGTTGCAGCGCCAGTGTGGGGTTTCTCATGAGGTAGTACGGGGAGCTCAGGGAGCCTCTCATGTGGCGCTTGGGAAGTCAGGTCTCCATGCGCATTGCGAGGGGGAGCGCGTCATTGCTCTAGAGTCATGGTAGGTGTATCCGGCCTCAAGAACCATTAAAGAAGGACTTTCAAGGTGTTTCTTGGGTCACGGCAGTAAACCCTGGGTTCCCTCGACTAGTGCCGGTGGCCTCAGGGAGCTTCTCAGTGTGCCTCTGAGAAGTCAAGGATACCCTGGAGTTGGGAGGGCCCTCTCGGGACTCCACTGGGTTTGGTGCAATAGAAGAGGGCCTCATCTCGAGTGGAGGCAGGAACCTCAGGGTTCATCTCCATTTCTGACTCTGATCGCAGGGTCCCTGCAGAGTTGGGACAGGAGAGTCAGGCCTCGTCTTGTAAGGAGGAATGGACCTCCGCTTGCCTCTCGAGTTATTCATGGGGTGACAGGCAACTTGTCGAACTGTGTTTGGAATCTGCGGGTTTTTCCGGACGATGCACGAGGGTGTCAGTGCCCCTTTGTGTTGTGCCTTCTTCCACAGGGTTGTCTTTGAAGAGGTGTCCGGGCATCGGGTTCTTATCAAGAGCGGACCGGGGAATCGGGGTCTTTCGGCATGTGTTACCACCCATGAAGCTACGTCTCAAATATTCTCGTTAGACCGGCCTAATCCTGAGGTGCGTCGGGAAGGTTGGGAACCCCTTCCAGACAAATCACGGGAGTTGACCCTCCAGTCGCAATCAGGAGGGGAGAAGTGGCTCAGATGAAGTCGTACCGGGAACCTCGGTGTTCCCCTCGAGAGAGTCAGGGTGTCGGGGAACTTTTGGAATCGCATCAAGGGTGTCAAGTTTTCACACTTGAAGTGTGAAAACACTTCAAGAAGAAACGTGGGACTTCTCTTTAGACGCTGTAGCGGGCAAGGGCCTCATCTTGCGATGACGGGGTAACCATGTGGTTTTTCTCGAGTTTCGGCGGGATTCTCGAGTTACGATGGGGAATTCAGGCTTCCTCTTGTGTTGGCCCAGGGAAGTCCAATCTTCCATTGGAGTTGTGAGAGAGAGCTAGGGATTGCTCTCGAGTCACTTCAGGGCAAAAGAGACCTCATCTAAGCTTGTGTCCAGGACCTAATGTTCCTCTCCAGGGGCGACAGAGATCTCGGGGTTGCATTTTAGACGCACCCGAGGAGTCAGGCCTCATCTCGAGAGGAAGGAAAGGACTCTGCTCTGCTCTCGAGTCCCGACGGGTATTTCTTGGAGACCACTGAGTGGCCTAAAGGGAGTCAAGCCTCCTGTGGATTTTTTTTAAATTTTATTTTATTTTTAAATTTTACATAATTGTATTAGTTTTTCCAAATATCAAAATGAATCCGCCTCAGGTATACATGTGCTCCCCATCCTGAACCCTTCTCCCTCCTCCCCCCCATAGCATCCCTCTGGGTCGTCCCAGTGCACTAGCCCCAAGCATCCAGTGTCATGCATCAAACCTGGACTGGCAACTCTTTTCATACATGATATTTTACATGTTTCAATGCCATTCTCCCACATCTTCCCACCTTCTCCCTCTCCCACAGAGTCCATAAGACTCTTCTATACATCAGTGTCTCTTTTGCTGTCTCGTACTCAGGGTTATTGTTACCGTCTTTCAAAGTTCCATATATATGCGTTAGTATACTGTATTGGTGTTTTTCTTTCTGGCTTACTTCACTCTGTATAATAGGCTGCAGTTTCATCCACCTCATTAGAACTGATTCATTCTATTCTTTTTAATGGCGGAGTAATACTCCATTGTGTATATGTACCACAGCTTTCTTATCCATTCATCTGCTGATGGACATCTAGGTTGCTTCCATGTCCTGGCTATTAGAAACAGTGCTGCGATGAACATTGGGGTACACGTGTCTCTTTCCCTTCTGGTTTCCTCAGTGTGTATGCCCAGCAGTGGGATTGCTGGATCATAAGGCAGTTCTATTTCCAGTTGTTTAAGGAATCTCCACACTGTTCTCCATAGTGGCTGTACTAGTTTGCATTCCCACCAACAGTGTAAGAGGGTTCCCTTTTCTCCACACCCTCTCCAGCATTTATTATTTGTAGACTTTTGGATTGCAGCCATTCTGACTGGCGTGAAATGGTACCTCATAGTGGTTTTGATTTGCATTTCTATGATAATGAGTGATTTTGAGCATCTTTTCATGTGTTTGTTAGCCATCTGTATGTCTTCTTTGGAGAAATGTCTATTTAGTTCTTTGGCCCATTTTTTGATTGGGTCATCTATTTTTCTGGAGTTGAGCTGTAGGTGTTGCTTGTATATTTTTGAGATTAGTTGTTTGTCAGTTGCTTCATTTCCTATTATTTTCTCCCACTCCGAAGGCTGTCTTTTCACCTTGCTAATAGTTTGCTTTGATGTGCAGAAGCTTTTAAGGTTAATTAGGTCCCATTTGTTTATTTTTGTTTTTATTTCCAATATTCTGGGAGGTGGGTCATAGAGGATCCTGCTGTGATGTATTTCAGAGAGTGTTTTGCCTATGTTCTCCTCTAGGAGTTTTATAGTTTCTGGTCTTACGTTTTGATCTTTAATCCATTTTGAGTTTATTTTTGTGTATTGTGTTAGAAAGTGTTCTAGTTTCATTCTTTTACAAGTGGTTGACCAGATTTCCCAGCACCACTTGTTAAAGAGATTGTCTTTAATCCATTGTATATTTTTGCCTCCTTTGTCAAAGATAAGGTGTCCATATGTGTGTGGATTTATCTCTGGGCTTTCTATTTTGTTCCACTAATCTATATTTCTGTCTTTGTGCCAGTACCATACTGTCTTGATAACTGTGGCTTTGTAGCGGAGCCTGAAATCAGGTAGGTTGATTCCTCCAGTTCCATTCTTCTTTCTCAAGATCGCTTTGGCTATTCGAAGTTTTTTGTATTTCCATACAAATTGTGAAATTATTTGTTCTAGCTCTGTGAAGAATACTGTTGGTAGCTTGATAGGGATTGCATTGAATCTATAAATTGCCTTGGGTAGTATACTCATTTTCACTATATTGATTCTTCCAATCCATGAACATGGTATATTTCTCCACCTATTAGTGTCCTCTTTGATTTCTTTCACCAGTGTTTTATAGTTTTCTATATATAGGTCTTTAGTTTCTTTACGTAGGTATATTCCTAAGTATTTTATTCTTTCCGTTGCAATGGTGAATGAAATTGTTTCCTTAATTTCTTTTTCTGTTTTCTCATTATTAGTGTATAGGAATTCAAGGGATTTCTGTGTGTTGATTTTATATCCTGCAACTTTACTATAGTCATTGGCTAGTTCTAGTAATTTTCTGGTGGAGTCTTTAGGGTTTTCTATGTAGAGAATCATGTCATCTGCAAACAGTGAGAGTTTTACTTCTTCTTTTCCAATTTGGATTCCTTTTGTTTCTTTTTCTGCTCTGATTGCTGTGGCCAAAACTTCCAAAGCTATGTTGAATAGTAACGGTGAAAGTGGGCACCCTTGTCTTGTTCCTGACTTTAGAGGAAATGCTTCCAATTTTTCACCATTGAGGATAATGTTTGCTGTGGGTTTGTCATATATAGCTTTTATTATGTTGAGGTATGTTCCTTCTATTCCTGCTTTCTGGAGAGTTTTTATCATAAATGGATGTTGAATTTTGTCAAAGGCTTTCTCTGCATCTATTGAGAAAATCATATGGTTTTTATGTTTCAATTTGTTAAGGTGGTGTATTACATTGATTGATTTGCGGATATTGAAGAATCCTTGCATCCCTGGGATAAAGCCCACTTGGTCATGGTGTATGATCTTTTTAATGTGTTGTTGGATTCTGATTGCTAGAATTTTGTTAAGGGTTTTTGCATCTATGTCATCAGTGATATTGGCCTGTAGTTTTCTTTTTTTGTGGGATCTTTGTCAGGTTTTGGTATTAGGCTGATGGTGGCCTCATAGAATGAGTTTGGAAGTTTACCTTCCTCTGCAATTTTCTGGAAGAGTTTGAGCAGGATAGGTGTTAGCTCTTCTCTAAATTTTTCGTAGAATTCAGCTGTGAAGCCGTCTGGACCTGGGCTTTTGTTGGCTGGAAGATTTTTGGTTACAGTTTCAATTTCCGTGCTTGTGATGGGTCTGTTAAGATTTTCTAGTTCTTCCCTGGTCCAGTTTTGGAAAGTTGTACTTTTCTAAGAATTTGTCCATTTCTTCCACGTTGTCCATTTTATTGGCATATAATTGTTGATAGTAGTCTCTTATGATCCTTTGTATTTCTGTGTTTTCTGTTGTGATCTCTCCATTTTCATTTCTAATTTTATTGATTTGATTTTTCTCCCTTTGTTTCTTGATGAGTCTGGCTAATGGTTTGTCAATTTTATTTATCATTTCAAAGAACCAGCTTTTGGTTTTGTTGATTTTTGCTATGGTCTCTTTTGTTTCTTTTGCATTTATTTCTGCTCTAATTTTTAAGATTTCTTTCCTTCTACTAACCCTGGGGTTCTTCATTTCTTCCTTTTCTAGATGCTTTAGGTGTAGAGTTAGGTTATTTATTTGACCTTTTTCTTGTTTCTTGAGGTGTGCCTGTATTGCTATGAACTTTCCCCTTAGGACTGCTTTTACCGTGTCCCACAGGTTTTGGGTTGTTCTGTTTTCATTTTCATCCGTTTCTATGCAAATTTTGATTTCTTTTTTTGATTTCTTCTGTGATTTGTTGGTTATTCAGCAGCGTGTTGTTCAGCCTCCATATGTTGGAATTTTTAATAATTTTTCTCCTGTAATTGAGATCTAATCTTACTGCATTGTGGTCAGAAAAGATGCTTGGAATGATTTCTATTTTTTTGAATATACCAATGCTAGCTTTATGGCCCAGGATGTGATCTATCCTGGAGAAGGTTCCATGTGCACTTTAGAAAAAGGTGAAATTCATTGTTTTGGGATGAAATGTCCTATAGATATCAATTAGGTCTAACTGGTCTATTGTATCATTTAAAGTTTGTGTTTCCTTGTTAAATTTCTGTTTAGTTGATCTATCCATAGGTGTGAGTGGGGTATTAAAATCTCCAACTATTATTGTGTTAGTGTTAATTTCTCCTTTCATACTTGTTAGCATTTGTCTTACATACTGTGGTGCTCCTGCGTTGGGTGCATATATATTTATAATTGTTATATCTTCTTCTTGGATTGATCCTTTGATCATTATGTAGTGACCTTCTTTGTCTCTTTTCACAGCCTTTGTTTTAAAGTCTATTTTATCTGATATGAGTATCGCTACTCCTGCTTTCTTTTGGTCCCTATTTGCATGGAAAATCTTTTTCCAGCCCTTCACTTTCAGTCTGTATGTATCCCCTGTTTTGAGGTGGGTCTCTTGTAGACAACATATGTAGGGGTCTTGTTTTTGTATCCATTCAGCCAGTCTTTGTCTTTTGGTTGGAGCACTCAACCCATTTACGTTTAAGGTAATTACTGATAAGTATGATCCCATTGCCATTTACTTTATTGTTTGGGGTTCGAATTTATACACCGTTTTTGTGTTTCCTGTTTAGTATTTGTTGGAGAGCTGGTTTGGTGGTGCAGAATTCTCTCAGCTTTTGCTTGTCTGAACAGCTTTTGATTTCTCATTCATACTTGAATGAGATCCTTGCTGGGTACAATAATCTGGGCTGTAGGTTATTTTCTTTCATCATTTTAAGTATGTCTTGCCATTCCCTCCTTGCTTGAAGAGTTTCTATTGAAAGATCAGCTCTTATCCTTATGGCAATTCCCTTGTGTGTTATTTGTTGTTTTTCCCTTGCTGCTTTTCATATTTGTTCTTTGTGTTTGATTTTTGTTAATGTGATTAATATGTGTCTTGGGGGGTTTCGCCTTGGCTTTATCCTGTTTGGGACTCTCTGGGTTTCTTGGACTTGAGTGAGTATTTCCTTCCCCATTTTAGGGAAGTTTTCAACTATTATCTCCTCAAGTATTTTCTCACGGTCTTTCTTTTTGTCTTCTTCTTCTGGGAACCCTATGATTCGAATGTTGTAGCGTTTAATATTGTCCTGGAGGTCTCTGAGATTGTGCTCATTTCTTTTAATTCGTTTTTCATGTATCCTCTCTGATTCATTTATTTCTACCATTCTATCTTCGAATTCACTAATCCTATCTTCTGCCTCTGTTATTCTACTATTTGTTGCCTCCAGAGTGTTTTTAATTTCATTTATTGCATTATTCATTATATATTGACTCTTTTTTTATTTCTTCTAGGTCCTTGTTAAACCTTTCTTGCATCTTCTCAATCCTTGTCTGCAGGCTATTTATCTGTGATTCCATTTTAATTTCAAGATTTTAGATCCATTTCACTCTCCTTATTCGGAATTCTTTATCAGGTAGATTCCCTATCTCTTCCTCTTTTGTTTCGTTTGGTGGGCATTTATCCTGTTCCTTTATCTGCTGGGTATTCCTCTGTCTCATCTTGTTTAAATTGCTGAGTTTGGGGTGTCCTTTCTGTATTCTGGCAGTTTGTGGAGTTCTTTACTGTGGCATTTCCTCGCTGTGTGTGGGTTTGTACAGGTGTCTTGTCAATGTTTCCTGGTTAGGGAAGCTTGTGTCCGTGTTCTGGTGGGTGGAGCTGTATTTCTTCCCTCTGGAGTGCAATGAAGTGTCCAGTAATGAGTTTTGAGATGTCTGTGGTTTTGGGGTGACTTTGGGCAGCCTGTATCTTGAAGCTCAGGGCTGCGTTCCTTTGTTGCTGGAGAATTTGCTTGGTATTTCTTGCCCTGGAACTTGTTGGCCCTTGTGTGGTGCTTGATTTCAGTGTCGGTATGGAGGCATTTGATGAGCTCCTGTCAATTAATGTTCCTTGGAGTCAGGAGTTCCCTGGAGACAGGGTTTGGACTTAAGCCTCCTGCTTCCAGTTATCTGTCTTACTTTTACAGTAGTTTCAAAACTTCTCCTTCTATACAGCACCATTGATAAAACATCTACGTTAAAGAAGAAAAGTTTCTCTACTGTGAGGGTCACTCAGAAAGGTTCACAGCGTTACATGGAGAAGAGAAGAGGGAGGAGGGAGTTAGAGGTGACCCAAATGAGATCAGGTGGAATCAATAGTGGAGAGAGTGGGCTGGCCAGTCGTCACTTCCTTATGTGCACTCCACAACTGGACCGCTCAGAGATGTTCACAGAGTTATACAGAGACGAGAAGAAGGAGGAAGGAGACAGAGGTGGCCAGAAGGATAAAAGGGGGGAATGAAAAGGAGGGAGACAGATCCAGCCAGTAATCAGTTCCCTAAGTGTTCTCCACCGTCTGGAATACACAGAAATTCACAGAGTTGGGTAGAGTAGAGAGGGGTTAGGGAGGAGACACAGGCGACCCGGTGGAGAAAAAGGAGAGTCCAAAGGGAGAGAGAGCAGTCAAGCCAGTAATCTCGCTCCCTAGTGAAAAATGGGTACTGAAGATTGGGTTCTTAAAGGTACAAAATTGGTAACAAATACATAAAAGCAAAAATTAAAAATCTAGAGTAGAGTTTGGAATTTCAAAAATACGATGTTAAAGAAAAGAAGAAGGAAAAGAAAGAGAGAAAAAACGAACAAAGAAAAACAAACAAGGTCGCAAAAATTATCAAGAAAATACAGGTACAAAATTGATAACTAATACCAAAAAGCAAAAATTAAAAATCTAGAGTAGAGTTTGGAATTTCAAAAATACAATGTTAAAAAAACGGAAGAAGAAAACTAAAGAGAAAACAAACAAACAAAAACAAGCAGTGTCGCAAAAATTATAAAGAAACTACAGGTACAAAATTGATATCAAATACCAAAAAGCATAAATTAAAAATCTAGAGTACAGTTTGGAATTTCAAAAATACAATGTTAAAGAAAAGAAGAAAAAAAAAAAAAAAACAAAAAAACAAGGTCAAAAATTATTATATATATATATATATATATATATATATATATATATATGAAGTTTGCTGAAGAAGAAAAAAATAGGGTCTTTTTTTTGCAAAGTAATAGGTTATAAAAGTGAAAATTAAATGAACGATAGAGAACTTAAAATTAAAAAAATTAAAAAAAAGTAAGAATGATCATAAAAATATATCTAGGACTTTCTCTGGTTTTGTTGTGAGTATCGTGGGTTCAGTTCATTTTTGGCTAGTTCCTTGGTCCGACTTATATTTCTCAAGATCTATAGGCGCCTTCCTATGTAGTCCTAGTAACCACAGGGTTTTAATCTATTGCCTGTAGCTTCCAAGGCGTTTCCCTCTGTTATAGCTTCTTTTGTTTGCTGGTCTCTTCAGTGTCTGGTTTACGCCCTGACACAAAGGGGACGGTGGAGGACACTTTTTTTTTTTAGGCTCACTTGTTCAGTTGCGCTGTGGGGAGGGAGGGAGGGAGTGATGCTGCCAACAAATAACACTGGCGTGCGCTCGCAGTGCCTCAGCCACACTGGGTCTGCCTCCGCTCACGGCACGTGTAGCCTCCCTGCCCACACTGCTCGGGCTCTAGGTTGTTCCACCGGGAACAATCCGAGGCTGGCCCTGGGCTGCATGCACCTCCCAGGTCCAAGCCGCTCAGGTTCAGGCACTCGGGTAGTCCTCAGAGGCACAGACTCGGTTGGGCCTGCGTTTTGTGCTCTTCCCAGGTCCGAGCAGCTCAGGTGATGAGGTGTTTGGCGAGCGCCAATGTTGTGACTTATCGCCTCCCCGCCACTCGGTTATCTGGGTGTAAAAGAGGCGCACCTTCTCAGGCAGGTGTTGACCGTCCAGATCCCCAAGAAGTTTTAGTTAGCAAAGAAGGCTGCTTACAGTTTTATAGATAATGTCTCTCTGGGGCTGCAATTGCCCCCTTCCGGCTCTGGCTGCCTGTCACCGGAGGGGGAAGGTCTGCAGCCGGCTATCTCTGTTCAGTCCTTTGTTCCGTGCGCGGGCCTGGCGATGTCTTAGGTTAGGGCTGGCTTTTTGCGTGGTAGATATCCCAGAGTCTGGTTTGCTAGCCCAAGTTCTTTCGTTCAGATAGCGCTCAGGGTATTCAGGCCAGATTCGTACTCTAAGCGATGCAGCCCGCGCCGCGCCTCCCTGCCCAGCCCCTGCTTGCTAATGGTGTGAGCAGGCGTCTGCACTGCTTCGCGGCTGGGGGAGTTACCGTAGGGCTTGCAATCTGCGAGTTTTAATTGTTTATTTATTTTTATCCCCCTTATGTTGCCCTTTGTGCTTCCAAAGCTTGGCAAAGATTTGGCAGTGAAAAGCTTTCCTGGTGTTTGGAAACTTTTCTCTTTTTAAGACTATCTTCCCGGGATGGAAATCCCTCCCTCCCTCTTTTGTCTCTTTTTTTGTCTTTTATACTTTTTCCTACCTACTTTCCAAGAGTTGGGTTCTTTTCTGGGTGCCTGATGTCCTCTGGCAGCATTCATAAGTTGTATTGTGGAATTTACTCGACGTTTAAATGCTCTTTTGATGAAATTGTTTGGGGGGGAAAGAGTTCTCCCCGTCCTACTCCTCAGCAATCTTGGCTCCTCTCTTGTGGAGTTTGGAGAGAGCACGCGGGATTGCTCTCCAGGCCATGCAGGAAAAGAAGGCCCTCATCTCGCGATGTCGGGGGAGTCTCATGGTTTTTCTGGAGCTGCGGTGCCAGTGTGGGGTTTCTCACAAGGTACGACCGGGAGCTCAGGGAGCCTCTCGTGTGGTGTCAGGGAAGTCAAGTCTCCATACGAGTGGCGAGGGGGCACACGTCATTGCTCTCGAGTCATGGTAGTGGAATCAGGGCTCAACGCAATGAAAAAGGATGCTCGAGGTCTTTCTCAGGTTGCGGCAGGAAACCCTGGGTTCCCTCGACTTGTGCCTGTGACCTCAGGTAGCTTCTCAGGGTGCCTCTGAGAAGTCAGGGATACTATGGAGCTGGGAGAGGCCTCTCGGGACTCCACTGGGTTTGCTGCAATGAAAGAGGGCCTAATCTCGAGATCGGAAGGAACCTCAGGGTTCCTCTCCATTTCTGACTCAGATTGCAGGGTCCCTGCAGAGTTGGGACAGGAGAGTCAGGCCTCGTCTTGTGTGGAGGAATGGAACTCCGCTTGCCTCTCGAGTTGTTCAAGGAGTGACAGGCCACTTGTCGAGCTGTGTGTGGAACCTGCGGTTTTTTCCAGACAATGCAAGGGGGTGTCAGTGCCCCTTCGTGATGTGCTTTCATCCACAGGGTTGCCTTCGAAGTGGTGTGCGGGCATCGGGTTCTTATCAAGAGCGGACCAGGAAATCGGGGTCTTTTGGAATGCGGCACCACACACGAGGCTACGTCTCGAATTTCCTCGTGAGACGGGCCTCATGCTGAGGTGCCCCTGGAAGGTCGGGAAAGCCTTCCAGACAAAGCAGGTTAATCGACCCTACTGTCGCGATCAGGAGGGGAGAAGGGGCTCAGATGAAGTGGTGCCGGGAACCTCGGTGTTCCCCTTGAGTGAGACCGGTATGTCAGGGAACTTTTGGCGTCTCACGAAGCTTGCCAAATACTGTTTCAAACTTCAAGATGAAACGTGGGACTTCTCTTGAGACGCTGTGGCGGGCAAGGGCCTCATCTTGTGATGAAGGAGAAACCACGTGGTTTTTTTCGAGTTGCGATGGGATTGTTGACTTACGATGGGGAATTCAGGCTTCCTCTTCTGTTGGCCCAGGGAAGTCCATTCTTCCATTCGAGTTGCCAGGGAGAGCTGGGTGGGAATTGCTCTCGAGTCACGGCAGGTCAAAATAGACCTCATCTAGGCTTGTGTCCAGGACCTAATGTTCCTCTCCAGGGGCGATAGGGATCACGGGGACGCATTCCAGACTCACCCAGTGAGTCAGGCCTTGGCTCGAGGGGAAGCAAAGGATTCTGATATCCTCCTGGGTCGCGATAGGTATCTCTTGGAGCCCACTGAGTGGCCTCCAGGGAGTCAAGCCTCCTGTGGAGTTGGAGAGAGGACTCGGGATTGCTCTCCAGGCCATACAGGAAAGAAGGCCCTCAGCTCGCAATGACGGGGGCGTCTTGTGGGTTTTCTCGAGTTGGAGCGCAAGTATGAGTTTTCTCACGAGGTACGACGGGGAGCTCAGGGAGCCTCTCATGTGGCGCCAGGAAAGTCAGGTGTCTATGCGTGTGATGAGGAGGAGCCCATAAATGCTCTCGAGTCATGGTAGGGAAATCGGGACTCAAGACGCGTTGAAGAAGGAGTCTCGAGGTCTTTCTCAGGTTGTGGCAGGAAACCCTGGGTTCCCTCGACTTGTACCGGTGACCTCAGGGAGCTTCTCAGGGTGCCTCTGAGAAGTCAGGCATACTGTGGACTTGGGAGGCGCTCTCGGAACTCCACTGGCTTTGGTGCAATGGCAAAGGTTCTCATCTCGAGTTGAGGCAGGAACCTAAGGGTTCCTCTCCATTTAAAACTCCGACCACAGGGTCCCTGAAGAGTTGGGACAGGAGAGTCAGGCCTCGTCTTGTGTGGAGGAATGGAACTCCACTTGCCTCTCGAGTTGTTCACAGGATAACAGACCATTTGTCGAGCTGTGAGTGGAACCTTCGGTTTTTCCCGTAAGATGCACGAGGGGGTCAGTGCCCCTTCGTGTTGTGCCTTCATCCACAGGGTTGCCTTCAAAGAGGTGTCCGGACATCGGGTTCTTATCAATAGCAGAGCAGGAAATCGGGGTCTTTCAGAACGTGGCACCATCCATGAGGCTACGTCTCGAATTTCTTCATTAGACTGGTGTCATCCTGAGGTGCGCCATGAAGATCGGGAACCCCTTCCGGACAAAGCAGGGGAATCGACCATCTTGTCGCGATCAGGAGGAGTGAAAGGGCTCAGTTGAAGTCGTGCCGGGAACCTCGGTGTTCCCCTCGAGTGGGACCGGTGTGTCGGGAAACTTTTGGGGTCACTTCAAGGGTGCCAAGTACCGTTTTGCACTTCAAGACGGACTTGGGGCTTCTCTTGAGACGCTGTAGAGGGCAAGGGCCTCATCTTGGGATGATGGGGGAATCACGTGGTTTTTCTCAAGGTGCGGCGGGATTCTCGAGTTACGACGGGGAATTCAGGCTTCCTCTTGTGTTAGCCCAGGGAAGTCCAATCTTCCATTCGAGTTTCGAGGGAGAGCTGGGGTTTGCTCTTGAGTCACTGCAGGGCAAAAGAGACCTCATCTAGGCTTGTGTCCAGGACCTAATATTCCTCTCCAGGCCCGACAGCGATCTCGGGGTTGCATTCCAGACGCATCCTGGGAGTCAGAGCTCGACTCGAGGGGAAGCAAAGGACCCCGCTCTCCTCTTGAGTCACCACAGGTGTCTCTTGGAGCCCACTGAGTGGCCTAAAGGGAGTCAAGCCCCCTGTGGAGTTTGGAGAGAGGACTCAGGATTGCTCTCCAGGCCATTCAGGAAAAGAAGACCCTCATCTCACGATGACAGGGGCGTCTTGTTGGTTTTCTCGAGCTGCGTAGCCAGTGTGCGGTTTCTGACGAGGTGCGACGGGAAGCTCAGGGAGCCTTTCGTGTGCAACCAGGGAATTCAGGTCTCCATGCGCATGGCAAGGGGGAGCGCGTCATTGCTCTCGAGATATGATACGGGAATCGGGCCTCAAGACACGTTAAAGCAGGACTCTCAAGGTCTTTCTCGGGTTGCGGCAGGAAACCCTGGGTTCCGTCGACTTCTGCCGGTGACCTTAGGGAGCTTCTCAGGGTGCCTCTGAGAAGTCAGGCATACTGTGGATTTGGGACGGGCCTCTCGGGACTCCACTCGTTTTGTAGCAATGGAAAAGGGCCTCATCTTGAGTGGAGGCAGGAACCTCAGGCTTCCTCTCCATTTCTGACTCGGTGCGCAAGGTCCCTAGAGTTGTGACAGGAGAGTCAGGCATCGTCTTGTGTGGAGGAATGGAACTCCGCTTGCTTCTCGAGTTGTTCACGAGGTGACAGACCACTTGTGGAGCTGTGTGAGGAACCTGCGGGTTTTTCTGGAAGATGCATGGGGTGTCAGTGCCCCTACGTGTTGTGCCTTCATCCACAGGCTTGCCTTCGAAGAGGTGTCCAGGAGTCTGGTTTTGATCAAAAGTGGACCATGGAATCGGGGTCTTTCGGCATGTAGTATGGCCCTCGAGGCTACCTCTCGAATTTCCTCGTAAGACCGGCCTCATCCTGAGGTGTGCCGGGAAGGTCGGGAATCCCTTCGAGACAAAGCAGTGGAATCGACCCTCCTATCGCGATCAGGAGAGGAGAAAGGCCTCAGATGAAGTGGTGCCAGAAACTTCAGTGTCCCCTCTAGTGAGATCGGTATATAGGGGAACTTTTGGGGTCGCATCAAGGGTGCCAAGTACTGTTTTGCACTTCAAGACGGAATGTGAGACTTCTCTTGAGACGCTGTAGGGGGCAAGGGCCTCATCTTGCAATACGGGGAACCACGTGATTTTTCTCGAGTTGCGGCGGGTTTCTCAAATTACAACTGGAAATTCAGGCTTCCTCTTGTGTTGGCTCAGAAAGGCCAATCTTCCATTCAAGTTGCAAGGGAAAGCTAGGGGTTGAGCTTGAGTCACTGCAGGGCCAAAGAGACCTCATCTAGGCTTTTGTCCAGGACCTAAGGTTCCTCTCCAGGGGCGACAGGGATCCAGGGTTGCATTCCAGACTCACCCTCGTAGTCAGGCCTCATCTCGAGGGGAAGCAAAGGACACCGCTCTCCTCCTGAGTATCGACGGGTATCTCTTGGAGCCCACTGAGTGACCTAAAGGGAGTCAAGCCTCCTTTAGAGTTTGGAGAGAGGATTCGGGATTGCTCTTCAGGTCATGCAGGAAAGAAGGCCCTCATTTCACCATGACAGGGGCGTCTCGTGGGTTTTCTCGAGCTGCGGCGCCAGTGTGGGGTTTCTCACGAGGTACGATGGGGAGCTCAGGGAGCCTCTCATGTGGTGCCGGGGAAGTCAGATCTTCATGCGCGTGGCGAGGGGGAGCGCGTCATTTTTCTCCAGTCATGGTAGGGGAATCGGGCCTCAAGACGCATGAAGAAGGACTCTCGAGGTTTTTCTCAGGTTACGGCAGGAAACCCTGGGTTCCGTCGACTTATGCCCGTGACCTCAGGGAGCTTTTCAGGGTGCCTCTGAGAAGTCAGGGATACTGTGCAGTTGGGAGGGGCCGCTCCGAACTCCACTGGGTTTGGTGCAGTAGAAGAGGGCCTTATCTCGAGTTGAGGCAGGAACCTCATGGTTCCTCTCCATTTCTGAATCGGATCTCAGTGTCCATGCAGAGTTGGGACAGGAGAGTCAGGCCTCGTCTTGTGTGGAGGAATTTAACTCCTCTTGCCTCTCGAGTTGTTCACGGGGTGACAGGCCACTTATCGATCTGTATGTGGAACTTGCGGGCTTTTCCAACGATGCAGGAGGGTGTCAGACCCCTTCATTTTGTGCCTTCGTCCACAGGATTGCCTTCGAAGAGGTGTCCTAGCATTGGGTTCTTATCAAGAGCAGACAGGGAAATCGGGGTCTTTCGGCGTGTGGCACCAACCACAAGGCTACGTCTCGAATTTCCTCGTGAGACCGGCCTCATCCTGAGGTGCGCCGGGAAGGTCCGGAACCCCTTCCAGACAAAGCAGGGTAATCGACCCTCCCGTCGCGATCAGGAGGGGATAAGGGGCTCAGAACAAGCGGTGCACCGAACCTTGGTGTTCCCCTCGAGTGAGACCAGGGTGTCGGGGAACTTTTGTGCTAACATCAAGGTTGCCAATTATCGTTGTAAACTTCAAGATGGAACGTAGGGCTTCTACTGAGACGCTGTAGCTGGCAAGGGCCTCATCTTGCGATGACGGGGGAACCACGTGGTTTTCCTCGAGTTGCAGCGGGATTTTCGAATTACGACGGGGAATTCAGGTTTCCTCTTGTGTTGTCCCAGGGAAGTCCATTCTTCCATTCGAGGTGCGAGGGAGAGCAGGGGATTGCTCTCGAGTCACTTCAGGGCAAATGAGACCTCATCTATGCTTGTGTCTAGGACCTAATGTTCCTCTCCAGGGGCGACAGGGATCTCGGGGTTGCATTCCAGACTCACCTGAGGAGTCAGGCCTGGTATATAGGGGAAGCAAAGAATTCCGCTCTCCTCTCGAGTCCCAACGGGTATCTCTTGGAGCCCACAGAGTGGCCTAAAGGGAGTCAGGCCTCCTGTGGAGTTTGAAGAGAGGCCTCGAGATTGCTCTCCAGGCCATGCAGGAAAAGAAGGCCTTCATCTCGCGATGACGGAGGCGTCTCGTGGGTTTTCTGGAGCTGGGGAGCCAGTGTGGGATTTCTCACGAGGTATGACGGGGAGCTCAGGGATCCTCTCGTGTGGTGCCAGGGAAGTCAAGTCTCCATGCGAGTGGCGAGGGGGAACGCGTCATTGCTCTCGAGTCATGGTAGGGGAAACGGGATTCAAGATGCGTTGAAGGAGGATTTTCGAGGTCTTTCTCGGGTTGCGTCAGGAAACCCTGTGTTCCCTTGACTTGTGCCAGTGACCTCAGGGAGCTTCTAAGGGTGCCTCTGAGAAGTCGCGATACTGTGGATTTGGGAGGGGCCTCTCGGGCCTCCACTGTTTTTGGTGTAATGGAAGAGGGCCTCATCTCGAGTGGAGTCAGGAAACTCAGGGTTCCTCTCCATTTCGGACTCCGATCGCAGGGTCCCTTCAGAGTTGGGACCGGAGAGTCAGGCCTCGTCTTGAGTGGAGGAATGGAACTCTGCTTGCCTCTCGAGTTGTTCATGGGATGACAGGCCTCTTGTCGAGCTGTGTGTGGAACCTGCGGCTTTTACCGAATGATGCACGGGAGTGTCAGTAACCCTTCGTTTTGTGCCTTCGTCCACAGGGTTGCCTTCGAAGAGGTGTCCGGGCATCGGGTTCTTCTCAAGAGTGGGCCGGGAAATCGGGGTATTTCGGCATGTGACACCACCCACGACGCTATGTCTCGAATTTACTCGTGAGACCGGCCTCATCCTTAGGTGCGCCGGGAATGTGGGGAACCCCTTCCAAACAAAGCAGGGGAATAGACCCTCCTGTCTCGAACAGGAGGGGAGAAGGTGCTCAGATGAAGTGGTGCGGGAACCTCGGTGTTCCTGTCGAGTGAGACCGGCGTGTCCGGGAACATTTGGTGTCGCATCAAGGGTGCAAAGTACCGTTTCGCACTTCAAGACGGAACGTGGTTCTTTTCTTGAGACGCCATAGCAGCAAGGGCCTCATCTTGGGATGACGTTGGAAACACGTGGTTTTTCTCGAGTTGCGGCGGGATTCTCGAGTTACGAAGGGGATTTCTGGCTTCCTCTTGTGTTGGCCCAGGGAAGCCCAATCTTCCATTCGAGTTGCGAGGGAGAGCTGGGGGTTGCGCTCGAGTCACTACAGGGCAAAAGAAACCTCATCCAGGCTTGTGTCTAGGACCTAATGTTCCTCTCAAGGGATGACTGGGATCTTGGGGTTGCATTCTAGACTCACCCAGGAGTCAGGCGTCCTCTCGAGGGGAAACAAAGGACTTCTCTCTCTTCTCGAGTCGCGACGGGTATTTCTTGGAGCCCACTGAGTGGACTAAAGGGAGTCAAGCCTCTTCTGGAGTTTGGAGAGAGGACTCGGGATTGCACTCCAGGACATGCAGGAAAAGAAGGCCCTCATCTCACGATGACGGGGGGGGTCTCGGTGGTTTTACCGAGCTGCAGCGCCTGTGTTGGTTTCTCAGGAGGTACGACGGGGAGCTCAGGGAGCCTCTTGTGTGGCGCCAGGGAAGTTAGGTCTCGATGCGTGTGGCGAGGGGGAGCGCGTCATTGCTCTCGAGTCATGGTAGGGGAATCAGGCCTCTAGACGCGTTGAAGGACTCTCAAGATCTCTCTCGGGTCTTGGCAAGAATACCTGGGTTCCCTCGACTTGTGCCGGTGACCTCAGGGAGATTCTCCGGGTGCCTCTGAGAAGTCAGGGATACTGTGGAGTTGGGAAAGACCTCTCGGGACTCCACTGGGTTTGGTGAAATGGAAGGGGGCCTCATCTCGAGGGGAGGCAGGAACCTCAGGGTTCCTCTCCATTTCTGATTCCGATCGCAGCCCCCTGCATAGTTGGGAGAGGTGAGTCAGGCCTTGTCTTGTGTGCAGGAATGGACCTCCGCTTGCCTCTCGAGTTGTTCACTGGGTGACAGGCACTTGTTGAGCTGTATGAGTAACCTGCGGTCTTTTCCGGAAGATGCACGAGGGTGTCAGTGCCCCTTCGTGTTGTGCCTTCATCCACAGTATCTTCTAATAGGTGTCTGGGCATCGTGTTCTTATCAAGAGCGGATCGCGAAATCGCGGTCTTTCGGCATGTGGCACCACCATCGAGGCTACGTCTCGAATTTCCTCGTGAGACAGCCTCATCTGAGGTGCGTGGAGAAGGTCGGGAACCCCTTGCAGACAAAGCAGGGGAATTGACCCTCCTTTCGCGATCAGGAGGGGAGAAGGGGCTCAGATGAAGTGGTGCCAGGAACCTCGGTGTTCCCCTCTAGTGCGACCCGTATGTCGGGGAACTTTTGGAGTAGCATTAAGGGTGCCAAATATCATTTCGCACTTGAAGACAGAACGTGGGACTACTCTTGAGATGCTGGAGCGGGCAAGGGCCTCATCTTGCAATGACGGGGGAACCACGTGGTTTTTCTCAAGTTGAGGCGGAATTCTCGAATTACTACTGGGAATTCAGGCTTCCTCTTGTGTTGGCCCAGGGAGGTCCAATCTTCCATTCGGGTTGCAAGGGAAAGCTGGGGAGTGCTCTCGAGTTACTGCAGGGCAAAAGCGGACTCATCTAGCCTTGTGTTCAGGACCCAGTGATCCTCTCCAAGGGCGACAGGGATCTCGGGTTTGCATTACAGACTCACCCGGGGAGTTAGGCCTCGTCTCGAGGGGAAGCAAAGGACTCGGCTATCCTCTCGAGTTGCGACGCGTATCTCTTGGAGCCCACTGAGTGGTCTAAAGGGAGTCAACCCTCCTCTTCAGTTTGGAGAGAGGACTCGGGATTGCTCTCCAGGCCATGCAGGAAAAGAAGGCCCACATCTCGAGATGACGGGGGCGTCTCGTGGGTTTTCTCGAGCTGCGGCGCCAGTGTGGGGTTTCTCACGAGGTACGACGGGGAGTTCAGGTAGCCTCTCGTGTGGCAACAGGGAAGTCAGGTCTCCATGGGCGGGGCAAGGGGGAGCGCGTCATTGCTCTCAAGTCAGGGTAGGGGAATCGGGCCTCATGACGGGTTGAAAAAGAACTCTCGATGTCTTTCTAGGGTGGCGGCAGGAAACCCTGGGTTCCCTTGACTTGTGCCGGTGACCTCAGGGAGCGTCTCAGGGTGCCTCTGAGAAGTCAGGGATACTGTGGATTTGGGAGAGGCCTCTCGGGACTCCTCTGGGTTTGGTGCAATGGAAGTGGGCCTCATCTCGAGTTGAGGCAGGAACCTCAGGGTTCTGCTCCTGACTTCCTGGAGGCCGGATCTGACTCAGATCGCAGGGTCCCTGTTGAGTTTGCTCAGGAGTGTCAGGTCTCGTGTTCTGCGGAGGAATGGAACTCCGCTTACATCTCAAGTTGTTCAAGGATAACACCACTTTTCGTGAGGTGTGTGGAACCTGCGGGTTTTTCAGAGATGCACGGGGGCGTCAGTGCTCCTTCCTGTTGTGCCTTCATCCACAGGGTTGCCTTCGAAGAGGTGTCCGGGCATCGTGTTCTCCTCAAGTGCGGACCGGGAAATTGGGGTCTTTCAGCATGTTGCACCACCCACTAGGCTACGTCTCGAATTTTCTCGTGAGACCGGTCTCATCCTGAGGCGCGCAGGAAAGTCCGGGAACCCTTTCCAAACAAAGCAGGGGAATCGACCCTACTTTCGGGATCAGGAGGAGAGAAAGGGCTCAGATGAAGTAGTGCCGGGAACCTCGGTGCTCTCCTTGAGTGAAAGTCGGGTAACTTTTCTGGTTGCATCAAGGGTGCCAAGTACCGTTTCGCACTTCAAGACGGAACCTGGGACTTCTCTTGAGATGCTGTAGTGGGCAAGGGCCTCATCTAGCGCTGACGGGGGACCCACGTGTTTTTTCTCGAGTTGCGGCAGGATTCTTGAGTTACGATGGGGAATACAGGTTTCCTCTTGTGTTGGCCCAGGGAAGTCCAATCTTCCATTCGAGTTGCAAGTGAGAGCTGGAGATTGCTCTCGAGTCACTGCTGGGCAAAATAGAGCTCATCTAGGTTTGTGTCCAGGACCGAGTTTTTCTCTCCAGGGGCGACAGGGATCTCGGGGTTGCATTCCAGACTCACCCAGGGAGTCAGGCCTCGTCTCGAAGGGAATGAATGGACTCCGCTCTCCTCTCGAGTCGCGACGGGTATCCCTTGGAGCCCAAGAGTGGCCTAAATGGAGTTAAGCCTCCTGTGGAGTTTGGAGAGAGGACTCAGGATTGCTCTCTAGGCCATGCAGGAAAAGAAGGCCCTCATCTCGCGATGACGGGGGCGTCTCGTGGGTTTTCTCAAGGTGCAGTGCCTGGTTGGGGTTTCTCACGAGATAGGACGGGGAGCTCAGGGAGACTCCTGTGGTGCCACGGAAGTCAGGTCTCCATGGACGTGGCGTGGGGGAGCGCCTCATTGCTCTCGAGTCATGGTAGGGAAATAAAGCCTCAAGAAGCTTCGAAGAAGAACTCTCGAGGTCTTTCTCGGGGTGTGGCAGGAAACCCTGGGTTCCCTCGACTTGTGCCCATGACCTCAGGGAGCTTAGCGGGGTTCCTCTGAGAAGTCAGGGATACTGTGGAGTTGAGAGGGGCTTCTCGGGACATCACAGGGACTGGTGCAATTGAAGAGGACCTAATCTCGGATTGAGGCAGTAACGTCAGGGTTCCTCTCCATTTCTGACTCGGATAGCAGGGTCCCTGCAGAGTTGGGACAGGAGAGTCAGACCTCGTCTTGTGTGGAGTAGTGGAACTCTGCTTGCCTCTCGAGTTGTTCATGGGATGACAGGCCACCTGTCGAGTTGTATGTGGAACCTGCGGTTTTGGGGGACGATGCACAGGGGTGTCAGTGCCCCTTCGTGTTGTGCCTTCATCCACAGGGTTACCTTCGAAGAGGTGACCCGGCATCGGGATCTTATCAATAGCGGACCAGGAAATCGGGGTCTTTCGGCATGTGGCACAACCCACGAGGCTACGTCTCGACTTCCCTCGTGAGACTGGCCTCATCCTGAGGTTCGCCGGGAAGTCTGGGAACCCCTTCCAGACAAAGCAGGGGAATCGACTCTCCTGTCGCCATCAGGAGGGGAGAAGAGGCTCAGCTGAAGCGGTGCTGGGAACCTCCATGTTCTCCTCGAGTGAGACCGGGGTGTCAGGGAAATTTGGGGGTCGCATCAAGGGTGCCAAGTACCGTTTCACACTTCAAGACGGAACATGGGACTTCCCTGGAGACGCTATAGCTGACAGGGGCCTCATATTTCGATGACGGAGGAGCCACGTTGTTTTTCTCCAGTTGCCGCGGGATTCTCGAATTACAATGGGGAATACAGGCTTCCTCTTGTGTTGGCCCAGGGAAGTCCAATCATCCATTCGAGTTGCGAGGGAGAGCTGGGGATTGCACTTGAGTCAATGCAGGACAAAAAAGACCTCATTTAGGCTTGTGTCCAGGACCGAGTTTTCCTCTACAGGGGCAACACGGATCTCGGGATCCCATTCCAGACTCACCCAAGTAGTCAGGCCTCGGCTCGAGGGGAAGCAACGGACTCTGCTCTCCTCTAGAGTAGCGACGTGTATCTCTTGGAGGCTACTGAGTGGCCTAAAGGGAGTCAGGCCTCCAGTGGAGTTTGGAGAGTGGACTCGGGATTGCTCTCTAGGTCATGTAGGAAAAGAAGGCCCTCATCTTACGATGAAGGGGGCGTCTCGTGAGTTTTCTCGAGCGGCGGTGCCAGTGTGGGGTTTTCATGAGGTAGGACGGGGAGCGCAGGGAGCCTCTCGTGTGGCGCCAGGGAAGTTAGGTTTCAATGGGCATGGCGAGGGGAATGCCTCATTGCTCTTCAGTCATGGTAGGGTATCGGGCCTCAAGACGCGGTAAAGAAGGACTCTCGAGGTCTTTCTCAGAATGCAGCAGGAAACCCTGGGTTCACTCGACTTGTGCCAGTGACCGCAGAGAGCTTCTGAGGGTGCCTCTGAGAATCAGGGATACTGTGGAGTTTTAGGGGCCTCTCGGGACTCCACTGGGTATGGCGCAATGGAAGAGGGCCTCATTTCGAGTTGATGCAGGAACGTCAGGTTTCATCTACATTTCTGACTCCGATCGCACGGTCCCTGCAGAGTTGGGAAAGGAGAGTCAGGCCTTCTCTTGTGTGGAGGAACGGAACTCCGCATGCCTCTCTTGTTCTTCAAGGGATGACAGGACACTTGTCGATCTGTGTTTGGAATCTGCGTGTTTTTCCGTACTATGCATGGGGATGTCAGTACCCCTTCGTGTTGTGCATTCATCCACAGGTTTGCTTTCGAAGAGGTGTCCTGGCCTCGGGTTCTTATTAAGAGCGGACCGGGAAATCGGGGTCTTTCCGCATGTGGCACCACCCACCAGGCTACGTCTCGAATTTCCTAGTGAGAGTGGCCTCATCCTGAGGTGCGCCGGGAAGGTCGGAACCCCTTGCAGACAAAGCAGGGGAATCGACCCTCCTGTCTCGATCAGGAGGGGAGAAGGGGCACAGATGAGGTGATGCCGGGAACCTCGGTGTTCCCCTCCAGTGAGACCAGTGTGTTGGGGAACTTTTGGGGTCGCATCAAAGGTGCCAAGTACCGTATCGCACTTCAAGATGGAACGTAAGACTTCTTTTGAGACGCTGTAGCGGCAATGGCCGCATCTTGCGATGAAGAGGGAACGACGTGGTTTTTCTCGAGTTGTGGCGGGATTCTTGAGTTACAACGGGAAATTCAGGCTTCCTCTTCTGTTGGCCCAGGGAAGTCCAGTCTTCCATTCGAGTTGCGAGGGAGAGTTGGGGATTGCTCTCGAGTCACTGCAGGAAAAAAGAGACCTCATCTAGGCTTGTGTCCAGGACCTAATGTTTCTCTCCAGGGGCGACAGGGATCTCCGGTTCACATATCAGACACACCCGAGGAGCCAGGCCTCGCCTCGAGGGGAAGGAAAAGACTCCGCTCTCCTCTCGAGTCGCGACGGGTATGTCTTGGAGTCCACTGAGTGACCAAAAGGGATTCAAGCCTACTGTGGAGTTTGGAGAGAGGACTCGGGATTGCTCTCCAGGCCATGCTAGAAAAGAAGGCCGTCATGTCGCGAAAATGGGGGCGTCTCGTGGGTTTTCTCTATCTGTGGCGCCAGTGTTTGGTTTCTCACGAGGTATGACGGGGAGCTCAGGGAGCCTCTCGTGTGGCGCCAGGGAAGTCAGGGCTTCATGAGTGTAGCAGAGGGAGCGCGTCATTGCCCTCGAGTCATGGTAGGGGAATCAGGCCTCAAAATGCGTTGAAGAAGGACTCTTGAGTTCTTTCTATGGTGGCGGCAGTAAACCCTGGGTTCACTCGAATTGTGCTGGTGACCTCAGGGAGCTTCTCAGGGTGCCTCTGAGAAGTCAGGGATACTGTGGAGCTGGGACGCGTCTCTCGGGACTCCACTGGGTTTCGTGCAATGGAAGAGGTCCTAATCTCGAGTGGAGGCAGGAACCTCAGCGTTCCTCTCGTGACTTCACTGGCGCTGGTCTGATTCGGATCGCAGGGTCCCTGCAGAGTTGGGACAGGAGAGTCAGGCATCGTCTTGTGTAGAGGAATGAAACCCCACTTGCCTCTCGAGTTCTTCAGGGGTGACAAGCCACTTGTTGAGCTGTATGTGGAACCTGCGCGTTTTTCCGGACGATGCACGAGGGTGTCAGTGCCCCTTTGTTTTGCGCCTTCATCCACAGGGTTGCCTTCGAAGAGGTGTCCAGGCATCGGGTTCTTATCAAGAGCGTACCGGGAAATCATAGTCTTTTGGCATGTGGTACCACCCGCGAGCTACGTCTCGAATTTCCTCGTGAGACTGGCCTCATCCTGAAGTGCCCCGTGAAGGTCGGGAACCCCTTACAAACAAAGCAGGGGAAGTGACCCTCCTATCACGAACAGAAGGGGAGAAGGGGCTCAGATAAACTGGTGCTGGGAACCTCGGTGTTCACCTCGAGTGAGACAGATATTTCGGGGAACTTTTGGGGTCACATCAAGGGTGTCAAGTATCGTTTTCCACTTCAAGACGGAACGTGGGACTTTTCTTGAGAAGCTGTAGCGGGCAAGGGCCTCATCTTGTGATGACGAGGGAACCAAGTGCTTTTTCTCGAGTTGCGGCGGGATTCTCGAGTTACGAAGGGGAATTCAGGCTTCCTCTTGTGTTGGCCCAGGGAAGTCCAATCTTCCATTCGAGTTGTCAGGGAGAGCGGGGGATTGCTCTCGAGTTACAGAAGGGCAAAAGAGACCTCATCTAGGCTTGTTTCCAGGACCTAATGTTCCTCTCCAGGGGAGACAGGGATCTCGGGGTTGCATTCCAGACCCACCTGGTGAGTCAGGCCTTGTCTCGAGGGGAAGCAAAGGACTCAATTCTCCTCTCGAGTCGCGACGGGTATCTCTTGGAGCCACTAAGTGGCCTAAAGGGAGTCAAGCCTCCTGTGGAGTTTGGAAAGAGGATTCGGGATTCCTCTCCAGGCCATGCAGGAAAAGAAGGCCCTCATCTCGCGATGACAGGGGCGTATGGTGAGTTTTCTCAAGCTGAGGCGTCAGTGTGGGGTTTCTCACGAGGTACGACAGGGAGCTCAGGGAGCCTCTCTTATGGCGCCAGGGAAGTCAGGTCTCCATGTGCGTGGCGAGGGGGTGCGTGTCATTTCTATAGAGCCATGGAAGCAGATTCCGGCTTCAAGACACGTTGAAGTAGGACTCTCGAGGTCTTTTTCCCATTGTGGCAGGAAACCCTGGGTTCCCTCGACATGTGCCGGTGACCTCATGGAGCTTCTCCGGGTGCCTCTGAGAAGTCAGGGGTACTGTGGAGTTGGGAGGGGCCTCTCTGGACTCCACTGGGTTTGGTGCAATGGATGAGAGCCTCATCTCGAGTGGAGGCAGGAACCTCATGTTTCCTCTCCTGGGTTTCCTGTCGCTGGTACTGACTCGGATCGCAGTTTCCCTGCAGAGTTGGTACAGAAAATCAGGTCTCGTCTTGTGTGGAGGAATGGAACTCCACTTGCCTGTCGAGTTGTTCACGGGGTGACAGACCACTTGTTGAACTGTGTTTGTAACCTGCGGGTTTTTCTGGACGATGCACGGGGGTGTCAGTGCCCCTTCGTGTTGTGCTTTCATCCACAGGTTTTCCTTCGTAAAGGTGTCAGGGCATCACGTTCTTATCAAGAGCAGACCGGGAAATCGGGGTCTTTCGGCTTGTGGCACCACCCACGAGGCTATGTCTCGAATTTCCTCGTGAGACCTGCCTCATCCTTAGGCGCGCTGGAAAGGTCGGGAACCCCTTCCAGACATAGCAGGGCAATCGACACTCCTGTCGCGATCACGAGGGGAAAAGGAGCTCAAATGAAGTGGTTCCGGGAACCTCGGTGTTCCTTTCAAGTGAGACCGGTATGTCGGGGAATTTTGAGATTGCATCAAGGGTGCCAAGTACCGTTTCGCACTTCAAGACAGAAAGTGGGACTTCTCTTGAGTCGCTGTAGCGGGCAAGGGCCTCATCTAGCGCTGATGGGGAAACCAAGTGGATTTTCTCGAGTTTCGGCGGGATTCTCGAGTTACGATGTCGAATTCAGGCTTCCAATTGTATTGGCCCAGGGAAGTCCAATCTTCAATTCGATTTGCGAGGGAGAGCTGGCGATTGCGCTCTAGTAACTGCAGTGCAAAATAGACCTCATCTAGGCTTGTGTCCAGGACCGAGTTTTCCTCTCCAGGTGTGACAGGAACTCGGGGTTGCATTCCAGACTCACACGGGGAGTCAGGCCTCGTCTCGAGGGGAAGCAAAGGACTCTGCTCTCCCTTCAGGTCCTGACAGGTATCTCTTGGAGCCAATTGAGAGGCCTAAAGAGAGTCAAGCCTCCTGTGGAGTCTGGAGAGAGGACTCGGTTTTGCTCTCCATGCCAGGCAGGAAACAAGTCCCTCATCTCGTGATGACGGGGGGCATATCGTGGGTTTTCTCGAGCTGCGGTGCCTGAATGGGGTTTCCGAAGAGGTACGACGGGGAGCTCAGGGAGACTCTCTTCAGGAGTCAGGGAAGTCAGGTCTCCTTGCGCATGGCGATGGGGAGCGGGTCTTTGCTCTCGAGTCATGGTAGGGGAATCGGGCCTCAAGACGCGTGGAAGGACTCTCAAGGTCTTTCTCGGGTCGCAGCAGGAAACCCTGGGTTCCCTGGACTTGAGCCGGTGACCTCAGGTAGATTCTCAAGGTGCCTCTGAGAATTCAGGGATACTGTGGAGTTGGGAGGGGCCTCTCGCGACTCATCTGGGTTTGGTGCAATGGAAGAGGGCCTCACCTCGAGGGGAGACAGGAACCTCAGGATTCCTCTCCGTTTCGGACTCCGACCGCAGGGTCCCTGCAGAGTTGGGACAGGAGACTCAGGCCTCGTCTTGTCTGAGGAAGGGAAGCCCGCTGGCCTCTCGAGTTGCTCAGGGGGTCTCAGGCCCCTCGTCGAGCTGTGTGTGGAACGCGCGGGTCTTTGCGGACGATGCACGGGGGTGGCAGTGCCCCTTCCTGTTGTGCCTTCACCCGCAGGGTTGCCTTCGAAGAGGGGTCCGGGCCTCGGGTCCTTCTCAAGAGCGGACCGGGGAATCGGGGGCGTTCGGCATGTGGCCCCACCCACGTGGCTCGTCTCGAATTTCTTCCTGAGACCGGCCTCATCCTGAGGTGCGCCGGGAAGGCCGGGAACCCCTTCCAGACCACGAAGGGGAATCGCCTCTCCTGTCGCGATCAGGAGGGGAGAAGGGGCTCAGAGGAAGCGGTGCCGGGACCCTCGGTGTTCCCCTCGGGGGACCCCGGCGTGTCGGGGGACTTTTGGGGGTCGCAGGAAGGCTGTCAGGGACCGTTTCGCCCTTCAGGGCGGAACAGGGGACTTCCCTTGAGACGCCGTCGCGGGCAAGGGCCTCATCTTGCCAAGAGGTGGGAACCACGTGGTTTTTCTCGAGTTGCGGCGGCATTCCCGAGTTACGACGGGGATCTCAGCCTTCCTCTTGGGTTGGCCCTGGGAAGCCCAATCTTCCCCTCGGGTTGCGAGGGAAAGCTGGGGGTTGCGCTCGAGTCACTGCAGGGCCGAAGAGACCTCACCTAGGCGTGTGTCCAGGACCTAATATTCCTCTGCAGGGAAGGCATGGATCTCGGGGTTGCATTCCAGGCTCCCCCGGGGAGTCAGGCCTCGTCTCGAGGGGAAGCCAAGGACTCCGCCCTTCTCTCGAGTCGCGCCGGGGGTCTCTGGGAGCCCCCTGAGCGGCCTCAAGGGAGTCCAGCCTCCTCTTCCGTTTGGAGAGAGGACCCGGGATTGCTCTCCAGGCCATGCAGGAAAAGAAGGCCCTCAGCTCGCGAGGACAGGGGCGTCTCAGGGGTTTCCTCGAGCTGCGGCGCCCGTGGGGGTTTTCTCCCGAGGCACGACGAGGATCTCAGGGAGCATCTTGTGGGGCGCCAGGGAAGTCAGGTCTCCACGTGCGTGGCGAGGGGGAGTGCGTCATGGCTCTCGAGTCACGGCAGGGGACTAGGGCCTCGAGACGCGTTGAAGAAGGACTCTGGATGTCTTTGTCGGGGGGCGGCGGGAAACCCTCGTTTCCCTCGCCTTCTGCCGGGGACCTTAGGGAATTTCCCAGGGTGCCTCTGAGAGGCGAGGGATCCTGTGGAGGTGGCGGGGCCCCTCGGGACTCCCCTGGATCTGGCGCAACGGAAGAGATCCTCATCTCGTGGGGAGGCAAGAACCTCAGGCTTCCTCTCGGTTTCGGACTCCGACCGCAGGGTCCCTGCAGAGTTGGGACAGGAGAGTCAGGCTATGTCTTTTCTGAGGAATGGAACTCCGCTTGCCTCTGGAGTTGTTCATGGGGTTTAAGGCCCCTTGTCAAACTGTGTGTGGAATTTGCAGGTTTTTCCAGACGATGCATGGGGGTGTCAGTGACCCTTCGTTTTGTTTCTTCATCCACAGGGTTGCCTTCGAAGAGGTGTCCGGGCATCGTGTTCTTATGAAGAGCGGACTGGGAAATCGGGGTCGTTCAGCATTTGGCACGACCCACATGGGTAGTCTCGAATTTCCTCATGAAACCGGCCTCATCCTGAGGTGTGCCGCGAAGGTCATGAAACCCTTCCAGACAAAGCAAAGGAATCGACCCTCCTGTGGCGATCAGGAGGGGAGAAGTGGCTCAGATGATGTGGTGCTGGGAACCTCGGTGTTTCCCTCAAGTGAGACAGGTATGTCGGGTAACTTTTGGGGTCGCATAACGTGTTCCAAGTACCGTTTCGCTCTTCAAATTGGAACGTGGGACTTCTCTTGGGGTGCTCCAGCGGGCAAGGGCCTCATCTTGGAATGACTGGGGAACCACTTGGTTTTTCTCTAGTTGCGGTGGGATATTTGAGTTACCACAGGGAATTCATGCTTCCTCTTGTGTTGGCCCACAAAAGTCTTATCTTCCATTCGAGATTCGAGGAAGAGCTGGAGGTGCGCTCTAGTCACTGAAGGCAAAAGAGACCCCACCAAGGCTTGTGTGCAGGACCTAATGTTCATGTCAAGGGGCGACAGGAATCTCGGGGTTGCATTCCAGACTCACCCTGGAGTCAGGCCTCGTCTCGAGGGGAAGCAAAGGACTCTGCTCTCCTCTCGAGTCGGACGGGTATGTCTTGGAGCCCACTGAGTGGCTTAAAGGGAGTCAAACCTCCTCTGGTGTTTGGAGGGAGGACACGGGATTGCTCTCCAGTCAATGCAGGAAATGAAGGCCCTCATCTCCCGATGACTGGGGCGTCTCGTAGGTTTTCTCGAGCTGTGGCGCTAGTGTGGGGTTTCTCACGAAGTAAGACTGGGAGCTCAGTGAGCCTCTCATGTGGTGCTAGGGCAGTCAGGTCTCTATGCACGTGGTGAGAGGGAGCCCGTCATTGTTCTCGAGTCATGGTAGGGGAATTGGGCCTGAAAACGTGTTAAAGAAGGACTCTCGAGGTCTTTCTTGGGTTGCAGCAGGAAACCCTGGGTTCCATCGACTTGTGCCAGTGACCTCAGGAAGCTTCTCAGCGTGCCTCTGAGAAGTCAGGGTCACTGTGGAGTTGGGAGGGGCCTCTCGGAACTCCACTGGGTTTGGTGCAATGGAAGAGGGCCTCATCTCGAGTGGAGGCAGGAACCTCAGGGTTCGTCTCCATTTCGGACTCAGATCGCAAGGTCCCTGCATGTTGGTACAGGAGAGTCAGGCCTCGTCTTTTCTGGAGGATGGGACTCCTCTTGCCTCTCGAGTTGTTCTCGAGGTGACAGGCCACTTGTTGAGCTGTGTGTGTAACCTGCCCGTTTTTCCGGATGATGCACAGGTGTGTTAGTGCCCCTTCGTGTTGTACCTTCATACTCAAGGCTGCCTTCCAAGAGGTGTCCGAGCATCGGATTCTTATCAAGAGCGGACCGGGAAATTGGAGTCTTTCAGCAAGTGGCACCACCCACAAATCTACGTATCGAATTTCCCCATGAGACCGGCCTCATCCTGAGTTGTGCAGGGAAGGTCGGGCCCCCTTGCAGACAAAGCAGGGGAGTCGACCCACCGGTCACGATCAGGAGGGGAGAAGGGGCTTAAATGAAGTGGTGCCGGGAACCTCGGTGTTCCCCTTGAGTGAGACCGGCGTGTTGGGGGACTTTTGGGGTCGCATCAAGGGTGCCAAGTACCGTTTCGCATTTCAAGACGGAACCTGGGACATCTTTTGAAACGCTGTAGCGGGCAAGGGCCTCATCTTGCGATGACGGGAGAACCACGTGGTTTTGCTCGAGTTGCGGCGGGATTCTCGAGTTATGACCGGGAATTTAGGCTTCCTCTTGTCGGCTTTGAAATCCAATCTTCCTTTCGGGTTGCGAGGGGGAGCTGGGGATTGCGCTAGAGTCACTGCAGGGCAAAAGAGACCTAATCTAGGCTTGTGTCCAGGATCTAACGTTGCTCTCCAGGGGCGACAGGGATCTCGGGTTTGCATTCCAGACTCATCCGGGGAGTCAGTTCTCACCTCGAGGGTAAGCAAAGAATTCCGCTCTCGTCTCGAGTCGCGATGGGTATCTCTTGGAGCCCACTGTGTGTACTAAAGGGAGTCAAGCCTCCTGTGGAGTTTGGAGAGAGGACTCGGGATTGGACTCCAGGCCATGCAGGAAAAGAAGGCCCTCATCTCGAGATGACGGTGGCGTCTCGTGTGTTTTCTCGAGCTGCGGCGCCAGTGTGGGGTGTCTCATGAAGTACCACGGGGATCTCAGGGAGCCTCTTGTATGGCGCCAGGAAAATCCAGTATTCCATTCGAGTTGCAAGTTAGAACTGGAGATTGCTCTCCAGTCACTGCAGGGCAAAATAGACCTCATCTACGCTTGTGTCCAGGACCTAGTGTTCCACTACTGGGCCAACAGGGATCTCAGGGTTGCATTCTCGACTCACCCGGAGAGTCAGGCCTCGTCTTGAGGGGATAAAACGGACTCCGCTCTCCTGTCGAGTCGCAACGGGTATCTCTTGGAGCCCACTGCGTGGCGTAAAGGGAGTGAAGCCTCCTATGGAGTTTGGAGATGACTCGGGATTGTTTTCCTGGCCATGCAGGAAAAAAGGCCCTCATCTCGCGATGACGGGGGCATCTCGTGGGTTTTCTCCAGCTGCGGCGCCAGTATCAGATTTCTCACGAGGTACAACGGGGAGCTCAGAGAGCCTCTCGTGTGGTGCTAGGGACGTCAGGTCTCCGTGCGTGTGGTGAAGGGGAGTGCGTGATTGCTCTCGAGTCATAGTAGGCGAATCGGGCCTCAAGACGCATTGAAGAAGGACTCTCGAGGTCTTTCTTGGGTTGGGGCGGGAAACACTCGTTTCCCTCGACCTCTACCGGGGACCTTAGGGAACTTCCCAGGTGCCTCTGAGAGGTGAGGGATACTGAGGAGTTAGAGGGGCCTCTCGGGACTCCACTAGGTTTGACGAAATGAAAGAGGGCCTCATCTCGATTAGAGGCAGGAACCTCAGGCGTCCTCTCCATTTCTGACTCCGACCGCAGGGTCCCTGCAGAGTTGGGACAGGAGAGTCAGGCCTCGTCTTGTCTGAGTAACGGAACTCTGCTTGCCTCTCGAGTCGTTCAGGGGGTCTCAGGGCCCTTGACAAGCTGTGTGTGGAACCTGCGGGTGTTTCCAGAAGATGCATGGGAGTGTCAGTGCCCCTTCGTTTTGTGCCTTCCCCCACAGGGTTGCCTTCAAAGAGGTGTCCGGGCATCGGGTTCATTTCAAGATCAGACCGGAAAATCGGGGTCATTCGGCATGTGGCACCACCCACGTGGCTCATCTCGAATTTCCTCGTGAGACCAGCATCATCCTGAGGTGCGCCGGGAAGGCCGGGAACACCTTCCACACAAAGTAGGGGAATCGATTCTCCTGTCGCGATCAGGAGGGGAGATGGGGCTCAGATGAAGTGGTGCCGGGACCCTCGGTGTTCCACTCGAGGGAACCCGGCGTTTCAGGGAACTTTAGGGGTCGCATCAAGGGAGCCAAGTACCGTTTCCCACTTAAGGACGGAACATGGGACTTCCCTGGAGACGCTGTAGCGGGCAAGGGCCTCATCCTGTGAAGACATTGGAACCACGTCGTTTTTCTCGAGTTGCATCGGGATTCTCGAAAACGACAGGAATTTCAGGCTTCGTCTTGGGTTGGCCCTGGGAAGCCCAATCTTCAATTCGAGTTGCGATGGAAAGCTGGTGGTTCTGCTCGAGTCACTACAGGGCCAAAGAGACCTCATCGAGGCGTGTGTCCAGGACCTAATATTCCTCTCAAGGGAAGACAGGGATCACGGGTTTCCATTCCAGACTCCCCCGGGGTGTCAGGACTCGCCTGGAGGGGAGGCAAAGGACTCCGCTTTCCTCTCAAGTCGCGACACGGATCTCTTGGAGCCCACTGAGTGGACTCAAGGGTGTCGAGCCTCCTCTTCAGTTTGGAGAGAGGACTCGGGATTGCTCTCCAGGCCAGGCAGGAAAAGAAGGCCCTCATCTCGCGATGACGGGGGCGTCTCATGGGTTTCCTCAGGCTGCTGCGCCCATGGGGGTTCTCTCACGAGGCACGACGAGGACCTCAGGGAGCCTCTCGTGCGGCGCCAGGGAAGTCAGGTCTCCATGCGCATGGCGAGGGGGAGCTGGTCATCACTCTCGAGTCATGGGAAATGGCTAGGTCCTTAAGAGGCGTTGAAGAAGGACTCTCGAGGTCTTTCTCGGGTTGCGGCGGGAAACCCTCGTTTCCCTCGACTTCTGCAGGGGACCTTAGGGAACTTCCCACGGTGCCTCTGAGAGGTGAGGGATGCTGTGTAGTTGGCAGGGCCTCTCGGGACTCTGCTGGGTTCGGCGCAATGGAAGAGGGCCTCATCTCGAGGGGAGGCAGGAACCTCAGGCTTCCTCTCGGTTTCGGACTCCGACTGCACGGTCCCTGCAGTGTTGGGACAGGAGAGTCATGCCTCGTCTTGTCTGAGGAATGGAATTCTGGTTGCCTCTCGAGTTCTTCCGGGAGTCTCAGGCCCCTTGTCGAGCTGTGTGTAGACCCTGCGGGTTTTTCCGGATGATGCAAGGGGGTGTCAGTGCCCCTTCGTGTTGTGCCTTCACCCACAGGGTTGCCTTCGAAGAGGTGTCCGGGCATCGGGTTCTTATCAAGAGCGGACCGGAAAATCGTAGTCTTTTGGCACGTGGCACCTCACACGTGGCTAGTCTCGAATTTCCTCGTGAGACCGGCCTCATCCTGAGGTGCGCCAGGAAGGCCGGGAACCCCTTCCAGACAACGTAGGGGAATCGACTCTCCTGTCGCGATCAGGAGGGGAGAAGGGGCTCAGATGAAGTGGTGCCGGGACCCTCGGTGTTCCCCTCGAGGGAACCCAGCGTGTCGGGGAACTTTTGCGGTCGCATCAAGGGTGTCAAGTACCGTTTCGCCCTTCAGGGCGGAACATGGGTCTTCCCTGGAGACACCGGGAACTTCGGTGTTCCCCTGGAGTGAGACCGGTATGTTGGGGAACTTTGGGGTCGCATCAAGGGTGCCAAGTAGCATTTCGAACTTTAAGATGGAACGTGGGACTTCTCTTGAGACTCTAGCTGGCAAGGGCCTCATATTGCGATGAAGGGGGAACCACATGGTTTTTAAGACTTGAGGCTGAATTCTCGAATTACGATGGGAAATTTAGACTTCCTCTTGTGTTGACCGTGGGAAGACCAATCTTCCATTCAAATTGTGAGGGAGACATGGAGGTTGCTCTCGAGTCACTGTAGGGCAAAATAGACCTCATCTAGGTTTGTGTCTAGGGCATAATGTTCCACTCCAGGGGCGACAGGGATCTCGGGGTTGCATTCCAAACTCACCCGGGGAGTCAGGCCTCGTCTCCAGGGAAGCAAAGGACTCCGCTCTCCTCTCGAGTCGCACCGGTTATTTCTTGGACCCAACTGAGTGGCCTAAAGGGAGTCAATACTCCTGTGAAGTTTGGAGAGAGGACCAGGAATTGCTCTCCAGGTCAGGCAGGAAAAGAAGGCCCCCATCTCTCCTTGAAGGGGGCATCTTGTGGTTTTTCTCAAACTGCGGCGCCACTGTGGGTTTTCTCACGAGGTACGATGGGGTACTCAGGGAGCCTCTTGTGTGGTATTAGGGAAGTCAGTTTTCCTGCTTGTGGCGAGGGGAGCGCGTCCTTGCTCTGGAGTCATGGTAGGGGAATCGGGCATCAAGAGACGTTGAAAAAGGACTCTCCAAGTCTTTCTCGGGTTACTTCAGGAAACTCTGGGTTCCCTCGACTTGTGCCAGTGACCTCAGGTAGCTTCTCAGGGAGCCTCTGAGAATTCAGGGATACTGTGGTGTTGGGAGAGGCCTCTCGGGACACCACTGAGTTTGGTTCAATGGAAGAGGGCCTCTTCTCTAGTTGAGGCAGGAACCTCAGGGTTCCTCTCCATTTCTGACTCCAATTGCAGGGTCCCTGAAGAGTTGGGACAGGAGAGTAAGGCCTCGTCCTGTGTGAAGGAATGCAACTTCACTTGCCTCTCGAGTTGTTCTCGAGGTGACAGTCCACATTTGGAGCTGTGAGTGGAATCTGCGGGTTTTTCCAGATGATGCATGGGGATGTCAGTGTCCCTTCGTGTTTTGCCTTCATCCACAGGGTTGCCTTCGAAGAGATGTCCGGGCGTCAGGTTCTTATCTAGAGTGGACCGGGAATTCGGGATCTTTCAGCATATGGCACCAAACATGAGGCTACTTTTCGAATTTCCTCATGAGACCGGCCTCATCCGGAGGTTCGCGGGGAACGTCGGGAACCCCTTGCAGACAAAACATGGGAATCGACCCTTCTGTCGCGATCAGGAGGGGTGAAGGGGCTCACAGGAAGTGGTGCCGTGAACTTTGGTGTTTCCCTCGAGTGAGACCGGTATGTCAGGGAACTTTGGGGGTCGCATCAAGGGTGCCAAGTACCGTTTTGTACTTCAGGATGGAACGTGGGACTTCTCTTGATACGCTGTAGCGGCCAAGGGCCTCATCTTGCGATGACGGGGGAGCCACGTGGTTTTTCTCGAGTTGCGGCGGGATTCTCGAGTTACGACGGGGATTTCAGGCTTCCTCTTGTGTTGGGCCAGGGAAGTCCAATCATCCATTCGAGTTGCGAGCGAGAGCTGGGGGTTGCGCTCGAGTCACTGCAGGGCAAAGGGGACCTCATCTAGGCTTGTGTCCAGGACCTAATGTTCCTCTCCAAGGGCCACAGGGATCTCAGGTTTGCATTCCAGACTCACCCAGGGAGTCAGGCCTCATGTCGAAGGGAAGCAAAGGACTCCGCTCTCCTTTCGAGTCGCGACGGGCACCTCTTGGAGCCCTTTGTGGCCTAAAGGGAGTCAAGCCTCCTGTGAAGTTTGGAGAGAGGACTTGGGACTGCTCTCCAGGCCATGCAGGAAAAGATGGCCCTCATCTCGCGATGACGGAGGGGTCTTGTGGGTTTTCTCGAGCTGCGGCGCCAGTGTGGGGTTTCACACGAGGTACGACGGGGAGCTCAGGGAGCCTCTCGTGTGGCGCCAGGGAAGTCAGGTCTCCATGTGCGTGGCGAGGGGGAGCGCATTATTGCTCTCGAGCTATGGTAGGGGAATCTGACCTCAAGACACATTGAAGAAGGACTCTCGAGGTCTTTCTTCGGTTGTGGCAGGAAACCCTTATTTCCCTCGACTTTTGCCGGTGGCCTCAAGGAGCTTCTCAGAATGCCTAGGAGAAGTCAGGGATACTGTGGAGATGGGAGGAGCCTCTCGGGACTCCACTGGGTTTGTTTTAATGGAAGAGGGCCTCATCTCGGGTTGAGGCAGGAACCTCAGGTTTCCTCTCCATTTCTGACTCAGATCGAAGCGTGCCTGCAGAGTTGGGATTGGATACTCAGGCCTCGTCTTGTCTGAGGAAGGGAACTCCGCTTTCCTCTCTCATTGTTTAGGGGGTGACAGGCCAGTTGTGGAGCTGTATGTGGATCCTGTGGGATTTTCCGGACGATGAACAGGGTTGCCAGTGCCCCCTCGTGTAGTGCCTTCATCCACAGGGTTGCCTTAGAAGAGGTGTCCGGGCATCGGGTTCTTATCAAGAGCAAGACCGAGAAATCGGGGTCTTTTGGCACGTGGCACCAACACGAGGCTACGTCTCGAATTTCTTCGTGAGACTGGCCTCATCCTGAGGTGCGCCATGAAGGTCGGGAACCCCTTCTAGACAAAGCAGGGGGATCGACCTTCCTGCCGTGATCAGGAACGGAGAAGGGGCTCAAATGAAGTGGTGCCAGGAACTTCGGTGTTCCCTTGGAGTGAGACCGGTATATTGGGGAACTTTTGGGGTCGCATCAAGGGTGCCAAGTAGCATTTCGAACTTTATGACGAAACATGGGACTTCTCTTGAGACTCTGTAGCGGGCAAAGGCCTCATATTGCGATGAATGGGGAACCACGTGGTTTTTAAGAGTTGCGGTGCGATTCTCGAGTTACAACGGGAAATTCAGACTTCCTCTTGTGTTGGCCCAATGAAGACCAATCTTCCATTCGAATTGTGAGGGAGAGATGGATGTTGCTCTCGAGTCACTGTAGGGCAAAATAGACCTCATCTAGGCTTTTGTCCAGGACATAATGTTCCTCTCCAGGGGCAACAGGGATCTCGGGGTTGCATTCCAGACTCACCCGAGGTTAGGCCTCGTCTTGAGGGGAAACAAAGTACTCTGCTGTCCTCTCAAGTCGCGACAGGTATCTCTTGGAGCCCATTGAGTGGCCTAAAGGGAGTAAAGCCTCCTGTGAAGTTTGGAGAAAAGACCAGGGATTGCTCTCCAGGTCAGGCAGGAAAAGAAGTCCCCAATCTCGCGATGACGGTGGGTTTTCCCGAGCTGCGGCGCCAGTGTGGGGTTTCTCACGAGGTATGACGGGGAGCTCAGGGAGCCTCTCATGTGGCGCCAGGGAAGTCAGGTGTCCATGCGCATGGCGAGGGGGAGCGTGTCATTGATCTCGAGTCATGGTAGGGGAATCCGTCCTCAAGACGCGTTGAAGACGGACTCTTGAGGTCTTTCTCGGGTTGCAGCAGGATACCCTGTGTTCCCTCGACTTGTGCCGGTGACCTCAGGGAGTTGCTCAGGGTGCCTCTGAGAAGACACTGATACTGTGGAGTTGGGAGGGGCCTCTAGGGACTCCACTGGGTGTGGTATAATACAAGAGGGCCTCATCTCGTGTTGAGGAAGGAACCTCAGGGTTCCTCTCCATTTCAGACTCCGATCTCAGGATTCCTGCAGAGTTGGGACAGGAGAGTCAGGCCTCGTATTCTGTGGAGAAATGAAACTTAGCTTGCCTCTCGAGTTGTTCACGAGGTAACAGGTCACTTGTCGAGCTGTATGTGGAACCTGCAGAATTTTCCAAAAGATGCACGGGTGTTCAGGGTCCCTCCTTGTTGTGCCTTCATCCTACGGGATGCATTCCAAGAAGTGTACGGGCATCGGGTTCTTATTAATAGCTGACCGGGAAATGGGGTCTTTCCGCATGTGGCACCACCCAGGAGGCTACATCTCCAATTTCCTCGTGAGACAGGCCTCATCCTGATGTGCGCTGGGAAGATCGGTAACCCCTTCCACACAAAGCAGGAGAAAAGACACTCCTGTTGCAATCAGGAGGGGAGAAGGGGCTCAAATGATGTGGTGCGGGGAACATGGGTGTTACCCTCGAGTGAGGCCTGTATGTTGGGGAACTTTGGGGGTGCCATCATGGGTGCCAAGTACCGTTTTGCACTTCAGTAGGAACGTGGGACTTCTTTTGAGACGCTGTGGCGGGCAAGGGCCTCATGCTGCGAAGACGATGGAACCACGTGGCTTTTTTCGAGTTGCGGCGGGATTCTCGAGTTACGACGGGGATTTCAGGCTTCCTCTTGTGTTAGCCCTGGGAAGCCCAAACTTCCCTTCGAGTTGCGAGGGAAAGCTGGATGTTGTGCTCGAATCACTGCAAGGCCAAAGTGACCTCATCTAGGCGTGTGTCCAGGACCTAATAGTCCTCTCAAGGGAAGACAAGGATCTTGGGATTGCACTCCAGACTCCCCCGGGGATTCAGGCCTCGCCTCGAGGGGAAGCAAAGGACTGCGCTCTGCTCTCGAGCCGCGAGGCGGATCTCTTGGAGCCCACTGAGTCGCCTCAAGGGAATCCTTACTACTCTTCAGTTTGGAGAGAAGACTCGGGATTGCTCTCCAGGCCAGGCAGGAAAAGAAGGCCCTCAGCTCGCGAGGACGGGGGCGTCTCCGGGGTTTCCTGGAGCTGCGGCACCCGTGGGGGTTTTCTCCCGAGGCACGAGGAGGATCTCAGGGAGCCTCTCGTTCGGCGCCAGGGAAGCCAGGTCTGCATGCGCGAGGCGAGGGGGAGCGCATCATTGCTCTCTAGTCCAGAGAGGGGACAAGGGCCTCAAGACACTTTGAAGAAGGACTACCGAGGTCTTTCTCGAGTGGCGGCGGGAAACCCTCATTTCCCTCGACTTCTGCCGGGGACCTGAGGGAACTTCCCAGGGTGCCTCTGAGAGGTGAGGGATGCTGTGGAGTTAGCGGGGCCTCTCAGGACTCCGCTGAGGTTGGCGCAATGGAAGAGGGCCTCATATCGAGGGGAGGCAGGAACCTCAGACTTCCTCTCTGTTTCTGACTCCGACCCTCCGACCTCAGGGTCCCTGCAGAGTTGGGAGCGGAGAGTTAGGCCTCGTCTTGTCTGAGGAAGGGAAATCCGCTTGCCTCTCGAGTTGCTCAGAGGGTCTCAGGGCCCTCTTCGAGCTGTGTGCGGAACCGACGGGTGTTTCTGGACGATGCACGGGAGTGTCAGTGCCCCTTCGTGTTGTGCCTTCACCCACAGGGTTGCGTTCGAAGAGGTGTCCGTGCAACGGGTTCTTCTCAAGAGTGGACTAGGAAATCGAGGTCGATCGGCATGTGGCACCAATCCCGTGGCTCATCTCGAATTTCCTCGTGTGGACGGGCTCATCCTGAGATGCGCCGGGAAGGCCGGGAATCCCTTCCAGACCACGCAGGGGAATCGACACTCCTGTCGCCATCAGGAGGGGAGAAGGGGCTCAGATGAAGTGGTGTCGGGACCCTCGGTGTTTCCCTCGAGGGAACCCGGTGTGTCGGGGAACTTCTGGTGGTCGCATGAAAGCTGTCAGGTACTGTTTCGCACTTCAGGACGGAAACTGGGACTTCCCTTGAGACGCCATAGCGGGCAAGAGGCTCATCTTGCAAAGACGATGGAACCACGTGGTTTTCCTCGAGTTGCGGCCGGATTCTCGAGTTACGACGGGGATCTCAGCCTTCCCCTTGGGTTGGCTCTGGGAAGCCCAATCTTCCCCTAGAGTTGCGAGGGAAAGCTGGGGGTTGCGATCGGGTCACTGCAGGGCCGAAGAGACCTCACCTAGGCGTGTGTCCGGGACCTAATATTCCTCTCCAGGGAAGTCAGGGATCTCGGGGTTGCATTCCAGGCTCCCCCGGGGAGTCAGGCCTCGTCTTGAGGGGAAGCCAAGGACTCCGCTCTCCTCTCGAGTCGCGACGCGGTTCTCTTGGAGCCCCCTGAGCGACCTCAAGGGAGTCCAGCCTCCTCTTCCGTTTGGAGAGAGGACCCGGGATTGCTCTCCAGGCCATGCAGGAAAAGAAGGCCCTCAGCTCGTGAGGACAGGGGCGTCTCCGGGGTTTCCTCGAGCTGCGGCGCCCGTGGGGGTTTTCTCCCGAGGCACGACGAGGATCTCAGGGAACCTCTCGTGCGGCGCCATGGAAGTCAGGTCTCCATGCGCGTGGCGAGGGGGAGCGCGTCCTGGCTCTCGAGTCACGGGAGGGGACTAGGGCCTCGAGACGCGTTGAAGAAGGACTCTCGAGGTCTTTCTCGGGGGGCGGCGGGAAACCCTCATTTCCCTCGCCTTCTGCCAGGGACCTTAGGGAACTTCCCAGGGTGCCTCTGAGAGGCGAGGGATCCTGTGGAGGTGGCGGGGCCCCTCGGGACTCCGCTGGGTCTGGCGCAACGGAAGAGGGCCTCACCTCGAGGGGAGGCAGGTACCTCAGGCTTCCTCTCCGTTTCGGACTCCGACCGCAGGGTCCCTGCAGAGTTGGGACAGGAGAGTCAGGCCTCGTCTTGTCTGAGGAAGGGAACCCCGCTGGCCTCTCGAGTTGCTCAGGGGGTCTCAGGCCCCTCGTCGAGCTGTGTGTGGAACCCGCGGGTCTTTGCGGATGATGCACGGGGGTGGCAGTGCCCCTTCCTGTTGTGCCTTCACCCACAGGGTTGCCTTCGAAGAGGGGTCCGGGCCTCGGGTCCTTCTCAAGAGCGGACCGGGGAATCGGGTGCGTTCGGCATGTGACCCCACCCACGTGGCTCGTCTCGAATTTCCTCGTGAGACCGGCCTCATCCTGAGGTGCGCCGGGAAGGCCGGGAACCCCTTCCAGACCACGCAGGGGAATCGCCTCTCCTGTCGCGATCAGGAGGGGAGAAGGGGCTCAGAGGAAGCGGTGCCGGGACCCTCGGTGTTCCCCTCGGGGGACCCCGGTGTGTCGGGGGACTTTTGGGGGTCGCAGGAAGGTTGTCAGGGACCGTTTCGCCCTTCAGGGCGGAACAGGGGACTTCCCTTGAGACGCCGTCGCGGGCAAGGGCCTCATCTTGCCAAGAGGTGGGAACCACGTGGTTTTTCTCGAGTTGCGGCGGCATTCTCGAGTTACGACGGGGATCTCAGCCTTCCCCTTGGGTTGGCCCTGGGAAGCCCAATCTTCCCCTCGGGTTGCGAGGGAAAGCTGGGGGTTGCGCTCGAGTCACTGCAGGGCCTAAGAGACCTCACCTAGGCGTGTGTTCGGGACCTAATATTCCTCTGCATGGAAGGCAGGGATCTCAGGGTTGCATTCCAGGCTCCCCCGGGGAGTCAGGCCTCGTCTCGAGGGGAAGCCAAGGACTCCGCTCTCCTCTCGAGTCGCGACGCGGGTCTCTTGGAGCCACCTGAGCGGCCTCAAGGGAGTCCAGCCTCCTCTTCCGTTTGGAGAGAGGACCCGGGATTGCTCTCCAGGCCATGCAGGAAAAGAAGGCCCTCAGCTCGCGAGGACGGGGGCGTCTCCGGGGTTTCCTGGAGCTGCGGCGCCCGTGGGGGTTTTCTCCCGAGGCACGACGAGGATCTCAGGGAGCCTCTCGTGCGGCGCCAGGGAAGTCAGGTCTCCATGCGCGTGGGGAGGGGGAGCGCGTCCTGGCTCTCGAGTCACGGGAGCGGACTAGGGCCTCGAGACGCGTTGAAGAAGGACTCTCGAGGTCTTTCTCGGGGGGCGGCGGGAAACCCTCGTTTCCCTCGCCTTCTGCCGGGGACCTTAGGGAACTTCCCTGGGTGTCTCTGAGAACCGAGGGATCCTGTGGAGGTGGCGGGGCCCCTCGGGACTCCGCTGGGTCTGGCGCAACGGAAGAGGGCCTCACCTCGAGGGGAGGCAGGAACCTCAGGCTTCCTCTCCGTTTCGGACTCCGACCGCAGGGTCCCTGCAGAGTTGGGACAGGAGAGTCAGGCCTCATCTTGTCTGATGAAGGGAACCCCGCTGGCCTCTCGAGTTGCTCAGGGGGTCTCAGGCCCCTCGTCGAGCTGTGTGTGGAACCCGCGGGTCTTTGCGGACGATGCACGGGGGTGGCAGTGCCCCTTCGTGTTGTGCCTTCACCCACAGGGTTGCCTTCGAAGAGGGGTCCGGGCCTCAGGTCCTTCTCAAGAGCGGACCGGGAATCGGGGGCGTTCGGCATGTGGCCCCACCCACGTGGCTCGTCTCGAATTTCCTCGTGAGACCGGCCTCATCCTGAGGTGCGCCGGGAAGGCCGGGAACCCCTTCCAGACCACGCAGGTGAATCGCCTCTCCTGTCGCGATCAGGAGGGGAGAAGGGGCTCAGAGGAAGTGGTTCCGGGACCCTCGGTGTTCCCCTCGGGGGAACCCGGCGTGTCGGGGGACTTTTGGGGGTCGAAGGAAGGCTGTCAGGGACCGTTTCGCCCTTCAGGGCGGAACAGGGGACTTCCCTTGAGACGCCGTCGCGGGCAAGGGCCTCATCTTGCCAAGAGGTGGGAACCACGCGGTTTTTCTCGAGTTGCGGCGGGATTCTCGAGTTACGACGGGGATCTCAGCCTTCCCCTTGGGTTGGCCCTGGGAAGCCCAATCTTCCCCTCGGGTTGCGAGGGAAAGCTGGGGGTTGCGCTCGAGTCACTGCAGGGCCGAAGAGACCTCACCTAGGCGTGTGTCCGGGACCTAATATTCCTCTCCAGGGAAGGCAGGGATCTCGGTGTTGCATTCCAGGCTCCCCCGTAGAGTCAGGCCTCGTCTCGAGGTGAAGCCAAGGACTCCGCTCTCCTCTCGAGTCGCGACGCGGGTCTCTTGGAGCCCCCTAGTGGCGTCAATGGAGTCAAGCCTCCTCTTCATTTTGGAGAGAGGGCTCGGGATTGTTCTCCAGGCCATGCAGGAAAAGAAGGCCCTTCACCTCGCGAGGACGGGAACGTCTCAGGGGTTTCCTCGAGCTGCGGCGCCCGTGGGGGTTTTCTCGCGAGGCACGGCGAGGATCTCAGGGAGCCTCTCGTGCGGCGCCAGGGAAGTCAGGTCTCCCTGCGCGTAGGGAGGAGGAGCGCGTTGTGGCTCTCGAGTAATGGGAGGGGACTAGGGCCTCAAGACGCGTTGAAGAGGGACTCTCGAGGTTTTTCTCGGGTTGTGGCGGGAAAAAGTCGTTTTCCTCGACTTCTGCCGGGGACCTTAGGGAACTTCCCAGTGTGTCTCTGAGAGTTGAGGGATACTGTGGAGTTGGCAGTGCCTCTCGGGACTCCGCTGGGTTTGTCGCAATGGAAGAGGGGCTCATCTCGAGGGGAGGCAGGAACCTCTGACTTCCTCTCTGTTTCGGACTCCAACATCAGGGTCCCTGCAGAGTTGGGACAGGAGAGTCAGGCTACGTCTTTTCCGAGGAATGGAACTCCGCTTGCCTCTCGAGTTGTTCATGGGGTTTCAGGCCCCTTGTCAAACTGTGTGTGGAATCTGCAGGTTTTTCCAGACGATGCACAGGGGTGTCAGTGACCCTTCGTTTTTTGTCTTCATCCACAGGGTTGCCTTCGAAGAGTTGTCCGGGCATCGGGTTCTTATGAAGAGCGGACCGGGATATCGGGGTCGTTCAGCATTTGGCACCACCCACGTGGGTTGTCTCGAATTTCCTCATGAAACCGGCCTCATCCTGAAGTGTGCCGCGAAGGTCATGAAACTCTTCCAGACAAAGCAGAGGAATCGACCCTCCTGTGGCGATCAGGAGGGGAGAAGTGGCTCAGATGAAGTGCTGCTGGGAACCTCGGTGTTTCCCTCAAGTGAGACAGGTATGTCGGGTAACTTTTGGGGTCACATAAAGCGTTCCAAGTACCGCTTCGCTCTTCAAAATGGAACGTGGGACTTCTCTTGAGGTGCTCCAGCAGGCATGGGCCTCATCTTGGAATGACTGCGGAACCACTTGGTTTTTCTCGAGTTGCGGTGGGATATTTGAGTTACCACAGGGAATTCATGCTTCCTCTTGTGTTGGCCCACAAAAGTCTTATCTTCCATTCGAGATGCGAGGAAGAGCTGGAGGTGGGCTCTAGTCACTGAAGGCAAAAGAGACCCCACCAAGGCTTGTGTGCAGGACCTAATGTTCATGTCAAGGCTCGACAGGAATCTCGGGGTTGCATTCCAGACTCACCTTGGAGTCAGGCCTCGTCTCGAGCGGAAGCAAAGGACTCTGCTCTCCTCTCGAGTCGGACGGGTATGTCTTGGAGCCCACTGAGTGGCTTAAAGGGAGTCAAACCTCTTCTGGTGTTTGGAGGGAGGACACGGGATTGCTCTCCAGGGAATGCATGAAATGAAGGCCCTCATCTCCCAATGACTGGGGCGTTTCGTAGGTTTTCTCGAGCTGTGGCGCTAGTGTGGGGTTTCTCACGAAGTAAGACTGGGAGCTCAGTGAGCCTCTCACGTGGTGCCAGGGCAGTCAGGTCTCTATGCACATGGTGAGAGGGAGCCCGTCATTGTTCTCGAGTCATGGTAGGGGAATTGGGCCTGAAGACGTGTTAAAGAAGGACTCTCGAGGTCTTTCCTGGGTTGCAGCAGGAAACCCTGGGTTCCATCGACTTGTGCCAGTGACCTCAGGAAGCTTCTCAGCGTGCCTCTGAGAAGTCAGGGTCACTGTGGAGTTGGGAGGGGCCTCTCGGAACTCCACTGGGTTTGGTGCAATGGAAGAGGGCCTCATGACAAGTTGAGGCAGGAACCTCAGGGTTCCTCTCCTGGCTTCGAATGCGCCGGATCTGACTTGGATCGCAGAGTCCCTGCAGAGTTGGGACAGGAGAGTCAGGCCTCGTCTTGTGTGGAGGAATGGAACTCCGCTTGACTCTTGTGTTGTTCATGGGGTGACAGGCCACTTGTCGATTTGTATGTGGAACTTGCGGGTTTTTCTGGACAATGCACCGGGGTGTCACTGCCCCTTCGTGTTGTGCCTTGATCCACAGGATTGCCTTCGAGTTGGGTTCTGCCGTCGTGTCCTTATCAAGAGCGGACCAGGGAATTGGGGTCTTTTGGCATGCCGCACCACCCACGAGGCTATGTCTCAAATTTCCTCGTGAGACTGGCCTCATCTTGATGTGCGCCAGGAAGGTCGGGAACGCCTTCCAGACAAAGCAGGGGAATCGAACCTCCTGTCGCGATCAAGAGGGGAGAAGAGTCTCAGATGAAGTGGTGCCGGGAACCTCGGTGTTCTCCTCAAGTGAGACTGGTATGTCGGGGAACTTTTGGGGTCGCATCAAGGGTTCCAAGTAACTTTTCGCTCTTCAATATGGAACGTGGGACTTCTCTTGAGACGCTGTAGCAGGCAAGGGCCTCATGTTTCGATGACGGGGGAACCACGTGGTTTTTCTTGAGTTGGGGCGGGATTCTCGAGTTACGACGGGGAATTCAGGCTTCCTGTTCAACTGGCCCAGGGAAGTCCAGTTTTCATTCGAATTGCGAGTTAGAACTGGGGATTGCTCTCGAGACACTGCAGGGCCAAATAGACCTCATCTAGGCTTGTGTCCAGGACCTAATGTTCCTCTGCTGGGGCGACAGCGATCTCGGCATTGCATTCTCGACTCACCCGGGGAATCAGGCCTCGTCTCGAGGGGAAGCCAAGGACACCGCTCTCCTGTCAAGTCGCGACGGGTATATCTTGGAGCTCACTGTGTGGCCTAAAATGAGTCAAGCCTCCTGTGGAGTTTGGAGAGAGGACTCAGGATTGCTCTCCAGGCCATACAGCAAAAGAAGGCCCTCATCTCGTGAGGACTGGGGCGTCTCGTGGGTATTCTCGATCTGTGGCTCCAGTGTGGTGTTGCTCACGAGGTATAATGGGGAGCTCAGGGAGCCTCTCCTGTGGCGCCAGGGAAGTCAGGTTTCTATGCGCGTGGCTAGGGGGAGCGCGTCATTGCTCTCGAGTCATGGTAGGGAAATCGCACCTCAAGAGAGTTGAAGAAGGACTCTCGAGGTCTTTTACGGGTTGGGGCAGGAAACCCTTGGTTCCCTCGACTTGTGCCGGTGATCTCAGGAAGGTCTAAGGGTGCCTCTGAGAAGTCAGGGATACTGTGCAGTTGGGAGGGGCCTCTCGGGAATCCACTGGGTTCGGTGCAATGGAAGAGGGCCTCATCTCGAGTGGAGGCAGGAAACTCATGTTTCCTCTCCTGACTTCCCCTGGGCCAGATCTGACTCGGATCGCAGTTTCGCTGCAGAGTTCGAACAGGAGAGTCAGGCCTCGTCTTGTGTGGAGGAATGGAACTCTGCTTGCCTCTCCAGTTGTTCACGGGGTGACAGGTCACTTCTCGAGCTGTGTGTGGTACCTGCGGGTTTCTGCGGACGATACCCGGAGGTGTCAGTGCCCCTTCGTGTTGTGCCTTCATCAAAAGGGTTATCTTCAAAGAGGTGTCCGGGCATCGGGATCTTATCAAGAGCAAACCGGGAAATCGGGGTCTTTCGGCATGTGTCACCATCCACGAGGCTATGTCTCGAATATCCTCGTGAGACCGGCCTCATCCTGAGATGCACCAGGAAAGGCGGGAACCCCTTCAAGTCAAAACAGGGGAATCGACCCTCCTGTCGCGATCAGGAGGGCAGAAGGGGCCCAGATGTAGTGGTGCCGGGAACCTCGGTGTTCTCCTCGAGTCAGACCAGTGTGTCGAGGAACTTTTGAGGTCGCATCAAGGGTGCCAATACCGTTTCGCACTTCAAGACGGAACGTGGGACTTCTCTTGAGACGCTGTAGGGGGCAAGGGCCTCATCTTGCGATGACGGGGGAACCACGTAGCGTTTCTCGAGTTGTGGCGGGATTCTCGAGTTTCGACGGGGAATACAGTCTTCCTCATGTGTTGGCCCAGGGAAGTCCTGTCTTCCATTCGAGTTTCAAGGGAGAGCTGGGGATTGCCCTCGAGTCACTGCAGGGCAAAATAGACCTCATCTAGGCTTGTGTCCAGGACTTAATGTTCATCCCTAGGGGCGACAGGGATCTCGGGCTTGCATACCAGAATCACCCGGGGAATCAGGCCTCGTCTCGAGGGGAAGCAAAGAACTCCGCTGTCCTTTTGAGTCGCGATGGGTATCTCTTGGAGCCTACTGTGTGCCCTAAAGGGAGTCAAGCCTCCTGTGCTGTTTGGATAGAGGACTCGGGATTCCTCTCCAGGCCATGCAGGAAAAGAAGGCCCTCATCTCGAGATGACGGTGGCGTCTCGTGTGTTTTCTCGAGCTGCGGCGCCAGTGTGGGGTGTCTCATAAAGTACCACAGGGATTTCAGGGAGCCTCTTGTGTGGCGTCAGGAAAATCCAGTATTCCATTCGAGTTGCAAGTTAGAACTGGGGATTGCTCTCCAGTCACTGCAGGGCAAAATAGACCTCATCTACGCTTGTGTCCAGGACCTAGTGTTCCACTACTGGGCCGACAGGGATCTCAGGGTTGCATTCTCGACTCACCCGGAGAGTCAGACCTCGTCTTGAGGGGAAAAAAAGGACTCCGCTCTCTTGTCGAGTCGCGACGGGTATCTCTTGGAGCCCACTGCGTGGCGTAAAGGGAGTGAAGCCTCCTATGGAGTTTGGAGAGATGACTCGGGATTGTTTTCCTGGCCATGCAGGAAAAAAGGCCCTCATCTCGCGATGACGGGGGCATCTCGTGGGTTTTCTCCAGCTGCGGCGCCAGTATCAGATTTCTCACGAGGTATGACGGGGAGCTCAGAGAGCCTCTCGTGTGGTGCTAGGGACGTCAGGTCTCCGTGCGTGTGGTGAAGGGGAGTGCGTGATTGCTCTCGAGTCATAGTAGGCGAATCGGGCCTCAAGACGCATTGAAGAAGACTCTCGAGGTCTTTCTCGGGTTGCGGCAGGGAACCCTGGGTTCCCTCGACTTGTGTCGGTGACCTCAGGTAACTTCTCAGGGTGCCTCTGAGAATTCAGGGACACTGTGGATTTGGGAGGGGCCTTTCGTTACTCAACTGGGTTTGGTGCAATCGAAGAGGGCCTCATCTCGAATGGAGGCAGGAACCTCAGGGGTCCTCTCCATTTCTGACTCGGGTCGCAGAGTACCTGCCGAGTACGGACAAGAGAGTCACGCCTCGTCTTCCGTGGAGGAATGGATCTCCGCTTGCCTTTCGAGTTGTTCACAGAGTGACAGGCCACTTGTTGAGCTGTGTGTGGAACCTGCGGGTTTTTCCGGACGATGCACAGGGGTGTCAGTGCCCCTTCGTGTTGTGCCTTCATCCACAGGGTTGCCTTCAAAGAGGTGTCCGGGCATTGGGTTCTTTTCAAGAGCGTACCAGAAAATTGGGGTCTTTCAGCATGTGGTACCACCCACGAGGCTACGTCTCGAATTTCCTCGGGAGACCAGCCTCATCCTGAGGTTCGCCGGGAAGGTAGGGAACCCTTGCAGACAAAGCAGTGGAATCGACCCACCGGTCGCGATCAGAAGGGGAGAAGGGGTTCAGATGAAGTGGTGCCGGGAACCTCGGTGGTCCCCTCGAGTGAGACCGGTATGTCACGGCACTTTTGAGGTCGCATCAAGGGTGCCAAGTACAGTTTCGCACTTCAAGACGGAACGTGGGAATTCTCTGGAGATGCTCTAGCGGGCAAGGGCCTCATATAGCGATGACGAGGGAAACAGGTGATTTTTCTCGAGTTGCGGCGGGATTCTCGAGTTACGACGGGGAATTCAGGCTTCCTCTTGTGTTGGCCCAGAAAGTCCAATCTTCCATTCAACTTGTCAGAGAGAGCTGTGGGTTGCTCTCGAGTCACTTCAGGGCAAAGAGTCCTCATCTAGGCTTGGGTCCAGGACGTAGTGTTCCTCTCCAGGGGCAACAGGGATATCGGGGTCGAATTCCAGTCTCACCCGGTGGGTCACGCCTCGTCTCGAGTGGAAGCAAAGGACTCCACTATCCTCTCGAGTAGCGACGTGTAACTCTTGGAGCCCAATGAGTGGCCTAAAGGGAGTCAAGCGTCCTGTGTAGCTTGGACAGAAGGTTCACGCTTGATCTGCATACCGTTCAGTTAAAGATGGCCCTCCTCTCGTGATGACGGGAGCGTCTCATGGGTTTTCTCGAGCTGCGGCGCCAGTGTGGGGTTTCTCACGAGATATGATGAGGAGCTTAGGGAGCCTCTCGTGCAGCGCCAGAGAAGTCAGGCCTCCATGCGTGTGGCCAGGCAGATCGCGTCATTGCTCTGGAGTCATGGGAGGGACTAGGGCCTCAAGACGCATTTAAGAAGGACTCTCAAGGTCTTTCTTGGGTTGGGGCGGGAAACACTCGTTTCCCTCGACCTCTACCGGGGATCTTAGGGAACTTCCCAGGTGCCTCTGAGAGGTTAGGGATACTGAGGAGTTAGAGGGGCCTCTCGGGACTCCACTAGGTTTGACGAAATGAAAGAGGGCCTCATCTCGATTGGAGGCAGGAACCTCAGGTTTCCTCTCCATTTCTGACTCCGACCGCAGGGTCCCTGCAGGGTTGGGACAGGAGAGTCAGGCCTCGTCTTGTCTGAGTAATGGAACTCTGCTTGCCTCTCGAGTCGTTCAGTGGGTCTCAGGCCCCTTGTCGAGCTGTGTGTGGAACCTGCGGGTGTTTCCAGAAGATGCACGGGGTTGTCATTGCCCCTTCATTTGGTGCCTTCCCCCACAGGGTTGCCTTCAAAGAGGTGTCCGGGCATCAGGTTCATTTCAAGAGCGGACCGGGAAATCGGGGTCGTTCGACATGTGGCACCACCCACGTGGCTCATCTCGAATTTCCTCGTGAGACCAGCATCATCCTGAGGTGCGCCGGGAAGGCCGGGAACACCTTCCACACAAAGAAGGGGAATCGACTCTCCTGTCGCGATCAGGAGGGGAGATGGGGCTCAGATGAAGTGGGGCCGGGACTCTAGGTGTTCCACTCGAGGGAACCCGGCGTTTCAGGGAACTTTAGGGGTCGCATCAAGGGAGCCAAGTACCGTTTCCCACTTCAGGACGGAACATGGGACTTCCCTGGAGACGCTGTAGTGGGCAAGGGCCTCATCCTGTGAAGACGTTGGAACCACGTCGTTTTTCTCGAGTTGCATCGGGATTCTCGAAAACGACAGGAATTTCAGGCTTCGTCTTGGGTTGGCCCTGGGAAGCCCAATCTTCAATTCGAGTTGCGATGGAAAGCTGGGGGTTCTGCTCGAGTCACTACAGGGCCAAATAGACCTCATCGAGGCGTGTGTCCAGGACCTAATATTCCTCTCAAGGGAAGACAGGGATCTCGGGTTTCCATTCCAGACTCCCCCGGGGGGTCAGGACTCGCCTGGAGGGGAATCAAAGGAATCCGCTTTCCTCTCAAGTCGCGACACGGATCTCTTGGAGCCCACTGAGTGGACTCAAGGGTGTCGAGCCTCCTCTTCAGTTTGGAGAGAGGACTCGGGATTGCTCTCCAGGCCAGGCAGGAAAAGAAGGACCTCATCTCGCGATGACGGGGGCGTCTCATGGGTTTCCTCAGGCTGCTGCGCCCATGGGGGTTTTCTCACGAGGCACGACGAAGACCTCAGGGAGCCTCTCGTGCGGCGCCAGGGAAGTCAGGTCTCCATGCGCATGGCGAGGGGGAGCTGTTCATCACTCTCGAGTCATGGGAAACGGCTAGGTCCTTAAGAGGCGTTGAAGAAGGACTCTCGAGGTTTTTCTCGGGTTGCGGCGGGAAACCCTCGTTTCCCTCGACTTCTGCAGGGGACCTTAGGGAACTTCCCACGGTGCCTCTGAGAGGTGAGGGATGCTGTGTAGTTGGCAGGGCCTCTCGGGACTCTGCTGGGTTCGGCGCAATGGAAGAGGGCCTCATCTCGAGGGGAGGCAGGAACCTCAGGCTTCCTCTCCGTTTCGGACTCCGACTGCACGGTCCCTGCAGTGTTGGGACAGGAGAGTCATGCCTCGTCTTGTCTGAGGAATGGAATTCTGGTTGCCTCTCGAGTTGTTCTGAGAGTCTCAGGCCCCTTGTCGAGCTGTGTGTAGACCCTGCGGGTTTTTCCGGATGATGCACGGGGGTGGCAGTGCCCCTACGTGTTGTGCCTTCACCCACAGGGTTGCCTTCGAAGAGGTGTCCGGGCATCGGGTTCTTATCAAGAGCGGACCGGAAAATCGGAGTCGTTCGGCACGTGGCACCTCACACGTGGATAGTCTCGAATTTCCTCCTGAGACCGGCCTCATCCTGAGGTGCGCCAGGAAGGCCGGGAACCCCTTCCAGACAAAGCAGGGGAATCGCCTCTCCTGTCGCGATCAGGAGGGGAGAAGGGGCTCAGATGAAGTGGTGCCGGGACCCTCGGTGTTCCCCTCGAGGGAACCCAGCGTGTCGGGGAAGTTTTGCGGTCGCATAAAGGGTGTCAAGTACCGTTTCGCCCTTCAGGGCGGAACATGGGTCTTCCCTGGAGACACCGGGAACTTCGGTGTTCCCCTGGAGTGAGACCGGTATGTTGGGGAACTTTGGGGTCGCATCAAGGGTGCCAAGTAGCATTTCGAACTTTAAGATGGAACGTGGGACTTCTCTTGAGACTCTAGCTGGCAAGGGCCTCATATTGCGATGAAGGGGGAACCACATGGTTTTTAAGACTTGAGGCTGAATTCTCGAATTACGATGGGAAATTTAGACTTCCTCTTGTGTTGACCGTGGGAAGACCAATCTTCCATTCAAATTGTGAGGGAGACATGGAGGTTGCTCTCGAGTCACTGTAGGGCAAAATAGACCTCATCTAGGCTTGTGTATAGGACATAATATTCCACTCCAGGGGCGACAGGGATCTCGGGGTTGCATTCCAATCTCACCCGGGGAGTCAGGTCTCGTCTCCAGGGAAGCAAAGGACTCCGCCCTCCTCTCGAGTCGCACCGGGTATTTCTTGGACCCAACTGAGTGGCCTAAAGGGAGTCAATACTCCTGTGAAGTTTGGAGAGAGGACCAGGAATTGCTCTCCAGGTCAGGCAGGAAAAGAAGGCCCCCATCTCTCCTTGACGGGGGCATCTTGTGGTTTTTCTCGAACTGCGGCGCCACTGTGGGTTTTCTCACGAGGTACGATGGGGTACTCAGGGAGCCTCTTGTGTGGTACTAGGGAAGTCAGTTTTCCTGCTTGTGGCGAGGGGAGCGCGTCCTTGCTCTGGAGTCATGGTAGGGGAATCGGGCATCAAGAGACGTTGAAAAAGGACTCTCCAAGTCTTTCTCGGGTTACTTCAGGAAACTCTGGGTTCCCTCGACTTGTGCCAGTGACCTCAGGTAGCTTCTCAGGGAACCTCTGAGAATTCAGGGATACTGTGGTGTTGGGAGGGGCCTCTCGGGACACCACTGTGTTTGGTTCAATGGAAGAGGGCCTCTTCTCTAGTTGAGGCAGGAACCTCAGGGTTCCTCTCCATTTCTGACTCCAATTGCAGGGTCCCTGAAGAGTTGGGACAGGAGAGTAAGGCCTCGTCTTGTGTGAAGGAATGCAACTTCACTTGCCTCTCGAGTTGTTCACGAGGTGACAGTCCACATTTGGAGCTGTGAGTGGAATCTGCGGGTTTTTCCAGACGATGCATGGGGATGTCAGTGTCCCTTCGTGTTGTGCCTTCATCCACAGGGTTGCCTTCGAAGAGATGTCCGGGCGTCAGGTTCTTATCTAGAGTGGACCGGGAATTCGGGATCTTTCAGCATATGGCACCAAACATGAGGCTACTTTTCGAATTTCCTCATGAGACCGGCCTCATCCGGAGGTTCGCGGGGAACGTCGGGAACCCCTTGCAGACAAAACATGGGAATCGACCCTTCTGTCGCGATCAGGAGGGGTGAAGGGGCTCACAGGAAGTGGTGCCGTGAACTTTGGTGTTTCCCTCGAGTGAGACCGGTATGTCAGGGAACTTTGGGGGTCGCATCAAGGGTGCCAAGTACCGTTTTGTACTTCAGGATGGAACGTGGGACTTCTCTTGATACGCTGTAGCGGCCAAGGGCCTCATCTTGCGATGACGGGGGAGCCACGTGGTTTTTCTCGAGTTGCGGCGGGATTCTCGAGTTTCGACGGGGATTTCAGGCTTCCTCTTGTGTTGGGCCAGGGAAGTCCAATCATCCATTCGAGTTGCGAGCGAGAGCTGGGGGTTGCGCTCGAGTCACTGCAGGGCAAAGGGGACCTCATCTAGGCTTGTGTCCAGGACCTAATGTTCCTCTCCAAGGGCCACAGGGATCTCAGGTTTGCATTCCAGACTCACCCAGGGAGTCAGGCCTCATGTCGAAGGGAAGCAAAGGACTCCGCTCTCCTTTCGAGTCGCGACGGGCACCTCTTGGAGCCCTTTGTGGCCTAAAGGGAGTCAAGCCTCCTGTGAAGTTTGGAGAGAGGACTTGGGACTGCTCTCCAGGCCATGCAGGAAAAGATGGCCCTCATCTCGCGATGACGGAGGGATTTTGTGGGTTTTCTCGAGCTGCGGCGCTAGTGTGGGGTTTCACACGAGGTACGACGGGGAGCTCAGGGAGCCTCTCGTGTGGCGCCAGGGAAGTCAGGTCTCCATGTGCGTGGCGAGGGGGAGCCCATTATTGCTCTCGAGCTATGGTAGGGGAATCTGACCTCAAGACACATTGAAGAAGGACTCTCGAGGTCTTTCTTCGGGTTGTGGCAGGAAACCCTTATTTCCCTCGACTTTTCCGGTGGCCTCAAGGAGCTTCTCAGAATGCCTAGGAGAAGTCAGGGATACTGTGGAGATTGGAGGGGCCTCTCGGGACTCCACTGGGTTTGTTTTAATGGAAGAGGGCCTCCTCTCGGGTTGAAGCAGGAACCTCAGGTTTCTTCTCCATTTCTGACTCAGATCGAAGCGTGCCTGCAGAGTTGGGATTGGATACTCAGGCCTCGTCTTGTCTGAGGAAGGGAACTCCGCTTTCCTCTCTCATTGTTTAAGGGGTGACAGGCCATTTGTGGAGCTGTATGTGGATCCTGCGGGGTTTTCCGGACGATGAACAGGGTTGCCAGTGCCCCCTCGTTTAGTGCCTTCATCCACAGGGTTGCCTTAGAAGAGGTGTCCGGGCATCGGGTTCTTATCAAGAGCAAGACCGAGAAATCGGGGTCTTTTGGCACGTGGCACCAACACGAGGCTACGTCTCGAATTTCTTCGTGAGACTGGCCTCATCCTGAGGTGCGCCATGAAGGTCGGGAACCCCTTCTAGACAAAGCAGGGGAATCGACTCTCCTGCCGTGATCAGGAGCGGAGAAGGGGCTCAAATGAAGTGGTGCCAGGAACTTCGGTGTTCCCTTGGAGTGAGACCGGTATATTGGGGAACTTTTGGGGTCGCATCAAGGGTGCCAAGTAGCATTTCGAACTTTATGACGAAACATGGGACTTCTCTTGAGACTCTGTAGCGGGCAAAGGCCTCATATTGCGATTAATGGGGAACCACGTGGTTTTTAAGAGTTGCGGTGGGATTCTCGAGTTACAATGGGAAATTCAGACTTCCTCTTGTGTTGGCCCAATGAAGACTAATCTTCCATTCGAATTGCGAGGGAGAGATGGGTGTTGTGCTGAAATCACTGCAAGGCCAAAGAGACCTCATCTAGGCGTGTGTCCAGGACCTAATAGTCCTCTCAAGGGAAGACAAGGATCTCGGGATTGCACTCCAGACTCCCCCGGGGAGTCAGGCCTCGCCTCGAGGGGAAGCAAAGGACTGCGCTCGCCTCTCGAGCCGCGACGCGGATCTGTTGGAGCCCACTGAGTCGCCTCAAGGGAATCCATTCTACTCTTCAGTTTGGAGAGAGGACTCGGGATTGCTCTACAGGCCAGGCAGGAAAAGAAGGCCCTCAGCTCGCGAGGACGGGGGCGTCTCAGGGGTTTCCTCGAGCTGCGGCGCCCGTGGGGGTTTTCTCCCGAGGCACGACGAGGATCTCAGGGAGCCTCTCGTGCGGCGCCAGGGAAGCCAGGTCTGCATGAGCGAGGCGAGGGGGAGCCCATCATTGCTCTCTAGTGCAGAGAGGGGACAAGGGCCTAAAGACACTTTGAAGAAGGACTATCGAGGTCTTTCTCGAGTGGCGGCGGGAAATCCTTATTTCCCTCGACTTCTGCCGGGGACCTGAGGGTACTTCCCAGGGTGCCTCTGAGAGGTGAGGGATGCTGTGGAGTTAGCGGGGCCTCTCGGGACTCTGCTGGGGTTGGCGCAATGGAAGAGGGCCTCACCTCGAGGGGAGGCAGGAACCTCAGGCTTCCTCTCCGTTTCGGACTCCGACCGCAGGGTCCCTGCAGAGTTGGGACAGGAGAGTCAGGCCTCGTCTTGTCTGAGGAAGGGAACCCCGCTGGCCTCTCGAGTTGCTCAGGGGGGTCTCAGGCCCCTCGTCGAGCTGTGTGTGGAACCCGCGGGTCTTTGCGGACGATGCACGTGGGTGGCAGGGCCCCTTCGTGTTATGCCTTCACCCACAGGGTTGCCTTCGAAGAGGGGTCCGGGCCTCGGGTCCTTCTCAAGAGTGGACCGGGAAATCGAAGTCGATCGGCATGTGGCACCACCCCCGTGGCTCATCTCGAATTTCCTCGTGAGACCGGCCTCATCCTGAGGTGCGCCAGGAAGGCCGGGAACCCCTTCCAGACCACGCAGGGGAATCGCCTCTCCTGTCGCAATCAGGAGGAGAGAAGGGGCTCAGAGGAAGCGGTGCCGGGACTCTCGGTGTTCCCCTCGGGGGAACCCGGCATGTCGGGGGACTTTTGGGGGTCGCAGGAAGGCTGTCAGGGACCGTTTCGCCCTTCAGGGCGGAACAGGGGACTTCCCTTGAGACGCCGTCGCGGGCAAGGGCCTCATCTTGCCAAGAGGTGGGAACCACGTGCTTTTTCTCGAGTTGCAGCGGCATTCTCGAGTTACGACGGGGATCTCAGCCATCCCCTTGGGTTGGCCCTGGGAAGACCAATCTTCCCCTCGGGTTGCGAGGGAAAGCTGGGGGTTGCGCTCGAGTCACTGCAGGGCCGAAGAGACCTCACCTAGGCGTGTGTCCGGGACGTAATATTCCTCTCCAGGGAAGGCAGGGATCTCGGGGTTGCATTCCAGGCTCCCCCGGGGAGTCAGGCCTCGTCTCGAGGGGAAGCCAAGGACTCCGCTCTCCTTTCGAGTCGCGACGCGGGTCTCTTGGAGCCCCCTGAGCGGCCTCAAGGGAGTCCAGCCTCCTCTTCCGTTTGGAGAGAGGACCCGGGATTGCTCTCCAGGCCATGCAGGAAAAGAAGGCCCTCAGCTCGCGAGGACGGGGGCGTCTCAGGGGTTTCCTCGAGCTGCGGCGCCCGTGGGGGTTTTCTCCTGAGGCACGACGAGGATCTCAGGGAGCCTCTCGTGCGGCGCCAGGGAAGTCAGGTCTCCATGCGCGTGGCGAGGGGGAGCGCGTCCTGGCTCTCGAGTCACGGGAGGGGACTAGGGCCTCGAGACGCGTTGAAGAAGGGCTCTCGAGGTCATTCTCGAGGGGCGGCGGGAAACCCTCGTTTCCCTCGCCTTCTGCCGGGGACCTTGGGGAACTTCCCAGGGTGCCTCTGAGAGGCGAGGGATCCTGTGGAGGTGGCGGGGCCCCTCGGGACTCCGCTGGGTCTGGCGCAACGGAAGAGGGCCTCACCTCGAGGGGAGGCAGGAACCTCAGGCTTCCTCTCCGTTTCGGACTCCGACCGCAGGGTCCCTGCAGAGTTGGGACAGGAGAGTCAGGCCTCGTCTTGTCTGAGGAAGGGAACCCCGCTGGCCTCTCGAGTTGCTCAGGGGGTCTCAGGCCCCTCTTCGAGCTGTGTGTGGAACCCGCGGGTCTTTGCGGACGATGCACGGGGTCGTCAGTGCTCCTTCGTGTTGTGCCTTCATCCATAGGGTTGCCTTCGAAGAGGTGTCCGGTCATCGGGATCTCCTCAAGTGCGGATCGGGAAATCGGGGTCTTTCAGCATGTTGCACCACCCACGAGGCTACGTCTCGAATTTCCTCGTGAGACCGGCCTCATCCTGAGGCGCGCAGGAAAGTCCGGGAACCCATTCCAGACAAAGCAGGGGAATCGACCCTCCTTTCGGGATCAGGAGGAGAGAAAGGGCTCAGATGAAGTAGTGCCGGGAACCTCGGTGCTCCCCTTGAGTGAAATTGGTAAATCGGGTAACATTTCGGGTTGCATCAAGGGTGCCAAATACCGTTTCGCACTTCAAGACGGAACCTGGGACTTCTCTTGAGACGCTATAGTGGGCAAGGGCCTCATCTAGCGCTGACGGGGGACCCATGTGTTTTTTCTCGAGTTGTGGCAGGATTCCTGAGTTACGACGGGGAATACAGGTTTCCTCTTGTGTTGGCCCAGGGAAGTCCAATCTTCCATTCGAGTTGCAAGTGAGAGCTGGGGATTGCTCTCGAGTCACTGCAGGGCAAAATAGAGCTCATCTAGGTTTGTATCCAGAACCGAGTTTTTCTCTCCAGGGGCGACAGGGATCTCGGGGTTGCATTCCAGACTCACCCGGGGAGTCAGGCCTCGTCTCGAAGGGAATGAATGGACTCCGCTCTCCTCTCGAGTCGCGACGGGAATCCCTTGGAGCTCAAGAGTGGCCTAAATGGAGTTAAGCCTCCTGTGGAGTTTGGAGAGAGGACTCGGGATTGCTCTCTAGGCCATACAGGAAAAGAAGGCCCTCATCTCGCGATGACGGGGCGTCTCGTGGGTTTTCTCAAGGTGCAGTGCCTGGTTGGGGTTTCTCACGAGATAGGACGGGGAGCTCAGGGAGACTCCTGTGGTGCCACGGAAGTCAGGTCTCCATGGACATGGCGAGGGGGAGCGCCTCATTGCACTCGAGTCATGGTAGGGGAATCGAGCCTCAAGACGCTTCGAAGAAGAACTCTCGAGGTCTTTCTCGGGGTGTGGCAGGAAACCCTGGGTTCCCTCGACTTGTGCCCATGACCTCAGGGAGCTTAGCGGGGTTCCTCTGAGAAGTCAGGGATACTGTGGAGTTGAGAGGGGCTTCTCGGGACATCACAGGGACTGGTGCAATTGAAGAGGACCTAATCTCGGATTGAGGCAGTAACGTCAGGGTTCCTCTCCATTTCTGACTCGGATAGCAGGGTCCCTGCAGAGTTGGGACAGGAGAGTCAGACCTCGTCTTGTGTGGAGTAGTGGAACTCTGCTTGCCTCTCGAGTTGTTCATGGGATGACAGGCCACCTGTCGAGTTGTATGTGGAACCTGCGGTTTTGGGGGACGATGCACAGGGGTGTCAGTGCCCCTTCGTTTTGTGCCTTCATCCACAGGGTTACCTTCGAAGAGGTGACCAGGCATCGGGATCTTATCAATAGCGGACCAGGAAATCGGGGTCTTTCGGCATGTGGCACAACCCACGAGGCTACGTCTCGACTTCCCTCGTGAGACTGGCCTCATCCTGAGGTTCGCCGGGAAGTCTGGGAACCCCTTCCAGACAAAGCAGGGGAGTCGACCCTCCTGTCGCCATTAGGAGGGGAGAAGAGGCTCAGCTGAAGCGGTGCTGGGAACCTCCATGTTCTCCTCGAGTGAGACCGGGGTGTCAGGGAAATTTGGGGGTCGCATCAAGGGTGCCAAGTACCGTTTCACACTTCAAGACGGAACATGGGACTTCCCTGGAGACGCTATAGCTGACAGGGGCCTCATATTTCGATGACGGAGGAGCCACGTTGTTTTTCTCCAGTTGCCGCGGGATTCTCAAATTACAACGGGGAATACAGGCTTCCTCTTGTGTTGGCCCAGGGAAGTCCAATCATCCATTCGAGTTGCGAGGGAGAGCTGGGGATTGCACTTGAGTCAATGCAGGACAAAAAAGACCTCATTTAGGCTTGTGTCCAGGACCGAGTTTTCCTCTACAGGGGCGACACGGATCTCGGGATCCCATTCCAGACTCACCCAAGTAGTCAGGCCTCGGCTCGAGGGGAAGCAACAGACTCCGCTCTCCTCTAGAGTAGCGACGTGTATCTCTTGGAGGCTACTGAGTGGCCTAAAGGGAGTCAGGCCTCCAGTGGAGTTTGGAGAGTGGACTCGGGATTGCTCTCTAGGTCATGTAGGAAAAGAAGGCCCTCATCTTACGATGACGGGGGCGTCTCGTGAGTTTTCTCGAGCTGCGGTGCCAGTGTGAGGTTTTCATGAGGTAGGACGGGGAGCACAGGGAGCCTCTTGTGTGGCGCCAGGGAAGTTAGGTTTCCATGGGCGTGGTGAGGGGAATGCGTCATTGCTCTCCAGTCATGGTAGGGTATCGGGCCTCAAGACGCGGTAAAGAGGGACTCACGAGGTCTTTCTCAGAATGCAGCAGGAAAGCCTGGGTTCACTCGACTTGTGCCAGTGACCGCAGAGAGCTTCTGAGGGTGCCTCTGAGAAGTCAGGGATACTGTGGAGTTTTAGGGGCCTCTCGGGACTCCACTGGGTATGGCGCAATGGAAGAGGGCCTCATTTCGAGTTGATGCAGGAACGTCAGGTTTCATCTACATTTCTGACTCCGATCGCACGGTCCCTGCAGAGTTGGGAATGGAGAGTCAGGCCTTCTCTTGTGTGGAGGAACGGAACTCTGCATGCCTCTCTAGTTCTTCAAGGGATGACAGGACACTTGTCGATCTGTGTTTGGAATCTGTGTGTTTTTCCGTATTATGCATGGGGATGTCAGTACCCCTTTGTGTTGTGCATTCCTCCACAGGTTTGCTTTCGAAGAGGTGTCCGGGCATCAGGGATATTAAGAGCGGACCGGGAAATCGGGGTCTTTCCGCATGTGGCACCACCCACCAGGCTACCTCTCGAATTTCCTAGTGAGACTGGCCTCAACCTGAGGTGCGCCGGGAAGGTCGGAAGCCCTTGCAGACAAAGCAGGGTAATCGACCCTCCTGTCTCCATCAGGAGGGGAGAAGGGGCATAGATGAGGTGATGCCGGGAACCTCGGTGTTCCCCTCCAGTGAGACCAGTGTGTAGGGGAACTTTTGGTGTCGCATCAAAGGTGCCAAGTACCGTATCGCACTTCAAGATGGAACGTAAGACTTCTTTTGAGACGCTGTAGCGGCAATGGCCGCATCTGGCGATGAAGAGGGAATGACGTGGTTTTTCTCGAGTTGTGGCGGGATTCTTGAGTTACAACGGGAAATTCAGGCTTCCTCTTCTGTTGGCCCAGGGAAGTCCAGTCTTCCATTCGAGTTGCGAGAGAGAGTTGGGGATTGCTCTCGAGTCACTGCAGGAAAAAAGAGACCTCATCTAGGCTTGTGTCCAGGACCTAATGTTTCTCTCCAGGGGCGACAGGGATCTCCGGTTCGCATATCAGACTCACCCGAGGAGTCAGGCCTCGCCTCGAGGGGAAGGAAAAGACTCCGCTCTCCTCTCGAGTCGCGACAGGTATGTCTTGGAGTCCACTGAGTAACCAAAAGGGAGTCAAGCCTACTGTGGAGTTTGGAGAGAGGACTAAGGATTGCTCTCCAGGCCATGCTAGAAAAGAAGGCCGTCATGTCGCGAAAACGGGGGCGTCTCGTGGGTTTTCTCTATCTGCGGCGCCAGTGTGGGGTTTCTCACGAGGTATGACGGGGAGCTCAGGGAGCCTCTCGTGTGGCGCCAGGGAAGTCAGGGCTTCATGAGTGTAGCAGAGGGAGCGCGTCATTGCCCTCGAGTCATGGTAGGGGAATCAGGCCTCAAAACGCGTTGAAGAAGGACTCTTGAGTTCTTTCTATGGTAGCGGCAGTAAACCCTGGGTTCACTCGAATTGTGCTGGTGGCCTCAGGGAGCTTCTCAGGGTGCCTCTGAGAAGTCAGGGATACTGTGGAGCTGGGACGCGTCTCTCGGGACTCCACTGGGTTTCGTGCAATGCAAGAGGTCCTAATCTCGAGTGGAGGCAGGAACCTCAGCGTTCCTCTCGTGACTTCACTGGCGCTGGCTGAATCAGATTGCAAAGTCCCTGCAGAGTTGGGACAGGAGGGTCAGGCCTCGTCTTGTGTAGAGGAATGAAACCCCACTTGCCTCTCGAGTTCTTCAGGGGTGACAAGCCACTTGTTGAACTGTATGTGGAACCTGCGGGTTTTTCCGGACGATGCACGAGGGTGTCAGTGCCCCTTTGTGTTGTGCCTTCACCCACAGGGTTGCCTTCGAAGAGGGGTCCGGGCCTCGGGTCCTTCTCAAGAGCGGACCGGGGAATCGGGGGCGTTCGGCATGTGGCACCACCCACGTGGCTCGTCTCGAATTTCCTCGTGAGACCGGCCTCATCCTGAGATGCGCCGGGAAGGCCGGGAACCCCTTCCAGACCACGCAGGGGAATCGCCTCTCCTGTCGCGATCAGGAGGGGAGAAGGGGCTCAGAGGAAGCGGTGCCGGGACCCTCGGTGTTCCCCTCGAGGGAACCCGGCGTGTCGGGGGACTTTTGGGGGTCGCAGGAAGGCTGTCAGGGACCGTTTCGCCCTTCAGGGCGGAACAGGTTACTTCCCTTGAGACGCCGTGGCGGGCAAGGGCCTCATCTTGCCAAGAGGTGGGAACCACGTGGTTTTTCTCGAGTTGCGGCGGGATTCTCGAGTTATGACGGGGATCTCAGGCTTCCTCTTGGGTTGGCCCTGGGAAGCCCAAACTTCCCCTCGAGTTGCGAGGGAAAGCTGGGGGTTGCGCTCGGGTCACTTCAGGGCCGAAGAGACCTCATCTAGGCGTGTGTCCGGGACCTACTATTCCTCTCCAGGGAAAGCAGGGATCTCGGGGTTGCATTCCAGGCTCCCCCTGGGAGTCAGGCCTAGTCTCGAGGGGAAGCCAAGGACTCCGCTCTCCTCTCGAGTCGCGACGCGGATCTGTTGGAGCCCCCTGAGCGGCCTCAACGGAGTCCAGCCTCCTCTTCACTTTGGAGAGAGGACTCGTGATTGGTCTCCAGGCCATGCAGGAAAATAAGGCCCTCATCTCGCGATGACCGGGGTGTCTCATGTGTTTCCTCGAGCTGCCGCGGCAGTGTGGGTTTCCTCACGAGGTACGATGAGGATCTCAGGGAGCCTCTCGTGCAGTGCCAGGTTAGTCAGGTCTCCATGTGCGTGAATAGGGGGCACGTGTCATGGCTCTCGAGTCATGGTAGGGGAATCGCGACTCAACACATTTTGAAGCACTCTCGAGGTCTTTCTCGAGTCATGGCAGAAAACCCAGGGTTCCCTCGACTTGTGCCTGTGACCTCAGGGAGCTTCTTATTGTGCCTCTGAGAACTCAGGGATACTGTGGAGTTGGTAGGGGCCTCTCGGGACTCCACTGGGTGTGGTGCAATGTAAGAGGGCTTCATCTCGAGTGGACGCAGGAACCTCAGGCTTCCTCTCCGTTTCTGACTCGGATCCCATGGTCCCTGCATAGTAGGGACAAGAGAGTCACACCTAGTCTTCTGTTGAGGAATGGACCTTCGTTTGCGTTTCGAGTTGTTTACAGGGTGACAGGCTACTTGTCGAAATGTCTGTGGGACCTGCGGGTTTTTCTGGACGATGCACGCAGGTGTCAGTGCCCCTTCGTGTTGTGCCTTCATCCACAGGTTTTCCTTCAAAGATGTGTGCTGGCATCGGGTTCTTTTCAAGAGTGGACCGTGAAATTGGGGTCTTTCGGCATGTGGCACCACTCACGAGGCTACGTTTCGAACTTCCTCATGAGACCGGCCTCATCCTGAGGTGCGCCCGGAAGGTCGGGAACGCCTTGCAGACAGAGAAGGGGAGTCGACCCTCCTGTCGCAGTCAGGAGAGGAGAAGGGGTCAGATGAAGCGGTGCCGGGAACCTCGGTGTTCCCCTTGAGTGAGTCTGGTATGTCGCTGAACTTTTGGGGTCGCATCAAGGGTGCCAAGTACCGTTTTGCACTTCAGGATGGAACGTGGGACTTCTCTTGAGATGCTGTAGCGGACAAAGGGCCTCATCTTGCGATGACGAGGGAAGCACGTGGTTTTTCTCGAGTTGCGGTGGGATTCTCGAGTTAAGACGGGGAATTCAGGCTTCCTCTTGTGTTGGCCCAGGAAGTCTAATCTTCCATTCGAGTTGCCAGGGAGAGCTGTGGATTGGGCTCCATTCACTGAAGGGCAAACTAGACCTCATCTAGGCTTGTATCCAGGACTTAATGTTCCTCTCCATAGGCGACAGGGATTTGGGGTTGCATTCCATACTCACCCGGGGAGTCAGGCCTCATCTCGAGGGGAAGCAAAGGACTCCACTCTCTTCTCGAGTCGCGACAGGTATCTCTTGGAGCCCACTGAGTGGTCTTTGCTCTGTAGGAGAGCTCTAGTGTACATAAGCCTGTACATAAGTGAACACAGACACTCTGTGTGCATGTTGCTGCGTACCCAAAATAGGGCCACAAGGAGCCTCATGCTCTCCATGCGGCGCGGAAGCTGTGCAGCCATGCAACAGCTGAAGAATCCAACCAATTGCTCTTTTCTTACCTCTGACAGAGCTCGCATTGCCGTAGCCCTTGGCAGTTTGGAAACACTGGACTCTAACCCCTCTCAAAGTAGGCCTGGGTTCTAGTTCGAATAGAAAGTCAATAGCGGAGCTGAGGACAGGAACGCGGCAGTCATTTATCACACGCTCCTGCAGCCTGCTACTACAGGGACACTAACGCTAGAAGCTAGGAATGTCTTTGCAAGGTGCGCAAAGGACAAGGGAGAACCTCGACCCTGACTCTAGTATTTCAGCCCCCTGAGCAGATCTGAGGTTCTCCCGCTGTAGAAGCTAACCCATTCCTTTCAAATACAGGCTTGCTAACACAGGGCCAGTTGGCTGCTTGCTCTTCCACGAAGCAGGCTTCCTTAACTTGCAAACTGCGAATTCCGCTTAACAGCCTGGAGGAAAAATCGCTTCTTGGAAGATTTTTTTCAGAGGCTGTATCCCTGGAGCTGGGGCCAAGCTAGGGGACCCATACTGACAAGGGAAGGCAAAACCACATCCAATGTCTTTGCTCTGGAGGACAGCTTTGGTGAGCCTAAGTCTTTCAGGAATATTTCTGGCTCCAACAGAGTCAAATTCTGTGTGTGAAGCTGCACAGCCAAAATAGGGGAACAGAGAGCCTGATTCTCTCTGTGTAGCTTTGAAGCTGTCATTCAAACAACAGCTTGAGAATCCACACAATGCTCTCCCTTACCACTGAGAGAGTTATCATTGCTGTAGCCCTTCGCAGTTTCTGGAAATCGGCACACAAACACTTCTCCAAGTAGGCCTGGGTTCAAGTTCAGATGAACATGCAATAGCGGAGCTGAGGCCAGTAAGGCACCAGTCAGGTGTCACACACTCTGGCAGCCTGCTCCTCCAGGGACAGTAAGGCCTCTTTTTCCCTGCAGGAGGCTCGCTTGCCTTGCCTCCTGTGAACTGCATTTCCCAGCCTGGGCGCAAAGCTGTTCCTGGAGACTTTTTCTCAGGGGCTGTTTCCCTGGAGCTGGGTCGGACCTCGGGGGCCCAACTCACAGGGGAAGACAAAACCACATGGACAGGTCTATGCTCTGTAGGAGAGCTCTAGTGAACCTCATCTCTCAGGAACATTCTTGGCTTCTACAGAGACACCTCTGTGCATGAAGCTATACACCCAACATAGTGGCAAAGGGAGTCTGATTCTCTCCGTGGGTGCTGATGCTTTGTGGCAAAGCACCTGCTAAGAATCCATCCGCATAGGCTTCCCTCACCTTGACAGAGGTCTCATTGCTGTAGTCCTTGGCAGTTTGGAAAGAAGCAGACCCTTAACCTTCACCAAGTAGGCCCTTGTCCTTGTTTGAATGGAAAGGCAGTAGCTGAGCTGAGGCCAGTAAGGCGCCAGTCAAGTCTGACATATTCCCGATGCCTGCTCCTTCATGGAAAATAACGTTAGAATCTGGGAATGTCTTTGCAAGGCTGGCAAAGGGCAGTCAGGAACCTCGACCCTGCCTCTGGAATTTCTATCTTCTCAGCACATCTGGCGGTCTCGGTCAGGAGAAACTAACCCATTCCTTGCAAATATAGGCTTCCAAACACAGGCCGGTTGGCTGTCTCTTCTTGCCGAAGGAAGCTTGCTTATCCCACCTCCTGCGAACTCCGCTTCCCAGCCTGGGGGATAAGAGGTTCTTGGAGATCTTTTCTCAGAGGCTGTTTCCACGGAGCAGGGGCCGATCCCGGAGACCCACACGCACAGGGGAAGGGAAAACCGCATGGATAAGTCTTTGCTCTCTAGGAGTGCTCTAGTGAACCTCAGTCTATGGGGAATGTTCTTGGCTCCAACGGGGACATCTCTGTGTGGGAAGCTGCATAGCCAACATAGAGACACAGAGACCTGATTCTCTCTGTGCAGCTTTGACGCTGTCATTCAAACAACAAATTGAGAATCCACACAATGCTCTCCCTTACCACTGAGAGAGTTATCATTGCTGTAGCCCTTCGCAGTTTCTGGAAATCGGCACACAAACACTTCTCCAAGTAGGCCTGGGTTCAAGTTCAGATGAACATGCAATAGCGGAGCTGAGGCCAGTAAGGCACCAGTCAGGTGTCACACACTCTGGCAGCCTGCTCCTCCAGGGACAGTAAGGCCTCTATTTCCCTTCAGGAGGCTCGCTTGCCTTACTTCCTGTGAACAGCGTTTCCCAGCCTGGGCGGAAAGCAGTTCCTGGAGATCTTTTCTCAGGGGCTGTTTCCCCAGAGTTGGGGCGGACCTCGGGGACCCAACTCACAGGGGAAGGCAAAACCAAATGGACAGGTCTATGCTCTGTAGGAGATCTCTAGTGAACTGCCGGGGTCCAGCCCCAGCTGATCCAGGGTATTCGAAGCAGAGACGGCGTAGGCGAGGGTCAGGGAACAACTGCTTAATTAAACGTTAATTAAGGATATAAAGAGTAATAAAATGAGGATAGCTCAGTAGGAAAATTCAGTGGAGAAAAGAGGCTGAGTAGCTTGGTTTACGCGGGGGACCAATAAAACTTCAAGACAAGAAGCTTGCACCACTTACGTAGGCCGCAGGCGTCCTTCCGTTGTCCCGAAGGAGAGGAGACACTGAGGCCTCCCCGGTCGGATCTTAGAAGCCCAGGCAAAATTAGTAAGCTTGGTGGGTTCCGCGCTCCAGATGGAGACTCAACCAGAGTGAGAGAGAGAGAGAGACATGGGGAGACCAGTATTTCGAGAAACTGATCCCAATTCTTTATTTTCCATGGTCTACTTTTATACACTGAGATGTTATGCAAAAGTCACGTGGGGTCAGCAGTCCTGACTTTTATCAAAGTCAGGTGCTTCATACAAAAGTATACAGAGGTCTTAGGGGTGTTACATCATCTTCTGGCCGGGGGGCCTGCTGACAATTTACGACCCTCTCCTTGTGACAGCGGTCAGTCAACCAGGACACTTATTTCTCCAGGGGTGATTATTCTTAAAACAGACGCCACCCAAATAAAGTTACATTCCTATAGGGTGAGGGTGTAGTGGGTTTTAGTTAAGGAAAGAATGTACTTAGCCTAAGGTCTAACGTGATTTATATCAAAGGTTAATACTTATTTCTTCTATATATTCATTAATGTGTATAAGGGCAGGGGATGTGGAGACTTAGCAGTAAACATCAGCTCAACAAATGAAAAACCCTTCACCAATATGATTTCTAATCAGCCCATTATACTTATACTAATAATTTTCTAACTTCTCTAAGGAACCTGTTTTTAGAAGGTTTAAAGCATCTCGTGCCTCTCATGGTTGGGAGGCTGTGAGCAATCACATGTGGCCAGACAAGCCTGTCAGGCAGGCTAGGGAACCTTCAGAGGAATTTGTAGGTTAAAACACTCTTGTCACACCCAGGGGTTTTTATCAACTGGAGCTCTAGGTTAACTCCTTCTCCGAAAGAGGTGGTGGGGGACAGCCCCCCGTAAAGTCAGAGGTGTAGGTGAGAGCACAAAGTAGTAAGGTAGGCAGGCTCTGGTTATGGGGGTAGATGCTCGAGGATTTCCAGGGGGACTCCTGAGGCTCGATCCCACCTTTGCGTATGTCGAGCCTCCTTCCTCATGACCTTTGCCATGGGCGGAGTGCCTCACTCTGGCCCCCAACCGTGAACCTCCTCTCTCAGGAACATTCTTGGCTCCTATCGAGACACCTCTGTGTGTGTAGCTACACATGCAACGTAGGGGCAAAGGGAGCCAGATTCTTTCCGTGGGGTGCTGATGCTTTGTGGCAAAGCACCTGCTTGAGAATCCATCAGCTTACGCTTCCCTCGCCTTGACAGAGGTCTCATTGCTGTAGCCCTTGGCAGTTTGGAAAGAAGAGGACCCTTACCTTTCATAAAGTGGGCCCTTGTCCTAGTTTGAAAGGAAAGGCAAGAGCTGAGCTGAGGCCAATAAGGCGCCAGTCAAGTCTGACATATTCCCAAAGCCTGCTCCTTCATGGAAAATAATGCTGGAATCTAGGAATGTCTCTGCAAGGCTGGCAAAGGGCAGTCAGGAGCCTGCACCCTGCCTCTGGAATTACCAATTTCTGAGCAGATCTGGAGGTCTCCTTTAGGAGAATCTAACTCATTCCTTCCATATTGAGACTTCCAAAAACAGGCCGGTCGGCTGCCTCTTCGTGCCCGAAGGAGGCTTGCTTTTCCTGCCTCCTATGAACCCAGCTTCCCAGGCTCTGGGAAAAGCGTATCTTGAAGATCTTTTCTCAGGGGTTGTTTCCACGGAGCTGGGGCTAAGCCTGGAGACCCAAACTAACAGGGGAAGAAAAACCACATGGACAAGTCTTTGCTCTCTAGGAGAGCTCTAGTGAACTTCACTCTGTCACGAACATTCTTGATTCATATGGAGACACCCCTGTGTGCGAAGCTGCGTACCCAACATGGGGGCACAGAGAGCCTGATTCTCTCTGTGTAGCTTTAAAAATGTCGTTCAAAAAACACCTTGAAAATCCATACAATGCTCTTCCTTACCCGTGACAGAGTTCTCATTGCTGTAGCCCTTGGCAGGTTTTAGAAATCCGCACCCAAACCCTTCTCCAAGTAGTCCTGGGTCCTAGTTCGGAGGAACATGCAATGGCGGAGCTGAGGCCAGTAAGGCACCAGTCAGGTCTCACACACTCTGGCAGCCTGATCGTCCAGGGACAGTAAGCCCTCTTTTTCCCTGCAGGAGGCTCACTTGACTTCCCTCCTGTGAGCTGCATTTCCCAGCCTGGGGGAAAAGAGGTCCCTGGAGATCTTTTCTCAGGGGCTCCTTCCCCGGAGCTGGGGAGGACCTCGAGGACCCAACTCACAGGGGAAGGCAAAAGCATATGGACAGGTCTATGCTCTGTAGGAGAGCTCTAGTGAACCTCATCTCTCAGGAACATTCTGGCCTCCTATAGAGACACCTCTGTATGTGAAGCTACACAGCCAACATAGGGGCAAATGGAGCCTGATTCTCCCCGTGGGGTGCTGATGCTTTGTGGCAAAGCACCTGCTTGATAATCCACCCACTTATGCTTCCCTCGCCTTGACAGAGGTCCCATTGCTGTAGCCCTTGGCAGTTTGGAAAGAAGAAGACCCTTACCCTTCATAAAGTAGGCCTTTGTCCTAGTTTGAATGGAAAGGTAATAGCTGAGCTGAGGCCAATAAGGTGCCTGCCAAGTCTGACATACTCCCGTAGCCTTCACCTTCATGGAAAATAACTCTAGAATCTGGGAATGTCTTTGCAAGGCTGGCAAAGGGCAGTCAGGAACCAGCACCCTGCCTCTGGAATTACCGACTTCTGAGCAGATCTGGAGGTCTCCTTTAGGAGAAGCTAACCCATTCTTTCCAAATAGAAGCTTCCAAACAGGCCGGTTGGCTGCCTCTTCGCGCCCTAAGGAGGCCTGTTTTTCTCGCATCCTATGAAGCCCTGTTCCCAGCCTCTGGGAAAAGCGGATCTTGAAGATATTTTCCAGGGTTTGTTTCCATGGATCTGGGGCCGAGACCAGAGACCCAATCGCACAGGGGAAGGAAAACCACATGGACAAGTCTTTGCTCTCCAGGAGACCTCTAAGTGAAACTTACTGTGTCAGGAACGTTCTTGACTCCTATGGAGACACCCCTGTGTGTGAAGCTGCGTACCCAACAAGGGGGCACAGAGGGCCTGATTCTGTCTTTGCAGCTTTGAAGCTGTCGTTCGAACAACAGCTTGAGAATCCATAGAATGCTCTCCCTTACCTCTGAGAGACTTCTCATTGCTGTAGCCTTTGGCAGTTTTTACAAATCCGCACCCAAACCCTTCTCCAAGTAGGCCTGGGTCCTGGTTTGGATGGCCATGCAATGGCGGAGCTGAGACCAGTAAGGCACCAGTCAGGTGTCACACACTCTGGCAGCCTGCTCCTCCAGGGACAGTAAGGCCTATTTTTCCCTGCAGGGGGCTCGCTTGCCTTGCCTCCTGTGAACTGCGTTTCCCAGCCTGGGCAAAAAGCGGTTCCTGGAGATCTTTTCTCAGGGGCTCTATCCCCAGAGCTGGGGTGGACCTCGGGGACCCATCTCACAGGGGAAGGAAAAACCACATGGACAGGTCTATGCTCTGTAGGAGACCTTAGTGAATCTCAAGTCTTAGGAACATTCTTGGCTCGTACAGAGACACCTCTGTGTGTAAAGCTACACACCGAACATAGGGGCACAGGGAGCCTGATTCTCTCCGTGGGGTGCTGATGCTTTGTGGCAAAGCACCTGTTTGAGAATCCATCCGCTTACGCTTCCCTCGCCTTGACAGAGGTCTCATTGCTGTGTCCCTTGGCAGTTTGGAAAGAAGCAGACCCTTACCCTTTACCAAGTAGGCCCTGATCCTAGTTTGAAAGGAAAGGCAATAGCTGAGCTGAGGCCAGTAAGGCACCCGTCAACTCTGACATATTCCCGATGCCTGCTGCTTCATGGAAAATATTGCTAGAATCTAGGAATGTCTTTGCAAGGCTGGCAAAGGGCAGTCAGGAACCTCGACCCTGCCTCTGGAATTTCTATCTTCTGAGCAGATCTGGAGGTCTCCTTCTGGAGAAGCTAACCCATTCCTTGCAAATAGAGGCTTCCAAACACAGGCCGGTTGGCTGCCTCTTCTTGCCTGAAGGAGGCTTGCTTTTCCTGCCTCCTATGATCCCTGGTTCCCAGCATGGGGGAAAAGCAGATCTTGGAGATCTTTGCTCAGGGGTTGTTTCCACGGAGCTGGGGTTGTGCCCAGAGACCCACACATACAGGGGAAGGCAAAACCACATGAACAAGTCTTTGCTCTCTAAGAGAGCTCTAGTGAACCTCAGTCTTTGACGAACGTTCTTGGATCCTATGCGGACACCTCTGTGTGTGAAACTGCGTACCCAACATGGCGGCAGAGAGCCTGATTCTCTCTGTGCAGGTTTAATGCTGTCGTTCAGAAAACAGCTTGAGAATCCATACAATTCTCGCCCTTACCTCTGAGAGAGTTCTCATTGCAGTACCCCTTGGCAGTTTGTAGAAATCTGCACCTAAACCCTTCTCCAAGTAGGCCTGAGTCCCAGTTCGGAGGAACAAGCAATGGCGGAGCTAAGACCAGTATGGCACCAGTCAGTTTTCACACACTCTGGCAGCCTGCTCCTCCAGGGACAGTAAGGCTTCTTTTTCTCTGCAGGAGGCTCACTTGCCTTACTTCCTGTGAACAGCTTTTCCCAGCCTGGGCGAAAAGCGGTTCCTGGAGATCTTTTCTCAGAGGCTGTTTTCTCGGAGCTGGGGTGGACCTCGGGCACCCAACTCACAGGGGAAGGCGAAACCACATGTACAGGTGAGCACTCTGTAGGAGAGCTCTTGTGAGCCTCATCTCTCAGGAACATTCTTGGCTCCTGTAGAGACACCACTGTGTGTGAATCTACACACCCCACATAGGGGCAAAGGGAGCCTGATTCTCTCCGTGGGGTGCTGATGCTTGGTGGCAAAGAACCTTCCTGATAATCCATCCGCTTATGCTTCCCTCGCATTTACGGAGGTCTCATTGCTGTAGCCCTCGGCAGTTTGGAAAGAAGAAGACCCTTACCCTTCATAAAGTAGGGCCTTGTCCTACTTTGAATGGAAAGGCAATAGCTGAGCTGAGGCCAATAAGGCGCCAGTCAAGTCTGACATATTCCCAAAGCCTGCTTCTTCAGGAAGATAACTGTAGAATCTAGGAATGTGTTTGCAAGGCTGGCAAAGGGCAGTCAGGACCCTGCACACTGCCTCTGGAATTACCGACTTCTGAACAGATCTGGAGGTCTCCCTTAGGGGAAGCTAACCCATTCTTCCAAATAGAGGCTTCCAAACGCAGGCCGCTTGGCTGCCTCTTGCTCTCTGAAGGAGGCCTGCTTTTCCCGCCTCCTATGAACCCCACATCCCAGCCTCTGGGAAAAGCGGATCTTGAAGATCTTTTCTCAGGGGTTGTTTCCACGGAGCTGGGGCCGAGCCTGGAGCCCCAAACGCACAGGGGAAGAAAAACCACATGGACAAGTCTTTGCTCTCTAGGAGAGCTCTAGTGAACCTCACTCTGTCAGGAACGTTCTTGTTTCCTATGGAGACACCCCTGTCTGTGAAGCTGTGTACCGAACATGGAGACACAGAGTCTGATTCTCTCTGTGCAGCTTTGAAGCTGTCGTTCAAACAACAGCTTGAAAATCCATACAATGCTCTTCCTTACCCGTGACACAGTTCTCATTGCTATACCCCTTGGCAGTATTTAGAAATCCATACCCAAAACCTTCTCCTAGTAGGCCTGGGTCCTAGTTCGGAGGAACATGCAATGGCGGAGCTGAGGCCAGTAAGGCACCAGTCAGGTCTCACACACTCTTGCAGCCTGATCGTCCAGGGACACTAAGGCCTGTTGTGCCTTGCAGGAGGCTCGCTTGTGTTACCTCCTGTGAACTGCGTTTGCCAGCCTGGGGGAATAGCGGACCCTGGAGATCTTTTCTCAGGGGCTCCTTCCCCTGAGCTGGGGCGGACCTCAGGGACCCAACTCACAGGGCAAGGCAAAACCATATGGACAGGTCTATGCTCTGTAGCAGACTTCTAGTGAACCTCATCTCTCAGGAACATTCTTGGCTCCTACAGAGACACTTCTGTGTGAGAAGCTGCGTACCTAACATAGGGGCACAGAGAGCCTGATTTTCTCAGTTCATTTTGACCCTGTCGTTCAGAAAACAGCTTGAGAATCCATAAAATGCTCTCCCTTACCGCTGAGAGAATTCTCACTGCTGTAGCCCTTGGCACTTTGTAGAAATCCGCAGCCAAACGCTTCTCCAAATAGGCCTGGGTCCTAGTTCGGAGGAACAGGCAATGGTGGAACTGAGGCCAGTAAGGCAACAGTCAGGTTTCACACACTCTGGCAGCCTGCTCCTCCAGGGACAGTAAGGCCTCTTTTTCTCTGCAGGAGATTCGCTTGCCTTACTTCCTGTGAACAGCGTTTCCCAGCCTCAGCGAAGCGGTTCCTGGAGATCTTTTCTCAGGGACAGTTTCCCCGGAGGTGTGGCGGACCTCGGGGACCCAACTCACAGGGGAAGGAAAAACCACATGGACAGGTCTATGCTCTGTAGGAGAGGTTTAGTGAACCTAATCTCTCAGGAACATTCTTGGCTCCTATAGAGACAACTCTGTGTGTGAAGCTACACCCCCAAAATTGGGGAACAGGGATCTTGGTTCTCTCCGTGGGGTGCTGATGCTTTGTAGTAAAGCACCTGCTTGAGAATCCATCCTCTTAGGCTTCCCTCGCCTTGACAGAGGTCTCATTGCTGTAGCCCTTGGCAGTTTCGAAGAAGAAGACCCTTACCCTTCATAAAGTAGGCCCTTGTCCTAGTTTGAATGGAAAGGCAATAGCTGAGCTGAGGCCAATAAGGAGCCAGTCCCCTCTGACACATTCCCGAAGCCTGCTCCTTCATGGAATATAACTCTAGAATCTTGGAATGTCTTTGCAAGGCTGGCAAAGGGCAGTCAGGAACCAGCACCCTGCCTCTGGAATTACCGACTTCTGAGCAGATCTGGAGGTCTCCTTTAGGAGAAGCTAACCCATCCCTTCCAAATAGAGGCTTCAAAACACAGGCAGGTTGGCGGCCTTTCGTGCCCGAAGGAGGCTTGCTTTTCTCTCCTCCTATGAACTCCAGTTCCCAGCCTCTGGGAAAAGCGTATCTTGAAGATATTTTCTCAGGGGTTGTTTCCACGGAGCTGGGGCCGAGCCCGGGGCCCAAAGGCACAGGGGAAGGCAAGACCACATGGACAGGTCTATGCTCTGTAGCAGACCTCTAGTGAACCTCATCTCTCAGGAGCATTCTTGGCTCCTATAGAGACACCTCTGTGTGTGAAGCTGCGTACCTAACATAGGGACAGAGAGAGCCTGATTCTCTCTGTTCATTTTGACGCTGTCATTCAGAAAACAGCTTGAGAATCCATAAAATGCTCTCCCTTACCACCGAGAGAATTCTCACTGCTGTAGCCCTTGGCACTTTGTAGAAATCTGCACCCAAACGCTTTTCCAAGTAGGCCTGGGTGCTAGCTCGGATGAACAGGCAATGGCGGAGCTGAGGCCAGTAAGGCAACAGTCAGGTTTCACACACTCTGGCAGCCTGCTCCTCCAGGGACTGTAAGGCCTCTTTTACTCTGCAGGAGATTCGCTTGCCTTACTTCCTGTGAAAAGCATTTCCCAGCCTCGGCGAAGCGGTTCCTGGAGATCTTTTCTCAGGGACAGTTTCCCCGGAGGTGTGGCGGACCTCGTGGACCCAACTCACAGGGGAAGGCAAAACCACATGGACAGGTCTATGCTCTGTAGGAGAGGTTTAGTGAACCTAATCTCTCAGGAACATTCTTGGCTCCTATAGAGACAACTCTGTGTGTGAAGCTACACTCCCAACATTGGTGCACAGGGAGCTTGATTCTCTCCGTGGGGTGCTGATGCTTTGTGGCAAAGCACCTGCTTGAGAATCCATCCTCTTAGGCTTCCCTCACCTTGACAGAAGTCTCATTGCTGTAGCCCTTGGCAGTTTGCAAAGAAGAAGACCCTTACCCTTCATAAAGTAGGGCCTTGTCCTAGTTTGAATGGAAAGGCAGTAGCTGAGCTGAGGTCAATAAGGAGCCAGTCCCGTCTGACACATTCCCGAAGCCTGCTCCTTCATGGAAAATAACTCTAGAATCTAGGAATATCTTTGCAAGGCTAGCAAAGGGCAGTCAGGAACCAGTACCCTGCCTCTGGAATTACCGACTTCTGAGCAGATCTGGAGGTCTCCTTTAGGAGAAGCTAACCCATTCCTTCCAAATAGAGGCTTCAAAACACAGGCAGGTGGGCTGCCTTTTTGTTCCCGATGGAGGCGTGCTTTTCTCTCCTCCTACGAACCCCGGTTCCCAGACACTGGGAAAAGTGGATCTTGAAGATATTTTCTGAGGGGTTGTTTCCACGGAGCTGGGGCCGAGCCTGGAGACCCAAAGGCACAGGGGAAGGCAAGACCACATGGACAAGCCTTTGCTCTTTAGTATAGCCCTAATGTACCTCACTCTGTCAGGATCTTTCTTGATTCCTACGGAGACACACCTGTGTGTGAAGCTGCGGCTACAGAGAGCCTGATTCCCTCCGTTTACCGCTGAGTCTGCATTGCCAAGCAACAGCTTGGGAACGCAGCCTGGGGCGCTTCCATTCCCTCGGACAGAGCTCTCCTTGCGGTAGGCCTTGGTAGCTTGCATACAATGGGGCCCTAAGCCCTCTGCAAGTTGGCCTGGCTCCTAGGTCCAAAGGGCAGGCCAGAGCGGAGCTGAGGCTGTCAGGCTCCAGACACATCTCCCATACTCCTACATCCTGCTCCTACCAGGGCGTGAACGCTAGAAGCTGGGAAGGTACCTGGACCGTGCAGGGGCGGGGCGAACGCGGGCGGCGTGGGGCGGGGGTCGGCTTCTGGCGGGGTTGGGGGCGGGCTTCCCAGTTGTGCTCTCGGAGGTGGACACTGAGGCTGAAAACGCGCCGGGAGCGCACCCGGGACTGGGTAAACCCGGGCTGCGGGGGTCGAGATTCAGATGGCTTTGGGTGGGGGTCAGTCCCAGTTGTGCTCCCGGGGGTCGCCACTGCGGCTGGGAACGCCCATTTCGTCCGCTCCTGGGTCCCCAAGGATCGCCATCCCGTGGGTGCAGCGGAGGGCTGCGGACCACAGGTAAGGGAACTGGGACTGCGTGGAGCAGGGAACCAAGTATTCCACCGTCTGTTGGCATATTCTCAGAGCTCCCCAGCCTGGCGGTCGCAGAAAGGCCTTGCCTTTGGGGTCAAGGCCTTTACCGCTCCACCCCTCTGCTGAAAAATCTCAGAGTCTGCGCGGTTCTTCCAAGCAGCCTAGTGTCCTCTGGAAGTCCAAGGGACAGAACACTGAACTCTGGCCGGCTGGCCCAGCCCTGCTTCTGGCACTTTGTAAGCCAGCGGGCCCTTGAGCACCTGCTGGGATGGGAAAGGGAAGGGTCCATGGATTGCACCCTACAAACTTAGTAGGGTGCATGGATTTCAAACCCTGGTGACCGCCCAGGCAGCAAAGAAGGGGGGAGGGCACCTTGCTGCCCTTTCATGGCAGAATCTGTGGTTGTCCAGCTGCATGGGCCTTTTCATGAGGACCCTGTGCAATAAAAGTTTGGTGTTTTGGAACTGAATAATTAGAACGTGTAAAAGCTTTAAATTATGTGGTGGTGTAATTAAAAAACAGAACAAAACAAAACCAAGCTCCAAGTGTTTTGCAAATGGAGATTTAAATATTGAAGGACTGTATTCCTTGCACTGTGGCATTCTATCAAGAAGTGTGCAGGATTTTTTTTTTTTTTTTAAGAAAAGTGTTCGAAGTGAGGGAAACAGGAAACCCAGAGGTGCCCCTGTATTTTGGGGAAGGCCTTAGGAGGTCACTTGGAAATGCTGCTGGCTGTGCGGGAGGTCGGCAGATGGGCTGTGCAGGCTTGTCCTTTGCATGGATGTTCTTGTGTGTGGAAACCCAGCTCGGAGCCATCTCCTGATGTGTAAGAATTTCGCAGACAAACCTTGAGCTAAGCAATGCATTTTTTCCTAAGAAAATGTTTGTCTTAAGCGATGTAAATATCCTATGTATTTCCGCTAGACTCTGGCTTGAGGTCGGTTCCCCCAAAAGGCTCAGAAGCGATTTGAACAAAACAGCATGTTTTCCTCCTAGCTTGTTCTCCTTATCTATGTTAAGGAAATGATATATTTGCCTGCAATACTGCCTTTCTTCAAGATTCATGTCAATCAAGTTTTGGCCCGGGATGACTCACCTGCTGCCAATATTATCTCAATGCATGTCGTGGGGGAGGGGCCTGGTGCCATTCCCTGAAACAGTTCCTTTCTTTCCTTAGCTGACTGCTAGTGCCTGTAGAATATCTGGCTAGAGACCAGCAGGGCGTACACCCCGCCTCAAGTCTAAGTCAGCAGTTTTCTCTATCTCATGTATACTTTAATAACAATTGATGACACAAAAGCTCTGAGCGATCAAATCATATCAAATCTTCATTTCAGATTGAAGATGCATTCCATGGTATTGCCATCTTAAGTCTTTCCATTGTTATGGAATATCTGTCCATGTATTCAGGATAGTTTTCAGCCAGGGTGTATAATTTCCAGTGTGCCAGTCTTTCATCCTCGTTACATCCATGGCAAAGTGTTGTATTCATATTGACATTATTGAAAGGGAATTTTTTTAAATTCCTTTTCAGATTATTATCTGCTAATATATACAGAAAAAACTGTGTAATCTTTCGTTTTTATCAGTTCGGACAGCTTGATAGTTGTCTTTAATTTCTTTCCTTTCTCATACTTTAAGATTTTCCAGGCACCGTACATGTACTGCCTCACCCCTAATCTCAGTCATGTGTTCAAAGAACTTCTGTCCTTTATTTGTTTACTTATTTTTTGCAACATTGAATTCGTTTTGACTATGCTGGGTCTCTGCTGCAAGATGGAAGTTGCTAGGACCTCTGGACTGCAGTCTTCCATCTCTTACTGACCTCTTGTTGACCTCTGCAGAATCCTGGTTGGCGGGAGCTTGTTATTTCCTTACCAGGACCTCCTGTGGTAAGTGTTTTTCTCTTCTCTGTTGCCTGGTAAGGGTGGATGGTCATTGGCATCCCAAAGCTAGCTAGAAGTCAATTATTTAGGCAGGCTTGTGCATAGATATGGGAGAAGGCAATGGCACCCCACTCCAGTACTCTTGCGTGGAAAATCCCATGGATGGAGGAGCCTGGTAGGCTGCAGTCCATGGGGTCGCTAAGAGTCGGACACCACTGAGCGACTTCACGTTCACTTTTCACTTTCATGCATGGGAGGAGGAAATGGCAACCCACTCCAGTGTTCTTGCCTAGAGAACCCCAGGGACTGCGGGGCCTGGTGGGCTGCCGTCTATGGGGTCGCACAGAGTCGGACACAACTGAAACGACTTAGCAGCAGCAGCGGCGGCAGCAGCAGCAGAAGCAGTGCATCGATATCAAAAGGGCTGCAAACAGTCAGGAAGGATCACATATGTCACCGTGAAACACTACTTCTCCACTTAGCCAAAGCTAACAAAATATTTCTGTTCTAGGTCAACCTAGAAGAGATCACTTAAGAGGTAAAGAAACTTAAACTCCATTAGCAAAGGCAGTTCGACATGTCAAGAAAACTTGTGCTAGGCACAGAACTCTTTTCTGGGGGTCCACTTTCCCTACAACCTCCTTATCCCATTCTGTACCCATTCCTTTGCTTCTCCCATCCTGAAACTGCCACCTGTAAGACAGAACTACTTCGTTTTCCTTCCTCAAGTGCCATTGCATTCCACATACTTTCTTGTAATAACAAGTCATACATTTCCCTTCAGCAACCAAGAACTGACTTTTATATTGGCATTGGCTATAGCCCGCCCCCCTCCCCCCACCCCCAAGAACAGAACAAAACAAAACAAAACAATTGCTTTCTTACATTTAACATGTCAGGATGGTGCCAGACTCTATTCATGGAGAGTCAAAAATCTCTTTTGTTTCTGTGTAAAAGGGAGGTCCTTTCAAGTCGTGAATGTTTCAGAACTTTCATTTATTTGGAAATGACCTAGCTATTCAATACACTGTCGTCACAAGGATAGAAACTCGGGTAACCAAAACACCTGGAGAGACGTTTGTTAGTTCAGTTCAGTTCAGTTGCTCAGTGGTGTCTGACTCTTTGGGACCCCGTGGCCTGAAGGACGCCAGGCTTCCGTGTCCGTCACCAGCTCCAGGGGCTTGCTCAAACTCATGTCCATCGAGTCAGTGATGCCATCCAACCATCTTATCCTCTGTCATCCCCTTCTCCTCTGCCTTCAATCAAGACTATGAGAGGCAGATATTTTAGAGTATAATTATTGTAAAGAGTTTGTCTAAAAGCTTATATCACATTTACATTTTTTACTTTTGTTGTTGTCGTTTCCAGGTAGTTTCTTGCTGACAAGCTTGTGACAGATATAACAATAGAGCAATTTTTACCTCAAAAGAAACCTAGGCACTATGAACATGTTGTGCTTAATGTTGTTGACTCTTAGACATGTCTATAATGGAGGAGCAAATCCAAAAATACTAGATATTTAATATTGACTAGTTCCCAGTTCACGGGACTCTGACATTCATTTAGGTCAATGTTTTCTTGTATTTCCAGCAGTTTGATTTGGAAGGGCTGCCTTGTCTTGAGACCATTGAAATCAGAACACAGAACTTGAGCAATATTATCAAAAAACACAAGGCTCACACTGACCCATACCTTAAACCAAACAGACAGACAAGACATCTTCCAGGTTTCCGCCTGAGATTTAAAATATTTCTTTGAGCCAGTCTTCTGGGGAGTGGGGGGATGGGGGTGGCAGTAAGGCAGGCTTGGGTAACAAGCTAATTGTTGGTCATTGCATATGCAAAGAACCAGCTTTCCAGGTTCCAAGGAAAAAAGTTTCCTTGGTAACCAACTTTGTCTGGTTCTTTAGAATATCATGGCCCTCCTAGGTCAGGTCATCTTGCCTTTCTGTAGTCCTCATTTTATCCCTAAATCATAGACAGCTTGGATTGTCTCTGTGGGGTGTATGTATTGTCCTCATGTTTGACCTGGCAGCAGCAGCGAGGTCCGAGAGCCTCTCCTGGAACCGGGCGTGGGGACGGGCCTCACCGAGAGCCGCTGGTGAAGGTGGGCAGCGCCTCTGGAGCGCGGCAGGGGCGGGGCGAACCCGGGCGGCCCAGGGCGGGTGTCGGCTCCTGGCGGGGGTAGGGGAGGGCTTCCCAGTTGTGCTCTCGGAGATGGCCACTGCGGCTGGAAACGCGCCTGGAGCGCAGCCAGGATGGGGTAAACCTGGTCAGCACAGGTCGAGATTCCGCTCGCTGTGGGTGGGGGGTCGGTCCCTGTTGTGCTCCCGGGGGTCGCCAATATGGCTGGGAACCCGCCGGGAGCCCGGCAGGGCCGGGGCGAAACCTGGCGGCGCGGGGCGGGGTGGGGTTCCGTTCGCAGTGGGGGTCGGCTACTGGCGGGGGTGGGGGAGGGCTTTCCAGAAGTGCTGTTGGGGGTCGCCATTGCGGCTGGGAATGCCCATTTCGTGAACTCCTGGATCCCCAAGGATCGGCATCCATTGGCCACAGCGGAGGGGTGCAGAACACAGGTAAGGGAACGGGGACTGCGTGGAGCAGGGAACCATGTATTCCGCCCTGTGTTGGCACAGTCTCAGAGCTCCCCAACCTGGCGGTCGCAGGAAGGCCTCGTCTTTGGGGTCAAGGCCTTTACCACTCCACCCCTCTGCTGAAAAACCTCAGAGTCTGGGCGGTTTTCCCAAGCAGCCTAGTGTCCGCTGGAAGTCCAAGGGACAGAACCCTGAATTCTGGCCGGCTGGCCCAGCCCTGCTTCTGGCACTTTGTAGGCCAGCGGGCCCTGGAGAACCTGCTAGGATGGGAAAGGGAAGGGTACGCGAATTGCACCCTGGTGGCCGCCGAGGCAGCAAAGAAGAGGGGAGGGCACCTTACTGCCCTTTAATGGCAGACAGAATCTGTGGCTGTCCTGCTGCGTGGGCCTTTTCATGGGGACCTTGTGCAATAAAAGTTTACCGGTGACCTTAGGGAACTTCCCAGTGTGCTTCTGACAGATGAGGGATGCTGTGGAGTTGGAGGGGCCTCTCAGGACTCCGGTGGGTTTGGCGCAATGGAAGAGGGCCTCATCTCCAGGGAAGGCAGGAACCTCAGGCTTCCTCTCCGTTTCGGACTCCGACCGCAGGGTCCCTGCAGAGTTGGGACAGGAGAGTCAGGAATCGTCTTGTCTGAGGAAGGGAACTCCGCTTGCCTCTCGAGGTGCTCAGGGGGGCTCAGGCCCCTTGCTGAGCTGTGTGTGGAACCTGCGGGTATTTCCGGAAATGCACGACGGTGACAGTGCCCCTTCGTGTTGTGCCTTCACCCACTGGGTTGCCTTCGAAGAGGTGTCTGGGCCTCGGGTTCTTTTCAAGAGCGGACAGGGAAATCGGGGTCTTTCGGCATGCGGGACCACCCACGGGGCTAGTCTCAAATTTCCTAGTGAGGCCGGCTTCATCCTGACGTGTGCCGGGAAGGCCGGGGACCCTTCCAGACAACGCAGGGGGATCGACTCTCCTGTCGCCATCAGGAGGGGAGAATGGGCTCAGATGAAGTGGGGCCGGAACCCTCGGTGTTACCCTCGAGGGAAACCGGCATGTGGGGGACTTTTGGGGGTTGCATGAAAGGAGTCAGGTACCGTTTCGCACTTCAGGACAGAACCTGGGACTTCCCTTGGGACGCCGTAGCGGGCAAGGGCCTCATCTTGCGAAGACGTTGGAGCCATGTGGATTTTCTCGAGTTGCGGCGGGGTTCTAGAGTTACGACGGGGATTTCAGGCTTCCTCTTGTGTTGGCCCCGGGAAGCCTAATCTTCCATTCGAGTTGCGAGGGAAAGCTTGGGGTTGCACTCGAGTCACTGCAGGGCCAAAGAGACCTCATCTAGGCCTGTGTCCGGGACTTAACGTTCCTCTCAAGGGAAGACAGGGATCTCAGGGTGGCGTTCCAGACTCCCCCGGGGAGTCAGGCCTAGCCTCGAGGGCAAGCAAAGGATGCCGCTCTCCTCTCAAATCGCGACGCAGATCTCTTGGAGCCCACTGAGTGGCCTCAAGGGAGTCAGGCCTTCTCTTCAGTTTGGAGAGAGGACTCGGGATTGCGCTCTGGGTCAGGCAGGAAAAGAAGGCCCTCACCTCGCGAGGATGGGGGCTTCTCAGGGGTTTCCTCGAGCTGCGGCGCCCGTGGGGGTTTTCTCACGAGGCAAGACGAGGATCTCAGGGAGCCTCTCGTGCTGTGCCAGGGAAGTCAGGTCTCTGTGCGCGTGGCGAGGGGGAGCGCGTCATGGCTCTCGAGTCATGGGAGAGGACTAGGGCCTCCAGACGCGTTCAAGAAGGACACTCGAGGTCTTTCTGGGGTTGCGGCGGGAAAGCCTCATTTCCCTCGACTTCTGCCGGGGACCTGAGGGAACTTCCCATGGTGCCTCTGATAGGTGAGGGATGCTGTGGAGTTGGCGGGGCCCCTCGGGACTCCGCTGGGTCTGGCACAACGGAAGAGGGCCTCACCTCGAGGGGAGGCAGCAACCTCAGGCTTCCTCTCCGTTTCGGACTCCGACCACAGGGTCCCTGCAGAGTTGGGACAGGAGAGTCAGGCCTCGTCTTGTCTGAGGAAGGGAACTCCGCTTGCCTCTCGAATTGCTCAGGGGTCTCACGCACCTCGTCGAGCTGTGTGTGGAAACCGCGGGTTTTTCTGGACGACTCACGGGGGTGTCAGTACCCCTTCAAGTGGTACCTTCACCCACAGGGTTGCTTCGAAGAGGGGTCCGGGCCCCGGGTCCTTCTCAAGAGCGGACCAGGGAATCGGGGGCGTTCGGCATGTGCACCACACACGTGGCTCGTCTCGAATTTCCCTGTGAGACCAGCCTCATCCTGAGGTGCTCCGGGAAGGCCGGGAACCCCTTCTGGACCACGCAGGGGAATCGACTCTCCTGTCGCGATCAGGAGGGGAGAAGGGGCTCAGATGAAGCTGTGCCGGGACTCTCGGTGTTCCCCTCGAGGGAACTCGGCGTGTCGGGGAACTTTTGGGTGTCGCACGAAGGGTGTCAGGTACCGTTTCGCACTTCAGGGTGGAACATGGGACTTCCCTTGAGACGCCGTAGTGGGCAAGGGCCTCATCTTGCGAAGACGTTGGAACCACGTGTTTTTTTCTCGATTTGCGGTGGGATTCTCGAGTGACGACGGGGACTACAGGCTTCCTCCTCTGTTGGCCCTGGGAAGCCCAGTCTTCCATTCGAGTGGCGAGAGAAAGCTGGGGGCTGCGCTCGAGTCACTGCAGGGCCAAAGAGACCTCATCTAGGCGTGTGTCCAGGACCTAATGTTCCTCTCCAGGGAAGGCAGGGATCTCGGGGTTGCATTCCAGGATCCCCCGGGGTGTCAGGCCTCGTCTCGAGGGGAAGCAAATGACTCCGCTGTCCTCCCGTGTCACGACGCGGATCTCTTGGAGCCCCCTAGTGGCCTCAGTGGAGTCAAGCCTCCTCTTCATTTTGGAGAGAGGGCTCGGGATTGTTCTCCAGGCCATGCAGGAAAAGAAGGCCCTTCACCTCGTGAGGACGGGGGCGTCTCAGGGGTTTCCTCGAGCTGCGGCGCCCTTGGGGGTTTTCTCGCGAGGCACGACGAGGATCTCAGGGAGCCTCTCGTGCGGCGCCAGGGAAGTCAGGTCTCCCTGCGTGTGGCGAGGGGGAGCGCGTCATGGCTCTCGAGTCACGGGAGGGGACTAGGGCCTCGAGACGCGTTGAAGAGGGACTCTCGAGGTCTTTCTCGGGTTGTGGCGGGAAAAGTCGTTTCCCTCAACTTCTGCCGGGGACATTAGGGAACTTCCCAGGGTGTCTCTGAGAGTGGATGGATACTGTGGAGTTGGCGGGTCCTCTCTGGACTCCGCTGGGTTTGTCGCAATGGAAGAGGGCCTCATCTCGAGGGGAGGCAGGAACCTCAGACTTCCTCTCTGTTTCAGACTCCGACATCAGGGTCCTGCAGAGTTGGGACAGGAGAGTCAGGCTACGTCTTTTCTGAGGAATGGAACTCCGCTTGCCTCTCGAGTTGTTCATGGCGTTTCAGGCCCCTTGTCAAACTGTGTGTGGAATCTGCAGGTTTTTCCAGACGATGCACGGGGGTGTCAGTGACCCTTCAATTTGTGCCTTCATCCACAGGGTTGCCTTCGAAGAGGTGTCCGGGCATCGGGTTCTTATCAAGAGCGGACTGGGAAATCGGGGTCGTTCAGCATTTGGCAGCACCCACGTGGGTTGTCTCGAATTTCCTCATGAAACCGGCCTCATCCTGAGGTGTGCCGCGAAGGTCATGAACTCTTCCAGACAAAGCAGAGGAATCGACCCTCCTGTGGTGATCATTAGGGGAGAAGTGCCTCAGATGAAGTGCTGCTGGGAACCTCGGTGTTTCCCTCAAGTGAGACAGGTATGTCGGGTAACTTTTGAGGTCGCATAAAGCGTTCCAAGTACCGTTTCGCTCTTCAAAATGGAACGTTGGGCTTCTCTTTGGGTGCTCCAGCGGGCAAGGGCCTCATCTTGGAATGACTGCGGAACCACTTGGTTTTTCTCGAGTTGCGGTGGGATATTTGAGTTACCACAGGGAATTCATGCTTCCTCTTGTGTTGGCCCACAAAAGTCTTATCTTCCATTCGAGATGCGAGGAAGAGCTGGAGGTGGGCTCTAGTCACTGAAGGCAAAAGAGACCCCACCAAGGCTTGTGTGCAGGACCTAATGTTCATGTCAAGACTCGACAGAAATCTCAGGGTTGCATTCCAGACTCACCTTGGAGTCAGGCCTCGTCTCGAGGGGAAGCAAAGGACTCTGCTGTCCTTTTGGGTCGTGATGGGTATCTCTTGGAGCCCACTGTGTGCCCTAAAGGGAGTCAAGCCTCCTGTGCTGTTTGGATAGAGGGCTCGGGATTCCTCTCCAGGCCATGCAGGAAAAGAAGGCCCTCATCTCGCGATGACGGCGGCGTCTCGTGGGTTTTCTAGACTGCCCCGCTAGTGCCGGGTTTCTGACGAGGTACGAGAGGGAGCTCAGGGAGCCTCTCGTGTGGCGCCAGGGAAGTCAGGTCCCCATGAGATGGCTAGGGGGAGCTCGTCATTGCTCTCGAGTCATGGTAGGGTAATCGGGCCTCAAGACGGGTTGAAGAAGGACTCTCGAGGTCTTTCTCGGGTCACTGCATAAAACCCAGGGTTCCCTTGACTTGTGCCTGCGACCTCAGGGAGCTTCTCAGAGTGCCTCTGAGAAGTCAGGGATACTGTGCAGTTTGGAGGGGCCTCTCGAGACTCCTCTGCATTTGGTGGAATGTAAGAGGGACTCATCTCGAGTTGAAGCAGGAACCTCAGTGTTCCTCTCCATTTCTGACTCAGATCGCAAGGTCCCTGCATGTTGGTACAGGAGAGTCAGGCCTCGTCTTTTCTGGAGGATGGGACTCCTCTTGCCTCTCGAGTTGTTCTCGAGGTGACAGGCCACTTGTCGAGCTGTGTGTGTAACCTGCCCGTTTTTCCGAATGATGCACAGGTGTGTTAGTGCCCCTTCGTGTTGTACCTTCATACTCAAGGCTGCCTTCCAAGAGGTGTCCGAGCATCGGATTCTTATCAAGAGCGGACCGGGAAATTGGAGTCTTTCAGCAAGCGGCACCACCCACAAAGCTACGTATCGAATTTCCCCATGAGACCGGCCTCATCCTGAGTTGTGCAGGGAAGGTCGGGCCCCCTTGCAGACAAAGCAGGGGAATCGACCCACCGGTCACGATCAGGAGGGGAGAAGGGGCTTAAATGAAGTGGTGCCAGGAACCTTGGTGTTCCCCTTGAGTGAGACCGGCATGTTGGGGGACTTTTGGTGTCGCATCAAGGGTGCCAAGTACCGTTTCGCATTTCAAGATGGAACCTGGGACATCTTTTGAAACGCTGTAGCGGGCAAGGGCCTCATCTTGCGATGACGGGAGAACCACGTGGTTTTGCTCAAGATGCGGCGGGATTCTCGAGTCATGAGCGGGAATTTAGGCTTCCTCTTGTTGGCCTTGAAATCCAATCTTCCATTCGGTTTGCGAGGGGGAGCTGGGGATTGCGCTAGAGTCACTGCAGGGCAAAAGAGACCTAATCTAGGCTTGTGTCCAGGATCTAATGTTGCTCTCCAGGGGCGACAGGGATCTCGGGTTTGCATTCCAGATTCATCCGGGGAGTCAGTTCTCAGCTCGAGGGTAAGCAAAGAATTCCGCTCTCGTCTCGAGTCGCGATGGGTATCTCTTGGAGCCCAATGTGTGTACTAAAGGGAGTCAAGCCTCCTGTGGAGTTTGGAGAGAGGACTCGGGATTGGACTCCAGGCCATGCAGGAAAAGAAGGCCCTCATCTCGAGATGACGGTGGCATCTCGTGGGTTTTCTCGAGCTGCGGCGCCAGTGTGGGGTGTCTCATGAAGTACCACGGGGATCTCAGGGAGCCTCTTGTGTGGCACCAGGAAAATCCAGTATTCCATTCGAGTTGCAAGTTACAACTGGGGATTGCTCTCCAGTCACTGCAGGGCAAAATAGACCTCATCTACGCTTGTGTCCAGGACCTAGTGTTCCACTACTGGGCCGACAGGGATCTCAGGGTTGCATTCTCGACTCACCCGGAGAGTCAGGCCTCGTCTTGAGGGGAAAAAAAGGACTCCACTCTCCTGTCGAGTCGCGACGGGTATCTCTTGGAGCCCACTGCGTGGCGTAAAGGGAGTGAAGCCTCCTATGGAGTTTGGAGAGATGACTAGGGATTGTTTTCCTGACCATGCAGGAAAAAAGGCCCTCATCTCGCGATGACGGGGGCGTCTCGTGGGTTTTCTCCAGCTGTGGCGCCAGTATCAGATTTCTCATGAGGTACGACGGGGAGCTCAGAGAGCCTCTCTTGTGGTGCTAGGGACGTCAGGTCTCCGTGCGTGTGGTGAAGGGGAGTGCGTGATTGCTCTCCAGTCATAGTAGGCGAATCGGGCCTCAAGACGCATTGAAGAAGGACTCTCGAGGTCTTTCTCGGGTTGCGGCAGGGAACCCTGGGTTCCCTCGACTTGTGTCGGTGACCTCAGGCAACTTCTCAGGGTGCCTCTGAGAAGTCAGGGACACTGGATTTGGAAGGGGCCTTTCGTTACTCAACTGGGTTTGGTGCAATCGAAGAGGGCCTCATCTCGAATGGAGGCAGGAACCTCAGGGGTCCTCTCCATATCTGACTCGGGTCGCAGGGTACCTGCAGAGTATGGACAAGAGAGTCACGTCTCGTCTTCTGTGGAGGAATGGATCTCCGCTTGCCTTTCGAGTTGTTCACGGAGTGACAGGCCACTTGTTGAGCTGTGTTTGGAACCTGCGGGTTTTTCCGGACGATGCACGGGGGTGTCAGTGCCCCTTCGTGTTGTGCCTTCATCCAAAGGGTTGCCTTCAAAGAGGTGTCTGGGCATCGGGTTCTTTTCAAGAGCGTACCGGAAAATTGGGGTCTTTCAGCATGTGGTACCACCCACGAGGCTATGTCTCGAATTTCCTCGGGAGACCGGCCTCATCCTGAGGTGCGCCGGTAAGGTTGGGAACCCCTTGCAGACAAAGCAGGGGAATCGACCCACCGGTCGCGATCAGAAGGGGAGAAGGGTCTCAGATGAAGTGGTGTCGGGAACCTCGGTGGTCCCCTCGTGTGAGACCGGTATGTCACTGCACTTTTGAGGTCGCATCAAGGGTGCCAAGTACAGTTTTGCACTTCAAGACGGAACGTGGGAATTCTCTGGAGATGCTGTAGCGGGCAAGGGCCTCATATTGCAATGACGAGGGAAACACGTGGTTTTTCTCGAGTTGAGGCTGGATTCTCGAGTTACGACGGGGAATTCAGGCTTCCTCTTGTGTTGGCCCAGGAAGTCCAATCTTCCATTCAACTTGTCAGAGAGAGCTGGGGGTTGCTCTCGAGTCACTTCAGGGCAAAGAGTCCTCATCTAGGCTTGGGTCCAGTACGTAATGTTCCTCTCCAGGGGCGACAGGGATATCGGGGTCGCATTCCAGTCTCACCCGGTGGGTTATGCCTCGTCTCGAGTGGAAGCAAAGGACTCCACTATCCTCTCGAGTCCCGACGCGTAACTCTTGGAGCCATATGAGTGGCCTAAAGGGATTCAAGCGTCCTGTGTAGCTTGGACAGAAGGTTCACGCTTGATCTGCATACCATGCAGTTAAAGATGGCCCTCCTCTCGTGATGACGGGGGCGTCTCATGGGTTTTCTCGAGCTGCGGCGCCAGTGTGGGGTTTCTCACGATATATGATGGGGAGCTCAGGGAGCCTCTCGTGCGGCGCCAGAGAAGTCAGGCCTCCATGCGTGTGGCCAGGCAGATCGCGTCATTGCTCTCGAGTCATGGGAGGGACTAGGGCCTCAAGACGCATTTAAGAAGGACTCTCCAGGTTTTTCTTGGGTTGGGGCGGGAAACACTCGTTTCCCTCGACCTCTACCAGGGACCTTAGGGAACTTTCCAGGTGCCTCTGAGTGGTGAGGGATACTGAGGAGCTGGAGGGGCCTCTCGGGAAGCCGCTAGGTTTGACGAAATGAAAGAGGGCCTCATCTCGATTGGAGGCAGGAACCTCAGGCTTCCTCTAAATTTCTGACTCCGACCGCAGGGTCCCTGCAGAGTTGGGACAGGAGAGTCAGGCCTCGTCTTGTCTGAGTAATGGAACTCTGCTTGCCTCTCGAGTCGTTCAGGGGGTCTCAGGCCCCTTGTCGAGCTGTGTGTGGAACCTGCGGGTGTTTCCAGAAGATGCATGGGGGTGTCAGTGCCCCTTCGTTTTGTGCCTTCCCCCACAGGGTTGCCTTCAAAGAGGTGTCCGGGCATTGGGTTCATTTCAAGAGCGGACCGGGAAATCGGGGTCGTTCGGCATGTGGCACAACCCACGTGGCTCATCTCGAACTTCCTCGTGAGACCAGCATCATCCTGAGGTGTGCCGGGAAGGCCGGGAGCACCTTCCACACAAAGCAGGGGAATCGACTCTCCTGTCGCGATCAGGCGGAGAGATGGGGCTCAGATGAAGTGGTGCCGGGACCCTCGGTGTTCCCCTCGAGGGAACCCGGCGTGTCGGGGAACTTTTGGGGGTCGCATGAAGGGTGTCAGGTGCCGTTTCGCACTTCAGGGCGGAACATGGGACTTCCTTGTAGACGCTGTAGCGGGCAACGGCCTCATCCTGTGAAGACGTTGGAACCACGTCGTTTTTCTCGAGTTGCGTCGGGATTCTCGAAAACGACGGGGATTTCAGGCTTCCTTTTGGGTTGGCCCTGGGAAGCGCAATCTTCAATTCGAGTTGCGATGGAAAGCTGAGGGTTCTGCTCGAGTCACTACAGGGCCAAAGAGACCTCATCGAGGCGTGTGTCCAGGACCTAATATTCCTCTCAAGGGAAGACAGGGATCTCGGGTTTCCATTCCAGACTCCCCCGGGGAGTCAGGCCTCGCCTGGAGGGGAAGCAAAGGACTCTGCTTTCCTCTCAAGTTGAGACACGGATCTCTTGGAGCCCACTGAGTGCACTCAAGGGTGTCAAGCCTCCTCTTCCGTTTGGAGAGAGGACTCAGGATTGCTCTCCAGGCCAGGCAGGAAAAGAAGGCCCTCATCTCGCGATGACGGGGGGTCTCATGGGTTTCCTCAGGCTGCGGCGCCCGTGGGGGTTTTCTCACGAGGCACGACGAGGACCTCAGGGAGCCTCTCGTGCGGCGCCAGGGAAGTCAGGTCTCCATGCGCATGACGAGGGGGAGCTGGTCATCACTCTCGAGTCATGGGAAGCGACTAGGGCCTCAAGACGCGTTGAAGAAGGACTCTCGAGTTCTTTCTCGGGTTGCGGCGGGAAACCCTCGTTTCCCTCGACTTCTGCAGGGGACCTTAGGGAACTTCCCAGGGTGCCTCTGAGAGGTGAGTGATGCTGTGGAGTTGGCAGGGCCTCTCGGGACTCTGCTGGGTTCAGCGCAATGGTAGAGGGCCTCATCTCAAGGGGAGGCAGGCACCTCAGGCTTCCTCTCCGATTCTGACTCCGACTGCACGGTCCCTGCAGTGTTGGGACAGGAGAGTCATGCCTCGTCTTGTCTGAGGAATAGAATTCTGGTTGCCTCTCGAGTTGTTCCGGAGTCTCAGGCCCCTTGTCGAGCTGTGTGTAGACCCTGCGGGTTTTTCCAGATGATGCACGGGGGTGTCAGTGCCCCTTCGTGTTCTGCCTTCATCCACAGGGTTGCCTTCGAAGAGGTGTCCGGGCATCGGGTTCTTATCAAGAGCGGACCGGAAGAACAGGGTCGTTTGGCACGTGGCACCTCACACGTGGCTAGTCTCGAATTTCCTCCTGAGACCGGCCTCATCCTGAGGTGCGCCAGGAAGGCCGGGAACCCCTTCCAGAGAACGCAGGGGAATCGACTCTCCTGTCGCGATCAGGAGGGGAGAAGGGGCTCAGATGAAGTGGTGCCGGGACCCTCGGTGTTCCCCTCGAGGGAACCCAGCGTGTCGGGGAACTTTTGCGGTCGCATCAAGGTTGTCAAGTACCGTTTAGCACGTAAGGACGGAACATGGGACTTCCCTGGAGACGCCAGGAACTTCGGTTTTCCCCTGGATTGAGACTGTATGTTGGGGAACTTTGGGGTCGCATCAAGGGTGCCAAGTAGCATTTCGAACTTTAAGATGGAACGTGGGACTTCTCTTGAGACTCTAGCTGGCAAGGGCCTCATATTGCGATGAAGGGGGAACCACATGGTTTTTAAGACTTGAGGCTGAATTCTCGAATTACGATGGGAAATTCAGACTTCCTCTTGTTTTGGCCTTGGGAAGACCAATCTTCCATTCAAATTGTGAGGGAGAGATGGAGGTTGCTCTCGATCACTGTAGGGCAAAATAGACCTCATCTAGGCTTGTGTCTAGGACATAATGTTCCACTCCAGGGGCGACAGGGATCTCGGGGTTGCATTCCAAACTCACCCGGGGAGTCAGGCCTCGTCTCGAGGGAAGCAAAGGACTCCGCTCTCCTCTCGAGTCGCACCGGGTATTTCTTGGACCCAACTGAGTGGCCTAAAGGGAGTCAATCCTCCTGTGAAATTTGGAGAGAGGACCAGGGATTGCTCTCCAGGTCAGGCAGGAAAAGAAGGCCCCCATCTCTCCTTGACGGGGGCATCTTGTGGTTTTTCTCGAACTGCGGCGCCACTGTGGGTTTTCTCACGAGGTACGATGGGGTACTCAGGGAGCCTCTTGTGTGGTACTAGGGAAGTCAGTTTTCCTGCTTGTGGCGAGGGGAGCGCGTCCTTGCTCTGGAGTCATGGTAGGGGAATCGGGCATCAAGAGACGTTGAAAAAGGACTCTCCAAGTCTTTCTCGGGTTACTTCAGGAAACTCTGGGTTCCCTCGACTTGTGCCAGTGACCTCAGGTAGCTTCTCAGGGAGCCTCTGAGAATTCAGGGATACTGTGGTGTTGGGAGGGGCCTCTCGGGACACCACTGAGTTTGGTTCAATGGAAGAGGGCCTCTTCTCTAGTTGAGGCAGGAACCTCAGGGTTCCTCTCCATTTCTGACTCCGATCGCAGGGTCCCTGAAGAGTTGGGACAGGAGAGTAAGGCCTCGTCTTGTGTGAAGGAATGCAACTTCACTTGCCTCTCGAGTTGTTCACGGGGTGACAGTCCACATTTGGAGCTGTGAGTGGAATCTGCGGGTTTTTCCAGACGATGCATGGGGATGTCAGTGTCCCTTCATGTTGTGCCTTCATCCACAGGGTTGCCTTCGAAGAGATGTCCGGGCGTCAGGTTCTTATCTAGAGTGGACTGGGAATTCGGGACCTTTCAGCATGTGGCACCAACCATGAGGCTACTTTTCGAATTTCCTCATGAGACCGGCCTCATCCGGAGGTTCGCGGGGAACGTCGGGAACCCCTTGCAGACAAAGCATGGGAATTGACCCTCCTGTCGCGATCAGGAGGGGTGAAGGGGCTCACAGGAAGTGGTGCCGTGAACTTTGGTGTTTCCCTCGAGTGAGACTGGTATGTCAGGGAACTTTGGGGGTCGCATCAAGGGTGCCAAGTACCGTTTTGTACTTCAGGATGGAACGTGGGACTTCTCTTGATATGCTGTAGCGGCCAAGGGCCTCATCTTGCGATGACGGGGGAGCCACGTGGTTTTTCTCGAGTTGCGGCGGGATTCTCGAGTTACAACGGGGATGTCAGGCTTCCTCTTGTGTTGGGCCAGGGAAGTCCAATCATCCATTCGAGTTGTGAGGGAGAGCTGGGGGTTGCGCTCGAGTCCCTGCAGGGCAAAGGAGACCTCATCTAGGCTTGTGTCCAGGACCTAATGTTCCTCTCCAAGGGCCACAGGGATCTCAGGTTTGCATTCCAGACTCACCCAGGGAGTCAGGCCTCGTGTCGAAGGGAAGCAAAGGACTCCGCTCTCCTATCAAGTTGCGACGGGCACCTCTTGGAACCCACTTTGTGGCCTAAAAGGAGTCAAGCCTCCTGTGAAGTTTGGAGAGCGGACTTGGGACTGCTCTCAAGGCCATGCAGGAAAAGATGGCCCTCATCTCGCGATGACGGAGGGGTCTTGTGGGTTTTCTCGAGCTGCGGCGCCAGTGTGGGGTTTCACACGAGGTACGACAGGGAGCTCAGGGAGCCTCTCGTGTGGCGCCAGGGAAGTCAGGTCTCCATGTGCATGGCGAGGGGGAGCGCGTTATTGCTCTCGAGCCATGGTAGGGGAATCTGACCTCAAGACGCATTGAAGAAGGACTCTTGAGGTCTTTCTTCGGTTGTGGCAGGAAACCCTTATTTCCCTCGACTTTTGCCGGGGGCCTCAAGGAGCTTCTCAGAATGCCTAGGAGAAGTCAGGGATACTGTGGAGATGGGAGGGGCCTCTCGGGACTCCACTGGGTTTGTTTTAATGGAAGAGGGCCTCATCTCGGGTTGAGGCAGGAACCTCAGGTTTCCTCTCCATTTCTGACTCAGATCGAAGCGTGCCTGCAGAGTTGGGATTGGATACTCAGGCCTCGTCTTGTCTGAGGAAGGGAACTCCGCTTGCCTCTCTCGTTGTTTAAGGGGTGACAGGCCAGTTGTGGAGCTGTATGTGCATCCTGCGGGATTTTCCGGACGATGAACAGGGTTGCCAGTGCCCCCTCGTGTAGTGCCTTCATCCACAGGGTTGCCTTAGAAGAGGTGTCCAGGCATCGGGTTCTTATCAAGAGCAAGACCGAGAAATCGGGGTCTTTCGGCACGTGGCACCAACACGAGGCTACGTCTCGAATTTCTTCGTGAGACTGGCCTCATCCTGGGGTGCGCCATGGAGGTTGGGAACCCCTTCTAGACAAAGCAGGGGAATCGACCTTCCTGCCGTGATTAGGAGGGGAGAAGGGGCTCAAATGAAGTGGTGCCAGGAACTTCGGTGTTCCCTTGGAGTGAGACCGGTATATTGGGGAACTTTTGGGGACGCATCAAGGGTGCCAAGTAGCATTTCGAACTTTATGACGAAACATGGGACTTCTCTTGAGACTCTGTAGCGGGCAAAGGCCTCATATTGCGATGAATGGGGAACCACGTGGTTTTTAAGAGTTGCGGCGGGATTCTCGAGTTACAAAGGGAAATTCGGACTTCCTCTTGTGTTGGCCCAGTGAAGACCAATCTTCCATTCGAATTGCGAGGGAGAGATGGGTGTTGCTCTCGAGTCACTGTAGGGCAAAATAGACCTCATCTAGGCTTTTGTCCAGGACATAATGTTCCTCTCCAGGGGCAACAGGGATCTCGGGGTTGCATTCCAGACTCACCCGAGGTAAGGCCTCGTCTCGAGGGGAAACAAAGTACTCTGCTCTCCTCTCAAGTCGCGACAGGTATCTCTTGGAGCCCATTGAGTGACCTAAAGGGAGTAAAGCCTCCTGTGAAGTTTGGAGAAAGGACCAGGGATTGCTCTCCAGGTCAGGCAGGAAAAGATGTCCCCAATCTCGCGATGACGGTGGCGTCTCATGGGTTTTCCCGAGCTGCGGCGCCAGTGTGGGGTTTCTCACGAGGTATGACGGGGAGCTCAGGGAGCCTCTCATGTGGCGCCAGGGAAGTCAGGTGTCCATGCGCATGGCGAGGGGGAGCGTGTCATTGCTCTCGAGTCATGGTAGGGGAATCCGGCCTCAAGACGCGTTGAAGACGGACTCTTGAGGTCTTTCTCGGGTTGCGGCAGGATACCCTGTGTTCCCTCGACTTGTGCCGGTGACCTCAGGGAGTTGCTCAGGGTGCCTCTGAGAAGACACTGATACTGTGGTGTTGGGAGGGGCCTCTCGGGACTCCACTGCGTTTGGTGCAATGGAAGATTGCCGGGAGCCAGCGAGAGACATTCCACTCGTGACAAATGTCATGAGGAAAGAGTCTCGGCATACGCAAAGGCGGGATCGAGACTCCGGGAGTTCCCCCGTATATTCTTCAGCATCTACCCCCCAAAACCAAAGTCTGCCTTCTTTATTGCTTTGTTCTCTCACCTCTGACATTACTGGGGATGTCCCCCACCACCATCTCACTCTCTCTGTCAAAGAGCTAACTTACAGCTCCAACTAATAATGTTCCTGGGCAATTAGTAGTGTTTAAATCCAAACCCCTCAGATGGTTTTCTAACTCGCCTGACAAGTTTACCCGGTCTCCTACAGCTATGCATATGATTGTGTACAGTCTCCCAGCCTCGAGACGCACGGGAAGTTTAAGATATTCAAATAGCTTAGAGCCTCTCAGAGAGTTAGAAACTGTCAGAATAAAACTAGTAAAAGATTTCATTGATGAACCAATGCTTTTTGCCAAGTTTCCGCATCCCCTGAATTGTATCCTTGAATGTGTGTTAATTAATATAGTTGGTATGTAGAAAAAATAAGTAGTGGCCTTGATGTTGGTAACTTTAGACCCTTAAGGTAATAAATTCTTTCCTTTGTTGTAAACCCATTACACATCCTCCCTATAGGAATGCAATTTTATCTTCGAAAGATGGCGCCAAACCTTAAACAATTACTCTTAGAGAAAATAACTCTTATGGTTGATAAGTCTTTGTCAAGAGTCATAAAATGTTAATAGGTCTTCTGGCCAGAAGATGATGTAAATCATCTAAACCATTTTTATACGATAAATCTGCAGAAAAGAAACCCTGGTTTTTGATAAGGATTAAAGACTGCTGACTTTGCATCCCCTATTATCCTCTATGTGTAACTTAGGGTATTAAAACCTGTGTTGAAAATAAAGCTACGGGCCTTGCTCGCCAACGCTTGGTCTCCCCATGTCATTCTTCCCCTCAATTTTCAGATGAGTGTCCATCTGGAGCGCGGATATCCTCTGCGACCATTTATTTGCCTGGGCTTCGAAGACCCACTCGATAAGGTGTCTAAGGTGGGGCACCTTCCTCTATTCTAGAGGGCACTTGCAGCCTCCGTGGCCAGAGCTAACCTGGTGTCACGGGTTATATTGATTTTCCGCGTAAACCAAGCTACTCAGCTGCTTTTCTCCACTGAATTTTCCTACTGAGCTATCCTCATTCTATTACTCTTTATATCTTTGATGAATAAATAAATAAATAAATAGGTCGCCTACTCCATCTTCCCTTCGAATACCCTGGATCAGCTGGGGCTGGACCTCTGCAGGTGGCGCCCGAGACAGGCATTTCGAAGGTAAATCCCCAACCCCATTCCCCCAGTGTTCAGTTTTCGGGACAGATAGGATCCCACTTAGGGGGCTGCAGATCCCCCTGTAGAATAGACAGGGCGAGAGGAGTGGGAAGTGTTGAAGAGTTAGAGAGAAAAAACGGTTTCTAAAAAGGCTGACAAAAAAGGCCTAATCTTTAGATAGCTAAAAGCAAAATCTTTTACTATCCTTAAGTTTCTGACATGGGCAACACTGAATCAAATGAAAGACAGCTCTTTATAGGAGTAATTTTACAGTTATTAAGTAAAAGAAGAATCAAGGTTAAAACATCTTCCATTCAATCATTTTTTACATTTGTACAAGACCACTGCCCTTGGTTTCTACAACAAGGCACTGTTAACCTAGGTATCTTGAAAAAACTAGGAAGACAGCTAAGAGCTTATTGTGCTCAGCAAGGTTTGGAAAAAATCCCTACTTACACATTTCCTCTGTGGAATATGACTAGAGATGTTTTAGATCCAGCTCATGAATTTGAAAAGGTACCTGTTAAAGAGGAAAGTAAAGTTGGAAAACTACCTGGTAAACAAAAAAGCAAATCTGAAAAGGTACCTGTTATAAAGAAAAGTGAAAATGAAGAGGCTATACCTAGCTATCGACAGCTAAATGAATGGCTAGCCGCTATGACTGCCAATGAGCATGTAAAAGATAGGGATGAAAAGAAAGATCAGCTCTCCCCTCAATTTGAAAAAGGTTTAGAGGAAAGAGCAGCTCGATGCCATTCTGATGAGGATTGGTTTTTTTTTAGCTAAAGATGCTCCTAAAAGTTTAAGAAAACATCCCTAATCAGACCATCCGCTCCTAGGAGGTTGAGGGAAACATCCCCGATCAGACAGTTCGTAAGATTTAGTTACCAAACAGTTAAAGGATCTCCGGAACAGAAGAGGAAAACTTCGGGACGCTCCCATCCCCCTATGCCTCCTCCTCCATGTCAGGGTAAAGGGCCACTGCTAGGAGTTTCCCGGAGAAGGATTTTCTCTAGTCCCAAGGATGAACTTGATCCTCACCTTGAGGCTTCTTTTCTAGTCCCCTCTGCAGTTTAGCCAGGGTAAAGAGGTTACAAAATAAATAAAAATATTCTCTAAAATTAAAAAAAAAAATTAAAAATGGATTTCTCTGCATCAAAGAATAGACAAATATTTATTGACTGTTGAATATGATTAGAAATGTCCTGGACCTCCGTCACGAGGCTGTTAAATAGCCTATGGGGGAGGCTATAGAGGTGGATGGTGGTGAGTCTCCATTTACTGCACAGATCATATTTTCTGCCATTGAAAAAAAAAAAAAAAGGAGGGAGAAAGTGGTCTACCTCCCGAGGAAGGAGAGGGCTTACAGGACGCTGCGGCCGAGAGCCCTGGCGAGCTCCCTCCCCCTCTGTGCAAACCTTTAAAAAACTTATCCACCACTTTGTGATTTAAGGCGACTGCCACCGCCTTCGATTGTGCCTCCCAGGACCCAGGAGTTCCCCACTTTGCCCCCAAAGCCTCCCAAAGTGTTGCCTAAGACTGAGGAAGATAAAAAGTTTTTTAAACAAAGGAGCTTTTAGTACACAATATGCAGAGCGTGCTCCTTGGAGAAAACTCCCTCAGGGGGGTCTCACCCAGGCTAGGAGAAAAGCGAAAAGGCAAGGAGATTTAATAACAATATTAACCCCTGATGTGCCGCTTACTCCAATTCCAACCGGAGTGGCTGGCCCCCTATCTGAGGACATTGTAAGATTTGTCCTGGGGCGTAGCTCGCTTTCTTTAAAAAAAAAAATTAAACAAAAAAAAAAAAAAAGAAAGAAAAGAAATTTCGCTGGTGCATGGTGTAGTAGATTCTGATGATATTGAGAAATTAAAGTCTTGATCTCACTGCCTATCAAAACTGTACAAATTAATAAAGGTCAAAGAGTAACACAGCTTTTACTTTTACCTTACTATCAGACAAGGAAAAACTTGACTTCTCAAGCTAAGAGCCACAAAACATTTGGATCTAGTGATCTAGCCTTTTGGGTGCAGGAAATTACAGTTCCAAGGCCTTTAAAAGATCTTTTAATTCAAGAGAATAAAACGCCAGGGCTATTAGACACAGGAACAGACGTCTCTTAACATTGCTGGGAAAGACTGGCCCAGCTCCTGGCCAACACATAATACTGAAAATGAGTTCGTGGGATTAGAGAAAGTGGTATGTGGGGTGGAGATGCTGTACAGGTGGTATATTTAACAATACTTTATATATTGTTATAAATACATAATATAAATGTATTTGCCTAATTACAGTTTGCCTAATTAGGTATGGGTATAAATAAAATATAATAAAGGTATACCTAATTCTATTTATAGATCTACACTTAATTAATTTGTATATAAATTAATATGTATACTATATACACACATATATATATATACTGTATAATTAAATATATATGGCAGTAATATAATGTGTGTGTGGCTGATATTAATTGGTATGGATTGATGTGCTGTGATGATATATGTTCTATATACTGTATAATTATAAATGTGTGACATGTATTATTACAGTATATTGGTTTGTGTTGGTTGGTATTAGCTGTGTATGTGTTGTATTGTTGTAATATATATTAATTAATATATTAATTATAAAGATTAATTCAAGTATATTGATTTATATATATTATATGTCAATAACTTTATACTTGTTGCCATATATAAATACATATATAAATGCATTTTGCATTTAGGTATATCTGTATACCTGTATACCAAAATGAGATAAGGAGGTTATACATTTATTACTTAAATTTATACAGAGACCTAAACTAAACATTAGACCTAAATTAACATATCCATAGGGAAACAGCTAGACAAATAGTGAAGTTATGTTCCAATTGTAATTAATCACTTAAACGTAAACACACAGGGGCAGACTACAATGATGAGACACTAGATGCCTGAATTACAGGCTACGACTCGGCCCCTGGTCAAGTAAAAAGGCCTCCTTACGGGAGAGTGAAAAAGCCAGATGTGTTGCTAGCTTGTGGGAGAGGGTATAATTGTATATTTCTACAGAATGCAGATTCTCCGGTTTGGATCTCAGACAAATTCGTCATGTCACATTCCCCAAAGACCAGGTTCGCGGCGTGCGCACTAACTTGCTCCCCCTCCCCCAGCCAGCTCTCGCCTCCATGCCACCAGCAGCGCCTCGCACCCTCCTCGCTGCACCCCGTGACCTAGAGCAAAGAAGTCTGTGCAGCGAGTGAGGGCCAGAGAGGAAAGCGCACCTACGGAGTGCCATCCAGACCAGCGTGGCCCCACTGGCAAAAGGGGACCGCCTTGAGCCCAAGCGGTGGCGGCTAGCCCTAAACCACGAACCCTGCCCCTCCGCCCACCATAGGCGCCTTGGCCCACAGCCTGCCGCTCGCGTTCTGCCTCCTGATGCTGGGGACACTGCTCCCCTGGGCCGACGCCTACAGCTGCTCCCTGGTTCATCTTGTTTAAACCCTCAATATAATGTTTGCTCCTTTGTAATGCTACAACATCCACCTTATCTTATGATGTAACCACTTATTGAATTATGGTCTTGCTGTATTACAACAACTACAGGATTTAATGCAAACACGACGGTTTGTGGGCTTACTTATCTTGGGAACAGCAGCTTTGATAAGTGCAATCACTTCTGTTACTGTGGCAGTAATATCATTGACTCAACAAGTACATACTGCTCAATATGTTGATTCTATGTCCAAAAATGTTTCTTTAACATTGGCAACACAGAAAGCTATAGAGAGAAAATTAGAAATGAGGGTAGATGCCCTAGAGGAAGCAGTAATACATATTGGGACTGAATTGCAGGCTTTAAAGGTGAAAATGGCATTGTCTTGTCATGCTGACTATCGGTGGATATGTGTAACACCCCTGAAAGTAAATGAGACAGATTTTGAATGGGAAAAGATTAAAAACCATATTTCAGGTATCTGGAACAGCTCTGACATTGGTTGAGACGTAGGGAAACTTCACTATCAAATAGCAACCATGGAGCACTCCCGATTAGATTTTACTGCTGCTGGAACAGCAAATGATTTCTTCCATACTTTCCCTAACTACATCTCAGGAAAGAATATTCTGTCTAATGTCATTAGCTATGCTGCGGTGGCTGCTTTAATTCTGCTTCTCATAATCATTCTTCCTTGTATTGTCAGGATTCTTCAGCAGAGTATTCAAAGGCTCGCGACTGAGCTACATCTGGCTGTTTTAAGAAATAAAAAACGGGGAGATGCCGGGAGCCAGCGAGAGACATTCCACTCGTGAACAAAGTCATGAGGAAGGAGGCTGGGCATACACAAAGGCGGGATCGAGCCTCGGGAGTCCTCCCGGATATTCTTGAGCATCTACCCCCCAAAACCAGAGTCTGCCTACTTTATTGCTTGTGCTCTCACCTCTGACTTTACTGGGGGCTGCCCCCCACCACCATCTCACTCTTTCTGTCAAAAAGCTAACTTACAGCTCCAATTAATAAAGTTCCTGGGCAATTAGGAGTGTTTAAATCCAAACACGTCAGATGGCTCTCTAACTCGCCTGACAAGTTTACCCGGTCTCCTACAGCAAGGCATACAATTGTTTACAGTCTCCGAGCCTCGAGAGGCACGGGAAGCTTAAGATATTCAAATAGCTTAGAGCCTCTCAGAGAGTTAGAAACTCTCAGAATAAAACTAGTAAAAGATTTCATTGATGAACCAATGCTTGTTGCCAAGTTTCCACATCCCCTGAATTGTATCCTTGAATGTGTATTAATTAATATAGTTGGTATGTAGAAAAAATAAGTAGTGGCCTTGGTGTTACTAACTTTAGACCCTTAAGGTAATAAATTCTTTCCTTTGTTGTAAACCCATTACACATCTGCCCTATAGGAATGCAATTTTATCTTCGAAAGATGGGGCCAAACCTTAAAATAATTACTCTTAGAGAAAATAAGTCTTACGGTTGATAAGTCTTTGTCAAGAGTCATAAAATGTTAATAGGTCTTCTGGCTAGAAGATGATGTAAATCACCTAAACCATTTGTATACGATACATTTGCAGGAAAGAAACCCTGGTTTTTGATAAGGATCAAAGGCTGCTGACTTTGCATCCCCATTATCCTCTATGTGTAACTTAGGGTAAAAAAACCCCTGTTGAAAATAAAGCTACTGGCCTTGATTGCCAACGCTTAGTCTCCTAATGTCATTCTTCCCCTCAATTTTCAGATGAGTGTCCATCTGGAGCGCGGATATCCTCTGCGACCATTTATTTGCCTGGGCTTCGAAGACCACTTGAGAAGGTGTCTAAGGTGGGGCACTTTTCGCTATTCGAGAGGGAGCCTGCGGCCTCCGTGGTCAGAGCTAACCTGGTGTCACAGGTTATACTGATTTTCCGCATAAACCAAGCTACTCAGCTTCTTTTCTCCACTAAATTTTCCTACTGAGATATCCTCATTCTATTACTCTTTATATCTTTGATAAATAAATCAATAGGTCGCCTACTCTGTCTCCCCTTCGAAAACCCTGGACCAGCCGAGGCTGGACCTTGTCAGAAGAGGGCCTCATCTCGATTTGAAGCAGGAACCTCAGGGTTGCTCTCCATTTCTGACTCTGAACACAGAGTCCCTACAGAGTTAGGACAGGAGAGTCAGGCCTCGTCTTGTGTGGAGGAATGGAACTCCGCTGGACTCTCGAGTTGTTCACCGGATAACAGGCCACTTGTCGAGCTGTGTGTGGAACCTGCGGTTTTATCCGGACGATGCATGGGGGTGTCAGTTCCCCTTTGTTTTTTGCCTTCATACACAGGGTTGCCTTCGAAGAGGTATCCAGCCTTCAGGTTCTTATCAAGAGCAGACCAGGAAATCAGGGTCTTTCGGCATGTGGCACCACCCACAAGCCTACGTCTCGAATTTCTTCTTGAGACGGACCTCAACCTGAGGTGCACCAGGAAGGTCGGTAACCCTTTCAGACAAAGCAAGTGAATCGACACTCTTGTCCCGATCAGGAGGGGAGAAGGGGCTCAGATGAAGTGGTGCCGGGAACCTCGATGTTCCCCTCGAGTAAAACTGGGATGTCGGGGAACTTCTGGGGTCGCATCAAAGGTGCTAAGTGCCGTTTCAAACTTCAAGACGGAACGTGAGACTTCTCTTGAGACGCTGTAGCTGGCAAGGGCCTCATCTTGTGGTGACGGGTTAACCACGTCGTTTTTCTCGAGTTGTGGCGGGATTCTCGAGTTAGGTCAGGAAATTCAGGCTTCCTCTTGTGTTGGCCCAGGGAAGTCCAGTCTTCCATTCGAGTTGCGAGGGAGAGCTAGGGATTGCGCTTGAGTCACTGCAGGGCAAAAGAGACCTTATCTAGGCTTGTGTCCAGGACATAATGTTCGTCTCCAGGGGGGACAGGGATCTCGGGGTTGCTTTCCTGATGCACCTGGGGAGTCAGTCCTTGTCTCGAGGGGAAGTGAAGGACTCCGCTCTCCTCTCGAGTTGCGACGGGTATCTCTTGGAGCCCACTGAGTGGCCTAAAGGGAGTCAAGCCTCCTGTGGAGTTTGGAGAGAGGACTCGTGATTGCTCTCCAGGCCATGCAGGAAAAGAAGGCCATCATCTCGTGATGAAGGGGGCGTCTCGTGGGTTTTCTCGAGCTGCAGCGCCAGTGTGGGGTTTCTCATGAGGTACTACGGGGAGCTCAGGGAGCCTCTCATGTGGCGCTTGGGAAGTCAGGTCTCCATGCGCATTGCGAGGGGGAGCGCGTCATTGCTCTAGAGTCATGGAAGGTGTATCGGGCCTCAAGAACCGTTAAAGAAGGACTTTCAAGGTGTTTCTTGGGTCACGGCAGTAAACCCTGGGTTCCCTCGACTAGTGCCGGTGGCCTCAGGGAGCTTCTCAGTGTGCCTCTGAGAAGTCAGCTATACCCTGGAGTTGGGAGGGCCCTCTCGGGACTCCACTGGGTTTGGTGCAATAGAAGAGGGCCTCATCTCGAGTGGAGGCAGGAACCTCAGGGTTCGTCTCCATTTCTGACTCTGATCGCAGGGTCCCTGCAGAGTTGGGACAGGAGAGTCATGCCTCGTCTTGTAAGGAGGAATGGAACTACGCTTGCCTCTCGAGTTATTCACACGGTGACAGGCAACTTGTCGAACTGTGTTTGGAATCTGCGGGTTTTTCCGGACGATGCACGAGGGTGTCAGTGCCCCTTCGTGTTGTGCCTTCTTCCACAGGGTTGCCTTTGAAGAGGTGTCCGGGCATCGGGTTCTTATCAAGAGCGGACCGGGGAATCAGGGTCTTTCGGCATGTGTTACCACCCATGAAGCTACGTCTCAAATATTCTCGTTAGACCGGCCTCATCCTGAGGTGCGCCGGGAAGGTTGGGAACCCCTTCCAGACAAAGCACGGGAGTCGACCCTCCAGTCGCAATCAGGAGGGGAGAAGTGACTCAGATGAAGTCGTACCAGGAACCTCGGTGTTCCCCTTGAGAAAGACCAGGGTGTCGGGGACCTTTTGGAATCGCATCAAGGGTGCCAAGTTTTCACACTTGAAGTGTGAAAACACTTCAAGAAGAAACGTGGGACTTCTCTTTAGACGCTGTAGCGGGCAAGGGCCTCATCTTGCGATGACGGGGTAACCATGTGGTTTTCCTCGAGTTTCGGCGGGATTCTCGAGTTACGATGGGGAATTCAGGCTTCCTCTTGTGTTGGCCCAGGGAAGTCCAATCTTCCATTGGAGTTGCGAGAGAGAGCTAGGGATTGTTCTCTAGTCACTTCGGGGCAAAAGAGACCTCATCTAAGCTTGTGTCCAGGACCTAATGTTCCTCTCCAGGGGCGACAGAGATCTCGGGGTTGCATTTTAGACGCACCCGAGGAGTCAGGCCTCATCTCGAGAGGAAGGAAAGGACTCTGCTCTGCTCTCGAGTCCCGACGGGTATTTCTTGGAGACCACTGAGTGGCCTGAAGGGAGTCAAGCCTCCTGTGGATTTTTTTTTTAATTTTATTTTATTTTTAAACTTTACATAATTGTATTAGTTTTTCCAAATATCAAAATGAATCCGCCTCAGGTATACATGTGCTCCCCATCCTGAACCCTCCTCCCTCCTCCCCCCCATAGCATCCCTCTGGGTCGTCCCAGTGCACTAGCCCCAAGCATCCAGTGTCATGCATCAAACCTGGACTGGCAACTCTTTTCATACATGATATTTTACATGTTTCAATGCCATTCTCCCAAATCTTCCCACCTTCTCCCTCTCCCACAGAGTCCATAAGACTCTTCTATACATCAGTGTCTCTTTTGCTGTCTCGTACTCAGGGTTATTGTTACCGTCTTTCAAAATTCCATATATATGTGTTAGTATACTGTATTGGTGTTTTTCTTTCTGGCTTACTTCACTCTGTATAATAGGCTCCAGTTTCATCCACCTCATTAGAATTGATTCATTCTATTCTTTTTAATGGCGGAGTAATACTCCATTGTGTATATGTACCACAGCTTTCTTATCCATTCATCTGCTGATGGACATCTAGGTTGCTTCCATGTCCTGGCTATTAGAAACAGTGCTGCGATGAACATTGGGGTACACGTGTCTCTTTCCCTTCTGGTTTCCTCAGTGTGTATGCCCAGCGGTGGGATTGCTGGATCATAAGGCAGTTCTATTTCCAGTTGTTTAAGGAATCTCCACACTGTTCTCCATAGTGGCTGTACTAGTTTGCATTCCCACCAACAGTGTAAGAGGGTTCCCTTTTCTCCACACCCTCTCCAGCATTTATTATTTGTAGACTTTTGGATTGCAGCCATTCTGACTGGCGTGAAATGGTACCTCATAGTGGTTTTGATTTGCATTTCTATGATAATGAGTGATTTTGAGCATCTTTTCATGTGTTTGTTAGCCATCTGTATGTCTTCTTTGGAGAAATGTCTATTTAGTTCTTTGGCCCATTTTTTGATTGGGTCATTTATTTTTCTGGAGTTGAGCTGTAGGAGTTGCTTGTATATTTTTGAGATTAGTTGTTTGTCAGTTGCTTCATTTCCTATTATTTTCTCCCATTCCGAAGGCTGTCTTTTCACCTTGCTAATAGTTTGCTTTGATGTGCAGAAGCTTTTAAGGTTAATTAGGTCCCATTTGTTTATTTTTGTTTTTATTTCCAATATTCTGGGAGGTGGGTCATAGAGGATCCTGCTGTGATGTATTTCAGAGAGTGTTTTGCCTATGTTCTCCTCTAGGAGTTTTATAGTTTCTGGTCTTACGTTTAGATCTTTAATCCATTTTGAGTTTATTTTTGTGTATTGTGTTAGAAAGTGTTCTAGTTTCATTCTTTTACAAGTGGTTGACCAGATTTCTCAGCACCACTTGTTAAAGAGATTGTCTTTAATCCATTGTATATTTTTGCCTCCTTTGTCAAAGATAAGGTGTCCATATGTGTGTGGATTTGTCTCTGGGCTTTCTATTTTGTTCCACTAATCTATATTTCTGTCTTTGTGCCAGTACCATACTGCCTTGATAACTGTGGCTTTGTAGTGGAGCCTGAAATCAGGCAGGTTGATTCCTCCAGTTCCATTCTTCTTTCTCAAGTTTGCTTTGGCTATTCGAGGTTTTTTGTATTTCCATACAAATTGTGAAATTATTTGTTCTAGCTCTGTGAAGAATACTTTTGGTAGCTTGATAGGGATTGCATTGAATCTATAAATTGCCTTGGGTCGTATACTCATTTTCACTATATTGATTCTTCCAATCCATGAACATGGTATATTTCTCCATCTATTAGTGTCCTCTTTGATTTCTTTCACCAGTGTTTTATAGTTTTCTATATATAGGTCTTTAGTTTCTTTAGGTAGGTGTATTCCTAAGTATTTTATTCTTTCCGTTGCAATGGTGAATGAAATTGTTTCCTTAATTTCTCTTTCTGTTTTCTCATTATTAGTGTATAGGAATTCAAGGGATTTCTGTGTGTTGATTTTATATCCTGCAACTTTACTATAGTCATTGACTAGTTCTAGTAATTTTCTGTGGAGTCTTGAGGGTTTTCTATGTAGAGGATCATGTCATCTGCAAACAGTGAGAGTTTTACTTCTTCTTTTCCAATTTGGATTCCTTTTGTTTCTTTTCCTGCTCTGATTGCTGTGGCCAAAACTTCCAAAGCTATGTTGAATAGTAATGGTGAAAGTGGGCACCCTTGTCTTGTTCCTGACTTTAGAGGAAATGCTTCCAATTTTTCACCATTGAGGATAATGTTTGCTGTGGGTTTGTCATATATAGCTTTTATTATGTTGAGGTATGTTCCTTCTATTCCTGCTTTCTGGAGAGTTTTTATCATAAATGGATGTTGAATTTTGTCAAAGGCTTTCTCTGCATCTATTGAGAAAATCATATGGTTTTTATTTTTCAATTTGTTAAGGTGGTGTATTACATTGATTGATTTGTGGATATTGAAGAATCCTTGCATCCCTGGGATAAAGCCCACTTGGTCATGGTGTATGATCTTTTTAATGTGTTGTTGGATTCTGATTGCTAGAATTTTGTTAAGGATTTTTGCATCTATGTTCATCAGTGATATTGGCCTGTAGTTTTCTTTTTTTGTGGGATCTTTGGCAGGTTTTGGTATTAGGCTGATGGTGGCCTCATAGAATGAGTTTGGAAGTTTACCTTCCTCTGCAATTTTCTGGAAGAGTTTGAGCAGGATAGGTGTTAGCTCTTCTCTAAATTTTTCGTAGAATTCAGCTGTGAAGCCGTCTGGACCTGGGCTTTTGTTGGCTGGAAGATTTTTGATTACAGTTTTAATTTCCGTGCTTGTGATGGGTCTGTTAAGATTTTCTAGTTCTTCCCTGGTCCAGTTTTGGAAAGTTGTACTTTTCTAAGAATTTGTCCATTTCTTCCACGTTGTCCATTTTATTGGCATATAATTGTTGATAGTAGTCTCTTATGATCCTTTGTATTTCTGTGTTTTCTGTTGTGATCTCTCCATTTTCATTTCTAATTTTATTGATTTGATTTTTCTCCCTTTGTTTCTTGATGAGTCTGGCTAATGGTTTGTCAATTTTATTTATCGTTTCAAAGAACCAGCTTTTGGTTTTGTTGATTTTTGCTATGGTCTCTTTTGTTTCTTTTGCATTTATTTCTGCTCTAATTTTTAAGATTTCTTTCCTTCTACTAACCCTGGGGTTCTTCATTTCTTCCTTTTCTAGTTGCTTTAGGTGTAGAGTTAGGTTACTTATTTGACTTTTTTCTTGTTTCTTGAGGTGTGCCTGTATTGCTATGAACTTTCCCCTTAGGACTGCTTTTACCGTGTCCCACAGGTTTTGGGTTGTTGTGTTTTCATTTTCATCCGTTTCTATGCAAATTTTTATTTCTTTTTTGATTTCTTCTGTGATTTGTTGGTTATTCAGCAGCGTGTTGTTTAGCCTCCATATGTTGGAATTTTTAATAGTTTTTCTCCTGTAATTGAGATCTAATCTTACTGCATTGTGGTCAGAAAAGATGCTTGGAATGATTTCTATTTTTTTGAATTTACCAAGGCTAGCTTTATGGCCCAGGATGTGATCTATCCTGGAGAAGGTTCCATGTGCACTTTAGAAAAAGGTGAAATTCATTGTTTTGGGATGAAATGTCCTATAGATATCAATTAGGTCTAACTGCTCTATTGTATCGTTTACAGTTTGTGTTTCCTTGTTAAATTTCTGTTTAGTTGATCTATCCATAGGTGTGAGTGGGGTATTAAAATCTCCAACTATTATTGTGTTAGTGTTAATTTCTCCTTTCATACTTGTTAGCATTTGTCTTACATACTGTGGTGCTCCCGCGTTGGGTGCATATATATTTATAATTGTTATATCTTCTTCTTGGATTGATCCTTTGATCATTATGTAGTGACCTTCTTTGCCTCTTTTCACAGCCTTTGTTTTAAAGTCTGTTTTATCTGATATGAGTATCGCTACTCCTGCTTTCTTTTGGTCCCTATTTGCATGGAAAATCTTTTTCCAGCCCTTCACTTTCAGTCTGTATGTATCCCCTGTTTTGAGGTGGGTCTCTTGTAGACAACATATGTAGGGGTCTTGTTTTTGTATCCATTCAGCCAGTCTTTGTCTTTTGGTTGGAGCACTCAACCCATTTACGTTTAAGGTAATTACTGATAAGTATGATCCCATTGCCATTTACTTTATTGTTTGGGGTTCGAATTTATACACCGTTTTTGTGTTTCCTGTTTAGTATTTGTTGGAGAGCTGGTTTGGTGGTGCAGAATTCTCTCAGCTTTTGCTTGTCTGAACAGCTTTTGATTTCTCATTCATACTTGAATGAGATCCTTGCTGGGTACAATAATCTGGGCTGTAGGTTATTTTCTTTCATCATTTTAAGTATGTCTTGCCATTCCCTCCTTGCTTGAAGAGTTTCTATTGAAAGATCAGCTCTTATCCTTATGGCAATTCCCTTGTGTGTTATTTGTTGTTTTTCCCTTGCTGCTTTTCATATTTGTTCTTTGTGTTTGATTTTTGTTAATGTGATTAATATGTGTCTTGGGGGGTTTCGCCTTGGCTTTATCCTGTTTGGGACTGTCTGGGTTTCTTGGACTTGAGTGATTATTTCCTTCCCCATTTTAGGGAAGTTTTCAACTATTATCTCCTCAAGTATTTTCTCACGGTCTTTCTTTTTGTCTTCTTCTTCTGGGACCCCTATGATTCGAATGTTGTAGCATTTAATATTGTCCTGGAGGTCTCTGAGATTGTGCTCATTTCTTTTAATTCGTTTTTCATTTATCCTCTCTGATTCATTTATTTCTACCATTCTATCTTCAAATTCACTAATCCTATCTTCTGCCTATGTTATTCTACTATTTGTTGCCTCCAGAGTGTTTTTAATTTCATTTATTGCATTATTCGTTATATATTGACTCTTTTTTTTTTCTTCTAGGTCCTTGTTAAACCTTTCTTGCATCTTCTCAATCCTTGTCTCCAGGCTATTTATCTGTGATTCCATTTTAATTTCAAGATTTTAGATCCATTTCACTATCCTTACTCGGAATTCTTTATCAGGTAGATTCCCTATCTCTTCCTCTTTTGTTTGGTTTGGTGGGCATTTATCCTGTTCCTTTATCTGCTGCGTATTCCTCTGTCTCATCTTGTTTAAATTGCTGAGTTTGGCGTGTCCTTTCTGTATTCTGGCAGTTTGTGGATTTCTTTACTCTGGCATTTCCTCGCTGTGTGTGGGTTTGTACAGGTGTCTTGTCAAGGTTTCCTGGTTAGGGAAGCTTGTGTCCGTGTTCTGGTGGGTGGAGCTGTATTTCTACTCTCTGGAGTGCAATGAAGTGTCCAGTAATGAGTTTTGAGATGTCTGTGGTTTTGGGGTGACTTTGGGCAGCCTGTATCTTGAAGCTCAGGGCTGCGTTCCTTTGTTTCTGGAGAATTTGCTTGGTATGTCTTGCCCTGGAACTTGTTGGCTCTTGTGTGGTGCTTGATTTCAGTGTCGGTATGGAGGCATTTGATGAGCTCCTGTCAATTAATGTTCCTTGGAGTCAGGAGTTCCCTGGAGTCAGGGTTTGGACTTAAGCCTCCTGCTTCCAGTTATCTGTCTTACTTTTACAGTAGTTTCAAAACTTCTCCTTCTATACAGCACCATTGATAAAACATCTACGTTAAAGAAGAAAAGTTTCTGTACTGTGAGGGCCACTCAGAAAGGTTCACAGCATTACATGGAGAAGAGAAGAGGGAGGAGGGAGTTAGAGGTGACCCAAATGAGATCAGGTGGAATCAATAGTGGAGAGAGTGGGCTGGCCAGTAGTCACTTCCTTATGTGCACTCCACAACTGGACCGCTCAGAGATGTTCACAGAGTTATACAGAGACAAGAAGAAGGAGGAAGGAGACAGAGGTGGCCAGAAGGATAAAAGGGGGGAATGAAAAGGAGGGAGACAGATCCAGCCAGTAATCAGTTCCCTAAGTGTTCTCCACCGTCTGGAATACACAGAAAATCACAGAGTTGGGTAGAGTAGAGAGGGGTTAGGGAGGAGACACAGGCGACCTGGTGGAGAAAAAGGAGAGTCCAAAGGGAGAGAGAGCAGTCAAGCCAGTAATCTCGCTCCCTAGTGAAAAATGGGTACTGAAGATTGGGTTCTTAAAGGTACAAAATTGGTAACAAATACATAAAAGCAAAAATTAAAAATCTAGAGTAGAGTTTGGAATTTCAAAAATACGATGTTAAAGAAAAGAAGAAGGAAAAGAAAGAGAGAAAAAACGAACAAAGAAAAACAAACAAGGTCGCAAAAATTATCAAGAAAATACAGGTACAAAATTGATAACTAATACCAAAAAGCAAAAATTAAAAATCTAGAGTAGAGTTTGGAATTTCAAAAATACAATGTTAAAAAAAAAGGAAGAAGAAAACTAAAGAGAAAACAAACAAACAAAAACAAGCAATGTCGCAAAAATTATAAAGAAACTACAGGTACAAAATTGATATCAAATACCAAAAAGCATAAATTAAAAATCTAGAGTAGAGTTTGGAATTTCAAAAATACAATGTTAAAGAAAAGAAGAAAAAAAAAAACAAGGTCAAAAAATTATTTTATATATATATATATATATATATATATATGAAGTTTGCTGAAGAAGAAAAAAATAGGGTCTTTTTTTTGCAAAGTAATAGGTTATAAAAGTGAAAATTAAAGGAACAATAGAGGACTTAAAATTAAAAAAATTAAAAAAAAGAAAGAATGATCATAAAAATATATCTAGGACTTTCTCTGGTTTTGTTGTGAGTATCGTGGGTTCAGTTCATTTTTGGCTAGTTCCTTGGTCCGACTTATATTTCTCAAGATCTATAGGCGCCTTCCTATGTAGTCCTAGTAACCACAGGGTTTAATCTATTGCCTGTAGCTTCCAAGGCGTTTCCCTCTGTTATAGCTTCTTTTGTTTGCTGGTCTCTTGGTCTCGTTTACGCCCTGACACAAAGGGGACGGTGGAGGACACTTTTTTTTTTAGGCTCACTTGTTCAGTTGCGCTGTGGGGAGGGAGGGAGGGATGCTGCAAACAAATAACATTGGCGTGCGCTCGCAGTGCCTCAGCCACACTGGGTCTGCCCCCGCTCACGGCGCATGTAGCCTCCCTGCCCACACTGCTCGGGCTCTAGGTTGTTCCACCGGGAACAATCCAAGGCTGGCCCTAGGCTGCATGCACCTCCCAGGTCCAAGCCGCTCAGGTTCAGGCACTCGGGTAGTCCTCAGAGGCACAGACTCAGTTCGGCCTGCGTTTTGTGCTCTTCCCTGGTCCGAGCAGCTCAGGTGATGAGGTGTTTGGCGAGCGCCAATGTTGTGACTTATCGCCTCCCCGCCACTCGGTTATCTGGGTGTAAAACAGGCGCACCTTCTCAGGCAGATGTTGACCGTCCAGATCCCCAAGAAGTTTTAGTTAGCAAAGAAGCCTGCTTACAGTTTTATAGATAATGTCTCTCTGAGGCTGCGATTGCCCCCTTCCGGCTCTGGCTGCCTGTCACCGGAGGGGGAAGGTCTGCAGCCGGCTATCTCTGTTCAGTCCTTTGTTCCGTGCGCGGACCTGGCGGTGTCTTAGGTTAGGGCTGGCTTTTTGCGTGGTAGATATCCCAGAGTCTGGTTTGCTAGCCCAAGTTATTTCGTTCAGATAGCGCTCAGGGTATTCAGGCCAGATTCTTACTCTAAGCGATGCAGCCCGCGCCGCGCCTCCCTGCCCAGCCCCTGCTTGCTAATGGTGTGAGCAGGCGTCTGCACTGCTTCGCGGCTGGGGGAGTTACTGTAGGGCTTGCAATCAGCGAGTTTTAATTGTTTATTTATTTTTTATCCCCCTTATGTTGCCCTTTGTGCTTCCAAAGCTTGGCAAAGATTTGGCAGTGAAAAGCTTTCCTGGTGTTTGGAAACTTTTCTCTTTTTAAGACTATCTTCCTGGGACGGAAATCCCTCCCTCCCTCTTTTGTCTCTTTTTTTTGTCTTTTATACTTTTTCCTACCTACTTTCCAAGAGTTGGGTTGCTTTTCTGGGTGCCTGATATCCTCTGGCAGCATTCATAAGTTGTATTGTGGAATTTACTTGACGTTTAAATGCTCTTTTGATGAAATTGTTTGGGGGGGAAGGAGTTCTCCCCGTCCTACTCCTCAGCAATCTTGGCTCCTCTCTTGTGGAGTTTGGAGAGAGCACGCGGGATTGAGCTCCAGGCCATGCAGGAAAAGAAGGCCCTCATCTCGCGATGTCGGGGGAGTCTCGTGGTTTTTCTGCAGCTGTGGTGCCAGTGTGGGGTTTCTCACAAGGTACAACCGGGAGCTCAGGGAGCCTCTCGTGTGGTGTCAGGGAAGTCAAGTCTCCATACGAGTGGCGAGGGGGCGCACGTCATTGCTCTTGAGTCATGGTAGTGGAATCAGGGCTCAACGCAATGAAAAAGGACTCTCGAGGTCTTTCTCGGGTTGCGGCAGGAAACCCTGGGTTCCCTCGACTTGTGCCTGTGACCTCAGGTAGCTTCTCAGGGTGCCTCTGAGAAGTCAGGGATACTATGGAGCTGGGAGAGGCCTCTCGGGACTCCACTGGGTTTGCTGCAATGGAAGAGGGCCTAATCTCGAGATCAGGAAGGAACCTCAGGGTTCCTCTCCATTTCTGACTCAGATCGCAGGGTCCCTGCAGAGTTGGGACAGGAGAGTCAGGCCTCGTCTTGTGTGGAGGAATGGAACTCCGCTTGCCTCTCGAGTTGTTCAAGGAGTGACAGGCCACTTGTCGAGCTGTGTGTGGAACCTGCGGTTTTTTCCAGACAATGCATGGGGGTGTCAGTGCCCCTTCGTGATGTGCTTTCATCCACAGGGTTGCCTTCGAAGTGGTGTGCGGGCATCGGGTTCTTATCAAGAGCGGACCAGGAAATCGGGGTCTTTTGGAATGCGGCACCACACACGAGGCTACGTCTCGAATTTCCTCGTGAGACGGGCCTCATGCTGAGGTGCCCCTGGAAGGTCGGGAAAGCCTTCCAGACAAAGCAGGTTAATCCACCCTACTGTCGCGATCAGGAGAGGAGAAGGGGCTCAGATGAAGTGGTGCCGGGAACCTCGGTGTTCCCCTTGAGTGAGACCGGTATGTCAGGGAACTTTTGGGGTCGCATGAAGCTTGCCAAATACTGTTTCAAACTTCAAGACGAAACATGGGACTTCTCTTGAGACGCTGTGGCGGGCAAGGGCCTCATCTTGTGATGAAGGGGAAACCACGTGGTTTTTTTCGAGTTGCGATGGGATTGTTGACTTACGACGGGGAATTCAGGCTTCCTCTTCTGTTGGCCCAGGGAAGTCCATTCTTCCATTCGAGTTGCCAGGGAGAGCTGGGTGGGAATTGCTCTCGAGTCACGGCAGGTCAAAATAGACCTCATCTAGGCTTGTGTCCAGGACCTAATGTTCCTCTCCAGGGGCGATAGGGATCACGGGGATGCATTCCAGACTCACCCAGTGAGTCAGGCCTCGGCTCGAGGGGAAGCAAAGGATTCTGATATCCTCCTGGGTCGTGATAGGTATCTCTTGGAGCCCACTGAGTGGCCTCCAGGGAGTCAAGCCTCCTGTGGAGTTGGAGAGAGGACTCGGGATTGCTCTCCAGGCCATACAGGAAGAGAAGGCCCTCAGCTCGCAATGACGGGGGCGTCTTGTGGGTTTTCTCGAGTTGGGGCGCAAGTATGAGTTTTTTCACGAGGTACGACGGGGAGCTCAGGGAGCCTCTCGTGTGGCGCCAGGAAAGTCAGGTGTCTATGCGTGTGATGAGGGGGAGCCCATAAATGCTGTCGAGTCATGGTAGGGAAATCGGGACTCAAGACGCGTTGAAGAAGGAGTCTTGAGGTCTTTCTCAGGTTGGGGCAGGAAACCCTGGGTTCCCTCGACTTGTACCGGTGACCTCAGGGAGCTTCTCAGGGTGCCTCTGAGAAGTCAGGCATACTTTGGACTTGGGAGGGGCTCTCGGAACTCCACTGGGTTTGGTGCAATGGCAAAGGTTCTCATCTCGAGTTGAGGCAGGAACCTAAGGGTTCCTCTCCATTTCAAACTCCGACCACAGGGTCCCTGAAGAGTTGGGACAGGAGAGTCAGGCCTCGTCTTGTGTGGAGGAATGGAACTCCACTTGCCTCTCGAGTTGTTCACAGGATAACAGACCATTTGTCGAGCTGTGAGTGGAACCTTCGGTTTTTTCCGTAAGATGCATGAGGGGGTCAGTGCCCCTTCGTGTTGTGCCTTCATCCAGAGGGTTGCCTTCAAAGAGGTGTCCGGATATCGGGTTCTTATCAATAGCGGAGCAGAAAATCGGGGTCTTTCAGAACGTGGCACCATCCATGAGGCTACGTCTCGAATTTCTTCGTTAGACTGGTGTCATCCTGAGGTGCGCCATGAAGATCGGGAACCCCTTCCAGACAAAGCAGGGGAATCGACCATCTTCTCGCGATCAGGAGGAGTGAAAGGGCTCAGTTGAAGTCGTGCCAGGAACCTCGGTGTTCCCCTCGAGTGGGACCGGTGTGTCGGGAAACTTTTGGGGTCGCTTCAAGGGTGCCAAGTACCGTTTTGCACTTCAATACGGACTTGGGGCTTCTCTTGAGACGCTATAGAGGGCAAGGGCCTCATCTTGGGATGACGGGGGAATCACGTGGTTTTTCTCAAGGTGCGGCGGGATTCTCGAGTTACGACGGGGAATTCAGGCTTCCTCTTGTGTTGGCCCAGGGAAGTCCAATCTTCCATTCGAGTTTTGAGGGAGAGCTGGGGTTTGCTCTTGAGTCACTGCAGGGCAAAAGAGACCTCATCTAGGCTTGTGTCCAGGACCTAATGTTCCTCTCCAGGGCCGACAGCAATCTCGGGGTTGCATTCCAGACGCATCCTGGGAGTCAGAGCTCGACTCGAGGGGAAGCGAAGGACCCCGCTCTCCTCTCGAGTCGCCACAGGTTTGTCTTGGAGCCCACTGAGTGGCCTAAACGGAGTCAAGCCCCCTGTGGAGTTTGGAGAGAGGACTCGGGATTGCTCTCCAGGCCATGCAGGAAAAGAAGACCCTCATCTCTCGATGACAGGGCCGTCTTGTTGGTTTTCTCGAGCTACGGTGCCAGTGTGCGGTTTCTGACGATGTGCGACGGGAAGCTCAGGGAGCCTTTCGTGTGGCGCCAGGGATGTCAGGTCTCCATGCGCATGGCAAGGGGGAGCACGTCATTGCTCTCGAGATATGGTACGGGAATCGGGCCTCAAGACACGTTAAAGCAGGACTCTCAAGGTCTTTCTTGTGTTGCGGCAGGAAACCCTGGGTTCCGTCGACTTCTGCCGGTGACCTTAGGGAGCTTCTCAGGGTGCCTCTGAGAAGTCAGGCATACTGTGGATTTGGGACGGGCCTCTCGGGACTCCACTGGTTTTGCGGCAATGGAAAAGGGCCTCGTCTTGAGTGGAGGCAGGAACCTCAGGCTTCCTCTCCATTTCTGACTCGGTGCGCAAGGTCCCTAGAGTTGTGACAGGAAAGTCAGTCATCGTCTTGTGTGGAGGAATGGAACTCCGCTTGCTTCTCGAGTTGTTCACGAGGTGACAGACCACTTGTGGAGCTGTGTGAGGAGCCTGCGGGTTTTTCCGGAAGATGCACGGGGTGTCAGTGCCCCTATGTGTTGTGCCTTCATCCACAGGCTTGCCTTCGAAGAGGTGTCCAGGAGTCTGGTTTTGATCAAAAGTGGACCATGGAATCGGGGTCTTTCAGCATGTAGTATGGCCCTCGAGGCTACCTCTCGAATTTCCTCGTGAGACCGGCCTCATCCTGAGGTGCGCAGGGAAGGTCGGGAATCCCTTCGAGACAAAGCAGTGGAAGCGAGCCTCCTATCGCGATCAGGAGAGGAGAAAGGCCTCAGATGAAGTGGTGCCGGGAACTTCAGTGTCCCCTCTAGTGAGATCGGTATATAGGGGAACTTTTGGGGTCGCATCAAGGGTGCCAAGTACTGTTTTGCACTTCAAGACGGAATGTGAGACTTCTCTTGAGACGCTGTAGGGGGCAAGGGCCTCATCTTGCAATACGGGGAACCACGTGATTTTTCTCGAGTTGTGGCGGGTTTCTCGAATTATGACTGGAAATTCAGGCTTCCACTTGTGTTGGCCCAGAAAGGCCAATCTTCCATTCAAGTTGCAAGGGAAAGCTAGGGGTTGCGCTTGAGTCACTGCAGGGCCAAAGAGACCTCATCTAGGCTTTTGTCCAGGACCTAAGTTTCCTCTCCAGGGGCGACAGGGATCCAGGGTTGCATTCCAGACTCACCCTCGTAGTCAGGCCTCATCTCGAGGGGAAGCAAAGGACACCGCTCTCCTCCTGAGTATCGACGGGTATCTCTTGGAGCCCACTGAGTGACCTAAAGGGAGTCAAGCCTCATTTGGAGTTTGGAGAGAGGATTCGGGATTGCTCTTCAGGTCATGCAGGAAAGAAGGCCCTCATTTCACCATGACAGGGGCGTCTCGTGGGTTTTCTCGAGCTGCAGCGCGAGTGTGGGGTTTCTCACGAGGTACGATGCGGAGCTCAGGGAGCCTCTCATGTGGTGCCGGGGAAGTCAGATCTTCATGCGCGTGGCGAGGGGGAGCGCGTCATTTTTCTCAAGTCATGGTAGGGGAATCGGGCCTCAAGACGCGTGAAGGAGGACTCTTGAGGTTTTTCTCAGGTTACGGCAGGAAACCCTGGGTTCCCTCGACTTATGCCCGTGACCTCAGGGAGCTTTTCAGGGTGTCTCTGAGAAGTCAGGGATACTGTGCAGTTGGGAGGGGCCGCTCCGAACTCCACTGGGTTTGGTGCAGTAGAAGAGGGCCTTATCTCGAGTTGAGGCAGGAACCTCATGGTTTCTCTCCATTTCTGAATCGGATCTCAGTGTCCATGCAGAGTTGGGACAGGAGAGTCAGGCCTCGTCTTGTGTGGAGGAATTTAACTCCTCTTGCCTCTCGAGTTGTTCACGGGGTGACAGGCCACTTGTCGATCTGTATGTGGAACTTGCGGGCTTTTCCAACGATGCAGGAGGGTGTCAGACCCCTTCGTTTTGTGCCTTCGTCCACAGGATTGCCTTCGAATAGGTGTCCTAGCATTGGGTTCTTATCAAGTGCAGACAGGGAAATCGGGGTCTTTCGGTGTGTGGCACCAACCACAAGGCTACGTCTCGAATTTCCTCGTGAGACCGGCCTCATCCTGAGGTGCGCCGGGAAGGTCCGGAACCCCTTCCAGACAAAGCAGGGTAATCGACCCTCCCGTTGCGATCAGGAGGGGATAAGGGGCTCAGAACAAGCGGTGCACCGAACCTTGGTGTTCCCCTCGAGTGAGACCAGGGTGTCGGGGAACTTTTGTGGTAACATCAAGGTTGCCAATTATCGTTTTAAACTTCAAGATGGAACGTGGGGCTTCTCCGGAGACGCTGTAGCTGGCAAGGGCCTCATCTTGCGATGACGGGGGAACCACGTGGTTTTTCTCGAGTTGCGGCGGGATTTTCGAATTACGATGGGGAATTCAGGCTTCCTCTTGTGTTGTCCCAGGGAAGTCCATTCTTCCATTCGAGGTGCGAGGGAGAGCAGGGGATTGCTCTCGAGTCACTTCAGGGCAAATGAGACCTCATCTATGCTTGTGTCTAGGACCTAATGTTCCTCTCCAGGGGCGACAGGGATCTCGGGGTTGCATTCCAGACTCACCTGAGGAGTCAGGCCTGGTATATAGGGGAAGGAAAGAATTCCGCTCTCCTCTCAAGTTCCAACGGGTATCTCTTGGAGCCCACAGAGTGGCCTAAAGGGAGGCAGGCCTCCTGTGGAGTTTGAAGAGAGGCCTCGAGATTGCTCTCCAGGCCATGCAGGAAAAGAAGGCCTTCATCTCACGTTGACTGAGGCGTCTCGTGGTTTTTCTCGAGCTGGGGAGCCAGTGTGGGATTTCTCACGAGGTATGACGGGGAGCTCAGGGAGCCTCTCGTGTGGCACCAGGGAAGTCAAGTCTCCATGCGAGTGGCGAAAGGGAACACGTCATTGCTCTCGAGTCATGGTAGGGGAATCGGGATTCAAGATGCGTTGAAGGAGGATTTCCGAGGTCTTTCTCGTGTTGCGTCAAGAAACCCTGTGTTCCCTCGACTTGTGCCGGTGACCTCAGGGAGCTTCTAAGGGTGCCTCTGAGAAGTCGCGATACTGTGGATTTGGGAGGGGCCTCTCGGGCCTCCACTGTTTAGGTGTAATGGAAGAGGGCCTCATCTCGAGTGGAGTCAGGAACCTCAGGGTTCCTCTCCATTTCGGACTCCGATCGCAGGGTCCCTTCAGAGTTGGGACCGGAGAGTCAGGCCTCGTCTTGAGTGGAGGAATGGAACTCTGCTTGCCTCTCGAGTTGTTCATGGGATGACAGGCCTCTTGTCGAGCTGTGTGTGGAACCTGCGGCTTTTACCGAATGATGCACGGGAGTGTCAGTGACCCTTCTTTTTGTGCCTTCGTCCACAGGGTTGCCTTCGAAGAGGTGTCCGGGCATCGGGTTCTTCTCAAGAGTGGGCCGGGAAATCGGGGTATTTCGGCATGTGACACCACCCACGACGCTACGTCTCGAATTTCCTCGTGAGACCGGCCTCATCCTGAGGTGCGCTGGGAATGTGGGGAACCCCTTCGAAACAAAGCAGGGGAATAGACCCTCCTGTCGCAAACAGGAGGGGAGAAGGTGCTCAGATGAAGTGGTGCGGGAACCTCGGTGTTCCTGTCGAGTGAGACCGGCGTGTCCGGGAACATTTGGTGTCGCATCAAGGGTGCAAAGTACCGTTTCGCACTTCAAGACGGAACATGGTTCTTTTCTTGAGACGCCATAGCAGCAAGGGCCTCATCTTGGGATGACGTTGGAAACACGTGGTTTTTCTCGAGTTGCGGCGGGATTCTCGAGTTACGAAGGGGATTTCTGGCTTCCTCTTGTGTTGGCCCAGGGAAGCCCAATCTTCCATTCGAGTTGCGAGGGAGAGCTGGGGGTTGCGCTCGAGTCGCTGCAGGGCAAAAGAGACCTCATCCAGGCTTGTGTCTAGGACCTAATGTTCCTCTCAAGGGATGACTGGGATCTTGGGGTTGCATTCCAGACTCACCCAGGAGTCAGGCGTCCTCTCGAGGGGAAACAAAGGACTTCTCTCTCTTCTCGAGTCGCGACGGGTATTTCTTGGAGCCCACTGAGTGGACTAAAGGGAGTCAAGCCTCCTCTGGAGTTTGGAGAGAGGACTCGGGATTGCACTCCAGGACATGCAGGAAAAGAAGGCCCTCATCTCACGATGACGGGGGGGGTCTCGGTGGTTTTACCGAGCTGCAGCGCCTGTGTTGGTTTCTCAGGAGGTACGACGGGGAGCTCAAGGAGCCTCTTGTGTGGCGCCAGGGAAGTTAGGTCTCGATGCGTGTGGCGAGGGGGAGCGCGTCATTGCTCTCGAGTCATGGTAGGGGAATCAGGCCTCTAGACGCGTTGAAGAAGGACTCTCAAGATCTCTCTCGGGTCTTGGCAAGAATACCTGGGTTCCCTCGACTTGTGCCGGTGACCTCAGGGAGATTCTCCGGGTGCCTCTGAGAAGTCAGGGATACTGTGGAGTTGGGAAAGACCTCTCGGGACTCCACTGGGTTTGGTGAAATGGAAGGGGGCCTCATCTCGAGGGAAGGCAGGAACCTCAGGGTTCCTCTCCATTTCTGATTCCAATCGCAGCCCCCTGCATAGTTGGGAGAGGTGAGTCAGGCCTTGTCTTGTGTGCAGGAATGGACCTCCGCTTGCCTCTCGAGTTGTTCACTGGGTGACAGGCACTTGTTGAGCTGTATGAGTAACCTGCGGTCTTTTCCGGACGATGCATGGGGGTGTCAGTGCCCCTTCGTGTTGTGCCTTCATCCACACTATCTTCGAATAGGTGTCTGGGCATCGCGTTCTTATCAAGAGCAGATCGCGAAATCGCGGTCTTTCGGCATGTGGCACCACCATCGAGGCTACGTCTCGAATTTCCTCGTGAGACAGCCTCATCTGAGGTGCGTGGAGAAGGTCGGGAACCCCTTGCAGACAAAGCAGGGGAATCGACCCTCCTTTCGTGATCAGGAGGGGAGAAGGGGCTCAGATGATGTGGTGCCAGGAACCTCGGTTTTCCCCTTGAGTGCGACCCGTATGTCGGGGAACTTTTGGGGTAGCATTAAGGGTGCCAAATATCATTTCGCACTTGAAGACAGAACGTGGGACTACTCTTGAGACGCTGGAGCGGGCAAGGGCCTCATCTTGCAATGACGGGGGAACCACGTGGTTTTTCTCAAGTTGAGGTGGAATTCTCGAATTACTACTGGGAATTCAGGCTTCCTCTTGTGTTGGCCCAGGCAGGTCCAATCTTCCATTCGGGTTGCGAGGGAAAGCTGGGGAGTGCTCTCGAGTTACTGCAGGGCAAAAGCGACCTCATCTAGCCTTGTGTTCAGGACCCAATGATCCTCTCCAAGGGCGACAGGGATCTCGGGTTTGCATTACAGACTCACCCGGGGAGTTAGGCCTCGTCTCGAGGGGAAGCAAAGGACTCGGCTCTCCTCTCGAGTTGCGACGCGTATCTCTTGGAGCCCACTGAGTGGTCTAAAGGGAGTCAACCCTCCTCTTCAGTTTGGAGAGAGGACTCGGGATTGCTCTCCAGGCCATGCAGGAAAAGAAGGCCCACATCTCGAGATGACGGGGGCGTCTCGTGGGTTTTCTCGAGCTGCGGCGCCAGTGTGGGGTTTCTCACGAGGTACGACGGGGAGTTCAGGTAGCCTCTCGTGTGGCAACAGGGAAGTCAGGTCTCCATGGGCAGGGCAAAGGGGAGCGCGTCATTGCTCTCAAGTTAGGGTAGGGGAATCGGGCCTCATGACGGGTTGAAAAAGAACTCTCGATGTCTTTCTAGGGTTGCGGCAGGAAACCCTGGGTTCCCTTGACTTGTGCCGGTGACCTCAGGGAGCTTCTCAGGGTGCCTCTGAGAAGTCAGGGATACTGTGGATTTGGGAGAGGCCTCTCGGGACTCTTCTGGGTTTTGTGCAATGGAAGTGGGCTTCATCTCGAGTTGAGGCAGGAACCTCAGGGTTCTGCTCCTGACTTCCTGGAGGCCGGATCTGACTCAGATCGCAGGGTCCCTGTTGAGTTTGCTCAAGAGTGTCAGGTCTCGTGTTCTGCGGAGGAATGGAACTCCGCTTACATCTCAAGTTGTTCAAGGATGACACCACTTTTCGTGATGTGTGTGGAACCTGCAGGTTTTTCGGAGATGCACGGGGGCGTCAGTGCTCCTTCCTGTTGTGCCTTCATCCACAGGGTTGCCTTCGAAGAGGTGTCCGGGCATCGGGTTCTCCTCAAGTGCGGACCGGGAAATCGGGGTCTTTCAGCATGTTGCACCACCCACGAGGCTACGTCTCGAATTTCCTCGTGAGACCGGCCTCATCCTGAGGCGCGCAGGAAAGTCCGGGAACCTTTCCAAACAAAGCAGGGGAATCGACCCTCCTTTGCGGATCAGGAGGAGAGAAAGGGCTCAGATGAAGTAGTGCCGGGAACCTCGGTGCTCTCCTTGAGTGAAAGTCGGGTAACTTTTCGGGTTGCATCAAGGGTGCCAAGTACCGTTTCGCACTTCAAGACGGAACCTGGGACTTCTCTTGAGATGCTGTAGTGGGCAAGGGCCTCATCTAGCGCTGACAGGGGACCCACGTGTTTTTTCTCGAGTTGCGGCAGGATTCTTGAGTTACGACGGGGAATTCAGGTTTCCTCTTGTGTTGGCCCAGGGAAGTCCAATCTTCCATTCGAGTTGCAAGTGAGAGCTGGAGATTGCTCTCGAGTCACTGCAGGGCAAAATGGAGCTCATCTAGGTTTGTGTCCAGGACCGAGTTATTCTCTCCAGGGGCGACAGGGATCTCGGGGTTGCATTCCAGACTCACCCGAGGAGTCAGGCCTCATCTCGAAGGGAATGAATGGACTCCGCTCTCCTCTCGAGTCGCGACGGGTATCCCTTGGAGCCCAAGAGTGGCCTAAATGGAGTTAAGCCTCCTGTGGAGTTTGGAGAGAGGACTTGGGATTGCTCTCTAGGCCATGCAGGAAAAGAAGGCCCTCATCTCGCGATGACGGGGGCGTCTCGTGGGTTTTCTCAAGGTGCAGTGCCTGGTTGGGGTTTCTCACGAGATAGGACGGGGAGCTCAGTGAGACTCCTGTGGTGCCACGGAAGTCAGGTCTCCATGGACGTGGCGTGGGGGAGCGCCTCATTGCTCCCGAGTCATGGTAGGGGAATCAAGCCTCAAGACGCTTCGAAGAAGAACTCTCGAGGTCTTTCTCGGGGTGTGGCAGGAAACCCTGGGTTCCCTCGACTTGTGCCCATGACCTCAGGGAGCTTAGCGGGGTTCCTCTGAGAAGTCAGGGATACTGTGGAGTTGAGATGGGCTTCTCGGGACTTCACAGGGACTGGTGCAATTGAAGAGGACCTAATCTCGGATTGAGGCAGTAACGTCAGGGTTCCTCTCCATTTCTGACTCGGATAGCAGGGTCCCTGCAGAGTTGGGACAGGAGAGTCAGACCTCGTCTTGTGTGGAGTAATGGAACTCCGCTTGCCTCTCGAATTGTTCACGGGATGACAGGCCACCTGTCGAGTTGTATGTGGAACCTGCGGTTTTGGGGGACGATGCACAGGGGTGTCAGTGCCCCTTCGTGTTGTGCCTTCATCCACAGGGTTACCTTCGAAGAGGTGACCGGGCATCGGGATCTTATCAATAGCGGACCAGGAAATCGGGGTCTTTCGGCATGTGGCACAACCCACGAGGCTACGTCTCGACTTCCCTCGTGAGACTGGCCTCATCCTGAGGTTCGCCGGGAAGTCTGGGAACCCCTTCCAGACAAAGCAGGGGAATCGACTCTCCTGTCGCCATCAGGAGGGGAGAAGAGGCTCAGCTGAAGCGGTGCTGGGAACCTCCATGTTCTCCTCGAGTGAGACCGGGGTGTCAGGGAAATTTGGGGGTCGCATCAAGGGTGCCAAGTACCGTTTCACACTTCAAGACGGAACATGGGACTTCCCTGGAGACGCTATAGCTGACAGGGGCCTCATATTTCGATGACGGAGGAGCCACGTTGTTTTTCTCCAGTTGCCGCGGGATTCTCGAATTACAATGGGGAATACAGGCTTCCTCTTGTGTTGGCCCAGGGAAGTCCAATCATCCATTCGAGTTGGGAGGGAGAGCTGGGGATTGCACTTGAGTCAATGCAGGACAAAAAAGACCTCATTTAGGCTTGTGTCCAGGACTGAGTTTTCCTCTACAGGGGTGACACGGATCTCGGGATCCCATTCCAGACTCACCCAAGTAGTCAGGCCTCGGCTCGAGGGGAAGCAACGGACTCTGCTCTCCTCTAGAGTAGCGACGTGTATCTCTTGGAGGCTACTGAGTGGCCTAAAGGGAGTCAGGCCTCCAGTGGAGTTTGGAGAGTGGACTCGGAATTGCTCTCTAGGTCATGTAGGAAAAGAAGGCCCTCATCTTACGATGATGGGGGCGTCTCGTGAGTTTTCTCGAGCGGCGGTGCCAGTGTGGGGTTTTCATGAGGTAGGACGGGGAGCGCAGGGAGCCTCTCGTGTGGCGCCAGGGAAGTTAGGTTTCAATGGGCATGGCGAGGGGAATGCGTCATTGCTCTCCAGTCATGGTAGGGTATCGGGCCTCAAGACGCGGTAAAGAAGGACTCTCGAGGTCTTTCTCAGAATGCAGCAGGAAACCCTGGGTTCACTCAACTTGTGCCAGTGACCGCAGAGAGCTTCTGAGGGTGCCTCTGAGAATCAGGGATACTGTGGAGTTGGGAGGGGCCTCTCGGGACTCCACTGGGTATGGCGCAATGGAACAGGGCCTCATTTCGAGTTGATGCAGGAACGTCAAGTTTCATCTACATTTCTAACTCCGATCGCACGGTCCCTGCAGAGTTGGGAAAGGAGAGTCAAGCCTTCTCTTGTGTGGAGGAACGGAACTCCGCATGCCTCTTTAGTTCTTCAAGGGATGACAGGACACTTGTCGATCTGTGTTTGGAATCTGCGTGTTTTTCCGTACTATGCATGGGGATGTCAGTACCCCTTCGTGTTGTGCATTCATCCACAGGTTTGCTTTCGAAGAGGTGTCCTGGCATCGGGTTCTTATTAAGAGCGGACCGGGAAATCGGGGTCTTTCCACATGTGGCACCACCCACCAGGCTACGTCTTGAATTTCGTAGTGAGACCGGCCTCATCCTGAGGTGCGCTGGGAAGGTCAGAACCCCTTGCAGACAAAGCAGGGGAATCGACCCTCCTGTCTCGATCAGGAGGGGAGAAGGGGCACAGATGAGGTGATGCCGGGAACCTCGGTGTTCCCCTCCAGTGAGACCAGTGTGTTGGGGAACTTTTGGGGTCGCATCAAAGGTGCCAAGTACCGTATCGCACTTCAAGATGGAACGTAAGACTTCTTTTGAGACGCTGTAGCGGCAATGGCCGCATCTTGCGATGAAGAGGGAACGACGTGGTTTTTCTCGAGTTGTGGCGGGATTCTTGAGTTACAACGGGAAATTCAGGCTTCCTCTTCTGTTGGTCCAGGGAAGTCCAGTCTTCCATTTGAGTTGTGAGGGAGAGTTGGGGATTGCTCTCGAGTCACTGCAGGAAAAAAGAGACCTCATCTAGGCTTGTGTCCAGGACCTAATGTTTCTCTCCAGGGGCGACAGGGATCTCCGGTTCGCATATCAGACTCACCCAAGGAGTCAGGCCTCGCCTCGAGGGGAAGGAAAAGACTCCGCTCTCCTCTCGAGTCGCAACGGGTATGTCTTGGAGTCCACTGAGTGACCAAAAGGGAGTCAAGCCTACTGTGGAGTTTGGAGAGAGGACTCGGGATTGCTCTCCAGGCCATGCTAGAAAAGAAGACCGTCATGTCGCGAAAACAGGGGAGTCTCGTGGGTTTTCTCTATCTGCGGCGCCAGTGTGGGGTTTCTCACGAGGTATGACGGGGAGCTCAGGGAGCCTCTCGTGTGGCGCCAGGGAAGTCAGGGCTTCATGAGTGTAGCAGAGGGAGCGCGTCATTGCCCTCGAGTCATGGTAGGGGAATCAGGCCTCAAAACGCGTTGGAGAAGGACTCTTGAGTTCTTTCTATGGTGGCGGCAGTAAACCCTGGGTTCACTCGAATTGTGCTGGTGACCTCAGGGAGCTTCTCAGGGTGCCTCTGAGAAGTCAGGGATACTGTGGAGCTGGGACGCGTCTCTCGGGACTCCACTGGGTTTCGTGCAATGGAAGAGGTCCTAATCTCGAGTGGAGGCAGGAACCTCAGCGTTCCTCTCGTGACTTAACTGCCGCTGGTCTCATTCGGATCGCAAAGTCCCTGCAGAGTTGGGACAGGAGAGTCAGGCCTCGTCTTGTGTAGAGGAATGAAACCCCACTTGCCTCTCGAGTTCTTCAGGGGTGACAAGCCACTTGTTGAGCTGTATGTGGAACCTGCGCGTTTTTCCGGACGATGCACGAGGGTGTCAGTGCCGCTTTGTGTTGTGCCTTCATCCACAGGTTTGCCTTCGTAGAGGTGTCCAGGCATCGGGTTCTTATCAAGAGCGTACCAGGAAATCATAGTCTTTTGGCATGTGGCACCACCCGCGAGCTACGTCTCGAATTTCCTCGTGAGACCGGCCTCATCCTGAAGTGCCCCGTGAAGGTCGGGAACCCCTTACAGACAAAGCAGGGGAAGTGACCCTCCTATCACGAACAGGAGGGGAGAAGGGGCTCAGATAAACTGGTGCCGGGAACCTCGGTGTTCACCTCGAGTGAGACCGATATTCTGGGGAACTTTTGGGGTCACATCAAGGGTGTCAAGCATCGTTTTGCACTTCAAGACGGAACGTGGGACTTTTCTTGAGAAGCTGTAGCGGGCAAGGGCCTCATCTTGTGATGACGAGGGAACCAAGTGCTTTTTCTCGATTTGCGGCGGGATTCTCGAGTTACGAAGGGGAATTCAGGCTTCCTCTTGTGTTGGCCCAGGGAAGTCCAATCTTCCATTCGAGTTGTCAGGGAGAGCCGGGGGTTGCTCTCGAGTTACAGAAGGGCAAAAGAGACCTCATCTAGGCTTGTTTACAGGACCTAATGTTCCTCTTCAGGGGAGACAGGGATCTCGGGGTTGCATTCCAGACCCACCTGGTGAGTCAGGCCTTGTCTCGAGGGGAAGCAAAGGACTCCATTCTCCTCTCGAGTCGCGACGGGTATCTCTTGGAGCCCACTAAGTGGCCTAAAGGGAGTCAAGCCTCCTGTGGAGTTTGGAAAGAGGATTCGGGATTCCTCTCCAGGCCATGCAGGAAAAGAAGGCCCTCATCTCGCGATCACAGGGGCGTATGGTGAGTTTTCTCAAGCTGAGGCGTCAGTGTGGGGTTTCTCACGAGGTACGACAGGGAGCTCAGGGAGCCTCTCTTATGGCGCCAGGGAAGTCAGGTCTCCATGTGCGTGGCGAGAGGGTGCGTGTCATTTCTATAGAGCCATGGAAGCAGATTCGGGCTTCAAGACACGTTGAAGTAGGACTCTCGAGGTCTTTTTCGCATTGTGGCAGGAAACCCTGGGTTCCCTCGACATGTGCCGGTGACCTCATGGAGTTTCTCCGGGTGCCTCTGAGAAGTCAGGGGTACTGTGGAGTTGGGAGGAGCCTCTCTGGACTCCACTGGGTTTGGTGCAATGGATGAGAGCCTCATCTCGAGTGGAGGCAGGAACCTCATGTTTCCTCTCCTGGGTTTCCTTGCGCCGGTACTGACTCGGATCGCAGTTTCCCTGCAGAGTTGGTACAGAAAATCAAGTCTCGTCTTGTGTGGAGGAATGGAACTCCACTTGCCTGTCGAGTTGTTCACGGGGTGACAGACCACTTGTTGAACTGTGTTTGTAACCTGCGGGTTTTTCTGGACGATGCATGGGGGTGTCAGTGCCCCTTCGTGTTGTGCTTTCATCCACAGGTTTTCCTTCGTAAAGGTGTCAGGGCATCGCGTTCTTATCAAGAGTAGACCGGGAAATCTGGGTCTTTCGGCTTGTGGCACCACCCACGAGGCTATGTCTCGAATTTCCTCGTGAGACCTGCCTCATCCTTAGGCGCGCTGGAAAGGTCGGGAACCCCTTCCAGACATAGCAGGGGAATCGACACTCCTGTCACGATCATGAGGGGAGGAGCTCAAATGAAGTGGTTCCGGGAACCTCGGTGTTCCTTTCGAGTGAGACCGGTATGTCGGGGAATTTTGAGATTGCATCAAGGGTGCCATGTACCGTTTCGCGCTTCAAGACAGAAAGTGGGACTTCTCTTGAGTCGCTGTAGCGGGCAAGGGCCTCATCTAGCGCTGATGGGGGAACCATGTGGATTTTCTCGAGTTTTGGCGGGATTCTCGAGTTACGATGTCGAATTCAGGCTTCCAATTGTATTGGCCCAGGGAAGTCCTATCTTCCATTCGATTTGCGAGGGAGAGCTGGCGATTGCGCTCTAGTAACTGCAGTGCAAAATAGACCTCATCTAGGCTTGTGTCCAGGACCGAGTTTTCCTCTCCAGGTGTGACAGGAACTCGGGGTTGCATTCCAGACTCACACGGGGAGTCAGGCCTCGTCTCGAGGGGAAGCAAAGGACTCCACTCTCCCTTCAAGTCCTGACAGGTATCTCTTGGAGCCAACTGAGAGGCCTAAAGAGAGTCAAGCCTCCTGTGGAGTCTGGAGAGAGGACTCGGTTTTGCTCTCCATGCCAGGCAGGAAAGAAGTCCCTCATCTCGTGATGACGTGGGCGTATCGTGGGTTTTCTCGAGCTGCGGTGCCTGAATGGGGTTTCCGAAGAGGTACGACGGGGAGATCAGGGAGATTCTCTTCAGGCGTCAGGGACGTCAGGTCTCCATGTGCATGGCGATGGGGAGCGGGTCTTTGCTCTCGAGTCATGGTAGGGGAATCGGGCCTCAAGACGTGCCGAAGGACTCTCAAGGTCTTTCTCGGGTCGCAGCAGGAAACCCTGGGTTCCCTCGACTTGTGCCTGTGACCTCAGGTAGATTCTCAAGGTGCCTCTGAGAATTCAGGGATACTGTGGAGTTGGGAGGGGCCTCTCGCGACTCATCTGGGTTTGGTGCAATGGAAGAGAGCCTCACCTCGAGTTGAGGCAGGAACCTCAGGTTTTCTCTCCATTTCTGACTCGGATGGCAGGGTCCCTGAAGAGTTGGGACAGGAGAGTCAGGCCTTGTCTTGTGTGGAGGAATTGAACTCCGCTTGCCTATCGAGTTGTTCACGGGGTGACATTCCACTTGTCGAGCTGTGTGTAGAACCTGTGGGTTTTTCTGGACGATGCACGGGAGTTTTAGTAACCCTTCTGTTGTGCCTTCATCCACAGGGTTGCCTTCGAAGTGGTGTCCGGGCATCGGGTTCTTATCCAGATTGGACCGCACCATCGGGGTCTTTTGGCATGTGGCACCACCCACGAGGCTACGTCTCGAATTTCCTCCTGAGAAAGGCCTCATCCTTAGGTGCGCCGGGATGGGCGGGAACTCCTTCCAGACAAAGCAGGGGGATTTACCCTCCTGTCGTGATCAGGAGGGGAGAAAGTGATCAGATGAAGTGGTGCCGGGAACTTCAGTGTTCCCCTCGGTGAGAACCGTGTGTCGGGGAACTTTTGGGGTTACATCAAGGGTGAAAAGTAGCATTTCGCACTTCAAGACGGAACGTGGGACTTCACTTGAGACGCTGTAGCGGGCCAGGGCCTCATCTTGGGATGACGAGTGAACCACGTGGTTTTTCTCGCATTGCGGCGGGAGTCTCGAGTTTCGGTTGGGAATTCAGATTTCCTCCTGTGTTGGCCCATGGAAGTCCAATCTTCCATTCGAGTTGCGAGGGTGAGCTGGGATCCCACTCGAGTCACTGCGGGGCAAAATAGACCATATCTAGGCTTGTGTCCAGGACCGAATATTCCTCTCCAGGGGTGACAGGGATCTCGGGGTGGCATTCCAGACTCACCAGGGAAGTCCGGCCTTGTTTCTAGGGGAAGCAAAGTACTCCGCTTTCCTCTCGAGTCGCGACGGGTAGCTATTGAGTGCACTGAGTAGCCTTAGTGAGTCAAGCCTCCCGTGGAGTTTGGAGAGACAACTCGGGATTGCCCTCCAGGCCATGCAGTTAATGATGGCCCTCATCTCACGATAACAGGGGCGTCTCGTGTGTTTTCTCGAGCTGCGGCGCCAGTGTGGGGTTTCTCCCGAGGCACGACGGGGATCTCAGGGAGCCTCTCGTGTGGCGCCTGGGAAGTCAGGTCTCCATGCGCGTGGCGAGGGGCAGCGCGTCATGGCTCTCGAGTCACGGGAGGGGACTAGGGCCTCGAGACGCGTTGAAGAAGGAATCTCGAGGTCTTTCTCAGGGGGAAGCGGGAAACCCTCGTTTCCCTCGCCTTCTGCCGGGGACCTTAGGGAACTTCACATGGTGCCTCTGAGAGGCGAGGGATCCTGTGGAGTTGGCGGAGCCTCTCGGGACTCTGCTAGGTCTGGCGCAACGGAAGAGGGCCTCACCTCGAGGGGAGGCAGGAAGCCCAGGCTTCCTCTCCATTTTGGACTCCGACCGCAGGGTCCCTGCAGAGTTGGGACAGGAGAGTCAGGCCTCGTCTTGTCTGAGGAAGGGAACCCCGCTTGCCTCTCGAGTTGCTCAGGGGGTCTCAGGCCCCTCGTCGAGCTGTGTGTGGAACCCGCGGGTCTTTGCGGACGATGCACGGGGGTGGCAGTGCCCCTTCGTGTTGTGCCTTCACCCACAGGGTTGCCTTCGAAGAGGGGTCCGGGCCTCGGGTCCTTCTCAAGAGCGGACCGGGGAATTGGGGTCGTTCGGCATGTGGCACCACCCTCGTGGCTCTTCTCGAATTCCCTCTTGAGACTGGCTGCCCAGATCCAGCCCCGGCTGATCCAGGGTATTTGAAGGAGATACGGCTAAGCGACCTATTCAAATGTTAGTTAGAGATAATAAAGAGTAATAGAATGAGGATAGCTCAGTAGGAAAATTCAGTGGAGAAAAGAAGCTGAGTGGCTTGGTTTACGCGGAAAATCAATATAACCCGTGACACCAGGTTAGCTCTGACCACGGAGGCTGCAGGCGCCCTCTCGAATAGCGGAAGGTGCCCCACCTTAGACACCTTCTCAAGTGGGTCTTAGAAGCCCAGGCAAATAAATGGTTGCAGAGGATATCCGCGCTCCAGATGGACACTCAGCTGGAAGTTAAAGGGAAGAATGACATGGGGAGACCAAGCGTTGGTGAGCAAGGCCCATAGCTTTATTTTCAACAGGGGCTTTTATACCCTAAGTTACACATAGAGGATAATAGGGGATGCAAATCAGCAGTCTTTGATGCTTATCAAAAACCAGGGTTTCTTTCCTGCAGATTTATCGTATACAAATGGTTTAGGTGATTTACATCATCTTCTGGCCAGAGGCCTATTAACATTTTATGACTCTTGACAAGGACTTATCAACAAAGACTTATTTTCTCTAAGAGTAATTATTTTAAGGTTTGGCGCCATCTTCCGAAGATAAGAGTACGTTCCTATAGGGTGGATGTGTAATGGGTTTACAAAGGAAAGAATTTACTCCCTTAAGGGTCTAAAGTTACTAACACCAAGGCCACTACTTATTTTTTCTACATACCAAATATATTAATTAATGCACTTTCAAGGATACAATTCAGGGGATGTGAAAACTTGGCAACAAACATTGGCTCATCAATGAAATCTTTTACTAGTTTTATTCTGACAGTTTCTAATTCTCTGAGAGGCTCTAAGCTATTTGAATATCTTAAGCTTCCCGTGCCTCTGGAGGCTGGGAGACTGTAAACAGTCATATGCATAGCTGTAGGTGTCCGGGTAAACTTGTCAGGCGAGTTAGAGAGCCATCTGAGGGGTTTGGATTTAAACATTCCTAATTGCCCAGGAACTTTATTAATTGGAGCTGTAAGTTAACTCTTTGACAGAGAGAGTGAGAGGGTGGTGGGGGACAGCCCCCAGTAAAGTCAGAGGTGAGAGCACAAAGCAATAAAGTAGGCAGACTCTGGTTTTTGGGGGGTAGATGCTCGAGAATATCCGGGGGCACTCCCGAGGCTCGATCCCGCCTTTGCGTATGCCGAGCCTCCTTCCTCATGACCTTTGTCACGAGTGGAATGTCTCTCACCAGCTCCCGGCATCTCCCCCTTTTTTATTTCTTAAAACAGCCAGATGTAGCTCAGTCGCGAGCCTCTGAATGCTCTGCCGAAGAATACTGACAATACAAGGAAGAATGATTATGAGAAGCAGAATTAAAACAGCCACCGTAGCATAGCTATGGAAGGTAGACAGCATATTTTTTCCTGAAATGTAGTTAGAGAAAGTATGGAAGAAATCATTTGCTGTTCCAGCGGCAGTAAAATCTAATCGGGAGTGTTCCATGGTTGCTATTTGATTGTGAAGTTTCCCTAAGTCTAGACCAATGTCAGAGCTGTTCCAGATACCTGAAATATGGTTTTTAATCTTTTCCCATTCAAAATCTGTCTCATTTACTTTCAGGGGTGTTACACATATCCACCGATAGTCAGCATGACAGGACAATGCCATTTTCACCTTTAAAGCCTGCAATTCAGTCCCAATATGTATTACTGCTTCCTCTAGGGCGTCTACCCTCATTTCTAACTTCCTGTCTATAGCTTCCTGTGTTGCCAATGCTAAAGAAACATTTTTGGACATAGAATCAACATATTGAGCAGTATGTACTTGTTGAGTCAATGATATTGCTGCCACAGTAACAGAAGTGATTGCACTTATCAAAGCTGCTATTCCCAAGATAAGTAAGCCCACAAACCGTCGGGTTCGCATTAAATCCTGCAGTTGTTGTAATACAGCCAAACCGTAATTATCATACCAATAAGAATGCACAGACACAGGTATCATGAGATAGGGTGGGCGTTTCGACACAACAAAAGAAGAAACATTATATTGGGGGGTCAAACAAGATGAAAGCATACATTGTTCACAAGTTACTATATTAGGTCCACCTGAATAATTCATGTGTACATTTAATCTTTTGGAGTCATTAGTAAAGAGAAAAACATAAGGTGAGGGTACACAAGCTAAAACAGAATAAGTAGAATTGCTATTTGGACGGAATAAGGAAATGGGAGCAGTGGCAGCAAGGGCCCTCCAAATTTCTGGTTGCCAAGAAGTTTTGTTCTTAGTAGTATAAGACAATATGGGTGACACAAATCGATTATTATGCCATCTAGTAATGCTTAATGGCCAGGAAATAAAATCTTTCTTCCAATTATAAAATCTGCTGGGAAAGTCATCAAGGGGCAATGGGCTCCTACCTAGGTCTGAGTTACTCCAGTCTTGAATCATGTAATTCCCTCTTCCCGGTATTCTATAATCAGCTCTTAAATGATAAGTACAAGATTTTCAAATCGGATACCCTGTACGATCATCTATGGTGTTCCATACGGCATCTGAAGGCTCAGTATTATAACAACTTGGATATCCAGGAGGGGGTCTATGGAATATAAATTCGTGGGGATCAAGGGCCCCGGGCATACGAGCCTGTAAGACCCAAAGCGCTAGACGCCCTCTATGTTCAATACCTGAGGCTGGAGAATGAGTCAGAACTGCCTTTTTAGAGGCTCTGACACAGCCTTCTTTAGGGGGAATAATAAAGCTTTCTATATCACTGGGAAAGTTAAAGCAAACAGGAAGGTCGTCTGCTAATCCCCTGAAGGTAAAATAGAAATTAATAGGATATTCATGTGTGGTATAAGAAGTATATGACCCTCCCAGTAACTGAGGCTGGTTTGTGTGGACCCGTAGGGGGTCATTGTTCCAGGTAACAACTTGAAAGTTTGGAGGATCTGGGAAGTAGGCCCAATACTTTTCAGAGCAGGGGAGGAGGTGCTTATCTGGCAAGATAATAAGGCAAGCATAGCAATAAACATCTTCTCGGGGGAGGTTGGAGAGCCCTGCAAAGAGGTTATTCCCCGTGCCTGATGGCAGAGTGTTTTTATTTGTCCCCAAGTAGGTATGGAGGCATTCCGGGTCGCCTGAGTCAGGCGGCCTGACCCCCTCTTGTGAGACAAAGGATCGGGGGGAGCGATATCCTGTATGTGAAGTTGAGACATCTGTTTGGTGGGCGGATCCGTTCCCTGCTCATCCGGGATCCCTGATGTCAGTTGCTCCGATGTCAGTGGTGTTTCCCGTGCTGGCGTGGGGAGCGAAGGCAGAGGAGGCCCTTTCCTCTTTCGGGGTCGCGGCGGCCGTGAAACCCGGTATCCGAGAGGCTGAGACATGGCGAATTAATCTATCTGGAACCCAAATTGGAGAATCTGCGTCCTGTGGAAAAATACAAGCATATCCTCGACCGCTGGTTAACAATGGGTCGGGACCTTTCCATTGTCCGGAAAGGAGGTCCTTCCATTTAACTAATGGTTTTGCATTCAGTTGCTCCGGGCACCAATGGCGAAGCATTGCAGTCATTCCAGCTGAATCAGTATTTAAAATATTTATTACAAAAAGAGCATGTTGCAAGAGGTGATGGGGAGAACTATATTTAAACTCCCCTTCTTTTAGTTTTTGAATTTGGGTTTTTAACGTTTGATGTGCTCTTTCCACAATGGCTTGTCCTTGTGGATTATAAGGGATGCCTGTGTTGTTTAATTTGAAACTTTAGACAAAATTCTTGAAAAGACTTAGATGTGTAAGCAGGAGCATTGTCAGTTTTCAAGGCTTTTGGCAGACCCATATATGAGAAACAAGTAAAAAGATGTTGTATTACATCTTTAACTGCTTCCCCTGTGCGAGCAGTTGCAATAATAACATGAGAAAAGGTATCTACTGTTACATGAACAAAAGACAATTTTGCAAATGAAGAGATGTGAGTTACATCCATCTGCCAGAGCGCATTAGGTTTAAGACCGCGAGGGTTAACTCCCATAGGTAAACTATTTACAGTAGTGGGACAATGAGAACAGGAACGAACAATCTCCTGAGCAGATTCTCGAGGAATCTGAAATTGATATCTTAGTGCAGTAGCATTTTGATGGTGGAGTGAATGAGAAGCTCGGGCTCCTTCAAAAGCAGAAGCCACTGTGACCTTAGTTAGTGAATCTGCCAGGTCATTTAAGGCATTTAAAGGTCCAGGCAATCCAGAATGAGCCCGAATGTGGCCAATAAAATATGCTCGGCTTCGTTTCCAAATTTGCTGCTGCAGTTTAGTTAACAAGTGAAATATTGCAGTTTTGTTCTCAGGCAGGACCGCAGTCTCAATGTGTGGAAACAGCCTGACCACATACTGAGAATCAGAGTAAAGGTTAAATTCCTCCTCTGCAAACATAACAAAAGCCTCTATAACAGCTCTGAGTTCAGCTCTCTGGGCCGAAGTTTCCTGCGTATGTAAAACTTTACGCTGATCTTTTGTAACTATAGAAGCTCTGCCATTAGCAGACCCGTCAGTAAAAACCATTTGAGCATCAGAGATGGGAGAGTATTTACATCTAACAGGGAAAATAACCGGGTGTTTAGACATAAAATTTAGCAAAACATGTGAAGGTAAATGATGCAGAATTTGACCAAAATAATTTCCTATAGCAATCTGCCAATCCTCATCAAACATTAGAAGAGCATCAAGTTGTTCTTTATTATATGGAATTACAATTTCTGCTGGTTCTTTACCAAACAATTCAATGCTACGTTTTCTCCCTTTCAATATCAATGTAGGTATCAGTCCTGGATAAGAGGCCACTACTTTTTTAGGCTGGGCGGGGAGATGGACCCATTCCAGGGGGCCGTTTTGCCATAAAACTCCCGTAGGTGCTGTTGGAGTAGCTAGGCAGAGGAATTGCCTATTTGTTTGTAAATTAACTCTTTTAACATAGCTATCAGATAAAGCTGCTTCCACCTTTTCTAAGGCCTCCTGAGCCTCAACAGTTAATTGTCTCTTAGAAGTTGGATCAGGATCCCCACGTAAAATGTTAAAAAGAGGCTTTAATTCAGCAGTGGTTAATTTTAAATAAGGTCTGATCCAATTAATGTCGCCTAAAAGTTTTTGATAATCATTTAAAGTAACAAGGTGATCTTTTCTCAATTTTAATGGGGCATGAGTCACAGTTTCTGAATTGATAACCCGTCCTAAGTAAGTTATGGGCGGATTGACTTGAATTTTTTCTGGGGCAATTTTTAAGCCTCTGTCTGTTAATGCCTGGGTCAAATCTTGAAGGACAGTTTGCAAATGAGCTCTATCAGGGTGAGCTATTAAAATATCATCCATATAGTGAATCATATATAGTTGTTCATATTTAGCCCTAATATTTTCTATAGCTGCATTAACAAATTTTTGACATAAAGTAGGGCTATTTTTCATTCCCTGGGGCAACACTTTCCATTGAAACCTTAAATGAGGCTGTTTAAAATTTTCTGCTGGTAAACTAAAGGCAAATCGCTTTTTATCCTCAGCATTTAGGGGGATGGTGAAAAAACAGTCTTGTAAATCAATTACAATAATATTATATCCTTCTGGGATGGCTACTGGGGAAGGAAGCCCAGGTTGTAAGGCTCCCATGTCTTCCATAGTGGCATTAATAGCTCTTAAATCTTGTAAAAGTCGCCACTTGCCAGATTTTTTCTTAATAACAAAAATAGGAGTATTCCAGGGGCTATTGGAGGGCTCAATATGTCCCAATTCTAGTTGTTCAGAAATTAACGCTTTGGCTGCCAGAAGTTTTTCTTTAGTCAGAGGCCATTGTTCTACCCACACCGGGTCTTGAGATTTCCATGTAATGGGGTCGGCAGCAAAAACAATGGCCTCCATCAAAAATTTGGATACCCTAATCCAGTACGGAACTTTTGAGGAGCCGGGCAAATTGGTTCAATTATTCCTGTCTGTTGTTTACCTAATCCTTTTGAAGGGTCATAGCCCATTTGTAGCATTTGAAAAGTTACTTTATCATCAGGGCTAAAAAGTAACATGCCCATTTGAGACAGCACATCTCTCCCCCACAGTGAGAAGGGCAAGGAATCACATACGGTTGGAATGTTCCACGGGTATCATCAAATTGCCAGTCTAAAATTTTTGCACTTTGAGCTACTGTAGGAGCTCTCCCGTTGCCCACTATGTTATGTGCAGTAGTATGTGTGGGCCAGGAATTGGGCCAATCTTTCCCAGAAATACAGGAAACATCTGCTCCTGTGTCTAATAACCCTTCAATAGACTTGCCATTGACAAGAATAGATTTCATAGGACGCTTTTTAGTAATTTCTGTTACCCAAAAAACCATGTCACTAGACCCAAATCCTTTGTCCTGTCTTTCATTTTGGGTGGCTGTTTGCCCAATTGCATTATAATACGGCAAAAGTAAAAGTTGGGCTATTCTCTGTCCCTGATGTATTTGAAAAGTTTTAGTCGGGGGTGAAATCATTATATGAATTTCTCCTGTGTAATCTGAGTCAATTACTCCGGGAATAATTGTAAGACCTTGTATAGCTAAGGAACTTCTGCCTAGTATAATTCCTACCAGGCCTGTTGGTAACGGGCCTTTAACTCCTGTAGGGATTTTTACAGTGGGGCTATCTGGTGTTAATATTGTTGAGGTGGTGGAACTGAGGTCCAGTCCTGCGCTGCCTGGGGTTGCTCTGATGAGCTCTGTGACGGGACGAAGGGAATGAATGGGTTCAGTGAGGCTGCCCCAATCGTTGTCGGGGCCTGGGGCTGGCCCCTCAACCCGTTTCCCGACTGCTGGTCGGGGCCTAAAAAGGCTCCGTTTCTATGAAATCTTGACCTACAGTCCCTTGCCCAGTGATATCCTCTCTGGCAGCGAGGGCAAAGAGACCTAGGATTAATGGGCAGGGGAGCAGGGTTTTGCAGAGCAGACACAGACTGTTGGGCTGGATTAGGCAGATAAGAACCGGGTGTTCTTTGAGGGCAGTCATGAAAAGTGTGTCCCTTCTGGCCACAGGAAAAACAAGTTCCAGGGAATGCATTCCTGCCTTGGTTATTGGGATCATCTTGTGATGGCTTATTTTTGTTAGTAAAAAAAGATTGGACTGCCTGCTGATAAGTATTTCCTTTTATCGCTGCAGCTATCGCAACACCCTGTAGCATTGACGGTCCTACATCTGCACACTGTTTCATATAATCAGTTAAAGATCCAGTTCTTCTAACAGGACGCAGTATAGCCTGGCAGGTAGAATTAGCAGTTTCAAAGGCCAAGTGTTTTGTTAACAGTTTAGCTGCCTCAGAATCAGAAATTATTCTCTGGACAGCTTCTGAAAGTCGTGAGACAAAGTCTTCAAATGGCTCTTCTGACTTTTGTTTAATATCAGATAGAGCGGCACCTGATGCCTTACCATCAGGCAATGACCGCCAGGCAGTAAAGGCACAATCAGCCACCTGTTGTATAGCAGTCCTATCTAATTTCATCTGTTCGTCATATGAGGGGTAGTCGGTCTGTCCAAGTAATATAGCTTCAGTGATATGTTTAAAGTCCCCATTTTGGTTAGAAAAAGCATATATACGAGCGAGATCATCATATTCAGATTTCCAAAGTATAAAATGTCCTCCGGACAGGCAGGCCCTAGCAATTGATTTCTATTCTCGAGGTGTTAAGCATTGGCCTGCTAAATTTTCTACTAGCTGCATCGTATATGGGGCTTTAGGCCCATATGAAATACATGCATTTTTAAGTTCTTTTACCAGTTGAAAAGAAACAGGCTCCCAGTCGATAGCCTTTTGTTCTCTTTCATCATTGTCAAAAATTAAAGGGAAACAAGCCTGAAGTTGGGGATCGAATTTCTCACCAGGGGCAGAAAAGGCCCGTCTCCGTGGGATTGATTTTGGAATTTTCCCACTTCGATAGGGAGGTGGCAGCAATAATGCAGGTTTAATAGGACCTGTATGGCTTGGTATGGGAGGTGGTATGGGAGGTGGTATGGGAGGAGGTATGGGAGGAGGTGGCAATGGCATAGGTTCCACATTCTCTGCTCTGTACTCTGGAGCTCTTTGAACTGTTTGGTATCCAGAGGTTACATATGGATTAACTGAGAAGGTCTCTTGGAAATCCCTAGGGGCATATGGCCTGATGGGAGACGTTTCCCTTAAGCTCTTTGGAGCTGATGGCCTGACAGGGGAAGTTTCTCTTAGGCCTTTTGGGGCATCATTGTTTAAGAGATGCCGATCTCCATCAGAGAGATATTTAGCTATTATCTCGCCTAAATTCTCTTTTTCTTTTGGTGAAGGCTGATCTTGTTTCTCATCCCTAACTTTAAGTTGTTCCTGAGTAGTCATGGCTGCTAACATTTTTCTTAGTTGCCGATAGTCAGGTGGGTCTTCATTTTTCTCATTTTCCTGAGGCTTAACTACAGTTTTGACCTCATTTTCCTCTTTAAAGGTTACTTTTTTAGATTCAGGGGCAGGTTTAGCTACAGCATTTTCTTCACTATCCCCTTTAAGATGTACTTTTTCTGAATCGGGGGCAGGGTCTAAGACATCTCTAATGATGTTCCATAAGGGAAAAGCATCATTAGGGACATTTTCTGAGCCATGTTCGGCATGGTAAGTTTTTAGCTGTTTTCCTACTTTTTCCCAGACATCTAAGTTAACAGAGCCTTCGTCTGGGAACCAGGGACAGTGCTCTTGTACAAATGAAAAAAATGATTGAATGGCAGATTTTTAACCTTTGATTCCTCTTTTATTTAATAACTGTAAGATTACTCCTATAAAGAGCTGTCTTTCATTTGATTCAGTGTTACCCATGTCATAAAATTAAGTATAGTAAAAGATTTTGCTTTTAGCTATCAAAAGATCAGGCTTTTCTTTGGCCTTTTAACTTCAGAAACTGTTTTCTCTCTCTAAGTCTAACACTTTAACACTTTCAACACTTCCCACTCCTCTCTCCCTGTCTATCCTACAGGGGGGGTCTGCAGCACCCTTGAGTGGGGTCCTAGATGTCCCGAACACTGGAAGAACAATAGGGCTGATGACCCAGATTGTTCCGAAGGAGGAGCAGTAGGCTGATGACCCAAACTGTTCCGAGGGAGGAGCAGTAGGGCTGATGACCCAAACTGCTCCATGGGGGAACAAAAGAGCTGATGACTCAGTTGTTCCGAGAACGGGGGAGCAGTAGGGCTGATGACCCTAATTGCTTTGGGGAGCTTACCTTCGAAAAACCTGTCTCGGGCGCCACCTGCCGAGGTCCAGCCCCGGCTAATCCAGGGTATTCGAAGGAGAGACGGCTAAGCGACCTATTCAAATGTTAGTTAGAGATAATAAAGAGTAATAGAATGAGGATAGCTCAGTAGGAAAATTCAGTGGAGAAAAGAAGCTGAGTGGCTTGGTTTATGCGGAAAATCAATATAACCCATGACACCAGGTTAGCTCTGACCACGGAGGCCGCAGGTGCCCTCTCGAATAGCGGAAGGTGCCCCACCTTAGACACCTTCTCGAGTGGGTCTTAGAAGCCCAGGCAAATAAATGGTCGCAGAGGATATCCGCGCTCCAGATGGACACTCAGCTGGAAGTTAAAGGGAAGAATGACATGGGGAGACCAAGCGTTGGTGAGCAAGGCCCATAGCTTTATTTTCAACAGGGGCTTTTATACCCTAAGTTACACATAGAGGATAATAGGGGATGCAAAATCAGCAGTCTTTGATGCTTATCAAAAACCAGGGTTTCTTTCCTGCAGATTTATCGTATACAAATGGTTTAGGTGATTTACATCATCTTCTGGCCAGAGGCCTATTAACATTTTATGACTCTTGACAAGGACTTATCAACAAAGACTTATTTTCTCTAAGAGTAATTATTTTAAGGTTTGGCGCCATCTTCCGAAGATAAGATTACGTTCCTATAGGGTGGATGTGTAATGGGTTTACAAAGGAAAGAATTTACTCCCTTAAGGGTCTAAAGTTACTAACACCAAGGCCACTACTTATTTTTTCTACATACCAAATATATTAATTAATGCACATTCAAGGATACAATTCAGGGGATGTGAAAACTTGGCAACAAACATTGGCTCATCAATGAAATCTTTTACTAGTTTTATTCTGACAGTTTCTAATTCTCTGAGAGGCTCTAAGCTATTTGAATATCTTAAGCTTCCCGTGCCTCTGGAGGCTGGGAGACAGTAAACAATCGTATGCATAGCTGTAGGTGTCCGGGTAAACTTGTCAGGCGAGTTAGAGAGCCATCTGAGGGGTTTGGATTTAAACACTCCTAATTGCCCAGGAACTTTATTAATTGGAGCTGTAAGTTAACTCTTTGACAGAGAGAGTGAGATGGTGGTGGGGGACAGCCCCCAGTAAAGTCAGAGGTGAGAGCACAAAGCAATAAAGTAGGCAGACTCTGGTTTTTGGGGGTAGATGCTCGAGAATATCCGGGGGCACTCCCGAGGATCGATCCCGCATTTGCGTATGCCGAGCCTCCTTCCTCATGAACTTTGTCACGAGTGGAATGTCTGTCGCTAGCTCACGGCAACCGGCCTCATCCTGAGGTGCGCCGGGAAGGCTGGAAAACCCTTCCAGACCACGCAGGTGAATCGACTCTCCTGTCGCCATCAGAAGGGGAGAAGGGGCTCAGATGAAGCGGTGCAGGGACCCTCGGTGTTCCCCTCGAGGGAACCCGGCATGTCGGGGAACTTTTGGGGGTCGTATGAAGGCTGTCAGGTCCCGTTTCGCAATTCAAGGCGGAAGAGGGGGCTTCGCTTGAGACGCCGTTGCGGACAAGGGCCTCATCTTGCGAAGACGTGGGAACCACGTGGTTTTTCTCGAGTTGCGGCGGGATTCTCGAGTTACGACGGGGATCTCATGCTTCCTCTTGGGTTGGCCCTGGGAAGCCCAATCTTCCCCTCGAGTTGCGAGGGAAAGCTGGGGGTTGCGCTCGAGTCACAGCAGGGCCCAAGAGACCTCATCTAGGCGTGTGTCCGGGACCTAACATTCCTCTCCAGGGAAGGCAGGGATCTCGGGGTTGCATTCCAGGCTCCCCCCGGGAGTCAGGCTTCGTCTAGAGGGGAAGCCAAGTACTCCACTCTCCTCTCGAGTCGTGACGTGGATCACTTGGAGCCCACTGAGTGGCCTCAAGGAAGTCTAGCCTCCTCTTCCCTTTGGAGAGAGGAACCGGGGTTGCTCTCCAGGCCATGCAGGAAAAGAAGGCCCTCAGCTCGCGAGGACGGGGGCATCTCAGGGGATTCCTCGAGCTGCAGCGCCCATGGGGGTTTTCTCCCGAGGCACGACGAGGATCTCAGGGAGCCTCTCGTGCGGCGCCAGGGAAGTCAGGTCTCCATGCGCGTGGCGAGGGGGAGCGCGTCCTGGCTCTCGAGTCACGGGAGGGGACTAGGGCCTCGAGACGCGTTGAAGAAGGACTCTCGAGGTCTTTCTTAGGGGGCGGCGGGAAACCCTCGTTTCCCTCTCCTTCTGCCGGGGACCTTAGGGAACTTCCCATGGTGCCTCTGAGAGGCGAGGGATCCTGTGGAGGTGGCGGGGCCCCTCGGGACTCCGCCGGGTCTGGCGCAACGGAAGAGGGCCTTACCTCGAGGGGAGGCAGGAACCTCAGGCTTCCTCTCCGTTTCGGACTCCGACCGCAGGGTCCCTGCAGAGTTGGGACAGGAGAGTCAGGCCTCGTCTTGCCTGAGGAAGGGAACCCCGCTTGCCTCTCGAGTTGCTCAGGGGGTCTCAGGACCCTCGTCGAGCTGTGTGTGGAACCCGCGGGTCTTTCCGCACGATGCACGGGGGTGGCAGTGCCCCTTCGTGTTGTGCCTTCACCTGCAGGGTTGCCTTCGAAGAGGGGTCCGGGCCTCGGGTCCTTCTCAAGAGCGGACCGGGGAATCGGGGTCGTTCGGCATGTGGCACCACCCACGTGGCTCGTCTCGAATGTCCTCGTGAGACCGGCCTCCACCTGAGGTGCGCCGGGAAGGCCGGGAACCCCTTCCAGATCAAGCAGGGAAATCGAGTCTCCTGTTGCGATCAGGAGGGGAGAAGGGGCTCAGAGGAAGCGGTGCCGGGACCCTCGGTGTTCCCCTCGAGGGAACCCGGCGTGTCAGGAAACTTTTGGTGGTCGCCGGAAGGCTGTCATGTTCCGTTGCGTACTTCAGGGCGGAACAGGGGACTTCCCTTGAGACGCCGTGGCGGGGAAGGGCCTCATCTTGCGAAGACGTGGGAACCACGTGGTGTTTCTCGAGTTGCGGCGGGATTCTCGAGTTACGACAGGGATCTCATTCTTCTTCTTGGGTTGGCCCTGGGAAGGCCAATCTTCCCCTCGAGTTGCGAGGGAAAGCTTGGAGTTGCGCTCGAGTCACTGCAAGGCCCAAGAGACCTCATGTAGGCGTGTGTCCGGGACCTAACATTCCTCTCCAGGGAAGGCAGGAATCTCGGGGTTGCATTCCAGGCTCCCCCGGGGAGTCAGGCCTCGTCTCGAGGGGAAGCCAAGGACTCCGCTCTCCTCTCTAGACGCAACGCGGATCTCTTGGAGCCCACTGAGTGGCCTCAAGGGAGTCAAGCATCCTCTTCAGTTTGGAGAGAGGACCCGGGATTGCTCTCCAGGCCATGCAGGAAAAGAAGGCCATCAGCTCACGAGGACGGGGGCGTCTCAGGGGTTTCCTCCAGCTGCGGCGCCCGTATGGGTGTTCTCCCGAGGCACGACGAGGATCTCAGGGAGCCTCTCGTGCGGCGCCAGGGAAGTCAGGTCTCCATGCGCGTGGCGAGGGGGAGCGCGTCATGGCTCTCGAGTCACGGGAGGGGACTAGGGCCTCGAGACGCGTTGAAGAAGGACTCTCGAGGTGTTTCTCAGGGGGCGGCGGGAAACCTTCATTTCCCTCGCCTTCTGCCGGGGACTTTAGGGAACTTCCCAGGGTGCCTCTGAGAGGAGAGGCATCCTGTGGAGTTGGCGGGGCCCCTCGGGACTCCGCCGGGTCTGGCGCAACGGAAGAGGGCCTCACCTCGAAGGGAGGCAGGAAACCCAGGCTTCCTCTCCGTTTCGGACTCCGACCGCAGGGTCCCTGCAGAGTTGGGACAGGAGAGTCAGGCCTCGTCTTGTCTGAGGAAGGGAACCCCGCTGGCCTCTCGAGTTGCTCAGGGGGTCTCAGGCCCCTCGTCGAGCTGTGTGTGGAACCCGCGGTCTTTGCGGACGATGCACGGGGGTGGCAGTGCCCCTTCGTGTTGTGCCTTCACCCACAGGTTTGCCTTGGAAGAGGGGTCCGGGCCTCGGGTCCTTCTCAAGAGCGGACCGGGGAATCGGGGGCATTCTGCATGTGGCACCACCCACGTGGCTCGTCTCGAATTTCCTCGTGAGGCCGGCCTCCTCCTGCCGTGCGCCGGGAAAGCCGGGAACCCCTTCCAGACCACGCAGGGGAATCGACTCTCCTGTCGCGATCAGGAGGGGAGAATGGGCTCAGATGAAGCGGTGCCGGGACCTTCGGTGTTCCCCTCGAGGGAACCCGGCATGTTGGGGACCTTTTGGTGGTCGCATGAAGGCTGGCAGGGAACGTTTCGCCCTTCAGGGCAGAACAGGGACTTCCCTTGAGACGCCGTCGCGGACAAGGTCCTCATCTTGCCAAGAGGTGGGAACCACGTGGTTTTTCTCGAGTTGCGGCGGGATTCTCGAGTTTCGACGGGGATCTCAGGCTTCCTCTTGGGTTGGGCCTGGGAAGCCCAAACTTCCCCTCTAGTTGCGAGGGAAAGCTGGGGGTTGCGCTCGAGTCACTGCACGGCCAAAGAGACCTCACCTAGGCGTGTGTCCGGGACCTAATATTCCTCTCCAGGGAAAGCAGGGATCTCGGGGTTGCATTCCAGGCTCCCCCGGGGAGTCAGGCCTCGTCTCGAGGGGAAGCCAAGGACTCCGCTCTCCTCTCGAGTCGCAACGCGGGTCTCTTGTAGCCCTCTGAGCGGCCTCAAGGGAGTCCAGCCTCCTCTTCAGTTTGGAGAGAGGACTCGTGATTGGTCTCCAGGCCATGCAGAAAAATAAGGCCCTCATCTCGCGATGACCGGGGTGTCTCATGTGTTTCCTCGAGCTCCGGCGCCAGTGTGGATTTCCTCACGAGGTACAATGAGGATCTCAGGGAGCCTCTCGTGCAGTGCCAGGTTAGTCAGGTCTCCATGCACGTGGCGAGAGGGAGCATGTCATGGCTCTCGAGTCATGGCAGGGGATTCGAGACTCAAGACATTTTGAAGCACTCTCGAGGTCTTTCTCGAGTCGCGGCAGAAAACCCAGTGTTCCCTCGACTTGTGCCTGTGACCTCAGGGAGCTTCTCATTGTGCCTCTGAGAACTCAGAGATACTGTGGAGTTGGTAGGTGCCTCTCGGGACTCCACTGGGTGTGGTGCAATGGAAAAGGGCCTCATCTCGAGTGGACGCAGGAACCTCAGGCTTCCTCTCCGTTTCTGACTCGGATCCCATGGTCCCTGCATAGTAGGGACAAGAGAGTCACACCTAGTCTTCTGTTGAGGAATGGACCTTCGTTTGCCTTTCGAGTTGTTTACAGGGTGACAGGCTACTTGTCGAAATGTCTGTGGGACCTGCGGGTTTTTCTGGACGATGCACGCGGGTGTCAGTGCCCCTTCGTGTTGTGCCTTCATCCACAGGTTTTCCTTCAAAGAGGTGTGCTGGCATCGGGTTCTTTTCAAGAGTGGACCATGAAATTGGGGTCTTTCGGCATGTGGCACCACCCACGAGGCTACGTCTCGAACTTCCTCATGAGACCGGCCTCATCCTGAGGTGCGCCCGGAAGGTCGGGAACCCCTTGCAGACAGAGCAGGGGAGTCGACCCTCCTGTCGCAATCAGGAGAGGAGAAGGGGCTCAGATGAAGTGGTGCCGGGAACCTCGGTGTTCCCCTTGAGTGAGTCTGGTATGTCGCGGAACTTTTGGGGTCGCATCAAGGGTGCCAAGTACTGTTTCGCACTTCAGAATGGAACGTGGGACTTCTCTTGAGATGCTTTAGCGGACAAAGGGCCTCATCTTGCGATGACGAGGGAAGCACGTGGTTTTTCTCGAGTTGCGGTGGGATTCTCGAGTTACGGCGGGGAATTCAGGCTTCCTCTTGTGTTGGCCCAGGAAGTCCAATCTTCCATTCGAATTACCAGGGAGAGCTGGGGATTGGGCTCCATTCACTGAAAGGCAAACTAGACCTCATCTAGGCTTGTATCCAGGACTTAATTTTCCTCTCCATAGGCGACAGGGATTTGGGGTTGCATTCCATACTCACCCGGGGAGTCAGGCCTCATCTCGAGGGGAAGCAAAGGACTCCACTCTCTTCTCGAGTCGTGACAGGTATCTCTTGGAGCCCACTGAGTGGTCTTTGCTCTGTAGGAGAGCTCTAGTGTACATAAGCCTGTACATAAGTGAACACAGACACTCTGTGTGCATGTTGCTGCGTACCCAAAATAGGGCCACAAGGAGCCTCATGCTCTCCATGCGGCGTGGAAGCTGTGCAGCCACGCAGCAGCTGAAGAATCCAACCAATTGCTCTTTTCTTACCTCTGACAGAGCTCGCATTGCCGTAGCCCCTGGCAGTTTGGAAACACTGGACCCTAACCCCTCTCAAAGTAGGTCTGGGTTCTAGTTCAAATAGAAAGTCAATAGCGGAGCTGAGGACAGGAACGCGGCAGTCATTTATCACACGCTCCTGCAGCCTGCTACTACAGGGACACTAACGCTAGAAGCTAGGAATGTCTTTGCAAGGTGCGCAAAGGACAAGGGAGAACCTCGACCCTGACTCTAGTATTTCAGTCCCCTGAGCAGATCTGAGGTTCTCCCGCTGTAGAAACTAACCCATTCCTTTCAAATACAGGCTTCCTAACACAGGGCCAGTTGGCTGCTTGCTCTTCCACGAAGCAGGCTTCCTTAACTTGCACACTGCGAATTCCGCTTAACAGCCTGGAGGAAAATCGCTTCTTGGAAGATTTTTTTTAGAGGCTGTATCCCTGGAGCTGGGGCCAAGCTAGGGGACCCATACTGACAAGGGAAGGCAAAACCACATCCAATGTCTTTGCTCTGGAGGACAGCTTTGGTGAGCCTAAGTCTTTCAGGAATATTTCTGGCTCCAACAGAGTCAAATTCTGTGTGTGAAGCTGCACAGCCAAAATAGGGGAACAGAGAGCCTGATTCTCTCTGTGTAGCTTTGAAGCTGTCATTCAAACAACAGCTTGAGAATCCATACAATGCTCTCGCTTACTGCTAAGAGAATTCTCATTGCTGTCGTCCTTGACAGTTTGTAGAAATCCGCACCCTAACCCTTCTCCAAGTAGGCCTGGGTCCTAGCTCGGAACAACAGGCAACGGCGGAGCTGAGGCCAGTAAGGCACAGTGAGGTCTCACACACTCTTGCAGCCTGATCGTCCAGGAGCAGTAAGGCCTCTTTTTCCCTGCAGGAGGCTCGCTTGCCTTGCCTCCTGTGAACTGCATTTCCCAGCCTGGGCGCAAAGCTGTTCCTGGAGATTTTTTCTCAGGGGCTGTTTCCCTGGAGCTGGGTCGGACCTTGGGGGCCCAACTCACAGGGGAAGACAAAACCACATGGACAGGTCTATGCTCTGTAGGTGAGCTCTAGTGAACTGCCGGGGTCCAGCCCCAGCTGATCCAGGGTATTCGAAGCAGAGATGGCATAGACGAGGTTCAGGGAACAACTGCTTAATTAAACGTTAATTAAGGATATAAAGAGTAATAAAATGAGGATAGCTCAGTAGGAAAATTCAGTGGAGAAAAGAGGCTGAGTAGCTTGGTTTACGCGGGGTCCAATAAAACTTCAAGACAAGAAGCTTGCACCACTTACGTAGACCGTAGGCGTCCTTCTGTTCTCCCGAAGGAGAGGAGACACTGAGGCCTCCCCGGTCGGATCTTAGAAGCCCAGGCAAAATTAGTAAGCTTGGTGGGTTCCGCGCTCCAGATGGAGACTCAACCAGAGTGAGAGAGAGAGAGAGAGACATGGGGAGACCAGTATTTCGAGAAACTGATCCCAATTCTTTATTTTCCATGGTCTACTTTTATACACTGAGATGTTATGCAAAAGTCACGTGGGGTCAGCAGTCCTGACTTTTATCAAAGTCAGGTGCTTCATGCAAAAGTATACAGAGGTCTTAGGGGTGTTACATCATCTTCTGGCCGGGGGGCCTGCTGACAATTTACGACCCTCTCCTTGTGACAGCGGTCAGTCAACCAGGACACTTATTTCTCCAGGAGTGATTATTCTTAAAACAGACGCCACCCAAATAAAGTTACATTCCTATAGGGTGAGGGTGTAGTGGGTTTTAGTTAAGGAAAGAATGTACTTAGCCTAAGGTCTAACGTGATTTATATCAAAGGTTAATACTTATTTCTTCTATATATTCATTAATGTGTATAAGGGCAGGGGATGTGGAGACTTAGCAGTAAACATCAGCTCAACAAATGAAAAACCCTTCACCAATATGATTTCTAATCAGCCCATTATACTTATACTAATAATTTTCTAACTTTTCTAAGGAACCTGTTTTTAGAAGGTTTAAAGCATCTCGTGCCTCTCATGGTTGGGAGGCTGTGAGCAATCACATGTGGCCGGACAAGCCTGTCAGGCAGGCTAGAGAACCTTCAGAGGAGTTTGTAGGTTAAAACACTCTTGTCACACCCAGGGGTTTTTATCAACTGGAGCTCTAGGTTAACTCCTTCTCCGAAAGAGGTGGTGGGGCACAGCCCCCCGTAAAGTCAGAGGTGTAGGTGAGAGCACAAAGTAGTAAGGTAGGCAGGCTCTGGTTATGGGGGTAGATGCTCGAGGATTTCCAGGGGGACTCCTGAGGCTCGATCCCACCTTTGCGTATGTCGAGCCTCCTTCCTCATGACCTTTGCCATGGGCGGAGTGCCTCACTCTGGCCCCCAACAGTGAACCTCCTCTCTCAGGAACATTCTTGGCTCCTATCGAGACACCTCTGTGTGTGTAGCTACACACACAACGTAGGGGCAAAGGGAGCCAGATTCTTTCCGTGGGGTGCTGATGCTTTGTGGCAAAGCACCTGCTTGAGAATCCATCAGCTTACGCTTCCCTCGCCTTGACAGAGGTCTCATTGCTGTAGCCCTTGGCAGTTTGGAAAGAAGCGGACCCTTACCTTTCATAAAGTGGGCCCTTGTCCTAGTTTGAAAGGAAAGGCAAGAGCTGAGCTGAGGCCAATAAGGCGCCAGTCAAGTCTGACATATTCCCGATGCCTGCTCCTTCATGGAAAATAACGCTGGAATCTAGGAATGTCTCTGCAAGGCTGGCAAAGGGCAGTCAGGAGCCTGCACCCTGCCTCTGGAATTACCGATTTCTGAGCAGATCTGGAGGTCTCCTTTAGGAGAATCTAACTCATTCCTTCCATATTGAGACTTCCAAAAACAGGCCGGTCGGCTGCCTCTTCGTGCCCGAAGGAGGCTTGCTTTTCCTGCCTCCTATGATCCCTGGTTCCCAGCATGGGGGAAAAGCAGATCTTGGAGATCTTTGCTCAGGGGTTGTTTCCACGGAGCTGAGGTTATGCCCGGAGACCCACACATACAGAGGAAAGCAAAACCACATGAACAAGTCTTTGCTCTCTAAGAGAGCTCTAGTGAACCTCAGTCTTTGACGAACGTTCTTGGTTCCTACAGGGACAACTTATGGGGTCAGAGAGCCTGATTCCCTCTGTGAAGGTTTAACGCTGTCGTTCAGAAAACAGCTTGAGAATCCATACAATTCTCGCCCTTACCTCTGAGAGAGTTCTCATTGCTGTAGCCCTTGGCAGTTTTTTAGAAATCCGCACCCAAACCCTTCTCCTAGTAGGCCTGGGTCCTAGTTCAGAGGAACATGCAATGGCGGAGCTGAGGCCAGTAAGGCACCAGTCAGGTCTCACACACTCTTGCAGCCTGCTCCTCCAGGGGCAGTAAGGCCTCTTTTTCTCTGCAGGAGGCTCGCTTGCCTTGCCTTCTGTGAACTGCGTTTCCCAGTCTGGACGAAAAGCAGTTCCTGGAGGTGTTTTCTCAGGGGTTTCTTCCTCTGAGCTGGGGTGAACATCGGGAACCCAACTCACAGGGGAAGGCAAAACCATATGGACAGGTCTATGCTCTGTAGCAGAGCTCTAGTGAACCTCATCTCCCAGGAACATTCTGGGCTCCTATAGAGACACCTCTGTGTTTGAAGCTACACACCCAACATAGGGGCAAATGCAGCCTGATTCTCTCCGTGGGGTGCAGATGCTTTGTGGCAAAGCACCTGTTTGAGAATCCATCCGCTTCCACTTCCCTCTCTTTGACAGAGGTCTCTTTGCTGTAGCCTTTGGCAGTTTGGAAAGAAGCAGACCCTTACCCTTCACCAAGTAGGCCCTTGTCCTAGTTTGAACGGAAAGGCGATAGCTGAGCTGAGGCCAGTAAGGCACCAGTCAGGTCTCACACACTCTTGCAGCCTGTTCCTCCAGGGGCAGTAAGGCCTCTTTTTCTCTGCAGGAGGCTCGCTTGCCTTGCCTTCTGTGAACTGCGTTTCCCAGTCTGGACGAAAAGCAGTTCCTGGAGGTGTTTTCTCAGGGGTTTCTTCCTCTGAGCTGGGGCGAACATCGGGAACCCAACTCACAGGGGAAGGCAAAACCATATGGACAGGTCTATGCTCTGTAGCAGAGCTCTAGTGAACCTCATCTCCCAGGAACATTCTGGGCTCCTATAGAGACACCTCTGTGTTTGAAGCTACACACCCAACATAGGGGCAAATGCAGCCTGATTCTCTCCGTGGGGTGCAGATGCTTTGTGGCAAAGCACCTGTTTGAGAATCCATCCGCTTCCACTTCCCTCTCTTTGACAGAGGTCTCTTTGCTGTAGCCTTTGGCAGTTTGGAAAGAAGCAGACCCTTACCCTTCACCAAGTAGGCCCTTGTCCTAGTTTGAACGGAAAGGCGATAGCTGAGCTGAGGCCAGTAAGGCGCCAGTCAAGTCTGACATATTCCTGAAGCCTGCTCCTTCATGGAAAATAACGCTAGAATCTAGAAATGTCTTTGCAAGGCTGGCAAAGGACAGTCAGGAACCTCGACCCTGCCTGTGGAATTTCCGTCTTCTGAGCAGATCTGGAGGTCTCCTTCTGGAGAAGCTAACCATTCCTTCCAAATAGAGGCTTCCAAACACAGGCTAGTTGGCTGCCTCTACTTGCCCGAAGGAGGCTTGCTTGTTCCGCTTCCTGTGAACTCCGCTTCCCGCCTGGGGGAAAAGTGGTTCTTGGAGATGTTTCTTCAGGGGCTATTTCAACGGAGTTGGAGCTGAGCCCGGAGACCCACACGCACAGAGGAAGGCAAAAGCACATGGACAAGTCTTTGCTCTGTAGGAGAACTCTAGTTAACCTCAGTATGTGAGGAAAGTCTTGGATTCTACGGGGATACCTCTGTGTGTGGAGCTGCGTACCCAACAAGGGGGCACACAGGGCCTGATTCTCTCTTTGCAGCTTTGAAGCTGTCGTTCAAACAACAGCTTAAGAATCCATACAATGCTCTTCCTTACCTCTGAGAGACTTCTCATTGCTGTAGCCCTTGGCAGTTTTTACAAATCCGCACCCAAACCCTTCTCCAAGTAGGCCTGGGTCCTGGTTTGGATGGCCATGCAATGGTGGAGCTGAGGTCAGTAAGGCACCAGTCAGATGTCACACACTCTGGCAGCCTGCTCCTCCAGGGACAGTAAGGCCTATTTTTCCCTGCGGGAGGCTCGCTTGCCTTGCCTCCTGTGAACTGCGTTTCCCAGCCTGGGAAAAAAGCGGTTCCTGGAGATCTTTTCTCAGGGGCTCTATCCCCAGAGCTGGGGTGGACCTCGTGGACCCAGCTCACAGGGGAAGGAAAAACCACATGGACAGGTCTATGCTCTGTAGGAGACCTTAGTGTGTCTCATCTCTTAGGAACATTCTTGGCTCGTACAGAGACACCTCTGTGTGTAAAGCTACACACCGAACATAGGAGCAAAGGCAGCCTGATTCTCTCCATGGGGTGCTGATGCTTTGTGGCAAAGTACCTGTTTGAGAATCCATCCGCTTACGCTTCCCTCGCGTTGACAGAGGTCTCATTGCTGTGTCTCTTGGCAGTTTGGAAAGAAGCAGACCCTTACCCTTCACCAAGTAGGCCCTGATCCTAGTTTGAAAGGAAAGGCAATAGCTGAGCTGAGGCCAGTAAGGCAGCCATCAACTCTGACATATTCCCGATGCCTGCTGCTTCATGGAAAATATTGCTAGAATCTAGGAATGTCTTTGCAAGGCTGGCAAAGGGCAGTCAGGAACCTCGACCCTGCCTCTGGAATATCTGTCTTCTGAGCAGATCTGGAGGTCTCCTTCTGGAGAAGCTAACCCATTCCTTGCAAATAGAGGCTTCCAAACACAGGCCGGTTGGCTGCCTCTTCTTGCCTGAAGGAGGCTTGCTTTTCCTGCCTCCTATGATCCCTGGTTCCCAGCATGGGGGAAAAGCAGATTCTTGGAGATCTTTGCTCAGGGGTTGTTTCCACGGAGCTGGGGTTCTGCCCAGAGACCCACACATACAGGGGAAGGCAAAACCACATGAACAAGTCTTTGCTCTCTAAGAGAGCTCTAGTGAACCTCAGTCTTTGACGAACGTTCTTGGCTCCTATGCGGACACCTCTGTGTGTGAAACTGCGTACCCAACATGGCGGCAGAGAGCCTGATTCTCTCTGTGCAGGTTTAATGCTGTCGTTCAGAAAACAGCTTGAGAATCCATACAATTCTCGCCCTTACCTCTGAGAGAGTTCTCATTGCAGTAGCCCTTGGCAGTTTGTATAAATCTGCACCTAAACCCTTCTCCAAGTAGGCCTGAGTCCCAGTTCGGAGGAACAGGCAATGGCGGAGCTAAGACCAGTATGGCACCAGTCAGTTTTCACACACTCTGGCAGCCTGCTCCTCCAGGGACAGTAAGGCCTCTTTTTCTCTGCAGGAGATTCGCTTGCCTTACTTCCTGTGAACAGCGTTTCCCAGCCTCAGCGAAGCAGTTCCTGGAGATCTTTTCTCAGGGACAGTTTCCCCGGAGGTGTGGCGGACCTCGGGGACCCAACTCACAGGGGAAGGAAAAACCACATGGACAGGTCTATGCTCTGTAGGAGAGGTTTAGTGAACCTAATCTCTCAGGGACATTCTTGGCTCCTATAGACACAACTCTGTGTGTGAAGCTACACTCCCAACATTGGGGAACAGGGATCTTGGTTCTCTCCGTGGGGTGCTGATGCTTTGTAGTAAAGCACCTGCTTGAGAATCCGTCCTCTTAGGCTTCCCTCGCCTTGACAGAGGTCTCATTGCTGTAGCCCTTGGCAGTTTGCAAAGAAGACCCTTACCCTTCATAAAATAGGCCCTTGTCCTAGTTTGAATGGAAAGGCAATAGCTGAGCTGAGGCCAATAAGGAGCCAGTCCCCTCTGACACATTCCCGAAGCCTGCTCCTTCATGGAATATAACTCTAGAATCTTGGAATGTCTTTGCAAGGCTGGCAAAGGGTAGTCAGGAACCAGCACCCTGCCTCTGGAATTACTGACTTCTGAGCAGATCTGGAGGTCTCCTTTAGGAGAAGCTAAACCATTCTTTCCAAATAGAGGCTTCAAAACACAGGCAGGTTGGCTGCCTTTCGTGCCCGAAGGAGGCTTGCTTTTCTCTCCTCCTATGAACCCCAGTTCCCAGCCTCTGGGAAAAGCGGATCTTGAAGATATTTTCTCAGAGGTTGTTTCCACGGAGCTGGGGCCGAGCCCGGGGCCCAAAGGCACAGGGGAAGGCAAGACCACATGGACAGGTCTATGCTCTGTAGCAGACCTCTAGTGAACCTCATCTCTCAGGAGCATTCTTGGCTCCTATAGAGACACCTCTGTGTGTGAAGCTGCGTACCTAACATAGGGGCACAGAGAGCCTGATTCTCTCTGTTCATTTTGACGCTGTCGTTCAGAAAACAGCTTGAGAATCCATAAAATGCTCTCCCTTACCACTGAGAGAATTCTCACTGCTGTAGCCCTTGGCACTTTGTAGAAATCTGCACCCAAACACTTTTCCAAGTAGGCCTGGGTGCTAGCTCGGATGAACAGGCAATGGCGGAGCTGAGGCCAGTAAGGCAACAGTCAGGTTTCACACACTCTGGCAGCCTGCTCCTCCAGGGACTGTAAGGCCTCATTTACTCTGCAGGAGATTCGCTTGCCTTACTTCCTGTGAACAGCATTTCCCGGGCTCGGCGAAGCGGTTCCTGGAGATCTTTTCTCAGGGACAGTTTCCCCGGAGGTGTGGCGGACCTCGAGGACCCAACTCACAGGGGAAGGCAAAACCACATGGACAGGTCTATGCTCTGTAGGAGAGGTTTAGTGAACCTAATCTCTCAGGAACATTCTTGGCTCCTATAGAGACAACTCTCTGTGTGAAGCTACACTCCCAACATTGGTGCACCGGGAGCTTGATTCTCTCCGTGTGGTGCTGATGCTTTGTGGCAAAGCACCTGCTTGAGAATCCGTCCTCTTAGGCTTCCCTCACCTTGACAGAGGTCTCATTTCTGTAGCCCTTGGCAGTTTGCAAAGAAGAAGACCCTTACCCTTCATAAAGTAGGGCCTTGTCCTAGTTTGAATGGAAAGGCAATAGCTGAGCTGAGGTCAATAAGGAGCCAGTCCCGTCTGACACATTCCCGAAGCCTGCTCCTTCATGGAAAATAACTCTAGAATCTAGGAATATCTTTGCAAGGCTAGCAAAGGGCAGTCAGGAACCAGTACCCTGCCTCTGAAATTACCGACTTCTGAGCAGATCTGGAGGTCTCCTTTAGGAGAAGCTAACCCATTCCTTCCAAATAGAGGCTTCAAAACACAGGCAGGTTGGCTGCCTTTTCGTTCCCGATGGAGGCTTGCTTTTCTCTCCTCCTACGAACCCCAGTTCCCAGACACTGGGAAAAGTGGATATTGAAGATATTTTCTCAGGGGTTGTTTCCACGGAGCTGGGGCCGAGCCTGGAGACCCAAAGGCACAGGGGAAGGCAAGACCACATGGACAAGCCTTTGCTCTTTAGTATAGCTCTAATGAACCTCACTCTGTCAGGATCTTTCTTGATTCCTACGGAGACACACCTGTGTGTGAAGCTGCGGCCACAGAGAGCCTGATTACCCCTGTGCAGCGCTGAGTCTGGGCGGCTAAACAACAGCTTGGGAATGCAGCCTGGGGCGCTTCCCTTCCCTCTGACAGAGCTCTCCTTCGGTCCCTAAGCCCTCTGCAAGGAGGCATGGATCATAGGTGCAAAGGGAAGGGAAGAGCGGAGCTGAGGCCAGTAAGGCGCCCGCCAGTCACGTCTCCCCCACTTCCGCAGTCTGTTCCTTCCCCTGCGCGAAAGCTAGAAGCTGGGAAGGGCTTGGCGAGGCTCGCCCAGACAGAGCAGCCTCTAGGCCGGGGCTCTGCGATATCGCGCCTGGGCACAGATCTGGAGCTCCGCCGGAGTGGAAGCTCATTCGGTCCTTCCCAATACAAGCTTGCAAGCACCCGACGGCGGCCTGACTCTATTCTCCCGCGTGCTGGGAGTGGGCTTCCAATCCAGGGCACAGAGCACTGCCTGGAGCTCTCTGCTCAGGGGCTGGTTCCCCTGCGCTGGGACTGTGCTAGGGAGCCCAAAGGCACAGGGGAAGGCCCCAAACCACATGCACACGACTCTGCTCTGGAGCTGAGCTCCGGGGAAGCCCAGTCTGTAAGGCGGTTTCTGAACACAAACGGAGGAACACTCTGGCTGTGGAGCTCCCTCCCCATGACAGGGGCACTGGGACCCTGATTCCCTCCGTTCAGCGCTGAGTCTGGGCTGCCAAGCAACACCTTGGGAATGCAACCTGGGGCATTTCCCTTCCCTCAGACAGAGGTCTCCTTGCGGGAGGCTTTCGCAGTTTGCACACCCCCGTGCCCTAAGCCGTCTGAAAGGAGGCCTGGCTCCTAGGTCCAAAGGGAAGGCAAGAGCGGAGCTGAGGCCAGTCAGGAGCCAGTCATGTCGCCCACACTCCCGCAGCCTGCTCCTTCGCAGGCGCAAACGCTAGAAGCTGGGAAGGGCTTGGCGAGGCTCGCCCAGGCAGAGCAGCCTTTCCACCGGGGCTCTGTCCTATCGCGCCTGGGCGCAGGTCTGCAGCTCCACCAGTGTGGAAGCTCACTCGGTCCTTTCCAATACAGGCTTGCAAGGACCCGCCGGCAGCCTAACTCATCTCTCCCGCGTGCTGGGACTGGGCATCCAGGCCTTGGCACAAAGCACTGCCTGGAGCTCTTTGCTCAGGGGCTGGTTCCCCTACGCTGGGGCTGTGCTAGGGAGCCCAAACGCACATGTCAAGGCCCCAAAACACATCCACACGTCTCTGCTCTGCAACAGAGCTCTGGGGAAGCCCAGTCTGGCAGGCGCTTTCTGGGCACAAAGGGAGGAACACTCTGGCTGTGGAGCTTCCTCCCCAAGACAGGGGCACTAGGACCCTGATTCCCTCCGTTTACCGCTGAGTCTGCATTGCCAAGCAACAGCTTGGGAACGCAGCCTGGGGCGCTTCCCTTCCCTCAGACAGAGTTCTCCTTGCGGTAGGCCTTGGTAGTTTGCATACAATGGGGCCCTAAGCCCTCTGCAAGTTGGCCTGGCTCCTAGGTCCAAAGGGCAGGCCAGAGCGGAGCTGAGGCTGTCAGGCTCCAGACACATCTCCCATACTCCTACGTCCTGCTCCTACCCGGGCATGAACGCTAGAAGCTGGGAAGGTACCTGGACCGTGCAGGGGCGGGGCGAACGCGGGCGGCGTGGGGCGGGGGTCGGCTTCTGGCAGGGGTGGTGGCGGGCTTCCCAGTTGTGCTCTCGGAAGTGGACACTGAGGCTGAAAACTCGCCGGGAGCGCGCCCGGGACTGGGTAAACCCGGGCTGCGCGGGTCGAGTTTCCGATGGCTTTGGGTGGGGGTCGGTCCCAGTTGTGCTCCCGGGGGTCGCCACTGCGGCTGGGAACGCGCCGGGAGCGCGGCAGGGGCGGGGCTAACCCTGGCGGCGCGGGGCGGGGGTCGGCTCATGGGGGGGATTGGGAGGGGTTCCCAGTTGCGCTCTCGGGGGTTGCAACTGCGGCTGGGAACGCCCATTTCGTCCGCTCCTGGGTCCCCAAGGATCGCCATCCCGTGGGTGCAGCGGAGGGCTGCGGACCACAGGTAAGGGAACTGGGACTGCGTGGAGCAGGGAACCAAGTATTCCGCCTTCTGTTGGCACATTCTCGGAGCTCCCCAGCCTGGCGGTCGCAGAAAGGCCTTGCCTTTGGGGTCAAGGCCTTTACCGCTCCACCCCTCTGCTGAATAATCTCAGAGTCTGCGCGGTTCTTCCAAGCAGCCTAGTGTCCGCTGTAAGTCCAAGGGACAGAACACTGAACTCTGGCCGGCTGGCCCAGCCCTGCTTCTGGCACTTTGTAGGCCAGTGGGCCCTGGAGCACCTGCTAGGATGGGAAAGGGAAGGGTACGCGAATTGCACCTTGGTGGCTGCTGAGGCAGCAAAGAAGGGGGGAGGGCACCTTACTGCCCTTTAATGGCAGACAGAATCTGTGGCTGTCCTGCTGCGAGGGCCTTTTCATGGGGACCTTGTGCAATAAAAGTTTACCGGTGACCTTAGGGAACTTCCCAGTGTGCTTCTGACAGATGAGGGATGCTGTGGAGTTGGCGGGGCCTCTCAGGACTCCGCTGGGTTTGGCGCAATGGAAGAGGGCCTCATCTCCAGGGAAGGCAGGAACCTCAGGCTTCCTCTCCGTTTCGGACTCCAACCGCAGGGTTCCTGCAGAGTTGGGACAGGAGAGTCAGGAATCGTCTTGTCTGAGGAAGGGAACTCCGCTTGCCTCTCGAGGTGCTCAGGGGGTCTCAGGTCCCTTGTTGAGCTGTGTGTGGAACCTGCGGGTGTTTCCAGACGATGCACGACGGTGACAGTGCCCCTTCGTGTTGTGCCTTCACCCACTGGGTTGCCTACGAAGAGGTGTCCGGGCCTCGGGTTCTTTTCAAGAGCGGACAGGGAAATCGGGGTCTTTCGGCATGTGGGACCACCCACGGGGCTAGTCTCAAATTTCCTAGTGAGGCTGGCTTCATCCTGAGGTGTGCCGGGAAGGCCGGGGACCCTTCCAGACAATGCAGGGGGATCGACTCTCCTATCGCCATCAGGAGGGGAGAAGGGGCTCAGATGAGTGGGGCCGGAACACTCGGTGTTACCCTCGAGGGAAACCGGCGTGTGGGGGACTTTTGGGGGTTGCATGAAAGGAGTCAGGTACCGTTTCGCACTTCAGGACAGAACCTGGGACTTCCCTTGAGACGCCTTAGCGGGCAAGGGCCTCATCTTGCGAAGACGTTGGAACCATGTGGATTTTCTCCAGTTGCGGCGGGATTCTCGAGTTTCGACGAGGATTTCAGGCTTCCTCTTGGGTTGGACTTGGGAAGCCCCACCTCCCATTCAAGTAGCGAGGGAAATCTGGGGGTAGCGCTCGAGTCACTGCAGGGCCAAAGAGACCTCATCTAGGCGTGTGTCTGGGACCTAATAGTCCTCTCAAAGGAGACGGGATCTCGGGGTTGCACTCCAGACTCCCCCGGGGAGTCAGGCCTCGTCTCGAGGGGAAGCCAAGGACTCCGCTCTCCTCTCGAGTCGCGACGCGGGTCTCTTGGAGCCCCCTGAGCGGCCTCAAGGGAGTCCAGCCTCCTCTTCCGTTTGGAGAGAGGACCCGGGATTGCTCTCCAGGCCATGCAGGAAAAGAAGGCCCTCAGCTCGCGAGGACGGGGGCGTCTCAGGGGTTTCCTCGAGCTGCGGCGCCCGTGGGGGTTTTCTCCCGAGGCACGACGAGGATCTCAGGGAGCCTCTCGTGCGGCGCCAGGGAAGTCAGGTCTCCCTGCGCGTGGCGAGGGGGAGCGCGTCCTGGCTCTCGAGTCACGGGAGGGGACTAGGGCCTCAAGACGCGTTGAAGAGGGACTCTCGAGGTCTTTCTCGGGTTGTGGCGGGAAAAAGTCGTTTCCCTCGACCTCTGCCGGGAACATTAGATAACTTCCCAGGGTGTCTCTGAGAGTTGAGGGATACTGTGGAGTTGGCGGGGCCTCTCGGGACTCCGCTGGGTCTGGCGCAATGGAAGAGGGCCTCATCTCGAGGGGAGGCAGGAACCTCAGACTTCCTCTCTGTTTCGGACTCCGACATCTGGGTCCCTGCAGAGTTGGGACAGGAGAGTCAGGCTACGTCTTTTCTTAGGAATGGAACTCCGCTTGCCTCTCGAGTTGTTCTTGGGGTTTCAGGCCCCTTGTCAAACTGTGTGTGGAATCTGCAGGTTTTTCCAGATGATGCACGGGGGTGTCATTGACCCTTCGTTTTTTGTCTTCATCCACAGGGTTGCCTTCGAAGAGGTGTCCGGGCATCAGGTTCTTATCAATAGCGGAGCAGGAAATCGGGGTCTTTTAGAACGTGGCACCATCCATGAGGCTACGTCTCGAACTTCTTCGTTAGACTGGTGTCATCCTGAGGTGCGCCATGAAGATCGGGAACCCCTTCCAGACAAAGCAGGGGAATCGACCATCTTGTCGCGATCAGGAGGAGTGAAAGGGCTCAGTTGAAGTCGTGCCGGGAACCTCGGTGTTCCCCTCGAGTGGGATCGGTGTGTCGGGAAAATTTTGGGGTCGCTTCAAGGGTGCCAAGTACCGTTTTGCACTTCAATACGGACTTGGGGCTTCTCTTGACACGCTGTAGAGGGCAAGGGCCTCATCTTGGGATGACGGGGGAATCACGTGGTTTTTCTCAAGGTGCGTCGGGATTCTCGAGTTATGACGGGGAATTCAGGCTTCCTCTTGTGTTGGCCCAGGGAAGTCCAATCTTCCATTCGAGTTTTGAGGGAGAGCTGGGGTTTGCTCTTGAGTCACTGCAGGGCAAAAGAGACCTCATCTAGGCTTGTGTCCAGGACCTAATATTCCTCTTCAGGGCCGACAGCGATCTCGGGGTTGCATTCCAGACGCATCCTGGGAGTCAGAGCTCGACTCAAGGGGAAGCAAAGGACCCTGCTCTCCTCTCGAGTCACCACAGGTGTCTCTTGGAGCCCACTGAGTGGCCTAAAGGGAGTCAAACCCCCTGTGGAGTTTGGAGAGAGGACTCAGGATTGCTCTCCAGGCCATGCAGGAAAAGAAGACCCTCATCTCGCGATGACAGGGGCGTCTTGTTGGTTTTCTCGAGCTGCAGTGCCAGTGTGCAGTTTCTGACGAGGTGCGACGGGAAGCTCAGGGAGCCTTTCATGTGGCGCCAGGGAAGTCAGGTCTCCATGCGCATGGCAAGGGGGAGCGCGTCATTGCTCTCGAGATATTGTACGTGAATCGGGCCTCAAGACACGTTAAAGCAGGACTCTCAAGGTCTTTCTCGGGTTGCAGCAGGAAACCCTGGGTTCCGTCGACTTCTGCCGGTGACCTTAGGGAGCTTCTCAGGGTGCCTCTGAGAAGTCAGGCATACTGTGGATTTGGGACGGGCCTCTCGGGACTCCACTGGTTTTGCGGCAATGGAAAAGGGCCTCGTCTTGAGTGGAGGCAGGAACCTCAGGCTTCCTCTCCATTTCTGACTCGGTGCGCAAGGTCCCTAGAGTTGTGACAGGAAAGTCAGGCATCGTCTTGTGTGGAGGAATGGAACTCCGCTTGCTTCTCGAGTTGTTCACGAGGTGACAGACCACTTGTGGAGCTGTGTGAGGAACCTGCGGATTTTTCCGGAAGATGCACGGGGTGTCAGTGCCCCTACGTGTTGTGCCTTCATCCACAGGCTTGCCTTCGAAGAGGTGTCCAGGAGTCTGGTTTTGATCAAAAGTGGACCATGGAATCGGGGTCTTTCGGCATGTAGTATGGCCCTCGAGGCTACGTCTCGAATTTCCTCGTGAGACCGGCCTCATCCTGAGGTGCGCCGGGAAGGTCGGGAACCCCTTCGAGACAAAGCAGTGGAAGCGAGCCTCCTATCGCGATCAGGAGAGGAGAAAGGCCTCAGATGAAGTGGTGCCGGGAACTTCAGTGTCCCCTCTAGTGAGATCGGTATATAGGGGAACTTTTGGGGTCGCATCAAGGGTGCCAAGTACTGTTTTGCACTTCAACACGGAATGTGAGACTTCTCTTGAGACGCTGTAGGGGGCAAGGGCCTCATCTTGCAATACGGGGAACCATGTGATTTTTCTCGAGTTGTGGCGGGTTTCTCGAATTACAACTGGAAATTCAGGCTTCCTCTTGTGTTGGCCCAGAAAGGCCAATCTTCCATTCGAGTTGCAAGGGAAAGCTAGGGGTTGCGTTTGAGTCACTGCAGGGCCAAAGAGACCTCATCTAGGCTTTTGTCCAGGACCTAAGGTTCCTCTCCAGGGGCGACAGGGATCCAGGGTTGCATTCCAGACTCACCCTCGTAGTCAGGCCTCATCTCGAGGGGAAGCAAAGGACACCGCTCTCCTCCTGAGTATCGACGGGTATCTCTTGGAGTCCACTGAGTGACCTAAAGGGAGGCAAGCCTCCTTTGGAGTTTGGAGAGAGGATTCGGGATTGCTCTTCAGGTCATGCAGGAAAGAAGGCCCTCATTTCACCATGACAGGGGCGTCTCGTGGGTTTTCTCGAGCTGCAGCGCCAGTGTGGGGTTTCTCACGAGGTACGATGCGGAGCTCAGGGAGCCTCTCATGTGGTGCCGGGGAAGTCAGATCTTCATGCGCGTGGCGAGGGGGAGCGCGTCATTTTTCTCCAGTCATGGTAGGGGAATCGGCCCTCAAGACGCGTGAAGAAGGACTCTCGAGGTTTTTCTCAGGTTACGGCAGGAAACCCTGGGTTCCCTCGAATTATGCCCGTGACCTCAGGGAGCTTTTCAGGGTGCCTCTGAGAAGTCAGGGACACTGTGCAGTTGGGAGGGGCCGCTCCGAACTCCACTGGGTTTGGTGCAGTAGAAGAGGGCCTTATCTCGAGTTGAGGCAGGAACCTCAGGTTTCCTCTCCATTTCTGAATCAGATCTCAGTGTCCATGCAGAGTTGGGACAGGAGAGTCAGGCCTCGTCTTGTGTGGAGGAATTTAACTCCTCTTGCCTCTCGTGTTGTTCACGGGGTGACAGGCCACTTGTCGATCTGTATGTGGAACTTGCGGGCTTTTCCAACGATGCAGGAGGGTGTCAGACCCCTTCGTTTTGTGCCTTCGTCCACAGGATTGCCTTCGAAGAGGTGTCCTAGCATTGGGTTCTTATCAAGAGCAGACAGGGAAATCGGGGTCTTTCGGCGTGTGGCACCAACCACAAGGCTACGTCTCGAATTTCCTCGTGAGACCGGCCTCATCCTGAGGTGCGCCGGGAAGGTCCGGAACCCCTTCCAGACAAAGCAGGGTAATCGACCCTCCCGTCGCGATCAGGAGGGGATAAGGGGCTCAGAACAAGCGGTGCACCGAACCTTGGTGTTCCCCTCGAGTGAGACCAGGGTGTTGGGGAACTTTTGTGGTAACATCAAGGTTGCCAATTATCGTTTTAAACTTCAAGATGGAACGTGGGGCTTCTCCTGAGACACTGTAGCTGGCAAGGGCCTCATCTTGCGATGACGGGGGAACCACGTGGTTTTTCTCGAGTTGCAGCGGGATTTTCGAATTACGACGGGGAATTCAGGCTTCCTCTTGTGTTGTCCCAGGGAAGTCCATTCTTCCATTCGAGGTGCGAGGGAGAGCAGGGGATTGCTCTCGAGTCACTTCAGGGCAAATGAGACCTCATCTATGCTTGTGTCTAGGACCTAATGTTCCTCTCCAGGGGCGACAGGGATCTCGGGGTTGCATTCCAGACTCACCTGAGGAGTCAGGCCTGGTATATAGGGGAAGGAAAGAATTCCGCTCTCCTCTCAAGTCCCAACGGGTATCTCTTGGAGCCCACAGAGTGGCCTAAAGGGAGTCAGGCCTCCTGTGGAGTTTGAAGAGAGGCCTCGAGATTGCTCTCCAGGCCATGCAGGAAAAGAAGGCCTTCATCTCGCGATGACGGAGGCGTCTCGTGGGTTTTCTCGAGCTGGGGAGCCAGTGTGGGATTTCTCACGAGGTATGACGGGGAGCTCAGGGAGCCTCTCGTGTGGCGCCAGGGAAGTCAAGTCTCCATGCGAGTGGCGAGGGGGAACGGGTCATTGCTCTCGAGTCATGGTAAGGGAATCGGGATTCAAGATGCATTGAAGGAGGATTTTCGAGGTCTTTCTCGGGTTGCGTCAGGAAACCCTGTGTTCCCTCGACTTGTGCCGGTGACCTCAGGGAGTTTCTAAGGGTGCCTCTGAGAAGTCGCGATACTGTGGATTTGGGAGGGGCCTCTCGGGCCTCCACTGTTTTTGGTGTAATGGAAGAGGGCCTCATCTCGAGTGGAGTCAGGAACCTCAGGGTTCCTCTCCATTTCGGACTCCGATCGCAGGGTCCCTTCAGAGTTGGGACCGGAGAGTCAGGCCTCGTCTTCAGTGGAGGAATGGAACTCTGCTTGCCTCTCGAGTTGTTCATGGGATGACAGGCCTCTTGTCGAGCTGTGTGTGGAACCTGAGGCTTTTACCGAATGATGCACGGGAGTGCCAGTGACCCTTCGTTTTGTGCCTTCGTCCACAGGGTTGCCTTCGAAGAGGTGTCCGGGCATCGGGTTCTTCTCAAGAGTGGGCCGGGAAATCGGGGTATTTCGGCATGTGACACCACCCACGACGCTACGTCTCGAATTTCCTCGTGAGACCGGCCTCATCCTGAGGTTCGCCGGGAATGTGGGGAACCCCTTCCAAACAAAGCAGGAGAATAGACACTCCTGTCGCGAACAGGAGGGAAGAAGGTGCTCAGATGAAGTGGTGCGGGAACCTCGGTGTTCCTGTCGAGTGAGACCGGCGTGTCCGGGAACATTTGGTGTCGCATCAAGGGTGCAAAGTACCGTTTCGCACTTCAAGATGGAACGTGGTTCTTTTCTTGAGACGCCATAGCAGCAAGGGCCTCATCTTGGGATGACGTTGGAAACACGTGGTTTTTCTCGAGTTGCGGCGGGATTCTCGAGTTACGAAGGGGATTTCTGGCTTCCTCTTGTGTTGGCCCAGGGAAGCCCAATCTTCCATTCGAGTTGCGAGGGAGAGCTGGGGGTTGCGCTCGAGTCGCTGCAGGGCAAAAGAGACCTCATCCAGGCTTGTGTCTAGGACCTAATGTTCCTCTCAAGGGATGACTGGGATCTTGGGGTTGCATTCCAGACTCACCCAGGAGTCAGGCATCGTCTCGAGAGGAAACAAAGGACTTCTCTCTCTTCTCGAGTCGCGATGGGTATTTCTTGGAGCCCACTGAGTGGACTAAAGGGAGTCAAGCCTCCTCTGGAGTTTGGAGAGAGGACTCGGGATTGCACTCCCGGACATGCAGGAAAAGAAGGCCCTCATCTCACGATGACGGGGGGGTCTCGGTGGTTTTACCGAGCTGCAGCGCCTGTGTTGGTTTCTCACGAGGTACGACGGGGAGCTCAGGGAGCCTCTTGTGTGGCGCCAGGGAAGTTAGGTCTCGATGCGTGTGGCGAGGGGGAGCGCGTCATTGCTCTCGAGTCATGGTAGGGGAATCAGGCCTCTAGACGCGTTGAAGAAGGACTCTCAAGATCACTCTCGGGTCTTGGCAAGAATACCTGGGTTCCCTCGACTTGTGCCGGTGACCTCAGGGAGATTCTCCGGGTGCCTCTGAGAAGTCAGGGATACTGTGGAGTTGGGAAAGACCTCTCGGACTCCACTGGGTTTGGTGATATGGAAGGGGGCCTCATCTCGAGGGGAGGCAGGAACCTCAGGGTTCCTCTCCATTTCTGATTCCAATCGCAGCCTCCTGAATAGTTGGGAGAGGTGAGTCAGGCCTTGTCTTGTGTGCAGGAATGGACCTCCGCTTGCCTCTCGAGTTGTTCACTGGTTGACAGGCACTTGTTGAGCTGTATGAGTAACCTGCGGTCTTTTCTGGACGATGCACGGGGGTGTTAGTGCCCCTTCGTGTTGTGCCTTCATCCACACTATCTTCGAATAGGTGTCTGGGCATCGCGTTCTTATCAAGAGCAGATCGCGAAATCGCGGTCTTTCGGCATGTGGCACCACCATCGAGGCTACGTCTCGAATTTCCTCGTGCAACAGCCTCATCTGAGGGGCGTGGAGAAGGTCGGGAACCCCTTGCCGACAAAGCAGGGGAATCGACCCTCCTTTCGCGATCAGGAGGGGAGAAGGGGCTCAGATGAAGTGGTGCCAGGAACCTCGGTGTTCCCCTCGAGTGCGACCCGTATGTCGGGTAACTTTTGGGGTAGCATTAAGGGTGCCAAATATCATTTCACACTTGAAGACAGAACGTGGGACTACTCCTGAGACTCTGGAGCGGGCAAGGGCCTCATCTTGCAATGACGGGGGAACCACGTGGTTTTTCTCAAGTTGAGGCGGAATTCTCGAATTACTACTGGGAATTCAGGCTTCCTCTTGTGTTGGCCCAGGGAGGTCCAATCTTCCATTCGGGTTGCGAGGGAAAGCTGGGGAGTGCTCTCGAGTTACTGCAGGGCAAAAGCGACCTCATCTAGCCTTGTGTTCAGGACCCAATGATCCTCTCCAAGGGCGACAGGGATCTCGGGTTTGCATTACAGACTCACCCGGGGAGTTAGGCCTCGTCTCGAGGGGAAGCAAAGGACTCGGCTCTCCTCTCGAGTTGCGACGCGTATCTCTTGGAGCCCACTGAGTGGTCTAAAGGGAGTCAACCCTCCTCTTCAGTTTGGAGAGAGGACTCGGGATTGCTCTCCAGGCCATGCAGGAAAAGAAGGCCCACATCTCGAGATGACGGGGGCGTCTCGTGGGTTTTCTCGAGCTGCGGCGCCAGTGTGGGGTTTCTCACGAGGTACGACGGGGAGTTCAGGTAGCCTCTCATGTGGCAACAGGGAAGTCAGTTCTCCATGGGCGGGGCAAGGGGGAGCGCGTCATTGCTCTCAAGTCAGGGTAGGGGAATCGGGCCTCATGACGGGTTGAAAAAGAACTCTCGATGTCTTTCTAGGGTTGCGGCAGGAAACCCTGGGTTCCCTTGACTTGTGCCGGTGACCTCACGGAGCTTCTCAGGGTGCCTCTGAGAAGTCAGGGATACTGTGGATTTGGGAGAGGCCTCTCGGGACTCCTCTGGGTTTGGTGCAATGGAAGAGGGCCTCATCTCGAGTTGAGGCAGGAACCTCAGGGTTCTGCTCCTGACTTCCTGGAGGCCGGATCTGACTCAGATCGCAGGGTCCCTGTTGAGTTTGCTCAGGAATGTCAGGTCTCGTGTTCTGCGGAGGAATGGAACTCCGCTTACATCTCAAGTTGTTCAAGGATGACACCACTTTTCGTGATGTGTGTGGAACCTGCGGGTTTTTCGGAGATGCACGGGGGCGTCAGTGCTCCTTCCTGTTGTGCCTTCATCCACAGGGTTGCCTTCGAAGAGGTGTCCGGGCATCGGGTTCTCCTCAAGTGCGGACCGGGAAATCGGGGTCTTTCAGCATGTTGCACCACCCACGAGGCTACGTCTCGAATTTTCTCGTGAGACCGGCCTCATCCTGAGGCGCGCAGGAAAGTCCGGGAACCCTTTCCAAACAAAGCAGGGGAATCAACCCTCCTTTCGGGATCAGGAGGAGAGAAAGGGCTCAGATGAAGTAGTGCCGGGAAACTCGGTGCTCCCCTTGAGTGAAAGTCGGGAAACTTTTCGGGTTGCATCAAGGGTGCCAAGTACCGTTTCGCACTTCAAGACGGAACCTGGGACTTCTCTTGAGATGCTGTAGTGGGCAAGGGCCTCATCTAGCGCTGACGGGGGACCCACGTGTTTTTTCTCGAGTTACGGCAGGATTCTCGAATTATGACGGGGAATACAGGTTTCCTCTTGTGTTGGCCCAGGGAAGTCCAATCTTCCATTTGAGTTGCAAGTGAGAGCTGGAGATTGCTCTCGAGTCACTGCAGGGCAAAATGGAGCTCATCTAGGTTTGTGTCCAGGACCGAGTTATTCTCTCCAGGGGAGACAGGGATCTCGGGGTTGCAATCCAGACTCACCCGGGGAGTCAGGCCTCATCTCGAAGGGAATGAATGGACTCCGCTCTCCTCTCGAGTCGCGACGGGTATCCCTTGGAGCCCAAGAGTGGCCTAAATGGAGTTAAGCCTCCTGTGGAGTTTGGAGAGAGGACTCGGGATTGCTCTCTAGGCCATGCAGGAAAAGAAGGCCCTCATCTCGCGATGACGGGGGCGTCTCGTGGGTTTTCTCAAGGTGCAGTGCCTGGTTGGGGTTTCTCACGAGATAGGACGGGGAGCTCAGGGAGACTCCTGTGGTGCCACGGAAGTCAGGTCTCCATGGACGTGGCGTGGGGGGGCGCCTCATTGCTCTCGAATCATGGTAGGGGAATCAAGCCTCAAGACGCTTCGAAGAAGAACTCTCGAGGTCTTTCTCGGGGTGTGGCAGGAAACCCTGGGTTCCCTCGACTTGTGCCCATGACCTCAGGGAGCTTAGCGGGGTTCCTCTGAGAAGTCAGGGATACTGTGGAGTTGAGAGGGGCTTCTCGGGACTTCACAGGGACTGGTGCAATTGAAGAGGACCTAATCTCGGATTGAGGCAGTAACGTCAGGGTTCCTCTCCATTTCTGACTCGGATAGCAGGGTCCCTGCAGAGTTGGGACAGGAGAGTCAGACCTCGTCTTGTGTGGAGTAATGGAACTCCGCTTGCCTCTCGAGTTGTTCATGGGATGACAGGCCACATGTCGAGTTGTATGTGGAACCTGTGGTTTTGGGGGACGATGCACAGGGGTGTCAGTGCCCCTTCGTGTTGTGCCTTCATCCACAGGGTTACCTTCGAAGAGGTGACCGGGCATCGGGTTCTTATCAATAGCGGACCAGGAAATCGGGGTCTTTCCGCATGTGGCACAACACACGAGGCTACGTCTCGAATTCCCTCGTGAGACTGGCCTCATCCTGAGGTTCGCCGGGAAGTCTGGGAACCCCTTCCAGACAAAGCAGGGGAATCGACCCTCCTGTCGCCATCAGGAGGGGAGAAGAGGCTCAGCTGAAGCGGTACTGGGAACCTCCATGTTCTCCTCGAGTGAGACCGGGGTGTCAGGGAAATTTGGGGGTCGCATCAAGGGTGCCAAGTACCATTTAACACTTCAAGACGGAACATGGGACTTCCCTGGAGACGCTATAGCTGACAGGGGCCTCATATTTCGATGATGGAGGAGCCACGTTGTTTTTCTCCAGTTGCCACGGGATTCCCGAATTACAACGGGGAATACAGGCTTCCTCTTGTGTTGGCCCAGGGAAGTCCAATCATCCATTCGAGTTGCGAGAGAGAGCTGGGGATTGCACTTGAGTCAATGCAGGACAAAAAAGACCTCATTTAGGCTTGTGTCCAGGACTGAGTTTTCCTCTACAGGGGTGACACGGATCTCGGGATCCCATTCCAGACTCACCCAAGTAGTCAGGCCTCGGCTCGAGGGGAAGCAACGGACTCTGCTCTCCTCTAGAGTAGCGACGTGTATCTCTTGGAGGCTACTGAGTGGCCTAAAGGGAGTCAGGCCTCCAGTGGAGTTTGGAGAGTGGACTCGGAATTGCTCTCTAGGTCATGTAGGAAAAGAAGGCCCTCATCTTACGATGATGGGGGCGTCTCGTGAGTTTTCTCGAGCGGCGGTGCCAGTGTGGGGTTTTCATGAGGTAGGACGGGGAGCGCAGGGAGCCTCTCGTGTGGCGCCAGGGAAGTTAGGTTTCAATGGGCATGTCGAGGGGAATGCGTCATTGCTCTCCAGTCATGGTAGGGTATCGGGCCTCAAGATGCGGTAAAGAAAGACTCTCGAGGTCTTTCTCAGAATGCAGCAGGAAACCCTGGGTTCACTCGACTTGTGCCAGTGACCGCAGAGAGCTTCTGAGGGTGCCTCTGAGAATCAGGGATACTGTGGAGTTGGGAGGGGCCTCTCGGGACTCCACTGGGTATGGCGCAATGGAAGAGGGCCTCATTTCGAGTTGATGCAGGAACGTCAGGTTTCATCTACATTTCTGACTCCAATCGCACGGTCCCTGCAGAGTTGGGAAAGGAGAGTCAGGCCTTCTCTTGTGTGGAGGAACGGAACTCCGCATGCCTCTCTAGTTCTTCAAGGGATGACAGGACACTTGTCGATCTGTGTTTGGAATCTGCGTGTTTTTCCGTACTATGCATGGGGATGTCAGTACCCCTTCGAGTTGTGCATTCATCCACAGGTTTGCTTTCGAAGAGGTGTCCTGGCATCAGGTTCTTATTAAGAGCGGACCGGGAAATCGGGGTCTTTCCGCATGTGGCACCACCCACCAGGCTACGTCTCGAATTTCCTAGTGAGACCGGCCTCATCCTGAGGTGCGCCGGGAAGGTCAGAACCCCTTGCAGACAAAGCAGGGGAATCGACCCTCCTGTCTCGATCAGGAGGGGAGAAGGGGCACAAATGAGGTGATGCCGGGAACCTCGGTGTTCCCCTCCAGTGAGACCAGTGTGTTGGGGAACTTTTGGGGTCGCATCAAAGGTGCCAAATACCGTATCGCACTTCAAGATGGAACGTAAGACTTCTTTTGAGACGCTGTAGCGGCAATGGCCGCATCTTGCGATGAAGAGGGAACGACGTGGTTTTTCTTGAGTTGTGGCGGGATTCTTGAGTTACAACGGGAAATTCAGGCTTCCTCTTCTGTTGGCCCAGGGAAGTCCAGTCTTCCATTCGAGTTGCGAGGATGAGTTGGGGATTGCTCTCGAGTCACTGCAGGAAAAAAGAGACCTCATCTAGGCTTGTGTCCAGGACCTAATGTTTCACTCCAGGGGAGACAGGGATCTCCGATTCACATATCAGACTCACCCGAGGAGTCAGGCCTCACCTCGAGGGGAAGGAAAAGACTCCGCTCTCCTCTCGAGTCGTGACGGGTATGTCTTAGAGTCCATTGAGTGACCAAAATGGAGTCAAGCCTACTGTGGAGTTTGGAGAGAGGACTCGGGATTGCTCTCCAGGCCATGCTAGAAAAGAAGGCCGTCATGTCGCGAAAATGGGGGCGTCTCGTGGGTTTTCTCTATCTGCGGTGCCAGTGTGGGGTTTCTCACGAGGTATGACGGGGAGCTCAGGGAGCCTCTCGTGTGGCGCCAGGGAAGTCAGGGCATCATGAGTGTAGCAGAGGGAGCGCGTCATTGCCCTCGAGTCATGGTAGGGGAATCAGGCCTCAAAATGCGTTGAAGAAGGACTCTTGAGTTCTTTCTATGGTGGCGGCAGTAAACCCTGGGTTCACTCGAAATGTGCTGGTGACCTCAGGGAGCTTCTCAGGGTGCCTCTGAGAAGTCAGGGATACTGTGGAGCTGGGACGCGTCTCTCGGGACTCCACTGGGTTTCGTGCAATGGAAGAGGTCCTAATCTCGAGTGGAGGCAGGAACCTCAGCGTTCCTCTCGTGACTGCACTGGCGCTGGTCTCATTCGGATCGCAAAGTCCCTGCAGAGTTGGGACAGGAGAGTCAGGCCTCGTCTTGTGTAGAGGAATGAAACCCCACTTGCCTCTCGAGTTCTTCAGGGGTGACAAGCCACTTGTTGAGCTGTATGTGGAACCTGCGGGTTTTTCCGGACGATGCACGAGGGTGTCAGTGCCGCTTTGTGTTGTGCCTTCATCCACAGGGTTGCCTTCGAAGAGGTGTCCAGGCATCGGGTTCTTATCAAGAGTGTACCGGGAAATCATAGTCTTTTGGCATGTGGCACCACCCGCGAGCTACGTCTCGAATTTCCTCGTGAGACTGGCCTCATCCTGAAGTGCCCCGTGAAGGTCGGGAACCCCTTACAAACAAAGCAGGGGAAGTGACCCTCCTATCACGAACAGGAGGGGAGAAGGGGCTCAGATAAACTGGTGCCGGGAACCTCGGTGTTCACCTCGAGTGAGACCGATATTTCGGGGAACTTTTGGGGTCACATCAAGGGTGTCAAGTATCGTTTTGCACTTCAAGATGGAACGTGGGACTTTTCTTGATAAGCTGTAGCGGGCAAGGGCCTCATCTTGCGATGACGAGGGAACCAAGTGCTTTTTCTCGATTTGCGGCGGGATTTTCGAGTTACGAAGGGGAATTCAGGCTTCCTCTTGTGTTGGCCCAGGGAAGTCCAATCTTCCATTCGCGTTGTCAGGGAGAGCCGGGGGTTGCTCTCGAGTTACAGAAGGGCAAAAGAGACATCATCTAGGCTTGTTTCCAGGACCTAATGTTCCTCTCCAGTGGAGACAGGGATCTCGGGGTTGCATTCCAGACCCACCTGGTGAGTCAGGCCTTGTCTTGAGGGGAAGCAAAGGACTCCATTCTCCTCTCGAGTCGCAACCAGTATCTCTTGGAGCCCACTAAGTGGCCTAAAGGGAGTCAAGCCTCCTGTGGAGTTTGGAAAGAGGATTCGGTATTCCTCTCCAGGCCATGCAGGAAACGAAGGCCCTCAACTCGCGATGACAGGGGCGTATGGTGGGTTTTCTCAAGCTGCGGCGTCAGTGTGGTGTTTCTCACGAGGTACGACAGGGAGCTCAGGGAGCCTCTCTTATGGCGCCAGGGAAGTCAAATCTCCATGTGAGTGGCGAGGGGGTGCGTGTCATTCCTATAGAGCCATGGAAGCAGATTCGGGCTTCAAGACACGTTGAAGTAGGACTCTCGAGGTCTTTTTCCCATTGTGGCAGGAAACCCTGGGTTCCCTCGACATGTGCCGGTGACCTCATGGAGCTTCTCCGGGTGCCTCTGAGAAGTGAGGGGTACTGTGGAGTTGGGAGGAGCCTCTGTGGACTCCACTGGGTTTGGTGCAATGGATGAGAGCCTCATCTCGAGTGGAGGCAGGAACCTCATGTTTCCTCTCCTGGGTTTCCTGGCGCCGGTACTGACTCGGATCACAGTTTCCTTGCAGAGTTGGTACAGAAAATCAGGTCTCGTCTTGTGTGGATAAATGGAACTCCACTTGCCTCTCGAGTTGTTCACGGGGTGACAGACCACTTGTTGAACTGTGTTTGTAACCTGCGGGTTTTTCTGGATGATAAACGGGGGTGTCAGTGCCCCTTCGTGTTGTGCTTTCATCCACAGGTTTTCCTTCGTAAAGGTGTCAGGGCATCGCGTTCTTATCAAGAGTAGACCGGGAAATCGGGGTCTTTCAGCTTGTGGCACCACCCACGAGGCTATGTCTCGAATTTCCTCGTGAGACCTGCCTCATCCTTAGGCGCGCTGGAAAGGTCGGGAACCCCTTCCAGACATAGCAGGGGAATCGACACTCCTGTCGCGATCACGAGGGGAGAAGGTGCTCAAATGAAGTGGTTCCCGGAACCTCGGTGTTCCTTTCGAGTGAGACCGGTATGTCGGGGAATTTTGAGATTGCATCCAGGGTGCCAAGTACCGTTTCGCACTTCAAGACAGAAAGTGGGACTTCTCTTGAGTCGCTGTAGTGGACAAGGGCCTCATTTAGCGCTGATGGGGGAACCACGTGGATTTTCTCGAGTTTCGGCGGGATTCTCGAGTTACGATGTCGAATTCAGGCTTCCAATTGTATTGGCCCAGGAAAGTCCAATCTTCAATTCGATTTGCGAGGGAGAGCTGGCGATTGCTCTCTAGTAACTGCAGTGCAAAATAGACCTCATCTAGGCTTGTGTCCAGGACCGAGTTTTCCTCTCCAGGTGCGAGAGGAACTCGGGGTTGCATTCCAGACTCACACGGGGAGTCAGGCCTCGTCTCGAGGGGAAGCCAAGGACTCCGCTCTCCTCTCGAGTCGCGACGCGGGTCTCTTGGAGCCCCCTGAGCGGCCTCAAGGGAGTGCAGCCTCCTCTTCCGTTTGGAGAGAGGACCCGGAATTGCTTTCCAGGCCATAAAGGAAAGAAGGCCCTCAGCTGGCGAGGACGGGAGCGTCTCAGTGGTTTCCTCGAGCTGCGGCGCCCGTTGGCGTTTTCTCCCGAGGCACAACAAGGATCTCAGGGAGCCTCTCGTGCGGCGCCAGGGAAGTCAGGTCTCCATGCACGTGGCGAGGGGGAGCGCGTCCTGGCTCTCGAGTCACGGGAGGGGACTAGGGCCTCGAGACGCGTTGAAGAAGGACTCTCGAGGTCTTTCTCGGGGGGTGGAGGGAAACCCTCGTTTCCCTCGCCTTCTGCCGGGGACCTTAGGGACCCTCCCAGAGTGCCTCTGAGAGGCGAGGGATCCTGTGGAGGTGGCGGGGCCCCTCGGGACTCCTCTGGGTCTGGCGCAACGGAAGAGGGCCTCACCTCGAGGGGAGGCAGGAACCTCAGGCTTCCTCTCCGTTTCGGACTCCGACCGCAGGGTCCCTGCAGAGTTGGGACAGGAGAGTCAGGCCTCGTCTTGTCTGAGGAAGGGAACCCCGCTGGCCTCTCGAGTTGCTCAGGGGGTCTCAGGCCCCTCGTCGAGCTGTGTGTGGAACCCGGGGGTCTTGTGGACGATGCACGGGGGAGGCAGTGCCCCTTCGTGTTGTGCCTTCACCCACAGGGTTGCCTTCGAAGAGGGGTCCAGGCCTCAGGTCCTTCTCAAGAGCGGACTGGGGAATCGGGGGTGTTCGGCATGTGGCCCCACCCACGTGGCTCGTCTCGAATTTCCTCGTGAGACAGGCCTCATCCTGAGGTGCGCCGGGAAGGCCGGGAACCCTTCCAGACCACGCAGGGGAATCGCCTCTCCTGTCGCGATCAGGAGGGGAGAAGGGGCTCAGAGGAAGCGGTGCCGGGACCCTCGGTGTTCCCCTCGGGGGACCCCGGCGTGTCGGGGGACTTTTGGGGGTCGCAGGAAGGCTGTCAGGGACCGTTTCGCCCTTCAGGGTGGAACAGGGGACTTCCCTTGAGACGACGTCGCGGGCAAGGGCCTCATCTTGCCAAGAGGTGGGAACCACGTGGTTTTTCTCGAGTTGCGGCGGCATTCTCGAGTTACGACGGGGATCTCAGCCTTCGCCTTGGGTTGGCCCTGGGAAGCCCAATCTTCCCCTCGGGTTGCGAGGGAAAGCTGGGGGTTGCGCTCGAGTCACTGCAGGGCCAAAGAGACCTCACCTAGGCGTGTGTCCGGGACCTAATATTCCTCTCCAGGGAAGGCAGGGATCTCGGGGTTGCATTCCAGGCTCCCCCGGGGAGTCAGGCCTCGTCTCAAGGGGAAGCCAAGGACTCCGCTCTCCTCCGAGTCGCGACGCGGGTCTCTTGGAGCCCCCTGAGCGGCCTCAAGGGAGTCCAGCCTCCTCTTCCGTTTGGAGAGAGGACCCGGGATTGCTCTCCAGGCCATGCAGGAAAAGAAGGAGCTCAGCTCGCGAGGACGGGGGCGTCTGAGGGGTTTCCTCGAGCTGCGGCGCCCGTGGGGGTTTTCTGCCGAGGCACGACGAAGATCTCAGGGAGCCTCTCGTGCGGCGCCAGGGAAGTCTGGTCTCCATGCGCGTGGCGAGGCGGAGCGCGTCCTGGCTCTCGAGTCACGGGAGGGGACTAGGGCCTCGAGACGCGTTGAAGAAGGACTCTCGAGGTCTTTGTCGGGGGGCGGCGGGAAACCCTCGCTTCCCTCGCCTTCTGCCGGGGGCCTTAGGGAACTTGCCAGGGTGCCTCTGAGAGGCGAGGGATCCTGTGGAGGTGGCGGGGCCCTCGGGACTCCGCTGGGTCTGGCGCAACGGAAGAGGGCCTCACCTCGAGGGGAGGCAGGAACCTCAGGCTTCCTCTCCGTTTCGGACTCCGACCGCAGGGTCCCTGCAGAGTTGGGACAGGAGGGTCAGGCCTCCTCTTGTCTGAGGAAGGGAAACTCGCTGGCCTCTCGAGTTGCTCAGGGGGTCTCAGGCCCCTCGTCGAGCTGTGTGTGGAACCCGCGGGTCTTTGCGGACGATGCACGGGGGTGGCAGTGCCCCTTCGTGTTGTGCCTTCACCTGCAGGGTTGCCTTCGAAGAGGGGTCCGGGCCTCGGGTCCTTCTCAAGAGCGGACCGGGGAATCGGGGGCGTTCGGCTGTGGCCCCACCCACGTGGCTCGTCTCGAATTTCCTCGTGAGACCGGCCTCATCCTGAGGTGCGCCGGGAAGGCCGGGAACCCCTTCCAGACCACGCAGGGGAATCGACTCTCCTGTCGCGATCAGGAGGGGAGAAGGGTCTCAGATGAAGCGTTGCCGGAACCCTCGGTGTTCCCCTCGAGGGAACCCAGCGTGTCGGGGAACTTTTGGGGGTCGCAGTAAGGCTTTCAGGGACCGTTTCGCACTTCAGGGCGTAACAGGGGACTTCCCTTGAGACGCCGTCGTGGGGAAGGGCCTCATCTTGCCAAGAAGTGGGAACCACGTGATTTTTCTCGAGTTGCAGCGGGATTCTCGAGTTACGACTGGTATCTCAGGCTTCCCCTTGGCTTTGCCCTGGGAAGCCCAATCTTCCCCTCGAGTTGCGAGGGAAAGCTGGGGGTTGCGCTCGGGTCACTGCAGGGCCGAAGAGACCTCACCTAGGCGTGTGTCCGGGACCTAATATTCCTCTCCAGGGAAGGCAGGGATCTCGGGGTTGCATTCCAGGCTCCCCTGGGGAGTCAGGCCTCGTCTCGAGGGGAAGCCAAGGACTCCGCTCTCCTCTCGAGTCGCGACGCGGATCTCTTGGAGCCCCGTGAGCGGCTTCAAGGGAGTCCAGCCTCCTCTTCCGTTTGGAGAGAGGACTCGTGATTGGTCTCCAGGCCATGCAGGAAAATAAGGCCCTCATCTCGCGATGACCAGGGTGTCTCATGTGTTTCCTCGAGCTGCCGCGCCAGTGTGAGTTTCCTCACGAGGTACGATGAGGAACTCATGGAGCCTCTCGTGCAGTGCCAGGTTAGTCAGGTCTCCATGCGCGTGGCGAGGGGGAGCGTGTCATGGCTCTCGAGTCATGGTAGGGGAATCGCGACTCAACACATTTTGAAGCACTCTCGCGGTCTTTCTCGAGTCACGGCAGAAAACCCAGGGTTCCCTTGACTTGTGCCTGTGACCTCAGGGAGCTTCTCATTGTGCCTCTGAGAACTCAGGGATACTGTGGAGTTGGTAGGGGCCTCTCGGGACTCCACTGGTTGTGGTGCAATGGAAGAGGGCTTCATCTTGAGTGGACGCAGGAACCTCAGGCTTCCTCTCCGTTTCTGACTCGGATCCCATGGTCCCTGCAGAGTAGGGACAAGAGAGTCACACCTAGTCTTCTGTTGAGGAATGGACCTTCGTTTGCCTTTCGAGTTGTTTACAGGGTGACAGGCCACTTGTCGAAATGTCTGTGGGACCTGTGGGTTTTTCTGGACGATGCACGCGGGTGTCAGTGCCCCTTCGTGTTGTGCCTTCATCCACAGGTTTGCCTTCAAAGAGGTGTGCTGGCATCGGGTTCTTTTCAAGAGTGGACGGTGAAATTGGGGTCTTCCGGCATGTGGCACCACCCACGAGGCTACGTCTCGAACTTCCTCATGAGACCGGCCTCATCCTGAGGTGCGCCCGGAAGGTCGGGAACCCCTTGCAGGCAGAGAAGGGGAGTCGACCCTCCTGTCGCAATCAGGAGAGGAGAAGGGGCTCAGATGAAGTGGTGCCGGGAACCTCGGTGTTCCCCTTGAGTGAGTCTGGTATGTCGCGGAACTTTTGGGGTCGCATCAAGGGTGCCAAGTACCGTTTCGCACTTCAGGATAGAACGTGGGACTTCTCTTGAGATGCTGTAGCGGACAAAGGGCCTCATCTTGCGATGACGAGGGAAGCACGTGGTTTTTCTCGAGTTGCGGTGGGATTCTCGAGTTACGACGGGGAATTCAGGCTTCCTCTTGTGTTGGCCCAGGAAGTCTAATCTTCCATTCTAGTTGCCAGGGAGAGCTGGGGATTGGGCTCCATTCACTGAAGGGCAAACTAGACCTCATCTAGGCTTGTATCCAGGACTTAATGTTCCTCTCCATAGGCGACAGGGATTTGGGGTTGCATTCCATACTCACCCGGGGAGTCAGGCCTCATCTCGAGGGGGAAGCAAAGGACTCCACTCTCTTCTCGAGTCGCGACAGGTATCTCTTGGAGCCCACTGAGTGGTCTTTGCTCTGTAGGAGAGCTCTAGTGTTCATAAGCCTGTACATAAGTGAACACAGACATTCTGTGTGCATGTTGCTGCGTACCCAAAATAGGGCCACAAGGAACCTCATGCTCTCCATGCGGCGCGGAAGCTGTGCAGCCACGCAGCAGCTGAAGAATCCAACCAATTGCTCTTTTCTTACCTCTGACAGAGCTCGCATTGTCGTAGCCCTTGGCAGTTTGAAAACACTGGACCCTAACCCCTCTCAAAGTAGGCCTGGGTTCTAGTTCGAATAGAAAGTCAATAGCGGAGCTGAGGACAGGAACGCGGCAGTCATTTATCACACGCTCCTGCAGCCTGCTACTACAGGGACACTAACGCTAGAAACTAGGAATGTCTTTGCAAGGTGCGCAAAGGACAAGGGAGAACCTCGACCCTGACTCTAGTATTTCAGCCCCCTGAGCAGATCTGAGGTTCTCCCGCTGTAGAAGCTAACCCATTCCTTTCAAATACAGGCTTCCTAACACAGGGCCAGTTGGCTGCTTGCTCTTCCACGAAGCAGGCTTCCTTAACTTGCAAACTGCGAATTCCGCTTAACAGCCTGGAGGAAAATCGCTTCTTGGAAGATTTTTTTCAGAGGCTGTATCCCCGGAGCTGGGGCCAAGCTAGGGGACCCATACTGACAAGGGAAGGCAAAACCACATCCAATGTCTTTGCTCTGGAGGACAGCTTTGGTGAGCCTAAGTCTTTCAGGAATATTTCTGGCTCCAACAGAGTCAAATTCTGTGTGTGAAGCTGCACAGCCAAAATAGGGGAACAGAGAGCCTGATTCTCTCTGTGTAGCTTTGAAGCTGTCATTCAAACAACAGCTTGAGAATCCATACAATGCTCTCCCTTACTGCTAAGAGAATTCTCATTGCTGTCGTCCTTGACAGTTTGTAGAAATCCGCACCCTAACCCTTCTCCAAGTAGGCCTGGGTCCTAGCTCGGAATAACAGGCAACGGCGGAGCTGAGGCCAGTAAGGCACAAGTGAGGTCTCACACACTCTTGCAGCCTGATCGTCCAGGAGCAGTAAGGCCTCTATTTCCCTTCAGGAGGCTCGCTTGCCTTACTTCCTGTGAACTGCACTTCCCAGCTTGGGCGCAAAGCTGTTCCTGGAGATTTTTTCTCAGGGGTGGACCTCGGGGACCCAACTCACAGGGGAAGGCAAAACCAAATGGACAGGTCTATGCTCTGTAGGAGATCTCTAGTGAACTGCCGGGGTCCAGCCCCAGCTGATCCAGGGTATTCGAAGCAGAGACGGCGTAGGCGAGGGTCAGGGAACAACTGCTTAATTAAACGTTAATTAAGGATATAAAGAGTAATAAAATGAGGATAGCTCAGTAGGAAAATTCAGTGGAGAAAAGAGGCTGAGTAGCTTGGTTTACGCGGGGGACCAATAAAACTTCAAGACAAGAAGCTTGCACCACTTACGTAGGCCGCAGGCGTCCTTCCGTTCTCCCGAAGGAGAGGAGACACTGAGGCCTCCCCGGTCGGATCTTAGAAGCCCAGGCAAAATTAGTAAGCTTGGTGGGTTCCGCGCTCCAGATGGAGACTCAACCAGAGTGAGAGAGAGAGAGAGACAAGGGGAGACCAGTATTTCGAGAAACTGATCCCAATTCTTTATTTTCCACGGTCTACTTTTATACACTGAGATGTTATGCAAAAGTCACGTGGGGTCAGCAGTCCTGACTTTTATCAAAGTCAGGTGCTTCATACAAAAGTATACAGAGGTCTTAGGGGTGTTACATCATCTTCTGGCCGGGGGGCCTGCTGACAATTTACGACCCTCTCCTTGTGACAGCGGTCAGTCAACCAGGACACTTATTTCTCCAGGGGTGATTATTCTTAAAACAGATGCCACCCAAATAAAGTTACATTCCTATAGGGTGAGGGTGTAGTGGGTTTTAGTTAAGGAAAGAATTTACTTAGCCTAAGGTCTAACGTGATTTATATCAAAGGTTAATACTTATTTCTTCTATATATTCATTAATGTGTATAAGGGCAGGGGATGTGGAGACTTAGCAGTAAACATCAGCTCAACAAATGAAAAACCCTTCACCAATATGATTTCTAATCAGCCCATTATACTTATACTAATAATTTTCTAACTTTTCTAAGGAACCTGTTTTTAGAAGGTTTAAAGCATCTCGTGCCTCTCATGGTTGGGAGGCTGTGAGCAATCACATGTGGCCGGACAAGCCTGTCAGGCAGGCTAGAGAACCTTCAGAGGAGTTTGTAGGTTAAAACACTCTTGTCACACCCAGGGGTTTTTATCAACTGGAGCTCTAGGTTAACTCCTTCTCCGAAAGAGGTGGTGGGGGACAGCCCCCCGTAAAGTCAGAGGTGTAGGTGAGAGCACAAAGTAGTAAGGTAGGCAGGCTCTGGTTATGGGGGTAGATGCTCGAGGATTTCCAGGGGGACTCCTGAGGCTCGATCCCGCCTTTGCGTATGTCGAGCCTCCTTCCTCATGACCTTTGCCATGGGCGGAGTGCCTCACTCTGGCCCCCAACAGTGAACCTCCTCTCTCAGGAACATTCTTGGCTCCTATCGAGACACCTCTGTGTGTGTAGCTACACACGCAATGTAGGGGCAAAGGGAGCCAGATTCTTTCCGTGGGGTGCTGATGCTTTGTGGCAAAGCACCTGCTTGAGAATCCATCAGCTTACGCTTCCCTCGCCTTGACAGAGGTCTCATTGCTGTAGCCCTTGGCAGTTTGGAAAGAAGAGGACCCTTACCTTTCATAAAGTGGGCCTTTTTCCTAGTTTGAAAGGAAAGGCAAGAGCTGAGCTGAGGCCAATAAGGCGCCAGTCAAGTCTGACATATTCCCGAAGCCTGCTCCTTCATGGAAAATAACGCTGGAATCTAGGAATGTCTCTGCAAGGCTGGCAAAGGGCAGTCAGGAGCCTGCACCCTGCCTCTGGAATTACCGACTTCTGAACAGATCTGGAGGTCTCCCTTAGGGGAAGCTAACCCATTCTTCCAAATAGAGGCTTCCAAACGCAGGCCGCTTGGCTGCCTCTTGCTCTCTGAAGGAGGCCTGCTTTTCCCGCCTCCTATGAACCCCACATCCCAGCCTCTGGGAAAAGCGGATCTTGAAGATCTTTTCTCAGGGGTTGTTTCCACGGAGCTGGGGCCGAGCCTGGAGCCCCAAACGCACAGGGGAAGAAAAACCACATGGACAAGTCTTTGCTCTCTAGGAGAGCTCTAGTGAACCTCACTCTGTCAGGAACGTTCTTGTTTCCTATGGAGACACCCCTGTCTGTGAAGCTGTGTACCGAACATGGAGACACAGAGTCTGATTCTCTCTGTGCAGCTTTGAAGCTGTCGTTCTAACAACAGCTTGAAAATCCATACAATGCTCTTCCTTACCCGTGACACAGTTTTCATTGCTATACCCCTTGGCAGTATTTAGAAATCCATACACAAACCCTTCTCCTAGTAGGCCTGGGTCCTAGTTCGGAGGAACATGCAATGGCGGAGCTGAGGCCAGTAAGGCACCAGTCAGGTCTCACACACTCTGGCAGCCTGATCGTCCAGGGAGACTAAGGCCTGTTGTGCCTTGCAGGAGGCTCGCTTGTGTTACCTCCTGTGAACTGCGTTTGCCAGCCTGGTGAATAGCGGTCCCTGGAGATCTTTTCTCAGGGGCTCCTTCCCCTGAGCTGGGGCGGACCTCAGGGACCCAACTCACAGGGCAAGGCAAAACCATATGGACAGGTCTATGCTCTGTAGCAGACTTCTAGTGAACCTCATCTCTCAGGAACATTCTTGGCTCCTATAGAGACACTTCTGTGTGTGAAGCTGCGTACCTAACATAGGGGCACAGAGAGCCTGATTCTCTCAGTTCATTTTGACCCTGTCGTTCAGAAAACAGCTTGAGAATCCATAAAATGCTCTCCCTTACCGCTGAGGGAATTCTCACTGCTGTAGCCCTTGGCACTTTGTAGAAATCTGCAGCCAAACGCTTCTCCAAATAGGCCTGGGTCCTAGTTCGGAGGAACAGGCAATGGTGGAACTGAGGCCAGCAAGGCAACAGTCAGGTTTCACACACTCTGGCAGCCTGCTCCTCCAGGGACAGTAAGGCCTCTTTTTCTCTGCAGGAGATTCGCTTGCCTTACTTCCTGTGAACAGCGTTTCCCAGCCTCAGCGAAGCGGTTCCTGGAGATCTTTTCTCAGGGACAGTTTCCCCGGAGTTGTGGCGGACCTCGGGGACCCAACTCACAGGGGAAGGAAAAACCACATGGACAGGTCTATGCTCTGTAGGAGAGGTTTAGTGAACCTAATCTCTCAGGAACATTCTTGGCTCCTATAGAGACAACTCTGTGTGTGAAGCTACACTCCCAACATTGGGGAACAGGGATCTTGGTTCTCTCCGTGGGGTGCTGATGCTTTGTAGTAAAGCACCTGCTTGAGAATCCATCCTCTTAGGCTTCCCTCGCCTGACAGAGGTCTCATTGCTGTAGCCCTTGGCAGTTTCAAAGAAGAAGACCCTTACCCTTCATAAAGTAGGCCCTTGTCCTAGTTTGAATGGAAAGGCAATAGCTGAGCTGAGGCCAATAAGGAGCCAGTCCCCTCTGACACATTCCCGAATCCTGCTCCTTCATGGAATATAACTCTAGAATGTTGGAATGTCTTTGCAAGGCTGGCAAAGGGCAGTCAGGAACCAGCACCCTGCCTCTGGAATTACCGACTTCTGAGCAGATCTGGAGGTCTCCTTTAGGAGAAGCTAACCCATTCCTTCCAAATAGAGGCTTCAAAACACAGGCAGGTTGGCTGCCTTTCGTGCCCGAAGGAGGCTTGCTTTTCTCTCCTCCTATGAACCCCAGTTCCCAGCCTCTGGGAAAAGCGGATCTTGAAGATATTTTCTCAGGGGTTGTTTCCACGGAGCTGGGGCCGAGCCCGGGGCCCAAAGGCACAGGGGAAGGCAAGACCACATGGACAGGTCTATGCTCTGTAGCAGACCTCTAGTGAACCTCATCTCTCAGGAGCATTCTTGGCTCCTACAGAGACACCTCTGTGTGTGAAGCTGCGTACCTAACATAGGGGCAGAGAGAGCCTGATTCTCTCTGTTCATTTTGACGCTGTCATTCAGAAAACAGCTTGAGAATCCATAAAATGCTCTCCCTTACCACCGAGAGAATTCTCACTGCTGTAGCCCTTGGCACTTTGTAGAAATCTGCACCCAAACGCTTTTCCAAGTAGGCCTGGGTGCTAGCTCGGATGAACAGGCAATGGCGGAGCTGAGGCCAGTAAGGCAACAGTCAGGTTTCACACACTCTGGCAGCCTGCTCCTCCAGGGACTGTAAGGCCTCTTTTACTCTGCAGGAGATTCGCTTGCCTTACTTCCTGTGAACAGCATTTCCCAGCCTCGGCGAAGCGGTTCCTGGAGATCTTTTCTCAGGGACAGTTTCCCCGGAGGTGTGGCGGACCTCGAGGACCCAACTCACAGGGGAAGGCAAAACCACATTGACAGGTCTATGCTCTGTAGGAGAGGTTTAGTGAACCTAATCTCTCAGGAACATTCTTGGCTCCTATAGAGACAACTCTGTGTGTGAAGCTACACTCCCAACATTGGTGCACAGGGAGCTTGATTCTCTCCGTGGGGTGCTGATGCTTTGTGGCAAAGCACCTGCTTGAGAATCCATCCTCTTAGGCTTCCCTCACCTTGACAGAAGTCTCATTGCTGTAGCCCTTGGCAGTTTCAAAGAAGAAGATCCTTACCTTCATAAAGTAGGCCCTTGTCCTAGTTTGAATGGAAAGGCAGTAGCTGAGCTGAGGTCAATAAGGAGCCAGTCCCGTCTGACACATTCCCGAAGCCTGCTCCTTCATGGAAAATAACTCTAGAATCTAGGAATATCTTTGCAAGGCTAGCAAAGGGCAGTCAGGAACCAGCACCCTGCCTCTGGAATTACCGACTTCTGAGCAGATCTGGAGGTCTCCTTTAGGAGAAGCTAACCCATTCCTTCCAAATAGAGGCTTCAAAACACAGGCAGGTTGGCTGCCTTTTCGTTCCCTATGGAGGCGTGCTTTTCTCTCCTCCTACGAACCCCGGTTCCCAGACACTGGGAAAAGTGGATCTTGAAGATATTTTCTCAGGGGTTGTTTCCACGGAGCTGGGGCCGAGCCTGGAGACCCAAAGGCACAGGGGAAGGCAAGACCACATGGACAAGCCTTTGCTCTTTAGTATAGCTCTAATGAACCTCACTCTGTCAGGATCTTTCTTGATTCCTACGGAGACACACCTGTGTGTGAAGCTGCGGGCACAGAGAGCCTGATTACCCCTGTGCAGCGCTGAGTCTGGGCGGCTAAACAACAGCTTGGGAATGCAGCCTGGGGCGCTTCCCTTCCCTCGGACAGAGCTCTCCTTGCGGTAGGCCTTGGTAGTTTGCATACAATGGGGCCCTAAGCCCTCTGCAAGTTGGCCTGGCTCCTAGGTCCAAAGGGCAGGCCAGAGCAGAGCTGAGGCTGTCAGGCTCCAGACACATCTCCCATACTCCTACATCCTGCTCCTACCCGGGCGTGAACGCTAGAAGCTGGGAAGGTACCTGGACCGTGCAGGGGCGGGGCGAACGCGGGCCGCGTGGGGCGGGGGTCGGCTTCTGGCGGGGGTGGGGGCGGGCTTCCCAGTTGTGCTCTGGGAGGTGGACCCCGAGGCTGAAAACGCCCCAGGAGCGCACCCGGGACTGGGTAAACCCGGGCTGTGCGGGTCGAGATTCCGATGGCTTTGGGTGGGGGTCGGTCCCAGTTGTGCTCCCGGGGGTCGCCACTGCGGCTGGGAACGCGCCGGGAGCGCGGCAGGGGCGGGGCTAACCCTGGGGGCGCGGGGCGGAGGTCGGCTCATGGGGGGGATGGGGAGGGGTTCCCAGTTGCGCTCTCGGGGGTTGCAACTGCGGCTGTGAACGCCCATTTCGTCCGCTCCTGGGTCCCCAAGGATCGCCATCCCGTGGGTGCAGTGGAGGGCTGCGGACCACAGGTAAGGGAACTGGGACTGCGTGGAGCAGGGAACCAAGTATTCCACCGTCTGTTGGCACATTCTCGGAGCTCCCCAACCTGGCGGTCGCAGAAAGGCCTTGCCTTTGGTGTCAAGGCCTTTACCGCTCCACCCCTCTGCTGAAAAATCTCAGAGTCTGCGCGGTTCTTCCAAGCAGCCTAGTGTCCGCTGGAAGTCCAAGGGACAGAACACTGAACTCTGGCCGGCTGGCCCAGCCCTGCTTCTGGCACTTTGTAAGCCAGCGGGCCCTTGAGCACCTGCTGGGATGGGAAAGGGAAGGGTCCACGGATTGCACCCTAGAAACTTAGTAGGGTGCATGGATTTCAAACCCTGGTGGCCGCCCAGGCAGCAAAGAAGGGGGAAGGGCACCTTGCTGCCCTTTCATGGCAGAATCTGTGGTTGTCCAGCTGCGTGGGCCTTTTCATGAGGACCCTGTGCAATAAAAGTTTGGTGTTTTGGAACTGAATAATTAGAACGTGTAAAAGCTTTAAATTATGTGGTGGTGTAATTAAAAAACAAAACAAAACAAAACCAAGCTCCAAGTGTTTTGCAAATGGAGGTTTAAATATTGAAGGACTGTATTCCTTGCACTGTGGCATTCTATCAAGAAGTGTGCAGGATTTTTTTTTTTTTTAAGAAAAGTGTTCGAAGTGAGGGAAACAGGAAACCCAGAGGTGCCCCTGTATTTTGGGGAAGGCCTTAGGAGGTCACTTGGAAATGCTGCTGGCTGTGCGGGAGGGTGGCAGATGGGCTGTGCAGGCTTGTCCTTTGCATGGATGTTCTTGTGTGTGGAAACCCAGCTCGGAGCCATCTCCTGATGTGTAAGAATTTCGCAGACAAACCTTGAGCTAAGCAATGCATTTTTTCCTAAGAAAATGTTTGTCTTAAGCGATGTAAATATCCTATGTATTTCCGCTAGACTCTGGCTTCAGGTCGGTTCCCCCAAAAGGCTCAGAAGCGATTTGAACAAAACAGCATATTTTCCTCCTAGCTTGTTCTCCTTATCTATGTTAAGGAAATGATATATTTGCCTGCAATACTGCCTTTCTTCAAGATTCATGTCAATCAAGTTTTGGCCCGGGATGACTCACCTGCTGCCAATATTATCTCAATGCATGTCGTGGGGGAAGGGCCTGGTGCCATTCCCTGAAACAGTTCCTTTCTTTCCTTAGCTGACTGCTAGTGCCTGTAGAATATCTGGCTAAAGACCAGCAGGGGGTACTCTTACTACCCCCCCCACCCCGCCTCAAGTCTAAGTCAGCAGCTTTCTCTATCTCTTTAATACTTTAATAACACTTGATGACACAAAAGCTCTGAGCGATCAAATCATATCAAATCTTCATTTCAGATTGAAGATGCATTCCATGGTATTGCCATCTTAAGTCTTTCCATCGTTATGGAATATCTGTCCATGTATTCAGGATAGTTTTCAGCCAGGGTGTATAAGTTCCAGTGTGCCAGTCTTGTCATCCTCGTTACATCCATGGCAAAGTGTTTTATTCATGTTGATATTATTGAAAGGGAATTTTTTAAAATTCCTTTTCAGATTATTATCTGCTAATGCATACAGATAAAACTGTGTAATCATTCATTTTTATCAGTTTGGACAGCTTGATAGTTGTCTTTAATTTCTTTACTTTCTGACACTTTAAGGTTATCCTGGGACACATATGTAATGCCTCACCCCTAAATTCAGACATGTGTTCAAAGAACTTCTGTCCTTTTATTTATTTATTTATTTATTCTTTAACATTGAAATCGTTTTGACTATGCTGGGTGTTTGTTGCTAGATGGAAGTAGCTAGGACCTCTGGACTGAAGTCTCTCATCTCTTGCTGACCTCTTGTTGACCTCTGCAGATTCCTGGTAGGTGGGAACTTGTTAGTTCCTTGTTCCTTATCAGAACCTCCTGTGGTAAGTGTTTTTCTCTTCTCTGTTGCCTGGTAAGGGTGGGTGGTCATGGGCATCCCAAAGTTGGCTAGAAGTCAATTATTTAGGCAGGCTTGTGCATAGATATGGGAGAAGGCAATGGCACCCCACTCCTGGAAAATCCCAAGGATGGAGGAGCCTGGTAGGCTGCAGTCCATGGGGTGGCTAAGAGTCGGACACCACTGAGCGACTTCATTTTCACTTTCATGCATAGGAGGAGGAAATGGCAACCCACTCCAGTGTTCTTGCCTAGAGAACCCCAGGGACTGCGGGGCCTGGTGGGCTGCCATCTATGGCGTGGCACAGGGTCGGCCTCAACTGAACCACTTAGCAGCTGCAGCAGCAGCAGCAGCAGTGCATAGATATCAAAGGGGATGAGAACAGTCAGGTAGAATCACATATGTCATCGTGAAACAATACTTCTCCTCTTAGCCAAAGCTAACGAAAGATTTCTGTTCTAGGTCAACCTAGAAGAGATCACTTAAGAGGTAAAGAAACTTAAACTCCATTAGCAAAGGCAGTTCAACATCTCAAGAAAACTTGTGCTAGGCACAAAACTCTTTTCTGGGGGCCTACTTTCCCTACAACCTCCTTATCCCATTCTGTACCCATTCCTTTGCTTCTCCCGTCCTGAAAATGCCACCTGTAAGACAGAACTACTTCGTTTTCCTTCTTAAAGTGTGATTGCATTCCATACATTCTTGTAATAACAAGTCATACATTTCCCTTCAGCAACCAAGAACTGACTCTTATATTGGCATTTGATAGATTGGTGAGCATACCTATCAGTGATAATAGCGCCCACCCCGCTTCCTGCAAGAACAGAACAAAACAAAACAAAACAAAAAAAATTGCTTTCTTACATTTAATATGTTCGGATGGTGCCAGTCACTATTCATGCAGAGTCAAAAATCTCTTTTGTTTCTGTGTAAAAGGGAGGTCCTTTCAAGTCGTGAATGTTTAAGAAGTTTCATTTATTTGGAAGTGACCTAGCTATTCAATACACTGTCGTCACTTAGTTTAGCACCAGGATAGAAACTCAGGTAACCAAAACACCTGGAGGAACGATTGTAAGTTCAGTTCAGTTCAGTTGCTCAGTCGAGTCTGACTCTTTGTGACCCCGTGGCCTGCAGGACGCCAGGCTTCCGTGTCCATCACCAACTCCAGGGGCTTGCTCAAACTCATGTCCATCGAGTCAGTGATGCCATCCAACCATCTTATCCTCTGTCATCCCCTTCTCCTCTGCCTTCAATCAAGACTATGAGAGGCAGATATTTTAGAGTATAATTATTGTTAAGAGTTTATCTAAAAGATCATATCACACTTACATTTTTTACATTGGTTGTTGCTGTTTCCAGGTACTTTCTTGCTGACAAGCTTGTGACACATATAACAATAGAGCAATTTTTACCTCAAAAGAAACCTAGGCACTATGAACATGTTGTGCTTAATGTTGTTGACTCTTGGACATGTCTATAGTGGAGGAGCAAAACCAAAAATACTAGATATTTAATATTGACTAGTTCCCAGTTCAAGGGACTCTGACATTCATTTAGGTCAATGTTTTCTTGTATTTCCAGCCGTTTGATTTGGAAGGGCTGCCTTGTCTTGAGACCATTGAAATCAGAACTCAGAACTTGAGCAATATTATCAAAAAACACAAGGCTCACACTGACACATACCTTAATCCAGACAGACAGACAAGACATCTTCCAGTTTTCCGCCTGAGATTTAAAATATTTCTTTGAGCCGTTTTCCTGGGGAGTGGGGGGGGGGAGTGGGGGTGGCAGCGAGGCAGGCTTGGGTAACAAGCTAATTGTTGGTCATTGCATATGCAAAGAACCAGCTTTCCGGGTTCCAAGGTAAAAAGTTTCCTTTGTACCCAATTTTGTTTGGATCTATAGACTCTCATGGCCCTCCTAGGTCAGGACATCTTTCCTTTCTGTAGTCCTCGTTTGAACCCTAAATCATAGACAGCTTGGATTGTCTCTGTGGGGTGGATGTATTGTCCTCGTGTTTGACCTGGCGGCAGTAGCGAGGTCCGAGAGCCTCTCCTGGAACCGGGCGTGGGGACGGGGCTCACCAGGAGCCCCTGGTGGAAGTGGGCAACGCCCCGGGAGCGGGCCAGGTGCGGGGCGATCCCGGGCGGCGCGGGTCGGGGTTCTGGTCGGGAGGGGGTGGGGGGCAGTAACAGTTGTGCTCTCGGGGGTCCCCACTGCAGCTGGAAACGCGCTGGGAGTGCGGCAGGGGCGGGGTGAACCCGGGTGGCGCGGGGCGGGGTTCGGCTCCTGGCGGGGGTGGGGGAGGGCTTCCCAGTTGTGCTCTCGGTGGTGGCCACTGCAGCTGGAAACGCGCCGGGAGCGCACCCGGGGCGGGGTAAACCTGGGCTGCGCGGGTCGAGATTTAGATGGCTGTGGGTGGGGGTTCAGTCCCAGTTGTGCTCTCGGGGGTCGCCACTGCGGCTTGGAATGCCCATTTCCTACGCTCCTGTGTCCCCAAGGATCCACATCTAGTGGGTGCAGCGGAGGGCTGCGGGCCACAGGTCAGGGAACTGTGACTGCTTGGAGCAGGGAACCAAGTATTCCGCCCTCTGTTGGCACATTCTCGGAGCTCCCCAACCTGGCGGTTGCAGAAATGCCTCGACCTTGGTGTCAAGGCCTTTACCGCTCCACCCCTTTGCTGAAAAATCTCAGTCTGCACGGTTTTCCCAAGCAGCCTAGTGTCCCCTGGAAGTCCAAGGGACAGAACACTGAACTCTGGCCGGCTGGCCCAGCCCTGCTTCTGGCACTTTGTAAGCCAGCGGGCCCTTGAGCACCTGCTGGGATGGGAAAGGGAAGGGTCGACGGATTGCACCCTAGAAACTTAGTAGGGTGCATGGATTTCAAACCCTGGTGGCCGCCCAGGCAGCAAAGAAGGGGGGAGGGCACCTTGCTGCCCTTTCATGGCAGAATCTGTGGCAGTCCTGATGCGTGGGCCTTTTCATGGGGACCTTGTGCAATAAAAGTTTGGTGTTTTGGTACTGAATAATTAGAAATTGTAAAAAGTTTAAATTATGCGGTGGTGTAATTAAAAAACAAAACAAAACAAAACCAAGCCCCAAGTGTTTGGCACAGGGAGGTTTAAGTATTGAAGGCCTGTTTTCCTTGCACTGTGGCATTCTATTAAGAAGTGTGCAGGATTTTTTTTTTTTTTAAGAAAAGTGTTCGAAGTGAGGGAAACAGGAAACCCAGAGGTGCCCCTGTATTTTGGGGAAGGCCTTAGGAGGTCACTTGGAAATGCTGCTGGCTGTGGGGGAGGGGGGCAGATGGGCTGTGCAGGCTTGTCCTTTGCATTCATGTTCTTGTGTGTAGAAACCCAGCTCGGAGCCATCTCCTGATGTGTAAGAATTTCGCAGACAAACCTTGAGCTAAGCAATGCATTTTTTCTTAAGAAAATGTTTGTCTTAAGCGATGTAAATATCCTATGTATATCTGCTGGACTCTGGCTTCAGGTCGGTTCCCCCAATAGGCTGAGAAGCGACTTGAACAAAACAGTATGTTTTCCTCGTACCTTGTTCTCCTAATCTATGTTAAGGAAATGATATATTTGCCTGGAATACTGCCTTTCTTCAAGATTCATGTCAATCAGTTTTTGGCCCAGGATGACTCACCTGCTGCCAATGTGACCTCAAGGCATGTCGTGGGGGAGGGGCCTGGTGCCATTCCCTGAGACAGTGCCTTTCTTTCCTTAGCTGACTGCTAGTGCCTGTAGAATATCTGGCTAGAGACCAGCAGGGCGTACACCCCGCCTCAAGTCTAAGTCAGCAGCTTTCTCTATCTCATTTATACTTTAATAACAATTGATGACACAAAAGCTCTGAGCGATCAAATCATATCAAATCTTCATTTCAGATTGAAGATGCATTCCATGGTATTGCCATCTTAAGTCTTTCCATTGTTATGGAATACCTGTCCATGTATTCAGGATAGTTTTCAGCCAGGGTGTATAAGTTCCAGTGTGCCAGTCTTGTCATCCTCGTTACATCCATGGCAAAGTGTTGTATTCATGTTGACATTATTGAAAGGGAATTTTTTTTAATTCCTTTTCAGATTATTATCTGCTAATATATACAGAAAAAACTGTGTAATCTTTCGTTTTTATCAGTTTGGACAGCTTGATAGTTGTCTTTAATTTCTTTCCTTTCTCATACTTTAAGATTTTCCGGGCACCGTACCTGTACTGCCTCACCCCTAATCTCAGTCATGTGTTCAAAGAACTTCTGTCCTTTATTTGTTTACTTATTTTTTGCAACATTGAATTCATTTTGACTATGCTGGGTCTCTGCTGCAAGATGGAAGTTGCTAGGACCTCTGGACTGCAGTCTTCCATCTCTTACTGACCTCTTGTTGACCTCTGCAGAATCCTGGTTGGCGGGAGCTTGTTAGTTCCTCGTTCCTTACCAGGACCTCCTGTGGTAAGTGTTTTTCTCTTCTCTGTTGCCTGGTAAGGGTGGATGGTCATTGGCATCCCAAAGCTAGCTAGAAGTCAATTATTTAGGCAGGCTTGTGCATAGATATGGGAGAAGGCAATGGCACCCCACTCCAGTACTCTTGTGTGGAAAATCCAATGGATGGAGGAGCCTGGTAGGCTGCAGTCCATGGGGTCACTAAGAGTCGGACACCACTGAGCGACTTCACGTTCACTTTTCACTTTCATGCATGGGAGGAGGAAATGGCAGCCCACTCCAGTGTTCTTGCCTAGAGAACCCCAGGGACTGCGGGGCCTCGTGGGCTGCCGTCTATGGGGTCGCACAGAGTCGGACACGACTGAAACGACTTAGCAGCAGCGGCGGCGGCAGCAGCAGCAGAAGCAGTGCATCGATATCAAAACGGCTGCAAACAGTCAGGAAGGATCACATATGTCACCGTGAAACACTACTTCTCCACTTAGCCAAAGCTAACAAAAGATTTCAGTTCTAGGTCAACCTAGAAGAGATCACTTAAGAGGTAAAGAAACTTAAACTCCATTAGCAAAGGCAGTTCGACATCTCAAGAAAACTTGTGCTAGGCACAGAACTCTTTTCTGGGGGTCCACTTTCCCTACAACCTCCTTATCCCATTCTGTACCCATTCCTTTGTTTCTCCCATCCTGAAACGGCCACCTGTAAGACAGAACTACTTCGTTTTCCTTCCTCAAGTGCCATTGCATTCCACATACTTTCTTGTAATAACAAGTCATACATTTCCCTTCAGCAACCAAGAACTGACTTTTATATTGGCATTGGCTATAGCCCGCCCCCCTCCCCCCACCCCCAAGAACAGAACAAAACAAAACAAAACAATTGCTTTCTTACATTTAACATGTCAGGATGGTGCCAGACACTATTCATGGAGAGTCAAAAATCTCTTTTGTTTCTGTGTAAAAGGGAGGTCCTTTCAAGTCGTGAATGTTTCAGAACTTTCATTTATTTGGAAATGACCTAGCTATTCAATACACTGTCGTCACAAGGATAGAAACTCGGGTAACCAAAACACCTGGAGAGACGTTTGTTAGTTCAGTTCAGTTCAGTTGCTCAGTCGTGTCTGACTCTTTGGGACCCCGTGGCCTGAAGGACGCCAGGCTTCCGTGTCCATCACCAGCTCCAGGGGCTTGCTCAAACTCATGTCCATCGAGTCAGTGATGCCATCCAACCATCTTATCCTCTGTCATCCCCTTCTCCTCTGCCTTCAATCAAGACTATGAGAGGCAGATATTTTAGAGTATAATTATTGTAAAGAGTTTGTCTAAAAGCTCATATCACATTTACATTTTTTACTTTTGTTGTTGTCGTTTCCAGGTAGTTTCTTGCTGACAAGCTTGTGACAGATATAACAATAGAGCAATTTTTACCTCAAAAGAAACCTAGGCACTATGAACATGTTGTGCTTAATGTTGTTGACTCTTAGACATGTCTATAATGGAGGAGCAAAACCAAAAATACTAGATATTTAATATTGACTAGTTCCCAGTTCACGGGACTCTGACATTCATTTAGGTCAATGTTTTCTTGTATTTCCAGCCGTTTGATTTGGAAGGGCTGCCTTGTCTTGAGACCATTGAAATCAGAACACAGAACTTGAGCAATATTATCAAAAAACACAAGGCTCACACTGACACATACCTTAATCCAGACAGACAGACAAGACATCTTCCAGTTTTCCGCCTGAGATTTAAAATATTTCTTTGAGCCGTTTTCCTGGGGAGTGGGGGGGGGGAGTGGGGGTGGCAGCGAGGCAGGCTTGGGTAACAAGCTAATTGTTGGTCATTGCATATGCAAAGAACCAGCTTTCCGGGTTCCAAGGAAAAAAGTTTCCTTGGTAACCAACTTTGTCTGGTTCTATAGAATATCATGGCCCTCCTAGGTCAGGTCATCTTGCCTTTCTGTAGTCCTCGTTTTATCCCTAAATCATAGACAGCTTGGATTGTCTCTGTGGGGTGTATGTATTGTCCTCATGTTTGACCTGGCGGCAGCAGCGAGGTCCGAGAGCCTCTCCTGGAACCGGGCGTGGGGACGGGGCTCACCGAGAGCCGCTGGTGAAGGTGGGCAGCGCCCCTGGAGCGCGGCAGGGGCGGGGCGAACCCGGGCGGCCCAGGGCGGGTGTCGGCTCTTGGCGGGGGTAGGGGAGGGCTTCCCAGTTCTGCTCTCGGAGATGGCCACTGCAGCTGGAAACGCGCCGGGAGCGCACCCAGGGCGGGGTAAACCTGGGCTGCACAGGTCGAGTTTCCGCTCGCTGTGGGTGGGGGGTCAGTCCCTGTTGTGCTCCCGGGGGTCGCCAATATGGCTGGGAACCCGCCGGGAGCCCGGCAGGGCCGGGGCGAAACCTGGCGGCACGGGGCGGGGTGGGGTTCCGTTCGCAGTGGGGGTCGGCTCCTGGCGGGGGTGGGGGAGGGCTTTCCAGATGTGCTGTTGGGGGTCACCATTGCGGCTGGGAATGCCCATTTCGTGAACTCCTGGATCCCCAAGGATCGGCATCCATTGGCCACAGCGGAGGGGTGCAGAACACAGGTAAGGGAACGGGGACTGCGTGGAGCAGGGAACCATGTATTCCGCCCTGTGTTGGCACAGTCTCAGAGCTCCCCAACCTGGCGGTCGCAGAAAGGCCTCGTCTTTGGGGTCAAGGCCTTTACCGCTCCACCCCTCTGCTGAAAAACCTCAGAGTCTGCGCGGTTTTCCCAAGCAGCCTAGTGTCCGCTGGAAGTCCAAGGGACAGAACCCTGAATTCTGGCCGGCTGGCCCAGCCCTGCTTCTGGCACTTTGTAGGCCAGCGGGCCCTGGAGCACCTGCTAGGATGGGAAAGGGAAGGGTACGCGAATTGCACCCTGGTGGCCGCCGAGGCAGCAAAGAAGGGGGGAGGGCACCTTACTGCCCTTTAATGGCAGACAGAATCTGTGGCTGTCCTGCTGCGTGGGCCTTTTCATGGGGACCTTGTGCAATAAAAGTTTACCGGTGACCTTAGGGAACTTCCCAGTGTGCTTCTGACAGATGAGGGATGCTGTGGAGTTGGCGGGGCCTCTCAGGACTCCGCTGGGTTTGGCGCAATGGAAGAGGGCCTCATCTCCAGGGAAGGCAGGAACCTCAGGCTTCCTCTCCGTTTCGGACTCCGACCGCAGGGTCCCTGCAGAGTTGGGACAGGAGAATCAGGAATCGTCTTGTCTGAGGAAAGGAACTCCGCTTGCCTCTCGAGGTGCTCAGGGGGTCTCAGGCCCCTTGTTGAGCTGTGTGTGGAACCTGCGGGTGTTTCCGGAAATGCACGACGGTGACAGTGCCCCTTCGTGTTGTGCCTTCACCCATTGGGTTGCCTTCGAAGAGGTGTCCGGGCCTCGGGTTCTTTTCAAGAGCGGACAGGGAAATCGGGGTCTTTCGGCATGTGGGACCACCCACGGGGCTAGTCTCAAATTTCCTAGTGAGGCCGGCTTCATCCTGAGGTGTGCTGGGAAGGCCGGGGACCCTTCCAGACAACGCAGGGGGATCGACTCTCCTGTCGCCATCAGGAGGGGAGAAGGGGCTCAGATGAAGTGGGGACGGAACCCTCGGTGTTACCCTCGAGGGAAACCGGCGTGTGGGGACTTTTGGGGGTTGCATGAAAGGAGTCAGGTACCGTTTCGCACTTCAGGACAGAACCTGGGACTTCCCTTGAGACGCCGTAGCGGGCAAGGGCCTCATCTTGCGAAGACGTTGGGACCACGTGGATTTTCTCGAGTTGCGGCGGGATTCTAGAGTTACGACGGGGATTTCAGGCTTCCTCTTGTGTTGGCCCCGGGAAGCCTAATCTTCCATTCGAGTTGCGAGGGAAAGCTGAGGGTTGCACTCGAGTCACTGCAGGGCCAAAGAGACCTCATCTAGGCCTGTGTCCGGGACTTAACGTTCCTCTCAAGGGAAGACAGGGATCTCAGGGTGGCGTTCCAGACTCCCCTGGGGAGTCAGGCCTCGCCTCGAGGGCAAGCCAAGGATGCTGCTCTCCTCTCAAGTCGCGACGCAGATCTCTTGGAGCCCACTGAGTGGCCTCAAGGGAGTCAGGCCTTCTCTTCAGTTTGGAGAGAGGACTCGGGATTGTGCTCTGGGTCCGGCAGGAAAAGAAGGCCCTCACCTCACGAGGACGGGGGCGTCTCAGGGGTTTCCTCGAGCTGCGGCGCCCATGGGGGTTTTCTCACGAGGCAAGACGAGGATCTCAGGGAGCCTCTCGTGCGGTGCCAGGGAAGTCAGGTCTCTGTGCGCGTGGTGAGGGGGAGCGCGTCATGGCTCTCCAGTCATGGGAGAGGACTAGGGCCTCCAGACGCGTTGAAGAAGGACACTCGACGTCTTTCTGGGGTTGCGGCGGGAAAGCCTCGTTTCCCTCGACTTCTGCCGGAGACCTGAGGGAACTTCCCATGGTGCCTCTGATAGGTGAGGGATGCTGTGGAGTTGGCGGGGCCTCTCGGGACTCCGCTGGGCTTGGTGCAATTGAAGAGGGCCTCATCTCGAGGGGAGACAGGAAACTTAGGCTTCCTCTCCTTTTCGGACTCCAACCACAGGGTCCCTGCACAGTTAGGACAGGAGAGTCAGGCCTCGTCTTGTCTGAGGAAGGGAACTCCGCTTGCCTCTCGAATTGCTCAGGGTGTCTCACGCACCTCGTCGAGCTGTGTGTGGAAACCGCGGGTTTTTCCGGACGACGCACGGGGGTGTCAGTGCCCCTTCGAATGGTAACTTCACCCACAGGGTTGCCTTCGAAGAGGTGTCCGGGCATCAGTTTCTTATCCAGAGCGGACTGGGAAATCTGGGTCGTTCGGCATGTGGCACAACCCACGGGGCTCGTCTCGAATTTCCTCGGGAGGCCGGCCTCATCCTGAGGTGTGCCGGGAAAGCCGGGAACCCCTTCCAGAATACGCAGGGGAATCGACTCTCCTGTCGTGATGAGGAGGGGAGAAGGGGCTCAGATGAAGGGGTGCCAGGACCCTCGGTGTTCCCCTCGAGGGAACCCGGCGTGTCTGGGAAATTTTGGAGGTCGCATGAAGGGTGTCAGGTACCGTTTCGCAACTCAGGACGGAACGTGAGACTTCCCTTGAGATGCCGTAGCGGTCAAGGGCCCCATATTGCGAAGACGTTGGGACCACGTGGTTTTTCTCGAGTTGCGGTGGGATTCTCGAGTTACGACGGGGATTTCAGGCTTCCTCTTGGGTTGGCCCTGGGAAGCCCCATCTTCCATTCGAGTTGCGAGGGAAAGCTGGGGGTTGCGCTCGAGTCACTGTAGGGCCCAAGAGACCTCATCTAGGCGTGTGTCCAGGACCTAGTAGTGCTCTCAAGTGAAGACAGGGATCCCGGGTTTGCACTCCAGAGTCCCCCGTGGAGTCAGGCCTCGCCTCGAGGGGAAGCAAAGGACTCCGCTGTTCTCTTGAGCCACGACGCTGATCTCTTGGAGCCCTCTGAGTGGCCTCAAGGGAGTCAAGCCTAATCTTCAGTTTGGAGAGAGGACTCGGGATTGCTCTCCAGGAAAAGCAGGAAAAGAAGGCCCTCACCTCGCGAGGACGGGGGCTTCTCAGGGGTTTCCTCGAGCTGCGGCGTCCGTGGGGCTTTTCTCCCGAGGCACGACGAGGTTCTCAGGGAGCCTCTAGTGCGGCGCCAGGGAAGTCAGGTCTCCATGAGTGTGGCGAGGGGGAGCGCGTCATTGTTCTCGAGTCCTGGGAGGGGACTAGGGCATCAAGGCGTGTAGAAGAAGGACTCTCGAGGTCTTTCTCGGCTTGCGGCGGGAAACCCTCGTTTCCCTCGACTTCTCCCGGTGACCTGAGGGAACTTCCCAGGGTTCCTCTTAGAGGTGAGGGATGCTGTGGAGTTGGTGGGCCATCTCGGGACTCCTCTGGGTTTGGCACAATCGAAGAGGGCCTCATCTCGAGGGGAGACAGGACCTCAGGCTTCCTCTCCATTTCGTACTCCGACAGCAGTGTCCCTGCAGCGTTGGGGCAGGAGAGTCAGGCCTCGTCTTGTCTGAGGAAGGGAACTCCGCTTGCCTCTCGAGTTGCTCAGGGAGTCTCAGTCCCCTCGTGGAGCTGTGTGTGGAAACCGCGAGTGTTTCCGGACGATGCACGGGAGTGTCAGTGCTCCTTCGTGTTGTTCCTTCACTCACAGGGTGGCCTTCGAAGAAGTGTCCGGGCATCGGGTTCTCCTCAACTGCGGACCGGGAAATCAGGGTCGTTCAACATGGGGCACCAGCCACGGGGCTTGTCTCGAATTTCCTCGCGAGGCCGGCCTCATCCTGAGGGGCGCCGTGCAGGCCGGGAACCCCTTCCAGACCACGCAGGGGAATCAACTCTCCTGTCGCGAACAGGAGAGGAGTAGGAGCTCAGAGGAAGTGGTGCCGGGACTCTCGGTGTTCCCCTCAAGGGAACCCGGCAGGTCGGGGAACTTTTGGATGTCGCATGAAGGGTGTCAGGTACCGTGTCTCACTTCACGACGGAACATGGGACTTCCCTTGAGGCGCCGTACCGGGCAAGAGCCTCATATTGCGAAGATGTTGAAACCACGTGGTTTTTCTCGAGTTGCGGCATGATTCTCGAGTTTCGATGAGGATTTCAGGCTTCCTCTTGGGTTGGCCTTGGGAAGCCCCATCTCCCATTCAAGTAGCGAGGGAAATCTGGGGGTAGCGCTCGAGTCACTGCAGGGCCAAAGAGACCTCATCAAGGCGTGTGTCCGGGAACTAATATTCCTCTCCAGGGAAGGCAAGGATCTCGGGGTTGCATTTCAGGCTCCCTCGGGGAGTCAGGCCTCGTCTCGAGGGGAAGCCAAGGACTCCGCTCTCCTCTCGAGTGGCGACGCGGATCTCTTGGAGCCCACTGAGTGGCCTCAAGGGAGTCCAGCCTCCTCTTCAGTTTGGAGAGAGGACCCGGGATTGCTCTCCAGGCCATGCAGGAATAGAAGGCCCTCAGCTCGCCAGGACGGGGGCGTCTCAGGGGTTTCCTCGAGCTGAGGCGCCCGTGGGGGTTTTCTCCCGAGGCACGACGAGGATCTCAGGGAGCCTCTCGTGCGGCGCCAGGGAAGTCAGGTCTCCATGCGCGTGGCGAGGGGGAGCGCGTCCTGGCTCTCGAGTCACGGGAGGGGACTAGGGCCTCGAGACGCATTGAAGAAGGACTCTCGAGGTCTTTCTCGGGTGGCGGCGGGAAACCCTCGTTTCCCTCGCCTTCTGCCGGGGATCTTAGGGAACTTCCCAGGGTGCCTCTGAGAGGCGAGGTATCCTGTGGAGTTGGCGGGGCCTCTCGGGACTCCGCTGGGTCTGGCGCAACGGAAGAGGGCCTCACCTCGAGGGGAGGCAGGAACCTCAGGCTTCCTCTCCGTTTCGGCTCCGACCACAGGGTCCCTGCAGAGTTGGGACAGGAGAGTCAGGCCTCGTCTTGTCTGAGGAAGGGAACCCCGCTTGCCTCTCGAGTTGTCAGGGGTTTTCAGGCCCCTGGTCGAGCTGTGTGTGGAACCCGCGGGTCTTTCCGGATGATGCACGGGGGTGTCATTGCCCCTTCGTGTTGTGCCTTCACCCACAGGGTTGCCTTCGAAGAGGGGTCCGGGCCTCGGGTCCTTCTCAAAAGCGGACCGGGGAATCGGGGGCATTTGGCATGTGGCACCACCCACGTGGCTTGTCTCGAATTTCCCTGTGAGACCGGCCTCATCCTGAGGTGCACCGGGAAGGCCGGGAACCCCTTCTGAACCACGCAGGGGAATCGACTCTCCTGTCGTGATCAGGAGGGGAGAACGGGCTCAGATGAAGCTGTGCCGGGACTCTTGGTGTTCCCTCGAGGGTACCCGGCGTGTCGGGGAGCTTTTGGGTGTCGCACGAAGGGTGTCAGGTACTGTTTCGCACTTCAGGGCGGAACATGGGACTTCCCCTGAGACGCTGTAGTGGGCAAGGGCCTCATCTTGCGAAGACGTTGGAACCACGTGTTTTTTCTCGAGTTGCGGCGGGATTCTCGAGTGACGATGGGGATTACAGGCTTCCTCCTCTGTTGGCCCTGGGAAGCCCAGTCTTCCATTCGATTGGCGAGGGAAAGCTGGGGGTTGCGCTCGAGTCACTGCAGGGCCAAAGAGACCTCATCTAGGCTTGTGTCCAGGACCTAATGTTCCTCTCCAGGGAAGGCAGGGATCTCGGGGTTGCATTCCAGGATCCCCTGGGGTGTCAGGCCTCGTCTTGAGGGGAAGCAAAGGACTCCGCTGTCCTCCCGAGTCGCGACGCGGATATCTTGGAGCCTCCTAGTGGCCTCAATGGAGTCAAGCCTCCTCTTCATTTTGGAGAGAGGGCTCGGGATTGTTCTCCATGCCATGCAGGAAAAGAAGGCCCTTCACCTCGCGAGGACAGGGACGTCTCAGGGGTTTCCTCGAGCTGCGGCTCCCGTGGGGTTTTCTCGCGAGGCACGGCGAGGATCTCAGGGAGCCTCTCGTGCAGCGCCAGGGATGTCAGGTCTCCATGCGCGTAGCGAGGAGGAGAGCGTTGTGGCTCTCGAGTAATGGGAGGGGACTAGGGCCTCAAGACGCGTTGAAGAGGGACTCTCGAGGTCTTTCTCGGGTTGTGGCGGGAAAAAGTCGTTTCCCTCGCCTTCTGCCGGGGACCTTAGGGAACTTCCCAGGGTGTCTCTGAGAGTTGAGGGATACTGTGGAGTTGGCGGTGCCTCTTGGGACTCCGCTGGGTTTGTCGCAATGGTAGAGGGGCTCATCTCAAGGGGAGGCAGGAACCTCAGACTTCCTCTCTGTTTCAGACTCCGACATCAGGGTCCCTGCAGAGTTGGGACAGGAGAGTCAGGCTACATCTTTTCTGAGGAGTGGAACTCCGCTTGCCTCTCGAGTTGTTCATGTGGTTTCAGGCCCCTTGTCAAACTGTGTGTGGAATCTGCAGGTTTTTCCAGACGATGCACGGGGGTGTCAGTGACCCTTCGTTTTTTGTCTTCATCCACAGGGTTGCCTTCGAAGAGGTGTCCGGGCATCGGGTTCTTATGAAGAGCGGACCGGAATATCGGGGTCGTTCAGCATTTGGCACCACCCACGTGGGTTGTCTCGAATTTCCTCATGAAACCGGCCTCATCCTGAAGTGTGCCGCGAAGGTCATGAAACTCTTCCAGACAAAGCAGAGGAATCGACCCTCCTGTGGCGATCAGGAGGGGAGAAGTGGCTCAGATGAAGTGCTGCTGGGAACCTTGGTGTTTCCCTCAAGTGAGACAGGTATGTCGGGTAACTTTTGGGGTCGCATAACTCGTTCCAAGTACCGTTTCGCTCTTCAAAATGGAACGTTGGACTTCTCTTGGGGTGCTCCAGCGGGCATGGGCCTCATCTTGGAATGACTGCGGAACCACTTGGTTTTTCTCTAGCTGCGGTGGGATATTTGAGTTACCACAGTGAATTCATGCTTCCTCTTGTGTTGGCCCACAAAAGTCTTATCTTCCATTCGAGATTCGAGGAAGAGCTGGAGGTGCGCTGTAGTCACTGAAGGCAAAAGAGACCCCACCAAGGCTTGTGTGCAGGACCTAATGTTCATGTCAAGGCTCGACAGAAATCTCGGGGTTGCATTCCAGACTCACCTTGAGGTCAGGCCTCATCTCGAGGGGAAGCAAAGGACTCTGCTCTCCTCTCGAGTCGGACGGGTATGTCTTGGAGCCCACTGAGTGGCTTAAAGGGAGTCAAACCTCCTCTGGTGTTTGGAGGGAGGACACGGGATTGCTCTCCAGGGAATGCATGAAATGAAGGCCCTCATCTCCCAATGACTGGGGCGTCTCGTAGGTTTTCTCCAGCTGTGGCGCTAGTGTGGGGTTTCTCACGAAGTAAGACTGGGAGCTCAGTGAGCCTCTCACGTGGTGCCAGGGCAGTCAGGTCTCTATGCACGTGGTGAGAGGGAGCCCGTCATTGTTCTCGAGTCATGGTAGGGGAATTGGGCCTGAAGACGTGTTAAAGAAGGACTCTCGAGGTCTTTCCTGGGTTGCAGCAGGAAACCCTGGGTTCCATCGACTTGTGCCAGTGACCTCAGGAAGCTTCTCAGCGTGCCTCTGAGAAGTCAGGGTCACTGTGGAGTTGGGAGGGGCCTCTCGGAACTCCACTGGGTTTGGTGCAATGGAAGAGGGCCTCATGACAAGTTGAGGCAGGAACCTCAGGGTTCCTCTCCTGGCTTCGAATGCGCCGGATCTGACTCGGATCGCAGAGTCCCTGCAGAGTTGGGACAGGAGAGTCAGGCCTCGTCTTGTGTGGAGGAATGGAACTCCGCTTGACTCTCGCGTTGTTCATGGGGTGACAGGCCACTTGTCGATTTGTATGTGGAACTTGCGGGTTTTCCTGGACGATGTACCGGGGTGTCACTGCCCCTTCGTGTTGTGCCTTGATCCACAGGATTGCCTTCGAGTTGGGTTCTGCCATCGGGTTCTTATCAAGAGCGGACCAGGGAATCGGGGTCTTTTGGCATGCCGCACCACCCACGAGGCTATGTCTCAAATTTCCTCGTGAGACTGGCCTCATCTTGATGTGCGCCAGGAAGGTCGGGAACGCCTTCCAGACAAAGCAGGGGAATCGAACCTCCTGTCGCGATCAAGAGGGGAGAAGTGTCTCAGATGAAGTGGTGCCGGGAACCTCGGTGTTCTCCTCAAGTGAGACTGGTATGGCGGGGAACTTTTGGGGTCGCATCAAGGGTTCCAAGTAACTTTTCGCTCTTCAATACGGAACGTGGGACTTCTCTTGAGACGCTGTAGCGGGCAAGGGCCTCATCTTTCGATGACGGGGGAACCACGTGGTTTTTCTTGAGTTGCGGCGGGATTCTCGAGTTAAGACGGGGAATTCAGGCTTCCTGTTCAACTGGCCCAGGGACGTCCAGTTTTCATTCGAATTGCGAGTTAGAACTGGGGATTGCTCTCGAGACACTGCAGGGCCAAATAGACCTCATCTAGGCTTGTGTCCAGGACCTAATGTTCCTCTGCTGGGGCGACAGCGATCTCGGCATTGCATTCTCGACTCACCCGGGGAATCAGGCCTCGTCTCGAGGGGAAGCCAAGGACACCGCTCTCCTGTCAAGTCGCGACGGGTATATCTTGGAGCTCACTGTGTGGCCTAAAATGAGTCAAGCCTCCTGTGGAGTTTGGAGAGAGGACTCAGGATTGCTCTCCAGGCCATACAGCAAAAGAAGGCCCTCATCTCGTGAGGACTGGGGCGTCTCGTGGGTATTCTCGAGCTGCGGCTCCAGTGTGGTGTTGCTCACGAGGTATAATGGGGAGCTCAGGGAGCCTCTCCTGTGGCGCCAGGGAAGTCAGGTTTCTATGCGCGTGGCTAGGGGGAGCGCATCATTGCTCTCGAGTCATGGTAGGGGAATCGCACCTCAAGACGTGTTGAAGAAGGGCTCTCGAGGTCTTTTACGGGTTGGGGCATGAAACCCTTGGTTCCCTCGACTTGTGCCGGTGATCTCAGGAAGGTCTAAGGGTGCCACTGAGAAGTCAGGGATACTGTGTAGTTGGGAGGGGTCTCTCGGGACTCCACTGGGTTCGGTGCAATGGAAGAGGGCCTCATCTCGAGTGGAGGCAGGAAACTCATGTTTCCTCTCCTGACTTCCCCTGGGCCAGATCTGACTCGGATCGCAGTTTCGCTGCAGAGTTCGAACAGGAGAGTCAGGCCTCGTCTTGTGTGGAGGAATGGAACTCTGCTTGCCTCTCCAGTTGTTCACGGGGTGACAGGTCACTTCTCGAGCTGTGTGTGGTACCTGCGGGTTTCTCCGGACGATACCCGGGGGTGTCAGTGCCCCTTCCTGTTGTGCCTTCATCAAAAGGGTTATCTTCAAAGAGGTGTCCGGGCATTGGGATCTTATCAAGAGCGAACCGGGAAATCGGGGTCTTTCGGCATGTGTCACCATCCACGAGGCTATGTCTCGAATATCCTCGTGAGACCGGCCTCATCCTGAGATGCACCGGGAAAGGTGGGAACCCCTTCAAGACAAAACAGGGGAATCGACCCTCCTGTCGCGATCAGGAGGGGAGAAGGGGCCCAGATGTAGTGGTGCCGGGAACCTCGGTGTTCTCCTCGAGTCAGACCGGTGTGTCGAGGAACTTTTGAGGTCGCATCAAGGGTGCCAATACCGTTTCGCACTTCAAGACGGAACGTGGGACTTCTCTTGAGACGCTGTAGGGGGCAAGGGCCTCATCTTGCGATGACGGGGGAACCACGTAGCGTTTCTCGAGTTGTGGCGGGATTCTCGAGTTTCGACGGGGAATACAGTCTTCCTCATGTGTTGGCTCAGGGAAGTCCTATCTTCCATTCGAGTTTCAAGGGAGAGCTGGGGATTGCCCTCGAGTCACTGCAGGGCAAAATAGACCTCATCTAGGCTTGTGTCCAGGACTTAATGTTCATCCCTATGGGTGACAGGGATCTCGTGCTTGCATACCAGACTCACCCGGGGAATCAGGCCTCGTCTCGAGGGGAAGCAAAGAACTCCGCTGTCCTTTTGAGTCGTGATGGGTATCTCTTGGAGCCCACTGTGTGCCCTAAAGGGAGTCAAGCCTCCTGTGCTGTTTGGATAGAGGACTCGGGATTCCTCTCCAGGCCATGCAGGAAAAGAAGGCCCTCATCTCGCGATGACGGCGGCCTCTTGTGGGTTTTCTAGACTGCCGCGCTAGTGCCGGGTTTCTGACGAGGTACGAGAGGGAGCTCAGGGAGCCTCTCGTGTGGCGCCAGGGAAGTCAGGTCCCCATGAGATGGCTAGGGGGAGTTCGTCATTGCTCTCGAGTCATGGTAGGGTAATCGGGCCTCAAGACGGGTTGAAGAAGGACTCTCGAGGTCTTTCTCGGGTCACTGCATAAAACCCAGGGTTCCCTTGACTTGTGCCTGCGACCTCAGGGAGCTTCTCAGAGTGCCTCTGAGAAGTCAGGGATACTGTGCAGTTTGGAGGGGCCTCTCGAGACACCTCTGCATTTGGTGGAATGTAAGAGGGACTCATCTCGAGTTGAAGCAGGAACCTCAGTGTTCCTCTCCATTTCTGACTCAGATCGCAAGGTCCCTGCATCTTGGTACAGGAGAGTCAGGCCTCGTCTTTTCTGGAGGATGGGACTCCTCTTGCCTCTCGAGTTGTTCTCGAGGTGACAGGCCACTTGTCGAGCTGTGTGTGTAACCTGCCCGTTTTTCCGGATGATGCACAGGTGTGTTAGTGCCCCTTCGTGTTGTACCTTCATACTCAAGGCTGCCTTCCAAGAGGTGTCCGAGCATCGGATTCTTATCAAGAGCGGACCGGGAAATTGGAGTCTTTCAGCAAGCGGCACCACCCACAAAGCTACGTATCGAATTTCCCCATGAGACCGGCCTCATCCTGAGTTGTGCAGGGAAGGTCGGGCCCCCTTGCAGACAAAGCAGGGGAATCGACCCACCGGTCACGATCAGGAGGGGAGAAGGGGCTTAAATGAAGTGGTGCCGGGAACCTCGGTGTTCCCCTTGAGTGAGACCGGCGTGTTGGGGGACTTTTGGGGTCGCATCAAGGGTGCCAAGTACCGTTTCGCATTTCAAGACGGAACCTGGGACATCTTTTGAAACGCTGTAGCGGGCAAGGGCCTCATCTTGTGATGACGGGAGAACCACGTGGTTTTGCTCGAGTTGCGGCGGGATTCTCGAGTTATGACCGGGAATTTAGGCTTCCTCTTGTTGGCCTTGAAATCCAATCTTCCATTCGGGTTGCAAGGGGGAGCTGGGGATTGCACTAGAGTCACTGCAGGGCAAAAGAGACCTAATCTAGGCTTGTGTCCAGGATCTAACGTTGCTCTCCAGGGTCGACAGGGATCTCGGGTTTGCATTCCAGACTCATCCAGGGAGTCAGTTCTCACCTCGTGGGTAAGCAAAGAATTCCGCTCTCGTCTCGAGTCGCGATGGGTATCTCTTGGAGCCCAATGTGTGTACTAAAGGGAGTCAAGCCTCCTGTGGAGTTTGGAGAGAGGACTCGGGATTGGACTCCAGGCCATGCAGGAAAAGAAGGCCCTCATCTCGAGATGACGGTGGCGTCTCGTGGGTTTTCTCGAGCTGCGGCGCCAGTGTGGGGTGTCTCATGAAGTACCACAGGGATTTCAGGGAGCCTCTTGTGTGGCGTCAGGAAAATCCAGTATTCCATTCGAGTTGCAAGTTAGAACTGGGGATTGCTCTCCAGTCACTGCAGGGCAAAATAGACCTCATCTACGCTTGTGTCCAGGACCTAGTGTTCCACTACTGGGCCGACAGGGATCTCAGGGTTGCATTCTCGACTCACCCGGAGAGTCATGCCTCGTCTTGAGGGGAAAAAAAGGACTCCGCTCTCCTGTCGAGTCGCGACGGGTATCTCTTGGAGCCCACTGCGTGGCGTAAAGGGAGTGAAGCCTCCTATGGAGTTTGGAGAGATGACTCGGGATTGTTTTCCTGGCCATGCAGGAAAAAAGGCCCTCATCTCGCGATGACGGGGGCATCTCGTGGGTTTTCTCCAGCTGCGGCGCCAGTATCAGATTTCTCACGAGGTATGACGGGGAGCTCAGAGAGCCTCTCGTGTGGTGCTAGGGACGTCAGGTCTCCGTGCGTGTGGTGAAGGGGAGTGCGTGATTGCTGTCGAGTCATAGTAGGCAAATCGGGCCTCAAGACGCATTGAAGAAGGACTCTCGAGGTCTTTCTCGGGTTGCGGCAGGGAACCCTGGGTTCCCTCGACTTGTGTCGGTGACCTCAGGCAACTTCTCAGGGTGCCTCTGAGAAGTCAGGGACACTGTGGATTTGGGAGGGGCCTTTCGTTACTCAACTGGGTTTGGTGCAATCGAAGAGGGCCTCATCTCGAATGGAGGCAGGAACCTCAGGGGTCCTCTCCATTTCTGACTCGGGTCGCAGAGTACCTGCCGAGTACGGACAAGAGAGTCACGCCTCGTCTTCCGTGGAGGAATGGATCTCCGCTTGCCTTTCGAGTTGTTCACGGAGTGACAGGCCACTTGTTGAGCTGTGTGTGGAACCTGCGGGTTTTTCCGGACGATGCACAGGGGTGTCAGTGCCCCTTCGTGTTGTGCCTTCATCCACAGGGTTGCCTTCAAAGAGGTGTCCGGGCATCGGGTTCTTTTCAAGAGCGTACCAGAAAATTGGGGTCTTTCAGCATGTGGTACCACCCACGAGGCTACGTCTCGAATTTCCTCGGGAGACCGGCCTCATCCTGAGGTTCGCTGGGAAGGTAGGGAACCCCTTGCAGACAAAGCAGGGGAATCGACCCACCGGTCGCGATCAGAAGGGGAGAAGGGGCTCAGATGAAGTGGTGCCGGGAACCTCGGTGGTCCCCTCGAGTGAGACCGTTATGTCACGGCACTTTTGAGGTCGCATCAAGGGTGCCAAGTACAGTTTCGCACTTCAAGACGGAACGTGGGAATTCTCTGGAGATGCTGTAGCGGGCAAGGGCCTCATATTGCAATGACGAGGGAAACACGTGGTTTTTCTCGAGTTGCGGCGGGATTCTCGAGTTACGACGGGGAATTCAGGCTTCCTCTTGTGTTGGCCCAGGAAGTCCAATCTTCCATTCAACTTGTCAGAGAGAGCTGTGGGTTGCTCTCGAGTCACTTCAGGGCAAAGAGTCCTCATCTAGGCTTGGGTCCAGGACGTAGTGTTCCTCTCCAGGGGCAACAGGGATATCGGGGTCGCATTCCAGTCTCACCCGGTGGGTCACGCCTCGTCTCGAGTGGAAGCAAAGGACTCCACTATCCTCTCGAGTCGCGACGTGTAACTCTTGGAGCCCAATGAGTGGCCTAAAGGGAGTCAAGCGTCCTGTGTAGCTTGGACAGAAGGTTCACGCTTGATCTGCATACCATTCAGTTAAAGATGGCCCTCCTCTCGTGATGACGGGAGCGTCTCATGGGTTTTCTCGAGCTGAGGCGCCAGTGTGGGGTTTCTCACGAGATATGATGGGGAGCTCAGGGAGCCTCTCGTGCGGCGCCAGAGAAGTCAGGCCTCCATGCGTGTGGCCAGGCAGATCGTGTCATTGCTCTGGAGTCATGGGAGGGACTAGGGCCTCAAGACGCATTTAAGAAGGGCTCTCGAGGTCTTTCTTGGGTTGGGGCGGGAAACACTCATTTTCCTCGACCTCTACCGGGGACCTTAGGGAACTTCCCAGGTGCCTCTGAGAGGTGAGGTATACTGAGGAGTTAGAGGGGCCTCTCGGGACTCCACTAGGTTTGACGAAATGAAAGAGGGCCTCATCTCGATTGGAGGCAGGAACCTCAGGCTTCCTCTCCATTTCTGACTCCGACCGCAGGGTCCCTGCAGGGTTGGGACAGGAGAGTCAGGCCTCGTCTTGTCTAAGTAATGGAACTCTGCTTGCCTCTCGAGTCGTTCAGTGGGTCTCAGGCCCCTTGTCGAGCTGTGTGTGGAACCTGCGGGTGTTTCCAGAAGATGCACGGGGGTGTCATTGCCCCTTCATTTTGTGCCTTCCCCCACAGGGTTGCCTTCAAAGAGGTGTCCGGGCATCAGGTTCATTTCAAGAGCGGACCGGGAAATCGGGGTCGTTCGACATGTGGCACCACCCACGTGGCTCATCTCGAATTTCCTCGTGAGACCAGCATCATCCTGAGGTGCGCCGGGAAGGCCGGGAACCCCTTCCAGACCACGCAGGGGAATCGCCTCTCCTGTCGCGATCAGGAGGGGAGAAGGGGCTCAGATGAAGTGGTGCCAGGACCCTTGGTGTTCCCCTCGAGGGAACCCAGCGTGTCGGGGAACTTTTGCGGTCGCATCAAGGGTGTCAAGTACCGTTTCGCACTTAAGGACAGAACATGGGACTTCCCTGGAGACGCCGGGAATTTCAGTGTTCCCCTGGAGTGAGACCGTTATGTTGGGGAACTTTGGGGTCGCATCAAGGGTGCCAAGTAGCATTTCGAACTTTAAGATGGAACGTGGGACTTCTCTTGAGACTCTAGCTGGCAAGGGCCTCATATTGCGATGAAGGGGGAACCACATGGTTTTTAAGACTTGAGGCTGAATTCTCGAATTACGATGGGAAATTCAGACTTCCTCATGTGTTGACAGTGGGAAGCCCAATCTTCCATTCAAATTGTGAGGGAGAGATGGAGGTTGCTCTCGATCACTGTAGGGCAAAATAGACCTCATCTAGGCTTGTGTCTAGGACATAATGTTCCACTCCAGGGGCGACAGGGATCTCGGGGTTGCATTCCAAACTCACCCGGGGAGTCAGGCCTCGTCTCGAGGGAAGCAAAGGACTCCGCTCTCCTCTCGAGTCGCACCGGGTATTTCTTGGACCCAACTGAGTGGCCTAAAGGGAGTCAATCCTCCTGTGAAGTTTGGAGAGAGGACCAGGGATTGCTCTCCAGGTCAGGCAGGAAAAGAAGGCCCCCATCTCTCCTTGACGGGGGCATCTTGTGGTTTTTCTCGAACTGCAGCGCCACTGTGGGTTTTCTCACGAGGTACGATGGGGTACTCAGGGAGCCTCTTGTGTGGTACTAGGGAAGTCAGTTTTCCTGTTTGTGGCGAGGGGAGCGCGTCCTTGCTCTGGAGTCATGGTAGGGGAATCGGGCATCAAGAGACGTTGAAAAAGGACTCTCCAAGTCTTTCTCGGGTTACTTCAGGAAACTCTGGGTTCCCTCGACTTGTGCCAGTGACCTCAGGTAGCTTCTCAGGGAGCCTCTGAGAATTCAGGGATACTGTGGTGTTGGGAGGGGCCTCTCGGGACACCACTGAGTTTGGTTCAATGGAAGAGGGCCTCTTCTCTAGTTGAGGCAGGAACCTCAGGGTTCCTCTCCATTTCTGACTCCGATCGCAGGGTCCCTGAAGAGTTGGGCCAGGAGGGTAAGGCCTCGTCTTGTGTGAAGGAATGCAACTTCACTTGCCTCTCGAGTTGTTCACGGGGTGACAGTCCACATTTGGAGCTGTGAGTGGAATCGGCGGGTTTTTCCAGACGATGCATGGGGATGTCAGTGTCCCTTCGTGTTGTGCCTTCATCCACAGGGTTGCCTTCGAAGAGATGTCCGGGCGTCAGGTTCTTATCTAGAGTGGACCGGGAATTCGGGATCTTTCAACATGTGGCACCAACCATGAGGCTACTTTTTGAATTTCCTCATGAGACCGGCCTCATCCGGAGGTTCGCGGGGAACGTAGGGAACCCCTTGCAGACAAAGCATGGGAGTCGACCCTCCTGTCGCGATCAGGAGGGGTGAAGGGGCTCACAGGAAGTGGTGCCGTGAACTTTGGTGTTTCCCTCGAGTGAGACCGGTATGTCAGGGAACTTTGGGGGTCGCATCAAGGGTGCCAAGTACCGTTTTGTACTTCAGGATGGAACGTGGGACTTCTCTTGATACGCTGTAGCGGCCAAGGGCCTCATCTTGCGATGACGGGGGAGCCACGTGGTTTTTCTCGAGTTGCGGCGGGATTCTCGAGTTACGACGGGGATTTCAGGCTTCCTCTTGTGTTGGGCCAGGGAAGTCCAATCATCCATTCGAATTGCGAGGGAGAGCTGGGGGTTGCGCTCGAGTCACTGCAGGGCAAAGGAGACCTCATCTAGGCTTGTGTCCAGGACCTAATGTTCCTCTCCAAGGGCCACAGGTATCTCAGGTTTGCATTCCAGACTCACCCAGGGAGTCAGGCCTCGTGTCGAAGGGAAGCAAAGTACTCCGCTCTCCTTTCGAGTTGCGACGGGCACCTCTTGGAGCCCACTTTGTGGCCTAAAGGGAGTCAAGCCTCCTGTGAAGTTTGGAGAGAGGACTTGGGACTGCTCTCCAGGCCATGCAGGAAAAGATGGCCCTCATCTCGCGATGACGGAGGGGTCTTGTGTGTTTTCTAGAGCTGCGGCGCCAGTGTGGGGTTTCACACGATGTACGACAGGGAGCTCAGGGAGCCTCTCATGTGGCGCCAGGGAAGTCAGGTCTCCATGTGCGTGGCGAGGGGGAGCGCGTTATTGCTCTCGAGCCATGGTAGGGGAATCTGACCTCAAGACGCGTTGAAGAAGGACTCTCGAGGTCTTTCTTCGGTTGTGGCAGGAAACCCTTATTTCCCTCGACGTTTGCCGGTGGCCTCAAGGAGCTTCTCAGAATGCCTATGAGAAGTCAGGGATACTGTGGAGATGGGAGGGGCCTCTCGGGACTCCACTGGGTTTGTTTTAATGGAAGAGGGCCTCATCTCGGGTTGAGGCAGGAACTTAAGGTTTCCTCTCCATTTCTGACTCAGATCGAAGTGTGCCTGCAGAGTTGGGATTGGATACTCAGGCCTCGTCTTGTCTGAGGAAGGGAACTCCGCTTGCCTCTCTCATTGTTTAAGGGGTGACAGGCCAGTTGTGGAGCTGTATGTGGATCCTGCGGGATGTTCCAGACGATGAACAGGGTTGCCAGTGCCCCCTCGTGTAGTGCCTTCATCCACAGGATTGCCTTAGAAGAGGTGTCCGGGCATCGGGTTCTTATCAAGAGCAAGACCGAGAAATCGGGGTCTTTTGGCACATGGCACCAACACGAGGCTACGTCTCGAATTTCTTCGTGAGACTGGCCTCATCCTGAGGTGCGCCATGAAGGTCGGGAACCCCTTCTAGACAAAGCAGGGGAATCGACCTTCCTGCCGTGATCAGGAGGGGAGAAGGGGCTCAAATGAAGTGGTGCCAGGAACTTCGGTGTTCCCTTGGAGTGAGACCGGTATATTGGGGAACTTTTGGGGTCGCATCAAGGGTGCCAAGTAGCATTTCGAATTTTATGACGAAACATGGGACTTCTCTTGAGACTCTGTAGCGGGCAAAGGCCTCATATTGTGATGAATGGCGAACCACGTGGTTTTTAAGAGTTGCGGTGGGATTCTCGAGTTACAACGGGAAATTCAGACTTCCTCTTGTGTTGGCCCAGTGAAGACCAATCTTCCATTCGAATTGCGAGGGAGAGATGGGTGTTGCTCTCGAGTCACTGTAGGGCAAAATAGACCTCATCTAGGCTTTTGTCCAGGACATAATGTTCCTCTCCAGGGGCAACAGGGATCTCGGGGTTGCATTCCAGACTCACCCGAGGTAAGGCCTCATCTCGAGGGGAAACAAAGTACTCTGCTCTCCTCTCAAGTCGCGACAGGTATCTCTTGGAGCCCATTGAGTGGCCTAAAGGGAGTAAAGCCTCCTGTGAAGTTTGGAGAAAGGACCAGGGATTGCTCTCCAGGTCAGGCAGGAAAAGAAGTCCCCAATCTGGTGATGACGGTGGCGTCTCGTGGGTTTTCCCGAGCTGTGGCGCCAGTGTGGGATTTCTCACGAGGTATGACGGGGAGCTCAGGGAGCCTCTCATGTGGCGCCAGGGAAGTCAGGTGTCCATGCGCATGGCGAGGGGGAGCGTGTCATTGCTCTCGAGTCATGGTAGGGGAATCCGGCCTCAAGACGCGTTGAAGACGGACTCTTGAGGTCTTTCTCGGGTTGCGGCAGGATACCCTGTGTTCCCTCGACTTGTGCCGGTGACCTCAGGGAGTTGCTCAGGGTGCCTCTGAGAAGACACTGATACTGTGGTGTTGGGAGGGGCCTCTCGGGACTCCACTGCGTTTGGTGCAATGGAAGATTGCCGGGAGCCAGCGAGAGACATTCCACTCGTGACAAATGTCATGAGGAAAGAGTCTCGGCATACGCAAAGGCGGGATCGAGCCTCCGGGAGTTCCCCCGTATATTCTTCAGCATCTACCCCCCAAAACCAAAGTCTGCCTTCTTTATTGCTTTGTTCTCTCACCTCTGACATTACTGGGGATGTCCCCCACCACCATCTCACTCTCTCTGTCAAAGAGCTAACTTACAGCTCCAACTAATAATGTTCCTGGGCAATTAGTAGTGTTTAAATCCAAACCCCTCAGATGGTTTTCTAACTCGCCTGACAAGTTTACCCGGTCTCCTACAGCTATGCATACGATTGTGTACAGTCTCCCAGCCTCGAGACGCACGGGAAGTTTAAGATATTCAAATAGTTTAGAGCCTCTCAGAGTGTTAGAAACTGTCAGAATAAAACTAGTAAAAGATTTCATTGATGAACCAATGCTTTTTGCCAAGTTTCCACATCCCCTGAATTGTATCCTTGAATGTGTGCTAATTAATATAGTTGGTATGTAGAAAAAATAAGTAGTGGCCTTGATGTTGGTAACTTTAGACCCTTAAGGTAATAAATTCTTTTCTTTGTTGTAAACCCATTACACATCCTCCCTATAGGAATGCAATTTTATCTTCGAAAGATGGCGCCAAACCTTAAACAATTACTCTTAGAGAAAATAACTCTTATGGTTGATAAGTCTTTGTCAAGAGTCATAAAATGTTAATAGGTCTTCTGGCCAGAAGATGATGTAAATCATCTAAACCATTTTTATACGATAAATCTGCAGAAAAGAAACCCTGGTTTTTGATAAGGATTAAAGACTGCTGACTTTGCATCCCCTATTATCCTCTACGTGTAACTTAGGGTATTAAAACCTGTGTTGAAAATAAAGCTACGGGCCTTGCTCTCCAACGCTTGGTCTCCCCATGTCATTCTTCCCCTCAATTTTCAGATGAGTGTCCATCTGGAGCGCGGATATCCTCTGCGACCATTTATTTGCCTGGGCTTCGAAGACCCACTCGATAAGGTGTCTAAGGTGGGGCACCTTCCTCTATTCTAGAGGGCACTTGCAGCCTCCGTGGTCAGAGCTAACCTGGTGTCACGGCTTATATTTATTTTCCGCGTAAACCAAGCTACTCAGCTGCTTTTCTCCACTGAATTTTCCTACTGAGCTATCCTCATTCTATTACTCTTTATATCTTTGATGAATAAATAAATATATAAATAGGTCGCCTACTCCATCTTCCCTTCGAATACCCTGGATCAGCTGGGGCTGGACCTCTGCAGGTGGCGCCCGAGACAGGCATTTCGAAGGTAAATCCCCAACCCCATTCCCCCAGTGTTCAGTTTTCGGGACAGATAGGATCCCACTTAGGGGGCTGCAGATCCCCCTGTAGAATAGACAGGGCGAGAGGAGTGGGAAGTGTTGAAGAGTTAGAGAGAAAAAACGGTTTCTAAAAAGGCTGACAAAAAAGGCCTAATCTTTAGATAGCTAAAAGCAAAATCTTTTACTATCCTTAAGTTTCTGACATGGGCAACACTGAATCAAATGAAAGACAGCTCTTTATAGGAGTAATTTTACAGTTGTTAAGTAAAAGAATAATCAAGGTTAAAAAATCTTCCATTCAATCATTTTTTACATTTGTACAAGACCACTGCCCTTGGTTTCTACAACAAGGCACTGTTAACCTAGATATCTTGAAAAAACTAGGAAAACAGCTAAGAGCTTATTGTGCTCAGCAAGGTTTGGAAAAAATCCCTACTTACACCTTTCCTCTGTGGAATATGACTAGAGATGTTTTAGATCCAGCTCATGAATTTGAAAAGGTACCTGTTAAAGAGGAAAGTAAAGTTGGAAAAGTACCTGTTAAACAAAAAAAGCAAATCTGAAAAGGTACCTGTTATAAAGAAAAGTGAAAATGAAGAGGCTATACCTAGCTATCGACAGCTAAATGAATGGCTGGCCGCTATGACTGCCAATGAGCATGTAAAAGATAGGGATGAACAGAAAGATCAGCTCTCCCCTCAATTTGAAAAAGGTTTAGAGGAAACAGCAGCTCGATGCCATTCTGATGAGGATTTTTTTTTTTTAAGCTAAAGATGCTCCTAAAAGTTTAAGAAAACATCCCTAATCAGACCATCCGCTCCTAGGAGGTTGAGGGAAACATCCCCGATCAGACAGTTCTTAAGATTTAGTTACCAAACAGTTAAAGGATCTCCGGAACAGAAGAGGAAAACTTCGGGACGCTCCCATCCCCCTATGCCTCCTCCTCCATGTCGGGGTAAAGGGCCACCGCTAGGAGTTTCCCGGAGAAGGATTTTCTCTAGTCCCAAGGATGAACTTGATCCTCACCTTGAGGCTTCTTTTCTAGTCCCCTCTGCAGTTTAGCCAGGGTAAAGAGGTTACAAAATAAATAAAAATATTCTCTAAAATTAAAAAAAAATTAAAAATGGATTTCTCTGCATCTAAGAATAGACAAATATTTATTGACTGTTGAATATGATAAGAAATGTCCTGGACCTCCGTCACGAGGCTGTTAAATAGACTATGGGGGAGGCTATAGAGGTGGATGGTGGTGAGTCTCCATTTACTGCACAGATCATATTTTCTGCCATTGAAAAAAAAAAAAAGGAGGGAGAAAGTGGTCTACCTCCTGAGGAAGGAGAGGGCTTACAGGACGCTGCGGCCGAGAGCCCTGGCGAGCTCCCTCCCCCTCTGCGCAAACCTTTAAAAAACTTATCCACCACTTTCTGATTTAAGGTGACCGCCACCGCCTTCGATTGTGCCTCCCAGGACCCAGGAGTTCCCCACTTTGCCCCCAAAGCCTCCCAAAGTGTTGCCTAAAACTGAGGAAGATAAAAAGTTTTTTAAACAAAGGAGCTTTTAGTACACAATATGCAGAGCGTGCTCCTTGGAGAAAACTCCCTCAGGGGGGTCTCACCCAGGCTAGGAGAAAAGCGAAAAGGCAAGGAGATTTAATAACAATATTAACCCCTGATGTGCCGCTTACTCCAATTCCAACCGGAGTGGCTGGCCCTATATCTGAGGACATTGTAAGATTTGTCCTGGGGCGTAGCTTGCTTTCTTTTAAAAAAAAAAAAAATAAAAAAAAAAGAAAGAAAAGAAATTTCGCTGGTGCATGGTGTAGTAGATTCTGATGATATTGAGAAATTAAAGTCTTGATCTCACTGCCTATCAAAACTGTACAAATTAATAAAGGTCAAAGAGTAACACAGCTTTTACTTTTACCTTACTATCAGACAAGGAAAAACTTGACTTCTCAAGCTAAGAGCCACAAAACATTTGGATCTAGTGATCTAGCCTTTTGGGTGCAGGAAATTACAGTTCCAAGGCCTTTAAAAGATCTTTTAATTCAAGAGAATAAAACGCCAGGGCTATTAGACACAGGAAGAGACGTCTCTTAACATTGCTGGGAAAGACTGGCCCAGCTCCTGGCCAACACATAATACTGAAAATGAGTTGGTGGGATTAGAGAAAGTGGTATGTGGGGTGGAGATGCTGTACAGGTGGTACATTTAACAATACTTTATATATTGTTATAAATACATAATATAAATGTATTTGCCTAATTACAGTTTGCCTAATTAGGTATGGGTATAAATAAAATATAATAAAGGTATACCTAATTCTATTTATAGATCTATACTTAATTAATTTGTATATAAATTAATATGTATACTATATACACACACACATATATATACTGTATAATTAAATATATATGGCAGTAATATAATGTGTGTGTGGCTGATATTAATTGGTATGGATTGATGTGCTGTGATGATATATGTTCTATATACTGTATAATTATAAATGTGTGACATGTATTATTACAGTATATTGGTTTGTGTTGGTTGGTATTAGCTGTGTATGTGTTGTATTGTTGTAATATATATTAATTAATATATTGATTATAAAGATTAATTCAAGTATATTGATTTATATATATTATATGTCAATAACTTTATACTTGTTGCCATATATAAATACATATATAAATGCATTTTGCATTTAGGTATATCTGTATACCTGTATACCAAAATGAGATAAGGAGGTTATACATTTATTACTTAAATTTATACAGAGACCTAAACTAAACATTAGACCTAAATTAACATATCCATAGGGAAACAGCTAGACAAATAGTGAAGTTATGTTCCAATTGTAATTAATCACTTAAACGTAAACACACAGGGGCAGACTACAATGATGAGACACTAGATGCCTGAATTACAGGCTACGACTCGGCCCCTGGTCAAGTAAAAAGGCCTCCTTACAGGAGAGTGAAAAAGGCCAGATGTGTTGCTAACTTGTGGGAGAGGGTATGCTTGTATATTTCTACAGAATGCAGATTCTCCGGTTTGGATCTCAGACAAATTCGTCATGTCACATTCCCCAAAGACCAGGTTCGCGGCGCGCGCACTCGCTCGCTCCCCCTCCCCCAGCCAGCTCTCGCCTCCACGCCACCAGCAGCGCCTCGCACCCACCTCGCTGCACCCCGTGACCTAGAGCAAAGAAGTCTGTGCAGCGAGTGAGGGCCAGAGAGGAAAGCGCGCCCGCAGAGTGCCGTCCAGACCAGCGTGGCCCCACCGGCGAGAGGGGACCGCCCTGAGCCCAAGCGGTGGCGGCTAGCCCTAAACCACGAACCCTGCCCCTCCGCCCACCATAGGCGCCTTGGCCCACAGCCTGCCGCTCGCGTTCTGCCTCCTGATGCTGGGGACACTGCTCCCCCGGGCTGACGCCTACAGCTGCTCCCTGGTTCATCTTGTTTAAACCCTCAATATAATGTTTGCTCCTTTGTAATGCTACAACATCCACCTTATCTTATGATGTAACCACTTATTGAATTATGGTCTTGCTGTATTACAACAACTACAGGATTTAATGCAAACACGACGGTTTGTGGGCTTACTTATCTTGGGAACAGCAGCTTTGATAAGTGCAATCACTTCTGTTACTGTGGCAGCAATATCATTGACTCAACAAGTACATACTGCTCAATATGTTGATTCTATGTCCAAAAATGTTTCTTTAACATTGGCAACACAGGAAGCTATAGAGAGAAAATTAGAAATGAGGGTAGACGCCCTAGAGGAAGCAGTAATACATATTGGGACTGAATTGCAGGCTTTAAAGGTGAAAATGGCATTGTCTTGTCATGCTGACTATCGGTGGATATGTGGAACACCCCTGAAAGTAAATGAGACAGATTTTGAATGGGAAAAGATTAAAAACCATATTTCAGGTATCTGGAACAGCTCTGACATTGGTTGAGACGTAGGGAAACTTCACTATCAAATAGCAACCATGGAGCACTCCCGATTAGATTTTACTGCTGCTGGAACAGCAAATGATTTCTTCCATACTTTCCCTAACTACATCTAAGGAAAGAATATTCTGTCTAATGTCTTTAGCTATGCTGCAGTGGCTGCTTTAATTCTGCTTCTCATAATCATTCTTCCTTGTATTGTCAGGATTCTTCGGCAGAGTATTCAGAGGCTCGCGACTGAGCTACATCTGGCTGTTTTAAGAAATAAAAAATGGGGAGACGCCGGGAGCCGGCGAGAGACATTCCACTCGTGACAAAGGTCATGAGGAAGGAGGCTGGGCATACACAAAGGCGGGATCGAGCCTCGGGAGTCCTCCCGGATATTCTTGAGCATCTACCCCCCAAAACCAGAGTCTGCCTACTTTATTGCTTTGTGCTCTCCCCTCTGACTTTACTGGGGGCTGTCCCCCACCACCATCTCACTCTCTCTGTCAAAGAGCTAACTTACAGCTCCAATTAATAAAGTTCCTGGGCAATTAGGAGTGTTTAAATCCAAACACGTCAGATGGCTCTCTAACTCGCCTGACAAGTTTACCCGGTCTCCTACAGCAAGGCATACAATTGTTTACAGTCTCCGAGCCTCGAGAGGCACGGGAAGCTTAAGATATTCAAATAGCTTAGAGCCTCTCAGAGAGTTAGAAACTGTCAGAATAAAACTAGTAAAAGATTTCATTGATGAACCAATGCTTGTTGCCAAGTTTCCACATCCCCTGAATTGTATCCTTGAATGTGTATTAATTAATATAGTTGGTATGTAGAAAAAATAAGTAGTGGCCTTGGTGTTACTAACTTTAGACCCTTAAGGTAATAAATTATTTCCTTTGTTGTAAGCTCATTACACATCTGCCCTATAGGAATGCAATTTTATCTTCGAAAGATGGGGCCAAACCTTAAAATAATTACTCTTAGAGAAAATAAGTCTTACGGTTGATAAGTCTTTGTCAAGAGTCATAAAATGTTAATAGGTCTTCTGGCTAGAAGATGATGTAAATCACCTAAACCATTTGTATACGATACATTTGCAGGACAGAAACTCTGGTTTTTGATAAGGATCAAAGGCTGCTGTCTTTGCATCCCCATTATCCTCTATGTGTAACTTAGGGTATAAAAACCCCTGTTGAAAATAAAGCTACGGGCCTTGATTGCCAACGCTTAGTCTCCTAATGTCATTCTTCCCCTCAATTTTCAGATGAGTGTCCATCTGGAGCGCGGATATCCTCTGCGACCATTTATTTGCCTGGGCTTCGAAGACCACTTGAGAATGTGTCTAAGGTGGGGCACTTTTCGCTATTCGAGAGGGAGCCTGCGGCCTCCGTGGTCAGAGCTAACCTGGTGTCACGGGTTATACTGATTTTCCGCATAAACCAAGCTACTCAGCTTCTTTTCTCCACTAAATTTTCCTACTGAGCTATCCTCATTCTATTACTCTTTATATCTTCGATAAATAAATCAATAGGTCGCCTACTCTGTCTCCCCTTCGAAAACCCTGGACCAGCCGAGGCTGGACCTTGTCAGAAGAGGGCCTCATCTCGATTTGAAGCAGGAACCTCAGGGTTGCTCTCCATTTCTGACTCTGAACACAGAGTCCCTACAGAGTTAGGACAGGAGAGTCAGGCCTCGTCTTGTGTGGAGGAATGGAACTCCGCTGGACTCTCGAGTTGTTCACCAGATAACAGGCCACTTGTCGAGCTGTGTGTGGAACCTGCGGTTTTATCCGGACGATGCATGGGGGTGTCAGTTCCCCTTCGTTTTTTGCCTTCATACACAGGGTTGCCTTCGAAGAGGTATCCAGCCTTCAGATTCTTATCAAGAGCAGACCAGGAAATCAGTGTCTTTCGGCATGTGGCACCACCCACAAGCCTACGTCTCGAATTTCTTCTTGAGACGGACCTCAACCTGAGGTGCACCAGGAAGGTCGGTAACCCTTTCAGACAAAGCAAGTGAATCGACCCTCTTGTCCCGATCAGGAGGGGAGAAGGGGCTCAGATGAAGTGGTGCCGGGAACCTCGATGTTCCCCTCGAGTAAAACTGGGATGTCGGGGAACTTTTGGAGTCACATCAAAGGTGCTAAGTACCGTTTCAAACTTCAAGACGGAACGTGAGACTTCTCTTGAGACGCTGTACCTGGCATGGGCCTCATCTTGTGGTGACGGGTTAACGTCGTTTTTCTCGAGTTGTGGCGGGATTCTCGAGTTAGGTCAGGAAATTCAGGCTTCCTCTTGTGTTGGCCCAGGGAAGTCCAGTCTTCCATTCGAGTTGCGAGGGAGAGCTAGGGATTGCGCTTGAGTCACTGCAGGGCAAAAGAGACCTTATCTAGGCTTGTGTCCAGGACATAATGTTCGTCTCCAGGGGGGACAGGGATCTCGGGGTTGCTTTCCTGATGCACCCGGGGAGTCAGTCCTTGTCTCGAAGGGAAGCGAAGGACTCCACTCTCCTCTCGAGTTGCGACGGGTATCTCTTGGAGCCCACTGAGTGGCCTAAAGGGAGTCAAGCCTCCTGTGGAGTTTGGAGAGAGGACTCGTGATTGCTCTCCAGGCCATGCAGGAAAAGAAGGCCATCATCTCGCGATGAAGGGGGCGTCTCGTGGGTTTTCTCGAGCTGCAGCGCCAGTGTGGGGTTTCTCATGAGGTACTACGGGGAGCTCAGGGAGCCTCTCATGTGGCGCCAGTGAAGTCAGGTCTCCATGCGCATTGCAAGGGGGAGCGCGTCATTGCTCTAGAGTCATGGAAGGTGTATCGGGCCTCAAGAACGGTTAAAGAAGGACTTTCAAGGTGTTTCTTGGGCCACGGCAGTAAACCCTGGGTTCCCTCGACTAGTGCCGGTGGCCTCAGGGAGCTTCTCAGTGTGCCTCTGAGAAGTCAAGGATACCCTGGAGTTGGGAGGGCCCTCTCGGGACTCCACTGGGTTTGGTGCAATAGAAGAGGGCCTCATCTCGAGTGGAGGCAGGAACCTCAGGGTTCGTCTCCATTTCTGACTCTGATCGCAGGGTCCCTGCAGAGTTGGGACAGGAGAGTCAGGCCTCGTCTTGTAAGGAGGAATGGAACTCCGCTTGCCTCTCGAGTTATTCACGGGGTGACAGGCAACTTGTCGAACTGTGTTTGGAATCTGCGGGTTTTTCCGGACGATGCACGAGGGTGTCAGTGCCCCTTCGTGTTGTGCCTTCTTCCACAGGGTTGCCTTTCAAGAGGTGTCCGGGCATCGGGTTCTTATCAAGAGTGGACCGGGGAATCGGGGTCTTTCAGCATGTGTTACCACCCATGAAGCTACGTCTCAAATATTCTCGTTAGACCGGCCTCATCCTGAGGTGCGCTGGGAAGGTTGGGAACCCCTTCCAGACAAAGCACGGGAGTCGACCCTCCAGTCGCAATCAGGAGGGGAGAAGTGGCTCAGATGAAGTCGTACCGGGAACCTCGGTGTTCCCCTCGAGAGAGACCAGGGTGTCGGGGAACTTTTGGAATCGCATCAAGGGTGCCAAGTTTTCACACTTGAAGTGTGAAAACACTTCAAGAAGAAACCTGGGACTTCTCTTTAGACGCTGTAGCGGGCAAGGGCCTCATCTTGCGATGACAGGGTAACCATGTGGTTTTTCTCGAGTTTCGGCGGGATTCTCGAGTTACGATGGGGAATTCAGGCTTCCTCTTGTGTTGGCCCAGGGAAGTCCAATCTTCCATTGGAGTTGCGAGAGAAAGCTAGGGATTGCTCTTGAGTCACTTCAGGGCAAAAGAGACCTCATCTAAGCTTGTGTCCAGGACCTAATGTTCCTTTCCAGGGGCGACAGAGATCTCGGGGTTGCATTTTAGATGCACCCGAGGAGTCAGACCTCATCTCGAGAGGAAGGAAAGGACTCTGCTCTGCTCTCGAGTCCCGACGGGTATTTCTTGGAGACCACTGAGTGGCCTAAAGGGAGTCAAGCCTCCTGTGGATTTTTTTTTTAATTTTATTTTATTTTTAAACTTTACATAATTGTATTAGTTTTTCCAAATATCAAAATGAATCTGCCTCAGGTATACATGTGCTCCCCATCCTGAACCCTCCTCCCTCCTCCCCCCCATAGCATCCCTCTGGGTCGTCCCAGTGCACTAGCCCCAAGCATCCAGTGTCATGCATCAAACCTGGACTGGCAACTCTTTTCATACATGATATTTTACATGTTTCAATGCCATTCTCCCAAATCTTCCCACCTTCTCCCTCTCCCACAGAGTCCATAAGACTCTTCTATACATCAGTGTCTCTTTTGCTGTCTCGTACTCAGGGTTATTGTTACCGTCTTTCAAAGTTCCATATATATGCGTTAGTATACTGTATTGGTGTTTTTCTTTCTGGCTTACTTCACTCTGTATAATAGGCTCCAGTTTCATCCACCTCATTAGAACTGATTCATTCTATTCTTTTTAATGGCGGAGTAATACTCCATTGTGTATATGTACCACAGCTTTCTTATCCATTCATCTGCTGATGGACATCTAGGTTGCTTCCATGTCCTGGCTATTAGAAACAGTGCTGCGATGAACATTGGGGTACACGTGTCTCTTTCCCTTCTGGTTTCCTCAGTGTGTATGCCCAGCAGTGGGATTGCTGGATCATAAGGCAGTTCTATTTCCAGTTTTTTAAGGAATCTCCACACTGTTCTCTATAGTGGCTGTACTAGTTTGCATTCCCACCAAGAGTGTAAGAGGGTTCCCTTTTCTCCACACCCTCTCCAGCATTTATTATTTGTAGACTTTTGGATTGCAGCCATTCTGACTGGCGTGAAATGGTACCTCATAGTGGTTTTGATTTGCATTTCTATGATAATGAGTGATTTTGAGCATCTTTTCATGTGTTTGTTAGCCATCTGTATGTCTTCTTTGGAGAAATGTCTATTTAGTTCTTTGGCCCATTTTTTGATTGGGTCATCTATTTTTCTGGAGTTGAGCTGTAGGTGTTGCTTGTATATTTTTGAGATTAGTTGTTTGTCAGTTGCTTCATTTCCTATTATTTTCTCCCACTCCGAAGGCTGTCTTTTCACCTTGCTAATAGTTTGCTTTGATGTGCAGAAGCTTTTAAGGTTAATTAGGTCCCATTTGTTTATTTTTGTTTTTATTTCCAATATTCTGGGAGGTGGGTCATAGAGGATCCTGCTGTGATGTTTTTCAGAGAGTGTTTTGCCTATGTTCTCCTCTAGGAGTTTTATAGTTTCTGGTCTTACGTTTAGATCTTTAATCCATTTTGAGTTTATTTTTGTGTATTGTGTTAGAAAGTGTTCTAGTTTCATTCTTTTACAAGTGGTTGACCAGATTTCCCAGCACCACTTGTTAAAGAGATTGTCTTTACTCCATTGTATATTTTTGCCTCCTTTGTCAAAGATAAGGTGTCCATATGTGTGTGGATTTATCTCTGGGCTTTCTATTTTGTTCCACTAATCTATATTTCTGTCTTTGTGCCAGTACCATACTGCCTTGATAACTGTGGCTTTGTAGCGGAGCCTGAAATCAGGTAGGTTGATTCCTCCAGTTCCATTCTTCTTTCTCAAGATCGCTTTGGCTATTCGAGGTTTTTTGTATTTCCATACAAATTGTGAAATTATTTGTTCTAGCTCTGTGAAGAATACTGTTGGTAGCTTGATAGGGATTGCATTGAATCTATAAATTGCCTTGGGTAGTATACTCATTTTCACTATATTGATTCTTCCAATCCATGAACATGGTATATTTCTCCACCTATTAGTGTCCTCTTTGATTTCTTTCACCAGTGTTTTATAGTTTTCTATATATAGGTCTTTAGTTTCTTTAGGTAGGTATATTCCTAAGTATTTTATTCTTTCCGTTGCAATGGTGAATGAAATTGTTTCCTTAATTTCTCTTTCTGTTTTCTCATTATTAGTGTATAGGAATTCAAGGGATTTCTGTGTGTTGATTTTATATCCTGCAACTTTACTATAGTCATTGACTAGTTCTAGTGATTTTCTGGTGGAGTCTTTAGGGTTTTCTATGTAGAGGATCATGTCATCTGCAAACAGTGAGAGTTTTACTTCTTCTTTTCCAATTTGGATTCCTTTTGTTTCTTTTTCTGCTCTGATTGCTGTGGCCAAAACTTCCAAAGCTATGTTGAATAGTAATGGTGAAAGTGGGCACCCTTGTCTAGTTCCTGACTTTAGAGGAAATGCTTTCAATTTTTCACCATTGAGGATAATGTTTGCTGTGGGTTTGTCATATATAGCTTTTATTATGTTGAGGTATGTTCTTCTATTCCTGCTTTCTGGAGAGTTTTGATCATAAATGGATGTTGAATTTTGTCAAAGGCTTTCTCTGCATCTATTGAGAAAATCATATGGTTTTTATTTTTCAATATGTTAAGGTGGTGTATTACATTGATTGATTTGCGGATATTGAAGAATCCTTGCATCCCTGGGATAATGCCCACTTGGTCATGGTGTATGATCTTTTTAATGTGTTGTTGGATTCTGATTGCTAGAATTTTGTTAAGGATTTTTGCATCTATGTCATCAGTGATATTGGCCTGTAGTTTTCTTTTTTTGTGGGATCTTTGTCAGGTTTTGGTATTAGGCTGATGGTGGCCTCATAGAATGAGTTTGGAAGTTTACCTTCCTCTGCAATTTTCTGGAAGAGTTTGAGCAGGATAGGTGTTAGCTCTTCTCTAAATTTTTGGTAGAATTCAGCTGTGAAGCCGTCTGGACCTGGGCTTTTGTTGGCTGGAAGATTTTTGGTTACAGTTTCAATTTCCATGCTTGTGATGGGTCTGTTAAGATTTTCTATTTCTTCCCTGGTCCAGTTTTGGAAAGTTGTACTTTTCTAAGAATTTGTCCCTTTCTTCCACGTTGTCCATTTTATTGGCATATAATTGTTGATAGTAGTCTCTTATGATCCTTTGTATTTCTGTGTTTTCTGTTGTGATCTCTCCATTTTCATTTCTAATTTTATTGATTTGATTTTTCTCCCTTTGTTTCTTGATGAGTCTGGCTAATGGTTTGTCAATTTTATTTATCGTTTCAAAGAACCAGCTTTTGGTTTTGTTGATTTTTGCTATGGTCTCTTTTGTTTCTTTTGCATTTATTTCTGCTCTAATTTTTAAGATTTCTTTCCTTCTACTAACCCTGGGGTTCTTCATTTCTTCCTTTTCTAGTTGCTTTAGGTGTAGAGTTAGTTTATTTATTTGACTTTTTTCTTGTTTCTTGAGGTGTGCCTGTATTGCTATGAACTTTCCCCTTAGGACTGCTTTTACCGTGTCCCACAAGTTTTGGGTTGCTGTGTTTTCATTTTCATCCGTTTCTATGCAAATTTTTATTTCTTTTCTGATTTCTTTTGTGATTTGTTGGTTATTCAGCAGCGTGTTGTTCAGCCTCCATATGTTGGAATTTTTAATAGTTTTTCTCCTGTAATTGAGATCTAATCTTACTGCATTGTGGTCAGAAAAGATGCTTGGAATGATTTCTATTTTTTCGAATTTACCAATGCTAGCTTTATGGCCCAGGATGTGATCTATCCTGGAGAAGGTTCCATGTGCACTTTATGAAAAGGTGAAATTCATTGTTTTGGGATGAAATGTCCTATAGATATCAATTAGGTCTAACTGGTCTATTGTATCATTTAAAGTTTGTGTTTCCTTGTTAAATTTCTGTTTAGTTGATCTATCCATAGGTGTGAGTGGGGTATTAAAATCTCCAACTATTATTGTGTTAGTGTTAATTTCTCCTTTCATACTTGTTAGCATTTGTCTTACATACTGTGGTGCTCCCACGTTGGGTGCATATATATTTATAATTGTTATATCTTCTTCTTGGATTGATCCTTTGAACATTATGTAGTGACCTTCTTTGTCTCTTTTCACAGCCTTTGTTTTAAAGTCTATTTTATCTGATATGAGTATCACTACTCCTGCTTTCTTTTGGTCCCTATTTGCATGGAAAATCTTTTTCCAGCCCTTCACTTTCAGTCTGTATGTATCCCCTGTTTTGAGGTGGGTCTCTTGTAGACAACATATGTAGGGGTCTTGTTTTTGTATCCATTCAGCCAATCTTTGTCTTTTGGTTGGAGCATTCAACCCATTTACGTTTAAGGTAATTACTGATAAGTATGGTCCCATTGCCATTTACTTTATTGTTTGGGGTTTGAATTTATACACCGTTTTTGTGTTTCCTGTTTAGTATTTGTTGGAGAGCTGGTTTGGTGGTGCAGAATTCTCTCAGCTTTTGCTTGTCTGAAAAGCTTTTGATTTCTCATTCATACTTGAATGAGATCCTTGCTGGGTACAATAATCTGGGCTGTAGGTTATTTTCTTTCATCATTTTAAGTATGTCTTGCCATTCCCTCCTTGCTTGAAGAGTTTCTATTGAAAGATCAGCTGTTATCCTTATGGCAATTCCCTTGTGTGTTATTTGTTGTTTTTCCCTTGCTGCTTTTCATATTTGTGCTTTGTGTTTGATTTTTGTTAATGTGATTAATATGTGTCTTGTGGGGTTTCGCCTTGGCTTTATCCTGTTTGGGACTCTCTGGGTTTCTTGGACTTGAGTGAGTATTTCCTTCCCCATTTTAGGGAAGTTTTCAACTATTATCTCCTCAAGTATTTTCTCACGGTCTTTCTTTTTGTCTTCTTCTTCTGGGACCCCTATGATTCGAATGTTGTAGCGTTTAATATTGTCCTGGAGGTCTCTGAGATTGTGCTCATGTCTTTTAATTCTTTTTTCATTTATCCTCTCTGATTCATTTATTTCTACCATTCTATCTTCGAATTCACTAATCCTATCTTCTGCCTCTGTTTTTCTACTATTTGTTGCCTCCAGAGTGTTTTTAATTTCATTTATTGCATTATTCATTATATATTGACTCTTTTTTTATTTCTTCTAGGTCCTTGTTAAACCTTTCTTGCATCTTCTCAATCCTTGTCTCCAGGCTATTTATCTGTGATTCCATTTTAATTTCAAGATTTTAGATCCATTTCACTCTCCTTATTCGGAATTCTTTATCAGGTCGATTCCCTATCTCTTCCTCTTTTGTTTGGTTTGGTGGGCATTTATCCTGTTCCTTTATCTGCTGGGTATTCCTCTGTCTCATCTTGTTTAAATTGCTGAGTTTGGGGTGTCCTTTCTGTATTCTGGCAGTTTGTGGAGTTCTTTACTGTGGCATTTCCTCGCTGTGTGTGGGTTTGTACAGGTGTCTTGTCAAGGTTTCCTGGTTAGGGAAGCTTGTGTCCGTGTTCTGGTAGGTGGAGCTGTATTTCTTCTCTCTGGAGTGCAATGAAGTGTCCAGTAATGAGTTATGAGATGTCTGTGGTTTTGGGGTGACTTTGGGCAGCCTGTATCTTGAAGCTCAGGGCTGCGTTCCTTTGTTGCTGGAGAATTTGCTTGGTATGTCTTGCCCTGGAACTTGTTGGCCCTTGTGTGGTGCTTGATTTCAGTGTCGGTATGGAGGCATTTGATGAGCTCCTGTCTATTAATGTTCCTTGGAGTCAGGAGTTCCCTGGAGTCAGGGTTTGGACTTAAGCCTCCTGCTTCCAGTTATCTGTCTTACTTTTACAGTAGTTTCAAAACTTCTCCTTCTATACAGCACCATTGATAAAACATCTACGTTAAAGAAGAAAAGTTTCTGTACTGTGAGGGCCACTCAGAAAGGTTCACAGCGTTACATGGAGAAGAGAAGAGGGAGGAGGGAGTTAGAGGTGACCCAAATGAGATCAGGTGGAATCAATAGTGGAGAGAGTGGGCTGGCCAGTAGTCACTTCCTTATGTGCACTCCACAACTGGACCGCTCAGAGATGTTCACAGAGTTATACAGAGACGAGAAGAAGGAGGAAGGAGACAGAGGTGGCCAGAAGGATAAAAGGGGGGAATGAAAAGGAGGGAGACAGATCCAGCCAGTAATCAGTTCCCTAAGTGTTCTCCACCGTCTGGAATACACAGAAAATCACAGAGTTGGGTAGAGTAGAGAGGGGTTAGGGAGGAGACACAGGCGACCTGGTGGAGAAAAAGGAGAGTCCAAAGGGAGAGAGAGCAGTCAAGCCAGTAATCTCGCTCCCTAGTGAAAAATGGGTACTGAAGATTGGGTTCTTAAAGGTACAAAATTGGTAACAAATACATAAAAGCAAAAATTAAAAATCTAGAGTAGAGTTTGGACTTTCAAAAATACGATGTTAAAGAAAAGAAGAAGGAAAAGAAAGAGAGAAAAAACGAACAAAGAAAAACAAACAAGGTCGCAAAAATTATCAAGAAAATACAGGTACAAAATTGATAACTAATACCAAAAAGCAAAAATTAAAAATCTAGAGTAGAGTTTGGAATTTCAAAAATACAATGTTAAAAAAAAGAAAGAAGAAAACTAAAGAGAAAACAAACAAACAAAAACAAGCAATGTCGCAAAAATTATAAAGAAACTACAGGTACAAAATTGATATCAAATATCAAAAAGCATAAATTAAAAATCTAGAGTACAGTTTGGAATTTCAAAAATACAATGTTAAAGAAAAGAAGAAAAAAAAAACAAAACAAAAAAACAAGGTCAAAAATTATTTTATATATATATATATATATATATATATATGAAGTTTGCTGAAGAAGAAAAAAATAGGGTCTTTTTTTTGCAAAGTAATAGGTTATAAAAGTGAAAATTAAATGAACAATAGAGAACTTAAAATTAAAAAAATTAAAAAAAAGTAAGAATGATCATAAAAATATATCTAGGACTTTCTCTGGTTTTGTTGTGAGTATCGTGGGTTCGGTTCATTTTTGGCTAGTTCCTTGGTCCGACTTATATTTCTCAAGATCTATAGGCGCCTTCCTATGTAGTCCTAGTAACCACAGGGTTTTAATCTATTGCCTGTAGCTTCCAAGGCGTTTCCCTCTGTTATAGCTTCTTTTGTTTGCTGGTCTCTTCAGTGTCTGGTTTACGCCCTGACACAAAGGGGACGGTGGAGGACACTTTTTTTTTTTAGGCTCACTTGTTCAGTTGCGCTGTGGGGAGGGAGGGAGGGAGTGATGCTGCAAACAAATAACACTGGCGTGCGCTCGCAGTGCCTCAGCCACACTGGGTCTGCCCCCGCTCACGGCACATGTAGCCTCCCTGCCCACACTGCTCGGGCTCTAGGTTGTTCCACCGGGAACAATCCGAGGCTGGCCCTGGGCTGCATGCACCTCCCAGGTCCAAGCCGCTCAGGTTCAGGCACTCGGGTAGTCCTCATAGGCACAGACTCGGTTGGGCCTGCGTTTTGTGCTCTTCCCAGGTCCGAGCAGCTCAGGTGATGAGGTGTTTGGCGAGCGCCAATGTTGTGACTTATCGCCTCCCCGCCACTCGGTTATCTGGGTGTAAAACAGGCGCACCTTCTCAGGCAGATGTTGACCGTCCAGATCCCCAAGAAGTTTTAGTTAGCAAAGAAGCCTGCTTACAGTTTTATAGATAATGTCTCTCTGGGGCTGCGATTGCCCCCTTCCGGCTCTGGCTGCCTGTCACCGGAGGGGGAAGGTCTGCAGCCGGCTATCTCTGTTCAGTCCTTTGTTCCGTGCGAGGGCCTGGCGGTGTCTTAGGTTAGGGCTGGCTTTTTGCGTGGTAGATATCCCAGAGTCTGGTTTGCTAGCCCAAGTTATTTCGTTCAGATAGCGCTCAGGGTATTCAGGCCAGATTCTTACTCTAAGCGATGCAGCCCGCGCCGCGCCTCCCTGCCCAGCCCCTGCTTGCTAATGGTGTGAGCAGGCGTCTGCACTGCTTCGCGGCTGGGGGAGTTACCGTAGGGCTTGCAATCTGCGAGTTTTAATTGTTTATTTATTTTTATCCCCCTTATGTTGCCCTTTGTGCTTCCAAAGCTTGGCAAAGATTTGGCAGTGAAAAGCTTTCCTGGTGTTTGGAAACTTTTCTCTTTTTAAGACTATCTTCCCGGAACGGAAATCCCTCCCTCCCTCTTTTGTCTCTTTTTTTGTCTTTTATACTTTTTCCTACCTACTTTCCAAGAGTTGGGTTCTTTTCTGGGTGCCTGATGTCCTCTGGCAGCATTCATAAGTTGTATTGTGGAATTTACTCGACGTTTAAATGCTCTTTTGATGAAATTGTTTGAGGGGGAAAGAGTTCTCCCCGTCCTACTCCTCAGCAATCTTGGCTCCTCTCTTGTGGAGTTTGGAGAGAGCACGCGGGATTGCTCTCCAGGCCATGCAGGAAAAGAAGGCCCTCATCTCGCGATGTCGGGGGAGTCTCGTGGTTTTTCTGGAGCTGCGGTGCCAGTGTGGGGTTTCTCACAAGGTACGACCGGGAGCTCAGGGAGCCTCTCGTGTGGTGTCAGGGAAGTCAAGTCTCCATACGAGTGGCGAGGGGGAGCACGTCATTTCTCTCGAGTCATGGTAGTGGAATCAGGGCTCAACGCAATGAAAAAGGACGCTCGAGGTCTTTCTCGGGTTGCGGCAGGAAACCCTGGGTTCCCTCGACTTGTGCCTGTGACCTCAGGTAGCTTCTCAGGGTGCCTCTGAGAAGTCAGGGATACTATGGAGCTGGGAGAGGCCTCTCGGGACTCCACTGGGTTTGCTGCAATGGAAGAGGGCCTAATCTCGAGATCAGGAAGGAACCTCAGGGTTCCTCTTCATTTCTGACTCAGATTGCAGGGTCCCTGCAGAGTTGGGACAGGAGAGTCAGGCCTCGTCTTGTGTGGAGGAATGGAACTCCGCTTGCCTCTCGAGTTGTTCAAGGAGTGACAGGCCACTTGTCGAGCTGTGTGTGGAAACTGCGGTTTTTTCCAGACAATGCACGGCGGTGTCAGTGCCCCTTCGTGATGTGCTTTCATCCACAGGGTTGCCTTCGAAGTGGTGTGCGGGCATCGGGTTCTTATCAAGAGCGGACCAGGAAATCGGGGTCTTTTGGAATGCGGCACCGCACACGAGGCTACGTCTCGAATTTCCTCGTGAGACGGGCCTCATGCTGAGGTGCCCCTGGAAGGTCGGGAAAGCCTTCCAGACAAAGCAGGTTAATCGACCCTACTGTCGCGATCAGGAGGGGAGAAGGGGCTCAGATGAAGTGGTGCCGGGAACCTCGGTGTTCCCCTTGAGTGAGACCAGTATGTCAGGGAACTTTTGGGGTCTCACGAAGCTTGCCAAATACTGTTTCAAACTTCAGGATGAAACATGGGACTTCTCTTGAGACGCTGTGGCGGGCAAGGGCCTCATCTTGTGATGAAGGGGAAACCACGTGGTTTTTTTCGAGTTGCGATGGGATTGTTGACTTACGACAGGGAATTCAGGCTTCCTCTTCTGTTGGCCCAGGGAAGTCTATTCTTCCATTCGAGTTGCCAGGGAGAGCTGGGTGGGAATTGCTCTCAAGTCACGGCAGGTCAAAATAGACCTCATCTAGGCTTGTGTCCAGGACCTAATGTTCCTCTCCAGGGGCGATAGGGATCACGGGGACGCATTCCAGACTCACCCAGTGAGTCAGGCCTCGGCTCGAGGGGAAGCAAAGGATTCTTATATCCTCCTGGGTCGCGATAGGTATCTCTTGGAGCCCACTGAGTGGCCTCCAGGGAGTCAAGCCTCCTGTGGAGTTGGAGAGAGGACTCGGGATTGCTCTCCAGGCCATAAAGGAAAGAAGGCCCTCAGCTCACAATGACGGGGGCGTCTTGTGGGTTTTCTCGAGTTGGAGCGCAAGTATGAGTTTTTTCACGAGGTACGACGGGGAGCTCAGGGAGCCTCTCGTGTGGCGCCAGGAAAGTCAGGTGTCTATGCGTGTGATGAGGAGGAGCCCATAAATGCTCTCGAGTCATGGTAGGGAAATCGGGACTCAAGACGCGTTGAAGAAGGAGTCTCGAGGTCTTTCTCAGGTTGCGGCAGGAAACCCTGGGTTCCCTCGACTTGTACCGGTGACCTCAGGGAGCTTCTCAGGGTGCATCTGAGAAGTCAGGCATACTGTGGACTTGGGAGGCGCTCTCGGAACTCCACTGGGTTTGGTGCAATGGCAAAGGTTCTCATCTCGAGTTGAGGCAGGAACCTAAGGGTTCCTCTCCATTTCAAACTCCGACCACAGGGTGCCTGAAGAGTTGGGACAGGAGAGTCAGGCCTCGTCTTGTGTGGAGGAATGGAACTCCACTTGCCTCTCGAGTTGTTCACAGGATAACAGACCATTTGTCGAGCTGTGAGTGGAACCTTCGGTTTTTTCCGTAAGATGCATGAGGGGGTCAGTGCCCCTTCGTGTTGTGCCTTCATCCACAGGGTTGCCTTCAAAGAGGTGTCCGGACATCGGGTTCTTATCAATAGCAGAGCAGGAAATCGGGGTCTTTCAGAACGTGGCACCATCCATGAGGCTACGTCTCGAATTTCTTCATTAGACTGGTGTCATCCTGAGGTGCACCATGAAGATCGGGAACCCCTTCCAGACAAAGCAGGGGAATCGACCATCTTGTCGCGATCAGGAGGAGTGAAAGGGCTCAGTTGAAGTCGTGCCGGGAACCTCGGTGTTCCCCTCGAGTGGGACCGGTGTGTCGGGAAACTTTTGGGGTCACTTCAAGGGTTCCAAGTACCGTTTTGCACTTCAATACGGACTTGGGGCTTCTCTTGACACGCTGTAGAGGGCAAGGGCCTCATCTTGGGATGACGGGGGAATCACGTGGTTTTTCTCAAGGTGCGGCGGGATTCTCGAGTTACGACGGGGAATTCAGGCTTCCTCTTGTGTTGGCCCAGGGAAGTCCAATCTTCCATTCGAGTTTCGAGGGAGAGCTGGGGTTTGCTCTTGAGTCACTGCAGGGCAAAAGAGACCTCATCTAGGCTTGTGTCCAGGACCTAATATTCCTCTCCAGGGCCGACAGCGATCTCGGGGTTGCATTCCAGAGGCATCCTGGGAGTCAGAGCTCGACTCGAGGGGAAGCAAAGGACCCCGCTCTCCTCTTGAGTCACCACAGGTGTCTCTTGGAGCCCACTGAGTGGACTAAAGGGAGTCAAGCCCCCTGTGGAGTTTGGAGAGAGGACTCAGGATTGCTCTCCAGGCCATTCAGGAAAAGAAGACCCTCATCTCGTGATGACAGGGGCGTCTTGTTGGTTTTCTCGAGCTGCGGTGCCAGTGTGCGGTTTCTGATGACGTGTGACGGGAAGCTCAGGGAGCCTTTCGTGTGGCACCAGGGAATTCAGGTCTCCATGCGCATGGCAAGGGGGAGCGCGTCATTGCTCTCGAGATATGATACGGGAATCGGGCCTCAAGACACGTTAAAGCAGGACTCTCAAGGTCTTTCTCGGGTTGCGGCAGGAAACCCTGGGTTCCGTCGACTTCTGCCGGTGACCTTAGGGAGCTTCTCAGGGTGCCTCTGAGAAGTCAGGCATACTGTGGATTTGGGACGGGACTCTCGGGACTCCACTGGTTTTGTGGCAATGGAAAAGGGCCTCATCTTGAGTGGAGGCAGGAACCTCAGGCTTCCTCTCCATTTCTGACTCGGTGCGCAAGGTCCCTAGAGTTGTGACAGGAGAGTCAGGCATCGTCTTGTGTGGAGGAATGGAACTCCGCTTGCTTCTCGAGTTGTTCACGAGGTGACAGACCACTTGTGGAGCTGTGTGAGGAACCTGCGGGTTTTTCCGGAAGATGCACGGGGTGTCAGTGCCCCTACGTGTTGTGCCTTCATCCACAGGCTTGCCTTCGAAGAGGTGTCCAGGAGTCTGGTTTTGATCAAAAGTGGACCATGGAATCGGGGTCTTTCAGCATGTAGTATGGCCCTCGAGGCTACCTCTCGAATTTCCTCGTGAGACCGGCCTCATCCTGAGGTGCACCGGGAAGGTCGGGAATCCCTTCGAGACAAAGCAGTGGAATCGACCCTCCTATCGCGATCAGGAGAGGAGAAAGGCCTCAGATGAAGTGGTGCCAGAAACTTCAGTGTCCCCTCTAGTGAGATCGGTATATAGGGGAACTTTTGGGGTCGCATCAAGGGTGCCAAGTACTGTTTTGCACTTCAAGACGGAATGTGAGACTTCTCTTGAGACGCTGTAGGGGGCAAGGGCCTCATCTTGCAATACGGGGAACCACGTGATTTTTCTCGAGTTGCGGCGGGTTTCTCAAATTACAACTGGAAATTCAGGCTTCCTCTTGTGTTGGCTCAGAAAGGCCAATCTTCCATTCGAGTTGCAAGGGAAAGCTAGGGGTTGCGCTTGAGTCACTGCAGGGCCAAAGAGACCTCATCTAGGCTTTTGTCCAGGACCTAAGGTTCCTCTCCAGGGGCGACAGGGATCCAGGGTTGCATTCCAGACTCACCCTCGTAGTCAGGCCTCATCTCGAGGGGAAGCAAAGGACACCGCTCTCCTCCTGAGTATCGACGGGTATCTCTTGGAGCCCACTGAGTGACCTAAAGGGAGTCAAGCCTCCTTTGGAGTTTGGAGAGAGGATTCGGGATTGCTCTTCAGGTCATGCAGGAAAGAAGGCCCTCATTTCACCATGACAGGGGCGTCTCGTGGGTTTTCTCGAGCTGCGGCGCCAGTGTGGGGTTTCTCACGAGGTACGATGGGGAGCTCAGGGAGCCTCTCATGTGGTGCCGGGGAAGTCAGATCTTCATGCGCGTGGTGAGGGGGAGCGCGTCATTTTTCTCCAGTCATGGTAGGGTAATCGGGCCTCAAGACGCGTGAAGAAGGACTCTCGAGGTTTTTCTCAGGTTACGGCAGGAAACCCTGGGTTCCGTCGACTTATGCCCGTGACCTCAGGGAGCTTTTCAGGGTGCCTCTGAGAAGTCAGGGATACTGTGCAGTTGGGAGGGGCCGCTCCGAACTCCACTGGGTTTGGTGCAGTAGAAGAGGGCCTTATCTCGAGTTGAGGCAGGAACCTCATGGTTCCTCTCCATTTCTGAATCGGATCTCAGTGTCCATGCAGAGTTGGGACAGGAGAGTCAGGCCTCGTCTTGTGTGGAGGAATTTAACTCCTCTTGCCTCTCGAGTTGTTCACGGGGTGACAGGCCACTTGTCGATCTGTATGTGGAACTTGCGGGCTTTTCCAACGATGCAGGAGGGTGTCAGACCCCTTCGTTTTGTGCCTTCGTCCACAGGATTGCCTTCGAAGAGGTGTCCTAGCATTGGGTTCTTATCAAGAGCAGACAGGGAAATCGGGGTCTTTCGGCGTGTGGCACCAACCACAAGGCTACGTCTCGAATTTCCTCGTGAGACCGGCCTCATCCTGAGGTGCGCCGGGAAGGTCCGGAACCCCTTCCAGGCAAAGCAGGGTAATCGACCCTCCCGTCGCGATCAGGAGGGGATAAGGGGCTCAGAACAAGCGGTGCACCGAACCTTGGTGTTCCCCTCGAGTGAGACCAGGGTGTCGGGGAACTTTTGTGGTAACATCAAGGTTGCCAATTATCGTTTTAAACTTCAAGATGGAACGTAGGGCTTCTACTGAGACGCTGTAGCTGGCAAGGGCCTCATCTTGCGATGACGGGGGAACCACGTGGTTTTCCTCGAGTTGCAGCGGGATTTTCGAATTACGACGGGGAATTCAGGTTTCCTCTTGTGTTGTCCCAGGGAAGTCCATTCTTCCATTCGAGGTGCGAGGGAGAGCAGGGGATTGCTCTCGAGTCACTTCAGGGCAAATGAGACCTCATCTATGCTTGTGTCTAGGACCTAATGTTCCTCTCCAGGGGCGACAGGGATCTCGGGGTTGCATTCCAGACTCACCTGAGGAGTCAGGCCTGGTATATAGGGGAAGCAAAGAATTCCGCTCTCCTCTCGAGTCCCAACGGGTATCTCTTGGAGCCCACAGAGTGGCCTAAAGGGAGTCAGGCCTCCTGTGGAGTTTGAAGAGAGGCCTCGAGATTGCTCTCCAGGCCATGCAGGAAAAGAAGGCCTTCATCTCGCGATGACGGAGGCCTCGCGTGGGTTTTCTGGAGCTGGGGAGCCAGTGTGGGATTTCTCACGAGGTATGACGGGGAGCTCAGGGAGCCTCTCGTGTGGCGCCAGGGAAGTCAAGTCTCCATGCGAGTGGCGAGAGGAAACGCGTCATTGCTCTCGAGTCATGGTAGGGGAATCGGGATTCAAGATGCGTTGAAGGAGGATTTTCGAGGTCTTTCTCGGGTTGCGTCAGGAAACCCTGTGTTCCCTCTACTTGTGCCAGTGACCTCAGGGAGCTTCTAAGGGTCCCTCTGAGAAGTCGCGATACTGTGGATTTGGGAGGGGCCTCTCGGGCCTCCACTGTTTTTGGTGAAATGGAAGAGGGCCTCATCTCGAGTGGAATCAGGAACCTCAGGGTTCCTCTCCATTTCAGACTCCGATCGCAGGGTCCCTTCAGAGTTGGGACCAGAGAGTCAGGCCTCGTCTTGAGTGGAGGAATGGAACTCTGCTTGCCTCTCGAGTTGTTCATGGGATGACAGGCCTCTTGTCGAGCTGTGTGTGGAACCTGCGGCTTTTACCGAATCATGCATGGGAGTGTCAGTGACCCTTCGTTTTGTGCCTTCGTCCACAGGGTTGCCTTCGAAGAGGTGTCCGGGCATCGGGTTCTTCTCAAGAGTGGGCCGGGAAATCGGGGTATTTCGGCATGTGACACCACCCACGACGCTATGTCTCGAATTTCCTCGTGAGACCGGCCTCATCCTGAGGTGCGCCGGGAATGTGGGGAACCCCTTCGAAACAAAGCAGGGGAATAGACCCTCCTTTCTTGAACAGGAGGGGAGAAGGTGCTCAGATGAAGTGGTGCGGGAACCTCGGTGTTCCTGTCGAGTGAGACCGGCGTGTCCGGGAACATTTGGTGTCGCATCAAGGGTGCAAAGTACCGTTTCGCACTTCAAGACGGAACGTGGTTCTTTTCTTGAGACGCCATAGCAGCAAGGGCCTCATCTTGGGATGACGTTGGAAACACGTGGTTTTTCTCGAGTTGCGGCGGGATTCTCGAGTTACGAAGGGGATTTCTGGCTTCCTCTTGTGTTGGCCCAGGGAAGCCCAATCTTCCATTCGAGTTGCGAGGGAGAGCTGGGGGTTGCGCTCGAGTCACTGCAGGGCAAAAGAAACCTCATCCAGGCTTGTGTCTAGGACCTAATGTTCCTCTCAAGGGATGACTGGGATCTTGGGGTTGCATTCTAGACTCACCCAGGAGTCAGGCGTCCTCTCGAGGGGAAACAAAGGACTTCTCTCTCTTCTCGAGTCGCGACGGGTATTTCTTGGAGCCCACTGAGTGGACTAAAGGGAGTCAAGCCTCCTCTGGAGTTTGGAGAGAGGACTCGGGATTGCACTCCAGGACATGCAGGAAAAGAAGGCCCTCATCTCACGATGACGGGGGGTCTCGGTGGTTTTACCGAGCTGCAGCGCCTGTGTTGGTTTCTCAGGAGGTACGACGGGGAGCTCAGGGAGCCTCTTGTGTGGCGCCAGGGAAGTTAGGTCTCGATGCGTGTGGCGAGGGGGAGCGCGTCATTGCTCTCGAGTCATGGTAGGGGAATCAGGCCTCTAGACGCGTTGAAGGACTCTCAAGATCTCTCTCGGTCTTGGCAAGAATACCTGGGTTCCCTCGACTTGTGCCGGTGACCTCAGGGAGATTCTCCGGGTGCCTCTGAGAAGTCAGGGATACTGTGGAGTTGGGAAAGACCTCTCGGGACTCCACTGGGTTTGGTGAAATGGAAGGGGGCCTCATCTCGAAGGGAGGCAGGAACCTCAGGGTTCCTCTCCATTTCTGATTCCGATCGCAGCCCCCTGCATAGTTGGGAGAGGTGAGTCAGGCCTTGTCTTGTGTGCAGGAATGGACCTCCGCTTGCCTCTCGAGTTGTTCACTGGGTGACAGGCACTTGTTGAGCTGTATGAGTAACCTGCGGTCTTTTCCGGACGATGCACGGGGGTGTCAGTGCCCCTTCGTGTTGTGCCTTCATCCACACTATCTTCGAATAGGTGTCTGGGCATCGCGTTCTTATCAAGAGCAGATCGGGAAATCGCGGTCTTTCGGCATGTGGCACCACCATCGAGGCTACGTCTCGAATTTCCTCGTGAGACAGCCTCATCTGAGGTGCGTGGAGAAGGTCGGGAACCCCTTGCAGACAAAGCAGGGGAATCGACCCTCCTTTCGCGATCAGGAGGGGAGAAGGGGCTCAGATGAAGTGGTGCCAGGAACCTCGGTGTTCCCCTCTAGTGCGACCCGTATGTCGGGGAACTTTTGGGGTAGCATTAAGGGTGCCAAATATCATTTCGCACTTGAAGACAGAACGTGGGACTACTCTTGAGACGCTGGAGCGGGCAAGGGCCTCATCTTGCAATGACGGGGGAACCACGTGGTTTTTCTCAAGTTGAGGCGGAATTCTCGAATTACTACTGGGAATTCAGGCTTCCTCTTGTGTTGGCCCAGGGAGGTCCAATCTTCCATTTGGGTTGCGAGGGAAAGCTGGGGAGTGCTCTTGAGTTACTGCAGGGCAAAAGCGACCTCATCTAGCCTTGTGTTCAGGACCCAGTGATCCTCTCCAAGGGCGACAGGGATCTCGGGTTTGCGTTACAGACTCACCCGGGGAGTTAGGCCTCGTCTCGAGGGGAAGCAAAGGACTCGGCTATCCTCTCGAGTTGCAACGCGTATCTCTTGGAGCCCACTGAGTGGTCTAAAGGGAGTCAACCCTCCTCTTCAGTTTGGAGAGAGGACTCGGGATTGCTCTCCAGGCCATGCAGGAAAAGAAGGCCCTCATCTCGAGATGACGGGGGCGTCTCGTGGGTTTTCTCGAGCTGCGGCGCCAGTGTGGGGTTTCTCACGAGGTACGACGGGGAGTTCAGGTAGCCTCTCGTGTGGCAACAGGGAAGTCAGGTCTCCATGGGCAGGGCAAGGGGGAGCGCGTCATTGCTCTCAAGTCAGGGTAGGGGAATCGGGCCTCATGACGGGTTGAAAAAGAACTCTCGATGTCTTTCTAGGGTTGCGGCAGGAAACCCTGAGTTCCCTTGACTTGTGCCGGTGACCTCAGGGAGCATCTCAGGGTGCCTCTCAGAAGTCAGGGATACTGTGGATTTGGCAGAGGCCTCTCGGGACTCCTCTGGGTTTGGTGCAATGGAAGTGGGCCTCATCTCGAGTTGAGGCAGGAACCTCAGGGTTCTGCTCCTGACTTCCTGGAGGCCGGATCTGACTCAGATCGCAGGGTCCCTGTTGAGTTTGCTCAGGAGTGTCAGGTCTCGTGTTCTGCGGAGGAATGGAACTCCGCTTTCATCTCAAGTTGTTCAAGGATAACACCACTTTTCGTGATGTGTGTGGAACCTGCGGGTTTTTCGGAGATGCACGAGGGCGTCAGTGCTCCTTCCTGTTGTGCCTTCATCCACAAGGTTGCCTTCAAAGAGGTGTCCGGGCATCGTGTTCTCCTCAAGTGCGGACCGGGAAATTGGGGTCTTTCAGCATGTTGCACCACCCACTAGGCTACGTCTCGAATTTTCTCGTGAGACCGGCCTCATCCTGAGGCGCGCAGGAAAGTCCGGGAACCCTTTCCAAACAAAGCAGGGGAATCGACCCTCCTGTCTCGATCAGGAGGGGAGAAGGGGCACAGATGAGGTGATGCCGGGAACCTCGGTGTTCCCCTCCAGTGAGACCAGTGTGTTGGGGAACTTTTGGGGTCGCATCAAAGGTGCCAAGTACCGTATCACACTTCAAGATGGAACGTAAGACTTCTTTTGAGACGCTGTAGCGGCAATGGCCGCATCTTGCGATGAAGAGGGAACGACGTGGTTTTTCTAGAGTTGTGGCGGGATTCTTGAGTTACAACGGGAAATTCAGGCTTCCTCTTCTGTTGGCCCAGGGAAGTCCAGTCTTCCATTCGAGTTGCGAGGGAGAGTTGGGGATTGCTCTCGAGTCACTGCAGGAAAAAAGAGACCTCATCTAGGCTTGTGTCCAGGACCTAATGTTTCTCTCCAGGGGCGACAGGGACCTCCGGTTCACATATCAGACACACCCGAGGAGTCAGGCCTCGCCTCGAGGGGAAGGAAAAGACTCCGCTCTCCTCTCGAGTCGCGACGGGTATGTCTTGGAGTCCACTGAGTGACCAAAAGGGAGTCAAGCCTACTGTGGAGTTTGGAGAGAGGACTCGGGATTGCTCTCCAGGCCATGCTAGAAAAGAAGGCCGTCATGTCGTGAAAATGGGGGCGTCTCGTGGGTTTTCTCTATCTGTGGCGCCAGTGTTTGGTTTCTCACGAGGTATGACAGGGAGCTCAGGGAGCCTCTCGTGTGGTGCCAGGGAAGTCAGGGCTTCATGAGTGTAGCAGAGGGAGCGCGTCATTGCCCTCGGGTCATGGTAGGGGAATCAGGCCTCAAAATGCGTTGAAGAAGGACTCTTGAGTTCTTTCTATGGTGGCGGCAGTAAACCCTGGGTTCACTCGAATTGTGCTGGTGACCTCAGGGAGCTTCTCAGGGTGCCTCTGAGAAGTCAGGGATACTGTGGAGCTGGGACGCGTCTCTCGGGACTCCACTGGGTTTCGTGCAATGGAAGAGGTCCTAATCTCGAGTGGAGGCAGGAACCTCAGCGTTCCTCTCGTGACTTCACTGGCGCTGGTCTGATTCGGATCGCAAAGTCCCTGCAGAGTTGGGACAGGAGAGTCAGGCATCGTCTTGTGTAGAGGAATGAAACCCCACTTGCCTCTCGAGTTCTTCAGGGGTGACAAGCCACTTGTTGAGCTGTATGTGGAACCTGCGGGTTTTTCCGGACGATGCACGAGGGTGTCAGTGCCCCTTTGTGTTGTGCCTTCATCCACAGGGTTGCCTTCGAAGAGGTGTCCAGGCATCGGGTTCTTATCAAGAGCGTACCGGGAAATCATAGTCTTTTGGCATGTGGCACCACCCGCGAGCTACGTCTCGAATTTCCTCGTGAGACCGGCCTCATCCTGAAGTGCCCTGTGAAGGTCGGGAACCCCTTACAAACAAAGCAGGGGAAGTGACCCTCCTGTCACGAACAGGAGGGGAGAAGGGGCTCAGATAAACTGGTGCCGGGAACCTCGGTGTTCACCTCGAGTGAGACCGATATTTCGGGGAACTTTTGGGGTCACATCAAGGGTGTCAAGTATCGTTTTGCACTTCAAGACGGAACGTGGGACTTTTCTTGAGAAGCTGTAGCGGGCAAGGGCCTCATCTTGTGATGACGAGGGAACCAAGTGCTTTTTCTCGAGTTGCGGCGGGATTCTCGAGTTACGAAGGGGAATTCAGGCTTCCTCTTGTGTTGGCCCAGGGAAGTCCAATCTTCCATTCGAGTTGTCAGGGAGAGCGGGGGATTGCTCTCGAGTTACAGAAGGGCAAAAGAGACCTCATCTAGGCTTGTTTCCAGGACCTAATGTTCATCTCCAGGGGAGACAGGGATCTCGGGGTTGCATTCCAGACCCACCTGGTGAGTCAGGCCTTGTCTCGAGGGGAAGCAAAGGACTCCATTCTCCTCTCGAGTCGTGACGGGTATCTCTTGGAGCCCACTAAGTGGCCTAAAGGGAGTCAAGCCTCCTGTGGAGTTTGGAAAGAGGATTCGGGATTCCTCTCCAGGCCATGCAGGAAAAGAAGGCCCTCATCTCGCGATGACAGGGGCGTATGGTGAGTTTTCTCAAGCTGCGGCGTCAGTGTGGGGTTTCTCACGAGGTACGACAGGGAGCTCAGGGAGCCTCTCTTATGGCGCCAGGGAAGTCAGGTCTCCATGTGCGTGGCGAGGGGGTGTGTGTCATTTCCATAGAGCCATGGAAGCAGATTCGGGCTTCAAGACACGTTGAAGTAGGACTCTCGAGGTCTTTTTCCCATTGTGGCAGGAAACCCTGGGTTCCCTCGACATGTGCCGGTGACCTCATGGAGCTTCTCCGGGTGCCTCTGAGAAGTCAGGGGTACTGTGGAGTTGGGAGGGGCCTCTCTGGACTCCACTGGGTTTGGTGCAATGGATGAGAGCCTCATCTCGAGTGGAGGCAGGAACCTCATGTTTCCTCTCCTGGGTTTCCTGTCGCTGGTACTGACTCGGATCGCAGTTTCCCTGCAGAGTTGGTACAGAAAATCAGGTCTCGTCTTGTGTGGAGGAATGGAACTCCACTTGCCTGTCGAGTTGTTCACGGGGTGACAGACCACTTGTCGAACTGTGTTTGTAACCTGCGGGTTTTTCTGGACGATGCATGGGGGTGTCAGTGCCCCTTCGTGTTGTGCTTTCATCCACAGGTTTTCCTTCGTAAAGGTGTCAGGGCATCACGTTCTTATCAAGAGCAGACCGGGAAATCTGGGTCTTTCGGCTTGTGGCACCACCTACGAGGCTATGTCTCGAATTTCCTCGTGAGACCTGCCTCATCCTTAGGCGCGCTGGAAAGGTCGGGAACCCCTTCCAGACATAGCAGGGGAATCGACACTCCTTTCGCGATCACGAGGGCAGAAGGAGCTCAAATGAAGTGGTTCCAGGAACCTCGGTGTTCCTTTCGAGTGAGACCGGTATGTCGGGGAATTTTGAGATTGCATCAAGGGTGCCAAGTACCGTTTCGCACTTCAAGACAGAAAGTGGGACTTCTCTTGAGTCGCTGTAGCGGGCAAGGGCCTCATCTAGCGCTGATGGGGGAACTACGTGGATTTTCTCGAGTTTCGGTGGGATTCTCGAGTTACGATGTCGAATTCAGGCTTCCAATTGTATTGGCCCAGGGAAGTCCAAACTTCAATTCGATTTGCGAGGGACAGCTGGCGATTGCGCTCTAGTAACTGCAGTGCAAAATAGACCTCATCTTAGCTTGTGTCCAGGACCGAGTTTTCCTCTCCAGGTGTGACAGGAACTCGGGGTTGCATTCCAGACTCACACGGGGAGTCAGGCCTCGTCTCGAGGGGAAGCAAAGGACTCCGCTCTCCCTTCAGGTCCTGACAGGTATCTCTTGGAGCCAACTGAGAGGCCTAAAGAGAGTCAAGCCTCCTGTGGAGTCTGGAGAGAGGACTCGGTTTTGCTCTCCATGCCAGGCAGGAAACAAGTCCCTCATCTCGTGATGACGGGGGCGTATCGTGGGTTTTCTCGAGCTGCGGTGCCTGAATGGGGTTTCCGAAGAGGTACGACGGGGAGCTCAGGGAGACTCTCTTCAGGAGTCAGGGAAGTCAGGTCTCCATGCGCATGGCGATGGGGAGCGGGTCTTTGCTCTCGAGTCATGGTAGGGGAATCGGGCCTCAAGACGCGCCGAAGGACTCTCAAGGTCTTTCTCGGGTCGCAGCAGGAAACCCTGGGTTCCCGGGACTTGAGCCGGTGACCTCAGGTAGATTCTCAAGGTGCCTCTGAGAATTCACGGATACTGTGGAGTTGGGAGGGGCCTCTCGCGACTCATCTGGGTTTGGTGCAATGGAAGAGGGACTCACCTCGAGGGGAGACAGGAACCTCAGGATTCCTCTCCGTTTCGGACTCCGACCGCAGGGTCCCTGCAGAGTTGGGACAGGAGAGTCAGGCCTCGTCTTGTCTGAGGAAGGGAACCCCGCTGGCCTCTCGAGTTGCTCAGGGGATCTCAGGTCCCTCGTCGAGCTGTGTGTGGAACCCGCGGGTCTTTGCGGACGATGCACGGGGGTGGCAGTGCCCCTTCGTGTTGTGCCTTCACCCGCAGGGTTGCCTTCGAAGAGGGGTCCGGGCCTCGGGTCCTTCTCAAGAGCGGACCCGGGAATCGGGGGCATTCGGCATGTGGCACCACCCAAGTGGCTCGTTTCGAATTTCTTCGTGAGACCGGCCTCATGCTGAGGTGCGCCGGGAAGGCCGGGAACCCCTTCCAGACCACGCGGGGGAATCGACTCTCCTGTCACGATCAGGAGGGGAGAAGGGGCTCAGAGGAAGCGGTGCCGGGACCCTCGGTGTTGCCCTCGAGGGAACCCGGCGTTTCGGGGGACTTTTGGGGGTCGCAGGAAGGCTGTCAGGGAACGTTTCGCCCTTCAGGGCGGAACAGGGGACTTCCCTTGAGACGCCGTCGCGGGCAAGGGCCTCATCTTGCCAAGAGGTGGGAACCACGTGGTTTTTCTCGAGTTGCGGCGGCATTCTCGAGTTACGACGAGGATCTCAGCCTTCCCCTTGGGTTGGCCCTGGGAAGCCCAATCTTCCCCTCGGGTAGCGAGGGAAAGCTGGGGGTTGCGCTCAAATCACTGCAGGGCCGAAGAGACCTCACCTAGGCGTGTGTCCGGGACCTAATATTCCTCTCCAGGGAAGGCAGGGATCTCGGGGTTGCATTCTAGGCTCCCCCGGGGAGTCAGGCCTCGTCTCGAGGGAAAGCCAAGGACTCCGCTCTCCTCTCGAGTCGCGACGCGGGTCTCTTGGAGCCCCCTGAGCGGCCTCAAGGGAGTCCAGCCTCCTCTTCCGTTTGGAGAGAGGACCCGGGATTGCTCTCCAGGCCATGCAGGAAAAGAAGGCCCTCAGCTCGCAGGGACGGGGGCGTCTCAGGGGTTTCCTCGAGCTCCGTCGCCCGTGGGGGTTTTCTCCCGAGGCACGACGAGGATCTCAGGGAGCCTCTCCTGCGGCGCCAGGGAAGTCAGGTCTCCATGCGCGTGGCGAGGGGGAGCGCGTCCTGGCTCTCGAGTCATGGGAGGGGACTAGGGCCTGGAGACGCGTTGAAGAAGGACTCTCGAGGTCTTTCTCGGGGCCGGCGGGAAACCCTCGTTTCCCTCGCCTTCTGCCGGGGACCTTAGGGAACTTCCCAGGGTGCTTCTGAGAGGCGAGGGATCCTGTGGAGGTGGCGGGGCCCCTCGGGACTCCGCTGGGTCTGGCGCAACGGAAGAGGGCCTCACCTCGAGGGGAGGTAGGAACCTCAGGCTTCCTCTCCGTTTCGGACTCCGACCGCAGGGTCCCTGCAGAGTTGGGACAGGAGAGTCAGGCCTCGTCTTGTCTGAGGAAGGGAACCCCGCTGGCCTCTCGAGTTGCTCAGGGGGTCTCAGGCCCCTCGTCGAGCTGTGTGTGGAACCCGCGGGTCTTTGCGGACGATGCACGGGGGTGGCAGTGCCCCTTCGTGTTGTGCCTTCACCCACAGGGTTGCCTTCGAAGAGGGGTCCGGGCCTCGGGTCCTTCTCAAGAGCGGACCGGGGAATCGGGGGCGTTCGGCATGTGGCCCCACCCACGTGGCTCCTCTCGAATTTCCTCGTGAGACCGGCCTCATCCTGAGGTGCGCCGGGAAGGCCGGGAATCCCTTCCAGACCACTCAGGGGAATCACCTCTCCTGTCGCGATCAGGAGGGGAGAAGGGGCTCAGAGGAAGCGGTGCCGGGACCCTCGGTGTTCCCCTCGGGGGAACCCTGCGTGTCGGGGGACTTTTGGGGGTCGCAGGAAGGCTGTCAGGGACCGTTTCGCCCTTCAGGGCGGAACAGGGGACTTCCCTTGAGACGCCGTTGCGGGCAAGGGCCTCATCTTGCCAAGAGGTGGGAAACACGTGGTTTTTCTCGAGTTGCGGTGGGATTCTCGAGTTATGACGGGGATCTCATGCTTCCTCTCGGGTTGGCCCTGGGAAGCCCAATCTTCCCCTCGCGTTGGGAGAGAAAGCTGGGCGTTGCGCTCGGGTCACTGTAGGCCCGAAGAGACCTCACCTAGGCATGTGTCCGGGACCTAATATTCCTCTCCAGGGAAGGCAGGGATCTCGGGGTTGCATTCCAGCCTCCCCCGGGGAGTCAGGCCTCGTCTCGAGGGGAAGCCAAGGACCCCGCTCTCCTCTCGAGTCGCGACGTGGGTCTCTTGGAGCCCCCTGAGCATCCTCAAGGGAGTCCAGCCTCCTCTTCCGTTTGGAGAGAGGACCCGGGATTGCTCTCCAGGCCATGCAGGAAAAGAAGGCCCTCAGCTCGCGAGGACGGGTGCGTCTCAGGGGTTTCCTCGAGCTGCGGTGCTCGTGGGGGTTTTCTCCCGAGGCACGACGAGGATCTCAGGTAGCCTCTCGTGCGGCGCCAGGGAAGTCAGGTCTCCATGCACGTGGCGAGGGGGAGCGTGTCATGGCTCTCGAGTCATGGTAGGGGAATCGGGACTCAAGATATTTTGAAGCACTCTCGCGGTCTTTCTCGAGTCGCGGCAGAAAACCCAGGGTTCCCTCAACTTGTGCCTTTGACCTCAGAGAGCTTCTCATTGTGCCTGTGAGAACTCAGGGATACTGTGGAGTTGGTAGGGGCCTCTCGGAACTCCACTGCGTGTGGTGCAATGGAAGAGGGCCTCATCTCGAGTGGCGCAGGAACCTCAGGCTTCCTCTCCGTTTCTGACTCGGATCCCATGGTCCCTGCAGAGTAGGCACAAGAGAGTCACACCTAATCTTCTGTTGAGGAAGTGGAACTTCGTTTGCCTTTCGAGTTGTTTACAGTGTCACCGTCCACTTGTCGAAATGTCTGTGGGACCTGCGGGTTTTTCTGGACGATGCACGCGGGTGTCAGTGCCCCTTCGTCTTGTGCCTTCATCCACAGGTTTTCCTTCAAAGAGGTGTGCTGGCATCAGGTTCTTTTCAAGAATGGACCATGAAATTGGGGTCTTTCGACATGTGGCACCACCCACGAGGCTACGTCTCGAACTTCCTCATGAGACCGGCCTCATCCTGAGGTGCGCCCGGAAGGTCGGGAACCCCTTGCAGACAGAGAAGGGGAGTCGACCCTCCTGTCGCAATCAGGAGAGGAGAAGGGGCTCAGATGAAGTGGTGCCGGGAACCTCGGTGTTCCCCTTGAGTGAGTCTGGTATGTCGCGGAACTTTTGGGGTCTCATCAAGGGTGCCAAGTACCGTTTCGCACTTCAGGATGGAACGTGGGACTTCTCTTGAGATGCTGTAGCGGACAAAGGGCCTCATCTTGCGATGACGAGGGAAGCACGTGGTTTTTCTCGAGTTGCGGTGGGATTCTCGAGTTACGACGGGGAATTCAGGCTTCCTCTTGTGTTGGCCCAGGAAGTCTAATCTTCGATTTCAGTTGCCAGGGAGAGCTGGGGATTGGGCTCCATTCACTGAAGGGCAAACTAGACCTCATCTAGGCTTGTATCCAGGACTTAATGTTCCTCTCCATAGGCGACAGGGATTTGGGGTTCCATTCCATACTCACCCGGGGAGTCAGGCCTCATCTCGAGGGGAAGCAAAGGACTCCACTCTCTTCTCGAGTCGCGACATGTATCTCTTGGAGCCCACTGAGTGGTCTTCGCTCTGTAGGAGAGCTCTAGTGTACATAAGCCTGTACATAAGTGAACACAGACACTCTGTGTGCATGTTGCTGCGTACCCAAAATAGGGCCACAAGTAGCCTCATGCTCTCCATGCGGCGCGGAAGCTGTGTAGCCACGCAGCAGCTGAAGAATCCAACCAATTGCTCTTTTCTTACCTCTGACAGAGCTCGCATTGCCGTAGCCCTTGGCAGTTTGGAAACACTGGACCCTAACCCCTCTCAAAGTAGGCCTGGGTTCTAGTTCGAATAGAAAGTCAATAGCGGAGCTGAGGACAGGAACGCGGCAGTCATTTATCACACGCTCCTGCAGCCTGCTACTACAGGGACACTAACGCTGGAAGCTAGGAATGTCTTTGCAAGGTGCGCAAAGGACAAGGGAGAACCTCGACCCTGACTCTAGTATTTCAGTCCCCTGAGCAGATCTGAGGTTCTCCCGCTGTAGAAGCTAACCCATTCCTTTCAAATACAGGCTTCCTAACACAGGGCCAGTTGGCTGCTTGCTCTTCCACGAAGCAGGCTTCCTTAACTTGCACACTGCGAATTCCACTTAACAGCCTGGAGGAAAATCGCTTCTTGGAAGATTTTTTTCAGAGGCTGTATCCCCGGAGCTGGGGCCAAGCTAGGGGACCCATACTGACAAGGGAAGGCAAAACCACATCCAATGTCTTTGCTCTGGAGGACAGCTTTGGTGAGCCTAAGTCTTTCAGGAATATTTCTGGCTCCAACAGAGTCAAATTCTGTGTGTGAAGCTGCACAGCCAAAATAGGGGAACAGAGAGCCTGATTCTCTCTGTGTAGCTTTGAAGCTGTCATTCAAACAACAGCTTGAGAATCCATACAATGCTCTCCCTTACTGCTAAGAGAATTCTCATTGCTGTCGTCCTTGACAGTTTGTAGAAATCCGCACCCTAACCCTTCTCCAAGTAGGCCTGGGTCCTAGCTCGGAACAACAGGCAACGGCGGAGCTGAGGCCAGTAAGGCACAAGTGAGGTCTCACACACTCTTGCAGCCTGATCGTCCAGGAGCAGTAAGGCCTCTTTTTCCCTGCAGGAGGCTCGCTTGCCTTGCCTCCTGTGAACTGCATTTCCCAGCCTGGGCGCAAAGCTGTTCCTGGAGATTTTTTCTCAGGGGCTGTTTCCCTGGAGCTGGGTCGGACCTCGGGGGCCCAACTCACAGGGGAAGACAAAACCACATGGACAGGTCTATGCTCTGTAGGAGAGCTCTAGTGAACTTCATCTCTCAGGAACATTCTTGGCTTCTACAGAGACACCTCTGTGCATGAAGCTACACACCCAAAATAGTGGCAAAGGGAGTCTGATTCTCTCCGTGGGTGCTGATGCTTTGTGGCAAAGCACCTGCTAAGAATCCATCCGCATAGGCTTCCCTCACCTTGACAGAGGTCTCATTGCTGTAGTCCTTGGCAGTTTGGAAAGAAGCAGACCCTTACCCTTCACCAAGTAGGCCCTTGTCCTTGTTTAAATGGAAAGGCAGTAGTTGAGCTGAGGCCAGTAAGGCGCCAGTCAAGTCTGACATATTCCCGATGCCTGCTCCTTCATGGAAAATAACGTTAGAATCTGGGAATGTCTTTGCAAGGCTGGCAAAGGGCAGTCAGGAACCTCGACCCTGCCTCTGGAATTTCTATCTTCTCAGCACATCTGGCGGTCTCGGTCAGGAGAAACTAACCCATTCCTTGCAAATATAGGCTTCCAAACACAGGCCGGTTGGCTGTCTCTTCTTGCCGAAGGAAGCTTGCTTATCCCACCTCCTGCGAACTCCGCTTCCCAGCCTGGGGGATAAGAGGTTCTTGGAGATCTTTTCTCAGAGGCTGTTTCCACGGAGCAGGGGCCGATCCCGGAGACCCACACGCACAGGGGAAGGGAAAACCGCATGGATAAGTCTTTGCTCTCTAGGAGTGCTCTAGTGAACCTCAGTCTATGGGGAATGTTCTTGGCTCCAACGGGGACATCTCTGTGTGGGAAGCTGCATAGCCAACATAGAGACACAGAGACCTGATTCTCTCTGTGCAGCTTTGACGCTGTCGTTCAAACAACAAATTGAGAATCCACACAATGCTCTCCCTTACCACTGAGAGAGTTATCATTGCTGTAGCCCTTCGCAGTTTCTGGAAATCGGCACACAAACACTTCTCCAAGTAGGCCTGGGTTCAAGTTCAGATGAACATGCAATAGCGGAGCTGAGGCCAGTAAGGCACCAGTCAGGTGTCACACACTCTGGCAGCCTGCTCCTCCAGGGACAGTAAGGCCTCTATTTCCCTTCAGGAGGCTCGCTTGCCTTACTTCCTGTGAACAGCGTTTCCCAGCCTGGGCGGAAAGCAGTTCCTGGAGATCTTTTCTCAGGGGCTGTTTCCCCGGAGTTGGGGCGGACCTCGGGGACCCAACTCACAGGGGAAGGCAAAACCAAATGGACAGGTCTATGCTCTGTAGGAGATCTCTAGTGAACTGCCGGGGTCCAGCCCCAGCTGAACCAGGGTATTCGAAGCAGAGACGGCGTAGGCGAGGGTCAGGGAACAACTGCTTAATTAAATGTTAATTAAGGATATAAAGAGTAATAAAATGAGGATAGCTCAGTAGGAAAATTCAGTGGAGAAAAGAGGCTGAGTAGCTTGGTTTACGCGGGGGACCAATAAAACTTCAAGACAAGAAGCTTGCACCACTTACGTAGGCCGCAGGTGTCCTTCCGTTCTCCCGAAGGAGAGGAGACACTGAGGCCTCCCCGGTCGGATCTTAGAAGCCCAGGCAAAATTAGTAAGCTTGGTGGGTTCCGCGCTCCAGATGGAGACTCAACCAGAGTGAGAGAGAGAGAGAGAGACATGGGGAGACCAGTATTTCGAGAAACTGATCCCAATTCTTTATTTTCCATGGTCTACTTTTATACACTGAGATGTTATGCAAAAGTCACGTGGGGTCAGCAGTCCTGACTTTTATCAAAGTCAGGTGCTTCATACAAAAGTATACAGAGGTCTTAGGGGTGTTACATCATCTTCTGGCCGGGGGGCCTGCTGACAATTTACGACCCTCTCCTTGTGACAGCGGTCAGTCAACCAGGACACTTATTTCTCCAGGGGTGATTATTCTTAAAACAGACGCCACCCAAATAAAGTTACATTCCTATAGGGTGAGGGTGTAGTGGGTTTTAGTTAAGGAAAGAATTTACTTAGCCTAAGGTCTAACGTGATTTATATCAAAGGTTAATACTTATTTCTTCTATATATTCATTAATGTGTATAAGGGCAGGGGATGTGGAGACTTAGCAGTAAACATCAGCTCAACAAATGAAAAACCCTTCACCAATATGATTTCTAATCAGCCCATTATACTTATACTAATAATTTTCTAACTTTTCTAAGGAACCTGTTTTTAGAAGGTTTAAAGCATCTCGTGCCTCTCATGGTTGGGAGGCTGTGAGCAATCACATGTGGCCGGACAAGCCTGTCAGGCAGGCTAGAGAACCTTCAGAGGAGTTTGTAGGTTAAAACACTCTTGTCACACCCAGGGGTTTATATCAACTGGAGCTCTAGGTTAACTCCTTCTCCGAAAGAGGTGGTGGGGGACAGCCCCCCGTAAAGTCAGAGTTGTAGGTGAGAGCACAAAGTAGTAAGGTAGGCAGGCTCTGGTTATGGGGGTAGATGCTCGAGGATTTCCAGGGGGACTCCTGAGGCTCGATCCCGCCTTTGCGTATGTCGAGCCTCCTTCCTCATGACCTTTGCCATGGGCGGAGTGCCTCACTCTGGCCCCCAACAGTGAACCTCCTCTCTCAGGAACATTCTTGGCTCCTATCGAGACACCTCTGTGTGTGTAGCTACACACGCAACGTAGGGGCAAAGGGAGCCAGATTCTTTCCGTGGGGTGCTGATGCTTTGTGGCAAAGCACCTGCTTGAGAATCCATCAGCTTACGCTTCCCTCGCCTTGACAGAGGTCTCATTGCTGTAGCCCTTGGCAGTTTGGAAAGAAGAGGACCCTTACCTTTCATAAAGTGGGCCCTTGTCCTAGTTTGAAAGGAAAGGCAAGAGCTGAGCTGAGGCCAATAAGGCGCCAGTCAAGTCTGACATATTCCCGAAGCCTGCTCCTTCATGGAAAATAACGCTGTAATCTAGGAATGTCTCTGCAAGGCTGGCAAAGGGCAGTCAGGAGCCTGCACCCTGCCTCTGGAATTACTGATTTCTGAGCAGATCTGGAGGTCTCCTTTAGGAGAATCTAACTCATTCCTTCCACATTGAGACTTCCAAAAACAGGATGGTTGGGTGCCTCTTCGTGCCCGAAGGAGGCTTGCTTTTCCTGCCTCCTATGAACCCAGCTTCCCAGGCTCTGGGAAAAGCGGATCTTGAAGATCTTTTCTCAGGGGTTGTTTCCACGGAGCTGGGGCTAAGCCTGGAGACCCAAACTCACAGGGGAAGAAAAACCACATGGACAAGTCTTTGCTCTCTAGGAGAGCTCTAGTGAACTTCACTCTGTCACGAACATTCTTGATTCATATGGAGACACCCCTATGTGCGAAGCTGCGTACCCAACATGGTGGCACAGAGAGCCTGATTCTCTCTGTGTAGCTTTAAAGATGTCGTTCAAAAAACACCTTGAAAATCCATACAATGCTCTTCCTTACCCGTGACAGAGTTCTCATTGCTGTAGCCCTTGGCAGTTTTTAGAAATCCGCACCCAAACCCTTCTCCAAGTAGTCCTGGGTCCTAGTTCGGAGGAACATGCAATGGTGGAGCTGAGGCCAGTAAGGCACCAGTTAGGTCTCACACACTCTGGCAGCCTGCTCCTCCAGGGGCAGTAAGGCCTCTTTTTCTCTGCAGGAGGCTCGCTTGCCTTGCCTTCTGTGAACTACGTTTCCCAGTCTGGACGAAAAGCAGTTCCTGGAGGTGTTTTCTCAGGGGTTTCTTCCTCAGAGCTGGGGCGAACATCGGGAACCCAACTCACAGGGGAAGGCAAAACCATATGGACAGGTCTATGCTCCATAGCAGAGCTCTAGTGAACCTCATCTCCCAGGAACATTCTTGGCTCCTATAGAGACACCTCTGTGTTTGAAGCTACACACCCAACATAGGGGCAAATGCAGCCTGATTCTCTCCGTGGGGTGCAGATGCTTTGTGGCAAAGCACCTGTTTGAGAGTCCATCCGCTTCCACTTCCCTCTCTTTGACAGAGGTGTCTTTGCTGTAGCCTTTGGCAGTTTGGAAAGAAGCAGACCCTTACCCTTCACCAAGTAGGCCCTTGTCCTAGTTTGAACGGAAAGGCGATAGCTGAGCTGAGGCCAGTAAGGCGCCAGTCAAGTCTGACATATTCCTGAAGCCTGCTCCTTCATGGAAAATAACGCTAGAATCTAGAAAGGTCTTTGCAAGGCTGGCAAAGGACAGTCAGGAACCTCGACCCTGCCTCTGGAATTTCCGTCTTCTGAGCAGATCTGGAGGTCTTCTTTTGGAGAAGCTTACCATTCCTTCCAAATAGAGGCTTCTAAACACAGGCTAGTTGGCTGCCTCGACTTGCCCGAAGGAGGCTTGCTTGTTCCGCTTCCTGTGAACTCCGCTTCCCGCCTGGGGGAAAAGTGGTTCTTGGAGATCTTTTTTCAGGGGCTATTTCAACGGAGTTGGAGCCGAGCCTGGAGACCCACACGCACAGAGGAAGGCAAAACTACATGGACAAGTCTTTGCTCTGTAGGAGAATTCTAGTTAACCTCAGTATGTGAGGAAAGTCTTGGATTCTACGGGGATACCTCTGTGTGTGGAGCTGCATACCCAACAAGGGGGCACACAGGGCCTGATTCTCTCTTTGCAGCTTTGAAGCTGTCGTTCAAACAACAGCTTGGAATCCATACAATGCTCTCCCTTACCTCTGAGAGACTTCTCATTGCAGTAGCCCTTGGCAGTTTTTACAAATCCGCACCCAAACCCTTCTCCAAGTAGGCCTGGGTCCTGGTTTGGATGGCCATGCAATGGCGGAGCTGAGGTCAGTAAGGCATCAGTCAGGTGTCACACACTCTGGCAGCCTGCTCCTCCAGGGACAGTAAGGCCTATTTTTCCTTGCAGGAGGCTCGCTTGCCTTGCCTCCTGTGAACTGCGTTTCCCAGCCTGGGCAAAAAGCGGTTCCTGGAGATCTTTTCTCAGGGGCTCTATCCCCAGAGCTGGGGTGGACCTCGGGGACCCATCTCACAGGCGAAGGAAAAACCACATGGACAGGTCTATGCTCTGTAGGAGACGTTAGTGTGTCTCATCTCTTAGGAACATTCTTGGCTCGTACAGAGACACCTCTGTGTGTAAAGCTACACACCGAACATAGGGGCACAGGGAGCCTGATTCTCTCTGTGGGGTGCTGATGCTTTGTGGCAAAGCACCTGTTTGAGAATCCATCCGCTTACGCTTCCCTCGCCTTGACAGAGGTCTCATTGCTGTGTCTCTTGGCACTTTGGAAAGAAGCAGACCCTTACCCTTCACCAAGTAGGCCCTGATCCTAGTTTGAAAGGAAAGGCAATAGCTGAGCTGAGGCCAGTAAGGCACCTGTCAACTCTGACATATTCCCGATGCCTGCTCCTTCATGGAAAATATTGCTAGAATCTAGGAATGTCTTTGCAAGGCTGGCAAAGGGCAGTCAGGAACCTCGACCCTGCCTCTGGAATATCTATCTTCTGAGCAGATCTGGAGGTCTCCTTCTGGAGAAGCTAACCCATTCCTTGCAAATAGAGGCTTCCAAACACAGGCCGGTTGGCTGCCTCTTCTTGCCTGAAGGAGGCTTGCTTTTCCTGCCTCCTATGATCCCTGGTTCCCAGCATGGGGGAAAAGCAGATTCTTGGAGATCTTTGCTCAGGGGTTGTTTCCACGGAGCTGGGGTTGTGCCCAGAGACCCACACATACAGGGGAAGGCAAAACCACATGAACAAGTCTTTGCTTTCTAAGAGAGCTATAGTGAACCTCAGTCTTTGACGAACGTTCTTGGCTCCTATGCGGACACCTCTGTGTGTGAAACTGCGTACCCAACATGGCGGCAGAGAGCCTGATTCTCTCTGTGCAGGTTTAATGCTGTCGTTCAGAAAACAGCTTGAGAATCCATACAATTCTCGCCCTTACCTCTGAGAGAGTTCTCATTGCAGTAGCCCTTGGCAGTTTGTAGAAATCTGCACCTAAACCCTTCTCCAAGTAGGCCTGAGTCCCAGTTCGGAGGAACAAGCAATGGTGGAGCTAAGACCAGTATGGCACCAGTCAGTTTTCACACACTCTGGCAGCCTGCTCCTCCAGGGACAGTAAGGCTTCTTTTTCTCTGCAGGAGGCTCACTTGCCTTACTTCCTGTGAACAGCTTTTCCCAGCCTGGGCGAAAAGCGGTTCCTGGAGATCTTTTCTCAGAGGCTGTTTTCTCGGAGCTGGGGCGGACCTCGGGGAGCCAACTCACAGGGGAAGGCGAAACCACATGTACAGGTGAGCACTCTGTAGGAGAGCTCTTGTGAGCCTCATCTCTCAGGAACATTCTTGGCTCCTGTAGAGACACCACTGTGTGTGAATCTACACACCCCACATAGGGGCAAAGGGAGCCTGATTCTCTCCGTGGGGTGCTGATGCTTGGTGGCAAAGAACCTTCCTGATAATCCATCCGCTTATGCTTCCCTCGCATTTACGGAGGTCTCATTGCTGTAGCCCTCGGCAGTTTGGAAAGAAGAAGACCCTTACCCTTCATAAAGTAGGGCCTTGTCCTACTTTGAATGGAAAGGCAATAGCTGAGCTGAGGCCAATAAGGCGCCAGTCAAGTCTGACATATTCCCAAAGCCTGCTTCTTCAGGAAGATAACTGTAGAATCTAGGAATGTGTTTGCAAGGCTGGCAAAGGGCAGTCAGGACCCTGCACACTGCCTCTGGAATTACCGACTTCTGAACAGATCTGGAGGTCTCCCTTAGGGGAAGCTAACCCATTCTTCCAAATAGAGGCTTCGAAACGCAGGTCGCTTGGCTGCCTCTTGCTCTCTGAATGAGGCCTGCTTTTCCCGCCTCCTATGAACCCCACATCCCAGCCTCTGGGAAAAGCGGATCTTGAAGATCTTTTCTCAGGGGTTGTTTCCACGGAGCTGGGGCCGAGCCTGGAGCCCCAAACGCACAGGGGAAGAAAACCACATGGACAAGTCTTTGCTCTCTAGGAGAGCTCTAGTGAACCTCACTCTGTCAGGAACGTTCTTATTTCCTATGGAGACACCCCTGTCTGTGAAGCTGTGTACCGAACATGGAGACACAGAGTCTGATTCTCTCTGTGCAGCTTTGAAGCTGTCGTTCAAACAACAGCTTGAAAATCCATACAATGCTCTTCCTTACCCGTGACACAGTTCTCATTGCTATACCCCTTGGCAGTATTTAGAAATCCATACCCAAACCCTTCTCCTAGTAGGCCTGGGTCCTAGTTCGGAGGAACATGCAATGGCGGAGCTGAGGCCAGTAAGGCACCAGTCAGGTCTCACAAACTCTTGCAGCCTGATCATCCAGGGACACTAAAGCCTGTTGTGCCTTGCAGGAGGCTCGCTTGCGTTACGTCCTGTGAACTGCGTTTGCCAGCCTGGGGGAATAGCGGTCCCTGGAGATCTTTTCTCAGGGGCTCCTTCCCCTGGGCTGGGGCGGACCTCGGGGACCCAACTCACAGGGCAAGGCAAAACCATATGGACAGGTCTATGCTCTGTAGCAGACTTCTAGTGAACCTCATCTCTCAGGAACATTCTTGGCTCCTATAGGGACACTTCTGTGTGTGAAGCTGCGTACCTAACATAGGGGCGCAGAGAGCCTGATTCTCTCAGTTCATTTTGACGCAGTCATTCAGAAAACAGCTTGAGAATCCATAAAATGCTCTCCCTTACCGCTGAGAGAATTCTCACTGCTGTAGCCCTTGGCACTTTGTAGAAATCCGCAGCCAAACGCTTCTCCAAATAGGCCTGGGTCCTAGTTCGGAGGAACAGGCAATGGTGGAACTGAGGCCAGCAAGGCAACAGTCAGGTTTCACACACTCTGGCAGCCTGCTCCTCCAGGGACAGTAAGGCCTCTTTTTCTCTGCAGGAGATTCGCTTGCCTTACTTCCTGTGAACAGCGTTTCCCAGCCTCAACGAAGCGATTCCTGGAGATCTTTTCTCAGGGACAGTTTCCCCGGAGGTGTGGCGGACCTCGGGGACCCAACTCACAGGGGAAGGAAAAACCACATTGACAGGTCTATGCTCTGTAGGAGAGGTTTAGTGAACCTAATCTCTCAGGAACATTCTTGGCTCCTATACAGACAACTCTGTGTGTGAAGCTACACTCCCAACATTGGGGAACAGGGATCTTGGTTCTCTCCGTGGGGTGCTGATGCTTTGTAGTAAAGCACCTGCTTGAGAATCCGTCCTCTTAGGCTTCCCTCACCTTGACAGAGGTCTCATTGCTGTAGCCCTTGGCAGTTTCAAAGAAGAAGACCCTTACCCTTCAAAAAGTAGGCCCTTGTCCTAGTTTGAATGGAAAGGCAATAGCTGAGCTTAGGCCAACAAGGAGCCAGTCCCCTCTGACACATTCCCGAAGCCTGCTCCTTCATGGAATATAACTGTAGAATCTTGGAATGTCTTTGCAAGGCTAGCAAAGGACAGTCAGGAACCAGTACCCTGCCTCTGGAATTACCGACTTCTGAGCAGATCTGGAGGTCTCCTTTAGGAGAAGCTAACCCATTCCTTCCAAATAGAGGCTTCAAAACACAGGCAGGTTGGCTGCCTTTCGTGCCCGAAGGAGGCTTGCTTTTCTCTCCTCCTATGAACCCCAGTTCCCAGACACTGGGAAAAGCGTATCTTGAAGATATTTTCTCAGGGGTTGTTTCCACGGAGCTGGGGCCGAGCCTGGAGACCCAAAGGCACAGGGGAAGGCAAGACCACATGGACAAGCCTTTGCTCTTTAGTATAGCTCTAATGAACCTCACTCTGTCAGGATCTTTCTTGATTCCTACGGAGACACACCTGTGTGTGAAGCTGCGGCCACAGAGAGCCTGATTACCCCTGTGCAGCGCTGAGTCTGGGCGGCTAAACAACAGCTTGGGAATGCAGCCTGGGGCGCTTCCCTTCCCTCTGACAGAGCTCTCCTTCGGTCCCTAAGCCCTCTGCAAGGAGGCATGGATCATAGGTGCAAAGGGAAGGGAAGAGCGGAGCTGAGGCCAGTAAGGCGCCCGCCAGTCACGTCTCCCCCACTTCCGCAGTCTGTTCCTTCCCCTGCGCGAAAGCTAGAAGCTGGGAAGGGCTTGGCGAGGCTCGCCCAGGCAGAGCAGCCTCTAGGTCGGGGCTCTGCGATATCGCGCCTGGGCGCAGATCTGGAGCTCCGCCGGAGTGGAAGCTCATTCGGTCCTTCCCAATACAGGCTTGCAAGCACCCGACGGCGGCCTGACTCTATTCTCCCGCGTGCTGGGAGTGGGCTTCCAATCCAGGGCACAGAGCACTGCCTGGAGCTCTCTGCTCAGGGGCTGGTTCCCCTGCACTGGGACTGTGCTAGGGAGCCCAAAGGCACAGGGGAAGGCCCCAAACCACATGCACACGACTCTGCTCTGGAGCTGAGCTCCGGGGAAGCCCAGTCTGTAAGGCGGTTTCTGAACACAAACGGAGGAACACTCTGGCTGTGGAGCTCCCTCCCCATGACAGGGGCACTGGGACCCTGATTCCCTCCGTTCAGCGCTGAGTCTGGGCTGCCAAGCAAAAGCTTGGGAATACAACCTGGGGCATTTCCCTTCCCTCAGACAGAGGTCTCCTTGCGGGAGGCTTTCGCAGTTTGCACACCCCCGTGCCCTAAGCCGTCTGCAAGGAGGCCTGGCTCCTAGGTCCAAAGGGAAGGCAAGAGCGGAGCTGAGGCCAGTCAGGAGCCAGTCATGTCGCCCACACTCCCGCAGCCTGCTCCTTTGCAGGTGCAAACGCTAGAAGCTGGGAAGGGCTTGGCGAGGCTCGCCCAGGCAGAGCAGCCTCTCAACAGGGGCTCTGTCCTATCGCGCCTGGGCGCAGGTCTGCAGCTCCGCCGGTGTGGAAGCTCACTCGGTCCTTTCCAATACAGGCTTGCAAGGACCCGCCGGTAGCCTAACTCATCTCTCCCGCGTGCTGGGACTGGGCATCCAGGCCTGGGCACAAAGGACTGCCTGGAGCTCTTTGCTCAGGGGCTGGTTCCCCTACGCTGGGGCTGTGCTAGGGAGCCCAAACGCACATGTCAAGGCCCCAAAACACATCCACACGTCTCTGCTCTGCAACAGAGCTCCGGGGAAGCCCAGTCTGGCAGGCGCTTTCTGGGCACAAAGGGAGGAACACTCTGGCTGTGGAGCTTCCTCCCCAAGACAGGGGCACTAGGACCCTGATTCCCTCCATTTACCGCTGAGTCTGCATTGCCAAGCAACAGCTTGGGAACGCAGCCTGGGGCGCTTCCCTTCCCTCGGACAGAGCTCTCCTTGCGGTAGGCCTTGGTAGTTTGCATACAATGCGGCCCTAAGCCCTCTGCAAGTTGGCCTGGCTCCTAGGTCCAAAGGGCAGGCCAGAGCGGAGCTGAGGCTGTCAGGCTCCAGACACATCTCCCATACTCCTACATCCTGCTCCTACCCGGGCATGAACGCTAGAAGCTGGGAAGGTACCTGGACCGTGCAGGGGCGGGGCGAACGCGGGCGGCGTGGGGCGGGGGTCGGCTACTGGCGGGGGTGGGGGCGGGCTTCCCAGTTGTGCTCTCGGAGGTGGACACTGAGGCTGAAAACGCCCCGGGAGCGCACCCGGGACTGGGTAAACCCGGGCTGCGCGGGTCGAGATTCCGATGGCTTTGGGTGGGGGTCGGTCCCAGTTGTGCTCCTGGGGGTCGCCACTGCGGCTGGGAACGCGCAGGGAGCGCGGCAGGGGCGGGGCTAACCCTGGCGGCGCGGGGCGGGGGTCGGCTAATTGGGGGGGATGGGGAGGGGTTCCCAGTTGCGCTCTCGGGGGTTGCAACTGCGGCTGGGAACGCCCATTTCGTCCGCTCCTGGGTCCCCAAGGATCGCCATCCCGTGGGTGCAGCGGAGGGCTGCGGACCACAGGTAAGGGAACTGGGACTGCGTGGAGCAGGGAACCAAGTATTCCGCCGTCTGTGGGCATATTCTCGGAGCTCCCCAACCTGGCGGTCGCAGAAAAGCCTTGCCTTTGGGGTCAAGGCCTTTACCGCTCCACCCCTCTGCTGAAAAATCTCAGAGTCTGCGCGGTTCTTCCAAGCAGCCTAGTGTCCGCTGGAAGTCCAAGGGACAGAACACTGAACTCTGGCCGGCTGGCCCAGCCCTGCTTCTGGCACTTTGTAAGCCAGCGGGCCCTTGAGCACCTGCTGGGATGGGAAAAGGAAGGGTCCACGGATTGCACCCTAGAAACTTAGTAGGGTACATGGATTTCAAACCCTGGTGGCCACACAGGCAGCAAAGAAGGGGGTGGGCACCTTGCTGCCCTTTCATGGCAGAATCTGTGGTTGTCCAGCTGCGTGGGCCTTTTCATGAGGACCCTGTGCAATAAAAGTTTGGTGTTTTGGAACTGAATAATTAGAACGTGTAAAAGCTTTAAATTATGTGGTGGTGTAATTAAAAAACAAAACAAAACAAAACCAAGCTCCAAGTGTTTTGCAAATGGAGGTTTAAATATTGAAGGACTGTATTCCTTGCACTGTGGCATTCTATCAAGAAGTGTGCAGGATTTTTTTTTTTTTAAGAAAATTGTTCGAAGTGAGGGAAACAGGAAACCCAGAGGTGCCCCTGTATTTTGGGGAAGGCCTTAGGAGGTCACTTGGAAATGCTGCTGGCTGTGCGGGAGCGGGGCAGATGGGCTATGCAGGCTTGTCCTTTGCATGGATGTTCTTGTGTGTGGAAACCCAGCTCGGAGCCATCTCCTGATGTGTAAGAATTTCGCAGACAAACCTTGAGCTAAGCAATGCATTTTTTCCTAAGAAAATGTTTGTCTTAAGCGATGTAAATATCCTATGTATTTCCGCTAGACTCTGGCTTCAGGTCGGTTCCCCCAAAAGGCTCAGAAGCGATTTGAACAAAACAGCATGTTTTCCTCCTAGCTTGTTCTCCTTATCTATGTTAAGGAAATGATATATTTGCCTGCAATACTGCCTTTCTTCAAGATTCATGTCAATCAAGTTTTGGCCCGGGATGACTCACCTGCTGCCAATATTATCTCAATGCATGTCATGGGAGAGGGGCCTGGTGCCATTCCCTGAAACAGTTCCTTTCTTTCCTTAGCTGACTGCTAGTGCCTGTAGAATATCTGGCTAGAGACCAGCAGGGCATACACCCCGCCTCAAGTCTAAGTCAGCAGCTTTCTCTATCTCAGTTATACTTTAATAACACTTGATGACACAAAAGCTCTGAGCGATCAAATCATATCAAATCTTCATTTCAGATTGAAGATGCATTCCATGGTATTGCCATCTTAAGTCTTTCCATTGTTATGGAATATCTGTCCATGTATTCAGGATAGTTTTCAGCCAGGGTGTAAAATTTCCAGTGTGCCAGTCATGTCATCCTCGTTACATCCATGGCAAAGTGTTGTATTCATGTTGACATTATTGAAAGGGAATTTTTTTTAATTCCCTTTCAGATTATTATCTGCTAATATATACAGAAAAAACTGTGTAATCTTTCGTTTTTATCAGTTTGGACAGCTTGATAGTTGTCTTTAATTTCTTTCCTTTCTCATACTTTAAGATTTTCTGGGCACCGTACATGTACTGCCTCACCCCTAATCTCAGTCATGTGTGCAAAGAACTTCTGTCCTTTATTTGTTTACTTATTTTTTTGCAACATTGAATTCGTTTTGACTATGCTGGGTCTCTGCTGCAAGATGGAAGTTGCTAGGACCTCTGGACTGCAGTCTTCCATCTCTTATTGACCTCTTGTTGACCTCTGCAGAATCCTGGTTGGCGGGAGCTTGTTAGTTCCTTGTTCTTTACCAGGACCTCCTGTGGTAAGTGTTTTTCTCTTCTCTGTTGCCTGGTAAGGGTGGATGGTCATTGGCATCCCAAAGCTAGCTAGAAGTCAATTATTTAGGCAGGCTTGTGCATAGATATGGGAGAAGGCAATGGCACCCCACTCCAGTACTCTTGCGTGGAAAATCCCATGGATGGAGGAGCCTGGTAGGCTGCAGTCCATGGGGTGGTTAAGAGTCGGACACCACTGAGCGACTTCACGTTCACTTTTCACTTTCATGCATGGGAGGAGGAAATGGCAACCCACTCCAGTGTTCTTGCCTAGAGAACCCCAGGGACTGCGGGGCCTCGTGGGCTGCCGTCTATGGGGTCGCACAGAGTCGGACACGACTGAAACGACTTAGCAGCAGCAGCAGAAGCAGTGCATCGATATCAAAAGGGCTGCAAACAGTCAGGAAGGATCACATATGTCACCGTGAAACACTACTTCTCCACTTAGCCAAAGCTAACAAAAGATTTCAGTTCTAGGTCAACCTAGAAGAGATCACTTAAGAGGTAAAGAAACTTAAACTCCATTAGCAAAGGCAGTTCGACATCTCAAGAAAACTTGTGCTAGGCACAGAACTCTTTTCTGGGGGTCCACTTTCCCTACAACCTCCTTATCCCATTCTGTACCCATTCCTTTGCTTCTCCCATCCTGAAACTGCCACCTGTAAGACAGAACTACTTCGTTTTCCTTCCTCAAGTGCCATTGCATTCCACATACTTTCTTGTAATAACAAGTCATACATTTCCCTTCAGCAACCAAGAACTGACTTTTATATTGGCATTGGCTATAGCCCGCCCCCCTCCCCCCACCCCCAAGAACAGAACAAAACAAAACAAAACAATTGCTTTCTTACATTTAACATGTCAGGATGGTGCCAGACACTATACATGGAGAGTCAAAAATCTCTTTTGTTTCTGTGCAAAAGGGAGGTCCTTTCAAGTCGTGAATGTTTCAGAACTTTCATTTATTTGGAAATGACCTAGCTATTCAATACACTGTCGTCACAAGGATAGAAACTCGGGTAACCAAAACACCTGGAGAAACGTTTGTTAGTTCAGTTCAGTTCAGTTGCTCAGTCGTGTCTGACTCTTTGGGACCCTGTGGCCTGAAGGACGCCAGGCTTCCGAGTCCGTCACCAGCTCCAGGGGCTTGCTCAAACTCATGTCCATCGAGTCAGTGATGCCATCCAACCATCTTATCCTCTGTCATCCCCTTCTCCTCTGCCTTCAATCAAGACTATGAGAGGCAGATATTTTAGAGTATAATTATTGTAAAGAGTTTGTCTAAAAGCTCATATCACATTTACATTTTTTACTTTTGTTGTTGTCGTTTCCAGGTAGTTTCTTGCTGACAAGCTTGTGACAGATATACTAATAGAGCAATTTTTACCTCAAAAGAAACCTAGGCACTATGAACATGTTGTGCTTAATGTTGTTGACTCTTAGACATGTCTATAGTGGAGGAGCAAAACCAAAAATACTAGATATTTAATATTGACTAGTTCCCAGTTCAAGGGACTCTGACATCCATTTAGGTCAGTGTTTTCTGGTATTTCCAGCAGTTTGATTTGGAAGGGCTGCCTTGTCTTGAGACCATTGATATCAGAACACAGAACTTGAGCAATATTATCAAAAAACACAAGGCTCACACTGACACATACCTTAATCCAAACAGACAGACAAGACATCTTCCAGGTTTCCGCCTGAGATTTAAAATATTTCTTTGAGCCAGTCTTCTGGGGAGTGGGGGGATGGGGGTGGCAGTGAGGCAGGCTTGGGTAACAAGCTAATTGTTGGTCATTGCATATGCAAAGAACCAGCTTTCCGGGTTCCAAGGAAAAAAGTTTCCTTGGTAACCAACTTTGTCTGGTTCTATAGAATATCATGGCCCTCCTAGGTCAGGTCATCTTGCCTTTCTGTAGTCCTCATTTTATCCCTAAATCATAGACAGCTTGGATTGTCTCTGTGGGGTGTATGTATTGTCCTCATGTTTGACCTGGCGGCAGCAGCGAGGTCCGAGAGCCTCTCCTGGAACCGGGCGTGGGGACGGGGCTCACCGGGAGCCACTGGTGAAGATGGGCAGCGCCCCTGGAGCGCGGCAGGGGCGGGGAGAACCCGGGCGGCGCAGGGCGGGTGTCGGCTCCTGGCGGGGGTAGGGGAGGGCTTCCCAGTTGTGCTCTCGGAGATGGCCACTGTGGCTGGAAACACTCCGGGAGCGCACCCAGGGCGGGGTAAACCTGGGCTGCACAGGTCGAGATTCCGCTCGCTGTGGGTGGGTGGTTGGTCCCAGTTATGCTCCCGGGGGTCGCCAATGTGACTGGGAACCCGCCGGAAGCCCGGCAGGGCCGGGGCAAAACCTGGAGGCGCGTGGCGAGGTGGGGGTCCGTTCGCAGCGGGGGTCGGCTCCTGGCGGGGGTGGAGGAGGGCTTTCCAGATGTGCTGTTGGGGGTCGCCATTGCGGCTGGGAATGCCCATTTCGTGAACTCCTGGATCCCCAAGGATCGGCATCCATTGGCCACAGCGGAGGGGTGCGGAACACAGGTAAGGGAACGGGGACTGCGTGGAGCAGGGAACCATGTATTCCGCCCTGTGTTGGCACAGTCTCAGAGCTCCCCAACCTGGCGGTCGCAGAAAGGCCTCGTCTTTGGGGTCAAGGCCTTTACCGCTTCACCCCTCTGCTGAAAAACCTCAGAGTCTGGGCGGTTTTCCCAAGCAGCCTAGTGTCCGCTGGAAGTCCAAGGGACAGAACCCTGAATTTTGGCCGGCTGGCCCAGCCCTGCTTCTGGCACTTTGTAGGCCAGCGGGCCCCGGAGCACCTGCTAGGATGGGAAAGGGAAGGGTACGCGAATTGCACCCTGGTGGCCGCCGAGGCAGCAAAGTGGGGAGGGCACCTTACTGCCCTTTAATGTCAGACAGAATCTGTGGATGTCCTGCTGCTTGGGCCTTTTCATGGGGACCTTGTGCAATAACAGTTTACCGGTGACCTTAGGGAACTTCCCAGTGTGCTTCTGACAGATGAGGGATTCTGTGGAGTTGGCGGGGCCTCTCAGGACTCCGCTGGGTTTGTTGCAATGGAAGAGGGCCTCATCTCCAGGGAAGGCAGGAACCTCAGGCTTCCTCTCCGTTTCGGACTCCGACCGCAGGGTCCCTGCAGAGTTGGGACAAGAGAGTCAGGAATCGTCTTGTCTGAGGAAGGGAACTCCGCTTGCCTCTCGAGGTGCTCAGGGGGTCTCAGGCCCCTTGTTGAGCTGTGTGTGGAACTTGCGGGTGTTTCCGGACGATGCACGACAGTGACAGTGCCCCTTCGTGTTGTGCCTTCACCCACTGGCTTGCCTTCGAAGAGGTGTCCGGGCCTCGGGTTCTTTTCAAGAGCGGACAGGGAAATCGGGGTCTTTTGGCATGTGGGACCACCCACGGGGCTAGTCTCAAATTTCCTAGTGAGGCCGGCTTCATCCTGAGGTGTGCCAGGAAGGCCGGGGACCCTTCCAGACAACGCAGGGGGATCGACTCTCCTGTCGCCATCAGGAGGGGAGAAGGGGCTCAGATGAAGTGGGGCCGGAACCCTCGGTGTTACACTCGAGGGAAACCTGCGTGTGAGGGACTTTTGGGGGATGCATGAAAGGAGTCAGGTACCGTTTCGCACTTCAAGACAGAACCTAGGACTTCCCTTGAGACGCCGTAGCGGGCAAGGGCCTCATCTTGCGAAGACGTTGGAACCATGTGGATTTTCTCGAGTTGCGGCGGGATTCTAGAGTTACAACAGGGATTTCAGGCTTCCTCTTGTGTTGGCCCCGGGAAGCCTAATCTTCCATTTGAGTTGCCAGGGAAAGCTGGGGGTTGCACTCGAGTAACTGCAGGGCCAAAGAGACCTCATCTATGTCTGTGTCCGGGACTTAACGTTCCTCTCAAGGGAAGACAGGGATCTCGGGGTGGCGTTCCAGACTCCCCCTGGGAGTCAGGCCTCGTCTCGAGGGCAAGCAAAGAATGCCGCTCTCCTCTCAAGTCGTGACGCAGATCTCTTGGAGTCCACTGAGTGGCCTCAAGGGAGTCAGGCCTCCTCTTCAGTTTGGAGAGAGGACTCGGGATTGCGCTCTGGGTAAGGCAGGAAAAGAAGGCCCTCACCTCGCGAGGACGGGGGCTTCTCAGGGGTTTCTTCGAGCTGCGGCGCCCATGGGGGTTTTCTCACGAGGCAAGACGAGGATCTCAGGGAGCCTCTCGTGCGGTGCCAGGGAAGTCAGTTCTCCGTGCCCGTGGCGAGGGGGAGCGCGTCCTGGCTCTCGAGTCACGGGAGGGGACTAGGGCCTCGAGACACGTTGAAGAAGGACTCTCGAGGTCTTTCTAGGGGGCGGCAGGAAACACTCGTTTCCCTTGCCTTCTGCCGGAGACCTTAGGGAACTTCCCAGGGTGCCTCTGAGAGGCGAGGCATCCTGTGGAGTGGGCGGGGCCTCTCGGGACTCCGCTGGATCTTGCGCAACGGAAGAGGGCGTCACCTCGAGGGGAGGCAGGAACCTCAGGCTTCCTCTCCGTTTCGGACTCCGACCGCAGGGTCCCTGCAGAGTTGGGACAGGAGAGTCAGGCCTCGTCTTGACTGAGGAAGGGAACCCTGCTTGCCTCTCGAGTTGTTCAGTGGGTCTCAGGCCCCTCGTCCAGCTTTGTGTGGAAACCGCGGGCCTTTGCGGACGATGCACGGGGGTGGCAGTGCCCCTTCGTGTTGTGCCTTCCCCCACAGTGTTGCCTTCGAAGAGGGGTCCGGGCCTCGGGTCCTTCTCAAGGGCTGACTGGGGAATCGGGGTCGTTCGGCATGTGGCACCACCCACGTGGCTCGTCTCGAATTTCCTCGTGAGACCGGCCTCATCCTGAGGTGCGCCAGGAAGGCCGGGAACCCCTTCCAGACCACGCAGGGGAATCGACTCTCCTGTCGCGATCAGGAGGGGAGAAGGGGCTCAGATGAAGCGGTGCCAGTACCCTCGGTGTTGCCCTCGAGGGAACTCGGCGTGTCAGGGAACTTTTGGGGGTCGCATGAAGGCTGTCAGGGACCGTTTCGCCCCTCAGGGCGGAACAGGGGACTTCCCTTGAGACGCCGTGGCGGGCAAGGGCCTCATCTTGCCAAGAGGTGGGAACCACGTGGTTTTTCTCGAGTTGCGGCGGGATTCTCGAGTTACGACGGGGATCTCAGGCTTCCTCTTGGGTTGGCCCTGGGAAGCCCAATCTTCCCCTCGAGTTGCGTGGGAAAGCTGGGGGTTGCGCTCGGGTCACTGCAGGGCCGAAGAGACCTCACCTAGGCGTGTGTCCGGGACCTAATATTCCTCTCCAGGGAAGGCAGGGGTCTCGGGGTTGCATTCCAGGCTCCCCCGGGGAGTCAGGCCTCGTCTCGAGGGGAAGCCAAGAACTCCGCTCTCCTCTCGAGTCGCGAGGCGGATGTCTTGGAGCCCCCTGAGCGGCCTCAAGGGAGTCCAGCCTCCTCTTCATTTTGGAGAGAGGACCCGGGATTGCTCTCCAGGCCATGCAGGAGAAGAAGGCCCTCAGCTCGCAAGGACGGGGGTGTCTCAGATGTTTCCTCGAGCTGCGGCACCCGTGGGGGTTTTCTCCCGAGGCACGACGACGAGGATCTCAGGGAGCCTCTCGTGCGGCGCCTGGAAAGTCAGGTCTCCATGTATGTGGCGAGGGGGAGCACGTCATGGCTCTCGAGTCACGGGAGGGGACTAGGGCCTCGAGACGCGTTGAAGAAGCACTCTCGAAGTCTTTCTCGGGGGGCGGCGGGAAACCCTCGTTTCCCTCGTCTTCTGCCGGGGACATTAGGGAACTTCCCAGGGTGTCTCTGAGAGTTGAGGGATACTGTGGAGTTGGCGGGGCCTCTCGGGTCTACGCTGGGTTTCGCGCAATGGAAGAGGGCCTCATCTCGAGGGGAGGCAGGAACCTCAGACTTCCTCTCTGTTTTGGACTCCGACATCAGGGTCCCTGCAGAGTTGGGACAGGAGAGTCAGGCTACTTCTTTTCTGAGGAATCGAACTCCGCTTGCCTCTCGAGTTGTTCATGGGGTTTCAGGCCCCTTGTCAAACTGTGTGTGGAATCTGCAGGTTTTTCCAGACGATGCACGGGGGTGTCAGTGACCCTTCGTTTTGTGTCTTCATCCACAGGGTTGCCTTCGAAGAGGTGTCCAGGCATCGGATTCTTATGAAGAGCGGACCGGGAAATCGGGGTCGTTCAGCATTTGGCACCACCCACGTGGCTAGTCTCGAATTTCCTCATGAAACCGGCCTCATCCTGAGGTGTGCCGCGAAGGTCATGAAACTCTTCCAGACAAAGCAGAGGAATCGACCCTCCTGTGGCGATCAGGAGGGGAGAAGTGGCTCAGATGAAGTGCTGCTGGGAACCTCGGTGTTTCCCTCAAGTGAGACAGGTATGTTGGGTAACTTTTGGGGTGGCATAAAGCGTTCCAAGTACCCTTTCGCTCTTCAAAATGGAAAGTTGGACTTCTCTTGGGGTGCTCCAGCGGGCATGGGCCTCATCTTGGAATGACTGCGGAACCACTTGGTTTTTCTCGAGTTGCGGTGAGATATTTGAGTTACCACAGGGAATTCATGCTTCCTCTTGTGTTGGCCCACAAAAGTCTTATCTTCCATTCGAGATTCGAGGAAGAGCTGGAGGTGCGCTCTAGTCACTGAAGGCAAAAGAGACCCCTCCAAGGCTTGTGTGCAGGACCTAATGTTCATGTCAAGGCTCGACAGAAATCTCGGGGTTGCATTCCAGACTCACCTTGGTGTCAGGCCTAGTCTCGAGGGGAAGCAAAGGACTCTGCTCTCCTCTCGAGTCGGACGGGTATGTCTTGGAGCCCACTGAGTGGCTTAAAGGGAGTCAAACCTCCTCTGGTGTTTGGAGGGAGGACACGGGATTGCTCTCCAGGCAATGCAGGAAATGAAGGCCCTCATCTCCCGATGACTGGGGCGTCTCGTAGGTTTTCTCGAGCTGTGGCGCTAGTGTGGGGTTTCTCACGAAGTAAGACTGGGAGCTCAGTGAGCCTCTCACGTGGTGCCAGGGCAGTCAGGTCTCTATGCACGTGGTGAGAGGGAGCCCGTCATTGTTCTCGAGTCATGGTAGGGGAATTGGGCCTGAAGACGTGTTAAAGAAGGACTCTCGAGGTCTTTCCTGGGTTGCAGCAGGAAACCCTGGGTTTCATCGACTTGTGCCAGTGACCTCAGGAAGTTTCTCAGCGTGCCTCAGAGAAGTCAGGGTCACTGTGGAGTTGGGAGGGGCCTCTCGGAACTCCACTGGGTTTGGTGCAATGGAAGAGGGCCTCATGACAAGTTGAGGCAGGAACCTCAGGGTTCCTCTCCTGGCTTCGAATGCGCCAGATCTGACTCGGATCGCAGAGTCCCTGCAGAGTTGGGACAGGAGAGTCAGGCCTCGTCTTGTGTGGAGGAATGGAACTCCGCTTGACTCTCGCGTTGTTCATGGGGTGACAGGCCACTTGTCGATTTGTATGTGGAACTTGCAGGTTTTTCTGGACGATGCACCGGGGTGTCACTGCCCCTTCATGTTGTGCCTTGATCCACAGGATTGCCTTCGAGTTGGGTTCTGCCATCGGGTCCTTATCAAGAGCGGACCAGGGAATCGGGGTCTTTTGGCATGCCGCACCACCCACGAGGCTATGTCTCGAATTTCCTCATGAGACTGGCCTCATCTTGAGGTGCGCCAGGAAGGTCAGGAACGCCTTCCAGACAAAGCAGGGGAATCGAACCTCCTGTCGCGATCAAGAGGGTAGAAGAGTCTCAGATGAAGTGGTGCCGGGAACCTCGGTGTTCTCCTCAAGTGAGAATGGTATGTCGGGAAACTTTTGGGGTCGCATCAAGGGTTCCAAGTAACTTTTCGCTCTTCAATAAGGAACGTGGGACTTCTCTTGAGACGCTGTAGCGGGCAAGGGCCTCATCTTTCGATGACGGGGGAACCACGTGGTTTTTCTTGAGTTGCGGCGGGATTCTCGAGTTACGACGGGGAATTCAGGCTTCCTGTTCAACTGGCCCAGGGAAGTCCAGTTTTCATTCGAATTGCGAGTTAGAACTGGGGATTGCTCTCCAGTCACTGCAGGGCAAAATAGACATCATCTACGCTTGTGTCCAGGACCTAGTGTTCCTCTGCTGGGCCGACAGGGATCTCAGGGTTGCATTCTCGACTCACCCGGAGAGTCAGGCCTCGTCTTGAGGGGAAAAAAAGGACTCTGCTCTCCTGTCGAGTGGCGACGGGTATCTCTTGGAGCCCACTGCGTGGCGTAAAGGGAGTGAAGCCTCCTATGGAGTTTGGAGAGATGACTCGGGATTGTTTTCCTGGCCATGCAGGAAAAAAGGCCCTCATCTCGCGATGACGGGGGCGTCTCGTGGGTTTTCTCCAGCTGCGGCACCAGTATCAGATTTCTCACGAGGTACGACGGGGAACTCAGAGAGCCTCTCGTGTGGTGCTAGGGACGTCAGGTCTCCGTGCGTGTGGTGAAGGGGAGTGCGTGATTGCTCTCGAGTCATAGTAGGCGAATCGGGCCTCAAGACGCATTGAAGAAGGACTCTCGAGGTCTTTCTCGGGTTGCGGCAGGGAACCCTGGGTTCCCTCGACTTGTGTCGGTGACCTCAGGCAACTTCTCAGGGTGCCTCTGAGAAGTCAGGGACACTGTGGATTTGGGAGGCGCCTTTCGTTACTCAACTGGGTTTGGTGCAATCGAAGAGGGCCTCATCTCGAATGGAGGCAAGAACCTCAGGGGTCCTCTCCATTTCTGACTCGGGTCGCAGAGTACCTGCCGAGTATGGACAAGAGAGTCACGCCTCGTCTTCTGTGGAGGAATGGATCTCTGCTTGCCTTTCGAGTTGTTCACGGAGTGACAGGCCACTTGTTGAGCTGTGTGTGGAACCTGCGGGTTTTTCCAGACGATGCACAGGGGTGTCAGTGCCCCTTCGTGTTGTGCCTTCATCCAAAGGGTTGCCTTCAAAGAGGTGTGCGGGCATCGGGTTCTTTTCAAGAGCGTACCAGAAAATTGGGGTCTTTCAGCATGTGGTACCTCCCACGAGGCTACGTCTCGAATTTCCTCGGGAGACCGGCCTCATCCTGAGGTTCGCCGGGAAGGTAGGGAACCCCTTGCAGACAAAACAGGGGAATCGATCCACCGGTCACGATCAGAAGGGGAGAAGGGGCTCAGATGAAGTGGTGCCGGGAACCTCGGTGGTCCCCTCGAGTGAGACCGGTATGTCACGGCACTTTTGAGGTCGCATCAAGGGTGCCAAGTACAGTTTCACACTTCAAGACGGAACGTGGGAATTCTCTGGAGATGCTCTAGCGGGCAAGGGCCTCATATTGCAATGACGAGGGAAACACGTGGTTTTTCTCGAGATGCGGTGGGATTCTCGAGTTACGACGGGGAATTCAGGCTTCCTCTTGTGTTGGCCCAGGAAGTCCAATCTTCCATTCAACTTGTCACAGAGAGCTGTGGGTTGCTCTCGAGTCACTTCAGGGCAAAGAGTCCTCATCTAGGCTTGGGTCCAGGACGTAGTGTTCCTCTCCAGGGGCAACAGGGATATCGGGGTCGCATTCCAGTCTCACCTGGTGGGTCACGCCTCGTCTCGAGTTGAAGCAAAGTACTCCACTATCCTCTCGAGTCACGACGCGTAACTCTTGGAGCCCAATGAGTGGCCTAAAGGGAGTCAAGCGTCCTGTGTAGCTTGGACAGAAGGTTCACGCTTGATCTGCATACCATTCAGTTAAAGATGGCCCTCCGCTCTTGATGACGGGAGCATCTCATGGGTTTTCTCGAGCTGCGGCGTCAGTGTGGGGTTTCTCACGAGATATGATGGGGAGCTCAGGGAGCCTCTCGTGTGGCGCCAGCGAAGTCAGGCCTCCATGCGTGTGGCCAGGCAGATCGCGTCATTGCTCTGGAGTCATGGGAGGGACTAGGGCCTCAAGACGCATTTAAGAAGGACTCTCGAGGTCTTTCTTGGGTAGGGGCGGGAAACACTTTTTTCCCTCGACCTTACCGGGGACCTTAGGGAACTTCCCAGGTGCCTCTGAGAGGTGAGGGATACTGAGGAGTTAGAGGGGCCTCTCGGGACTCGACTAGGTTTGACGAAATGAAAGAGGGCCTCATCTCGATTGGAGGCAGGAACCTCAGGCTTCCTCTCCATTTCTGACTCCGACCGCAGGGTCCCTGCAGGGTTGGGACAGGAGAGTCAGGCCTCGTCTTGTCTGAGTAATGGAACTCTGCTTGCCTCTCGAGTCGTTCAGTGGGTTTCAGGCCCCTTGTCGAGCTGTGTGTGGAACCTGCGGGTGTTTCCAGAAGATGCACAGGGGTGTCATTGCCCCTTCATTTTGTGCCTTCCCCAACAGGGTTGCCTTCAAAGAGGTGTCCGGGCATCGGGTTCATTTCAAGAGCGGACCAGGAAATCGGGGTCGTTCGGCATGTGGCAGCACCCACGTGGCTCATCTCGAATTTCCTCGTGAGACCAGCATCATCCTGAGGTGCGCTGGGAAGGCCGGGAACACCTTCCACACAAAGAAGGGGAATCGACTCTCCTGTCGTGATCAGGTGGGGAGATGGGGCTCAGATGAAGTGGGGCCGGGACTCTAGGTGTTCCACTCGAGGGAACCCGGCATTTCAGGGAACTTTAGGGGTCGCAACAAGGGAGCCAAGTACCGTTTCCCACTTCAGGACGGAACATGTGACTTCCCTGGGGACGCTGTAGCGGGCAAGGGCCTCATTCTGTGAAGACGTTGGAACCACGTCGTTTTTCTCGAGTTGCGCATGGATTCTCGAAAACGACGGGGATTTCAGGCTTCCTCTTGGGTTGGCCCTGGGAAGCCCAATCTTCCCCTGGAGTTGCGAGGAAAAGCAGGGGGTTCTGCTCGAGTCACTACAGGGCCAAAGAGACCTCATCGAGGCGTGTGTCCAGGACCTAATATTCCTCTCAAGGGAAGACAGGGATCTCGGGTTTCCATTCCAGACTCCCCCAGGGAGTCAGGCCTCGCCTCGAGGGGAAGCAGAGGACTCCGCTTTCCTCTCAAGTCGCGACACGGATCTCTTGGAGCCCAATGAGTGGACTCAAGGGTGTCGAGCCTCCTCTTCAGTTTGGAGAGAGGACTCGGGATTGCTCTCCAGGCCAGGCAGGAAAAGAAGGCCCTCATCTAGCGATGACGGGGGCGTCTCATGGGTTTCCTCAGGCTGCGGCGCCCATGGGGGTTTTCTCACGAGGCACGACGAGGACCTCAGGGAGCCTCTCGTGCGGTGCCGGGGAACTCATGTCTCCATGCGCATGGCGAGGGGGAGCTGGTCATCACTCTCGAGTCATGGGAAGTGACTAGGGCCTCAAGACGCGTTGAAGAAGGACTCTCGAGGTCTTTCTCGGGTGGCGGCGGGAAACCCTCGTTTCCCTCGACTTCTGCAGGGGACTATAGGGAACTTCCCATGGTGACTCTGAGAGGTGAGGAATGCTGTGGAATTGGCAGGGCCTCTCGGGACTCTGCTGGGTTCGGCGCAATGGAAGAGGGCCTCATCTCGAGGGGAGGCAGGAACCTCAGGCTTCCTCTCCGATTCTGACTCCGACTGCACGGTCCCTGCAGTGTTGGGACAGGAGAGTCATGCCTCGTCTTGTCTGAGGAATGGAATTCTGGTTGCCTCTCGAGATGTTCCGGGAGTCTCAGGCCCCTTGTCGAGCTGTGTGTAGACCCTGCGGGTTTTTCCGGATGATGCACGGGGGTGTCAGTGCCCCTTCGTGTTGTGCCTTCACTCACAGGGTTGCCTTCGAAGAGGTGTCCGGGCATCGGGTTCTTATCAAGAGCGGACCGGAAAATCGGGGTCGTTCGGCACGTGGCACCTCACACATGGCTAGTCTCGAATTTCCTACTGAGACCGGCCTCATCCTGAGGTGCACCAGGAAGGCCGGGAACCCCTTCCAGACAAAGCAGGGGAATCGACTCTCCTGTCGCGATCAGGAGGGGAGAAGGGGCTCAGATGAAGTGGTGCCGGGACCCTCGGTGTTCCCCTCGAGGCACCCAGCGTGTCGGCGAACTCTTGCGGTCTCATCAAGGGTGTCAAGTACCGTTTCACACTTAAGGACGGAACATGGGACTTCCCTGGAGACGCCGGGAATTTCGGTGTTCCCCTGGAGTGAGACCGGTATGTTGGGGAACTTTGGGGTCGCATCAAGGGTGCCAAGTAGCATTTCGAACTTTAAGATGGAACGTGGGACTTCTCTTGAGACTCTAGCTGGCAAGGGCCTCATATTGGGATGAAGGGGGAACCACATGGTTTTTAAGACTTGAGGCTGAATTCTCGAATTACGATGGGAAATTCAGACTTCCTCTTGTGTTGACCGTGGGAAGACCAATCTTCCATTCAAATTGTGAGGGAGAGATGGAGGTTGCTCTCGAGTCACTGTAGGGCAAAATAGACCTCATCTAGGCTTGTGTCTAGGACATAATGTTCCACTCCAGGGGCGACAGGGATCTCGGGGTTGCATTCCAAACTCACCCAGGGAGTCAGGCCTCGTCTCGAGGGAAGCAAAGGACTCCGCTCTCCTCTCGAGTCGCACTGGGTATTTCTTGGACCCAACTGAGTGGCCTAAAGGGAGTCAATACTCCTGTGAAGTTTGGAGAGAGGACCAGGAATTGCTCTCCAGGTCAGGCAGGAAAAGAAGGCCCCCATCTCTCCTTGACGGGGGCATCTTGTGGTTTTTCTCGAACTGCGGCGCCACTGTGTGTTTTCTCACGAGGTACGATGGGGTACTCAGGGAGCCTCTTGTGTGGTACTAGGGAAGTCAGTTTTCCTGCTTGTGGCGAGGGGAGCGCGTCCTTGCTCTGGAGTCATGGTAGGGGAATCGGGCATCAAGAGACGTTGAAAAAGGACTCTCCAAGTCTTTCTTGGGTTACTTCAGGAAACTCTGGGTTCCCTCGACTTGTGCCAGTGACCTCAGGTAGCTTCTCAGGGAGCCTCTGAGAATTCAGGGATACTGTGGTGTTGGGAGGGGCCTCTCGGGACACCACTGAGTTTGGTTCAATGGAAGAGGGCCTCTTCTCTAGTTGAGGCAGGAACCTCAGGGTTCCTCTCCATTTCTGACTCCGATCGCAGGGTCCCTGAAGAGTTGGGCCAGGAGGGTAAGGCCTCGTCTTGTGTGAAGGAATGCAACTTCACTTGCCTCTCGAGTTGTTCACGGGGTGACAGTCCACATTTGGAGCTGTGAGTGGAATCGGCGGGTTTTTCCAGACGATGCATGGGGATGTCAGTGTCCCTTCGTGTTGTGCCTTCATCCACAGGGTTGCCTTCGAAGAGATGTCCGGGCGTCAGGTTCTTATCTAGAGTGGACCGGGAATTCGGGATCTTTCAGCATGTGGCACCAACCATGAGGCTACTTTTCGAATTTCCTCATGAGACCGGCCTCATCCAGAGGTTCGCGGGGAACGTCGAGAACCCCTTGCAGACAAAGCATGGGAGTCGACCCTCCTGTTGCGATCAGGAGGGGTGAAGGGGCTCACAGGAAGTGGTGCCGTGAACTTTGGTGTTTCCCTCGAGTGAGACCGGTATGTCAGGGAACTTTGGGGGTCGCATGAAGGGTGCCAAGTACCGTTTTGTACTTCAGGATGGAACGTGGGACTTCTCTTGATACGCTGTAGCGGCCAAGGGCCTCATCTTGCGATGACGGGGGAGCCACGTGGTTTTTCTCGAGTTGCGGCGGGATTCTCGAGTTACGACGGGGATTTCAGGCTTCCTCTTGTGTTGGGCCAGGGAAGTCCAATCATCCATTCGAGTTGCGAGCGAGAGCTGGGGGTTGCGCTCGAGTCACTGCAGGGCAAAGGAGACCTCATCTAGGCTTGTGTCCAGGACCTAATGTTCCTCTCCAAGGGCCACAGGGATCTCAGGTTTGCATTCCAGACTCACCCAGGGAGTCAGGCCTCGTGTCGAAGGGAAGCAAAGGACTCCGCTCTCCTTTCGAGTCGCGACGGGCACCTCTTGGAGCCCACTTTGTGGCCTAAAGGGAGTCAAGCCTCCTGTGAAGTTTGGAGAGAGGACTTGGGACTGCTCTCCAGGCCATGCAGGAAAAGATGGCCCTCATCTCGCGATGACGGAGGGATCTTGTGGGTTTTCTCGAGCTGCGGCGCCAGTGTGGGGTTTCACACGAGGTACGTCAGGGAGCTCAGGGAGCCTCTCATGTGGCGCCAGGGAAGTCAGGTGTCCATGTGCGTGGCGAGGGGGAGCGCGTTATTGCTCTCGAGCCATGGTAGGGGAATCTGTCCTCAAGACGCATTGAAGAAGGACTCTCGAGGTCTTTCTTCGGTTGTGGCAGGAAACCCTTATTTCCCTCGAGGTTTGCCGGTGGCCTCAAGGAGCTTCTCAGAATGCCTATGAGAAGTCAGGGATACTGTGGAGATGGGAGTGGCCTCTCGGGACTCCACTGGGTTTGTTTTAATGGAAGAGGGCCTCATCTCGGGTTGAGGCAGGAACCTCAGGTTTCCTCTCCATTTCTGACTCAGATCGAAGCGTGCCTGCAGAGTTGGGATTGGATATTCAGGCCTCGTCTTGTCTGAGGAAGGGAACTCCGCTTTCCTCTCTCATTGTTTAAGGGGTGACAGGCCAGTTGTGGAGCTGTATGTGGATCCTGTGGGATTTTCCGGACGATGAACAGGGTTGCCAGTGCCCCCTCGTGTAGTGCCTTCATCCACAGGGTTGCCTTAGAAGAGGTGTCCGGGCATCGGGTTCTTATCAAGAGCAAGACCGAGAAATCGTGGTCTTTCGGCACGTGGCACCAACACGAGGCTACGTCTCGAATTTCTTCGTGAGACTGGCCTCATCCTGAGGTGCGCCATGAAGGTCGGGAACCCCTTCTAGACAAAGCAGGGGGATCGACCTTCCTGCCGTGATCAGGAGCGGAGAAGGGGCTCAAATGAAGTGGTGCCAGGAACTTCGGTGTTCCCTTGGAGTGAGACCGGTATATGGGGGAACTTTTGGGGTCGCATCAAGCGTGCCAAGTAGCGTTTCGACCTTTATGACGAAACATGGGACTTCTCTTGAGACTCTGTAGCGGGCAAAGGCCTCATATTGCGATGAATGGGGAACCACGTGGTTTTTAAGAGTTGTGGCGGGATTCTCGAGTTACAACGGGAAATTCAGACTTCCTCTTGTGTTGGCCCAGTGAAGACCAATCTTCCATTCGAATTGCGAGGGAGAGATGGGTGTTGCTCTCGAGTCACTGTAGGGCAAAATAGACCTCATCTAGGCTTTTGTCCAGGACATAATGTTCCTCTCCAGGGGCAACAGGGATCTCGGGGTTGCATTCCAGACTCACCCGAGTTAAGGCCTCATCTCGAGGGGAAACAAAGTACTCTGCTCTCCTCTCAAGTCGCGACAGGTATCTCTTGGAGCCCATTGACTGGCCTAAAGGGAGTAAAGCCTCCTGTGAAGTTTGGAGAAAGGACTAGGGATTGCTCTCCAGGTCAGGCAGGAAAAGAAGTCCCCAATCTCGCGATGACGGTGGCGTCTCGTGGGTTTTCCCGAGCTGCGGCGCCAGTGTGGGGTTTCTCACGAGGTATGACGGGGAGCTCAGGGAGCCTCTCATGTGGCGCCAGTGAAGTCAGGTGTCCATGCGCATGGCGAGAGGGAGCGTGTCATTGCTCTCGAGTCATGGTAGGGGAATCCGGCCTCAAGACGCGTTGAAGACGGACTCTTGAGGTCTTTCTCGGGTTGCGGCAGGACACCCTGTGTTCCCTCGACTTGTGCCGGTGACCTCAGGGAGTTGCTCAGGGTGCCTCTGAGAAGACACTGATACTGTGGTGTTGGGAGGGGCCTCTCGGGACTCCACTGCGTTTGGTGCAATGGAAGATTGCCGGGAGCCAGCGAGAGACATTCCACTCGTGACAAATGTCATGAGGAAAGAGTCTCGGCATACGCAAAGGCGGGATCGAGACTCCGGGAGTTCCCCCGTATATTCTTGAGCATCTACCCCCAAAAACCAAAGTCTGCCTTTTTTATGGCTTTGTTCTCTCACCTCTGACATTACTGGGGATGTCCCCTACCACCATCTCACTCTCTCTGTCAAAGAGCTAACTTACAGCTCCAACTAATAATGTTCCTGGGCAATTAGAAGTGTTTAAATCCAAACCCCTCAGATGATTTTCTAACTCGCCTGACAAGTTTACCCGGTCTCCTACAGCTATGCATACGATTGTGTACAGTCTCCCAGCCTCGAGACGCACGGGAAGTTTAAGATATTCAAATAGCTTAGAGCCTCTCAGAGAGTTAGAAACTGTCAGAATAAAACTAGTAAAAGATTTCATTGATGAACCAATGCTTTTTGCCAAGTTTCCACATCCCCTGAATTGTATCCTTGAATGTGTGTTAATTAATATAGTTGGTATGTAGAAAAAATAAGTACTGGCCTTGATGTTAGTAACTTTAGACCCTTAAGGTAATAAATTCTTTTCTTTGTTGTAAACCCATTACACATCCTCCCTATAGGAATGCAATTTTATCTTCGAAAGATTGCGCCAAACCTTAAACAATTACTCTTAGAGAAAATAACTCTTACGGTTGATAAGTCTTTGTCAAGAGTCATAAAATGTTAATAGGTCTTCTGGCCAGAAGATGATGTAAATCATCTAAACCATTTTAATACGATAAATCTGCAGAAAAGAAACCCTGGTTTTTGATAAGGATTAAAGACTGCTGACTTTGCATCCCCTATTATCCTCTATGTGTAACTTAGGGTATTAAAACCTGTGTTGAAAATAAAGTTACGGGCCTTGCTCGCCAACGCTTGGTCTCCCCATGTCATTATTCCCCTCAATTTTCAGATGAGTGTCCATCTGGAGCGCGGATATCCTCTGCGACCATTTATTTGCCTGGGCTTCGAAGACCTACTCGATAAGGTGTCTAAGGTGGGGCAACTTCCTCTATTCTAGAGGGCACTTGCAGCCTCCGTGGTCAGAGCTAACCTGGTGTCATGGGTTACATTGATTTTCCGCATAAACCAAGCTACTCAGCTGCTTTTCTCCACTGAATTTTCCTACTGAGCTATCCTCATTCTATTACTCTGTATATCTTTGATGAATAAATAAATATATAAATAGGTCGCCTACTCCATCTTCCCTTCGAATACCCTGGATCAGCTGGGGCTGGACCTCTGCAGGTGGCGCCCGAGACAGGCATTTCGAAGGTAAATCCCCAACCCCATTCCCCCAGTGTTCAGTTTTCGGGACAGATAGGATCCCACTTAGGGGGCTGCAGATCCCCCTGTAGAATAGACAGGGCGAGAGGAGTGGGAAGTGTTGAAAAGTTAGAGAGAAAAAACGGTTTCTAAAAAGGCTGACAAAAAGGGCCTAATCTTTAGATAGCTAAAAGCAAAATCTTTTACTATCCTTAAGTTTCTGACATGGGCAACACTGAATCAAATGAAAGACAGCTCTTTATAGGAGTAATTTTACAGTTATTAAGTAAAAGAAGAATCAAGGTTAAAACATCTTCCATTCAATCATTTTTTACATTTGTACAAGACCACTGCCCTTGGTTTCTACAACAAGGCACTGTTAACCTAGATATCTTGAAAAAACTAGGAAAACAGCTAAGAGCTTATTGTGCTCAGCAAGGTTTGGAAAAAATCCCTACTTACACCTTTCCTCCGTGGAATATGACTAGAGATGTTTTAGATCCAGCTCATGAATTTGAAAAGGTACCTGTTAAAGAGGAAAGTAAAGTTGGAAAAGTACCTGTTAAACAAAAAAGCAAATCTGAAAAGGTACCTGTTATAAAGAAAAGTGAAAATGAAGAGGCTATACCTAGCTATCGACAGCTAAATGAATGGCTAGCCGCTATGACTGCCAATGAGCATGTAAAAGATAGGGATGAAAAGAAAGATCAGCTCTCCCCTCAATTTGAAAAAGGTTTAGAGGAAACAGCAGCTCGATGCCATTCTGATGAGGATTTTTTTTTTTAAGCTAAAGATGCTCCTAAAAGTTTAAGAAAACATCCCTAATCAGACCATCCGCTCCTAGGAGGTTGAGGGAAACATCCCCGATCAGACAGTTCGTAAGATTTAGTTACCAAACAGTTAAAGGATCTCCGGAACAGAAGAGGAAAACTTCGGGACGCTCCCATCCCCCTATGCCTCCTCCTCCATGTCGGGGTAAAGGGCCACCGCTAGGAGTTTCCCGGAGAAGGATTTTCTCTAGTCCCAAGGATGAACTCGATCCTCACCTTGAGGCTTCTTTTCTAGTCCCCTCTGCAGTTTAGCCAGGGTAAAGAGGTTACAAAATAAATAAAAATATTCTCTAAAATTAAAAAAAAAATTAAAAATGGATTTCTCTGCATCTAAGAATAGACAAATATTTATTGACTGTTGAATATGATAAGAAATGTCCTGGACCTCCGTCACGAGGCTGTTAAATAGCCTATGGGGGAGGCTATAGAGGTGGATGGTGGTGAGTCTCCATTTACTGCACAGATCATATTTTCTGCCATTGGAAAAAAAAAAAAAAAGGAGGGAGAAAGTGGTCTACCTCCCGAGGAAGGAGAGGGCTTACAGGACGCTGCGGCCGAGAGCCCTGGCGAGCTCCCTCCCCCTCTGCACAAACCTTTAAAAAACTTATCCACCACTTTCTGATTTAAGGAGACTACCACCGCCTTCGATTGTGCCTCCCAGGACCCAGGAGTTCCCCACTTTGCCCCCAAAGCCTCCCAAAGTGTTGCCTAAGACTGAGGAAGATAAAAAGTTTTTTAAACAAAGGAGCTTTTAGTACACAATATTCAGAGCGTGCTCCTTGGAGAAAACTCCCTCAGGGGGGTCTCACCCAGGCTAGGAGAAAAGCGAAAAGGCAAGGAGATTTAATAACAATATTAACCCCTGATGTGCCGCTTACTCCAATTCCAACCGGAGTGGCTGGCCCCCTATCTGAGGACATTGTAAGATTTGTCCTGGGGCGTAGCTCGCTTTCTTTTTAAAAAAAATTAAATAAAAAAAAAAAGAAGGAAAAGAAATTTCGCTGGTGCATGGTGTAGTAGATTCTGATGATATTGAGAAATTAAAGTCTTGATCTCACTGCCTATCAAAACTGTACAAATTAATAAAGGTCAAAGAGTAACACAGCTTTTACTTTTACCTTACTATCAGACAAGGAAAAACTTGACTTCTCAAGCTAAGAGCCACAAAACATTTGGATCTAGTGATCTAGCCTTTTGGGTGCAGGAAATTACAGTTCCAAGGCCTTTAAAAGATCTTTTAATTCAAGAGAATAAAATGCCAGGGCTATTAGACACAGGAACAGACGTCTCTTAACATTGCTGGGAAAGACTGGCCCAGCTCCTGGCCAACACATAATACTGAAAATGAGTTGGTGGGATTAGAGAAAGTGGTATGTGGGGTGGAGATGCTGTACAGGTGGTACATTTAACAATACTTTATATATTGTTATAAATACATAATATAAATGTATTTGCCTAATTACAGTTTGCCTAATTAGGTATGGGTATAAATAAAATATAATAAAGGTATACCTAATTCTATTTATAGATCTATACTTAATTAATTTGTATATAAATTAATATGTATACTGTATACACACACATATATATATATACTGTATAATTAAATATATATGGCAGAATATAATGTGTGTGTGGCTGATATTAATTGGTATGGATTGATGTGCTGTGATGATAAATGTTCTATATACTGTATAATTATAAATGTGTGACATGTATTATTACAGTATATTGGTTTGTGTTGGTTGGTATTAGCTGTGTATGTGTTGTATTGTTGTAATATATATTAATTACTATATTAATTATAAAGATTAATTCAAGTATATTGATTTATATATATTATATGTCAATAACTTTATACTTGTTGCCATATATAAATACATATATAAATGCATTTTGCATTTAGGTATATCTGTATACCTGTATACCAAAATGAGATAAGGAGGTTATACATTTATTACTTAAATTTATACAGAGATCTAAACTAAACATTAGACCTAAATTAACATATCCATAGGGAAACAGCTAGACAAATAGTGAAGTTATGTTCCAATTGTAATTAATCACTTAAACGTAAACACACAGGGGCAGACTACAATGATGAGACACTAGATGCCTGAATTACAGGCTACGACTCGGCCCCTGGTCAAGTAAAAAGGCCTCCTTATGGGAGAGTGAAAAAGGCCAGATGTGTTGGTAACTTGTGGGAGAGGGTATGCTTGTATATTTCTACAGAATGCAGATTCTCCGGTTTGGATCTCAGACAAATTCGTCATGTCACATTCCCCAAAGACCAGGTTTGCGGCGCGCGCACTCGCTCGCTCCCCCTCCCCCAGCCAGCTCTCGCCTCCGTGCCACCAGCAGCGCCTCGCACCCACCTCGCTGCACCCCGTGACCTAGAGCAAAGAAGTCTGTGCAGCGAGTGAGGGCCAGAGAGGAAAGCGCACCCGCGGAGTGCTGTCCAGACCAGCGTGGCCCCACCGGCGAGAGGGGACCGCCCTGAGCCCAAGCGGTGGCGGCTAGCCCTAAACCACGAACCCTGCCCCTCCGCCCACCATAGGCGCCTTGGCCCACAGCCTGCCGCTCGCGTTCTGCCTCCTGATGCTGGGGACACTGCTCCCCCGGGCTGACGCCTACAGCTGCTCCCTGGTTCATCTTGTTTAAACCCTCAATATAATGTTTGCTCCTTTGTAATGCTACAACATCCACCTTATCTTATGATGTAACCACTTATTGAATTATGGTCTTGCTGTATTACAACAACTACAGGATTTAATGCAAACACGACGGTTTGTGGGCTTAATTATCTTGGGAACAGCAGCTTTGATAAGTGAAATCACTTCTGTTACTGTGGCAGAAATATCATTTACTCAACAAGTACATACTGCTCAATATGTTGATTCTATGTCCAAAAATGTTTCTTTAACATTGGCAACACAGGAAGCTATAGAGAGAAAATTAGAAATGAGGGTAGACGCCCTAGAGGAAGCAGTAATACATATTGGGACTGAATTGCAGGCTTTAAAGGTGAAAATGGCATTGTCTTGTCATGCTGACTATCGGTGGATATGTGGAACACCCCTGAAAGTAAATGAGACAGATTTTGAATGGGAAAAGATTAAAAACCATATTTCAGGTATCTGGAACAGCTCTGACATTGGTTGAGACGTAGGGAAACTTCACTATCAAATAGCAACCATGGAGCACTCCCGATTAGAATTTACTGCTGCTGGAACAGCAAATGATTTCTTCCATACTTTCCCTAACTACATCTCAGGAAAGAATATTCTGTCTAATGTCTTTAGCTATGCTGCGGTGGCTGCTTTAATTCTGCTTCTCATAATCATTCTTCCTTGTATTGTCAGGATTCTTCGGCAGAGTATTCAGAGGCTCGCGACTGAGCTACATCTGGCTGTTTTAAAAAATAAAAAATGGGGAGATGCTGGGAGCCGGCGAGAGACATTCCACTCGTGACAAAGGTCATGAGGAAGGAGGCTGGGCATACACAAAGGCGGGATCGAGCCTCGGCACTCCTCCCGGATATTCTTGAGCATCTACCCCCCAAAACCAGTGTCTGCCTACTTTATTGCTTTGTGCTCTCACCTCTGACTTTACTGGGGGCTGTCCCCCACCACCATCTCACTCTTTCTGTCAAAGAGCTAACTTACAGCTCCAATTAATAAAGTTCCTGGGCAATTAGGAGTGTTTAAATCCAAACACGTCAGATGGCTCTCTAACTCGCCTGACAAGTTTACCCGGACTCCTACAGCAATGCATACAATTGTTTACAGTCTCCAAGCCTCCAGAGGCACGGGAAGCTTAAGATATTCAAATAGCTTAGAGCCTCTCAGAGAGTTAGAAACTGTCAGAATAAAACTAGTAAAAGATTTCATTGATGAACCAATGCTTGTTGCCAAGTTTCCACATCCCCTGAATTGTATCCTTGAATGTGTATTAATTAATATAGTTGGTATGTAGAAGAAATAAGTAGTGGCCTTGGTGTTACTAACTTTAGACCCTTAAGGTAATAAATTCTTTCCTTTGTTGTAAACCCATTACATATCTGCCCTATAGGAATGCAATTTTATCTTCGAAAGATGGGGCCAAACCTTAAAATAATTACTCTTAGAGAAAATAAGTCTTACGGTTGATAAGTCTTTGTCAAGAGTCATAAAATGTTAATAGGTCTTCTGGCTAGAAGATGATGTAAATCACCTAAACCATTTGTATATGATACATTTGCAGGAAAGAAACCCTGGTTTTTGATAAGGATCAAAGGCTGCTGACTTTGCATCCCCATTATCCTCTATGTGTAACTTAGGGTATAAAAACCCCTGTTGAAACTAAAGCTACTGGCCTTGATTGCCAACGCTTAGTCTCCTAATGTCATTCTTCCCCTCAATTTTCAGATGAGTGTCCATCTGGAGCGCGGATATCCTCTGCGACCATTTATTTGCGTGGGCTTCGATGACCACTTGAGAAGGTGTCTAAGGTGGGGCACTTTTCGCTATTCGAGAGGGAGCCTGCGGCCTCCGTGGTCAGAGCTAACCTGGTGTCACGGGTTATACTGATTTTCCGCATAAACCAAGCTACTCAGCTTCTTTTCTCCACTAAATTTTCCTACTGAGCTATCCTCATTCTATTACTCTTTATATCTTTGATAAATAAATCAATAGGTCACCTACTCTGTCTCCCCTTCGAAAACCCTGGACCAGCCGAGGCTGGACCTTGTCAGAAGAGGGCCTCATCTCGATTTGAAGCAGGAACCTCAGGGTTGCTCTCCATTTCTGACTCTGAACACAGAGTCCCTACAGAGTTAGGACAGGAGAGTCAGGCCTCGTCTTGTGTGGAGGAATGGAACTCCACTGGACTCTCGAGTTGTTCACCAGATAACAGGCCACTTGTCGAGCTGTGTGTGGAACCTGCGGTTTTATCCGGACGATGCATGGGGGTGTCAGTTCCCCTTTGTTTTTTGCCTTCATACACAGGGTTGCCTTCGAAGAGGTATCCAGCCTTCAGGTTCTTATCAAGAGCAGACCAGGAAATCAGGGTCTTTCGGCATGTGGCACCACCCACAAGCCTACGTCTCGAATTTCTTCTTGAGACGGACCTCAACCTGAGGTGCACCAGGAAGGTCGGTAACCCTTTCAGACAAAGCAAGTGAATCGACACTCTTGTCCCGATCAGGAGGGGAGAAGGGGCTCAGATGAAGTGGTGCCGGGAACCTCGATGTTCCCCTCGAGTAAAACTGGGATGTCGGGGAACTTTTGGAGTCACATCAAAGGTTCTAAGTACCGTTTCAAACTTCAAGACGGAACGTGAGACTTCTCTTGAGACGCTGTAGCTGGCAAGGGCCTCATCTTGTGGTGACGGGTTAACCACGTCGTTTTTCTCGAGTTGTGGCGGGATTCTCGAGTTAGGTCAGGAAATTCAGGCTTCCTCTTGTGTTGGCCCAGGGAAGTCCAGTCTTCCATTCGAGTTGCGAGGGAGAGCTAGGGATTGCGCTTGAGTTACTGCAGGGCAAAAGAGACCTTATCTAGGCTTGTGTCCAGGACATAATGTTCGTCTCCAGGGGGGACAGGGATCTCGGGGTTGCTTTCCTGATGCACCCGGGGAGTCAGTCCTTGTCTCGAGGGGAAGCGAAGGACTCCGCTCTCCTCTCGAGTTGCGACGGGTATCTCTTGGAGCCCACTGAGTGGCCTAAAGGGAGTCAAGCCTCCTGTGGAGTTTGGAGAGAGGACTCGGGATTGCTCTCCAGGCCATGCAGGAAAAGAAGGCCATCATCTCGCGATGAAGGGGGCGTCTCGTGGGTTTTCTCGAGCTGCAGCGCCAGTGTGGGGTTTCTCATGAGGTACTACGGGGAGCTCAGGGAGCCTCTCATGTGGCGCTTGGGAAGTCAGGTCTCCATGCGCATTGCAAGGGGGAGCGCGTCATTGCTCTAGAGTCATGGAAGGTGTATCGGGCCTCAAGAACCGTTAAAGAAGGACTTTCAAGGTGTTTCTTGGGTCACGGCAGTAAACCCTGGGTTCCCTAGACTAGTGCCGGTGGCCTCAGGGAGCTTCTCAGTGTGCCTCTGAGAAGTCAGGGATACCCTGGAGTTGGGAGGGCCCTCTCGGGACTCCACTGGGTTTGGTGCAATAGAAGAGGGCCTCATCTCGAGTGGAGGCAGGAACCTCAAGGTTCATCTCCATTTCTGACTCTGATCGCAGGGTCCCTGCAGAGTTGGGACAGGAGAGTCAGGCCTCGTCTTGTAAGGAGGAATGGAACTCCGCTTGCCTCTCGAGTTATTCATGGGGTGACAGGCAACTTGTCGAACTGTGTTTGGAATCTGCGGGTTTTTCCGGACGATGCACGAGGGTGTCAGTGCCCCTTCGTGTTGTGCCTTCTTCCACAGGGTTGCCTTTGAAGAGGTGTCCGGGCATCGGGTTCTTATCAAGAGCGGACCGGGGAATCGGGGTCTTTCAGCATGTGTTACCACCCATGAAGCTACGTCTCAAATATTCTCGTTAGACTGGCCTCATCCTGAGGTGCGCCGGGAAGGTTGGGAACCCCTTCCAGACAAAGCACGGGAGTCGACCCTCCAGTCGCAATCAGGAGGGGAGAAGTGGCTCAGATGAAGTCGTACCGGGAACCTCGGTGTTCCCCTCGAGAGAGACCAGGGTGTTGGGGAACTTTTGGAATCGCATCAAGGGTGCCAAGTTTTCACACTTGAAGTGTGAAAACACTTCAAGAAGAAACCTGGGACTTCTCTTTAGACGCTGTAGCGGGCAAGGGCCTCATCTTGCGATGACGGGGTAACCATGTGGTTTTTCTCGAGTTTCGGCGGGATTCTCGAGTTACGATGGGGAATTCAGGCTTCCTCTTGTGTTGGCCCAGGGAAGTCCAATCTTCCATTCGAGTTGCGAGAGAGAGCTAGGGATTGCTCTCGAGTCACTTCAGGGCAAAAGAGACCTCATCTAAGCTTGTGTCCGGGACCTAATGTTCCTCTCCAGGGGCGACAGAGATCTCGGGGTTGCATTTTAGACGCACCCGAGGAGTCAGGCCTTATCTCGAGAGGAAGGAAAGGACTCTGCTCTGCTCTCGAGTCCCGACGGGTATTTCTTGGAGACCACTGAGTGGCCTAAAGGGAGTCAAGCCTCCTGTGGATTTTTTTTTAAATTTTATTTTATTTTTAAAATTTACATAATTGTATTAGTTTTTCCAAATATCAAAATGAATCCGCCTCAGGTATACATGTGCTCCCCATCCTGAACCCTCCTCCCTCCTCCCCCCCATAGCATCCCTCTGGGTCGTCTCAGTGCACTAGCCCCAAGCATCCAGTGTCATGCATCAAACCTGGACTGGCAACTCTTTTCATACATGATATTTTACATATTTCAATGCCATTCTCCCAAATCTTCCCACCTTCTCCCTCTCCCACAGAGTCCATAAGACTCTTCTATACATCAGTGTCTCTTTTGCTGTCTCGTACTCAGGGTTATTGTTACTGTCTTTCAAAGTTCCATATATATGCGTTAGTATACTGTATTGGTGTTTTTCTTTCTGGCTTACTTCACTCTGTATAATAGGCTGCAGTTTCATCCACCTCATTAGAACTGATTCATTCTATTCTTTTTAATGGCGGAGTAATACTCCATTGTGTATATGTACCACAGCTTTCTTATCCATTCATCTGCTGATGGACATCTAGGTTGCTTCCATGTCCTGGCTATTAGAAACAGTGCTGCGATGAACATTGGGGTACACGTGTCTCTTTCCCTTCTGGTTTCCTCAGTGTGTATGCCCAGCAGTGGGATTGCTGGATCATAAGGCAGTTCTATTTCCAGTTGTTTAAGGAATCTCCACACTGTTCTCCATAGTGGCTGTACTAGTTTGCATTCCCACCAACAGTGTAAGAGGGTTCCCTTTTCTCCACACCCTCTCCAGCATTTATTATTTGTAGACTTTTGGATTGCAGCCATTCTGACTGGCGTGAAATGGTACCTCATAGTGGTTTTGATTTGCATTTCTATGATAATGAGTGATTTTGAGCATCTTTTCATGTGTTTGTTAGCCATCTGTATGTCTTCTTTGGAGAAATGTCTATTTAGTTCTTTGGCCCATTTTTTGATTGGGTCATCTATTTTTCTGGAGTTGAGCTGTAGGTGTTGCTTGTGTATTTTTGAGATTAGTTGTTTGTCAGTTGCTTCATTTCCTATTATTTTCTCCCATTCCGAAGGCTGTCTTTTCACCTTGCTAATAGTTTGCTTTGATGTGCAGAAGCTTTTAAGGTTAATTAGGTCCCATTTGTTTATTTTTGTTTTTATTTCCAATATTCTGGGAGGTGGGTCATAGAGGATCCTGCTGTGATGTATTTCAGAGAGTGTTTTGCCTATGTTCTCCTCTAGGAGTTTTATAGTTTCTGGTCTTACGTTTAGATCTTTAATCCATTTTGAGTTTATTTTTGTGTATTGTGTTAGAAAGTGTTCTAGTTTCATTCTTTTACAAGTGGTTGACCAGATTTCCCAGCACCACTTGTTAAAGAGATTGTCTTTAATCCATTGTATATTTTTGCCTCCTTTGTCAAAGATAAGGTGTCCATATGTGTGTGGATTTATCTCTGGGCTTTCTATTTTGTTCCACTAATCTATATTTCTGTCTTTGTGCCAGTACCATACTGTCTTGATAACTGTGGCTTTGTAGCGGAGCCTGAAATCAGGTAGGTTGATTCCTCCAGTTCCATTCTTCTTTCTCAAGATCGCTTTGGCTATTCGAGGTTTTTTGTATTTCCATACAAATTGTGAAATTATTTGTTCTAGCTCTGTGAAGAATACTGTTGGTAGCTTGATAGGGATTGCATTGAATCTATAAATTGCCTTGGGTAGTATACTCATTTTCACTATATTGATTCTTCCAATCCATGAACATGGTATATTTCTCCACCTATTAGTGTCCTCTTTGATTTCTTTCACCAGTGTTTTATAGTTTTCTATATATAGGTCTTTAGTTTCTTTAGGTAGGTATATTCCTAAGTATTTTATTCTTTCCGTTGCAATGGTGAATGAAATTGTTTCCTTAATTTCTCTTTCTGTTTTCTCATTATTAGTGTATAGGAATTCAAGGGATTTCTGTGTGTTGATTTTATATCCTGCAACTTTACTATAGTCATTGACTAGTTCTAGTAATTTTCTGGTGGAGTCTTTAGGGTTTTCTATGTAGAGGATCATGTCATCTGCAAACAGTGAGAGTTTTACTTCTTCTTTTCCAATTTGGATTCCTTTTGTTTCTTTTTCTGCTCTGATTGCTGTGGCCAAAACTTCCAAAGCTATGTTGAATAGTAATGGTGAAAGTGGGCACCCTTGTCTTGTTCCTGACTTTAGAGGAAATGCTTTCAATTTTTCACCATTGAGGATAATGTTTGCTGTGGGTTTGTCATATATAGCTTTTATTATGTTGAGGTATATTCCTTCTATTCCTGCTTTCTGGAGAGTTTTTATCATAAATGGATGTTGAATTTTGTCAAAGGCTTTCTCTGCATCTATTGAGAAAATCATATGGTTTTTATTTTTCAATTTGTTAAGGTGGTGTATTACATTGATTGATTTGCGGATATTGAAGAATCCTTGCATCCCTGGGATAAAGCCCACTTGGTCATGGTGTATGATCTTTTTAATGTGTTGTTGGATTCTGATTGCTAGAATTTTGTTAAGGATTTTTGCATCTATGTCATCAGTGATATTGGCCTGTAGTTTTCTTTTTTTGTGGGATCTTTGGCAGGTTTTGGTATTAGGCTGATGGTGGCCTCATAGAATGAGTTTGGAAGTTTACCTTCCTCTGCAATTTTCTGGAAAAGTTTGAGCAGGATAGGTGTTAGCTCTTCTCTAAATTTTTGGTAGAATTCAGCTGTGAAGCCGTCTGGACCTGGGCTTTTGTTGGCTGGAAGATTTTTGGTTACAGTTTCCATTTCCGTGCTTGTGATGGGTCTGTTAAGATTTTCTAGTTCTTCCCTGGTCCAGTTTTGGAAAATTGTACTTTTCTAAGAATTTGTCCATTTCTTCCACGTTGTCCATTTTATTGGCATATAATTGTTGATAGTAGTCTCTTATGATCCTTTGTATTTCTGTGTTTTCTGTTGTGATCTCTCCATTTTCATTTCTAATTTTATTGATTTGATTTTTCTCCCTTTGTTTCTTGATGAGTCTGGCTAATGGTTTGTCAATTTTATTTATCGTTTCAAAGAACCAGCTTTTGGTTTTGTTGATTTTTGCTATGGTCTCTTTTGTTTCTTTTGCATTTATTTCTGCTCTAATTTTTAAGATTTCTTTCCTTCTACTAACCCTGGGGTTCTTCATTTCTTCCTTTTCTAGTTGCTTTAGGTGTAGAGTTAGTTTATTTATTTGACTTTTTTCTTGTTTCTTGAGGTGTGCCTGTATTGCTATGAACTTTCCCCTTAGGACTGCTTTTACCGTGTCCCACAAGTTTTGGGTTGTTGTGTTTTCATTTTCATCCGTTTCTATGCAAATTTTGATTTCTTTTTTGATTTCTTCTGTGATTTGTTGGTTATTCAGCAGCGTGTTGTTCAGCCTCCATATGTTGGAATTTTTAATAGTTTTTCTCCTGTAATTGAGAGCTAATCTTACTGCATTGTGGTCAGAAAAGATGCTTGGAATGATTTCTATTTTTTTGAATTTACCAAGGCTAGCTTTATGGCCCAGGATGTGATCTATCCTGGAGAAGGTTCCATGTGCACTTTAGAAAAAGTTGAAATTCATTGTTTTGGGATGAATTGTCCTATAGATATCAATTAGGTCTAACTGGTCTATTGTATCATTTAAAGTTTGTGTTTCCTTGTTAAATTTCTGTTTAGTTGATCTATCCATAGGTGTGAGTGGGGTATTAAAATCTCCAACTATTATTGTGTTAGTGTTAATTTCTCCTTTCATACTTGTTAGCATTTGTCTTACATACTGTAGTGCTCCCACGTTGGGTGCATATATATTTATAATTGTTATATCTTCTTCTTGGATTGATCCTTTTATCATTATGTAGTGACCTTCTTTGTCTCTTTTCACAGCCTTTGTTTTAAAGTCTATTTTATCTGATATGAGTATCGCTACTCCTGCTTTCTTTTGGTCCCTATTTGCATGGAAAATCTTTTTCCAGCCCTTCACTTTCAGTCTGTATGTATCTCCTGTTTTGAGGTGGGTCTCTTGTAGACAACATATGTAGGGGTCTTGTTTTTGTATCCATTCAGCCAGTCTTTGTCTTTTGGTTGGAGCATTCAACCCATTTACGTTTAAGGTAATTACTGATAAGTATGATCCCATTGCCATTTACTTTATTGTTTGGGGTTTGAATTTATACACCGTTTTTGTGTTTCCTGTTTAGTATTTGTTGGAGAGCTGGTTTGATGGTGCAGAATTCTCTCAGCTTTTGCTTGTCTGAAAAGCTTTTGATTTCTCATTCATACTTGAATGAGATCCTTGCTGGGTACAATAATCTGGGCTGTAGGTTATTTTCTTTCATCATTTTAAGTATGTCTTGCCATTCCCTCCTTGCTTGAAGAGTTTCTATTGAAAGATCAGCTGTTATCCTTATGGCAATTCCCTTGTGTGTTATTTGTTGTTTTTCCCTTGCTGCTTTTCATATTTGTTCTTTGTGTTTGATTTTTGTTAATGTGATTAATATGTGTCTTGGGGGGTTTCGCCTTGGCTTTATCCTGTTTGGGACTCTCTGGGTTTCTTGGACTTGAGTGAGTATTTCCTTCCCCATTTTAGGGAAGTTTTCAACTATTATCTCCTCAAGTATTTTCTCACGGTCTTTCTTTTTGTCTTCTTCTTCTGGGACCCCTATGATTCGAATGTTGTAGCGTTTAATATTGTCCTGGAGGTCTCTGAGATTGTGCTCATTTCTTTTAATTCGTTTTTCATTTATCCTCTCTGATTCATTTATTTCTACCATTCTATCTTCAAATTCACTAATCCTATCTTCTGCCTCTGTTATTCTACTATTTGTTGCCTCCAGAGTGTTTTTAGTTTCATTTATTGCATTATTCATTATATATTGACTCTTTTTTTATTTCTTCTAGGTCCTTGTTAAACCTTTCTTGCATCTTCTCAATCCTTGTCTCCAGGCTATTTATCTGTGATTCCATTTTAATTTCAAGATTTTAGATCCATTTCACTATCCTTACTCGGAATTCTTTATCAGGTAGATTCCCTATCTCTTCCTCTTTTGTTTGGTTTGGTGGGCATTTATCCTGTTCCTTTATCTGCTGGGTATTCCTCTGTCTCATCTTGTTTAAATTGCTGAGTTTGGGGTGTCCTTTCTGTATTCTGGCAGTTTTTGGAGTTCTTTACTCTGGCATTTCCTCGTTGTGTGTGGGTTTGTACAGGTGTCTTGTCAAGGTTTCCTGGTTAGGGAAGCTTGTGTCCATGTTCTGGTGGGTGGAGCTGTATTTCTTCTCTCTGGAGTGCAATGAAGTGTCCAGTAATGAGTTATGAGATGTCTGTGGTTTTGGGGTGACTTTGGGCAGCCTGTATCTTGAAGCTCAGGGCTGCGTTCCTTTGTTGCTGCAGAATTTGCTTGGTATGTCTTGCCCTGGAACTTGTTGGCCCTTGTGTGGTGCTTGATTTCAGTGTCGGTATGGAGGCATTTGATGAGCTCCTGTCAATTAATGTTCCTTGGAGTCAGGAGTTCCCTGGAGGCAGGGTTTGGACTTAAGCCTCCTGCTTCCAGTTATCTGTCTTACTTTTACAGTAGTTTCAAAACTTCTCCTTCTATACAGCACCATTGATAAAACATCTACGTTAAAGAAGAAAAGTTTCTCTACTGTGAGGGTCACTCAGAAAGGTTCACAGCGTTACATGGAGAAGAGAAGAGGGAGGAGGGAGTTAGAGGTGACCCAAATGAGATCAGGTGGAATCAATAGTGGAGAGAGTGGGCTGGCCAGTAGTCACTTCCTTATGTGCACTCCACAACTGGACTGCTCAGAGATGTTCACAGAGTTATACAGAGACGAGAAGAAGGAGGAAGGAGACAGAGGTGGCCACAAGGATAAAAGGGGGGAATGAAAAGGAGGGAGACAGATCCAGCCAGTAATCAGTTCCCTAAGTGTTCTCCACCGTCTGGAATACACAGAAATTCACAGAGTTGGGTAGAGTAGAGAGGGGTTAGGGAGGAGACACAGGCGACCTGGTGGAGAAAAAGGAGAGTCCAAAGGGAGAGAGAGCAGTCAAGCCAGTAATCTCGCTCCCTAGTGAAAAATGGGTACTGAAGATTGGGTTCTTAAAGGTACAAAATTGGTAACAAATACATAAAGGCAAAAATTAAAAATCTAGAGTAGAGTTTGGAATTTCAAAAATACGATGTTAAAGAAAAGAAGAAGGAAAAGAAAGAGAGAAAAAACGAACAAAGAAAAACAAACATGGTCGCAAAAATTATCAAGAAAATACAGGTACAAAATTGATAACTAATACCAAAAAGCAAAAATTAAAAATCTAGAGTAGAGTTTGGAATTTCAAAAATACAATGTTAAAAAAAAGGAAGAAGAAAACTAAAGAGAAAACAAACAAACAAAAACAAGCAATGTCGCAAAAATTATAAAGAAACTACAGGTACAAAATTGATATCAAATATCAAAAAGCATAAATTAAAAATCTAGAGTACAGTTTGGAATTTCAAAAATACAATGTTAAAGAAAAGAAGAAAAAAAACAAAACAAAAAAACAAGGTCAAAAAATTATTATATATATATATAAATATATATATATGAAGTTTGCTGAAGAAGAAAAAAATAGGGTCTTTTTTTTGCAAAGTAATAGGTTATAAAAGTGAAAATTAAATGAACAATAGAGGACTTAAAATTAAAAAAATTAAAAAAAAGAAAGAATGATCATAAAAATATATCTAGGACTTTCTCTGGTTTTGTTGTGAGTATCGTGGGTTCGGTTCATTTTTGGCTAGTTCCTTGGTCCGACTTATATTTCTCAAGATCTATAGGCGCCTTCCTATGTAGTTCTAATAACCACAGGGTTTTAATCTATTGCCTGTAGCTTCCAAGGCGTTTCCCTCTGTTATAGCTTCTTTTGTTTGCTGGTCTCTTCAGTGTCTGGTTTACGCCCTGACACAAAGGGGACGGTGGAGGACACTTTTTTTTTTTAGGCTCACTTGTTCAGTTGCGCTGTGGGGAGGGAGGGAGGGAGTGATGCTGCAAACAAATAACACTGGCGTGAGTTCGCAGTGCCTCAGCCACACTGGGTCTGCCCCCACTCACGGCGCGTGTAGCCTTCCTGCCCACACTGCTCGGGCTCTAGGTTGTTCCACCGGGAACAATCCGAGGCTGGCCCTGGGCTGCATGCACCTCCCAGGTCCAAGCCGCTCAGGTTCAGGCACTCGGGTAGTCCTCATAGGCACAGACTCGGTTGGGCCTGCGTTTTGTGCTCTTCCCAGGTCCGAGCAGCTCAGGTGATGAGGTGTTTGGCGAGCGCCAATGTTGTGACTTATCGCCTCCCCGCCACTCGGTTATCTGGGTGTAAAACAGGCGCACTTTCTCAGGCAGATGTTGACCGTCCAGATCCCCAAGAAGTTTTAGTTAGCAAAGAAGCCTGCTTACAGTTTTATAGATAATGTCTCTCTGGGGCTGCAATTGCCCCCTTCCGGCTCTGGCTGCCTGTCACCGGAGGGGGAAGGTCTGCAGCCGGCTATCTCTGTTCAGTCCTTTGTTCCGTGCGCGGGCCTGGCGGTGTCTTAGGTTAGGGCTGGCTTTTTGCGTGGTAGATATCCCAGAGTCTGGTTTGCTAGCCCAAGTTATTTCGTTCAGATAGCGCTCATGGTATTCAGGCCAGATTCTTACTCTAAGCGATGCAGCCCGCGCCGCGCCTCCCTGCCCAGCCCCTGCTTGCTAATGGTGTGAGCAGGCGTCTGCACTGCTTCGCGGCTGGGGGAGTTACCATAGGGCTTGCAATCTGCGAGTTTTAATTGTTTATTTATTTTTATCCCCCTTATGTTGCCCTTTGTGCTTCCAAAGCTTGGCAAAGATTTGGCAGTGAAAAGCTTTCCTGGTGTTTGGAAACTTTTCTCTTTTTAAGACTATCTTCCCGGAACGGAAATCCCTCCCTCCCTCTTTTGTCTCTTTGTTTGTCTTTTATACTTTTTCCTACCTACTTTTCAAGAGTTGGGTTGCTTTTCTGGGTGCCTGATGTCCTCTGGCAGCATTCATAAGTTGTATTGTGGAATTTACTCGATGTTTAAATGCTCTTTTGATGAAATTGTTTGGGGGGGAAAAGAGTTCTCCCCGTCCTACTCCTCAGCAATCTTGGCTCCTCTCTTGTGGAGTTTGGAGAGAGCACGCGGGATTGCTCTCCAGGCCATGCAGGAAAAGAAGGCCCTCATCTCGCGATGTCGGGGGAGTCTCGTTTTTCTGGAGCTGCGGTGCCAGTGTGGGGTTTCTCACAAGGTACGACCGGGAGCTCAGGGAGCCTCTCGTGTGGTGTCAGGGAAGTCAAGTCTCCATACGAGTGGCGAGGGGGCGCACGTCATTGCTCTCGAGTCATGGTAGAGGAATCAGGGCTTAAAACAATGAAAAAGGACACTCGAGGTCTTTCTCGGGTTGCGGCAGGAAACCCTGTGTTCCCTCGACTTGTGCCTGTGACCTCAGGTAGCTTCTCAGGGTGCCTCTGAGAAGTCAGGGATACTATGGAGCTGGGAGAGGCCTCTCGGGACTCCACTGGGTTTGCTGCAGTGGAAGAGGGCCTAATCTCGAGATCAGGAAGGAACCTCAGGGTTCCTCTCCATTTCGGACTCAGATCGCAGGGTCCTTGCAGAGTTGGGACAGGAGAGTCAGGCCTCGTCTTGTGTGGAGGAATGGAACTCCGCTTGCCTCTCAAGTTGTTCAAGGAGTGACAGGCCACTTGTCGAGCTGTGTGTGGAACCTGCGGTTTTTTCCAGACAATGCACGGCGGTGTCAGTGCCCCTTCGTGATGTGCTTTCATCCACAGGGTTGCCTTCGAAGTGGTGTGCGGGCATCGGGTTCTTATTAAGAGCGGACCAGGAAATCGGGGTCTTTTGGAATGCGGCACCACACACGAGGCTACATCTCGAATTTCCTCATGAGACGGGCCTCATGCTGAGGTGCCCCTGGAAGGTCGGGAAAGCCTTCCAGACAAAGCAGGTTAATCGACCCTACTGTCGCGATCAGGAGGGGAGAAGGGGCTCAGATGAAGTGGTGCCAGGAACCTCGGTGTTCCCCTTGAGTGAGACTGGTATGTCAGGGAACTTTTGGGGTCTCATGAAGCTTGCCAAATACTGTTTCAAACTTCAAGACGAAACGTGGGACTTCTCTTGAGACGCTGTGGTGGGCAAGGGCCTCATCTTGTGATGAAGGGGAAACCACGTGGTTTTTTTCGAGTTGCGATGGGATTGTTGACTTACGACGGGGAATTCAGGCTTCCTCTTCTGTTGGCCCAGGGAAGTCCATTCTTCCATTCGAGTTGCCAGAGAGAGCTGGGTGGGAATTGCTCTCGAGTCACGGCAGGTCAAAATAGACCTCATCTAGGCTTGTGTCCAGGACCTAATGTTCCTCTCCAGGGGCGATAGGGATCACGGGGACGCATTCCAGACTCACCCAGTGAGTCAGGCCTCGGCTCGAGGGGAAGCAAAGGATTCTGATATCCTCCTGGGTCACGATAGGTATCTCTTGGAGCCCACTGAGTGGCCTCCAGGGAGTCAGGCCTCCTGTGGAGTTGGAGAGAGGACTCGGGATTGCTCTCCAGGCCATACAGGAAGAGAAGGCCCTCAGCTCGCAATGACGGGGGCGTCTTGTGGGTTTTCTCGAGTTGGGGCGCAAGTATGAATTTTCTCACGAGGTACAACGGGGATCTCAGGGAGCCTCTCATGTGGCGCCAGGAAAGTCAGGTGTCTATGCGTGTGATGAGGGGGAGCCCATAAATGCTCTCGAGTCATGGTAGGGAAATCGGGACTCAAGACGCGTTGAAGAAGGAGTCTCAAGGTCTTTCTCAGGTTGTGGCAGGAAACCCTGGGTTCCCTCGACTTGTACCGGTGACCTAGGGAGCTTCTCAGGGTGCCTCTGAGAAGTCAGGCATACTGTGGACTTGGGAGGGGCTCTCGGACCTCCACTGGGTTTGGTGCAATGGCAAAGGTTCTCATCTCGAGTTGAGGCAGGAACCTAAGGGTTCCTCTCCATTTAAAACTCCGACCACAGGGTCCCTGAAGAATTGGGACAGGAGAGTCAGGCCTCGTCTTGTGTGGACGAATGGAACTCCACTTGCCTCTCGAGTTGTTCACAGGATAACAGACCATTTGTCGAGCTGTGAGTGGAACCTTCGGTTTTTTCCGTAAGATGCATGAGGGGGTCAGTGCCCCTTCGTGTTGTGCCTTCATCCACAGGGTTGCCTTCAAAGAGGTGTCTGGACATCGGGTTCTTATCAATAGCGAAACAGGAAATCGGGGTCTTTCAGAACGTGGCACCATCCATGAGGCTACGTCTCGAATTTCTTCGTTAGACTGGTGTCATCCTGAGGTGCGCCATGAAGATCGGGAACCCCTTCCAGACAAAGCAGGGGAATCGACCATCTTGTCGCGATCAGGAGGAGTGAAAGGGCTCAGCTGAAGTCGTGCCGGGAACCTCGGTGTTCCCCTCGAGTGGAACCGGTGTGTCGGGAAACTTTTGGGGTCGCTTCAAGGGGGCCAAGTACCGTTTTGCACTTCAATACGGACTTGGGGCTTCACTTGACACGCTGTAGAGGGCAAGGGCCTCATCTTGGGATGACGGGGGAATCACGTGGTTTTTCTCAAGGTGCGGCGGGATTCTCGAGTTACGACGGGGAATTCAGGCTTCCTCTTGTGTTGGCCCAGGGAAGTCCAATCTTCCATTCGAGTTTCGAGGGAGAGCTGGGGTTTGCTCTTGAGTCACTGCAGGGCAAAAGAGACCTCAACTAGGCTTGTGTCCAGGACCTAATATTCCTCTCCAGGGCCGACAGCGATCTCGGGGTTGCATTCCAGACGCATCCTGGGAGTCCGAGCTCGACTCGAGGGGAAGCAAAGGACCCCGCTCTCCTCTCGAGTCGCCACAGGTGTCTCTTGGAGCCCACTGAGTGGCCTAAAGGGAGTCAAGCCCCCTGTGGAGTTTGGAGAGAGGACTCGGGATTGCTCTCCAGGCCATGCAGGAAAAGAAGATCCTCATCTCACGAAGACAGGGGGGTCTCGGTGGTTTTACCGAGCTGCAGCGCCTGTGTTGGTTTCTCAGGGGGTACGACGGGGAGCTCAGGGAGCCTCTTGTGTGGCGCCAGGGAAGTTAGGTCTCGATGCGTGTGGCAAGGGGGAGCGCGTCATTGCTCTCGAGTCATGGTAGGGGAATCAGGCCTCTAGACGCGTTGAAGAAGGACTCTCAAGATCTCTCTCAGGTCTTGGCAAGAATACCTGGGTTCCCTCGACTTGTGCTGGTGACCTCAGGGAGATTCTCCGGGTGCCTCTGAGAAGTCAGGGATACTATGGAGTTGGGAAAGACCTCTCGGGACTCCACTGGGTTTGGTGAAATGGAAGGGGGCCTCATCTCGAGGGGAGGCAGGAACCTCAGGGTTCCTCTCCATTTCTGATTCCGATCGCAGCCCCCTGCATAGTTGGGAGAGGTGAGTCAGGCCTCGTCTTGTGTGCAGGAATGGACCTCCGCTTGCCTCTCGAGTTGTTCACTGGGTGACAGGAACTTGTTGAGCTGTATGAGTAACCTGCGGTCTTTTCCGGACGATGCACGGGGGTGTCAGTGCCCCTTCGTGTTGTGCCTTCATCCACACTATCTTCGAATAGGAGTCTGGGCATCGCGTTCTTATCAAGAGCGGATCGGGAAATCGCGGTCTTTCGGCATGTGGCACCACCATCGAGGCTACGTCTCGAATTTCCTCGTGAGACAGCCTCATCTGAGGTGCGCGGAGAAGGTCGGGAACCCCTTGCAGACAAAGCAGGGGAATCGACCCTCCTTTCGCGATCAGGAGGGGAGAAGGGGCTCAGATGAAGTGGTGCCAGGAACCTCGGTGTTACCCTCGAGTGTGACCCATATGTCGGGGAACTTTTGGGGTAGCATTAAGGGTGCCAAATATCATTTCGCACTTCAAGACGGAACGTGGGACTACTCTTGAGACACTGGAGCGGGCAAGGGCCTCATCTTGCAATGACGGGGGAACCACGTGGTTTTTCTCAAGTTGAGGCGGAATTCTCGAATTACTACTGGGAATTCAGGCTTCCTCTTGTGTTGGCCCAGGGAGGTCCAATCTTCCATTCAGGTTGCGAGGGAAAGCTGGGGAGTGCTCTCGAGTTACTGCAGGGCAAAAGCGACCTCATCTAGCCTTGTGTTCAGGACCCAGTGATCCTCTCCAAGGGCGACAGGGATCTCGGGTTTGCATTACAGACTCACCCGGGGAGTTAGGCCTCGTCTCGAGGGGAAGGAAAGGACTTGGCTATCCTCTCGAGTTGCGACGCGTATCTCTTGGAGCCCACTGAGTGGTCTAAAGGGAGTCAACCCTCCTCTTCAGTTTGGAGAGAGGACTCGGGATTGCTCTCCAGGCCATGCAGGAAAAGAAGGCCCACATCTCGAGATGATGGGGGCGTCTCGTGGGTTTTCTTGAGCTGTGGCGCCAGTGTGGGGTTTCTCACGAGGTACGACGGGGAGTTCAGGTAGCCTCTCGTGTGGCAACAGGGAAGTCAGGTCTCCATGGGCGGGGCAAGGGGGAGCGCGTCATTGCTCTCAAGTCAGGGTAGGGGAATCGGGCCTCATGACGGGTTGAAAAAGGACTCTCGATGTCTTTCTAGGGTTGCGGAAGGAAACCCTGGGTTCCCTTGACTTGTGCTGGTGACCTCAGGGAGCTTCTCAGGGTGCCTCTCAGAAGTCAGGGATACTGTGGATTTGGGAGAGGCCTCTCGGGACTCCTCTGGGTTTGGTGCAATGGAAGAGAGCCTCATCTCGAGTTGAGGCAGGAACCTCAGGGTTCTGCTCCTGACTTCCTGGAGCCGGATCTGACTCAGATCGCAGGGTCCCTGCTGAGTTTGCTCAGGAGTGTCAGGTCTCGTGTTCTGCGGAGGAATGGAACTCCGCTTACATCTCAAGTTGTTCAAGGATGACACCACTTTTCTTGATGTGTGTGGAACCTGCGGGTATTTCGGAGATGCACGGGGGCGTCAGTGCTCCTTCCTGTTGTGCCTTCATCCACAGGGTTGCCTTCGAAGAGTTGTCCGGGCATCGGGATCTCCTCAAGTGCGGACCGGGAAATTGGGTTCCTTCAGCATGTTGCACCACCCACGAGGCTACGTCTCGAATTTCCTCGTGAGACCGGCCTCATCCTGAGGCGCGCAGGAAAGTCCGGGAACCCTTTCCAGACAAAGCAGGGGAATCGACCCTCCTTTCGGGATCAGGAGGAGAGAAAGGGCTCAGATGAAGTAGTGCCAGGAACCTCGGTGCTCCCCTTGAGTGAAACTGGTAAGTCGGGTAACTTTTCGGGTTGCATCAAGGGTGCCAAGTACCATTTCGCACTTCAAGACGGAACCTGGGACTTCTCTTGAGACGCTGTAGTGGGCAAGGGCCTCATCTAGCGCTGACGAGGGACCCACGTGTTTTTTCTCGAGTTGCGGCAGGATTCTTGAGTTACGACGGGGAATACAGGTTTCCTCTTGTGTTGGCCCAGGGAAGTCCAATCTTGCATTCGAGTTGCAAGTGAGAGCTGGAGATTGCTCTCGAGTCACTGCAGGGCAAAATAGAGCTCATCTAGGTTTGTGTCCAGGACCGAGTTTTTCTCTCCAGGGGCGACAGGGATCTTGGGGTTGCATTCCAGACTCACCCGGGGAGTCAGGCCTCATCTCGAAGGGAATGAATGGACTCCGCTCTCCTCTCGAGTCGCGACGGGTATCCCTTGGAGCCCAAGAGTGGCCTAAATGGAGTTAAGCCTCCTGTGGAGTTTGGAGAGAGGACTCGGGATTGCTCTCTAGGCCATACAGGAAAAGAAGGCCCTCATCTCGCGATGACGGGGCGTCTCGTGGGTTTTCTCAAGGTGCAGTGCCTGGTTGGGGTGTCTCACGAGATAGGACGGGGAGCTCAGGGAGACTCCTGTGGTGCCACGGAAGTCAGGTCTTCATGGACATGCCGAGGGGGAGCGCCTCATTGCTCTCGAGTCATGGTAGGGGAATCGAGCCTCAAGACGCTTCGAAGAAGAACTCTCGAGGTCTTTCTCGGGGTGTGGCAGGAAACCCTGGGTTCCCTCGACTTGTGCCCATGACCTCAGGGAGCTTAGCGGGGTTCCTCTGAGAAGTCAGGGATACTGTGGAGTAGAGAGGGGCTTCTCGGGACATCACAGGGACTGGTGCAATTGAAGAGGACCTAATCTCGGATTGAGGCAGTAACGTCAGGGTTCCTCTCCATTTCTGACTCCGATAGCAGGGTCCCTGCAGAGTTGGGACAGGAGAGTCAGACCTCGTCTTGTGTGGAGTAGTGGAACTCTGCTTGCCTCTCGAGTTGTTCACGGGATGACAGGCCACCTATCGAGTTGTATGTGGAACCTGCGGTTTTGGGGGACGATGCACAGGGGTGTCAGTGCCCCTTCGTTTTGTGCCTTCATCCACAGGGTTACCTTCAAAGAGGTGACCAGGCATCGGGATCTTATCAATAGCGGACCAGGAAATCGGGGTCTTTCGGCATGTGGCACAACCCACGAGTCTACGTCTCGAATTCCCTCGTGAGACTGGCCTCATCCTGAGGTTCGCCGGGAAGTCTGGGAACCCCTTCCAGACAAAGCAGGGGAATCGACCCTCCTGTCGCCATCAGGAGGGGAGAAGAGGCTCAGTTGAAGCGGTGCTGGGAACCTCCATGTTCTCCTCGAGTGAGACCGGGGTGTCAGGGAAATTTGGGGGTCGCATCAAGGGTGCCAAGTACCGTTTCACACTTCAAGACGGAACATGGGACTTCCCTGGAGACGCTATAGCTGACAGGGGCCTCATATTTCGATGACAGAGGAACCACGTTGTTTTTCTCCAGTTGCCACGGGATTCTCGAATTACAACGGGGAATACAGGCTTCCTCTTGTGTTGGCCCAGCGAAGTCCAATCATCCATTCGAGTTGCGAGGGAGAGCTGGGGATTGCACTTGAGTCAATGCAGGACAAAAAAGACCTCATTTAGGCTTGTTTCCAGGACCGAGTTTTCCTCTACAGGGGCGACACGGATCTCGGGATCCCATTCCAGACTCACCCAAGTAGTCAGGCCTCGGTTCGAGGGGAAGCAACAGACTCCGCTCTCCTCTAGAGTAGCGACGTGTATCTCTTGGAGGCTACTGAGTGGCCTAAAGGGAGTCAGGCCTCCAGTGGAGTTTGGAGAGTGGACTCGGGATTGCTCTCTAAGTCATGTAGGAAAAGAAGGCCCTCATCTTACGATGATGGGGGCGTCTCGTGAGTTTTCTCGAGCGGCGGTGCCAGTGTGAGGTTTTCATGAGGTAGGACGGGGAGCGCAGGGAGCCTCTCGTGTGGCACCAGGGTAGTTGGGTTTCCATGGGCGTGGCGAGGGGAATGCGTCATTGCTCTCCAGTCATGGTAGGGTATCGGGCCTCAAGACGCGGTAAAGAGGGACTCTCGAGGTCTTTCTCAGAATGCAGCAGGAAACCCTGGGTTCACTCGACTTGTGCCAGTGACCGCAGAGAGCTTCTGAGGGTGCCTCTGAGAAGTCAGGGATACTGTGGAGTTGGGAGGGGCCTCTCGGGACTCCACTGCGTATGGCGCAATGGAAGAGGGCCTCATTTCGAGTTGATGCAGGAACGTCAGGTTTCATCTACATTTCTGACTCCGATCGCACGGTCCCTGCAGAGTTGGGAAAGGAGAGTCAGGCCTTCTCTTGTGTGGAGGAACGGAACTCCGCATGCCTCTCTAGTTCTTCAAGGGATGACAGGACACTTGTCGATCTGTGTTTGGAATCTGCGTGTTTTTCCGTATTATGCATGGGGATGTCAGTACCCCTTCGTGTTGTGCATTCCTCCACAGGTTTGCTTTCGAAGAGGTGTCCGGGCATTGGGTTATTAAGAGCGGACCGGGAAATCGGGGTCTTTCCGCATGTGGCACCACCCACCAGGCTACGTCTCGAATTTCCTAGTGAGACCGGCCTCAACCTGAGGTGCACCGGGAAGGTCGGAACCCCTTGCAGACAAAGCAGGGGAATCGACCCTCCTGTCTCGATCAGGAGGGGAGAAGGGGCACAGATGAGGTGATGCCGGGAACCTCGGTGTTCCCCTCCAGTGAGACCAGTGTGTTGGGGAACTTTTGGGGTCGCATCAAAGGTGCCAAGTACCGTATCGCACTTCAAGATGGAACGTAAGACTTCTTTTGAGACGCTGTAGCGGCAATGGCTGCATCTTGCGATGAAGAGGGAATGACGTGGTTTTTCTCGAGTTGTGGCGGGATTCTTGAGTTACAACGGGAAATTCAGGCTTCCTCTTCTGTTGGCCCAGGGAAGTCCAGTCTTCCATTCGAGTTGCGAGAGAGAGTTGGGGATTGCTCTCGAGTCACTGCAGGAAAAAAGAGACCTCATCTAGGCTTGTGTCCAGGATCTAATGTTTCTCTCCAGGGGCGACAGGGATCTCCGGTTCGCATATCAGACTCACCCGAGGAGTCAGGCCTCGCCTCGAGGGGAAGGAAAAGACTCCGCTCTCCTCTCGAGTCGCGACGGGTATGTCTTGGAGTCCACTGAGTGACCAAAATGGAACCAAGCCTACTGTGGAGTTTGGAGAGAGGACTCAGGATTGCTCTCCAGGCCATGCTAGAAAAGAAGGCCGTCATGTCGCGAAAACGGGGACGTCTCGTGGGTTTTCTCTATCTGCGGCGCCAGTGTGGGGTTTCTCACGAGGTATGACGGGGAGCTCAGGGAGCCTCTCGTGTGGCGCCAGGGAAGTCAGGGCTTCATGAGTGTAGCAGAGGGAGCGCGTCATTGCCCTCGAGTCATGGTAGGGGAATCAGGCCTCAAAACGCGTTGAAGAAGGACTCTTGAGTTCTTTCTATGGTAGCGGCAGTAAACCCTGGGTTCACTCGAATTGTGCTGGTGGCCTCAGGGAGCTTCTCAGGGTGCCTCTGAGAAGTCAGGGATACTGTGGAGCTGGGACGCGTCTCTCGGGACTCCACTGGGTTTCGTGCAATGGAAGAGGTCCTAATCTCGAGTGGAGGCAGGAACCTCAGCGTTCCTCTCGTGACTTCACTGGCGCTGGTCTGAATCAGATTGCAAAGTCCCTGCAGAGTTGGGACAGGAGGGTCAGGCCTCGTCTTGTGTAGAGGAATGAAACCCCACTTGCCTCTCGAGTTCTTCAGGGCTGACAAGCCACTTGTTGAGCTGTATGTGGAACCTGCGGGTTTTTCCGGACGATGCACGAGGGTCTCAGTGCCCCTTTGTGTTGTGCCTTCATCCACAGGGTTGCCTTCGAAGAGGTGTCCATGAATGAGGTTCTTATGAAGAGCGTACCGGGAAATCATAGTCTTTTGGCATGTGGCACCACCCGCGAGCTACGTCTCGAATTTCCTCGTGAGACCGGCCTCATCCTGAAGTGCCCCGTGAAGGTCGGGAACCCCTTACAAACAAAGCAGGGGAAGTGACCCTCCTATAACGAACAGGAGGGGAGAAGGGGCTCAGATAAACTGGTGCCGGGAACCTCAGTGTTCACCTCGAGTGAGACCGATATTTCGAGGAACTTTTGGGGTCACATCAAGGGTGTCAAGTATCGTTTCGCACTTCAAGACGGAACGTGGGACTTTTCTTGAGAAGCTGTAGCGGGCAAGGGACTCATCTTGCCAAGAGGTGGGAACCACGTGGTTTGTCTCGAGTTGCGGCGGGATTCTCGAGTTACGACGGGGATCTCAGCCTTCCTCTTGGGTTGGCACTGGGAAGCCCAATCTTCCCCTCGAGTTGCGAGGGAAAGCTGGGGGTTGCGCTCGGGTCACTGCAGGGCCGAAGAGACCTCATCTAGGCGTGTGTCCGGGACCTAAGATTCCTCTTCAGGGAAGGCAGGGATGTCGGGGTTGCATTCCAGGCTCCCCCGGGGAGTCGGGCCTCGTCTCGAGGGGAAGCCAAGGACTCCGCTCTCCTCTCGAGTCGCGACGCGGGTCTCTTGGAGCCCCCTGAGCGGCCTCAAGGGAGTCCAGCCTCCTCTTCCGTTTGGAGAGAGGACCCGGGATTGCTCTCCAGGCCATGCAGGAAAAGAAGGCCCTCAGCTCGCGAGGACGGGGGTGTCTCAGGGGTTTCCTCGAGCTGCGGCGCCCGTGGGGGTTTTCTCCCGAGGCACGACGAGGATCTCAGGGAGCCTCTCGTGCGGCGCCAGGGAAGTCAGGTCTCCTAGCGTGGCGAGGGGGAGCGCGTCATGGCTCTCGAGTCACGGGAGGGCACTAGGGCCTGGAGACGCATTGAAGAAGGACTCTCGAGGTCTTTGTCAGGGGGCGGCTGGAAACCCTCGTTTCCCTCGCCTTTGCCGGGGACCTTAGGGAACTTCCCAGGGTGCCTCTGAGAGGCGAGGGATCCTGTGGAGATGGCGGGGCCCCTCGGGACTCCGCTTGGTCTGGCGCAACGGAAGAGGGCCTCACCTCGAGGGGAGGCAGGAACCTCAGGCTTTCTCTCCGTTTTGGACTCCGACCGCAGGGTCCCTGCAGAGTTGGGACAGGAGAGTCAGGCCTCTTCTTGTCTGAGGAAGGGAACCCCGCTGGCCTCTCGAGTTGCTCAGGGGGTCTCAGGCCCCTCGTCGAGCCGTGTGTGGAACCCACGGGTCTTTGCGGACGATGCCCGGGAGTGGCAGTGCCCCTTCGTGTTGTGCCTTCACCCACAGGGTTGCCTTCGAAGAGGGGTCCGGGCCTCGGGTCCTTCTCAAGTGCGGACCGGGGAATCGGGGGCGTTCGGCATGTGGCACCACACACGTGGCTCGTCTCGAATTTCTTCGTGAGATCGGCCTCATCCTGAGGTGCGCCGGGAAGGCCGGGAACCCCCTCCAGACCACGCAGGGGAATCGACTCTCCTGTCGCGATCAGGAGGAGAGAAGGGGCTCCGATGAAGCGGTGCCGGGATACTCGGTGTTCCCCTCGAGGGAACCCGGCGTGTCGGGGAACTTTTGGGGGTCGCAGGAAGGCTGTCAGGGACCGTTTCGCCCTTCAGGGCGGAACAGGGGACTTCCCTTGAGACACCGTCACGGGCAAGGGCCTCATCTTGCCAAGAGGTGGGAACCACGTGGTGTTTCTCGAGTTGCGGCGGGATTCTCGAGCTACGACTGGGATCTCAGGCTTCCTCTTGGGTTGGGCCTGGGAAGCCCAAACTTCCCCTCGAGTTGTGAGGGAAAGCTGGGGTTTGCGCTCGAGTCACTGCAGGGCCGAAGAGACCTCACCTAGGCATGTGTCCGGGACCTAATATTCCTCTCCAGGGAAGGCAGGGATCTCGGGGTTGCATTCCAGGCTCCCCCGGGGAGTCAGGCCTCGTTTCGAGGGGAAGCCAAGGACTCCACTCTCCTCTCGAGTCGCGACGCGGATCTCTTGGAGCCCCCTGAGCGGCCTCAAGGGGGTCCAGCCTCCTCTTCCGTTTGGAGAGAGGACCCGGGATTGCTCTCCAGGCCATGCAGGAAAAGAAGGCCCTCAGCTCGCGATGACCAGGGTGTCTCATGTGTTTCCTTGAGCTGCCGCGCCAGTGTGGGTTTCCTCACGAGGTACGATGAGGATCTCAGGGAGCCTCTAGTGCATTGCCAGGTTAGTCAGGTCTCCATGCGCGTGGCGAGGGGGAGCGTGTCATGGCTCTCGAGTCATGGTAGGTGAATCGCGGCTCAAGACATTTTGAAGCACTCTCGAGGTCTTTCTCGAGTTGCGGCAGAAAACCCAGGGTTCCCTCAACTTGTGCCTGTGACCTCAGAGAGCTTCTCATTGTGCCTCTGAGAACTCAGGGATGCTGTGGAGTTGGTAGGGGCCTCTCGGGACTCCACTGGGTGTGGTGCAATGGAAGAGGGCCTCATCTCGAGTGGACGCAGGAACCTCAGGCTTCCTCTCCGTTTCTGACTCGGATCCCATGGTCCCTGCAGAGTAGGTACAAGAGAGTCACACCTAGTCTTCTGTTGAGGAATGGACCTTCGTTTGCCTTTCGAGTTGTTTACAGGGTGACAGGCCACTTGTCGAAATGTCTGTGGGACCTGCGGGTTTTTCTGGATGATGCACGCGGGTGTCAGTGCCCCTTCGTCTTGTGCCTTCATCCACAGGTTTTCCTTCAGAGAGGTGTGCTGGCATCGGGTTCTTTTCAAGAGTGGACCGTGAAATTGGGGTCTTTCGGCATGTGGCACCACCCATGAGGCTACGTCTCGAACTTCCTCATGAGACCGGCCTCATCCTGAGGTGCGCCCGGAAGGTCGGGAACCCCTTGCAGACAGAGAAGGGGAGTCGACCCTCCTGTCGCAATCAGGAGAGGAGAAGGGGCTCAGATGAAGTGGTGCCGGGAACCTCGGTGTTCCCTTTGAGTGAGTCTGGTATGTCGCGGAACTCTTGGGGTCGCATCAAGGGTGCCAAGTACCGTTTCGCACTTCAGGATGGAACGTGGGACTTCTCTTGAGATGCTTTAGCGGACAAAGGGCCTCATCTTGCGATGACGAGGGAAGCACGTGGTTTTTCTCGAGTTGCGGTGGGATTCTCGAGTTACGACGGGGAATTCAGGCTTCCTCTTGTGTTGGCCCAGGAAGTCTAATCTTCCATTCGAGTTGCCAGGGAGAGCTGGGGATTGGGCTCCATTCACTGAAGTGCAAACTAGACCTCATCTAGGCTTGTATCCAGGACTTAATGTTCCTCTCCATAGGCGACAGGGATTTGGGGTTGCATTCCATACTCACCCGGGGAGTCAGGCCTCATCTCGAGGGGAATCAAAGGACTCCACTCTCTTCTCGAGTCGCGACAGGTATCTCTTGGAGCCCACTTAGTGGTCTTTGCTCTGTAGGAGAGCTCTAGTGTACATAAGCCTGTACATAAGTGAACACAGACACTCTGTGTGCATGTTGCTGCGTACCCAAAATAGGGCCACAAGGAGCCTCATGCTCTCCATGCGGCGCGGAAGCTGTGCAGCCATGCAGCAGCTGAAGAATCCAACCAATTGCTCTTTTCTTACCTCTGACAGAGCTCGCATTGCTGTAGCCCTTGGCAGTTTGGAAACACTGGACCCTAACCCCTCTCAAAGTAGGCCTGGGTTCTAGTTCGAATAGAAAGTCAATAGCGGAGCTGAGGACAGGAACGCGGCAGTCATTTATCACACGCTCCTGCAGCCTGCTACTACAGGGACACTAACGCTAGAAGCTAGGAATGTCTTTGCAAGGTGCGCAAAGGACAAGGGAGAACCTCGACCCTGACTCTAGTATTTCAGTCCCCTGAGCAGATCTGAGGTTCTCCCTCTGTAGAAGCTAACCCATTCCTTTCAAATACAGGCTTCCTAACACAGGGCCAGTTGGCTGCTTGCTCTTCCACGAAGCAGGCTTCCTTAACTTGCAAACTGCGAATTCTGCTTAACAGCCTGGAGGAAAATCGCTTCTTGGAAGATTTTTTTCAGAGGCTGTATCCCCGGAGCTGGGGCCAAGCTAGGGGACCCATACTGGCAAGGGAAGGCAAAACCACATCCAATGTCTTTGCTCTGGAGGACAGCTTTGGTGAGCCTAAGTCTTTCAGGAATATTTCTGGCTCCAACAGAGTCAAATTCTGTGTGTGAAGCTGCACAGCCAAAATAGGGGAACAGAGAGCCTGATTCTCTCTGTGTAGCTTTGAAGCTGTCATTCAAACAACAGCTTGAGAATCCATACAATGCTCTCCCTTACTGCTAAGAGAATTCTCATTGCTGTCGTCCTTGACAGTTTGTAGAAATCCGCACCCTAACCCTTCTCCAAGTAGGCCTGGGTCCTAGCTCGGAATAACAGGCAACGGCGGAGCTGAGGCAAGTAAGGCACAAGTGAGGTCTCACACACTCTTGCAGCCTGATCGTCCAGGAGCAGCAAGGCCCCTTTTTCCCTGCAGGAGGCTCGCTTGCCTTGCCTCCTGTGAACTGCATTTCCCAGCCTGGGTGCAAAGCTGTTCCTGGAGATTTTTTCTCAGGGGCTGTTTCCCTGGAGCTGGGTCGGACCTCGGGGCCCAACTCACAGGGGAAGACAAAACCACATGGACAGGACTATGCTCTGTAGGAGAGCTCTAGTGAACCTCATCTCTCAGGAACATTCTTGGCTTCTACAGAGACACCTCTGTGCATGAAGCTACACACCCAACATAGTGGCAAAGGGAGTCTGATTCTCTCCGTGGGTGCTGATGCTTTGTGGCAAAGCACCTGCTAAGAATCCATCCGCATAGGCTTCCCTCACCTTGACAGAGGTCTCATTGCTGTAGTCCTTGGCAGTTTGGAAAGAAGCAGACCCTTACCCTTCACCAAGTAGGCCCTTGTCCTTATTTGAATGGAAAGGCAGTAGCTGAGCTGAGGCCAGTAAGGCGCCAGTCAAGTCTGACATATTCCCGATGCCTGCTCCTTCATGGAAAATAACGTTAGAATCTGGGAATGTCTTTGCAAGGCTGGCAAAGGGCAGTCAGGAACCTCGACCCTGCCTCTGGAATTTCTATCTTCTCAGCACATCTGGCGGTCTCGGTCAGGAGAAACTAACCCTTTCCTTGCAAATATAGGCTTCCAAACACAGGCCGGTTGGCTGTCTCTTCTTGCCGAAGGAAGCTTGCTTATCCCACCTCCTGCGAACTCCGCTTCCCAGCCTGGGGGATAAGAGGTTCTTGGAGATCTTTTCTCAGAGGCTGTTTCCACGGAGCAGGGGCCGATCCCGGAGACCCACACGCACAGGGGAAGGGAAAACCGCATGGATAAGTCTTTGCTCTCTAGGAGTGCTCTAGTGAACCTCAGTCTATGGGGAATGTTCTTGGCTCCAACGGGGACATCTCTGTGTGGGAAGCTGCATTGCCAACATAGAGACACAGAGACCTGATTCTCTCTGTGCAGCTTTGACGCTGTCGTTCAAACAACAAATTGAGAATCCACACAATGCTCTCCCTTACCACTGAGAGAGTTATCATTGCTGTAGCCCTTCGCAGTTTCTGGAAATCGGCACACAAACACTTCTCCAAGTAGGCCTGGGTTCAAGTTCAGATGAACATGCAATAGCGGAGCTGAGGCCAGTAAGGCACCAGTCAGGTGTCACACACTCTGGCAGCCTGCTCCTCCAGGGACAGTAAGGCCTCTATTTCCCTTCAGGAGGCTCGCTTGCCTTACTTCCTGTGAACAGCGTTTCCCAGCCTGGGCGGAAAGCAGTTCCTGGAGATCTTTTCTCAGGGGCTGTTTCCCCGGAGTTGGGGCGGACCTCGGGGACCCAACTCACAGGGGAAGGCAAAACCAAATGGACAGGTCTATGCTCTGTAGGAGATCTCTAGTGAACTGCCGGGGTCCAGCCCCAGCTGATCCAGGGTATTCGAAGCAGAGACGGCGTAGGCGAGGGTCAGGGAACAACTGCTTAATTAAACGTTAATTAAGGATATAAAGAGTAATAAAATGAGGATAGCTCAGTAGGAAAATTCAGTGGAGAAAAGAGGCTGAGTAGCTAGGTTTACGCGGGGGACCAATAAAACTTCAAGACAAGAAGCTTGCACCACTTACGTAGGCCGCAGGCGTCCTTCCGTTCTCCCGAAGGAGAGGAGACACTGAGGCCTCCCCGGTCGGATCTTAGAAGCCCAGGCAAAATTAGTAAGCTTGGTGGGTTCCGCGCTCCAGATGGAGACTCAACCAGAGTGAGAGAGAGAGAGAGAGACATGGGGAGACCAGTATTTCGAGAAACTGATCCCAATTCTTTATTTTCCATGGTCTACTTTTATACACTGAGATGTTATGCAAAAGTCACGTGGGGTCAGCAGTCCTGACTTTTATCAAAGTCAGGTGCTTCATACAAAAGTATACAGAGGTCTTAGGGGTGTTACATCATCTTCTGGCCGGGGGGCCTGCTGACAATTTACGACCCTCTCCTTGTGACAGCGGTCAGTCAACCAGGATACTTATTTCTCCAGGGGTGATTATTCTTAAAACAGACGCCACCCAAATAAAGTTACATTCCTATAGGGTGAGGGTGTAGTGGGTTTTAGTTAAGGAAAGAATTTACTTAGCCTAAGGTCTAACGTGATTTATATCAAAGGTTAATACTTATTTCTTCTATATATTCATTAATGTGTATAAGGGCAGGGGATGTGGAGACTTAGCAGTAAACATCAGCTCAACAAATGAAAAACCCTTCACCAATATGATTTCTAATCAGCCCATTATACTTATACTAATAATTTTCTAACTTTTCTAAGGAACCTGTTTTTAGAAGGTTTAAAGCATCTCGTACCTCTCATGGTTGGGAGGCTGTGAGCAATCACATGTGGCCGGACAAGCCTGTCAGGCAGGCTAGAGAACCTTCAGAGGAGTTTGTAGGTTAAAACACTCTTGTCACACCCAGGGGTTTTTATCAACTGGAGCTCTAGGTTAACTCCTTCTCAGAAAGAGGTGGTGGGGGACAGCCCCCCGTAAAGTCAGAGGTGTAGGTGAGAGCACAAAATAGTAAGGTAAGCAGGCTCTGGTGATGGGGGTAGATGCTCGAGGATTTCCAGGGGGACTCCTGAGGCTCGATCCCGCCTTTGCGTATGTCGAGCCTCCTTCCTCATGACCTTTGCCATGGGCGGAGTGCCTCACTCTGGCCCCCAACAGTGAACCTCCTCTCTCAGGAACATTCTTGGCTCCTATCGAGACACCTCTGTGTGTGTAGCTACACACGCAACGTAGGGGCAAAGGGAGCCAGATTCTTTCCGTGGGGTGCTGATGCTTTGTGGCAAAGCACCTGCTTGAGAATCCATCAGCTTACGCTTCCCTCGCCTTGACAGGGGTCTCATTGCTGTAGCCCTTGGCAGTTTGGAAAGAAGAGGACCCTTACCTTTCATAAAGTGGGCCCTTGTCCTAGTTTGAAAGGAAAGGCAAGAGCTGAGCTGAGGCCAATAAGGCGCCAGTCAAGTCTGACATATTCCCGAAGCCTGCTCCTTCATGGAAAATAACGCTGGAATCTAGGAATGTCTCTGCAAGGCTGGCAAAGGGCAGTCAGGAGCCTGCACCCTGCCTCTGGAATTACCGATTTCTGAGCAGATCTGGAGGTCTACTTTAGGAGAATCTAACTCATTCCTTCCATATTGAGACTTCCAAAAACAGGCCGGTCGGCTGCCTCTTCGTGCCTGAATGAGGCTTGCTTTTCCTGCTTCCTATGAACCCAGCTTCCCAGGCTCTGGGAAAAGTGGATCTTGAAGATCTTTTCTCAGGGGTTGTTTCCACGGAGCTGGGGCTAAGCCTGGAGACCCAAACTCACAGGGGAAGAAAAACCACATGGACAAGTCTTTGCTCTCTAGGAGAGCTCTAGTGAACTTCACTCTGTCACGAACATTCTTGATTCATATGGAGACACCCCTATGTGTGAAGCTGCGTACCCAACATGGGGGCACAGAGAGCCTGATTCTCTCTGTGTAGCTTTAAAGATGTCTTTCAAAAAACACCTTGAAAATCCATACAATGCTCTTCCTTACCCGTGACAGAGTTCTCATTGCTGTAGCCCTTGGCAGTTTTTAGAAATCCGCACCCAAACCCTTCTCCAAGTAGTCCTGGGTCCTAGTTCAGAGGAACATGCAATGGCAGAGCTGAGGCCAGTAAGGCACCAGTCAGGTCTCACACACTCTGGCAGCCTGATCGTCCAGGGACAGTAAGCCCTCTTTTTCCCTTCAGGAGGCTCACTTGACTTCCCTCCTGTGAGCTGCATTTCCCACCCTGGGGGAAAAGGGGTCCCTGGAGATCTTTGCTCAGGGGCTCCTTCCCCGGAGCTGGGGAGGACCTCGAGGACCCAACTCACAGGGGAAGGCAAAAGCACATGGACAGGTCTATGCTCTGTAGGAGAGCTCTAGTGAACCTCATCTCTCAGGAACATTCTGGCCTCCTATAGAGACACCTCTCTGTGTGAAGCTACACACCCTACATAGGGGCAAATGGAGCCTGATTCTCTCCGTGGGGTGCTGATGCTTTGTGGCAAAGTACGTGCTTGAGAATCCATCCACTTAGGCTTCCCTCGCCTTGACAGAGGTCCCATTGCTGTAGCCCTTGGCAGTTTGGAAAGAAGAAGACCCTTACCCTTCATAAAGTAGGCCTTTGTCCTAGTTTGAATGGAAAGGTAATAGCTGAGCTGAGGCCAATAAGGTGCCTGCCAAGTCTGACATACTCCCGTAGCCTTCACCTTCATGGAAAATAACTCTAGAATCTGGGAATGTCTTTGCAAGGCTGGCAAAGGGCAGTCAGGAACCAGCACCCTGCCTCTGGAATTACCGACTTCTGAGCAGATCTGGAGGTCTCCTTTAGGAGAAGCTAACCCATTCTTTCCAAATAGAGGCTTCCAAACAGGCCGGTTGGCTGCCTCTTCGTGCCCGAAGGAGGCCTGCTTTTCTCGCATCCTATGAAGCCCTGTTCCCAGCCTCTGGGAAAAGCGGATCTTGAAGATATTTTCTCAGGGGTTGTTTCCATGGAGCTGGGGCTGAGACCAGAGACCCAATCGCACAGGGGAAGGAAAACCACATGGACAAGTCTTTGCTCTCCAGGAGACCTCTAAGTGAAACTTACTCTGTCAGGAACGTTCTTGACTCCTATGGAGACACCCCTGTGTGTGAAGCTGCGTACCCAACAAGGGGGCACAGAGAGACTGATTCTCTCTTTGCAGCTTTGAAGCTGTCATTCAAACAACAGCTTGAGAATCCATACAATGCTCTCCCTTACCTCTGAGAGAGTTCTCATTGCTGTAGCCCTTGGCAGTTTTTTAGAAATCCGCACCCAAACCCTTCTCCTAGTAGGCCTGGGTCCTAGTTCGGAGGAACATGCAATGGCGGAGCTGAGGCCAGTAAGGCACCAGTCAGGTCTCACACACTCTGGCAGCCTGCTCCTCCAAGGGGCAGTAAGGCCTCTTTTTCTCTGCAGGAGGCTCGCTTGCCTTGCCTCCTGTGAACTGCGTTTCCCAGTCTGGACGAAAAGCAGTTCCTGGAGGTGTTTTCTCAGGGGTTTCTTCCTCGGAGCTGGGGCGAACATCGGGAGCCCAACTCACAGGGGAAGGCAAAACCATATGGACAGGTCTATGCTCTGTAGCAGAGCTCTAGTGAACCTCATCTCCCAGGAACATTCTTTGCTCCTATAGAGACACCTCTGTGTTTGAAGCTACACACCCAACATAGGGGCAAATGCAGCCTGATTCTCTCCGTGGGGTGCAGATGCTTTGTGGCAAAGCACCTGTTTGAGAGTCCATCCGCTTCCACTTCCCTCTCTTTGACAGAGGTCTCTTTGCTGTAGCCTTTGGCAGTTTGGAAAGAAGCAGACCCTTACCCTTCACCAAGTAGGCCCTTGTCCTAGTTTGAACGGAAAGGCGATAGCTGAGCTGAGGCCAGTAAGGCGCCAGTCAAGTCTGACATATTCCTGAAGCCTGCTCCTTCATGGAAAATAACGCTAGAATCTAGAAATGTCTTTGCAAGGCTGGCAAAGGACAGTCAGGAACCTCGACCCTGCCTCTGGAATTTCCGTCTTCTGAGCAGATCTGGAGGTCTTCTTTTGGAGAAGCTAACCATTCCTTCCAAAGAGAGGCTTCCAAACACAGGCTAGTTGGCTGCCTCTACTTGCCCGAAGGAGGCTTGCTTGTTCCGCTTCCTGTGAACTCCGCTTCCCGCCTGGGGGAAAAGTGGTTCTTGGAGATCTTTTTTCAGGGGCTATTTCAACGGAGTTGGAGCCGAGCCCGGAGACCCACATGCACAGAGGAAGGCAAAACCACATGGACAAGTCTTACTCTGTAGGAGAACTCTAGTTAACCTCAGTATGTGAGGAAAGTCTTGGATTCTACGGGGATACCTCTGTGTGTGGAGCTGCGTACCCAACAAGGGGGCACACAGGGCCTGATTCTCTCTTTGCAGCTTTGAAGCTGTCGTTCAAACAACAGCTTGAGAATCCATACAATGCCCTCCCTTACCTCTGAGAGACTTCTCATTGCAGTAGCCCTTGGCAGTTTTTACAAATCCGCACCCAAACCCTTCTCCAAGTAGGCCTGGGTCCTGGTTTGGATGGCCATGCAATGGCGGAGCTGAGGTCAGTAAGGCACCAGTCAGGTGTCACACACTCTGGCAGCCTGCTCCTCCAGGGACAGTAAGGCCTATTTTTCCCTGCGGGAGGCTTGCTTGCCTTGCCTCCTGTGAACTGCGTTTCCCAGCCTGGGCAAAAAGCGGTTCCTGGAGATCTTTTCTCAGGGGCTCTATCCCCAGAGCTGGGGTGGACCTCGGGGACCCATCTCACAGGCGAAGGAAAAACCACATGGACAGGTCTATGCTCTGTAGGAGACGTTAGTGTGTCTCATCTCTTAGGAACATTCTTGGCTCGTACAGAGACACCTCTGTGTGTAAAGCTACACACCGAACATAGGGGCACAGGGAGCCTGATTCTCTCTGTGGGGTGCTGATGCTTTGTGGCAAAGCACTTGTTTGAGAATCCATCCGCTTACGCTTCCCTCGCCTTGACAGAGGTCTCATTGCTGTGTCTCTTGGCACTTTGGAAAGAAGCAGACCCTTACCCTTCACCAAGTAGGCCCTGATCCTAGTTTGAAAGGAAAGGCAATAGCTGAGCTGAGGCCAGTAAGGCACCTGTCAACTCTGACATATTCCCGATGCCTGCTCCTTCATGGAAAATATTGCTAGAATCTAGGAATGTCTTTGCAAGGCTGGCAAAGGGCAGTCAGGAACCTCGACCCTGCCTCTGGAATATCTATCTTCTGAGCAGATCTGGAGGTCTCCTTCTGGAGAAGCTAACCCATTCCTTGCAAATAGAGGCTTCCAAACACAGGCCGGTTGGCTGCCTCTTCTTGCCTGAAGGAGGCTTGCTTTTCCTGCCTCCTATGATCCCTGGTTCCCAGCGTGGGGGAAAAGCAGATTCTTGGAGATCTTTGCTCAGGGGTTGTTTCCACGGAGCTGGGGTTGTGCCCAGAGACCCACACATACAGGGGAAGGCAAAACCACATGAACAAGTCTTTGCTTTCTAAGAGAGCTCTAGTGAACCTCAGTCTTTGACGAACGTTCTTGGCTCCTATGCGGACACCTCTGTGTGTGAAACTGCGTACCCAACATGGCGGCAGAGAGCCTGATTCTCTCTGTGCAGGTTTAATGCTGTCGTTCAGAAAACAGCTTGAGAATCCATACAATTCTCGCCCTTACCTCTGAGAGAGTTCTCATTGCAGTAGCCCTTGGCAGTTTGTAGAAATCTGCACCTAAACCCTTCTCCAAGTAGGCCTGAGTCCCAGTTCGGAGGAACAAGCAATGGAGGAGCTAAGACCAGTATGGCACCAGTCAGTTTTCACACACTCTGGCAGCCTGCTCCTCCAGGGACAGTAAGGCTTCTTTTTCTCTGCAGGAGGCTCACTTGCCTTACTTCCTGTGAACAGCTTTTCCCAGCCTGGGCGAAAAGCGGTTCCTGGAGATCTTTTCTCAGAGGCTGTTTTCTCGGAGCTGGGGTGGACCTCGGGGACCCAACTCACAGGGGAAGGCGAAACCACATGTACAGGTGAGCACTCTGTAGGAGAGCTCTTGTGAGCCTCATCTCTCAGGAACATTCTTGGCTCCTGTAGAGACACCACTGTGTGTGAATCTACACACCCCACATAGGGGCAAAGGGAGCCTGATTCTCTCCGTGGGGTGCTGATGCTTGGTGGCAAAGAACCTTCCTGATAATCCATCCGCTTATGCTTCCCTCGCATTTACGGAGGTCTCATTGCTGTAGCCCTCGTCAGTTTGGAAAGAAGAAGACCCTTACCCTTCATAAAGTAGGGACTTGTCCTACTTTGAATGGAAAGGCAATAGCTGAGCTGAGGCCAATAAGGCGCCAGTCAATTCTGACATATTCCCAAAGCCTGCTTCTTCAGGAAGATAACTGTAGAATGTAGGAATGTCTTTGCAAGGCTGGCAAAGGGCAGTCAGGACCCTGAACACTGCCTTTGGAATTACCGACTTCTGAACAGATCTGGAGGTCTCCCTTAGGGGAAGCTAACCCATTCTTCCAAATAGAGGCTTCCAAACGCAGGCCGCTTGGCTGCATCTTGCTCTCTGAAGGAGGCCTGCTTTTCCCGCCTCCTATGAACCCCACATCCCAGCCTCTGGGAAAAGCGGATCTTGAAGATCTTTTCTCAGGGGTTGTTTCCACGGAGCTGGGGCCGAGCCTGGAGCCCCAAACGCACAGGGGAAGAAAAACCACATGGACAACTCTTTGCTCTCTAGGAGACTCTAGTGAACCTCACTCTGTCAGGAACGTTCTTGTTTCCTATGGAGACACCCCTGTCTGTGAAGCTGTGTACCGAACATGGAGACACAGAGTCTGATTCTCTCTGTGCAGCTTTGAAGCTGTCGTTCAAACAACAGCTTGAAAATCCATACAATGCTCTTCCTTACCCGTGACACAGTTCTCATTGCTATACCCCTTGGCAGTATTTAGAAATCCATACCCAAACCCTTCTCCTAGTAGGCCTGGGTCCTAGTTCGGAGGAACATGCAATGGCGGAGCTGAGGCCAGTAAGGCACCAGTCAGGTCTCACACACTCTGGCAGCCTGATCGTCCAGGGACACTAAGGCCTGTTGTGCCTTGCAGGAGGCTCGCTTGCGTTACCTCCTGTGAACTGCGTTTGCCAGCCTGCGGGAATAGCGGTCCCTGGAGATCTTTTCTCAGGGGCTCCTTCCCCTGAGCTGGGGCGGACCTCGGGGACCCAACTCACAGGGCAAGGCAAAACCATATGGACAGGTCTATGCTCTGTAGCAGACTTCTAGTGAACCTCATCTCTCAGGAACATTCTTGGCTCCTATAGAGACACTTCTGTGTGTGAAGCGGCGTACCTAACATAGGGGCACAGAGAGCCTGATTCTCTCAGTTCATTTTGACCCTGTCGTTCAGAAAACAGCTTGAGAATCCATAAAATGCTCTCCCTTACCGCTGAGAGAATTCTCACTGCTGTAGCCCTTGGCACTTTGTAGAAATCCGCAGCCAAACGCTTCTCCAAATAGGCCTGGGTCCTAGTTCGGAGGAACAGGCAATGGTGGAACTGAGGCCAGCAAGGCAACAGTCAGGTTTCACACACTCTGGCAGCCTGCTCCTCCAGGGACAGTAAGGTCTCTTTTTCTCTGCAGGAGATTCGCTTGCCTTACTTCCTGTGAACAGCGTTTCCCAGCCTCAGCGAAGCGGTTCCTGGAGATCTTTTCTCAGGGACAGTTTCCCCGGAGGTGTGGCGGACTTCGGGGACCCAACTCACAGGGGAAGGAAAAACCACATGGACAGGTCTATGCTCTGTAGGAGAGGTTTAGTGAACCTAATCTCTCAGGAACATTCTTGGCTCCTATACAGACAACTCTGTGTGTGAAGCTACACTCCCAACATTGGGGAACAGGGATCTTGGTTCTCTCCGTGGGGTGCTGATGCTTTGTAGTAAAGCACCTGCTTGAGAATCCGTCCTCTTAGGCTTCCCTCGCCTTGACAGAGGTCTCATTGCTGTAGCCCTTGGCAGTTTCAAAGAAGAAGACCCTTACCCTTCATAAAGTAGGCCCTTGTCCTAGTTTGGATGGAAAGGCAATAGCTGAGCTGAGGCCAATAAGGAGCCAGTCCCCTCTGACACATTCCCGAAGCCTGCTCCTTCATGGAATATAACTCTAGAATCTTGGAATGTCTTTGCAAGGCTGGCAAAGGGCAGTCAGGAACCAGCACCCTGCCTCTGGAATTACCGACTTCTGAGCAGATCTGGAGGTCTCCTTTAGGAGAAGCTAACCCATTCCTTCCAAATAGAGGCTTCAAAACACAGGCAGGTTGGCTGCCTTTCGTGCCCGAAGGAGGCTTGCTTTTCTCTCCTCCTATGAACCCCAGTTCCCAGCCTCTGGGAAAAGCGTATCTTGAAGATATTTTCTCAGGGGTTCTTTCCACGGAGCTGGGGCCGAGCCCGGGGCCCAAAAGCACAGGGGAAGGCAAGACCACATGGACAGGTCTATGCTCTGTAGCAGACCTCTAGTGAACCTCATCTCTCAGGAGCATTCTTGGCTCCTATAGAGACACCTCTGTGTGTGAAGCTGCGTACCTAACATAGGGGCACAGAGAGCCTGATTCTCTCTGTTCATTTTGACGCTGTCGTTCAGAAAACAGATTGAGAATCCATAAAATGCTCTCCCTTACCACTGAGAGAATTCTCACTGCTGTAGCCCTTGGCACTTTGTAGAAATCTGCACCCAAACGCTTTTCCAAGTAGGCCTGGGTGCTAGCTCGGATGAACAGGCAATGGCAGAGCTGAGGCCAGTAAGGCAACAGTCAGGTTTCACACACTCTGGCAGCCTGCTCCTCCAGGGACTGTAAGGCCTCTTTTACTCTGCAGGAGATTCGCTTGCCTTACTTCCTGTGAACAGCATTTCCCAGCCTCGGCGAAGAGGTTCCTGGATATCTTTTCTCAGGGACAGTTTCCCCGGAGGTGTGGCGGACCTCGAGGACCCAACTCACAGGGGAAGGCAAAACCACATGGACAGGTCTATGCTCTGTAGGAGAGGTTTAGTGAACCTAATCTCTCAGGAACATTTTTGGCTCCTATAGAGACAACTCTGTGTGTGAAGCTACACTCCCAACATTGGTGCTCAGGGAGCTTGATTCTCTCCGTGGGGTGCTGATGGTTTGTGGCAAAGCACCTGCTTGAGAATCCATCCTCTTAGGCTTCCCTCGCCTTGACAGAGGTCTCATTGCTGTAGCCCTTGGCAGTTTGCAAAGAAGAAGACCCTTACCCTTCATAAAGTAGGGCCTTGCCCTAGTTTGAATGGAAAGGCAATAGCTGAGCTGAGGTCAATAAGGAGCCAGTCCCGTCTGACACATTCCCGAAGCCTGCTCCTTCATGGAAAATAACTCTAGAATCTAGGAATATCTTTGCAAGGCTAGCAAAGGACAGTCAGGAACCAGGACCCTGCCTCTGGAATTACCGACTTCTGAGCAGATCTGGAGGCCTCCTTTAGGAGAAGCTAACCCATTCCTTCCAAATAGAGGCTTCAAAACACAGGCAGGTTGGCTGCCTTTTCGTTCCTGATGGAGGCGTGCTTTTCTCTCCTCCTACGAACCCCGGTTCCCAGACACTGGGAAAAGCGTATCTTGAAGATATTTTCTCAGGGGTTGTTTCCATGGAGCTGGGGCCGAGCCTGGAGACCCAAAGGCACAGGGGAAGGCAAGACCACATGGACAAGACTTTGCTCTTTAGTATAGATCTAATGAACCTCACTCTGTCAGGATCTTTCTTGATTCCTACGGAGACACACCTGTGTGTGAAGCTGCGGCCACAGAGAGCCTGATTACCCCTGTGCAGCGCTGAGTCTGGGCGGCTAAACAACAGCTTGGGAATGCAGCCTGGGGCGCTTCCCTTCCCTCTGACAGAGCTCTCCTTCGGGCCCTAAGCCCTCTGCAAGGAGGCATGGATCATAGGTGCAAAGGGAAGGGAAGAGCGGAGCTGAGGCCAGTAAGGCGCCCGCCAGTCACGTCTCCCCCACCTCCGCAGTCTGTTCCTTCCCCTGCGTGAAAGCTAGAAGCTGGGAAGGGCTTGGCGAGGCTCACCCAGGCAGAGCAGCCTCTAGGCTGGGGCTCTGCGATATCGCGCCTGGGCGCAGATCTGGAGCTCCGCCGGAGTGGAAGCTCATTCGGTCCTTCCCAGTACAGGCTTGCAAGCACCCGACGGCGGCCTGACTCTATTCTCCCGCGTGCTGGGAGTGGGCTTCCAATCCAGGGCACAGAGCACTGCCTGGAGCTCTCTGCTCAGGGGCTGGTTCCCCTGCGCTGGGACTGTGCTAGGGAGCCCAAAGGCACAGGGGAAGGCCCCAAACCACATGCACACGACTCTGCTCTGGAGCTGAGCTCCGGGGAAGCCCAGTCTGAAAGGCGGTTTCTGAACACAAACGGAGGAACACTCTGGCTGTGGAGCTCCCTCCCCATGACAGGGGCACTGGGACCCTGATTCCCTCCGTTCAGTGCTGAGTCTGGGCTACCAAGCAACAGCTTGGGAATGCAACCTGGGGCATTTCCCTTCCCTCAGACAGAGGTCTCCCTGCGGGAGTCTTTCGCAGTTTGCACACCCCCGTGCCCTAAGCCGTCTGCAAGGAGGCCTGGCTCCTAGGTCCAAAGGGAAGGCAAGAGCGGAGCTGAGGCCAGTCAGGAGCCAGTCATGTCGCCCACACTCCCGCAGCCTGCTCCTTTGCAGGCGCAAACGCTAGAAGCTGGGAAGGGCTTGGCGAGGCTCGCCCAGGCAGAGCAGCCTCTCGACAGGGGCTCTGTCCTATCGCACCTGGGCGCAGGTCTGCAGCTCCGCCGGTGTGGAAGCTCACTCGGTCCTTTCCAATACAGGCTTGCAAGGACCCGCCGGCAGCCTAACTCATCTCTCCCGCGTGCTGGGACTGGGCATCCAGGCCTGGGCACAAAGCACTGCCTGGAGCTCTTTGCTCAGGGGCTGGTTCCCCTACGCTGGGGCTGTGCTAGGGAGCCCAAACGCACATGTCAAGGCCCCAAAACACATCCACACGTCTCTGCTCTGCAACAGAGCTCCGGGGAAGCCCAGTCTGGCAGGCGCTTTCTGGGCACAAAGGGAGGAACACTCTGGCTGTGGAGCTTCCTCCCCAAGACAGGGGCACTAGGACCCTGATTCCCTCCGTTTACCGCTGAGTCTGCATTGCCAAGCAACAGCTTGGGAACGCAGCCTGGGGCGCTTCCCTTCCTTCGGACAGAGCTCTCCTTGCGGTAGGCCTTGGTAGTTTGCATACAATGGGGCCCTAAGCCCTCTGCAAGTTGGCCTGGCTCCTAGGTCCAAAGGGCAGGCCAGAGCGGAGCTGAGGCTGTCAGGCTCCAGACACATCTCCCATACTCCTACATCCTGCTCCTACCCGGGCGTGAACGCTAGAAGCTGGGAAGGTACCTGGACCGTGCAGGGGCGGGGCGAACGCGGGCGGTGTGGGGCGGGGGTCGGCTTCTGGCGGGGGTGGGGGCGGGCTTCCCAGTTGTGCTCTCGGAGGTGGACACTGAGGCTGAAAACGCCCCGGGAGTGCACCCGGGACTGGGTAAACCCGGGCTGCGCGGGTCGAGATTCCGATGGCTTTAGGTGGGGGTCGGTCCCAGTTGTGCTCCCGGGGGTCGCCACTGCGGCTGGGAACGCGCAGGGAGCGCGGCAGGGGCGGGGCTAACCCTGGCGGCGCGGGGCGGGGGTCGTCTCATTGGGGGGGATGGGGAGGGGTTCCCAGTTGCGCTCTCGGGGGTTGCAGCTGCGGCTGGGAACGCCCATTTCATCCGCTCCTGGGTCCCCAAGGATCGCCATCCCGTGGGTGCAGCGGAGGGCTGCGGACCACTGGTAAGGGAACTGGGATTGCGTGGAGCAGGGAACCAAGTATTCCGCCGTCTGTGGGCATATTCTCGGAGCTCCCCAACCTGGCGGTCGCAGAAAGGCCTTGCCTTTGGGGTCAAGGCCTTTACCGCTCCACCCCTCTGCTGAAAAATCTCAGAGTCTGCGCGGTTCTTCCAAGCAGCATAGTGTCCGCTGGAAGTCCAAGGGACAGAACACTGAACTCTGGCCGGCTGGCCCAGCCCTGCTTCTGGCACTTTGTAAGCCAGCGGGCCCTTGAGCACCTGCTGGGATGGGAAAGGGAAGGGTCCACGGATTGCACCCTAGAAACTTAGTAGGGTACATGGATTTCAAACCCTGGTGGCCGCCCAGGCAGCAAAGAAGGGGGTGGGCACCTTGCTGCCCTTTCATGGCAGAATCTGTGGTTGTCCAGCTGCGTGGGCCTTTTCATGAGGACCCTGTGCAATAAAAGTTTGGTGTTTTGGAACTGAATAATTAGAACGTGTAAAAGCTTTAAATTATGTGGTGGTGTAATTAAAAAACAAAACAAAACAAAACCAAGCTCCAAGTGTTTTGCAAATGGAGGTTTAAATATTGAAGGACTGTATTCCTTGCACTGTGGCATTCTATCAAGAAGTGTGCAGGATTTTTTTTTTTTTAAGAAAAGTGTTCGAAGTGAGGGAAACAGGAAACCCAGAGGTGCCCCTGTATTTTGGGGAAGGCCTTAGGAGGTCACTTGGAAATGCTGCTGGCTGTGCGGGAGGGCGGCAGATGGGCTGTGCAGGCTTGTCCTTTGCATGGATGTTCTTGTGTGTGGAAACCCAGCTCGGAGCCATCTCCTGATGTGTAAGAATTTCGCAGACAAACCTTGAGCTAAGCAATGCATTTTTTCCTAAGAAAATGTTTGTCTTAAGCGATGTAAATATCCTATGTATTTCCGCTAGACTCTGGCTTCAGGTCGGTTCCCCCAAAAGGCTCAGAAGCGATTTGAACAAAACAGCATGTTTTCCTCCTAGCTTGTTCTCCTTATCTATGTTAAGGAAATGATATATTTGCCTGCAATACTGCCTTTCTTCAAGATTCATGTCAATCAAGTTTTGGCCCGGGATGACTCACCTGCTGCCAATATTATCTCAATGCATGTCGTGGGGGAGGGGCCTGGTGCCATTCCCTGAAACAGTTCCTTTCTTTCCTTAGCTGACTGCTAGTGCCTGTAGAATATCTGGCTAGAGACCAGCAGGGCGTACACCCCGCCTCAAGTCTAAGTCAGCAGCTTCCTCTATCTCAGTTATACTTTAATAACAATTGATGACACAAAAGCTCTGAGCGATAAAATCATATCAAATCTTCATTTCAGATTGAAGATTCATTCCATGGTATTGCCATCTTAAGTCTTTCCATTGTTATGGAATATCTGTCCATGTATTCAGGATAGTTTTCAGCCAGGGTGTATAATTTCCAGTGTGCCAGTCTTGTCATCCTCGTTACATCCATGGCAAAGTGTTGTATTCATGTTGACATTATTGAAAGGGAATTTTTTTTAATTCCCTTTCAGATTATTATCTGCTAATATATACAGAAAAAACTGTGTAATCTTTCGTTTTTATCAGTTTGGACAGCTTGATAGTTGTCTTTAATTTCTTTCCTTTCTCATACTTTAAGATTTTCCAGGCACCGTACATGTACTGCCTCACCCCTAATCTCAGTCATGTGTGCAAAGAACTTCTTTCCTTTATTTGTTTACTTATTTTTTGCAACATTGAATTCGTTTTGACTATGCTGGGTCTCTGCTGCAAGATGGAAGTTGCTAGGACCTCTGGACTGCAGTCTTCCATCTCTTATTGACCTCTTGTTGACCTCTGCAGAATCCTGGTTGGCGGGAGCTTGTTAGTTCCTTGTTCCTTACCAGGACCTCCTGTGTTAAGTGTTTTTCTCTTCTCTGTTGCCTGGTAAGGGTGGATGGTCATTGGCATCCCAAAGCTAGCTAGAAGTCAATTATTTAGGCAGGCTTGTGCATAGATATGGGAGAAGGCAATGGCACCCCACTCCAGTACTCTTGCGTTGAAAATCCCATGGATGGAGGAGCCTGGTAGGCTGCAGTCCATGGGGTCGCTAAGACTCGGGCACCACTGAACGACTTCACGTTCACTTTTCACTTTCATGCATGGGAGGAGGAAATGGCAACCCACTCCAGTGTTCTTGCCTAGAGAACCCCAGGGACTGCGGGGCCTGGTGGGCTGCCGTCTATGGGGTCGCACAGAGTTGGACACGACTGAAACGACTTAGCAGCAGCGGCGGCGGCAGCAGCAGCAGAAGCAGTGCATCGATATCAAAAGGGCTGCAAACAGTCAGGAAGGATCACATATGTCACCGTGAAACACTACTTCTCCACTTAGCCAAAGCTAACAAAAGATTTCTGTTCTAGGTCAACCTAGAAGAGATCACTTAAGAGGTAAAGAAACTTAAACTCCATTAGCAAAGGCAGTTCGACATCTCAAGAAAACTTGTGCTAGGCACAGAACTCTTTTCTGGGGGTCCACTTTCCCTACAACCTCCTTATCCCATTCTGTACCCATTCCTTTGCTTCTCCCATCCTGAAACGGCCACCTGTAAGACAGAACTACTTCGTTTTCCTTCCTCAAGTGCCATTGCATTCCACATACTTTCTTGTAATAACAAGTCATACATTTCCCTTCAGCAACCAAGAACTGACTTTTATATTGGCATTCGCTATAGCCCGCCCCCCTCCCCCCACCCCCAAGAACAGAACAAAACAAAACAAAACAATTGGTTTCTTACATTTAATATGTCAGGATGGTGCCAGACACTATTCATGGAGAGTCAAAAATCTCTTTTGTTTCTGTGTAAAAGGGAGGTCCTTTCAAGTCGTGAATGTTTCAGAACTTTCATTTATTTGGAAATGACCTAGCTATTCAATACACTGTCGTCACAAGGATAGAAACTCGGGTAACCGAATCACCTGGAGAAACGTTTGTTAGTTCAGTTCAGTTCAGTTGCTCAGTCGTGTCTGACTCTTTGGGACCCCGTGGCCTGAAGGACGCCAGGCTTCCGTGTCCGTCACCAGCTCCAGGGGCTTGCTCAAACTCATGTCCATCGAGTCAGTGATGCCATCCAACCATCTTATCCTCTGTCATCCCCTTCTCCTCTGCCTTCAATCAAGACTATGAGAGGCAGATATTTTAGAGTATAATTATTGTAAAGAGTTTGTCTAAAAGCTCATATCACATTTACATTTTTTACTTTTGTTGTTGTCATTTCCAGGTAGTTTCTTGCTGACAAGCTTGTGACAGATATACTAATAGAGCAATTTTTACCTCAAAAGAAACCTAGGCACTATGAACATGTTGTGCTTAATGTTGTTGACTCTTAGACATGTCTATAATGGAGGAGCAAAACCAAAAATACTAGATATTTAATATTGACTAGTTCCCAGTTCACGGGACTCTGACATCCATTTAGGTCAATGTTTTCTGGTATTTCCAGCAGTTTGATTTGGAAGGGCTGCCTTGTCTTGAGACCATTGATATCAGAACACAGAACTTGAGCAATATTATCAAAAAACACAGGGCTCACACTGACACATACCTTAATCCAAACAGACAGACAAGACATCTTCCAGGTTTCCGCCTGAGATTTAAAATATTTCTTTGAGCCAGTCTTCTGGGGAGTGGGGGGATGGGGGTGGCAGTGAGGCAGGCTTGGGTAACAAGCTAATTGTTGGTCATTGCATATGCAAAGAACCAGCTTTCCGGGTTCCAAGGAAAAAAGTTTCCTTGGTAACCAACTTTGTCTGGTTCTATAGAATATCATGGCCCTCCTAGGTCAGGTCATCTTGCCTTTCTGTAGTCCTCGTTTTATCCCTAAATCATAGACAGCTTGGATTGTCTCTGTGGGGTGTATGTATTGTCCTCATGTTTGACCTGGCGGCAGCAGCGAGGTCCGAGAGCCTCTCCTGGAACCGGGCGTGGGGACGGGGCTCACCGGGAGCCACTGGTGAAGATAGGCAGCGCCCCTGGAGCACGGCAGGGGCGGGGTGAACCCGGGCGGCACAGGGCGGGTGTCGGCTCCTGGCTGGGGTGGGGGAGGGCTTCCCAGTTGTGCTCTCGGAGATGGCCACTGCGGCTGGAAACGCTCCGGGAGCGCACCCAGGGCGGGGTAAACCTGGGCTGCACAGGTCGAGATTCTGCTCGCTGTGGGTGGGTGGTCGGTCCCTGTTATGCTCCCGGGGGTCGCCAATGTGACTGGGAAACCGCCAGGAGCCCGGCAGGGCCGGGGCGAAACCTGGCGGCGCGTGGCGGGGTGGGGGTCCGTTCGCAGCGGGGGTCGACTCCTGGCGGGGGTGGGGGAGGGCTTTCCAGATGTGCTGTTGGGGGTCGCCATTGCGGCTGGGAATGCCCATTTCGTGAACTCCTGGATCCCCAAGGATCGGCATCCATTGGCCACAGCGGAGGGGTGCGGAACACAGGTAAGGGAACGGGGACTGCGTGGAGCAGGGAACCATGTATTCCGCCCTGTGTTGGCACAGTCTCAGAGCTCCCCAACCTGGCGGTCGCAGAAAGGCCTCGTCTTTGGGGTCAAGGCCTTTACCGCTCCACCCCTCTGCTGAAAAACCTCAGAGTCTGCGCGGTTTTCCCAAGCAGCCTAGTGTCCGCTGGAAGTCCAAGGGACAGAACCCTGAATTCTGGCCGGCTGGCCCAGCCCTGCTTCTGGCACTTTGTAGGCCAGCGGGCCCTGGAGCACCTGCTAGGATGGGAAAGGGAAGGGTACGCGAATTGCACCCTGGTGGCCGCCGAGGCAGCAAAGAAGTGGGGAGGGCACCTTACTGCCCTTTAATGGCAGACAGAATCTGTGGCTGTCCTGCTGCGTGGGCCTTTTCATGGGGACCTTGTGCAATAAAAGTTTACCGGTGACCTTAGGGAACTTCCCAGTGTGCTTCTGACAGATGAGGGATGCTGTGGAGTTGGCGGGGCCTCTCAGGACTCTGCTGGGTTTGGCGCAATGGAAGAGGGCTTCATCTCCAGGGAAGGTAGGAACCTCAGGCTTCCTCTCCGTTTCGGACTCCGACCGCAGGGTCCCTGCAGAGTTGGGACAAGAGAGTCAGGAATCGTCTTGTCTGAGGAAGGGAACTCCGCTTGCCTCTCGAGGTGCTCAGGGGGTCTCAGGCCCCTTGTTGAGCTGTGTGTGGAACCTGCGGGTGTTTCCGGACGATGCACGACAGTGACAGTGCCCCTTCGTGTTGTGCCTTCACCCACTAGCTTGCCTTCGAAGATGTGTCCGTGCCTCGGGTTCTTTTCAAGAGCGGACAGGGAAATTGGGGTCTTTCGGCATGTGGGACCACCCACGGGGCTAGTCTCAAATTTCCTAGTGAGGCCGGCTTCATCCTGAGATGTGCCGGGAAGGCCGGGGACCCTTCAAGACCACGCAGGGGGATCGACTCTCCTGTCGCCATCAGGAGGGGAGAAGGGGCTCAGATGAAGTGGGGCCGGAACCCTCGGTGTTACACTCGAGGGAAACCGGCGTGTGAGGGACTTTTGGGGGATGCATGAAAGGAGTCAGGTACCGTTTCGCACTTCAGGACAGAACCTAGGACTTCCCTTGAGACGCCGTAGCGGGCAAGGGCCTCATCTTGCGAAGACGTTGGATCCATGTGGATTTTCTCGAGTTGCGGCGGGATTCTAGAGTTACGACGGGGATTTCAGGCTTCCTCTTGTATTGGCCCCGAGAAGCCTAATCTTCCATTCCAGTTGCGAGGGAAAGCTGGGGGTTGCACTCGAGTCACTGCAGGGCCAAGAGACCTCATCTATGTCTGTGTCCGGGACTTAACGTTCCTCTCAAGGGAAGACAGGGATCTCGGGGTGGCGTTCCAGACACCCCCGGGGAGTCAGGCCTCGTCTCGAGGGCAAGCAAAGGATGCCGCTCTCCTCTCAAGTCGCGACGCAGATCTCTTGGAGCCCACTGAGTGGCCTCAAGGGAGTCAGGCCTCCTCTTCAGTTTGGAGAGAGGACTCGGGATTGCGCTCTGGGTAAGGCAGGAAAAGAAGGCCCTCACCTCGCGAGAACGGGGGCTTCTCAGGGGTTTCCTCGAGCTGCGGCGCCCGTGGGGGTTTTCTCCCGAGGCACGACGAGGATCTCAGGGAGCCTCTCGTGCGGCGCCTGGAAAGTCAGGTCTCCATGTGTGTGGCGAGGGGGAGCGCGTCATGGCTCTCGAGTCACGGGAGAGGACTAGGGCCTCGAGACACGTTGAAGAAGCACTCTCGAGGTCTTTCTCGGGGGGCGGCGGGAAACCCTCGTTTCCCTCGCCTTCTGCCGGGGACATTAGGGAACTTCCCAGGGTGTCTCTGAAAGTTGAGGGATACTGTGGAGTTTGCGGGGCCTCTCGGTTCTCCGCTGGGTTTCGCGCAATGGAAGAGGGCCTCATCTCGAGGGGAGGCAGGAACCTCAGACTTCCTCTCTGTTTTGGACTCCGACATCAGGGTCCCTGCAGAGTTGTGACAGGAGAGTCAGGCTACTTCTTTTCTGAGGAATGGAACTCCGCTTGCCTCTCGAGTTGTTCATGGGTTTTCAGGCCCCTTGTCAAACTGTGTGTGGAATCTGCAGGTTTTTCCAGACGATGCACGGGGGTGTCAGTGACCCTTCGTTTTGTGTCTTCATCCACAGGGTTGCCTTCTAAGAGGTGTCCAGGCATCGGGTTCTTATGAAGAGCGGACCGGGAAATCGGGGTCCTTCAGCATTTGGCACCACCCACGTGGGTTGTCTCGAATTTCCTCATGAAACCGGCCTCATCCTGAGGTGTGCCGCGAAGGTCATGAAACTCTTCCAGACAAAGCAGAGGAATCGACCCTCCTGTGGCGATCAGGAGGGGAGAAGTGGCTCAGATGAAGTGCTGCTGGGAACCTCGGTGTTTCCCTCAAGTGAGACAGGTATGTCGGGTAACTTTTGGGGTCGCATAAAGCGTTCCAAGTACCGTTTCGCTCTTCAAAATGGAAAGTTGGACTTCTCTTGGGGTGCTCCAGCGTGCAAGGGCCTCATCTTGTAATGACTGCGGAACCACTTGGTTTTTCTCTAGTTGCGGTGGGATATTTGAGTTACCACAGGGAATTCATGCTTCCTATTGTGTTGGCCCACAAAAGTCTTATCTTCCATTCGAGATTCGAGGAATAGCTGGATGTGCGCTCTAGTCACTGAAGGCAAAAGAGACCCCTCCAAGGCTTGTTTGCAGAACCTAATGTTCATGTCAAGGCTCGACAGAAATCTCGGGGTTGCATTCCAGACTCACCCTGGAGTCAGGCCTCGTCTCAAGGGGAAGCAAAGGACTCTGCTCTCCTCTCGAGTCGGACGGGTATGTCTTGGAGCCCACTGAGTGGCTTAAAGGGAGTCAAACCTCCTCTGGTGTTTGGAGGGAGGACACGGGATTGCTCTCCAGGCAATGCAGGAAATGAAGGCCCTCATCTCCCGATGACTGGGGCGTCTCGTAGGTTTTCTCGAGCTGTGGCGCTAGTGTGGGGTTTCTCACGAAGTAAGACTGGGAGCTCAGTGAGCCTCTCACGTTGTGCCAGGGCAGTCAGGTTTCTATGCGCGTGGCTAGGGGGAGCGCGTCATTGCTCTCGAGTCATGGTAGGGGAATCGCACCTCAAGACGCGTTGAAGAAGGACTCTCGAGGTCTTTACGGGTTGGGGCAGGAAACCCTTGGTTCCCTCGACTTGTGCCGGTGATCTCAGGAAGGTCTAAGGGTGCCTCTGAGAAGTCAGGGATACTGTGCAGTTGGGAGGGGTCTCTCGGGACTCCACTGGGTTCGGTGCAATGGAAGAGGGCCTCATCTCGAGTGGAGGCAGGAAACTCATGTTTCCTCTCCTGACTTCCCCTGGGCCAGGTCTGACTCGGATCGCAGTTTCGCTGCAGAGTTCGAACAGGAGAGTCAGGCCTCGTCTTGTGTGGAGGAATGGAACTCTGCTTGCCTCTCCAGTTGTTCACGGGGTGACAGGTCACTTCTCGAGCTGTGTGTGGTAACTGCGGGTTTCTCCGGACGATAACCGGGGGTGTCAGTGCCCCTAAGTGTTGTGCCTTCATCAAAAGGGTTATCTTCAAAGAGGTGTCCGGGCATTGGGATCTTATCAAGAGCGAACCGGGTAATCGGGGTCTTTCGGCATGTGTCACCATCCACGAGGCTATGTCTCGAATATCCTCGTGAGACCGGCCTCATCCTGAGATGCACCGCGAAAGGCGGAAACCCCTTCAAGACAAAACAGGGTAATCGACCCTCCTGTCGCGTTCAGGAGGGGAGAAGGGGCCCAGATGTAGTGGTGCCGGGAACCTCGGTGTTCTCCTCGAGTCAGACCAGTGTGTCGAGGAACTTTTGAGGTCGCATCAAGAGTGCCAATACCGTTTCGCACTTCAAGACGGAACGTGGGACTTCTCTTGAGACGCTGTAGGGGGCAAGGGCCTCATCTTGCGATGACGGGGGAACCACGTGGCGTTTCTCGAGTTGTGGTGGGATTCTCGAGTTTCGACGGGGAATACAGTCTTCCTCATGTGTTGGCCCAGGGAAGTCCTATCTTCCATTCGAGTTTAAAGGGAGAGCTGGGGATTGCCCTCGAGTCACTGCAGGGCAAAATAGACCTCATCTAGGCTTGTGTCCAGGACTTAATGCTCGTCCCTAGGGGCGACAGGGATCTTGGGGTTGCATACCAGACTCACCCGGGGAATCAGGCCTCGTCTCGAGGGGAAGCAAAGAACTCTGCTGTCCTTTTGGGTCGCGATGGGTATCTCTTGGAGCCCACTGTGTGCCCTAAAGGGAGTCAAGCCTCCTGTGGTGTTTGGATAGAGGACTCGGGATTCCTCTCCAGGCCATGCAGGAAAAGAAGGCCCTCATCTCGCGATGACGGTGGCGTCTCGTGGGTTTTCTAGACTGCCGCGCTAGTTCCAGGTTTCTGACGAGGTACGAGAGGCAGCTCAGGGAGCCTCTCGTGTGGCGCCAGGGAAGTCAGGTACCCATGAGATGGCTAGGGGGAGTTCGTCATTGCTCTCGAGTCATGGTAGGGTAATCGGGCCTCAAGACGGGTTGAAGAAGGACTCTCGAGGTCTTTCTCGGGTCACTGCATAAAACCCAGGGTTCCCTTGACTTGTGCCTGCGACCTCAGAGAGCTTCTCAGAGTGCCTCTGAGAAGTCAGGGATACTGTGCAGTTTGGAGGGGCCTCTCGAGACTCCTCCGCATTTGGTGGAATGTAAGAGGGACTCATCTCGAGTTGAAGCAGGAACCTCAGTGTTCCTCTCCATTTCTGACTCAGATCGCAAGGTCCCTGCATGTTGGTACAGGAGAGTCAGGCCTCGTCTTTTCTGGAGGATTGGACTCCTCTTGCCTCTCGAGTTGTTCTCGAGGTGACAGGCCACTTGTCGAGCTGTGTATGTAACCTGCCCGTTTTTCCGGATGATGCACAGGTGTGTTAGTGCCCCTTTGTGTTGTACCTTCATACTCAAGGCTGCCTTCCAAGAGGTGTCCGAGCATCGGACTCTTATCAAGAGCGGACCGGGAAATTGGAGTCTTTCAGCAAGTGGCACCACCCACAAAGCTACGTATCGAATTTCCCCATGAGACCGGCCTCATCCTGAGTTGTGTAGGGAAGGTCGGGCCCCCTTGCAGACAAAGCAGGGGAATCGACCCACCGGTCACGATCAGGAGGGGAGAAGGGGCTTAAATGAAGTGGTGCTGGGAACCTCGGTGTTCCCCTTGAGTGAGACCGGCGTGTTGGGGGACTTTTGGGGTCGCATCAAGGGTGCCAAGTACCTTTTCGCACTTCAAGACGGAACCTGGGAAATCTTTTGAAACGCTGTAGCGGGCAAGGGCCTCATCTTGCGATGACGGGAGAACCACGTGGTTTTGCTCGAGTTGCAGCGGGATTCTCGAGTTATGACCAGGAATTTAGGCTTCCTCTTGTTGGCCTTGAAATCCAATCTTCCATTCGGGTTGCGAGGGGGAGCTGGGGATTGCACTAGAGTCACTGCAGGGCAAAAGAGACCTAATCTAGGCTTGTGTCCAGGATCTAACGTTGCTCTCCAGGGGCGACAGGGATCTCGGGTTTGCATTCCAGACTCATCCGGGGAGTCAGTTCTCACCTCAAGGGTAAGCAAAGAATTCCGCTCTCATCTCGAGTCGCGATGGGTATCTCTTGGAGCCCAGTGTGTGTACTAAAGGGAGTCAAGCCTCCTGTGGAGTTTGGAGAGAGGACTCGGGATTGGACTCCAGGCCATGCAGGAAAAGAAGGCCCTCATCTCGAAATGACGGTGGCATCTCGTGGGTTTTCTCGAGCTGCGGCGCCAGTGTGGGGTGTCTCATGAAGTACCACGGGGATCTCAGGGAGCCTCTTGTGTGGCGCCAGGAAAATCCGGTATTCCATTCGAGTTGCAAGTTAGAACTGGGGATTGCTCTCCAGTCAATGCAGGGCAAAATAGACCTCATCTACGCTTGTGTCCAGGACCTAGTGTTCCACTACTGGGCCGACAGGGATCTCAGGGTTGCATTCTCGACTCACCCAGAGAGTCAGGCCTCGTCTTGAGGGGGAAAAAAGGACTCCGCTCTCCTGTCGAGTCGCGACGGGTATCTCTTGGAGCCCACTGCGTGGCGTAAAGGGAGTGAAGCCTCCTATGGAGTTTGGAGAGATGACTCGGGATTGTTTTCCTGGCCATGCAGGAAAAAAGGCCCTCATCTCGCGATGACGGGGGCGTCTCGTGGGTTTTCTCCAGCTGCGGCGCCAGTATCAGATTTCTCACGAGGTACGACGGGGAGTTCAGAGAGCCTCTCGTGTGGTGCTAGGGACGTCAGGTCTCCGTGTGTGTGGTGAAGGGGAGTGCGTGATTGCTCTCGAGTCATAGTAGGCGAATCTGGCCTCAAGACGCATTGAAGAAGGACTCTCGAGGTCTTTCTCGGGTTGCGGCAGGGAACCCTGGGTTCCCTCGACTTGTGTCGGTGACCTCAGGCAACTTCTCAGGGTGCCTCTGAGAAGTCAGGGACACTGTGGATTTGGGAGGGGCCTTTCGTTACTCAACTGGGTTTGGTGCAATCAAAGAGGGCCTCATCTCGAATGGAGGCAGGAACCTCAGGGGTCCTCTCCATTTCTGACTCGGGTCGCAGATACCTGCCGAGTATGGACAAGAGAGTCACGCCTCGTCTTCTGTGGAGGAATGGATCTCCGCTTGCCTTTTGAGTTGTTCACAGAGTGACAGGCCACTTGTTGAGCTGAGTGTGGAACCTGCGGGTTTTTCCGGACGATGCACAGGGGTGTTAGTGCCCCTTCGTGTTGTGCCTTCATCCACAGGGTTGCCTTCAAAGAGGTGTCCGGGCATCGGGTTCTTTTCAAGAGCGTACCAGAAAATTGGGGTCTTTCAGCATGTGGTACCATCCACGAGGCTACGTGTCGAATTTCCTCGGGAGACCGGCCTCATCCTGAGGTTCGCCGGGAAGGTAGGGAACCCCTTGCAGACAAAGCAGGGGAATCGACCCACTGGTCGCGATCAGAAGGGGAGAAGGGGCTCAGATGAAGTGGTGCCGGGAACCTCGGTGGTCCCCTCGAGTGAGACCGGTATGTCACGGCACTTTTGAGGTCACATCAAGGGTGCCAAGCATAGTTTCGCACTTCAAGACGGAACGTGGGAATTCTCTGGAGATGCTGTAGCGGGCAAGGGCCTCATATTGCGATGACGAGGGAAACACGTGGTTTTTCTCGAGTTGAGGCGGGATTCTCGAGTTACAACGGGGAATTCAGGCTTCCTCTTGTGTTGGCCCAGGAAGTCCAATCTTCCATTCAACTTGTCAGAGAGAGCTGGGGGTTGCTCTCGAGTCACTTCAGGGCAAAGAGTCCTCATCTAGGCTTGGGTCCAGGACGTAGTGTTCCTCTCCAGGGGCAACAGGGATATCGGGGTCTCATTCCAGTCTCACCCGTTGGATCACGCCTCGTCTCGAGTGGAAGCAAAGGACTCCACTATCCTCTCGAGTCGCGACGTGTAACTCTTGGAGCCCAATGAGTGGCCTAAAGGGAGTCAAGCGTCCTGTGTAGCTTGGACAGAAGGTTCACGCTTGATCTGCATACCATGCAGTTAAAGATGGCCCTCCTCTCGTGATGACGGGAGCGTCTCATGGGTTTTTCTCGAGCTGTGGCGCCAGTGTGGGGTTTCTCACGAGATATGATGGGGAGCTCAGGGAGCCTCTCGTGCGGCGCCAGAGAAGTCAGGCCTCCATGAGTGTGGCCAGGCAGATCGCGTCATTGCTCTGGAGTCATGGGAGGGACTAGGGCCTCAAGACGCATTTAAGAAGGACTCTCGAGGTCTTTCTTGGGTTGGGGCGGGAAACACTCGTTTCCCTCGACCTCTACAGGGGACCTTAGGGAACTTCCCAGGTGCCTCTGAGAGGTAAGGGATACTGAGGAGTTAGAGGGGCCTCTCGGGACTCCACTAGGTTTGACGAAATGAAAGAGGGCCTCATCTTGATTGGAGGCAGGAACCTCAGGCTTCCTCTCCATTTCTGACTCCGACTGCAGGGTCCCTGCAGGGTTGGGACAGGAGAGTCAGGCCTCGTCTTGTCTGAGTAATGGAACTCTGCTTGCCTCTCGAGTCGTTCAGTGGGTCTCAGGCCCCTTGTCGAGCTGTGTGTGGAACCTGCGGGTGTTTCCAGAAGATGCATGGGGGTGTCATTGCCCCTTCATTTTGTGCCTTCCCCCACAGGGTTGCCTTCAAAGAGGTGTCCGAGCATCGGGGTCATTTCAAGAGCGGACCGGGAAATCGAGGTCGTTCGGCATGTGGCACCACCCACGTGGCTCATCTCGAATTTCCTCGTGAGACCAGCATCATCCTGAGGTGCGCCGGGAAGGCCGGGAACACCTTCCACACAAAGCAGGGGAATCGACTCTCCTGTCGAGATCAGGAGGGGAGATGGGGCTCAGATGAAGTGGGGCCAGGACTCTAGGTGTTCCACTCGAGGGAACCCGGCGTTTCAGGGAACTTTAGGGGTCGCATCAAGGGAGCCAAGTACCGTTTCCCACTTCAGGACGGAACATGGGACTTCCCTGGAGACGCTGTAGCGGGCAAGGGCCTTATCCTGTGAAGACGTTGGAACCACGTCGTTTTTCTAGAGTTGCGTCTGGATTCTCGAAAACGACGGGGATATCAGGCTTCCTCTTGAGTTGGCCCTGGGAAGCCCAATCTTCCCCTGGAGTTGCGAAGGAAAGCTGGGGGTTCTGCTCGAGTCACTACAGGGCCAAAGAGACCTCATCGAGGCGTGTGTCCAGGACCTAATATTCCTCTCAAGGGAAGACAGGGATCTCGGGTTTCCATTCCAGACTCCCCTGGGGAGTCAGGCCTCGCCTCGAGGGGAAGCAGAGGACTCCGCTTTCCTCTCAAGTCGCGACACGGATCTCTTGGAGCCCAATGAGTGGACTCAAGGGTGTCGAGCCTCCTCTTCAGTTTGGAGAGAGGACTCGGGATTGCTCTCCAGGACAGGCAGGAAAAGAAGGCCCTCATCTCGCAATGACGTGGGCGTCTCATGGGTTTCCTCAGGCTGTGGCGCCCGTGGGGGTTTTCCCACGAGGCACGATGAGGACCTCAGGGAGCCTCTCGTGCGGCGCCAGGGAACTCATGTCTCCATGCGCATGGCGAGGGGGAGCTGGTCATCACTCTCGAGTCATGGGAAATGACTAGGGCCTCAAGACGCGTTGAAGAAGGACTCTCGAGGTCTTTCTCGGGTGGCGGCGGGAAACCCTCGTTTCCCTCGACTTCTGCAGGGGACTATAGGGAACTTCCCAGGGTGCCTCTGAGAGGTGAGGGATACTGTGTAGTTGGCAGGGCCTCTCGGGACTCTGCTGGGTTCAGCGCAATGGAAGAGTGCCTCATCTCGAGGGGAGGCAGGAACCTCAGGTTTCCTCTCCGATTCTGACTCCGACTGCACGGTCCGTTCAGTGTTGGGACAGGAGAGTCATGCCACGTCTTGTCTGAGGAATGGAATTCTGGTTGCCTCTCGAGTTGTTCCGGGAGTCTCAGGCCCCTTGTCGAGCTGTGTGTAGACCCTGCGGGTTTTTCTGGATGATGCACGAGGGTTCAGTGCCCCTTCGTGTTGTGCCTTCACTCACAGGGTTGCCTTTGAAGAGGTGTCCGGGCATCGGGTTCTTATCAAGAGCGGACCGGAAAATCAGGGTCGTTCGGCACGTGGCACCTCACACATGGCTATTCAAGAATTTCCTCCTGAGACCGGCCTCATCCTGAGGTGCACCAGGAAGGCCGGGAACCCCTTCCAGAGAAAGCAGGGGAATCGACTCTGCTGTCACGATCAGGAGGGGAGAAGGGGCTCAGATGAAGTGGTGCCTGGACCCTCGGTGTTCCCCTCGAGGGAACCCAGCGTGTCGGGGAACTTTTGCGGTCGCATCAAGGGTGACAAGTACCGTTTCGCACTTAAGGACGGAACATGGGACTTCCCTGGAGACGCCGGGAACTTCGGTGTTCCCCTGGAGTGAGACCGGTATGTTGGGGAACTTTGGGGTCGCATCAAGGGTGCCAAGTAGCATTTCGAACTTTAAGATGGAATGTGGGACTTCTGTTGAGACTCTAGCTGGCAAGGGCCTCATATTGCGATGAAGGGGGAACCACATGGTTTTTAAGACTTGAGGCTGAATTCTCGAATTACGATGGGAAATTCAGACTTCCTCTTGTGTTGACCGTGGGAAGACCAATCTTCCATTCAAATTGTGAGGGAGAGATGGAGGTTGCTCTCGAGTCACTGTAGGGCAAAATAGACCTCATCTAGGCTTGTGTCTAGGACATAATGTTCCACTCCAGGGGCGACAGGGATCTCGGGGTTGCATTCCAAACTCACCAGGGGAGTCAGGCCTCGTCTCGAGGGAAGCAAAGGACTCCGCTCTCCTCTCGAGTCGCACCGGGTATTTCTTGGACCCAACTGAGTGGCCTAAAGGGAGTCAATCCTCCTGTGAAGTTTGGAGAGAGGACCAGGGATTGCTCTCCAGGTCAGGCAGGAAAAGAAGGCCCCCATCTCTCCTTGACGGGGGCATTTGTGGCTTTTCTCGAACTGCGGCGCCACTGTGGGTTTTCTCACGAGGTATGATGGGGTACTCAGGGAGCCTCTTGTGTGGTACTAAGGAAGTCAGTTTTCCTGCTTGTGGCGATGGGAGCGTGTCCTTGCTCTGGAGTCATGGTAGGGGAATCGGGCATCAAGAGACGTTGAAAAAGGACTCTCCAAGTCTTTCTCGGGTTACTTCAGGAAACTCTGGGTTCCCTCGACTTGTGCCAGTGACCTCAGGTAGCTTCTCAGGGAGCCTCTGAGAATTCAGGGATACTGTGGTGTTGGGAGGGGCCTCTCGGGACACCACTGAGTTTGGTTCAATGGAAGAGAGCCTCTTCTCTAGTTGAGGCAGGAACCTCAGGGTTCCTCTCCATTTCTGACTCCGATCGCAGGGTCCCTGAAGAGTTGGGACAGGAGAGTAAGGCCTCGTCTTGTGTGAAGGAATGCAACTTCACTTGCCTCTCGAGTTGTTCACGGGGTGACAGTCCACATTTGGAGCTGTGAGTGGAATCGGCGGGTTTTTCCAGACGATGCATGGGGATGTCAATGTCCCTTCGTGTTGTGCCTTCATCCAAAGGGTTGCCTTCGAAGAGATGTCCGGGCGTCAGGTTCTTATCTAGAGTGGACCGGGAATTCCGGATCTTTCAACATGTGGCACCAACCATGAGGCTACTTTTCGAATTTCCTCATGAGACCGGCCTCATCCGGAGGTTCACGGGGAACGTCGGGAACCCTTGCAGAAAAAGCATGGGAATCGACCCTCCTGTCGCGATCAGGAGGGGTGAAGTGGCTCACAGGAAGTGGTGCCGTGAACTTTGGTGTTTCCCTCGAGTGAGACCGGTATGTCAGGGAACTTTGGGGGTCGCATCAAGGGTGCCAAGTACCGTTTTGTACTTCAGGATGGAACGTGGGACTTCTCTTGATACCCTGTAGTGGCCAAGGGCCTCATCTTGCGATGACGGGGGAGCCACGTGGTTTTTCTCAAGCTGCGGCGGGATTCTCGAGTTACAACGGGGAATTCAGGCTTCCTCTTGTGTTGGCCCAGAGAAGTCCAATCTTCCATTCGATTTGCAAGGGAGAGCTGGCGATTGCTCTCTAGTAACTGCAGTGCAAAATAGACCTCATCTAGGCTTGTGTCCAGGACCGAGTTTTCCTCTCCAGGTGCGACAGGAACTCGGGGTTGCATTCCAGACTCACACGGGGAGTCAGGCCTCGTCTCGAGGGGAAGCAAAGGACTCCGCTCTCCCTTCAAGTCCTGACAGGTATCTCTTGGAGCCAACTGAGAGGCCTAAAGAGAGTCAAGCCTCCTGTGGAGTCTGGAGAGAGGACTCGGTTTTGCTCTCCATGCCAAGCAGGAAACAAGTCCCTCATCTCGTGATGACGGGGGCGTATCGTGGGTTTTCTCGAGCTGCGGTGCCTGAATGGGGTTTCCAAAGATGTACGACGGGGAGCTCAGGGAGACTCTCTTCAGGCGTCAGGGAAGTCAGGTCTCCATGCGCATGGCGATGGGGAGCGGGTCTTTGCTCTCGAGTCATGGTAGGGGAATCGGGCCTCAAGACGCGCCGAAGGACTCTCAAGGTCTTTCTCGGGTCGCAGCAGGAAACCCTAGGTTCCCTCGACTTGTGCCGGTGACCTCAGGTAGATTCTCAAGGTGCCTCTGAGAATTCAGGGATACTGTGGAGTTGGGAGGGGCCTCTCGCGACTCATCTGGGTTTGGTGCAATGCAAGAGGGCCTCATCTCGAGTTGAGGCAGGAACCTCAGGTTTCCTCTCCATTTCTGACTCGGATGGCAGGGTCCCTGAAGAGTTGGGACAGGAGAGTCAGGCCTCGTCTTGTGTGGAGGAAACGAACTCTGCTTGCCTATCGAGTTGTTCACGGGGTGACATTCCACTTGTCGAGCTGTGTGTAGAACCTGCGGGTTTTTCTGGACGATGCACGGGAGTTTTAGTAACCCTTCTGTTGTGCCTTCATCCACAGGGTTGCCTTCGAAGTGGTGTCCGGGCATCGGGTTCTTATCCAGAGCGGACCGCACAATCGGGGTCTTTCGGCATGTGGCACCACCCACGAGGCTACGTCTCGAATTTCCTCCTGAGAAAGGCCTCATCCTTAGGTGCGCCGGGATGGGCGGGAACTCCTTCCAGACAAAGCAGGGGAATTTACCCTCCTGTCGTGATCAGGAGGGGAGAAAGTCATCAGATGAAGTGGTGCCGGGAACTTCGGTGTTCCCCTCGGTGAGAACGGTGTGTCGGGGAACTTTTGGGGTTACATCAAGGGTGAAAAGTAGCATTTCGCACTTCAAGACGGAACGTGGGACTTCACTTGAGACGCTGTAGCGGGCCAGGGCCTCATCTTGGGATGACGAGTGAACCACGTGGTTTTTCTCGCATTGCGGCGGGAGTCTCGAGTTTCGACGGGGAATTCAGATTTCCTCCTGTGTTGGCCCATGGAAGTCCAATCTTTCATTCGAGTTGCGAGGGTGAGCTGTGATCCCACTCGAGTCACTGCAGGGCAAAATAGACCATATCTAGGCTTGTGTCCAGGACCGAATATTCCTCTCCAGGGGTGACAGGGATCTCGGGGTGGCATTCCAGACTCACCCGGGAAGTCCGGCCTTGTTTCTAGGGGAAGCAAAGTACTCCGCTTTCCTCTCGAGTCGCGACGGGTACCTATTGAGCGCACTGAGTAGCCTTAGTGAGTCAAGCCTCCCGTGGAGTTTGGAGAGACGACTCGGGATTGCCCTCCAGGCCATGCAGTTAATGATGGCCCTCATCTCACGATAACGGGGGCGTCTCGTGGGTTTTCTCGAGCTGCGGCGCCAGTGTGGGGTTTCTCACGAGGTACGACGGGGACCTCAGGGAGCCTCTCGTGAGGTGCCAGGGAAGTTAAGTCTCCATGCGCATGGGTACTGGGAGTGCTTCATTGCTCTTGAGACATGGTAGGGGAATCGGGCCTCAAGACGCATCAAAGAAGGACTGTCCAATCTTTCTCGGGTTGCGGCAGGAAACCCTGGGTTCCATCGACTTGTGCCGGAGATCTCAGGGAGCTTGTCAGGGTGCCTCTGAGAAGTCAGGGACACTGTGGGTTGGAGGGACCTCTCGGGACTCCAGTGGTTTTGGTGCTATGGAAGAGGGCCTCATCTTGAGTTGAGGCAGGAACCTCAGGGTTCCTCTCCATTTCTGATTCGGATTGCAGGGTCCCAGCAGATTTGGGACAGGAGAGTCAGGCCTCGTCCTGTGTGGAGAATGGAACTCAGCTTGCCTCTCGAGTTGTGCACGGGGTGACAGACCACGTGTCGAGCTGTGTGTGGAACCTGTAGGTTTTTCCAGACGATGCACGGGTGTGTCTGTGCCCCTTCGTGTTGTGCCTTCATCCACAGGGTTGCCTTCTAAGGGGTGTCCAGGCATCAGGTTCTTATCAAGAGCGGACCGGGCAATCGGAGTCTTTCGGCATGTGGCACCACCCACGAGGCTACGTCTCGAACTTCCTCGTGAGACCGGCATCATCCTGAGGTGCGCCGTTAAGGTCGGGAAACCCTTGCAGACAAAGCAGGGGAATCGACCCTCCTGTCGTGATCAGGAGGGGAGAAGGCGCTCAAAAGAAATGGTGCCGGGAACTTCGGTGTTCCCCTCAAGTGAGACCGGTATGTTGGGGAACTTTTGGGGTTGCATCAAGGGTGCCAAGTACTGTTTCGCACTTCAAGATGGAACGTGGGACTACTCTTGAGACGCTGTAGCGGGAAAGTGCCTCATATTGCGATGATGGGGCAATCACTTGGTTTTTCTCCAGTTACGGCGGGATTCTCAAGTTACGATGGGGATTTCAGGCTTCCTCTTGTGTTGGCCCAGGGAAGTCCAATCTTCAATTCGAGTTGCGAGGGAGAGCTGGGGATTGCGCACAAGTCACTGTAGGGAAAAAGAGACCTCATCTTGGCTTGTGTCCAGGATCTAATGTTCCTCTCCAGGGGCGACAGGGATCTCGGGGTTGCATTCCAGACTCACCCGGGGAGTCAGGCCTCGTCTCGAGGGGAAGCAAATGACTCCACTCTCCTCTCGAGTCGCGACGGATATCTCTTGGAGCCCACTGAGTGGCCTACAGGGAGCCAAGCTTCCTGTGGATTTTGGAGAGAGGACTCGGTATTGCTCTCCAGGCCATGCAGAAAAAGAAGGCCCTCATCTCGCGATGACAGGGGCATCTCGTTGGTTTTCTCGAGCTGAGGCACAAGTGTGGTGTTTCCCTCGTGGTAAGGCTGGGAGCTCAGGGAGCATCTTGTGCGGCGCCAGGGAAGTCAGGTCTCCATGCGCGTGGCGAGGGGGAGTGCGTCATTGCTCTCTTGTCATGATAGGGGATTTTGACCTCAAGACGCATTGAAGAAGGACTCTCAAGGTCTTTCTCAGGTTGTGGCAGGAAACCATGGGTTCCCTCGACTTATGCATGTTACGTCAGGGAGCTTCTCAGGTGCCTATGTGAAATCAGGGATACTGTGGAGTTGGGAGTGACCTCTCGGAACTCCACTGGGTTTGGTGAAATGGAAAAAGGCATCATCTTTAGATAAAGCAGGAACATCAGGTTTCCTCTTCATTTCTGCCTTGGATCGCATGTTCCTGCAGAGTTGGGAGAGGAGAGTCAGGACTCATCTTGTGTGGAGGAATGGAAATCCGCTTGCATCTCGAGTTGTTCACGGGGTGACAGGCCTCTTGTAGAGCTGTATGTGGAACCTGCGGGTTTTTCCAGACGATGCACAGGGGTGTCAGTGCCCCTTTTGTTGTACCTTCATCCACAGGGTTGTCTTCAAAGAGGTGTCTGGTCATCGGGTTCTTCTCAAGAGTGTACTGGGAAATCGGGGTCTTTCGGCATGTGGCACCCCCCATGAGGCCACGTCTCGAAATTTCCCATGAGTCCGGCTTCATCCTGAGGTGCGCCGTGAATGTCGGGAACTCCTTTAAGTCAAAGCAGGGGAATCGACCCTCTTGTCGCTATCAGGAGGGGAGAAGGGGCTCAAAAGAAGTGGTGCCGGGAACCTCGGTGTTCCCCTCAAATGAAACCGGTGTGTCGGGGAACATTTGGGGTCGCATTAAGGGTGCCAAGTAACGTTTTGCACTTCAACACAGAACGTGGGACTTCTCTTGAGACGCCGTAGTGAGCACGGGCCCCATCTTGTGATGACGGGGGAACCACGTGGTTTTTCTCGAGTTGCGGCAGGGAATTCAGGCTTCCTCTTGTGTTGGCCCAGGGAAGTCCAAATTTCCATACGAGTTGAGAGCTAGAGCTGGGGGTTGGCTCGAGTTATTGCAGGGCAAAAGAGACCTCATCTAGGCTTGTGTCTAGGACCTAATGTTCCTTTCAAGGGGCAACAGGGATCTCGGAGTTGCATTCCAGAACCTCCCGAGGAGTCAGGCCTCTTCAAGAGGGTAATGAATGGACTCCCATCTCCTCTTGAGTCGCGACGGGTATCTCTTAGAGCCCATTGTGTGGCCTAAAGGGAGTCAAGCCTCCTGTGGAGATTGGAGAGAGGACTCGGGATTGCTCTCCAGGCCATGCAGGAAAAGAAGGCCCTCATAACGTGATGACGGGGGCGTCTTGTGCATTTTCTCGAGGTGCGGTGCAAGGATGGGGTTTCTCACAAGATACGATGGGGAGCTCAGGGAGTCTCTCGTGTGGTGACAGGAAAGACAGGTCTCCATGCACGTGTGGAGGGGGAGCGCGTCATTGCTCTCGAGTCATGGTAGGGGAATCGGGCCTCAAGAGGCGTTGAAGAACGACTCTCAAGGTCTTTTTCCGGTTGCGGCAGGAAACCCTGGTTTTTCTCGACTTGTGCTGGTGACCTCAGGGAGCTTAACATGGTGCCTCTGAGAAGTCAGGGATTCTGTGGAGTTGGGAGGGGCCACTCGGGACACCACTGGGTGTGGTATAATGCAAGAGGGCCTCATCTCGTGTTGAGGAAGGAACCTCAGGGTTCCTCTCCATTTCAGACTCCGATCTCAGGATTCCTGCAGAGTTGGGACAGGAGAGTCAGGCCTCGTATTCTGTGGAGAAATGAAACTTAGCTTGCCTCTCGAGTTGTTCACGAGGTAACAGGTCACTTGTCGAGCTGTATGTGGAACCTGCAGAATTTTCCAAAAGATGCACGGGTGTGCAGGGCCCCTCCTTGTTGTGCCTTCATCCAACGGGATGCATTCGAAGAAGTGTACGGGCATCGGGTTATTATTAATAGCGGACCAGGAAATGGGGTCTTTCCGTATGTGGCACCACCCACGAGGCTACATCTCCAATTTCCTCGTGAGACCGGCCTCATCCTGAGGTACGCTGGGAAGATTGGTAACGCCTTCCAGACAAAGCAGGAGAATCGACACTCCTGTTGCAATCAGGAGGGGAGAAGGGGCTCAAATGATGTGGTGTGGGGAACATGGGTGTTCCCCTGGAGTGAGGCATGTATGTTGGGGAACTTTGGGGGTGCCATCATGGGTGCCAAGTACTGTTTTGCACTTCAGTGGGAACGTGGACATCTTTTGAGACGCTGTGGAGGGCAAGGGGCTCATGCTGCGAAGACGATGGAACCACGTGGTTTTTCTCGAGTTGTGGCGGGATTCTCGAGTTATGATGGGGATTTCAGGCTTCCTCTTGTGTTGGCCCTGGGAAGCCCAAACTTCCCTTCGAGTTGCGAGCGAAAGCTGGGGGTTGTGCTCGAGTCACTGAAGGGCCAAAGAGACCTCATCTAGGCATGTGTCCAGGACCTAATAGTCCTCTCATGGAAAGACAAGGATCTCGGGATCGCACTCCAGACTCCCCCGGGGAGTCAGGCCTCGCCTCGAGGGGAAGCAAAGGACTGCGCACTCCTCTCGAGCCACGACGCGGATCTCTTGGAGCCCACTGAGTGGCCTCAAGGGAGTCAAGCCTCCTCTTCAGTATGGAGAGAGGACTCGGAATTGCTCTCCAGGCCAGACAGGAAAAGAAGGCCCTCACCTCGAGAGGACGGGGGCGTCTCAGGGGTTTCCTCGAGCTGCGGCGCCCGTGGGGGTTTTCTCACAAGGCACGACGAGGATCTCAGGAGCCTCTCGTGCGGCGCTAGGGAAGCCAGGTCTCCATGGGGGAGGCGAGGGGGAGCGCGTCTTTGCTTTCTACTCCAGGGAGGGGACTAGGGCCTCAAGACACGTTGAAGAAGGACTCTCGAGGTCTTTCTCGGGTGGCGACGGGAAACCCTCGTTTCCCTCGACTTCTGCCGGAGACCTGAGGGAACTTCCCAGGGAGCCTCTGAGAGGTGAGGGATGCTGTGGAGTTGGCGGGGCCTCTCGGGACTAAGCTGGGTTTGGCGCACTGGAAGAGGGCCTCATCTCGAGGGGAGGCAGGAACCTCAGGCTTCCTCTCCGTTACGGACTCCAACTTCAGGGTCCCTGCAGAGTTGGGACAGGAGAGTCAGGCCTCGTCTTGTCTGAGGAAGGGAACAACGCTTGCCTCTCGAGTTGCTCAGGGGGTCTCAGGCCCCTCGTCGAGCTGTGTGTGGAACCCGCGGGTGATTGCCGACGATGCACGGGGGTGGCAGTGCCCCTTCGTGTTGTGCCTTCACCCACAGGGTTGCCTTCAAAGAGGGGTCCAGGCCTCAGGTCCTTCTCAAGAGCGGACCGGGGAATCGGGGGCGTTCGGCATGTGGCCCCACCCACGTGGCTCGTCTCGAATTTCCTCGTGAGACCGGCCTCATCCTGAGGGGCGCCGGGAAGGCCGGGAACCCCTTCCAGACCACGCAGGGGAATCGCCTCTCCTGTCGCGATCAGGAGGGGAGAAGGGGCTCAGAGGAAGTGGTGCCGGGACCCTAGGTGTTCCCCTCGGGGGACCCCGGCGTGTCCGGGGATTTTGGGGGTCGCAGGAAGCCTTTCAGGGACCGTTTCGCCCTTCAGGGCGGAACAGGGGACTTCCCTTGAGACGCCGTCGCGGGCAAGGGCCTCATCTTGCCAAGAGGTGGGAACCACGTGGTTTTTCTCGAGTTGCGGCGGGATTCTCGAGTTACGATGGGGATCTCAGCCTTCCCCTTGGCTTGGCCCTGGGAAGCCCAATCTTCCCCTCGGGTTGCGAGGGAAAGCTGGGGGTTGCGCTCGAGTCACTGCAGGGCCGAAGAGACCTCACATAGGCGTGTGTCCGGGACCTAATATTCCTCTCCAGGGAAGGCAGGGATCTCGGGGTTGCATTCCAGGCTCCCCCGGGGAGTCAGGCCTCGTCTCGAGGGGAAGCCAAGGACTCCGCTCTCCTCTCGAGTCGCGACGCGGGTCTCTTGGAGCCCCATGAGCGGCCTCAAGGGAGTCCAGCCTCCTCTTCCGTTTGGAGAGAGGACCCGGGATTGCTCTCCAGGCCATGCAGGAAAAGAAGGCCCTCAGCTCGCGAGGACGGGGGCGTCTCAGGGGTTTCCTCGAGCTGCGGCGCCCGTGGGGGTTTTCTCCCGAGGCACGACGAGGATCTCAGGGAGCCTCTCGTGCGGCGCCAGGGAAGTCAGGTCTCCATGCGCGTGGCGAGGGGGCGCGCGTCCTGGCTCTCAAGTCACGGGAGGGGACTAGGGCCTCGAGACGCGTTGAAGAAGGACTCTCGAGGTCTTTCTCGGGGGGCGGCGGGAAACCCTCGTTTCCCTCGCCTTCTGCCGGGGACCTTAGGGAACTTCCCAGGGTGCCTCTGAGAGGCGAGGGATCCTGGGGAGGTGGCGGGGCCCCTCGGGACTCCGCTGGGTCTGGCGCAATGGAAGAGGGCCTCACCTCGAGGGGAGGCAGCAACCTCAGGCTTCCTCTGCGTTTCGGACTCCGACCGCAGGGTCCCTGCAGAGTTGGGACAGGAGAGTCAGGCCTCATCTTGTCTGAGGAAGGGAACCCCGCTGGCCTCTCGAGTTGCTCAGGGGGTCTCAGGCCCCTCGTTGAGCTGTGTGTGGAACCCGCGGGTCTTTGCGGACGATGCACGGGGGTGGCAGTGCCCCTTCGTGTTGTGCCTTCACCCACAGGGTTGCCTTCGAAGAGGGGTCCGGGCCTCGGGTCCTTCTCAAGAGCGGACCGGGGAATCGGGGGCGTTCGGCATGTGGCCCCACCCACGTGGCTCGTCTCGAATTTCCTCGTGAGACCGGCCTCATCCTGAGGTGCGCCGGGACGGCCGGGAACCCCTTCCAGACCACGCAGGGGAATCGCCTCTCATGTCGCGATTAGGAGGGGAGAAGGGGCTCAGAGGAAGCAGGGCCGGGACCCTCGGTGTTCCCCTCGGGGGACCCCGGCGTTTCGGGGGACTTTTGGGGGTCGCAGGAACGCTGTCAGGGATTGTTTCGCCCTTCAGGGCGGAACAGGGGACTTCCCTTGAGACGCCGTCGCGGGCAAGGGTCTCATCTTGCCAAGAGGTGGGAACCACGTGGGTTTTCTCGAGTTGCGGCGGGATTCTCGAGTTACGACCGGGATCTCAGCCTTCCCCTTGGCTTGGCCCTGGGAAGCCCAATCTTCCCCTCGGGTTGCGAGGGAAAGCTGGGGGTTGCGCTCGAGTCACTGCAGGGCCGAAGAGACCTCACCTAGGCGTGTGTCCGGGACCTAATATTCCTCTCCAGGGAAGGCAGGGATCTCGGGGTTGCATTCCAGGCTCCCCCAGGGAGTCAGGCCTCGTCCCGAGGGCAAGCCAAGGAATCCGCTCTCCTCTCGAGTCGCGACGCGGGTCTCTTGGAGCCCCCTGAGCGGCCTCAAGGAAGTCCAGCCTCCTCTTCCGTTTGGAGAGAGGACCCGGGATTGCTCTCCAGGCCATGCAGGAAAAGAAGGCCCTCAGCTCGCGAGGACGGGGGCGTCTCAGGGGTTTCCTCGAGCTGCGGCGCCCGTGGGGGTTTTCTCCCGAGGCACGACGAGGCTCTAAGGGAGCCTCTCGTGCGGCGCCAGGGAAGTCAGGTCTCCATGCGCGTGGCGAGGGGGAGCGCGTCCTGGCTCTCGAGTCACGGGAGGGGACTAGGGCCTCGAGACGCGTTGAAGAAGGACTCTCGAGATCATTGTCGGGGGGCGGCGGGAAACCCTCGTTTCCCTCGCCTTCTGCCGGGGACCTTAGGGAACTTCCCAGGGTGCCTCTGTGAGGCGAGGGATCCTGTGGAGGGGGCCGGGCCCCTCGGGACTCCGCTGGGTCTGGCGCAACGGAAGAGGGCCTCACCTCGAGGGGAGGCAGGAACCTCAGGCTTCCTCCCCGTTTCGGACTCCGACCGCAGGGTCCCTGCAGAGTTGGGAAAAGAGAGTCATGCCTCGTCTTGTCTGAGGAAGGGAACCCCGCTGGCCTCTCGAGTTGCTCATTGGGTCTCAGGCCCCTTGTCGAGCTGTGTGTGGAACCCGCGGGTCTTTGCGGACGATGCACGGGGGTGGCAGCGCCCCTTCGTGTTGTGCCTTCACCCACAGGGTTGCCTTCGAAGAGGGGTCCGGGCCTCGGGTCCTTCTCAAGGGCGGACCGGGGAATCGGGGGCGTTCGGCATGTGGCACCACCCACGTGGCTCGTCTCGAATTTCCTCGTGAGACCGGCCTCATCCTGAGGTGCGCCGGGAAGGCCGGGAACGCCTTCCAGACCACGCAGGGGAATCGCCTCTCCTGTCGCGATCAGGAGGGGAGAAGGGGCTCAGAGGAAGCGGTGCCGGGACCCTTGGTGTTCCCCTCGAGGGAACCCGGCGTGTCGGGGCACTCTTGGGGGTCGCAGGAAGGCTGTCAGGGACCGTTTCGGCCTTCAGGGCAGAACAGCGGACTTCCCTTGAGACGCCGTCGCGGGCAAGGGCCTCATCTTGCCAAGAGGTGGGAACCACGTGGGTTTTCTCGAGTTGCGGCGGGATTCTCGAGTTACGACGGGGATCTCAGCCTTCCCCTTGGCTTGGCCCTGGGAAGCCCAATCTTCCCCTCGGGTTGCGAGGGAAAGCTGGGGGTTGCGCTCGAGTCACTGCAGGGCCGAAGAGACCTCACCTAGGCGTGTGTCCGGGACCTAATATTCCTCTCCAGGGAAGGCAGGGATCTCAGGGTTGCATTCCAGGCTCCCCCGGGGAGTCAGGCCTCGTGTTGAGGGGAAGCCAAGGACTCCGCTCTCCTCTCGAGTCGCGACGCGGGTCTCTTGGAGCCCCCTGAGCGGCCTCAAGGGAGTCCAGCCTCCTCTTCCGTTTGGAGAGAGGACCCGGGATTGCTCTCCAGGCCATGCAGGAAAAGAAGGCCCTCAGCTCGCCAGGACGGGGGCGTCTCAGGGGTTTCCTCGAGCTGCGGCGCCCGTGGGGGTTTTCACCCGAGGCACGACGAGGATCTCAGGGAGCCTCTCGTGCGGCGCCAGGGAAGTCAGGTCTCCATGCGCGTGGGGAGGGGGAGTGCGTCCTGGCTCTCGAGTCACGGGAGGGGCCTAGGGCCTCGAGACGCGTCGAAGAAGGACTCTCGAGGTCATTGTCGGGGGGGCGGCGGGAAACCCTCGTTTCCCTCGCCTTCTGCCGGGGACCTTAGGGAACTTCCCAGGGTGCCTCTGAGAGGCGAGGGATCCTGTGGAGGGGGCCGGGCCCCTCGGCACTCCGCTGGGTCTGGCGCAACGGAAGAGGGCCTCACCTCGAGGGGAGGCAGGAACCTCAGGCTTCCTCTCCGTTTGGGACTCTGACCGCAGGGTCCCTGCAGAGTTGGGACAGGAGAGTCAGGCCTCGTCTTGTCTGAGGAAGGGAACCCCGCTGGTCTCTCGAGTTGCTCAGGGGGTCTCAGGCCCCTCGTCGAGTGTGTGTGGAACCCACGGGTCTTTGCGGACGATGCACGGGGGTGGCAGTGCCCCTTCGTGTTGTGCCTTCACCCACAGGGTTGCCTTCGAAGAGGGGTCCGGGTCTCGGGTATTTCTCAAGAGCGGACCGGGGAATCGGGGCGTTCGGCATGTGGCCCCACCCACGTGGCTCGCCTCGAATTTCCTCGTGAGACCGGCCTCATTCTGAGGTGCGCCGGGAAGGCCGGGAACCCCTTCCAGACCACGCAGGTGAATCGCCTCTCCTGTCGCGATCAGTAGTGGAGAAGGGGCTTAGAAGAAGCGGTGCCGGGACCCTCGGTGTTCCCCTCGAGGGAAGCCGGCATGTCGGGTAAGTTTTGGTGGCGCATGAAGGCCGTCAGGTCCCGTTTCGCACTTCAGGGTGGAACAGGGGACTTCCCTTGAGACCCTTTCGCGGGCAAGGGCCGCATCTTGCGAAGATGTGGGAACCACGTGGGTTTTCTGTAGTTGCGGCGGGATTCTCGAGTTACGACGGGGATCTCAGGCTTTCTCTTGGGTTGGCCCAGGGAATCCCAAACTTCCCCTCGATTTGCGAGGGAAAGCTGGGGGTTGCGCTCGAGTCACTGCAGGGCCAAAGAGACCTCACCTAGGCGTGTGTCCAGGACCTAATGCTCCTCTCCAGGGAAGACAATGATCTCGGGGTTGCATCCCATGCTCCCCCGGGGAGTCAGGCCTCGCCTCGAGGGGAAGCAAAGGATTCCGCTCTCCTCCCGAGTCGCGATGCGGATATCTTGGTGCCCCCTGAGTGGCCTCAAGGGAGTCCAGCCTCCTCTTCACTTTTGAAAGAGGACTCCTGATTACTCTCCAGGCCAGGCAGGAAAAGAAGGCCCTCACCTCGCGAGGACGGGGGCATCTCAGGGGTTTCCTCGAGCTGTGGCCCCCATGGGGGTTTTCTCCCGAGGCACGACGAGGATCTCAGGGAGCCTCTCGTGCGGCGCCAGGGAAGTCATGTCTCCATGCACGTGGCGAGAAGGAGCGCGTCATTGTTCTCGAGTCATGGGAGGGGACTAGGGCCTCAAGACGCGTTGAAGAAGGACTCTCGATGTCTTTCTCGGGTTGCAGCGGGAAACCCTCGTTTCCCCCGACTTCTGCCGGGGACCTGAGGAAACTTCCCAGGGTGCCTCTGAGAGGTGAGGGACGCTATGGATTTGGCGAGGCCTCTTGGGACTCCACTGCGTTTGTCGCAATGGAAGAGGGCCTCATCTCGAGTGGAGGCAGGAACCTCAGGCTTCCTCTCCAATTCTGACTCTGATCGTAGTGTCCCTGCAGAGTTGGGACAGGAGAGTCAGGCTATGTCTTTTCTGAGGAATGGAACTCCGCTTGCCTGTCGAGTTGTTCATGGGGTTTCAGGCCCCTTGTCAAACTGTGTGTGGAATCTGCAGGTTTTTCCAGACGATGCATGGGGGTGTCAGTGACCCTTCGTTTTGTGTCTTCATCCACAGGGTTGCCTTCGAAGATGTGTCCGGGCATCGTGTTCTTATGAAGAGCGGACTGGGAAATCGGGGTCGTTCAGCATTTGGCACCACCCACGTGGCTAGTCTCGAATTTCCTCATGAAACCGGCCTCATCCTGAGGTGTGCCGCGAAGGTCATGAAACCCTTCCAGACAAAGCAGAGGATTCGACCCTCCTGTGGCGATCAGGAGGGGAGAAGTGGCTCAGATGAAGTGCTGCTGGGAACCTCGGTGTTTCCCTCAAGTAAGACAGGTATGTCGGGTAACTTTTGGGGTCGCATAACGCGTTCCAAGTACCGTTTCGCTCTTCAAATTGGAACGTGGGACTTCTCTTGGGGTGCTCCGGCGGGCAAGGGCCTCATCTTGGAATGACTGGGGAACCACTTGGTTTTTCTCTAGTTGCGGTGGGATATTTGAGTTACCACAGGGAATTCATGCTTCCTGTTGTGTTGGCCCACAAAAGTCTTATCTTCCATTCGAGATTCGAGGAAGAGCTGGAGGTGCGCTCTAGTCACTGAAGGCAAAAGAGACCCCACCAAGGCTTGTGTGCAGGACCTAATGTTCATGTCAAGGGGCGACAGGAATCTCGGGGTTGCATTCCAGACTCACCCTGGAGTCAGGCCTCGTCTCGAGGGGAAGCAAAGGACTCTGCTCTCCTCTCGAGTCGGACGGGTATGTCTTGGAGCCCACTGAGTGGCTTAAAGGGAGTCAAACCTCCTCTGGTGTTTGGAGGGAGGACACGGGATTGCTCTCCAGGGAATGCAGGAAATGAAGGCCCTCATCTCCCGATGACTGGGGCGTCTCGTAGGTTTTCTCGAGCTGTGGCGCTAGTGTGGGGTTTCTCACGAAGTAAGACTGGGAGCTCAGTGAGCCTCTCATGTGGTTCCAGGGCAGTCAGGTCTCTATGCACGTGGTGAGAGGGAGCCCGTCATTGTTCTCGAGTCATGGTAGGGGAATTGGGCCTGAAAACGTGTTAAAGAAGGACTCTCGAGGTCTTTCTTGGGTTGCAGCAGGAAACCCTGGGTTCCATCGACTTGTGCCAGTGACCTCAGGAAGCTTCTCAGCGTGCCTCTGAGAAGTCAGGGTCACTGTGGAGTTGGGAGGGGCCTCTCGGAACTCCACTGGGTTTGGTGCAATGGAAGAGGGCCTCATGACAAGTTGAGGCAGGAACCACAGGGTTCCTCTCCTGGCTTCGAATGCGCCGGATCTGACTCGGATCACAGAGTCCCTGCAGAGTTGGGACAGGAGAGTCAGGCCTCGTCATGTGTGGAGGAATGGAACTCCGCTTGACTCTCGCGTTGTTCATGGGGTGACAGGCCAATTGTCGATTTGTATGTGGAACTTGCGGGTTTTTCTGGACGATGCACTGGGGTGTCACTGCCCCTTCGTGTTGTGCCTTGTTCCACAGGATTGCCTTCGAGTTGGGTTCTGCCATCGGGTTCTTATCAAGAGCAGACCAGGGAATCGGGGTCTTTTGGCATGTCGCACCACCCACGAGGCTATGTCTCGAATTTCCTCGTGAGACTGGCTTCATCTTGATGTGCTCCAGGAAGGTCGGGAACGCCTTCCAGACAAAGCAGGGGAATCGAACCTCCTGTCGCGATCAAGAGGGGAGAAGAGTCTCAGATGAAGTGGTGCTGGGAACCTCGGTGTTCTCCTCAAGTGAGACTGGTATGTTGGGGAACTTTTGGGGTCGCATCAAGGGTTCCAAATAACTTTTCGCTCTTCAATACGGAACGTGGGACTTCTCTTGAGACGCTGTAGCGGGCAAGGGTCTCATCTTTCGATGACGGGGGAACCACGTGGTTTTTCTTGAGTTGGGGCGGGATTCTCGAGTTACAACCGGGAATTCAGGCTTCCTCTTCAACTGGCCCAGGGAAGTCCAGTTTTCATTCGAATTGTGAGTTAGAACTGGGGATTGCTCTCGAGACACTGCAGGGCCAAATAGACCTCATCTAGGCTTGTGTCCAGGACCTAATGTTCCTCTGCTGGGGCGAAAGCCATCTCAGCATTGTATTCTCGACTCACCCGGGGAGTCAGGCCTCGTCTCGAGGGGAAGCCAAGGACACCGCTCTCCTGTCAAGTCGCGACGGGTATATCTTGGAGCTCACTGTGTGGCCTAAAATGAGTCAAGCCTCCTGTGGAGTTTGGAGAGAGGACTCAGGATTGCTCTCCAGGCCATACAGCAAAAGAAGGCCCTCATGTCGTGAGGACTGGGGCGTCTCGTGGGTATTCTCGAGCTGTGGCTCCAGTGTGGTGTTGCTCACGAGGTATAATGGGTAGCTCAGGGAGCCTCTCCTGTGGCGCCAGGGAAGTCAGGTTTCTATGCACGTGGCTAGGGGGAGCGCGTCATTGCTCTCGAGTCATGGTAGGGGAATCGCACCTCAAGACGCGTTGAAGAAGGACTCTCGAGGTCGTTTACGGGTTGGGGCAGGAAACCCTTGGTTCCCTCGACTTGTGCCGGTGATCTCAGGAAGGTCTAAGGGTGCCTCTGAGAAGTCAGGGATACTGTGCAGTTGGGAGGGGTCTCTCGGGACTCCACTGGGTTCGGTGCAATGGAAGAGGGCCTCATCTCGAGTGGAGGCAGGAAACTCATGTTTCCTCTCCTGACTTCCCCTGGGCCAGATCTGACTCGGATCGCAGTTTCGCTGCAGAGTTCGAACAGGAGAGTCAGGCCTCGTCTTGTGTGGAGGAATGGAACTCTGCCTGCCTCTCCAGTTGTTCACGGGGTGACAGGTCACTTCTCGAGCTGTGTGTGGTACCTGCGGGTTTCTCCGGACGATACCCAGGGGTGTCAGTGCCCCTAAGTGTTGTGCCTTCATCAAAAGGGTTATCTTCAAAGAGGTGTCCGGGCATCAGGATCTTATCAAGAGCGGACCGGGAAATCGGGGTCTTTCGGCATGTGTCACCATCCACGTGGCTATGTCTCGAATATCCTCGTGAGACCGGCCTCATCCTGAGATGCACCGCGAAAGGCGGGAACCCCTTCAAGACAAAACAGGGGAATCGACCCTCTTGTCACGATCAGGAGGGGAGAAGGGGCCCAGATGTAGTGGTGTCGGGAACCTCGGTGTTCTCCTCGAGTCAGACTGGTGTGTCGAGGAACTTTTGAGGGCGCATCAAGGGTGCCAATACCGTTTCGCACTTCAAGACGGAACGTGGGACTTCTCTTGAGACGCTGTAGGGGGCAAGGGCCTCATCTTGGGATGACGGGGGAACCACGTGGCGTTTCTCGAGTTGTGGCGGGATTCTCGAGTTTCGACGGGGAATACAGTCTTCCTCATGTGTTGGGCCAGGGAAGTCCTATCTTCCATTCGAGTTTCAAGGGAGACCTGGGGATTGCTCTCGAGTCACTGCAGGGCAAAATAGACCTCATCTAGGCTTGTGTCCAGGACTTAATGCTCGTCCCTAGGGGAGACAGGGATCTTGGGGTTGCATACCAGACTCACCCGGGGAATCAGGCCTCGTCTCGAGGGGAAGCAAAGAACTCCGCTGTCCTTTTGAGTCGCGATGGGTATCTCTTGGAGCCCACTGTGTGCCCTAAAGGGAGTCAAGCCTCCTGTGGTGTTTGGATAGAGGACTCGGGATTCCTCTCCAGGCCATGCAGGAAAAGAAGGCCCTCATCTCGCGATGATGGCGGCGTCTCGTGGGTTTTCTAGACTGCTGCGCTAGTGCCGGGTTTCTGACGAGGTAAGAGAGGGAGCTCAGGGAGCCTCTCGTGTGGCGCCAGGGAAGTCAGGTCCCCATGAGATGGCTAGGGGGAGCTCGTCATTGCTCTCGAGTCATGGTAGGGTAATCGGGCCTCAAGACGGGTTGAAGAAGGACTCTCGAGGTCTTTCTCGGGTCACTGCATAAAACCCAGGGTTCCCTTGACTTGTGCCTGCGACCTCAGGGAGCTTCTCAGAGTGCCTCTGAGAAGTCAGGGATACTGTGCAGTTTGGAGGGGCCTCTCGAGACTCCTCTGCATTTGGTGGAATGTAAGAGGGACTCATCTCGAGTTGAAGCAGGAACCTCAGTGTTCCTCTCCATTTCTGACTCAGATCGCAAGGTCCCTGCATGTTGGTACAGGAGAGTCAGGCCTCGTCTTTTCTGGAGGATGGGACTCCTCTTGCCTCTCGAGTTGTTCTCGAGGTGACAGGCCACTTGTCGAGCTGTGTGTGTAACCTGCCCGTTTTTCCGGATGATGCTCAGGTGTGTTAGTGCCCCTTCGTGTTGTACCTTCATACTCAAGGCTGCCTTCCAAGAGGTGTCCGAGCATCGGATTCTTATCAAGAGCGGACCGGGAAATTGGAGTCTTTCAGCAAGTGGCACCACCCACAAAGCTACGTATCGAATTTCCCCATGAGACCGGCCTCATCCTGAGTTGTGCAGGGAAGGTCGGGCCCCCTTGCAGACAAAGCAGGGGAATCGACCCACCGGTCACGATCAGGAGGGGAGAAGGGGCTTAAATGAAGTTGTGCCGGGAACCTCGGTGTTCCCCTTGAGTGAGACCGGCGTGTTGGGGGACTTTTGGGGTCGCATCAAGGGTGCCAAGTACCGTTTCGCATTTCAAGACGGAACCTGGGACATCTTTTGAAACGCTGTAGCGGGCAAGGGCCTCATCTTGCGATGACGGGAGAACCACGTGGTTTTGCTCGAGTTGCGGCGGGATTCTCGAGTTACAACCGGGAATTTAGGCTTCCTCTTGTTGCCCTTGAAATCCAATCTTCCATTCGGGTTGCGAGGGGGAGCTGGGGATTGTGCTAGAGTCACTGCACGGCAAAAGAAACCTAATCTAGGCTTGTGTCCAGGATCTAACGTTGCTCTCCAGGGGCGACAGGGATCTCGGGTTTGCATTCCAGACTCATCCGGGGAGTCAGTTCTCACCTCAAGGGTAAGCAAAGAATTCCGCTCTCGTCTCGAGTCGCGATGGGTATCTCTTGGAGCCCACTGTGTGTACTAAAGGGTGTCAAGCCTCCTGTGGAGTTTGGAGAGATGACTCGGGATTGTTTTCCTGGCCATGCAGGAAAAAAGGCCCTCATCTCGCGATGACGGGGGCGTCTCGTGGGTTTTCTCCAGCTGCGGCGCCAGTATCAGATTTCTCACGAGGTACAACGGGGAGCTCAGAGAGCCTCTCGTGTGGTGCTAGGGACGTCAGGTCTCCGTGCGGGTGGTGAAGGGGAGTGCGTGATTGCTCTCGAGTCATAGTAGGCGAATTGGGCCTCAAGACGCATTGAAGAAGGACTCTTGAGGTCTTTCTCGGTTTGCAGCAGGGAACCCTGGGTTCCCTTGATTTGTGTCGTTGACCTCAGGCAACTTCTAAGGGTGCCTCTGAGAAGTCAGGGACACTGTGGATTTGGGAGGGGCCTTTCGTTACTCAACTGGGTTTGGTGCAATCGAAGAGGGCCTCATCTCGAATGGAGGCAGGAACCTCAGGGGTCCTCTCCATATCTGACTCGGGTCGCAGGGTACCTGCAGAGTATGGACAAGAGAGTCACGCCTCGTCTTCTGTGGAGGAATGGATCTCCGCTTGCCTTTTGAGTTGTTCACGGTGTGACAGGCCACTTGTTGAGCTGAGTGTGGAACCTGCGGGTTTTTCCGGACGATGCACGGGGGTGTCAGTGCCCCTTCGTGTTGTGCCTTCATCCACAGGGTTGCCTTCAAAGAGGTTTCCGGGCATCGGGTTCTTTTCAAGAGCGTACCGGAAAATTGGGGTCTTTCAGCATGTGGTACCACCCACGAGGCTACGTCTCGAATTTCCTCGGGAGACCGGCCTCATCCTGAGGTGCGCCGGGAAGCTCGGGAACCCCTTGCAGACAAAGCAGGGGAATCGACCCACCGCTCGCGATCAGAAGGGGAGAAGGGGCTCAGATGAAGTGGTGCCGGGAACCTCGGTGGTCCCCTCGAGTGAGACCGGTATGTCACGGCACTTTTGAGGTCGCATCAAGGGTGCCAAGTACAGTTTCGCACTTCAAGACGGAACGTGGGAATTCTCTGGAGATGCTGTAGCGGGCAAGGGCCTCATATTGCGATGACGAGGGAAACACGTGGTTTTTCTCGAGTTGAGGCGGGATTCTCGAGTTACAACGGGGAATTCAGGCTTCCTCTTGTGTTGGCCCAGGAAGTCCAATCTTCCATTCAACTTGTCAGAGAGAGCTGGGGGTTGCTCTCGAGTCACTTCAGGGCAAAGAGTCCTCATCTAGGCTTGGGTCCAGGACGTAATGTTCCTCTCCAGGGGCGACAGGGATATCGGGGTCGCATTCCAGTCTCACCCGGTGGGTCACACCTCGTCTCGAGTGGAAGGAAGCAAAGGACTCCACTATCCTCTCGAGTCGGGACGCGTAACTCTTGGAGCCCAATGAGTGGCCTAAAGGGAGTCAAGCGTCCTGTGTAGCTTGGACAGAAGGTTCACGCTTGATCTGCATACCATGCAGTTAAAGATGGCCCTCCTCTCGTGATGACGGGGGCGTCTCATGGGTTTACTCGAGCTGCGGCGCCAGGGTGGGGTTTCTCACGAGATATGATGGGGAGTTCAGGGAGCCTCTCGTGCAGCGCCAGAGAAGCCTGACTCCATGCGTGTGGCCAGGCAGATCGCGTCATTGCTCTCGAGTCATGGGAGGGACTAGGGCCTCAAGAGGCATTTAAGAAGGACTCTCAAGGTCTTTCTTGGGTTGGGGCGGGAAACACTCGTTTCCATCGACCTCTACATGGGACCTTAGGGAACTTCCCAGGTGCCTCTGAGAGGTGAGGGATACTGAGGAGTTAGAGGGGCCTCTCGGGACTCCACTAGGTTTGACGAAATGAAAGAGGGCCTCATCTCGATTGGAGGCAGGAACCTCAGGCTTCCTCTCCATTTCTGACTCCGACCGCAGGGTCCCTGCAGAGTTGGGACAGGAGAGTCAGGCCTCGTCTTGTCTGAGTAACAGAACTCTGCTTGCCTCTTGAGTCGTTCAGGGGGTCTCAGGGCCCTTGACAAGCTGTGTGTGGAACCTGCGGGTGTTTCCAGAAGATGCATGGGGGTGTCAGTGCCCCTTCGTTTGGTGCCTTCCCCCACAGGGTTTCCTTCAAAGAGGTGTCCGGGCATCGGGTTCATTTCAAGAGCGGACCGGGAAATCGGGGTCATTCGGCATGTGGCACCACCCACGTGGCTCATCTCGAATTTCCTCGTGAGACCAGCATCATCCTGAGGTGCACGGGGAAGGCCGGGAACACCTTCCACACAAAGTAGGGGAATCGATTCTCCTGTCGCGATCAGGAGGGGAGATGGGGCTCAGATGAAGTGGTGCCGGGACACTCGGTGTTCCACTCGAGGTAACCCGGCGTTTCAGGGAACTTTAGGGGTCGCATCAAGGGAGCCAAGTACCGTTTCCCACTTCAGGACGGAACATGGGACTTCCCTGGAGACGCTGTAGCGGGCAAGGGCCTCATCCTGTGAAGACGTTGGAACCACGTCGTTTTTCTCGAGTTGCATTGGGATTCTCAAAAACGACAGGAATTTCAGGCTTCCTCTTGGGTTGGCCCTGGGAAGCCCAATCTTCAATACGAGTTGCGACGGAAAGCTGGGGGTTCTGCTCGAGTCACTACAGGGCCAAAGAGACCTCATCGAGGCGTGTGTCCAGGACCTAATATTCCTCTCAAGGGAAGACAGGGATCACGGGTTTCCATTCCAGACTCCCCCGGGGGGTCAGGACTCGCCTGGAGGGGAAGCAAAGACTCCGCTTTCCTCTCAAGTCGCGACACGGATCTCTTGGAGCCCACTGAGTGGACTCAAGGGTGTCGAGCCTCCTCTTCAGTTTGGAGAGAGGACTCGGGATTGCTCTCCAGGCCAGGCAAGAAAGAAGGCCCTCATCTCGCGATGACGGGGGCGTCTCATGTGTTTCCTCAGGCTGCTGCGCCCATGGGGGTTTTCTCACGAGGCACGATGAGGACCTCAGGGAGCCTCTCGTGCGGCGCCAGGGAAGTCAGGTCTCCATGCGCATGGCGAGGGGGAGCTGGTCATCACTCTCGAGTCATGGGAAACGGCTAGGTCCTCAAGAGGCGTTGAAGAAGGACTCTCGAGGTCTTTCTCGGGGGGCGGCGGGAAACCCTCGTTTCCCTCGCCTTCTGCCGGGGACCTTAGGGAACTTCCCAGGGTGCCTCTGAGAGGCGAGGGATCCTGTGGAGGTGGCGGGGCCCCTCGGGACTCCTCTGGTCTGGCGCAACGGAAGAGGGCCTCACCTCGAGGGGAGGCAGGAACCTCAGGCTTCCTCTCCGTTTCGGACTCTGACCGCAGGGTCCCTGCAGAGTTGGGACAGGAGAGTCAGGCCTCGTCTTGTCTGAGGAAGGGAACCCCGCTGGCCTCTCGAGTTGCTCAGGGGGTCTCAGGACCCTCGTCGAGCTGTGTGTGGAACCCGCGGGTCTTTGCGGACGATGCACGGGGGTGGCAGTGCCCCTTCGTGTTGTGCCTTCACCCACAGGGTTGCCTTCGAAGAGGGGTCCGGGCCTTGGTTCCTTCTCAAGAGCGGACCGGGGAATCGGGGGCGTTCGGCATGTGGCCCCACCCACGTGGCTCGTCTCGAATTTCCTCGTGAGACCGGCCTCATCCTGAGGTGCGCCGGGAAGGCTGGGAACCCCTTCCAGACCACGCAGGGGAATCGCCTCTCCTGTCGCGATCAGGAGGGGAGAAGGGGCTCAGAGGAAGCGGTGCCGGGACCCTCAGTGTTCCCCTCGAGGGACCCCTGCGTGTAGGGGGACACTTGGGGGTCGCAGGAAGGCTGTCAGGGACCGTTTCGCCCTTCAGGGCGGAACAGGGGACTTCCCTTGAGAAGCCGTCGCGGGCAAGGGCCTCATCTTGCCAAGAGGTGGGAACCACGTGGTTTTTCTCGAGTTGCGGCGGCATTCTCGAGTTCCGACGGGGATCTCAGCCTTCCCCTTGGGTTGGCCCTGGGAAGCCCAATCTTCCCCTCGGGTTGTGAGGGAAAGCTGGGGGTTGCGCTCGAGTCACTGCAGGGCCGAAGAGACCTCACCTAGGCGAGTGTCCGGGACCTAATATTCCTCTCCAGGGAAGGCAGGGATCTCGGGGTTGCATTCCAGGCCTCCCCGGGGAGTCAGGCCTCGTCTCGAAGGGAAGAGAAGGACTCCGCTCTCCTCTTGAGTCGCGACGCGGGTCTCTTGGAGCCCCCTGAACGGCCTCAAGGGAGTCCAGCCTCCTCTTCCGTTTGGAGAGAGGACCCGGAATTGCTCTCCAGGCCATGCAGGAAAAGAAGGCCGTCAGCTCACGAGGACGGGGGCGTCTCAGGGGTTTCCTCCTGCTGCGGCGCCCGTGGGGGTTTTCTCCCGAGGCACGACTAGGATCTCAGGGAGCCTCTCGTGCGGCGCCAGGGAAGTCAGGTCTCCATGCGCATGGCGAGGGGGAGCGCGTCCTGGCTCTCGAGTCACGGGAGGGGACTAGGGCCTCGAGACGCGTTGAAGAAGGACTCTCGAGGTCTTTCTCGGGGGGGCGGCGGGAACCCCTCGTTTCCCTCGCCTTCTGCCGGGGACCTTAGGGAACTTCCCAGGGTGCCTCTGAGAGGCGAGGGATCCTGTGGAGGTGGCGGGGCCCCTCGGGACTCCGCTGGGTCTGGCGCAACGGAAGAGGGCCTCACCTCGAGGGGAGGCAGGAACCTCAGGCTTCCTCTCCGTTTCGGACTCCGACCGCAGGGTCCCTGCAGAGTTGGGACAGGAGAGTCAGGCCTCGTCTTGTCTGAGGAAGGGAACCCCGCTGGCCTCTCGAGTTGCTCAGGGGGTCTCAGGACCCTCGTCGAGCTGTGTGTGGAACCCGCGGGTCTTTGTGGACGATGCACGGGGGTGGCAGTGCCCCTTCGTGTTGTGCCTTCACCCACAGGGTTGCCTTCGAAGAGGGGTCCGGGACTCGGGTCCTTCTCAAGAGCGGACCGTGGAATCGGGGGCGTTCAGCATGTGGCCCCACCCACGTGGCTCGTTTCCAATTTCCTCGTGAGACCGGCCTCATCCTGAGGTGCGCCGGGAAGGCCGGGAACCCCTTCCAGACCACGCAGGGGAATCGCCTCTCCTGTCGCGATCAGGAGGGGAGAAGGGGCTCAGAGGAGGCGGTGCCGGGACCCTCGGTGTTCCCCTCGGTGGACCCCGGCGTTTCGGGGGACTTTTGGGGGTCACAGGAAGACTGTCAGTGACCGTTTCGCCCTTCAGGGCGGAACAGGGGACTTCCCTTGAGACACCGTCGCGGGCAAGGGCCTCATTTTGCCAAGAGGTGGGAACCACGTGGTTTTTCTCGAGTTGCGGCGGCATTCTCGAGTTACGACGGGGATCTCAGCCTTCCCCTTGTGTTGGCCCTGGGAAGCCCCATCTTCCCATCGGGTTGCGAGGGAAACCTGGGGGTTGCGCTCGAGTCACTGCAGGGCCGAAGAGACCTCACCTAGGCGTGTGTCCGGGACCTAATATTCCTCTCCAGGGAAGGCAGGGATCTCGGGGTAGCATTCCAGGCTCCCCCGGGGAGTCAGGCCTCGTCTCGAGGGGAAGCCAAGGACTCCGCTCTCCTCTCGAGTCGCGACGCGGGTCTCTTGGAGCCCCCGAGAGGCCTCAAGGGAGTCCAGCCTCCTCTTCCTTTTGGAGAGAGGACACGGGATTGCTCTCCAGGCCATGCACGAAAAGAAGGCTCTCAGCTCGCGAGGTTGGGGGCGTCTCAGGGTTTTCCTCGAGCTGCAGCGCCAATGGGGGTTTCTCCCGAGGCACGACGAGGATCTCAGGGAGCCTCTCGTGCGGCGCCAGGGAAGTCAGGTCTCCATGCGCGTGGCGAGGGGGAGCGCTTCATTGCTCTCGAGTCACGGGAGGGGACTAGGTCCTCGAGACGCATTGAAGGACTCGAGGTCTTTCTCGGGGGGCAGCGGGAAACCCTCGTTTCCCTCGCCTTCTGCCGGGGACCTTAGGGAACTTTCCAGGGTGCCTCTGAGAGGCGAGGGTTCCTGTGGAGGTGGCGGGGCCCCTCGGGACTCCGCTGGGTTTGGCGCAACGGAAGAGGGCCTCACCTCGAGGGGAGGCAGGAACCTCAGGCTTCCTCTCCGTTTCGGACTCCGACCGCAGCGTCCCTGTATGGTTGGGACACAAGAGTCAGGCCTCGTCTTGTCTGAGGAAGGGAACCCCGCTGGCCTCTCCAGTTGCTCAGGGTGTCTCAGGCCCCTCGTAGAGCTGTCTGTGGAACCCGCGGGTCTTTGTGGACGATGCACGGGGGTGGCAGTGCCCCTTCGTGTTGTGCCTTCACCCACAGGGTTGCCTTCGAAGAGGGGTCTGGGCCTCGGGTCCTTCTCAAGAGCGGACCGGGGAATCGGGGGCGTTCGGCATGTGTCACCACCCACGTGGCTGGTCTCGAATTTCCTCGTGAGACCGGCCTCCTCCTGAGGTGTGCGGGGAAGCCCAGGAACCCCTTCCAGACCACGCAGGGGAATCGACTCTCCTGTCGCGTTCCGGAGGGGAGAAGGGTCTCAGATGAAGCAGTGCCGGGACACTCGGTGTTCCCCTCGAGGGAACACGGCGTGTCGAGGAACTTTTGTGTGTCGCAGGTAGGCTGTCAAGGACCGTTTCACCCTTCAGGGCGGAACAGGGGACTTCCCTTGAGACGCCGTCCCGGGCAAGGGCCTCATCTTGCCAAGAGGTGGGAACCACGTGGTTTTTCTCGAGTTGCGGCGGGATTCTCGAGTTACGACGGGGATCTCAGCCTTCCCCTTGGGTTGGCCCTGGGAAGCCCAATCTTCCCCTCGGGTTGCGAGGGAAAGCTGGGGGTTGCGCTCGAGTCATTGCAGGGGCCAAGAGACCTCACCTAGGCGTGTTTCCGGGACCTAATGTTCCTCTCCAGGGAAGGCGTGGATCTCGGGGTTGCATTCCAGGCTCCCCTGGGGAGTCAGGCCTCGTCTCGAGGGGAAGCCAAGGACTCCGCTCTCCTCTCGAGTCTCTACGCGGATCTCTTGGAGCCCCCTGAGCGGCTTCAAGGGAGTCCAGCCTCCTCTTCAGTTTGGAGAGAGGACTCGTGATTGGTCTCCAGGCCATGCAGGAAAATAAAGCCCTCATCTCGCGATGACCCGGGTGTCTCATGTGTTTCCTCTAGCTGCCGCGCCAGTGTGGGTTTCCTCACGAGGTACGATGAGGAACTCATGGAGCCTCTCGTGCAGTGCCAGGTTAGTCAGGTCTCCATGCGCGTGGCGAGGGGGAGCGTGTCATGGTTCTCGAGTCATGGTAGGGGAATCGCGACTCAACACATTTTGAATCACTCTCGAGTTCTTTCTCGAGTCACGGCAGAAAACCCAGGGGTCCCTCGACTTGTGCCTGTGACCTCAGGGAGCTTCTTTTTGTGCCTCTGAGAACTCAGGGATACTGAGGAATTGGTAGGGGCCTCTCGGGACTCCACTGGTTGTGGTGCAATGGAAGAGGGCTTCATCTCGAGTGGACGCAGGAACCTCAGGCTTCCTCTCCGTTTCTGACTCGGATCCCATGGTCCCTGCAGAATAAGGACAAGAGAGTCACACCTAGTCTTCTGTTGAGGAATGGACCTTCGTTTGCCTTTCGAGTTGTTTACAGGGTGACAGGCCACTTGTCGAAATGTCTGTGGGACCTGCGGGTTTTTCTGGACGATGCACGCGGGTGTCAGTGCCCCTTCGTGTTGTGCCTTCATCCACAGGTTTTCCTTCAAAGAGGTGTGCTGGCATCGGGTTCTTTTCAAGAGTGGACCGTGAAATTGGGGTCTTTCGACATGTGGCACCACCCACGAGGCTACGTCTCGAACTTCCTCATGAGACCAGCCTCATCCTGAGGTGCTCCCGGAAGGTCGGGAACCCCTTGCAGACAGAGAAGGGGAGTCGACCCTCCTGTCACAATCAAGAGAGGAGAAGGGGGTCAGATGAAGTGGTGCCGGGAACCTCGGTGTTCCCCTTGAGTGAGTCTGGTATGTCGCGGAACTTTTGGGGTCGCATCAAGGGTGCCAAGTACCGTTTCGCACTTCAGGATGGAACGTGGGACTTCTCTTGAGATGCTGTAGCGGACAAAGGGCCTCATCTTGCGATGACGAGGGAAGCACGTGGTTTTTCTCGAGTTGCGGTGGGATTCTCGAGTTACGACGGGGAATTCAGGCTTCCTCTTGTGTTGGCCCAGGAAGTCTAATCTTCCATTCGAGTTGCCAGGGAGAGCTGGGGATTGGGCTCCATTCATTGAAGGGCAAACTAGACCTCATCTAGGCTTGTATCCAGGACTTAATGTTCCACTCCATAGGCGACAGGGATTTGGGGTTGCATTCCATACTCACCCGGGGAGTCAGGCCTCATCTCGAGGGGAAGCAAAGGACTCCACTCTCTTCTCGAGTCGCGACAGGTATCTCTTGGAGCCCACTGAGTGGTCTTTGCTCTGTAGGAGAGCTCTAGTGTTCATAAGCCTGTACATAAGTGAACACAGACATTCTGTGTGCATGTTGCTGCATACCCAAAATAGGGCCACAAGGAGCCTCATGCTCTCCATGCGGCGCGGAAGCTGTGCAGCCACGCAGCAGCTGAAGAATCCAACCAATTGCTCTTTTCTTACCTCTGACAGAGCTCGCATTGCCGTAGCCCTTGGCAGTTTGAAAACACTGGACCCTAACCCCTCTCAAAGTAGGCCTGGGTTCTAGTTCGAATAGAAAGTCAATAGCGGAGCTGAGGACAGGAACGCGGCAGTCATTTATCACACGCTCCTGCAGCCTGCTACTACAGGGACACTAACGCTAGAAGCTAGGAATGTCTTTGCAAGGTGCGCAAAGGACAAGGGAGAACCTCGACCCTGACTCTAGTATTTCAGTCCCCTGAGCAGATCTGAGGTTCTCCCGCTGTAGAAGCTAACCCATTCCTTTCAAATTCAGGCTTCCTAACACAGGGCCAGTTGGCTGCTTGCTCTTCCACGAAGCAGTCTTCCTTAACTTGCAAACTGCGAATTCCGCTTAACAGCATGGAGGAAAATCGCTTCTTGGAAGATTTTCTTCAGAGGCTGTATCCCCGGAGCTGGGGCCAAGCTAGGGGACCCATACTGACAAGGGAAGGCAAAACCACATCCAATGTCTTTGCTCTGGAGGACAGCTTTGGTGAGCCTAAGTCTTTCAGGAATATTTCTGGCTCCAACAGAGTCAAATTCTGTGTGTGAAGCTGCACAGCCAAAATAGGGGAACAGAGAGCCTGATTCTCTCTGTGTAGCTTTGAAGCTGTCATTCAAACAACAGCTTGAGAATCCATACAATGCTCTCCCTTACTGCTAAGAGAATTCTCATTGCTGTCGTCCTTGACAGTTTGTAGAAATCTGCACCCTAACCCTTCTCCAAGTAGGCCTGGGTCCTAGCTCGGAATAACAGGCAACGGCGGAGCTGAGGCCAGTAAGGCACAAGTGAGGTCTCACACACTCTTGCAGCCTGATCGTCCAGGAGCAGTAAGGCCTCTTTTTCCCTGTAGGAGGCTCGCTTGCCTTGCCTCCTGTGAACTGCATTTCCCAGCCTGGGCGCAAAGCTGTTCCTGGAGATTTTTTCTCAGGGGCTGTTTCCCTGGAGCTGGGTCGGACATCGGGGGCCCAACTCACAGGGGAAGACAAAACCACATGGACAGGTCTATGCTCTGTAGGAGAGCTCTAGTGAACCTCATCTCTCAGGAACATTCTTGGCTTCTACAGAGACACCTCTGTGCATGAAGCTACACACCCAACATAGTGGCAAAGGGAGTCTGATTCTCTCCGTGGGTGCTGATGCTTTGTGGCAAAGCACCTGCTAAGAATCCATCCGCATAGGCCTCCCTCACCTTGACAGAGGTCTCATTGCTGTAGTCCTTGGCAGTTTGGAAAGAAGCAGACCCTTACCCTTCACCAAGTAGGCCCTTGTCCTTGTTTGAATGGAAAGGCAGTAGCTGAGCTGAGGCCAGTAAGGCGCCAGTCAAGTCTGACATATTCCCGATGCCTGCTCCTTCATGGAAAATAACGTTAGAATCTGGGAATGTCTTTGCAAGGCTGGCAAAGGGCAGTCAGGAACCTGGACCCTGCCTCTGGAATTTCTATCTTCTCAGCACATCTGGCGGTCTCGGTCAGGAGAAACTAACCCATTCCTTGCAAATATAGGCTTCCAAACACAGGCCGGTTGGCTGTCTCTTCTTGCCGAAGGAAGCTTGCTTATCCCACCTCCTGTGAACTCCACTTCCCAGCCTGGGTGATAAGAGGTTCTTGGAGATCTTTTCTCAGAGGCTGTTTCCAAGGAGCAGGGGCTGATCCCAGAGACCCACATGCACAGGGGAAGGGAAAACCGCATGGATAAGACTTTGCTCTCTAGGAGTGCTCTAGTGAACCTCACTCTATGGGGAATGTTCTTGGCTCCAACGGGGACATCTCTGTGTGGGAAGCTGCATTGCCAACATAGAGACACAGAGACCTGATTCTCTCTGTGCAGCTTTGACGCTGTCGTTCAAACAACAAATTGAGAATCCACACAATGCTCTCCCTTACCACTGAGAGAGTTATCATTGCTGTAGCCCTTCGCAGTTTCTGGAAATCGGCACACAAACACTTCTCCAAGTAGGCCTGGGTTCAAGTTCAGATGAACATGCAATAGCGGAGCTGAGGCCAGTAAGGCACCAGTCAGGTGTCACACACTCTGGCAGCCTGCTCCTCCAGGGACAGTAAGGCCTCTATTTCCCTTCAGGAGGCTCGCTTGCCTTACTTCCTGTGAACAGCGTTTCCCAGCCTGGGCGGAAAGCAGTTCCTGGAGATCTTTTCTCAGGGGCTGTTTCCCCGGAGTTGGGGCGGATCTCGGGGACCCAACTCACAGGGGAAGGCAAAACCAAATGGACAGGTCTATGCTCTGTAGGAGATCTCTAGTGAACTGCCGGAGTCCAGCCCCAGCTGATCCAGGGTATTCGAAGCAGAGACGGCGTAGGCGAGGGTCAGGGAACAACTGCTTAATTAAACGTTAATTAAGGATATAAAGAGTAATAAAATGAGGATAGCTCAGTAGGAAAATTCAGTGGAGAAAAGAGGCTGAGTAGCTTGGTTTACGCGGGGGACCAATAAAACTTCAAGACAAGAAGCTTGCACCACTTACGTAGGCCGCAGGCGTCCTTCCGTTCTCCCGAAGGAGAGGAGACACTGAGGCCTCCCCGGTCGGATCTTAGAAGCCCAGGCAAAATTAGTAAGCTTGGTGGGTTCCGCGCTCCAGATGGAGACTCAACCAGAGTGAGAGAGAGAGAGAGACATGGGGAGACCAGTATTTCGAGAAACTGATCCCAATTCTCTATTTTCCATGGTCTACTTTTATACACTGAGATGTTATGCAAAAGTCACGTGGGGTCAGCAGTCCTGACTTTTATCAAAGTCAGGTGCTTCATACAAAAGTATACAGAGGTCTTAGGGGTGTTACATCATCTTCTGGCCGGGGGGCCTGCTGACAATTTACGACCCTCTCCTTGTGACAGCGGTCAGTCAACCAGGACACTTATTTCTCCAGGGGTGATTATTCTTAAAACAGACGCCACCCAAATAAAGTTACATTCCTATAGGGTGAGGGTGTAGTGGGTTTTAGTTAAGGAAAGAATTTACTTAGCCTAAGGTCTAACGTGATTTATATCAAAGGTTAATACTTATTTCTTCTATATATTCATTAATGTGTATAAGGGCAGGGGATGTGGAGAGTTAGCAGTAAACATCAGCTCAACAAATGAAAAACCCTTCACCAATATGATTTCTAATCAGCCCATTATACTTATACTAATAATTTTCTAACTTTTCTAAGGAACCTGTTTTTAGAAGGTTTAAAGCATCTCGTGCCTCTCATGGTTGGGAGGCTGTGAGCAATCACATGTGGCCGGACAAGCCTGTCAGGCAGGCTAGAGAACCTTCAGAGGAGTTTGTAGGTTAAAACACTCTTGTCACACCCAGGGGTTTTTATCAACTGGAGCTCTAGGTTAACTCCTTCTCCGAAAGAGGTGGTGGGGGACAGCCCCCCGTAAAGTCAGAGGTGTAGGTGAGAGCACAAAGTAGTAAGGTAGGCAGGCTCTGGTTATGGGGGTAGATGCTCGAGGATTTCCAGGGGGACTCCTGAGGCTCGATCCCGCCTTTGCGTATGTCGAGCCTCCTTCCTCATGACCTTTGCCATGGGCGGAGTGCCTCACTCTGGCCCCCAACAGTGAACCTCCTCTCTCAGGAACATTCTTGGCTCCTATCGAGACACCACTGTGCGTGTAGCTACACACGCAACGTAGGGGCAAAGGGAGCCAGATTCTTTCCGTGGGGTGCTGATGCTTTGTGGCAAAGCACCTGCTTGAGAATCCATCAGCTTACGCTTCCCTCGCCTTGACAGAGGTCTCATTGCTGTAGCCCTTGGCAGTTTGGAAAGAAGAGGACCCTTACCTTTCATAAAGTGGGCCCTTGTCCTAGTTTGAAAGGAAAGGCAAGAGCTGAGCTGAGGCCAATAAGGCGCCAGTCAAGTCTGACATATTCCCGAAGCCTGCTCCTTCATGGAAAATAACGCTGGAATCTAGGAATGTCTCTGCAAGGCTGGCAAAGGGCAGTCAGGAGCCTGCACCCTGCCTCTGGAATTACCGACTTCTGAACAGATCTGGAGGTCTCCCTTAGGGGAAGCTAACCCATTCTTCCAAATAGAGGCTTCCAAACGCAGGCCGCTTGGCTGCCTCTTGCTCTCTGAAGGAGGCCTGCTTTTCCCGCCTCCTATGAACCCCACATCCCAGCCTCTGGGAAAAGCGGATCTTGAAGATCTTTTCTCAGGGGTTGTTTCCACGGAGCTGGGGCCGAGCCTGGAGCCCCAAACGCACAGGGGAAGAAAAACCACATGGACAAGTCTTTGCTCTCTAGGAGAGCTCTAGTGAACTTCACTCTGTCAGGAACGTTCTTGTTTCCTATGGAGACACCCCTGTCTGTGAAGCTGTGTACCGAACATGGAGACACAGAGTCTGATTCTCTCTGTGCAGCTTTGAAGCTGTCGTTCAAACAACAGCTTGAAAATCCATACAATGCTCTTCCTTACCCGTGACACAGTTCTCATTGCTATACCCCTTGGCAGTATTTAGAAATCCATACCCAAACCCTTCTCCTAGTAGGCCTGGGTCCTAGTTCGGAGAAACACGCAATGGCGGAGCTGAGGCCAGTTAGGCACCAGTCAGGTCTCACACACTCTGGCAGCCTGATCGTCCAGGGAGACTAAGGCCTGTTGTGCCTTGCAGGAGGCTCGCTTGTGTTACCTCCTGTGAACTGCGTTTGCCAGCCTGGGGGAATAGCGGTCCCTGGAGATCTTTTCTCAGGGGCTCCTTCCCCTGAGCTGGGGCGGACCTCGGGGACCCAACTCACAGGGCAAGGCAAAACCATATGGACAGGTCTATGCTCTGTAGCAGACTTCTAGTGAACCTCATCTCTCAGGAACATTCTTGGCTCCTATAGAGACACTTCTGTGTGTGAAGCTGCGTACCTAACATAGGGGCACAGAGAGCCTGATTCTCTCAGTTCATTTTGACGCAGTCGTTCAGAAAACAGCTTGAGAATCCATAAAATGCTCTCCCTTACCGCTGAGAGAATTCTCACTGTTGTAGCCCTTGGCACTTTGTAGAAATCCGCAGCCAAACGCTTCTCCAAATAGGCCTGGGTCCTAGTTCGGAGGAACAGGCAATGGTGGAACTGAGGCCAGTAAGGCAACAGTCAGGTTTCACACACTCTGGCAGCCTGCTCCTCCAGGGACAGTAAGGCCTCTTTCTCTCTGCAGGAGATTCGCTTGCCTTACTTCCTGTGAACAGCGTTTCCCAGCCTCAGCGAAGCGGTTCCTGGAGATCTTTTCTCAGGGACAGTTTCCCCGGAGGTGTGGCGGACCTCGGGGACCCAACTCACAGGGGAAGGAAAAACCACATGGACAGGTCTATGCTCTGTAGGAGAGGTTTAGTGAACCTAATCTCTCAGGAACATTCTTGGCTCCTATAGAGACAACTCCGTGTGTGAAGCTACACTCCCAACATTGGGGAACAGGGATCTTGGTTCTCTCCGTGGGGTGCTGATGCTTTGTAGTAAAGCACCTGCTTGAGAATCCATCCTCTTAGGCTTCCCTCGCTTTGACAGAGGTCTCATTGCTGTAGCCCTTGGCAGTTTCAAAGAAGAAGACCCTTACCCTTCATAAAGTAGGCCCTTGTCCTAGTTTGAATGGAAAGGCAATAGCTGAGCTGAGGCCAATAAGGAGCCAGTCCCCTCTGACACATTCCCGAAGCCTGCTCCTTCATGGAATATAACTCTAGAATGTTGGAATGTCTTTGCAAGGCTGGCAAAGGGCAGTCAGGAACCAGCACCCTGCCTCTGGAATTACTGACTTCTGAGCAGATCTGGAGGTCTCCTTTAGGAGAAGCTAACCCATTCCTTCCAAATAGAGGCTTCAAAATACAGGCAGGTTGGCTGCCTTTTGTGCCCGAAGGAGGCTTGCTTTTCTCTCCTCCTATGAACCCCAGTTCCCAGCCTCTGGGAAAAGCGTATCTTGAAGATATTTTCTCAGGGGTTGTTTCCACGGAGCTGGGGCCGAGCCCGGGGCCCAAAGGCACAGGGGAAGGCAAGACCACATGGACAGGTCTATGCTCTGTAGCAGACCTCTAGTGAACCTCATCTCTCAGGAGCATTCTTGGCTCCTACAGAGACACCTCTGTGTGTGAAGCTGCGTACCTAACATAGGGGCAGAGAGAGCCTGATTCTCTCTGTTCATTTTGACGCTGTCATTCAGAAAACAGCTTGAGAATCCATAAAATGCTCTCCCTTACCGCTGAGAGAATTCTCACTGCTGTAGCCCTTGGCACTTTGTAGAAATCTGCACCCAAACGCTTTTCCAAGTAGGCCTGGGTGCTAGCTCGGATGAACAGGCAATGGTGGAGCTGAGGCCAGTAAGGCAACAGTCAGGTTTCACACATTCTGGCAGCCTGCTCCTCCAGGGACTGTAAGGCCTCTTTTACTCTGCAGGAGATTCGCTTGCCTTACTTCATGTGAACAGCATTTCCCAGCCTCGGCGAAGCGGTTCCTGGAGATCTTTTCTCAGGGACAGTTTCCCCGGAGGTGTGGCAGACCTCGAGGACCCAACTCACAGGGGAAGGCAAAACCACATTGACAGGTCTATGCTCTGTAGGAGAGGTTTAGTGAACCTAATCTCTCAGGAACATTCTTGGCTCCTATAGAGACAACTCTGTGTGTGAAGCTACACTCCCAACATTGGTGCACAGGGAGCTTGATTCTCTCCGTGGGGTGCTGATGCTTTGTGGCAAAGCACCTGCTTGAGAATCCATCCTCTTAGGCTTCCCACACCTTGACAGAGGTCTCATTGCTGTAGCCCTTGGCAGTTTGCAAAGAAGAAGACCCTTACCCGTCATAAAGTAGGGCCTTGTCCTAGTTTGAATGGAAAGGCAATAGCTGAGCTGAGGTCAATAAGGAGCCAGTCCCGTCTGACACATTCCCGAAGCCTGCTCCTTCATGGAAAATAACTCTAGAATCTAGGAATATCTTTGCAAGGCTAGCAAAGGGCAGTCAGGAACCAGTACCCTGCCTTTGGAATTACCGACTTCTGAGCAGATCTGGAGGTCTCCTTTAGGAGAAGCTAACCTATTCCTTCCAAATAGAGGCTTCAAAACACAGGCAGGTGGGCTGCCTTTTCGTTCCCTATGGAGGCGTGCTTTTCTCTCCTCCTACGAACCCCGGTTCCCAGACACTGGGAAAAGTGGATCTTGAAGATATTTTCTCAGGGGTTGTTTCCACGGAGCTGGGGCCGAGCCTGGAGACCCAAAGGCACAGGGGAAGGCAAGACCACATGGACAAGCCTTTGCTCTTTAGTATAGCTCTAATGAACCTCACTCTGTCAGGATCTTTCTTGATTCCTACGGAGACACACCTGTGTGTGAAGCTGCGGGCACAGAGAGCCTGATTACCCCTGTGCAGCGCTGAGTCTGGGCGGCTAAACAACAGCTTGGGAATGCAGCCTGGGGCGCTTCCCTTCCCTCGGACAGAGCTCTCCTTGCGGTAGGCCTTGGTAGTTTGCATACAATGGGGCCCTAAGCCCTCTGCAAGTTGGCCTGGCTCCTAGGTCCAAAGGGCAGGCCAGAGCGGAGCTGAGGCTGTCAGGCTCCAGACACATCTCCCATACTCCTACATCCTGCTCCTACCCGGGCGTGAACGCTAGAAGCTGGGAAGGTACCTGGACCGTGCAGGGGCGGGGCGAACGCGGGCGGCGTGGGGCGGGGGTCGGCTTCTGGCGGGGGTGGGGGCGGGCTTCCCAGTTGTGCTCTCGGAGGTGGACACTGAGGCTGAAAACGCGCCGGGAGTGCACCCGGGACTGGGTAAACCCGGGCTGCGGGGGTCGAGATTCCGATGGCTTTGGGTGGGGGTCGGTCCCAGTTGTGCTCCCGGGGGTCGCCACTGCGGCTGGGAACGCGCCGGGAGCGCGGCAGGGGCGGGGCTAACCCTGGGGGCGCGGGGCGGGGGTCGGCTCATGGGGGGGATGGGGAGGGGTTCCCAGTTGCGCTCTCGGGGGTTGCAACTGCGGCTGGGAACGCCCATTTCGTCCGCTCCTGGGTCCCCAAGGATCGCCATCCCATGGGTGCAGTGGAGGGCTGTGGACCACAGGTAAGGGAACTGGGACTGCGTGGAGCAGGGAACCAAGTATTCCGCCGTCTGTTGGCACATTCTCGGAGCTCCCCAACCTGGCGGTCGCAGAAAGGCCTTGCCTTTGGGGTCAAGGCCTTTACCGCTCCACCCCTTTGCTGAAAAATCTCCGAGTCTGCGCGGTTCTTCCAAGCAGCCTAGTGTCCGCTGGAAGTCCAAAGGACAGAACACTGAACTCTGGCCGGCTGGCCCAGCCCTGCTTCTGGCACTTTGTAAGCCAGCGGGCCCTTGAGCACCTGCTGGGATGGGAAAGGGAAGGGTCCACGGATTGCACCCTAGAAACTTAGTAGGGTGCATGGATTTCAAACCCTGGTGGCCGCCCAGGCAGCAAAGAAGGGGGGAGGGCACCTTGCTGCCCTTTCATGGCAGAATCTGTGGTTGTCCAGCTGCGTGGGCCTTTTCATGAGGACCCTGTGCAATAAAAGTTTGGTGTTTTGGAACTGAATAATTAGAACGTGTAAAAGCTTTAAATTATGTGGTGATGTAATTAAAAAACAAAACAAAACAAAACCAAGCTCCAAGTGTTTTGCAAATGGAGGTTTAAATATTGAAGGACTGTATTCCTTGCACTGTGGCATTCTATCAAGAAGTGTGCAGGATTTTTTTTTTTTTTAAGAAAAGTGTTCGAAGTGAGGGAAACAGGAAACCCAGAGGTGCCCCTGTATTTTGGGGAAGGCCTTAGGAGGTCACTTGGAAATGCTGCTGGATGTGCGGGAGGGCGGCAGATGGGCTGTGCAGGCTTGTCCTTTGCATGGATGTTCTTGTGTGTGGAAACCCAGCTCGGAGCCATCTCCTGATGTGTAAGAATTTCGCAGACAAACCTTGAGTAAGCAATGCATTTTTTCCTAAGAAAATGTTTGTCTTAAGCGATATAAATATCCTATGTATTTCCGCTAGACTCTGGCTTCAGGTCGGTTCCCCCAAAAGGCTCAGAAGCGATTTGAACAAAACAGCATGTTTTCCTCCTAGCTTGTTCTCCTTATCTATGTTAAGGAAATGATATATTTGCCTGCAATACTGCCTTTCTTCAAGATTCATGTCAATCAAGTTTTGGCCCGGGATGACTCACCTGCTGCCAATATTATCTCAATGCATGTCGTAGGGGAAGGGCCTGGTGCCATTCCCTGAAACAGTTCCTTTCTTTCCTTAGCTGACTGCTAGTGCCTGTAGAATATCTGGCTAAAGACCAGCAGGGGGTACTCTTACTACCCCCCCCACCCCGCCTCAAGTCTAAGTCAGCAGCTTTCTCTATCTCTTTAATACTTTAATAACACTTGATGACACAAAAGCTCTGAGCGATCAAATCATATCAAATCTTCATTTCAGATTGAAGATGCATTCCATGGTATTGCCATCTTAAGTCTTTCCATCGTTATGGAATATCTGTCCATGTATTCAGGATAGTTTTCAGCCAGGGTGTATAATTTCCAGTGTGCCAGTCTTGTCATCCTCGTTACATCCATGGCAAAGTGTTGTATTCATGTTGACATTATTGAAAGGGAATTTTTTAAAATTCCTTTTCAGATTATTATCTGCTAATGTATACAGATAAAACTGTGTAATCATTCATTTTTATCAGTTTGGACAGCTTGATAGTTGTCTTTAATTTCTTTACTTTCTGACACTTTAAGATTATCCTGGGACACATATGTAATGCCTCACCCCTAAATTCAGACATGTGTTCAAAGAACTTCTGTCCTTTTATTTATTTATTTATTTATTCTTTAACATTGAAATCGTTTTGACTATGCTGGGTGTTTGTTGCTAAATGGAAGTAGCTAGGACCTCTGGACTGCAGTCTCTCATCTCTTGCTGACCTCTTGTTGACCTCTGCAGATTCCTGGTAGGTGGGAGCTTGTTAGTTCCTTGTTCCTTATCAGAACCTCCTGTGGTAAGTGTTTTTCTCTTCTCTGTTGCCTGGTAAGGGTGGGTGGTCATGGGCATCCCAAAGTTGGCTAGAAGTCAATTATTTAGGCAGGCTTGTGCATAGATATGGGAGAAGGCAATGGCACCCCACTCCTGGAAAATCCCAAGGACGGAGGAGCCTGGTAGGCTGCAGTCCATGGGGTGGCTAAGAGTCGGACACCACTGAGCGACTTCATTTTCACTTTTCACTTTCATGCATAGGAGGAGGAAATGGCAACCCACTCCAGTGTTCTTGCCTAGAGAACCCCAGGGACTGCGGGGCCTGGTGGGCTGCCATCTATGGCGTGGCACAGGGTCGGCCTCAACTGAACCACTTAGCAGCTGCAGCAGCAGCAGCAGCAGTGCATAGATATCAAAGGGGATGAGAACAGTCAGGTAGGATCACATATGTCACCGTGAAACAATACTTCTCCTCTTAGCCTAAGCTAACAAAAGATTTCTGTTCTAGGTCAACCTAGAAGAGATCACTTAAGAGGTAAAGAAACTTAAACTCCATTAGCAAAGGCAGTTCAACATCTCAAGAAAACTTGTGCTAGGCACAAAACTCTTTTCTGGGGGCCTACTTTCCCTACAACCTCCTTATCCCATTCTGTACCCATTCCTTTGCTTCTCCCGTCCTGAAAATGCCACCTGTAAGACAGAACTACTTCGTTTTCCTTCTTAAAGTGTGATTGCATTCCATACATTCTTGTAATAACAAGTCATACATTTCCCTTCAGCAACCAAGAACTGACTCTTATATTGGCATTTGATAGATTGGTGAGCATACCTATCAGTGATAATAGCGCCCACCCCGCTTCCTGCAAGAACAGAACAAAACAAAACAAAACAAAAAAATTGCTTTCTTACATTTTATATGTTCGGATGGTGCCAGTCACTATTCATGCAGAGTCAAAAATCTCTTTTGTTTCTGTGTAAAAGGGAGGTCCTTTCAAGTCGTGAATGTTTCAGAAGTTTCATTTATTTGGAAGTGACCTAGCTATTCAATACACTGTCGTCACTTAGTTTAGCACCAGGATAGAAACTCAGGTAACCAAAACACCTGGAGGAACGATTGTAAGTTCAGTTCAGTTCAGTTGCTCAGTCGAGTCTGACTCTTTGTGACCCCGTGGCCTGCAGGACGCCAGGCTTCCGTGTCCATCACCAACTCCAGGGGCTTGCTCAAACTCATGTCCATCGAGTCACTGATGCCATCCAACCATCTTATCCTCTGTCATCCCCTTCTCCTCTGCCTTCAATCACGACTATGAGAGGCAGATATTTTAGAGTATAATTATTGTTAAGAGTTTATCTAAAAGCTCATATCACATTTACATTTTTTACATTGGTTGTTGCTGTTTCCAGGTACTTTCTTGCTGACAAGCTTGTGACACATATAACAACAGAGCAATTTTTACCTCAAAAGAAACCTAGGCACTATGAACATGTTGTGCTTAATGTTGTTGACTCTTAGACATGTCTATAGTGGAGGAGCAAAACCAAAAATACTAGATATTTAATATTGACTAGTTCCCAGTTCACGGGACTCTGACATTCATTTAGGTCAATGTTTTCTTGTATTTCCAGCAGTTTGATTAGGAAGGGCTGCCTTGTCTTGAGACCATTGAAATCAGAACTCAGAACTTGAGCAATATTATCAAAAAACACAAGGCTCACACTGACACATACCTTAATCCAGACAGACAGACAAGACATCTTCCAGTTTTCCGCCTGAGATTTAAAATATTTCTTTGAGCCGTTTTCCTGGGGAGTGGGGGGGGGAGTGGGGGTGGCAGCGAGGCAGGCTTGGGTAACAAGCTAATTGTTGGTCATTGCATATGCAAAGAACCAGCTTTCCGGGTTCCAAGGAAAAAAGTTTCCTTGGTACCCAATTTTGTTTGGATCTATAGACTCTCATGGCCCTCCTAGGTCAGGACATCTTTCCTTTCTGTAGTCCTCATTTTATCCCTAAATCATAGACAGCTTGGATTGTCTCTGTGGGGTGGATGTATTGTCCTCGTGTTTGACCTGGCGGCAGTAGTGAAGTCCGAGATCCTCTCCTGGAACCGGGCGTGGGGACGGGGCTCACCAGGAGCCCCTGGTGGAAGGGGGCAACGCCCCGGGAGCACGCCAGGGGCGGGGCGATCCCAGGCGGCGCGGGTCGGGGTTCTGTTCGGGAGGGGGTGGGGGGCGGTAACAGTTGTGCTCTCGGGGGTCCCCACTGCAGCTGGAAACGCGCTGGGAGTGCGGCAGGGGCGGGGTGAACCCGGGTGGCGCGGGGCGGGGTTAGGCTCCTGGCGGGGGTGGGGGAGGGCTTCCCAGTTGTGCTCTCGGTGGTGGCCACTGCGGCTGGAAATGCGCCGGGAGCGCACCCGGGGCGGGGTAAACCTGGGCTGCGCGGGTCGAGATTTAGATGGCTGTGGGTGGGGGTTCGGTCCCAGTTGTGCTCTCGGGGATCGCCACTGCGGCTAGGAACGCCCATTTCCTACGCTCCTGTGTCCCCAAGGATCCACATCTAGTGGGTGCAGCGGAGGGCTGCGGGCCACAGGTCAGGAAACTGGGACTGCTTGGAGCAGGGAACCAAGTATTCCGCCCTCTGTTGGCACATTCTCGGAGCTCCCCAACCTGGCGGTCGCAGAAAGGCCTCGCCCTTGGTGTCAAGGCCTTTACCGCTCCACCCCTTTGCTGAAAAATCTCAGTCTGCACGGTTTTCCCAAGCAGCCTAGTGTCCCCTGGAAGTCCAAGGGACAGAACACTGAACTCTGGCCGGCTGGCCCAGCCCTGCTTCTGGCACTTTGTAAGCCAGCGGGCCCTTGAGCACCTGCTGGGATGGGAAAGGGAAGGGTCCACGGATTGCACCCTAGAAACTTAGTAGGGTGCATGGATTTCAAACCCTGGTGGCCGCCCAGGCAGCAAAGAAGGGGGGAGGGCACCTTGCTGCCCTTTCATGGCAGAATCTGTGGCTGTCCTGATGCGTGGGCCTTTTCATGGGGACCTTGTGCAATAAAAGTTTGGTGTTTTGGTACTGAATAATTAGAAATTGTAAAAAGTTTAAATTATGTGGTGGTGTAATTAAAAAACAAAACAAAACAAAACCAAGCCCCAAGTGTTTGGCACAGGGAGGTTTAAGTATTGAAGGCCTGTTTTCCTTCCACTGTGGCATTCTATCAAGAAGTGTGCAGGATTTTTTTTTTTTTTTAAGAAAAGTGTTCGAAGTGAGGGAAACAGGAAACCCAGAGGTGCCCCTGTATTTTGGGGAAGGCCTTAGGAGGTCACTTGGAAATGCTGCTGGCTGTGGGGGAGGGGGGCAGATGGGCTGTGCAGGCTTGTCCTTTGCATTCATGTTCTTGTGTGTAGAAACCCAGCTCGGAGCCATCTCCTGATGTGTAAGAATTTCGCAGACAAACCTTGAGCTAAGCAATGCATTTGTTCCTGAGGAAATGTTTGTCTTAAGCGATGTAAATATCCTATGTATATCTGCTGGACTCTGGCTTCAGGTCGGTTCCCTCAATAGGCTCAGAAGCGACTTGAACAAAACAGTATGTTTTCCTCGTACCTTGTTCTCCTAATCTATGTTAAGGAAATGATATATTTGCCTGGAATACTGCCTTTCTTCAAGATTCATGTCAATCAGTTTTTGGCCCAGGATGACTCACCTGCTGCCAATGTGACCTCAAGGCATGTCGTGGGGGAGGGGCCTGGTGCCATTCCCTGAGACAGTGCCTTTCTTTCCTTAGCTGACTGCTAGTGCCTGTAGAATATCTGGCTAGAGACCAGCAGGGCGTACACCCCGCCTCAAGTCTAAGTCAGCAGCTTTCTCTATCTCATTTATACTTTAATAACAATTGATGACACAAAAGCTCTGAGCGATCAAATCATATCAAATCTTCATTTCAGATTGAAGATGCATTCCATGGTATTGCCATCTTAAGTCTTTCCATTGTTATGGAATACCTGTCCATGTATTCAGGATAGTTTTCAGCCAGGGTGTATAAGTTCCAGTGTGCCAGTCTTGTCATCCTCGTTACATCCATGGCAAAGTGTTGTATTCATGTTGACATTATTGAAAGGGAATTTTTTTAAATTCCTTTTCAGATTATTATCTGCTAATATATACAGAAAAAACTGTGTAATCTTTCGTTTTTATCAGTTTGGACAGCTTGATAGTTGTCTTTAATTTCTTTCCTTTCTCATACTTTAAGATTTTCCGGGCACTGTACATGTACTGCCTCACCCCTAATCTCAGTCATGTGTTCAAAGAACTTCTGTCCTTTATTTGTTTACTTATTTTTTGCAACATTGAATTCGTTTTGACTATGCTGGGTCTCTGCTGCAAGATGGAAGTTGCTAGGACCTCTGGACTGCAGTCTTCCATCTCTTACTGACCTCTTGTTGACCTCTGCAGAATCCTGGTTGGCGGGAGCTTGTTAGTTCCTTGTTCCTTACCAGGACCTCCTGTGGTAAGTGTTTTTCTCTTCTCTGTTGCCTTGTAAGGGTGGATGGTCATTGGCATCCCAAAGCTAGCTAGAAGTCAATTATTTAGGCAGGCTTGTGCATAGATATGGGAGAAGGCAATGGCACCCCACTCCAGTACTCTTGCGTGGAAAATCCCATGGATGGAGGAGCCTGGTAGGCTGCAGTCGATGGGGTCGCTAAGAGTCGGACACCACTGAGCGACTTCACGTTCACTTTTCACTTTCATGCATGGGAGGAGGAAATGGCAACCCACTCCAGTGTTCTTGCCTAGAGAACCCCAGGGACTGCGGGGCCTCGTGGGCTGCCGTCTATGGGGTCGCACAGAGTCGGACACGACTGAAACGACTTAGCAGCAGCAGCGGCGGCAGCAGCAGCAGAAGCAGTGCATCGATATCAAAAGGGCTGCAAACAGTCAGGAAGGATCACATATGTCACCGTGAAACACTACTTCTCCACTTAGCCAAAGCTAACAAAAGATTTCTGTTCTAGGTCAACCTAGAAGAGATCACTTAAGAGGTAAAGAAACTTAAACTCCATTAGCAAAGGCAGTTCGACATCTCAAGAAAACTTGTGCTAGGCACAGAACTCTTTTCTGGGGGTCCACTTTCCCTACAACCTCCTTATCCCATTCTGTACCCATTCCTTTGCTTCTCCCATCCTGAAACGGCCACCTGTAAGACAGAACTACTTTGTTTTCCTTCCTCAAGTGCCATTGCATTCCACATACTTTCTTGTAATAATAAGTCATACATTTCCCTTCAGCAACCAAGAACTGACTTTTATATTGGCATTCGCTATAGCCCGCCCCCCTCCCCCCACCCCCAAGAACAGAACAAAACAAAACAAAACAATTGCTTTCTTACATTTAACATGTCAGGATGGTGCCAGACACTATTCATGGAGAGTCAAAAATCTCTTTTGTTTCTGTGTAAAAGGGAGGTCCTTTCAAGTCGTGAATGTTTCAGAACTTTCATTTATTTGGAAATGACCTAGCTATTCAATACACTGTCGTCACAAGGATAGAAACTCGGGTAACCGAAACACCTGGAGAAACGTTTGTTAGTTCAGTTCAGTTCAGTTGCTCAGTCGTGTCTGACTCTTTGGGACCCCGTGGCCTGAAGGACGCCAGGCTTCCGTGTCCGTCACCAGCTCCAGGGGCTTGCTCAAACTCATGTCCATCGAGTCAGTGATGCCATCCAACCATCTTATCCTCTGTCATCCCCTTCTCCTCTGCCTTCAATCAAGACTATGAGAGGCAGATATTTTAGAGTATAATTATTGTAAAGAGTTTGTCTAAAAGCTCATATCACATTTACATTTTTTACTTTTGTTGTTGTCGTTTCCAGGTAGTTTCTTGCTGACAAGCTTGTGACAGATATAACAATAGAGCAATGTTTACCTCAAAAGAAACCTAGGCACTATGAACATGTTGTGCTTAATGTTGTTGACTCTTAGACATGTCTATAATGGAGGAGCAAAACCAAAAATACTAGATATTTAATATTGACTAGTTCCCAGTTCACGGGACTCTGACATTCATTTAGGTCAATGTTTTCTTGTATTTCCAGCAGTATGATTTGGAAGGGCTGCCTTGTCTTGAGTCCATTGAAATCAGAACTCAGAACTTGAGCAATATTATCAAAAAACACAGGGCTCACACTGACACATACCTTAATCCAAACAGACAGACAAGACATCTTCCAGGTTTCCGCCTGAGATTTAAAATATTTCTTTGAGCCAGTCTTCTGGGGAGTGGGGGGATGGGGGTGGCAGTAAGGCAGGCTTGGGTAACAAGCTAATTGTTGGTCATTGCATATGCAAAGAACCAGCTTTCTGGGTTCCAAAGAAAAAAGTTTCCTTGGTAACCAACTTTGTCTGGTTCTATAGACTATCATGGCCCTACTAGGTCAGGTCATCTTGCCTTTCTGTGGTCCTCGTTTTATCCCTAAATCATAGACAGCTTGGATTGTCTCTGTGGGGTGTATGTATTGTCCTCATGTTTGACCTGGCGGCAGCAGCGACGTCCGAGAGCCTCTCCTGGAACCGGGCGTGGGGACGGGGCTCACCGAGAGCCACTGGTGAAGGTGGGCAGCGCCCCTGGAGCGCGGCAGGGGCGGGGCGAACCCGGGCGGCGCAGGGCGGGTGTCGGCTCCTGGCGGGGGTAGGGGAGGGCTTCCCAGTTGTGCTCTCGGAGATGGCCACTGCAGCTGGAAACGCGCCGGGAGCGCAGCCAGGGTGGGGTAAACCTGGGCTGCACAGGTCGAGATTCCGCTCACTGTGGGTGGGGGGTCGGTCCCTGTTGTGCTCCCGGGGGTCGCCAATATTGCTGGGAACCCACCAGGAGCCCGGCAGGGCCGGGGCGAAACCTGGCGGTGCGGGGCAGGGTGGGGTTCCGTTCGCAGCGGGGGTCGGCTCCTGGCGGGTGTGGGGGAGGGCTTTCCAGATGTGCTGTTGGGGGTCGCCATTGCGGCTGGGAATGCCCATTTCGTGAACTCCTGGATCCCCAAGGATCGGCATCCATTGGCCACAGCGGAGGGGTGCGGAACACAGGTAAGGGAACGGGGACTGCGTGGAGCAGGGAACCATGTATTCCGCCCTGTGTTGGCACAGTCTCAGAGCTCCCCAACCTGGCGGTCGCAGAAAGGCCTCGTCTTTGGGGTCAAGGCCTTTACCGCTCCACCCCTCTGCTGAAAAACCTCAGAGTCTGCGCGGTTTTCCCAAGCAGCCTAGTGTCCGCTGGAAGTCCAAGGGACAGAACCCTGAATTCTGGCCGGCTGGCCCAGCCCTGCTTCTGGCACTTTGTAGGCCAGCGGGCCCTGGAGCACCTGCTAGGATGGGAAAGGGAAGGGTACGCGAATTGCATCCTGGTGGCCACCGAGGCAGCAAAGAAGGGGGGAGGGCACCTTACTGCCCTTTAATGGCAGACAGAATCTGTGGCTGTCCTGCTGCGTGGGCCTTTTCATGGGGACCTTGTGCAATAAAAGTTTACCGGTGACCTTAGGGAACTTCCCAGTGTGCTTCTGACAGATGAGGGATGCTGTGGAGTTGGCGGGACCTCTCAGGACTCCGCTGGGTTTGGCGCAATGGAAGAGGGCCTCATCTCCAGGGAAGGCAGGAACCTCAGGCTTCCTTTCCGTTTCAGACTCCGACCGCAGGGTCCCTGCAGAGTTGGGACAGGAGAGTCAGGAATCGTCTTGTCTGAGGAAGGGAACTCCGCTTGCCTCTCGAGGTGCTCAGGGGGTCTCAGGCCCCTTGTTGAGCTGTGTGTGGAACCTGCGGGTGTTTCCGGAAATGCACGACGGTGACAGTGCCCCTTCGTGTTGTGCCTTCACCCACTGGGTTGCCTTCGAAGAGGTGTCCGGGCCTCGGGTTCTTTTCAAGTGCGGACAGGGAAATCGGGGTCTTTCGGCATGAGGGACCACCCACGGGGCTAGTCTCAAATTTCCTAGTGAGGCCGGCTTCATCCTTAGGTGTGCTGGGAAGGCCGGGGACCCTTCCAGACAATACAGGGGGATCGACCCTCCTGTCGCCATCAGGAGGGGAGAAGGGGCTCAGATGAAGTGGGGATGGAACCCTCGGTGTTACCCTCGAGGGAAACCGGCGTGTGGGGGACTTTTCGGGGTTGCATGAAAGGAGTCAGGTACCGTTTCGCACTTCAGGACAGAACCTGGGACTTCCGTTGAGACGCCGTAGTGGGCAAGGGCCTCATCTTGCGAAGACGTTGGGACCATGTGGATTTTCTCGAGTTGCGGCGGGATTCTAGAGTTACGAAGTGGATTTCAGGCTTCCTCTTGTGTTGGCCCCAGGAAGCCTAATCTTCCATTCGAGTTGCGAGGGAAAGCTGAGGGTTGCACTCGAGTCACTGCAGGGCCAAAGAGACCTCATCTAGGCCTGTGTCTGGGACTTAACGTTCCTCTCAAGGGAAGACAGGGATCTCAGGGTGGCGTTCCAGACTCCCCCGGGGAGTCAGGCCTCGCCTCGAGGGCAAGCCAAGGATGCCGCTCTCCTCTCAAGTCGCGATGCAGATCTCTTGGAGCCCACTGAGTGGCCTCAAGGGAGTCAGGCCTTCTATTCAGTTTGGAGAGAGGACTCGGGATTGTGCTCTGGGTCAGGCAGGAAAAGAAGGCCCTCACCTCGCGAGGATGGGGGCTTCTCAGGGGTTTCCTCGAGCTGCGGCGCCCGTGGGGGTTTTCTCACGAGGCAAGACGAGGATCTCAGGGAGCCTCTCGTGCGGTGCCAGGGAAGTCAGGTCTCTGTGCACGTGGCGAGGGGGAGCGCGTCATGGTTCTCCAGTCATGGGAGAGGACTAGGGCCTCCAGAGGCATTGAAGAAGGACACTCGAGGTCTTTCTGTGGTTGCGGCGGGAAAGCCTCGTTTCCCTCGACTTCTGCCGGGGACCTGAGGGAACTTCCCATGGTGCCTCTGATAGGTGAGGGATGCTGTGGAGTTGGCGGGGCCTCTCGGGACTCCGCTGGGCTTAGCGCAATGGAAGAGGGCCTCATCTCGAGGGGAGACAGGAAACTTAGGCTTCCTCTCCTTTTCGGACTCCAACCACAGGGTCCCTGCAGAGTTGGGACAGGAGAGTCAGGCCTCGTCTTGTCTGAGGAAGGGAACTCCGCTTGCCTCTCGAATTGCTCAGGGTGTCTCACGCACCTCGTCAAGCTGTGTGTGGAAACCGCGGGTTTTTCCGGACGACGCACGGGGGTGTCAGTGCCCCTTCGAATGGTAACTTCACCCACAGGGTTGCCTTCGAAGAGGTGTCCGGGCAGCGGGTTCTTATCCAGAGCGGACTGGGAAATCGGGGTCGTTCGGCATGTGGCACAACCCACGGGGCTCGTCTCGAATTTCCTCGGGAGGCCGGCCTCATCCTGAGGTGTGCCGGGAAAGCCGGGAACCCCTTCCAGAATACGCAGGGGAATCGACTCTCCTGTCGTGATGAGGAGGGGAGAAGGGGCTCAGATGAAGGGGTGCCAGGACCCTCGGGGTTCCCCTCGAGGGAACCCGGCGTGTCTGGGAAATTTTGGAGATCGCATGAAGGGTGTCAGGTACCGTTTCACAACTCAGGACGGAACGTGAGACTTCCCTTGAGACGCCGTAGCGGGCAAGGGCCCCATCTTGCGAAGACGTTGGGACCACGTGGTTTTTCTCGAGTTGCGGCGGGATTCTCGAGTTACGACGGGGATTTCAGGCTTCCTCTTGGGTTGACCCTGGGAAGCCCCATCTTCCATTCGAGTTGCTAGGGAAAGCTGGGTGTTGCGCTCGAGTCACTGCAGGGCCCAAGAGACCTCATCTAGGCGTGTGTCCAGGACCTAGTAGTACTCTCAAGGGAAGACAGGGATCCCGGTGTTGCACTCCAGAGTCCCCCGTGGAGTCAGGCCTCGCCTCGAGGGGAAGCAAAGGACTCCGCTCTTCTCTTGAGCCACGACGCGGATCTCTTGGAGCCCTCTGAGTGGCCTCAAGGGAGTCAAGCCTAATCTTCAGTTTGGAGAGAGGACTCGGGTATGCTCTCCAGGAAAGGCAGGAAAAGAAGGCCCTCACCTCGCGAGGACGGGGGCTTCTCAGGGGTTTCCTCGAGCTGCGGCGTCCATGGGGCTTTTCTCACGAGGCACGACGAGGTTCTCAGGGAGCCTCTCGTGCGGCGCCATGGAAGTCAGGTCACCATGAGAGTGGCGAGGGGGAGCGCGTCATTGTTCTCGAGTCCTGGGAGGGGACTAGGGCATCAAGGCATGTAGAACAAGGTCTCTCGAGGTCTTTCTCGGCTTGCAGCGGGAAACCCTCGTTTCCCTCGACTTCTCCCGGTGACCTGAGGGAACTTCCCAGGGTTCCTCTTAGAGGTGAGGGATGCTGTGGAGTTGGTGGGCCATCTCGGGACTCCTCTGGGTTTGGCGCAATCGAAGAGGGCCTCATCTCGAGGGGAGACAGGACCGCAGGCTTCCTCTCCGTTTCGTACTCCGACAGCAGTGTCCCTGCAGCGTTGGGGCAGGAGAGTCAGGCCTCGTCTTGTCTGAGGAAGGGAACTCCGCTTGCCTCTCGAGTTGCTCAGGGAGTCTCAGTCCCCTCGTGGAGCTGTGTGTGGAAACCGCGGGTGTTTCCGGACGATGCACGGGAGTGTCAGTGCCCCTTCGTGTTGTTCCTTCACTCACAGGGTGGCCTTCGAAGAGGTGTCCGGGCATCGGGTTCTCCTCAACTGCGGACCGGGAAATCAGGGTCGTTCAACATGGGGCACCAGCCACGGGGCTTGTCTCGAATTTCCTCGCGAGGCCGGCCTCATCCTGAGGGGCGCCGTGCAGGCCGGGAACCCCTTCCAGACCACGCAGGGGAATCGACTCTCCTGTCGTGATCAGGAGGGGAGAACGGGCTCAGATGAAGCTGTGCCGGGACTCTCGGTGTTCCCTCGAGGGTACCCGGCGTGTCGGGGAGCTTTTGGGGGTCGCACGAAGGGTGTCAGGTACTGTTTCGCACTTCAGGGCGGAACATGGGACTTCCCCTGAGACGCTGTAGTGGGCAAGGGCCTCATCTTGCGAAGACGTTGGAACCACGTGTTTTTTCTCGAGTTGCGTCTGGATTCTCGAGTGACGATGGGGATTACAGGCTTCCTCCTCTGTTGGCCCTGGGAAGCCCAGTCTTCCATTCGATTGGCGAGGGAAAGCTGGGGTTTGCGCTCGAGTCACTGCAGGGCCAAAGAGACCTCATCTAGGCTTGTGTCCAGGACCTAATGTTCCTCTCCAGGGAAGGCAGGGATCTCTGGGTTGCATTCCAGGATCCCCCTGGGTGTCAGGCCTCGTCTCGAGAGGAAGCAAAGGACTCTGCTGTCCTCCCGAGTCGCGACGCGGAAGTCTTGGAGCCCCCTAGTGGGGTCAGTGGAGTCAATCCTCCTCTTCATTTTGGAGAGAGGGCTCAGGATTGTTCTCCAGGCCATGCAGGAAAAGAAGTCCCTTCACATCGCGAGGACAGGGGCGTCTCAGGGGTTTCCTCAAGCTGCGGCGCCCGTGGGGGTTTTCTCGCGAGGCACGGCGAGGATCTCATGGAGCCTCTCGTGCGGCGCCAGGGAAGTCAGGTCTCCATGCGCGTGGCGAGGGGGAGCGCATCCTGGCTCTCGAGTCACGGGAGGGGAATAGGGCCTCGAGACGCGTTGAAGAAGGACTCTGGAGGTCTTTCTCGGGGGGCGGCGGGAAACCCTCGTGTCCCTCGCCTTCTGCCGGGGACCTTAGGGAACTTCCCAGGGTGCCTCTGAGAGGCGAGGGATCCTGTGGAGGTGGCGGGGCTCCTCGGGACTCCGCTTGGTCTGGCGCAACGGAAGAGGGCCTCACCTCGAGGGGAGGCAGGAACCTCAGGCTTCCTCTCCGTTTCGGACTCCGACCGCAGGGTCCCTGCAGAGTTGGGACAGGAGAGTCAGGCCTCGTCTTGCCTGAGGAAGGGAGCCCCGCTGGCCTCTCGAGTTGCTCAGGGGGTCTCAGGCCCCTCGTCGAGCTGTGTGTGGAACCCGCGGGTCTTTGCGGACGATGCACGGGGGTGGCAGTGCCCCTTCGTGTTGTGCCTTCACCCACAGGGTTGCCTTCGAAGAGGGGTCCGGGCCTCGGGTCCTTCTCAAGGGCGGACCAGGGAATCGGGGGCGTTCGGTATGTGGCCCCACCCACGTGGCTCGTCTCGAATTTCCTCGTGAGACCGGCCTCATCCTGAGGGGCGCCGGGAAGGCCGGGAACCGCTTCCAGACCACGCAGGGGAATCGCCTCTCCTGTCGCGATCAGGAGGGGAGAAGGGGCTCAGAGGAAGCGGTGCCGGGACCCTCGGTGTTCCCCTCGAGGGAACCCGGCGTGTCGGGGCACTTTTGGGGGTCGCAGGAAGGCTGTCAGGGACCGTTTCGCCCTTCAGGGCGGAACAGGGGACTTCCCTTGAGACGCCGTGGCGGGCAAGGGCCTCATCTTGCCAAGAGGTGGGAACCACGTGGTTTTTCTCGAGTTGCGGCGGAATTCTCGAGTTACGACGGGGATCTCAGCCTTCCCCTTGGGTTGGCCCTGGGAAGCCCAATCTTCCCCTCGGGTTGCGAGGGAAAGCTGGGGGTTGCGCTCGAGTCACTGCAGGGCCGAAGAGACCTCACCTAGGCGTGTGTCCGGGACCTCATATTCCTCTCCAGGGAAGGCAGGGATCTCGGGGTTGCATTCCAGGCTCCCCCGGGGAGTCAGGCCTCGTCTCGAGGGGAAGCCAATGACACTGCTCTCCTCTCGAGTCGCGACGCGGGTCTCTTGGAGCCCCCTGAGCGGCCTCAAGGGTCTCCAGGCTCCTCTTCCGTTTGGAGAGAGGACCCGGGATTGCTCTCCAGGCCATGCAGGAAAAGAAGGCCCTCAGCTCGCGAGGACGGGGGCGTCTCAGGGGTTTCCTCGAGCTGCGGCGCCCGTGGGGGTTTTCTCCCAAGGCACGACGAGGATCTCAGGGAGCCTCTCGTGCGGCGCCAGGGAAGTCAGGTCTCCATGCGCGTGGCGAGGGGGAGCGCGTCCTGGCTCTCGAGTCACGGGATGGGACTAGGGCCTCGAGACGCGTTGAAGAAGGACTCTCGAGGTCTTTCTCGGGGGGCGGCGGGAAACCCTCGTGTCCCTCGCCTTCTGCCGGGGACCTTAGGGAACTTCCCAGGGTGCCTCTGAGAGGCGAGGGATCCTGTGGAGGTGGCGGGGCCCCTCGGGACTCCGCTGGGTCTGGCGCAACGGAAGAGGGCCTCACCTCGAGGGGCGGCAGGAACCTCAGGCTTCCTCTCCGTTTCGGACTGCGACCGCAGGGTCCCTGCAGAGTTGGGACAGGAGAGTCAGGCCTCGTCTTGTCTGAGGACGGGAACCCCGCTGGCCTCTCGAGTTGCTCAGGGGGTCTCAGGCCCCTCGTCCAGCTGTGTGTGGCACCCGCGGGTCTTTGCGGACGATGCACGGGGGTGGCAGTGCCCCTTCGTGTTGTGCCTTCACCCACAGGGTTGCCTTCGAAGAGGGGTCCGGGCCTCGGGTCCTTCTCAAGGGCGGACCGGGGAATCGGGGGCGTTCGGCATGTGGCCCCACCCACGTGGCTCGTCTCGAATTTCCTCGTGAGACCGGCCTCATCCTGAGGTGCGCCGGGAAGGCCGGGAACCCCTTCCAGACCACGCAGGGGAATCGCCTCTCCTGTCGCGATCAGGAGGGGAGAAGGGGCTCAGAGGAAGCGGTGCCGGGACCCTCAGTGTTCCCCTCGAGGGACCCCTGCGTGTAGGGGGACACTTGGGGGTCGCAGGAAGGCTGTCAGGGACCGTTTCGCCCTTCAGGGCGGAACAGGGGACTTCCCTTGAGAAGCCGTCGCGGGCAAGGGCCTCATCTTGCCAAGAGGTGGGAACCACGTGGTTTTTCTCGAGTTGCGGCGGCATTCTCGAGTTCCGACGGGGATCTCAGCCTTCCCCTTGGGTTGGCCCTGGGAAGCCCAATCTTCCCCTCGGGTTGTGAGGGAAAGCTGGGGGTTGCGCTCGAGTCACTGCAGGGCCGAAGAGACCTCACCTAGGCGAGTGTCCGGGACCTAATATTCCTCTCCAGGGAAGGCAGGGATCTCGGGGTTGCATTCCAGGCCTCCCCGGGGAGTCAGGCCTCGTCTCGAAGGGAAGAGAAGGACTCCGCTCTCCTCTTGAGTCGCGACGCGGGTCTCTTGGAGCCCCCTGAACGGCCTCAAGGGAGTCCAGCCTCCTCTTCCGTTTGGAGAGAGGACCCGGAATTGCTCTCCAGGCCATGCAGGAAAAGAAGGCCGTCAGCTCACGAGGACGGGGGCGTCTCAGGGGTTTCCTCCTGCTGCGGCGCCCGTGGGGGTTTTCTCCCGAGGCACGACTAGGATCTCAGGGAGCCTCTCGTGCGGCGCCAGGGAAGTCAGGTCTCCATGCGCATGGCGAGGGGGAGCGCGTCCTGGCTCTCGAGTCACGGGAGGGGACTAGGGCCTCGAGACGCGTTGAAGAAGGACTCTCGAGGTCTTTCTCGGGGGGGCGGCGGGAACCCCTCGTTTCCCTCGCCTTCTGCCGGGGACCTTAGGGAACTTCCCAGGGTGCCTCTGAGAGGCGAGGGATCCTGTGGAGGTGGCGGGGCCCCTCGGGACTCCGCTGGGTCTGGCGCAACGGAAGAGGGCCTCACCTCGAGGGGAGGCAGGCACCTCAGGCTTCCTCTCCGTTTCGGACTCCGACCGCAGGGTCCCTGCAGAGTTGGGACAGGAGAGTCAGGCCTCGTCTTGTCTGAGGAAGGGAACCCCGCTGGCCTCTCGAGTTGCTCAGGGGGTCTCAGGACCCTCGTCGAGCTGTGTGTGGAACCCGCGGGTCTTTGTGGACGATGCACGGGGGTGGCAGTGCCCCTTCGTGTTGTGCCTTCACCCACAGGGTTGCCTTCGAAGAGGGGTCCGGGACTCGGGTCCTTCTCAAGAGCGGACCGTGGAATCGGGGGCGTTCAGCATGTGGCCCCACCCACGTGGCTCGTTTCCAATTTCCTCGTGAGACCGGCCTCATCCTGAGGTGCGCCGGGAAGGCCGGGAACCCCTTCCAGACCACGCAGGGGAATCGCCTCTCCTGTCGCGATCAGGAGGGGAGAAGGGGCTCAGAGGAGGCGGTGCCGGGACCCTCGGTGTTCCCCTCGGTGGACCCCGGCGTTTCGGGGGACTTTTGGGGGTCACAGGAAGACTGTCAGTGACCGTTTCGCCCTTCAGGGCGGAACAGGGGACTTCCCTTGAGACACCGTCGCGGGCAAGGGCCTCATTTTGCCAAGAGGTGGGAACCACGTGGTTTTTCTCGAGTTGCGGCGGCATTCTCGAGTTACGACGGGGATCTCAGCCTTCCCCTTGTGTTGGCCCTGGGAAGCCCCATCTTCCCATCGGGTTGCGAGGGAAACCTGGGGGTTGCGCTCGAGTCACTGCAGGGCCGAAGAGACCTCACCTAGGCGTGTGTCCGGGACCTAATATTCCTCTCCAGGGAAGGCAGGGATCTCGGGGTAGCATTCCAGGCTCCCCCGGGGAGTCAGGCCTCGTCTCGAGGGGAAGCCAAGGACTCCGCTCTCCTCTCGAGTCGCGACGCGGGTCTCTTGGAGCCCCCGAGAGGCCTCAAGGGAGTCCAGCCTCCTCTTCCTTTTGGAGAGAGGACACGGGATTGCTCTCCAGGCCATGCACGAAAAGAAGGCTCTCAGCTGGCGAGGTTGGGGGCGTCTCAGGGTTTTCCTCGAGCTGCAGCGCCAATGGGGGTTTCTCCCGAGGCACGACGAGGATCTCAGGGAGCCTCTCGTGCGGCGCCAGGGAAGTCAGGTCTCCATGCGCGTGGCGAGGGGGAGCGCTTCATTGCTCTCGAGTCACGGGAGGGGACTAGGTCCTCGAGACGCATTGAAGGACTCGAGGTCTTTCTCGGGGGGCAGCGGGAAACCCTCGTTTCCCTCGCCTTCTGCCGGGGACCTTAGGGAACTTTCCAGGGTGCCTCTGAGAGGCGAGGGTTCCTGTGGAGGTGGCGGGGCCCCTCGGGACTCCGCTGGGTTTGGCGCAACGGAAGAGGGCCTCACCTCGAGGGGAGGCAGGAACCTCAGGCTTCCTCTCCGTTTCGGACTCCGACCGCAGCGTCCCTGTATGGTTGGGACACAAGAGTCAGGCCTCGTCTTGTCTGAGGAAGGGAACCCCGCTGGCCTCTCCAGTTGCTCAGGGTGTCTCAGGCCCCTCGTAGAGCTGTCTGTGGAACCCGCGGGTCTTTGTGGACGATGCACGGGGGTGGCAGTGCCCCTTCGTGTTGTGCCTTCACCCACAGGGTTGCCTTCGAAGAGGGGTCTGGGCCTCGGGTCCTTCTCAAGAGCGGACCGGGGAATCGGGGGCGTTCGGCATGTGTCACCACCCACGTGGCTGGTCTCGAATTTCCTCGTGAGACCGGCCTCCTCCTGAGGTGTGCGGGGAAGCCCAGGAACCCCTTCCAGACCACGCAGGGGAATCGACTCTCCTGTCGCGTTCCGGAGGGGAGAAGGGTCTCAGATGAAGCAGTGCCGGGACACTCGGTGTTCCCCTCGAGGGAACACGGCGTGTCGAGGAACTTTTGTGTGTCGCAGGTAGGCTGTCAAGGACCGTTTCACCCTTCAGGGCGGAACAGGGGACTTCCCTTGAGACGCCGTCCCGGGCAAGGGCCTCATCTTGCCAAGAGGTGGGAACCACGTGGTTTTTCTCGAGTTGCGGCGGGATTCTCGAGTTACGACGGGGATCTCAGCCTTCCCCTTGGGTTGGCCCTGGGAAGCCCAATCTTCCCCTCGGGTTGCGAGGGAAAGCTGGGGGTTGCGCTCGAGTCATTGCAGGGGCCAAGAGACCTCACCTAGGCGTGTTTCCGGGACCTAATGTTCCTCTCCAGGGAAGGCGTGGATCTCGGGGTTGCATTCCAGGCTCCCCTGGGGAGTCAGGCCTCGTCTCGAGGGGAAGCCAAGGACTCCGCTCTCCTCTCGAGTCTCTACGCGGATCTCTTGGAGCCCCCTGAGCGGCTTCAAGGGAGTCCAGCCTCCTCTTCAGTTTGGAGAGAGGACTCGTGATTGGTCTCCAGGCCATGCAGGAAAATAAAGCCCTCATCTCGCGATGACCCGGGTGTCTCATGTGTTTCCTCTAGCTGCCGCGCCAGTGTGGGTTTCCTCACGAGGTACGATGAGGAACTCATGGAGCCTCTCGTGCAGTGCCAGGTTAGTCAGGTCTCCATGCGCGTGGCGAGGGGGAGCGTGTCATGGTTCTCGACTCATGGTAGGGGAATCGCGACTCAACACATTTTGAATCACTCTCGAGTTCTTTCTCGAGTCACGGCAGAAAACCCAGGGGTCCCTCGACTTGTGCCTGTGACCTCAGGGAGCTTCTTTTTGTGCCTCTGAGAACTCAGGGATACTGAGGAATTGGTAGGGGCCTCTCGGGACTCCACTGGTTGTGGTGCAATGGAAGAGGGCTTCATCTCGAGTGGACGCAGGAACCTCAGGCTTCCTCTCCGTTTCTGACTCGGATCCCATGGTCCCTGCAGAATAAGGACAAGAGAGTCACACCTAGTCTTCTGTTGAGGAATGGACCTTCGTTTGCCTTTCGAGTTGTTTACAGGGTGACAGGCCACTTGTCGAAATGTCTGTGGGACCTGCGGGTTTTTCTGGACGATGCACGCGGGTGTCAGTGCCCCTTCGTGTTGTGCCTTCATCCACAGGTTTTCCTTCAAAGAGGTGTGCTGGCATCGGGTTCTTTTCAAGAGTGGACCGTGAAATTGGGGTCTTTCGACATGTGGCACCACCCACGAGGCTACGTCTCGAACTTCCTCATGAGACCAGCCTCATCCTGAGGTGCTCCCGGAAGGTCGGGAACCCCTTGCAGACAGAGAAGGGGAGTCGACCCTCCTGTCACAATCAAGAGAGGAGAAGGGGGTCAGATGAAGTGGTGCCGGGAACCTCGGTGTTCCCCTTGAGTGAGTCTGGTATGTCGCGGAACTTTTGGGGTCGCATCAAGGGTGCCAAGTACCGTTTCGCACTTCAGGATGGAACGTGGGACTTCTCTTGAGATGCTGTAGCGGACAAAGGGCCTCATCTTGCGATGACGAGGGAAGCACGTGGTTTTTCTCGAGTTGCGGTGGGATTCTCGAGTTACGACGGGGAATTCAGGCTTCCTCTTGTGTTGGCCCAGGAAGTCTAATCTTCCATTCGAGTTGCCAGGGAGAGCTGGGGATTGGGCTCCATTCATTGAAGGGCAAACTAGACCTCATCTAGGCTTGTATCCAGGACTTAATGTTCCACTCCATAGGCGACAGGGATTTGGGGTTGCATTCCATACTCACCCGGGGAGTCAGGCCTCATCTCGAGGGGAAGCAAAGGACTCCACTCTCTTCTCGAGTCGCGACAGGTATCTCTTGGAGCCCACTGAGTGGTCTTTGCTCTGTAGGAGAGCTCTAGTGTTCATAAGCCTGTACATAAGTGAACACAGACATTCTGTGTGCATGTTGCTGCATACCCAAAATAGGGCCACAAGGAGCCTCATGCTCTCCATGCGGCGCGGAAGCTGTGCAGCCACGCAGCAGCTGAAGAATCCAACCAATTGCTCTTTTCTTACCTCTGACAGAGCTCGCATTGCCGTAGCCCTTGGCAGTTTGAAAACACTGGACCCTAACCCCTCTCAAAGTAGGCCTGGGTTCTAGTTCGAATAGAAAGTCAATAGCGGAGCTGAGGACAGGAACGCGGCAGTCATTTATCACACGCTCCTGCAGCCTGCTACTACAGGGACACTAACGCTAGAAGCTAGGAATGTCTTTGCAAGGTGCGCAAAGGACAAGGGAGAACCTCGACCCTGACTCTAGTATTTCAGTCCCCTGAGCAGATCTGAGGTTCTCCCGCTGTAGAAGCTAACCCATTCCTTTCAAATTCAGGCTTCCTAACACAGGGCCAGTTGGCTGCTTGCTCTTCCACGAAGCAGTCTTCCTTAACTTGCAAACTGCGAATTCCGCTTAACAGCATGGAGGAAAATCGCTTCTTGGAAGATTTTCTTCAGAGGCTGTATCCCCGGAGCTGGGGCCAAGCTAGGGGACCCATACTGACAAGGGAAGGCAAAACCACATCCAATGTCTTTGCTCTGGAGGACAGCTTTGGTGAGCCTAAGTCTTTCAGGAATATTTCTGGCTCCAACAGAGTCAAATTCTGTGTGTGAAGCTGCACAGCCAAAATAGGGGAACAGAGAGCCTGATTCTCTCTGTGTAGCTTTGAAGCTGTCATTCAAACAACAGCTTGAGAATCCATACAATGCTCTCCCTTACTGCTAAGAGAATTCTCATTGCTGTCGTCCTTGACAGTTTGTAGAAATCTGCACCCTAACCCTTCTCCAAGTAGGCCTGGGTCCTAGCTCGGAATAACAGGCAACGGCGGAGCTGAGGCCAGTAAGGCACAAGTGAGGTCTCACACACTCTTGCAGCCTGATCGTCCAGGAGCAGTAAGGCCTCTTTTTCCCTGTAGGAGGCTCGCTTGCCTTGCCTCCTGTGAACTGCATTTCCCAGCCTGGGCGCAAAGCTGTTCCTGGAGATTTTTTCTCAGGGGCTGTTTCCCTGGAGCTGGGTCGGACATCGGGGGCCCAACTCACAGGGGAAGACAAAACCACATGGACAGGTCTATGCTCTGTAGGAGAGCTCTAGTGAACCTCATCTCTCAGGAACATTCTTGGCTTCTACAGAGACACCTCTGTGCATGAAGCTACACACCCAACATAGTGGCAAAGGGAGTCTGATTCTCTCCGTGGGTGCTGATGCTTTGTGGCAAAGCACCTGCTAAGAATCCATCCGCATAGGCCTCCCTCACCTTGACAGAGGTCTCATTGCTGTAGTCCTTGGCAGTTTGGAAAGAAGCAGACCCTTACCCTTCACCAAGTAGGCCCTTGTCCTTGTTTGAATGGAAAGGCAGTAGCTGAGCTGAGGCCAGTAAGGCGCCAGTCAAGTCTGACATATTCCCGATGCCTGCTCCTTCATGGAAAATAACGTTAGAATCTGGGAATGTCTTTGCAAGGCTGGCAAAGGGCAGTCAGGAACCTGGACCCTGCCTCTGGAATTTCTATCTTCTCAGCACATCTGGCGGTCTCGGTCAGGAGAAACTAACCCATTCCTTGCAAATATAGGCTTCCAAACACAGGCCGGTTGGCTGTCTCTTCTTGCCGAAGGAAGCTTGCTTATCCCACCTCCTGTGAACTCCACTTCCCAGCCTGGGTGATAAGAGGTTCTTGGAGATCTTTTCTCAGAGGCTGTTTCCAAGGAGCAGGGGCTGATCCCAGAGACCCACATGCACAGGGGAAGGGAAAACCGCATGGATAAGACTTTGCTCTCTAGGAGTGCTCTAGTGAACCTCAGTCTATGGGGAATGTTCTTGGCTCCAACGGGGACATCTCTGTGTGGGAAGCTGCATTGCCAACATAGAGACACAGAGACCTGATTCTCTCTGTGCAGCTTTGACGCTGTCGTTCAAACAACAAATTGAGAATCCACACAATGCTCTCCCTTACCACTGAGAGAGTTATCATTGCTGTAGCCCTTCGCAGTTTCTGGAAATCGGCACACAAACACTTCTCCAAGTAGGCCTGGGTTCAAGTTCAGATGAACATGCAATAGCGGAGCTGAGGCCAGTAAGGCACCAGTCAGGTGTCACACACTCTGGCAGCCTGCTCCTCCAGGGACAGTAAGGCCTCTATTTCCCTTCAGGAGGCTCGCTTGCCTTACTTCCTGTGAACAGCGTTTCCCAGCCTGGGCGGAAAGCAGTTCCTGGAGATCTTTTCTCAGGGGCTGTTTCCCCGGAGTTGGGGCGGATCTCGGGGACCCAACTCACAGGGGAAGGCAAAACCAAATGGACAGGTCTATGCTCTGTAGGAGATCTCTAGTGAACTGCCGGAGTCCAGCCCCAGCTGATCCAGGGTATTCGAAGCAGAGACGGCGTAGGCGAGGGTCAGGGAACAACTGCTTAATTAAACGTTAATTAAGGATATAAAGAGTAATAAAATGAGGATAGCTCAGTAGGAAAATTCAGTGGAGAAAAGAGGCTGAGTAGCTTGGTTTACGCGGGGGACCAATAAAACTTCAAGACAAGAAGCTTGCACCACTTACGTAGGCCGCAGGCGTCCTTCCGTTCTCCCGAAGGAGAGGAGACACTGAGGCCTCCCCGGTCGGATCTTAGAAGCCCAGGCAAAATTAGTAAGCTTGGTGGGTTCCGCGCTCCAGATGGAGACTCAACCAGAGTGAGAGAGAGAGAGAGACATGGGGAGACCAGTATTTCGAGAAACTGATCCCAATTCTCTATTTTCCATGGTCTACTTTTATACACTGAGATGTTATGCAAAAGTCACGTGGGGTCAGCAGTCCTGACTTTTATCAAAGTCAGGTGCTTCATACAAAAGTATACAGAGGTCTTAGGGGTGTTACATCATCTTCTGGCCGGGGGGCCTGCTGACAATTTACGACCCTCTCCTTGTGACAGCGGTCAGTCAACCAGGACACTTATTTCTCCAGGGGTGATTATTCTTAAAACAGACGCCACCCAAATAAAGTTACATTCCTATAGGGTGAGGGTGTAGTGGGTTTTAGTTAAGGAAAGAATTTACTTAGCCTAAGGTCTAACGTGATTTATATCAAAGGTTAATACTTATTTCTTCTATATATTCATTAATGTGTATAAGGGCAGGGGATGTGGAGAGTTAGCAGTAAACATCAGCTCAACAAATGAAAAACCCTTCACCAATATGATTTCTAATCAGCCCATTATACTTATACTAATAATTTTCTAACTTTTCTAAGGAACCTGTTTTTAGAAGGTTTAAAGCATCTCGTGCCTCTCATGGTTGGGAGGCTGTGAGCAATCACATGTGGCCGGACAAGCCTGTCAGGCAGGCTAGAGAACCTTCAGAGGAGTTTGTAGGTTAAAACACTCTTGTCACACCCAGGGGTTTTTATCAACTGGAGCTCTAGGTTAACTCCTTCTCCGAAAGAGGTGGTGGGGGACAGCCCCCCGTAAAGTCAGAGGTGTAGGTGAGAGCACAAAGTAGTAAGGTAGGCAGGCTCTGGTTATGGGGGTAGATGCTCGAGGATTTCCAGGGGGACTCCTGAGGCTCGATCCCGCCTTTGCGTATGTCGAGCCTCCTTCCTCATGACCTTTGCCATGGGCGGAGTGCCTCACTCTGGCCCCCAACAGTGAACCTCCTCTCTCAGGAACATTCTTGGCTCCTATCGAGACACCTCTGTGCGTGTAGCTACACACGCAACGTAGGGGCAAAGGGAGCCAGATTCTTTCCGTGGGGTGCTGATGCTTTGTGGCAAAGCACCTGCTTGAGAATCCATCAGCTTACGCTTCCCTCGCCTTGACAGAGGTCTCATTGCTGTAGCCCTTGGCAGTTTGGAAAGAAGAGGACCCTTACCTTTCATAAAGTGGGCCCTTGTCCTAGTTTGAAAGGAAAGGCAAGAGCTGAGCTGAGGCCAATAAGGCGCCAGTCAAGTCTGACATATTCCCGAAGCCTGCTCCTTCATGGAAAATAACGCTGGAATCTAGGAATGTCTCTGCAAGGCTGGCAAAGGGCAGTCAGGAGCCTGCACCCTGCCTCTGGAATTACCGACTTCTGAAGAGATCTGGAGGTCTCCCTTAGGGGAAGCTAACCCATTCTTCCAAATAGAGGCTTCCAAACGCAGGCCGCTTGGCTGCCTCTTGCTCTCTGAAGGAGGCCTGCTTTTCCCGCCTCCTATGAACCCCACATCCCAGCCTCTGGGAAAAGCGGATCTTGAAGATCTTTTCTCAGGGGTTGTTTCCACGGAGCTGGGGCCGAGCCTGGAGCCCCAAACGCACAGGGGAAGAAAAACCACATGGACAAGTCTTTGCTCTCTAGGAGAGCTCTAGTGAACTTCACTCTGTCAGGAACGTTCTTGTTTCCTATGGAGACACCCCTGTCTGTGAAGCTGTGTACCGAACATGGAGACACAGAGTCTGATTCTCTCTGTGCAGCTTTGAAGCTGTCGTTCAAACAACAGCTTGAAAATCCATACAATGCTCTTCCTTACCCGTGACACAGTTCTCATTGCTATACCCCTTGGCAGTATTTAGAAATCCATACCCAAACCCTTCTCCTAGTAGGCCTGGGTCCTAGTTCGGAGAAACACGCAATGGCGGAGCTGAGGCCAGTTAGGCACCAGTCAGGTCTCACACACTCTGGCAGCCTGATCGTCCAGGGAGACTAAGGCCTGTTGTGCCTTGCAGGAGGCTCGCTTGTGTTACCTCCTGTGAACTGCGTTTGCCAGCCTGGGGGAATAGCGGTCCCTGGAGATCTTTTCTCAGGGGCTCCTTCCCCTGAGCTGGGGCGGACCTCGGGGACCCAACTCACAGGGCAAGGCAAAAACATATGGACAGGTCTATGCTCTGTAGCAGACTTCTAGTGAACCTCATCTCTCAGGAACATTCTTGGCTCCTATAGAGACACTTCTGTGTGTGAAGCTGCGTACCTAACATAGGGGCACAGAGAGCCTGATTCTCTCAGTTCATTTTGACGCAGTCGTTCAGAAAACAGCTTGAGAATCCATAAAATGCTCTCCCTTACCGCTGAGAGAATTCTCACTGTTGTAGCCCTTGGCACTTTGTAGAAATCCGCAGCCAAACGCTTCTCCAAATAGGCCTGGGTCCTAGTTCGGAGGAACAGGCAATGGTGGAACTGAGGCCAGTAAGGCAACAGTCAGGTTTCACACACTCTGGCAGCCTGCTCCTCCAGGGACAGTAAGGCCTCTTTCTCTCTGCAGGAGATTCGCTTGCCTTACTTCCTGTGAACAGCGTTTCCCAGCCTCAGCGAAGCGGTTCCTGGAGATCTTTTCTCAGGGACAGTTTCCCCGGAGGTGTGGCGGACCTCGGGGACCCAACTCACAGGGGAAGGAAAAACCACATGGACAGGTCTATGCTCTGTAGGAGAGGTTTAGTGAACCTAATCTCTCAGGAACATTCTTGGCTCCTATAGAGACAACTCCGTGTGTGAAGCTACACTCCCAACATTGGGGAACAGGGATCTTGGTTCTCTCCGTGGGGTGCTGATGCTTTGTAGTAAAGCACCTGCTTGAGAATCCATCCTCTTAGGCTTCCCTCGCTTTGACAGAGGTCTCATTGCTGTAGCCCTTGGCAGTTTCAAAGAAGAAGACCCTTACCCTTCATAAAGTAGGCCCTTGTCCTAGTTTGAATGGAAAGGCAATAGCTGAGCTGAGGCCAATAAGGAGCCAGTCCCCTCTGACACATTCCCGAAGCCTGCTCCTTCATGGAATATAACTCTAGAATGTTGGAATGTCTTTGCAAGGCTGGCAAAGGGCAGTCAGGAACCAGCACCCTGCCTCTGGAATTACTGACTTCTGAGCAGATCTGGAGGTCTCCTTTAGGAGAAGCTAACCCATTCCTTCCAAATAGAGGCTTCAAAATACAGGCAGGTTGGCTGCCTTTTGTGCCCGAAGGAGGCTTGCTTTTCTCTCCTCCTATGAACCCCAGTTCCCAGCCTCTGGGAAAAGCGTATCTTGAAGATATTTTCTCAGGGGTTGTTTCCACGGAGCTGGGGCCGAGCCCGGGGCCCAAAGGCACAGGGGAAGGCAAGACCACATGGACAGGTCTATGCTCTGTAGCAGACCTCTAGTGAACCTCATCTCTCAGGAGCATTCTTGGCTCCTACAGAGACACCTCTGTGTGTGAAGCTGCGTACCTAACATAGGGGCAGAGAGAGCCTGATTCTCTCTGTTCATTTTGACGCTGTCATTCAGAAAACAGCTTGAGAATCCATAAAATGCTCTCCCTTACCGCTGAGAGAATTCTCACTGCTGTAGCCCTTGGCACTTTGTAGAAATCTGCACCCAAACGCTTTTCCAAGTAGGCCTGGGTGCTAGCTCGGATGAACAGGCAATGGTGGAGCTGAGGCCAGTAAGGCAACAGTCAGGTTTCACACATTCTGGCAGCCTGCTCCTCCAGGGACTGTAAGGCCTCTTTTACTCTGCAGGAGATTCGCTTGCCTTACTTCATGTGAACAGCATTTCCCAGCCTCGGCGAAGCGGTTCCTGGAGATCTTTTCTCAGGGACAGTTTCCCCGGAGGTGTGGCAGACCTCGAGGACCCAACTCACAGGGGAAGGCAAAACCACATTGACAGGTCTATGCTCTGTAGGAGAGGTTTAGTGAACCTAATCTCTCAGGAACATTCTTGGCTCCTATAGAGACAACTCTGTGTGTGAAGCTACACTCCCAACATTGGTGCACAGGGAGCTTGATTCTCTCCGTGGGGTGCTGATGCTTTGTGGCAAAGCACCTGCTTGAGAATCCATCCTCTTAGGCTTCCCACACCTTGACAGAGGTCTCATTGCTGTAGCCCTTGGCAGTTTGCAAAGAAGAAGACCCTTACCCGTCATAAAGTAGGGCCTTGTCCTAGTTTGAATGGAAAGGCAATAGCTGAGCTGAGGTCAATAAGGAGCCAGTCCCGTCTGACACATTCCCGAAGCCTGCTCCTTCATGGAAAATAACTCTAGAATCTAGGAATATCTTTGCAAGGCTAGCAAAGGGCAGTCAGGAACCAGTACCCTGCCTTTGGAATTACCGACTTCTGAGCAGATCTGGAGGTCTCCTTTAGGAGAAGCTAACCTATTCCTTCCAAATAGAGGCTTCAAAACACAGGCAGGTGGGCTGCCTTTTCGTTCCCTATGGAGGCGTGCTTTTCTCTCCTCCTACGAACCCCGGTTCCCAGACACTGGGAAAAGTGGATCTTGAAGATATTTTCTCAGGGGTTGTTTCCACGGAGCTGGGGCCGAGCCTGGAGACCCAAAGGCACAGGGGAAGGCAAGACCACATGGACAAGCCTTTGCTCTTTAGTATAGCTCTAATGAACCTCACTCTGTCAGGATCTTTCTTGATTCCTACGGAGACACACCTGTGTGTGAAGCTGCGGGCACAGAGAGCCTGATTACCCCTGTGCAGCGCTGAGTCTGGGCGGCTAAACAACAGCTTGGGAATGCAGCCTGGGGCGCTTCCCTTCCCTCGGACAGAGCTCTCCTTGCGGTAGGCCTTGGTAGTTTGCATACAATGGGGCCCTAAGCCCTCTGCAAGTTGGCCTGGCTCCTAGGTCCAAAGGGCAGGCCAGAGCGGAGCTGAGGCTGTCAGGCTCCAGACACATCTCCCATACTCCTACATCCTGCTCCTACCCGGGCGTGAACGCTAGAAGCTGGGAAGGTACCTGGACCGTGCAGGGGCGGGGCGAACGCGGGCGGCGTGGGGCGGGGGTCGGCTTCTGGCGGGGGTGGGGGCGGGCTTCCCAGTTGTGCTCTCGGAGGTGGACACTGAGGCTGAAAACGCGCCGGGAGTGCACCCGGGACTGGGTAAACCCGGGCTGCGGGGGTCGAGATTCCGATGGCTTTGGGTGGGGGTCGGTCCCAGTTGTGCTCCCGGGGGTCGCCACTGCGGCTGGGAACGCGCCGGGAGCGCGGCAGGGGCGGGGCTAACCCTGGGGGCGCGGGGCGGGGGTCGGCTCATGGGGGGGATGGGGAGGGGTTCCCAGTTGCGCTCTCGGGGGTTGCAACTGCGGCTGGGAACGCCCATTTCGTCCGCTCCTGGGTCCCCAAGGATCGCCATCCCATGGGTGCAGTGGAGGGCTGTGGACCACAGGTAAGGGAACTGGGACTGCGTGGAGCAGGGAACCAAGTATTCCGCCGTCTGTTGGCACATTCTCGGAGCTCCCCAACCTGGCGGTCGCAGAAAGGCCTTGCCTTTGGGGTCAAGGCCTTTACCGCTCCACCCCTTTGCTGAAAAATCTCCGAGTCTGCGCGGTTCTTCCAAGCAGCCTAGTGTCCGCTGGAAGTCCAAGGGACAGAACACTGAACTCTGGCCGGCTGGCCCAGCCCTGCTTCTGGCACTTTGTAAGCCAGCGGGCCCTTGAGCACCTGCTGGGATGGGAAAGGGAAGGGTCCACGGATTGCACCCTAGAAACTTAGTAGGGTGCATGGATTTCAAACCCTGGTGGCCGCCCAGGCAGCAAAGAAGGGGGGAGGGCACCTTGCTGCCCTTTCATGGCAGAATCTGTGGTTGTCCAGCTGCGTGGGCCTTTTCATGAGGACCCTGTGCAATAAAAGTTTGGTGTTTTGGAACTGAATAATTAGAACGTGTAAAAGCTTTAAATTATGTGGTGATGTAATTAAAAAACAAAACAAAACAAAACCAAGCTCCAAGTGTTTTGCAAATGGAGGTTTAAATATTGAAGGACTGTATTCCTTGCACTGTGGCATTCTATCAAGAAGTGTGCAGGATTTTTTTTTTTTTTTAAGAAAAGTGTTCGAAGTGAGGGAAACAGGAAACCCAGAGGTGCCCCTGTATTTTGGGGAAGGCCTTAGGAGGTCACTTGGAAATGCTGCTGGATGTGCGGGAGGGCGGCAGATGGGCTGTGCAGGCTTGTCCTTTGCATGGATGTTCTTGTGTGTGGAAACCCAGCTCGGAGCCATCTCCTGATGTGTAAGAATTTCGCAGACAAACCTTGAGTAAGCAATGCATTTTTTCCTAAGAAAATGTTTGTCTTAAGCGATATAAATATCCTATGTATTTCCGCTAGACTCTGGCTTCAGGTCGGTTCCCCCAAAAGGCTCAGAAGCGATTTGAACAAAACAGCATGTTTTCCTCCTAGCTTGTTCTCCTTATCTATGTTAAGGAAATGATATATTTGCCTGCAATACTGCCTTTCTTCAAGATTCATGTCAATCAAGTTTTGGCCCGGGATGACTCACCTGCTGCCAATATTATCTCAATGCATGTCGTAGGGGAAGGGCCTGGTGCCATTCCCTGAAACAGTTCCTTTCTTTCCTTAGCTGACTGCTAGTGCCTGTAGAATATCTGGCTAAAGACCAGCAGGGGGTACTCTTACTACCCCCCCCACCCCGCCTCAAGTCTAAGTCAGCAGCTTTCTCTATCTCTTTAATACTTTAATAACACTTGATGACACAAAAGCTCTGAGCGATCAAATCATATCAAATCTTCATTTCAGATTGAAGATGCATTCCATGGTATTGCCATCTTAAGTCTTTCCATCGTTATGGAATATCTGTCCATGTATTCAGGATAGTTTTCAGCCAGGGTGTATAATTTCCAGTGTGCCAGTCTTGTCATCCTCGTTACATCCATGGCAAAGTGTTGTATTCATGTTGACATTATTGAAAGGGAATTTTTTAAAATTCCTTTTCAGATTATTATCTGCTAATGTATACAGATAAAACTGTGTAATCATTCATTTTTATCAGTTTGGACAGCTTGATAGTTGTCTTTAATTTCTTTACTTTCTGACACTTTAAGATTATCCTGGGACACATATGTAATGCCTCACCCCTAAATTCAGACATGTGTTCAAAGAACTTCTGTCCTTTTATTTATTTATTTATTTATTCTTTAACATTGAAATCGTTTTGACTATGCTGGGTGTTTGTTGCTAAATGGAAGTAGCTAGGACCTCTGGACTGCAGTCTCTCATCTCTTGCTGACCTCTTGTTGACCTCTGCAGATTCCTGGTAGGTGGGAGCTTGTTAGTTCCTTGTTCCTTATCAGAACCTCCTGTGGTAAGTGTTTTTCTCTTCTCTGTTGCCTGGTAAGGGTGGGTGGTCATGGGCATCCCAAAGTTGGCTAGAAGTCAATTATTTAGGCAGGCTTGTGCATAGATATGGGAGAAGGCAATGGCACCCCACTCCTGGAAAATCCCAAGGACGGAGGAGCCTGGTAGGCTGCAGTCCATGGGGTGGCTAAGAGTCGGACACCACTGAGCGACTTCATTTTCACTTTTCACTTTCATGCATAGGAGGAGGAAATGGCAACCCACTCCAGTGTTCTTGCCTAGAGAACCCCAGGGACTGCGGGGCCTGGTGGGCTGCCATCTATGGCGTGGCACAGGGTCGGCCTCAACTGAACCACTTAGCAGCTGCAGCAGCAGCAGCAGCAGTGCATAGATATCAAAGGGGATGAGAACAGTCAGGTAGGATCACATATGTCACCGTGAAACAATACTTCTCCTCTTAGCCTAAGCTAACAAAAGATTTCTGTTCTAGGTCAACCTAGAAGAGATCACTTAAGAGGTAAAGAAACTTAAACTCCATTAGCAAAGGCAGTTCAACATCTCAAGAAAACTTGTGCTAGGCACAAAACTCTTTTCTGGGGGCCTACTTTCCCTACAACCTCCTTATCCCATTCTGTACCCATTCCTTTGCTTCTCCCGTCCTGAAAATGCCACCTGTAAGACAGAACTACTTCGTTTTCCTTCTTAAAGTGTGATTGCATTCCATACATTCTTGTAATAACAAGTCATACATTTCCCTTCAGCAACCAAGAACTGACTCTTATATTGGCATTTGATAGATTGGTGAGCATACCTATCAGTGATAATAGCGCCCACCCCGCTTCCTGCAAGAACAGAACAAAACAAAACAAAACAAAAAAATTGCTTTCTTACATTTTATATGTTCGGATGGTGCCAGTCACTATTCATGCAGAGTCAAAAATCTCTTTTGTTTCTGTGTAAAAGGGAGGTCCTTTCAAGTCGTGAATGTTTCAGAAGTTTCATTTATTTGGAAGTGACCTAGCTATTCAATACACTGTCGTCACTTAGTTTAGCACCAGGATAGAAACTCAGGTAACCAAAACACCTGGAGGAACGATTGTAAGTTCAGTTCAGTTCAGTTGCTCAGTCGAGTCTGACTCTTTGTGACCCCGTGGCCTGCAGGACGCCAGGCTTCCGTGTCCATCACCAACTCCAGGGGCTTGCTCAAACTCATGTCCATCGAGTCACTGATGCCATCCAACCATCTTATCCTCTGTCATCCCCTTCTCCTCTGCCTTCAATCACGACTATGAGAGGCAGATATTTTAGAGTATAATTATTGTTAAGAGTTTATCTAAAAGCTCATATCACATTTACATTTTTTACATTGGTTGTTGCTGTTTCCAGGTACTTTCTTGCTGACAAGCTTGTGACACATATAACAACAGAGCAATTTTTACCTCAAAAGAAACCTAGGCACTATGAACATGTTGTGCTTAATGTTGTTGACTCTTAGACATGTCTATAGTGGAGGAGCAAAACCAAAAATACTAGATATTTAATATTGACTAGTTCCCAGTTCACGGGACTCTGACATTCATTTAGGTCAATGTTTTCTTGTATTTCCAGCAGTTTGATTAGGAAGGGCTGCCTTGTCTTGAGACCATTGAAATCAGAACTCAGAACTTGAGCAATATTATCAAAAAACACAAGGCTCACACTGACACATACCTTAATCCAGACAGACAGACAAGACATCTTCCAGTTTTCCGCCTGAGATTTAAAATATTTCTTTGAGCCGTTTTCCTGGGGAGTGGGGGGGGGGAGTGGGGGTGGCAGCGAGGCAGGCTTGGGTAACAAGCTAATTGTTGGTCATTGCATATGCAAAGAACCAGCTTTCCGGGTTCCAAGGAAAAAAGTTTCCTTGGTACCCAATTTTGTTTGGATCTATAGACTCTCATGGCCCTCCTAGGTCAGGACATCTTTCCTTTCTGTAGTCCTCATTTTATCCCTAAATCATAGACAGCTTGGATTGTCTCTGTGGGGTGGATGTATTGTCCTCGTGTTTGACCTGGCGGCAGTAGTGAAGTCCGAGATCCTCTCCTGGAACCGGGCGTGGGGACGGGGCTCACCAGGAGCCCCTGGTGGAAGGGGGCAACGCCCCGGGAGCACGCCAGGGGCGGGGCGATCCCAGGCGGCGCGGGTCGGGGTTCTGTTCGGGAGGGGGTGGGGGGCGGTAACAGTTGTGCTCTCGGGGGTCCCCACTGCAGCTGGAAACGCGCTGGGAGTGCGGCAGGGGCGGGGTGAACCCGGGTGGTGCGGGGCGGGGTTAGGCTCCTGGCGGGGGTGGGGGAGGGCTTCCCAGTTGTGCTCTCGGTGGTGGCCACTGCGGCTGGAAATGCGCCGGGAGCGCACCCGGGGCGGGGTAAACCTGGGCTGCGCGGGTCGAGATTTAGATGGCTGTGGGTGGGGGTTCGGTCCCAGTTGTGCTCTCGGGGATCGCCACTGCGGCTAGGAACGCCCATTTCCTACGCTCCTGTGTCCCCAAGGATCCACATCTAGTGGGTGCAGCGGAGGGCTGCGGGCCACAGGTCAGGAAACTGGGACTGCTTGGAGCAGGGAACCAAGTATTCCGCCCTCTGTTGGCACATTCTCGGAGCTCCCCAACCTGGCGGTCGCAGAAAGGCCTCGCCCTTGGTGTCAAGGCCTTTACCGCTCCACCCCTTTGCTGAAAAATCTCAGTCTGCACGGTTTTCCCAAGCAGCCTAGTGTCCCCTGGAAGTCCAAGGGACAGAACACTGAACTCTGGCCGGCTGGCCCAGCCCTGCTTCTGGCACTTTGTAAGCCAGCGGGCCCTTGAGCACCTGCTGGGATGGGAAAGGGAAGGGTCCACGGATTGCACCCTAGAAACTTAGTAGGGTGCATGGATTTCAAACCCTGGTGGCCGCCCAGGCAGCAAAGAAGGGGGGAGGGCACCTTGCTGCCCTTTCATGGCAGAATCTGTGGCTGTCCTGATGCGTGGGCCTTTTCATGGGGACCTTGTGCAATAAAAGTTTGGTGTTTTGGTACTGAATAATTAGAAATTGTAAAAAGTTTAAATTATGTGGTGGTGTAATTAAAAAACAAAACAAAACAAAACCAAGCCCCAAGTGTTTGGCACAGGGAGGTTTAAGTATTGAAGGCCTGTTTTCCTTCCACTGTGGCATTCTATCAAGAAGTGTGCAGGATTTTTTTTTTTTTTTAAGAAAAGTGTTCGAAGTGAGGGAAACAGGAAACCCAGAGGTGCCCCTGTATTTTGGGGAAGGCCTTAGGAGGTCACTTGGAAATGCTGCTGGCTGTGGGGGAGGGGGGCAGATGGGCTGTGCAGGCTTGTCCTTTGCATTCATGTTCTTGTGTGTAGAAACCCAGCTCGGAGCCATCTCCTGATGTGTAAGAATTTCGCAGACAAACCTTGAGCTAAGCAATGCATTTGTTCCTGAGGAAATGTTTGTCTTAAGCGATGTAAATATCCTATGTATATCTGCTGGACTCTGGCTTCAGGTCGGTTCCCCCAATAGGCTCAGAAGCGACTTGAACAAAACAGTATGTTTTCCTCGTACCTTGTTCTCCTAATCTATGTTAAGGAAATGATATATTTGCCTGGAATACTGCCTTTCTTCAAGATTCATGTCAATCAGTTTTTGGCCCAGGATGACTCACCTGCTGCCAATGTGACCTCAAGGCATGTCGTGGGGGAGGGGCCTGGTGCCATTCCCTGAGACAGTGCCTTTCTTTCCTTAGCTGACTGCTAGTGCCTGTAGAATATCTGGCTAGAGACCAGCAGGGCGTACACCCCGCCTCAAGTCTAAGTCAGCAGCTTTCTCTATCTCATTTATACTTTAATAACAATTGATGACACAAAAGCTCTGAGCGATCAAATCATATCAAATCTTCATTTCAGATTGAAGATGCATTCCATGGTATTGCCATCTTAAGTCTTTCCATTGTTATGGAATACCTGTCCATGTATTCAGGATAGTTTTCAGCCAGGGTGTATAAGTTCCAGTGTGCCAGTCTTGTCATCCTCGTTACATCCATGGCAAAGTGTTGTATTCATGTTGACATTATTGAAAGGGAATTTTTTTAAATTCCTTTTCAGATTATTATCTGCTAATATATACAGAAAAAACTGTGTAATCTTTCGTTTTTATCAGTTTGGACAGCTTGATAGTTGTCTTTAATTTCTTTCCTTTCTCATACTTTAAGATTTTCCGGGCACTGTACATGTACTGCCTCACCCCTAATCTCAGTCATGTGTTCAAAGAACTTCTGTCCTTTATTTGTTTACTTATTTTTTGCAACATTGAATTCGTTTTGACTATGCTGGGTCTCTGCTGCAAGATGGAAGTTGCTAGGACCTCTGGACTGCAGTCTTCCATCTCTTACTGACCTCTTGTTGACCTCTGCAGAATCCTGGTTGGCGGGAGCTTGTTAGTTCCTTGTTCCTTACCAGGACCTCCTGTGGTAAGTGTTTTTCTCTTCTCTGTTGCCTTGTAAGGGTGGATGGTCATTGGCATCCCAAAGCTAGCTAGAAGTCAATTATTTAGGCAGGCTTGTGCATAGATATGGGAGAAGGCAATGGCACCCCACTCCAGTACTCTTGCGTGGAAAATCCCATGGATGGAGGAGCCTGGTAGGCTGCAGTCGATGGGGTCGCTAAGAGTCGGACACCACTGAGCGACTTCACGTTCACTTTTCACTTTCATGCATGGGAGGAGGAAATGGCAACCCACTCCAGTGTTCTTGCCTAGAGAACCCCAGGGACTGCGGGGCCTCGTGGGCTGCCGTCTATGGGGTCGCACAGAGTCGGACACGACTGAAACGACTTAGCAGCAGCAGCGGCGGCAGCAGCAGCAGAAGCAGTGCATCGATATCAAAAGGGCTGCAAACAGTCAGGAAGGATCACATATGTCACCGTGAAACACTACTTCTCCACTTAGCCAAAGCTAACAAAAGATTTCTGTTCTAGGTCAACCTAGAAGAGATCACTTAAGAGGTAAAGAAACTTAAACTCCATTAGCAAAGGCAGTTCGACATCTCAAGAAAACTTGTGCTAGGCACAGAACTCTTTTCTGGGGGTCCACTTTCCCTACAACCTCCTTATCCCATTCTGTACCCATTCCTTTGCTTCTCCCATCCTGAAACGGCCACCTGTAAGACAGAACTACTTTGTTTTCCTTCCTCAAGTGCCATTGCATTCCACATACTTTCTTGTAATAATAAGTCATACATTTCCCTTCAGCAACCAAGAACTGACTTTTATATTGGCATTCGCTATAGCCCGCCCCCCTCCCCCCACCCCCAAGAACAGAACAAAACAAAACAAAACAATTGCTTTCTTACATTTAACATGTCAGGATGGTGCCAGACACTATTCATGGAGAGTCAAAAATCTCTTTTGTTTCTGTGTAAAAGGGAGGTCCTTTCAAGTCGTGAATGTTTCAGAACTTTCATTTATTTGGAAATGACCTAGCTATTCAATACACTGTCGTCACAAGGATAGAAACTCGGGTAACCGAAACACCTGGAGAAACGTTTGTTAGTTCAGTTCAGTTCAGTTGCTCAGTCGTGTCTGACTCTTTGGGACCCCGTGGCCTGAAGGACGCCAGGCTTCCGTGTCCGTCACCAGCTCCAGGGGCTTGCTCAAACTCATGTCCATCGAGTCAGTGATGCCATCCAACCATCTTATCCTCTGTCATCCCCTTCTCCTCTGCCTTCAATCAAGACTATGAGAGGCAGATATTTTAGAGTATAATTATTGTAAAGAGTTTGTCTAAAAGCTCATATCACATTTACATTTTTTACTTTTGTTGTTGTCGTTTCCAGGTAGTTTCTTGCTGACAAGCTTGTGACAGATATAACAATAGAGCAATGTTTACCTCAAAAGAAACCTAGGCACTATGAACATGTTGTGCTTAATGTTGTTGACTCTTAGACATGTCTATAATGGAGGAGCAAAACCAAAAATACTAGATATTTAATATTGACTAGTTCCCAGTTCACGGGACTCTGACATTCATTTAGGTCAATGTTTTCTTGTATTTCCAGCAGTATGATTTGGAAGGGCTGCCTTGTCTTGAGTCCATTGAAATCAGAACTCAGAACTTGAGCAATATTATCAAAAAACACAGGGCTCACACTGACACATACCTTAATCCAAACAGACAGACAAGACATCTTCCAGGTTTCCGCCTGAGATTTAAAATATTTCTTTGAGCCAGTCTTCTGGGGAGTGGGGGGATGGGGGTGGCAGTAAGGCAGGCTTGGGTAACAAGCTAATTGTTGGTCATTGCATATGCAAAGAACCAGCTTTCTGGGTTCCAAAGAAAAAAGTTTCCTTGGTAACCAACTTTGTCTGGTTCTATAGACTATCATGGCCCTACTAGGTCAGGTCATCTTGCCTTTCTGTGGTCCTCGTTTTATCCCTAAATCATAGACAGCTTGGATTGTCTCTGTGGGGTGTATGTATTGTCCTCATGTTTGACCTGGCGGCAGCAGCGACGTCCGAGAGCCTCTCCTGGAACCGGGCGTGGGGACGGGGCTCACCGAGAGCCACTGGTGAAGGTGGGCAGCGCCCCTGGAGCGCGGCAGGGGCGGGGCGAACCCGGGCGGCGCAGGGCGGGTGTCGGCTCCTGGCGGGGGTAGGGGAGGGCTTCCCAGTTGTGCTCTCGGAGATGGCCACTGCAGCTGGAAACGCGCCGGGAGCGCAGCCAGGGTGGGGTAAACCTGGGCTGCACAGGTCGAGATTCCGCTCACTGTGGGTGGGGGGTCGGTCCCTGTTGTGCTCCCGGGGGTCGCCAATATTGCTGGGAACCCACCAGGAGCCCGGCAGGGCCGGGGCGAAACCTGGCGGTGCGGGGCAGGGTGGGGTTCCGTTCGCAGTGGGGGTCGGCTCCTGGCGGGTGTGGGGGAGGGCTTTCCAGATGTGCTGTTGGGGGTCGCCATTGCGGCTGGGAATGCCCATTTCGTGAACTCCTGGATCCCCAAGGATCGGCATCCATTGGCCACAGCGGAGGGGTGCGGAACACAGGTAAGGGAACGGGGACTGCGTGGAGCAGGGAACCATGTATTCCGCCCTGTGTTGGCACAGTCTCAGAGCTCCCCAACCTGGCGGTCGCAGAAAGGCCTCGTCTTTGGGGTCAAGGCCTTTACCGCTCCACCCCTCTGCTGAAAAACCTCAGAGTCTGCGCGGTTTTCCCAAGCAGCCTAGTGTCCGCTGGAAGTCCAAGGGACAGAACCCTGAATTCTGGCCGGCTGGCCCAGCCCTGCTTCTGGCACTTTGTAGGCCAGCGGGCCCTGGAGCACCTGCTAGGATGGGAAAGGGAAGGGTACGCGAATTGCATCCTGGTGGCCACCGAGGCAGCAAAGAAGGGGGGAGGGCACCTTACTGCCCTTTAATGGCAGACAGAATCTGTGGCTGTCCTGCTGCGTGGGCCTTTTCATGGGGACCTTGTGCAATAAAAGTTTACCGGTGACCTTAGGGAACTTCCCAGTGTGCTTCTGACAGATGAGGGATGCTGTGGAGTTGGCGGGACCTCTCAGGACTCCGCTGGGTTTGGCGCAATGGAAGAGGGCCTCATCTCCAGGGAAGGCAGGAACCTCAGGCTTCCTTTCCGTTTCAGACTCCGACCGCAGGGTCCCTGCAGAGTTGGGACAGGAGAGTCAGGAATCGTCTTGTCTGAGGAAGGGAACTCCGCTTGCCTCTCGAGGTGCTCAGGGGGTCTCAGGCCCCTTGTTGAGCTGTGTGTGGAACCTGCGGGTGTTTCCGGAAATGCACGACGGTGACAGTGCCCCTTCGTGTTGTGCCTTCACCCACTGGGTTGCCTTCGAAGAGGTGTCCGGGCCTCGGGTTCTTTTCAAGTGCGGACAGGGAAATCGGGGTCTTTCGGCATGAGGGACCACCCACGGGGCTAGTCTCAAATTTCCTAGTGAGGCCGGCTTCATCCTTAGGTGTGCTGGGAAGGCCGGGGACCCTTCCAGACAATACAGGGGGATCGACCCTCCTGTCGCCATCAGGAGGGGAGAAGGGGCTCAGATGAAGTGGGGATGGAACCCTCGGTGTTACCCTCGAGGGAAACCGGCGTGTGGGGGACTTTTCGGGGTTGCATGAAAGGAGTCAGGTACCGTTTCGCACTTCAGGACAGAACCTGGGACTTCCGTTGAGACGCCGTAGTGGGCAAGGGCCTCATCTTGCGAAGACGTTGGGACCATGTGGATTTTCTCGAGTTGCGGCGGGATTCTAGAGTTACGAAGTGGATTTCAGGCTTCCTCTTGTGTTGGCCCCAGGAAGCCTAATCTTCCATTCGAGTTGCGAGGGAAAGCTGAGGGTTGCACTAGAGTCACTGCAGGGCCAAAGAGACCTCATCTAGGCCTGTGTCTGGGACTTAACGTTCCTCTCAAGGGAAGACAGGGATCTCAGGGTGGCGTTCCAGACTCCCCCGGGGAGTCAGGCCTCGCCTCGAGGGCAAGCCAAGGATGCCGCTCTCCTCTCAAGTCGCGACGCAGATCTCTTGGAGCCCACTGAGTGGCCTCAAGGGAGTCAGGCCTTCTCTTCAGTTTGGAGAGAGGACTCGGGATTGTGCTCTGGGTCAGGCAGGAAAAGAAGGCCCTCACCTCGCGAGGATGGGGGCTTCTCAGGGGTTTCCTCGAGCTGCGGCGCCCGTGGGGGTTTTCTCACGAGGCAAGACGAGGATCTCAGGGAGCCTCTCGTGCGGTGCCAGGGAAGTCAGGTCTCTGTGCACGTGGCGAGGGGGAGCGCGTCATGGTTCTCCAGTCATGGGAGAGGACTAGGGCCTCCAGAGGCATTGAAGAAGGACACTCGAGGTCTTTCTGTGGTTGCGGCGGGAAAGCCTCGTTTCCCTCGACTTCTGCCGGGGACCTGAGGGAACTTCCCATGGTGCCTCTGATAGGTGAGGGATGCTGTGGAGTTGGCGGGGCCTCTCGGGACTCCGCTGGGCTTAGCGCAATGGAAGAGGGCCTCATCTCGAGGGGAGACAGGAAACTTAGGCTTCCTCTCCTTTTCGGACTCCAACCACAGGGTCCCTGCAGAGTTGGGACAGGAGAGTCAGGCCTCGTCTTGTCTGAGGAAGGGAACTCCGCTTGCCTCTCGAATTGCTCAGGGTGTCTCACGCACCTCGTCAAGCTGTGTGTGGAAACCGCGGGTTTTTCCGGACGACGCACGGGGGTGTCAGTGCCCCTTCGAATGGTAACTTCACCCACAGGGTTGCCTTCGAAGAGGTGTCCGGGCAGCGGGTTCTTATCCAGAGCGGACTGGGAAATCGGGGTCGTTCGGCATGTGGCACAACCCACGGGGCTCGTCTCGAATTTCCTCGGGAGGCCGGCCTCATCCTGAGGTGTGCCGGGAAAGCCGGGAACCCCTTCCAGAATACGCAGGGGAATCGACTCTCCTGTCGTGATGAGGAGGGGAGAAGGGGCTCAGATGAAGGGGTGCCAGGACCCTCGGGGTTCCCCTCGAGGGAACCCGGCGTGTCTGGGAAATTTTGGAGATCGCATGAAGGGTGTCAGGTACCGTTTCACAACTCAGGACGGAACGTGAGACTTCCCTTGAGACGCCGTAGCGGGCAAGGGCCCCATCTTGCGAAGACGTTGGGACCACGTGGTTTTTCTCGAGTTGCGGCGGGATTCTCGAGTTACGACGGGGATTTCAGGCTTCCTCTTGGGTTGACCCTGGGAAGCCCCATCTTCCATTCGAGTTGCTAGGGAAAGCTGGGTGTTGCGCTCGAGTCACTGCAGGGCCCAAGAGACCTCATCTAGGCGTGTGTCCAGGACCTAGTAGTACTCTCAAGGGAAGACAGGGATCCCGGTGTTGCACTCCAGAGTCCCCCGTGGAGTCAGGCCTCGCCTCGAGGGGAAGCAAAGGACTCCGCTCTTCTCTTGAGCCACGACGCGGATCTCTTGGAGCCCTCTGAGTGGCCTCAAGGGAGTCAAGCCTAATCTTCAGTTTGGAGAGAGGACTCGGGTATGCTCTCCAGGAAAGGCAGGAAAAGAAGGCCCTCACCTCGCGAGGACGGGGGCTTCTCAGGGGTTTCCTCGAGCTGCGGCGTCCATGGGGCTTTTCTCACGAGGCACGACGAGGTTCTCAGGGAGCCTCTCGTGCGGCGCCATGGAAGTCAGGTCACCATGAGAGTGGCGAGGGGGAGCGCGTCATTGTTCTCGAGTCCTGGGAGGGGACTAGGGCATCAAGGCATGTAGAACAAGGTCTCTCGAGGTCTTTCTCGGCTTGCAGCGGGAAACCCTCGTTTCCCTCGACTTCTCCCGGTGACCTGAGGGAACTTCCCAGGGTTCCTCTTAGAGGTGAGGGATGCTGTGGAGTTGGTGGGCCATCTCGGGACTCCTCTGGGTTTGGCGCAATCGAAGAGGGCCTCATCTCGAGGGGAGACAGGACCGCAGGCTTCCTCTCCGTTTCGTACTCCGACAGCAGTGTCCCTGCAGCGTTGGGGCAGGAGAGTCAGGCCTCGTCTTGTCTGAGGAAGGGAACTCCGCTTGCCTCTCGAGTTGCTCAGGGAGTCTCAGTCCCCTCGTGGAGCTGTGTGTGGAAACCGCGGGTGTTTCCGGACGATGCACGGGAGTGTCAGTGCCCCTTCGTGTTGTTCCTTCACTCACAGGGTGGCCTTCGAAGAGGTGTCCGGGCATCGGGTTCTCCTCAACTGCGGACCGGGAAATCAGGGTCGTTCAACATGGGGCACCAGCCACGGGGCTTGTCTCGAATTTCCTCGCGAGGCCGGCCTCATCCTGAGGGGCGCCGTGCAGGCCGGGAACCCCTTCCAGACCACGCAGGGGAATCGACTCTCCTGTCGTGATCAGGAGGGGAGAACGGGCTCAGATGAAGCTGTGCCGGGACTCTCGGTGTTCCCTCGAGGGTACCCGGCGTGTCGGGGAGCTTTTGGGGGTCGCACGAAGGGTGTCAGGTACTGTTTCGCACTTCAGGGCGGAACATGGGACTTCCCCTGAGACGCTGTAGTGGGCAAGGGCCTCATCTTGCGAAGACGTTGGAACCACGTGTTTTTTCTCGAGTTGCGTCTGGATTCTCGAGTGACGATGGGGATTACAGGCTTCCTCCTCTGTTGGCCCTGGGAAGCCCAGTCTTCCATTCGATTGGCGAGGGAAAGCTGGGGTTTGCGCTCGAGTCACTGCAGGGCCAAAGAGACCTCATCTAGGCTTGTGTCCAGGACCTAATGTTCCTCTCCAGGGAAGGCAGGGATCTCTGGGTTGCATTCCAGGATCCCCCTGGGTGTCAGGCCTCGTCTCGAGAGGAAGCAAAGGACTCTGCTGTCCTCCCGAGTCGCGACGCGGAAGTCTTGGAGCCCCCTAGTGGGGTCAGTGGAGTCAATCCTCCTCTTCATTTTGGAGAGAGGGCTCAGGATTGTTCTCCAGGCCATGCAGGAAAAGAAGTCCCTTCACATCGCGAGGACGGGGGCGTCTCAGGGGTTTCCTCAAGCTGCGGCGCCCGTGGGGGTTTTCTCGCGAGGCACGGCGAGGATCTCATGGAGCCTCTCGTGCGGCGCCAGGGAAGTCAGGTCTCCATGCGCGTGGCGAGGGGGAGCGCATCCTGGCTCTCGAGTCACGGGAGGGGAATAGGGCCTCGAGACGCGTTGAAGAAGGACTCTGGAGGTCTTTCTCGGGGGGCGGCGGGAAACCCTCGTGTCCCTCGCCTTCTGCCGGGGACCTTAGGGAACTTCCCAGGGTGCCTCTGAGAGGCGAGGGATCCTGTGGAGGTGGCGGGGCTCCTCGGGACTCCGCTGGGTCTGGCGCAACGGAAGAGGGCCTCACCTCGAGGGGAGGCAGGAACCTCAGGCTTCCTCTCCGTTTCGGACTCCGACCGCAGGGTCCCTGCAGAGTTGGGACAGGAGAGTCAGGCCTCGTCTTGCCTGAGGAAGGGAGCCCCGCTGGCCTCTCGAGTTGCTCAGGGGGTCTCAGGCCCCTCGTCGAGCTGTGTGTGGAACCCGCGGGTCTTTGCGGACGATGCACGGGGGTGGCAGTGCCCCTTCGTGTTGTGCCTTCACCCACAGGGTTGCCTTCGAAGAGGGGTCCGGGCCTCGGGTCCTTCTCAAGGGCGGACCAGGGAATCGGGGGCGTTCGGTATGTGGCCCCACCCACGTGGCTCGTCTCGAATTTCCTCGTGAGACCGGCCTCATCCTGAGGGGCGCCGGGAAGGCCGGGAACCGCTTCCAGACCACGCAGGGGAATCGCCTCTCCTGTCGCGATCAGGAGGGGAGAAGGGGCTCAGAGGAAGCGGTGCCGGGACCCTCGGTGTTCCCCTCGAGGGAACCCGGCGTGTCGGGGCACTTTTGGGGGTCGCAGGAAGGCTGTCAGGGACCGTTTCGCCCTTCAGGGCGGAACAGGGGACTTCCCTTGAGACGCCGTGGCGGGCAAGGGCCTCATCTTGCCAAGAGGTGGGAACCACGTGGTTTTTCTCGAGTTGCGGCGGAATTCTCGAGTTACGACGGGGATCTCAGCCTTCCCCTTGGGTTGGCCCTGGGAAGCCCAATCTTCCCCTCGGGTTGCGAGGGAAAGCTGGGGGTTGCGCTCGAGTCACTGCAGGGCCGAAGAGACCTCACCTAGGCGTGTGTCCGGGACCTCATATTCCTCTCCAGGGAAGGCAGGGATCTCGGGGTTGCATTCCAGGCTCCCCCGGGGAGTCAGGCCTCGTCTCGAGGGGAAGCCAATGACACTGCTCTCCTCTCGAGTCGCGACGCGGGTCTCTTGGAGCCCCCTGAGCGGCCTCAAGGGTCTCCAGGCTCCTCTTCCGTTTGGAGAGAGGACCCGGGATTGCTCTCCAGGCCATGCAGGAAAAGAAGGCCCTCAGCTCGCGAGGACGGGGGCGTCTCAGGGGTTTCCTCGAGCTGCGGCGCCCGTGGGGGTTTTCTCCCAAGGCACGACGAGGATCTCAGGGAGCCTCTCGTGCGGCGCCAGGGAAGTCAGGTCTCCATGCGCGTGGCGAGGGGGAGCGCGTCCTGGCTCTCGAGTCACGGGATGGGACTAGGGCCTCGAGACGCGTTGAAGAAGGACTCTCGAGGTCTTTCTCGGGGGGCGGCGGGAAACCCTCGTGTCCCTCGCCTTCTGCCGGGGACCTTAGGGAACTTCCCAGGGTGCCTCTGAGAGGCGAGGGATCCTGTGGAGGTGGCGGGGCCCCTCGGGACTCCGCTGGGTCTGGCGCAACGGAAGAGGGCCTCACCTCGAGGGGCGGCAGGAACCTCAGGCTTCCTCTCCGTTTCGGACTGCGACCGCAGGGTCCCTGCAGAGTTGGGACAGGAGAGTCAGGCCTCGTCTTGTCTGAGGACGGGAACCCCGCTGGCCTCTCGAGTTGCTCAGGGGGTCTCAGGCCCCTCGTCCAGCTGTGTGTGGCACCCGCGGGTCTTTGCGGACGATGCACGGGGGTGGCAGTGCCCCTTCGTGTTGTGCCTTCACCCACAGGGTTGCCTTCGAAGAGGGGTCCGGGCCTCGGGTCCTTCTCAAGGGCGGACCGGGGAATCGGGGGCGTTCGGCATGTGGCCCCACCCACGTGGCTCGTCTCGAATTTCCTCGTGAGACCGGCCTCATCCTGAGGTGCGCCGGGAAGGCCGGGAACCCCTTCCAGACCACGCAGGGGAATCGCCTCTCCTGTCGCGATCAGGAGGGGAGAAGGGGCTCAGAGGAAGCGGTGCCGGGACCCTCAGTGTTCCCCTCGAGGGACCCCTGCGTGTAGAGGGACACTTGGGGGTCGCAGGAAGGCTGTCAGGGACCGTTTCGCCCTTCAGGGCGGAACAGGGGACTTCCCTTGAGAAGCCGTCGCGGGCAAGGGCCTCATCTTGCCAAGAGGTGGGAACCACGTGGTTTTTCTCGAGTTGCGGCGGCATTCTCGAGTTCCGACGGGGATCTCAGCCTTCCCCTTGGGTTGGCCCTGGGAAGCCCAATCTTCCCCTCGGGTTGTGAGGGAAAGCTGGGGGTTGCGCTCGAGTCACTGCAGGGCCGAAGAGACCTCACCTAGGCGAGTGTCCGGGACCTAATATTCCTCTCCAGGGAAGGCAGGGATCTCGGGGTTGCATTCCAGGCCTCCCCGGGGAGTCAGGCCTCGTCTCGAAGGGAAGAGAAGGACTCCGCTCTCCTCTTGAGTCGCGACGCGGGTCTCTTGGAGCCCCCTGAACGGCCTCAAGGGAGTCCAGCCTCCTCTTCCGTTTGGAGAGAGGACCCGGAATTGCTCTCCAGGCCATGCAGGAAAAGAAGGCCGTCAGCTCACGAGGACGGGGGCGTCTCAGGGGTTTCCTCCTGCTGCGGCGCCCGTGGGGGTTTTCTCCCGAGGCACGACTAGGATCTCAGGGAGCCTCTCGTGCGGCGCCAGGGAAGTCAGGTCTCCATGCGCATGGCGAGGGGGAGCGCGTCCTGGCTCTCGAGTCACGGGAGGGGACTAGGGCCTCGAGACGCGTTGAAGAAGGACTCTCGAGGTCTTTCTCGGGGGGGCGGCGGGAACCCCTCGTTTCCCTCGCCTTCTGCCGGGGACCTTAGGGAACTTCCCAGGGTGCCTCTGAGAGGCGAGGGATCCTGTGGAGGTGGCGGGGCCCCTCGGGACTCCGCTGGGTCTGGCGCAACGGAAGAGGGCCTCACCTCGAGGGGAGGCAGGCACCTCAGGCTTCCTCTCCGTTTCGGACTCCGACCGCAGGGTCCCTGCAGAGTTGGGACAGGAGAGTCAGGCCTCGTCTTGTCTGAGGAAGGGAACCCCGCTGGCCTCTCGAGTTGCTCAGGGGGTCTCAGGACCCTCGTCGAGCTGTGTGTGGAACCCGCGGGTCTTTGTGGACGATGCACGGGGGTGGCAGTGCCCCTTCGTGTTGTGCCTTCACCCACAGGGTTGCCTTCGAAGAGGGGTCCGGGACTCGGGTCCTTCTCAAGAGCGGACCGTGGAATCGGGGGCGTTCAGCATGTGGCCCCACCCACGTGGCTCGTTTCCAATTTCCTCGTGAGACCGGCCTCATCCTGAGGTGCGCCGGGAAGGCCGGGAACCCCTTCCAGACCACGCAGGGGAATCGCCTCTCCTGTCGCGATCAGGAGGGGAGAAGGGGCTCAGAGGAGGCGGTGCCGGGACCCTCGGTGTTCCCCTCGGTGGACCCCGGCGTTTCGGGGGACTTTTGGGGGTCACAGGAAGACTGTCAGTGACCGTTTCGCCCTTCAGGGCGGAACAGGGGACTTCCCTTGAGACACCGTCGCGGGCAAGGGCCTCATTTTGCCAAGAGGTGGGAACCACGTGGTTTTTCTCGAGTTGCGGCGGCATTCTCGAGTTACGACGGGGATCTCAGCCTTCCCCTTGTGTTGGCCCTGGGAAGCCCCATCTTCCCATCGGGTTGCGAGGGAAACCTGGGGGTTGCGCTCGAGTCACTGCAGGGCCGAAGAGACCTCACCTAGGCGTGTGTCCGGGACCTAATATTCCTCTCCAGGGAAGGCAGGGATCTCGGGGTAGCATTCCAGGCTCCCCCGGGGAGTCAGGCCTCGTCTCGAGGGGAAGCCAAGGACTCCGCTCTCCTCTCGAGTCGCGACGCGGGTCTCTTGGAGCCCCCGAGAGGCCTCAAGGGAGTCCAGCCTCCTCTTCCTTTTGGAGAGAGGACACGGGATTGCTCTCCAGGCCATGCACGAAAAGAAGGCTCTCAGCTCGCGAGGTTGGGGGCGTCTCAGGGTTTTCCTCGAGCTGCAGCGCCAATGGGGGTTTCTCCCGAGGCACGACGAGGATCTCAGGGAGCCTCTCGTGCGGCGCCAGGGAAGTCAGGTCTCCATGCGCGTGGCGAGGGGGAGCGCTTCATTGCTCTCGAGTCACGGGAGGGGACTAGGTCCTCGAGACGCATTGAAGGACTCGAGGTCTTTCTCGGGGGGCAGCGGGAAACCCTCGTTTCCCTCGCCTTCTGCCGGGGACCTTAGGGAACTTTCCAGGGTGCCTCTGAGAGGCGAGGGTTCCTGTGGAGGTGGCGGGGCCCCTCGGGACTCCGCTGGGTTTGGCGCAACGGAAGAGGGCCTCACCTCGAGGGGAGGCAGGAACCTCAGGCTTCCTCTCCGTTTCGGACTCCGACCGCAGCGTCCCTGTATGGTTGGGACACAAGAGTCAGGCCTCGTCTTGTCTGAGGAAGGGAACCCCGCTGGCCTCTCCAGTTGCTCAGGGTGTCTCAGGCCCCTCGTAGAGCTGTCTGTGGAACCCGCGGGTCTTTGTGGACGATGCACGGGGGTGGCAGTGCCCCTTCGTGTTGTGCCTTCACCCACAGGGTTGCCTTCGAAGAGGGGTCTGGGCCTCGGGTCCTTCTCAAGAGCGGACCGGGGAATCGGGGGCGTTCGGCATGTGTCACCACCCACGTGGCTGGTCTCGAATTTCCTCGTGAGACCGGCCTCCTCCTGAGGTGTGCGGGGAAGCCCAGGAACCCCTTCCAGACCACGCAGGGGAATCGACTCTCCTGTCGCGTTCCGGAGGGGAGAAGGGTCTCAGATGAAGCAGTGCCGGGACACTCGGTGTTCCCCTCGAGGGAACACGGCGTGTCGAGGAACTTTTGTGTGTCGCAGGTAGGCTGTCAAGGACCGTTTCACCCTTCAGGGCGGAACAGGGGACTTCCCTTGAGACGCCGTCCCGGGCAAGGGCCTCATCTTGCCAAGAGGTGGGAACCACGTGGTTTTTCTCGAGTTGCGGCGGGATTCTCGAGTTACGACGGGGATCTCAGCCTTCCCCTTGGGTTGGCCCTGGGAAGCCCAATCTTCCCCTCGGGTTGCGAGGGAAAGCTGGGGGTTGCGCTCGAGTCATTGCAGGGGCCAAGAGACCTCACCTAGGCGTGTTTCCGGGACCTAATGTTCCTCTCCAGGGAAGGCGTGGATCTCGGGGTTGCATTCCAGGCTCCCCTGGGGAGTCAGGCCTCGTCTCGAGGGGAAGCCAAGGACTCCGCTCTCCTCTCGAGTCTCTACGCGGATCTCTTGGAGCCCCCTGAGCGGCTTCAAGGGAGTCCAGCCTCCTCTTCAGTTTGGAGAGAGGACTCGTGATTGGTCTCCAGGCCATGCAGGAAAATAAAGCCCTCATCTCGCGATGACCCGGGTGTCTCATGTGTTTCCTCTAGCTGCCGCGCCAGTGTGGGTTTCCTCACGAGGTACGATGAGGAACTCATGGAGCCTCTCGTGCAGTGCCAGGTTAGTCAGGTCTCCATGCGCGTGGCGAGGGGGAGCGTGTCATGGTTCTCGACTCATGGTAGGGGAATCGCGACTCAACACATTTTGAATCACTCTCGAGTTCTTTCTCGAGTCACGGCAGAAAACCCAGGGGTCCCTCGACTTGTGCCTGTGACCTCAGGGAGCTTCTTTTTGTGCCTCTGAGAACTCAGGGATACTGAGGAATTGGTAGGGGCCTCTCGGGACTCCACTGGTTGTGGTGCAATGGAAGAGGGCTTCATCTCGAGTGGACGCAGGAACCTCAGGCTTCCTCTCCGTTTCTGACTCGGATCCCATGGTCCCTGCAGAATAAGGACAAGAGAGTCACACCTAGTCTTCTGTTGAGGAATGGACCTTCGTTTGCCTTTCGAGTTGTTTACAGGGTGACAGGCCACTTGTCGAAATGTCTGTGGGACCTGCGGGTTTTTCTGGACGATGCACGCGGGTGTCAGTGCCCCTTCGTGTTGTGCCTTCATCCACAGGTTTTCCTTCAAAGAGGTGTGCTGGCATCGGGTTCTTTTCAAGAGTGGACCGTGAAATTGGGGTCTTTCGACATGTGGCACCACCCACGAGGCTACGTCTCGAACTTCCTCATGAGACCAGCCTCATCCTGAGGTGCTCCCGGAAGGTCGGGAACCCCTTGCAGACAGAGAAGGGGAGTCGACCCTCCTGTCACAATCAAGAGAGGAGAAGGGGGTCAGATGAAGTGGTGCCGGGAACCTCGGTGTTCCCCTTGAGTGAGTCTGGTATGTCGCGGAACTTTTGGGGTCGCATCAAGGGTGCCAAGTACCGTTTCGCACTTCAGGATGGAACGTGGGACTTCTCTTGAGATGCTGTAGCGGACAAAGGGCCTCATCTTGCGATGACGAGGGAAGCACGTGGTTTTTCTCGAGTTGCGGTGGGATTCTCGAGTTACGACGGGGAATTCAGGCTTCCTCTTGTGTTGGCCCAGGAAGTCTAATCTTCCATTCGAGTTGCCAGGGAGAGCTGGGGATTGGGCTCCATTCATTGAAGGGCAAACTAGACCTCATCTAGGCTTGTATCCAGGACTTAATGTTCCACTCCATAGGCGACAGGGATTTGGGGTTGCATTCCATACTCACCCGGGGAGTCAGGCCTCATCTCGAGGGGAAGCAAAGGACTCCACTCTCTTCTCGAGTCGCGACAGGTATCTCTTGGAGCCCACTGAGTGGTCTTTGCTCTGTAGGAGAGCTCTAGTGTTCATAAGCCTGTACATAAGTGAACACAGACATTCTGTGTGCATGTTGCTGCATACCCAAAATAGGGCCACAAGGAGCCTCATGCTCTCCATGCGGCGCGGAAGCTGTGCAGCCACGCAGCAGCTGAAGAATCCAACCAATTGCTCTTTTCTTACCTCTGACAGAGCTCGCATTGCCGTAGCCCTTGGCAGTTTGAAAACACTGGACCCTAACCCCTCTCAAAGTAGGCCTGGGTTCTAGTTCGAATAGAAAGTCAATAGCGGAGCTGAGGACAGGAACGCGGCAGTCATTTATCACACGCTCCTGCAGCCTGCTACTACAGGGACACTAACGCTAGAAGCTAGGAATGTCTTTGCAAGGTGCGCAAAGGACAAGGGAGAACCTCGACCCTGACTCTAGTATTTCAGTCCCCTGAGCAGATCTGAGGTTCTCCCGCTGTAGAAGCTAACCCATTCCTTTCAAATTCAGGCTTCCTAACACAGGGCCAGTTGGCTGCTTGCTCTTCCACGAAGCAGTCTTCCTTAACTTGCAAACTGCGAATTCCGCTTAACAGCATGGAGGAAAATCGCTTCTTGGAAGATTTTCTTCAGAGGCTGTATCCCCGGAGCTGGGGCCAAGCTAGGGGACCCATACTGACAAGGGAAGGCAAAACCACATCCAATGTCTTTGCTCTGGAGGACAGCTTTGGTGAGCCTAAGTCTTTCAGGAATATTTCTGGCTCCAACAGAGTCAAATTCTGTGTGTGAAGCTGCACAGCCAAAATAGGGGAACAGAGAGCCTGATTCTCTCTGTGTAGCTTTGAAGCTGTCATTCAAACAACAGCTTGAGAATCCATACAATGCTCTCCCTTACTGCTAAGAGAATTCTCATTGCTGTCGTCCTTGACAGTTTGTAGAAATCTGCACCCTAACCCTTCTCCAAGTAGGCCTGGGTCCTAGCTCGGAATAACAGGCAACGGCGGAGCTGAGGCCAGTAAGGCACAAGTGAGGTCTCACACACTCTTGCAGCCTGATCGTCCAGGAGCAGTAAGGCCTCTTTTTCCCTGTAGGAGGCTCGCTTGCCTTGCCTCCTGTGAACTGCATTTCCCAGCCTGGGCGCAAAGCTGTTCCTGGAGATTTTTTCTCAGGGGCTGTTTCCCTGGAGCTGGGTCGGACATCGGGGGCCCAACTCACAGGGGAAGACAAAACCACATGGACAGGTCTATGCTCTGTAGGAGAGCTCTAGTGAACCTCATCTCTCAGGAACATTCTTGGCTTCTACAGAGACACCTCTGTGCATGAAGCTACACACCCAACATAGTGGCAAAGGGAGTCTGATTCTCTCCGTGGGTGCTGATGCTTTGTGGCAAAGCACCTGCTAAGAATCCATCCGCATAGGCCTCCCTCACCTTGACAGAGGTCTCATTGCTGTAGTCCTTGGCAGTTTGGAAAGAAGCAGACCCTTACCCTTCACCAAGTAGGCCCTTGTCCTTGTTTGAATGGAAAGGCAGTAGCTGAGCTGAGGCCAGTAAGGCGCCAGTCAAGTCTGACATATTCCCGATGCCTGCTCCTTCATGGAAAATAACGTTAGAATCTGGGAATGTCTTTGCAAGGCTGGCAAAGGGCAGTCAGGAACCTGGACCCTGCCTCTGGAATTTCTATCTTCTCAGCACATCTGGCGGTCTCGGTCAGGAGAAACTAACCCATTCCTTGCAAATATAGGCTTCCAAACACAGGCCGGTTGGCTGTCTCTTCTTGCCGAAGGAAGCTTGCTTATCCCACCTCCTGTGAACTCCACTTCCCAGCCTGGGTGATAAGAGGTTCTTGGAGATCTTTTCTCAGAGGCTGTTTCCAAGGAGCAGGGGCTGATCCCAGAGACCCACATGCACAGGGGAAGGGAAAACCGCATGGATAAGACTTTGCTCTCTAGGAGTGCTCTAGTGAACCTCAGTCTATGGGGAATGTTCTTGGCTCCAACGGGGACATCTCTGTGTGGGAAGCTGCATTGCCAACATAGAGACACAGAGACCTGATTCTCTCTGTGCAGCTTTGACGCTGTCGTTCAAACAACAAATTGAGAATCCACACAATGCTCTCCCTTACCACTGAGAGAGTTATCATTGCTGTAGCCCTTCGCAGTTTCTGGAAATCGGCACACAAACACTTCTCCAAGTAGGCCTGGGTTCAAGTTCAGATGAACATGCAATAGCGGAGCTGAGGCCAGTAAGGCACCAGTCAGGTGTCACACACTCTGGCAGCCTGCTCCTCCAGGGACAGTAAGGCCTCTATTTCCCTTCAGGAGGCTCGCTTGCCTTACTTCCTGTGAACAGCGTTTCCCAGCCTGGGCGGAAAGCAGTTCCTGGAGATCTTTTCTCAGGGGCTGTTTCCCCGGAGTTGGGGCGGATCTCGGGGACCCAACTCACAGGGGAAGGCAAAACCAAATGGACAGGTCTATGCTCTGTAGGAGATCTCTAGTGAACTGCCGGAGTCCAGCCCCAGCTGATCCAGGGTATTCGAAGCAGAGACGGCGTAGGCGAGGGTCAGGGAACAACTGCTTAATTAAACGTTAATTAAGGATATAAAGAGTAATAAAATGAGGATAGCTCAGTAGGAAAATTCAGTGGAGAAAAGAGGCTGAGTAGCTTGGTTTACGCGGGGGACCAATAAAACTTCAAGACAAGAAGCTTGCACCACTTACGTAGGCCGCAGGCGTCCTTCCGTTCTCCCGAAGGAGAGGAGACACTGAGGCCTCCCCGGTCGGATCTTAGAAGCCCAGGCAAAATTAGTAAGCTTGGTGGGTTCCGCGCTCCAGATGGAGACTCAACCAGAGTGAGAGAGAGAGAGAGACATGGGGAGACCAGTATTTCGAGAAACTGATCCCAATTCTCTATTTTCCATGGTCTACTTTTATACACTGAGATGTTATGCAAAAGTCACGTGGGGTCAGCAGTCCTGACTTTTATCAAAGTCAGGTGCTTCATACAAAAGTATACAGAGGTCTTAGGGGTGTTACATCATCTTCTGGCCGGGGGGCCTGCTGACAATTTACGACCCTCTCCTTGTGACAGCGGTCAGTCAACCAGGACACTTATTTCTCCAGGGGTGATTATTCTTAAAACAGACGCCACCCAAATAAAGTTACATTCCTATAGGGTGAGGGTGTAGTGGGTTTTAGTTAAGGAAAGAATTTACTTAGCCTAAGGTCTAACGTGATTTATATCAAAGGTTAATACTTATTTCTTCTATATATTCATTAATGTGTATAAGGGCAGGGGATGTGGAGAGTTAGCAGTAAACATCAGCTCAACAAATGAAAAACCCTTCACCAATATGATTTCTAATCAGCCCATTATACTTATACTAATAATTTTCTAACTTTTCTAAGGAACCTGTTTTTAGAAGGTTTAAAGCATCTCGTGCCTCTCATGGTTGGGAGGCTGTGAGCAATCACATGTGGCCGGACAAGCCTGTCAGGCAGGCTAGAGAACCTTCAGAGGAGTTTGTAGGTTAAAACACTCTTGTCACACCCAGGGGTTTTTATCAACTGGAGCTCTAGGTTAACTCCTTCTCCGAAAGAGGTGGTGGGGGACAGCCCCCCGTAAAGTCAGAGGTGTAGGTGAGAGCACAAAGTAGTAAGGTAGGCAGGCTCTGGTTATGGGGGTAGATGCTCGAGGATTTCCAGGGGGACTCCTGAGGCTCGATCCCGCCTTTGCGTATGTCGAGCCTCCTTCCTCATGACCTTTGCCATGGGCGGAGTGCCTCACTCTGGCCCCCAACAGTGAACCTCCTCTCTCAGGAACATTCTTGGCTCCTATCGAGACACCTCTGTGCGTGTAGCTACACACGCAACGTAGGGGCAAAGGGAGCCAGATTCTTTCCGTGGGGTGCTGATGCTTTGTGGCAAAGCACCTGCTTGAGAATCCATCAGCTTACGCTTCCCTCGCCTTGACAGAGGTCTCATTGCTGTAGCCCTTGGCAGTTTGGAAAGAAGAGGACCCTTACCTTTCATAAAGTGGGCCCTTGTCCTAGTTTGAAAGGAAAGGCAAGAGCTGAGCTGAGGCCAATAAGGCGCCAGTCAAGTCTGACATATTCCCGAAGCCTGCTCCTTCATGGAAAATAACGCTGGAATCTAGGAATGTCTCTGCAAGGCTGGCAAAGGGCAGTCAGGAGCCTGCACCCTGCCTCTGGAATTACCGACTTCTGAAGAGATCTGGAGGTCTCCCTTAGGGGAAGCTAACCCATTCTTCCAAATAGAGGCTTCCAAACGCAGGCCGCTTGGCTGCCTCTTGCTCTCTGAAGGAGGCCTGCTTTTCCCGCCTCCTATGAACCCCACATCCCAGCCTCTGGGAAAAGCGGATCTTGAAGATCTTTTCTCAGGGGTTGTTTCCACGGAGCTGGGGCCGAGCCTGGAGCCCCAAACGCACAGGGGAAGAAAAACCACATGGACAAGTCTTTGCTCTCTAGGAGAGCTCTAGTGAACTTCACTCTGTCAGGAACGTTCTTGTTTCCTATGGAGACACCCCTGTCTGTGAAGCTGTGTACCGAACATGGAGACACAGAGTCTGATTCTCTCTGTGCAGCTTTGAAGCTGTCGTTCAAACAACAGCTTGAAAATCCATACAATGCTCTTCCTTACCCGTGACACAGTTCTCATTGCTATACCCCTTGGCAGTATTTAGAAATCCATACCCAAACCCTTCTCCTAGTAGGCCTGGGTCCTAGTTCGGAGAAACACGCAATGGCGGAGCTGAGGCCAGTTAGGCACCAGTCAGGTCTCACACACTCTGGCAGCCTGATCGTCCAGGGAGACTAAGGCCTGTTGTGCCTTGCAGGAGGCTCGCTTGTGTTACCTCCTGTGAACTGCGTTTGCCAGCCTGGGGGAATAGCGGTCCCTGGAGATCTTTTCTCAGGGGCTCCTTCCCCTGAGCTGGGGCGGACCTCGGGGACCCAACTCACAGGGCAAGGCAAAAACATATGGACAGGTCTATGCTCTGTAGCAGACTTCTAGTGAACCTCATCTCTCAGGAACATTCTTGGCTCCTATAGAGACACTTCTGTGTGTGAAGCTGCGTACCTAACATAGGGGCACAGAGAGCCTGATTCTCTCAGTTCATTTTGACGCAGTCGTTCAGAAAACAGCTTGAGAATCCATAAAATGCTCTCCCTTACCGCTGAGAGAATTCTCACTGTTGTAGCCCTTGGCACTTTGTAGAAATCCGCAGCCAAACGCTTCTCCAAATAGGCCTGGGTCCTAGTTCGGAGGAACAGGCAATGGTGGAACTGAGGCCAGTAAGGCAACAGTCAGGTTTCACACACTCTGGCAGCCTGCTCCTCCAGGGACAGTAAGGCCTCTTTCTCTCTGCAGGAGATTCGCTTGCCTTACTTCCTGTGAACAGCGTTTCCCAGCCTCAGCGAAGCGGTTCCTGGAGATCTTTTCTCAGGGACAGTTTCCCCGGAGGTGTGGCGGACCTCGGGGACCCAACTCACAGGGGAAGGAAAAACCACATGGACAGGTCTATGCTCTGTAGGAGAGGTTTAGTGAACCTAATCTCTCAGGAACATTCTTGGCTCCTATAGAGACAACTCCGTGTGTGAAGCTACACTCCCAACATTGGGGAACAGGGATCTTGGTTCTCTCCGTGGGGTGCTGATGCTTTGTAGTAAAGCACCTGCTTGAGAATCCATCCTCTTAGGCTTCCCTCGCTTTGACAGAGGTCTCATTGCTGTAGCCCTTGGCAGTTTCAAAGAAGAAGACCCTTACCCTTCATAAAGTAGGCCCTTGTCCTAGTTTGAATGGAAAGGCAATAGCTGAGCTGAGGCCAATAAGGAGCCAGTCCCCTCTGACACATTCCCGAAGCCTGCTCCTTCATGGAATATAACTCTAGAATGTTGGAATGTCTTTGCAAGGCTGGCAAAGGGCAGTCAGGAACCAGCACCCTGCCTCTGGAATTACTGACTTCTGAGCAGATCTGGAGGTCTCCTTTAGGAGAAGCTAACCCATTCCTTCCAAATAGAGGCTTCAAAATACAGGCAGGTTGGCTGCCTTTTGTGCCCGAAGGAGGCTTGCTTTTCTCTCCTCCTATGAACCCCAGTTCCCAGCCTCTGGGAAAAGCGTATCTTGAAGATATTTTCTCAGGGGTTGTTTCCACGGAGCTGGGGCCGAGCCCGGGGCCCAAAGGCACAGGGGAAGGCAAGACCACATGGACAGGTCTATGCTCTGTAGCAGACCTCTAGTGAACCTCATCTCTCAGGAGCATTCTTGGCTCCTACAGAGACACCTCTGTGTGTGAAGCTGCGTACCTAACATAGGGGCAGAGAGAGCCTGATTCTCTCTGTTCATTTTGACGCTGTCATTCAGAAAACAGCTTGAGAATCCATAAAATGCTCTCCCTTACCGCTGAGAGAATTCTCACTGCTGTAGCCCTTGGCACTTTGTAGAAATCTGCACCCAAACGCTTTTCCAAGTAGGCCTGGGTGCTAGCTCGGATGAACAGGCAATGGTGGAGCTGAGGCCAGTAAGGCAACAGTCAGGTTTCACACATTCTGGCAGCCTGCTCCTCCAGGGACTGTAAGGCCTCTTTTACTCTGCAGGAGATTCGCTTGCCTTACTTCATGTGAACAGCATTTCCCAGCCTCGGCGAAGCGGTTCCTGGAGATCTTTTCTCAGGGACAGTTTCCCCGGAGGTGTGGCAGACCTCGAGGACCCAACTCACAGGGGAAGGCAAAACCACATTGACAGGTCTATGCTCTGTAGGAGAGGTTTAGTGAACCTAATCTCTCAGGAACATTCTTGGCTCCTATAGAGACAACTCTGTGTGTGAAGCTACACTCCCAACATTGGTGCACAGGGAGCTTGATTCTCTCCGTGGGGTGCTGATGCTTTGTGGCAAAGCACCTGCTTGAGAATCCATCCTCTTAGGCTTCCCACACCTTGACAGAGGTCTCATTGCTGTAGCCCTTGGCAGTTTGCAAAGAAGAAGACCCTTACCCGTCATAAAGTAGGGCCTTGTCCTAGTTTGAATGGAAAGGCAATAGCTGAGCTGAGGTCAATAAGGAGCCAGTCCCGTCTGACACATTCCCGAAGCCTGCTCCTTCATGGAAAATAACTCTAGAATCTAGGAATATCTTTGCAAGGCTAGCAAAGGGCAGTCAGGAACCAGTACCCTGCCTTTGGAATTACCGACTTCTGAGCAGATCTGGAGGTCTCCTTTAGGAGAAGCTAACCTATTCCTTCCAAATAGAGGCTTCAAAACACAGGCAGGTGGGCTGCCTTTTCGTTCCCTATGGAGGCGTGCTTTTCTCTCCTCCTACGAACCCCGGTTCCCAGACACTGGGAAAAGTGGATCTTGAAGATATTTTCTCAGGGGTTGTTTCCACGGAGCTGGGGCCGAGCCTGGAGACCCAAAGGCACAGGGGAAGGCAAGACCACATGGACAAGCCTTTGCTCTTTAGTATAGCTCTAATGAACCTCACTCTGTCAGGATCTTTCTTGATTCCTACGGAGACACACCTGTGTGTGAAGCTGCGGGCACAGAGAGCCTGATTACCCCTGTGCAGCGCTGAGTCTGGGCGGCTAAACAACAGCTTGGGAATGCAGCCTGGGGCGCTTCCCTTCCCTCGGACAGAGCTCTCCTTGCGGTAGGCCTTGGTAGTTTGCATACAATGGGGCCCTAAGCCCTCTGCAAGTTGGCCTGGCTCCTAGGTCCAAAGGGCAGGCCAGAGCGGAGCTGAGGCTGTCAGGCTCCAGACACATCTCCCATACTCCTACATCCTGCTCCTACCCGGGCGTGAACGCTAGAAGCTGGGAAGGTACCTGGACCGTGCAGGGGCGGGGCGAACGCGGGCGGCGTGGGGCGGGGGTCGGCTTCTGGCGGGGGTGGGGGCGGGCTTCCCAGTTGTGCTCTCGGAGGTGGACACTGAGGCTGAAAACGCGCCGGGAGTGCACCCGGGACTGGGTAAACCCGGGCTGCGGGGGTCGAGATTCCGATGGCTTTGGGTGGGGGTCGGTCCCAGTTGTGCTCCCGGGGGTCGCCACTGCGGCTGGGAACGCGCCGGGAGCGCGGCAGGGGCGGGGCTAACCCTGGGGGCGCGGGGCGGGGGTCGGCTCATGGGGGGGATGGGGAGGGGTTCCCAGTTGCGCTCTCGGGGGTTGCAACTGCGGCTGGGAACGCCCATTTCGTCCGCTCCTGGGTCCCCAAGGATCGCCATCCCATGGGTGCAGTGGAGGGCTGTGGACCACAGGTAAGGGAACTGGGACTGCGTGGAGCAGGGAACCAAGTATTCCGCCGTCTGTTGGCACATTCTCGGAGCTCCCCAACCTGGCGGTCGCAGAAAGGCCTTGCCTTTGGGGTCAAGGCCTTTACCGCTCCACCCCTTTGCTGAAAAATCTCCGAGTCTGCGCGGTTCTTCCAAGCAGCCTAGTGTCCGCTGGAAGTCCAAGGGACAGAACACTGAACTCTGGCCGGCTGGCCCAGCCCTGCTTCTGGCACTTTGTAAGCCAGCGGGCCCTTGAGCACCTGCTGGGATGGGAAAGGGAAGGGTCCACGGATTGCACCCTAGAAACTTAGTAGGGTGCATGGATTTCAAACCCTGGTGGCCGCCCAGGCAGCAAAGAAGGGGGGAGGGCACCTTGCTGCCCTTTCATGGCAGAATCTGTGGTTGTCCAGCTGCGTGGGCCTTTTCATGAGGACCCTGTGCAATAAAAGTTTGGTGTTTTGGAACTGAATAATTAGAACGTGTAAAAGCTTTAAATTATGTGGTGATGTAATTAAAAAACAAAACAAAACAAAACCAAGCTCCAAGTGTTTTGCAAATGGAGGTTTAAATATTGAAGGACTGTATTCCTTGCACTGTGGCATTCTATCAAGAAGTGTGCAGGATTTTTTTTTTTTTTTAAGAAAAGTGTTCGAAGTGAGGGAAACAGGAAACCCAGAGGTGCCCCTGTATTTTGGGGAAGGCCTTAGGAGGTCACTTGGAAATGCTGCTGGATGTGCGGGAGGGCGGCAGATGGGCTGTGCAGGCTTGTCCTTTGCATGGATGTTCTTGTGTGTGGAAACCCAGCTCGGAGCCATCTCCTGATGTGTAAGAATTTCGCAGACAAACCTTGAGTAAGCAATGCATTTTTTCCTAAGAAAATGTTTGTCTTAAGCGATATAAATATCCTATGTATTTCCGCTAGACTCTGGCTTCAGGTCGGTTCCCCCAAAAGGCTCAGAAGCGATTTGAACAAAACAGCATGTTTTCCTCCTAGCTTGTTCTCCTTATCTATGTTAAGGAAATGATATATTTGCCTGCAATACTGCCTTTCTTCAAGATTCATGTCAATCAAGTTTTGGCCCGGGATGACTCACCTGCTGCCAATATTATCTCAATGCATGTCGTAGGGGAAGGGCCTGGTGCCATTCCCTGAAACAGTTCCTTTCTTTCCTTAGCTGACTGCTAGTGCCTGTAGAATATCTGGCTAAAGACCAGCAGGGGGTACTCTTACTACCCCCCCCACCCCGCCTCAAGTCTAAGTCAGCAGCTTTCTCTATCTCTTTAATACTTTAATAACACTTGATGACACAAAAGCTCTGAGCGATCAAATCATATCAAATCTTCATTTCAGATTGAAGATGCATTCCATGGTATTGCCATCTTAAGTCTTTCCATCGTTATGGAATATCTGTCCATGTATTCAGGATAGTTTTCAGCCAGGGTGTATAATTTCCAGTGTGCCAGTCTTGTCATCCTCGTTACATCCATGGCAAAGTGTTGTATTCATGTTGACATTATTGAAAGGGAATTTTTTAAAATTCCTTTTCAGATTATTATCTGCTAATGTATACAGATAAAACTGTGTAATCATTCATTTTTATCAGTTTGGACAGCTTGATAGTTGTCTTTAATTTCTTTACTTTCTGACACTTTAAGATTATCCTGGGACACATATGTAATGCCTCACCCCTAAATTCAGACATGTGTTCAAAGAACTTCTGTCCTTTTATTTATTTATTTATTTATTCTTTAACATTGAAATCGTTTTGACTATGCTGGGTGTTTGTTGCTAAATGGAAGTAGCTAGGACCTCTGGACTGCAGTCTCTCATCTCTTGCTGACCTCTTGTTGACCTCTGCAGATTCCTGGTAGGTGGGAGCTTGTTAGTTCCTTGTTCCTTATCAGAACCTCCTGTGGTAAGTGTTTTTCTCTTCTCTGTTGCCTGGTAAGGGTGGGTGGTCATGGGCATCCCAAAGTTGGCTAGAAGTCAATTATTTAGGCAGGCTTGTGCATAGATATGGGAGAAGGCAATGGCACCCCACTCCTGGAAAATCCCAAGGACGGAGGAGCCTGGTAGGCTGCAGTCCATGGGGTGGCTAAGAGTCGGACACCACTGAGCGACTTCATTTTCACTTTTCACTTTCATGCATAGGAGGAGGAAATGGCAACCCACTCCAGTGTTCTTGCCTAGAGAACCCCAGGGACTGCGGGGCCTGGTGGGCTGCCATCTATGGCGTGGCACAGGGTCGGCCTCAACTGAACCACTTAGCAGCTGCAGCAGCAGCAGCAGCAGTGCATAGATATCAAAGGGGATGAGAACAGTCAGGTAGGATCACATATGTCACCGTGAAACAATACTTCTCCTCTTAGCCTAAGCTAACAAAAGATTTCTGTTCTAGGTCAACCTAGAAGAGATCACTTAAGAGGTAAAGAAACTTAAACTCCATTAGCAAAGGCAGTTCAACATCTCAAGAAAACTTGTGCTAGGCACAAAACTCTTTTCTGGGGGCCTACTTTCCCTACAACCTCCTTATCCCATTCTGTACCCATTCCTTTGCTTCTCCCGTCCTGAAAATGCCACCTGTAAGACAGAACTACTTCGTTTTCCTTCTTAAAGTGTGATTGCATTCCATACATTCTTGTAATAACAAGTCATACATTTCCCTTCAGCAACCAAGAACTGACTCTTATATTGGCATTTGATAGATTGGTGAGCATACCTATCAGTGATAATAGCGCCCACCCCGCTTCCTGCAAGAACAGAACAAAACAAAACAAAACAAAAAAATTGCTTTCTTACATTTTATATGTTCGGATGGTGCCAGTCACTATTCATGCAGAGTCAAAAATCTCTTTTGTTTCTGTGTAAAAGGGAGGTCCTTTCAAGTCGTGAATGTTTCAGAAGTTTCATTTATTTGGAAGTGACCTAGCTATTCAATACACTGTCGTCACTTAGTTTAGCACCAGGATAGAAACTCAGGTAACCAAAACACCTGGAGGAACGATTGTAAGTTCAGTTCAGTTCAGTTGCTCAGTCGAGTCTGACTCTTTGTGACCCCGTGGCCTGCAGGACGCCAGGCTTCCGTGTCCATCACCAACTCCAGGGGCTTGCTCAAACTCATGTCCATCGAGTCACTGATGCCATCCAACCATCTTATCCTCTGTCATCCCCTTCTCCTCTGCCTTCAATCACGACTATGAGAGGCAGATATTTTAGAGTATAATTATTGTTAAGAGTTTATCTAAAAGCTCATATCACATTTACATTTTTTACATTGGTTGTTGCTGTTTCCAGGTACTTTCTTGCTGACAAGCTTGTGACACATATAACAACAGAGCAATTTTTACCTCAAAAGAAACCTAGGCACTATGAACATGTTGTGCTTAATGTTGTTGACTCTTAGACATGTCTATAGTGGAGGAGCAAAACCAAAAATACTAGATATTTAATATTGACTAGTTCCCAGTTCACGGGACTCTGACATTCATTTAGGTCAATGTTTTCTTGTATTTCCAGCAGTTTGATTAGGAAGGGCTGCCTTGTCTTGAGACCATTGAAATCAGAACTCAGAACTTGAGCAATATTATCAAAAAACACAAGGCTCACACTGACACATACCTTAATCCAGACAGACAGACAAGACATCTTCCAGTTTTCCGCCTGAGATTTAAAATATTTCTTTGAGCCGTTTTCCTGGGGAGTGGGGGGGGGGAGTGGGGGTGGCAGCGAGGCAGGCTTGGGTAACAAGCTAATTGTTGGTCATTGCATATGCAAAGAACCAGCTTTCCGGGTTCCAAGGAAAAAAGTTTCCTTGGTACCCAATTTTGTTTGGATCTATAGACTCTCATGGCCCTCCTAGGTCAGGACATCTTTCCTTTCTGTAGTCCTCATTTTATCCCTAAATCATAGACAGCTTGGATTGTCTCTGTGGGGTGGATGTATTGTCCTCGTGTTTGACCTGGCGGCAGTAGTGAAGTCCGAGATCCTCTCCTGGAACCGGGCGTGGGGACGGGGCTCACCAGGAGCCCCTGGTGGAAGGGGGCAACGCCCCGGGAGCACGCCAGGGGCGGGGCGATCCCAGGCGGCGCGGGTCGGGGTTCTGTTCGGGAGGGGGTGGGGGGCGGTAACAGTTGTGCTCTCGGGGGTCCCCACTGCAGCTGGAAACGCGCTGGGAGTGCGGCAGGGGCGGGGTGAACCCGGGTGGTGCGGGGCGGGGTTAGGCTCCTGGCGGGGGTGGGGGAGGGCTTCCCAGTTGTGCTCTCGGTGGTGGCCACTGCGGCTGGAAATGCGCCGGGAGCGCACCCGGGGCGGGGTAAACCTGGGCTGCGCGGGTCGAGATTTAGATGGCTGTGGGTGGGGGTTCGGTCCCAGTTGTGCTCTCGGGGATCGCCACTGCGGCTAGGAACGCCCATTTCCTACGCTCCTGTGTCCCCAAGGATCCACATCTAGTGGGTGCAGCGGAGGGCTGCGGGCCACAGGTCAGGAAACTGGGACTGCTTGGAGCAGGGAACCAAGTATTCCGCCCTCTGTTGGCACATTCTCGGAGCTCCCCAACCTGGCGGTCGCAGAAAGGCCTCGCCCTTGGTGTCAAGGCCTTTACCGCTCCACCCCTTTGCTGAAAAATCTCAGTCTGCACGGTTTTCCCAAGCAGCCTAGTGTCCCCTGGAAGTCCAAGGGACAGAACACTGAACTCTGGCCGGCTGGCCCAGCCCTGCTTCTGGCACTTTGTAAGCCAGCGGGCCCTTGAGCACCTGCTGGGATGGGAAAGGGAAGGGTCCACGGATTGCACCCTAGAAACTTAGTAGGGTGCATGGATTTCAAACCCTGGTGGCCGCCCAGGCAGCAAAGAAGGGGGGAGGGCACCTTGCTGCCCTTTCATGGCAGAATCTGTGGCTGTCCTGATGCGTGGGCCTTTTCATGGGGACCTTGTGCAATAAAAGTTTGGTGTTTTGGTACTGAATAATTAGAAATTGTAAAAAGTTTAAATTATGTGGTGGTGTAATTAAAAAACAAAACAAAACAAAACCAAGCCCCAAGTGTTTGGCACAGGGAGGTTTAAGTATTGAAGGCCTGTTTTCCTTCCACTGTGGCATTCTATCAAGAAGTGTGCAGGATTTTTTTTTTTTTTTAAGAAAAGTGTTCGAAGTGAGGGAAACAGGAAACCCAGAGGTGCCCCTGTATTTTGGGGAAGGCCTTAGGAGGTCACTTGGAAATGCTGCTGGCTGTGGGGGAGGGGGGCAGATGGGCTGTGCAGGCTTGTCCTTTGCATTCATGTTCTTGTGTGTAGAAACCCAGCTCGGAGCCATCTCCTGATGTGTAAGAATTTCGCAGACAAACCTTGAGCTAAGCAATGCATTTGTTCCTGAGGAAATGTTTGTCTTAAGCGATGTAAATATCCTATGTATATCTGCTGGACTCTGGCTTCAGGTCGGTTCCCCCAATAGGCTCAGAAGCGACTTGAACAAAACAGTATGTTTTCCTCGTACCTTGTTCTCCTAATCTATGTTAAGGAAATGATATATTTGCCTGGAATACTGCCTTTCTTCAAGATTCATGTCAATCAGTTTTTGGCCCAGGATGACTCACCTGCTGCCAATGTGACCTCAAGGCATGTCGTGGGGGAGGGGCCTGGTGCCATTCCCTGAGACAGTGCCTTTCTTTCCTTAGCTGACTGCTAGTGCCTGTAGAATATCTGGCTAGAGACCAGCAGGGCGTACACCCCGCCTCAAGTCTAAGTCAGCAGCTTTCTCTATCTCATTTATACTTTAATAACAATTGATGACACAAAAGCTCTGAGCGATCAAATCATATCAAATCTTCATTTCAGATTGAAGATGCATTCCATGGTATTGCCATCTTAAGTCTTTCCATTGTTATGGAATACCTGTCCATGTATTCAGGATAGTTTTCAGCCAGGGTGTATAAGTTCCAGTGTGCCAGTCTTGTCATCCTCGTTACATCCATGGCAAAGTGTTGTATTCATGTTGACATTATTGAAAGGGAATTTTTTTAAATTCCTTTTCAGATTATTATCTGCTAATATATACAGAAAAAACTGTGTAATCTTTCGTTTTTATCAGTTTGGACAGCTTGATAGTTGTCTTTAATTTCTTTCCTTTCTCATACTTTAAGATTTTCCGGGCACTGTACATGTACTGCCTCACCCCTAATCTCAGTCATGTGTTCAAAGAACTTCTGTCCTTTATTTGTTTACTTATTTTTTGCAACATTGAATTCGTTTTGACTATGCTGGGTCTCTGCTGCAAGATGGAAGTTGCTAGGACCTCTGGACTGCAGTCTTCCATCTCTTACTGACCTCTTGTTGACCTCTGCAGAATCCTGGTTGGCGGGAGCTTGTTAGTTCCTTGTTCCTTACCAGGACCTCCTGTGGTAAGTGTTTTTCTCTTCTCTGTTGCCTTGTAAGGGTGGATGGTCATTGGCATCCCAAAGCTAGCTAGAAGTCAATTATTTAGGCAGGCTTGTGCATAGATATGGGAGAAGGCAATGGCACCCCACTCCAGTACTCTTGCGTGGAAAATCCCATGGATGGAGGAGCCTGGTAGGCTGCAGTCGATGGGGTCGCTAAGAGTCGGACACCACTGAGCGACTTCACGTTCACTTTTCACTTTCATGCATGGGAGGAGGAAATGGCAACCCACTCCAGTGTTCTTGCCTAGAGAACCCCAGGGACTGCGGGGCCTCGTGGGCTGCCGTCTATGGGGTCGCACAGAGTCGGACACGACTGAAACGACTTAGCAGCAGCAGCGGCGGCAGCAGCAGCAGAAGCAGTGCATCGATATCAAAAGGGCTGCAAACAGTCAGGAAGGATCACATATGTCACCGTGAAACACTACTTCTCCACTTAGCCAAAGCTAACAAAAGATTTCTGTTCTAGGTCAACCTAGAAGAGATCACTTAAGAGGTAAAGAAACTTAAACTCCATTAGCAAAGGCAGTTCGACATCTCAAGAAAACTTGTGCTAGGCACAGAACTCTTTTCTGGGGGTCCACTTTCCCTACAACCTCCTTATCCCATTCTGTACCCATTCCTTTGCTTCTCCCATCCTGAAACGGCCACCTGTAAGACAGAACTACTTTGTTTTCCTTCCTCAAGTGCCATTGCATTCCACATACTTTCTTGTAATAATAAGTCATACATTTCCCTTCAGCAACCAAGAACTGACTTTTATATTGGCATTCGCTATAGCCCGCCCCCCTCCCCCCACCCCCAAGAACAGAACAAAACAAAACAAAACAATTGCTTTCTTACATTTAACATGTCAGGATGGTGCCAGACACTATTCATGGAGAGTCAAAAATCTCTTTTGTTTCTGTGTAAAAGGGAGGTCCTTTCAAGTCGTGAATGTTTCAGAACTTTCATTTATTTGGAAATGACCTAGCTATTCAATACACTGTCGTCACAAGGATAGAAACTCGGGTAACCGAAACACCTGGAGAAACGTTTGTTAGTTCAGTTCAGTTCAGTTGCTCAGTCGTGTCTGACTCTTTGGGACCCCGTGGCCTGAAGGACGCCAGGCTTCCGTGTCCGTCACCAGCTCCAGGGGCTTGCTCAAACTCATGTCCATCGAGTCAGTGATGCCATCCAACCATCTTATCCTCTGTCATCCCCTTCTCCTCTGCCTTCAATCAAGACTATGAGAGGCAGATATTTTAGAGTATAATTATTGTAAAGAGTTTGTCTAAAAGCTCATATCACATTTACATTTTTTACTTTTGTTGTTGTCGTTTCCAGGTAGTTTCTTGCTGACAAGCTTGTGACAGATATAACAATAGAGCAATGTTTACCTCAAAAGAAACCTAGGCACTATGAACATGTTGTGCTTAATGTTGTTGACTCTTAGACATGTCTATAATGGAGGAGCAAAACCAAAAATACTAGATATTTAATATTGACTAGTTCCCAGTTCACGGGACTCTGACATTCATTTAGGTCAATGTTTTCTTGTATTTCCAGCAGTATGATTTGGAAGGGCTGCCTTGTCTTGAGTCCATTGAAATCAGAACTCAGAACTTGAGCAATATTATCAAAAAACACAGGGCTCACACTGACACATACCTTAATCCAAACAGACAGACAAGACATCTTCCAGGTTTCCGCCTGAGATTTAAAATATTTCTTTGAGCCAGTCTTCTGGGGAGTGGGGGGATGGGGGTGGCAGTAAGGCAGGCTTGGGTAACAAGCTAATTGTTGGTCATTGCATATGCAAAGAACCAGCTTTCTGGGTTCCAAAGAAAAAAGTTTCCTTGGTAACCAACTTTGTCTGGTTCTATAGACTATCATGGCCCTACTAGGTCAGGTCATCTTGCCTTTCTGTGGTCCTCGTTTTATCCCTAAATCATAGACAGCTTGGATTGTCTCTGTGGGGTGTATGTATTGTCCTCATGTTTGACCTGGCGGCAGCAGCGACGTCCGAGAGCCTCTCCTGGAACCGGGCGTGGGGACGGGGCTCACCGAGAGCCACTGGTGAAGGTGGGCAGCGCCCCTGGAGCGCGGCAGGGGCGGGGCGAACCCGGGCGGCGCAGGGCGGGTGTCGGCTCCTGGCGGGGGTAGGGGAGGGCTTCCCAGTTGTGCTCTCGGAGATGGCCACTGCAGCTGGAAACGCGCCGGGAGCGCAGCCAGGGTGGGGTAAACCTGGGCTGCACAGGTCGAGATTCCGCTCACTGTGGGTGGGGGGTCGGTCCCTGTTGTGCTCCCGGGGGTCGCCAATATTGCTGGGAACCCACCAGGAGCCCGGCAGGGCCGGGGCGAAACCTGGCGGTGCGGGGCAGGGTGGGGTTCCGTTCGCAGTGGGGGTCGGCTCCTGGCGGGTGTGGGGGAGGGCTTTCCAGATGTGCTGTTGGGGGTCGCCATTGCGGCTGGGAATGCCCATTTCGTGAACTCCTGGATCCCCAAGGATCGGCATCCATTGGCCACAGCGGAGGGGTGCGGAACACAGGTAAGGGAACGGGGACTGCGTGGAGCAGGGAACCATGTATTCCGCCCTGTGTTGGCACAGTCTCAGAGCTCCCCAACCTGGCGGTCGCAGAAAGGCCTCGTCTTTGGGGTCAAGGCCTTTACCGCTCCACCCCTCTGCTGAAAAACCTCAGAGTCTGCGCGGTTTTCCCAAGCAGCCTAGTGTCCGCTGGAAGTCCAAGGGACAGAACCCTGAATTCTGGCCGGCTGGCCCAGCCCTGCTTCTGGCACTTTGTAGGCCAGCGGGCCCTGGAGCACCTGCTAGGATGGGAAAGGGAAGGGTACGCGAATTGCATCCTGGTGGCCACCGAGGCAGCAAAGAAGGGGGGAGGGCACCTTACTGCCCTTTAATGGCAGACAGAATCTGTGGCTGTCCTGCTGCGTGGGCCTTTTCATGGGGACCTTGTGCAATAAAAGTTTACCGGTGACCTTAGGGAACTTCCCAGTGTGCTTCTGACAGATGAGGGATGCTGTGGAGTTGGCGGGACCTCTCAGGACTCCGCTGGGTTTGGCGCAATGGAAGAGGGCCTCATCTCCAGGGAAGGCAGGAACCTCAGGCTTCCTTTCCGTTTCAGACTCCGACCGCAGGGTCCCTGCAGAGTTGGGACAGGAGAGTCAGGAATCGTCTTGTCTGAGGAAGGGAACTCCGCTTGCCTCTCGAGGTGCTCAGGGGGTCTCAGGCCCCTTGTTGAGCTGTGTGTGGAACCTGCGGGTGTTTCCGGAAATGCACGACGGTGACAGTGCCCCTTCGTGTTGTGCCTTCACCCACTGGGTTGCCTTCGAAGAGGTGTCCGGGCCTCGGGTTCTTTTCAAGTGCGGACAGGGAAATCGGGGTCTTTCGGCATGAGGGACCACCCACGGGGCTAGTCTCAAATTTCCTAGTGAGGCCGGCTTCATCCTTAGGTGTGCTGGGAAGGCCGGGGACCCTTCCAGACAATACAGGGGGATCGACCCTCCTGTCGCCATCAGGAGGGGAGAAGGGGCTCAGATGAAGTGGGGATGGAACCCTCGGTGTTACCCTCGAGGGAAACCGGCGTGTGGGGGACTTTTCGGGGTTGCATGAAAGGAGTCAGGTACCGTTTCGCACTTCAGGACAGAACCTGGGACTTCCGTTGAGACGCCGTAGTGGGCAAGGGCCTCATCTTGCGAAGACGTTGGGACCATGTGGATTTTCTCGAGTTGCGGCGGGATTCTAGAGTTACGAAGTGGATTTCAGGCTTCCTCTTGTGTTGGCCCCAGGAAGCCTAATCTTCCATTCGAGTTGCGAGGGAAAGCTGAGGGTTGCACTCGAGTCACTGCAGGGCCAAAGAGACCTCATCTAGGCCTGTGTCTGGGACTTAACGTTCCTCTCAAGGGAAGACAGGGATCTCAGGGTGGCGTTCCAGACTCCCCCGGGGAGTCAGGCCTCGCCTCGAGGGCAAGCCAAGGATGCCGCTCTCCTCTCAAGTCGCGATGCAGATCTCTTGGAGCCCACTGAGTGGCCTCAAGGGAGTCAGGCCTTCTCTTCAGTTTGGAGAGAGGACTCGGGATTGTGCTCTGGGTCAGGCAGGAAAAGAAGGCCCTCACCTCGCGAGGATGGGGGCTTCTCAGGGGTTTCCTCGAGCTGCGGCGCCCGTGGGGGTTTTCTCACGAGGCAAGACGAGGATCTCAGGGAGCCTCTCGTGCGGTGCCAGGGAAGTCAGGTCTCTGTGCACGTGGCGAGGGGGAGCGCGTCATGGTTCTCCAGTCATGGGAGAGGACTAGGGCCTCCAGAGGCATTGAAGAAGGACACTCGAGGTCTTTCTGTGGTTGCGGCGGGAAAGCCTCGTTTCCCTCGACTTCTGCCGGGGACCTGAGGGAACTTCCCATGGTGCCTCTGATAGGTGAGGGATGCTGTGGAGTTGGCGGGGCCTCTCGGGACTCCGCTGGGCTTAGCGCAATGGAAGAGGGCCTCATCTCGAGGGGAGACAGGAAACTTAGGCTTCCTCTCCTTTTCGGACTCCAACCACAGGGTCCCTGCAGAGTTGGGACAGGAGAGTCAGGCCTCGTCTTGTCTGAGGAAGGGAACTCCGCTTGCCTCTCGAATTGCTCAGGGTGTCTCACGCACCTCGTCAAGCTGTGTGTGGAAACCGCGGGTTTTTCCGGACGACGCACGGGGGTGTCAGTGCCCCTTCGAATGGTAACTTCACCCACAGGGTTGCCTTCGAAGAGGTGTCCGGGCAGCGGGTTCTTATCCAGAGCGGACTGGGAAATCGGGGTCGTTCGGCATGTGGCACAACCCACGGGGCTCGTCTCGAATTTCCTCGGGAGGCCGGCCTCATCCTGAGGTGTGCCGGGAAAGCCGGGAACCCCTTCCAGAATACGCAGGGGAATCGACTCTCCTGTCGTGATGAGGAGGGGAGAAGGGGCTCAGATGAAGGGGTGCCAGGACCCTCGGGGTTCCCCTCGAGGGAACCCGGCGTGTCTGGGAAATTTTGGAGATCGCATGAAGGGTGTCAGGTACCGTTTCACAACTCAGGACGGAACGTGAGACTTCCCTTGAGACGCCGTAGCGGGCAAGGGCCCCATCTTGCGAAGACGTTGGGACCACGTGGTTTTTCTCGAGTTGCGGCGGGATTCTCGAGTTACGACGGGGATTTCAGGCTTCCTCTTGGGTTGACCCTGGGAAGCCCCATCTTCCATTCGAGTTGCTAGGGAAAGCTGGGTGTTGCGCTCGAGTCACTGCAGGGCCCAAGAGACCTCATCTAGGCGTGTGTCCAGGACCTAGTAGTACTCTCAAGGGAAGACAGGGATCCCGGTGTTGCACTCCAGAGTCCCCCGTGGAGTCAGGCCTCGCCTCGAGGGGAAGCAAAGGACTCCGCTCTTCTCTTGAGCCACGACGCGGATCTCTTGGAGCCCTCTGAGTGGCCTCAAGGGAGTCAAGCCTAATCTTCAGTTTGGAGAGAGGACTCGGGTATGCTCTCCAGGAAAGGCAGGAAAAGAAGGCCCTCACCTCGCGAGGACGGGGGCTTCTCAGGGGTTTCCTCGAGCTGCGGCGTCCATGGGGCTTTTCTCACGAGGCACGACGAGGTTCTCAGGGAGCCTCTCGTGCGGCGCCATGGAAGTCAGGTCACCATGAGAGTGGCGAGGGGGAGCGCGTCATTGTTCTCGAGTCCTGGGAGGGGACTAGGGCATCAAGGCATGTAGAACAAGGTCTCTCGAGGTCTTTCTCGGCTTGCAGCGGGAAACCCTCGTTTCCCTCGACTTCTCCCGGTGACCTGAGGGAACTTCCCAGGGTTCCTCTTAGAGGTGAGGGATGCTGTGGAGTTGGTGGGCCATCTCGGGACTCCTCTGGGTTTGGCGCAATCGAAGAGGGCCTCATCTCGAGGGGAGACAGGACCGCAGGCTTCCTCTCCGTTTCGTACTCCGACAGCAGTGTCCCTGCAGCGTTGGGGCAGGAGAGTCAGGCCTCGTCTTGTCTGAGGAAGGGAACTCCGCTTGCCTCTCGAGTTGCTCAGGGAGTCTCAGTCCCCTCGTGGAGCTGTGTGTGGAAACCGCGGGTGTTTCCGGACGATGCACGGGAGTGTCAGTGCCCCTTCGTGTTGTTCCTTCACTCACAGGGTGGCCTTCGAAGAGGTGTCCGGGCATCGGGTTCTCCTCAACTGCGGACCGGGAAATCAGGGTCGTTCAACATGGGGCACCAGCCACGGGGCTTGTCTCGAATTTCCTCGCGAGGCCGGCCTCATCCTGAGGGGCGCCGTGCAGGCCGGGAACCCCTTCCAGACCACGCAGGGGAATCGACTCTCCTGTCGTGATCAGGAGGGGAGAACGGGCTCAGATGAAGCTGTGCCGGGACTCTCGGTGTTCCCTCGAGGGTACCCGGCGTGTCGGGGAGCTTTTGGGGGTCGCACGAAGGGTGTCAGGTACTGTTTCGCACTTCAGGGCGGAACATGGGACTTCCCCTGAGACGCTGTAGTGGGCAAGGGCCTCATCTTGCGAAGACGTTGGAACCACGTGTTTTTTCTCGAGTTGCGTCTGGATTCTCGAGTGACGATGGGGATTACAGGCTTCCTCCTCTGTTGGCCCTGGGAAGCCCAGTCTTCCATTCGATTGGCGAGGGAAAGCTGGGGTTTGCGCTCGAGTCACTGCAGGGCCAAAGAGACCTCATCTAGGCTTGTGTCCAGGACCTAATGTTCCTCTCCAGGGAAGGCAGGGATCTCTGGGTTGCATTCCAGGATCCCCCTGGGTGTCAGGCCTCGTCTCGAGAGGAAGCAAAGGACTCTGCTGTCCTCCCGAGTCGCGACGCGGAAATCTTGGAGCCCCCTAGTGGGGTCAGTGGAGTCAATCCTCCTCTTCATTTTGGAGAGAGGGCTCAGGATTGTTCTCCAGGCCATGCAGGAAAAGAAGTCCCTTCACATCGCGAGGACGGGGGCGTCTCAGGGGTTTCCTCAAGCTGCGGCGCCCGTGGGGGTTTTCTCGCGAGGCACGGCGAGGATCTCATGGAGCCTCTCGTGCGGCGCCAGGGAAGTCAGGTCTCCATGCGCGTGGCGAGGGGGAGCGCATCCTGGCTCTCGAGTCACGGGAGGGGAATAGGGCCTCGAGACGCGTTGAAGAAGGACTCTCGAGGTCTTTCTCGGGGGGCGGCGGGAAACCCTCGTGTCCCTCGCCTTCTGCCGGGGACCTTAGGGAACTTCCCAGGGTGCCTCTGAGAGGCGAGGGATCCTGTGGAGGTGGCGGGGCTCCTCGGGACTCCGCTGGGTCTGGCGCAACGGAAGAGGGCCTCACCTCGAGGGGCGGCAGGAACCTCAGGCTTCCTCTCCGTTTCGGACTCCGACCGCAGGGTCCCTGCAGAGTTGGGACAGGAGAGTCAGGCCTCGTCTTGCCTGAGGAAGGGAGCCCCGCTGGCCTCTCGAGTTGCTCAGGGGGTCTCAGGCCCCTCGTCGAGCTGTGTGTGGAACCCGCGGGTCTTTGCGGACGATGCACGGGGGTGGCAGTGCCCCTTCGTGTTGTGCCGTCACCCACAGGGTTGCCTTCGAAGAGGGGTCCGGGCCTCGGGTCCTTCTCAAGGGCGGACCAGGGAATCGGGGGCGTTCGGTATGTGGCCCCACCCACGTGGCTCGTCTCGAATTTCCTCGTGAGACCGGCCTCATCCTGAGGGGCGCCGGGAAGGCCGGGAACCGCTTCCAGACCACGCAGGGGAATCGCCTCTCCTGTCGCGATCAGGAGGGGAGAAGGGGCTCAGAGGAAGCGGTGCCGGGACCCTCGGTGTTCCCCTCGAGGGAACCCGGCGTGTCGGGGCACTTTTGGGGGTCGCAGGAAGGCTGTCAGGGACCGTTTCGCCCTTCAGGGCGGAACAGGGGACTTCCCTTGAGACGCCGTGGCGGGCAAGGGCCTCATCTTGCCAAGAGGTGGGAACCACGTGGTTTTTCTCGAGTTGCGGCGGAATTCTCGAGTTACGACGGGGATCTCAGCCTTCCCCTTGGGTTGGCCCTGGGAAGCCCAATCTTCCCCTCGGGTTGCGAGGGAAAGCTGGGGGTTGCGCTCGAGTCACTGCAGGGCCGAAGAGACCTCACCTAGGCGTGTGTCCGGGACCTCATATTCCTCTCCAGGGAAGGCAGGGATCTCGGGGTTGCATTCCAGGCTCCCCCGGGGAGTCAGGCCTCGTCTCGAGGGGAAGCCAATGACACTGCTCTCCTCTCGAGTCGCGACGCGGGTCTCTTGGAGCCCCCTGAGCGGCCTCAAGGGTCTCCAGGCTCCTCTTCCGTTTGGAGAGAGGACCCGGGATTGCTCTCCAGGCCATGCAGGAAAAGAAGGCCCTCAGCTCGCGAGGACGGGGGCGTCTCAGGGGTTTCCTCGAGCTGCGGCGCCCGTGGGGGTTTTCTCCCAAGGCACGACGAGGATCTCAGGGAGCCTCTCGTGCGGCGCCAGGGAAGTCAGGTCTCCATGCGCGTGGCGAGGGGGAGCGCGTCCTGGCTCTCGAGTCACGGGATGGGACTAGGGCCTCGAGACGCGTTGAAGAAGGACTCTCGAGGTCTTTCTCGGGGGGCGGCGGGAAACCCTCGTGTCCCTCGCCTTCTGCCGGGGACCTTAGGGAACTTCCCAGGGTGCCTCTGAGAGGCGAGGGATCCTGTGGAGGTGGCGGGGCCCCTCGGGACTCCGCTGGGTCTGGCGCAACGGAAGAGGGCCTCACCTCGAGGGGCGGCAGGAACCTCAGGCTTCCTCTCCGTTTCGGACTGCGACCGCAGGGTCCCTGCAGAGTTGGGACAGGAGAGTCAGGCCTCGTCTTGTCTGAGGACGGGAACCCCGCTGGCCTCTCGAGTTGCTCAGGGGGTCTCAGGCCCCTCGTCCAGCTGTGTGTGGCACCCGCGGGTCTTTGCGGACGATGCACGGGGGTGGCAGTGCCCCTTCGTGTTGTGCCTTCACCCACAAGGTTGCCTTCGAAGATGGGTCCGGGCCTCGGGTCCTTCTCAAGGGCGGACCGGGGAATCGGGGGCGTTCGGCATGTGGCCCCACCCACGTGGCTCGTCTCGAATTTCCTCGTGAGACCGGCCTCATCCTGAGGTGCGCCGGGAAGGCCGGGATCCCCTTCCAGACCACGCAGGGGAATCGCCTCTCCTGTCGCGATCAGGAGGGGAGAAGGGGCTCAGAGGAAGCGGTGCCGGGACCCTCGGTGTTCCCCTCGAGGGAACCCGGCGTGTCGGGGGGCTTTTGGGGGTCGCAGGAAGGCTTTCAGGTACCGTTTCGCCCTTCAGGGCGGAACAGGGGACTTTCCTTGAGACGCCGTGGCGGGCAAGGGCCTCATCTTGCCAAGAGGTGGGAACAACGTGGCTTTTCTCGAGTTGCGGCGGGATTCTCGAGTTACGACGGGGATCTCAGCCTTCCCCTTGGGTTGGCCCTGGGAAGCCCAATCTTCCCCTCGGGTTGCGAGGGAAAGCTGGGGGTTGCGCTCGAGTCACTGCAGGGCCGAAGAGACCTCACCTAGGCGTGTGTCCGGGACCTAATATTCCTCTCCAGGGAAGGCAGGGATCTCGGGGTTGCATTCCAGGCTCCCCCGGGGAGTCAGGCCTCGTCTCGAGGGGAAGCCAAGGACTCCGCTCTCCTCTCGAGTCGCGACGTGGGTCTCTTGGAGCCCCCTGAGCGGCCTCAAGGGAGTCCAGCCTCCTCTTCCGTTTGGAGAGAGGACCCGGGATTGCTCTCCAGGCCATGCAGGAAAAGAAGGCCCTCAGCTCGCGAGGACGGGGGCGTCTCAGGGGTTTCCTCGAGCTGCGGCGCCCGTGGGGGTTTTCTCCCGAGGCACGACGAGGATCTCAGGGAGCCTCTCGTGCGGCGCCAGGGAAGTCAGGTCTCCATGCGCGTGGCGAGGGGGAGCGCGTCCTGGCTCTCGAGTCACGGGAGGGGACTAGGGCCTCGAGACGCGTTGAAGAAGGACTCTCGAGGTCTTTCTCGGGGGGCGGCGGGAAACCCTCGTGTCCCTCGCCTTCTGCCGGGGACCTTAGGGAACTTCCCAGGGTGCCTCTGAGAGGCGAGGGATCCTGTGGAGGTGGCGGGGCCCCTCGGGACTCCGCTGGGTCTGGCGCAACGGAAGAGGGCCTCACCTCGAGGGGCGGCAGGAACCTCAGGCTTCCTCTCCGTTTCGGACTCCGACCGCAGGGTCCCTGCAGAGGTGGGACAGGAGAGTCAGGCCTCGTCTTGTCTGAGGAAGGGAACCCCGCTGGCCTCTCGAGTTGCTCAGGGGGTCTCAGGCCCCTCGTCGAGCTGTGTGTGGCACCCGCGGGTCTTTGCGGACGATGCACGGGGGTGGCAGTGCCCCTTCGTGTTGTGCCTTCACCCACAGGGTTGCCTTCGAAGAGGGGTCCGGGCCTCGGGTCCTTCTCAAGGGCGGACCGGGGAATCGGGGGCGTTCGGCATGTAGCCCCACCCACGTGGCTCGTCTCGAATTTCCTCGAGAGACCGGCCTCATCCTGAGGTGCGCCGGGATGGCCGGGAAACCCTTCCAGACCACGCAGGGGAATCGCCTCTCCTGTCGCGATCAGGAGGGGAGAAGGGGCTCAGAGGAAGCGGTGCCGGGACCCTCGATGTTCCCCTCGAGGGAACCTGGCTTGTCGGGGGGACTTTTGGGGGTCGCAGGAAGGCTGTCAAGGACCGTTTCGCCGTTCAGGGCGGAACAGGGGAATTCCCTTGAGACGCCGTGGCAGGCAAGGGCCTCATCTTGCCAAGAGGTGGGAACCACGTGCTTTTTCTCGAGTTGCGGCGGGATTCTCGAGTTACGATGGGGATCTCAGCCTTCCCCTTGGGTTGGCCCTGGGAAGCCCAATCTTCCCCTCGGGTTACGAGGGAAAGCTGGGGGTTGCGCTCGAGTCACTGCAGGGCCGAAGAGACCTCACCTAGGCGTGTGTCCGTGACCTAGTATTCCTCTCCAGGGAAGGCAGGGATCTCGGGGTTGCATTCCAGGCTCCCCCGGGGAGTCAGGCCTCGTCTCGAGGGGAAGCCAAGGACTCCGCTCTCCTCTCGAGTCGCGACGCGGGTCTCTTGGAGCACCCTGAGCGGCCTCAAGGGAGTCCAGCCTCCTCTTCCGTTTGGAGAGAGGACCCGGGATTGCTCTCCAGGCCATTCAGGAAAAGAAGGCCCTCAGCTCGCGAGGACGGGGGCGTCTCAGGGGTTTCCTCGAGCTGCGGCGAACGTGGGGGTTTTCTCCCGAGGCACGACGAGGATCTCAGGGAGCCTCTCGTGCGGCGCCAGGGAAGTCAGGTCTCCATGCGCGTGGCGAGGGGGAGCGCGTCCTGGCTCTCGAGTCACAGGAGGGGACTAGTGCCTCGAGACGCGTTGAAGAAGGACTCTCAAGGTCTTTCTCGAGGGGGCGGCGGGAAGCCCTCGTTTCCCTCGCCTTCTACCAGGGACCTTAGGGAACTTCCCAGGGTGCCTCTGAGAGGCGAGGGATCCTGTGGAGGTTGCGTGGCCCCTCGGGACTCCGCTGGGTATGGCGCAATGGAAGAGGGCCTCACCTCGAGGGGAGGCAGGAACCTCAGGCTTCCTCTCCGTTTCGGACTCCGACCGCAGGGTCCCTGCAGAGTTGGAACAGGAGAGTCAGGCCTCGTCTTGTCTGAGGAAGGGAACCCCGCTGGCCTCTCGAGTTGCTCAGGGGGTCTCAGGCCCCTCGTCGAGCTGTTTGTGGAACCCGCGGGTCTTTGCGGACGATGCACGGGGGTGGCAGTGCCCCTTCGTGTTGTGCCTTCACCCACAGGGTTGCCTTCGAAGAGGGGTCCGGGTCTCGGGTCCTTCTCAAGGGCGGACCGGGGAATCGGGGGCGTTCGGCATGTGGCCCCACCCACGTGGCTCGTCTCGAATTTCCTCGTGAGACCGGCCTCATCCTGAGGTGCGCCGGGAAGGCCGGGAACCCCTTCCAGACCACGCAGGGGAATCGCCTCTCCTGTCGCGATCAGGAGGGGAGAAGGGGCTCAGAGGAAGCGGTGCCGAGACCCTCGGTGTTCCCCTCGAGGGAACCGGGCGTGTCGGGGGGCTTTTGGGGGTCGCAGGAAGGCTGTCAGGGACCGTTTCGCCCTTCAGGGCGAAACAGGGGACTTCCCTTGAGACGCCGTGGCGGGCAAGGGCCTCATCTTGCCAAGAGGTGGGAACCACGTGGTTTTTCTCGAGTTGCGGCGGGATTCTCGAGTTACGAAGGGGATCTCAGCCTTCCCCTTGGGTTGGCCCTGGGAAGCCCAATCTTCCCCTCGGGTTGCGAGGGAAAGCTGGGGGTTGCGCTCGAGTCACTGCAGGGCCGAAGAGACCTCACCTAGGCGTGTGTCCGGGACCTAATATTCCTCTCCAGGGAAGGCAGGGATCTCGGGGTTGCATTCCAGGCTCCCCCGGGGAGTCAGGCCTCGTCTCGAGGGGAAGCCAAGGACTCCGCTCTCCTCTCGAGTCGCGACGCGGGGCTCTTGGAGCCACCTGAGCGGCCTCAAGGGAGTCCAGCCTCCTCTTCCGTTTGGAGAGAGGACCCGGGATTGCTCTCCAGGCCATGCAGGAAAAGAAGGCCCTCAGCTCGCGAGGACGGGGGCGTCTCAGGGGTTTCCTCGAGCTGCGGCGCCCGTGGGGGTTTTCTCCCGAGGCACGACGAGGATCTCAGGGAGCCTCTCGTGCGGCGCCAGGGAAATCAGGTCTCAATGCGCATGGCGAGGGGGAGCGCGTCCTGGCTCTCGAGTCACGGGAGGGGACTAGGGCCTCGAGACGCGTTGAAGAAGGACTCTCGAGGTCTTTCTCGGGGGGCGGCGGGAAACCCTCGTGTCCCTCGCCTTCTGCCGGGGACCTTAGGGAACTTCCCAGGGTGCCTCTGAGAGGCGAGGGATCCTGTGGAGGTGGCGGGGCCCCTCGGGACTCCGCTGGGTCTGGCACAACGGAAGAGGGCCTCACCTCGAGGGGAGGCAGGAACCTCAGGCTTCCTCTCCGTTTCGGACTCCGACCGCAGGGTCCCTGCAGAGTTGGGACAGGAGAGTCAGGCCTCGTCTTGTCTGAGGAAGGGAACCCCGCTGGCCTCTCGAGTTGCTCGGGGGGTCTCAGGCCCCTCGTCGAGCTGTGTGTGGAACCCGCGGGTCTTTGCGGACGATGCCCAGGGGTGGCAGTGCCCCTTCGTGTTGTGCCTTCACCCACAGGGTTGCCTTCGAAGAGGGGTCCGGGCCTCGGGTCCTTCTCAAGGGCGGACCGGGGAATCGGGGGCGTTCGGCATGTGGCCCCACCCACGTGGCTCGTCTCGAATTTCCTCGTGAGACCGGCCTCATCCTGAGGTGCGCCGGGAAGCCCGGGAACCCCTTCCAGACCACGCAGGGGAATCGCCTCTCCTGTCGCGATCAGGAGGGGAGAAGGGGCACAGAGGAAGCGGTGCCGGGACCCTCGGTGTTCCCCTCGGGGGAACCCGGCGTGTCGGGGGACTTTTGGGGGTCGCAGGAAGGCTGTCAGGGACCGTTTCGCCCTTCAGGGCGGAACAGGGGACTTCCCTTGAGACGCCGCGGCGGGCAAGGGCCTCATCTTGCCAAGAGGTGGGAACCACGTGGTTTTTCTCGAGTTGCGGCGGGATTCTCGAGTTACGACGGGGATCTCAGCCTTCCCCTTGGGTTGGCCCTGGGAAGCCCAAGCTTCCCCTCGGGTTGCGAGGGAAAGCTGGGGGTTGCGCTCGAGTCACTGCAGGGCCGAAGAGACCTCACCTAGGCGTGTGTCCGGGACCTCATATTCCTCTCCAGGGAAGGCAGGGATCTCGGGGTTGCATTCCAGGCTCCCCCGGGGAGTCAGGCCTCGTCTCGAAGGGAAGCCAAGGACTCCGCTCTACTCTCGAGTCGCGACGCGGGTCTCTTGGAGCCCCCTGAGCGGCCTCAAGGGAGTCCAGCCTCCTCTTCCGTTTGGAGAGAGGACCCGGGATTGCTCTCCAGGCCATGCAGGAAAAGAAGGCCCTCAGCTCGCGAGGACGGGGGCGTCTAAGGGGTTTCCTCGAGCTGTGGTCCCCGTGGGGGTTTTCTCCCGAGGCGCGACGAGGATCTCAGGGAGCCTCTCGTGCGGCGCCAGGGAAGTCAGGTCTCCAAGCGCGTGGCGAGGGGGAGCGCGTCCTGGATCTCGAGTCACGGGAGGGGACTAGGGCCTCGAGACGCGTTGAAGAAGGACTCTCGAGGTCTTTGTCGGGGGGCGGCGGGAAACCCTCGTTTCCCTCGCCTTCTGCCGGGGACCTTAGGGAACTTCCCAGGGTGCCTCTGAGAGGCGAGGGATCCTGTGGAGGTGGCGGGGCCCCTCGGGACTCCGCTGGGTCTGGCGCAACGGAAGAGGGCCTCACTTCGAGGGCAGGCAGGAATCTCAGGCTTCCTCTCCGTTTCGGACTCCGACCGCAGGGTCCCTGCAGAGTTGGGACAGGAGAGTCAGGCCTCATCTTGTCTGAGGAAGGGAACCCCGCTGTCCTCTCGAGTTGTTCGGGGGGGCTCAGGCCCCTCGTCGAGCTGTGTGTGGAACCCGCGGGTCTTTGCGGACGATGCACGGGGGTGGCAGTGCCCCTTCGTGTTGTGCCTTCACCCACAGGGTTGCCTTCGAAGAGGGGTCCGGGCCTCGGGTCCTTCTCAAGGGCGGACCGGGGAATCGGGGGCGTTCGGCATGTGGCCCCACCCACGTGGCTCGTCTCGGATTTCCTCGTGAGACCGGACTCATCCTGAGGTGCGCAGGGAAGGCCGGGAACCCCTTCCAGACCACGCAGGGGAATCGCCTCTCCTGTCGCGATCAGGAGGGGAGAAGGTGCTCAGAGGAAGCGGTGCCGGGACCCTCGGTGTTCCCCTCGGGGGAACCCGGCGTGTCGGGGGACTTTTGGGGGTCGCAGAAGGCTGTCAGGGACCGTTTCGCCCTTCAGGGCGGAACAGGGGACTTCCCTTGAGACGCCGTCGCGGGTAAGGACCTCATCTTGCCAAGAGGTGGGAACCACGTGGTTTTTCTCGAGTTGCGGCGGGATTCTCGAGTTACGACGGGGATCTCAGCCTTCCCCTTGGGTTGGCCCTGGGAAGCCCAATCTTCCCCTCGGGTTGCGAGGGAAAGCTGGGGGTGGCGCTCGAGTCACTTCAGGGCCTAAGAGACCTCACCTAAGCGTGTGTCCGGGACCTAATTTTCCTCTCCAGGGAAGGCAGGGATCTCGGGGTTGCATTGCAGGCTCCCCCGGGGAGTCAGTCCTCGTCTCGAGGGGAAGCCAAGGACACCGCTCTCCTCTCGAGTCACGACGCGGGTCTCTTGGAGCCCCCTGAGCGGCCTCAAGGGAGTCCAGCCTCCTCTTCCGTTTGGAGAGAGGACCCGGGATTGCTCTCCAGGCCATACAGGAAAAGAAGGCCCTCAGCTCGCGAGGACGGGGGCGTCTCAGGGGTTTCCTCGAGCTGCGGCGCCCGTGGGAGTTTTCTCCCGAGGCGCGACGAGGATCTCAGGGAGCCTCTCGTGCGGCGCCAGGGAAGTCAGGTCTCCATGCGCGTGGCGAGGGGGAGCGCGTCCTGGATCTCGAGTCACGGGAGGGGACTAGGGCCTCGAGACGCGTTGAAGAAGGACTCTCGAGGTCTTTGTCGGGGGGCGGCGGGAAACCCTGGTTTCCCTCGCCTTCTGCCGGGGACCTTAGGGAACTTCCAAGGGTGCCTCTGAGAAGCGAGGGATCCTGTGGAGGTGGCGGGGCCCCTCGGGACTCCGCTGGGTCTGGCGCAACGGAAGAGGGCCTCACCTCGAGGGGAGGCAGGAACCTCAGGCTTCCTCTCCGTTTCGGACTCCGACCGCAGGGTCCCTGCAGAGTTGGGACAGGAGAGTCAGGCCTCGTCTTGTCTGAGGAAGGGAACCCCGCTGGTCTCTCGAGTTGCTCGGGGGGTCTCAGGCCCCTCGTCTAGCTGTGTGTGGAACCCGCGGGTCTTTGCGGACGATGCCCGCGGGTGGCAGTGCCCCTTCGTGTTGTGCCTTCACCCACAGGGTTGCCTTCGAAGAGGGGTCTGGGCCTCGGGTCCTTCTCAAGGGCGGACCGGGGATTCGGGGGCGTTCGGCATGTGGCACCACCCACGTGGCTCGTCTCGAATTACCTCGTGAGACCGCCCTCATCCTGAGGTGCGCCGGGAAGTCCGGGAACCCCTTCCAGACCACGAAGGGGAATCGCCTCTCCTGTCGCGATCAGGAGGGGAGAAGGGGCTCAGAGGAAGCGGTGCCGGGACCCTCGGTGTTCCCCTCGGGGGAACCCGGCGTGTCGGGGGACTTTTGGGGGTCGCAGGAAGGCTGTCAGGGACCGTTTCGCCCTTCAGGGCGGAACAGGGGACTTCCCTTGAGACGTCGTCGCGGGCAAGGGACTCATCTTGCCAAGAGGTGGGAACCACGTGGTTTTTCTCGAGTTGCGGCGGGATTCTCGAGTTACGACGGGGATCTCAGCCTTCCCCTTAGGTTGGCCCTGGGAAGCCCAATCTTCCCCTCGGGTTGCGAGGGAAAGCTGGGGGTTGCGCTCGAGTCACTGCAGGGCCGAAGAGACCTCACCTAGGCGTGTGTCCGGGACCTCATATTCCTCTCCAGGGAAGGCAGGGATCTCGGGGTTGCATTCCAGGCTCCCCCGGGGAGTCAGGCCTCGTCTCGAGGGGAAGCCAGGGACTCCGCTCTCCTCTCGAGTCGCGACGCGGGTCTCTTGGAGTCCCCTGAGCGGCCTCAAGGGAGTCCAGCCTCCTCTTCCGTTTGGAGAGAGGACCCGGGATTGCTCTCCAGGCCATGCAGGAAAAGAAGGCCCTCAGCTCGCGAGGACGGGGGCGTCTCAGGGGTTTCCTCGAGCTGCGGCGCCCATGGGGGTTTTCTCCCGAGGCGCGACGAGGATCTCAGGGAGCCTCTCGTGCGGCGCCAGGGAAGTCAGGTCTCCATGCGCGTGGCGAGGGGGAGCGCGTCCTGGCTCTCGAGTAACGGGAGGGGACTAGGGCATTGAGACGCGTTGAAGAAGGACTCTCGAGGTCTTTGTCGGGGGGCAGCGGAAACCCTCGTTTCCCTCGCTTTCTGCCGGGGACCTTAGGGAACTTCCCAGTGTGCCTCTGAGAGGCGAGGGATCCTGTGGAGGTGGCGGGGCCCCTCGGGACTCCGCTGGGTCTGGCGCAACAGAAGAGTTCCTCACCTCGAGGGGAGGCAGGAACCTCAGGCTTCCTCTCCGTTTCGGACTCCGACCGCAGGGTCCCTGCAGAGTTGGGACAGGAGAGTCAGGCCTCGTCTTGTCTGAGGAAGGGAAACCCGATGGCCTCTCGAGTTGCTCGGGGGGTCTCAGGCCCCTCGTCGAGCTGTGTGTGGAACCCGCGGGTCTTTGCGGACGATGCCCGGGGGTGGCAGTGCCCCTTCGTGTTGTGCCTTCACCCACAGGGTTGCCTTCGAAGCGGGGTCCTTGCCTCGGGTCCTTCTCAAGGGCGGACCGGGGAATCGGGGGCGTTCGGCATGTGGCCCCACCCACGTGGCTCATCTCGAATTTCCTCGTGAGACCGGCCTCATCCTGAGGTGCGCCGGGAAGGCCGGGAACCCCTTCCAGACCACGCAGGGGAATCGCCTCTCCTGTCGCGATCAGGAGGGGAGAAGGGGCTCAGAGGAAGCGGTGCCGGGACCCTCGGTGTTCCCCTCGGGGGAACCCGGCGTGTCGGGGGACTTTTGGGGGTCGCAGGAAGGCTGTCAGGGACCGTTTCGCCCTTCAGGGCGGAACAGGGGACTTCCCTTGAGACGCCGTCGCGGGCAAGGGCCTCGTCTTGCCAAGAGGTGGGAACCACGTGGTTTTTCTCGAGTTGCGGCGGGATTCTCGATTTACGACGGGGATCTCAGCCTTCCCATTGGGTTGGCCCTGGGAAGCCCAATCTTCCCCTCGGGTTGCGACTGAAAGCTGGGGGTTGCGCTCGAGTCACTGCAGGGCTGAAGAGACCTCACCTAGGCGTGTGTCCGGGACCTCATATTCCTCTCCAGGGAAGGCAGGGATCTCGGGGTTGCATTGCAGGCTCCCCCGGGGAGTCAGGCCTCGTCTCGAGGGGAAGCCAAGGACTCCGCTCTCCTCTCGAGTCGCGACGCGGGTCTCTTGGAGCCCCCTGAGCGGCCTCAAGGGAGTCCAGCCTCCTCTTCCGTTTGGAGAGAGGACCCGGGATTGCTCTCCAGGCCATGCAGGAAAAGAAGGCCCTCAGCTCGCGAGGACGGGGGCGTCTCAGGGGTTTCCTCGAGCTGCGGCGCCCGTGGGGGTTTTCTCCCGAGGCGCGACGAGGATCTAAGGGAGCCTCTCGTGCGGCGCCAGGGAAGTCAGGTCTCCATGCGCGTGGCGAGGGGGAGCGCGTCCTGGCTCTCGAGTCACGGGAGGGGACTAGGGCCTCGAGACGCGCTGAAGAAGGACTCTCGAGGTCTTTGTCGGGGGGCGGCGGGACACCCTCGTTTCCCTCGCCTTCTGCCGGGGACCTTAGGGAACTTCCCAGGGTGCCTCTGAGAGGCGAGGGATCCTGTGGAGGTGGCGGGGCCCCTCGGGACTCCGCTGGGTCCGGCGCAACTGAAGAGGGCCTCACCTCGAGGGGAGGCAGGAACCTCAGGCTTCCTCTCCGTTTCGGACTCCGACCGCAGGGTCCCTGCAGAGTTGGGACAGGAGAGTCAGGCCTCGTCTTGTATGAGGAAGGGAACCCCGCTGGCCTCTCGAGTTGCTCGGGGGGTCTCAGGCCCCTCGTCGAGCTGTGTGTGGAACCCGCGGGTCTTTGCGGACGATGCCCGGGGGTGGCAGTGCCCCTTCGTGTTTTGCCTTCACCCACAGGGTTGCCTTCGTAGAGGGGTCCGGGCCTCGGGTCCTTCTCAAGTGCGGACCGGGGAATCGGGGGCGTTCGGCATGTGGCACCACCCACGTGGCTCGCCTCGAATTTCCTCGTGAGACCGGCCTCATCCTGAGGTGCGCCGGGAAGGCCGGGAACCCCTTCCAGACCACGCAGGGGAATCGCCCCTCCTGTCGCGATCAGGAGGGGAGAAGGGGCTCAGAGGAAGCGGTGCCGGGACCCTCGGAGTTCCCCTCGGGGGAACCCGGCGTGTCGGGGGACTTTTGGGGGTCGCAGGAAGGCTGTCAGGGACCGTTTCGCCCTTCAGGGCGGAACAGGGGACTTCCCTTGAGACGCCGTCGCGGGCAACGGCCTCATCTTGCCCAGAGGTGGGAACCACGTGGTTTTTCTCGAATTGCGGCGGGATTCTCGAGTTACGACGGGGATCTCAGCCTTCCCCTTGGGTTGGCCATGGGAAGCCCAATCTTCCCTTCGGGTTGCGAGGGAAAGCAGGGGGTTGCGCTCGAGTCACTGCAGGGCCGAAGAGACCTCACCTAGGCGTGTGTCCGGGACCTAATATTCCTCTCCAGGGAAGGCAGGGATCTCGGGGTTGCATTCCAGGCTGCCCCGGGGAGTCAGGCCTCGACGCGAGGGGAATCCAGGGACTCCGCTCTCCTCTCGAGTCGCGACGCGGGTCTCTTGGAGCCCCCTGAGCGGCCTCAAGGGAGTCCAGCCTCCTCTTCCGTTTGGAGAGAGGACCCGGGATTGCTCTCCAGGCCATGCAGGAAAAGAAGGCCCTCAGCTCGCGAGGACGGGGGCGTCTCAGGGGTTTCCTCGAGCTGTGGCGCCCATGGGGGTTTTCTCCCGAGGCACGACGAGGATCTCACTGAGCCTCTCGTGCGGCGCCAGGGAAGTCAGGTCTCCATGCGCGTGGCGAGGGGGAGCGCGTCCTGGCTCTCGAGTCACGGGAGGGGACTAGGGCCTCGAGACGCGTTGAAGAAGGACTCTCGAGGTCTTTCTCGGGGGGCGGCGGGAAACCCTCGTTTCCCTCGCCTTCTGCCGGGGACCTTAGGGAACTTCCCAGGGTGCCTCTGAGAGGCGAGGGATCCTGTGGAGGTGGCGGGGCCCCTCGGGACTCCGCTGGGTCTGGCGCAACGGAAGAGGGCCTCACCTCGAGGGGAGGCAGGAACCTCAGGCTTCCTCTCCGTTTTGGACTCCGACCGCAGGGTCCCTGCAGAGTTGGGACAGGAGAGTCAGGCCTCGTCTTGTCTGAGGAAGGGAACCCCGATGGCCTCTCGAGTTGATCGGGGGGTCTCAGGCCCCTCGTCGAGCTGTGTGTGGAACCCGCGGGTCTTTGCGGACGATGCCCGGGGGTGGCAGTGCCCCTTCGTGTTGTGCCTTCACCCACAGGGTTGCCTTCGAAGAGGGGTCCGGGCCTCGGGTCCTTCTCAAGGGCGGACCGGGGAATCGGGGGCGTTCGGCATGTGGCACCACCCACGTGGCTCGTCTCGAATTTCCTCGTGAGACCGGCCTCATCCTGAGGTGCGCCGGGAAGGCCAGGAACCCCTTCCAGACCACGCAGGGGAATCGCCTCTCCTGTCGCGATCAGGAGGGGAGAAGGGGCTCAGAGGAAGCGGTGCCGGGACCCTCGGTGTTCCTCTCGGGGGAACCCGGCGTGTCGGGGGACTTTTGGGGGTCGCAGGAAGGCTGTCAGGGACCGTTTCGCCCTTCAGGGCGGAACAGGGGACTTCCCTTGAGACGCCGTCGCGGGCAAGGGCCTCGTCTTGCCAAGAGGTGGGAACCACGTGGTTTTTCTCGAGTTGCGGCCGGATTCTCGAGTTACGACGGGGATCTCAGCCTTCCCCTTGGGTTGGCCCTGGGAAGCCCAATCTTCCCCTCGGGTTGCGAGGGAAAGCTGGGGGTTGCGCTCGAGTCACTGCAGGGCCGAAGAGACCTCACCTAGGCGTGTGTCCGGGACCTCATATTCCTCTCCAGGTAAGGCAGGGATCTCGGGGTTGCATTGCAGGCTCCCCCGGGGAGTCAGGCCTCGTCTCGAGGGGAAGCCAAGGACTCCGCTCTCCTCTCGAGTCGCGACGCGGGTCTCTTGGAGCCCCCTGAGCGGCCTCAAGGGAGTCCAGCCTCCTCTTCCGTTTGGAGAGAGGACCCGGGATTGCTCTCCAGGCCATGCAGGAAAAGAAGGCCCTCAGCTCGCGAGGACGGGGGCGTCTCAGGGGTTTCCTCGAGCTGCGGCGCCCGTGGGGGTTTTCTCCCGAGGCGCGATGAGGATCTCAGGGAGCCTCTCGTGCGGCGCCAGGGAAGTCAGGTCTCCATGCGCGTAGCGAGGGGGAGCGCGTCCTGGCTCTCGAGTCACGGGAGGGGACTAGGGCCTCGAGATGCGTTGAAGAAGGACTCTCGAGGTCTTTGTCGGGGGGCGGCGGGAAACCCTCGTTTCCCTCGCCTTCTGCCGGGGACCTTAGGGAACTTCCCAGGGTGCCTCTGAGAGGCGAGGGATCCTGTGGAGGTGGCGGGGCCCCTCGGGACTCCGCTGGGTCTGGCGCAACGGAAGAGGGCCTCACCTCGAGGGCAGGCAGGAACCTCAGGCTTCCTCTCCGTTTCGGACTCCGACCGCAGGGTCCCTGCAGAGTTGGGACAGGAGAGTCAGGCCTCGTCTTGTCTGAGGAAGGGAACCCCGATGGCCTCTCGAGTTGCTTGGGGGTCTCAGGCCCCTCGTCGTGCTGTGTGTGGAACCCGCGGGTCTTTGCGGACGATGCCCGGGGATGGCAGTGCCCCTTCGTGTTGTGCCTTCACCCACAGGGTTGCCTTCGAAGAGGGGTCCGGGCCTCGGGTCCTTCTCAAGGGCGGACCGGGGAATCGGGGGCGTTCGGCATGTGGCACCACCCACGTGGCTCGTCTCGAATTTCCTCGTGAGACCGGCCTCATCCTGAGGTGCGCTGGGAAGGCCGGGAACCCCTTCCAGACCACGCAGGGGAATCCCCTCTCCTGTCGCGATCAGGAGGGGAGAAGGGGCTCAGAGGAAGCGGTGCCGGGACCCTCGGTGTTCCCCTCGGGGGAACCCGGCGTGTCGGGGGACTTTTGGTGGTCGCAGGAAGGCTGTCAGGGACCGTTTCGCCCTTCAGGGCGGAACAGGGGACTTCCCTTGAGACGCCGTCGCGGGCAAGGGCCTCATCTTGCCAAGAGGTGGGAACCACGTGGTTTTTCTCGAGTTGCGGCGGGATTCTCGAGTTACGACGGGGATCTCAGCCTTCCCCTGGGGTTGGCCCTGGGAAGCCCAATCTTTCCCTCGGGTTGCGAGGGAAAGCTGGGTGTTGCGCTCGAGTCACTGCAGGGCCGAAGAGACCTCACCTAGGCGTGTGTCCGGGACCTCATATTCCTCTCCAGGGAAGGCAGGGATCTCGGGGTTGCATTGCAGGCTCCCCCGGGGAGTCAGGCCTCGTCTCGAGGGGAAGCCAGGGACTCCGCTCTCCTCTCGAGTCGCGATGCGGGTCTCTTGGAGCCCCCTGAGCGGCCTCAAGGGAGTCCAGCCTCCTGTTCCGTTTGGAGAGAGGACCCGGGATTGCTCTCCAGGCCATGCAGGAAAAGAAGGCCCTCAGCTCGCGAGGACGGGGGCGTCTCCGGGGTTTCCTCGAGCTGCGGCGCCCGTGGGGGTTTTCTCCCGAGGCGCCACGAGGATCTCAGGGAGCCTCTCGTGCGGCGCCAGGGAAGTCAGGTCTCCATGCGCGTGGCGAGGGGGAGCGCGTCCTGGCTCTCGAGTCACGGGAGGGGACTAGGGCCTCGAGACGCGTTGAAGAAGGACTCTCGAGGTCTTTGTCGGGGGGCGGCGGGAAACCCTCGTTTCCCTCGCCTTCTGCCGGGGACCTTAGGGAACTTCCCAGGGTGCCTCTGAGAGGCGAGGGATCCTGTGGAGGTGGCGGGGCCCCTCGGGACTCCTCTGGGTCTGGCGCAACGGAAGAGGGCTTCACCTCGAGGGGAGGCAGGAACCTCAGGCTTCCACTCCGTTTCGGACTCCGACCGCAGGGTCCTGCAGAGTTGGGACAGGAGAGTCAGGCCTCGTCTTGTCTGAGGAAGGGAACCCCGCTGGCCTCTCGAGTTGCTCGGGGGGTCTCAGGCCCCTCGTCGAGCTGTGTGTGGAACCCGCGGGTCTTTGCGGACGATGCCCGGGGGTGGCAGTGCCCCTTCGTGTTGTGCCTTCACCCACAGGTTTGCCTTCGAAGAGGGGTCCGGGCCTCGGGTCCTTCTCAAGGGCGGACCGGGGAATCGGGGGCGTTCGGCATGTGGCACCACCCACATGGCTCATCTCGAATTTCCTCGTGAGACCGGCCTCATCCTGAGGTGCGCCGGGAAGTCCGGGAACCCCTTCCAGACCACGCAGGGGAATCGCCTCTCCTGTCGCGATCAGGAGGGGAGAAGGGGCTCAGAGGAAGCGGTGCCGGGACCCTCGGTGTTCCCCTCGGGGGAACCCGGCGTGTCGGGGGACTTTTGGGGGTCGCAGGAAGGCTGTCAGGGACAGTTTCGCCCTTCAGGGCGGTACAGGGGACTTCCCTTGAGACGCCGTGGCGGGCAAGGGCCTCATCTTGCCAAGAGGTGGGAACCACGTGGTTTTTCTCGAGTTGCGGCGGGATTCTCGAGTTACGACGGGGATCTCAGCCTTCCCCTTGCGTTGGCCCTGGGAAGCCCAATCTTCCCCTCGGGTTGTGAGGGAAAGCTGGGGGTTGCGCTCGAGTAACTGCAGGGCCGAAGAAACCTCACCTAGGCGTGTGTCCGGGACCTCATATTCCTCTCCAGGGAAGGCAGGGATCTCGGGATTGTATTCCAGGCTCCCCGGGGAGTCAGGCCTCGTCTCGAGGGGAAGCCAAGGACTCCGCTCTCCTCTCGAGTCGCGACGCGGGTCTCTTGGAGCCCCCTGAGCGGCATCAAGGGAGTCCAGCCTCCTCTTCCGTTTGGAGAGAGGACCCGGGATTGCTCTCCAGGCCATGCAGGAAAAGAAGGCCCTCAGCTCGCGAGGACGGGGGCGTCTCAGGGGTTTCCTCGAGCTGCGGCGCCCGTGGGGGTTTTCTCCCGAGGCGCGACGAGGATCTCAGGGAGCCTCTCGTGCGGCGCCAGGGAAGTCAGGTCTCCATGCGCGTGGCGAGGGGGAGCGCGTCCTGGCTCTCGAGTCACGGGAGGGGACTAGGGCCTCGAGACGCGTTGAAGAAGGACTCTCGAGGTCTTTGTCGGGGGGCGGCGGGAAACCCTCGTTTCCCTCGCCTTCTTCCGGGGACCTTAGGGAACTTCCCAGGGTGCCTCTGAGAGGCGAGGGATCCTGTGGAGGTGGCAGGGCCCCTCGGGACTCCGCTGGGTCTGGCGCAACGGAAGAGGGCCTCACCTCGAGGGGAGGCAGGAACCTCAGGCTTCCTCTCCGTTTCCGACTCCGACCGCAGGGTCCCTGCAGAGTTGGGACAGGAGAGTCAGGCCTCGTCTTGTCTGAGGAAGGGAACCCCGCTGGCCTCTCGAGTTGCTCGGGGGGTCTCAGGCCCCTCGTCGAGCTGTGTGTGGAACCCACGGGTCTTTGCGGACGCTGCACGGGGGTGTCAGTGCCCCTTCGAATGGTAACTTCACCCACAGGGTTGCCTTCGAAGAGGTGTCCGGGCATCGGGTTCTTATCCAGAGCGTACTGGGAAATCGGGGTCATTCGGCATGTGGCACAACCCACGGGGCTCGTCTCGAATTTCCTCGGGAGGCCGGCCTCATCCTGAGGTGTGCCGGGAAAGCCGGGAACCCCTTCCAGAATACGCAGAGGAATCGACTCTCCTGTCGTGATGAGGAGGGGAGAAGGGGCTCAGATGAAGGGGTGCCAGGACCCTCGGTGTTCCCCTCGAGGGAACCCGGCGTGTCTGGGAAATTTTGGAGGTCGCATGAAGGGTGTCAGGTACCGTTTCGCAACTCAGGACGGAACGTGAGACTTCCCTTGAGACGCCGTAGCGGGTAAGGGCCCCATCTTGCGAAGACGTTGGGACCACGTGGTTTTTCTCGAGTTGCGGCGGGATTCTCGAGTTACGACAGGGATTTCAGGCTTCCTCTTGGGTTGGCCCTGGGAAGCCCCATCTTCCATTCGAGTTGCTAGGGAAAGCTGGGGGTTGCGCTCGAATCACTGCAGGGCCCAAGAGACCTCATCTAGGCGTGTGTCCAGGACCTAGTAGTACTCTCAAGGGAAGACAGGGATCCCGGGGTTGCACTCCAGAGTCCCCCGAGGAGTCAGGCCTCGCCTCGAGGGGAAGCAAAGGACTCCGCTCTTCTCTTGAGCCACGACGCGCATCTCTTGGAGCCCTCTGAGTGGCCTCAAGGGAGTCAAGCCTAATCTTCAGTTTGGAGAGAGGACTCGGGATTGCTCTCCAGGAAAGGCAGGAAAAGAAGGCCCTCATCTCGCGAGGACGGGGGCTTCTCAGGGGTTTCCTCGAGCTGCGGCGTCCGTGGGGCTTTTCTCACGAGGCACGACGAGGTTCTCAGGGAGCCTCTCGTGCGGCACCAGGGAAGTCAGGTCTCCATGAGCGTGGCGAGGGGGAGCGCGTCATTGTTCTTGAGTCCTGGGAGGGGACTAGGGCATCAAGGCGTGTAGAAGAAGGTCTCTCGAGGTCTTTCTCGGCTTGCAGCGGGAAACCATCGTTTCCCTCGACTTCTCCCGGTGACCTGAGGGAACTTCGGAGGGTTCCTCTTAGAGGTGAGGGATGCTGTGGAGTTGGTGGGCCATCTCGGGACTCCTCTGGGTTTGGCGCAATCGAAGAGGGCCTCATCTCGAGGGGAGACAGGACCTCAGGCTTCCTCTCCGTTTCGTACTCCGACAGCAGTGTCCCTGCAGCTTTGGGGCAGGAGAGTCAGGCCTCGTCTTGTCTGAGGAAGGGAACTCCGCTTGCCTCTCGAGTTGCTCAGGGAGTCTCAGTCCCCTCGTGGAGCTCTGTGTGGAAACCGCGGGTGTTTCCGGACGATGCACGGGAGTGTCAGTGCCCCTTCGTGTTGTTCCTTCACTCACAGGGTGGCCTTCGAAGAGGTGTCCGGGCATCGGGTTCTCCTAAACTGCGTACCGGGAAATCAGGGTCGTTCAACATGGGGCACCAGCACGGGGCTTGTCTCGAATTTCCTCGCGAGGCCGGCCTCATCCTGAGGGGCGCCGTGCAGGCCGGGAACCCCTTCCAGACCACGCAGGGGAATCAACTCTCCTGTCGCGAACAGGAGAGGAGTAGGAGCTCAGAGGAAGTGGTGCCGGGACTCTCGGTGTTCCCCTCAAGGGAACCCGGCATGTCGGGGAACTTTTGGATGTCGCATGAAGGGTGTCAGGTACCGTGTCTCACTTCACGACGGAACATGGGACTTCCCTTGAGACGCCGTACCGGGCAAGGGCCTCATCTTGCGAAGACGTTGAAACCACGTGGTTTTTCTCGAGTTGCGGCAGGATTCTCGAGTTTCGACGAGGATTTCAGGCTTCCTCTTGGGTTGGCCTTGGGAAGCCCCATCTCCCATTCAAGTAGCGAGGGAAATCTGGGGGTAGCGCTCGAGTCACTGCAGGGCCAAAGAGACCTCATCAAGGCGTGTGTCCTGGAACTAATATTCCTCTCCAGGGAAGGCAGGAATCTCGGGGTTGCATTTCAGGCTCCCTCAGGGAGTCAGGCCTCGTCTCGAGGGGAAGCCAAGGACTCTGCTCTCCTCTCGAGTGGCGACGCGGATCTCTTGGAGCCCACTGAGTGGCCTCAAGGGAGTCCAGCCTCCTCTTCCGTTTGGAGAGAGGACCCGGGATTGCTCTCCAGGCCATGCAGGAATAGAAGGCCCTCAGCTCGCTAGGACGGGGGCGTCTCAGGGGTTTCCTCGAGCTGCGGCGCCCGTGGGGGTTTTCTCCCGAGGCACGACGAGGATCTCAGGGAGCCTCTCGTGCGGCGCCAGGGAAGTCAGGTCTCCATGCGCGTGGCGAGGGGGAGCGCGTCCTGGCTCTCGAGACACGGGAGGGGACTTGGGCCTCGAGACGCATTGAAGAAGGACTCTCGAGGTCTTTCTCGGGTGGCGGCGGGAAACCCTGGTTTCCCTCGCCTTCTGCCGGGGATCTTAGGGAACTTCCCAGGGTGCCTCTGAGAGGCGAGGGATCCTGTGAAGTTGGCGGGGCCTCTCGGGACTCCGCTGGGTCTGGCGCAACGGAAGAGGGCCTCACCTCGAGGGGAGGCAGGAACCTCAGGCTTCCTCTCCGTTTCGGCTCCGACCGCAGGGTCCCTGCAGAGTTGGGACAGGAGAGTCATGCCTCGTCTTGTCTGAGGAAGGGAACCCCGCTTGCCTCTCGAGTTGTCAGGGGTTTTCAGGCCCCTGGTCGAGCTGCGTGTGGAACCCGCGGGTCTTTCCGGATGATGCACGGGGGTGGCAGTGCCCCTTCGTGTTGTGCCTTCACCCACAGGGTTGCCTTCGAAGAGGGGTCCGGGCCTCGGGTCCTTCTCAAAAGCGGACCGGGGAATCGGGGGCATTTGTCATGTGGCACCACCCACGTGGCTCGTCTCGAATTTCCCTGTGAGACCGGCCTCATCCTGAGGTGCACCGGGAAGGCCGGGAACCCCTTCTGAACCACGCAGGGGAATCGACTCTCCTGTCGTGATCAGGAGGGGAGAACGGGCTCAGATGAAGCTGTGCTGGGACCTCGGTGTTCCCTCGAGGGTACCCGGCGTGTCGGGGAGCTTTTGGTGGTCGCACGAAGGGTGTCAGGTACTGTTTCGCACTTCAGGGCGGAACATGGGACTTCCCCTGAGACGCTGTAGTGGGCAAGGGCCTCATCTTGCGAAGACGTTGGAACCACGTGTTTTTTCTCGAGTTGCGCCGGGATTCTCGAGTGACGATGGGGATTACAGGCTTCCTCCTCTGTTGGCCCTGGGAAGCCCAGTCTTCCATTCGATTGGCGAGGGAAAGCTGGGGGTTTCGCTCGAGTCACTGCAGGGCCAAAGAGACCTCATCTAGGCTTGTGTCCAGGACCTAATGTTCTTCTCCAGGGAAGGCAGGGATCTCGGGGTTGCATTCCAGGATCCCCTTGGGTGTCAGGCCTCGTCTTGAGGGGAAGCAAAGGACTCTGCTGTCCTCCCGAGTCGCGACGCGGATATCTTGGAGCCCCCTAGTGGCGTCAGTGGAGTCAAGCCTCCTCTTCATTTTGGAGAGAGGGCTCGGGATTGTTCTCCAGGCCATGCAGGAAAAGAAGTCCCTTCACATCACGAGGACGGGGGCGTCTCAGGGGTTTCCTCGAGCTGCGGCGCCCGTGGGAGTTTTATCGCGAGGCACGGCGAGGATCTCAGGGAGCCTCTCGTGCGGCGCCAGGGAAGTCAGGTCTCCCTGCACGTAGCGAGGAGGAGCGCGTTGTGGCTCTCGAGTAATGGGAGGGGACTAGGGCCTCAAGGCGCTTTGAAGAGGGACTCTCGAGGTCTTTCTCGGGTTGTGGCGGGAAAAAGTCGTTTCCCTCGACTTCTGCCGGGGACCTTAGGGAACTTCCCAGGGTGTCTCTGAAAGTTGAGGGATACTGTGGAGTTGGCGGTGCCTCTCGGGACTCCGCTGGGTTTGTCGCAATGGAAGAGGGGCTCATCTCGAGGGGAGGCAGGAACCTCAGACTTCCTCTCTGTTTCGGACTCCGACATCAGGGTCCCTGCAGAGTTGGGACAGGAGAGACAGGCTACGTCTTTTCTGAGGAATGGAACTCCGCTTGCCTCTCGAGTTGTTCATGGGGTTTCAGGCCCCTTGTCAAACTGTGTGTGGAATCTGCAGGTTTTTCCAGACGATGCACGGGGGTGTCAGTGACCCTTCGTTTTGTGTCTTCATCCACAGGGTTGCCTTCGAAGAGGTGTCCGGGCATCGGGTTCTTATGAAGAGCGGACCGGGATATCGGGGTCGTTCAGCATTTGGCACCACCCACGTGGGTTGTCTCGAATTTCCTCATGAAACCGGCCTCATCCTGAAATGTGCCGCAAAGTTCATGAAACTCTTCCAGACAAAGCAGAGGAATCGACCCTCCTGTGGCGATCAGGAGGGGAGAAGTGGCTCAGATGAAGTGCTGCTGGGAACCTCGGTGTTTCCCTCAAGTGAGACAGGTATGTCGGGTAACTTTTGGGGTCGCATAAAGTGTTCCAAGTACCGTTTCGCTCTTCAAAATGGAACGTTGGACTTCTCTTGGGGTGCTCCAGCGGGCATGGGCCTCATCTTGGAATGACTGCGGAACCACTTGGTTTTTCTCGAGTTGCGGTGGGATATTTGAGTTACTACAGGGAATTCATGCTTCCTCTTGTGTTGGCCCACAAAAGTCTTATCTTCCATTCGAGATTCGAGGAAGAGCTGGAGGTGCGCTCTAGTCACTGAAGGCAAAAGAGACCCCACCAAGGCTTGTGTGCAGGACCTAATGTTCATGTCAAGGCTCGACAGAAATCTCGGGGTTGCATTCCAGACTCACCTTGGAGTCAGCCCTCATCTCGAGGGGAAGCAAAGGACTCTGCTCTCCTCTCGAGTCGGACGGGTATGTCTTGGAGCCCACTGAGTGGCTTAAAGGGAGTCAAACCTCCTTTGGTGTTTGGAGGGAGGACACGGGATTGCTCTCCAGGGAATGCATGAAATGAAGGCCCTCATCTCCCAACGACTGGGGCGTCTCGTAGGTTTTCTCGAGCTGTGGCGCTAGTGTGGGGTTTCTCACGAAGTAAGACTGGGAGCTCAGTGAGCCTCTCACGTGGTGCCAGGGCAGTCAGGTCTCTATGCACGTGGTGAGAGGGAGCCTGTCATTGTTCTCGAGTCATGGTAGGGGAATTGGGCCTGAAGAGGTGTTAAAGAAGGACTCTCGAGGTCTTTCCTGGGTTGCAGCAGGAAACCCTGGGTTCCATCGACTTGTGCCAGTGACTTCAGGAAGCTTCTCAGCGTGCCTCTGAGAAGTCAGGGTCACTGTGGAGTTGGGAGGGGCCTCTCGGAACTCCACTGGGTTTGGTGCAATGGAAGAGGGCCTCATGACAAGTTGAGGCAGGAACCTCAGGGTTCCTCTCCTGGCTTCGAATGCGCCAGATCTGACTCGGATCGCAGAGTCCCTGCAGAGTTGGGACAGGAGAGTCAGGCCTCGTCTTGTGTGGAGGACTGGAACTCCGCTTGACTCTCGCGTTGTTCATGGGGTGACAGGCCACTTGTCGATTTGTATGTGGAACTTGTGGGTTTTTCTGGACGATGCACCGGGGTGTCACTGCCCCTTCGTGTTGTGCCTTGATCCACAGGATTGCCTTCGAGTTGGGTTCTGCCATCGGGTTCTTATCAAGAGCGGACCAGGGAATTGGGGTCTTTTGGCATGCCGCACCACCCACGAGGCTATGTCTCAAATTTCCTCGTGAGACTGGCCTCATCTTGATGTGCGCCAGGAAGGTCGGGAATGCCTTCCAGACAAAGCAGGGGAATCGAACCTCCTGTCGCGATCAAGAGGGGAGAAGATTCTCAGATGAAGTGGTGCCGGGAAGCTCGGTGTTCTCCTCAAGTGAGACTGGTATGTTGGGGAACTTTTGGGGTCGCATCAAGGGTTCCAAGTAACTTTTCGCTCTTCAATACGGAACGTGGGACTTCTCTTGAGACGCTGTAGCGGGCAAGGGTCTCATCTTTCGATGACGGGGGAACCACGTGGTTTTTCTTGAGTTGCGGCGGGATTCTCGAGTTACGACGGGGAATTCAGGCTTCCTGTTCAACTGGCCCAGGGAAGTCCAGTTTTCATTCGAATTGCGAGTTAGAACTGGGAATTGCTCTCGAGACACTGCAGGGCCAAATAGACCTCATCTAGGCTTGTGTTCAGGACCTAATGTTCCTCTGCTGGGGCGACAGCGATCTCGGCATTGCATTCTCGACTCACCCGGGGAATCAGGCCTCGTCTCGAGGGGAAGCCAAGGACACCGCTCTCCTGTCAAGTCGCGACGGGTATATCTTGGAGCTCACTGTGTTGCCTAAAATGAGGCAAGCCTCCTGTGGAGTTTGGAGAGAGGACTCAGGATTGCTCTCCAGGCCATACAGCAAAAGAAGGCCCTCATCTCGTGAGGACTGGGGCGTCTCGTGGGTATTCTCGGGCTGCGGCTCCAGTGTGGTGTTGCTCACGAGGTATAATTGGGAGCTCAGGGAGCCTCTCCTGTGGCGCCAGGGAAGTCAGGTTTCTATGCGCGTGGCTAGGCGGAGTGCGTCATTGCTCTCGAGTCATGGTAGGGGAATCGCACCTCAAGACGCGTTGAAGAAGGACTCTCGAGGTCTTTTACGGGTTGGGGCAGGAAACCCTTGGTTCCCTCGACTTGTGCCGGTGATCTCAGGAAGGTCTAAGGGTGCCTCTGAGAAGTCAGGGATACTGTGCAGTTGGGAGGGGCCTCTCGGGACTCCACTGGGTTCGGTGCAATGGAAGAGGGCCTCATCTCGAGTGGAGGCAGGAAACTCATGTTTCCTCTCCTGACTTCCCCTGGGCCAGATCTGACTCGGATTGCAGTTTCGCTGCAGAGTTCGAACAGGAGAGTCAGGCCTCGTCTTGTGTGGAGGAATGGAACTCTGCTTGCCTCTCCAGTTGTTCACGGGGTGACAGGTCACTTCTCGAGCTGTGTGTGGTACCTGCGGGTTTCTCCGGACGATACCCGGGGGTGTCAGTGCCCCTTCGTGTTGTGCCTTCATCAAAAGGGTTATCTTCAAAGAGGTGTCCGGGCATTGGGATCTTATCAAGAGCGAACCGGGAAATCGGGGTCTTTCGGCATGTTTCACCATCCACGAGGCTATGTCTCGAATATCCTCGTGAGACCGGCCTCATCCTGAGATGCACCGGGAAAGGCGGGAACCCCTTCAAGACAAAACAGGGGAATCGACCCTCCTGTCGCGATCAGGAGGGGAGAAGGGGCCCAGATGTAGTGGTGCCGGGAACCTCGGTGTTCTCCTCGAGTCAGACCAGTGTGTCGAGAAACTTTTGAGGTTGCATCAAGGGTGCCGATACCGTTTCGCACTTCAAGACGGAACGTGGGACTTCTCTTGAGACGCTGTAGGGGGCAAGGGCCTCATCTTGCGATGACGGGGGAACCACGTAGCGTTTCTCGAGTTGTGGCGGGATTCTCGAGTTTCGACGGGGAATACAGTCTTCCTCATGTGTTGGCCCAGGGAAGTCCTATCTTCCATTCGAGTTTCAAGGGAGAGCTGGGGATTGCCCTCGAGTCACTGCAGGGCAAAATAGACCTCATCTAGGCTTGTGTCCAGGACTTAATGTTCATCCCTAGGGGCGACAGGGATCTCGGGCTTGCATACCAGACTCACCCGGGGAATCAGGCCTCGTCTCGAGGGGAAGCAAAGAACTCTGCTGTCCTTTTGAGTCGCGATGGGTATCTCTTGGAGCCCACTGTGTGCCCTAAAGGGAGTCAAGCCTCCTGTGCTGTTTGGATAGAGGACTCCGGATTCCTCTCCAGGCCATGCAGGAAAAGAAGGCCCTCATCTCGCGATGACGGCGGCCTCTTGTGGGTTTTCTAGACTGCCGCGCTAGTGCCGGGTTTCTGACGAGGTACGAGAGGGAGCTCAGGGAGCCTCTCGTGTGGCGCCAGGGAAGTCAGGTCCCCATGAGATGGCTAGGGGGAGTTCGTCATTGCTCTCGAGTCATGGTAGGGTAATCGGGCCTCAAGACGGGTTGAAGAAGGACTCTCGAGGTCTTTCTCGGGTCACTGCATAAAACCCAGGGTTCCCTTGACTTGTGCCTGCGACCTCAGGGAGCTTCTCAGAGTGCCTCTGAGAAGTCAGGGATACTGTGCAGTTTGGAGGGGCCTCTCGAGACTCCTCTGCATTTGGTGGAATGTAAGAGGGACTCATCTCGAGTTGAAGCAGGAACCTCAGTGTTCCTCTCCATTTCTGACTCAGATCGCAAGGTCCCTGCATGTTGGTACAGGAGAGTCAGGCCTCGTCTTTTCTGGAGGATGGGACTCCTCTTGCCTCTCGAGTTGTTCTCGAGGTGACAGGCCACTTGTCGAGCTGTGTATGTAACCTGCCCTTTTTTCCGGATGATGCACAGGTGTGTTAGTGCCCCTTCGTGTTGTACCTTCATACTCAAGGCTGCCTTCCAAGAGGTGTCCGAGCATCGGATTCTTATCAAGAGCGGACCGGGAAATTGGAGTCTTTCAGCAAGTGGCACCACCCACAAAGCTACGTATCGAATTTCCCCATGAGACCGGCCTCATCCTGAGTTGTGCAGGGAAGGTCGGGCCCCCTTGCAGACAAAGCAGGGGAATCGACCCACCGGTCACGATCAGGAGGGGAGAAGGGGCTTAAATGAAGTGGTGCCGGGAACCTCGGTGTTCCCCTTGAGTGAGACCGGCGTGTTGGGGGACTTTTGGGGTCGCATCAAGGGTGCCAAGTACCGTTTCGCATTTCAAGACGGAACCTGGGACATCTTTTGAAACGCTGTAGCGGGCAAGGGCCTCATCTTGCGATGACAGGAGAACCACGTGGTTTTGCTCGAGTTGCGGCGGGATTCTCGAGTTATGACCGGGAATTTAGGCTTCCTCTTGTTGGCCTTGAAATCCAATCTTCCATTCGGGTTGCGAGGGGGAGCTGGGGATTGCGCTAGAGTCACTGCAGGGCAAAAGAGACCTAATCTAGGCTTGTGTCCAGGATCTAACGTTGCTCTCCAGGGGCGACAGGGATCTCGGGTTTGCATTCCAGACTCATCCGGGGAGTCAGTTCTCACCTCGAGGGTAAGCAAAGAATTCCGCTCTCGTCTCGAGTCGCGATGGGTATCTCTTGGAGCCCACTGTGTGTACTAAAGGGAGTCAAGCCTCCTGTGGAGTTTGGAGAGAGGACTCGGGATTGGACTCCAGGCCATGCAGGAAAAGAAGGCCCTCATCTCGAGATGACGGTGGCGTCTCGTGGGTTTTCTCCAGCTGCGGCGCCAGTATCAGATTTCTCACGAGGTACGACGGGGAGCTCAGAGAGCCTCTCGTGTGGTGCTAGGGACGTCAGGTCTCCGTGCGTGTGGTGAAGGGGAGTGCGTGATTGCTCTCGAGTCATAGTAGGCGAATCGGGCCTCAAGACGCATTGAAGAAGGACTCTCGAGGTCTTTCTCGGGTTGTGGCAGGGAACCCTGGGTTCCCTCGACTTGTGTCGGTGACCTCAGGCAACTTCTCAGGGTGACTCTGAGAAGTCAGGGACACTGTGGATTTGGGAGGGGCCTTTCATTACTCAACTGGGTTTGGTGCAATCGAAGAGGGCCTCATCTCGAATGGAGGCAGGAACCTCAGGGGTCCTCTCCATTTCTGACTCGGGTCGCAGAGTACCTGCCGAGTACGGACAAGAGAGTCACGCCTCGTCTTCCGTGGAGGAATGGATCTCCGCTTGCCTTTCGAGTTGTTCACGGAGTGACAGGCCACTTGTTGAGCTGTGTGTGGAACCTTCGGGTTTTTCCGGATGATGCACGGGGGTGTCAGTGCCCCTTCGTGTTGTGCCTTCATCCACAGGGTTGCCTTCAAAGAGGTGTCCGGGCATCGGGTTCTTTTCAAGAGCGTACCAGAAAATTGGGGTCTTTCAGCATGTGGTACCACCCACGAGGCTACGTCTCGAATTTCCTCGGGAGACCGGCCTCATCCTGAGGTTCGCCGGGAAGGTAGGGAACCCTTGCAGACAAAGCAGGGGAATCGACCCACCGGTCGCGATCAGAAGGGGAGAAGGGGCTCAGATGAAGTGGTGCCGGGAACCTCGGTGGTCCCCTCGAGTGAGACCGGTATGTCATGGCACTTTTGAGGTCGCATCAAGGGTGCCAAGTACAGTTTCGCACTTCAAGACGGAACGTGGGAATTCTCTGGAGATGCTCTAGCGGGCAAGGGCCTCATATTGCGATGACGAGGGAAACACGTGGTTTTTCTCGAGTTGCGGCGGGATTCTCGAGTTACGACGGGGAATTCAGGCTTCCTCTTGTGTTGGCCCAGGAAGTCCAATCTTCCATTCAACTTGTCAGAGAGAGCTGTGGGTTGCTCTCGAGTCACTTCAGGGCAAAGAGTCCTCATCTAGGCTTGGATCCAGGACGTAGTGTTCCTCTCCAGGGGCAACAGGGATATCGGGGTCTCATTCCAGTCTCACCCGTTGGATCACGCCTCGTCTCGAGTGGAAGCAAAGGACTCCACTATCCTCTCGAGTCGCGACGTGTAACTCTTGGAGCCCAATGAGTGGCCTAAAGGGAGTCAAGCGTCCTGTGTAGCTTGGACAGAAGGTTCACGCTTGATCTGCATACCATTCAGTTAAAGATGGCCCTCCTCTCGTGATGACGGGAGCGTCTCATGGGTTTTCTCGAGCTGCGGCGCCAGTGTGGGGTTTCTCACGAGATATGATGGGGAGCTCAGGGAGCCTCTCGTGCGGCGCCAGAGAAGTCAGGCCTCCATGCGTGTGGCCAGGCAGATCGCGTCATTGCTCTGGAATCATGGGAGGGACTAGGGCCTCAAGACGCATTTAAGAAGGACTCTCGAGGTCTTTCTTGGGTTGGGGCGGGAAACACTCGTTTCCCTCGACCTCTACCGGGGACCTTAGGGAACTTCCCAGGTGCCTCTGAGAGGTGAGGGATACTGAGGAGTTAGAGGGGCCTCTCGGGACTCCACTAGGTTTGAAGAAATGAAAGAGGGCCTCATCTCGATTGGAGGCAGGAACCTCAGGCTTCCTCTCCATTTCTGACTCCGACCGCAGGGTCCCTGCAGGGTTGGGACAGGAGAGTCAGGCCTCGTCTTGTCTGAGTAATGGAACTCTGCTTGCCTCTCGAGTCGTTCAGTGGGTCTCAGGCCCCTTGTCGAGCTGTGTGTGGAACCTGCGGGTGTTTCCAGAAGATGCACGGGGGTGTCATTGCCCCTTCATTTGGTGCCTTCCCCCACAGGGTTGCCTTCAAAGAGGTGTCCAGCATCAGGTTCATTTCAAGAGCGGACCAGGAAATCGGGGTCATTCGGCATGTGGCACCACCCACGTGGCTCATCTCGAGTTTCCTCGTGAGACCAGCATCATCCTGAGGTGCGCCGGGAAGGCCGGGAACACCTTCCACACAAAGAAGGGGAATCGACTCTCCTGTCGCGATCAGGAGGGGAGATGGGGCTCAGATGAAGTGGGGCCGGGACTCTAGGTGTTCCACTCGAGGGAACCTGGCGTTTCAGGGAACTTTAGGGGTCGCATCAAGGGAGCCAAGTACCATTTCCCACTTCAGGACGGAACATGGGACTTCCCTGGAGACGCTGTAGCGGGCAAGGGCCTCATCCTGTGAAGACGTTGGAACCACGTCGTTTTTCTCGAGTTGCGTCTGGATTCTCGAAAACGACGGGGATTTCAGGCTTCCTCTTGGGTTGGCCCTGGGAAGCCCAATCTTCCCCTGGAGTTGCGAGGGAAAGCTGGGGGTTCTGCTCGAGTCACTACAGGGCCAAAGAGACCTCATCGAGGCGTGTGTCCAGGACCTAATATTCCTCTCAAGGGAAGACAGAGATCTCGGGTTTCCATTCCAGACTCCCCCGGGGAGTCAGGCCTCGCCTCGAGGGGAAGCAGAGGACTCCACTTTCCTCTCAAGTCGCGACACGGATCTCTTGGAGCCCAATGAGTGGACTCAAGGGTGTCGAGCCTCGTCTTCAGTTTGGAGAGAGGACTCGGGATTGCTCTCCAGGCCAGGCAGGAAAAGAAGGCCCTCATCTCTCGATGACGGGGGCATCTCATGGGTTTCCTCAGGCTGCGGCGCCCGTGGGGGTTTTCTCACGAGGCACGACGAGGACCTCAGGGAGCCTCTCGTGCGGCGCCAGGGAACTCATGTCTCCATGCGCATGGCGAGGGGGAGCTGGTCATCACTCTCGAGTCATGGGAAGTGACTAGGGCCTCAAGACGCGTTGAAGAAGGACTCTCGAGGTCTTTCTCGGGTGGCGGTGGGAAACCCTCGTTTCCCTCGACTTCTGCCAGGGACATTAGGGAACTTGCCAGGGTGCCTCTGAGAGGTGAGGAATGCTGTGGAGTTGGCAGGGCCTCTCGGGACTCTGCTGGGTTCGGCGCAATGGAAGAGGGCCTCATCTCGAGGGGAGGCAGGAACCTCAGGCTTCCTCTCCAATTCTGACTCCGACTGCACGGTACCTGCAGTGTTGGGACAGGAGAGTCATGCCTCGTCTTTTCTGAGGAATGGAATTCTGGTTGCCTCTCGAGTTGTTCCGGGAGTCTCAGGCCCCTTGTCGAGCTGTGTGTAGACCCTGCGGGTTTTTCCGGATGATGCACGGGGGTGTCAGTGCCCCTTCGTGTTGTGCCTTCACTCACAGGGTTGCCTTCGAAGAGGTGTCCGGGCATCAGGTTCTTATCAAGAGTGGACCGGAAAATCGGTGTCGTTCGGCACGTGGCACCTCACACATGGCTGGTCTCGAATTTCCTCCTGAGACCGGCCTCATCCTGAGGTGCACCAGGAAGGCCGGGAACCCCTTCCAGAGAAAGCAGGGGAATCGCCTCTCCTGTCGCGATCAGGAGGGGAGAAGGGGCTCAGATGAAGTGGTGCCGGGACCCTTGGTGTTCCCCTCGAGGGAACCCAGCGTGTCGGGAACTTTTGCGGTCGCATCAAGGGTGTCAAGTACCGTTTCGCACTTAAGGACAGAACATGGGACTTCCCTGGAGACGCCGGGAATTTCGGTGTTCCCCTGGAGTGAGACCGGTATGTTGGGGAACTTTGGGGTCGCATCAAGGGTGCCAAGTAGCATTTCGAACTTTAAGATGGAACGTGGGACTTCTCTTGTGACTCTAGCTGGCAAGGGCCTCATATTGCGATGAAGGGGGAACCACATGGTTTTTAAGACTTGAGGCTGAATTCTCAAATTACGATGGGATATTCAGACTTCCTCATGTGTTGACCGTGGGAAGACCAATCTTCCATTCAAATTGTGAGGGAGAGATGGAGGTTGCTCTCGATCACTGTAGGGCAAAATAGACCTCATCTAGGCTTGTGTCTAGGACATAATGTTCCACTCCAGGGGCGACAGGGATCTCGGGGTTGCATTCCAAACTCACCCGGGGAGTCAGGCCTCGTCTCCAGGGAAGCAAAGGACTCCGCTCTCCTCTCGAGTCGCACCGGGTATTTCTTGGACCCAACTGAGTGGCCTAAAGGGAGTCAATCCTCCTGTGAAGTTTGGAGAGAGGACCAGGGATTGCTCTCCAGGTCAGGCAGGAAAAGAAGGCCCCCATCTCTCCTTGACGGGGGCATCTTGTGGTTTTTCTCGAACTGCGGCGCCACTGTGGGTTTTCTCACGAGGTACGATGGGGTACTCAGGGAGCCTCTTGTGTGGTACTAGGGAAGTCAGTTTTCCTGCTTGTGGCGAGGGGAGCACGTCCTTGCTCTGGAGTCATGGTAGGGGAATCGGGCATCAAGAGACGTTGAAAAAGGACTCTCCAAGTCTTTCTCGGGTTACTTCAGGAAACTCTGGGTTCCCTCGACTTGTGCCAGTGACCTCAGGTAGCTTCTCAGGGAGCCTCTGAGAATTCAGGGATACTGTGGTGTTGGGAGGGGCCTCTCGGGACACCACTGAGTTTGGTTCAATGGAAGAGGGCCTCTTCTCTAGTTGAGGTAGGAACCTCAGGGTTCCTCTCCATTTCTGACTCCGATCGCAGGGTCCCTGAAGAGTTGGGCCAGGAGGGTAAGGCCTCGTCTTGTGTGAAGGAATGCAACTTCACTTGCCTCTCGAGTTGTTCACGGGGTGACAGTCCACATTTGGAGCTGTGAGTGGAATCGGCGGGTTTTTCCAGACGATGCATGGGGATGTCAGTGTCCCTTCGTGTTGTGCCTTCATCCACAGGGTTGCCTTCGAAGAGATGTCCAGGCGTCAGGTTCTTATCTAGAGTGGACCGGGAATTCGGGATCTTTCAACATGTGGCACCAACCATGAGGCTACTTTTCGAATTTCCTCATGAGACCGGCCTCATCCGGAGGTTTGCGGGGAACGTCGGGAACCCCTTGCAGACAAAGCATGGGAGTCGACCCTCCTGTCGCGATCAGGAGGGGTGAAGGGGCTCACAGGAAGTGGTGCTGTGAACTTTGGTGTTTCCCTCGAGTGAGACCGGTATGTCAGGGAACTTTGGGGGTCGCATCAAGGGTGCCAAGTACCGTTTTGTACTTCAGGATGGAACGTGGGACTTCTCTTGATACGCTGTAGCGGCCAAGGGCCTCATCTTGCGATGACGGGGGAGCCACGTGGTTTTTCTCGAGTTGTGGTGGGATTCTCGAGTTACGACGGGGATTTCAGGCTTCCTCTTGTGTTGGGCCAGGGAAGTCCAATCATCCAATCGAGTTGCGAGGGAGAGCTGGGGGTTGCGCTCGAGTCACTGCAGGGCAAAGGAGACCTCATCTAGGCTTGTGTCCAGGACCTAATGTTCCTCTCCAAGGGCCACAGGGATCTCAGGTTTGCATTCCAGACTCACCCAGGGAGTCAGGCCTCGTGTCGAAGGGAAGCAAAGGACTCTGCTCTCCTTTCGAGTTGCGACGGGCACCTCTTGGAGCCCACTTTGTGGCCTAAAGGGAGTCAAGCCTCCTGTGAAGTTTGGAGAGAGGACTTGGGACTGCTCTCCAGGCCATGCAGGAAAAGATGGCCCTCATCTCGCGATGACGGAGGGGTCTTGTGTGTGTTCTCGAGCTGCGGCGCCAGTGTGGGGTTTCACACGAGGTACGACTGGGAGCTCAGGGAGCCTCTCGTGTGGCGCCAGGGAAGTCAGGTCTCCATGTGCGTGGCGAAGGGGAGTGCGTTATTGCTCTCGAGCCATGGTAGGGGAATCTGACCTCAAGACGCGTTGAAGAAGGACTCTCGAGGTCTTTCTTCGGTTGTGGCAGGAAACCCTTATTTCCCTCGACGTTTGCCGGTGGCCTCAAGGAGCTTCTCAGAATGCCTATGAGAAGTCAGGGATACTGTGGAGATGGGAGTGGCCTCTCGGGACTCCACTGGGTTTGTTTTAATGGAAGAGGGCCTCATCTCGGGTTGAGGCAGGAACCTCAGGTTTCCTCTCCATTTCTGACTCAGATCGAAGCGTGCCTGCAGAGTTGGGATTGGATACTCAGGCCTCGTCTTGTCTGAGGAAGGGAACTCCGCTTGCCTCTCTCGTTGTTTAAGGGGTGACAGGCCAGTTGTGGAGCTGTATGTGGATCCTGTGGGATTTTCCGGACGATGAACAGGGTTGCCAGTGCCCCCTCGTGTAGTGCCTTCATCCACAGGGTTGCCTTAGAAGAGGTGTCCGGGCATCGGGTTCTTATCAAGAGCAAGACCGAGAAATCGGGGTCTTTCGGCACGTGGCACCAACACGAGGCTACGTCTCGAATTTCTTCGTGAGACTGGCCTCATCCTGAGGTGCGCCATGAAGGTCGGGAACCCCTTCTAGACAAAGCAGGGGAATCGACCTTCCTGCCATGATCAGGAGGGGAGAAGGGGCTCAAATGAAGTGGTGCCAGGAACTTCGGTGTTCCCTTGGAGTGAGACCGGTATATTGGGGAACTTTTAGGGTCGCATCAAGGGTGCCAAGTAGCATTTCGAACTTTATGACGAAACATGGGACTTCTCTTGAGACTCTGTAGCGGGCAAAGGCCTCATATTGTGATGAATGGGGAACCACGTGGTTTTTAAGAGTTGCGGCGGGATTCTCGAGTTACAACGGGAAATTCAGACTTCCTCTTGTGTTGGCCCAGTGAAGACCAATCTTCCATTCGAATTGCGAGGGAGAGATGGGTGTTGCTCTCGAGTCACTGTAGGGCAAAATAGACCTCATCTAGGCTTTTGTCCAGGACATAATGTTCGTCTCCAGGGGCAACAGGGATCTCGGGGTTGCATTCCAGACTCACCCAAGGTAAGGCCTCATCTCGAGGGGAAACAAAGTACTCTGCTCTCCTCTCAAGTCGCGACAGGTATCTCTTGGAGCCCATTGAGTGGCCTAAAGGGAGTAAAGCCTCCTGTGAAGTTTGGAGAAAGGACCAGGGATTGCTCTTCAGGTCAGGAGGAAAAGATGTCCCCAATCTCGCGATGACGGTGGCGTCTCGTGGGTTTTCCCGAGCTGTGGCGCCAGTGTGGGGTTTCTCACGAGGTATGACGGGGAGCTCAGGGAGCCTCTCATGTGGTGCCAGGGAAGTCAGGTGTCCATGCGCATGGCGAGGGGGAGCGTGTCATTGCTCTCGAGTCATGGTAGGGGAATCCGGCCTCAAGACCCGTTGAAGACGGACTCTTGAGGTCTTTCTCGGGTTGCGGCAGGATACCCTGTGTTCCCTCGACTTGTGCCGGTGAACTCAGGGAGTTGCTCAGGGTGCCTCTGAGAAGACACTGATACTGTGGTGTTGGGAGGGGCCTCTCGAGACTCCACTGCGTTTGGTGCAATGGAAGATTGCCGGGAGCCAGCGAGAGATATTCCACTCGTGACAAATGTCATGAGGAAAGAGTCTCGGCATAGGCAAAGGCGGGATCGAGCCTCCGGGAGTTCCCCCGTATATTCTTCAGCATCTACCCCCAAAAACCAAAGTCTGCCTTCTTTATTGCTTTGTTCTCTCACCTCTGACATTACTGGGGATGTCCCCCACCACCATCTCACTCTCTCTGTCAAAGAGCTAACTTACAGCTCCAACTAATAATGTTCCTGGGCAATTAGTAGTGTTTAAATCCAAACCCCTCAGATGGTTTTCTAACTCGCCTGACAAGTTTACCCGGTCTCCTACAGCTATGCATACGATTGTGTACAGTCTCCCAGCCTCGAGACGCACGGGAAGTTTAAGATATTCAAATAGCTTAGAGCCTCTCAGAGAGTTAGAAACTGTCAGAATAAAACTAGTAAAAGATTTCATTGATGAACCAATGCTTTTTGCCAAGTTTCCACATCCCCTGAATTGTATCCTTGAATGTGTGCTAATTAATATAGTTGGTATGTAGAAAAAATAAGTAGTGGCCTTGATGTTGGTAACTTTAGACCCTTAAGGTAATAAATTCTTTTCTTTGTTGTAAACCCATTACACATCCTCCCTATAGGAATGCAATTTTATCTTCGAAAGATGGCGCCAAACCTTAAACAATTACTCTTAGAGAAAATAACTCTTATGGTTGATAAGTCTTTGTCAAGAGTCATAAAATGTTAATAGGTCTTCTGGCCAGAAGATGATGTAAATCATCTAAACCATTTTTATACGATAAATCTGCAGAAAAGAAACCCTGGTTTTTGATAAGGATTAAAGACTGCTGACTTTGCATCCCCTATTATCCTCTATGTGTAACTTAGGGTATTAAAACCTGTGTTGAAAATAAAGCTACGGGCCTTGCTCGCCAACGCTTGGTCTCCCCATGTCATTATTCCCCTCAATTTTCAGATGAGTGTCCATCTGGAGCGCGGATATCCTCTGCGACCATTTATTTGCCTGGGCTTCGAAGACCCACTCGATAAGGTGTCTAAGGTGGGGCACCTTCCTCTATTCTAGAGGGCACTTGCAGCCTCCGTGGTCAGAGCTAACCTGGTGTCACGGGTTATATTGATTTTCCGCGTAAACCAAGCTACTCAGCTGCTTTTCTCCACTGAATTTTCCTACTGAGCTATCCTCATTCTATTACTCTTTATATCTTTGATGAATAAATCAATATATAAATAGGTCGCCTACTCCATCTTCCCTTCGAATACCCTGGATCAGCTGGGGCTGGACCTCTGCAGGTGGCGCCCGAGACAGGCATTTCGAAGGTAAATCCCCAACCCCATTCCCCCAGTGTTCAGTTTTGGGGACAGATAGGATCCCACTTAGGGGGCTGCAGATCCCCCTGTAGAATAGACAGGGCGAGAGGAGTGGGAAGTGTTGAAGAGTTAGAGAGAAAAAACGGTTTCTAAAAAGGCTGACAAAAAAGGCCTAATCTTTAGATAGCTAAAAGCAAAATCTTTTACTATCCTTAAGTTTCTGACATGGGCAACACTGAATCAAATGAAAGACAGCTCTTTATAGGAGTAATTTTACAGTTATTAAGTAAAAGAAGAATCAAGGTTAAAAAATCTTCCATTCAATCATTTTTTACATTTGTACAAGACCACTGCCCTTGGTTTCTACAACAAGGCACTGTTAACCTCGATATCTTGAAAAAACTAGGAAAACAGCTAAGAGCTTATTGTGCTCAGCAAGGTTTGGAAAAAATCTCTACTTACACCTTTCCTCTGTGGAATATGACTAGAGATGTTTTAGATCCAGCTCATGAATTTGAAAAGGTACCTGTTAAAGAGGAAAGTAAAGTTGGAAAAGTACCTGTTAAACAAAAAAGCAAATCTGAAAAGGTACCTGTTATAAAGAAAAGTGAAAATGAAGAGGCTATACCTAGCTATCGACAGCTAAATGAATGGCTAGCCGCTATGACTGCCAATGAGCATGTAAAAGATAGGGATGAAAAGAAAGATCAGCTCTCCCCTCAATTTGAAAAAGGTTTAGAGGAAACAGCAGCTCGATGCCATTCTGATGAGGATTTTTTTTTTTTTTTAAGCTAAAGATGCTCCTAAAAGTTTAAGAAAACATCCCTAATCAGACCATCCGCTCCTAGGAGGTTGAGGGAAACATCCCCGGTCAGACAGTTCGTAAGATTTAGTTACCAAACAGTTAAAGGATCTCCGGAACAGAAGAGGAAAACTTCGGGACGCTCCCATCCCCCTATGCCTCCTCCTCCATGTCGGGGTAGAGGGCCACCACTAGGAGTTTCCCGGAGAAGGATTTTCTCTAGTCCCAAGGATGAACTTGATCCTCACCTTGAGGCTTCTTTTCTAGTCCCCTCTGCAGTTTAGCCAGGGTAAAGAGGTTACAAAATAAATAAAAATATTCTCTAAAATTAAAAAAAAATTAAAAATGGATTTCTCTGCATCTAAGAATAGACAAATATTTATTGACTGTGGAATATGATTAGAAATGTCCTGGACCTCCGTCACGAGGCTGTTAAATAGACTATGGGGGAGGCTATAGAGGTGGATGGTGGTGAGTCTCCATTTACTGCACAGATCATATTTTCTGCCATTGAAGAAAAAAAAAAAGGAGGGAGAAAGTGGTCTACCTCTCGAGGAAGGAGAGGGCTTACAGGACGCTGCGGCCGAGAGCCCTGGCGAGCTCCCTCCCCCTCTGCGCAAACCTTTAAAAAACTTATCCACCACTTTCTGATTTAAGGCGACTGCCACCGCCTTCGATTGTGCCTCCCAGGACCCAGGAGTTCCCCACTTTGCCCCCAAAGCCTCCCAAAGTGTTGCCTAAGACTGAGGAAGATAAAAAGTTTTTTAAACAAAGGAGCTTTTAGTACACAATATGCAGAGTGTGCTCCTTGGAGAAAACTCCCTCAGGGGGGTCTCACCCAGGCTAGGAGAAAAGCGAAAAGGCAAGGAGATTTAATAACAATATTAACCCCTGATGTGCCGCTTACTCCAATTCCAACCGGAGTGGCTGGCCCCCTATCTGAGGACATTGTAAGATTTGTCCTGGGGCGTAGCTCGCTTTCTTTTAAAAAAAAATTAAATAAAAAAAAAAGAAAGAAAAGAAATTTCGCTGGTGCATGGTGTAGTAGATTCTGATGATATTGAGAAATTAAAGTCTTGATCTCACTGCCTATCAAAACTGTACAAATTAATAAAGGTCAAAGAGTAACACAGCTTTTACTTTTACCTTACTATCAGACAAGGAAAAACTTGACTTCTCAATCTAAGAGCCACAAAACATTTGGATCTAGTGATCTAGCCTTTTGGGTGCAGGAAATTATAGTTCCAAGGCCTTTAAAAGATCTTTTAATTCAAGAGAATAAAACGCCAGGGCTATTAGACACAGGAACAGACGTCTCTTAACATTGCTGGGAAAGACTGGCCCAGCTCCTGGCCAACACATAATACTGAAAATGAGTTGGTGGGATTAGAGAAAGTGGTATGTGGGGTGGAGATGCTGTACAGGTGGTACATTTAACAGTACTTTATATATTGTTATAAATACATAATATAAATGTATTTGCCTAATTACAGTTTGCCTAATTAGGTATGGGTATAAATAAAATATAATAAAGGTATACCTAATTCTATTTATAGATCTATACTTAATTAATTTGTATATAAATTAATATGTATACTATATACACACACACATATATATACTGTATAATTAAATATATATGGCAGTAATATAATGTGTGTGTGGCTGATATTAATTGGTATGGATTGATGTGCTGTGATGATATATGTTCTATATACTGTATAATTATAAATGTGTGACATGTATTATTACAGTATATTGGTTTGTGTTGGTTGGTATTAGCTGTGTATGTGTTGTATTGTTGTAATATATATTAATTAATATATTAATTATAAAGATTAATTCAAGTATATTGATTTATATATATTATATGTCAATAACTTTATACTTGTTGCCATATATAAATACATATATAAATGCATTTTGCATTTAGGTCTATCTGTATACCTGTATACCAAAATGAGATAAGGAGGTTATACATTTATTACTTAAATTTATACAGAGACCTAAACTAAACATTAGACCTAAATTAACATATCCATAGGGAAACAGCTAGACAAATAGTGAAGTTATGTTCCAATTGTAATTAATCACTTAAACGTAAACACACAGGGGCAGACTACAATGATGAGACACTAGATGCCTGAATTACAGGCTACGACTCGGCCCCTGGTCAAGTAAAAAGGCCTCCTTACGGGAGAGTGAAAAAGGCCAGATGTGTTGCTAACTTGTGGGAGAGGGTATGCTTGTATATTTCTACAGAATGCAGATTCTCCGGTTTGGATCTCAGACAAATTCGTCATGTCACATTCCCCAAAGACCAGGTTCGCGGCGCGCGCACTCGCTCGCTCCCCCTCCCCCAGCCAGCTCTCACCTCCGCGCCACCAGCAGCGCCTCGCACCCACCTCTCTGCACCCCGTGACCTAGAGCAAAGAAGTCTGTGCAGCGAGTGAGGGCCAGAGAGGAAAGCGAGCCCGCGGAGTGCCGTCCAGACCAGCGTGGCCCCACCGGCGAGAGGGGACCGCCCTGAGCCCAAGCGGTGGCGGCTAGCCCTAAACCACGAACCCTGCCCCTCCGCCCACCATAGGCGCCTTGGCCCACAGCCTGCCGCTCGCGTTCTGCTTCCTGATGCTGGGGACACTGCTCCCCTGGGCTGATGCCTACAGCTGCTCCCTGGTTCATCTTGTTTAAACCCTCAATATAATGTTTGCTCCTTTGTAATGCTACAACATCCACCTTATCTTATGATGTAACCACTTATTGAATTATGGTCTTGCTGTATTACAACAACTACAGGATTTAATGCAAACACGACGGTTTGTGGGCTTACTTATCTTGGGAACAGCAGCTTTGATAAGTGCAATCACTTCTGTTACTGTGGCAGCAATATCATTGACTCAACAAGTACATACTGCTCAATATGTTGATTCTATGTCCAAAAATGTTTCTTTAACATTGGCAACACAGGAAGCTATAGAGAGAAAATTAGAAATGAGGGTAGACGCCCTAGAGGAAGCAGTAATACATATTGGGACTGAATTGCAGGCTTTAAAGGTGAAAATGGCATTGTCTTGTCATGCTGACTATCGGTGGATATGTGTAACACCCCTGAAAGTAAATGAGACAGATTTTGAATGGGAAAAGATTAAAAACCATATTTCAGGTATCTGGAACAGCTCTGACATTGGTTGAGACGTAGGGAAACTTCACTATCAAATAGCAACCATGGAGCACTCCCGATTAGATTTTACTGCTGCTGGAACAGCAAATGATTTCTTCCATACTTTCCCTAACTGCATCTCAGGAAAGAATATTCTGTCTAATGTTTTTAGCTATGCTGCGGTGGCTGCTTTAATTCTGCTTCTCATAATCATTCTTCCTTGTATTGTCAGGATTCTTCGGCAGAGTATTCAGAGGCTCGCGACTGAGCTACATCTGGCTGTTTTAAGAAATAAAAAATGGGGAGATGCCGGGAGCCGGCGAGAGACATTCCACTCGTGACAAAGGTCATGAGGAAGGAGGCTGGGCATACACAAAGGCGGGATCGAGCCTCGGGAGTCCTCCCGGATATTCTTGAGCATCTACCCCCCAAAACCAGAGTCTGCCTACTTTATTGCTTTGTGCTCTCCCCTCTGACTTTACTAGGGGGCTGTCCCCCACCACCATCTCACTCTCTCTGTCAAAGAGCTAACTTACAGCTCCAATTAATAAAGTTCCTGGGCAATTAGGAGTGTTTAAATCCAAACACGTCAGATGGCTCTCTAACTCGCCTGACAAGTTTACCCGGTCTCCTACAGCAATGCATACAATTGTTTACAGTCTCCGAGCCTCGAGAGGCACGGGAAGCTTAAGATATTCAAATAGCTTAGAGCCTCTCAGAGAGTTAGAAACTGTCAGAATAAAACTAGTAAAAGATTTCATTGATGAACCAATGCTTGTTGCCAAGTTTCCACATCCCCTGAATTGTATCCTTGAATGTGTATTAATTAATATAGTTGGTATGTAGAAGAAATAAGTAGTGGCCTTGGCGTTACTAACTTTAGACCCTTAAGGTAATAAATTATTTCCTTTGTTGTAAGCCCATTACACATCTGCCCTATAGGAATGCAATTTTATCTTCGAAAGATGGGGCCAAACCTTAAAATAATTACTCTTAGAGAAAATAAGTCTTACGGTTGATAAGTCTTTGTCAAGAGTCATAAAATGTTAATAGGTCTTCTGGCTAGAAGATGATGTAAATCACCTAAACCATTTGTATACGATACATTTGCAGGACAGAAACTCTGGTTTTTGATAAGGATCAAAGGCTGCTGTCTTTGCATCCCCATTATCCTCTATGTGTAACTTAGGGTATAAAAACCCCTGTTGAAAATAAAGCTACGGGCCTTGATTGCCAACGCTTAGTCTCCTAATGTCATTCTTCCCCTCAATTTTCAGATGAGTGTCCATCTGGAGCGCGGATATCCTCTGCGACCATTTATTTGCCTGGGCTTCGAAGACCACTTGAGAAGGTGTCTAAGGTGGGGCACTTTTCGCTATTGGAGAGGGAGCCTGCGGCCTCCGTGGTCAGAGCTAACCTGGTGTCACGGGTTATACTGATTTTCCGCATAAACCAAGCTACTCAGCTTCTTTTCTCCACTAAATTTTCCTACTGAGCTATCCTCATTCTATTACTCTTTATATCTTCGATAAATAAATCAATAGGTCGCCTACTCTGTCTCCCCTTCGAAAACCCTGGACCAGCCGAGGCTGGACCTTGTCAGAAGAGGGCCTCATCTCGATTTGAAGCAGGAACCTCAGGGTTGCTCTCCATTTCTGACTCTGAACACAGAGTCCCTACAGAGTTAGGACAGGAGAGTCAGGCCTCGTCTTGTGTGGAGGAATGGAACTCCACTGGACTCTCGAGTTGTTCACCGGATAACAGGCCACTTGTCGAGCTGTGTGTGGAACCTGCGGTTTTATCCGGACGATGCATGGGGGTGTCAGTTCCCCTTCGTTTTTTGCCTTCATACACAGGGTTGCCTTCGAAGAGGTATCCAGCCTTCAGATTCTTATCAAGAGCAGACCAGGAAATCAGTGTCTTTCGGCATGTGGCACCACCCACAAGCCTACGTCTCGAATTTCTTCTTGAGACGGACCTCAACCTGAGGTGCACCAGGAAGGTCGGTAACCCTTTCAGACAAAGCAAGTGAATCGACCCTCTTGTCCCGATCAGGAGGGGAGAAGGGGCTCAGATGAAGTGGTGCCGGGAACCTCGATGTTCCCCTCGAGTAAAACTGGGATGTCGGGGAACTTTTGGAGTCACATCAAAGGTGCTAAGTACCGTTTCAAACTTCAAGACGGAACGTGAGACTTCTCTTGAGACGCTGTAGCTGGCAAGGGCCTCATCTTGTGGTGACGGGTTAACCACGTCGTTTTTCTCGAGTTGTGGCGGGATTCTCGAGTTAGGTCAGGAAATTCAGGCTTCCTCTTGTGTTGGCCCAGGGAAGTCCAGTCTTCCATTCGAGTTGCGAGGGAGAGCTAGGGATTGCGCTTGAGTTACTGCAGGGCAAAAGAGACCTTATCTAGGCTTGTGTCCAGGACATAATGTTCGTCTCCAGGGGGGACAGGGATCTCGGGGTTGCTTTCCTGATGCACCCGGGGAGTCAGTCCTTGTCTCGAGGGGAAGCAAAGGACTCCGCTCTCCTCTCGAGTTGCGACGGGTATCTCTTGGAGCCCACTGAGTGGCCTAAAGGGAGTCAAGCCTCCTGTGGAGTTTGGAAAGAGGACTCGTGATTGCTCTCCAGGCCATGCAGGAAAAGAAGGCCATCATCTCGCGATGAAGGGGGCGTCTCGTGGGTTTTCTCGAGCTGCAGCGCCAGTGTGGGGTTTCTCATGAGGTACTACGGGGAGCTCAGGGAGCCTCTCATGTGGCGCTTGGGAAGTCAGGTCTCCATGCGCATTGCGAGGGGGAGCGCGTCATTGCTGTAGAGTCATGGAAGGTGTATCGGGCCTCAAGAACCGTTAAAGAAGGACTTTCAAGGTGTTTCTTGGGTCACGGCAGTAAACCCTGGGTTCCCTCGACTAGTGCCGGTGGCCTCAGGGAGCTTCTCAGTGTGCCTCTGAGAAGTCAAGGATACCCTGGAGTTGGGAGGGCCCTCTCGGGACTCCACTGGGTTTGGTGCAATAGAAGAGGGCCTCATCTCGAGTGGAGGCAGGAACCTCAGGGTTCGTCTCCATTTCTGACTCTGATCGCAGGGTCCCTGCAGAGTTGGGACAGGAGAGTCAGGCCTCGTCTTGTAAGGAGGAATGGAACTCCGCTTGCCTCTCGAGTTATTCACGGGGTGACAGGCAACTTGTCGAACTGTGTTTGGAATCTGCGGGTTTTTCCGGACGATGCACGAGGGTGTCAGTGCCCCTTCGTGTTGTGGCTTCTTCCACAGGGTTGCCTTTCAAGAGGTGTCCGGGCATCGGGTTCTTATCAAGAGTGGACCGGGGAATCGGGGTCTTTCAGCATGTGTTACCACCCATGAAGCTACGTCTCAAATATTCTCGTTAGACCGGCCTCATCCTGAGGTGCGCCGGGAAGGTTGGGAACCCCTTCCAGACAAAGCACGGGAGTCGACCCTCCAGTCGCAATCAGGAGGGGAGAAGTGGCTCAGATGAAGTCGTACCGGGAACCTCGGTGTTCCCCTCGAGAGAGACCAGGGTGTCGGGGAACTTTTGGAATCGCATCAAGGGTGCCAAGTTTTCACACTTGAAGTGTGAAAACACTTCAAGAAGAAACCTGGGACTTCTCTTTAGACGCTGTAGCGGGCAAGGGCCTCATCTTGCGATGACAGGGTAACCATGTGGTTTTTCTCGAGTTTCGGCGGGATTCTCGAGTTACGATGGGGAATTCAGGCTTCCTCTTGTGTTGGCCCAGGGAAGTCCAATCTTCCATTGGAGTTGCGAGAGAGAGCTAGGGATTGCTCTCGAGTCACTTCAGGGCAAAAGAGACCTCATCTAAGCTTGTGTCCAGGACCTAATGTTCCTCTCCAGGGGCGACAGAGATCTCGGGGTTGCATTTTAGACGCACCCGAGGAGTCAGACCTCATCTCGAGAGGAAGGAAAGGACTCTGCTCTGCTCTCGAGTCCCGACGGGTATTTCTTGGAGACCACTGAGTGGCCTAAAGGGAGTCAAGCCTCCTGTGGATTTTTTTTTAATTTTATTTTATTTTTAAACTTTACATAATTGTATTAGTTTTTCCAAATATCAAAATGAATCCGCCTCAGGTATACATGTGCTCCCCATCCTGAACCCTCCTCCCTCCTCCCCCCCCCCATAGCATCCCTCTGGGTCGTCCCAGTGCACTAGCCCCAAGCATCCAGTGTCATGCATCAAACCTGGACTGGCAACTCTTTTCATACATGATATTTTACATGTTTCAATGCCATTCTCCCAAATCTTCCCACCTTCTCCCTCTCCCACAGAGTCCATAAGACTCTTCTATACATCAGTGTCTCTTTTGCTGTCTCGTACTCAGGGTTATTGTTACCGTCTTTCAAAGTTCCATATATATGCGTTAGTATACTGTATTGGTGTTTTTCTTTCTGGCTTACTTCACTCTGTATAATAGGCTCCAGTTTCATCCACCTCATTAGAACTGACTCATTCTATTCTTTTTAATGGCGGAGTAATACTCCATTGTGTATATGTACCACAGCTTTCTTATCCATTCATCTGCTGATGGACATCTAGGTTGCTTCCATGTCCTGGCTATTAGAAACAGTGCTGCGATGAACATTGGGGTACACGTGTCTCTTTCCCTTCTGGTTTCCTCAGTGTGTATGCCCAGCAGTGGGATTGCTGGATCATAAGGCAGTTCTATTTCCAGTTTTTTAAGGAATCTCCACACTGTTCTCTATAGTGGCTGTACTAGTTTGCATTCCCACCAACAGTGTAAGAGGGTTCCCTTTTCTCCACACCCTCTCCAGCATTTATTATTTGTAGACTTTTGGATTGCAGCCATTCTGACTGGCGTGAAATGGTACCTCATAGTGGTTTTGATTTGCATTTCTATGATAATGAGTGATTTTGAGCATCTTTTCATGTGTTTGTTAGCCATCTGTATGTCTTCTTTGGAGAAATGTCTATTTAGTTCTTTGGCCCATTTTTTGATTGGGTCATCTATTTTTCTGGAGTTGAGCTGTAGGTGTTGCTTGTATATTTTTGAGATTAGTTGTTTGTCAGTTGCTTCATTTCCTATTATTTTCTCCCATTCCAAAGGCTGTCTTTTCACCTTGCTAATAGTTTGCTTTGATGTGCAGAAGCTTTTAAGGTTAATTAGGTCCCATTTGTTTATTTTTGTTTTTATTTCCAATATTCTGGGAGGTGGGTCATAGAGGATCCTGCTGTGATATATTTCAGAGAGTGTTTTGCCTATGTTCTCCTCTAGGAGTTTTATAGTTTCTGGTCTTACGTTTAGATCTTGAATCCATTTTGAGTTTATTTTTGTGTATTGTGTTAGAAAGTGTTCTAGTTTCATTCTTTTACAAGTGGTTGACCAGATTTCCCAGCACCACTTGTTAAAGAGATTGTCTTTAATCCATTGTATATTTTTGCCTCCTTTGTCAAAGATAAGGTGTCCATATGTGTGTGGATTTATCTCTGGGCTTTCTATTTCGTTCCACTAATCTATATTTCTGTCTTTGTGCCAGTACCATACTGTCTTGATAACTGTGGCTTTGTAGCGGAGCCTGAAATCAGGTAGGTTGATTCCTCCAGTTCCATTCTTCTTTCTCAAGATCGCTTTGGCTATTCGAGGTTTTTTGTATTTCCATACAAATTGTGAAATTATTTGTTCTAGCTCTGTGAAGAATACTGTTGGTAGCTTGATAGGGATTGCATTGAATCTATAAATTGCCTTGGGTAGTATACTCATTTTCACTATATTGATTCTTCCAATCCATGAACATGGTATATTTCTCCACCTATTAGTGTCCTCTTTGATTTCTTTCACCAGTGTTTTATAGTTTTCTATATATAGGTCTTTAGTTTCTTTAGGTAGGTATATTCCTAAGTATTTTATTCTTTCCGTTGCAATGGTGAATGAAATTGTTTCCTTAATTTCTCTTTCTGTTTTCTCATTATTAGTGTATAGGAATTCAAGGGATTTCTGTGTGTTGATTTTATATCCTGCAACTTTACTATAGTCATTGACTAGTTCTAGTGATTTTCTGGTGGAGTCTTTAGGGTTTTCTATGTAGAGGATCATGTCATCTGCAAACAGTGAGAGTTTTACTTCTTCTTTTCCAATTTGGATTCCTTTTGTTTCTTTTTCTGCTCTGATTGCTGTGGCCAAAACTTCCAAAGCTATGTTGAATAGTAATGGTGAAAGTGGGCACCCTTGTCTAGTTCCTGACTTTAGAGGAAATGCTTTCAATTTTTCACCATTGAGGATAATGTTTGCTGTGGGTTTGTCATATATAGCTTTTATTATGTTGAGGTATGTTCCTTCTATTCCTGCTTTCTGGAGAGTTTTTATCATAAATGGATGTTGAATTTTGTCAAAGGCTTTCTCTGCATCTATTGAGAAAATCATATGGTTTTTATTTTTCAATTTGTTAAGGTGGTGTATTACATTGATTGATTTGCGGATATTGAAGAATCCTTGCATCCCTGGGATAAAGCCCACTTGGTCATGGTGTATGATCTTTTTAATGTGTTGTTGGATTCTGATTGCTAGAATTTTGTTAAGGATTTTTGCATCTATGTCATCAGTGATATTGGCCTGTAGTTTTCTTTTTTTGTGGGATCTTTGTCAGGATTTGGTATTAGGCTGATGGTGGCCTCCTAGAATGAGTTTGGAAGTTTACCTTCCTCTGCAATTTTCTGGAAGAGTTTGAGCAGGATAGGTGTTAGCTCTTCTCTAAATTTTTGGTAGAATTCAGCTGTGAAGCCGTCTGGACCTGGGCTTTTGTTGGCTGGAAGATTTTTGGTTACAGTTTCCATTTCCGTGCTTGTGATGGGTCTGTTAAGATTTTCTATTTCTTCCCTGGTCCAGTTTTGGAAAGTTGTACTTTTCTAAGAATTTGTCCATTTCTTCCACGTTGTCCATTTTATTGGCATATAATTGTTGATAGTAGTCTCTTATGATCCTTTGTATTTCTGTGTTTTCTGTTGTGATCTCTCCATTTTCATTTCTAATTTTATTGATTTGATTTTTCTCCCTTTGTTTCTTGATGAGTCTGGCTAATGGTTTGTCAATTTTATTTATCGTTTCAAAGAACCAGCTTTTGGTTTTGTTGATTTTTGCTATGGTCTCTTTTGTTTCTTTTGCATTTATTTCTGCTCTAATTTTTAAGATTTCTTTCCTTCTACTAACCCTGGGGTTCTTCATTTCTTCCTTTTCTAGTTGCTTTAGGTGTAGAGTTAGTTTATTTATTTGACTTTTTTCTTGTTTCTTGAGGTGTGCCTGTATTGCTATGAACTTTCCCCTTAGGACTGCTTTTACCGTGTCCCACAAGTTTTGGGTTGTTCTGTTTTCATTTTCATCCGTTTCTATGCAAATTTTGATTTCTTTTTTGATTTCTTCTGTGATTTGTTGGTTATTCAGCAGCGTGTTGTTCAGCCTCCATATGTTGGAATTTTTAATAGTTTTTCTCCTGTAATTGAGATCTAATCTTACTGCATTGTGGTCAGAAAAGATGCTTGGAATGATTTCTATTTTTTTGAATTTACCAATGCTAGCTTTATGGCCCAGGATGTGATCTATCCTGGAGAAGGTTCCATGTGCACTTTAGAAAAAGTTGAAATTCATTGTTTTGGGATGAATTGTCCTATAGATATCAATTAGGTCTAACTGGTCTATTGTATCATTTAAAGTTTGTGTTTCCTTGTTAAATTTCTGTTTAGTTGATCTATCCATAGGTGTGAGTGGGGTATTAAAATCTCCAACTATTATTGTGTTAGTGTTAATTTCTCCTTTCATACTTGTTAGCATTTGTCTTATATACTGTGGTGCTCCCACGTTGGGTGCATATATATTTATAATTGTTATATCGTCTTCTTGGATTGATCCTTTGATCATTATGTAGTGACCTTCTTTGTCTCTTTTCACAGCCTTTGTTTTAAAGTCTAATTTATCTGATATGAGTATCGCTACTCCTGCTTTCTTTTGGTCCCTATTTGCATGGAAAATCTTTTTCCAGCCCTTCACTTTCAGTCTGTATGTATCCCCTGTTTTGAGGTGGGTCTCTTGTAGACAACATATGTAGGGGTCTTTTTTTTGTATCCATTCAGCCAGTCTTTGTCTTTTGGTTGGAGCATTCAACCCATTTACGTTTAAGGTAATTACTGATAAGTATGATCCCATTGCCATTTACTTTATTGTTTGGGGTTTGAATTTATACACCGTTTTTGTGTTTCCTGTTTAGTATTTGTTGGAGAGCTGGTTTGGTGGTGCAGAATTCTCTCAGCTTTTGCTTGTCTGAAAAGCTTTTGATTTCTCATTCATACTTGAATGAGATCCTTGCTGGGTACAATAATCTGGGCTGTAGGGTATTTTCTTTCATCATTTTAAGTATGTCTTGCCATTCCCTCCTTGCTTGAAGAGTTTCTATTGAAAGATCAGCTGTTATCCTTATGGCAATTCCCTTGTGTGTTATTTGTTGTTTTTCCCTTGCTGCTTTTCATATTTGTTCTTTGTGTTTGATTTTTGTTAATGTGATTAATATGTGTCTTGGGGGGTTTCGCCTTGGCTTTATCCTGTTTGGGACTCTCTGGGTTTCTTGGACTTGAGTGAGTATTTCCTTCCCCATTTTAGGGAAGTTTTCAACTATTATCTCCTCAAGTATTTTCTCACGGTCTTTCTTTTTGTCTTCTTCTTCTGGGACCCCTATGATTCGAATGTTGTAGCGTTTAATATTGTCCTGGAGGTCTCTGAGATTGTGCTCATTTCTTTTAATTCGTTTTTCATGTATCCTCTCTGATTCATTTATTTCTACCATTCTATCTTCGAATTCACTAATCCTATCTTCTGCCTCTGTTATTCTACTATGTGTTGCCTCCAGAGTGTTTTTAATTTCATTTATTGCATTATTCATTATATATTGACTCTTTTTTTATTTCTTCTAGGTCCTTGTTAAACCTTTCTTGCATCTTCTCAATCCTTGTCTCCAGGCTATTTATCTGTGATTCCATTTTAATTTCAAGATTTTAGATCCATTTCACTATCCTTACTCGGAATTCTTTATCAGGTAGATTCCCTATCTCTTCCTCTTTTGTTTGGTTTGGTGGGCATTTATCCTGTTCCTTTATCTGCTGGGTATTCCTCTGTCTCATCTTGTTTAAATTGCTGAGTTTGGGGTGTCCTTTCTGTATTCTGGCAGTTTGTGGAGTTCTTTACTGTGGCATTTCCTCGCTGTGTGTGGGTTTGTACAGGTGTCTTGTCAAGGTTTCCTGGTTAGGGAAGCTTGTGTCCGTGTTCTGGTGGGTGGAGCTGTATTTCTTCTCTCTGGAGTGCAATGAAGTGTCCAGTAATGAGTTATGAGATGTTTGTGGTTTTGGGGTGACTTTGGGCAGCCTGTATCTTGAAGCTCAGGGCTGCGTTCCTTTGTTGCTGGAGAATTTGCTTGGTATGTCTTGCCCTGGAACTTGTTGGCCCTTGTGTGGTGCTTGATTTCAGTGTCGGTATGGAGGCATTTGATGAGCTCCTGTCAATTAATGTTCCTTGGAGTCAGGAGTTCCCTGGAGTCAGGGTTTGGACTTAAGCCTCCTGCTTCCAGTTATCTGTCTTACTTTTACAGTAGTTTCAAAACTTCTCCTTCTATACAGCACCATTGATAAAACATCTACGTTAAAGAAGAAAAGTTTCTCTACTGTGAGGGCCACTCAGAAAGGTTCACAGCATTACATGGAGAAGAGAAGAGGGAGGAGGGAGTTAGAGGTGACCCAAATGAGATCAGGTGGAATCAATAGTGGAGAGAGTGGGCTGGCCAGTAGTCACTTCCTTATGTGCACTCCACAACTGGACCGCTCAGAGATGTTCACAGAGTTATACAGAGAAGAGAAGAAGGAGGAAGGAGACAGAGGTGGCCAGAAGGATAAAAGGGGGGAATGAAAAGGAGGGAGACAGATCCAGCCAGTAATCAGTTCCCTAAGTGTTCTCCACCGTCTGGAATACACAGAAATTCACAGAGTTGGGTAGAGTAGAGAGGGGTTAGGGAGGAGACACAGGCGACCTGGTGGAGAAAAAGGAGAGTCCAAAGGGAGAGAGAGCAGTCAAGCCAGTAATCTCGCTCCCTAGTGAAAAATGGGTACTGAAGATTGGGTTCTTAAAGGTACAAAATTGGTAACAAATACATAAAAGCAAAAATTAAAAATCTAGAGTAGAGTTTGGAATTTCAAAAATACGATGTTAAAGAAAAGAAGAAGGAAAAGAAAGAGAGAAAAAACGAACAAAGAAAAACAAACATGGTCGCAAAAATTATCAAGAAAATACAGGTACAAAATTGATAACTAATACCAAAAAGCAAAAATTAAAAATCTAGAGTAGAGTTTGGAATTTCAAAAATACAATGTTAAAAAAAAGGAAGAAGAAAACTAAAGAGAAAACAAACAAACAAAAACAAGCAATGTCGCAAAAATTATAAAGAAACTACAGGTACAAAATTGATATCAAATATCAAAAAGCATAAATTAAAAATCTAGAGTACAGTTTGGAATTTCAAAAATACAATGTTAAAGAAAAGAAGAAAAAAAACAAAACAAAAAAACAAGGTCAAAAAATTATTATATATAGATATATATATATATATATAGATATATATATATATATATATATATATGAAGTTTGCTGAAGAAGAAAAAAATAGGGTCTTTGTTTTGCAAAGTAATAGGTTATAAAATTGAAAATTAAATGAACAATAGAGAACTTAAAATTAAAAAAATTAAAAAAAGTAAGAATGATCATAAAAATATATCTAGGACTTTCTCTGGTTTTGTTGTGAGTATCGTGGGTTCGGTTCATTTTTGGCTAGTTCCTTGGTCCAACTTATATTTCTCAAGATCTATAGGCGCCTTCCTATGTAGTCCTAGTAACCACAGGGTTTTAATCTATTGCCTGTAGCTTCCAAGGCGTTTCCCTCTGTTATAGCTTCTTTTGTTTGCCTGTCTCTTCAGTGTCTGGTTTACGCCCTGACACAAAGGGGATGGTGGAGGACACTTTTTTTTTTTTAGGCTCACTTGTTCAGTTGCGCTGTGGGGAGGGAGGGAGGGAGTGATGCTGCAAACAAATAACACTGGCGTGCGCTCGCAGTGCCTCAGCCACACTGGGTCTGCCCCCGCTCACGGAACGTGTAGCCTCCCTGCCCACACTGCTCGGGCTCTAGGTTGTTCCACCGGGAACAATCCGAGGCTGGCCCTGGGCTTCATGCACCTCCCAGGTCCAAGCCGCTCAGGTTCAGGCACTCGGGTAGTCCTCAGAGGCACAGACTCGGTTGGGCCTGCGTTTTGCGCTCTTCCCAGGTCTGAGCAGCTCAGGTGATGAGGTGTTTGGCGAGCGCCAATGTTGTGACTTATCGCCTCCCCGCCACTCGGTTATCTGGGTGTAAAACAGGCGCACCTTCTCAGGCAGATGTTGACCGTCCAGATCCCCAAGAAGTTTTAGTTAGCAAAGAAGGCTGCTTACAGTTTTATAGATAATGTCTCTCTGGGGCTGCGATTGCCCCCTTCTGGCTCTGGCTGCCTGTCACCGGAGGGGGAAGGTCTGCAGCCGGCTATCTCTGTTCAGTCTTTGTTCCATGGGCGGGCCTGGCGGTGTCTTAGGTTAGGGCTGGCTTTTTGCGTTGTAGATATCCCAGAGTCTGGTTTGCTAGCCCAAGTTATTTCGTTCAGATAGTGCTCAGGGTATTCAGGCCAGATTCTTACTCTAAGCGATGCAGCCCGCGCCGCGCCTCCCTGCCCAGCCCCTGCTTGCTAATGGTGTGAGCAGGCGTCTGCACTGCTTTGCGGCTGGGGGAGTTACCGTAGGGCTTGCAATCTGCGAGTTTTAATTGTTTATTTATTTTTATCCCCCTTATGTTGCCCTTTGTGCTTCCAAAGCTTGGCAAAGATTTGGCAGTGAAAAGCTTTCCTGGTGTTTGGAAACTTTTCTCTTTTTAAGACTATCTTCCTGGGACGGAAATCCCTCCCTCCCTCTTTTGTCTCTTTTTTTGTCTTTTATACTTTTTCCTACCTACTTTCCAAGAGTTGGGTTCTTTTCTGGGTGCCTGATGTCCTCTGGCAGCATTCATAAGTTGTATTGTGGAATTTACTCGACGTTTAAATGCTCTTTTGATGAAATTGTTTGGGGGGGAAAGAGTTCTCCCCGTCCTACTCCTCAGCAATCTTGGCTCCTCTCTTGTGGAGTTTGGAGAGAGCATGCGGGATTGCTCTCCAGGCCATGCAGGAAAAGAAGGCCCTCATCTCGCGATGTCGGGGGAGTCTCGTGGTTTTTCTGGAGCTGCGGTGCCAGTGTGGGGTTTCTCACAAGGTACGACCGGGAGCTCAGGGAGCCTCTCGTGTGGTGTCAGGGAAGTCAAGTCTCCATACGAGTGGCGAGGGGGCGCACGTCATTGCTCTCGAGTCATGGTAGTGGAATCAGGGCTCAACGCAATGAAAAAGGACGCTCGAGGTCTTTCTCGGGTTGCGGCAGGAAACCCTGGGTTCCCTCGACTTGTGCCTGTGACCTCAGGTAGCTTCTCAGGGTGCCTCTGAGAAGTCAGGGATACTATGGAGCTGGGAGAGGCCTCTCGGGACTCCACTGGGTTTGCTGCAATGGAAGAGGGCCTAATCTCGAGATCAGGAAGGAACCTTAGGGTTCCTCTCCATTTCTGACTCAGATTGCAGGGTCCCTGCAGAGTTGGGACAGGAGAGTCAGGCCTCGTCTTGTGTGGAGGAATGGAACTCCGCTTGCCTCTCGAGTTGTTCAAGGAGTGACAGGCCACTTGTCGAGCTGTGTGTGGAACCTGCGGTTTTTTCCAGACAATGCACGGGGGTGTCAGTGCCCCTTCGTGATGTGCTTTCATCCACAGGGTTGCCTTCGAAGTGGTGTGCGGGCATCGGGTTCTTATTAAGAGCGGACCAGGAAATCGGGGTCTTTTGGAATGCGGCACCACACACGAGGCTACGTCTCGAATTTCCTCGTGAGACGGGCCTCATGCTGAGGTGCCCCTGGAAGGTCGGGAAAGCCTTCCAGACAAAGCAGGTTAATAGACCCTACTGTCGCGATCAGGAGGGGAGGAGGGGCTCAGATGAAGTGGTGCCGGGAACCTCGGTGTTCCCCTTGAGTGAGACCGGTATGTCAGGGAACTTTTGGGGTCTCATGAAGCTTGCCAAATACTGTTTCAAACTTCAAGATGAAACGTGGGACTTCTCTTGAGACGCTGTGGCGGGCAAGGGCCTCATCTTGTGATGAAGGGGAAACCACGTGGTTTTTTTCGAGTTGCGATGGGATTGTTGACTTACGACGGGGAATTCAGGTTTCCTCTTCTGTTGGCCCAGGGAAGTCCATTCTTCCATTCGAGTTGCCAGGGAGAGCTGGGTGGGAATTGCTCTCAAGTCACGGCAGGTCAAAATAGACCTCATCTATGCTTGTGTCCAGGACCTAATGTTCCTCTCCAGGGGCGATAGGGATGACGGGGACGCATTCCAGACTCACCCAGTGAGTCAGGCCTCGGCTCGAGGGGAAGCAAAGGATTCTGATATCCTCCTGGGTCGCAATAGGTATCTCTTGGAGCCCACTGAGTGGCCTCCAGGGAGTCAAGCCTCCTGTGGAGTTGGAGAGAGGACTCCGGATTGCTCTCCAGGCCATACAGGAAAGAAGGCCCTCAGCTCGCAATGACGGGGGCGTCTTGTGGGTTTTCTCGAGTTGGAGCGCAAGTATGAGTTTTCTCACGAGGTACGACGGGGAGCTCAGGGAGCCTCTCGTGTGGTGCCAGGAAAGTCAGGTGTCTATGCGTGTGATGAGGAGGAGCCCATAAATGCTCTCGAGTCATGGTAGGGAAATCGGGACTCAAGACGCGTTGAAGAAGGAGTCTCGAGGTCTTTCTCAGGTTGCGGCAGGAAACCCTGGGTTCCCTCGACTTGTACCGGTGACCTCAGGGAGCTTCTCAGGGTGCCTCTGAGAAGTCAGGCATACTGTGGACTTGGGAGGCGCTCTCAGAACTCCACTGGGTTTGGTGCAATGGCAAAGGTTCTCATCTCGAGTTGAGGCAGGAACCTAAGGGTTCCTCTCCATTTAAAACTCCGACCACAGGGTCCCTGAAGAGTTGGGACAGGAGAGTCAGGCCTCGTCTTGTGTGGAGGAATGGAACTCCACTTGCCTCTCGAGTTGTTCACAGGATAACAGACCATTTGTCGAGCTGTGAGTGGAACCTTCGGTTTTTTCCATAAGATGCATGAGGGGGTCAGTGCCCCTTCGTGTTGTGCCTTCATCCACAGGGTTGCCTTCAAAGAGGTGTCCGGACATCGGGTTCTTATCAATAGCAGAGCAGGAAATCGGGGTCTTTCAGAACGTGGCACCATCCATGAGGCTACGTCTCGAATTTCTTCATTAGACTGGTGTCATCCTGAGGTGCGCCGTGAAGATCGGGAACCCCTTCCAGACAAAGCAGGGGAATCGACCATCTTGTCACGATCAGGAGGAGTGAAAGGGCTCAGTTGAAGTCGTGCCGGGAACCTCAGTGTTCCCCTCGAGTGGGACCGGTGTGTCGGGAAACTTTTGGGGTCACTTCAAGGGTGCCAAGTACCGTTTTGCACTTCAATATGGACTTGGGGCTTCTCTTGACACGCTGTAGAGGGCAAGGGCCTCATCTTGGGATGACGGGGGAATCACGTGGTTTTTCTCAAGGTGCGGCGGGATTCTCGAGTTACGACGGGGAATTCAGGCTTCCTCTTGTGTTGGGCCAGGGAAGTCCAATCTTCCATTCGAGTTTCGAGGAAGAGCTGGGGTTTGCTCTTGAGTCACTGCAGGGCAAAAGAGACCTCATCTAGGCTTGTGTCCAGGACCTAATATTCCTCTCCAGGGCCGACAGCGATCTCGGGGTTGCATTCCAGACGCATCCTGGGAGTCAGAGCTCGACTCGAGGGGAAGCAAAGGACCCCGCTCTCCTCTTGAGTCACCGCAGGTGTCTCTTGGAGCCCACTGAGTGGCCTAAAGGGAGTCAAGCCCCCTGTGGAGTTTGGAGAGAGGACTCAGGATTGCTCTCCAGGCCATGCAGGAAAAGAAGACCCTCATCTCGCGATGACAGGGGCGTCTTGTTGGTTTTCTCGAGCTGCGGTGCCAGTGTGCGGTTTCTGACGAGGTGCGACGGGAAGCTCAGGGAGCCTTTCGTGTGGCACCAGGGAATTCAGGTCTCCATGCGCATGGCAAGGGGGAGCGCGTCATTGCTCTCGAGATATGATACGGGAATCGGGCCTCAAGACACGTTAAAGCAGGACTCTCAAGGTCTTTCTCGGGTTGCGGCAGGAAACCCTGGGTTCCGTCGACTTCTGCCGGTGACCTTAGGGAGCTTCTCAGGGTGCCTCTGAGAAGTCAGGCATACTGTGGATTTGGGACGGGCCTCTCGGGACTCCACTGGTTTTGTGGCAATGGAAAAGGGCCTCATCTTGAGTGGAGGCAGGAACCTCAGGCTTCCTCTCCATTTCTGACTCGGTGCGCAAGGTCCCTAGAGTTGTGACAGGAGAGTCAGGCATCGTCTTGTGTGGAGGAATGGAACTCTGCTTGTTTCTCGAGTTGTTCACGAGGTGACAGACCACTTGTGGAGCTGTGTGAGGAACCTGCGGGTTTTTCCGGAAGATGCACGGGGTGTCAGTGCCCCTACGTGTTGTGCCTTCATCCACAGGCTTGCCTTCGAAGAGGTGTCCAGGAGTCTGGTTTTGATCAAAAGTGGACCATGGAATCGGGGTCTTTCGGCATGTAGTATGGCCCTCGAGGCTACCTCTCGAATTTCCTCATGAGACCGGCCTCATCCTGAGGTGTGCCGGGAAGGTCGGGAATCCCTTCGAGACAAAGCAGTGGAATCGACCCTCCTATCGCGATCAGGAGAGGAGAAAGGCCTCAGATGAAGTGGTGCCGGAAACTTCAGTGTCCCCTCTAGTGCGATCGGTATATAGGGGAACTTTTGGGGTCGCATCAAGGGTGCCAAGTACTGTTTTGCACTTCAAGACGGAATGTGAGACTTCGCTTGAGACGCTGTAGGGGGCAAGGGCCTCATCTTGCAATACGGGGAACCACGTGATTTTTCTCGAGTTGCGGCGGGTTTCTCAAATTACAACTGGAAATTCAGGCTTCCTCTTGTGTTGGCTCAGAAAGGCCAATCTTCCATTCGAGTTGCAAGGGAAAGCTAGGGGTTGCGCTTGAGTCACTGCAGGGCCAAAGAGACCTCATCTAGGCTTTTGTCCAGGACCTAAGGTTCCTCTCCAGGGGCGACAGGGATCCAGGGTTGCATTCCAGACTCACCCTCGTAGTCAGGCCTCATCTCGAGGGGAATCAAAGGACACCGCTCTCCTCCTGAGTATCGACGGGTATCTCTTGGAGCCCACTGAGTGACCTAAAGGGAGTCAAGCCTCCTTTGGAGTTTGGAGAGAGGATTCGGGATTGCTCTTCAGGTCATGCAGGAAAGGCCCTCATTTCACCATGACAGGGGCGTCTCGTGGGTTTTCTCGAGCTGCGGCGCCAGTGTGGGGTTTCTCACGAGGTACGATGGGGAGCTCAGGGAGCCTCTCATGTGGTGCCGGGGAAGTCAGATCTTCATGCGCGTGGCGAGGGGGAGCGCGTCATTTTTCTCCAGTCATGGTAGGGGAATCGGGCCTCAAGACGCGTGAAGAAGGACTCGCGAGGTTTTTCTCAGGTTACGGCAGGAAACCCTGGGTTCCGTCGACTTATGCCCGTGACCTCAGGGAGCTTTTCAGGGTGCCTCTGAGAAGTCAGGGATACTGTGCAGTTGGGAGGGGCCGCTCCGAACTCCACTGGGTTTGGTGCAGTAGAAGAGGGCCTTATCTCGAGTTGAGGCAGGAACCTCATGGTTCCTCTCCATTTCTGAATCGGATCTCAGTGTCCATGCAGAGTTGGGACAGGAGAGTCAGGCCTCGTCTTGTGTGGAGGAATTTAACTCCTCTTGCCTCTCGAGTTGTTCACGGGGTGACAGGCCACTTGTCGATCTGTATGTGGAACTTGCGGGCTTTTCCAACGATGCAGGAGGGTGTCAGACCCCTTCGTTTTGTGCCTTCGTCCACAGGATTGCCTTCGAAGAGGTGTCCTAGCATTGGGTTCTTATCAAGAGCAGACAGGGAAATCGGGGTCTTTCGGCGTGTGGCACCAACCACAAGGCTACGTCTCGAATTTCCTCGTGAGACCGGCCTCATCCTGAGGTGCGCCGGGAAGGTCCGGAACCCCTTCCAGACAAAGCAGGGTAATCGACCCTCCCGTCGCGATCAGGAGGGGATAAGGGGCTCAGAACAAGCGGTGCACCGAACCTTGGTGTTCCCCTCGAGTGAGACCAGGGTGTCGGGGAACTTTTGTGCTAACATCAAGGTTGCCAATTATCGTTTTAAACTTCAAGATGGAACGTAGGGCTTCTACTGAGACGCTGTAGCTGGCAAGGGCCTCATCTTGCGATGAAGGGGGAACCACGTGGTTTTCCTCGAGTTGCAGTGGGATTTTCGAATTACGACGGGGAATTCAGGTTTCCTCTTGTGTTGTCCCAGGGAAGTCCATTCTTCCATTCGAGGTGCGAGGGAGAGCAGGGGATTGCTCTCGAGTCACTTCAGGGCAAATGAGACCTCATCTATGCTTGTGTCTAGGACCTAATGTTCCTCTCCAGGGGCGACAGGGATCTCGGGGTTGCATTCCAGACTCACCTGAGGAGTCAGGCCTGGTATATAGGGGAAGCAAAGAATTCCGCTCTCCTCTCGAGTCCCAACGGGTATCTCTTGGAGCCCACAGAGTGGCCTAAAGGGAGTCAGGCCTCCTGTGGAGTTTGAAGAGAGGCCTCGAGATTGCTCTCCAGGCCATGCAGGAAAAGAAGGCCTTCATCTCGCGATGACGGAGGCGTCTCGTGTGTTTTCTCGAGCTGGGGAGCCAGTGTGGGATTTCTCACGAGGTATGACGGGGAGCTCAGGGAGCCTCTCGTGTGGCGCCAGGGAAGTCAAGTCTCCATGCGAGTGGCGAGGGGGAACGCGTCATTGCTCTCGAGTCATGGTAGGGGAATCGGGATTCAAGATGCGTTGAAGGAGGATTTTCGAGGTCTTTCTCGGGTTGCGTCAGGAAACCCTGTGTTCCCTCGACTTGTGCCAGTGACCTCAGGGAGCTTCTAAGGGTGCCTCTGAGAAGTCGCGATACTGTGGATTTGGGAGGGGCCTCTCGGGCCTCCACTGTTTTTGGTGTAATGGAAGAGGGCCTCATCTCGAGTGGAGTCAGGAACCTCAGGGTTCCTCTCCATTTCGGACTCCGATCGCAGGGTCCCTTCAGAGTTGGGACCGGAGAGTCAGGCCTCGTCTTGAGTGCAGGAATGGAACTCTGCTTGCCTCTCGAGTTGTTCATGGGATGACAGGCCTCTTGTCGAGCTGTGTGTGGAACCTGCGGCTTTTACCGAATGATGCATGGGAGTGTCAGTGACCCTTCGTTTTGTGCCTTCGTCCACAGGGTTGCCTTCGAAGAGGTGTCCGGGCATCGGGTTCTTCTCAAGAGTGGGCCGGGAAATCGGGGTATTTCGGCATGTGACACCACCCACGACGCTATGTCTCGAATTTACTCGTGAGACCGGCCTCATCCTTAGGTGCGCCGGGAATGTGGGAAACCCCTTCCAAACAAAGCAGGGGAATAGACCCTCCTGTCTCGAACAGGAGGGGAGAAGGTGCTCAGATGAAGTGGTGCGGGAACCTCGGTGTTCCTGTCGAGTGAGACCGGCGTGTCCGGGAACATTTGGTGTCGCATCAAGGGTGCAAAGTACCGTTTCGCACTTCAAGACGGAACGTGGTTCTTTTCTTGAGACGCCATAGCAGCAAGGGCCTCATCTTGGGATGACGTTGGAAACACGTGGTTTTTCTCGAGTTGCGGCGGGATTCTCGAGTTACGAAGGGGATTTCTGGCTTCCTCTTGTGTTGGTCCAGGGAAGCCCAATCTTCCATTCGAGTTGCGAGGGAGAGCTGAGGGTTGCGCTCGAGTCACTGCAGGGCAAAAGAAACCTCATCCAGGCTTGTGTCTAGGACCTAATGTTCCTCTCAAGGGATGACTGGGATCTTGGGGTTGCATTCTAGACTCACCCAGGAGTCAGGCGTCCTCTCGAGGGGAAACAAAGGACTTCTCTCTCTTCTCGAGTCGCGACGGGTATTTCTTGGAGCCCACTGAGTGGACTAAAGGGAATCAAGCCTCCTCTGGAGTTTGGAGAGAGGACTCGGGATTGCACTCCAGGACATGCAGGAAAAGAAGGCCCTCATCTCACGATGACGGGGGGGGTCTCGGTGGTTTTACCGAGCTGCAGCGCCTGTGTTGGTTTCTCAGGAGGTACGACGGGGAGCTCAGGGAGCCTCTTGTGTGGCGCCAGGGAAGTTAGGTCTCGATGCGTGTGGCGAGGGGGAGCGCGTCATTGCTCTCGAGTCATGGTAGGGGAATCAGGCCTCTAGACGCGTTGAAGGACTCTCAAGATCTCTCTCGGGTCTTGGCAAGAATACCTGGGTTCCCTCGACTTGTGCCGGTGACCTCAGGGAGATTCTCCGGGTGCCTCTGAGAAGTCAGGGATACTGTGGAGTTGGGAAAGACCTCTCGGGACTCCACTGGGTTTGGTGAAATGGAAGGGGGCCTCATCTCGAGGGGAGGCAGGAACCTCAGGGTTCCTCTCCATTTCTGATTCCGATCGCAGCCCCCTGCATAGTTGGGAGAGGTGAGTCAGGCCTTGTCTTGTGTGCAGGAATGGACCTCCGCTTGCCTCTCAAGTTGTTCACTGGGTGACAGGCACTTGTTGAGCTGTATGAGTAACCTGCGGTCTTTTCCGGACGATGCACGGGGGTGTCAGTGCCCCTTCGTGTTGTGCCTTCATCCACACTATCTTCGAATAGGTGTCTGGGCATCGCGTTCTTGTCAAGAGCGGATCGGGAAATCGCGGTCTTTCGGCATGTGGCACCACCATCGAGGCTATGTCTCGAATTTCCTCGTGAGACAGCCTCATCTGAGGTGCGTGGAGAAGGTCGGGAACCCCTTGCAGACAAAGCAGGGGAATTGACCCTCCTTTCGCGATCAGGAGGGGAGAAGGGGCTCAGATGAAGTGGTGCCAGGAACCTCGGTGTTCCCCTCTAGTGCGACCCGTATGTCGGGGAACTTTTGGGGTAGCATTAAGGGTGCCAAATATCATTTCGCACTTGAAGACGGAACGTGGGACTACTCTTGAGACGCTGGAGCGGGCAAGGGCCTCATCTTGCAATGACGGGGGAACCACGTGGTTTTTCTCAAGTTGAGGCGGAATTCTCGAATTACTACTGGGAATTCAGGCTTCCTCTTGTGTTGGCCCAGGGAGGTCCAATCTTCCATTCGGGTTGCGAGGGAAAGCTGGGGAGTGCTCTCGAGTTACTGCAGGGCAAAAGCGACCTCATCTAGCCTTGTGTTCAGGACCCAGTGATCCTCTCCAAGGGCGACAGGGATCTCGGGTTTGCATTACAGACTCACCCGGGGAGTTAGGCCTCGTCTCGAGGGGAAGCAAAGGACTTGGCTATCCTCTCGAGTTGCGACGCGTATCTCTTGGAGCCCACTGAGTGGTCTAAAGGGAGTCAACCCTCCTCTTCAGTTTGGAGAGAGGACTCGGGATTGCTCTCCAGGCCATGCAGGAAAAGAAGGCCCACATCTCGAGATGACGGGGGCGTCTCGTGGGTTTTCTCGAGCTGCGGCGCCAGTGTGGGGTTTCTCACGAGGTACGACGGGGAGTTCAGGTAGCCTCTCGTGTGGCAACAGGGAAGTCAGGTCTCCATGGGCGGGGCAAGGGGGAGCGCGTCATTGCTCTCAAGTCAGGGTAGGGGAATCGGGCCTCATGACGGGTTGAAAAAGAACTCTCGATGTCTTTCTAGGGTTGCGGCAGGAAACCCTGGGTTCCCTTGACTTGTGCCGGTGACCTCAGGGAGCGTCTCAGGGTGCCTCTGAGAAGTCAGGGATACTGTGGATTTGGGAGAGGCCTCTCGGGACTCCTTTGGGTTTGGTGCAATGGAAGTGGGCCTCATCTCGAGTTGAGGCAGGAACCTCAGGGTTCTGCTCCTGACTTCCTGGAGGCCGGATGTGACTCAGATCGCAGGGTCCCTGTTGAGTTTGCTCAGGAGTGTCAGGTCTCGTGTTCTGCGGAGGAATGGAACTCCGCTTACATCTCAAGTTGTTCAAGGATAACACCACTTTTCGTGATGTGTGTGGAACCTGCGGGTTTTTCGGAGATGCACGGGGGCGTCAGTGCTCCTTCCTGTTGTGCCTTCATCCACAAGGTTGCCTTCGAAGAGGTGTCCGGGTATCGTGTTCTCCTCAAGTGCGGACCGGGAAATTGGGGTCTTTCAGCATGTTGCACCACCCACTAGGCTACGTCTCGAATTTTCTCGTGAGACCGGCCTCATCCTGAGGCACGCAGGAAAGTCCGGGAACCCTTTCCAAACAAAGCAGGGGAATCGACCCTCCTTTCGGGATCAGGAGGAGAGAAAGGGCTCAGATGAAGTAGTGCCGGGAACCTCGGTGCTCTCCTTGAGTGAAAGTCGGGTAACTTTTCGGGTTGCATCAAGGGTGCCAAGTACCGTTTCGCACTTCAAGACGGAACCTGGGACTTCTCTTGAGATGCTGTAGTGGGCAAGGGCCTCATCTAGCACTGACGGGGGACCCACGTGTTTTTTCTCGAGTTGCGGCAGGATTCTTGAGTTACGATGGGGAATACAGGTTTCCTCTTGTGTTGGCCCAGGGAAGTCCAATCTTCCATTCGAGTTGCAAGTGAGAGCTGGAGATTGCTCTCGAGTCACTGCAGGGCAAAATAGAGCTCATCTAGGTTTGTGTCCAGGACCGAGTTTTTCTCTCCAGGGGCGACAGGGATCTCGGGGTTGCATTCCAGACTCACCCGGGGAGTCAGGCCTCGTCTCGAAGGGAATGAATGGACTCCGCTCTCCTCTCGAGTCGCGACGGGTATCCCTTGGAGCCCAAGAGTGGCCTAAATGGAGTTAAGCCTCCTGTGGAGTTTGGAGAGAGGACTCGGGATTGCTCTCTAGGCCATGCAGGAAAAGAAGGCCCTCATCTCGCGATGACGGGGGCGTCTCGTGGGTTTTCTCAAGGTGCAGTGCCTGGTTGGGGTTTCTCACGAGATAGGACGGGGAGCTCAGGGAGACTCCTGTGGTGCCACGGAAGTCAGGTCTCCATGGACGTGGCGTGGGGGAGCGCCTCATTGCTCTCGAGTCATGGTAGGGGAATCAAGCCTCAGGACGCTTCGAAGAAGAACTCTCGAGGTCTTTCTCGGGGTGTGGCAGGAAACCCTGGGTTCCCTCGACTTGTGCCCATGACCTCAGGGAGCTTAGCGGGGTTCCTCTGAGAAGTCAGGGATACTGTGGAGTTGAGAGGGGCTTCTCGGGACATCACAGGGACTGGTGCAATTGAAGAGGACCTAATCTCGGATTGAGGCAGTAACGTCAGGGTTCCTCTCCATTTCTGACTCGGATAGCAGGGTCCCTGCAGAGTTGGGACAGGAGAGTCAGACCTCGTCTTGTGTGGAGTAATGGAACTCCGCTTGCCTCTCGAGTTGTTCACGGGATGACAGGCCACCTGTCGAGTTGTATGTGGAACCTGCGGTTTTGGGGGACGATGCACAGGGGTGTCAGTGCCCCTTCGTGTTGTGCCTTCATCCACAGGGTTACCTTCGAAGAGGTGACCGGGCATCGGGATCTTATCAATAGCGGACCAGGAAATCGGGGTCTTTCGGCATGTGGCACAACCCACGAGGCTACGTCTCGACTTCCCTCGTGAGACTGGCCTCATCCTGAGGTTCGCCGGGAAGTCTGGGAACCCCTTCCAGACAAAGCAGGGGAATCGACCCTCCTGTCGCCATCAGGAGGGGAGAAGAGGCTCAGCTGAAGCGGTGCTGGGAACCTCCATGTTCTCCTCGAGTGAGACCGGGGTGTCAGGGAAATTTGGGGGTCGCATCAAGGGTGCCAAGTACCGTTTCACACTTCAAGACGGAACATGGGACTTCCCTGGAGACGCTATAGCTGACAGGGGCCTCATATTTCGATGACGGAGGAGCCACGTTGTTTTTCTCCAGTTGCCGCGGGATTCTCGAATTACAATGGGGAATACAGGCTTCCTCTTGTGTTGGCCCAGGGAAGTCCAATCATCCATTCGAGTTGCGAGGGAGAGCTGGGGATTGCACTTGAGTCAATGCAGGACAAAAAAGACCTCATTTAGGCTTGTGTCCAGGACCGAGTTTTCCTCTACAGGGGCAACACGGATCTCGGGATCCCATTCCAGACTCACCCAAGTAGTCAGGCCTCGGCTCGAGGGCAAGCAACGGACTCTGCTCTCCTCTAGAGTAGCGACGTGTATCTCTTGGAGGCTACTGAGTGGCCTAAAGGGAGTCAGGCCTCCAGTGGAGTTTGGAGAGTGGACTCGGGATTGCTCTCTAGGTCATGTAGGAAAAGAAGGCCCTCATCTTACGATGATGGGGGCGTCTCGTGAGTTTTCTCGAGCGGCGGTGCCAGTGTGGGGTTTTCATGAGGTAGGACGGGGAGGGCAGGGAGCCTCTCGTGTGGCGCCAGGGAAGTTAGGTTTCAATGGGCGTGGCGAGGGGAATGCGTCATTGCTCTCCAGTCATGGTAGGGTATCAGGCCTCAAGACGCGGTAAAGAAGGACTCTCAAGGTCTTTCTCAGAATGCAGCAGGAAACCCTGGGTTCACTCGACTTGTGCCAGTGACCGCAGAGAGCTTCTGAGGGTGCCTCTGAGAATCAGGGATACTGTGGAGTTTTAGGGGCCTCTCGGGACTCCACTGGGTATGGCGCAATGGAAGAGGGCCTCATTTCGAGTTGATGCAGGAACGTCAGGTTTCATCTACATTTCTGACTCCGATCACACGGTCCCTGCAGAGTTGGGAAAGGAGAGTCAGGCCTTCTCTTGTGTGGAGGAACGGAACTCCGCATGCCTCTCTAGTTCTTCAAGGGATGACAGGACACTTGTCGATCTGTGTTTGGAATCTGCGTGTTTTTCCGTACTATGCATGGGGATGTCAGTACCCCTTCGTGTTGTGCATTCATCCACAGGTTTGCTTTCGAAGAGGTGTCCTGGCATCGGGTTCCTATTAAGAGCGGACTGGGAAATCGGGGTCTTTCCGCATGTGGCACCACCCACCAGGCTACGTCTCGAATTTCCTAGTGAGACCGGCCTCATCCTGAGGTGCGCCGGGAAGGTCGGAACCCCTTGCAGACAAAGCAGGGGAATCGACCCTCCTGTCTCGATCAGGAGGGGAGAAGGGGCACAGATGAGGTGATGCCGGGAACCTCGGTGTTCCCCTCCAGTGAGACCAGTGTGTTGGGGAACTTTTGGGGTCGCATCAAAGGTGCCAAGTACCGTATCGCACTTCAAGATGGAACGTAAGACTTCTTTTGAGACGCTGTAGCGGCAATGGCCGCATCTTGCGATGAAGAGGGAACGACGTGGTTTTTCTCGAGTTGTGGCGGGATTCTTGAGTTACAACGGGAAATTCAGGCTTCCTCTTCTGTTGGCCCAGGGAAGTCCAGTCTTCCATTCGAGTTGCGAGGGAGAGTTGGGGATTGCTCTCGAGTCACTGCAGGAAAAAAGAGACCTCATCTAGGCTTGTGTCCAGGACCTAATGTTTCTCTCCAGGGGCGACAGGGATCTCCGGTTCACATATCAGACACACCCGAGGAGTCAGGCCTCGCCTCGAGGGGAAGGAAAAGACTCCGCTCTCCTCTCGAGTCGCGACGGGTGTGTCTTGGAGTCTACTGAGTGACCAAAAGGGAGTCAAGCCTACTGTGGAGTTTGGAGAGAGGACTCGGGATTGCTCTCCAGGCCATGCTAGAAAAGAAGGCCGTCATGTCGCGAAAATGGGGGCGTCTCGTGGGTTTTCTCTATCTGTGGCGCCAGTGTTTGGTTTCCCACGAGGTATGACGGGGAGCTCAGGGAGCCTCTCGTGTGGCGCCAGGGAAGTCAGGGCTTCATGAGTGTAGCAGAGGGAGCGTGTCATTGCCCTCGAGTCATGGTAGGGGAATCAGGCCTCAAAATGCGTTGAAGAAGGACTCTTGAGTTCTTTCTATGGTGGCGGCAGTAAACCCTGGGTTCACTCGAATTGTGCTGGTGACCTCAGGGAGCTTCTCAGGGTGCCTCTGAGAAGTCAGGGATACTTTGGAGCTGGGACGCGTCTCTCGGGACTCCACTGGGTTTCGTGAAATGGAAGAGGTCCTAATCTCGAGTGGAGGCAGGAACCTCAGCGTTCCTCTCGTGACTTCACTGGCGCTGGTCTGATTCGGATCGCAAAGTCCCTGCAGAGTTGGAACAGGAGAGTCAGGCATCGTCTTGTGTAGAGGAATGAAACCCCACTTGCCTCTCGAGTTCTTCAGGGATGACAAGCCACTTGTTGAGCTGTATGTGGAACCTGCGGGTTTTTCCGGACGATGCACGAGGGTGTCAGTGCCCCTTTGTGTTGTGCCTTCATCCACAGGGTTGCCTTCAAAGAGGTGTCCAGGCATCGGGTTCTTATCAAGAGCGTACCGGGAAATCATAGTCTTTTGGCATGTGGTACCACCCGCGAGCTACGTCTCGAATTTCCTCTTGAGACTGGCCTCATCCTGAAGTGCCCCGTGAAGGTCGGGAAGCCCTTACAAACAAAGCAGGGTAAGTGACCCTGCTATCACGAACAGGAGGGGAGAAGGGGCTCAGATAAACTGGTGCCGGGAACCTCGGTGTTCACCTCGAGTGAGACCGATATTTCGGGGAACTTTTGGGGTCACATCAAGGGTGTCAAGTATCGTTTTGCACTTCAAGACGGAACGTGGGACTTTTCTTGAGAAGCTGTAGCGGGCAAGGGCCTCATCTTGTGATGACGAGGGAACCAAGTGCTTTTTCTCGAGTTGCGGCGGGATTCTCGAGTTACGAAGGGGAATTCAGGCTTCCTCTTGTGTTGGCCCAGGGAAGTCCAATCTTCCATTCGAGTTGTCAGGGAGAGCGGGGGATTGCTCTCGAGTTACAGAAGGGCAAAAGAGACCTCATCTAGGCTTGTTTCCAGGACCTAATGTTCCTCTCCAGGGGAGACAGGGATCTCGGGGTTGCATTCCAGACCCACCTGGTGAGTCAGGCCTTGTGTCGAAGGGAAGCAAAGGACTCAATTCTCCTCTCGAGTCGCGACGGGTATCTCTTGGAGCCCACTAAGTGGCCTAAAGGGAGTCAAGCCTCCTGTGGAGTTTGGAAAGAGGATTCGGGATTCCTCTCCAGGCCATGCAGGAAAAGAAGGCCCTCATCTCGCGATGACAGGGGCGTATGGTGAGTTTTCTCAAGCTGCGGCGTCAGTGTGGGGTTTCTCACGAGGTACGACAGGGAGCTCAGGGAGCCTCTCTTATGGCGCCAGGGAAGTCAGGTCTCCATATGCGTGGCGAGGGGGTGCGTGTCATTTCTATAGAGCCATGGAAGCAGATTCAGGCTTCAAGACACGTTGAAGTAGGACTCTCGAGGTCTTTTTCCCATTGTGGCAGGAAACCCTGGGTTCCCTCGACATGTGCCGGTGACCTCATGGAGCTTCTCCGGGTGCCTCTGAGAAGTCAGGGGTACTGTGGATTTGGGAGGGGCCTCTCTGGACTCCACTGGGTTTGGTGCAATGGATGAGAGCCTCATCTCGAGTGGAGGCAGGTACCTCATGTTTCCTCTCCTGGGTTTCCTGTCGCTGGTACTGACTCGGATCGCAGTTTCCCTGCAGAGTTGGTACAGAAAATCAGGTCTCGTCTTGTGTGGAGGAATGGAACTCCACTTGCCTCTCGAGTTGTTCACGGGCTGACAGACCACTTGTCGAACTGTGTTTGTAACCTGCGGGTTTTTCTGGACGATGCACGGTGTCAGTGCCCCTTCGTGTTGTGCTTTCATCCACAGGTTTTCCTTCGTAAAGGTGTCATGGCATCACGTTCTTATCAAGAGCAGACCGGGAAATCGGGGTCTTTCGGCTTGTGGCACCACCCACGAGGCTATGTTTCGAATTTCCTCGTGAGACCTGCCTCATCCTTAGGCGCGCTGGAAAGGTCGGGAACCCCTTCCAGACATAGCAGGGGAATCGACACTCCTGTCGCGATCACGAGGGGAGAAGGAGCTCAAATGATGTGGTTCCGGGAACCTCGGTGTTCCTTTCGAGTGAGACCGGTATGTCGGGGAATTTTGAGATTGCATCAAGGGTGCCAAGTACCGTTTCGCACTTCAAGACAGAAAGTGGGACTTCTCTTGAGTCGCTGTAGCGGGCAAGGGCCTCATCTAGCGCTGATGGGGGAACCACGTGGATTTTCTCGAGTTTCGGCGGGATTCTCGAGTTACGATGTCGAATTCAGGCTTCCAATTGTATTGGCCCAGGGAAGTCCAATCTTCAATTCGATTTGCGAGGGAGAGCTGGTGATTGCGCTCTAGTAACTGCAGTGCAAAATAGACCTCATCTAGGCTTGTGTCCAGGACCGAGTTTTCCTCTCCAGGTGTGACAGGAACTCGGGGTTGCATTCCAGACTCACACGGGGAGTCAGGCCTCGTCTCGAGGGGAAGCAAAGGACTCTGCTCTTCCTTCAGGTCCTGACAGGTATCTCTTGGAGCCAACTGAGAGGCCTAAAGAGAGTCAAGCCTCCTGTGGAGTCTGGAGAGAGGACTCGGTTTTGCTCTCCATGCCAGGCAGGAAACAAGTCCCTCATCTCGTGATGACAGGGGCGTATCGTGGGTTTTCTCGAGCTGCGGTGCCTGAATGGGGTTTCCGAAAAGGTACGACGGGGAGCTCAGGGAGACTCTCTTCAGGAGTCAGGGAAGTCAGGTCTCCATGCACATGGCGATGGGGAGCGGGTCTTTGCTCTCGAGTCATGGTAGGGGAATCGGGCCTCAAGACGCGCCGAAGGACTCTCAAGGTCTTTCTCGGGTCGCAGCAGGAAACCCTGGGTTCCCTGGACTTGAGCCGGTGACCTCAGGTAGATTCTCAAGGTGCCTCTGAGAATTCAGGGATACTGTGGAGTTGGGAGGGGCCTCCAGCGACTCATCTGGGTTTGGTGCAATGGAAGAGGGCCTCACCTCGAGGGGAGGCAGGAACCTCAGGCTTCCTCTGCGTTTCGGACTCCGACCGCAGGGTCCCTGCAGAGTTGGGACAGGAGAGTCAGGCCTCGTCTTGTCTGAGGAAGGGAACCCCGCTGGCCTTTCGAGTTGCTCATGGGGTCTCAGGCCCCTCGTCGAGCTGGGTGTGGAACCCGCGGGTCTTTGCGGACGATGCACGGGGGTGGCAGTGCCCCTTCGTGTTGTGCCTTCACCCACAGGGTTGCCTTCGAAGAGGGGTCTGGGCCTCGGCTCCTTCTCAAGAGCGGACCGGGGAATCGGGGGCGTTCGGTATGTGGCCCCACCCACGTGGCTCGTCTCGAATTTCCTCGTGAGTCCGGCCTCATCCTGAGGTGCGCCGGGAAGGCCGGGAACCCCTTCCAGACCACGCAGGGGAATCGCCTCTCCTGTTGCGATCAGGAGGGGAGAAGGGGCTCAGAGGAAGCGGTGCCAGGACCGTAGGTGTTCCCCTCAGGGGAACCCCGCGTGTCGGGGGACTCTTGGGGGTCGCAGGAAGGCTGTCAGGGACCGTTTCGCCCTTCAGGGCGGAACAGGGGACTTCCCTTGAGACGCCGTGGCGGGCAAGGGCCCCATCTTGCCAAGAGGTGGGAACCACGTGGTTTTTCTCGAGTTGCGGCGGGATTCTCGAGTTACGACGGGGATCTCAGCCTTCCCCTTGGGTTGGCCCTGGGAAGCCCAATCTTCCCCTCGGGTTGCGAGGGAAAGCTGGGGGTTGCGCTCGAGTCACTGCAGGGCGGAAGAGACCTCACCTAGGCGTGTGTCCGGGACCTAATATTCCTCTCCAGGGAAGGCAGGGATCTCGGGGTTGCATTCCAGGCTCCCCCGGGGAGTCAGGCCTCGTCTCGAGGGGAAGCCAAGGACTCCGCTCTCCTCTCGAGTCGCGACGCGGGTCTCTTGGAGCCCCCTGAGCGGCCTCAAGGGAGTCCAGCCTCCTCTTCCGTTTGGAGAGAGGACCCGGGATTGCTCTCCAGGCCATGCAGGAAAAGAAGGCCCTCAGCTCGCGAGGACGGGGGCGTCTCAGGGGTTTCCTCGAGCTGCGGCGCCCGTGGGGGTTTTCTCCCGAGGCACGACGAGGACCTCAGGGAGCCTCTCGTGCGGCGCCAGGGAAGTCAGTTCTCCATGCGCGTGGCGAGGGGGAGCGCGTCCTGGCTCTCGAGTCACGGGAGGGGACTAGGGCCTTGAGACGGGTTGAAGAAGGACTCACGAGGTCTTTCCGGGGGGGCGGCGGGAAACCCTCGTTTCCCTCGCCTTCTGCCGGGGACCTTAGGGAACTTGCCAGGGTGCCTCTGAGAGGCGAGGGATCCTGTGGAGGTGGCGGGGCCCCTCGGGACTCCGCTGGGTCTGGCGCAACGGAAGAGGGCCTCACCTCGAGGGGAGGCAGGAACCTCAGGCTTCCTCTGCGTTTCGGACTCTGACCGCAGCGTCCCTGCAGAGTTGGGACAGGAAAATCAGTCCTCGACGTGTCTGAGGAAGGGAACCCCGCTGGCCTCCCGAGTTGCTCAGGGGGTCTCAGGCCCCTCGTCGAGCTGTGTGTGGAACCCGCGCGTCTTTGCGGACGATGCACGGGGGTGGCAGTGCCCCTTCGTGTTGTGCCTTCACCCACAGGGTTGCCTTCGAAGAGGGGTCCGGGCCTCGGGTCCTTCTCAAGGGCGGACCAGGGAATTGGGGGCGTTCGGCATGTGGCACCACCCACGTGGCTCGTCTCGAATTTCCTCGTGAGACCGGCCTCATCCTGAGGTGTGCCGGGAAGGCCGGGAACCCCTTCCAGACCACGCAGGGGAATCGCCTCTCCTGTCGCGCTCAGGAGGGGAGAAGGGGCTCCGAGGAAGCGGTGCCGGGACCCTCGGTGTTCCCCTCGGGGGACCCCGGTGTGTCGGGGGACTTTTGGGGGTCTCAGGAAGGCTGTCAGGGACCGTTTCGCCCTTCAGGTCCGAACAGGGGACTTCCCTTGAGACGACGTCGCGGGCAAGGGCCTCATCTTGCGAAGAGGTGGGAACCACGTGGTTTTTCTCGAGTTGCGGCGGGATCCTCGTGTTACGATGGGGGATTACAGGCTTCCTCTTGTGTCTTCCCTGGGTAGCCCAATCTTCTATTCTAGTGGCGAGCGAAAGCTGGGGGTTGCGCTCGAGTCACTGCAGGGCCAAAGAGACCTCATCTAGGCCGGTGTCCAGGACCTAATGCTCCTCTCCAGGGAAGACAAGGATCTCAGAGTTGAATCCCATGCTCCCCCGGGGAGTCAGGCCTCGCCTCGAGGGGAAGCAAAGGACTCCGCTCTCCTCCCAAGTCGCGACGCGGATATCTTGGTGCCCCCTGCGTGGCCTCAAGGGAGTCCAGCCTCCTCTTCACTTTTGAGAGAGGACTCGTGATTACTCTCCAGGCCAGGCAGGAAAAGAAGGCCCTCACCTCGGAGGAAGGGCCATCTCAGGGGTTTCCTCGAGCTGTGACACCCGTGGGGGTTTTCTCCCGAGGCACGACAAGGATCTCAGGGATCCTCTCGTGCGGTTCCAGGGAAGTCATGTCTCCATGCACATGGCGAGAAGGAGCGCGTCATTGTTCTCGAGTCATGGGAGGGGACTAGGGCCTCAAGACGCGTTGAAGAAGGACTCTCGATGTCTTTCTAGGGTTGCAGCGGGAAACCCTCGTTTCCCCCGACTTCTGCCGGGGACCTGAGGAAACTTCCCAGGGTGCTTCTGAGAGGTGAGGGACGCTGTGGATTTGGCGGGGCCTCTCGGGACTCCACTGGGTTTGTCGCAATGGAAGAGGGCCTCATCTCGAGTGGAGGCAGGAACCTCAGGCTTCCTCTCCAATTCTGACTCTGATCGTAGTGTCCCTGCAGAGTTGGGACAGGAGAGTCAGGCTATGTCTTTTCTGAGGAATGGAACTCCGCTTGCCTCTCGAGTTGTTCATGGGGTTTCAGGCCCCTTGTCAAACTGTGTGTGGAATCTGCAGGTTTTTCCAGACGATGCATGGGGGTTTCAGTGACCCTTCGTTTTGTGTCTTCATCCACAGGGTTGCCTTCGAAGAGGTGTCCGGGCATCGTGTTCTTATGAAGAGCGGACTGGGAAATCGGGGTCGTTTAGCATTTGGCACCACCCACGTGGCTAGTCTCGAATTTCCTCATGAAACCGGCCTCATCCTGAGGTGTGCCGCGAAGGTCATGAAACCCTTCCAGACAAAGCAGAGGAATCGACCCTCCTGTGGCGATCAGGAGGGGAGAAGTGGCTCAGATGAAGTTCTGCTGGGAACCTCGGTGTTTCCCTCAAGTGAGACAGGTATGTCGGGTAATTTTTGGGGTCGCATAACGCGTTCCAAGTACCGTTTCGCTCTTCAAATTGGAACGTGGGACTTCTCTTGGGGTGCTCCGGCGGGCAAGGGCCTCATCTTGGAATGACTGGGGAACCACTTGGTTTTTCTCTAGTTGCGGTGGGATATTTGAGTTACCACAGGGAATTCATGCTTCCTGTTGTGTTGGCCCACAAAAGTCTTATCTTCCATTCGAGATTCGAGGAAGAGCTGGAGGTGCGCTCTAGTCACTGAAGGCAAAAGAGACCCCACCTAGGCTTGTGTGCAGGACCTAATGTTCATGTCAAGGGGCGACAGGAATCTCGGGGTTGCATTCCAGACTCACCCTGGAGTCAGGCCTCGTCTCGAGGGGAAGCAAAGGACTCTGCTCTCCTCTCGAGTCGGACGGGTATGTCTTGGAGCCCACTGAGTGGCTTAAAGGGAGTCAAACCTCCTCTGGTGTTTGGAGGGAGGACACGGGATTGCTCTCCAGGCAATGCAGGAAATGAAGGCCCTCATCTCCCGATGACTGGGGCGTCTCGTAGGTTTTCTCGAGCTGTGGCGCTAGTGTGGGGTTTCTCAGGAAGTAAGACTGGGAGCTCAGTGAGCCTCTCATGTGGTGCCAGGGCAGTCAGGTCTCTATGCACGTGGTGAGAGGGAGCCCGTCATTGTTCTCGAGTCATGGTAGGGGAATTGGGCCTGAAGACGTGTTAAAGAAGGACTCTCGAGGTCTTTCTTGGGTTGCAGCAGGAAACCCTGGGTTCCATCGACTTGTGCCAGTGACCTCAGGAAGCTTCTCAGCGTGCCTCTGAGAAGTCAGGGTCACTGTGGAGTTGGGAGGGGCCTCTCGGAACTCCACTGGGTTTGGTGCAATGGAAGAGGGCCTCATGACAAGTTGAGGCAGGAACCACAGGGTTCCTCTCCTGGCTTCGAATGCGCCGGATCTGACTCGGATCGCAGAGTCCCTGCAGAGTTGGGACAGGAGAGTCAGGCCTCGTCTTGTGTGGAGGAATGGAACTCCACTTGACTCTCGCGTTGTTCATGGGGTGACAGGCCACTTGTCGATTTGTATGTGGAACTTGCGGGTTTTTCTGGACGATGCACCGTGGTGTCTCTGCCCCTTCGTGTTGTGCCTTGTTCCACAGGATTGCCTTCGAGTTGGGTTCTGCCATCGGGTTCTTATCAAGAGCGAACCAGGGAATCGGGGTCTTTTGGCATGCCACACCACCCACGAGGCTATGTCTCGAATTTCGTCGTGAGACTGGCCTCATCTTGATGTGCACCAGGAAGGTCGGGAACGCCTTCCAGACAAAGCAGGGGAATCGAACCTCCTGTCGCGATCAAGAGGGGAGAAGAGTCTCAGATGAAGTGGTGCTGGGAACCTCGGTGTTCTCCTCAAGTGAGACTGGTATGTTGGGGAACTTTTGGGGTCGCATCAAGGGTTCCAAATAACTTTTCGCTCTTCAATACGGAACGTGGGACTTCTCTTGAGACGCTGTAGCGGGCAAGGGCCTCATCTTTCGATGACGGGGGAACCACATGGTTTTTCTTGAGTTGGGGCGGGATTCTCGAGTTACAACCGGGAATTCAGGCTTCCTCTTCAATTGGCCCAGGGAAGTCCAGTTTTCATTCGAATTGTGAGTTAGAACTGGGGATTGCTCTCGAGACACTGCAGGGCCAAATAGACCTCATCTAGGCTTGTGTCCAGGACCTAATGTTCCTCTGCTGGGGCGAAAGCGATCTCAGCATTGCATTCTCGACTCACCCGGGGAGTCAGGCCTCATCTCGAGGGGAAGCCAAGGACACCGGTCTCCTGTCAAGTCGCGACGGGTATATCTTGGAGCTCACTGTGTGGCCTAAAATGAGTCAAGCCTCCTGTGGAGTTTGGAGAGAGGACTCAGGATTGCTCTCCAGGCCATACAGCAAAGGAAGGCCCTCATCTCGTGAGGACTGGGGCATCTCGTGGGTATTCTCGAGCTGCGGCTCCAGTGTGGTGTTGCTCGCGAGGTATAATGGGGAGCTCAGGGAGCCTCTCCTGTGGCGCCAGGGAAGTCAGGTTTCTATGCGCGTGGCTAGGGGGAGCGCGTCATTGCTCTCGAGTCATGGTAGGGGAATCGCACCTCAAGACGCGTTGAAGAAGGACTCTCGAGGTCTTTTACGGGTTGGGGTAGGGAACCCTTGGTTCCCTCGACTTGTGCCGGTGATCTCAGGAAGGTCTAAGGGTGACTCTGAGAAGTCAGGGATACTGTGCATTTGGGAGGGGTCTCTCGGGACTCCACTGGGTTCGGTGCAATGGAAGAGGGCCTCATCTCGAGTGGAGGCAGGAAACTCATGTTTCCTCTCCTGACTTCCCCTGGGCCAGATGTGACTCGGATCACAGTTTCGCTGCAGAGTTCGAACAGGAGAGTCAGGCCTCGTCTTGTGTGGGGGAATGGAACTCTGCTTGCCTCTCCAGTTGTTCACGTGGTGACAGGTCACTTCTCGAGCTGTGTGTGGTACCTGCGGGTTTCTCCGGACGATACCCAGGGGTGTCAGTGCCCCTAAGTGTTGTGCCTTCATCAAAAGGGTTATCTTCAAAGAGGTGTCCGGGCATCAGGATCTTATCAAGAGCGGACCGGAAAATCGGGGTCTTTCGGCATGTGTCACCATCCACGTGGCTATGTCTCGAATATCCTCGTGAGACCGGCCTCATCCTGAGATGCACCGGGAAAGGTGGGAACCCCTTCAAGACAAAACAGGGGAATCGACCCTCCTGTCCCGATCAGGAAAGGAGAAGGGGCCCAGATGTAGTGGTGCCGGGAACCTCGGTGTTCTCCTCGAGTCAGACTGGTGTGTCGAGGAACATTTGAGGGCGCATCAAGGGTGCCAATACCGTTTCGCACTTCAATATGGAACGTGGGACTTCTCTTGAGACGCTGTAGGGGGCAAGGGCCTCATCTTGGGATGACGGGGGAACCACGTGGCGTTTCTCGAGTTGTGGCGGGATTCTCGAGTTTCGACGGGGAATACAGTCTTCCTCATGTGTTGAGCCAGGGAAGTCCTATCTTCCATTCGAGTTTAAAGGGAGAGCTGGGGATTGCTCTCGAGTCACTGCAGGGCAAAATAGACCTCATCTAGGCTTGTGTCCAGGACTTAATGCTCGTCCCTAGGGGCGACAGGGATCTTGGGGTTGCATACCAGACTCACCCGGGGAATCAGGCCTCGTCTCGAGGGGAAGCAAAGAACTCCGCTGTCCTTTTGAGTCGCGATGGGTATCTCTTGGAGCCCACTGTGTGCCCTAAAGGGAGTCAAGCCTCCTGTGCTGTTTGGATAGAGGACTCAGGATTCCTCTCCAGGCCATGCAGGAAAAGAAGGCCCTCATCTCGCGATGATGGCGGCGTCTCGTGGGTTTTCTAGACTGCTGCGCTAGTGCCGGGTTTCTGACGAGGTACGAGAGGGAGCTCAGGGAGCCTCTCGTGTGGCGCCAGGGAAGTCAGGTCCCCATGAGATGGCTAGGGGGAGCTCGTCATTGCTCTCGAGTCATGGTAGGGGAATCGGGCCTCAAGACGGGTTGAAGAAGGACTCTCGAGGTCTTTCTCGGATCACTGCATAAAACCCAGGGTTCCCTTGACTTGTGCCTGCGACCTCAGGGAGCTTCTCAGAGTGCCTCTGAGAAGTCAGGGATACTGTGCAGTTTGGAGGGGCCTCTCGAGACTCCTCTGCATTTGGTGGAATGTAAGAGGGACTCATCTCGAGTTGAAGCAGGAACCTCAGTGTTCCTCTCCATTTCTGACTCAGATCGCAAGGTCCCTGCATGTTGGTACAGGAGAGTCAGGCCTCGTCTTTTCTGGAGGATGGGACTCCTCTTGCCTCTCGAGTTGTTCTCGAGGTGACAGGCCACTTGTCGAGCTGTGTGTGTAACCTGCCCGTTTTTCCGGATGATGCACAGGTGTGTTAGTGCCCCTTCGTGTTGTACCTTCATACTCAAGGCTGCCTTCCAAGAGGTGTCCGAGCATCGGATTCTTATCAAGAGCGGACCGGGAAATTGGAGTCTTTCAGCAAGTGGCACCGCCCACAAAGCTACGTATCGAATTTCCCCATGAGACCGGCCTCATCCTGAGTTGTGCAGGGAAGGTCGGGCCCCCTTTCAGACAAAGCAGGGGAATCGACCCACGGGTCATGATCAGGAGGGGAGAAGGGGCTTAAATGAAGTGGTGCCGGGAACCTCGGTGTTCCCCTTGAGTGAGACCGGCGTGTTGGGGGACTTTTGGGGTCGCATCAAGGGTGCCAAGTACCGTTTCGCATTTCAAGACGGAACCTGGGACATCTTTTGAAACGCTGTAGCGGGCAAGGGCCTCATCTTGCGATGACGGGAGAACCACGTGGTTTTGCTCGAGTTGCAGCGGGATTCTCGAGTTATGACCGGGAATTTAGGCTTCCTCTTGTTGGCCTTGAAATCCAATCTTCCATTCGGGTTGCGAGGGGGAGCTGGGGATTGCGCTAGAGTCACTGCAGGGCAAAAGAGACCTAATCTAGGCTTGTGTCCAGGATCTAACGTTGCTCTCCAGGGGCGACAGGGATCTCGGGTTTGCATTCCAGACTCATCCGGGGAGTCAGTTCTCACCTCGAGGGTAAGCAAAGAATTCCGCTCTCGTCTCGAGTCGCGATGGGTATCTCTTGGAGCCCACTGTGTGTACTAAAGAGAGTCAAGCCTCCTGTGGAGTTTGGAGAGAGGACTCGGGATTGGACTCCAGGCCATGCAGGAAAAGAAGGCCCTCATCTCGAGATGACGGTGGCGTCACGTGGGTTTTCTCGAGCTGCGGCGCCAGTGTGGGGTGTCTCATGAAGTACCACGGGGATCTCAGGGAGCCTCTTGTATGGCGCCAGGAAAATCCAGTATTCCATTCAAGTTGCAAGTTAGAACTGGGGATTGCTCTCCAGTCACTGCAGGGCAAAATAGACCTCATCTACGCTTGTGTCCAGGACCTAGTGTTCCACTACTGGGCCGACAGGGATCTCAGGGTTGCATTCTCGACTCACCCGGAGAGTCAGGCCTCGTCTTGAGGGGGAAAAAAAGGACTCCGCTCTCCTGTCGAGTCGCGACGGGTATCTCTTGGAGCCCACTGCGTGGCGTAAAGGGAGTGAAGCCTCCTATGGAGTTTGCAGATGACTCGGGATTGTTTTCCTGGCCATGCAGGAAAAAAGGCCCTCATCTCGCGATGATGGGGGCATCTCGTGGGTTTTCTCCAGCTGCGGCGCCAGTATCAGATTTCTCACGAGGTACAACGGGGAGCTCAGAGAGCCTCTCGTGTGGTGCTAGGGACGTCAGGTCTCCGTGCGTGTGGTGAAGGGGAGTGCGTGATTGCTCTCGAGTCATAGTAGGCGAATCGGGCCTCAAGACACATTGAAGAAGGACTCTTGAGGTCTTTCTCGGGTTGCGGCAGGGAACCCTGGGTTCCCTTGATTTGTGTCGGTGACCTCAGGCAACTTCTAAGGGTGCCTCTGAGAAGTCAGGGATACTGTGGATTTGGGAGGGGCCTTTCGTTACTCAACTGGGTTTGGTGCAATCGAAGAGGGCCTCATCTCGAATGGAGGCAGGAACCTCAGGGGTCCTCTCCATATCTGACTCGGGTCGCAGGGTACCTGCAGAGTATGGAGAAGAGAGTCACGCCTCGTCTTCTGTTGAGGAATGGATTTCCCCTTGCCTTTCGAGTTGTTCACGGAGTGACAGGCCACTTGTTGAGCTGAGTGTGGAACCTGCGGGTTTTTCCGGACGATGCACGGGGGTGTCAGTGCCCCTTCGTGTTGTGCCTTCATCCACAGGGTTGCCTTCAAAGAGGTTTCCGGGCATCGGGTTCTTTTCAAGAGCGTACCGGAAAATTGGGGTCTTTCAGCATGTGGTACCACCCACGAGGCTACGTCTCGAATTTCCTCGGGAGACCGGCCTCATCCTGAGGTGCGCTGGGAAGGTCGGGAACCCCTTGCAGACAAAGCAGGGGAATCGACCCACCGCTCGCGATCAGAAGGGGAGAAGGGGCTCAGATGAAGTGGTGCCGGGAACCTCGGTGGTCCCCTCGAGTGAGACCGGTATGTCACGGCACTTTTGAGGTCGCATCAAGGGTGCCAAGTACAGTTTCGCACTTCAAGATGGAACGTGGGAATTCTCTGGAGATGCTGTAGCGGGCAAGGGCCTCATATTGCGATGACGAGGGAAACACGTGGTTTTTCTCGAGTTGAGGCGGGATTCTCGAGTTACAACGGGGAATTCAGGCTTCCTCTTGTGTTGGCCCAGGAAGTCCAATCTTCCATTCAACTTGTCAGAGAGAGCTGGGGGTTGCTCTCGAGTCACTTCAGGGCAAAGAGTCCTCATCTAGGCTTGGGTCCAGGACGTAATGTTCCTCTCCAGGGGCGACAGGGATATCGGGGTCGCATTCCAGTCTCACCCGGTGGGTCACACCTCGTCTCGAGTGGAAGGAAGCAAAGGACTCCACTATCCTCTCGAGTCGGGACGCGTAACTCTTGGAGCCCAATGAGTGGCCTAAAGGGAGTCAAGCGTCCTGTGTAGCTTGGACAGAAGGTTCACGCTTGATCTGCATACCATGCAGTTAAAGATGGCCCTCCTCTCGTGATGACGGGGGCGTCTCATGGGTTTTCTCGAGCTGCGGCGCCAGTGTGGGGTTTCTCACGAGATATGATGGGGAGTTCAGGGAGCCTCTCGTGCGGCGCCAGAGAAGCCTGACTCCATGCGTGTGGCCAGGCAGATCGCGTCATTGCTCTCGAGTCATGGGAGGGACTAGGGCCTCAAGAGGCATTTAAGAAGGACTCTCAAGGTCTTTCTTGGGTTGGGGCGGGAAACACTCGTTTCCATCGACCTCTACAGGGGACCTTAGGGAACTTCCCAGGTGCCTCTGAGAGGTGAGGGATACTGAGGAGTTAGAGGGGCCTCTCGGGACTCCACTAGGTTTGACGAAATGAAAGAGGGCCTCATCTCGATTGGAGGCAGGAACCTCAGGCTTCCTCTCCATTTCTGACTCCGACCGCAGGGTCCCTGCAGAGTTGGGACAGGAGAGTCAGGCCTCGTCTTGTCTGAGTAACGGAATTCTGCTTGCCCCTTGAGTCGTTCAGGGGGTCTCAGGGCCCTTGACAAGCTGTGTGTGGAACCTGCGGGTGTTTCCAGAAGATGCATGGGGATGTCAGTGCCCCTTCGTTTGGTGCCTTCCCCCACAGGGTTTCCTTCAAAGAGGTGTCCGGGCATCGGGTTCATTTCAAGAGCGGACCGGGAAATCGGGGTCATTCGGCATGTGGCACCACCCACGTGGCTCATCTCGAATTTCCTCGTGAGACCTGCATCATCCTGAGGTGCGGCGGGAAGGCCGGGAACACCTTCCACACAAAGTAGGGGAATCGATTCTCCTGTCGCGATCAGGAGGGGAGATGGGGCTCAGATGAAGTGGTGCCGGGACCCTCGGTGTTCCACTCGAGGGAACCCGGCGTTTCAGGGAACTTTAGGGGTCGCATCAAGGGAGCCAAGTACCGTTTCCCACTTCAGGACGGAACATGGGACTTCCCTGGAGACGCTGTAGCGGGCAAGGGCCTCATCCTGTGAAGACGTTGGAACCACGTCGTTTTTCTCGAGTTGCATTGGGATTCTCAAAAACGACAGGAATTTCAGGCTTCCTCTTGGGTTGGCCCTGGGAAGCCCAATCTTCAATTCGAGTTGCGATGGAAAGCTGGGGGTTCTGCTCGAGTCTCTACAGGGCCAAAGAGACCTCATCGAGGCGTGTGTCCAGGACCTAATATTCCTCTCAAGGGAAGACAGGGATCACGGGTTTCCATTCCAGACTCCCCCGGGGGGTCAGGACTCGCCTGGAGGGGAAGCAAAGACTCCGCTTTCCTCTCAAGTCGCGACACGGATCTCTTGGAGCCCACTGAGTGGACTCAAGGGTGTCGAGCCTCCTCTTCAGTTTGGAGAGAGGACTCGCTATTGCTCTCCAGGCCAGGCAAGAAAGAAGGCCCTCATCTCGCGATGACGGGGGCGTCTCATGGGTTTCCTCAGGCTGCTGCGCCCATGGGGGTTTTCTCACGAGGCACGATGAGGACCTCAGGGAGCCTCTCGTGCGGCGCCAGGCAAGTCAGGTCTCCATGCGCATGGCGAGGGGGAGCTGGTCATCACTCTCGAGTCATGGGAATCGGCTAGGTCCTCAAGAGGCGTTGAAGAAGGACTCTCGAGGTCTTTCTCGGGTTGCGGCGGGAAACCCTTGTTTCCCTCGACTTCTGCAGGGGACCTTAGGGAACTTCCCACGGTGCTTCTGAGAGGTGAGGGATGCTGTGCAGTTGGCAGGGCCTCTCGGGACTCTGCTGGGTTCGGCCCAATGGAAGAGGGCCTCATCTCGAGGGGAGGCAGGTACCTCAGGCTTCCTCTCGGATTCGGACTCCGACTTCACGGTCCCTGCAGTGTTGGGACAGGAGAGTCATGCCTCGTCTTGTCTGAGGAATGGAATTCTGGTTGCCTCTCGAGTTGTTCCGGGAGTCTCAGGCCCCTTGTCGAGCTGTGTGTAGACCCTGCGGGATTTTCCGGATGATGCACGGGGGTGTCAGTGCCCCTTCGTGTTGTGCCTTCACCCACAGGGTTGCCTTCGAAGAGGAGTCCGGGCATCGGGTTCTTATCAAGAGCGGACCGGAAAATCGGAGTCGTTCGGCACGTGGCACCTCACATGTGGCTAGTCTCGAATTTCCTCCTGAGACCGGCCTCATCCTGAGGTGCGCCAGGAAGGCCGGGAACCCCTTCCAGACAAAGCAGGGGAATCGACTCTCCTGTCGTGATCAGGAGGGGAGACGGGGCTCAGATGAAGTGGTGCCGGGACCCTCGGTGTTCCCCTCGAGGGAACCCAGCGTGTCGGGGAACTTTTGCGGTCGCATCAAGGGTGTCAAGTACCGTGTCGCCCTTCAGGGCAGAACATGGGACTTCCCTGGAGACACCGGGAACTTCGGTGTTCCCCTGGAGTGAGACCGGTATGTTGGGGAACTTTGGGGTCACATCAAGGGTGCCAAGTAGCATTTCGAACTTTAAGATGGAACGTGGGACTTCTCTTGAGACTCTAGCTGGCAAGGGCCTCATATTGCGATGAAGGGGGAACCACATGGTTTTTAAGACTTGAGGCTGAATTCTCGAATTACGATGGGAAATTCAGACTTCCTCTTGTGTTGACCGTGGGAAGACCAATCTTCCATTCAAATTGTGAGGGAGAGATGGAAGTTGCTCGAGTCACTGTAGGGCAAAATAGACCTCATCTAGGCTTGTGTCTAGGACATAATGTTCCACTCCAGGGGTGACATGGATCTCGGGGTTGCATTCCAAACTCACCCGGGGAGTCAGGCCTCGTCTCCAGGGAAGCAAAGGACTCCGCTCTCCTCTCGAGTCGCACCGGGTATTTCTTGGACCCAACTGAGTGGCCTAAAGGGAGTCAATCCTCCTGTGAAGTTTGGAGAGAGGACCAGGAATTGCTCTCCAGGTCAGGCAGGAAAAGAAGGCCCCCATCTCTCCTTGACGGGGGCATCTTGTGGTTTTTCTCAAACTGCGGCGCCAGTGTGGGTTTTCTCACGAGGTACGATGGGGTACTCAGGGAGCCTCTTGTGTGGTACTAGGGAAGTCAGTTTTCCTGCTTGTGGCGAGGGGAGCGCGTCCTTGCTCTGGAGTCATGGTAGGGGAATCGGGCATCAAGAGACGTTGAAAAAGGACTCTCCAAGTCTTTCTCGGGTTACTTCAGGAAACTCTGGGTTCCCTCGACTTGTGCCAGTGACCTCAGGTAGCTTCTCAGGGAGCCTCTGAGAATTCAGGGATACTGTGGTGTTGGGAGGGGCCTCTCGGGACACCACTGAGTTTGGTTCAATGGAAGAGGGCCTCTTCTCTAGTTGAGGCAGGAACCTCAGGGTTCCTCTCCATTTCTGACTCCAATTGCAGGGTCCCTGAAGAGTTGGGACAGGAGAGTAAGGCCTCGTCTTGTGTGAAGGAATGCAACTTCACTTGCCTCTCGAGTTGTTCACGAGGTGACAGTCCACATTTGGAGCTGTGAGTGGAATCGGCGGGTTTTTCCAGACGATGCATGGGGATGTCAGTGTCCCTTCGTGTTGTGCCTTCATCCACAGGGTTGCCTTCGAAGAGATGTCCGGGCGTCAGGTTCTTATCTAGAGTGGACCGGGAATTCGGGATCTTTCAGCATATGGCACCAACCATGAGGCTACTTTTCGAATTTCCTCATGAGACCGGCCTCATCCGGAGGTTCGCGGGGAACGTCGGGAACCCCTTGCAGACAAAACATGGGAATCGACCCTTCTGTCGCGATCAGGAGGGGTGAAGGGGCTCACAGGAAGTGGTGCCGTGAACTTTGGTGTTTCCCTCGAGTGAGACCGGTATGTCAGGGAACTTTGGGGGTCGCATCAAGGGTGCCAAGTACCGTTTTGTACTTCAGGATGGAACGTGGGACTTCTCTTGATACGCTGTAGCGGCCAAGGGCCTCATCTTGCGATGACGGGGGAGCCACGTGGTTTTTCTCGAGTTGCGGCGGGATTCTCGAGTTACGACGGGGATTTCAGGCTTCCTCTTGTGTTGGGCCAGGGAAGTCCAATCATCCATTCGAGTTGCGAGGGAGAGCTGGGGGTTGCGCTCGAGTCACTGCAGGGCAAAGTAGACCTCATCTAGGCTTGTGTCCAGGACCTAATGTTCCTCTCCAAGGGCCACAGGGATCTCAGGTTTGCATTCCAGACTCACCCAGGGAATCAGGCCTCATGTCGAAGGGAAGCAAAGGACTCCGCTCTCCTTTCGAGTTGCGACGGGCACCTCTTGGAGCCCACTTTGTGGCTTAAGGGAGTCAAGCCTCCTGTGAAGTTTGGAGAGAGGACTTGGGACTGCTCTCCAGGCCATGCAGGAAAAGATGGCCCTCATCTCGCGATGACGGAGGGGTCTTGTGTGTGTTCTCGAGCTGCGGCGCCAGTGTGGGGTTTCACACGAGGTACGACAGGGAGCTCAGGGAGCCTCTCATGTGGCGCCAGGGAAGTCAGGTCTCCATGTGCGTGGCGAGGGGGAGCGCGTTATTGCTCTCGAGCCATGGTAGGGGAATCTGACCTCAAGACGCGTTGAAGAAGGACTATCGAGGTCTTTCTCGAGTGGCGGCGGGAAACCCTTATTTCCCTCGAATTCTGCCAGGGACCTGAGGGAACTTCCCAGGGTGCCTCTGAGAGGTGAGGGATGCTGTGGAGTTAGCGGGGTCTCTCGGGACTCCGCTGGGGTTTGCGCAACGGAAGAGGGCCTCATCTCGAGGGGAGGCAGGAACATCAGGCTTCCTCTCTGTTTCTGACTCCGACCCTCCGACTTCAGGGTCCCTGCAGAGTTGGGAGCGGAGAGTCAGACCTCGTCTTGTCTGAGGAAGGGAACCCCGCTGGCCTCTCGAGTTGCTCAGGGGGTCTCAGGCCCCTCGTCGAGCTGTGTGTGGAACCCACGGGTTTTTGCGGACGATGCACGGGGGTGGCAGTGCCCCTTCGTGTTGTGCCTTCACCCACAGGGTTGCCTTCAAAGAGGGGTCCGGGCCTCGGATCGTTCTCAAGGGCGGACTGGGGAATCGGGGGCGTTTGGCATGTGTCACCACCCACGTGGCTCGTCTCGAATTTCCTCGTGAGACCGGCCTCATCCTGATGTGCGCCGGGAAGGCCGGGAACCCCATCCAGACCACGCAGGGGAATCGCCTCTCCTGTCGCGATCAGGAGGGGAGAAGGGGCTCAGAGGAAGCGGTGCCGGGACCCTCGGTGTTCCCCTCGAGGGAACCCGGCGTGTCGGGGGACTTTTGGGGGTCGCAGGAAGGCTGTCAGGGACCGTTTCGCCCTTCAGGGCGGAACAGGAGACTTCCCTTGAGACGCCGTCGCGGGCAAGGGCCTCATCTTGCCAAGAGGTGGGAACCACGTGGTTTTTCTCGAGTTGCGGCGGGATTCTCGAGTTACGACGTGGATCTCAGCCTTCCCCTTGGGTTGGCCCTGGGAAGCCCAAACTTCCCCTCGGGTTGCGAGGGAAACCTGGGGGTTGCGCTCGAGTCACTGCAGGGCCGAAGAGACCTCACCTAGGCGTGTGTCCAGGACCTAATATTCCTCTCCAGGGAAGGCAGGGATCTCGGGGTTGCATTCCAGGCTCCCCCGGGGAGTCAGGCCTCGTCTCGAGGGGAAGCCAAAGACTCCGCTCTCCTCTCGAGTCGCTACGCGGGTCTCTTGGAGCCCCCTGAGCGGCATCAAGGGAGTCCAGCCTCCTCTTCCGTTTGGAGAGAGGACCCGGGATTGCTCTCCAGGCCATGCAGGAAAAGAAGGCCCTCAGCTCGCGAGGACGGGGGCGTCTCAGGGGTTTCCTCGAGCTGCGGCGCCCGTGGGGGTTTTCTCGCGAGGCACGACGAGGATCTCAGAGAGCCGCTCGTGCGGCGCCAGGGAAGTCAGGTCTCCATGCGCGTGGCGAGGGGGAGCGCGTCCTGGCTCTCGAGTCACGGGAGGGGACTAGGGCCTCGAGACGCGTTGAAGAAGGACTCTCGAGGTCTTCCTCGGGGGGCGGCGGGAAACCCTCGTGTCCCTCGCCTTCTGCCGGGGACCTTAGGGAACGTCCCAGGGTGCCTCTGAGAGGCGAGGGATCCTGTGGAGGTGGCGGGGCCCCTCGGGACTCCGCTGGGTCTGGCGCAACGGAAGAGGGCCTCACCTCGAGGGGAGGCAGGAACCTCAGGCTTCCTCTCCGTTTCGGACTCCGACCGCAGGGTCCCTGCAGAGTTGGGACAGGAGAGTCAGGCCTCGTCTTGTCTGAGGAAGGGAACCCCGCTGGCCTCTCGAGTTGCTCAGGGGGTCTCAGGCCCCTCGTCGAGCTGTGTGTGGAACCCGCGGGTCTTTGCGGACGATGCACGGGGGTGGCAGTGCCCCTTCGTGTTGTGCCTTCACCCACAGGGTTGCCTTCGAAGAGGGGTCCGGGCCTCGGGTCCTTCTCAAGGGCGGACCGGGGAATCGGGGGCGTTCGGCATGTGGCCCCACCCACGTGGCTCGTCTCGAATTTCCTCGTGAGACCGGCCTCATCCTGAGGTGCGCCGGGAAGGCCGGGAACCCCTTCCAGACCACGCAGGGGAATCGCCTCTCCTGTCGCGATCAGGAGGGGAGAAGGGGCTCAGAGGAAGCGGTGCCGGGACCCTCGGTGTTCCCCTCTGGGGAACCCGGCGTGTCGGGGGACTTTTGGGGGTCGCAGGAAGGCTGTCAGGGACCGTTTCGCCCTTCAGGGCGGAACAGGGGACTTCCCTTGAGACGCCGTGGCGGGCAAGGGCCTCATCTTGCCAAGAGGTGGGAACCACGTGGTTTTTCTCGAGTTGCGGCGGGATTCTCGAGTTACGACGGGGATCTCAGCCTTCCCCTTGGGTTGGCCCTGGGAAGCCCAATCTTCCCCTCGGGTTGCGAGGGAAAGCTGGGGGTTGCGCTCGAGTCACTGCAGGGCCGAAGAGACCTCACTTAGGCGTGTGTCCGGGACCTCATATTCCTCTCCAGGGAAGGCAGGGATCTCGGGGTTGCATTCCAGGCTCCCCCGGGGAGTCAGGTCTCGTCTCGAGGGGAAGCCAAGGACTCCGCTCTCCTCTCGAGTCGCGACGCGGGTCTCTTGGAGCCCCCTGAGCGGCCTCAAGGGAGTCCAGCCTCCTCTTCCGTTTGGAGAGAGCACCCGGGATTGCTCTCCAGGCCATGCAGGAAAAGAAGGCCCTCAGCTCGCGAGGACGGGGGCGTCTCAGGGGTTTCCTCGAGCTGCGGCGCCCGTGGGGGTTTTCTCCCGAGGCACGACGAGGATCTCAGGGAGCCTCTCGTGCGGCGCCAGGGAAGTCAGGTCTCCATGCGCGTGGCGAGGGGGAGCGCGTCCTGGCTCTCGAGTCACGGGAGGGGACTAGGGCCTCGAGACGCGTTGAAGAAGGTCTCTCGAGGTCTTTCTCGGGGGGCGGCGGGAAACCCTCGTGTCCCTCGCCTTCTGCCGGGGACCTTAGGGAACTTCCCAGGGTGCCTCTGAGAGGCGAGGGATCCTGTGGTGGTGGCGGGGCCCCTCGGGACTCCGCTGGGTCTGGCGCAACGGAAGAGGGCCTCACCTCGAGGGGAGGCAGGAACCTCAGGCTTCCTCTCCGTTTCGGACTCCGACCGCAGGGTCCCTGCAGAGTTGGGACAGGAGTCAGGCCTCGTCTTGTCTGAGGAAGGGAACCCCGCTGGCCTCTCGAGTTGCTCAGGGGGTCTCAGGCCCCTCGTCGAGCTGTGTGTGGAACCCGCGGGTCTTTGCGGACGATGCACGGGGGTGGCAGTGCCCCTTCGTGTTGTGCCTTCACCCACAGGGTTGCCTTCGAAGAGGGGTCCGGGCCTCGGGTCCTTCTCAAGGGCGGACCGGGGAATCGGGGGCGTTCAGCATGTGGCCCCACCCACGTGGCTCGTCTCGAATTTCCTCGTGAGACCGGCCTCATCCTGAGGTGCGCCGGGAAGGCCGGGAACCCCTTCCAGACCACGCAGGGGAATCGCCTCTCCTGTCGCGATCAGGAGGGGAGAAGGGGCTCAGAGGAAGCTGTGCCGGGACCCTCGGTGTTCCCCTCGAGGGAACCCGGCGTGTCGGGGGACTTTTGGGGGTCGCAGGAAGGCTGTCAGGGACCGTTTCGCCCTTCAGGGCGGAACAGGGGACTTCCCTTGAGACGCCGTGGCGGGCAAGGGCCTCATCTTGCCAAGAGGTGGGAACCACGTGGTTTTTCTCGAGTTGCGGCGGGATTCTCGAGTTACGACGGGGATCTCAGCCTTCCCCTTGGGTTGGCCCTGGGAAGCCCAATCTTCCCCTCGGGTTGCGAGGGAAAGCTGGGGGTTGCGCTCGAGTCACTGCAGGGCCGAAGAGACCTCACCTAGGCGTGTGTCCGGGACCTAATATTCCTCTCCAGTGAAGGCAGGGATCTCGGGGTTGCATTCCAGGCTCCCCCGGGGAGTCAGGCCTCGTCTCGAGGGGAAGCCAAGGACTCCGCTCTCCTCTCGAGTCGCGACGCGGGTCTCTTGGAGCCCCCTGAGCGGCCTCAAGGGAGTCCAGCCTCCTCTTCCGTTTGGAGAGAGCACCCGGGATTGCTCTCCAGGCCATGCAGGAAAAGAAGGCACTCAGCTCGCGAGGACGGGGGCGTCTCAGGGGTTTCCTCGAGCTGCGGCGCCCGTGGGGGTTTTCTCCCGAGGCACGACGAGGATCTCAGGGAGCCTCTCGTGCGGCGCCAGGGAAGTCAGGTCTCCATGCGCGTGGCGAGGGGGAGCGCGTCCTGACTCTCGAGTCACGGGAGGGGACTAGGGCCTCGAGACGCGTTGAAGAAGGACTCTCGAGGTCTTTCTCGGGGGGCGGCGGGAAACCCTCGTGTCCCTCGCCTTCTGCCAGGGACCTTAGGGAACTTCCCAGGGTGCCTCTGAGAGGCGAGGGATCCTGTGGAGGTGGCGGGGCCCCTCGGGACTCCGCTGGGTCTGGCGCAACGGAAGAGGGCCTCACCTCGAGGGGCGGCAGGAACCTCAGGCTTCCTCTCCGTTTCGGACTCCGACTGCAGGGTCCCTGCAGAGTTGGGACAGGAGAGTCAGGCCTCGTCTTGTCTGAGGAAGGGAAACCCGCTGGCCTCTCGAGTTGCTCAGGGGGTCTCAGGCCCCTCGTCGAGCTGTGTGTGGAACCCGCGGGTCTTTGCGGACGATGCACGGGGGTGGCAGTGCCCCTTCGTGTTGTGCCTTCCCCCACAGGGTTGCCTTCGAAGAGGGGTGCGGGCCTCGGGTCCTTCTCAACGGCGGACCGGGGAATCGGGGGCGTTCGGCCTGTGGCCCCACTCACGTGGTTCGTCTCGAATTTCCTCGTGAGACCGGCCTCATCCTGAGGTGCGCCGGGAAGGCCGGGAACCCCTTCCAGACCACGCAGGGGAATCGCCTCTCCTGTCGCGATCAGGAGGGGAGAAGGGGCTCAGAGGAAGCGGTGCCGGGACCCTCGGTGTTACCCTCAGGGGAACCCAGCGTGTCGGGGGACTTTTGGGGGTCGCAGGAAGGCTGTCAGGGACCGTTTCGCCCTTCAGGGCGGAACAGGGGACTTCCCTTGAGACGCCGTGGCGGGCAAGGGCCTCATCTTGCCAAGAGGTGGGAACCACGTGGTTTTTCTCGAGTTGCGGCGGGATTCTCGAGTTACGACGGGGATCTCAGCCTTCCCCTTGGGTTGGCCCTGGGAAGCCCAATCTTCCCCTCGGGTTGCGAGGGAAAGCTGGGGGTTGCGCTCGAGTCACTGCAGGGCCGAAGAGACCTCACCTAGGCGTGTGTCCGGGACCTCATATTCCTCTCCAGGGAAGGCAGGGATCTCGGGGTTGCATTCCAGGCTCCCCCGGGGAGTCAGGCCTCGTCTCGAGGGGAAGCCAAGGACTCCGCTCTCCTCTCGAGTCGCGACGCGGGTCTCTTGGAGCCCCCTGAGCGGCCTCAAGGGAGTCCAGCCTCCTCTTCCGTTTGGAGAGAGGACCCGGGATTGCTCTCCAGGCCATGCAGGAAAAGAAGGCACTCAGCTCGCGAGGACGGGGGCGTCTCAGGGGTTTCCTCGAGCTGCGGCGCCCGTGGGGGTTTTCTCCCGAGGCACGACGAGGATCTCAGGGAGCCTCTCGTGCGGCGCCAGGCAAGTCAGGTCTCCATGCGCGTGGCGAGGGGGAGCGCGTCCTGGCTCTCGAGGCACGGGAGGGGACTAGGGCCTCGAGACACGTTGAAGAAGGACTCTCGAGGTCTTTCTCGGGGGGCGGCGGGAAACCCTCGTGTCCCTCGCCTTCTGCCAGGGACCTTAGGGAACTTCCCAGGGTGCCTCTGAGAGGCGAGGGATCCTGTGGAGGTGGCGGGGCCCCTCGGGACTCCGCTGGGTCTGGCGCAACGGAAGAGGGCCTCACCTCGAGGGGCGGCAGGAACCTCAGGCTTCCTCTCCGTTTCGGACTCCGACCGCAGGGTCCCTGCAGAGTTGGGACAGGAGAGTCAGGCCTCGTCTTGTCTGAGGAAGGGAAACCCGCTGGCCTCTCGAGTTGCTCAGGGGGTCTCAGGCCCCTCGTCGAGCTGTGTGTGGAACCTGCGGGTCTTTGCGGACGATGCACGGGGGTGGCAGTGCCCCTTCGTGTTGTGCCTTCCCCCACAGGGTTGCCTTCAAAGAGGGGTCCGGGCCTCGGGTCCTTCTCAACGGCGGACCGGGGAATCGGGGGCGTTCGGCATGTGGCCCCACCCACGTGGTTCGTCTCGAATTTCCTCGTGAGACCGGCCTCATCCTGAGGTGCGCCGGGAAGGCCGGGAACCCCTTCCAGACCACGCAGGGGAATCGCCTCTCCTGTCGCGATCAGGAGGGGAGAAGGGGCTCAGAGGAAGCGGTGCCGGGACCCTCGGTGTTCCCCTCGAGGGAACCCGGCGTGTCGGGGGACTTTTGGGGGTCGCAGGAAGGCTGTCAGGGACCGTTTCGCCCTTCAGGGCGGAACAGGGGACTTCCCTTGAGACGCCGTGGCGGGCAAGGGCCTCATCTTGCCAAGAGGTGGGAACCACGTGGTTTTTCTCGAGTTGCGGCGGGATTCTCGAGTTACGACGGGGATCTCAGCCTTCCCCTTGGGTTGGCCCTGGGAAGCCCAATCTTCCCCTCGGGTTGCGAGGGAAAGCTGGGGGTTGCGCTCGAGTCACTGCAGGGCCGAAGAGACCTCACCTAGGCGTGTGTCCGGGACCTAATATTCCTCTCCAGGGAAGGCAGGGATCTCGGGGTTGCATTGCAGGCTCCCCCGGGGAGTCAGGCCTCGTCTCGAGGGGAAGCCAAGGACTCCGCTCTCCTCTCGAGTCGCGACGCGGGTCTCTTGGAGCCCCCTGAGCGGCCTCAAGGGACTCCAGCCTCCTCTTCCGTTTGGAGATAGGACCCGGGATTGCTCTCCAGGCCATGCAGGAAAAGAAGGCCCTCAGCTCGCGAGGACGGGGGCGTCTCAGGGGTTTCCTCGAGCTGCGGCGCCCGTGGGGGTTTTCTCCCGAGGCACGACGAGGATCTCAGGGAGCCTCTCGTGCGGCGCCAGGGAAGTCAGGTCTCCATGCGCGTGGCGAGGGGGAGCGCGTCCTGGCTCTCGAGTCACGGGAGGGGACTAGGGCCTCGAGACGCGTTGAAGAAGGACTCTCGAGGTCTTTCTCGGGGGGCGGCGGGAAACCCTCGTGTCCCTCGCCTTCTGCCGGGGACTTTAGGGAACTTCCCAGGGTGCCTCTGAGAGGCGAGGGATCCTGTGGAGGTGGCGGGGCCCCTCGGGACTCCGCTGGGTCTGGCGCAACGGAAGAGGGCCTCACCTCGAGGGGCGGCAGGAACCTCAGGCTTCCTCTCCATTTCGGACTCCGACCGCAGGGTCCCTGCAGAGTTGGGACAGGAGAGTCAGGCCTCGTCTTGTCTGAGGAAGGGAACCCCGCTGGCCTCTCGAGTTGCTCAGGGGGTCTCAGGCCCCTCGTCGAGCTGTGTGTGGAACCCGCGGGTCTTTGCGGACGATGCACGGGGGTGGCAGTGCCCCTTCGTGTTGTGCCTTCACCCACAGGGTTGCCTTCGAAGAGGGGTCCGGGCCTCGGGTCCTTCTCAAGGGCGGACCAGGGAATCGGGGGCGTTCGGCATGTGGCCCCACCCACGTGGCTCGTCTCGAATTTCCTCGTGAGACCGGCCTCATCCTGAGGTGCGCCGGGAAGGCCGGGAACCCCTTCCAGACCACGCAGGGGAATCGCCTCTCCTGTCGCGATCAGGAGGGGAGAAGGGGCTCAGAGGAAGCGGTGCCGGGACCCTCGGTGTTACCCTCAGGGGAACCCAGCGTGTCGGGGGACTTTTGGGGGTCGCAGGAAGGCTGTCAGGGACCGTTTCGCCCTTCAGGGCGGAACAGGGGACTTCCCTTGAGACGCCGTGGCGGGCAAGGGCCTCATCTTGCCAAGAGGTGGGAACCACGTGGTTTTTCTCGAGTTGCGGCGGGATTCTCGAGTTACGACGGGGATCTCAGCCTTCCCCTTGGGTTGGCCCTGGGAAGCCCAATCTTCCCCTCGGGTTGCGAGGGAAAGCTGGGGGTTGCGCTCGAGTCACTGCAGGGCCGAAGAGACCTCACCTAGGCGTGTGCCCGGGACCTAATATTCCTCTCCAGGGAAGGCAGGGATCTCGGGGTTGCATTCCAGGCTCCCCCGGGGAGTCAGGCCTCGTCTCGAGGGGAAGCCAAGGACTCCGCTCTCCTCTCGAGTCGCGACGCGGGTCTCTTGGAGCCCCCTGAGCGGCCTCAAGGGACTCCAGCCTCCTCTTCCGTTTGGAGAGAGGACCCGGGATTGCTCTCCAGGCCATGCAGGAAAAGAAGGCCCTCAGCTCGCGAGGACGGGGGCGTCTCAGGGGTTTCCTCGAGCTGCGGCGCCCGTGGGGGTTTTCTCCCGAGGCACGACGAGGATCTCAGGGAACCTCTCGTGCGGCGCCAGGGAAGTCAGGTCTCCATGCGCGTGGCGAGGGGGAGCGCGTCCTGGCTCTCGAGTCACGGGAGGGGACTAGGGCCTCGAGACGCGTTGAAGAAGGACTCTCGAGGTCTTTCTCGGGGGGCGGCGGGAAACCCTCGTGTCCCTCGCCTTCTGCCGGGGACCTTAGGGAACTTCCCAGGGTGCCTCTGAGAGGCGAGGGATCCTGTGGAGGTGGCGGGGCCCCTCGGGACTCCGCTGGGTCTGGCGCAACGGAAGAGGGCCTCACCTCGAGGGGCGGCAGGAACCTCAGGCTTCCTCTCCATTTCGGACTCCGACCGCAGGGTCCCTGCAGAGTTGGGACAGGAGAGTCAGGCCTCGTCTTGTCTGAGGAAGGGAACCCCGCTGGCCTCTCGAGTTGCTCAGGGGGTCTCAGGCCCCTCGTCGAGCTGTGTGTGGAACCCGCGGGTCTTTGCGGACGATGCACGTGGGTGGCAGTGCCCCTTCGTGTTGTGCCTTCCCCCACAGGGTTGCCTTCGAAGAGGGGTCCGGGCCTCGGGTCCTTCTCAAGGGCGGACCGGGGAATCGGGGGCGTTCGGCATGTGGCCCCACCCACGTGGCTCGTCTCGAATTTCCTCGTGAGACCGGCCTCATCCTGAGGTGCGCCGGGAAGGCCGGGAACCCCTTCCAGACCACGCAGGGGAATCGCCTCTCCTGTCGCGATCAGGAGGGGAGAAGGGGCTCAGAGGAAGCGGTGCCGGGACCCTCGGTGTTCCCCTCGAGGGAACCCGGCGTGTCGGGGGACTTTTGGGGGTCGCAGGAAGGCTGTCAGGGACCGTTTCGCCCTTCAGGGCGGAACAGGGGACTTCCCTTGAGACGCCGTGGCGGGCAAGGGCCTCATCTTGCCAAGAGGTGGGAACCACGTGGTTTTTCTCGAGTTGCGGCGGGATTCTCGAGTTACAACGGGGATCTCAGCCTTCCCCTTGGGTTGGCCCTGGGAAGCCCAATCTTCCCCTCGGGTTGCGAGGGAAAGCTGGGGGTTGCGCTCGAGTCACTGCAGGGCCGAAGAGACCTCACCTAGGCGTGTGCCCGGGACCTAATATTCCTCTCCAGGGAAGGCAGGGATCTCGGGGTTGCATTGCAGGCTCCCCCGGGGAGTCAGGCCTCGTCTCGAGGGGAAGCCAAGGACTCCGCTCTCCTCTCGAGTCGCGACGCGGGTCTCTTGGAGCCCCCTGAGCGGCCTCAAGGGACTCCAGCCTCCTCTTCCGTTTGGAGAGAGGACCCGGGATTGCTCTCCAGGCCATGCAGGAAAAGAAGGCCCTCAGCTCGCGAGGACGGGGGCGTCTCAGGGGTTTCCTCGAGATGCGGCGCCCGTGGGGGTTTTCTCCCGAGGCACGACGAGGATCTCAGGGAACCTCTCGTGCGGCGCCAGGGAAGTCAGGTCTCCATGCGCGTGGCGAGGGGGAGCGCGTCCTGGCTCTCGAGTCACGGGAGGGGACTAGGGCCTCGAGACGCGTTGAAGAAGGACTCTCGAGGTCTTTCTCGGGGGGCGGCGGGAAACCCTCGTGTCCCTCGCCTTCTGCCGGGGACCTTAGGGAACTTCCCAGGGTGCCTCTGAGAGGCGAGGGATCCTGTGGAGGTGGCGGGGCCCCTCAGGACTCCGCTGGGTCTGGCGCAACGGAAGAGGGCCTCACCTCGAGGGGCGGCAGGAACCTCAGGCTTCCTCTCCATTTCGGACTCCGACCGCAGGGTCCCTGCGGAGTTGAGACAGGAGAGTCAGGCCTCGTCTTGTCTGAGGAAGGGAACCCCGCTGGCCTCTCGAGTTGCTCAGGGGGTCTCAGGCCCCTCGTCGAGCTGTGTGTGGAACCCGCGGTTCTTTGCGGACGATGCACGGGGGTGGCAGTGCCCCTTCGTGTTGTGCCTTCACCCACAGGGTTGCCTTCGAAGAGGGGTCCGGGCCTCGGGTCCTTCTCAACGGCGGACCGGGGAATCGGGGGCGTTCGGCATGTGGCCCCACCCACGTGGCTCGTCTCGAATTTCCTCGTGAGACCGGCCTCATCCTGAGGTGCGCCGGGAAGGCCGGGAACCCCTTCCAGACCACGCAGGGGAATCGCCTCTCCTGTCGCGATCAGGAGGGGAGAAGGGGCTCAGAGGAAGCGGTGCCGGGACCCTCGGTGTTCCACTCTGGGGAACCCGGCGTGTCGGGGGACTTTTGGGGGTCGCAGGAAGGCTGTCAGGGACCGTTTCGCCCTTCAGGGCGGAACAGGGGACTTCCCTTGAGACGCCGTGGCGGGCAAGGGCCTCCTCTTGCCAAGAGGTGGGAACCACGTGGTTTTTCTCGAGTTGCGGCGGGATACTCGAGTTACGACGGGGATCTCAGCCTTCCCCTTGGGTTGGCCCTGGGAAGCCCAATCTTCCCCTCGGGTTGCGAGGGAAAGCTGGGGGTTGCGCTCGAGTCACTGCAGGGCCGAAGAGACCTCACCTAGGCGTGTGTCCGGGACCTCATATTCCTCTCCAGGGAAGGCAGGGATCTCGGGGTTGCATTCCAGGCTCCCCCGGGGAGTCAGGCCTCGTATCGAGGGGAAGCCAAGGACTCCGCTCTTCTCTCGAGTCGCGACGCGGGTCTCCTGGAGCCCCCTGAGCGGCCTCAAGGGAGTCCAGCCTCCTCTTCCGTTTGGAGAGAGGACTCGGGATTGCTCTCCAGGCCATGCAGGAAAAGAAGGCCCTCAGCTCGCGAGGACGGGGGCGTCTCAGGGGTTTCCTCGAGATGCGGCGCCCGTGGGGGTTTTCTCCCGAGGCACGACGAGGATCTCAGGGAGCCTCTCGTGCGGGCCAGGGAAGTCAGGTCTCCATGCGTGTGGCGAGGGGGAGCGCGTCCTAGCTCTCGAGTCACGGGAGGGGACTAGGGCCTCGAGACGCGTTGAAGAAGGACTCTCGAGGTCTTTCTCGAGGGGCGGCGGGAAACCCTCGTGTCCCTCGCCTTCTGCCGGGGACCTTAGTGAACTTCCCAGGGTGCCTCTGAGAGGCGAGGGATCCTGTGGAGGTGGCGGGGCCCCTCGGGACTCCGCTGGGTCTGGCGCAACGGAAGAGGGCCTCACCTCGAGGGGAGGCAGGAACCTCAGGCTTCCTCTCCGTTTCGGACTCCGACCGCAGGGTCCCTGCAGAGTTGGGACAGGAGAGTCAGGCCTCGTCTTGTCTGAGGAAGGGAACCCCGCTGGCCTCTCGAGTTGCTCAGGGGGTCTCAGGCCCCTCGTCGAGCTGTGTGTGGAACCCGCGGGTCTTTGCGGACGATGCACGGGGGTGGCAGTGCCCCTTCGTGTTGTGCCTTCCCCCACAGGGTTGCCTTCGAAGAGGGGTCCGGGCCTCGGGTCCTTCTCAACGGCGGACCGGGGAATCGGGGGCCTTCGGCATGTGGCCCCACCCACGTGGCTCGTCTCGAATTTCCTCGTGAGACCGGCCTCATCCTGAGGTGCGCCGGGAAGGCCGGGAACCCCTTCCAGACCACGCAGGGGAATCGCCTCTCCTGTCGCGATCAGGAGGGGAGAAGGGGCTCAGAGGAAGCGGTGCCGGGACCCTCGGTGTTCCCCTCGAGAGAACCCGGCGTGTCGGGGGACTTTTGGGGGTCGCAGGAAGGCTGTCAGGGACCGTTTCGCCCTTCAGGGCGGAACAGGGGACTTCCCTTGAGACGGCGTCGCGGGCAAGGGCCTCATCTTGCCAAGAGGTGGGAACCACGTGGTTTTTCTCGAGTTGCGGCGGGATTCTCGAGTTACGACGGGAATTTCAGCCTTCCCCTTGGGTTGGCCCTGGGAAGCCCAATCTTCCCCTCGGGTTGCGAGGGAAAGCTGGGGGTTGCGCTCGAGTCACTGCAGGGCCGAAGAGACCTCACCTAGGCGTGTGTCCGGGACCTAATATTCCTCTCCAGGGAAGGCAGGGATCTCGGGGTTGCATTCCAGGCTCCCCCGGTGAGTCAGGCCTCGTCTCGACGGGAAGCCAAGGACTCCGCTCTCCTCTCGAGTCGCGACGCGGGTCTCTTGGAGCCCCCAGAGCGGCCTCAAGGGAGTCCAGCCTCCTCTTCCGTTTGGAGAGAGGACCCGGGATTGCTCTCCAGGCCATGCAGGAAAAGAAGGCCCTCAGCTCGCGAGGACGGGGGCGTCTCAGGGGTTTCCTCGAGCTGCGGCGCCCGTGGGGGTTTTCTCCCGAGGCACGACGAGGATCTCAGGGAGCCTCTCGTGCGGCGCCAGGGAAGTCAGGTCTCCATGCGCGTGGCGAGGTGGAGCGCGTCCTGGCTCTCGAGTCATGGTAGGGGACTAGGGCCTCAAGACGCGTTGAAGAAGGACTCTCGATGTCTTTCTCGGGTTGCAACGGGAAACCCTCTTTTCCCCCGACTTCTGCCGGGGACCTGAGGGAACTTCCCAGGGTGCCTCTGAGAGGTGAGGGACGCTGTGGAGTTGGCGGGGCCTCTCGGGACTCCACTGGGTTTGTCGCAATGGAAGAGGGCCTCATCTCGAGTGGAGGCAGGAACCTCAGGCTTCCTCTCCAATTCTGACTCTGATCGTAGTGTCCCTGCAGAGTTGGGACAGGAGAGTCAGGCTATGTGTTTTCTGAGGAATGGAACTCCGCTTGCCTCTCGAGTTGTTCATGGGGTTTCAGGCCCCTTGTCAAACTGTGTGTGAAATCTGCAGGTTTTTCCAGACGATGCATGGGGGTGTCAGTGACCCTTCGTTTTGTGTCTTCATCCACAGGGTTGCCTTCGAAGAGGTGTCCGGGCATCGTGTTCTTATGAAGAGCGGCCTGGGAAATCGAGGTCGTTCATCATTTGCACCACCCACGTGGCTAGTCTCGAATTTCCTCATGAAACCGGCCTCATCCTGAGGTTTGCCGCGAAGGTCATGAAACCCTTCCAGACAAAGCAGAGGAATCGACCCTCCTGTGGCGATCAGGAGGAGAGAAGTGGCTCAGATGAAGTGCTGCTGGGAACCTCGGTGTTTCCCTCAAGTGAGACAGGTATGTCGGGTAACTTTTGGGGTCGCATAACGCGTTCCAAGTACCGTTTCGCTCTTCAAATTGGAACGTTGGACTTCTCTTGGGGTGCTCCAGCGGGCAAGGGCCTCATCTTGGAATGACTGGGGAACCACTTGGTTTTTCTTGAGTTGCGGTGGGATATTTGAGTTACCACAGGGAATTCATGCTTCCTGTTGTGTTGGCCCACAAAAGTCTTATCTTCCATTCGAGATTCGAGGAAGAGCTGGAGGTGCGCTCTAGTCACTGAAGGCAAAAGAGACCCCACCAAGGCTTGTGTGCAGGACCTAATGTTCATGCCAAGGGGCGACAGGAATCTCGGGGTTGCATTCCAGACTCACCCTGGAGTCAGGCCTCGTCTCGAGGGGAAGCAAAGGACTCTGCTCTCCTCTCGAGTCGGACGGGTATGTCTTGGAGCCCACTGAGTGGCTTAAAGGGAGTCAAACCTCCTCTGGTGTTTGGAGGGAGGACACGGGATTGCTCTCCAGGCAATGCAGGAAATGAAGGCCCTCATCTCCCGATGACTGGGGCGTCTCGTAGGTTTTCTCGAGCTGTGGCGCTAGTGTGGGGTTTCTCACGAAGTAAGACTGGGAGCTCAGTGAGCCTCTCATGTGGTGCCAGGGCAGTCACGTCTCTATGCACGTGGTGAGAGGGAGCCCGTCATTGTTCTCGAGTCATGGTAGGGGAATTGGGCCTGAAAACGTGTTAAAGAAGGACTCTCGAGATCTTTCTTGGGTTGCAGCAGGAAACCCTGGGTTCCATCGACTTGTGCCAGTGACCTCAGGAAGCTTCTCAGCGTGCCTCTGAGAAGTCAGGGTCACTGTGGAGTTGGGAGGGGCCTCTCGGAACTCCACTGGGTTTGGTGCAATGGAAGAGGGCCTCATGACAAGTTGAGGCAGGAACCACAGGGTTCCTCTCCTGGCTTCGAATGCGCCGGATCTGACTCGGATCGCAGAGTCCCTGCAGAGTTGGGACAGGAGAGTCAGGCCTCGTCTTGTGTGGAGGAATGGAACACCGCTTGACTCTCGCGTTGTTCATGGGGTGACAGGCCACTTGTCGATTTGTATGTGGAACTTGCGGGTTTTTCTGGACGATGCACTGGGGTGTCACTGCCCCTTCGTGTTGTGCCTTGTTCCACAGGATTGCCTTCGAGTTGGGTTCTGCCATCGGGTTCTTATCAAGAGCGGACCAGGGAATCGGGGTCTTTTGGCATGTCGCACCACCCACGAGGCTATGACTCGAATTTCCTCGTGAGACTGGCCTCATCTTGATGTGCGCCAGGAAGGTCGGGAACGCCTTCCAGACAAAGCAGGGGAATCGAACCTCCTGTCGCGATCAAGAGGGGAGAAGAGTCTCAGATGAAGTGGTGCCAGGAACCTCGGTGTTCTCCTCAAGTGAGACTGGTATGTCGGGGAACTTTTGGGGTCGCATCAAGGGTTCCAAGTAACTTTTCGCTCTTCAATACGGAACGTGGGACTTCTCTTGAGATGCTGTAGCGGGCAAGGGCCTCATCTTTCGATGACGGGGGAACCACGTGGTTTCTCTTGAGTTGGGGTGGGATTCTCGAGTTACAACGGGGAATTCATGCTTCCTCTTCAACTGGCCCAGGGAAGTCCAGTTTTCATTCGAATTGTGAGCTAGAACTGGGGATTGCTCTCGAGACACTGCAGGGCCAAATAGACCTCATCTAGGCTTGTGTCCAGGACCTAATGTTCCTCTGCTGGGGCGAAAGCGATCTCAGCATTGCATTCTCGACTCACCCGGGGAGTCAGGCCTCGTCTCGAGGGGAAGCCAAGGACACTGCTCTCCTGTCAAGTCGCGACGGGTATATCTTGGAGCTCACTGTGTGGCCTAAAATGAGTCAAGCCTCCTGTGGAGTTTGGAGAGAGGACTCAGGATTGCTCTCCAGGCCATACAGCAAAAGAAGGCCCTCATCTCGTGAGGACTGGGGCATCTCGTCGGTATTCTCGAGCTGTGGCTCCAGTGTGGTGTTGCTCACGAGGTATAATGGGGAGCTCAGGGAGCCTCTCCTGTGGCGCCAGGGAAGTCAGGTTTCTATGCGCGTGGCTAGGGGGAGCGCGTCATTGCTCTCGAGTCATGGTAGGGAAATCGCACCTCAAGACGCGTTGAAGAAGGACTCTCGAGGTCTTTTACGGGTTGGGGCAGGAAACCCTTGGTTCCCTCGACTTGTGCCGGTGATCTCAGGAAGGTCTAAGGGTGCCTCTGAGAAGTCAGGGATACTGAGCAGTTGGGAGGGGTCTCTCTGGACTCCACTGGGTTCGGTGCAATGGAAGAGGGCCTCATCTCGAGTGGAGGCAGGAAACTCATGTTTCCTCTCCTGACTTCCCCTGGGCCAGATCTGACTCGGATCGCAGTTTCGCTGCAGAGTTCAAACAGGAGAGTCAGGCCTCGTCTTGTGTGGAGGAATGGAACTCTGCTTGCCTCTCCAGTTGTTCACGGGGTGACAGGTCACTTCTCGAGCTGTGTGTGGTACCTGCGGGTTTCTCCGGACGATACCCAGGGGTGTCAGTGCCCCTAAGTGTTGTGCCTTCATCAAAAGGGTTATCTTCAAAGAGGTGTCCGGGCATCAGGATCTTATCAAGAGCGGACCGGGAAATCGGGGTCTTTCGGCATGTGTCACCATCCACGTGGCTGTGTCTCGAATATCCTCGTGAGACCGGCCTCATCCTGAGATGCACCGGGAAAGGCGGGAACCCCTTCAAGACAAAACAGGGGAATCGACCCTCCTGTCGCGATCAGGATGGGAGAAGGGGCCCAGATGTATTGGTGCCGGGAACCTCGGTATTCTCCTCGAGTCAGACTGGTGTGTCGAGGAACTTTTGAGGGCGCATCAAGGGTGCCAATACCGTTTCGCACTTCACGACGGAACGTGGGACTTCTCTTGAGACGCTGTAGGGGGCAAGGGCCTCATCTTGGGATGACGGGGGAACCACGTGGCGTTTCTCGAGTTATGGAGGGATTCTCGAGTTTCGACGGGGAATACAGTCTTCCTCATGTGTTGGGCCAGGGAAGTCCTATCTTCCATTCGAGTTTAAAGGGAGAGCTGGGGATTGCTCTCGAGTCACTGCAGGGCAAAATAGACCTCATCTAGGCTTGTGTCCAGGACTTAATGTTCGTCCCTAGGGGCGACAGGGATCTTGGGGTTGCATACCAGACTCACCCGGGGAATCAGGCCTCGTCTCGAGGGGAAGCAAAGAACTCCGCTGTCCTTTTGAGTCGCGATGGGTATCTCTTGGAGCCCACTGTGTGCCCTAAAGGGAGTCAAGCCTCCTGTGCTGTTTGGATAGAGGACTCGGGATTCCTCTCCAGGCCATGCAGGAACAGAAGGCCCTCATCTCGCGATGATGGCGGCGTCTCGTGGGTTTTCTAGACTGCTGCGCTAGTGCCGGGTTTCTGACGAGGTACGAGAGGGAGCTCAGGGAGCCTCTCGTGTGGCGCCAGGGAAGTCAGGTCCCCATGAGATGGCTAGGGGGAGCTCGTCATTGCTCTCGAGTCATGGTAGGGTAATCGGGCCTCAAGACGGGTTGAAGAAGGACTCTTGAGGTCTTTCTCGGGTCACTGCATAAAACCCAGGGTTCCCTTGACTTGTGCCTGCGACCTCAGGGAGCTTCTCAGAGTGCCTCTGAGAAGTCAGGGATACTGTGCAGTTTGGAGGGGCCTCTCGAGACTCCTCTGCATTTGGTGGAATGTAAGAGGGACTCATCTCGAGTTGAAGCAGGAACCTCAGTGTTCCTCTCCATTTCTGACTCAGATCGCAAGGTCCCTGCATGTTGGTACAGGAGAGTCAGGCCTCGTCTTTTCTGGAGGATGGGACTCCTCTTGCCTCTCGAGTTGTTCTCGAGGTGACAGGCCACTTGTTGAGCTGTGTGTGTAACCTGCCCGTTTTTCCGGATGATGCACAGGTGTGTTAGTGCCCCTTCGTGTTGTACCTTCATACTCAAGGCTGCCTTCCAAGAGGTGTCCGAGCATCGGATTCTTATCAAGAGTGGACCGGGAAATTGGAGTCTTTCAGCAAGTGGCACCACCCACAAAGCTACGTATCGAATTTCCCCATGAGACCGGCCTCATCCTGAGTTGTGCAGGGAAGGTCGGGCCCCCTTGCAGACAAAGCAGGGGAATCGACCCACAGGTCACGATCAGGAGGGCAGAAGGGGCTTAAATGAAGTGGTGCCGGGAACCTCGGTGTTCCCCTTGAGTGAGACCGGCGTGTTGGGGGACTTTTGGGGTCGCATCAAGGGTGCCAAGTACCGTTTCGCATTTCAAGACGGAACCTGGGACATCTTTTGAAACGCTGCAGCGGGCAAGGGCCTCATCTTGCGATGACGGGAGAACCACATGGTTTTGCTCGAGTTGCGGCGGGATTCTCGAGTTATGACCGGGAATTTAGGCTTCCTCTTGTTGGCCTTGAAATCCAATCTTCCATTCGGGTTGCGAGGGGGAGCTGGGGATTGCGCTAGAGTCACTGCAGGGCAAAAGAGACCTAATCTAGGCTTGTGTCCAGGATCTAACGTTGCTCTCCAGGGGCGACAGGTATCTCGGGTTTGCATTCCAGACTCATCCGGGGAGTCAGTTCTCACCTCGAGGGTAAGCAAAGAATTCCGCTCTCGTCTCGAGTCGCGATGGGTATCTCTTGGAGCCCACTGTGTGTACTAAAGGGAGTCAAGCCTCCTGTGGAGTTTGGAGAGAGGACTCGGGATTGGACTCCAGGCCATGCAGGAAAAGAAGGCCCTCATCTCGAGATGACGGTGGCGTCTCGTGGGTTTTCTCGAGCTGCGGCACCAGTGTGGGGTGTCTCATGAAGTACCACGGGGATCTCAGGGAGCCTCTTGTATGGCGCCAGGAAAATCCAGTATTCCATTCGAGTTGCAAGTTAGAACTGGGGATTGCTCTCCAGTCACTGCAGGGCAAAATAGACCTCATCTACGCTTGTGTCCAGGACCTAGTGTTCCACTACTGGGCCAACAGGGATCTCAGGGTTGCATTCTCGACTCACCCAGAGAGTCAGGCCTCGTCTTGAGGGGAAAAAAAGGACTCCGCTCTCCTGTCGAGTCGCGACGGGTATCTCTTGGAGCCCACTGCGTGGCGTAAAGGGAGTGAAGCCTCCTATGGAGTTTGGAGAGATGACTCGGGATTGTTTTCCTGGCCATGCAGGAAAAAAGGCCCTCATCTCGCGATGACGGGGGCATCTCGTGGGTTTTCTCCAGCTGCGGCGCCAGTATCAGATTTCTCACGAGGTACAACAGGGAGCTCAGAGAGCCTCTCGTGTGGTGCTAGGGACGTCAGGTCTCCGTGCGTGTGGTGAAGGGGAGTGCGTGATTGCTCTCGAGTCATAGTAGGCGAATCGGGCCTCAAGACGCATTGAAGAAGGACTCTTGAGGTCTTTCTCGGGTTGCGGCAGGGAACCCTGGGTTCCCTTGATTTGTGTCGGTGACCTCAGGCAACTTCAAAGGGTGCCTCTGAGAAGTCAGGGACACTGTGGATTTGGGAGGGGCCCTTCGTTACTCAACTGGGTTTGGTGCAATCGAAGAGGGCCTCATCTCGAATGGAGGCAGGAACGTCAGGGGTCCTCTCCATTTCTGACTCGGGTCGCAGGGTACCTGCAGAGTATGGAGAAGAGAGTCACGCCTCGTCTTCTGTGGAGGAATGGATTTCCCCTTGCCTTTCGAGTTGTTCACGGAGTGACAGGCCACTTGTTGAGCTGAGTGTGGAACCTGCGGGTTTTTCCGGACGATGCACGGGGGTGTCAGTGCCCCTTCGTGTTGTGCCTTCATCCACAGGGTTGCCTTCAAAGAGGTTTCCGGGCATCGGGTTCTTTTCAAGAGCGTACCGGAAAATTGGGGTCTTTCAGCATGTGGTACCACCCACGAGGCTACGTCTCGAATTTCCTCGGGAGACCGGCCTCATCCTGAGGTGCGCCGGGAAGGTCAGGAACCCCTTGCAGACAAAGCAGGGGAATCGACCCACCGCTCGCGATCAGAAGGGGAGAAGGGGCTCAGATGAAGTGGTGCCGGGAACCTCGGTGGTCCCCTCGAGTGAGACCGGTATGTCACGGCACTTTTGAGGTCGCATCAAGGGTGCCAAGTACAGTTTCGCACTTCAAGACGGAACGTGGGAATTCTCTGGAGATGCTGTAGCGGGCAAGGGCCTCATATTGCGATGACGAGGGAAACACGTGGTTTTTCTCGAGTTGAGGCGGGATTCTTGAGTTACAACGGGGAATTCAGGCTTCCTCTTGTGTTGGCCCAGGAAGTCCAATCTTCCATTCAACTTGTCAGAGAGAGCTGGGGGTTGCTCTCGAGTCACTTCAGGGCAAAGAGTCCTCATCTAGGCTTGGGTCCAGGACGTAATGTTCCTCTCCAGGGGCGACAGGGATATCGGGGTCGCATTCCAGTCTCACCCGGTGGGTCACGCCTCGTCTCGAGAAGAAGCAAAGGACTCCACTATCCTCTCGAGTCGGGACGCGTAACTCTTGGAGCCCAATGAGTGGCCTAAAGGGAGTCAAGCGTCCTGTGTAGCTTGGACAGAAGGTTCACGCTTGATCTGCATACCATGCAGTTAAAGATGGCCCTCCTCTCGTGATGACGGGGGCGTCTCATGGGTTTTCTCGAGCTGCGGCGCCAGTGTGGGGTTTCTCACGAGATATGATGGGGAGTTCAGGGATCCTCTTGTGCAGCGCCAGAGAAGCCTGACTCCATGCGTGTGGCCAGGCAGATCGCGTCATTGCTCTCGAGTCATGGGAGGGACTAGGGCCTCAAGAGGCATTTAAGAAGGACTCTCAAGGTCTTTCTTGGGTTGGGGCGGGAAACACTCGTTTCCCTCGACCTCTACAGGGGACCTTAGGGAACTTCCCAGGTGCCTCTGAGAGGTGAGGGATACTGAGGAGTTAGAGGGGCCTCTCGGGACTCCACTAGGTTTGACGAAATGAAAGAGGGCCTCATCTCGATTGGAGGCAGGAACCTCAGGCTTTCTCTCCATTTCTGACTCCGACCACAGGGTCCCTGCAGAGTTGGGATAGGAGAGTCAGGCCTCGTCTTGTCTGAGTAACGGAACTCTGCTTGCCTCTCGAGTCGTTCAGGGGGTCTCAGGGCCCTTGACAAGCTGTGTGTGGAACCTGCGGGTGTTTCCAGAAGATGCATGGGGGTGTCAGTGCCCCTTCGTTTTGTGCCTTCCCCCACAGGGTTTCCTTCAAAGAGGTGTCCGGGCATCGGGTTCATTTCAAGAGCGGACCGGGAAATCGGGGTCATTCTGCATGTGGCACCACCCACGTGGCTCATCTCGAATTTCCTCGTGAGACCAGCATCATCCTGAGGTGCGCCGGGAAGGCCGGGAACCCCTTCCACACAAAGTAGGGGAATGGATTCTCCTGTCGCGATCAGGAGGGGAGATGGGGCTCAGATGAAGTGGTGCCGGGACCCTCAGTGTTCCACTCGAGGGAACCCGGCGTTTCAGGGAACTTTAGGGGTCGCATCAAGGGAGCCAAGTACCGTTTCCCACTTCAGGACGGAACATGGGACTTCCCTGGAGACGCTGTAGCGGGCAAGGGCCTCATCCTGTGAAGACGTTGGAACCACGTCGTTTTTCTTGAGTTGCATCGGGATTCTCGAAAACGACAGGAATTTCAGGTCTCTCTTGGGTTGGCTCTGGGAAGCCCAATCTTCAATTCGAGTTGCGATGGAAAGCTGGGGGTTCTGCTCGAGTCACTACAGGGCCAAAGAGACCTCATCGAGGCGTGTGTCCAGAACCTAATATTCCTCTCAAGGGAAGACAGGGATCCCGGGTTTCCATTCCAGACTCCCCCGGGGAGTCAGGACTCGCCTGGAGGGGAAGCAAAGGACTCCGCTTTCCTCTCAAGTCGCGACACGGATCTCTTGGAGCCCACTGAGTGGACTCAAGGGTGTCGAGCCTCCTCTTCAGTTTGGAGAGAGGACTCGGGATTGCTCTCCAGGCCAGGCAAGAAAGAAGGCCCTCATCTCGCGATGACGGGGGCGTCTCATGGGTTTCCTCAGGCTGCTGCGCCCATGGGGGTTTTCTCACGAGGCACGATGAGGACCTCAGGGAGCCTCTCGTGCGGCGCCAGGGAAGTCAGGTCTCCATGCGCATGGCGAGGGGGAGCTGGTCATCACTCTCGAGTCATGGGAAGCGGCTAGGTCGTCAAGAGGCGTTGAAGAAGGACTCTCGAGGTCTTTCTCGGGTTGCGGCGGGAAACCCTCGTTTCCCTCGACTTCTGCAGGGGACCTTAGGGAACTTCCCAGGGTGCCTCTGAGAGGCGAGGGATCCTGTGGAGGTGGCGGGGCCCCTCGGGACTCCGCTGGGTCTGGCGCAACGGAAGAGGGCCTCACCTCGAGGGGAGGCAGGAACCTCAGGCTTCCTCTCCGTTTCGGACTCCGACCGCAGGGTGCCTGCAGAGTTGGGACAGGAGAGTCAGGCCTCGTCTTGCCTGAGGAAGGGAACCCCGCTGGCCTCTCGAGTTGCTCAGGGGGTCTCAGGCCCCTCGTCGAGCTGTGTGTGGAACCCGCGGGTCTTTGCTGACGATGCACGGGGGTGGCAGTGCCCCTTCGTGTTGTGCGTTCACCCACAGGGTGGCCTTCGAAGAGGGGTCTGGGCCTCGGGTCCTTCTCAAGGGCGGACCGGGGAATCGGGGGCGTTCGGCATGTGGTCCCACCCACGTGGCTCGTCTCGAATTTCCTCGTGAGACCGGCCTCCTCCTGAGGTGCGCCGGGAAGGCCGGGAACACCTTCCAGACCACGCAGGGGAATCGCCTCTCCTGTCGCGATCAGGAGGGGAGAAGGGGCTCAGAGGAAGCGGTGCCGGGACCCTCGGTGTTCCCCTCGAGGGAACCCGGCGTGTCGGGGGACTTTTGGGGGTCGCAGGAAGGCTGTCAGGGACCGTTTCGCCCTTCAGGGCGGAACAGGGGACTTCCCTTGAGACGCCGTGGCGGGCAAGGGCCTCATCTTGCCAACAGGTGGGAACCACGTGGATTTTCTCGAGTTGCGGCGGGATTCTCGAGTTACGACGGGGATCTCAGCCTTCCCCTTGGGTTGGCCCTGGGAAGCCCAATCTTCCCCTCGGGTTGCGAGGGAAAGCTGGGGGTTGCGCTCGAGTCACTGCAGGGCCGTAGAGACCTCACCTAGGCGTGTGTCCGGGACCTCATATTCCTCTCCAGGGAAGGCAGGGATCTCGGGGTTGCATTCCAGGCTCCCCCGGGGAGTCAGGCCTCGTCTCGAGGGGAAGCCAAGGACTCCGCTCTCCTCTCGAGTCGCGACGCGGGGCTCTTGGAGCCCCCTGAGCGGCCTCAAGGGAGTCCAGCCTCCTCTTCCGTTTGGAGAGAGGACCCGGGATTGCTCTCCAGGCCATGCAGGAAAAGAAGGCCCTCAGCTCGCGAGGACGGGGGCGTCTCAGGGGTTTCCTCGAGCTGCGGCGCCCGTGGGGGTTTTCTCCCGAGGCACGACGAGGATCTCAGGGAGCCTCTCGTGCGGCGCCAGGGAAGTCAGGTCTCTATGCGCGTGGCGAGGGGGAGCGCGTCCTGGCTCTCGAGTCACGGGAGGGGACTAGGGCCTCGAGACGCGTTGAAGAAGGACTCTCGAGGTCTTTCTCGGGGGGCGGCGGGAAACCCTCGTGTCCCTCGCCTTCTGCCGGGGACCTTAGGGAACTTCCCAGGGTGCCTCTGAGAGGCGAGGGATCCTGTGGAGGTGGCGGGGCCCCTCGGGTCTCCGCTGGGTCTGGCGCAACGGAAGAGGGCCTCACCTCGAGGGGAGGCAGGAACCTAAGGCTTCCTCTCCATTTCGGACTCCGACCGCAGGGTCCCTGCAGAGTTGGGACAGGAGAGTCAGGCCTCGTCTTGCCTGAGGAAGGGAACCCCGCTGGCCTCTCGATTTGCTCAGGGGCTCTCAGGCCCCTCGTCGAGCTGTGTGTGGAACGCGCGGGTCTTTGCGGACGATGCACGGGGGTGGCAGTGCCCCTTCGTGTTGTGCCTTCACCCACAGGGTTGCCTTCGAGGAGGGGTCCGGGCCTCGGGTCCTTCTCAAGGGCGGACCGGGGAATCGGGGGCGTTCGGCATGTGGCCCCACCCACGTGGCTCGTCTCGAATTTCCTCGTGAGACCGGCCTCATCCTGAGGTGCGCCGGGAAGGCCGGGAACCCCTTTCAGACCACGCAGGGGAATCGCCTCTCCTGTCGCGATCAGGAGGGGAGAAGGGGCTCAGAGGAAGCGGTGCCGGGACCCTCGGTGTTCCCCTCGAGGGAAGCCGGCGTGTCGGGGGACTTTTGGGGGTCGCAGGAAGGCTGTCAGGGACCGTTTCGCCCTTCAGGGCGGAACAGGGGACTTCCCTTGAGACGGCGTCGCGGGCAAGGGCCTCATCTTGCCAAGAGGTGGGAACCACGTGGTTTTTCTCGAGTTGCGGCGGGATTCTCGAGTTACGACGGGGATCTCAGCCTTCCCCTTGGGTTGGCCCTGGGAAGCCCAATCTTCCCCTCGGGTTGCGAGGGAAAGCTGGGATTTGCGCTCGAGTCACTGCAGGGCCGAAGAGACCTCACCTAAGCGTGTGTCCGGGACCTAATATTCCTCTCCAGGGAAGGCAGGGATATCGGGGTTGCACTCCAGGCTCCCCCGGGGAGTCAGGCCTCGTCTCGAGGGGAAGCCAAGGACTCCGCTCTCCTCTCGAGTCGCGACGCGGGTCTCTTGGAGCCCCCTGAGCGGCCTCAAGGGAGACCAGCCTCCTCTTCCGTTTGGAGAGAGGACCCGGGATTGCTCTCCAGGCCATGCAGGAAAAGATGGCCCTCGGCTCGCCAGGACGGGAGCGTCTCAGGGGTTTCCTCGAGCTGCGGCGCCCGTGGGGGTTTTCTCCCGAGGCACGACGAGGATCTCAGGGAGCCTCTCGTGCGGCTCCAGGGAAGTCAGGTCTCCATGCGCGTGGCGAGGAGGAGCGCGTCCTGGCTCTCGAGTCACGGGAGGGGACTAGGGCCTCGAGACGCGTTGAAGAAGGACTCTCGAGGTCTTCCTCGGGGGGCGGCGGGAAACCCTCGTGTCCCTCGCCTTCTGCCGGGGACCTTAGGGAACTTCCCAGGGTGCCTCTGAGAGGCGAGGGATCCTGTGGAGGTGGCGGGGCCCCTCGGGACTCCGCTGGGTCTAGCGCAATGGAAGAGGGCCTCACCTCGAAGGGAGGCAGGAACCTCAGGCTTCCTCTCCGTTTCGGACTTCGACCGCAGGGTCCCTGCAGAGTTGGCACAGGAGAGTCAGGCCTCGTCTTGTCTGAGGAAGGGAACCCCGCTGGCCTCTCGAGTTGCTCAGGGGGTCTCAGGCCCCTCGTCGAGCTGTGTGTGGAACCCGCGGGTCTTTGCGGACGATGCACAGGGGTGGCAGTGCCCCTTCGTGTTGTGCCTTCACCCACAGGGTTGCCTTCGAAGAGGGGACGGGGCCTCGGGTCCTTCTCAAGAGCGGACCGCGGAAACGGGGGCGTTCGGCATGTGGCCCCACCCACGTGGCTCGCCTCGAATTTTCTCGTGAGACCGGCCTAATCCTGAGTTGCGCCGGGAAGGCCGGGAACCCCTTCCAGACCACGCAGGGGAATCGCCTCTCCTGTCGCGATCAGGAGGGGAGAAGGGGCTCAGAGGAAGCGGTGCCGGGACCCTCGGTGTTCCCCTCTGGGGAAACCGGCGTGTCGGGGGACTTTTGGGGGTCGCAGGAAGGCTGTCAGGGACCGTTTCGCCCTTCAGGGCTGAACAGGGGACTTCCCTTGAAACGCCGTGGCGGGCAAGGGCCTCATCTTGCCAAGAGGTGGGAACCACGTGGGTTTACTCGAGTTGCGGCGGGATTCTCGAGTTACGACGGGGATCTCAGCCTTCCCCTTGGGTTGGCCCTGGGAAGCCCAATCTTCCCCTCGGGTTGCGAGGGAAAGCTGGGGATTGCGCTCGAGTCACTGCAGGGCCGAAGAGACCTCACCTAGGCGTGTGTCCGGGACCTCATATTCCTCTCCAGGGAAGGCAGGGATCTCGGGGTTGCATTCCAGGCTCCCCCGGGGAGTCAGGCCTCGTCTCGAGGGGAAGCCAAGGACTCCGCTCTCCTCTCGAGTCGCGACGCGGGTCTCTTGGAGCCCCCTGAGCGGCCTCAAGGGAGTCCAGCCTCCTCTTCCGTTTGGAGAGAGGACCCGGGATTGCTCTCCAGGCCATGCAGGAAGAGAAGGCCCTCAGCTCGCGAGGACGGGGGCGTCTCAGTGGTTTCTCGAGCTGCGGCGCCCGTGGGGGTTTTCTCCCGAGGCACGACGAGGATCTCAGGGAGCCTCTCGTGCGGCGCCAGGGAAGTCAGTTCTCCATGCGCGTGGCGAGGGGAAGCGCGTCCTGGCCCTCGAGTCACGGGAGGGGACTAGGGCCTCGAGACGCGTTGAAGAAGGACTCTCGAGGTCTTTCTCGGGGGGCGGCGGGAAACCCTCGTTTCCTCGCCTTCTGCCGGGGACCTTAGGGAACTTCCCAGGGTGCCTCTGAGAGGGGAGGGATCCTGTGGAGGTGGCGGGGCCCCTCGGGACTCCGCTGGGCCTGGCGCAACGGAAGAGGGCCTCACCTCGAGGGGAGGCAGGAACCTCAGGCTTCCTCTCCGTTTCAGACTCCGACCGCAAGGTCCCTGCAGAATTGGGACAGGAGAGTCAGGCCTCGTCTTGTCTGAGGAAGGGAACCCCGCTGGCCTCTCGAGTTGCTCAGGGGGTCTCAGGCCCCTCGTCGAGCTGTGTGTGGAACCCGCGGGTCTTTGCGGACGATGCCCGGGGATGGCAGTGCCCCTTCGTGTTGTGCCTTCACCCACATGGTTGCCTTCGAAGAGGGGTCCGGGCCTCGGGTCCTTCTCAAGAGCGGACCGGGGAATCGGGGGCGTTCGGCATGTGGCACCACCCACGTGGCTCGTCTCGAATTTCCTCGTGAGACCGGCCTCATCCAGAGGTGCGCCGGGAAGACCAGGAACCCGTTCCAGACCACGCAGGGGAATCGCCTCTCCTTTCGCGATCAGGACGGGAGAAGGGGCTCAGAGGAAGCGGTGCCGGGACACTCGGTGTGCCCCTCGGGGGAACCTGGCGTGTCGGTGGACTTTTGGGGGTCGCAGGAAGGTTGTCAGGGACCGTTTCGCCCTTCAGGGCGGAACAGGGGACTTCCCTTGAGACGCCGTAGCGGGCAAGGGCCTCATCTTGCCAAGAGGTGGGAACCACGTGGTTTTTCTCGAGTTGCGGCGGGATTCTCGAGTTACGACGGGGATCTCAGCCTTCCCCTTGGGTTGGCCCTGGGAAGCCCAATCTTCCCCTCGGGTTGCGAGGGAAAGCTGGGGGTTGCGCTCGAGTCACTGCAGGGCCGAAGAGACCTCACCTAGCCGTGTGTCCGGGACCTAATATTCCTCTCCAGGGAAGGCAGACATCTCGGGGTTGCATTCCAGGCTCCCCCGGGGAGTCAGGCCTCGTCTCGAGGGGAAGCCAAGGACTCCGCTCTCCTCTCGAGTCGCGACGCGGGTCTCTTGGAGCCCCCTGAGCGGCCTCAAGGGAGTCCAGCCTCCTCTTCCGTTTGGAGAGAGGACCCGGGATTGCTCTCCAGGCCATGCAGGAAAAGAAGGCCCTCAGCTCCCGAGGATGGGGGCGTCTCAGGGGTTTCCTGAAGCTTCAGCGCCCGTGGGGGTTTTCTCCCGAGGCACGACGAGGATCTCAGGGAGCCTCTCGAGCGGCGCCAGGGAAGTCAGGGCTCCATGCGCGTGGCGAGGGGGAGCGCGTCCTGGCTCTCGAGTCACGGAAAGGGTCTAGGGCCTCGAAACGCGTTGAAGAAGGACTCTCGAGGTCTTTCTCGGGGGGCGGCGGGAAACCCTCGTTTCCCTCGCCTTCGGCCTGGGACCTTAGCGAACTTCCCAGGGTGCCTCTGAGAGGCGAGGGATCCTGTGGAGGTGGCGGGGCCCCTCGGGACTCCGCTGGGTCTGGCGAAACGGAAGAGGGCCTCACCTCGAGGGGAGGCAGGAACCTCAGGCTTCCTCTCCGTTTCGGACTCCGACCGCAGGGTCCCTGCAGAGTTGGGACAGGAGAGTCAGGCCTCGTCTTGTCTGAGGAAGGGAACCCCGCTGGCCTCTCGAGTTGCTCAGCGGGTCTCAGGCCCCTCGTCGAGCTGTGTGTGGAACCCGCGGGTCTTTGCGGACGAAGCACGGGGGTGGCAGTGCCCCTTCGTGTTGTGACTTCACCCACAGGGTTGCCTTCGAAGAGGGATCCGGGCCTCGGGTCCTTCTCAAGAGCGGACTGGGGAATCGGGGGCGTTCGGCCTTTGGCCCCACCCACGTGGCTCGTCTCGAATTTCCTCGTGAGACCGGCCTCATCCTGAGGTGCGCCGGGAAGGCCGGGAACCCCTTACAGACCACGCAGGGGAATCGCCTCTCCTGTCGCGATCAGGAGGGGAGAAGGGGCTCAGAGGAAGCGGTGCCAGGACCCTCGGTGTTCCCTTCGGGGGAACCCGGCGTGTCAGGGGACTTTTGGGGGTCGCAGGAAGGCTGTCAGGGACCGTTTCGCCCTTCAGGGAGGAACAGGGGACTTCCCTTGAGACGCCGTGGCGGGCAAGGGCCTCATCTTGCCAAGAGGTGGGAACCACGTGGTTTTTCTCGAGTTGCGGCGGGATTCTCGCGTTACGACGGGGATCTCAGCCTTCCCCTTGGGTTGGCCCTGGGAAGCCCAATCTTCCCCTCGGGTTGCGAGGGAAAGCTGGGGGTTGCACTCGAGTCACTGCAGGGCCGAAGAGACCTCACCTAGGCGTGTGTCCGGGACCTAATATTCCTCTCCAGGGAAGGCAGGGATCTCGGGGTTGCATTCCAGGCTCCCCCGGGGAGTCAGGCCTCGTCTTGGGGGGAAGCCAAGGACTCCGCTCTCCTCTCGAGTCGCGACGCCGGTCGCTTGGAGCCCCCTGAGCGGCCTCAATGGAGTCCAGCCTCCTCTTCCGTTTGGAGAGAGGACCCGGGATTGCTCTCCAGGCCATGCAGGAAAAGAAGGCCCTCAGCTCGCGAGGACGGCGGCGTCTCAGGGGTTTCCTCGAGCTGCGGCTCCCGTTTGGATTTTCTCCCGAGGCACGACGAGGATCTCAGGGAGCCTCTCGTGCGGCGCCAGGGAAGTCAGGTCTCCATGCGCGTGGCGAGGGGGAGCGCGTCATGGCTTTCGAGTCACGGGAGGGATCTAGGGCCTCGAGACGCGTTGAAGAAGGACTCTCGAGGTCTTTCTCGGGCGGCGGCGGAAAAACCTCGTTTCCCTCGCCTTCTGCCGGGGACCTTAGGGAACTTCCCAGGGTGCCTCTGAGAGGCGAGGGATCCTGTGGAGGTGGCGGGGCCCCTCGGGACTCCGCTGGGTCTGGCGCAACGGAAGATGGCCTCACCTCGAGGGGAGGCAGGAACCTCAGGCTTCCTCTCCGTTTCGGACTCCGACCGCAGGGTCCCTGCAGAGTTGGGACAATAGAGTCAGGCCTCGTCTTGTCTGAGGAAGGGAACCCCGCTTGCCTCTCAAGTTGCTCAGGGTGTCTCAGGCCCATCGTCGAGCTCTGTGTGGAACCCACGGGTCTTTGCGGATGATGCACGCGGTGGCAGTGCCCCTTCGTGTTGTGCCTTCACCCACAGGGTTGCCTTCGAAGAGGGGTCCGGGCCGCGGGTCCTTCTCAGGAGCGGACCGGGGAATCGGGGTCGTTCGGCATGTGGCCCCACCCACGTGGCTCGTCTCGAATTTCCTCGTGAGACCGGCCTCATCCTTAGGTGCCCCGGGAAGGCCTGGAACCCCTTCCAGACCACGCAGGGGAATCGACTCTCCTGTCGCGATCAGGAGGGGAGAAGGGGCTCAGAGGAAGCGGTTGCGGGACCCTCGGTGTTCCCCTCGAGGGAACCCGGCGTGTCAGGGAACTTTTGGGGGTCGCATGAAGGCTGGCAGGATCCTTTCCGCCCTTCAGGGCGGAAGAGGGGACTTCCCTTGAGACGCCGTCGCGGGCAAGGGTCTCATCTTGCCAAGAGTTTGGAACCACGTGGTTTTTCTCGAGTTGCGGCGGGATTCTCGAGTTACAATGGGGATCTCAGCCTTCCTCTTGGGTTGGCCCTGGGAAGCCCAATCTTCCCCTCGATTTGCAATGGAAATCTGGGGGTTGCGCTCGAGTCACTGCAGGGCCGAAGAGACCTCACCTAGGCGTGTGTCCAGGACCTACTATTCATCTCCAGGGAAAGCAGGCATCTCGGGGTTGCATTCCAGGCTCCCCCGGGGAGTCAGACTTCGTCTCGAGGGGAAGCCAAGGACTCCGCTCTCCTCTTGAGTCGCGACAAGGATCTGTTGGAGCCCCCAGAGCGGCCTCAACGGAGTCCAGCCTGCTCTTCAGTTTGGAGAGAGGACTCGTGATTGGTCTCCAGGCCATGCAGGAATATAAGGCCCTCATCTCGCGATGACCGGGGTGTCTCATGTGTTTCCTCGAGCTGCCGCGGCAGTGTGGGTTTCCTCACGAGGTACGATGAGGATCTCAGGGAGCCTCTCGTGCAGTGCCAGGTTAGTCAGGTCTCCATGCGCGTGAAGAGGGGGCGCGTGTCATGGCTCTCGAGTCATGGTAGGGGAATCGCGACTCACCACATTTTGAAGCACTCTCGAGGTCTTTCTCGAGTCATGGCAGAAAACCCAGGGTTCCCTCGACTTGTGCCTGTGACCTCAGGGAGCTTCTCATTGTGCCTCTGAGAACTCAGGGATACTGTGGAGTTGGTAGGGGCCTCTCGGGACTCCACTGGGTGTGGTGCAATGGAAGAGGGCCTCATCTCGAGTGGACGCAGGAACCTCAGGCTTCCTCTCCGTTTTTGACTCGGATCCCATGGTCCCTGCAGAGTAGGGACAAGAGAGTCACAACTAGTCTTCTGTTGAGGAATGGACCTTCGTTTGCCTTTCGAGTTGTTTACAGGGTGACAGGCCACTTGTCGAAATGTCTGTGGGACCTGCGGGTTTTTCTGGACGATGCACGCGGGTGTCAGTGCCCCTTCGTGTTGTGCCTTCATCCACAGGTTTTCCTTCAAAGAGGTGTGCTGGCATCGGGTTCTTTTCAAGAGTGGACCGTGAAATTGGGGTCTTTCGGCATGTGGCACCACCCACGAGGCTACGTCTCGAACTTCCTCATGAGACCGGCCTCATCCTGAGGTGCGCCCGGAAGGTCGGGAACCCCTTGCAGACAGAGAATGGGAGTCGACCCTCCTGTCGCAATCAGGAGAGGAGAAGGGGTCAGATGAAGTGGTGCCGGGAACCTCAGTGTTCCCCTTGAGTGAGTCTGGTATGTCGCGGAACTTTTGGGGTCGCATCAAGGGTGCCAAGTACCGTTTCGCACTTCAGGATGGAACGTGGGACTTCTCTTGAGATGCTGTAGCGGACAAAGGGCCTCATCTTGCGATGACGAGGGAAGCACGTGGATTTTCTCGAGTTTCGGTGGGATTCTCGAGTTACGACGGGGAATTCAGGCTTCCTCTTGTGTTGGCCCAGGAAGTCTAATCTTCCATTCGAGTTGCCAGGGAGAGCTGTGGATTGGGCTCCATTCACTGAAGGGCAAACTAGACCTCATCTAGGCTTGTATCCAGGACTTAATGTTCCTCTCCATAGGCGACAGGGATTTGGGGTTGCATTCCATACTCACCCGGGGAGTCAGGCCTCATCTCGAGGGGAAGCAAAGGACTCCACTCTCTTCTCGAGCCGCGACAGGTATCTCTTGGAGCCCACTGAGTGGTCTTTGCTCTGTAGGAGAGCTCTAGTGTACATAAGCCTGTACATAAGTGAACACAGACATTCTGTGTGCATGTTGCTGCGTACCCAAAATAGGGCCACAAGGAGCCTCATGCTCTCCATGCAGCGCGGAAGCTGTGCAGCCACGCAGCAGCTGAAGAATCCAACCAATTGCTCTTTTCTTACCTCTGACAGAGCTCGCATTGCCGTAGCCCTTGGCAGTTTGGAAACACTGGACCCTAACCCCTCTCAAAGTAGGCCTGGGTTCTAGTTCGAATAGAAAGTTAATAGCGGAGCTGAGGACAGGAATGCGGCAGTCATTTATCACACGCTCCTGCAGCCTGCTACTACAGGGACACTAACGCTAGAAGCTAGGAATGTCTTTGCAAGGTGCGCAAAGGACAAGGGAGAACCTCGACCCTGACTCTAGTATTTCAGCCCCCTGAGCAGATCTGAGGTTCTCCCGCTGTAGAAGCTAACCCATTCCTTTCAAATACAGGCTTCCTAACACAGGGCCAGTTGGCTGCTTGCTCTTCCACGAAGCAGGCTTCCTTAACTTGCAAACTGCGAATTCCGCTTAACAGCCTGGAGGAAAAATCGCTTCTTGGAAGATTTTTTTCAGAGGCTGTATCCCCGGAGCTGGGGCCAAGCTAGGGGACCCATACTGGCAAGGGAAGGCAAAACCACATCCAATGTCTTTGCTCTGGAGGACAGCTTTGGTGAGCCTAAGTCTTTCAGGAATATTTCTGGCTCCAACAGAATCAAATTCTGTGTGTGAAGCTGCACAGCCAAAATAGGGGAACAGAGACCCTGATTCTCTCTGTGTAGCTTTGAAGCTGCCATTCAAACAACAGCTTGAGAATCCATACAATGCTCTCCGTTACTGCTAAGAGAATTCTCATTGCTGTCGTCCTTGACAGTTTGTAGAAATCCGCACCCTAACCCTTCTCCAAGTAGGCCTGGGTCCTAGCTCGGAACAACAGGCAACGGCGGAGCTGAGGCCAGTAAGGCACAAGTGAGGTCTCACACACTCTTGCAGCCTGATCGTCCAGGAGCAGTAAGGCCTCTTTTTCCCTGCAGGAGGCTCGCTTGCCTTGCCTCCTGTGAACTGCATTTCCCAGCCTGGGCGCAAAGCTGTTCCTGGAGATTTTTTCTCAGGGGCTGTTTCCCTGGAGCTGGGTCGGACATCGGGGGCCCAACTCACAGGGGAAGACAAAACCACATGGACAGGTCTATGCTCTGTAGGAGAGCTCTAGTGAACCTCATCTCTCAGGAACATTCTTGGCTTCTACAGAGACACCTCTGTGCATGAAGCTACACACCCAACATAGTGGCAAAGGGAGTCTGATTCTCTCCGTGGGTGCTGATGCTTTGTGGCAAAGCACCTGCTAAGAATCCATCCGCATAGGCTTCCCTCACCTTGACAGAGGTCTCATTGCTGTAGTCCTTGGCAGTTTGGAAAGAAGCAGACCCTTACCCTTCACCAAGTAGGCCCTTGTCCTTGTTTGAATGGAAAGGCAGTAGCTGAGCTGAGGCCAGTAAGGCGCCAGTCAAGTCTGACATATTCCCGATGCCTGCTCCTTCATGGAAAATAACGTTAGAATCTGGGAATGTCTTTGCAAGGCTGGCAAAGGGCAGTCAGGAACCTCGACCCTGCCTCTGGAATTTCTATCTTCTCAGCACATCCGGAGGTCTCGGTCAGGAGAAACTAACCCATTCCTTGCAAATATAGGCTTCCAAACACAGGCCGGTTGGCTGTCTCTTCTTGCCGAAGGAAGCTTGCTTATCCCACCTCCTGTGAACTCCGCTTCCCAGCCTGGGGGATAAGAGGTTCTTGGAGATCTTTTCTCAGAGGCTGTTTCCACGGAGCAGGGGCTGATCCCGGAGACCCACACGCACAGGGGAAGGGAAAACCGCATGGATAAGTCTTTGCTCTCTAGGAGTGCTCTAGTGAACCTCAGTCTATGCGGAATGTTCTTGGCTCCAACGGGGACATCTCTGTGTGGGAAGCTGCATAGCCAACATAGAGACACAGAGACCTGATTCTCTCTGTGCAGCTTTGACGCTGTCATTCAAACAACAAATTGAGAATCCACACAATGCTCTCCCTTACCACTGAGAGAGTTATCATTGCTGTAGCCCTTCGCAGTTTCTGGAAATCGGCACACAAACACTTCTCCAAGTAGGCCTGGGTTCAAGTTCAGATGAACATGCAATAGCGGAGCTGAGGCCAGTAAGGCACCAGTCAGGTGTCACACACTCTGGCAGCCTGCTCCTCCAGGGACAGTAAGGCCTCTATTTCCCTTCAGGAGGCTCGCTTGCCTTACTTTCTGTGAACAGCGTTTCCCAGCCTGGGCGGAAAGCAGTTCCTGGAGATCTTTTCTCAGGGGCTGTTTCCCCGGAGTTGGGGCGGACCTCGGGGACCCAACTCACAGGGGAAGGCAAAACCAAATGGACAGGTCTATGCTCTGTAGGAGATCTCTAGTGAACTGCCGGGGTCCAGCCCCAGCTGATCCAGGGTATTTGAAGCAGAGACGGCGTAGGCGAGGGTCAGGGAACTACTGCTTAATTAAACGTTAATTAAGGATATAAAGAGTAATAAAATGAGGATAGCTCAGTAGGAAAATTCAGTGGAGAAAAGAGGCTGAGTAGCTTGGTTTACACGGGGGACCAATAAAACTTCAAGACAAGAAGCTTGCACCACTTACGTAGGCCGCAGGCGTCCTTCCATTCTCCCGAAGAAGAGGAGACACTGAGACCTCCCCGGTCGGATCTTAGAAGCCCAGGCAAAATTAGTAAGCTTGGTGGGTTCCGCGCTCCAGATGGAGACTCAACCAGAGTGAGAGAGAGAGAGAGACATGGGGATACCAGTATTTCGAGAAACTGATCCCAATTCTTTATTTTCCATGGTCTACTTTTATACACTGAGATGTTATGCAAAAGTCACGTGGGGTCAGCAGTCCTGACTTTTATCAAAGTTAGGTGCTTCATACAAAAGTATACAGAGGTCTTAGGGGTGTTACATCATCTTCTGGCCGGGGGGCCTGCTGACAATTTACGACCCTCTCCTTGTGACAGCGGTCAGTCAACCAGGACACTTATTTCTCCAGGGGTGATTATTCTTAAAACAGACGCCACCCAAATAAAGTTACATTCCTATAGGGTGAGGGTGTAGTGGGTTTTAGTTAAGGAAAGAATTTACTTAGCCTAAGGTCTAACGTGATTTATATCAAAGGTTAATACTTATTTCTTCTATATATTCATTAATGTGTATAAGGGCAGGGGATGTGGAGACTTAGCAGTAAACATCAGCTCAACAAATGAAAAACCCTTCACCAATATGATTTCTAATCAGCCCATTATACTTATACTAATAATTTTCTAACTTTTCTAAGGAACCTGTTTTTAGAAGGTTTAAAGCATCTCGTGCCTCTCATGGTTGGGAGGCTGTGAGCAATCACATGTGGCCGGACAAGCCTGTCAGGCAGGCTAGAGAACCTTCAGAGGAGTTTGTAGGTTAAAACACTCTTGTCACACCCAGGGGTTTTTATCAACTGGAGCTCTAGGTTAACTCCTTCTCCGAAAGAGGTGGTGGGGGACAGCCCCCCGTAAAGTCAGAGGTGTAGGTGAGAGCACAAAGTAGTAAGGTAGGCAGGCTCTGGTGATGGGGGTAGATGCTCGAGGATTTCCAGGGGGACTCCTGAGGCTCGATCCCGCCTTTGCGTATGTCGAGCCTCCTTCCTCATGACCTTTGCCATGGGCGGAGTGCCTCACTCTGGCCCCCAACAGTGAACCTCCTCTCTCAGGAACATTCTTGGCTCCTATCGAGACACCTCTGTGTGTAGCTACACACGCAACGTAGGGGCAAAGGGAGCCAGATTCTTTCCGTGGGGTGCTGATGCTTTGTGGCAAAGCACCTGCTTGAAAATCCATCAGCTTACGCTTCCCTCGCCTTGACAGAGGTCTCATTGCTGTAGCCCTTGGCAGTTTGGAAAGAAGAGGACCCTTACCTCTCATAAAGTGGGCCCTTGTCCTAGTTTGAAAGGAAAGGCAAGAGCTGAGCTGAGGCCAATAAGGCGCCAGTCAAGTCTGACATATTCCCGAAGCCTGCTCCTTCATGGAAAATAACGCTGGAATCTAGGAATGTCTCTGCAAGGCTGGCAAAGGGCAGTCAGGAGCCTGCACCCTGCCTCTGGAATTACCGACTTCTGAACAGATCTGGAGGTCTCCCTTAGGGGAAGCTAACCCATTCTTCCAAATAGAGGCTTCCAAACGCAGGCCGCTTGGCTGCCTCTTGCTCTCTGAAGGAGGCCTGCTTTTCCCGCCTCCTATGAACCCCACATCCCAGCCTCTGGGAAAAGCGGATCTTGAAGATCTTTTCTCAGGGGTTGTTTCCACGGAGCTGGGGCTAAGCCTGGAGACCCAAACTAACAGGGGAAGAAAAACCACATGTACAAGTCTTTGCTCTCTAGGAGAGCTCTAGTGAACTTCACTCTGTCACGAACATTCTTGATTCATATGGAGACACCCCTGTGTGCGAAGCTGCGTACCCAACATGGGGGCACAGAGAGCCTGATTCTCTCTGTGTAGCTTTAAAGATGTCGTTCAAAAAACACCTTGAAAATCCATACAATGCTCTTCCTTACCCGTGACAGAGTTCTCATTGCTGTAGCCCTTGGCAGTTTTTAGAAATCCGCACCCAAACCCTTCTCCAAGTAGTCCTGGGTCCTAGTTCGGAGGAACATGCAATGGCGGAGCTGAGGCCAGTAAGGCACCAGTCAGGTCTCACACACTCTGCAGCCTGATCGTCCAGGGACAGTAAGCCCTCTTTTTCCCTGCAGGAGGCTCACTTGACTTCCCTCCTGTGAGCTGCATTTCCCAGCCTGGGGGAAAAGAGGTCCCTGGAGATCTTTTCTCAGGGGCTCCTTCCCCGGAGCTGGGGAGGACCTCGAGGACCCAACTCACAGGGGAAGGCAAAAGCATATGGACAGGTCTATGCTCTGTAGGAGAGCTCTAGTGAACCTCATCTCTCAGGAACATTCTGGCCTCCTATAGAGACACCTCTGTATGTGAAGCTACACACCCAACATAGGGGCAAATGGAGCCTGATTCTCCCCGTGGGGTGCTGATGCTTTGTGGCAAAGCACCTGCTTGATGATCCATCCACTTAGGCTTCCCTCGCCTTGACAGAGGTCCCATTGCTGTAGCCCTTGGCAGTTTGGAAAGAAGAAGACCCTTACCCTTCATAAAGTAGGCCTTTGTCCTAGTTTGAATGGAAAGGTAATAGCTGAGCTGAGGCCAATAAGGTGCCTGCCAAGTCTGACATACTCCCGTAGCCTTCACCTTCATGGAAAATAATACTAGAATCTGGGAATGTCTTTGCAAGGCTGGCAAAGGGCAGTCAGGAACCAGCACCCTGCCTCTGGAATTACCGACTTCTGAGCAGATCTGGAGGTCTCCTTTAGGAGAAGCTAACCCATTCTTTCCAAATAGAGGCTTCCAAACAGGCCAGTTGGCTGCCTTTTCGCGCCCGAAGGAGGCCTGCTTTTCTCACATCCTATGAAGCCCTGTTCCCAGCCTCTGGGAAAAGCGGATCTTGAAGGTATTTTCTCAGGGGTTGTTTCCATGGAGCTGGGGCCGAGACCAGAGACCCAATCGCACAGGGGAAGGAAAACCACATGGACAAGTCTTTGCTCTCCAGGAGACCTCTAAGTGAAACTTACTGTGTCAGGAACGTTCTTGACTCCTATGGAGACACCCCTGTGTGTGAAGCTGTGTACCCAACAAGGGGGCACACAGGGCCTGATTCTCTCTTTGCAGCTTTGAAGCTGTCATTCAAACAACAGCTTGAGAATCCATACAATGCTCTCCCTTACCTCTGAGAGACTTCTCATTGCTGTAGCCTTTGGCAGTTTTTACAAATCCGCACCCAAACCCTTCTCCAAGTAGGCCTGGGTCCTGGTTTGGATGGCCATGCAATGGCGGAGCTGAGGTCAGTAAGGCACCAGTCAGGTGTCACACACTCTGGCAGCCTGCTCCTCCAGGGACAGTAAGGCCTATTTTTCCCTGCAGGAGGCTCGCTTGCCTTGCCTCCTGTGAACTGCGTTTCCCAGCCTGGGCAAAAAGCGGTTCCTGGAGATCTTTTCTCAGGGGCTCTATCCCCAGAGCTGGGGTGGACCTCGGGGACCCATCTCACAGGGGAAGGAAAAACCACATGGACAGGTCTATGCTCTGTAGGAGACGTCAGTTTGTTTCATCTCTTAGGAACATTCTTGGCTCGTACAGAGACACCTCTGTGTGTAAAGCTACACACCGAACATAGGGGCACAGGGAGCCTGATTCTCTCCGTGGGGTGCTGATGCTTTGTGGCAAAGCACCTGTTTGAGAATCCATCTGCTTTCGCTTCCCTCGCCTTGACAGAGGTCTCATTGCTGTGTCTCTTGGCAGTTGGGAAAGAAGTAGACCCTTACCCTTCACCAAGTAGGCCCTGATCCTAGTTTGAAAGGAAAGGCAATAGCTGAGCTGAGGCCAGTAAGGCACCCGTCAACTCTGACATATTCCCGATGCCTGCTCCTTCATGGAAAATATTGCTAGAATCTAGGAATGTCTTTGCAAGGCTGGCAAAGGGCAGTCAGGAACCTCGACCCTGCCTCTGGAATATCTATCTTCTGAGCAGATCTGGAGGTCTCCTTCTGGAGAAGCTAACCCATTCCTTGCAAATAGAGGCTTCCAAACACAGGCTAGTTGGCTGCCTCTTCTTGCCTGAAGGAGGCTTGCTTTTCCTGCCTCCTATGATCCCTGGTTTCCAGCATGGGGGAAAAGCAGATCTTGGAGATCTTTGCTCAGGGGTTGTTTCCACGGAGCTGGGGTTGTGCCCAGAGACCCACACATACAGGGGAAGGCAAAACCACATGAACAAGTCTTTGCTCTCTAAGAGAGCTCTAGTGAACCTCAGTCTTTGACGAACGTTCTTGGCTCCTATGCGGACACCTCTGTGTGTGAAACTGCGTACCCAACATGGCGGCAAAGAGCCTGATTCTCTCTGTGCAGGTTTAATGCTGTCGTTCAGAAAACAGCTTGAGAATCCATACAATTCTCGCCCTTACCTCTGAGAGAGTTCTCATTGCAGTAGCCCTTGGAAGTTTGTAGAAATCTGCACCTAAACCCTTCTCCAAGTAGGCCTGAGTCCCAGTTCGGAGGAACAAGCAATGGCGGAGCTAAGACCAGTATGGCACCAGTCAGTTTTCACACACTCTGGCAGCCTGCTCCTCCAGGGACAGTAAGGCTTCTTTTTCTCTGCAGGAGGCTCACTTGCCTTACTTCCTGTGAACGGCTTTTCCCAGCCTGGGCAAAAAGCGGTTCCTGGAGATCTTTTCTCAGAGGCTGTTTTCTCGGAGCTGGGGTGGACCTCGGGCACCCAACTCACAGGGGAAGGCGAAACCACATGTACAGGTGAGCACTCTGTAGGAGAGCTCTTGTGAGCCTCATCTCTCAGGAACATTCTTGGCTCCTGTAGAGACACCACTGTGTGTGAATCTACACACCCCACATAGGGGCAAAGGGAGCCTGATTCTCTCCGTGGGGTGCTGATGCTTGGTGGCAAAGAACCTTCCTGATAATCCATCCGCTTATGCTTCCCTCGCATTTACGGAGGTCTCATTGCTGTAGCCCTCGGCAGTTTGGAAAGAAGAAGACCCTTACCCTTCATAAAGTAGGGCCTTGTCCTACTTTGAATGGAAAGGCAATAGCTGAGCTGAGGCCAATAAGGCGCCAGTCAAGTCTGACATATTCCCAAAGCCTGCTTCTTCAGGAAGATAACTGTAGAATCTAGGAATGTCTTTGCAAGGCTGGCAAAGGGCAGTCAGGACCCTGCACACTGCCTCTGGAATTACCGACTTCTGAACAGATCTGGAGGTCTCCCTTAGGGGAAGCTAACCCATTCTTCCAAATAGAGGCTTCCAAACGCAGGCCGCTTGGCTGCCTCTTGCTCTCTGAAGGAGGCCTGCTTTTCCCGCCTCCTATGAACCCCACATCCCAGCCTCTGGGAAAAGCGGATCTTGAAGATCTTTTCTCAGAGGTTGTTTCCACGGAGCTGGGGCCGAGCCTGGAGCCCCAAACGCACAGGGGAAGAAAAACCACATGGACAAGTCTTTGCTCTCTAGGAGAGCTCTAGTGAACCTCACTCTGTCAGGAACGTTCTTGTTTCCTATGGAGACACCCCTGTCTGTGAAGCTGTGTACCGAACATGGAGACACAGAGTCTGATGCTCTCTGTGCATCTTTGAAGCTGTCGTTCAAACAACAGCTTGAAAATCCATACAATGCTCTTCCTTACCCGTGACACAGTTCTCATTGCTATACCCCTTGGCAGTATTTAGAAATCCATACCCAAACCCTTCTCCTAGTAGGCCTGGGTCCTAGTTCAGAGGAACATGCAATGGCGGAGCTGAGGCCAGTAAGGCACCAGTCAGGTCTCACACACTCTTGCAGCCTGATCGTCCAGGGACACTAAGGCCTGTTGTGCCTTGCAGGAGGCTCGCTTGCGTTACCTCCTGTGAACTGCGTTTGCCAGCCTGGGGGAATAGCGGTCCCTGGAGATCTTTTCTCAGGGGCTCCTTCCCCTGAGCTGGGGCGGACCTCAGGGACCCAACTCACAGGGCAAGGCAAAACCATATGGACAGGTCTATGCTCTGTAGCAGAGCTCTAGTGAACCTCATCTCTCAGGAACATTCTTGGCTCCTATAGAGACACTTCTGTGTGTGAAGCTGCGTACCTAACATAGGGACACAGAGAGCCTGATTCTCTCAGTTCATTTTGACCCTGTCGTTCAGAAAACAGCTTGAGAATCCATAAAATGCTCTCCCTGACCGCTGAGAGAATTCTCACTGCTGTAGCCCTTGGCACTTTGTAGAAATCCGCAGCCAAACGCTTCTCCAAATAGGCCTGGGTCCTAGTTCGGAGGAACAGGCAATGGTGGAACTGAGGCCAGCAAGGCAACAGTCAGGTTTCACACACTCTGGCAGCCTGCTCCTCCAAGGACAGTAAGGCCTCTTTTTCTCTGCAGGAGATTCGCTTGCCTTACTTCCTGTGAACAGCGTTTCCCAGCCTCAGCGAAGCCGTTCCTGGAGATCTTTTCTCAGGGACAGTTTCCCCGGAGGTGTGGTGGACCTCGAGGACCCAACTCACAGGGGAAGGAAAAACCACATGGACAGGTCTATGCTCTGTAGGAGAGGTTTAGTGAACCTAATCTCTCAGGAACATTCTTGGCTCCTATAGAGACAACTCTGTGTGTGAAGCTACACTCCCAACATTGGGGAACAGGGATCTTGGTTCTCTCCGTGGGGTGCTGATGCTTTGTAGCAAAGCACCTGCTTGAGAATCCGTCCTCTTAGGCTTCCCTCGCCTTGACAGAAGTCTCATTGCTGTAGCCCTTGGCAGTTTCAAAGAAGAAGACCCTTACACTTCATAAACTAGGCCCTTGTCCTAGTTTGAATGGAAAGGCAATAGCTGAGCTGAGGCCAATAAGGAGCCAGTCCCCTCTGACACATTCCCGAAGCCTGCTCCTTCATGGAATATAACTCTAGAATCTTGGAATGTCTTTGCAAGGCTGGCAAAGGGCAGTCAGGAACCAGCACCCTGCCTCTGGAATTAACAACTTCTGAGCAGATCTGGAGGTCTCCTTTAGGAGAAGCTAACCCATTCCTTCCAAATAGAGGCTTCAAAACACAGGCAGGTGGGCTGCATTTTTGTTCCCGATGGAGGCGTGCTTTTCTCTCCTCCAACGAACCCCGGTTCCCAGACACTGGGAAAAGTGGATCTTGAAGATATTTTCTCAGGGGTTGTTTCCACGGAGCTGGGGCCGAGCCTGGAGACCCAAAGGCACAGGGGAAGGCAAGACCACATGGACAAGCCTTTGCTCTTTAGTATAGCTCTAATGAACCTCACCCTGTCAGGATCGTTCAAGATTCCTACGGAGACACACCTGTGTGTGAAGCTGCGGCTACAGAGAGCCTGATTCCCTCCGTTTACCGCTGAGTCTGCATTGCCAAGCAACAGCTTGGGAACGCAGCCTGGGGCACTTCCCTTCCCTCGGACAGAGCTCTCCTTGCGGTAGGCCTTGGTAGTTTGCATACAATGGGGCCCTAAGCCCTCTGCAAGTTGGCCTGGCTCCTAGGTCCAAAGGGCAGGCCAGAGCGGAGCTGAGGCTGTCAGGCTCCAGACACATCTCCCATACTCCTACATCCTGCTCCTACCCGGGCGTGAACGCTAGAAGCTGGGAAGGTACCTGGACCATGCAGGGGCGGGGCGAACGCGGGCGGCGTGGGGCGGGGGTCGGCTTCTGGCGGGGGTGGGGGCGGGCTTCCCAGTTGTGCTCTCAGAGGTGGACACTGAGGCTGAAAACTCGCTGGGAGCGCACCCGGGACAGGTAAACCCGGGCTGCGGGGGTCGAGATTCAGATGGCTTTGGGTGGGGGTCGGTCCCAGTTGTGCTCCCGGGGTCGCCACTGCGGCTGGGAACGCGCAGGGAGCGCGGCAGGGGCGGGGCTAACCCTGGCGGAGCGGGGCGGGGTCGGCTCACGGGGGGGATGGGGAGGGGTTCCCAGTTGCGCTCTCGGGGGTTGCAACTGCGGCTGGGAACGCCCATTTCGTCTGCTCCTGGGTCCCCAAGGATCGCCATCCCGTGGGTGCAGCGGAGGGCTGCAGACCACAGGTAAGGGAACTGGGACTGCGTGGAGCAGGGAACCAAGTATTCCGCCGTCTGTTGGCACATTCTCGGAGCTCCCCAACCTGGCGGTCGCAGAAAGGCCTTGCCTTTGGGGTCAAGGCCTTTACCGCTCCACCCCTCTGCTGAAAAATCTAAGAGTTTGCGCGGTTTTTCCAAGCAGCCTAGTGTCCGCTGGAAGTCCAAGGGACAGAACACTGAACTCTGGCCGGCTGGCCCAGCCCTCTTCTGGCACTTTGTAAGCCAGCGGGCCCTTGAGCACCTGCTGGGATGGGAAAGGGAAGGGTCCATGGATTGCACCCTAGAAACTTAGTAGGGTGCATGGATTTCAAACCCTGGTGGCCGCCCAGGCAGCAAAGAAGGGGGGAGGGCACCTTGCTGCCCTTTCATGGCAGAATCTGTGGTTGTCCAGCTGCGTGGGCCTTTTCATGAGGACCCTGTGCAATAAAAGTTTGGTGTTTTGGAACTGAATAATTAGAACGTGTAAAAGCTTTAAATTATGTGGTGGTGTAATTAAAAAACAAAACAAAACAAAACCAAGCTCCAAGTGTTTTGCAAATGGAGGTTTAAATATTGAAGGACTGTATTCCTTGCACTGTGGCATTCTATCAAGAAGTGTGCAGGATTTTTTTTTTTTTAAGAAAAGTGTTCGAAGTGAGGGAAACAGGAAACCCAGAGGTGCCCCTGTATTTTGGGGAAGGCCTTAGGAGGTCACTTGGAAATGCTGCTGGCTGTGCGGGAGCGGGGCAGATGGGCTGTGCAGGCTTGTCCTTTGCATGGATGTTCTTGTGTGTGGAAACCCAGCTCGGAGCCATCTCTTGATGTGTAAGAATTTCGCAGACAAACCTTGAGCTAAGCAATGCATTTTTTCCTAAGAAAATGTTTGTCTTAAGCGATGTAAATATCCTATGTATATCTGCTGGACTCTGGCTTCAGGTCGGTTCCCCCAAAAGGCTCAGAAGCGATTTGAACAAAACAGCATGTTTTCCTCCTAGCTTGTTCTCCTTATCTATGTTAAGGAAATGATATATTTGCCTGCAATACTGCCTTTCTTCAAGATTCATGTCAATCAAGTTTTGGCCCGGGATGACTCACCTGCTGCCAATATTATCTCAATGCATGTCGTGGGGGAGGGGCCTGGTGCCATTCCCTGAAACAGTTCCTTTCTTTCCTTAGCTGACTGCTAGTGCCTGTAGAATATCTGGCTAAAGACCAGCAGGGGGTACTCTTACTACCCCCCCCCACCCCGCCTCGAGTCTAAGTCAGCAGCTTTCTCTATCTCTTTAATACTTTAATAACACTTAATGACACAAAAGCTCTGAGCGATCAAATCATATCAAATCTTCATTTCAGATTGAAGATGCATTCCATGGTATTGCCATCTTAAGTCTTTCCATCGTTATGGAATATCTGTCCATGTATTCAGGATAGTTTTCAGCCAGGGTGTATAATTTCCAGTGTGCCAGTCTTGTCATCCTCATTACATCCATGGCAAAGTGTTTTATTCATGTTGATATTATTGAAAGGGAATTTTTTAAAATTCCTTTTCAGATTATTATCTGCTAATGTATACAGATAAAACTGTGTAATCATTCATTTTTATCAGTTTGGACAGCTTGATAGTTGTCTTTAATTTCTTTACTTTCTGACACTTTAAGATTATCCTGGGACACATATGTAATGCCTCACCCCTAAATTCAGACATGTGTTCAAAGATCTTCTGTCCTTTTATTTATTTATCTATTTATTTATTCTTTAACATTGAAATCGTTTTGACTATGCTGGGTGTTTGTTGCTAGATGGAAGTAGCTAGGACCTCTGGACTGCAGTCTCTCATCTCTTGCTGACCTCTTGTTGACCTCTGCAGAATCCTGGTAGGTGGGAGCTTGTTAGTTCCTTGTTCCTTATCAGAACCTCCTGTGGTAAGTGTTTTTCTCTTCTCTGTTGCCTGGTAAGGCTGGGTGGTCATGGGCATCCCAAAGTTGGCTAGAAGTCAATTATTTAGGCAGGCTTGTGCACAGATATGGGAGAAGGCAATGGCACCCCACTCCTGGAAAATCCCAAGGATGGAGGAGCCTGGTAGGCTGCAGTCCATGGGGTGGCTAAGAGTTGGACACCACTGAGTGACTTCGTTTTCATTTTTCACTTTCATGCATAGGAGGAGGAAATGGCACCCCACTCCAGTGTTCTTGCCTAGAGAACCCCAGAGACTGCGGGGCCTGGTGGGCTGCCATCTATGGTGTGGCACAGGGTCGGCCTCAACTGAACCACTTAGCAGCTGCAGCAGCAGCAGCAGCAGTGCATAGATATCAAAGGGGATGAGAACAGTCAGGTAGGATCACATATGTCATCGTGAAACAATACCTCTCCTCTTAGCCAAAGCTAACGAAAGATTTCTGTTCTAGGTCAACCTAGAAGAGATCACTTAAGAGGTAAAGAAACTTAAACTCCATTAGCAAAGGCAGTTCAACATCTCAAGAAAACTTGTGCTAGGCACAAAACTCTTTTCTGGGGGCCTACTTTCCCTACAACCTCCTTATCCCATTCTGTACCCATTCCTTTGCTTCTCCCCTCCTGAAAATGCCACCTGTAAGACAGAACTACTTCGTTTTCCTTCTTAAAGTGTGATTGCATTCCATACATTCTTGTAATGACAAGTCATACATTTCCCTTCAGCAACCAAGAACTGACTCTTATATTGGCATTTGATAGATTGGTGAGCATACCTATCAGTGATAATAGCGCCCACCCCGCTTCCTGCAAGAACAGAACAAAACAAAACAAAACAAAAAAATTGCTTTCTTACATTTAATATGTTCGGATGGTGCCAGTCACTATTCATGCAGAGTCAAAAATCTCTTTTGTTTCTGTGTAAAAGGGAGGTCCTTTCAAGTCGTGAATGTTTCAGAAGTTTCATTTATTTGGAAGTGACCTAGCTATTCAATACACTGTCGTCACTTAGTTTAGCACCAGGATAGAAACTCAGGTAACCAAAACACCTGGAGGAACGATTGTAAGTTCAGTTCAGTTCAGTTGCTCAGTCGAGTCTGACTCTTTGGGACCCCGTGGCCTGCAGGACGCCAGGCTTCCGTGTCCATCACCAACTCCAGGGGCTTGCTCAAACTCATGTCCATCGAGTCAGTGATGCCATCCAACCATCTTATCCTCTGTCATCCCCTTCTCCTCTGCCTTCAATCAAGACTATGAGAGGCAGATATTTTAGAGTATAATTATTGTTAAGAGTTTATCTAAAAGCTCATATCACATTTACATATTTTACATTGGTTGTTGCTGTTTCCAGGTACTTTCTTGCTGACAAGCTTGTGACAGATATAACAATAGAGCAATTTTTACCTCAAAAGAAACCTAGGCACTATGTACATGTTGTGCTTAATGTTGTTGACTCTTAGACATGTCTATAGTGGAGGAGCAAAACCAAAAATACTAGATATTTAATATTGACTAGTTCCCAGTTCACGGGACTCTGACATTCATTTAGGTCAATGTTTTCTTGTATTTCCAGCAGTTTGATTTGGAAGGGCTGCCTTGTCTTGAGACCATTGAAATCAGAACTCAGAACTTGAGCAATATTATCAAAAAACACAAGGCTCACACTGACATATACCTTAATCCAGACAGACAGACAAGACATCTTCCAGTTTTCCGCCTGAGATTTAAAATATTTCTTTGAGCCGTTTTCCTGGGAAGTGGGGGGGGGGGAGTGGGGGTGGCAGCGAGGCAGGCTTGGGTAACAAGCTAATTGTTGGTCATTGCATATGCAAAGAACCAGCTTTCCGGGTTCCAAGGAAAAAAGCTTCCTTGGTACCCAATTTTGTTTGGATCTATAGACTCTCATGGCCCTCCTAGGTCAGGACATCTTTCCTTTCTGTAGTCCTCGTTTGAACCCTAAATCATAGACAGCTTGGATTGTCTCTGTGGGGTGGATGTATTGTCCTCGTGTTTGACCTGGCGGCAGTAGCGAGGTCCGAGAGCCTCTCCTGGAACCGGGCGTGGGGACAGGGCTCACCAGGAGCCCCTGGTGGAAGTGGGCAATGCGCCGGGAGCGCGCCAGGGGCGGGGCGATCCCAGGTGGCGCGGGTCGGGGTTCCGGTTGGGAGGGGGTGGGGGGTGGTAAGAGTTGTGCTCTCGGGGGGCCCACTGCAGCTGGAAATGCGCTGGGAGTGCGGCAGGGGCGGGGTAAACCTGGGCTGCGCGGGTCGAGATTTAGATGGCTGTGGGTGGGGGTTCGGTCCCAGTTGTGCTCTCCGGGGTCGCCACTGCGGCTAGGAACGCCCATTTCCTATGCTAATGTGTCCCCAAGGATCCACATCTAGTGGGTGCAGCGGAGGGCTGCGGGCCACAGGTCAGAGAACTGGGACTGCTTGGAGCAGGGAACCACGTATTCCGCCCTCTGTTGGCACATTCTCGGAGCTCCCCAACCTGGCGGTTGCAGAAAGGCCTCGCCCTTGGTGTCAAGGCCTTTACCGATCCACCCCTTTGCTGAAAAAATCTCAGTCTGCACGGTTTTCCCAAGCAGCCTAGTGTCCCCTGGAAGTCCAAGGGACAGAACCCTGAACTCTGGCCGGCTGGCCCAGCCCTGCTTCTGGCACTTTGTAGGCCAGCGGGCCCTGGAGCACCTGCTAGGATGAGAAAGGGAAGGGTCCGCGAATTGCACCCTAGAAAGTTAGTAGGGTGCATGGATTTCAAACCCTGGTGGCCGCCCAGGCAGCAAAGAAGTGGGGAGGGCACCTTGCTGCCCTTTCATGGCAGAATCTGTGGCTGTCCTGATGCGTGGGCCTTTTCATGGGGACCTTGTGCAATAAAAGTTTGGTGTTTTGGTACTGAATAATTAGAAATTGTAAAAAGTTTAAATTATGTGGTGGTGTAATTAAAAAACAAAACAAAACAAAACCAAGCCCCAAGTGTTTGGCACAGGGAGGTTTAAGTATTGAAGGCCTGTTTTCTTGCACTGTGGCATTCTATCAAGAAGTGTGCAGGATTTTTTTTTTTTTTAAGAAAAGTGTTCGAAGAGCTTGAAACAGGAAACCCAGAGGTGCCCTTGTATTTTGGGGAAGGCCTTAGGAGGTCACTTGGAAATGCTGCTAGCTGTGGGGGAGGGGTCAGATGGGCTGTGCAGGCTTCTCCTTTGCATTCATGTTCTTGTGTGTAGAAACCCAGCTCGGAGCCATCTACTGATGTGTAAGAATTTCGCAGACAAACCTTGAGCTAAGCAATGCATTTGTTCCTGAGGAAATGTTTGTCTTAAGCGATGTAAATATGCTATGTATATCTGCTGGACTCTGGCTTCAGGTCGGTTCCCCCAATAGGCTCAGAAGCGACTTGAACAAAACAGTATGTTTTCCTCGTACCTTGTTCTCCTAATCTATGTTAAGGAAATGATATATTTGCCTGGAATACTGCCTTTCTTCAAGATTCATGTCAATCAGTTTTTGGCCCAGGATGACTCACCTGCTGCCAATGTGACCTCAAGGCATGTCGTGGGGGAGGGGCCTGGTGCCATTCCCTGAGACAGTGCCTTTCTTTCCTTAGCTGACTGCTAGTGCCTGTAGAATATCTGGCTAGAGACCAGCAGGGCGTACACCCCGCCTCAAGTCTAAGTCAGCAGCTTTCTCTATCTCATTTATACTTTAATAACAATTGATGACACAAAAGCTCTGAGCGATCAAATCATATCAAATCTTCATTTCAGATTGAAGATGCATTCCGTGGTATTGCCATCTTAAGTCTTTCCATTGTTATGGAATATCTGTCCATGTATTCAGGATAGTTTTCAGCCAGGGTGTATAATTTCCAGTGTGCCAGTCTTGTCATCCTCGTTACATCCATGGCAAAGTGTTGTATTCATGTTGACATTATTGAAAGGGAATTTTTTTAAATTCCTTTTCAGATTATTATCTGCTAATATATACAGAAAAAACTGTGTAATCTTTCGTTTTTATCAGTTCGGACAGCTTGATAGTTGTCTTTAAATTCTTTCCTTTCTCATACTTTAAGATTTTCCGGGCACCGTACATGTACTGCCTCACCCCTAATCTCAGTCATGTGTTCAAAGGACTTCTGTCCTTTATTTGTTTACTTATTTTTTGCAACATTGAATTCGTTTTGACTATGCTGGGTCTCTGCTGCAAGATGGAAGTTGCTAGGACCTCTGGACTGCAGTCTTCCATCTCTTACTGACCTCTTGTTGACCTCTGCAGAATCCTGGTTGGCGGGAGCTTGTTAGTTCCTTGTTCCTTACCAGGACCTCCTGTGGTAAGTGTTTTTCTCTTCTCTGTTGCCTGGTAAGGGTGGATGGTCATTGGCATCCCAAAGCTAGCTAGAAGTCAATTATTTAGGCAGGCTTGTGCATAGATATGGGAGAAGGCAATGGCACCCCACTCCAGTACTCTTGCGTGGAAAATCCCATGGATGGAGGAGCCTGGTAGGCTGCAGTCCATGGGGTGGTTAAGAGTCGGACACCACTGAGCGACTTCACGTTCACTTTTCACTTTCATGCATGGGAGGAGGAAATGGCAACCCACTCCAGTGTTCTTGCCTAGAGAACCCCAGGGACTGCGGGGCCTGGTGGGCTGCCGTCTATGGGGTCGCACAGAGTCAGACACGACTGAAACGACTTAGCAGCAGCGGCGGCGGCAGCAGCAGCAGAAGCAAGGCATCGATATCAAAAGGGCTGCAAACAGTCAGGAAGGATCACATATGTCACCGTGAAACACTACTTCTCCACTTAGCCAAAGCTAACCAAAGATTTCTGTTCTAGGTCAACCTAGAAGAGATCACTTAAGAGGTAAAGAAACTTAAACTCCATTAGCAAAGGCAGTTCGACATCTCAAGAAAACTTGTGCTAGGCACAGAACTCTTTTCTGGGGGTCCACTTTCCCTACAACCTCCTTATCCCATTCTGTACCCATTCCTTTGCTTCTCCCATCCTGAAACTGCCACCTGTAAGACAGAACTACTTCGTTTTCCTTCCTCAAGTGCCATTGCATTCCACATACTTTCTTGATATAACAAGTCATACATTTCCCTTCAGCAACCAAGAACTGACTTTTATATTGGCATTGGCTATAGCCCGCCCCCCTCCCCCCACCCCCAAGAACAGAACAAAACAAAACAAAACAATTGCTTTCTTACATTTAACATGTCAGGATGGTGCCAGACACTATTCATGGAGAGTCAAAAATCTCTTTTGTTTCTGTGTAAAAGGGAGGACCTTTCAAGTCGTAAATGTTTCAGAACTTTCATTTATTTGGAAATGACCTAGCTATTCAATACACTGTCGTCACAAGGATAGAAACTCGGGTAACCAAAACACCTGGAGAAACGTTTGTTAGTTCAGTTCAGTTCAGTTGCTCAGTCGTGTCTGACTCTTTGGGACCCCGTGGCCTGAAGGACGCTAGGCTTCCGTGTCCGTCACCAACTCCAGGGGCTTGCTCAAACTCATGTCCATCGAGTCAGTGATGCCATACAACCATCGTATCCTCTGTCATCCCCTTCTCCTCTGCCTTCAATCAAGACTATGAGAGGCAGATATTTTAGAGTATAATTATTGTAAAGAGTTTGTCTAAAAGCTCATATCACATTTACATTTTTTACTTTTGTTGTTGTCGTTTCCAGGTAGTTTCTTGCTGAAGAGCTTGTGACAGATATAACAATAGAGCAATTTTTACCTCAAAAGAAACCTAGGCACTATGAACATGTTGTGCTTAATGTTGTTGACTCTTAGACATGTCTATAATGGAGGAGCAAAACCAAAAATACTAGATATTTAATATTGACTAGTTCCCAGTTCACGGGACTCTGACATTCATTTAGGTCAATGTTTTCTTGTATTTCCAGCAGTTTGATTTGGAAGGGCTGCCTTGTCTTGAGACCATTGAAATCAGAACACAGAACTTGAGCAATATTATCAAAAAACACAAGGCTCACACTGACACATACCTTAATCCAAACAGACAGACAAGACATCTTCCAGGTTTCCGCCTGAGATTTAAAATATTTCTTTGAGCCAGTCTTCTGGGGAGTGGGGGGATGGGGGTGGCAGTAAGGCAGGCTTGGGTAACAAGCTAATTGTTGGTCATTGCATATGCAAAGAACCAGCTTTCCGGGTTCCAAGGAAAAAAGTTTCCTTGGTAACCAACTTTGTCTGGTTCTATAGAATATCATGGCCCTCCTAGGTCAGGTCATCTTGCCTTTCTGTAGTCCTCGTTTTATCCCTAAATCATAGACAGCTTGGATTGTCTCTGTGGGGTGTATGTATTGTCCTCATGTTTGACCTGGCAGCAGCAGCGAGGTCCGAGAGCCTCTCCTGGAACCGGGCGTGGGGACGGGGCTCACCGAGAGCCGCTGGTGAAGGTGGGCAGCGCCCCTGGAGCGCGGCAGGGGCGGGGCGAACCCGGGCGGCACAGGGCGGGTGTCGGCTCCTGGCGGGGGTAGGGGAGGGCTTCCCAGTTGTGCTCTCGGAGATGGCCACTGCGGCTGGAAACACGCCGGGAGCGCAGCCAGTGTGGGGTAAACCTGGGCTGCACAGGTCGAGATTCCGCTCGCTGTGGGTGGGGGGTCGGTCCCTGTTGTGCTCCCGGGGGTCGCCAATGTGGCTGGGAACCCGCCGGGAGCCCAGCAGGGCCGGGGCAAAACCTGGCGGCGCGGGGCGGGGTGGGGGTCCGTTCGCAGTTGGGGTCGGCTCCTGGCGGGGGTGGGGGAGGGCTTTCCAGATGTGCTGTTGGGGGTCGCCATTGCGGCTGGGAATGCCCATTTCGTGAACTCCTGGATCCCCAAGGATCGGCATCCATCGGCCACAGCGGAGGGGTGCGGAACACAGGTAAGGGAACGGGGACTGCGTGGAGCAGGGAACCATGTATTCCGCCCTGTGTTGGCACAGTCTCAGAGCTCCCCAACCTGGCGGTCGCAGGAAGGCCTCGTCTTTGGGGTCAAGGCCTTTACCACTCCACCCCTCTGCTGAAAAACCTCATAGTCTGCGCGGTTTTCCCAAGCAGCCTAGTGTCCGCTGGAAGTCCAAGGGACAGAACCCTGAATTCTGGCCAGCTGGCCCAGCCCTGCTTCTGGCACTTTGTAGGCCAGCGGGCCCTGGAGCACCTGCTAGGATGGGAAAGGGAAGGGTACGCGAATTGCACCCTGGTGGCCACCGAGGCAGCAAAGAAGGGGGGAGGGCACCTTACTGCCCTTTAATGGCAGACAGAATCTGTGGCTGTCCTGCTGCGTGGGCCTTTTCATGTGGACCTTGTGCAATAAAAGTTTACCGGTGACCTTAGGGAACTTCCCAGTGTGCTTCTGACAGATGAGGGATGCTGTGGAGTTGGAGGGGCCTCTCAGGACTACGCTGGGTTTGGCGCAATGGAAGAGGGCCTCATCTCCAGGGAAGGCAGGAACCTCAGGCTTCCTCTCCGTTTCGGACTCCGACCGCAGGGTCCCTGCAGAGTTGGGACAGGAGAGTCAGGAATCGTCTTGTCTGAGGAAGGGAACTCCGCTTGCCTGTCGAGGTGTTCAGGGGGTCTCAGGCCCCTTGTTCAGCTGTGTGTGGAACCTGCGGGTGTTTCCGGACGATGCACGACGGTGACAGTGCCCCTTCGTGTTGTGCCTTCACCCACTGGGTTGCCTTCGAAGAGGTGTCCGGGCCTCGGGTTCTTTTCAAGAGCGGACAGGGAAATCGGGGTCTTTCGGCATGTGGGACCACCCACGGGGCTAGTCTCAAATTTCCTAGTGAGGCCGGCTACATCCTGAGGTATGCCGGGAAGGCCGGGGAGCCTTCCAGACAACGCAGGGGGATCGACTCTCCTGTCGCCATCAGGAGGGGAGAAGGGGCTCAGATGAAGTGGGGCCAGAACCCTCGGTGTTACCCTCGAGGGAACCCGGCGTGTCGAGGAACTTTTGGGGGTCGCAGGAAGGCTGTCAGGGACCGTTTCGCCCTTCAGGGCGGAACAGGGGACTTCCCTTGAGACGCCGTCACGGGAAAGGGCCTCATCTTGCCAAGAGGTGGGAACCACGTGGTTTTTCTCGAGTTGCGGCGGGATTCTCGAGTTACGACGGGGATCTCAGGCTTCCTCTTGGGTTGGCCCTGGGAAGCCCAATCTTCCCCTCGAATTGCGAGGGAAAGCTGGGGGTTGCGCTCGGGTCACTGCATGGCCGAAGAGACCTCACCTAGGCGTGTGTCCGGGACCTAATATTCCTCTCCAGGGAAGGCAGGGATCTCGGGGTTGCATTCCAGGCTCCCCCGGGGAGTCAGGCCTCGTCTCGAGGGGAAGCCAAGGACTCCGCTCTCCTCTCGAGACGCGACGCGGGTGTCTTGGAACCCTATGAGTGGCCTCAAGGGAGTCCAGCCTCCTCTTCCGTTTTGAGAGAGGACCCGGGATTGCTCTCCAGGCCATGCAGGAAAAGAAGGCCCTCAGCTCGCGAGGACGGGGGTGTCTCAGGGGTTTCCTCGAGCTGCGGCGCCCGTGGGGGTTTTCTCCCGAGGCACGACGAGGATCTCAGGGAGCCTCTCGTGCGGCGCCAGGGAAGTCAGGTCTCCATGCGCGTGGCGAGGGGGAGCGCGTCCTGGCTCTCGAGTCACGGGAGGGGACTAGGGCCTCGAGACGCGTTGAAGAAGGACTCTCGAGGTCTTTCTCGGGGGGCGGCGGGAAACCCTCGTTTCCCTCGCCTTCTGCCAGGGACATTAGGGAACTTGCCAGGGTGCCTCTGAGAGGCGAGGGATCCTGTGGAGGTGGCGGGGCCCCTCGGCACTCTGCTGGGTCTGGCGCAACGGAAGAGGGCCTCACCTCGAGGGGAGGCAGGAACCTCAGGCTTCCTCTCCGTTTCGGACTCCGACCGCAGGGTCCCTGCAGAGTTGGGACAGGAGAGTCAGGCCTCGTCTTGTCTGAGGAAGGGAACCCCGCTGGCCTCTCGAGTTGCTCAGGGGGTCTCAGGCCCCTCGTCGAGCTGTGTGTGGAACCCGCGGGTCTTTGCGGACGATGCACGGGGGTGGCAGCGCCCCTTCGTGCTGTGCCTTCACCCACAGGGTTGCCTTCGAAGAGGGGTCCGGGCCTCGGGTCCTTCTCAAGAGCGGACCCGGGAATCGGGGGCATTCTGCATGTGGCACCACCCACGTGGCTCATCTCGAATTTCCTCGTGAGGCCAGCCTCATCCTGAGGTGCGCCTGGAAGGCCGGGAACCCCTTCCAGACCACGCAGGGGAATCGCCTCTCCTGTCGCGATCCGGAGGGGAGAAGGGGCTCAGATGAAGCGGTGCCGGGACCCTCGGTGTTCCCCTCGAGGGAACCCGGCGTGTCTGGGGACTTTTGGGGGTCGCAGGAAGGCTGTCAGCGACCGTTTCACCCTTCAGGGCGGAACAGGGGACTTCCCTTGAGACGCCGTGGCGGGCAAGGGCCTCATCTTGCCAAGAGGTGGGAACCACGTGGTTTTTCTCGAGTTGCGGCGGGAATCTCGAGTTACGACGGGGATCTCAGGCTTCCTCTTGGGTTGGCCCTGGGAAGGCCAATCTTCGCCTCGAGTTGCGAGGGAAAGCTGGGGGTTGCGCTCGAGTCACTGCAGGGCCGAAGAGACCTCACCTAGGCATGTGTCCGGGACCTAATATTCCTCTCCAGGGAAGGCAGGGATCTCGGGGTTGCATTCCAGGCTCCCCCGGGGAGTCAGGCCTCGTCTCGAGGGAAAGCCAAGAATTCCGCTCTCCTCTCGAGTCGCGACGCGGGTCTCTTGGAGCCCCCTGAGCGGCCTCAATTGACCAGACTCTTCTTCCGTTTGGAGAGAGGACCCGGGATTGCTCTCCAGGCCATGCAGGAAAAGAAGGCCCTCAGCTCGCGAGTACGGGGCCGTCTCAGGGGTTTCCTCGAGCTGCGTCGCCCCTGGGGGTTTTCTCCCGAGGCACGATGAGAATCTCAGGGAGCCTCTCGTGCGGCACCAGGGAAGTAAGCTCTCCATGCGCGTGGCGAGGGCGAGCGCGTCATGGCTCTCGAGTCGCGGGAGGGGACTAGGGCCTCGAGACGCGTTGAAGAAGGACTCTCGAAGTCTTTGTCGGAGGGCGGCGGGAAACCCTCGTTTCCCTCGCCTTCTGCCGGGAACCTTAGGGAACTTCCCAGGGTGCCTCTGAGAGGCGAGGGATCCTGTGGTGTTGGCGGTGACCCTCGGGACTCCGCTGGGTCTGGCGCAATGGAAGAGGGCCTCAGCTCGAGGGGAGGCAGGAACCTCAGGCTTCCTCTCCGTTTTGGACTCCGACCGCAGGGTCCCTGCAGAGTTGGGACAGGAGAGTCAGGCCTCGTCTTGTCTGAAGAAGGGAACCCCGCTTGCCTCTCGAGTTGCTCAGGGGGTCTCAGGCCCCTCGTCGAGCTGTGTGTGGAACCAGCGGGTCTTTGCGGACGGTGCACGGGGTTGGCAGTACCCCTTCCTGTTGTGCCTTCACCCACAGGGTTGCCTTCGAAGAGTGGTCCGGGCCTCGGGTCCTTCTCAAGAGCGGACCGGGGAATCGGGGGCCTTGGGCATGTGGCACCACCCACGTGGCTCGTCTCCAATTTCCTCGTGAGGCCGGCCTCATCCTGAGGTGCGCCGGGAAGGCCGGGAACCCCTTCCAGACCACGCAGGGGAATCGACCCTCCTGTCGCGATCAGGAGGGGAGAAGGGGCTCAGAGGAAGCGGTGCCGGGACCCTCGGTGTTCCCCTCGAGGGAACCCGGCGTGTCGGGGAACTTTTGGGGGTCGCATGAAGGCGGACAGGATGCTTTCCGCCCTTCAGGGCAGAAGAGGGGACTTCCCTTGAGACGCCGTCGCTGGCAAGGGTCTCATCTTGCCAAGAGTTTGGAACCACGTGGTTTTTCTCGAGTTGCGGCGGGATTCTCGAGTTACAATGGGGATCTCAGCCTTCCTCTTGGGTTGGCCCTGGGAAGCCCAATCTTCCCCTCGAGTTGCGAGGGAAATCTGGGGGTTGCGCTCGAGTCACTGCAGGGCCAAAAAGACCTCACCTAGGCGTGTGTCCAGGACCTACTATTCCTCTCCAGGGAAAGCAGGCATCTCGGGGTTGCATTCCAGGCTCCCCCGGGGAGTCAGACCTCATCTCGAGGGGAAGCCAAGGACTCCGCTCTCCTCCTGAGTCGCGACAAGGATCTGTTGGAGCCCCCTGAGCGGCCTCAACGGAGTCCAGCCTGCTCTTCAGTTTGGAGAGAGGACTCGTGATTGGTCTCCAGGCCATGCAGGAATATAAGGCCCTCATCTCGCGATGACCGGGGTGTCTCATGTGTTTCCTCGAGCTGCCGCGGCAGTGTGGGTTTCCTCACGAGGTACGATGAGGATCTCAGGGAGCCTCTCGTGCAGTGCCAGGTTAGTCAAGTCTCCATGCGCGTGAAGAGGGGGCGCGTGTCATGGCTCTCGAGTCATGGTAGGGGAATCGCGACTCAACACATTTTGAAGCACTCTCGAGGTCTTTCTCGAGTCATGGCAGAAAACCCAGGGTTCCCTCGACTTGTGCCTGTGACCTCAGGGAGCTTCTCATTGTGTCTCTGAGAACTCAGGGATACTGTGGAGTTGGTAGGGGGCTCTCGGGACTCCACTGGGTGTGGTGCAATGGAAGAGGGCCTCATCTCGAGTGGACGCAGGAACCTCAGGCTTCCTCTCCGTTTCTGACTCGGATCCCATGGTCCCTGCAGAGTAGGGACAAGAGAGTCACACCTAGTATTCTGTTGAGGAATGGACCTTCGTTTGCCTTTCGAGTTGTTTACAAGGTGACAGGCCACTTGTCGAAATGTCTGTGGGACCTGCGGGTTTTTCTGGACGATGCACGCGGGTGTCAGTGCCCCTTCGTGTTGTGCCTTCATCCACAGGTTTTCCTTCAAAGAGGTGTGCTGGCATCGGGTTCTTTTCAAGAGTGGACCGTGAAATTGGGGTCTTTCGGCATGTGGCACCACCCACGAGGCTACGTCTCGAACTTCCTCATGAGACCGGCCTCATCCTGAGGTGCGCCCGGAAGTTCGGGAACCCCTTGCAGACAGAGAAGGGGAGTCGACCCTCCTATCGCAATCAGGAGAGGAGAAGGGGTCAGATGAAGTGGTGCCGGGAACCTCAGTGTTCCCCTTGAGTGAGTCTGGTATGTCGCGGAACTTTTGGGGTCGCATCAAGGGTGCCAAGTACCGTTTCGCACTTCAGGATGGAACGTGGGACTTCTCTTGAGATGCTGTAGCGGACAAAGGGCCTCATCTTGCGATGACGAGGGAAGCACGTGGATTTTCTCGAGTTTCGGTGGGATTCTCGAGTTACGACGGGGAATTCAGGCTTCCTCTTGTGTTGGCCCAGGAAGTCTAATCTTCCATTCGAGTTGCCAGGGAGAGCTGTGGATTGGGCTCCATTCACTGAAGGGCAAACTAGACCTCATCTAGGCTTGTATCCAGGACTTAATGTTCCTCTCCATAGGCGACAGGGATTTGGGGTTGCATTCCATACTCACCCGGGGAGTCAGGCCTCATCTCGAGGGGAAGCAAAGGACTCCACTCTCTTCTCGAGCCGCGACAGGTATCTCTTGGAGCCCACTGAGTGGTCTTTGCTCTGTAGGAGAGCTCTAGTGTACATAAGCCTGTACATAAGTGAACACAGACATTCTGTGTGCATGTTGCTGCGTACCCAAAATAGGGCCACAAGGAGCCTCATGCTCTCCATGCAGCGCGGAAGCTGTGCAGCCACGCAGCAGCTGAAGAATCCAACCAATTGCTCTTTTCTTACCTCTGACAGAGCTCGCATTGCTGTAGCCCTTGGCAGTTTGGAAACACTGGACCCTAACCCCTCTCAAAGTAGGCCTGGGTTCTAGTTCGAATAGAAAGTCAATAGCGGAGCTGAGGACAGGAACGCGGCAGTCATTTATCACACGCTCCTGCAGCCTGCTAATACAGGGACACTAACGCTAGAAGCTAGGAATGTCTTTGCAAGGTGCGCAAAGGACAAGGGAGAACCTCGACCCTGACTCTAGTATTTCAGCCCCCTGAGCAGATCTGAGGTTCTCCCGCTGTAGAAGCTAACGTATTCCTTTCAAATACAGGCTTCCTAACACAGGGCCAGTTGGCTGCTTGCTCTTCCACGAAGCAGGCTTCCTTAACTTGCAAACTGCGAATTCCGCTTAACAGCCTGGAGGAAAAATCGCTTCTTGGAAGATTTTTTTCAGAGGCTGTATCCCCGGAGCTGGGGCCAAGCTAGGGGACCCATACTGGCAAGGGAAGGCAAAACCACATCCAATGTCTTTGCTCTGGAGGACAGCTTTGGTGAGCCTAAGTCTTTCAGGAATATTTCTGGATCCAACAGAGTCAAATTCTGTGTGTGAAGCTGCACAGCCAAAATAGGGGAACAGAGAGCCTGATTCTCTCTGTGTAGCTTTGAAGCTGTCATTCAAACAACAGCTTGAGAATCCATACAATGCTCTCCCTTACTGCTAAGAGAATTCTCATTGCTGTCGTCCTTGACAGTTTGTAGAAATCCGCACCCTAACCCTTCTCCAAGTAGGCCTGGGTCCTAGCTCGGAACAACAGGCAACGGCGGAGCTGAGGCCAGTAAGGCACAAGTGAGGTCTCACACACTCTTGCAGCCTGATCGTCCAGGAGCAGTAAGGCCTCTTTTTCCCTGCAGGAGGCTCGCTTGCCTTGCCTCCTGTGAACTGCATTTCCCAGCCTGGGCGCAAAGCTGTTCCTGGAGATTTTTTCTCAGGGGCTGTTTCCCTGGAGCTGGGTCAGACCTCGGGGGCCCAACTCACAGGGGAAGACAAAACCACATGGACAGGTCTATGCTCTGTAGGAGAGCTCTAGTGAACCTCATCTCTCAGGAACATTCTTGGCTTCTACAGAGACACCTCTGTGCATGAAGCTACACACCCAACATAGTGGCAAAGGGAGTCTGATTCTCTCCGTGGGTGCTGATGCTTTGTGGCAAAGCACCTGCTAAGAATCCATCCGCATAGGCTTCCCTCACCTTGACAGAGGTCTCATTGCTGTAGTCCTTGGCAGTTTGGAAAGAAGCTGACCCTTACCCTTCACCAAGTAGGCCCTTGTCCTTGTTTGAATGGAAAGGCAGTAGCTGAGCTGAGGCCAGTAAGGCGCCAGTCAAGTCTGACATATTCCCGATGCCTGCTCCTTCATGGAAAATAACGTTAGAATCTGGGAATGTCTTTGCAAGGCTGGCAAAGGGCAGTCAGGAACCTCGACCCTGCCTCTGGAATTTCTATCTTCTCAGCACATCTGGCGGTCTCGGTCAGGAGAAACTAACCCATTCCTTGCAAATATAGGCTTCCAAACACAGGCCGGTTGGCTGTCTCTTCTTGCCGAAGGAAGCTTGCTTATCCCACCTCCTGCGAACTCCGCTTCCCAGCCTGGGGGATAAGAGGTTCTTGGAGATCTTTTCCAAGAGGCTGTTTCCACGGAGCAGGGGCCGATCCCGGAGACCCACACGCACAGGGGAAGGGAAAACCGCATGGATAAGTCTTTGCTCTCTAGGAGTGCTCTAGTGAACCTCAGTCTGTGGGGAATGTTCTTGGCTCCAACGGGGACATCTCTGTGTGGGAAGCTGCATTGCCAACATAGAGACACAGAGACCTGATTCTCTCTGTGCAGCTTTGACGCTGTCGTTCAAACAACAAATTGAGAATCCACACAATGCTCTCCCTTACCACTGAGAGAGTTATCATTGCTGTAGCCCTTCGCAGTTTCTGGAAATCGGCACACAAACACTTCTCCAAGTAGGCCTGGGTTCAAGTTCAGATGAACATGCAATAGCGGAGCTGAGGCCAGTAAGGCACCAGTCAGGTGTCACACACTCTGGCAGCCTGCTCCTCCAGGGACAGTAAGGCCTCTATTTCCCTTCAGGAGGCTCGCTTGCCTTACTTCCTGTGAACAGCGTTTCCCAGCCTGGGCGGAAAGCAGTTCCTGGAGATCTTTTCTCAGGGGCTGTTTCCCCGGAGTTGGGGCGGACCTCGGGGACCCAACTCACAGGGGAAGGCAAAACCAAATGGACAGGTCTATGCTCTGTAGGAGATCTCTAGTGAACTGCCGGGGTCCAGCCCCAGCTGATCCAGGGTATTCGAAGCAGAGATGGCGTAGGCGAGGGTCAGGGAACAACTGCTTAATTAAACGTTAATTAAGGATATAAAGAGTAATAAAATGAGGATAGCTCAGTAGGAAAATTCAGTGGAGAAAAGAGGCTGAGTAGCTTGGTTTACGCGGGGGACCAATAAAACTTCAAGACAAGAAGCTTGCACCACTTACGTAGGCCGCAGGCGTCCTTCCGTTCTCCCGAAGGAGAGGAGACACTGAGGCCTCCCCGGTCGGATCTTAGAAGCCCAGGCAAAATTAGTAAGCTTGGTGGGTTCCGCGCTCCAGATGGAGACTCAACCAGAGTGAGAGAGAGAGAGAGAGACATGGGGAGACCAGTATTTCGAGAAACTGATCCCAATTCTTTATTTTCCATGGTCTACTTTTATACACTGAGATGTTATGCAAAAGTCACGTGGGGTCAGCAGTCCTGACTTTTATCAAAGTCAGGTGCTTCATACAAAAGTATACAGAGGTCTTAGGGGTGTTACATCATCTTCTGGCCGGGGGGCCTGCTGACAATTTACGACCCTCTCCTTGTGACAGCGGTCAGTCAACCAGGACACTTATTTCTCCAGGGGTGATTATTCTTAAAACAGACGCCACCCAAATAAAGTTACATTCCTATAGGGTGAGGGTGTAGTGGGTTTTAGTTAAGGAAAGAATTTACTTAGCCTAAGGTCTAACGTGATTTATATCAAAGGTTAATACTTATTTCTTCTATATATTCATTAATGTGTATAAGGGCAGGGGATGTGGAGACTTAGCAGTAAACATCAGCTCAACAAATGAAAAACCCTTCACCAATATGATTTCTAATCAGCCCATTATACTTATACTAATAATTTTCTAACTTTTCTAAGGAACCTGTTTTTAGAAGGTTTAAAGCATCTCGTGCCTCTCATGGTTGGGAGGCTGTGAGCAATCACATGTGGCCGGACAAGCCTGTCAGGCAGGCTAGAGAACCTTCAGAGGAGTTTGTAGGTTAAAACACTCTTGTCACACCCAGGGGTTTTTATCAACTGGAGCTCTAGGTTAACTCCTTCTCCGAAAGAGGTGGTGGGGGACAGCCCCCCGTAAAGTCAGAGGTGTAGGTGAGAGCACAAAGTAGTAAGGTAGGCAGGCTCTGGTTATGGGGGTAGATGCTCGAGGATTTCCAGGGGGACTCCTGAGGCTCGATCCCGCCTTTGCGTATGTCGAGCCTCCTTCCTCATGACCTTTGCCATGGGCGGAGTGCCTCACTCTGGCCCCCAACAGTGAACCTCCTCTCTCAGGAACATTCTTGGCTCCTATCGAGACACCTCTGTGTGTGTAGCTACACACGCAACGTAGGGGCAAAGGGAGCCAGATTCTTTCCGTGGGGTGCTGATGCTTTGTGGCAAAGCACCTGCTTGAGAATCCATCAGCTTACGCTTCCCTCGCCTTGACAGAGGTCTCATTGCTGTAGCCCTTGGCAGTTTGGAAAGAAGAGGACCCTTACCTTTCATAAAGTGGGCCCTTGTCCTAGTTTGAAAGGAAAGGCAAGAGCTGAGCTGAGGCCAATAAGGCGCCAGTCAAGTCTGACATATTCCCGAAGCCTGCTCCTTCATGGAAAATAACGCTGGAATCTAGGAATGTCTCTGCAAGGCTGGCAAAGGGCAGTCAGGAGCCTGCACCCTGCCTCTGGAATTACCGATTTCTAAGCAGATCTGGAGGTCTCCTTTAGGAGAATCTAACTCATTCCTTCCATATTGAGACTTCCAAAAACAGGCCGGTCGGCTGCCTCTTCGTGCCCGAAGGAGGCTTGCTTTTCCTGCCTCCTATGAACCCAGCTTCCCAGGCTCTGGGAAAAGCGGATATTGAAGATCTTTTCTCAGGGGTTTTTTCCATGGAGCTGGGGCCGAGACCAGAGACCCAATTGCACAGGGGAAGGAAAACCACATGGACAAGTCTTTGTTCTCCAGGAGACCTCTAAGTGAAACTTACTCTGTCAGGAACGTTCTTGACTCCTATGGAGACACCCCTGTGTGTGAAGCTGCGTACCCAACAAGGGGGCACAGAGAGACTGATTCTCTCTTTGCAGCTTTGAAGCTGTCATTCAAACAACAGCTTGTGAATCCATACAATGCTCTCCCTTACCTCTGAGAGAGTTCTCATTGCTGTAGCCCTTGGCAGTTTTTAGAAATCCGCACCCAAACCCTTCTCCAAGTAGGCCTGGGTCCTGGTTTGGATGGCCATGCAATGGCGGAGCTGAGGTCAGTAAGGCACCAGTCAGGTGTCACACATTCTGGTAGCCTGCTCCTCCAGGGACAGTAAGGCCTCTTTTTCCCTGCAGGAGTCTCGCTTGCCTTGCCTCCTGTGAACTGCGTTTCCCAGCCTGGGCGAAAAGCGGTTCCTTGAGATCTTTTCTAAGGAGTTGTTTCCCCGGAGCTGGGGTGGACCTCGGGGACCAAACTCACAGGGGAAGGCAAAACTACACGGACAAGTCTATGCTCTGTAGGAGACCTTAGTGAATCTCAAGTCTTAGGAACATTCTTGGCTCGTACAGAGACACCTCTGTGTGTAAAGCTACACACCGAACATAGGGGCACAGGGAGCCTGATTCTCTCCGTGGGGTGCTGATGCTTTGTGGCAAAGCACCTGTTTGAGAATCCATCCGCTTACGCTTCCCTCGCCTTGACAGAGGTCTCATTGCTGTGTCCCTTGGCAGTTTGGAAAGAAGCAGACCCTTACCCTTTACCAAGTAGGCCCTGATCCTAGTTTGAAAGGAAAGGCAATAGCTGAGCTGAGGCCAGTAAGGCACCCGTCAACTCTGACATATTCCCGATGCCTGCTCCTTCATGGAAAATAGCGCTAGAATCTAGGAATGTCTTTGCAAGGCTGGCAAAGGGCAGTCAGGAACCTCGACCCTGCCTCTGGAATATCTATCTTCTGAGCAGATCTGGAGGTCTCCTTCTGGAGAAGCTAACCCATTCCTTGCAAATAGAGGCTTCCAACACAGGCTAGTTGGCTGCCTCTTCTTGCCCGAAGGAGGCTTGCTTTTCCTGCCTCCTATGATCCCTGGTTCCCAGCATGGGGGAAAAGCAGATCTTGGAGATCTTTGCTCAGGGGTTGTTTCCACGGAGCTGAGGTTATGCCCGGAGACCCACACATACAGAGGAAAGCAAAACTACATGAACAAGTCTTTGCTCTCTAAGAGAGCTCTAGTGAACCTCAGTCTTTGACGAACGTTCTTGGTTCCTACAGGGACAACTTATGGGGTCAGAGAGCCTGATTCCCTCTGTGAAGGTTTAACACTGTCGTTCAGAAAACAGCTTGAGAATCCATACAATTCTCTCCCTTATCTCTGAGAGAGTTCTCATTGCTGTAGCCCTTGGCAGTTTTTTAGAAATCCGCACCCAAACCCTTCTCCTAGTAGGCCTGGGTCCTAGTTCAGAGGAACATGCAATGGCGGAGCTGAGGCCAGTAAGGCACCAGTCAGGTCTCACACACTCTTGCAGCCTGCTCCTCCAGGGGCAGTAAGGCCTCTTTTTCTCTGCAGGAGGCTCGCTTGCCTTGCCTTCTGTGAACTGCATTTCCCAGTCTGGACGAAAAGCAGTTCCTGGAGGTGTTTTCTCAGGGGTTTCTTCCTCGGAGCTGGGGCGAACATCGGGAACCCAACTCACAGGGGAAGGCAAAACCATATGGACAGGTCTATGCTCTGTAGCAGAGCTCTAGTGAACCTCATCTCCCAGGAACATTCTGGGCTCCTATAGAAACACCTCTGTGTTTGAAGCTACACACCCAACATAGGGGCAAATGCAGCCTGATTCTCTCCGTGGGGTACAGATGCTTTGTGGCAAAGCACCTGTTTGAGAATCCATCCGCTTCCACTTCCCTCTCTTTGACAGAGGTCTCTTTGCTGTAGCCTTTGGCAGTTTGGAAAGAAGCAGACCCTTACCCTTCACCAAGTAGGCCCTTGTCCTAGTTTGAACGGAAAGGCGATAGCTGAGCTGAGGCCAGTAAGGCGCCAGTCAAGTCTGACATATTCCTGAAGCCTGCTCCTTCATGGAAAATAACGCTAGAATCTAGAAATGTCTTTGCAAGGCTGGTAAAGGACAGTCAGGAACCTCGACCCTGCCTCTGGAATTTCCATCTTCTGAGCAGATCTGGAGGTCTTCTTTTGGAGAAGCTAACCATTCCTTCCAAATAGAGGCTTCCAAACACAGGCTAGTTGGCTGCATCTACTTGCCCGAAGGAGGCTTGCTTGTTCCGCTTCCTGTGAACTCCGCTTCCCGCCTGGGGGAAAAGTGGTTCTTGGAGATCTTTTTTCAGGGGCTATTTCAACGGAGTTGGAGCCGAGCCCGGAGACCCACACGCACAGAGGAAGGCAAAACCACATGGACAAGTCTTTGCTCTGTAGGAGAACTCTAGTTAACCTCAGTATGTGAGGAAAGTCTTGGATTCCACGGGGATACCTCTGTGTGTGGAGCTGCGTACCCAACAAGGGGGCACACAGGGCCTGATTCTCTCTTTGCAGCTTTGAAGCTGTCATTCAAACAACAGCTTAAGAATCCATACAATGCTCTCCCTTACCTCTGAGAGACTTCTCATTGCTGTAACCCTTGGCAGTTTTTACAAATCCGCACCCAAACCCTTCTCCAAGTAGGCCTGGGTCCTGGTTTGGATGGCCATGCAGTGGCGGAGCTGAGGTCAGTAAGGCACCAGTCAGGTGTCACACACTCTGGCAGCGTGCTCCTCCAGGGACAGTAAGGCCTATTTTTCCCTGTGGGAGGCTCGCTTGCCTGGCCTCCTGTGAACTGCGTTTCCCAGCCTGGGCAAACAGCGGTTCCTGGAGATCTTTTCTCAGGGGCTCTATCCCCAGAGCTGGGGTGGACCTCGGGGACCCATCTCAGAGGGGAAGGAAAAACCACATGGACAGGTCTATGCTCTGTAGGAGACGTTAGTGTGTCTCATCTCTTAGGAACATTCTTGGCTCGTACAGAGACACCTCTGTGTGTAAAGCTACACACCGAACATAGGGGCACAGGGAGCCTGATTCTCTCCATGGGGTGCTGATGCTTTGTGGCAAAGCACCTGTTTGAGAATCCATCCGCTTACGCTTCCCTCGCCTTGACAGAGGTCTCATTGCTGTGTCTCTTGGCAGTTTGGAAAGAAGCAGACCCTTACCCTTCACCAAGTAGGCCCTGATCCTAGTTTGAAAGGAAAGGCAATAGCTGAGCTGAGGCCAGTGAGGCACCCGTCAACTGTGACATATTCCCGATGCCTGCTCCTTCATGGAAAATATTGCTAGAATCTAGGAATGTCTTTGCAAGGCTGGCAAAGGGCAGTCAGGAACCTCGACCCTGCCTCTGGAATATCTATCTTCTGAGCAGATCTGGAGGTCTCCTTCTGGAGAAGCTAACCCATTCCTTGCAAATAGAGGCTTCCAAACACAGGCCGGTTGGCTGCCTCCTCTTGCCTGAAGGAGGCTTGCTTTTCCTGCCTCCTATGATCCCTGGTTTCCAGCATGGGGGAAAAGCAGATCTTGGAGATCTTTGCTCAGGGGTTGTTTCCACGGAGCTGGGGTTATGCCCAGAGACCCACACATACAGGGGAAGGCAAAACCACATGAACAAGTCTTTGCTCTCTAAGAGAGCTCTAGTGAACCTCAGTCTTTGACGAACGTTCTTGGCTCCTATGCGGACACCTCTGTGTGTGAAACTGCGTACCCAACATGGCGGCAGAGAGCCTGATTCTCTCTGTGCAGGTTTAATGCTGTCGTTCAGAAAACAGCTTGAGAATCCATACAATTCTCGCCCTTACCTCTGAGAGAGTTCTCATTGCAGTAGCCCTTGGAAGTTTGTAGAAATCTGCACCTAAACCCTTCTCCAAGTAGGCCTGAGTCCCAGTTCGGAGGAACAAGCAATGGCGGAGCTAAGACCATTATGGCACCAGTCAGTTTTCACACACTCTGGCAGCCTGCTCCTCCAGGGACAGTAAGGCTTCTTTTTCTCTGCAGGAGGCTCACTTGCCTTACTTCCTGTGAACAGCTTTTCCCAGCCTGGGCGAAAAGCGGTTCCTGGAGATCTTTTCTCAGAGGCTGTTTTCTCGGAGCTGGGGTGGACCTCGGGGACCCAACTCACAGGGGAAGGCGAAACCACATGTACAGGTGAGCACTCTGTAGGATAGCTCTTGTGAGCCTCATCTCTCAGGAACATTCTTGGCTCCTGTAGAGACACCACTGTGTGTGAATCTACACACCCCACATAGGGGCAAAGGGAGCCTGATTCTCTCCGTGGGGTGCTGATGCTTGGTGGCAAAGAACCTTCCTGATAATCCATCCGCTTATGCTTCCCTCGCATTTACGGAGGTCTCATTGCTGTAGCCCTCGGCAGTTTGGAAAGAAGAAGACCCTTACCCTTCATAAAGTAGGCCTTTGTCCTACTTTGAATGGAAAGGCAATAGCTGAGCTGAGGCCAATAAGGCGCCAGTCAAGTCCGACATATTCCCAAAGCCTGCTTCTTCAGGAAGATAACTGTAGAATCTAGGAATGTCTTTGCAAGGTTGGCAAAGGGCAGTCAGGACCCTGCACACTGCCTCTGGAATTACCGACTTCTGAACAGATCTGGAGGTCTCCCTTAGGGGAAGCTAACCCATTCTTCCAAGTAGAGGCTTCCAAACGCAGGCCGCTTGGCTGCCTCTTGCTCTCTGAAGGAGGCCTGCTTTTCGCGCCTCCTATGAACCCCACATTCCAGCCTCTGGGAAAAGCGGATCTTGAAGATCTTTTCTCAGGGGTTGTTTCCACGGAGCTGGGGCCGAGCCTGGAGCCCCAAACGCACAGGGGAAGAAAAACCACATGGACAAGTCTTTGCTCTCTAGGAGAGCTCTAGTGAAACTCACTCTGTCAGGAACATTCTTGTTTCCTATGGAGACACCCCTGTCTGTGAAGCTGTGTACCGAACATGGAGACACAGAGTCTGATTCTCTCTGTGCAGCTTTGAAGCTGTCGTTCAAACAACAGCTTGAAAATCCATACAATGCTCTTCCTTACCCGTGACACAGTTCTCATTGCTATACCCCTTGGCAGTATTTAGAAATCCATACCCAAACCCTTCTCCTAGTAGGCCTGGGTCCTAGATCGGAGGAACATGCAATGGCGGAGCTGAGGCCAGTAAGGCACCAGTCAGGTCTCACACACTCTGGCAGCCTGATCGTCCAGGGACACTAAGACCTGTTGTGCCTTGCAGGAGGCTCGCTTGCGTTACCTCCTGTGAACTGCGTTTGCCAGCCTGGGGGAATAGTGGTCCCTGGAGATCTTTTCTCAGGGGCTCCTTCCCTGAGCTGGGGCGGACCTCGGGGACCCAACTCACAGGGCAAGGCAAAACCATATGGACAGGTCTATGCTCTGTAGGAGAGGTTTAGTGAACCTAATCTCTCAGGAACATTCTTGGCTCCTATAGAGACAACTCTGTGTGCGAAGCTACACTCCCAACATTGGTGCACAGGGAGCTTGATTCTCTTCGTGGCGTGCTGATGCTTTGTGGCAAAGCACCTGCTTGAGAATCCATCCTCTTAGACTTCCCTCACCTTGACAGAGGTCTCATTGCTGTAGCCCTTGGCAGTTTGCAAAGAAGAAGACCCTTACCCTTCATAAAGTAGGGCCTTGCCCTAGTTTGAATGGAAAGGCAATAGCTGAGCTGAGGTCAATAAGGAGCCAGTCCCGTCTGACACATTCCCGAAGCCTGCTCCTTCATGGAAAATAACTCTAGAATCTAGGAATATCTTTGCAAGGCTAGCAAAGGGCAGTCAGGAACCAGTACCCTGCCTCTGGAATTACCGACTTCTGAGCAGATCTGGAGGTCTCCTTTAGGAGAAGCTAACCCATTCCTTCCAAATAGAGGCTTCAAAACACAGGCAGGTGGACTGCCTTTTCGTTCCCGATGGAGGCGTGCTTTTCTCTCCTCCTACGAACCCCGGTTCCCAGACACTGGGAAAAGTGGATCTTGAAGATATTTTCTCAGGGGTTGTTTCCACGGAGCTGGGGCCGAGCCTGGAGATCCAAAGGCACAGGGGAAGGCAAGACCACATGGACAAGCCTTTGCTCTTTAGTATAGCTCTAATGAACCTCACTCTGTCAGGATCTTTCTTGATTCCTACGGAGACACACCTGTGTGTGAAGCTGCGGGCACAGAGAGCCTGATTACCCCTGTGCAGCGCTGAGTCTGGGCGGCTAAACAACAGCTTGGGAATGCAGCCTGCGGCGCTTCCCTTCCCTCTGACAGAGCTCTCCTTCGGTCCCTAAGCCCTCTGCAAGGAGGCATGGATCATAGGTGCAAAGGGAAAGGAAGAGCGGAGCTGAGGCCAGTAAGGCGCCCGCCAGTCATGTCTCCCCCACTTCCGCAGTCTGTTCCTTCCCCTGCGCGAAAGCTAGAAGCTGGGAAGGGCTTGGCGAGGCTCGCCCAGGCAGAGCAGCCTCTAGGCCGGGGCTCTGCGATATCGCGCCTGGGTGCAGATCTGGAGCTCCACCGAAGTGGAAGATCATTCGGTCCTTCCCAATACAGGCTTGCAAGCACCCGACGGCGGCCTGACTCTATTCTCCCGCGTGCTGGGAGTGGGCTTCCAATCCAGAGCACAGAGCACTGCCTGGAGCTCTCTGCTCAGGGGCTGGTTCCCCTACGCTGGGGCTGTGCTAGGGAGCCCAAACGCACATGTCAAGGCCCCAAAACACATCCACACGTCTCTGCTCTGCAACAGAGCTCCGGGGAAGCCCAGTCTGGCAGGCGCTTTCTGGGCACAAAGGGAGGAACACTCTGGCTGTGGAGCTTCCTCCCCAAGACAGGGGCACTAGGACCCTGATTCCCTCCGTTTACCGCTGAGTCTGCATTGCCAAGCAACAGCTTGGGAACGCAGCCTGGGGCGCTTCCCTTCCCTCGGACAGAGCTCTCCTTGCTGTAGGCCTTGGTAGTTTGCATACAATGGGGCCCTAAGCCCTCTGCAAGTTGGCCTGGCTCCTAGGTCCAAAGGGCAGGCCAGAGCGGAGCTGAGGCTGTCAGGCTCCAGACACATCTCCCATACTCCTACATCCTGCTCCTACCCGGGCGTGAACGCTAGAAGCTGGGAAGGTACCTGGACCGTGCAGGGGCGGGGCAAACGCGGGCGGCGTGGGGCGGGAGTCGGCTTCTGGCGGGGGTGGGGGCGGGCTTCCCAGTTGTGCTCTCGGAGGTGGACACTGAGGCTGAAAACGCGCCGGGAGCGCGGCAGGGGCGGGGCTAACCCTGGCGGCGCGGGGCGGGGGTCGGCTCATGGGGGGGATGGGGAGGGGTTCCCAGTTGCGCTCTCGGGGGTTGCAACTGCGGCTGGGAACTCCCATTTCGTCCGCTCCTGGATCCCCAAGGATCGCCATCCCATGGGTGCAGCGGAGGGCTGCAGACCACAGGTAAGGGAACTGGGACTGCGTGGAGCAGGGAACCAAGTATTCCGCCGTCTGTTGGCACATTCTCGGAGCTCCCCAAACTGGCGGTCGCAGAAAGGCCTTGCCTTTGGGGTCAAGGCCTTTACCGCTCCACCCCTCTGCTGAAAAATCTCAGAGTCTGCGCGGTTCTTCCAAGCAGCCTAGTGTCCGCTGGAAGTCCAAGGGACAGAACACTGAATTCTTGCCGGCTGGCCCAGCCCTGCTTCTGGCACTTTGTAAGCCAGCGGGCCCTTGAGCACCTGCTGGGATAGGAAAGGGAAGGGTCCACGAATTGCACCCTAGAAACTTAGTAGGGTGCATGGATTTCAAACCCTGGTGGCCGCCCAGGCAGCAAAGAAGGGGGGAGGGCACCTTGCTGCCCTTTCATGGCAGAATCTGTGGCTGTCCTGATGCGTGGGCCTTTTCATGGGGACCTTGTGCAATAAAAGTTTGGTGTTTTGGTACTGAATAATTAGAAATTGTAAAAAGTTTAAATTATGTGGTGGTGTAATTAAAAAACAAAACAAAACAAAACCAAGCCCCAAGTGTTTGGCACAGGGAGGTTTAAGTATTGAAGGCCTGTTTTCCTTGCACTGTGGCATTCTATCAAGAAGTGTGCAGGATTTTTTTTTTTTTAAGAAAAGTGTTCGAAGAGCTTGAAACAGGAAACCCAGAGGTGCCCCTGTATTTTGGGGAAGGCCTTAGGAGGTCACTTGGAAATGCTGCTGGCTGTGGGGAAGGGGGGCAGATGGGCTGTGCAGTCTTGTCCTTTGCATTCATGTTCTTGTGTGTAGAAACCCAGCTCGGAGCCATCTCCTGATGTGTAAGAATTTAGCAGACAAACCTTGAGCTAAGCAATGCATTTGTTCCTGAGGAAATGTTTGTCTTAAGCGATGTAAATATCCTATGTATATCCGCTGGACTCTGGCTTCAGGTCGGTTCCCCCAATAGGCTCAGAAGCGACTTGAACAAAACTGTATGTTTTCCTCGTACCTTGTTCTCCTAATCTATGTTAAGGAAATGATATATTTGCCTGGAATACTGCCTTTCTTCAAGATTCATGTCAATCAGTTTTTGGCCCAGGATGACTCACCTGCTGCCAATGTGACCTCAAGGCATGTCGTGGGGGAGGGGCCTGGTGCCATTCCCTGAGACAGTGCCTTTCCTTCCTTAGCTGACTGCTAGTGCCTGTAGAATATCTGGCTAGAGACCAGCAGGGCGTACAGCCCGCCTCAAGTCTAAGTCAGCAGCTTTCTCTATCTCATTTATACTTTAATAACAATTGATGACACAAAAGCTCTGAGCGATCAAATCATATCAAATCTTCATTTCAGATTGAAGATGCATTCCATGGTATTGCCATCTTAAGTCTTTCCATTGTTATGGAATATCTGTCCATGTATTCAGGATAGTTTTCAGCCAGGGTGTATAATTTCCAGTTTACCAGTCTTGTCATCCTCGTTACATCCATGGCAAAGTGTTGTATTCATGTTGACATTATTGAAAGGGAATTTTTTTTAATTCCTTTTCAGATTATTATCTGCTAATATATACAGAAAAAACCGTGTAATCTTTCGTTTTTATCAGTTCGGACAGCTTGATAGTTGTCTTTAATTTCTTTCCTTTCTCATACTTTAAGATTTTCCGGGCACCGTACATGTACTGCCTCACCCCTAATCTCAGTCATGTGTTCAAAGAACTTCTGTCCTTTATTTGTTTACTTATTTTTTGCAACATTGAATTCGTTTTGACTATGCTGGGTCTCTGCTGCAAGATGGAAGTTGCTAGGACCTCTGGACTGCAGTCTTCCATCTCTTACTGACCTCTTGTTGACCTCTGCAGAATCCTGGTTGGCGGGAGCTTGTTAGTTCCTTGTTCCTTACCAGGACCTCCTGTGGTAAGTGTTTTTCTCTTCTCTGTTGCCTGGTAAGGGTGGATGGTCATTGGCATCCCAAAGCTAGCTAGAAGTCAATTATTTAGGCAGGCTTGTGCATAGATATGGGAGAAGGCAATGGCACCCCACTCCAGTACTCTTGCGTGGAAAATCCCATGGATGGAGGAGCCTGGTAGGCTGCAGTCCATGGGGTGGTTAAGAGTCGGACACCACTGAGCGACTTCACGTTCACTTTTCACTTTCATGCATGGGAGGAGGAAATGGCAACCCACTCCAGTGTTCTTGCCTAGAGAACCCCAGGGACTGCGGGGCCTGGTGGGCTGCCGTCTATGGAGTCGCACAGAGTCGGACACGACTGAAACGACTTAGCAGCAGCGGCGGCGGCAGCAGCAGCAGAAGCAAGGCATCGATATCAAAAGGGCTGCAAACAGTCAGGAAGGATCACATATGTCGCCGTGAAACACTACTTCTCCACTTAGCCAAAGCTAACCAAAGATTTCTGTTCTAGGTCAACCTAGAAGAGATCACTTAAGAGGTAAAGAAACTTAAACTCCATTAGCAAAGGCAGTTCGACATCTCAAGAAAACTTGTGTAGGCACAGAACTCTTTTCTGGGGGTCCACTTTCCCTACAACCTCCTTATCCCATTCTGTACCCATTCCTTTGCTTCTCCCATCCTGAAACTGCCACCTGTAAGACAGAACTACTTCGTTTTCCTTCCTCAAGTGCCATTGCATTCCACATACTTTCTTGATATAACAAGTCATACATTTCCCTTCAGCAACCAAGAACTGACTTTTATATTGGCATTGGCTATAGCCCGCCCCCCTCCCCCCACCCCCAAGAACAGAACAAAACAAAACAAAACAATTGCTTTCTTACATTTAACATGTCAGGATGGTGCCAGACACTATTCATGGAGAGTCAAAAATCTCTTTTGTTTCTGTGTAAAAGGGAGGTCCTTTCAAGTCGTGAATGTTTCAGAACTTTCATTTATTTGGAAATGACCTAGCTATTCAATACACTGTCGTCACAAGGATAGAAACTCGGGTAACCAAAACACCTGGAGAAACGTTTGTTAGTTCAGTTCAGTTCAGTTGCTCAGTCGTGTCTGACTCTTTGGGACCCCGTGGCCTGAAGGACACTAGGCTTCCGTGTCCGTCACCAACTCCAGAGGCTTGCTCAAACTCATGTCCATCGAGTCAGTGATGCCATACAACCGTCGTATCCTCTGTCATCCCCTTCTCCTCTGCCTTCAATCAAGACTATGAGAGGCAGATATTTTAGAGTATAATTATTGTAAAGAGTTTGTCTAAAAGCTCATATCACATTTACATTTTTTACTTTTGTTGTTGTCGTTTCCAGGTAGTTTCTTGCTGAAGAGCTTGTGACAGATATAACAATAGAGCAATTTTTACCTCAAAAGAAACCTAGGCACTATGAACATGTTGTGCTTAATGTTGTTGACTCTTAGACATGTCTATAATGGAGGAGCAAAACCAAAAATACTAGATATTTAATATTGACTAGTTCCCAGTTCACGGGACTCTGACATTCATTTAGGTCAATGTTTTCTTGTATTTCCAGCAGTTTGATTTGGAAGGGCTGCCTTGTCTTGAGACCATTGAAATCAGAACACAGAACTTGAGCAATATTATCAAAAAACACAAGGCTCACACTGACACATACCTTAATCCAAACAGACAGACAAGACATCTTCCAGGTTTCCGCCTGAGATTTAAAATATTTCTTTGAGCCATTCTTCTGGGGAGTAGGGGGATGGGGGTGGCAGTAAGGCAGGCTTGGGTAACAAGCTAATTGTTGGTCATTGCATATGCAAAGAACCAGCTTTCCGGGTTCCAAGGAAAAAAGTTTCCTTGGTAACCAACTTTGTCTGGTTCTATAGAATATCATGGCCCTCCTAGGTCAGGTCATCTTGCCTTTCTGTAGTCCTCGTTTTATCCCTAAATCATAGACAGCTTGGATTGTCTCTGTGGGGTGTATGTATTGTCCTCATGTTTGACCTGGCAGCAGCAGCGAGGTCCGAGAGCCTCTCCTGGAACCGGGCGTGGGGACGGGGCTCACCGAGAGCCGCTGGTGAAGGTGGGCAGCGCCCCTGGAGCGCGGCAGGGGCGGGGCGAACCCGGGCGGCACAGGGCGGGTGTCGGCTCCTGGCGGGGGTAGGGGAGGGCTTCCCAGTTGTGCTCTCGGAGATGGCCACTGCGGCTGGAAACACGCCGGGAGCGCAGCCAGGGTGGGGTAAACCTGGGCTGCACAGGTCGAGATTCCGCTCGCTGTGGGTGGGGGGTCGGTCCCTGTTGTGCTCCCGGGGGTCGCCAATGTGGCTGGGAACCCGCCGGGAGCCCAGCAGGGCCGGGGCAAAACCTGGCGGCGCGGGGCGGGGTGGGGGTCCGTTCGCAGCGGGGGTCGGCTCCTGGCGGGGGTGGGGGAGGGCTTTCCAGATGTGCTGTTGGGGGTTGCCATTGCGGCTGGGAATGCCCATTTCGTGAACTCCTGGATCCCCAAGGATCGGCATCCATCGGCCACAGCGGAGGGGTGCGGAACACAGGTAAGGGAACGGGGACTGCGTGGAGCAGGGAACCATGTATTCCGCCCTGTGTTGGCACAGTCTCAGAGCTCCCCAACCTGGCGGTCGCAGGAAAGCCTCGTCTTTGGGGTCAAGGCCTTTACCACTCCACCCCTCTGCTGAAAAACCTCAGAGTCTGCGCGGTTTTCCCAAGCAGCCTAGTGTCCACTGGAAGTCCAAGGGACAGAACCCTGAATTCTGGCCGGCTGGCCCAGCCCTGCTTCTGGCACTTTGTAGGCCAGCGGGCCCTGGAGCACCTGCTAGGATGGGAAAGGGAAGGGTACGCGAATTGCACCCTGGTGGCCACCGAGGCAGCAAAGAAGGGGGGAGGGCACCTTACTGCCCTTTAATGGCAGACAGAATCTGTGGCTGTCCTGCTGCGTGGGCCTTTTCATGTGGACCTTGTGCAATAAAAGTTTACCGGTGACCTTAGAGAACTTCCCAGTGTGCTTCTGACAGATGAGGGATGCTGTGGAGTTGGCGGGGCCTCTCAGGACTCCGCTGGGTTTGGCGCAATGGAAGAGGGCCTCATCTCCAGGGAAGGCAGGAACCTCAGGCTTCCTCTCCGTTTCGGACTCCGACCGCAGGGTCCCTGCAGAGTTGGGACAGGAGAGTCAGGAATCGTCTTGTCTGAGGAAGGGAACTCCGCTTGCCTGTCGAGGTGTTCAGGGGGTCTCAGGCCCCTTGTTCAGCTGTGTGTGGAACCTGCGGGTCTTTCCGGACGATGCACGACGGTGACAGTGCCCCTTCGTGTTGTGCCTTCACCCACTGGGTTGCCTTCGAAGAGGTGTCCGGGCCTCGGGTTCTTTTCAAGAGCGGACAGGGAAATCGGGGTCTTTCGGCATGTGGGACCACCCACGGGGCTAGTCTCAAATTTCCTAGTGAGGCCGGCTACATCCTGAGGTATGCCGGGAAGGCCGGGGAGCCTTCCAGACAACGCAGGGGGATCGACTCTCCTGTCGCCATCAGGAGGGGAGAAGGGGCTCAGATGAAGTGGGGCCAGAACCCTCGGTGTTACCCTCGAGGGAACCCGGCGTGTCGAGGAACTTTTGGGGGTCGCAGGAAGGCTGTCAGGGACCGTTTCGCCCTTCAGGGCGGAACAGGGGACTTCCCTTGAGACGCCGTCGCGGGAAAGGGCCTCATCTTCCCAAGAGGTGGGAACCACGTGGTTTGTCTCGAGTTGCGGCGGGATTTTCGAGTTACGACGGGGATCTCAGCCTTCCCCTTGGGTTGGCCCTGGGAAGCCCAATCTTCCCCTCGGGTTGCGAGGGAAAGCTGGGGGTTGCGCTCGAGTCACTGCAGGGCCGAAGAGACCTCACATAGGCGTGTGTCCGGGACCTAATATTCCTCTCCAGGGAAGGCAGGGATCTCGGGGTTGCATTCCAGGCTCCCCCGGGGAGTCAGGCCTCGTCTCGAGGGGAAGCCAAGGACTCCGCTCTCCTCTCGAGTCGCGACGCGGGTCTCTTGGAGCCCCCTGAGCGGCCTCAATGGAGTCCAGCCTCCTCTTCCGTTTGGAGAGAGGACCCGGGATTGCTCTCCAGGCCATGCAGGAAAAGAAGGCACTCAGCTCGCGAGGACGGGGGCGTCTCAGGGCTTTCCTCGAGCTGCGGCGCCCGTGGGGGTTTTCTCCCGAGGCACGACGAGGATCTCAGGGAGCCTCTCGTGCGGCGCCAGGGAAGTCAGGTCTCCATGCGCGTGGCGAGGGGGAGCGCGTCCTGGCTCTCGAGTCACGGGAGGGGACTAGGGCCTCGAGACTCGTTGAAGAAGGATTCTCGAGGTCTTTCTCTGGGGGCGGCGGGAAACCCTCGTGTCCCTCGCCTTCTGCCGGGGACCTTAGGGAACTTCCCAGGGTGCCTCTGAGAGGCGAGGGATCCTGTGGAGGTGGCGGGGCCCCTCGGGACTCCGCTGGGTCTGGCGCAACGGAAGAGGGCCTCACCTCGAGGGGAGGCAGGAACCTCAGGCTTCCTCTCCGTTTCGGACTGCGACCGCAGGGTCCCTGCAGAGTTGGGACAGGAGAGTCAGGCCTCGTCTTGTCTGAGGAAGGGAACCCCGCTGGCCTCTCGAGTTGCTCAGGGGGTCTCAGGACCCTCGTCGAGCTGTGTGTGGAACCCGCGGGTCTTTGCGGACGATGCCCGGGGTTGGCAGTGCCCCTTCGTGTTGTGCCTTCACCCACAGGGTTGCCTTCGAAGAGGGGTCCGGGCCTCGGGTCCTTCTCAAGAGCGGACAGGGGAATCGGGGGCGTTTGGAATGTGGCCCCACCCACGTGGCTCGTCTCGAATTTCCTCGTGAGACCGGCCTCATCCTGAGGTGCGCCGGGAAGGCCGGGAACCCCTTCCAGGCCACGCAGGGGATTCGCCTCTCCTGTCGCGATCAGGAGGGGAGAAGGGGCTCAGAGGAAGCGGGGCCGGGACCCTCGGTGTTCCCCTCGGGGGACCCCGGCGTGTCAGGGGACTTTTGGGGGTCGCAGGAAGGCTGTCAGGGACCGTTTCGCCCTTCAGGGCGGAACAGGGGACTTCCCTTGAGACGCCGTCGCGGGCAAGGGCCTCATCTTGCCAAGAGGTGGGAACCACGTGGTTTTTCTCGAGTTGCGGCCGCATTCTCGAGATACCATGGGGATCTCAGCCTCCCCCTTGGTTTGGCCCTGGGAAGCCCAATCCTGCCCCCGGGTTGCGAGGGAAAGCTGGGGGTTGCGCTCGAGTCACTGCAGGGCCGAAGAGACCTCACCTAGGCGTGTGTCCGGGACGTAATATTCCTCTCCAGGGAAGGCAGGGATCTCGGGGTTGCATTCCAGGCTCCCCCGGGGAGTCAGGCCTCGTCTCGAGGGCAAGCCAAGGACTCCGCTCTCCTCTCGAGTCGCGACGCGGGTCTCTTGGAGCCCCCTGAGCGGCCTCAAGGGAGTCCAGCCTCCTCTTCCGTTTGGAGAGAGGACCCGGGATTGCTCTCCAGGCCATGCAGGAAAAGAAGGCCCTCAGCTCGCGAGGACGGGGGCGTCTCAGGGGTTTCCTCGAGCTGCGGCGCCCGTGGGGGTTTTCTCCCGAGGCACGACGAGGATCTCAGGAAGCCTCTCGTGCGGCGCCAGGGAAGTCAGGTCTCCATGCGCGTGGCGAGGGGGAGCGCGTCCTCGCTCTCGAGTCACGGGAGGGGACTAGGGCCTCGAGACGCGTTGAAGAAGGACTCTCGAGGTCTTTCTCGGGGGGCGGCGGGAAACCCTCGTTTCCCTCGCCTTCTTCCCGGGACCTTAGGGAACTTGCCAGGGTGCCTCTGAGAGGCGAGGGATCCTGTGGAGGTGGCGGGGCCCCTCGGGACTCCGCTGAGTCTGGCGCAACGGAAGAGGGCCTCACCTCGAGGGGAGGCAGGAACCTCAGGCTTCCTCTCCGTTTCGGACTCCGACCGCAGGGTCCCTGCAGAGTTGGGACAGGAGAGTCAGGCCTCGTCTTGTCTGAGGAAGGGAACCCCGCTGGCCTCTCGAGTCGCTCAGGGGGTCTCAGGCCCTCGTCGAGCTGTGTGTGGAACCCGCGGGTCTTTGCGGACGATGCCCGGGGGTGGCAGTGCCCCTTCGTGTTGTGCCTTCACCCACAGGGTTGCCTTCGAAGAGGGGTCGGGGCCTCGGGTCATTCTCAAGAGCGGACCGGGGAATCGGGGGCGTTCGGCAAGTGGCCCCACCCACGTGGCTCGTCTCGAATTTCCTCGTGAGACCGGCCTCACCCTGAGTTGCGCCGGGAAGGCCGGGAACCCCTTCCAGACCACGCAGGGGAATCGCCTGTCCTGTCGTGATCAGGAGGGGAGAAGGGGCTCAGAGGAAGCGGTGCCGGGACCCTCGGTGTTCTCCTCGGGGTCCCCGGCATGTTGGGGAACTTTTGGGTGTCGCAGGTAGGCTGTCAAGGACCGTTTCACCCTTCAGGGCGGAACAGGGGACTTCCCTTGAGACGCCGTCCCGGGCAAGGGCCTCATCTTGCCAAGAGGTGGGAACCACGTGGTATTTCTCGAGTTGCGGCGGGATTCTCGATTTACGATGGGGATCTCAGCCTTCCTCTTGGGTTGGCCCTGGGAAGCCCAATCTTCCCCTCGAGTTGCGAGGGAAAGCTGGGGGTTGCGCTCGAGTCATTGCAGGGGCCAAGAGACCTCACCTAGGCGTGTGTCCGGGACCTTATATTCCTCTGCAGGGAAGGCGGGGATCTCGGGGTTGCATTCCAGGCTCCCCCGGGGAGTCAGGCCTCGTCTCGAGGGGAAGCCAAGGACTCCGCTCTCCTCTCGAGTCGCGACGCGGATCTCTTGGAGCCCCCTGAGCGGCTTCAAGGGAGTCCAGCCTCCTCTTCAGTTTGGAGAGAGGACTCGTGATTGGTCTCCAGGCCATGCAGGAAAATAAGGCCCTCATCTCGCGATGACCGGGGTGTCTCATGTGTTTCCTCGATCTGCCGCGCCAGTGTGGGTTTCCTCACGAGGTACGATGAGGAACTCATGGAGCCTCTCGTGCAGTGCCAGGTTAGTCAGGTCTCCATGCGCTTGGCGAGGGGAAGCGTGTCATTGCTCTCGAGTCATGGTAGGGGAATCGCGACTCAACACATTTTGAAGCACTCTCGAGGTCTTTCTCGAGTCACGGCAGAAAACCCAGGGGTCCCTCGACTTGCGCCTGTGACCTCAGGGATCTTCTTTTTGTGCCTCTGAGAACTCAGGGATACTTTTGAGTTGGTAGGGGCCTCTCGGGACTCCACTGGGTGTGGTGCAATGGAAGAGGGCCTCATCTCGAGTGGACGCAGGAACCTCAGGCTTCCTCTCCGTTTCTGACTCGGATCCCATGGTCCCTGCAGAATAGGGACAAGAGAGTCACACCTAGTCTTCTGTTGAGGAATGGACCTTCGTTTGCCTTTCGAGTTGTTTACAGGGTGACAGGCCACTTGTCGAAATGTCTGTGGGACCTGCGGGTTTTTCTGGACGATGCACGCGGGTGTCAGTGCCCCTTCGTGTTGTGCCTTCATCCACAGGTTTTCCTTCAAAGAGGTGTGCTGGCATCGGGTTCTTTTCAAGAGTGGACCGTGAAATTGGGGTCTTTCGACATGTGGCACCACCCACGAGGCTATGTCTCGAACTTCCTCATGAGACCGGCCTCATCCTGAGGTGCGCCCGGAAGGTCGGGAACCCCTTGCAGACAGAGAAGGGGAGTCGACCCTGCTGTCGCAATCAGGAGAGGAGAAGGGGCTCAGATGAAGTGGTGCAGGGAACCTCGGTGTTCCCCTTGAGTGAGTCTGGTATGTCGCGGAACTTTTGGGGTCGCATCAAGGGTGCCAAGTACCGTTTCGCACTTCAGGATGGAACGTGGGACTTCTCTTGAGATGCTGTAGCGGACAAAGGGCCTCATCTTGCGATGACGAGGGAAGCACGTGGTTTTTCTCGAGTTGCGGTGGGATTCTCGAGTTACGACGGGGAATTCAGGCTTCCTCTTGTGTTGGCCCAGGAAGTCTAATCTTCCATTCGAGTTGCCAGGGAGAGCTGGGGATTGGGCTCCATTCACTGAAGGGCAAACTAGACCTCATCTAGGCTTGTATCCAGGACTTAATGTTCCTCTCCATAGGCGACAGGGATTTGGGGTTGCATTCCATACTCACCCGGGGAGTCAGGCCTCATCTCGAGGGGAAGCAAAGGACTCCACTCTCTTCTCGAGTCGCGACAGGTATCTCTTGGAGCCCACTGAGTGGTCTTTGCTCTGTAGGAGAGCTCTAGTGTTCATAAGCCTGTACATAAGTGAACACAGACATTCTGTGTGCATGTTGCTGCATACCCAAAATAGGGCCACAAGGAGCCTCATGCTCTCCATGCGGCGCGGAAGCTGTGCAGCCACGCAGCAGCTGAAGAATCCAACCAATTGCTCTTTTCTTACCTCTGACAGAGCTCGCATTGCCGTAGCCCTTGGCAGTTTGAAAACACTGGACCCTAACCCCTCTCAAAGTAGGCCTGGGTTCTAGTTCGAGTAGAAAGTCAATAGCGGAGCTGAGGACAGGAACGCGGCAGTCATTTATCACACGCTCCTGCAGCCTGCTACTACAGGGACACTAATGCTAGAAGCTAGGAATGTCTTTGCAAGGTGCGCAAAGGACAAGGGAGAACCTCGACCCTGACTCTAGTATTTCAGTCCCCTGAGCAGATCTGAGGTTCTCCCGCTGTAGAAGCTAACCCATTCCTTTCAAATACAGGCTTCCTAACACAGGGCCAGTTGGCTGCTTGCTCTTCCACGAAGCAGGCTTCCTTAACTTGCAAACTGCGAATTCCGCTTAACAGCCTGGAGGAAAATCGCTTCTTGGAAGATTGTTTTCAGAGGCTGTATCCCCGGAGCTGGGGCCAAGCTAGGGGACCCATACTGACAAGGGAAGGCAAAACCACATCCAATGTCTTTGCTCTGGAGGACAGCTTTGGTGAGCCTAAGTCTTTCAGGAATATTTCTGGATCCAACAGAGTCAAATTCTGTGTGTGAAGCTGCACAGCCAAAATAGGGGAACAGAGAGCCTGATTCTCTCTGTGTAGCTTTGAAGCTGTCATTCAAACAACAGCTTGAGAATCCATACAATGCTCTCCCTTACTGCTAAGAGAATTCTCATTGCTGTCGTCCTTGACAGTTTGTAGAAATCCGCACCCTAACCCTTCTCCAAGTAGGCCTGGGTCCTAGCTCGGAATAACAGGCAACGGCGGAGCTGAGGCCACTAAGGCACAAGTGAGGTCTCACACACTCTTGCAGCCTGATCGTCCAGGAGCAGTAAGGCCTCTTTTTCCCTGTAGGAGGCTCGCTTGCCTTGCCTCCTGTGAACTGCATTTCCCAGCCTGGGCGCAAAGCTGTTCCTGGAGATTTTTTCTCAGGGGCTGTTTCCCTGGAGCTGGGTCAGACCTCGGGGGCCCAACTCACAGGGGAAGACAAAACCACATGGACAGGTCTATGCTCTGTAGGAGAGCTCTAGTGAACCTCATCTCTCAGGAACATTCTTGGCTTCTACAGAGACACCTCTGTGCATGAAGCTACACACCCAACATAGTGGCAAAGGGAGTCTGATTCTCTCCGTGGGTGCTGATGCTTTGTGGCAAAGCACCTGCTAAGAATCCATCCGCATAGGCTTCCCTCACCTTGACAGAGGTCTCATTGCTGTAGTCCTTGGCAGTTTGGAAAGAAGCAGACCCTTACCCTTCACCAAGTAGGCCCTTGTCCTTGTTTGAATGGAAAGGCAGTAGCTGAGCTGAGGCCAGTAAGGCGCCAGTCAAGTCTGACATATTCCCGATGCCTGCTCCTTCATGGAAAATAACGTTAGAATCTGGGAATGTCTTTGCAAGGCTGGCAAAGGGCAGTCAGGAACCTCGACCCTGCCTCTGGAATTTCTATCTTCTCAGCACATCTGGCGGTCTCGGTCAGGAGAAACTAACCCATTCCTTGCAAATATAGGCTTCCAAACACAGGCCGGTTGGCTGTCTCTTCTTGCCGAAGGAAGCTTGCTTATCCCACCTCCTGTGAACTCCACTTCCCAGCCTGGGTGATAAGAGGTTCTTGGAGATCTTTTCTCAGAGGCTGTTTCCAAGGAGCAGGGGCTGATCCCAGAGACCCACACGCACAGGGGAAGGGAAAACCGCATGGATAAGTCTTTGCTCTCTAGGAGTGCTCTAGTGAACCTCAGTCTGTGGGGAATGTTCTTGGCTCCAACGGGGACATCTCTGTGTGGGAAGCTGCATTGCCAACATAGAGACACAGAGACCTGATTCTCTCTGTGCAGCTTTGACGCTGTCGTTCAAACAACAAATTGAGAATCCACACAATGCTCTCCCTTACCACTGAGAGAGTTATCATTGCTGTAGCCCTTCGCAGTTTCTGGAAATCGGCACACAAACACTTCTCCAAGTAGGCCTGGGTTCAAGTTCAGATGAACATGCAATAGCGGAGCTGAGGCCAGTAAGGCACCAGTCAGGTGTCACACACTCTGGCAGCCTGCTCCTCCAGGGACAGTAAGGCCTCTATTTCCCTTCAGGAGGCTCGCTTGCCTTACTTCCTGTGAACAGCGTTTCCCAGCCTGGGCGGAAAGCAGTTCCTGGAGATCTTTTCTCAGGGGCTGTTTCCCCGGAGTTGGGGCGGACCTCGGGGACCCAACTCACAGGGGAAGGCAAAACCAAATGGACAGGTCTATGCTCTGTAGGAGATCTCTAGTGAACTGCCGGGGTCCAGCCCCAGCTGATCCAGGGTATTCGAAGCAGAGACGGCGTAGGCGAGGGTCAGGGAACAACTGCTTAATTAAACGTTAATTAAGGATATAAAGAGTAATAAAATGAGGATAGCTCAGTAGGAAAATTCAGTGGAGAAAAGAGGCTGAGTAGCTTGGTTTACGCGGGGGACCAATAAAACTTCAAGACAAGAAGCTTGCACCACTTACGTAGGCCGCAGGCGTCCTTCCGTTCTCCCGAAGGAGAGGAGACACTGAGGCCTCCCCGGTCGGATCTTAGAAGCCCAGGCAAAATTAGTAAGCTTGGTGGGTTCCGCGCTCCAGATGGAGACTCAACCAGAGTGAGAGAGAGAGAGAGAGACATGGGGAGACCAGTATTTCGAGAAACTGATCCCAATTCTTTATTTTCCATGGTCTACTTTTATACACTGAGATGTTATGCAAAAGTCACGTGGGGTCAGCAGTCCTGACTTTTATCAAAGTCAGGTGCTTCATACAAAAGTATACAGAGGTCTTAGGGGTGTTACATCATCTTCTGGCCGGGGGGCCTGCTGACAATTTACGACCCTCTCCTTGTGACAGCGGTCAGTCAACCAGGACACTTATTTCTCCAGGGGTGATTATTCTTAAAACAGACGCCACCCAAATAAAGTTACATTCCTATAGGGTGAGGGTGTAGTGGGTTTTAGTTAAGGAAAGAATTTACTTAGCCTAAGGTCTAACGTGATTTATATCAAAGGTTAATACTTATTTCTTCTATATATTCATTAATGTGTATAAGGGCAGGGGATGTGGAGACTTAGCAGTAAACATCAGCTCAACAAATGAAAAACCCTTCACCAATATGATTTCTAATCAGCCCATTATACTTATACTAATAATTTTCTAACTTTTCTAAGGAACCTGTTTTTAGAAGGTTTAAAGCATCTCGTGCCTCTCATGGTTGGGAGGCTGTGAGCAATCACATGTGGCCGGACAAGCCTGTCAGGCAGGCTAGAGAACCTTCAGAGGAGTTTGTAGGTTAAAACACTCTTGTCACACCCAGGGGTTTTTATCAACTGGAGCTCTAGGTTAACTCCTTCTCCGAAAGAGGTGGTGGGGGACAGCCCCCCGTAAAGTCAGAGGTGTAGGTGAGAGCACAAAGTAGTAAGGTAGGCAGGCTCTGGTGATGGGGGTAGATGCTCGAGGATTTCCAGGGGGACTCCTGAGGCTCGATCCCGCCTTTGCGTATGTCGAGCCTCCTTCCTCATGACCTTTGCCATGGGCGGAGTGCCTCACTCTGGCCCCCAACAGTGAACCTCCTCTCTCAGGAACATTCTTGGCTCCTATCGAGACACCTCTGTGCGTGTAGCTACACACGCAACGTAGGGGCAAAGGGAGCCAGATTCTTTCCGTGGGGTGCTGATGCTTTGTGGCAAAGCACCTGCTTGAGAATCCATCAGCTTACGCTTCCCTCGCCTTGACAGAGGTCTCATTGCTGTAGCCCTTGGCAGTTTGGAAAGAAGAGGACCCTTACCTCTCATAAAGTGGGCCCTTGTCCTAGTTTGAAAGGAAAGGCAAGAGCTGAGCTGAGGCCAATAAGGCGCCAGTCAAGTCTGACATATTCCCGAAGCCTGCTCCTTCATGGAAAATAACGCTGTAATCTAGGAATGTCTCTGCAAGGCTGGCAAAGGGCAGTCAGGAGCCTGCACCCTGCCTCTGGAATTACCGACTTCTGAACAGATCTGGAGGTCTCCCTTAGGGGAAGCTAACCCATTCTTCCAAATAGAGGCTTCCAAACGCAGGCCGCTTGGCTGCCTCTTGCTCTCTGAAGGAGGCCTGCTTTTCCCGCCTCCTATGAACCCCACATCCCAGCCTCTGGGAAAAGCGGATCTTGAAGATCTTTTCTCAGGGGTTGTTTCCACGGAGCTGGGGCCGAGCCTGGAGCCCCAAACGCACAGGGGAAGAAAAACCACATGGACAAGTCTTTGCTCTCTAGGAGAGCTCTAGTGAACCTCACTCTGTCAGGAACGTTCTTGTTTCCTATGGAGACACCCCTGTCTGTGAAGCTGTGTACCGAACATGGAGACACAGAGTCTGATTCTCTCTGTGCAGCTTTGAAGCTGTCGTTCAAACAACAGCTTGAAAATCCATACAATGCTCTTCCTTACCCGTGACACAGTTCTCATTGCTATACCCCTTGGCAGTATTTAGAAATCCATACCCAAACCCTTCCCCTAGTAGGCCTGGGTCCTAGTTCGGAGAAACACGCAATGGCGGAGCTGAGGCCAGTAAGGCACCAGTCAGGTCTCACACACTCTGGCAGCCTGATCGTCCAGGGAGACTAAGGCCTGTTGTGCCTTGCAGGAGGCTCGCTTGTGTTACCTCCTGTGAACTGCGTTTGCCAGCCTGGGGGAATAGCGGTCCCTGGAGATCTTTCCTCAGGGGCTCCTTCCCCTGAGCTGGGGCGGACCTCGGGGACCCAACTCACAGGGCAAGGCAAAACCATATGGACAGGTCTATGCTCTGTAGCAGACTTCTAGTGAACCTCATCTCTCAGGAACATTCTTGGCTCCTATAGAGACACTTCTGTGTGTGAAGCTGCGTACCTAACATAGGGGCACAGAGAGCCTGATTCTCTCAGTTCATTTTGACCCTGTCGTTCAGAAAACAGCTTGAGAATCCATAAAATGCTCTCCCTTACCGCTGAGAGAATTCTCACTGCTGTAGCCCTTGGCACTTTGTAGAAATCCGCACCCAAACGCTTCTCCAAATAGGCCTGGGTCCTAGTTCGGAGGAACAGGCAATGGTGGAACTGAGGCCAGTAAGGCAACAGTCAGGTTTCACACACTCTGGCAGCCTGCTCCTCCAGGGACAGTAAGGCCTCTTTTTCTCTGCAGGAGATTCGCTTGCCTTACTTCCTGTGAACAGCGTTTCGCAGCCTCAGCGAAGCGGTTCCTGGAGATCTTTTCTCAGGGACAGTTTCCCCGGAGGTGTGGCGGACCTCGGGGACCCAACTCACAGGGGAAGGAAAAACCACATGGACAGGTCTATGCTCTGTAGGAGAGGTTTAGTGAACCTAATCTCTCAGGAACATTCTTGGCTCCTATAGAGACAACTCTGTGTGTGAAGCTACACTCCCAACATTGGGGAACAGGGATCTTGGTTCTCTCCGTGGGGTGCTGATGCTTTGTAGTAAAGCACCTGCTTGAGAATCCATCCTCTTAGGCTTCCCTCGCTTTGACAGAGGTCTCATTGCTGTAGCCCTTGGCAGTTTCAAAGAAGACCCTTACCCTTCATAAAGTAGGCCCTGTCCTAATTTGAATGGAAAGGCAATAGCTGAGCTGAGGCCAATAAGGAGCCAGTCCCCTCTGACACATTCCCGAAGCCTGCTCCTTCATGGAATATAACTCTAGAATGTTGGAATGTCTTTGCAAGGCTGGCAAAGGGCAGTCAGGAACCAGCACCCTGCCTCTGGAATTACCGACTTCTGAGCAGATCTGGAGGTCTCCTTTAGGAGAAGCTAACCCATTCCTTCCAAATAGAGGCTTCAAAACACAGGCAGGTTGGCTGCCTTTCGTGCCCGAAGGAGGCTTGCTTTTCTCTCCTCCTATGAACCCCAGTTCCCAGCCTCTGGGAAAAGCGTATCTTGAAGATATTTTCTCAGGGGTTGTTTCCACGGAGCTGGGGCCGAGCCCGGGGCCCAAAGACACAGGGGAAGGCAAGACCACATGGACAGGTCTATGCTCTGTAGCAGACCTCTAGTGAACCTCATCTCTCAGGAGCATTCTTGGCTCCTACAGAGACACCTCTGTGTGTGAAGCTGCGTACCTAACATAGGGGCAGAGAGAGCCTGATTCTCTCTGTTCATTTTGACGCTGTCATTCAGAAAACAGCTTGAGAATCCATAAAATGCTCTCCCTTACCACCGAGAGAATTCTCACTGCTGTAGCCCTTGGCACTTTGTAGAAATCTGCACCCAAACGCTTTTCCAAGTAGGCCTGGGTGCTAGCTCGGATGAACAGGCAATGGTGGAGCTGAGGCCAGTAAGGCAACAGTCAGGTTTCACACATTCTGGCAGCCTGCTCCTCCAGGGACTGTAAGGCCTCTTTTACTATGCAGGAGATTCGCTTGCCTTACTTCATGTGAACAGCATTTCCCAGCCTCGGCGAAGCGGTTCCTGGAGATCTTTTCTCAGGGACAGTTTCCCCGGAGGTGTGGCAGACCTCGAGGACCCAACTCACAGGGGAAGGCAAAACCACATGGACAGGTCTATGCTCTGTAGGAGAGGTTTAGTGAACCTAATCTCTCAGGAACATTCTTGGCTCCTATAGAGACAACTCTGTGTGTGAAGCTACACTCCCAACATTGGTGCACAGGGAGCTTGATTCTCTCCGTGGGGTGCTGATGCTTTGTGGCAAAGCACCTGCTTGAGAATCCATCCTCTTAGGCTTCCCTCACCTTGACAGAGGTCTCATTGCTGTAGCCCTTGGCAGTTTGCAAAGAAGAAGACCCTTACCCTTCATAAAGTAGGGCCTTGTTCTAGTTTGAATGGAAAGGCAATAGCTGAGCTGAGGTCAATAAGGAGCCAGTCCCATCTGACACATTCCCGAAGCCTGCTCCTTCATGGAAAATAACTCTAGAATCTAGGAATATCTTTGCAAGGCTAGCAAAGGGCAGTCAGGAACCAGTACCCTGCCTCTGGAATTACCGACTTCTGAGCAGATCTGGAGGTCTCCTTTAGGAGAAGCTAACCCATTCCTTCCAAATAGAGGCTTCAAAACACAGGCAGGTGGGCTGCCTTTTCGTTCCCTATGGAGGCGTGCTTTTCTCTCCTCCTACGAACCCCGGTTCCCAGACACTGGGAAAAGTGGATCTTGAAGATATTTTCTCAGGTGTTGTTTCCACGGAGCTGGGGCCGAGCCTGGAGACCCAAAGGCACAGGGGAAGGCAAGACCACATGGACAAGCCTTTGCTCTTTATTATAGCTCTAATGAACCTCACTCTGTCAGGATCTTTCTTGATTCCTACGGAGACACACCTGTGTGTGAAGCTGCGGGCACAGAGAGCCTGATTACCCCTGTGCAGCGCTGAGTCTGGGCGGTTAAACAACAGCTTGGGAATGCAGCCTGGGGCGCTTCCCTTCCCTCGGACAGAGCTCTCCTTGCGGTAGGCCTTGGTAGTTTGCATACAATGGGGCCCTAAGCCCTCTGCAAGTTGGCCTGGCTCCTAGGTCCAAAGGGCAGGCCAGAGCGGAGCTGAGGATGTCAGGCTCCAGACACATCTCCCATACTCCTACATCCTGCTCCTACCCGGGCGTGAACGCTAGAAGCTGGGAAGGTACCTGGACCGTGCAGGGGCGGGGTGAACGCGGGGCGCGTGGGGCGGGGGTCGGCTTCTGGCGGGGGTGGGGGCGGGCTTCCCAGTTGTGCTCTCAGAGGTGGACACTGAGGCTGCAAACGCGCCGGGAGTGCACCCGGGACTGGGTAAACCCGGGCTGCGCGGGTCGAGATTCCGATGGCTTTGGGTGGGGGTCGGTCCCAGTTGTGCTCCCGGGGGTCGCCACTGCGGCTGGGAACGCGCTGGGAGCGCGGCAGGGGCGGGGCTAACCCTGGGGGCGCGGGGCGGGGGTCGGCTCATGGGGGGGATGGGGAGGGGTTCCCAGTTGCGCTCTCGGGGGTTGCAACTGCGGCTGGGAACGCCCATTTCGTCCGCTCCTGGGTCCCCAAGGATCGCCATCCCGTGGGTGCAGTGGAGGGCTGCGGACCACAGGTAAGGGAACTGGGACTGCGTGGAGCAGGGAACCAAGTATTCCGCCCTCTGTTGGCACATTCTCGGAGCTCCCCAACCTGGCGGTCGCAGAAAGGCCTTGCCTTTGGGGTCAAGGCCTTTACCGCTCCACCCCTCTGCTGAAAAATCTCCGAGTCTGCGCGGTTCTTCCAAGCAGCCTAGTGTCCGCTGGAAGTCCAAGGGACAGAACACTGAACTCTGGCCGGCTGGCCCAGCCCTGCTTCTGGCACTTTGTAAGCCAGCGGGCCCTTGAGCACCTGCTGGGATGGGAAAGGGAAGGGTCCACGGATTGCACCCTAGAAACTTAGTAGGGTGCATGGATTTCAAACCCTGGTGGCCGCCCAGGCAGCAAAGAAGGGGGGAGGGCACCTTGCTGCCCTTTAATGGCAGAATCTGTGGTTGTCCAGCTGCGTGGGCCTTTTCATGAGGACCCTGTGCAATAAAAGTTTGGTGTTTTGGAACTGAATAATTAGAACGTGTAAAAGCTTTAAATTATGTGGTGGTGTAATTAAAAAACAAAACAAAACAAAACCAAGCTCCAAGTGTTTTGCAAATGGAGGTTTAAATATTGAAGGACTGTATTCCTTGCACTGTGGCATTCTATCAAGAAGTGTGCAGGATTTTTTTTTTTTTTTAAGAAAAGTGTTCGAAGTGAGGGAAACAGGAAACCCAGAGGTGCCCCTGTATTTTGGGGAAGGCCTTAGGAGGTCACTTGGAAATGCTGCTGGATGTGCGGGAGGGCGGCAGATGGGCTGTGCAGGCTTGTCCTTTGCATGGATGTTCCTGTGTGTGGAAACCCAGCTCGGAGCCATCTCCTGATGTGTAAGAATTTCGCAGACAAACCTTGAGCTAAGCAATGCATTTTTTCCTAAGAAAATGTTTGTCTTAAGCGATGTAAATATCCTATGTATTTCCGCTAGACTCTGGCTTCAGGTCGGTTCCCCCAAAAGGCTCAGAAGCGATTTGAACAAAACAGCATGTTTTCCTCCTAGCTTGTTCTCCTTATCTATGTTAAGGAAATGATATATTTGCCTGCAATACTGCCTTTCTTCAAGATTCATGTCAATCAAGTTTTGGCCCGGGATGACTCACCTGCTGCCAATATTATCTCAATGCATGTCGTGGGGGAAGGGCCTGGTGCCATTCCCTGAAACAGTTCCTTTCTTTCCTTAGCTGACTGCTAGTGCCTGTAGAATATCTGGCTAAAGACCAGCTGGGGGTACTCTTACTACCCCCCCCACACCGCCTCAAGTCTAAGTCAGCAGCTTTCTCTATCTCTTTAATACTTTAATAACACTTGATGACACAAAAGCTCTGAGCGATCAAATCATATCAAATCTTCATTTCAGATTGAAGATGTATTCCATGGTATTGCCATCTTAAGTCTTTCCATCGTTATGGAATATCTGTCCATGTATTCAGGATAGTTTTCAGCCAGGGTGTATAATTTCCAGTGTGCCAGTCTTGTCATCCTCGTTACATCCATGGCAAAGTGTTTTATTCATGTTGATATTATTGAAAGGGAATTTTTTAAAATTCCTTTTCAGATTATTATCTGCTAATGTATACAGATAAAACTGTGTAATCATTCATTTTTATCAGTTTGGACAGCTTGATAGTTGTCTTTAATTTCTTTACTTTCTGACACTTTAAGATTATCCTGGGACACATATGTAATGCCTCACCCCTAAATTCAGACATGTGTTCAAAGAACTTCTGTCCTTTTATTTATTTATTTATTTATTCTTTAACATTGAAATCGTTTTGACTATGCTGGGTGTTTGTTGCTAAATGGAAGTAGCTAGGACCTCTGGACTGCAGTCTCTCATCTCTTGCTGACCTCTTGTTGACCTCTGCAGATTCCTGGTAGGTGGGAGCTTGTTAGTTCCTTGTTCCTTATCAGAACCTCCTGTGGTAAGTGTTTTTCTCTTCTCTGTTGCCTGGTAAGGGTGGGTGGTCATGGGCATCCCAAAGTTGGCTAGAAGTCAATTATTTAGGCAGGCTTGTGCATAGATATGGGAGAAGACAATGGCACCCCACTCCTGGAAAATCCCAAGGACGGAGGAGCCTGGTAGGCTGCAGTCCATGGGGTGACTAAGAGTCAGACACCACTGAGCGACTTCATTTTCACTTTTCACTTTCATGCATAGGAGGAGGAAATGGCAACCCACTCCAGTGTTCTTGCCTAGAGAACCCCAGGGACTGCGGGGCCTGGTGGGCTGCCATCTATGGCGTGGCACAGGGTCGGCCTCACCTGAACCACTTAGCAGCTGCAGCAGCAGCAGCAGCAGTGCATAGATATCAAAGGGGATGAGAACAGTCAGGTAGGATCACATATGTCACCGTGAAACAATACTTCTCCTCTTAGCCAAAGCTAACAAAAGATTTCTGTTGAGGTCAACCTAGAAGAGATCACTTAAGAGGTAAAGAAACTTAAACTCCATTAGCAAAGGCAGTTCAACATCTCAAGAAAACTTGTGCTAGGCACAAAACTCTTTTCTGGGGGCCTACTTTCCCTACAACCTCCTTATCCCATTCTGTACCCATTCCTTTGCTTCTCCCCTCCTGAAAATGCCACCTGTAAGACAGAACTACTTCGTTTTCCTTCTTAAAGTGTGATTGCATTCCATACATTCTTGTAATGACAAGTCATACATTTCCCTTCAGCAACCAAGAACTGACTCTTATATTGGCATTTGATAGATTGGTGAGCATACCTATCAGTGATAATAGCGCCCACCCCGCTTCCTGCAAGAACAGAACAAAACAAAACAAAACAAAAAAATTGCTTTCTTACATTTAATATGTTCGGATGGTGCCAGTCACTATTCATGCAGAGTCAAAAATCTCTTTTGTTTCTGTGTAAAAGGGAGGTCCTTTCAAGTCGTGAATGTTTCAGAAGTTTCATTTATTTGGAAGTGACCTAGCTATTCAATACACTGTCGTCACATAGTTTAGCACCAGGATAGAAACTCAGGTAACCAAAACACCTGGAGGAACGATTGTAAGTTCAGTTCAGTTCAGTTGCTCAGTCGAGTCTGACTCTTTGGGACCCCGTGGCCTGCAGGACGCCAGGCTTCCGTGTCCATCACCAACTCCAGGGGCTTGCTCAAACTCATGTCCATCGAGTCAGTGATGCCATCCAACCATCTTATCCTCTGTCATCCCCTTCTCCTCTGCCTTCAATCAAGACTATGAGAGGCGGATATTTTAGAGTATAATTATTGTTAAGAGTTTATCTAAAAGCTCATATCACATTTACATTTTTTACATTGGTTGTTGCTGTTTCCAGGTACTTTCTTGCTGACAAGCTTGTGACACATATAACAATAGAGCAATTTTTACCTCAAAAGAAACCTAGGCACTATGAACATGTTGTGCTTAATGTTGTTGACTCTTAGACATGTCTATAGTGGAGGAGCAAAACCAAAAATACTAGATATTTAATATTGACTAGCTCCCAGTACACGGGACTCTGACATTCATTTAGGTCAATGTTTTCTTGTATTTCCAGCAGTTTGATTTGGAAGGGCTGCCTTGTCTTGAGACCATTGAAATCAGAACTCAGAACTTGAGCAATATTATCAAAAAACACAAGGCTCACACTGACACATACCTTAATCTAGACAGACAGACAAGACATCTTCCAGTTTTCCGCCTGAGATTTAAAATATTTCTTTGAGCCGTTTTCCTGGGAAGTGGGGGGGGGGGAGTGGGGGTGGCAGCGAGGCAGGCTTGGGTAACAAGCTAATTGTTGGTCATTGCATATGCAAAGAACCAGCTTTCCGGGTTCCAAGGAAAAAAGTTTCCTTGGTACCCAATTTTGTTTGGATCTATAGACTCTCATGGCCCTCCTAGGTCAGGACATCTTTCCTTTCTGTAGTCCTCGTTTTATCCCTAAATCACAGACAGCTTGGATTGTCTCTGTGGGGTGGATGTATTGTCCTCGTGTTTGACCTGGCGGAAGTAGCGAGGTCCGAGAGCCTCTCCTGGAACCGGGCGTGGGGACGGGGCTCACCAGGAGCCCCTGGTGGAAGTGGGCAACGCCCCGGGAGCGCGCCAGGGGCGGTGCGATCCCGGGCGGCGCGGGTCGGGGTTCTGGTCGGGAGGGGGTGGGGGGCGGTAACAGTTGTGCTCTCGGGGGTCCCCACTGCAGCTGGAAACGCGCTGGGCATGCGGCAGGGGCGGGGTGAACCCGGGTGGCGCGGGGCGGGGTTCGGCTCCTGGCGGGGGTGGGGGAGGGCTTCCCAGTTGTGCTCTCGGTGGTGGCCACTGCGGCTGGAAACGCGCCGGGAGCGCACCCGGGGCGGGGTAAACCTGGGCTGCGCGGGTCGAGATTTAGATGGCTGTGGGTGGGGGTTCGGTCCCAGTTGTGCTCTAGGGGGTCGCCACTGCGGCTAGGAACGCCCATTTCCTACGCTCCTGTGTCCCCAAGGATCCACATCTAGTGGGTGCAGCGGAGGGCTGCGGGCCACAGGTCAGGGAACTGGGACTGCTTGGAGCAGGGAACCAAGTATTCCGCCCTCTGTTGGCACATTCTCGGAGCTCCCCAACCTGGCGGTTGCAGAAAGGCCTCACCCTTGGTGTCAAGGCCTTTACCGCTCCACCCCTTTGCTGAAAAATCTCAGTCTGCACGGTTTTCCCAAGCAGCCTAGTGTCCCCTGGAAGTCCAAGGGACAGAACACTGAACTCTGGCCGGCTGGCCCAGCCCTGCTTCTGGCACTTTGTAAGCCAGCGGGCCCTTGAGCACCTGCTGGGATGGGAAAGGGAAGGGTCCACGGATTGCACCCTAGAAACTTAGTAGGGTGCATGGATTTCAAACCCTGGTGGCCGCCCAGGCAGCAAAGAAGTGGGGAGGGCACCTTGCTGCCCTTTCATGGCAGAATCTGTGGCTGTCCTGATGCGTGGGCCTTTTCATGGGGACCTTGTGCAATAAAAGTTTGGTGTTTTGGTACTGAATAATTAGAAATTGTAAAAAGTTTAAATTATGTGGTGGTGTAATTAAAAAACAAAACAAAAAAAAACCAAGCCCCAAGTGTTTGGCACAGGGAGGTTTAAGTATTGAAGGCCTGTTTTCCTTGCACTGTGGCATTCTATCAAGAAGTGTGCAGGATTTTTTTTTTTTTAAGAAAAGTGTTCGAAGTGAGGGAAACAGGAAACCCAGAGGTGCCCCTGTATTTTGGGGAAGGCCTTAGGAGGTCACTTGGAAATGCTGCTGGCTGTGGGGGAGGGGGGCAGATGGGCTGTGCAGGCTTGTCCTTTGCATTCATGTTCTTGTGTGTAGAAACACAGCTCGGAGCCATCTCCTGATGTGTAAGAATTTCGCAGACAAACCTTGAGCTAAGCAATGCATTTGTTCCTGAGGAAATGTTTGTCTTAAGCGATGTAAATATGCTATGTATATCTGCTGGACTCTGGCTTCAGGTCGGTTCCCCCAATAGGCTCAGAAGCGACTTGAACAAAACAGTATGTTTTCCTCGTACCTTGTTCTCCTAATCTATGTTAAGGAAATGATATATTTGCATGGAATACTGCTTTTCTTCAAGATTCATGTCAATCAGTTTTTGGCCCAGGATGACTCACCTGCTGCCAATGTGACCTCAAGGCATGTCGTGGGGGAGGGGCCTGGTGCCATTCCCTGAGACAGTGCCTTTCTTTCCTTAGCTGACTGCTAGTGCCTGTAGAATATCTGGCTAGAGACCAGCAGGGCGTACACCCCGCCTCAAGTCTAAGTCAGCAGCTTTCTCTATCTCATTTATACTTTAATAACAATTGATGACACAAAAGCTCTGAGCGATCAAATCATATCAAATCTTCATTTCAGATTGAAGATGCATTCAATGGTATTGCCATCTTAAGTCTTTCCATTGTTATGGAATACCTGTCCATGTATTCAGGATAGTTTTCAGCCAGGGTGTATAAGTTCCAGTGTGCCAGTCTTGTCATCCTCGTTACATCCATGGCAAAGTGTTGTATTCATGTTGACATTATTGAAAGGGAATTTTTTTTAATTCCTTTTCAGATTATTATGTGGTAATATATACAGAAAAAACTGTGTAATCTTTCGTTTTTATCAGTTTGGACAGCTTGATAGTTGTCTTTAATTTCTTTCCTTTCTCATACTTTAAGATTTTCCGGGCACCGTACATGTACTGCCTCACCCCTAATCTCAGTCATGTGTTCAAAGAACTTCTGTCCTTTATTTGTTTACTTATTTTTTGCAACATTGAATTCGTTTTGACTATGCTGGGTCTCTGCTGCCAGATGGAAGTTGCTAGGACCTCTGGACTGCAGTCTTCCATCTCTTACTGACCTCTTGTTGACCTCTGCAGAATCCTGGTTGGCGGGAGCTTGTTAGTTCCTCGTTCCTTACCAGGACCTCCTGTGGTAAGTGTTTTTCTCTTCTCTGTTGCCTGGTAAGGGTGGATGGTCATTGGCATCCCAAAGCTAGCTAGAAGTCAATTATTTAGGCAGGCTTGTGCATAGATATGGGAGAAGGCAATGGCACCCCACTCCAGTACTCTTGCGTGGAAAATCCCATGGATGGAGGAGCCTGGTAGGCTGCAGTCCATGGGGTCGCTAAGAGTTGGACACCACTGAGCGACTTCACGTTCACTTTTCACTTTCATGCATGGGAGGAGGAAATGGCAACCCACTCCAGTGTTCTTGCCTAGAGAACCCCAGGGACTGCGGGGCCTCGTGGGCTGCCGTCTATGGGGTCGCACAGAGTCGGACACGACTGAAACGACTTAGCAGCAGCAGCGGCGGCAGCAGCAGCAGAAGCAGTGCATCGATATCAAAAGGGCTGCAAACAGTCAGGAAGGATCACATATGTCACCGTGAAACACTACTTCTCTACTTAGCCAAAGCTAACAAAAGATTTCTGTTCTAGGTCAACCTAGAAGAGATCACTTAAGAGGTAAAGAAACTTAAACTCCATTAGCAAAGGCAGTTCGACATCTCAAGAAAACTTGTGCTAGGCACAGAACTCTTTTCTGGGGGTCCACGTTCCCTACAACCTCCTTATCCCATTCTGTACCCATTCCTTTGCTTCTCCCATCCTGAAACGGCCACCTGTAAGACAGAACTACTTTGTTTTCCTTCCTCAAGTGCCATTGCATTCCACATACTTTCTTGTAATAACAAGTCATACATTTCCCTTCAGCAACCAAGAACTGACTTTTATATTGGCATTCGCTATAGCCCGCCCCCCTCCCCCCACCCCAAAGAACAGAACAAAACAAAACAAAACAATTGCTTTCTTACATTTAACATGTCAGGATGGTGCCAGACACTATTCATGGAGAGTCAAAAATCTCTTTTGTTTCTGTGTAAAAGGGAGGTCCTTTCAAGTCGTGAATGTTTCAGAACTTTCATTTATTTGGAAATGACCTAGCTATTCAATACACTGTCGTCACAAGGATAGAAACTCGGGTAACCAAAACTCCTGGAGAAACGTTTGTTAGTTCAGTTCAGTTCAGTTGCTCAGTCGTGTCTGACTCTTTGGGACCCCGTGGCCTGAAGGACACCAGGCTTCCGTGTCCATCACCAACTCCAGGGGCTTGCTCAAATTCATGTCCATCGAGTCAGTGATGCCATCCAACCATCTTATCCTCTGTCATCCCCTTCTCCTCTGCCTTCAATCAAGACTATGAGAGGCAGATATTTTAGAGTATAATTATTGTAAAGAGTTTGTCTAAAAGCTCATATCACATTTACATTTTTTACTTTTGTTGTTGTCATTTCCAGGTAGTTTCTTGCTGACAAGCTTGTGACAGATATAACAATAGAGCAATTTTTACCTCAAAAGAAACCTAGGCACTATGAACATGTTGTGCTTAATGTTGTTGACTCTTAGACATGTCTATAATGGAGGAGCAAAATCAAAAATACTAGATATTTAATATTGACCAGTTCCCAGTTCACGGGACTCTGACATTCATTTAGGTCAATGTTTTCTTGTATTTCCAGCAGTTTGATTTGGAAGGGCTGCCTTGTCTTGAGACCATTGAAATCAGAACACAGAACTTGAGCAATATTATCAAAAAACACAGGGCTCACACTGACACATACCTTAATCCAAACAGACAGACAAGACATCTTCCAGGTTTCCGCCTGAGATTTAAAATATTTCTTTGAGCCAGTCTTCTGGGGAGTGGGGGGATGGGGGTGGCAGTGAGGCAGGCTTGGGTAACAAGCTAATTGTTGGTCATTGCATATGCAAAGAACCAGCTTTCCGGGTTCCAAGGAAAAAAGTTTCCTTGGTAACCAACTTTGTCTGGTTCTATAGAATATCATGGCCCTCCTAGGTCAGGTCATCTTGCCTTTCTGTAGTCCTCGTTTTATCCCTAAATCATAGACAGCTTGGATTGTCTCTGTGGGGTGTATGTATTGTCCTCATGTTTGACCTGGCGGCAGCAGCGAGGTCCGAGAGCCTCTCCTGGAACCGGGCGTGGGGACGGGGCTCACCGAGAGCCACTGGTGAAGGTGGGCAGCGCCCCTGGAGCGCGGCAGGGGCGGGGCAAACCCGGCGGCGCAGGGCAGGTGTCGGCTCCTGGCGGGGGTAGGGGAGGGCTTCCCAGTTGTGCTCTCGGAGATGGCCACTGCAGCTGGAAACGCGCCGGGAGCGCAGCCAGGGTGGGGTAAACCTGGGCTGCACAGGTCGTGATTCCGCTCGCTGTGGGTGGGTGGTCGGTCCCTGTTGTGCTCCTGGGGGTCGCCAATATGGCTGGGAACCCGCCGGGAGCCCGGCAGGGCCGGGGCGAAACCTGGGGGCGCGGGGCGGGGTGGGGTTCCGTTCGCAGTGGGGGTCGGCTCCTGGCGGGGGTGGGGGAGGGCTTTCCAGATGTGCTGTTGGGGGTCGCCATTGCGGCTGGGAATGCCCATTTCGTGAACTCCTGGATCCCCAAGGATCGGCATCCATTGGCCACAGCGGAGGGGTGCGGAACACAGGTAAGGGAACGGGGACTCCCTGGAGCAGGGAACCATGTATTCCGCCCTGTGTTGGCACAGTCTCAGAGCTCCCCAACCTGGCGGTCGCAGAAAGGCCTCGTCTTTGGGGTCAAGGCCTTTACCGCTCCACCCCTCTGCTGAAAAACCTCAGAGTCTGCGCGGTTTTCCCAAGCAGCCTAGGGTCCGCTGGAAGTCCAAGGGACATAACCCTGAATTCTGGCCGGCTGGCCCAGCCCTGCTTCTGGCACTTTGTAGGCCAGCGGGCCCTGGAGCACCTGCTAGGATGGGAAAGGGAAGGGTACGCGAATTGCACCCTGGTGGCCGCCGAGGCAGCAAAGAAGTGGGGAGGGCACCTTACTGCCCTTTAATGGCAGACAGAATCTGTGGCTGTCCTGCTGCGTGGGCCTTTTCATGGGGACCTTGTGCAATAAAAGTTTACCGGTGACCTTAGGGAAATTCCCAGTGTGCTTCTGACAGATGAGGGATGCTGTGGAGTTGGCGGGGCCTCTCAGGACTCCGCTGGGTTTGGCGCAATGGAAGAGGGCCTCATCTCCAGGGAAGGCAGGAACCTCAGGCCTCCTCTCCGTTTCGGACTCCGACCGCAGGGTCCCTGCAGAGTTGGGACAGGAGAGTCAGGAATCGTCTTGTCTGAGGAAGGGAACTCCGCTTGCCTCTCGAGGTGCTCAGGGGGTCTCAAGCCCCTTGTTGAGCTGTGTGTGGAACCTGCGGGTGTTTCCGGAAATGCACGACGGTGACAGTGCCCCTTCGTGTTGTGCCTTCACCCACTGGGTTGCCTTCGAAGAGGTGTCCGGGCCTCGGGTTCTTTTCAAGAGCGGACAGGGAAATTGGGGTCTTTCGGCATGTGGGACCACCCACGGGGCTAGTCTCAAATTTCCTAGTGAGGCCGGCTTCATCCTGAGGTGTGCTGGGAAGGCCGGGGACCCTTCCAGACAATGCAGGGGGATCGACTCTCCTGTCGCCATCAGGAGGGTAGAAGGGGCTCAGATGAAGTAGAGACGGAACCCTCGGTGTTACCCTCGAGGGAAACCGGCGTGTGGGGGACTTTTGGGGGTTGCATGAAAGGAGTCAGGTACCGTTTCGCACTTCAGGACAGAACCTGGGACTTCCCTTGAGACGCCGTAGCGGGCAAGGGCCTCATCTTGCGAAGACGTTGGGACCATGTGGATTTTCTTGAGTTGCGGCGGGATTCTAGAGTTACGACGGGGATTTCAGGCTTCCTCTTGTGTTGGCCCCGGGAAGCCTAATCTTCCATTCGAGTTGCGAGGGAAAGCTGAGGGTTGCACTCCAGTCACTGCAGGGCCAAAGAGACCTCATCTAGGCCTGTGTCCGGGACTTAACGTTCCTCTCAAGGGAAGACAGGGATCTCAGGGTGGCGTTCCAGACTCCCCCGGGGAGTCAGGCCTCGCCTCTAGGGCAAGCCAAGGATGCCGCTCTCCTCTCAAGTCGCGACGCAGATCTCTTGGAGCCCACTGAGTGGCCTCAAGGGAGTCAGGCCTTCTCTTCAGTTTGGAGAGAGGACTCGGGATTGCGCTCTGGGTCAGGCAGGAAAAGAAGGCCCTCACCTTGCGAGGATGGGGGCTTCTCAGGGGTTTCCTCGAGCTGCGGCGCCCGTGGGGGTTTTCTCACGAGGCAAGACGAGGATCTCAGGGAGCCTCTCCTGCGGTGCCAGGGAAGTCAGGTCTCTGTGCGCATGGCGAGGGGGAGCGCGTCATGGCTCTCCAGTCATGGGAGAGGACTAGGGCCTCCAGACGCGTTGAAGAAGGACACGCGAGGTCTTTCTGGGGTTGCGGCGGGAAAGCCTCGTTTCCCTCGACTTCTGCAGGGGACCTGAGGGAACTTTCCATGGTGCCTCTGATAGGTGAGGGATGCTGTGGAGTTGGCGGGGCCTCTTGGGACTCTGCTGGGCTTGGCGCAATGGAAGAGGGCCTCATCTCGAGGGGAGACAGGAAACTTAGGCTTCGTCTCCTTTCGGACTCCAACCACAGGGTCCCTGCAGAGTTGGGACAGGAGAGTCAGGTCTCGTCTTGTCTGAGGAAGGGAACTCCGCTTGCCTCTCAAATTGCTCACGGTGTCTCACGCACCTCGTCGAGCTGTGTGTGGAAACCACGGGTTTTTCCGGACGACGCACGGGGGTGTCAGTGCCCCTTCGAATGGTAACTTCACCCACAGGGTTGCCTTCGAAGAGGTGTCCGGGCATCGGGTTCTTATCCAGAGCGGACTGGGAAATCGGGGGCGTTCGGCATGTGGCACAACCCACGGGGCTCGTCTCGAATTTCCTCGGGAGGCCGGCCTCATCCTGAGGTGTGCCGGGAAAGCCGGGAACCCCTTCCAGAATATGCATTGGAATCGACTCTCCTGTCGTGATGAGGAGGGGAGAAGGGGCTCAGATGAAGGGGTGCCAGGACCCTCGGTGTTCCCCTCGAGGGAACCCGGCGTGTCTGGGAAATTTTGGAGGTCGCATGAAGGGTGTCAGGTACCGTTTCGCAATTCAGGACGGAACGTGAGACTTCCCTTGAGACGCCGTAGCGGGCAAGGGCCCCATCTTGTGAAGACGTAGGGACCACGTGGTTTTTCTCGAGTTGCGGCGGGATTCTCGAGTTACGACGGGGATTTCAGGCTTCCTCTTGGGTTGGCCCTGGGAAGCCCCATCTTCCATTCGAGTTGCGAGGGAAAGCTGGGGGTTGCGCTCGAGTCACTGCAGGGCCCAAGAGACCTCATCTAGGCGTGTGTCCAGGACCTAGTAGTACTCTCAAGGGAAGACAGGGATCCCGGGGTTGCACTCCAGAGTCCCCCGAGGAGTCAGGCCTCGCCTCGAGGGGAAGCAAAGGACTCCGCTCTTCTCTTGAGCCAGGACGCGGATCTCTTGGAGCCCTCTGAGTGGCCTCAAGGGAGTCAAGCCTAATCTTCAGTTTGGAGAGAGGACTCGGGATTGCACTCCAGGAAAGGCAGGAAAAGAAGGCCCTCACCTCGCAAGGACGGGGGCTTCTCAGGGGTTTCCTCGAACTGCCGCGTCCGTGGGGCTTTTCTCACGAGGCACGACGAGGTTCTCAGGGAGCCTCTCGTGCGGCGCCAGGGAAGTCAGGTCTCCATGAGCGTGGCGAGGGGGAGCGCGTCATTGTTCTCGAGTCCTGGGAGGGGACTAGGGCATCAAGGCGTGTAGAAGAAGGACTCTCGAGGTCTTTCTCGGGGGGCGGCGGGAAACCCTCATTTCCCTCGACTTCTCCCGGTGACCTGAGGGAACTTCCCAGGGCTCCTCTTAGAGGTGAGGGATGCTGTGGAGTTGGTGGGCCATCTCGGGACTCCTCTGGGTTTGGCGCAATCGAAGAGGGCCTCTTCTCGAGTGGAGACAGGACCTCAGTCTTCCTCTCCATTTCGTACTCCGACAGCAGTGTCCCTGCAGCGTTGGGGCAGGAGAGTCAGGCCTCGTCTTGTCTGAGGAAGGGAACTCCGCTTGCCTCTCGAGTTGCTCAGGGAGTCTCAGTCCCCTCGTGGAGCTGTGTGTGGAAACCGCGGGTGTTTCCAGACGATGCACGGGAGTGTCAGTGCCCCTTCGTGTTGTTCCTTCACTCACAGGGTGGCCTTCGAAGAGGTGTCCGGGCATCGGGTTCTCCTCAACTGCGGACCGGGAAATCAGGGTCGTTCAACATGGGGCACCAGCCACGGGGCTTGTCTCGAATTTCCTCGCGAGGCTGGCCTCATCCTGAGGGGCGCCGTGCAGGACGGTAACCCCTTCCAGACGACGCAGGGGAATCAACTCTCCTGTCGCGAACAGGAGAGGAGTAGGAGCTCAGAGGAAGTGGTGCAGGGACTCTCGGTGTTCCCCTCAAGGGAACCCGGCATGTCGGGGAACTTTTGGATGTCGCATGAAGGGTGTCAGGTACCGTGTCTCACTTCACGACGGAACATGGGACTTCCCTTGAGACGCCGTACCGGGCAAGGGCCTCATCTTGCAAAGACTTTGAAACCACGTGGTTTTTCTCGAGTTGCGGCAGGATTCTCGAGTTTCGACGAGGATTTCAGGCTTCCTCTTGGGTTGGCCTTGGGAAGCCCCATCTCCCATTCAAGTAGTGAGGGAAATCTGGGGGTAGCGCTCGAGTCACTGCAGGGCAAAAGAGACCTCATCAAGGCGTGTGTCCGGGAACTAATATTCCTCTCCAGGGAAGTCAGGGATCTCGGGGTTGCATTCCAGGCTCCCTCGGGGAGTCAGGCCTCGTCTCGAGGGGAAGCCAAGGACTCCGCTCTCCTCTCGAGTGGCGACGCGGATCTCTTGGAGCCCACTGAGTGGCCTCAAGGGAGTCCAGCCTCCTCTTCAGTTTGGAGAGAGGACCCGGGATTGCTCTCCAGGCCATGCAGGAATAGAAGGCCCTCAGATCGCGAGGACGGGGGCGTCTCAGGGGTTTCCTCGAGCTGCGGCGCCCGTGGGGGTTTTCTCCCGAGGCACGACGAGGATCTCAGGGAGCCTCTCGTGCGGCGCCAGGGAAGTCAGGTCTCCATGCGCGTGGCGAGGGGGAGCGCGTCATGGCACTCGAGTCACTGGAGGGGACTAGGGCCTCGAGACGCATTGAAGAAGGACTCTCGAGGTCTTTCTCGGGTGGCGGCGGGAAACCCTCGTTTCCCTCACCTTCTGCCGGGGATCTTAGGGAACTTCCCAGGGTGCCTCTGAGAGGCGAGGGATCCTGTGGAGTAGGCGGGGCCTCTCGGGACTCCGCTGGGTCTGGCGCAACGGAAGAGGGCCTCACCTCGAGGGGAGGCAGGAACCTCAGGCTTCCTCCCCGTTTCCGCTCCGACCACAGGGTCCCTGCAGAGTTGGGACAGGAGAGTCATGCCTCGTCTTGTCTGAGGAAGGGAACCCCGCTTGCCTCTCGAGTTGTCAGGGGTTTTCAGGCCCCTGGTCGAGCTCTGTGTGGAACCCGCGGGTCTTTCCGGATGATGCACGGGGGTGTCAGTGTCCCTTCGTGTTGTGCCTTTACCCACAGGGTTGCCTTCAAAGAGGGGTCCGGGCCTCGGGTCCTTCTCAAGAGCGGACCGGGGAATCGGGGGCATTTGGCATGTGGCACCACCCACGTGGCTCGTCTCGAATTTCCCTGTGAGACAGGCCTCATCCTGAGGTGCACCGGGAAGGCCGGGAACCCCTTCTGAACCACGCAGGGGAATCGACTCTCCTTTCGTGATCAGGAGGGGAGAACGGGCTCAGATGTAGCTGTGCCGGGACTCTCGGTGTTCCCTCGAGGGTACCCGGCGTTTCGGGGAGCTTTTGGATGTCGCATGAAGGGTGTCAGGTACCGTGTCTCACTTCACGACGGAACATGGGACTTCTATTGAGACGCCGTACCGGGCAAGGGCCTCATCTTGCGAAGACGTGAAACCACGTGGTTTTTCTAGAGTTGCGGCAGGATTCTCGAGTGACGATGGGGATTACAGGCTTCCTCCTCTGTTGGCCCTGGGAAGCCCAGTCTTCCATTGGATTGGCGAGGGAAAGCTGGGGGTTGCGCTCGAGTCACTGCAGGGCCAAAGAGACCTCATCTAGGCTTGTGTCCAGGACCTAATGTTCCTCTCCAGGGAAGGCAGGGATCTCGGGGTTGCATTCCAGGATCCCCCTGGGTGTCAGGCCTCGTCTCGAGGGGAAGCAAAGGACTCCGCTGTCCTCCCGAGTCACGAAGCGGATCTCTTGGAGCCCCCTAGTGGCGTCAATGGAGTCAAGCCTCCTCTTCATTTTGGAGAGAGGGCTCGGGATTGTTCTCCAGGCCATGCAGGAAAAGAAGGCCCTTCACCTCGCGAGGACGGGGGCGTCTCAGGGGTTTCCTCGAGCTGCGGCGCCCGTGGGGGTTTTCTCTTGAGGCACGGCGAGGATCATGGAGCCTCTCGTGCGGCGCCAGGGAAGTCAGGTCTCCCTGCGCGTAGCGAGGAGGAGCGCGTTGTGGCTCTCGAGTAATGGGAGGGGACTAGGGCCTCAAGACGCGTTGAAGAGGGACTCTCGAGGTCTTTCTCGGGTTGTGGCGGGAAAAAGTCGTTTCCCTCGACTTCTGCCGGGGACCTTAGGGAACTTCCCAGGGTGTCTCTGAGAGTTGAGGGATACTGTGGAGTTGGCGGTGCCTCTCGGGACTCCGCTGGGTTTGTCGCAATGGAAGAGGGGCTCATCTCGAGGGGAGGCAGGAACCTCAGACTTCCTCTCTGTTTCGGACTCCGACATCAGGGTCCCTGCAGAGTTGGGACAGGAGAGTCAGGCTACGTCTTTTCTGAGGAATGGAACTCCGCTTGCCTCTCGAGTTGTTCATGGGTTTCAGGCCCCTTGTCAAACTGTGTGTGGAATCTGCAGGTTTTTCCAGACGATGCACGGGGGTGTCAGTGACCCTTCGTTTTGTGTCTTCATCCACAGGGTTGCCTTCGAAGAGGTGTCCGGGCATCAGGTTCTTATGAAGAGCGGACCGGGATATCGGGGTCGTTCAGCATTTGGCACCACCCACGTGGGTTGTCTCGAATTTCCTCATGAAACCGGCCTCATCCTGAAGTGTGCCGCGAAGGTCATGAAACTCTTCCAGACAAAGCAGAGGAATCGACCCTCCTGTGGCGATCAGGAGGGGAGAAGTGGCTCAGATGAAGTGCTGCTGGGAACCTCGGTGTTTCCCTCAAGTGAGACAGGTATGTCGGGTAACTTTTGGGGTCGCATAAAGCGTTCCAAGTACCGTTTCGCTCTTCAAAATGGAACGTTGGACTTCTCTTGGGGTGCTCTAGCGGGCATGGGCCTCATCTTGGAATGACTGCGGAACCACTTGGTTTTGCTCGAGTTGCGGTGGGATATTTGAGTTACCACAGGGAATTCATGCTTCCTCTTGTGTTGGCCCACAAAAGTCTTATCTTCCATTCGAGATTCGAGGAAGAGCTGGAGGTGCGCTCTAGTCACTGAAGGCAAAAGAGACCCCACCAAGGCTTGTGTGCAGGACCTAATGTTCATGTCAAGGCTCGACAGAAATCTCGGGGTTGCATTCCAGACTCACCTTGGAGGCAGGCCTCGTCTCGAGGGGAAGCAAAGGACTCTGCTCTCCTCTCGAGTCGGATGGGTATGTCTTGGAGCCCACTGAGTGGCTTAAAGGGAGTCAAACCTCCTCTGGTGTTTGGAGGGAGGACACGGGATTGCTCTCCAGGGAATGCATGAAATGAAGGCCCTCATCTCCCAATTACTGGGGCGTCTCGTAGGTTTTCTCGAGCTGTGGCGCTAGTGTGGGGTTTCTCACGAAGTAAGACTGGGAGCTCAGTGAGCCTCTCACGTGGTGCCAGGGCAGTCAGGTCTCTATGCACGTGGTGAGAGGGAGCCTGTCATTGTTCTCGAGTCATGGTAGGGGAATTGGGCCTGAAGACGTGTTAAAGAAGGACTCTCGAGGTCTTTCCTGGGTTGCAGCAGGAAACCCTGGGTTCCATCGACTTGTGCCAGTGACCTCAGGAAGCTTCTCAGCGTGCCTCTGAGAAGTCAGGGTCACTGTGGAGTTGGGAGGGTCCTCTCGGAACTCCACTGGGTTTGGTGCAATGGAAGAGGGCCTCATGACAAGTTGAGGCAGGAACCTCAGGGTTCCTCTCCTGGCTTCGAATGCGCCGGATCTGACTCGGATCGCAGAGTCCCTGCAGAGTTGTGACAGGAGAGTCAGGCCTCGTCTTATGTGGAGGAATGGAACTCCGCTTGACTCTCGCGTTGTTCATGGGGTGACAGGCCACTTGTCGATTTGTATGTGGAACTTGCGGGTTTTTCTGGACGATGCACCGGGGTGTCACTGCCCCTTCGTGTTGTGCCTTGATCCACAGGATTGCCTTCGAGTTGGGTTCTGCCATCGGGTTCTTATCAAGAGCGGACCAGGGAATTGGGGTCTTTTGGCATGCCGCACCACCCACGAGGCTATGTCTCAAATTTCCTCGTGAGACTGGCCTCATCTTGATGTGCGCCAGGAAGGTCGGGAATGCCTTCCAGACAAAGCAGGGGAATCGAACCTCCTGTCGTGATCAAGAGGGGAGAAGAGTCTCAGATGAAGTGGTGCCGGGAACCTCGGTGTTCTCCTCAAGTGAGAATGGTATGTCGGGGAACTTTTGGAGTCGCATCAAGGGTTCCAAGTAACTTTTCGCTCTTCAATACGGAACGTGGGACTTCTCTTGAGACGCTGTAGCGGGCAAGGGCCTCATCTTTCGATGACGGGAGAACCACGTGGTTTTTCTTGAGTTGCAGCGGGATTCTCGAGTTACGACGGGGAATTCAGGCTTCCTGTTCAACTGGCCCAGGGAAGTCCAGTTTTCATTCGAATTGCGAGTTAGAACTGGGGATTGCTCTCGAGACACTGCAGGGCCAAATAGACCTCATCTAGGCTTGTGTCCAGGACCTAATGTTCCTCTGCTGGGGCGACAGCGATCTCGGCATTGCATTCTCGACTCACCCGGGGAATCAGGCCTCGTCTCGAGGGGAAGCCAAGGACACCGCTCTCCTGTCAAGTCGCGACGGGTATATCTTGGAGCTCACTGTGTGGCCTAAAATGAGGCAAGCCTCCTGTGGAGTTTGGAGAGAGGACTCAGGATTGCTCTCCAGGCCATACAGCAAAAGAAGGCCCTCATCTCGTGAGGACTGGGGCGTCTCGTGGGTATTCTCGAGCTGCGGCTCCAGTGTGGTGTTGCTCACGAGGTATAATGGGGAGCTCAGGGAGCCTCTCCTGTGGCGCCAGGGAAGTCAGGTTTCTATGCGCGTGGCTAGGGGGAGCGCGTCATTGCTCTCGAGTCATGGTAGGGGAATCGCACCTCAAGACGCGTTGAAGAAGGACTCTCGAGGTCTTTTACGGGTTGGAGCAGGAAACCCTTGGTTCCCTCGACTTGTGCCGGTGATCTCAGGAAGGTCTAAGGGTGCCTCTGAGAAGTCAGGGATACTGTGCAGTTGGGAGGGGCCTCTCGGGACTCCACTGGGTTCGGTGCAATGGAAGAGGGCCTCATCTCGAGTGGAGACAGGAAACTTATGTTTCTTCTCCTGACTTTCCCTGGGCCAGATCTGACTCGGATCGCAGTTTCGCTGCAGAGTTCGAACAGGAGAGTCAGGCCTCGTCTTGTGTGGAGGAATGGAACTCTGCTTGCCTCTCCAGTTGTTCACGGGGTGACAGGTCACTTCTCGAGCTGTGTGTGGTACCTGCGGGTTTCTCCGGACGATACCCGGGGGTGTCAGTGCCCCTTCGTGTTGTGCCTTCATCAAAAGGGTTATCTTCAAAGAGGTGTCCGGGCATTGGGATCTTATCAAGAGCGAACTGGGAAATCGGGGTCTTTCGGCATGTGTCACCATCCACGAGGCTATGTCTCGAATATCCTCGTGAGACCGGCCTCATCCTGAGATGTACCGGGAAAGGCGGGAACCCCTTCAAGACAAAAAGGGGAATCGACCCTCCTGTCACGATCAGGAGGGGAGAAGGGGCCTAGATGTAGTGGTGCCGGGAACCTCGGTGTTCTCCTCGAGTCAGACCAGTGTGTCGAGGAACTTTTGAGGTCGCATCAAGGGTGCCAATACCGTTTCGCACTTCAAGACGGAACGTGGGACTTCTCTTGAGACGCTGTAGGGGGCAAGGGCCTCATCTTGCGATGACGGGGGAACCACGTAGCGTTTCTCGAGTTGTGGCGGGATTCTCGAGTTTCGACGGGGAATACAGTCTTCCTCATGTGTTGGCCCAGGGAAGTCCTATCTTCCATTCGAGTTTCAAGGGAGAGCTGGGGATTGCCCTCGAGTCACTGCAGGGCAAAATAGACCTCATCTAGGCTTGTGTCCAGGACTTAATGTTCATCCCTAGGGGCGACAGGGATCTCGGGCTTGCATACCAGACTCACCCGGGGAATCAGGCCTCGTCTCGAGGGGAAGCAAAGAACTCCGCTGTCCTTTTGAGTCGCCATGGGTATCTCTTGGAGCCCACTGTGTGCCCTAAAGGGAGTCAAGCCTCCTGTGCTGTTTGGATAGAGGACTCGGGATTCCTCTCCAGGCCATGCAGGAAAAGAAGGCCCTCATCTCGCGATGACGGCGGCGTCTTGTGGGTTTTCTAGACTGTCGCGCTAGTGCCGGGTTTCTGACGAGGTACGAGAGGGAGCTCAGGGAACCTCTCGTGTGGCGCCAGGGAAGTCAGGTCCCCATGAGATGGCTAGGGGGAGCTCGTCATTTCTCTCGAGTCATGGTAGGGTAATCGGGCCTCAAGACGGGTTGAAGAAGGACTCTCGAGGTCTTTCTCGGGTCACTGCATAAAACCCAGGGTTCCCTTGACTTGTGCCTGCGACCTCAGGGAGCTTCTCAGAGTGCCTCTGAGAAGTCAGGGATACTGTGCAGTTTGGAGGGGCCTCTCGAGACTCCTCTGCATTTGGTGGAATGTAAGAGGGACTCATCTCGAGTTGAAGCAGGAACCTCAGTGTTCCTCTCCATTTCTGACTCAGATCGCAAGGTCCCTGCATGTTGGTACAGGAGAGTCAGGCCTCGTCTTTTCTGGAGGATGGGACTCCTCTTGCCTCTCGAGTTGTTCTCGAGGTGACAGGCCACTTGTCGAGCTGTGTATGTAACCTGCCCTTTTTTCCGGATGATGCACAGGTGTGTTAGTGCCCCTTCGTGTTGTACCTTCATACTCAAGGCTGCCTTCCAAGAGGTGTCCGAGCATCGGATTCTTATCAAGAGCGGACCGGGAAATTGGAGTCTTTCAGCAAGTGGCACCACCCACAAAGCTACGTATCGAATTTCCCCATGAGACCGGCCTCATCCTGAGTTGTGCAGGGAAGGTCGGGCCCCCTTGCAGACAAAGCAGGGGAATCGACCCACCGGTCACGATCAGGAGGGGAGAAGGGGCTTAAATGAAGTGGTGCCGGGAACCTCGGTGTTCCCCTTGAGTGAGACCGGCGTGTTGGGGGACTTTTGGGGTCGCATCAAGGGTGCCAAGTACCGTTTCGCATTTCAAGACGGAACCTGGGACATCTTTTGAAACGCTGTAGCGGGCAAGGGCCTCATCTTGCGATGACGGGAGAACCACGTGGTTTTGCTCGAGTTGCGGCGGGATTCTCGAGTTATGACCGGGAATTTAGGCTTCCTCTTGTTGGCCTTGAAATCCAATCTTCCATTCGGGTTGCGAGGGGGAGCTGGGGATTGCGCTAGAGTCACTGCAGGGCAAAAGAGACCTAATCTAGGCTTGTGTCCAGGATCTAACGTTGCTCTCCAGGGGCGACAGGGATCTCGGGTTTGCATTCCAGGCTCATCCGGGGAGTCAGTTCTCACCTCGAGGGTAAGCAAAGAATTCCGCTCTCGTCTCGAGTCGCGATGGGTATCTCTTGGAGCCCAATGTGTGTACTAAAGGGAGTCAAGCCTCCTGTGGAGTTTGGAGAGAGGACACGGGATTGGACTCCAGGCCATGCAGGAAAAGAAGGCCCTCATCTCGAGATGACGGTGGCGTCTCGTGGGTTTTCTCGAGCTGCGGCGCCAGTGTGGGGTGTCTCATGAAGTACCACGGGGATCTCAGGGAGCCTCTTGTATGGCGCCAGGAAAATCCAGTATTCCTTTCGAGTTGCAAGTTAGAACTGGGGATTGCTCTCCAGTCACTGCAGGGCAAAATAGACCTCATCTACGCTTGTGTCCAGGACATAGTGTTCCACTACTGGGCCGACAGGGATCTCAGGGTTGCATTCTCGACTCACCCGGAGAGTCAGGCCTCGTCTTGAGGGGAAAAAAAGGACTCCGCTCTCCTGTCGAGTCGTGACGGGTATCTCTTGGAGCCCACTGCGTGGCTTAAAGGGAGTGAAGCCTCCTATGGAGTTTGGAGATGACTCGGGATTGTTTTCCTGGCCATGCAGGAAAAAAGGCCCTCATCTCGCGATGACGGGGGCATCTCGTGGGTTTTCTCCAGCTGCGGCGCCAGTATCAGATTTCTCGCGAGGTACAACGGGGAGCTCAGAGAGCCTCTCGTGTGGTGCTAGGGACGTCAGGTCTCCGTGCGTGTGGTGAAGGGGAGTGCGTGATTGCTCTCGAGTCATAGTAGGCGAATCGGGCCTCAAGACACATTGAAGAAGGACTCTTGAGGTCTTTCTCGGGTTGCGGCAGGGAACCCTGGGTTCCCTTGATTTGTGTCGGTGACCTCAGGCATCTTCTAAGGGTGCCTCTGAGAAGTCAGGGACACTGTGGATTTGGGAGGGGCCTTTCGTTTCTCAACTGGGTTTGGTGCAATCGAAGAGGGCCTCATCTCGAATGGAGGCAGGAACCTCAGGGGTCCTCTCCATATCTGACTCGGGTCGCAGGGTACCTGCAGAATATGGACAAGAGAGTCACGCCTCGTCTTCTGTGGAGGAATGGATTTCCCCTTGCCTTTCGAGTTGTTCACGGAGTGACAGGCCACTTGTTGAGCTGAGTGTGGAACCTGCGGATTTTTCCGGATGATGAACGGGGGTGTCAGTGCCCCTTCCTGTTGTGCCTTCATCCACAGGGTTGCCTTCAAAGAGGTTTCTGGGCATCGGGTTCTTTTCAAGAGCGTACCGGAAAATTGGGGTCTTTCAGCATGTGGTACCACCCACGAGGCTACGTCTCGAATTTCCTCGGGAGACCGGCCTCATCCTGAGGTGCGCCGGGAAGCTCGGGAACCCCTTGCAGACAAAGCAGGGGAATCGACCCACCGCTCGCGATCAGAAGGGGAGAAGGGGCTCAGATGAAGTGGTGCCGGGAACCTCGGTGGTCCCCTCGAGTGAGACCGGTATGTCACGGCACTTTTGAGGTCGCATCAAGGGTGCCAAGTACAGTTTCGCACTTCAAGACGGAACGTGGGAATTCTCTGGAGATGCTGTAGCGGGCAAGGGCCTCATATTGCGATGACGAGGGAAACACGTGGTTTTTCTCGAGTTGAGGCGGGATTCTCGAGTTACAATGGGGAATTCAGGCTACCTCTTGTGTTGGCCCAGGAAGTCCAATCTTCCATTCAACTTGTCAGAGAGAGCTGGGGGTTGCTCTCGAGTCACTTCAGGGCAAAGAGTCCTCATCTAGGCTTGGGTCCAGGACGTAATGTTCCTCTCCAGGGGCGACAGGGATATCGGGGTCGCATTCCAGTCTCACCCGGTGGGTCACACCTCGTCTCGAGTGGAAGCAAAGGACTCCACTATCCTCTCGAGTCGGGACGCGTAACTCTTGGAGCCCAATGAGTGGCCTAAAGGGAGTCAAGCGTCCTGTGTAGCTTGGACAGAAGGTTCACGCTTGATCTGCATACCATGCAGTTAAAGATGGCCCTCCTCTCGTGATGACGGGGGCGTCTCATGGGTTTTCACGAGCTGCAGCGCCAGTGTGGGGTTTCTCACGAGATATGATGGGGAGTTCAGGGAGCCTCTTGTGCAGCGCCAGAGAAGCCTGACTCCATGCGTGTGGCCAGGCAGATCGCGTCATTGCTCTCGAGTCATGGGAGGGACTAGGGCCTCAAGAGGCATTTAAGAAGGACTCTCAAGGTCTTTCTTGGGTTGGGGCGGGAAACACTCGTTTCCCTCGACCTCTACAGGGGACCTTAGGGAACTTCCCAGGTGCCTCTGAGAGGTGAGGGATACTGAGGAGTTAGAGGGGCCTCTCGGGACTCCACTAGGTTTGACGAAATGAAAGAGGGCCTCATCTCGATTGGAGGCAGGAACCTCAGGCTTCCTCTCCATTTCTGACTCCGACCGCAGGGTCCCTGCAGAGTTGGGACAGGAGAGTCAGGCCTCGTCTTGTCTGAGTAACGGAACTCTGCTTGCCTCTCGAGTCGTTCAGGGGGTCTCAGGGCCCTTGACAAGCTGTGTGTGGAACCTGCGGGTGTTTCCAGAAGATGCATGGGGGTGTCAGTGCCCCTTCGTTTTGTGCCTTCCCCCACAGGGTTTCCTTCAAAGAGGTGTCCGGGCATCGGGTTCATTTCAAGAGCGGACCGGGAAATCGGGGTCATTCTGCATGTGGCACCACCCACGTGGCTCATCTCGAATTTCCTCATGAGACCAGCATCATCCTGAGGTGCGCCGGGAAGGCCGGGAACACCTTCCACACAAAGTAGGGGAATCGATTCTCCTGTCGCGATCAGGAGGGGAGATGGGGCTCAGATGAAGTGGTGCCAGGACCCTCGGTGTTCCACTCGAGGGAACCCGGCGTTTCAGGGAACTTTAGGGGTGGCACCAAGGGAGCCAAGTACCGTTTCCCACTTCAGGACGGAACATGGGACTTCCCTGGAGACGCTGTATCGGGCAAGGGCCTCATCCTGTGAAGACGTTGGAACCACGTCGTTTTTCTCGAGTTGCATTGGGATTCTCGAAAACGACAGGAATTTCAGGCTTCCTCTTGGGTTGGCCGTGGGAAGACCAATCTTCAATTCGAGTTGCGATGGAAAGCTGGGGGTTCTGCTCGAGTCACTACAGGGCCAAAGAGACCTCATCGAGGCGTGTGTCCAGGACCTAATATTCCTCTCAAGGGAAGACAGGGATCACGGGTTTCCATTCCAGACTCCCCCGGGGTGTCAGGACTCGCCTGGAGGGGAAGCAAAGGACTCCGCTTTCCTCTCAAGTCGCGACACGGATCTCTTGGAGCCCACTGAGTGGACTCAAGGGTGTCGAGCCTCCTCTTCAGTTTGGAGAGAGGACTAGGGATTGCTCTCCAGGCCAGGCAGGAAAAGAAGGCCCTCATCTCGCGATGAAGGGGGCGTCTCATGGGTTTCCTCAGGCTGCTGCGCCCATGGGGGTTTTCTCACGAGGCACGACGAGGACCTCAGGGAGCCTCTCGTGCGGCGCCAGGGAAGTCAGGTCTCCATGCGCATGGCGAGGGGGAGCTGGTCATCACTCTCGAGTCATGGGAAACGGCTAGGTCCTCAAGCGGCGTTGAAGAAGGACTCTCGAGGTCTTTCTTGGGTTGCGGCGGGAAACCCTTGTTTCACTCGACTTCTGCAGGGGACCTTAGGGAACTTCCCACGGTGCCTCTGAGAGGCGAGGGATGCTGTGTAGTTGGCAGGGCCTCTCGGGACTCTGCTGGGTTCGGTGCAATGGAAGAGGGCCTCATCTCGAGGGGAGGCAGGAACCTCAGGCTTCCTCTTGGTTTCAGACTCCGACTGCACGGTCCCTGCAGTGTTGGGACAGGAGAGTCATGCCTCGTCTTGTCTGAGGAATGGAATTCTGGTTGCCTCTCAAGTTGTTCCGGGAGTCTCAGGCCCATTGTCGAGCTGTGTGTAGACCCTGCGGGTTTTTCCGGATGATGCACGGGGGTGTCAGTGCACCTTCGTGTTGTGCCTTCACCCACAGGGTTGCCTTCGAAGAGGTGTCCGGGCATCGGGTTCTTATCAAGAGAGGACCGGAAAATCGGAGTCGTTCGGCACGTGGCACCTCACACGTGGCTAGTCTCGAATTTCCTCCTGAGACCGGCCTCATCCTGAGGTGCGCCAGGAAGGCCGGGAACCCCTTCCAGACAAAGCAGGGGAATCAACTCTCCTGTCGCGATCAGGAGGGGAGAAGGTGCTCAGATGAAGTGGTGCCGGGACCCTCGGTGTTCCTCTCGAGGGAACCCAGCATGTCGGGAAACTTTTGCGGTCGCATCAAGGGTGTCAAGTACTGTTTCGCCCTTCAGGGCGGAACATGGGACTTCCCTGGAGACACCGGGAACTTCGGTGTTCCCCTGGAGTGAGACCGGTATGTTGGGGAACTTTGGGGTCGCATCAAGGGTGCCAAGTAGCATTTCGAACTTTAAGATGGAACGTGGGACTTCTCTTGAGACTCTAGGTGGCAAGGGCCTCATATTGCGATGAAGGGGGAACCACATGGTTTTTAAGACTTGAGGCTGAATTCTCGAATTACGATGGGAAATTTAGACTTCCTCTTGTGTTGACCGTGGGAAGACCAATGTTCCATTCAAATTGTGAGGGAGAGATGGAGGTTGCTCTCGATCACTGTAGGGCAAAATAGACCTCATCTAGGCTTGTGTCTAGGACATAATGTTCCACTCCAGGGGCGACAGGAATCTCGGGGTTGCATTCCAAACTCACCCGGGGAGTCAGGCCTCGTCTCCAGGGAAGCAAAGGACTCCGCTCTCCTCTCGAGTCGCACCGGGTATTTCTTGGACCCAACTGAGTGGCCTAAAGGGAGTCAATACTCCTGTGAAGTTTGGAGAGAGGACCAGGAATTGCTCTCCAGGTCAGGCAGGAAAAGAAGGCCCCCATCTCTCCTTGATGGGGGCATCTTGTGGTTTTTCTCGAACTGCGGCGCCAGTGTGGGTTTTCTCACGAGGTACGATGGGGTACTCAGGGAGCCTCTTGTATGGTACTAGGGAAGTCAGTTTTCCTGCTTGTGGCGAGGGGAGCGCGTCCTTGCTCTGGAGTCATGGTAGGGGAATCGGGCATCAAGAGACGTTGAAAAAGGACTCTCCAAGTCTTTCTCGGGTTACTTCAGAAAACTCTGGGTTCCCTCGACTTGTGCCAGTGACCTCAGGTAGCTTCTCAGGGAGCCTCTGAGAATTCAGGGATACTGTGGTGTTGGGAGGGGCCTCTCGGGACACCACTGAGTTTGGTTCAATGGAAGAGGGCCTCTTCTCTAGTTGAGGCAGGAACCTCAGGGTTCCTCTCCATTTCTGACTCCAATTGCAGGGTCCCTGAAGAGTTGGGACAGGAGAGTAAGGCCTCGTCTTGTGTGAAGGAATGCAACTTCACTTGCCTCTCGCGTTGTTCACGAGGTGACAGTCCACATTTGGAGCTGTGAGTGGAATCTGCAGGTTTTTCCAGACGATGCATGGGGATGTCAGTGTCCCTTCGTGTTGTGTCTTCATCCACAGGGTTGCCTTCGAAGAGATGTCCGGGCGTCAGGTTCTTATCTAGAGTGGACCGGGAATTCGGGATCTTTCAGCATATGGCACCAACCATGAGGCTACTTTTCGAATTTCCTCATGAGACCGGCCTCATCCGGAGGTTCGCGGGGAACGTCGGGAGCCCCTTGCAGACAAAACATGGGAATCGACCCTTCTGTCGCGATCAGGAGGGGTGAAGGGGCTCACAGGAAGTGGTGCCGTGAACTTTGGTGTTTCCCTCGAGTGAGACCGGTATGTCAGGGAACTTTGGGGGTCGCATCCAGGGTGCCAAGTACCGTTTTGTACTTCAGGATGGAACGTGGGTCTTCCCTTGATACGCTGTAGCGGCCAAGGGCCTCATCTTGCGATGACGGGGGAGCCACGTGGTTTTTCTCGAGTTGCGGCGGGATTCTCGAGTTACGACGGGGATTTCAGGCTTCCTCTTGTGTTGGGCCAGGGAAGTCCAATCATCCATTCGAGTTGCGAGGGAGAGCTGGGGGTTGCGCTCGAGTCACTGCAGGGCAAAGGAGACCTCATCTAGGCTTGTGTCCAGGACCTAATGTTCCTCTCCAAGGGCCACAGGGATCTCAGGTTTGCATTCCAGACTCACCCAGGGAGTCAGGCCTCATGTCAAAGGGAAGCAAAGGACTCTGCTCTCCTTTCGAGTCGCGACGGGCACCTCTTGGAGCCCACTTTGTGGCCTAAAGGGAGTCAAGCCTCCTGTGAAGTTTGGAGAGAGGACTTGGGACTGCTCTCCAGGCCATGCAGGAAAAGATGGCCCTCATCTCGCGATGACGGAGGGATCTTGTGGCTTTTCTCGAGCTGCGGCGCCAGTGTGGGGTTTCACACGAGGTACGACGGGGAGCTCAGGGAGCCTCTCGTGTGGCGCCAGGGAAGTCAGGTCTCCATGTGCGTGGCGAGGGGGAGCGCATTATTGCTCTCGAGCTATGGTAGGGGAATCTGACCTCAAGACACATTGAAGAAGGACTCTCGAGGTCTTTCTTCGGTTGTGGCAGGAAACCCTTATTTCCCTCGACTTTTGCCGGTGGCCTCAAGGAGCTTCTCAGAATGCCTATGAGAAGTCAGGGATACTGTGGAGATGGGAGGGGCCTCTCGGGACTCCACTGGGTTTGTTTTAATGGAAGAGGGCCTCATCTCGTGTTGAGGCAGGAACCTCAGGTTTCCTCTCCATTTCTGACTCAGATCGAAGCATGCCTGCAGAGTTGGGATTGGATACTCAGGCCTCGTCTTGTCTGAGGAAGGGAACTCCGCTTTCCTCTCTCATTGTTTAAGGGGTGACAGGCCAGTTGTGGAGCTGTATGTGGATCCTGCGGGGTTTTCCGGACGATGAACAGGGTTGCCACTGCCCCCTCGTGTAGTGCCTTCATCCACAGGGTTGCCTTAGAAGAGGTGTCCGGGCATCGGGTTCTTATCAAGAGCAAGACCGAGAAATCGGGGTCTTTTGGCACGTGGCACCAACACGAGGCTACGTCTCGAATTTCTTCGTGAGACTGGCCTCATCCTGAGGTGCGCCATGAAGGTCGGGAACCCCTTCTAGACAAAGCAGGGGGATCGACCTTCCTGCCGTGATCAGGAGCGGAGAAGGGGCTCAAATGAAGTGGTGCCAGGAACTTCGGTGTTCCCTTGGAGTGAGACTGGTATATTGGGGAACTTTTGGGGTCGCATCAAGGGTGCCAAGTAGCATTTCGAACTTTATGACGAAACATGGGACTTCTCTTGAGACTCTGTAGCGGGCAAAGGCCTCATATTGCGATGAATGGGGAACCACGTGGTTTTTAATAGTTGTGGTGGGATTCTCGAGTTACAACGGGAAATTCAGACTTCCTCTTGTGTTGGCCCAATGAAGACCAATCTTCCATTCGAATTGCGAGGGAGAGATGGGTGTTGCTCTCGAGTCACTGTAGGGCAAAATAGACCTCATCTAGGCTTTTGTCCAGGACATAATGTTCCTCTCCAGGGGCAACAGGGATCTCGGGGTTGCATTCCAGACTCACCCTAGGTAAGGCCTCGTCTCGAGGGGAAACAAAGTACTCTGCTCTCCTCTCAAGTCGCGACAGGTATCTCTTGGAGCCCATTGAGTGGCCTAAAGGGAGTAAAGCCTCCTGTGAAGTTTGGAGAAAAGACCAGGGATTGCTCTCCAGGTCAGGCAGGAAAAGAAGTCCCCAATCTCGCGATGACGGTGGGTTTTCCCGAGCTGCGGCGCCAGTGTGGGGTTTCTCACGAGGTATGACGGGGAGCTCAGGGAGCCTCTCATGTGGCGCCAGGGAAGTCAGGTGTCCATGCGCATGGCGAGGGGGAGCGTGTCATTGCTCTCGAGTCATGGTAGGGGAATCCGTCCTCAAGACGCGTTGAAGACGGACTCTTGAGGTCTTTCTCGGGTTGCGGCAGGATACCCTGTGTTCCCTCGACTTGTGCCGGTGACCTCAGGGAGTTGCTCAGGGTGCCTCTGAGAATACACTGATACTGTGGAGTTGGGAGGGGCCTCTCGGGACTCCACTGGGTGTGGTATAATACAAGAGGGCCTCATCTCGTGTTGAGGAAGGAACCTCAGGGTTCCTCTCCATTTCAGACTCCGATCTCAGGATTCCTGCAGAGTTGGGACAGGAGAGTCAGGCCTCGTATTCTGTGGAGAAATGAAACTTAGCTTGCCTCTCGAGTTGTTCACGAGGTAACAGGTCACTTGTCGAGCTGTATGTGGAACCTGCAGAATTTTCCAAAAGATGCACGGGTGTTCAGGGTCCCTCCTTGTTGTGCCTTCATCCTACGGGATGCATTCCAAGACGTGTACGGGCATCGGGTTCTTATTAATAGCTGACCAGGAAATGGGGTCTTTCCGCAAGTGGCACCACCCACGAGGCTACATCTCCAATTTCCTCGTGAGACAGGCCTCATCCTGATGTGCGCTGGGAAGATCGGTAACCCCTTCCACACAAAGCAGGAGAAAAGACACTCCTGTTGCAATCAGGAGGGGAGAAGGGGCTCAAATGATGTGGTGCGGGGAACATGGGTGTTACCCTCGAGTGAGGCCTGTATGTTGGGGAACTTTGGGGGTGCCATCATGGGTGCCAAGTACCGTTTTGCACTTCAGTAGGAACGTGGGACTTCTTTTGAGACGCTGTGGCGGGCAAGGGCCTCATGCTGCGAAGACGATGGAACCACGTGGTTTTTTTCGAGTTGCGGCGGAATACTCGAGTTACAACGGGGACCTCAGCCTTCCCCTTGGGTTGGCCCTGGGAAGCCCAATCTTCCCCTCGGGTTGCGAGGGAAAGCTGGGGGTTGCGCTCGAGTCACTGCAGGGCCGAAGAGACCTCACCTTGGCTTGTGTCCGGGACCTAATATTCCTCTCCAGGGAAGGCAGGGATCTCGGGTTTGCATTCCAGGCTCCCACGGGGAGTCAGGCCTCGTCTCGAGGGCAAGCCAAGGACTCCGCTCTCCTCTCGAGTCGCGACGCGGGTCTCTTGGAGCCCCCTGAGCGGCCTCAAGGGAGTCCAGCCTCCTCTTCCGTTTGGAGAGAGGACCCGGGATTGCTCTCCAGGCCATGCAGGAAAAGAAGGCCCTCAGCTCGCGAGGACGGGGGCGTCTCAGGGGTTTCCTCAAGCTGCGGCGCCCGTGGGGGTTTTCTCCCGAGGCACGACGAGGATCTCAGGGAGCCTCTCGTGCGGCGCCAGGGAAGTCAGGTCTCCATGCGCGTGGCGAGGGGGAGCGCGTCCTGGCTCTCGAGTCACGGGAGGGGACTAGGGCCTCAAGACGCATTGAAGAAGGACTCTCGAGGTCTTTCTCGGGGGGGCGGCGGGAAACCCTCGTGTCCCTCGCCTTCTGCCGGGGACCTTAGGGAACTTCCCAGGGTGCCTCTGAGAGGCGAGGGATCCTGTGGAGGTGGCGGGGCCCCTCGGGACGCCGCTGGGTCTGGCGCAACGGAAGAGGGCCTCACCTCGAGGGGAGGCAGGAACCTCAGGCTTCCTCTCCGTTTCGGACTCCGACCGCAGGGTCCCTGCAGCGTTGGGACAGGAGAGTCAGGCCTGGTCTTGTCTGTGGAAGGGAACCCCGCTGGCCTCTCGAGTTGCTCGGGGGGTCTCAGGCCCCTCGTCGAGCTGTGTGTGGAACCCGCGGGTCTTTGCGGACGATGCACGGGGGTGGCAGTGCCCCTTCGTGTTGTGCCTTCACCCACAGGGTTGCCTTCGAAGAGGGGTCCGGGCCTCGGGTCCTTCTCAAGGGCGGACCGGGGAATCGGGGGCGTTCGGCATGTGGCCCCACCCACGTGGCTCGTCTCGAATTTCCTCGTGAGACCGGCCTCATCCTGAGGTGCGCCGGGAAGGCCGGGAACCCCTTCCAGACCACGCAGGGGAATCGCCTCTCCTGTCGCGGTCAGGAGGGGAGAAGGGGCGCAGAGGAAGCGGTGCCGGGACCCTCGGTGTTCCCCTCAAGGGAACCCGGCGTGTCGGGGGACTTTTGGGGGTCGCAGGAAGGCTGTCAGGGACCGTTTCGCCCTTCAGGGAGGAACAGGGGACTTCCCTTGAGACGCCGTGGCGGGCAAGGGCCTCATCTTGCCAAGAGGTGGGAACCACGTGGTTTTTCTCGAGTTGCGGCAGCATTCTCGAGTTACGACGGGGATCTCAGCCTTCCCCTTGGGTTGGCCCTGGGAAGCCCAATCTTCCCCTCGGGTTGCGAGGGAAAGCTGGGGGTTGCGCTCGAGTCACTGCAGGGCCGAAGAGACCTCACCTAGGCGTGTGTCCGGGACCTAATATTCCTCTCCAGGGAAGGCAGGGATCTCGGGGTTGCATTCCAGGCTCCCCCGGGGAGTCAGGCCTCGTCTCGAGGGGAAGCCAAGGACTCCGCTCTCCTCTCGAGTCGCGACGCGAGTCTCTTGGAGCCCCCTGAGCGGCCTCAAGGGAGTCCAGCCTCCTCTTCCGTTTGGAGAGAGGACCCGGGATTGCTCTCCAGGCCATGCAGGAAAAGAAGGCCCTCAGCTCGCGAGGACGGAGGCGTCTCAGGGGTTTCCTCGAGCTGCGGCGCCCGTGGGGGTTTTCTCCCGAGGCACGACGAGGATCTCAGGGAGCCTCTCGTGCGGCGCCAGGGAAGTCAGGTCTCCATGCGCGTCGCGAGGGGGAGCGCGTCCTGGCTCTTGAGTCACGAAAGGGGACTAGGGCCTCGAGACGGGTTGAAGAAGGACTCTCGAGGTCTTTCTCGCGGGGAGGGGCGGCGGGAAACCCTCGTGTCCCTCGCCTTCTGCCGGGGACCTTAGGGAACTTCCCAGGGTGCCTCTGAGAGGCGAGGGATCCTGTGGAGGTGGCGGGGCCCCTCGGGACTCCGCTGGGTCTGGCGCAACGGAAGAGGGCCTCACCTCGAGGGGAGGCAGGAAGCTCAGGCTTCCTCTCCGTTTCGGACTCCGACCGCAGGGTCCCTGCAGAGTTGGGACAGGAGAGTCAGGCCTGGTCTTGTGTGAGGAAGAGAACCCCGCTGGCCTCTCGAGTTGCTCAGGGGGTCTCAGGCCACTCGTCGAGCTGTGTGTGGAACCCGCGGGTCTTTGCGGACGCTGCACGGGGGTGGCAGTGCCCCTTCGTGTTGTGCCTTCACCCACAGGGTTGCCTTCGAAGAGGGGTCCGGGCCTCGGGTCCTTCTCAAGGGCGGACCGGGGAATCGGGGGCGTTCGGCATGTGGCCCCACCCACGTGGCTCGTCTCGAATTTCCTCGTGAGACCGGCCTCATCCTGAGGTGCGCCGGGAAGGCCGGGAACCCCTTCCAGACCACGCAGGGGAATCGCCTCTCCTGTCGCGGTCAGGAGGGGAGAAGGGGCTCAGAGGAAGCGGTGCCGGGAACCTCGGTGTTCCCCTCGAGGGAACCCGGCGTGTCGGGGGACTTTTGGGGGTCGCAGGAAGGCTGTCAGGGACCGTTTCGCCCTTCAGGGTGGAACAGGGGACTTCCCTTGAGACGCCGTGGCGGGCAAGGGCCTCATCTTTCCAAGAGGTGGGAACCACGTGGTTTTTCTCGAGTTGCGGCGGGATTCTCGAGTTCCGACGGGGATCTCAGCCTTCCCCTTGGGTTGGCCCTGGGAAGCCCAATCTTCCCCTCGGGTTGCGAGGGAAAGCTGGGGGTTGCGCTCGAGTCACTGCAGGGCGGAAGAGACCTCACCTAGGCGTGTGTCCGGGACCTAATATTCCTCTCCAGGGAAGGCAGGGATCTCGGGGTTGCATTCCAGGCTCCCCCGGGGAGTCAGGCCTCGTCTCGAGGGCAAGCCAAGGACTCCGCTCTCCTCTCGAGTCGCGACGCGGGTCTCTTGGAGCCCCCTGAGCGGCCTCAAGGGAGTCCAGCCTCCTCTTCCGTTTGGAGAGAGGACCCGGGATTGCTCTCCAGGCCATGCAGGAAAAGAAGGCCCTCAGCTCGCGAGGACGGGGGCGTCTCAGGGGTTTCCTCGAGCTGCGGCGCCCGTGGGGGTTTTCTCCCGAGGCACGACGAGGATCTCAGGGAGCCTCTCGTGCGGCGCCAGGGAAGTCAGGTCTCCATGCGCGTGGCGAGGGGGAGCGCGTCCTGGCTCTCGAGTCACGGGAGGGGACTAGGGCCTCGAGACGCGTTGAAGGACTCTCGAGGTCTTTCTCGGGGGGGCGGCGGGAAACCCTCGTGTCCCTCGCCTTCTGCCGGGGACCTTAGGGAACTTCCCAGGGTGCCTCTGAGAGGCGAGGGATCCTGTGGAGGTGGCGGGGCCCCTCGGGACTCCGCTGGGTCTGGCGCAACGGAAGAGGGCCTCATCTCGAGGGGAGGCAGGAACCTCAGGCTTCCTCTCCGTTTCGGACTGCGACCGCAGGGTCCCTGCAGAGTTGGGACAGGAGAGTCAGGCCTCGTCTTGTCTGAGGAAGGGAACCCCGCTGGCCTCTCGAGTTGCTCAGGGGGTCTCAGGCCCCCCGTCGAGCTGTGTGTGGAACCCGCGGGACTTTGCGGACGATGCACGGGGGTGGCAGTGCCCCTTCGTGTTGTGCCTTCCCCCACAGGGTTGCCTTCGAAGAGGGGTCCGGGCCTCGGGTCCTTCTCAAGAGCGGACCGGGGAATCGGGGGCGTTCGGCATGTGGCCCCACCCACGTGGCTCGTCTCGAATTTCCTCGTGAGACCGGCCTCATCCTGAGGGGAGCCGGTAAGGCCGGGTACCCCTTCCAGACCACGCAGGGGAATCGCCTCTCCTGTCGCGATCAGGAGGGTAGAAGGGGCTCAGAGGAAGAGGTGCCGGGACCCTCGCTTTTCCCCTCGGGGTCCCCGGCGTGTCGGGGGACTTTTGGGGGTCGCAGGAAGGCTGTCAGGGACCGTTTCGCGCTTCAGGGCGGAACAGGGGACATCCCTTGAGACGCCGTCGCGGGCAAGGGCCTCATCTTGCCAAGAGGTGGGAACCACGTGGTTTTTCTCGAGTTGCGGCGGCATTCTCGAGTTACGACGTGGATCTCAGCCTTCCCCTTGGGTTGGCCCTGGGAAGCCCAATCTTCCCCTCGGGTTGCGAGGGAAAGCTGGGGGTTGCGCTCGGGTCACTGCAGGGCCGAAGAGACCTCACCTAGGCGTGTGTCCGGGACCTAATATTCCTCTCCAGGGAAGGCAGGGATCTCGGGGTTGCATTCCAGGCTCCCCCGGGGAGTCAGGCCTCGTCTCGAGGGGAAGCCAAGGACTCCGCTCTCCTCTCGAGTCGCGACGCGGGTCTCTTGGAGCCCCCTGAGCGGCCTCAAGGGAGTCCAGCCTCCTCTTCCGTTTGGAGAGAGGACCCGGGATTGCTCTCCAGGCCATGCAGGAAAAGAAGGCCCTCAGCTCGCGAGGACGGGGGCGTCTCAGGGGTTTCCTCGAGCTGCGGCGCCCGTGGGGGTTTTCTCCCGAGGCACGACGAGGATCTCAGGGAGCCTCTCGTGCGGCGCCAGGGAAGTCAGGTCTCCATGCGCGTGGCGAGGGGGAGCGCGTCCTGGCTCTCGAGTCACGGGAGGGGACTAGGGCCTCGAGACACGTTTAAGAAGGACTCTCGAGGTCTTTCTCGGGGGGGGGGGGCGGCGGGAAACCCTCGTGTCCCTCGCCTTCTGCCGGGGACCTTAGGGAACTTCCCAGGGTGCCTCTGAGAGGCGAGGGATCCTGTGGAGGTGGCGGGGCCCCTCGGGACTCCGCTGGGTCTGGCGCAACGGAAGAGGGCCTCACCTCGAGGGGAGGCAGGAACCTCAGGCTTCCTCTCCGTTTCGGACTCCGACCGCAGGGTCCCTGCAGAGTTGGGACAGGAGAGTCAGGCCTCGTCTTGTCTGAGGAAGGGAACCCCGCTGGCCTCTCGAGGTGCTCAGGGGGTCTCAGGCCCCTCGTCGAGCTGTGTGTGGAACCCGCGGGTCTTTGCGGACGATGCACGGGGGTGGCAGTGCCCCTTCGTGTTGTGCCTTCCCCCACAGGGTTGCCTTCGAAGAGGGTTCCGGGCCTCGGGTCCTTCTCAAGGGCGGACCGGGGAATCGGGGGCGTTCGGCATGTGGCCCCACCCACGTGGCTCGTCTCGAATTTCCTCGTGAGACCGGCCTCATCCTGAGGTGCGCCGGGAAGGCCGGGAACCCCTTCCAGACCACGCAGGGGAATCGCCTCTCCTGTCGCGATCAGGAGGGGAGAAGGGGCTCAGAGGAAGCGGTGCCGGGACCCTCGGTGTTCCCCTCGAGGGAACCCGGCGTGTCGGGGGACTTTTGGGGGTCGCAGGAAGGCTGTCAGGGACCGTTTCGCCCTTCAGGGCGGAACAGGGGACTTCCCTTGAGACGCCGTGGCGGGCAAGGGCCTCATCTTGCCAAGAGGTGGGAACCACGTGGTTTTTCTCGAGTTGTGGCGGGATTCTCGAGTTACGACGGGGATCTCAGCCTTCCCCTTGGGTTGGCCCTGGGAAGCCCAATCTTCCCCTCGGGTTGCGAGGGAAAGCTGGGGGTTGCGCTCGAGTCACCGCAGGGCCGAAGAGACCTCACCTAGGCGTGTGTCCGGGACCTAATATTCCTCTCCAGGGAAGGCAGGGATCTCGGGGTTGCATTCCAGGCTCCCCCGGGGAGTCAGGCCTCGTCTCGAGGGGAAGCCAAGGACTCCGCTCTCCTCTCGAGTCGCGACGCGGGTCTCTTGTAGCCCCCTGAGCGGCCTCAAGGGAGTCCAGCCTCCTCTTCCGTTTGGAGAGAGGACCCGGGATTGCTCTCCAGGCCATGCAGGAAAAGAAGGCCCTCAGCTCGCGAGGACGGGGGCGTCTCAGGGGTTTCCTCGAGCTGCGGCCCCCGTGGGGGTTTTCTCCCGAGGCACGACGAGGATCTCAGGGAGCCTCTCGTGCGGCGCCAGGGAAGTCAGGTCTCCATGCGCGTGGCGAGGGGGAGCGCGTCCTGGCTCTCGAGTCACGGGAGGGGACTAGGGCCTCGAGACGCGTTGAAGAAGGACTCTCGAGGTCTTTCTCGGGGGGCGGCGGGAAACCCTCGTGTCCCTCGCCTTCTGCCGGGGACCTTAGGGAACTTCCCAGCGTGCCTCTGAGAGGCGAGGGACCTGTGGAGGTGGCGGGGCCCCTCGGGACTCCGCTGGGTCTGGCGCAATGGAAGAGGGCCTCACCTCGAGGGGAGGCAGGCACCTCAGGCTTCCTCTCCGTTTCGGACTCCGACCGCAGGGTCCCTGCAGAGTTGGGACAGGAGAGTCAGGCCTCGTCTTGTCTGAGGAAGGGAACCCCGCTGGCCTCTCGAGTCGCTCAGGGGGTCTCAGGCCCCTCGTCGAGCTGTGTGTGGAACCCGCGAGTCTTTGCGGACGCTGCACGGGGGTGGCAGTGCCCCTTCGTGTTGTTCCTTCACCCACAGGGTTGCCTTCGAAGAGGGGTCCGGGCCTCGGGTCCTTCTCAAGGGCGGACCGGGGAATCGGGGGCGTTCGGCATGTGGCCCCACCCACGTGGCTCGTCTCGAATTTCCTCGTGAGACCGGCCTCATCCTGAGGTGCGCCGGGAAGGCCGGGAACCCCTTCCAGACCACGCAGGGGAATCGCCTCTCCTGTCGCGATCAGGAGGGGAGAAGGGGCTCAGAGGAAGCGGTGCCGGGACCCTCGGTGTTCCCCTCGAGGGAACCCGGCGTGTCGGGGGACTTTTGGGGGTCGCAGGAAGGCTGTCAGGGACCGTTTCGCCCTTCAGGGCGGAACAGGGGACTTCCCTTGAGACAACGTGGCGGGCAAGGGCCTCATCTTGCCAAGAGGTGGGAACCACGTGGTTTTTCTCGAGTTGCGGCGGCATTCTCGAGTTACGACGGGGATCTCAGCCTTCCCCTTGGGTTGGCCCTGGGAAGCCCAATCTTCCCCTCGGGTTGCGAGGGAAACCTGGGGGTTGCGCTCGAGTCACTGCAGAGCCGAAGAGACCTCACCTAGGCGTGTGTCCGGGACCTAATATTCCTCTCCAGGGAAGGCAGGGATCTCGGGGTTGCATTCCAGGCTCCGCCGGGGAGTCAGGCCTCGTCTCGAGGGGGAGCCAAGGACTCCGCTCTCCTCTCGAGTGGCGACGCGGGTCTCTTGGAGCCCTCTGAGCGGCCTCAAGGGAGTCCAGCCTCCTCTTCCGTTTGGAGAGAGGACCCGGGATTGCTCTCCAGGCCATGCAGGAAAAGAAGGCCCTCAGCTCGCGAGGACGGGGGCGTCTCAGGGGTTTCCTCGAGCTGCGGCGCCCGTGGGGGTTTTCTCCCGAGGCACGACGAGGATCTCAGGGAGCCTCTCATGCGGCGCCAGGGAAGTCAGGTCTCCATGCGCGCGGCGAGGGGGAGCGCGTCCTGGCTCTCGAGTCACGGGAGGGGACTAGGGCCTCGAGACGCGTTGAAGAAGGACTCTCGAGGTTTTTCTCGGGGGGCGGCGGGAAACCCTCGTGTCCCTCGCCTTCTGCCGGGGACCTTAGGGAACTTGCCAGGGTGCCTCTGAGAGGCGAGGGATCCTGTGGAGGTGGCGGGGCCCCTCGGGACTCCGCTGGGTCTGGCGCAACGGAAGAGGGCCTCACATCGAGGGGAGGCAGGAACCTCAGGCTTCCTCTCCGTTTCGGACTCCGACCGCAGGGTCCCTGCAGAGTTGGAACAGGAGAGTCAGGCCTGGTCTTGTCTGAGGAAGGGAACCCCGCTGGCCTCTCGAGTCGCTCAGGGGGTCTCAGGCCCCTCGTCGAGCTGTGTGTGGAACCCGCGGGTCTTTGCGGACGATGCACGGGGGTGGCAGTGCCCCTTCGTGTTGTGCCTTCCCCCACAGGGTTGCCTTCGAAGAGGGGTCCGGGCCTCGGGTCCTTCTCAAGGGCGCACCGGGGAATCGGGGGCGTTCGGCATGTGGCCCCACCCACGTGGCTCGTCTCGAATTTCCTCGTGAGACCGGCCTCATCCTGAGGTGCGCCGGGAAGGCCGGGAACCCCTTCCAGACCACGCAGGGGAATCGCCTCTCCTGTCGCGATCAGGAGGGGAGAAGGGGCTCAGAGGAAGCGGTGCCGGGACCCTCGGTGTTCCCCTCGAGGGAACCCGGCGTGTCGGGGGACTTTTGGGGGTCGCAGGAAGGCTGTCAGGGACCGTTTCGCCCTTCAGGGCGGAACAGGGGACTTCCCTTGAGACACCGTGGCGGGCAAGGGCCTCATCTTGCCAAGAGGTGGGAACCACGTGGTTTTTCTCGAGTTGCGGCGGCATTCTCGAGTTACGATGGGGATCTCAGCCTTCCCCTTGGGTTGGCCCTGGGAAGCCCAATCTTCCCCTCGGGTTGCGAGGGAAAGCTGGGGGTTGCGCTCGAGTCACTGCAGGGCCGAAGAGACCTCACCTAGGCGTGTGTCCGGGACCTAATATTCCTCCCCGGGGAAGGCAGGGATCTCGGGGTTGCATTCCAGGCTCCGCCTGGGAGTCAGGCTTCGTCTCGAGGGGGAGCCAAGGACTCCGCTCTCCTCTCGAGTCGCGACGCGGTTCTCTTGGAGCCCCCTGAGCGGCCTCAAGGGAGTCCAGCCTCCTCTTCCGTTTGGAGAGAGGACCCGGGATTGCTCTCCAGGCCATGCAGGAAAAGAAGGCCCTCAGCTCGCGAGGACGGGGGCGTCTCAGGGGTTTCCTCGAGCTGCGGCGCCCGTGGGGGTTTTCTCCCGAGGCACGACGAGGATCTCAGGGAGCCTCTCGTGCGGCGCCAGGGAAGTCAGGTCTCCATGCGCGCGGCGAGGGGGAGCGCGTCCTGGCTCTCGAGTCACGGGAGGGGACTAGGGCCTCGAGACGCGTTGAAGAAGGACTCTCGAGGTCTTTCTCGGGGGGCGGCGGGAAACCCTCGTGTCCCTCGCCTTCTGCCGGGGACCCTAGGGAACTTGCCAGGGTGCCTCTGAGAGGCGAGGGATCCTGTGGAGGTGGCGGGGCCCCTCGGGACTCCGCTGGGTCTGGCGCAACGGAAGAGGGCCTCACCTCGAGGGGAGGCAGGAACCTCAGGCTTCCTCTCCGTTTCGGACTGCGACCGCAGGGTCCCTGCAGAGTTGGGACAGGAGAGTCAGGCCTCGTCTTGTCTGAGGAAGGGAACCCCGCTGGCCTCTCGAGTTGCTCTGGGGGTCTCAGGCCCCTCGTAGAGCTGTGTGTGGAACCCGCGGGTCTTTGCGGACGATGCACAGGGGTGGCAGTGCCCCTTCGTGTTGTGCCTTCCCCCACAGGGTTGCCTTCGAAGAGGGGTCCGGGCCTCGGGTCCTTCTCAAGGGCGGACCGGGGAATCGGGGGCGTTCGGCATGTGGCCCCACCCACGTGGCTCGTCTCGAATTTCCTCGTGAGACCGGCCTCATCCTGAGGTGCGCCGGGAAGGCCGGGAACCCCTTCCAGACCACGCAGGGGAATCGCCTCTCCTGTCGCGATCAGGAGGGGAGAAGGGGCTCAGAGGAAGCGGTGCCGGGACCCTCGGTGTTCCCCTCGAGGGAACCCGGCGTGTCGGGGGACTTTTGGGGGTCGCAGGAAGGCTGTCAGGGACCGTTTCGCCCTTCAGGGCGGAACAGGGGACTTCCCTTGAGACGCCGTGGCGGGCAAGGGCCTCATCTTGCCAAGAGGTGGGAACCACGTGGTTTTTCTCGAGTTGCGGCGGCATTCTCGAGTTACGACGGGGATCTCAGCCTTCCCCTTGGGTTGGCCCTGGGAAGCCCAATCTTCCCCTCGGGTTGAGAGGGAAACCTGGGGGTTGCGCTCGAGTCACTGCAGGGCCGAAGAGACCTCACCTAGGCGTGTGTCCGGGACCTAATATTCCTCCCCGGGGAAGGCAGGGATCTCGGGGTTGCATTCCAGGCTCCGCCGGGGAGTCAGGCCTTGTCTCGAGGGGGAGCCAAGGACTCCGCTCTCCTCTCGAGTCATGACGCGGGTCTCTTGGAGCCCCCTGAGCGGCCTCAAGGGAGTCCAGCCTCCTCTTCCGTTTGGAGAGAGGACCCGGGATTGCTCTCCAGGCCATGCAGGAAAAGAAGGCCCTCAGCTCGCGAGGACGGGGGCGTCTCAGGGGTTTCCTCGAGCTGCGGCCCCCGTGGGGGTTTTCTCCCGAGGCACGACGAGGATCTCAGGGAGCCTCTCGTGCGGCGCCAGGGAAGTCAGGTCTCCATGCACGCGGCGAGGGGGAGCGCGTCCTGGCTCTCGAGTCACGGGAGGGGACTAGGGCCTCGAGACGCGTTGAAGAAGGACTCTCGAGGTCTTTCTCGGGGGGCGGCGGGAAACTCTCGTGTCCCTCGCCTTCTGCCGGGGACCTTAGGGAACTTGCCAGGGTGCCTCTGAGAGGAGAGGGATCCTGTGGAGGTGGCGGGGCCCCTCGGGACTCCGCTGGGTCTGGCGCAACGGAAGAGGGCCTCACCTCGAGGGGAGGCAGGAACCTCAGGCTTCCTCTCCGTTTCGGACTGCGACCGCAGGGTCCCTGCAGAGTTGGGACAGGAGAGTCAGGCCTCGTCTTGTCTGAGGAAGGGAACCCCGCTGGCCTCTCGAGTTGCTCAGGGGGTCTCAGGCCCCTCGTCGAGCTGTGTGTGGAACCCGCAGGTCTTTGCGGACGATGCACGGGGGTGGCAGTGCCCCTTCGTGTTGTGCCTTCCCCCACAGGGTTGCCTTCGAAGAGGGGTCCGGGCCTCGGGTGCTTCTCAAGGGCGGACCGGGGAATCGGGGGCATTCGGCATGTGGCCCCACCCACGTGGCTCGTCTCGAATTTCCTCGTGAGACCGGCCTCATCCTGAGGTGCGCCGGGAAGGCCGGGAACCCCTTCCAGACCACGCAGGGGAATCGCCTCTCCTGTCGCGATCAGGAGGGGAGAAGGGGCTCAGAGGAAGCGGTGCCGGGACCCTCGGTGTTCCCCTCGAGGGAACCCGGCGTGTCGGGGGACTTTTGGGGGTCGCAGGAAGGCTGTCAGGGACCGTTTCGCCCTTCAGGGCGGAACAGGGGACTTCCCTTGAGACGCCGTGGCGGGCAAGGGCCTCATCTTGCCAAGAGGTGGGAACCACGTGGTTTTTCTCGAGTTGCGGCGGCATTCTCGAGTTACGACGGGGATCTCAGCCTTCCCCTTGGGTTGGCCCTGGGAAGCCCAATCTTCCCCTCGGGTTGCGAGGGAAAGCTGGGGGTTGCGCTCGAGTCACTGCAGGGCCGAAGAGACCTCACCTAGGCGTGTGTCCGGGACCTAATATTCCTCTCCAGGGAAGGCAGGGATCTCGGGGTTGCATTCCAGGCTCCCCCGGGGAGTCAGGCCTCGTCTCGAGGGGGAGCCAAGGACTCCGCTCTCCTCTCGGGTCGCGACGCGGGTCTCTTGGAGACCCCTGAGCGGCCTCAAGGGAGTCCAGCCTCCTCTTCCGTTTGGAGAGAGGACCCGGGATTGCTCTCCAGGCCATGCAGGAAAAGAAGGCCCTCAGCTCGCGAGGACGGGGGCGTCTCCGGGGTTTCCTCGAGCTGCGGCCCCCGTGGGGGTTTTCTCCCGAGGCACGACGAGGATCTCAGGGAGCCTCTCGTGCGGCGCCAGGGAAGTCAGGTCTCCATGCGCGTGGCGAGGGGGAGCGCGTCCTGGCTCTCGAGTCACGGGAGGGGACTAGGGCCTCGAGACGCGTTGAAGAAGGACTCTCGAGGTCTTTCTCGGGGGGCGGCGGGAAACCCTCGTGTCCCTCGCCTTCTGCCGGGGACCTTAGGGAACTTGCCAGGGTGCCTCTGAGAGGCGAGGCATCCTGTGGAAGTGGCGGGGCCCCTCGGGACTCCGCTGGGTCTGGCGCAACGGAAGAGGGCCTCACCTCGAGGGGAGGCAGGAACCTCCGGCTTCCTCTCCGTTTCGGACTCCGACCGCAGGGTCCCTGCAGAGTTGGGACAGGAGAGTCAGGCCTGGTCTTGTCTGAGGAAGGGAACCCCGCTGGCCTCTCGAGTTGCTCAGGGGGTCTCAGGCCCCTCGTCGAGCTGTGTGTGGAACCCGCGGGTCTTTGCGGACGATGCACGGGGGTGGCAGTGCCCCTTTGTGTTGTGCCTTCCCCCACAGGGTTGCCTTCGAAGAGGGGTCCGGGCCTCGGGTCCTTCTCAAGGGCGGACCGGGGAATCAGGGGCGTTCGGCATGTGGCCCCACCCACGTGGCTCGTCTCGAATTTCCTCGTGAGACCGGCCTCATCCTGAGGTGCGCCGGGAAGGCCGGGAACCACTTCCAGACCACGCAGGGGAATCGCCTCTCCTGTCGAGATCAGGAGGGGAGAAGGGGCTCAGAGGAAGTGGTGCCGGGACCCTCGGTGTTCCCCTCGAGGGAACCCGGCGTGTCGGGGGACTTTTGGGGGTCGCAGGAAGGCTGTCAGGGACCGTTTCGCCCTTCAGGGCGGAACAGGGGACTTCCCTTGAGACGCCGTGGCGGGCAAGTTCCTCATCTTGCCAAGAGGTGGGAACCACGTGGTTTTTCTCGAATTGCGGCGGCATTCTCAAGTTACGACGGGTATCTCAGCCTTCCCCTTGGGTTGGCCCTGGGAAGCCCAATCTTCCCCTCGGGTTGCGAGGGAAAGCTGGGGGTTGCGCTCGAGTCACTGCAGGGCCGAAGAGACCTCACCTAGGCGTGTGTCCGGGACCTAATATTCCTCTCCGGGGAAGGCAGGGATCTCGGGGTTGCATTCCAGGCTCCCCCGGGGAGTCAGGCCTCGTCTCGAGGGGAAGCCAAGGACTCCGCTCTCCTCTCGAGTCGCGACGCGGGTCTCTTGGAGCCCCCTGAGCGGCCTCAAGGGAGTCCAGCCTCCTCTTCCGTTTGGAGAGAGGACCCGGGATTGCTCTCCAGGCCATGCAGGAAAAGAAGGCCCTCAGCTCGCGAGGACGGGGGCGTCTCAGGGGTTTCCTCGAGCTGCGGCGCCCGTGGGGGTTTTCTCCCGAGGCACGACGAGGATCTCAGGGAGCCTCTCGTGCGGCGCCAGGGAAGTCAGGTCTCCATGCGCGTGGCGAGGGGGAGCGCGTCCTGGCTCTCGAGTCACGGGAGGGGACTAGGGCCTCGAGCACGTTTAAGAAGGACTCTCGAGGTCTTTCTCGGGGGGGGGGGGCGGCGGGAAACCCTCGTGTCCCTCGCCTTCTGCCGGGGACCTTAGGGAACTTCCCAGGGTGCCTCTGAGAGGCGAGGGATCCTGTGGAGGTGGCGGGGCCCCTCGGGACTCCGCTGGGTCTGGCGCAACGGAAGAGGGCCTCACCTCGAGGGGAGGCAGGAACCTCAGGCTTCCTCTCCGTTTCGGACTCCGACCGCAGGGTCCCTGCAGAGTTGGGACAGGAGAGTCAGGCCTCGTCTTGTCTGAGGAAGGGAACCCCGCTGGCCTCTCGAGGTGCTCAGGGGGTCTCAGGCCCCTCGTCGAGCTGTGTGTGGAACCCGCGGGTCTTTGCGGACGATGCACGGGGGTGGCAGTGCCCCTTCGTGTTGTGCCTTCCCCCACAGGGTTGCCTTCGAAGAGGGTTCCGGGCCTCGGGTCCTTCTCAAGGGCGGACCGGGGAATCGGGGGCGTTCGGCATGTGGCCCCACCCACGTGGCTCGTCTCGAATTTCCTCGTGAGACCGGCCTCATCCTGAGGTGCGCCGGGAAGGCCGGGAACCCCTTCCAGACCACGCAGGGGAATCGCCTCTCCTGTCGCGATCAGGAGGGGAGAAGGGGCTCAGAGGAAGCGGTGCCGGGACCCTCGGTGTTCCCCTCGAGGGAACCCGGCGTGTCGGGGGACTTTTGGGGGTCGCAGGAAGGCTGTCAGGGACCGTTTCGCCCTTCAGGGCGGAACAGGGGACTTCCCTTGAGACGCCGTGGCGGGCAAGGGCCTCATCTTGCCAAGAGGTGGGAACCACGTGGTTTTTCTCGAGTTGTGGCGGGATTCTCGAGTTACGACGGGGATCTCAGCCTTCCCCTTGGGTTGGCCCTGGGAAGCCCAATCTTCCCCTCGGGTTGCGAGGGAAAGCTGGGGGTTGCGCTCGAGTCACCGCAGGGCCGAAGAGACCTCACCTAGGCGTGTGTCCGGGACCTAATATTCCTCTCCAGGGAAGGCAGGGATCTCGGGGTTGCATTCCAGGCTCCCCCGGGGAGTCAGGCCTCGTCTCGAGGGGAAGCCAAGGACTCCGCTCTCCTCTCGAGTCGCGACGCGGGTCTCTTGTAGCCCCCTGAGCGGCCTCAAGGGAGTCCAGCCTCCTCTTCCGTTTGGAGAGAGGACCCGGGATTGCTCTCCAGGCCATGCAGGAAAAGAAGGCCCTCAGCTCGCGAGGACGGGGGCGTCTCAGGGGTTTCCTCGAGCTGCGGCCCCCGTGGGGGTTTTCTCCCGAGGCACGACGAGGATCTCAGGGAGCCTCTCGTGCGGCGCCAGGGAAGTCAGGTCTCCATGCGCGTGGCGAGGGGGAGCGCGTCCTGGCTCTCGAGTCACGGGAGGGGACTAGGGCCTCGAGACGCGTTGAAGAAGGACTCTCGAGGTCTTTCTCGGGGGGCGGCGGGAAACCCTCGTGTCCCTCGCCTTCTGCCGGGGACCTTAGGGAACTTCCCAGCGTGCCTCTGAGAGGCGAGGGACCTGTGGAGGTGGCGGGGCCCCTCGGGACTCCGCTGGGTCTGGCGCAATGGAAGAGGGCCTCACCTCGAGGGGAGGCAGGCACCTCAGGCTTCCTCTCCGTTTCGGACTCCGACCGCAGGGTCCCTGCAGAGTTGGGACAGGAGAGTCAGGCCTCGTCTTGTCTGAGGAAGGGAACCCCGCTGGCCTCTCGAGTCGCTCAGGGGGTCTCAGGCCCCTCGTCGAGCTGTGTGTGGAACCCGCGAGTCTTTGCGGACGCTGCACGGGGGTGGCAGTGCCCCTTCGTGTTGTTCCTTCACCCACAGGGTTGCCTTCGAAGAGGGGTCCGGGCCTCGGGTCCTTCTCAAGGGCGGACCGGGGAATCGGGGGCGTTCGGCATGTGGCCCCACCCACGTGGCTCGTCTCGAATTTCCTCGTGAGACCGGCCTCATCCTGAGGTGCGCCGGGAAGGCCGGGAACCCCTTCCAGACCACGCAGGGGAATCGCCTCTCCTGTCGCGATCAGGAGGGGAGAAGGGGCTCAGAGGAAGCGGTGCCGGGACCCTCGGTGTTCCCCTCGAGGGAACCCGGCGTGTCGGGGGACTTTTGGGGGTCGCAGGAAGGCTGTCAGGGACCGTTTCGCCCTTCAGGGCGGAACAGGGGACTTCCCTTGAGACAACGTGGCGGGCAAGGGCCTCATCTTGCCAAGAGGTGGGAACCACGTGGTTTTTCTCGAGTTGCGGCGGCATTCTCGAGTTACGACGGGGATCTCAGCCTTCCCCTTGGGTTGGCCCTGGGAAGCCCAATCTTCCCCTCGGGTTGCGAGGGAAACCTGGGGGTTGCGCTCGAGTCACTGCAGAGCCGAAGAGACCTCACCTAGGCGTGTGTCCGGGACCTAATATTCCTCTCCAGGGAAGGCAGGGATCTCGGGGTTGCATTCCAGGCTCCGCCGGGGAGTCAGGCCTCGTCTCGAGGGGGAGCCAAGGACTCCGCTCTCCTCTCGAGTGGCGACGCGGGTCTCTTGGAGCCCTCTGAGCGGCCTCAAGGGAGTCCAGCCTCCTCTTCCGTTTGGAGAGAGGACCCGGGATTGCTCTCCAGGCCATGCAGGAAAAGAAGGCCCTCAGCTCGCGAGGACGGGGGCGTCTCAGGGGTTTCCTCGAGCTGCGGCGCCCGTGGGGGTTTTCTCCCGAGGCACGACGAGGATCTCAGGGAGCCTCTCATGCGGCGCCAGGGAAGTCAGGTCTCCATGCGCGCGGCGAGGGGGAGCGCGTCCTGGCTCTCGAGTCACGGGAGGGGACTAGGGCCTCGAGACGCGTTGAAGAAGGACTCTCGAGGTTTTTCTCGGGGGGCGGCGGGAAACCCTCGTGTCCCTCGCCTTCTGCCGGGGACCTTAGGGAACTTGCCAGGGTGCCTCTGAGAGGCGAGGGATCCTGTGGAGGTGGCGGGGCCCCTCGGGACTCCGCTGGGTCTGGCGCAACGGAAGAGGGCCTCACATCGAGGGGAGGCAGGAACCTCAGGCTTCCTCTCCGTTTCGGACTCCGACCGCAGGGTCCCTGCAGAGTTGGAACAGGAGAGTCAGGCCTGGTCTTGTCTGAGGAAGGGAACCCCGCTGGCCTCTCGAGTCGCTCAGGGGGTCTCAGGCCCCTCGTCGAGCTGTGTGTGGAACCCGCGGGTCTTTGCGGACGATGCACGGGGGTGGCAGTGCCCCTTCGTGTTGTGCCTTCCCCCACAGGGTTGCCTTCGAAGAGGGGTCCGGGCCTCGGGTCCTTCTCAAGGGCGCACCGGGGAATCGGGGGCGTTCGGCATGTGGCCCCACCCACGTGGCTCGTCTCGAATTTCCTCGTGAGACCGGCCTCATCCTGAGGTGCGCCGGGAAGGCCGGGAACCCCTTCCAGACCACGCAGGGGAATCGCCTCTCCTGTCGCGATCAGGAGGGGAGAAGGGGCTCAGAGGAAGCGGTGCCGGGACCCTCGGTGTTCCCCTCGAGGGAACCCGGCGTGTCGGGGGACTTTTGGGGGTCGCAGGAAGGCTGTCAGGGACCGTTTCGCCCTTCAGGGCGGAACAGGGGACTTCCCTTGAGACACCGTGGCGGGCAAGGGCCTCATCTTGCCAAGAGGTGGGAACCACGTGGTTTTTCTCGAGTTGCGGCGGCATTCTCGAGTTACGATGGGGATCTCAGCCTTCCCCTTGGGTTGGCCCTGGGAAGCCCAATCTTCCCCTCGGGTTGCGAGGGAAAGCTGGGGGTTGCGCTCGAGTCACTGCAGGGCCGAAGAGACCTCACCTAGGCGTGTGTCCGGGACCTAATATTCCTCCCCGGGGAAGGCAGGGATCTCGGGGTTGCATTCCAGGCTCCGCCTGGGAGTCAGGCTTCGTCTCGAGGGGGAGCCAAGGACTCCGCTCTCCTCTCGAGTCGCGACGCGGTTCTCTTGGAGCCCCCTGAGCGGCCTCAAGGGAGTCCAGCCTCCTCTTCCGTTTGGAGAGAGGACCCGGGATTGCTCTCCAGGCCATGCAGGAAAAGAAGGCCCTCAGCTCGCGAGGACGGGGGCGTCTCAGGGGTTTCCTCGAGCTGCGGCGCCCGTGGGGGTTTTCTCCCGAGGCACGACGAGGATCTCAGGGAGCCTCTCGTGCGGCGCCAGGGAAGTCAGGTCTCCATGCGCGCGGCGAGGGGGAGCGCGTCCTGGCTCTCGAGTCACGGGAGGGGACTAGGGCCTCGAGACGCGTTGAAGAAGGACTCTCGAGGTCTTTCTCGGGGGGCGGCGGGAAACCCTCGTGTCCCTCGCCTTCTGCCGGGGACCCTAGGGAACTTGCCAGGGTGCCTCTGAGAGGCGAGGGATCCTGTGGAGGTGGCGGGGCCCCTCGGGACTCCGCTGGGTCTGGCGCAACGGAAGAGGGCCTCACCTCGAGGGGAGGCAGGAACCTCAGGCTTCCTCTCCGTTTCGGACTGCGACCGCAGGGTCCCTGCAGAGTTGGGACAGGAGAGTCAGGCCTCGTCTTGTCTGAGGAAGGGAACCCCGCTGGCCTCTCGAGTTGCTCTGGGGGTCTCAGGCCCCTCGTAGAGCTGTGTGTGGAACCCGCGGGTCTTTGCGGACGATGCACAGGGGTGGCAGTGCCCCTTCGTGTTGTGCCTTCCCCCACAGGGTTGCCTTCGAAGAGGGGTCCGGGCCTCGGGTCCTTCTCAAGGGCGGACCGGGGAATCGGGGGCGTTCGGCATGTGGCCCCACCCACGTGGCTCGTCTCGAATTTCCTCGTGAGACCGGCCTCATCCTGAGGTGCGCCGGGAAGGCCGGGAACCCCTTCCAGACCACGCAGGGGAATCGCCTCTCCTGTCGCGATCAGGAGGGGAGAAGGGGCTCAGAGGAAGCGGTGCCGGGACCCTCGGTGTTCCCCTCGAGGGAACCCGGCGTGTCGGGGGACTTTTGGGGGTCGCAGGAAGGCTGTCAGGGACCGTTTCGCCCTTCAGGGCGGAACAGGGGACTTCCCTTGAGACGCCGTGGCGGGCAAGGGCCTCATCTTGCCAAGAGGTGGGAACCACGTGGTTTTTCTCGAGTTGCGGCGGCATTCTCGAGTTACGACGGGGATCTCAGCCTTCCCCTTGGGTTGGCCCTGGGAAGCCCAATCTTCCCCTCGGGTTGAGAGGGAAACCTGGGGGTTGCGCTCGAGTCACTGCAGGGCCGAAGAGACCTCACCTAGGCGTGTGTCCGGGACCTAATATTCCTCCCCGGGGAAGGCAGGGATCTCGGGGTTGCATTCCAGGCTCCGCCGGGGAGTCAGGCCTTGTCTCGAGGGGGAGCCAAGGACTCCGCTCTCCTCTCGAGTCATGACGCGGGTCTCTTGGAGCCCCCTGAGCGGCCTCAAGGGAGTCCAGCCTCCTCTTCCGTTTGGAGAGAGGACCCGGGATTGCTCTCCAGGCCATGCAGGAAAAGAAGGCCCTCAGCTCGCGAGGACGGGGGCGTCTCAGGGGTTTCCTCGAGCTGCGGCCCCCGTGGGGGTTTTCTCCCGAGGCACGACGAGGATCTCAGGGAGCCTCTCGTGCGGCGCCAGGGAAGTCAGGTCTCCATGCACGCGGCGAGGGGGAGCGCGTCCTGGCTCTCGAGTCACGGGAGGGGACTAGGGCCTCGAGACGCGTTGAAGAAGGACTCTCGAGGTCTTTCTCGGGGGGCGGCGGGAAACTCTCGTGTCCCTCGCCTTCTGCCGGGGACCTTAGGGAACTTGCCAGGGTGCCTCTGAGAGGAGAGGGATCCTGTGGAGGTGGCGGGGCCCCTCGGGACTCCGCTGGGTCTGGCGCAACGGAAGAGGGCCTCACCTCGAGGGGAGGCAGGAACCTCAGGCTTCCTCTCCGTTTCGGACTGCGACCGCAGGGTCCCTGCAGAGTTGGGACAGGAGAGTCAGGCCTCGTCTTGTCTGAGGAATGGAACCCCGCTGGCCTCTCGAGTTGCTCAGGGGGTCTCAGGCCCCTCGTCGAGCTGTGTGTGGAACCCGCAGGTCTTTGCGGACGATGCACGGGGGTGGCAGTGCCCCTTCGTGTTGTGCCTTCCCCCACAGGGTTGCCTTCGAAGAGGGGTCCGGGCCTCGGGTGCTTCTCAAGGGCGGACCGGGGAATCGGGGGCATTCGGCATGTGGCCCCACCCACGTGGCTCGTCTCGAATTTCCTCGTGAGACCGGCCTCATCCTGAGGTGCGCCGGGAAGGCCGGGAACCCCTTCCAGACCACGCAGGGGAATCGCCTCTCCTGTCGCGATCAGGAGGGGAGAAGGGGCTCAGAGGAAGCGGTGCCGGGACCCTCGGTGTTCCCCTCGAGGGAACCCGGCGTGTCGGGGGACTTTTGGGGGTCGCAGGAAGGCTGTCAGGGACCGTTTCGCCCTTCAGGGCGGAACAGGGGACTTCCCTTGAGACGCCGTGGCGGGCAAGGGCCTCATCTTGCCAAGAGGTGGGAACCACGTGGTTTTTCTCGAGTTGCGGCGGCATTCTCGAGTTACGACGGGGATCTCAGCCTTCCCCTTGGGTTGGCCCTGGGAAGCCCAATCTTCCCCTCGGGTTGCGAGGGAAAGCTGGGGGTTGCGCTCGAGTCACTGCAGGGCCGAAGAGACCTCACCTAGGCGTGTGTCCGGGACATAATATTCCTCTCCAGGGAAGGCAGGGATCTCGGGGTTGCATTCCAGGCTCCCCCGGGGAGTCAGGCCTCGTCTCGAGGGGGAGCCAAGGACTCCGCTCTCCTCTCGGGTCGCGACGCGGGTCTCTTGGAGACCCCTGAGCGGCCTCAAGGGAGTCCAGCCTCCTCTTCCGTTTGGAGAGAGGACCCGGGATTGCTCTCCAGGCCATGCAGGAAAAGAAGGCCCTCAGCTCGCGAGGACGGGGGCGTCTCCGGGGTTTCCTCGAGCTGCGGCCCCCGTGGGGGTTTTCTCCCGAGGCACGACGAGGATCTCAGGGAGCCTCTCGTGCGGCGCCAGGGAAGTCAGGTCTCCATGCGCGTGGCGAGGGGGAGCGCGTCCTGGCTCTCGAGTCACGGGAGGGGACTAGGGCCTCGAGACGCGTTGAAGAAGGACTCTCGAGGTCTTTCTCGGGGGGCGGCGGGAAACCCTCGTGTCCCTCGCCTTCTGCCGGGGACCTTAGGGAACTTGCCAGGGTGCCTCTGAGAGGCGAGGCATCCTGTGGAAGTGGCGGGGCCCCTCGGGACTCCGCTGGGTCTGGCGCAACGGAAGAGGGCCTCACCTCGAGGGGAGGCAGGAACCTCAGGCTTCCTCTCCGTTTCGGACTCCGACCGCAGGGTCCCTGCAGAGTTGGGACAGGAGAGTCAGGCCTGGTCTTGTCTCAGGAAGGGAACCCCGCTGGCCTCTCGAGTTGCTCAGGGGGTCTCAGGCCCCTCGTCGAGCTGTGTGTGGAACCCGCGGGTCTTTGCGGACGATGCACGGGGGTGGCAGTGCCCCTTTGTGTTGTGCCTTCCCCACAGGGTTGCCTTCGAAGAGGGGTCCGGGCCTCGGGTCCTTCTCAAGGGCGGACCGGGGAATCAGGGGCGTTCGGCATGTGGCCCCACCCACGTGGCTCGTCTCGAATTTCCTCGTGAGACCGGCCTCATCCTGAGGTGCGCCGGGAAGGCCGGGAACCACTTCCAGACCACGCAGGGGAATCGCCTCTCCTGTCGAGATCAGGAGGGGAGAAGGGGCTCAGAGGAAGTGGTGCCGGGACCCTCGGTGTTCCCCTCGAGGGAACCCGGCGTGTCGGGGGACTTTTGGGGGTCGCAGGAAGGCTGTCAGGGACCGTTTCGCCCTTCAGGGCGGAACAGGGGACTTCCCTTGAGACGCCGTGGCGGGCAAGTTCCTCATCTTGCCAAGAGGTGGGAACCACGTGGTTTTTCTCGAATTGCGGCGGCATTCTCGAGTTACGACGGGTATCTCAGCCTTCCCCTTGGGTTGGCCCTGGGAAGCCCAATCTTCCCCTCGGGTTGCGAGGGAAAGCTGGGGGTTGCGCTCGAGTCACTGCAGGGCCGAAGAGACCTCACCTAGGCGTGTGTCCGGGACCTAATATTCCTCTCCGGGGAAGGCAGGGATCTCGGGGTTGCATTCCAGGCTCCCCCGGGGAGTCAGGCCTCGTCTCGAGGGGAAGCCAAGGACTCCGCTCTCCTCTCGAGTCGCGACGCGGGTCTCTTGGAGCCCCCTGAGCGGCCTCAAGGGAGTCCAGCCTCCTCTTCCGTTTGGAGAGAGGACCCGGGATTGCTCTCCAGGCCATGCAGGAAAAGAAGGCCCTCAGCTCGCGAGGACGGGGGCGTCTCAGGGGTTTCCTCGAGCTGCGGCGCCCGTGGGGGTTTTCTCCCGAGGCACGACGAGGATCTCAGGGAGCCTCTCGTGCGGCGCCAGGGAAGTCAGGTCTCCATGCGCGCGGCGAGGGGGAGCGCGTCCTGGCTCTCGAGTCACGGGAGGGGACTAGGGCCTCGAGACGTGTTGAAGAAGGACTCTGGAGGTCTTTCTCTGGGGGCGGCGGGAAACCCTCGTGTCCCTCGCCTTCTGCCGGGGACCTTAGGGAACTTGCCAGGGTGCCTCTGAGAGGCGAGGGATCCTGTGGAGGTGGCGGGGCCCCTCGGGACTCCGCTGGGTGTGGCGCAACGGAAGAGGGCCTCACCTCGAGGGGAGGCAGGAACCTCAGGCTTCCTCTCCGTTTCGGACTCCGACCGCAGGGTCCCTGCAGAGTTGGGACAGGAGAGTCAGGCCTGGTCTTGTCTCAGGAAGGGAACCCCGCTGGCCTCTCGAGTTGCTCAGGGGGTCTCAGGCCCCTTGTCGAGCTGTGTGTGGAACCCGCGGGTCTTTGCGGACGATGCACGGGGGTGGCCGTGCCCCTTCGTGTTGTGCCTTCACCCACAGGGTTGCCTTCGAAGAGGGGTCCGGCCTCGGGTCCTTCTCAAGGGCGGACCGGGGAATCGGGGGCGTTCGGCATGTGGCCCCACCCACGTGGCTCGTCTCGAATTTCCTCGTGAGACGGGCCTCATCCTGAGGTGCGCCGGGAAGGCCGGGAACCCCTTCCAGACCACGCAGGGGAATCGCCTCTCCTGTCGCGATCAGGAGGGGAGAAGGGGCTCAGAGGAAGCGGTGCCGGGACCCTCGGTGTTCCCCTCGAGGGAACCCGGCGTGTCGGGGGACTTTTGGGGGTCGCAGGAAGGCTGTCAGGGACCGTTTCGCCCTTCAGGGCGGAACAGGGGACTTCCCTTGAGACGCCGTGGCGGGCAAGGGCCTCATCTTGCCAAGAGGTGGGAACCACGTTGTTTTTCTCGAGTTGCGGCGGCATTCTCGAGTTACGACGGGGATCTCAGCCTTCCCCTTGGGTTGGCCCTGGGAAGCCCAATCTTCCCCTCGGGTTGCGAGGGAAAGCTGGGGGTTGCGCTCGAGTCACCGCAGGGCCGAAGAGACCTCACTTAGGCGTGTGTCCGGGACCTAATATTCCTCTCCGGGGAAGGCAGGGATCTCGGGGTTGCATTCCAGGCTCCCCCGGGGAGTCAGGCCTCGTCTCGAGGGGAAGCCAAGGACTCCGCTCTCCTCTCGAGTCGCGACGCGGGTCTCTTGGAGCCCCCTGAGCGGCCTCAAGGGAGTCCAGCCTCCTCTTCCGTTTGGAGAGAGGACCCGGGATTGCTCTCCAGGCCATGCAGGAAAAGAAGGCCCTCAGCTCGCGAGGACGGGGGCGTCTCAGGGGTTTCCTCGAGCTGAGGCACCCGTGGGGGTTTTCTCCCGAGGCACGACGAGGATCTCAGGGAGCCTGTCGTGCGGCGCCAGGGAAGTCAGGTCTCCATGCGCGTGGCGAGGGGGAGCGCGTCCTGGCTCTCGAGTCACGGGAGGGGACTAGGGCCTCGAGACGCGTTGAAGAAGGACTCTCGAGGTCTTTCTCGGGGGGCGGCGGGAAACCCTCGTGTCCCTCGCCTTCTGCCGGGGACCTTAGGGAACTTGCCAGGGTGCCTCTGAGAGGCGAGGGATCCTGTGGAGGTGGCGGGGCCCCTCGGGACTCCGCTGGGTCTGGCGCAACGGAAGAGGGCCTCACCTCGAGGGGAGGCAGGAACCTCAGGCTTCCTCTCCGTTTCGGACTCCGACCGCAGGGTCCCTGCAGAGTTGGGACAGTAGAGTCAGGCCTCGTCTTGTCTGAGGAAGGGAACCCCGCTGGCCTCTCGAGTTGCTCAGGGGGTCTCAGGCCCCTCGTCGAGCTGTGTGTGGAACCCGCGGGTCTTTGCGGACGATGCACGGGGGTGGCCGTTCCCCTTCGTGTTGTGCCTTCACCCACAGGGTTGCCTTCGAAGAGGGGTCCGGGCCTCGGGTCCTTCTCAAGGGCGGACCGGGGAATCGGGGGCGTTCGGCATGTGGCCCCACCCACGTGGCTCGTCTCGAATTTCCTCGTGAGACCGGCCTCATCCTGAGGTGCGCCGGGAAGGCCGGGAACCCCTTCCAGACCACGCAGGGGAATCGCCTCTCCTGTCGAGATCAGGAGGGGAGAAGGGGCTCAGAGGAAGCGGTGCCGGGACCCTCGGTGTTCCCCTCGAGGGAACCCGGCGTGTCGGGGGACTTTTGGGGGTCGCAGGAAGGCTGTCAGGGACCGTTTCGCCCTTCAGGGCGGAACAGGGGACTTCCCTTGAGACGCCGTGGCGGGCAAGGGCCTCATCTTGCCAAGAGGTGGGAACCACGTGGTTTTTCTCGAGTTGCGGCGGCATTCTCGAGTTACGACGGGGATCTCAGCCTTCCCCTTGGGTTGGCCCTGGGAAGCCCAATCTTCCCCTCGGGTTGCAAGGGAAAGCTGGGGGTTGCGCTCGAGTCACCGCAGGGCCGAAGAGACCTCACCTAGGCGTGTGTCCGGGACCTAATATTCCTCTCCGGGGAAGGCAGGGATCTCGGGGTTGCATTCCAGGCTCCCCCGGGGAGTCAGGCCTCGTCTCGAGGGGAAGCCAAGGACTCCGCTCTCCTCTCGAGTCGCGACGCGGGTCTCTTGGAGCCCCCTGAGCGGCCTCAAGGGAGTCCAGCCTCCTCTTCCGTTTGGAGAGAGGACCCGGGATTGCTCTCCAGGCCATGCAGGAAAAGAAGGCCCTCAGCTCGCGAGGACGGGGGCGTCTCAGGGGTTTCCTCGAGCTGAGGCACCCGTGGGGGTTTTCTCCCGAGGCACGACGAGGATCTCAGGGAGCCTCTCGTGCGGAGCCAGGGAAGTCAGGTCTCCATGCGCGTGGCGAGGGGGAGCACGTCCTGGCTCTCGAGTCACGGGAGGGGACTAGGGCCTCGAGACGCGTTGAAGAAGGACTCTCGAGGTCTTTCTCGGGGGGCGGCGGGAAACCCTCGTGTCCCTCGCCTTCTGCCGGGGACCTTAGGGAACTTGCCAGGGTGCTTATGAGAGGCGAGGGATCCTGTGCAGGTGGCGGGGCCCCTCGGGACTCCGCTGGGTCTGGCGCAACGGAAGAGGGCCTCACCTCGAGGGGAGGCAGGAACCTCAGGCTTCCTCTCCGTTTCGGACTCCGACCGCAGGGTCCCTGCAGAGTTGGGACAGGAGAGTCAGGCCTCGTCTTGTCTGAGGAAGGGAACCCCGCTGGCCTCTCGAGTTGCTCAGGGGGTCTCAGGCCCCTCGTCGAGCTGTGTGTGGAAGCCGCGGGTCTTTGCGGACGATGCACGGGGGTGGCAGTGCCCCTTCGTGTTGTGCCTTCCCCCACAGGGTTGCCTTCGAAGAGGGGTCCGGGCCTCGGGTCCTTCTCAAGGGCGGACCGGGGAATCGGGGGCGTTCGGCATGTGGCCCCACCCACGTGGCTCTTCTCGAATTTCCTCGTGAGACCGGCCTCATCCTGAGGTGCGCCGGGAAGGCCGGGAACCCCTTCCAGACCACGCAGGGGAATCGCCCCTCCTGTCGCGATCAGGAGGGGAGAAGGGGCTCAGAGGAAGCGGTGCCGGGACCCTCAGTGTTCCCCTCGAGGGAACCCGGCGTGTCGGGGGACTTTTGGGGGTCGCAGGAAGGCTGTCAGGGACCGTTTCGCCCTTCAGGGCGGAACAGGGGACTTCCCTTGAGACGCCGTGGCGGGCAAGGGCCTCATCTTGCCAAGAGGTGGGAACCACGTGGTTTTTCTCGAGTTGCGGCGTGATTCTCGAGTTACGACGGGGATCTCAGCCTTCCCCTTGGGTTGGCCCTGGGAAGCCCAATCTTCCCCTCGGGTTGCGAGGGAAAGCTGGGGGTTGCGCTCGAGTCACCGCAGGGCCGAAGAGACCTCACCTAGGCGTGTGTCCGGGACCCAATATTCCTCTCCAGGGAAGGCAGGGATCTCGGGGTTGCATTCCAGGCTCCCCCGGGGAGTCAGGCCTTGTCTCGAGGGGAAGCCAAGGACTGCGCTCTCCACTCGAGTCGCGACGCGGGTCTCTTGGAGCTCCCTGAGCAGACTCAAGGGAGTCCAGCCTCCTCTTCCGTTTGGAGAGAGGACCCGGGATTGCTCTCCAGGCCATGCAGGAAAAGAAGGCCCTCAGCTCGCGAGGACGGGGGCGTCTCAGGGGTTTCCTCGAGCTGCGGCGCCCGTGGGGGTTTTCTCCCGAGGCACGACGAGGATCTCAGGGAGCCTCTCGTGCGGCGCCAGGGAAGTCAGGTCTCCATGCGCGTGGCGAGGGGGAGCGCGTCCTGGCTCTCGAGTCACGGGAGGGGACTAGGGCCTCGAGACGCGTTGAAGAAGTACTCTCGAGGTCTTTCTCGGGGGGCGGCGGGAAACCCTCGTGTCCCTCGCCTTCTGCCGGGGACCTTAGGGAACTTGCCAGGGTGCCTCTGAGAGGCGAGGGATCCTGTGGAGGTGGCGGGGCCCCTCGGGACTCCGCTGGGTCTGGCGCAACGGAAGAGGGCCTCACCTCGAGGGGAGGCAGGAACCTCAGGCTTCCTCTCCGTTTCGGACTCCGACCGCAGGGTCCCTGCAGAGTTGGGACAGGAGAGTCAGGCCTCGTCTTGTCTGAGGAAGGGAACCCCGCTGGCCTCTCGAGTTGCTCGGGGGGTCTCAGGCCCCTCGTCGAGCTGTGTGTGGAACCCGCGGGTCTTTGCGGACGATGCACGGGGGTGGCAGTGCCCCTTCGTGTTGTGCCTTCCCCCACAGGGTTGCCTTCGAAGAGGGGTCCGGGCCTCGGGTCCTTCTCAAGGGCGCACCGGGGAATCGGGGGCGTTCGGCATGTGGCCCCACCCACGTGGCTCGTCTCGAATTTCCTCGTGAGACCGGCCTCATCCTGAGGTGCGCCGGGAAGGCCGGGAACCCCTTCCAGACCACGCAGGGGAATCGCCTCTCCTGTCGCGATCAGGAGGGGAGAAGGGGCTCAGAGGAAGCGGTGCCGGGACCCTTGGTGTTCCCCTCGAGGGAACCCGGCGTGTCGGGGGACTTTTGGGGGTCGCAGGAAGGCTGTCAGGGACCGTTTCGCCCTTCAGGGTGGAACAGGGGACTTCCCTTGAGACGCCGTGGCGGGCAAGGGCCTCATCTTGCAAAGAGGTGGGAACCACGTGGTTTTTCTCGAGTTGCGGCGGGATTCTCGAGTTACGACGGGGATCTCAGCCTTCCCCTTGGGTTGGCCCTGGGAAGCCCAATCTTCCCCTCGGGTTGCGAGGGAAAGCTGGGGGTTGCGCTCGAGTCACCGCAGGGCCGAAGAGACCTCACCTAGGCGTGTGTCTGGGACCTACTATTCCTCTCCAGGGAAGGCAGGGATCTCGGGGTTGCATTCCAGGCTCCCCCGGGGAGTCAGTCCTCGTCTCGAGGGGAAGCCAAGGACTCCGCTCTCCTCTCGAGTCGCGACGCGGGTCTCTTGGAGCCCCCTGAGCGGCCTCAAGGGAGTCCAGCCTCCTCTTCCGTTTGGAGAGAGGACCCGGGATTGCTCTCCAGGCCATGCAGGAAAAGAAGGCCCTCAGCTCGCGAGGACGGGGGCGTCTCAGGGGTTTCCTCGAGCTGCGGCGCCCGTGGGGGTTTTCTCCCGAGGCACGAGGAGGATCTCAGGGAGCCTCTCGTGCGGCGCCAGGGAAGTCAGGTCTCCATGCGCGTGGCGAGGGGGAGCGCGTCCTGGCTCTCGAGTCACGGGAGGGGACTAGGGCCTCGAGACGCATTGAAGAAGGACTCTCGAGGTCTTTGTCGGGGGGCGGCGGGAAACCCTCGTGTTCCTCGCCTTCTGCCGGGGACCTTAGGGAACTTGCCAGGGTGCCTCTGAGAGGCGAGGGATCCTGTGGAGGTGGCGGGGCCCCTCGGGACTCCGCTGGGTCTGGCGCAACGGAAGAGGGCCTCACCTCGAGGGGAGGCAGGAACCTCAGGCTTCCTCTCCGTTTCGGACTCCGACCGCAGGGTCCCTGCAGAGTTGGGACAGGAGAGTCAGGCCTCGTCTTGTCTGAGGAAGGGAACCCCGCTGGCCTCTCGAGTTGCTCGGGGGGTCTCAGGCCCCTCGTCGAGCTGTGTGTGGAACCCGTGGGTCTTGGCGGACGATGCACGGGGGTGGCAGTGCCCCTTCGTGTTGTGCCTTCACCTACAGGGTTGCCTTCGAAGAGGGGTCCGGGCCTCGGGTCCTTCTCAAGGGCGGACCGGGAAATCGGGGGCGTTCGGCATGTGGCACCACCCACGTGGCTCGTCTCGAATTTCCTCGTGAGACCGGCCTCATCCTGAGGTGCGCCGGGAAGGCCGGGAACCCCTTCCAGACCATGCAGGGGAATCGCCTCTCCTGTCGCGATCAGGAGGGGAGAAGGGGCTCAGAGGAAGCGGTGCCGGGACCCTCGGTGTTCCCCTCGGGGGAACCCGGCGTGTCGGGGGACTTTTGGGGGTCGCAGGAAGGCTGTCAGGGACCGTTTCGCCCTTCAGGGCGGAACAGGGGACTTCCCTTGAGACGCCGTGGCGGGCAAGGGCCTCATCTTGCCAAGAGGTGGGAACCACGTGGTTTTTCTCGAGTTGCGGCGGGATTCTCGAGTTACGACGGGGATCTCAGCCTTCCCCTTGGGTTGGCCCCGGGAAGCCCAAACTTCCCCTCGGGTTGCGAGGGAAAGCTGGGGGTTGCGCTCGAGTCACTGCACTGCCGAAGAGACCTCACCTAGGCGTGTGTCCGGGACCTCATATTCCTCTCCAGGGAAGGCAGGGATCTCGAGGTTGCATTCCAGGCTCCCCCGGGGAGTCAGGCCTCGTCTCGAGGGGAAGCCAAGGACTCCGCTCTCCTCTCGAGTCGCGACGCGGGTCTCTTGGAGCCCCCTGAGCGGCCTCAAGGGAGTCCAGCCTCCTCTTCCGTTTGGAGAGAGGACCCGGAATTGCTCTCCAGGCCATGCAGGAAAAGAAGGCCCTCAGCTCGCGAGGACGGGGGCGTCTCAGGGGTTTCCTCGAGCTGCGGCGCCCGTGGGGGTTTTCTCCCGAGGCACGACGAGGATCTCAGGGAGCCTCTCGTGCGGCGCCAGGGAAGTCAGGTCTCCATGCGCGTGGCGAGGGGGAGCGCGTCCTGGCTCTCGAGTCACGGGAGGGGACTAGGGCCTCGAGACGCGTTGAAGAAGGACTCTCGAGGTCTTTCTCGGGGGGCGGCGGGAAACCCTCGTTTCCCTCGCCTTCTGCCGGGGACCTTAGGGAACTTGCCAGGGTGCCTCTGAGAGGCGAGGGATCCTGTGGAGGTGGCGGGGCCTCTCGGGACTCCGCTGGGTCTGGCGCAACGGAAGAGGGCCTCACCTCGAGGGGAGGCAGGAACCTCAGGCTTCCTCTCCGTTTCGGACTCCGACCGCAGGGTCCCTGCAGAGTTGGGACAGGAGAGTCAGGCCTCGTCTTGTCTGAGGAAGGGAACCCCGCTGGCCTCTCGAGTTGCTCGGGGGGTCTCAGGCCCCTCGTCGAGCTGTGTGTGGAACCCGCGGGTCTTTGCGGACGATTCCCGGGGGTGGCAGTGCCCCTTCCTGTTGTGCCTTCACCCACAGGGTTGCCTTCGAAGAGGGGTCCGGGCCTCGGGTCCTTCTCAAGGGCGGACCGGGGAATCGGGGGCATTCGGCATGTGGCACCACCCACGTGGCTTGCCTCGAAATTCCTCGTGAGACCGGCCTCATCCTGAGGTGCGCCGGGAAGGCCGGGAACCCCTTCCAGACCACACAGGGGAATAGCCTCTCCTGTCACGATCAGGAGGGGAGAAGGGGCTCAGAGGAAGCGGTGCCGGGACCCTCGGTGTTCCCCTCGAGGGAACCCGGCGTGTCGGGGGACTTTTGGGGGTCGCAGGAAGGCTGTCAGGGACCGTTTCGCCCTTCAGGGCGGAACAGGGGACTTCCCTTGAGACGCCGTCGCGGGCAAGGGCCTCATCTTGCCAAGAGGTGGGAACCACGTGGTTTTTCTCGAGTTGCGGCGTGATTCGCGAGTTACGACGGGGAATTCAGGCTTTCTCTTGTGTTGGCCCAGGAAGTCTAATCTTCCATTCGAGTTGCCAGGGAGAGCTGGGGATTGGGCTCCATTCACTGAAGGGCAAACTAGACCTCATCTAGGCTTGTATCCAGGACTTAATGTTCCTCTCCATAGGCGACAGGGATTTGGGGTTGCATTCCATACTCACCCGGGGAGTCAGGCCTCATCTCGAGGGGAAGCAAAGGACTCCACTCTCTTCTTGAGTCGCGACAGGTATCTCTTAGAGCCCACTGAGTGGTCTTTGCTCTGTAGGAGAGCTCTAGTGTTCATAAGCCTGTACATAAGTGAACACAGACATTCTGTGTGCATGTTGCTGCATACCCAAAATAGGGCCACAAGGAGCCTCATGCTCTCCATGCGGCGCGGAAGCTGTGCAGCCACGCAGCAGCTGAAGAATCCAACCAATTGCTCTTTTCTTACCTCTGACAGAGCTCACATTGCTGTAGCCCTTGGCAGTTTGAAAACACTGGACCCTAACCCCTCTCAAAGTAGGCCTGGGTTCTAGTTCGAATAGAAAGTCAATAGCGGAGCTGAGGACAGGAACGCGGCAGTCATTTATCACACGCTCCTGCAGCCTGCTACTACAGGGACACTAACGCTAGAAGCTAGGAATGTCTTTGCAAGGTGCGCAAAGGACAAGGGAGAACCTCGACCCTGACTCTAGTATTTCAGCCCCCTGAGCAGATCTGAGGTTCTCCCGCTGTAGAAGCTAACCCATTCCTTTCAAATACAGGCTTCCTAACACAGGGCCAGTTGGCTCCTTGCTCTTCCACGAAGCAGGCTTCCTTAACTTGCAAACTGCGAATTCCGCTTAACAGCCTGGAGGAAAATCGCTTCTTGGAAGATTTTTTTCAGAGGCTGTATCCCCGGAGCTGGGGCCAAGCTAGGGGACCCATACTGACAAGGGAAGGCAAAACCACATCCAATGTCTTTGCTCTGGAGGACAGCTTTGGTGAGCCTAAGTCTTTCAGGAATATTTCTGGCTCTAACAGAGTCAAATTCTGTGTGTGAATCTGCACAGCCAAAATAGGGGAACAGAGAGCCTGATTCTCTCTGTGTAGCTTTGAAGCTGTCTTTCAAACAACAGCTTGAGAATCCATACAATGCTCTCCCTTACTGCTAAGAGAATTCTCATTGCTGTAGTCCTTGACACTTTGTAGAAATCCGCACCCTAACCCTTCTCCAAGTAGGCCTGGGTCCTAGCTCGGAACAACAGGCAACGGCGGAGCTGAGGCCAGTAAGGCACAAGTGAGGTCTCACACACTCTTGCAGCCTGATCGTCCAGGAGCAGTAAGGCCTCTTTTTCCCTGTAGGAGGCTCGCTTGCCTTGCCTCCTGTGAACTGCATTTCCCAGCCTGGGCGCAAAGCTGTTCCTGGAGATTTTTTCTCAGGGGCTGTTTCCCTGGAGCTGGGTCGGACCTCGGGGGCCCAACTCACAGGGGAAGACGAAACCACATGGACAGGTCTATGCTCTGTAGGAGAGCTCTAGTGAACCTCATCTCTCAGGAACATTCTTGGCTTCTACAGAGACACCTCTGTGCATGAAGCTACACACCCAACATAGTGGCAAAGGGAGTCTGATTCTCTCCGTGGGTGCTGATGCTTTGTGGCAAAGCACCTGCTAAGAATCCATCCGCATAGGCTTCCCTCACCTTGACAGAGGTCTCATTACTGTAGTCCTTGGCAGTTTGGAAAGAAGCAGACCCTTACCCTTCACCAAGTAGGCCCTTGTCCCTGTTTGAATGGAAAGGCAGTAGCTGAGCTGAGGCCAGTAAGGCGCCAGTCAAGTCTGACATATTCCCGATGCCTGCTCCTTCATGGAAAATAACGTTAGAATCTGGGAATGTCTTTGCAAGGCTGGCAAAGGGCAGTCAGGAACCTCGACCCTGACTCTGGAATTTCTATCTTCTCAGCACATCTGGCGGTCTCGGTCAGGAGAAACTAACCCATTCCTTGCAAATATAGGCTTCCAAACACAGGCCGGTTGGCTGTCTCTTCTTGCCGAAGGAAGCTTGCTTATCCCACCTCCTGCGAACTCCGCTTCCCAGCCTGGGGGATAAGAGGTTCTTGGAGATCTTTTCTCAGAGGCTGTTTCCACGGAGCAGGGGCCGATCCCGGAGACCCACATGCACAGGGGAAGGGAAAACCGCATGGATAAGTCTTTGCTCTCTAGGAGTGCTCTAGTGAACCTCACTCTATGGGGAATGTTCTTGGCTCCAATGGGGACATCTCTGTGTGGGAAGCTGCATAGCCAACATAGAGACACAGAGACCTGATTCTCTCTGTGCAGCTTTGACGCTGTCGTTCAAACAACAAATTGAGAATCCACACAATGCTCTCCCTTACCACTGAGAGAGTTATCATTGCTGTAGCCCTTCGCAGTTTCTGGAAATCGGCACACAAACACTTCTCCAAGTAGGCCTGGGTTCAAGTTCAGATGAACATGCAATAGCGGAGCTGAGGCCAGTAAGGCACCAGTCAGGTGTCACACACTCTGGCAGCCTGCTCCTCCAGGGACAGTAAGGCCTCTATTTCCCTTCAGGAGGCTCGCTTGCCTTACTTCCTGTGAACAGCGTTTCCCAGCCTGGGCGGAAAGCAGTTCCTGGAGATCTTTTCTCAGGGGCTGTTTCCCCGGAGTTGGGGCGGACCTCGGGGACCCAACTCACAGGGGAAGGCAAAACCAAATGGACAGGTCTATGCTCTGTAGGAGATCTCTAGTGAACTGCCGGGGTCCAGCCCCAGCTGATCCAGGGTATTTGAAGCAGAGACGGCGTAGGCGAGGGTCAGGGAACAACTGCTTAATTAAACGTTAATTAAGGATATAAAGAGTAATAAAATGAGGATAGCTCAGTAGGAAAATTCAGTGGAGAAAAGAGGCTGAGTAGCTTGGTTTACGCGGGGGACCAATAAAACTTCAAGACAAGAAGCTTGCACCACTTACGTAGGCCGCAGGCGTCCTTCCGTTCTCCCGAAGGAGAGGAGACACTGAGGCCTCCCCGGTCGGATCTTAGAAGCCCAGGCAAAATTAGTAAGCTTGGTGGATTCCGCGCTCCAGATGGAGACTCAACCAGAGTGAGAGAGAGAGAGAGACATGGGGAGACCAGTATTTCGAGAAACTGATCCCAATTCTTTACTTTCCATGGTCTACTTTTATACACTGAGATGTTATGCAAAAGTCACGTGGGGTCAGTAGTCCTGACTTTTATCAAAGTCAGGTGCTTCATACAAAAGTATACAGAGGTCTTAGGGGTGTTACATCATCTTCTGGCCGGGGGGCCTGCTGACAATTTACGACCCTCTCCTTGTGACAGCGGTCAGTCAACCAGGACACTTATTTCTCCAGGGGTGATTATTCTTAAAACAGACGCCACCCAAATAAAGTCACATTCCTATAGGGTGAGGGTGTAGTGGGTTTTAGTTAAGGAAAGAATTTACTTAGCCTAAGGTCTAACGTGATTTATATCAAAGGTTAATACTTATTTCTTCTATATATTCATTAATGTGTATAAGGGCAGGGGATGTGGAGACTTAGCAGTAAACATCAGCTCAACAAATGAAAAACCCTTCACCAATATGATTTCTAATCAGCCCATTATACTTATACTAATAATTTTCTAACTTTTCTAAGGAACCTGTTTTTAGAAGGTTTAAAGCATCTCGTGCCTCTCATGGTTGGGAGGCTGTGAGCAATCACATGTGGCCGGACAAGCCTGTCAGGCAGGCTAGAGAACCTTCAGAGGAGTTTGTAGGTTAAAACACTCTTGTCACACCCAGGGGTTTTTATCAACTGGAGCTCTAGGTTAACTCCTTCTCCGAAAGAGGTGGTGGGGGACAGCCCCCCGTAAAGTCAGAGGTGTAGGTGAGAGCACAAAGTAGTAAGGTAGGCAGGCTCTGGTTATGGGGGTAGATGCTCGAGGATTTCCAGGGGGACTCCTGAGGCTCGATCCCGCCTTTGCGTATGTCGAGCCTCCTTCCTCATGACCTTTGCCATGGGCGGAGTGCCTCACTCTGGCCCCCAACAGTGAACCTCCTCTCTCAGGAACATTCTTGGCTCCTATCGAGACACCTCTGTGCGTGTAGCTACACACGCAACGTAGGGGCAAAGGGAGCCAGATTCTTTCCGTGGGGTGCTGATGCTTTGTGGCAAAGCACCTGCTTGAGAATCCATCAGCTTACGCTTCCCTCACCTTGACAGAGGTCTCATTGCTGTAGCCCTTGGCAGTTTGGAAAGAAGAGGACCCTTACCTTTCATAAAGTGGGCCCTTGTCCTAGTTTGAAAGGAAAGGCAAGAGCTGAGCTGAGGCCAATAAGGCGCCAGTCAAGTCTGACATATTCCCGAAGCCTGCTCCTTCATGGAAAATAACGCTGGAATCTAGGAATGTCTCTGCAAGGCTGGCAAAGGGCAGTCAGGAGCCTGCACCCTGCCTCTGGAATTACCGACTTCTGAACAGATCTGGAGGTCTCCCTTAGGGGAAGCTAACCCATTCTTCCAAATAGAGGCTTCCAAACGCAGGCCGCTTGGCTGCCTCTTGCTCTCTGAAGGAGGCCTGCTTTTCCCGCCTCCTATGAACCCCACATCCCAGCCTCTGGGAAAAGCGGATCTTGAAGATCTTTTCTCAGGGGTTGTTTCCACGGAGCTGGGGCCGAGCCTGGAGCCCCAAACGCACAGGGGAAGAAAAACCACATGGACAAGTCTTTGCTCTCTAGGAGAGCTCTAGTGAACCTCACTCTGTCAGGAACGTTCTTGTTTCCTATGGAGACACCGCTGTCTGTGAAGCTGTGTACCAAACATGGAGACACAGAGTCTGATTCTCTCTGTGCAGCTTTGAAGCTGTCGTTCAAACAACAGCTTGAAAATCCATACAATGCTCTTCCTTACCCGTGACACAGTTCTCATTGCTATACCCCTTGGCAGTATTTAGAAATCCATACCCAAACCCTTCTCCTAGTAGGCCTGGGTCCTAGTTCGGAGGAACACGCAATGGCGGAGCTGAGGCCAGTAAGGCATCACTCAGGTCTCACACACTCTGGCAGCCTGATTGTCCAGGGAGACTAAGGCCTGTTGTGCCTTGCAGGAGGCTTGCTTGTGTTACCTCCTGTGAACTGCGTTTGCCAGCCTGGGGGAATAGCGGTCCCTGGAGATCTTTTCTCAGGGGCTCCTTCCCCTGAGCTGGGGCGGACCTCAGGGACCCAACTCACAGGGCAAGGCAAAACCATATGGACAGGTCTATGCTCTGTAGCAGAGTTCTAGTGAACCTCATCTCTCAGGAACATTCTTGGCTCCTATAGAGACACTTCTGTGTGTGAAGCTGCGTACCTAACATAGGGACACAGAGAGCCTGATTCTCTCAGTTCATTTTGACCCTGTCGTTCAGAAAACAGCTTGAGAATCCATAAAATGCTCTCCCTTACCGCTGAGAGAATTCTCACTGCTGTAGCCCTTGGCACTTTGTAGAAATCCGCACCCAAACGCTTCTCCAAATAGGCCTGGGTCCTAGTTCGGAGGAACAGGCAATGGTGGAACTGAGGCCAGTAAGGCAACAGTCAGGTTTCACACACTCTGGCAGCCTGCTCCTCCAGGGACAGTAAGGCCTCTTTTTCTCTGCAGGAGATTCGCTTGCCTTACTTCCTGTGAACAGCGTTTCGCAGCCTCAGCGAAGCGGTTCCTGGAGATCTTTTCTCAGGGACAGTTTCCCCGGAGGTGTGGCGGACCTCGGGGACCCAACTCACAGGGGAAGGAAAAACCACATGGACAGGTCTATGCTCTGTAGGAGAGGTTTAGTGAACCTAATCTCTCAGGAACATTCTTGGCTCCTATAGAGACAACTCTGTGTGTGAAGCTACACTCCCAACATTGGGGAACAGGGATCTTGGTTCTCTCCGTGGGGTGCTGATGCTTTGTAGTAAAGCACCTGCTTGAGAATCCATCCTCTTAGGCTTCCCTCGCCTTGACAGAGGTCTCATTGCTGTAGCCCTTGGCAGTTTCAAAGAAGAAGACCCTTACCCTTCATAAAGTAGGCCCTTGTCCTAGTTTGAATGGAAAGGCAATAGCTGAGCTGAGGCCAATAAGGATCCAGTCCCCTCTGACACATTCCCGAAGCCTGCTCCTTCATGGAATATAACTCTAGAATGTTGGAATGTCTTTGCAAGGCTGGCAAAGGGCAGTCAGGAACCAGCACCCTGCCTCTGGAATTACCGACTTCTGAGCAGATCTGGAGGTCTCCTTTAGGAGAAGCTAACCCATTCCTTCCAAATAGAGGCTTCAAAACACAGGCAGGTTGGCTGCCTTTCGTGCCCGAAGGAGGCTTGCTTATCTCTCCTCCTATGAACCCCAGTTCCCAGCCTCTGGGAAAAGCGTATCTTGAAGATATTTTCTCAGGGGTTGTTTCCACGGAGCTGGGGCCGAGCCCGGGGCCCAAAGGCACAGGGGAAGGCAAGACCACATGGACAGGTCTATGCTCTGTAGCAGACCTCTAGTGAACCTCATCTCTCAGGAGCATTCTTGGCTCCTACAGAGACACCTCTGTGTGTGAAGCTGCGTACCTAACATAGGGGCAGAGAGAGCCTGATTCTCTCTGTTCATTTTGACGCTGTCATTCAGAAAACAGCTTGAGAATCCATAAAATGCTCTCCCTTACCACCGAGAGAATTCTCACTGCTGTAGCCCTTGGCACTTTGTAGAAATCTGCACCCAAACGCTTTTCCAAGTAGGCCTGGGTGCTAGCTCGGATGAACAGGCAATGGTGGAGCTGAGGCCAGTAAGGCAACAGTCAGGTTTCACACACTCTGGCAGCCTGCTCCTCCAGGGACTGTAAGGCCTCTTTTACTATGCAGGAGATTCGCTTGCCTTACTTCATGTGAACAGCATTTCCCAGCCTCGGCGAAGCGGTTCCTGGAGATCTTTTCTCAGGGACAGTTTCCCCGGAGGTGTGGCAGACCTCGAGGACCCAACTCACAGGGGAAGGCAAAACCACATGGACAGGTCTATGCTCTGTAGGAGAGGTTTAGTGAACCTAATCTCTCAGGAACATTCTTGGCTCCTATAGAGACAACTCTGTGTGTGAAGCTACACTCCCAACATTGGTGCACAGGGAGCTTGATTCTCTCCGTGGGGTGCTGATGCTTTGTGGCAAAGCACCTGCTTGAGAATCCATCCTCTTAGGCTTCCCTCGCCTTGACAGAGGTCTCATTGCTGTAGCCCTTGGCAGTTTGCAAAGAAGAAGACCCTTACCCTTCATAAAGTAGGGCCTTGTCCTAGTTTGAATGGAAAGGCAATAGCTGAGCTGAGGTCAATAAGGAGCCAGTCCCCTCTGACACATTCCCGAAGCCTGCTCCTTCATGGAAAATAACTCTAGAATCTAGGAATATCTTTGCAAGGCTAGCAAAGGGCAGTCAGGAACCAGTACCCTGCCTCTGGAATTACCGACTTCTGAGCAGATCTGGAGGTCTCCTTTAGGAGAAGCTAACCCATTCCTTCCAAATAGAGGCTTCAAAACACAGGCAGGTTGGCTGCCTTTTCGTTCCCTATGGAGGCGTGCTTTTCTCTCCTCCTACGAACCCCGGTTCCCAGACACTGGGAAAAGGGGATCTTGAAGATATTTTCTCAGGGGTTGTTTCCACAGAGCTGGGGCCGAGCCTGGAGACCCAAAGGCACAGGGGAAGGCAAGACCACATGGACAAGCCTTTGCTCTTTAGTATAGCTCTAATGAACCTCACTCTGTCAGGATCTTTCTTGATTCCTATGGAGACACACCTGTGTGTGAAGCTGCGGGCACAGAGAGCCTGATTACCCCTGTGCAGCGCTGAGTCTGGGTGGCTAAACAACAGCTTGGGAATGCAGCCTGGGGCACTTCCCTTCCCTCGGACAGAGCTCTCCTTGCGGTAGGCCTTGGTAGTTTGCATACAATGGGGCCCTAAGCCCTCTGCAAGTTGGCCTGGCTCCTAGGTCCAAAGGGCAGGCCAGAGCGGAGCTGAGGCTGTCAGGCTCCAGACACATCTCCCATACTCCTACATCCTGCTCCTACCCGGGCGTGAACGCTAGAAGCTGGGAAGGTACCTGGACCATGCAGGGGCGGGGCGAACGCGCGCGGGGTGGGGCGGGGGTCAGCTTCTGGCGGGGGTGGGGGCGGGCTTCCCTGTTGTGCTCTCGGAGGTGGACACTGAGGCTGAAAATGCGCCGGGAGCGCACCCGGGACTGGGTAAACCCGGGCTGCGCGGGTCGAGATTCCGATGGCTTTAGGTGGGGGTCGGTCCCAGTTGTGCTCCCGGGGGTCGCCACTGCGGCTGGGAACGCGCCGGGAGCGCGGCAGGGGCGGGGCTAACCCTGAGGGCGCGGGGCGGGGGTCGGCTCATGGGGGGGATGGGGAGGGGTTCCCAGTTGTGCTCTCGGGGGTTGCAACTGCGGCTGGGAACGCCCATTTCGTCCGCTCCTGGGTCCCCAAGGATCGCCATCCCGTGGGTGCAGCGGAGGGCTGTGGACCACAGGTAAGGGAACTGGGACTGCGTGGAGCAGGGAACCAAGTATTCCGCCGTCTGTTGGCACATTCTCGGAGCTCCCCAACCTGGCGGTCGCAGAAAAGCCTTGCCTTTGGGGTCAAGGCCTTTACCGCTCCACCCCTCTGCTGAAAAATCTCAGAGTCTGCGCGGTTCTTCCAAGCAGCCTAGTGTCTGCTGGAAGTCCAAGGGACAGAACACTGAACTCTGGCCGGCTGGCCCAGCCCTGCTTCTGGCACTTTGTAAGCCAGCGGGCCCTTGAGCACCTGCTGGGATGGGAAAGGGAAGGGTCCACGGATTGCAGCCTAGAAACTTAGTAGGGTGCATGGATTTTAAACCCTGGTGGCCGCCCAGGCAGCAAAGAAGGGGGTAGGGCACCTTGCTGCGCTTTAATGGCAGAATCTGTGGTAGTCCAGCTGCGTGGGCCTTTTCATGAGGACCCTGTGCAATAGAAGTTTGGTGTTTTGGAACTGAATAATTAGAACGTGTAAAAGCTTTAAATTATGTGGTGGTGTAATTAAAAAACAAAACAAAACCAAGCTCCAAGTGTTTTGCAAATGGAGGTTTAAATATTGAAGGACTGTATTCCTTGCACTGTGGCATTCTATCAAGAAGTGTGCAGGATTTTTTTTTTTTTTTAAGAAAAGTGTTCGAAGTGAGGGAAACAGGAAACCCAGAGGTGCCCCTGTATTTTGGGGAAGGCCTTAGGAGGTCACTTGGAAATGCTGCTGGCTGTGCGGGAGGGCGGCAGATGGGCTGTGCAGGCTTGTCCTTTGCATGGATGTTCTTGTGTGTGGAAACCCAGCTCGGAGCCATCTCCTGATGTGTAAGAATTTCGCAGACAAACCTTGAGCTAAGCAATGCATTTTTTCCTAAGAAAATGTTTGTCTTAAGCGATGTAAATATCCTATGTATTTCCGCTAGACTCTGGCTTCAGGTCGGTTCCCCCAAAAGGCTCAGAAGCGATTTGAACAAAACAGCATATTTTCCTCCTAGCTTGTTCTCCTTATCTATGTTAAGGAAATGATATATTTGCCTGCAATACTGCCTTTCTTCAAGATTCATGTCAATCAAGTTTTGGCCCGGGATGACTCACCTGCTGCCAATATTATCTCAATGCATGTCGTGGGGGAAGGGCCTGGTGCCATTCCCTGAAACAGTTCCTTTCTTTCCTTAGCTGACTGCTAGTGCCTGTAGAATATCTGGCTAAAGACCAGGAGGGGGTACTCTTACTATCCCCCCCCACCCCGCCTCAAGTCTAAGTCAGCAGCTTTCTCTATCTCTTTAATACTTTAATAACACTTGATGACACAAAAGCTCTGAGCGATCAAATCATATCAAATCTTCATTTCAGATTGAAGATGCATTCCATGGTATTGCCATCTTAAGTCTTTCCATCGTTATGGAATATCTGTCCATGTATTCAGGATAGTTTTCAGCCAGGGTGTATAATTTCCAGTGTGCCAGTCTTGTCATCCTCGTTACATCCATGGCAAAGTGTTTTATTCATGTTGATATTATTGAAAGGGAATTTTTTAAAATTCCTTTTCAGATTATTATCTGCTAATGTATACAGATAAAACTGTGTAATCATTCATTTTTATCAGTTTGGACAGCTTGATAGTTGTCTTTAATTTCTTTACTTTCTGACACTTTAAGATTATCCTGGGACACATATGTAATGCCTCACCCCTAAATTCAGACATGTGTTCAAAGAACTTCTGTCCTTTTATTTATTTATTTATTTATTCTTTAACATTGAAATCGTTTTGACTATGCTGGGTGTTTGTTGCTAGATGGAAGTAGCTAGGACCTCTGGACTGCAGTCTCTCATCTCTTGCTGACCTCTTGTTGACCTCTGCAGAATCCTGGTAGGTGGGAGCTTGTTAGTTCCTTGTTCCTTATCAGAACCTCCTGTGGTAAGTGTTTTTCTCTTCTCTGTTGCCTGGTAAGGGTGGGTGGTCATGGGCATCCCAAAGTTGGCTAGAAGTCAATTATTTAGGCAGGCTTGTGCACAGATATGGGAGAAGGCAATGGCACCCCACTCCTGGAAAATCCCAAGGACGGAGGAGCCTGGTAGGCTGCAGTCCATGGGGTGGCTAAGAGTCGGACACCACTGAGCGACTTCATTTTCACTTTTCACTTTCATGCATAGGAGGAGGAAATGGCAACCCACTCCAGTGTTCTTTCCTAGAGAACCCCAGGGACTGTGGGGCCTGGTGGGCTGCCATCTATGGCGTGGCACAGGGTCGGCCTCAACTGAACCACTTAGCAGCTGCAGCAGCAGCAGCAGCAGTGCATAGATATCAAAGGGGATGAGAACAGTCAGGTAGGATCACATATGTCACCGTGAAACAATACTTCTCCTCTTAGCCAAAGCTAACGAAAGATTTCTGTTCTAGGTCAACCTAGAAGAGATCACTTAAGAGGTAAAGAAACTTAAACTCCATTAGCAAAGGCAGTTCAACATCTCAAGAAAACTTGTGCTAGGCACAAAACTCTTTTCTGGGGGCCTACTTTCCCTACAACCTCCTTATCCCATTCTGTACCCATTCCTTTGCTTCTCCCGTCCTGAAAATGCCACCTGTAAGACAGAACTACTTCGTTTTCCTTCTTAAAGTGTGATTGCATTCCATACATTCTTGTAATAACAAGTCATACATTTCCCTTCAGCAACCAAGAACTCACTCTTATATTGGCATTTGATAGATTGGTGAGCATACCTATCAGTGATAATAGCGCCCACCCCGCTTCCTGCAAGAACAGAACAAAACAAAACAAAACAAAAAAATTGCTTTCTTACATTTAATATGTTCGGATGGTGCCAGTCACTATTCATGCAGAGTCAAAAATCTCTTTTGTTTCTGTGTAAAAGGGAGGTCCTTTCAAGTCGTGAATGTTTAAGAAGTTTCATTTATTTGGAAGTGACCTAGCTATTCAATACACTGTCGTCACTTAGTTTAGCACCAGGATAGAAACTCAGGTAACCAAAACACCTGGAGGAACGATTGTAAGTTCAGTTCAGTTCAGTTGCTCAGTCGAGTCTGACTCTTTGTGACCCCGTGGCCTGCAGGACGCCAGGCTTCCGTGTCCATCACCAACTCCAGGGGCTTGCTCAAACTCATGTCCATCGAGTCAGTGATGCCATCCAACCATCTTATCCTCTGTCATCCCCTTCTCCTCTGCCTTCAATCAAGACTATGAGAGGCGGATATTTTAGAGTATAATTATTGTTAAGAGTTTATCTAAAAGCTCATATCACATTTACATTTTTTACATTGGTTGTTGCTGTTTCCAGGTACTTTCTTGCTGACAAGCTTGTGACACATATAACAATAGAGCAATTTTTACCTTAGAATAAACCTAGGCACTATGAACATGTTGTGCTTAATGTTGTTGACTCTTAGACATGTCTATAATGGAGGAGCAAAACCAAAAATACTAGATATTTAATATTGACTAGTTCCCAGTTCACGGGACTCTGACATTCATTTAGGTCAATGTTTTCTTGTATTTGCAGCAGTTTGATTTGGAAGGACTGCCTTGTCTTGAGACCATTGATATCAGAACACAGAACTTGAGCAATATTATCAAAAAACACAAGGCTCACACTGACACATACCTTAATCCAGACAGACAGACAAGACATCTTCCAGATTTCCGCCTGAGATTTAAAATATTTCTTTGAGTCGTTTTCCTGGGGAGTGGGGGGGGGGAGTGGGGGTGGCAGCGAGGCAGGCTTGGGTAACAAGCTAATTGTTGGTCATTGCATATGCAAAGAACCAGCTGTCCGGGTTCCAAGGAAAAAACTTTCCTTGGTACCCAATTTTGTTTGGATCTATAGACTCTCATGGCCCTCCTAGGTCAGGACATCTTTCCTTTCTGTAGTCCTCGTTTTATCCCTAAATCATAGACAGCTTGGATTGTCTCTGTGGGGTGGATGTATTGTCCTCGTGTTTGACCTGGCGGCAGTAGCGAGGTCCGAGAGCCTCTCCTGGAACCGGGCGTGGGGACGGGGCTCACCAGGAGCCCCTGGTGGAAGTGGGCAACGCGCCGGGAGCGCGCCAGGGGCGGGGCGATCCTGGGCGTCGCGGGTCGGGGTTCTGGTCGGGAGGGGGTGGGGGGCGGTAACAGTTGTGCTCTCGGGGGTCCCCACTGCAGCTGGAAACGCGCTGGGCGTGCGGCAGGGGCGGGGTGAACCCGGGTGGCGCGGGGCGGGGTTCGGCTCCTGGTGGGGGTGGGGGAGGGCTTCCCAGTTGTGCTCTCGGTGGTGGCCACTGCGGCTGGAAACGCGCCGGGAGCGCACCCGGGGCGGGGTAAACCTGGGATGCGCGGGTCGAGATTTAGATGGCTGTGGGTGGGGGTTCGGTCCCAGTTGTGCTCTCGGGGGTCGCCACTGCGGCTAGGAACGCCCATTTCCTACGCTCCTGTGTCCCCAAGGATCCACATCTAGTGGGTGCAGCGGAGGGCTGCGGGCCACAGGTCAGGGAACTGGGACTGCTTGGAGCAGGGAACCAAGTATTCCGCCCTCTGTTGGCACATTCTCGGAGCTCCCCAACCTGGCGGTTGCAGAAAGGCCTCGCCCTTGGTGTCAAGGCCTTTACCGCTCCACCCCTTTGCTGAAAAATCTCAGTCTGCACGGTTTTCCCAAGCAGCCTAGTGTCCCCTGGAAGTCCAAGGGACAGAACACTGAACTCTGGCCGGCTGGCCCAGCCCTGCTTCTGGCACTTTGTAAGCCAGCGGGCCCTTGAGCACCTGCTGGGATGGGAAAGGGAAGGGTCCACGGATTGCACCCTAGAAACTTAGTAGGGTGCATGGATTTCAAACCCTGGTGGCCGCCCAGGCAGCAAAGAAGGGGGGAGGGCACCTTGCTGCTCTTTCATGGCAGAATCTGTGGCTGTCCTGATGCGTGGGCCTTTTCATGGGGACCTTGTGCAATAAAAGTTTGGTGTTTTGGTACTGAATAATTAGAAATTGTAAAAAGTTTAAATTATGTAGTGGTGCAATTAAAAAACAAAACAAAACAAAACCAAGCCCCAAGTGTTTGGCACAGGGAGGGTTAAGTATTGAAGGCCTGTTTTCCTTGCACTGTGGCATTCTATCAAGAAGTGTGCAGGATTTTTTTTTTTTAAGAAAAGTGTTCGAAGTGAGGGAAACAGGAAACCCAGAGGTGCCCCTGTATTTTGGGGAAGGCCTTAGGAGGTCACTTGGAAATGCTGCTGGCTGTGGGGGAGGGGGGCAGATGGGCTGTGCAGGCTTGTCCTTTGCATTCATGTTCTTGTGTGTAGAAACCCAGCTCGGAGCCATCTCCTGATGTGTAAGAATTTCGCAGACAAACCTTGAGCTAAGCAATGCATTTGTTCCTGAGGAAATGTTTGTCTTAAGCGATGTAAATATCCTATGTATATCTGCTGGATTCTGGCTTCAGGTCGGTTCCCCCAATAGGCTCAGAAGCGACTTGAACAAAACAGTATGTTTTCCTCGTACCTTGTTCTCCTAATCTATGTTAAGGAAATGATATATTTGCCTGCAATACTGCCTTTCTTCAAGATTCATGTCAATCAGTTTTTGGCCCAGGATGACTCACCTGCTGCCAATGTGACCTTAAGGCATGTCGTGGGGGAGGGGCCTGGTGCCATTCCCTGAGACAGTGCCTTTCTTTCCTTAGCTGACTGCTAGTGCCTGTAGAATATCTGGCTAGAGCCCAGCAGGGCGTACACCCCGCCTCAAGTCTAAGTCAGCAGCTTTCTCTATCTCATTTATACTTTAATAACAATTGATGACACAAAAGCTCTGAGTGATCAAATCATATCAAATCTTCATTTCAGATTGAAGATGCATTCCATGGTATTGCCATCTTAAGTCTTTCCATTGTTATGGAATACCTGTCCATGTATTCAGGATAGTTTTCAGCCAGGGTGTATAAGTTCCAGTGTGCCAGTCTTGTCATCCTCGTTACATCCATGGCAAAGTGTTGTATTCATGTTGAAATTATTGAAAGGGAATTTTTTTTAATTCCTTTTCAGATTATTATCTGGTAATATATACAGAAAAAACTGTGTAATCTTTCGTTTTTATCAGTTTGGACAGCTTGATAGTTGTCTTTAATTTCTTTCCTTTCTCATACTTTAAGATTTTCCGGGCACCGTACATGTACTGCCTCACCCCTAATCTCAGTCATGTGTTCAAAGAACTTCTGTCCTTTATTTGTTTACTTATTTTTTGCAACATTGAATTCGTTTTGACTATGCTGGGTCTCTGCTGCAAGATGGAAGTTGCTAGGACCTCTGGACTGCAGTCTTCCATCTCTTACTGACCTCTTGTTGACCTCTGCAGAATCCTGGTTGGCGGGAGCTTGTTAGTTCCTCGTTCCTTACCAGGACCTCCTGTGGTAAGTGTTTTTCTCTTCTCTGTTGCCTGGTAAGGGTGGATGGTCATTGGCATCCCAAAGCTAGCTAGAAGTCAATGATTTAGGCAGGCTTGTGCATAGATATGGGAGAAGGCAATGGCACCCCACTCCAGTACTCTTGCGTGGAAAATCCCATGGATGGAGGAGCCTGGTAGGCTGCAGTCCATGGGGTCGCTAAGAGTCGGACACCACTGAGCGACTTCACGTTCACTTTTCACTTTCATGCATGGGAGGAGGAAATGGCCACCCACTCCAGTGTTCTTGCCTAGAGAACCCCAGGGACTGCGGGGCCTCGTGGGCTGCCGTCTATGGGGTCGCACAGAGTCGGACACGACTGAAACGACTTAGCAGCAGCAGCGGCGGCAGCAGCAGCAGAAGCAGTGCATCGATATCAAAAGGGCTGCAAACAGTCAGGAAGGATCACATATGTCACCGTGAAATACTACTTCTCCACTTAGCCGAAGCTAACAAAAGATTTCTGTTCTAGGTCAACCTAGAAGAGATCACTTAAGAGGTAAAGAAACTTAAACTCCATTAGCAAAGGCAGTTCGACATCTCAAGAAAACTTGTGCTAGGCACAGAACTCTTTTCTGGGGGTCCACTTTCCCTACAACCTCCTTATCCCATTCTGTACCCATTCCTTTGCTTCTCCCATCCTGAAACGGCCACCTGTAAGACAGAACTACTTTGTTTTCCTTCCTCAAGTGCCATTGCATTCCACATACTTTCTTGCAATAACAAGTCATACATTTCCCTTCAGCAACCAAGAACTGACTTTTATATTGGCATTGGCTATAGCCCGCCCCCCTCCCCCCAACCCCAAGAACAGAACAAAACAAAACAAAACAATTGCTTTCTTACATTTAACATGTCAGGATGGTGCCAGACACTATTCATGGAGAGTCAAAAATCTCTTTTGTTTCTGTGTAAAAGGGAGGTCCTTTCAAGTCGTGAATGTTTCAGAACTTTCATTTATTTGGAAATGACCTAGCTATTCAATACACTGTCGTCACAAGGATAGAAACTCGGGTAACCAAAACACCTGGAGAAACGTTTGTTAGTTCAGTTCAGTTCAGTTGCTCAGTCGTGTCTGACTCTTTGGGACCCCGTGGCCTGAAGGACGCCAGGCTTCCGTGTCCGTCACCAGCTCCAGGGGCTTGCTCAAACTCATGTCCATCGAGTCAGTGATGCCATCCAACCATCTTATCCTCTGTCATCCCCTTCTCCTCTGCCTTCAATCAAGACTATGAGAGGCAGATATTTTAGAGTATAATTATTGTAAAGAGTTTGTCTAAAAGCTCATATCACATTTACATTTTTTACTTTTGTTGTTGTCATTTCCAGGTAGTTTCTTGCTGACAAGCTTGTGACAGATATAACAATAGAGCAATTTTTACCTCAAAAGAAACCTAGGCACTATGAACATGTTGTGCTTAAAGTTGTTGACTCTTAGACATGTCTATAATGGAGGAGCAAAACCAAAAATACTAGATATTTAATATTGACTAGTTCCCAGTTCACGGGACTCTGACATTCATTTAGGTCAATGTTTTCTTGTATTTCCAGCAGTTTGATTTGGAAGGGCTGCCTTGTCTTGAGACCATTGAAATCAGAACTCAGAACTTGAGCAATATTATCAAAAAACACAGGGCTCACACTGACACATACCTTAATCCAAACAGACAGACAAGACATCTTCCAGGTTTCCGCCTGAGATTTAAAATATTTCTTTGAGCCAGTCTTCTGGGGAGTGGGGGGATGGGGGTGGCAGTAAGGCAGGCTTGGGTAACAAGCTAATTGTTGGTCATTGCATATGCAAAGAACCAGCTTTCCGGGTTCCAAGGAAAAAAGTTTCCTTGGTAACCAACTTTGTCTGGTTCTATAGAATATCATGGCCCTCCTAGGTCAGGTCATCTTGCCTTTCTGTAGTCCTCGTTTTATCCCTAAATCATAGACAGCTTGGATTGTCTCTGTGGGGTGTATGTATTGTCCTCATGTTTGACCTGGCGGCAGCAGCGAGGTCCGAGAGCCTCTCCTGGAACCGGGCGTGGGGACGGGGCTCACCGAGAGCCACTGGTGAAGGTGGGCAGCGCCCCTGGAGCGCGGCAGGGGCGGGGCGAACCCGGGCGGCGCAGGGCGGGTGTCGGCTCCTGGCGGGGGTAGGGGAGGGCTTCCCAGTTGTGCTCTCGGAGATGGCCACTGCAGCTGGAAACGCGCCGGGAGCGCAGCCAGGGTGGGGTAAACCTGGGCTGCACAGGTCGAGATTCCGCTCACTGTGGGTGGGGGGTCGGTCCCTGTTGTGCTCCCGGGGGTCGCCAATATTGCTGGGAACCCACCGGGAGCCCGGCAGGGCCGGGGCGAAACCTGGCGGTGCGGGGCGGGGTGGGGTTCCGTTCGCAGTGGGGGTCGGCTCCTGGCGGGGGTGGGGGAGGGCTTTCCAGATGTGCTGTTGGGGGTCGCCATTGCGGCTGGGAATGCCCATTTCGTGAACTCCTGGATCCCCAAGGATCGGCATCCATTGGCCACAGCGGAGGGGTGCGGAACACAGGTAAGGGAACGGGGACTGCGTGGAGCAGGGAACCATGTATTCCGCCCTGTGTTGGCAGAGTCTCAGAGCTCCCCAACCTGGCGGTCGCAGAAAGGCCTCGTCTTTGGGGTCAAGGCCTTTACCGCTCCACCCCTCTGCTGAAAAACCTCAGAGTCTGCGCGGTTTTCCCAAGCAGCCTAGTGTCCGCTGGAAGTCCAAGGGACAGAACCCTGAATTCTGGCCGGCTGGCCCAGCCCTGCTTCTCGCACTTTGTAGGCCAGCGGGCCCTGGAGCACCTGCTAGGATGGGAAAGGGAAGGGTACGCGAATTGCACCCTGGTGGCCGCCGAGGCAGCAAAGAAGGGGGGAGGGCACCTTACTGCCCTTTAATGGCAGACAGAATCTGTGGCTGTCCTGCTGCGTGGGCCTTTTCATGGGGACCTTGTGCAATAAAAGTTTACCGGTGACCTTAGGGAACTTCCCAGTGTGCTTCTGACAGATGAGGGATGCTGTGGAGTTGGCGGGGCCTCTTAGGACTCCGCTGGGTTTGGCGCAATGGAAGAGGGCCTCATCTCCAGGGAAGGCAGGAACCTCAGGCTTCCTCTCCGTTTCAGACTCCGACCGCAGGGTCCCTGCAGAGTTGGGACAGGAGAGTCAGGAATCGTCTTGTCTGAGGAAGGGAACTCTGCTTGCCTCTCGAGGTGCTCAGGGGGTCTCAGGCCCCTTGTTCAGCTGTATGTGGAACCTGCGGGTGTTTCCGGAAATGCACGACGGTGACAGTGCCCCTTCGTGTTGTGCCTTCACCCACTGGGTTTCCTTCGAAGAGGTGTCTGGGCCTCGGGTTCTTTTCAAGAGCGGACAGGGAAATCGGGGTCTTTCGGCATGAGGGACCACCCACGGGGCTAGTCTCAAATTTCCTAGTGAGGCCGGCTTCATCCTGAGTTGTGCTGGGAAGGCCGGGAACACTTCCAGACAATGCAGGGGGATCGACTCTCCTGTCGCCATCAGGAGGGGAGAAGGGGCTCAGATGAAGTGGGGACGGAACCCTCGGTGTTACCCTCGAGGGAAACCGGCGTGTGGGGGACTTTTGGGGGTTGCATGAAAGGAGTCAGGTACCGTTTCGCACTTCAGGACAGAACCTGGGACTTCCCTTGAGACGCCGTAGCGGGCAAGGGCCTCATCTTGCGAAGACGTTGGGACCATGTGGATTTTCTCGAGTTGCAGCGGGATTCTAGAGTTATGAAGTGGATTTCAGGCTTCCTCTTGTGTTGGCCCCGGGAAGCCTAATCTTCCATTCGAGTTGCGAGGGAAAGCTGAGGGTTGCCCTCGAGTCACTGCAGGGCCAAAGAGACCTCATCTAGGCCTGTGTCCGGGACTTAACGTTCCTCTCAAGGGAAGACAGGGATCTCAGGGTGGCGTTCCAGACTCCCCCGGGGAGTCAGGCCTCGCCTCGAGGGCAAGCCAAGGATGCTGCTCTCCTCTCAAGTCGCGACGCAGATCTCTTGGAGCCCACAGAGTGGCCTCAAGGGAGTCAGGCCTTCTCTTCAGTTTGGAGAGAGGACTCGGGATTGTGCTATGGGTCAGGCAGGAAAAGAAGGCCCTCACCTCGCGAGGATGGGGGCTTCTCAGGGGTTTCCTCGAGCTGCGGCGCCCGTGGGGGTTTTCTCACGAGGCAAGACGAGGATCTCAGGGAGCCTCTCGTGCGGTGCCAGGGAAGTCAGGTCTCTGTGCACGTGGCGAGGGGGAGCGCGTCATGGCTCTCCAGTCATGGGAGAGGACTAGGGCCTCCAGAGGCGTTGAAGAAGGACACTCGAGGTCTTTCTGTGGTTGCGGCGGGAAACCCTCGTTTCCCTCGACTTCTGCCGGGGACCTGAGGGAACTTCCCATGGTGCCTCTGATAGGTGAGGGATGCTGTGGAGTTGGCGGGGCCTCTCGGGACTCCACTGGGCTTGGCGCAATGGAAGAGGGCCTCATCTCGAGGGGAGACAGGAAACTTAGGCTTCCTCTCCTTTTCGGACTCCAACCACAGGGTCCCTGCAGAGTTGGGACAGGAGAGTCAGGCCTCGTCTTGTCTGAGGAAGGGAACTCCGCTTGCCTCTCGAATTGCTCAGGGTGTCTCACGCACCTCGTCAAGCTGTGTGTGGAAACCGCGGGTTTTTCCGGATGACGCACGGGGGTGTCAGTGCCCCTTCGAATGGTAACTTCACCCACAGGGTTGCCTTCGAAGAGGTGTCCGGGCATTGGGTTCTTATCCAGAGCGGACTGGGAAATCGGGGTCGTTCAGCATGTGGCACAACCCACGGGGCTCGTCTCGAATTTCCTCGGGAGGCCGGCCTCATCCTGAGGTGTGCCGGGAAAGCCGGGAACCCCTTCCAGAATACGCAGGGGAATCGACTCTCCTGTCGTGATGAGGAGGGGAGAAGGGGCTCAGATGAAGGGGTGCCAGGACCCTCGGTGTTCCCCTCGAGGGAACCCGGCGTGTCTGGGAAATTTTGGAGGTCGCATGAAGGGTGTCAGGTACCGTTTCGCAACTCAGGACAGAACGTGAGACTTCCCTTGAGACGCCATAGCGGGCAAGGGCCCCATCTTGCGAAGACGTTGGGACCACGTGGTTTTTCTCGAGTTGCGGCGGGATTCTCGAGTTACGACGGGGATTTCAGGCTTCCTCTTGGGTTGGCCCTGGGAAGCCCCATCTTCCATTCGAGTTGCTAGGGAAAGCTGGGGGTTGCGCTCGAGTCACTGCAGGGCCCAAGAGACCTCATCTAGGCGTGTGTCCAGGACCTAGTAGTACTCTCAAGGGAAGACAGGTATCCCGGGGTTGCACTCCAGAGTCCCCCGAGGAGTCAGGGCTCGCCTCGAGGGGAAGCAAAGGACTCCGCTCTTCTCTTGAGCCACGACGCGGATCTCTTGGAGCCCTCTGAGTGGCCTCAAGGGAGTCAAGCCTAATCTTCAGTTTGGAGAGAGGACTCGGGATTGCTCTCCAGGAAAGGCAGGAAAAGAAGGCCCTCACCTCGCGAGGACGGGGGCTTCTCAGGGGTTTCCTCGAGCTGCGGCGTCCGTGGGGCTTTTCTCACGAGGCACGACGAGGTTCTCAGGGAGCCTCTCGTGCGGCGCCAGGGAAGTCAGGTCTCCATGCGCGTGGCGAGGGGGAGCGCGTCCTGGCTCTCGAGTCACGGGAGGGGACTAGGGCCTCGAGACGCGTTGAAGAAGGACTCTCGAGGTCTTTCTCGGGGGGCGGCGGGAAACCCTCGTTTCCCTCGCCTTCTGCCGGGGACCTTAGGGAACTTCCCAGGGTGCCTCTGAGAGGCGAGTGATCCTGTGGAGGTGGCGGGGCCCCTCGGGACTCCGCTGGGTCTGGCGCAACGGAAGAGGGCCTCACCTCGAGGGGAGGCAGGAACCTCAGGCTTCCTCTCCGTTTCGGCTCCGACCACAGGGTCCCTGCAGAGTTGGGACAGGAGAGTCATGCCTCGTCTTGTCTGAGGAAGGGAACCCCGCTTGCCTCTCGAGTTGTCAGGGGTTTTCAGGCCCCTGGTCGAGCTGTGTGTGGAACCCGCGGGTCTTTCCGGATGATGCACGGGGGTGTCAGTGCCCCTTCGTGTTGTGCCTTCACCCACAGGGTTGCCTTCGAAGAGGGGTCCAGGCCTCGGGTCCTTCTTAAAAGCGGACCGGGGAATCGGGGGCATTTGGCATGTGGCCCCACCCACGTGGCTCGTCTCGAATTTCCCTGTGAGACCGGCCTCATCCTGAGGTGCACCGGGAAGGCCGGGAACCCCTTCTGAACCACGCAGGGGAATCGACTCTCCTGTCGTGATCAGGAGGGGAGAACGGGCTCAGATGAAGCTGTGCCGGGACCTCGGTGTTCCCTCGAGGGTACCCGGCGTGTCGGGGAGCTTTTGGTGGTCGCACGAAGGGTGTCAGGTACTGTTTCGCACTTCAGGGCGGAACGTGGGACTTCCCCTGAGACGCTGTAGTGGGCAAGGGCCTCATCTTGCGAAGACGTTGGAACCACGTGTTTTTTCTCGAGTTGCGCCGGGATTCTCGAGTGACGATGGGGATTACAGGCTTCCTCCTCTGTTGGCCCTGGGAAGCCCAGTCTTCCATTCGATTGGCGAGCGAAAGCTGGGGGTTTCGCTCGAGTCACTGCAGGGCCAAAGAGACCTCATCTTGGCTTGTGTCCAGGACGTAATGTTCTTCTCCAGGGAAGGCAGGGATCTCGGGGTTGCATTCCAGGATCCCCCTGGGTGTCAGGCCTCGTCTCGAGGGGAAGCAAAGGACTCTGCTGTCCTCCCGAGTCGCGACGCGGATATCTTGGAGCCCCCTAGTGGCGTCAGTGGAGTCAAGCCTCCTCTTCATTTTGGAGAGAGGGCTCGGGATTGTTCTCCAGGCCATGCAGGAAAAGAAGTCCCTTCACATCGCAAGGACGGGGGCGTCTCAGGGGTTTCCTCGAGCTGCGGCGCCCGTGGGGGTTTTCTCATGAGGCACGGCGAGGATCTCAGGGAGCCTCTCGTGCGGCGCCAGGGAAGTCAGGTCTCCCTGCGCGTAGCGAGGAGGAGCGCGTTGTGGCTCTCGAGTAATGGGAGGGGACTAGGGCCTCAAGACGCGTTGAAGAGGGACTCTCGAGGTCTTTCTCGGGTTGTGGCGGGAAAAAGTCGTTTCCCTCGACTTCTGCCGGGGACCTTAGGGAACTTCCCAGGGTGTCTCTGAGAGTTGAGGGATACTGTGGAGTTGGCGGTGCCTCTCTGGACTCCGCTGGGTTTGTCGCAATGGAAGAGGGGCTCATCTCGAGGGGAGGCAGGAACCTCAGACTTCCTCTCTGTTTCGGACTCCGACATCAGGGTCCCTGCAGAGTTGGGACAGGAGAGACAGGCTACGTCTTTTCTGAGTAATGGAACTCCGCTTGCCTCTCGAGTTGTTCATGGGGTTTCAGGCCCCTTGTCAAACTGTGTGTGGAATCTGCAGGTTTTTCCAGACGATGCACGGGGGTGTCAGTCACCCTTCGTTTTGTGTCTTCATCCACAGGGTTGCCTTCGAAGAGGTGTCCGGGCATCGGGTTCTTATGAAGAGCGGACCGGGATATCGGGGTCGTTCAGCATTTGGCACCACCCACGTGGGTTGTCTCGAATTTCCTCATGAAACCGGCCTCATCCTGAAATGTGCCGCGAAGTTCATGAAACTCTTCCAGACAAAGCAGAGGAATCGACCCTCCTGTGGCGATCAGGAGGGGAGAAGTGGCTCAGATGAAGTGCTGCTGGGAACATCGGTGTTTCCCTCAAGTGAGACAGGTATGTCGGGTAACTTTTGGGGTCGCATAAAGCGTTCCAAGTACCGTTTCGCTCTTCAAAATGGAACGTTGGACTTCTCTTGGGGTGCTCCAGCGGGCATGGGCCTCATCTTGGAATGACTGCGGAACCACTTGGTTTTTCTCGAGTTGCGGTGGGATATTTGAGTTACCACAGGGAATTCATGCTTCCTCTTGTGTTGGCCCACAAAAGTCTTATCTTCCATTCGAGATTCGAGGAAGAGCTGGAGGTGCGCTCTAGTCACTGAAGGCAAAAGAGACCCCACCAAGGCTTGTGTGCAGGACCTAATGTTCATGTCAAGGCTCGACAGAAATCTCGGGGTTGCATTCCAGACTCTCCTTGGAGTCAACCCTCATCTCGAGGGGAAGCAAAGGACTCTGCTCTCCTCTCGAGTCGGACGGGTATGTCTTGGAGCCCACTGAGTGGCTTAAAGGGAGTCAAACCTCCTTTGGTGTTTGGAGGGAGGACATGGGATTGCTCTCCAGGGAATGCATGAAATGAAGGCCCTCATCTCCCAACGACTGGGGCGTCTTGTAGGTTTTCTCGAGCTGTGGCGCTAGTGTGGGGTTTCTCACGAAGTAAGACTGGGAGCTCAGTGAGCCTCTCACGTGGTGCCAGGGCAGTCAGGTCTCTATGCACGTGGTGAGAGGGAGCCCGTCATTGTTCTCGAGTCATGGTAGGGGAATTGGGCCTGAGGAGGTGTTAAAGAAGGACTCTCGAGGTCTTTCTTGGGTTGCAGCAGGAAACCCTGGGTTCCATCGACTTGTGCCAGTGACTTCAGGAAGCTTCTCAGCGTGCCTCTGAGAAGTCAGGGTCACTGTGGAGTTGGGAGGGGCCTCTCGGAACTCCACTGGGTTTGGTGCAATGGAAGAGGGCCTCATGACAAGTTGAGGCAGGAACCACAGGGTTCCTCTCCTGGCTTCGAATGCGCCGGATCTGACTCGGATCGCAGAGTCCCTGCAGAGTTGGGACAGGAGAGTCAGGCCTCGTCTTGTGTGGAGGACTGGAACTCCGCTTGACTCTCGCGTTGTTCATGGGGTGACAGGCCACTTGTCGATTTGTATGTGGAACTTGTGGGTTTTTCTGGACGATGCACCGGGGTGTCACTGCCCCTTCGTGTTGTGCCTTGATCCACAGGATTGCCTTCGAGTTGGGTTCTGCCATCGGGTTCTTATCAAGAGCGGACCAGGGAATTGGGGTCTTTTGGCATGCCGCACCACCCACGAGGCTATGTCTCAAATTTCCTCGTGAGACTGGCCTCATCTTGATTTGCGCCAGGAAGGTCGGGAATGCCTTCCAGACAAAGCAGGGGAATCGAACCTCCTGTCGCGATCAAGAGGGGAGAAGAGTCTCAGATGAAGTGGTGCCGGGAACCTCGGTGATCTCCTCAAGTGAGACTGGTATGTCGGGGAACTTTTAGGGTCGCATCAAGGGTTCCAAGTAACTTTTCGCTCTTCAATACAGAACGTGGGACTTCTCTTGAGACGCTGTAGCGGGCAAGGGCCTCATCTTTCGATGACGGGGGAACCACGTGGTTTTTCTTGAGTTGCGGCGGGATTCTCGAGTTACGACGGGGAATTCAGGCTTCCTGTTCAACTGGCCCAGGGAAGTCCAGTTTTCATTCGAATTGCGAGTTAGAACTGGGGATTGCTCTCGAGACACTGCAGGGCCAAATAGACCTCATCTAGGCTTGTGTCCAGGACCTAATGTTCCTCTGCTGGGGCGACAGCGATCTCGGCACTGCATTTTCGACTCACCCGGGGAATCAGGCCTCGTCTCGAGGGGAAGCCAAGGACACCGCTCTCCTGTCAAGTCGCGACGGGTATATCTTGGAACTCACTGTGTGGCCTAAAATGAGGCAAGCTTCCTGTGGAGTTTGGAGAGAGGACTCAGGATTGCTCTCCAGGCCATACAGCAAAAGAAGGCCCTCATCTCGTGAGGACTGGGGCGTCTCGTGGGTATTCTCGAGCTGTGGCTCCAGTGTGGTGTTGCTCACGAGGTATAATGGGGAGCTCAGGGAGCCTCTCCTGTGGCGCCAGGGAAGTCAGGTTTCTATGCGCGTGGCTAGGCGGAGTGCGTCATTGCTCTCGAGTCATGGTAGGGGAATCGCACCTCAAGACGCGTTGAAGAAGGACTCTTGAGGTCTTTTACGGGTTGGGGCAGGAAACCCTTGGTTCCCTCGACTTGTGCCGGTGATCTCAGGAAGGTCTAAGGGTGCCTCTGAGAAGTCAGGGATACTGTGCAGTTGGGAGGGGCCTCTCGGGACTCCACTGGGTTCGGTGCAATGGAAGAGGGCCTCATCTCGAGTGGAGGCAGGAAACTCATGTTTCCTCTCCTGACTTCCCCTGGGCCAGATCTGACTCGGATTGCAGTTTCGCAGCAGAGTTCGAACAGGAGAGTCAGGCCTCGTCTTGTGTGGAGGAATGGAACTCTGCTTGCCTCTCCAGTTGTTCACGGGGTGACAGGTCACTTCTCGAGCTGTGTGTGGTACCTGCGGGTTTCTCCGGACGATACCCGGGGGTGTCAGTGCCCCTTCGTGTTGTGCCTTCATCAAAAGGGTTATCTTCAAAGAGGTGTCCGGGCATTGGGATCTTATCAAGAGCGAACCGGGAAATCGGGGTCTTTCGGCATGTGTCACCATCCACGAGGCTATGTCTCGAATATCCTCGTGAGACCGGCCTCATCCTGAGATGCACCGGGAAAGGCGGGAACCCCTTCAAGACAAAACAGGGGAATCGACCCTCCTGTCGCGATCAGGAGGGGAGAAGGGGCCCAGATGTAGTGGTGCCGGGAACCTCGGTGTTCTCGAGTCAGACCAGTGTGTCGAGGAACTTTTGAGGTTGCATCAAGGGTGCCGATACTGTTTCGCACTTCAAGACGGAACGTGGGACTTCTCTTGAGACGCTGTAGGGGGCAAGGGCCTCATCTTGCGATGACGGGGGAACCACGTAGCGTTTCTCGAGTTGTGGCGGGATTCTCGAATTTCGACGGGGAATACAGTCTTCCTCATGTGTTGGCCCAGGGAAGTCCTATCTTCCATTCGAGTTTCAAGGGAGAGCTGGGGATTGCCCTCGAGTCACTGCAGGGCAAAATAGACCTCATCTAGGCTTGTGTCCAGGACTTAATGTTCATCCCTAGGGGCGACAGGGATCTCGGGCTTGCATACCAGCCACCCCGGGGAATCAGGCCTCGTCTCGAGGGGAAGCAAAGAACTCCGCTGTCCTTTTGAGTCGCGATGGGTATCTCTTGGAGCCCACTGTGTGCCCTAAAGGGAGTCAAGCCTCCTGTGGTGTTTGGATAGAGGACTCGGGATTCCTCTCCAGGCCATGCAGGAAAAGAAGGCCCTCATCTCGCGATGACGTCGGCCTCTTGTGGGTTTTGTAGACTGCCGCGCTAGTGCCGGGTTTCTGACGAGGTACGAGAGGGAGCTCAGGGAGCCTCTCGTGTGGCGCCAGGGAAGTCAGGTCCCCATGAGATGGCTAGGGGGAGTTCGTCATTGCTCTCGAGTCATGGTAGGGTAATCGGGCCTCAAGACGGGTTGAAGAAGGACTCTCGAGGTCTTTCTCGGGTCACTGCATAAAACCCAGGGTTCCCTTGACTTGTGCCTGCGACCTCAGGGAGCTTCTCAGAGTGCCTCTGAGAAGTCAGGGATACTGTGCAGTTTGGAGGGGCCTCTCGAGACTCCTCTGCATTTGGTGGAATGTAAGAGGGACTCATTTCGAGTTGAAGCAGGAACCTCAGTGTTCCTCTCCATTTCTGACTCAGATCGCAAGGTCCCTGCATGTTGGTACAGGAGAGTCAGGCCTCGTCTTTTCTGGAGGATGGGACTCCTCTTGCCTCTCGAGTTGTTCTCGAGGTGACAGGCCACTTGTCGAGCTGTGTGTGTAACCTGCCCGTTTTTCCGGATGATGCACAGGTGTGTTAGTGCCCCTTCGTGTTGTACCTTCATACTCAAGGCTGCCTTCCAAGAGGTGTCCGAGCATCGGATTCTTATCAAGAGCGGACCGGGAAATTGGAGTCTTTCAGCAAGTGGCACCACCCACAAAGCTACGTATCGAATTTCCCCATGAGACCGGCCTCATCCTGAGTTGTGCAGGGAAGGTCGGGCCCCCTTGCAGACAAAGCAGGGGAATCGACCCACCGGTCACGATCAGGAGGGCAGAAGGGGCTTAAATGAAGTGGTGCCGGGAACCTCGGTGTTCCCCTTGAATGAGACCGGCGTGTTGGGGGACTTTTGGGGTCGCATCAAGGGTGCCAAGTACCGTTTCGCATTTCAAGACGGAACCTGGGACATCTTTTGAAACGCTGTAGCGGGCAAGGGCCTCATCTTGCGATGACGGGAGAACCACGTGGTTTTGCTCGAGTTGCGGCAGGATTCTCGAGTTATGACCGGGAATTTAGGCTTCCTCTTGTTGGCCTTGAAATCCAATCTTCCATTCGGGTTGCGAGGGGGAGCTGGGTATTGCGCTAGAGTCACTGCAGGGCAAAAGAGACCTAATCTAGGCTTGTGTCCAGGATCTAACGTTGCTCTCCAGGGGCGACAGGGATCTCGGGTTTGCATTCCAGACTCATCCGGGGAGTCAGTTCTCACCTCGAGGGTAAGCAAAGAATTCCGCTCTCGTCTCGAGTCTCGATGGGTATCTCTTGGAGCCCAATGTGTGTACTAAAGGGAGTCAAGCCTCCTGTGGAGTTTGGAGAGAGGACTCGGGATTGGACTCCAGGCCATGCAGGAAAAGAAGGCCCTCATCTCGAGATGACGGTGGCGTCTCGTGGGTTTTCTCGAGCTGCGGCGCCAGTGTGGGGTGTCTCATGAAGTACCACAGGGATTTCAGGGAGCCTCTTGTGTGGCGCCAGGAAAATCCAGTATTCCATTCGAGTTGCAAGTTAGAACTGGGGATTGCTCTCCAGTCACTGCAGGGCAAAATAGACCTCATCTACGCTTGTGTCCAGGACCTAGTGTTCCACTACTGGGCCGACAGGGATCTCAGGGTTGCATTCTCGACTCACCCGGAGAGTCAGGCCTCGTCTTGAGGGGCAAAAAAGGACTCCGCTCTCCTGTCGAGTCGCGACGGGTATCTCTTGGAGCCCACTGCGTGGCGTAAAGGGAGTGAAGCCTCCTATGGAGTTTGGAGAGATGACTCGGGATTGTTTTCCTGGCCATGCAGGAAAAAAGGCCCTCATCTCGCGATGACGGGGGCGTCTCGTGGGTTTTCTCCAGCTGCGGCGCCAGTATCAGATTTCTCACGAGGTACGACAGGGAGCTCAGAGAGCCTCTCGTGTGGTGCTAGGGATGTCAGGTCTCCGTGCGTGTGGTGAAGGGGAGTGCGTGATTGCTCTCGAGTCATAGTAGGCGAATCGGGCCTCAAGACGCATTGAAGAAGGACTCTCGAGGTCTTTCTTGGGTTGCGGCAGGGATCCCTGGGTTCCCTCGACTTGTGTCGGTGACCTCAGGCAACTTCTCAGGGTGCCTCTGAGAAGTCAGGGACACTGTGGATTTGGGAGGGGCCTTTCATTACTCAACTGGGTTTGGTGCAATCGAAGAGGGCCTCATCTCGAATGGAGGCAGGAACCTCAGGGGTCCTCTCCATTTCTGACTCGGGTCGCAGAGTACCTGCCGAGTACGGACAAGAGAGTCACGCCTCGTCTTCCGTGGAGGAATGGATCTCCGCTTGCCTTTCGAGTTGTTCACGGAGTGACAGGCCACTTGTTGAGCTGTGTGTGGAACCTGCGGGTTTTTCCGGACGATGCACAGGGGTGTCAGTGCCCCTTCGTGTTGTGCCTTCATCCACAGGGTTGCCTTCAAAGAGTTTTCCGGGCATCAGGTTCTTTTCAAGAGCGTACTGGAAAATTGGGGTCTTTCAGCATGTGGTACCACCCACGAGGCTACGTCTCGAATTTCCTCGGGATACCGGCCTCATCCTGAGGTGCGCCGGGAAGGTCGGGAACCCCTTGCAGACAAAGCAGGGGAATCGACCCACCGCTCGCTATCAGAAGGGGAGAAGGGGCTCAGATGAAGTGGTGCCGGGAACCTCGGTGGTCCCCTCGAGTGAGACCGGTATGTCATGGCACTTTTGAGGTCGCAATAAAGGGTGCCAAGTACAGTTTCGCACTTCAAGACGGAACGTGGGAATTCTCTGGAGATGCTCTAGCGGGCAAGGGCCTCATATTGCGATGATGAGGGAAACACGTGGTTTTTCTCGAGTTGCGGCGGGATTCTCGAGTTACGACGGGGAATTCAGGCTTCCTCTTGTGTTGGCCCAGGAAGTCCAATCTTCCATTCAACTTGTCAGAGAGAGCTGTGGGTTGCTCTCGAGTCACTTCAGGGCAAAGAGTCCTCATCTAGGCTTGGGTCCAGGACGTAGTGTTCCTCTCCAGGGGCAACAGGGATATCGGGGTCGCATTCCAGTCTCACCCGGTGGGTCACGCCTCGTCTCGAGTGGAAGCAAAGGACTCCACTATCCTCTCGAGTCGCGACGTGTAACTCTTGGAGCCCAATGAGTGGCCTAAAGGGAGTCAAGCGTCCTGTGTAGCTTGGACAGAAGGTTCACGCTTGATCTGCATACCATTCAGTTAAAGATGGCCCTCCTCTCGTGATGACGGGAGCGTCTCATGGGTTTTCTCGAGCTGCGGCGCCAGTGTGGGGTTTCTCACGAGATATGATGGGGAGCTCAGGGAGCCTCTCGTGCGGTGCCAGAGAAGTCAGGCCTCCATGCGTGTGGCCAGGCAGATCGCGTCATTGCTCTGGAGTCATGGGAGGGACTAGGGCCTCCAGACGCATTTAAGAAGGACTCTCGAGGTCTTTCTTGGGTTGGGGCGGGAAACACTCGTTTCCCTCGACCTCTACCGGGGACCTTAGGGAACTTCCCAGGTGCCTCTGAGAGGTGAGGGATACTGAGGAGTTAGAGGGGCCTCTCGGGACTCCACTAGGTTTGACGAAATGAAAGAGGGCCTCATCTCGTTTGGAGGCAGGAACCTCAGGCTTCCTCTCCATTTCTGACTCCGACCGCAGGGTCCCTGCAGGGTTGGGACAGGAGAGTCAGGCCTCGTCTTGTCTGAGTAATGGAACTCTGCTTGCCTCTCGAGTCGTTCAGTGGGTCTCAGGCCCCTTGTTGAGCTGTGTGTGGAACCTGCGGGTGTTTCCAGAAGATGCACGGGGGTGTCATTGCCCCTTCATTTGGTGCCTTCCCCCACAGGGTTGCCTTCAAAGAGGTGTCCAGCATCAGGTTCATTTCAAGAGCGGACCAGGAAATCGGGGTCATTCGGCATGTGGCACCACCCACGTGGCTCATCTCGAATTTCCTCGTGAGACCAGCATCATCCTGAGGTGCGCCGGGAAGGCCGGGAACACCTTCCACACAAAGAAGGGGAATCGACTCTCCTGTCGCGATCAGGAGGGGAGATGGGGCTCAGATGAAGTGGGGCCGGGACCCTCGGTGTTCCACTCGAGGGAACCCGGCGTTTCAGGGAACTTTAGGGGTCGCATCAAGGGAGCCAAGTACCATTTCCCACTTCAGGACGGAACATGGGACTTCCCTGGAGACGCTGTAGCGGGCAAGGGCCTCATCCTGTGAAGACGTTGGAACCACGTCGTTTTCTCGAGTTGCGTCTGGATTCTCGAAAACGACGGGGATTTCAGGCTTCCTCTTGGGTTGGCCCTGGGAAGCCCAATCTTCCCCTGGAGTTGTGAGGGAATGCTGGGGGTTCTTCTCGAGTCACTACAGGGCCAAAGAGACCTCATCGAGGCGTGTGTCCAGGACCTAATATTCGTCTCAAGGGAAGACAGAGATCTCGGGTTTCCATTCCAGACTCCCCCGGGGAGTCAGGCCTCGCCTCGAGGGGAAGCAGAGGACTCCACTTTACTCTCAAGTCGCGACACGGATCTCTTGGAGCCCACTGAGTGGACTCAAGGGTGTCGAGCCTCCTCTTCAGTTTGGAGAGAGGACTCGGGATTGCTCTCCAGGTCAGGCAGGAAAAAAAGGCCCTCATCTCGCGATGACGGGGGCATCTCATGTGTTTCCTCAGGCTGCGGCGCCCGTGGGGGTTTTCTCACGAGGCACGACGAGGACCTCAGGGAGCCTCTCGTGCGGCGCCAAGGAACTCATGTCTCCATGCGCATGGCGAGGGGGAGCTGGTCATCACTCTCGAGTCATGGGAAGTGACTAGGGCCTCAAGACGCGTTGAAGAAGGACTCTCTAGGTCTTTCTCGGGTGGCGGCGGGAAACCCTCGTTTCCCTCGACTTCTGCAGGGGACTATAGGGAACTTACCAGGGTGCCTCTGAGAGGTGAGGAATGCTGTGGAGTTGGCAGGGCCTCTCGGGACTCTGCTGGGTTCGGCGCAATGGAAGAGGGCCTCATCTCGAGGGGAGGCAGGAACCTCAGGCTTCCTCTCGGTTTCGGACTCCGACTGCACGGTCCCTGCAGGGTTGGGACAGGAGAGTCATGCCTCGTCTTGTCTGAGGAATGGAATTCTGGTTGCCTCTCGAGTTGTTCCGGGAGTCTCAGGCCCCTTGTCGAGCTGTGTGTAGACCCTGCGGGTTTTTCCGGATGATGCACGGGGGTGACAGTGCCCCTTCGTGTTGTGCCTTCACTCACAGGGTTGCCTTCGAAGAGGTGTCCGGGCATCAGGTTCTTATCAAGAGTGGACCGGAAAATCGGTGTCGTTCGGCACGTGGCACCTCACACATGGCTGGTCTCGAATTTCCTCCTGAGACCGGCCTCATCCTGAGGTGCACCAGGAAGGCCGGGAACCCCTTCCAGAGAAAGCAGGGGAATCGACTCTCCTGTCGCGATCAGGAGGGGAGAAGGGGCTCAGATGAAGTGGTGCCGGGACCCTTGGTGTTCCCCTCGAGGGAACCCAGCGTGTCGGGAACTTTTGCGGTCGCATCAAGGGTGTCAAGTACCGTTTCGCACTTAAGGACAGAACATGGGACTTCCCTGGAGACGCCGGGAATTTCGGTGTTCCCCTGGAGTGAGACCGGTATGTTGGGGAACTTTGGGGTCGCATCAAGGGTGCCAAGTAGCATTTCGAACTTTAAGATGGAACATGGGACTTCTCTTGAGACTCTAGCTGGCAAGGGCCTCATATTGCGATGAAGGGGGAACCACATGGTTTTTAAGACTTGAGGCTGAATTCTCGAATTACGATGGGATATTCAGACTTCCTCATGTGTTGACCATGGGAAGCCCAATCTTCCATTCAAATTGTGAGGGAGAGATGGAGGTTGCTCTCGATCACTGTAGGGCAAAATAGACCTCATCTAGGCTTGTGTCTAGGACATAATGTTCCACTCCAGGGGCGACAGGGATCTCGGGGTTGCATTCCAAACTCACCCGGGGAGTCAGGCCTCGTCTCCAGGGAAGCAAAGGACTCCGCTCTCCTCTCGAGTCGCACCGGGTATTTCTTGGACCCAACTCAGTGGCCTAAAGGGAGTCAATACTCCTGTGAAGTTTGGAGAGAGGACCAGGGATTGCTCTCCAGGTCAGGCAGGAAAAGAAGGCCCCCATGTCTCCTTGACGGGGGCATCTTGTGGTTTTTCTCGAACTGCGGCGCCACTGTGGGTTTTCTCATGAGGTATGATGGGGTACTCAGGGAGCCTCTTGTGTGGTACTAGGGAAGTCAGTTTTCCTGCTTGTGGCGAGGGGAGCACGTCCTTGCTCTGGAGTCATGGTAGGGGAATCGGGCATCAAGAGACGTTGAAAAAGGACTCTCCAAGTCTTTCTCGGGTTACTTCAGGAAACTCTGGGTTCCCTCGACTTGTGCCAGTGACCTCAGGTAGCTTCTCAGGGAGCCTCTGAGAATTCAGGGATACTGTGGTGTTGGGAGGGGCCTCTCGGGACACCACTGAGTTTGGTTCAATGGAAGAGGGCCTCTTCTCTAGTTGAGGTAGGAACCTCAGGGTTCCTCTCCATTTCTGACTCCGATCGCAGGGTCCCTGATGAGTTGGGCCAGGAGGGTAAGGCCTCGTCTTGTGTGAAGGAATGCAACTTCACTTGCCTCTCGAGTTGTTCACGGGGTGACAGTCCACATTTGGAGCTGTGAGTGGAATTGGCGGATTTCTTCAGACGATGCATGGGGATGTCATTGTCCCTTCGTGTTGTGCCTTCATCCACAGGGTTGCCTTCGAAGAGATGTCCTGGCGTCAGGTTCTTATCTAGAGTGGACCGGGAATTCGGGATCTTTCAACATGTGGCACCAACCATGAGGCTACTTTTCGAATTTCCTCATGAGACCGGCCTCATCCGGAGGTTTGCGGGGAACGTCGGGAACCCCTTGCAGACAAAGCATGGGAGTCGACCCTCCTGTCGCGATCAGGAGGGGTGAAGGGGCTCACAGGAAGTGGTGCCGTGAACTTTGGTGTTTCCCTCGAGTGAGACCGGTATGTCAGGGAACTTTGGGGGTCGCATCAAGGGTGCCAAGTACCGTTTTGTACTTCAGGATGGAACGTGGGACTTCTCTTGATACGCTGTAGCGGCCAAGGGCCTCATCTTGCGATGACGGGGGAGCCACGTGGTTTTTCTCGAGTTGTGGCGGGATTCTCGAGTTACGACGGGGATTTCAGGCTTCCTCTTGTGTTGGGCCAGGGAAGTCCAATCATCCATTCGAGTTGCGAGGGAGAGCTGGGGGTTGCGCTCGAGTCACTGCAGGGCAAAGGAGACCTCATCTAGGCTTGTGTCCAGGACCTAATGTTCCTCTCCAAGGGCCACAGGGATCTCAGGTTTGCATTCCAGACTCACCCAGGGAGTCAGGCCTCGTGTCGAAGGGAAGCAAAGGACTCTGCTCTCCTTTCGAGTTGCGACAGGCACCTCTTGGAGCCCACTTTGTGGCCTAAAGGGAGTCAAGCCTCCTGTGAAGTTTGGAGAGAGGACTTGGGACTGCTCTCCAGGCCATGCAGGAAAAGATGGCCCTCATCTCGCGATGACGGAGGGGTCTTGTGTGTTTTCTCGAGCTGCGGCGCCAGTGTGGGGTTTCACACGAGGCACGACAGGGAGCTCAGGGAGCCTCTCATGTGGCGCCAGGGAAGTCAGGTCTCCATGTGCGTGGCGAGGGGGAGCGCGTTATTGCTCTCGAGCCATGGTAGGGGAATCTGACCTCAAGACGCGTTGAAGAAGGACTCTCGAGGTCTTTCTTCGGTTGTGGCAGGAAACCCTTATTTCCCTCGACGTTTGCCGGTGGCCTCAAGGAGCTTCTCAGAATGCCTATGAGAAGTCAGGGATACTGTGGAGATGGGAGTGGCCTCTGGGGACTCCACTGGGTTTGTTTTAATGGAAGAGGGCCTCATCTCGGGTTGAGGCAGGAACCTCAGGTTTCCTCTCCATTTCTGACTCAGATCGAAGCGTGCCTGCAGAGTTGGGATTGGATACTCAGGCCTCGTCTTGTCTGAGGAAGGGAACTCCGCTTGCCTCTCTCGTTGTTTAAGGGGTGACATGCCAGTTGTGGAGCTGTATGTGGATCCTGTGGGATTTTCCGGACGATGAACAGGGATGCCAGTGCCCCCTCGTGTAGTGCCTTCATCCACAGGGTTGCCTTAGAAGAGGTGTCCGGGCATCGGGTTCTTATCAAGAGCAAGACCGAGAAATCGGGGTCTTTCGGCACGTGGCACCAACACGAGGCTACGTCTCGAATTTCTTCGTGAGACTGGCCTCATCCTGAGGTGCGCCATGAAGGTCGGGAACCCCTTCTAGACAAAGCAGGGGAATCGACCTTCCTGCCATGATCAGGAGGGGAGAAGGGGCTCAAATGAAGTGGTGCCAGGAACTTCGGTGTTCCCTTGGAGTGAGACCGGTATATTGGGGAATTTTGGGGTCGCATCAAGGGTGCCAAGTAGCATTTCGAACTTTATGACGAAACATGGGACTTCTCTTGAGACTCTGTAGCGGGCAAAGGCCTCATATTGTGATGAATGGGGAACCACGTGGTTTTTAAGAGTTGCGGCGGGATTCTCGAGTTACAACGGGAAATTCAGGCTTCCTCTTGTGTTGGCCCAGTGAAGACCAATCTTCCATTCGAATTGCGAGGGAGAGATGGGTGTTGCTCTCGAGTCACTGTAGGGCAAAATAGACCTCATCTAGGCTTTTGTCCAGGACATAATGTTCCTCTCCAGGGGCAACAGGGATCTCGGGGTTGCATTCCAGACTCACCCAAGGTAAGGCCTCATCTCGAGGGGAAACAAAGTACTCTGCTCTCCTCTCAAGTCGCGACAGGTATCTCTTGGAGCCCATTGAGTGGCCTAAAGGGAGTAAAGCCTCCTGTGAAGTTTGGAGAAAGGACCAGGGATTGCTCTCCAGGTCAGGCAGGAAAAGATGTCCCCAATCTCGCGATGACGGTGGCGTCTCGTGGGTTTTCCCGAGCTGTGGCGCCAGTGTGGGGTTTCTCACGAGGTATGACGGGGAGCTCAGGGAGCCTCTCATGTGGCGCCAGGGAAGTCAGGTGTCCATGCGCATGGCGAGGGGGAGCGTGTCATTGCTCTCGAGTCATGGTAGGGGAATCCGGCCTCAAGACGCATTGAAGACGGACTCTTGAGGTCTTTCTCGGGTTGCGGCAGGATACCCTGTGTTCCCTCGACTTGTGCCGGTGAACTCAGGGAGTTGCTCAGGGTGCCTCTGAGAAGACACTGATACTGTGGTGTTGGGAGGGGCCTCTCGGGACTCCACTGCGTTTGGTGCAATGGAAGATTGCCGGGAGCCAGCGAGAGATATTCCACTCGTGACAAATGTCATGAGGAAAGAGTCTCGGCATACGCAAAGGCGGGATCGAGCCTCCGGGAGTTCCCCCGTATATTCTTCAGCATCTACCCCCAAAAACCAAAGTCTGCCTTCTTTATTGCTTTGTTCTCTCACCTCTGACATTACTGGGGATGTCCCCCACCACCATCTCACTCTCTCTGTCAAAGAGCTAACTTACAGCTCCAACTAATAATGTTCCTGGGCAATTAGTAGTGTTTAAATCCAAACCCCTCAGATGGTTTTCTAACTCGCCTGACAAGTTTACCCGGTCTCCTACAGCTATGCATACGATTGTGTACAGTCTCCCAGCCTCGAGACGCACGGGAAGTTTAAGATATTCAAATAGCTTAGAGCCTCTCAGAGAGTTAGAAACTGTCAGAATAAAACTAGTAAAAGATTTCATTGATGAACCAATGCTTTTTGCCAAGTTTCCACATCCCCTGAATTGTATCCTTGAATGTGTGCTAATTAATATAGTTGGTATGTAGAAAAAATAAGTAGTGGCCTTGATGTTGGTAACTTTAGACCCTTAAGGTAATAAATTCTTTTCTTTGTTGTAAACCCATTACACATCCTCCCTATAGGAATGCAATTTTATCTTCGAAAGATGGCGCCAAACCTTAAACAATTACTCTTAGAGAAAATAACTCTTATGGTTGATAAGTCTTTGTCAAGAGTCATAAAATGTTAATAGGTCTTCTGGCCAGAAGATGATGTAAATCATCTAAACCATTTGTATACGATAAATCTGCAGAAAAGAAACCCTGGTTTTTGATAAGGATTAAAGACTGCTGACTTTGCATCCCCTATTATCCTCTATGTGTAACTTAGGGTATTAAAACCTGTGTTGAAAATAAAGCTACTGGCCTTGCTCGCCAACGCTTGGTCTCCCCATGTCATTATTCCCCTCAATTTTCAGATGAGTGTCCATCTGGAGCGCGGATATCCTCTGCGACCATTTATTTGCCTGGGCTTCGAAGACCCACTCGATAAGGTGTCTAAGGTGGGGCACCTTCCTCTATTCTAGAGGGCACTTGCAGCCTCCGTGGTCAGAGCTAATCTGGTGTCACGGGTTATATTGATTTTCCGCGTAAACCAAGCTACTAAGCTGCTTTTCTCCACTGAATTTTCCTACTGAGCTATCCTCATTCTATTACTCTTTATATCTTTGATGAATAAATAAATATATAAATAGGTCGCCTACTCCATCTTCCCTTCGAATACCCTGGATCAGCTGGGGCTGGACCTCTGCAGGTGGCGCCCGAGACAGGCATTTCGAAGGTAAATCCCCAACCCCATTCCCCCAGTGTTCAGTTTTGGGGACAGATAGGATCCCACTTAGGGGGCTGCAGATCCCCCTGTAGAATAGACAGGGCGAGAGGAGTGGGAAGTGTTGAAGAGTTAGAGAGAAAAAACGGTTTCTAAAAAGGCTGACAAAAAAGGCCTAATCTTTAGATAGCTAAAAGCAAAATCTTTTACTATCCTTAAGTTTCTGACATGGGCAACACTGAATCAAATGAAAGACAGCTCTTTATAGGAGTAATTTTACAGTTATTAAGTAAAAGAAGAATCAAGGTTAAAAAATCTTCCATTCAATCATTTTTTACATTTGTACAAGACCACTGCCCTTGGTTTCTACAACAAGGCACTGTTAACCTCGATATCTTGAAAAAACTAGGAAAACAGCTAAGAGCTTATTGTGCTCAACAAGGTTTGGAAAAAATCCCTACTTACAACTTTCCTCTGTGGAATATGACTAGAGATGTTTTAGATCCAGCTCATGAATTTGAAAAGGTACCTGTTAAAGAGGAAAGTAAAGTTGGAAAAGTACCTGTTAAACAAAAAAGCAAATCTGAAAAGGTACCTGTTATAAAGAAAAGTGAAAATGAAGAGGCTATACCTAGCTATCGACAGCTAAATGAATGGCTAGCCGCTATGACTGCCAATGAGCATGTAAAAGATAGGGATGAAAAGAAAGATCAGCTCTCCCCTCAATTTGAAAAAGGTTTAGAGGAAACAGCAGCTCGATGCCATTCTGATGAGGATTTTTTTTTTTTTAAGCTAAAGATGCTCCTAAAAGTTTAAGAAAACATCCCTAATCAGACCATCCGCTCCTAGGAGGTTGAGGGAAACATCCCCGATCAGACAGTTCGTAAGATTTAGTTACCAAACAGTTAAAGGATCTCCGGAACAGAAGAGGAAAACTTCGGGACGCTCCCATCCCCCTATGCCTCCTCCTCCATGTCGGGGTAAAGGGCCACCGCTAGGAGTTTCCCGGAGAAGGATTTTCTCTAGTCCCAAGGATGAACTTGATCCTCACCTTGAGGCTTCTTTTCTAGTCCCCTCTGCAGTTTAGCCAGGGTAAAGAGGTTACAAAATAAATAAAAATATTCTCTAAAATTAAAAAAAATTAAAAATGGATTTCTCTGCATCTAAGAATAGACAAATATTTATTGACTGTGGAATATGATTAGAAATGTCCTGGACCTCCGTCACGAGGCTGTTAAATAGACTATGGGGGAGGCTATAGAGGAGGATGGTGGTGAGTCTCCATTTACTGCACAGATCATATTTTCTGCCATTGAAGAAAAAAAAAAAGGAGGGAGAAAGTGGTCTACCTCTCGAGGAAGGAGAGGGCTTACAGGACGCTGCGGCCGAGAGCCCTGGTGAGCTCCCTCCCCCTCTGCGCAAACCTTTAAAAAACTTATCCACCACTTTCTGATTTAAGGCGACTGCCACCGCCTTCGATTGTGCCTCCCAGGACCCAGGAGTTCCCCACTTTGCCCCCAAAGCCTCCCAAAGTGTTGCCTAAGACTGAGGAAGATAAAAAGTTTTTTAAACAAAGGAGCTTTTAGTACACAATATGCAGAGTGTGCTCCTTGTTGAAAACTCCCTCAGGGGGGTCTCACCCAGGCTAGGAGAAAAGCGAAAAGGCAAGGAGATTTAATAACAATATTAACCCCTGATGTGCCGCTTACTCCAATTCCAACCAGAGTGGCTGGCCCCCTATCTGAGGACATTGTAAGATTTGTCCTGGGGCGTAGCTCGCTTTCTTTTAAAAAAAAATTAAATAAAAAAAAAAGAAAGAAAAGAAATTTCGCTGGTGCATGGTGTAGTAGATTCTGATGATATTGAGAAATTAAAGTCTTGATCTCACTGCCTATCAAAACTGTACAAATTAATAAAGGTCAAAGAGTAACACAGCTTTTACTTTTACCTTACTATCAGACAAGGAAAAACTTGACTTCTCAAGCTAAGAGCCACAAAACATTTGGATCTAGTGATCTAGCCTTTTGGGTGCAGGAAATTACAGTTCCAAGGCCTTTAAAAGATCTTTTAATTCAAGAGAATAAAACGCCAGGGCTATTAGACACAGGAACAGACATCTCTTAACATTGCTGGGAAAGACTGGCCCAGCTCCTGGCCAACACATAATACTGAAAATGAGTTGGTGGGATTAGAGAAAGTGGTATGTGGGGTGGAGATGCTGTACAGGTGGTACATTTAACAATACTTTATATATTGTTATAAATACATAATATAAATGTATTTGCCTAATTACAGTTTGCCTAATTAGGTATGGGTATAAATAAAATATAATAAAGGTATACCTAATTCTATTTATAGATCTATACTTAATTAATTTGTATATAAATTAATATGTATACTATATACACACACACATATATATACTGTATAATTAAATATATATGGCAGTAATATAATGTGTGTGTGGCTGATATTAATTGGTATGGATTGATGTGCTGTGATGATATATGTTCTATATACTGTATAATTATAAATGTGTGACATGTATTATTACAGTATATTGGTTTGTGTTGGTTGGTATTAGCTGTGTATGTGTTGTATTGTTGTAATATATATTAATTAATATATTAATTATAAAGATTAATTCAAGTATATTGATTTATATATATTATATGTCAATAACTTTATACTTGTTGCCATATATAAATACATATATAAATGCATTTTGCATTTAGGTCTATCTGTATACCTGTATACCAAAATGAGATAAGGAGGTTATACATTTATTACTTAAATTTATACAGAGACCTAAACTAAACATTAGACCTAAATTAACATATCCATAGGGAAACAGCTAGACAAATAGTGAAGTTATGTTCCAATTGTAATTAATCACTTAAACGTAAACACACAGGGGCAGACTACAATGATGAGACACTAGATGCCTGAATTACAGGCTACGACTCGGCCCCTGGTCAAGTAAAAAGGCCTCCTTACGGGAGAGTGAAAAAGGCCAGATGTGTTGCTAACTTGTGGGAGAGGGTATGCTTGTATATTTCTACAGAATGCAGATTCTCCGGTTTGGATCTCAGACAAATTCGTCATGTCACATTCCCCAAAGACCAGGTTCGCGGCGCGCGCACTCGCTCGCTCCCCCTCCCCCAGCCAGCTCTCGCCTCCGCGCCACCAACAGCGCCTCGCACCCACCTCTCTGCACCCCGTGACCTAGAGCAAAGAAGTCTGTGCAGCGAGTGAGGGCCAGAGAGGAAAGCGCGCCCGCGGAGTGCCGTCCAGACCAGCGTGGCCCCACCGGCGAGAGGGGACCGCCCTGAGCCCAAGCGGTGGTGGCTAGCCCTAAACCACGAACCCTGCCCCTCCGCCCACCATAGGCGCCTTGGCCCACAGCCTGCCGCTCGCGTTCTGCCTCCTGATGCTGGGGACACTGCTCCCCTGGGCTGACGCCTACAGCTGCTCCCTGGTTCATCTTGTTTAAACCCTCAATATAATGTTTGCTCCTTTGTAATGCTACAACATCCACCTTATCTTATGATGTAACCACTTATTGAATTATGGTCTTGCTGTATTACAACAACTACAGGATTTAATGCAAACACGACGGTTTGTGGGCTTACTTATCTTGGGAACAGCAGCTTTGATAAGTGCAATCACTTCTGTTACTGTGGCAGCAATATCATTGACTCAACAAGTACATACTGCTCAATATGTTGATTCTATGTCCAAAATGTTTCTTTAACATTGGCAACACAGGAAGCTATAGAGAGAAAATTAGAAATGAGGGTAGACGCCCTAGAGGAAGCAGTAATACATATTGGGACTGAATTGCAGGCTTTAAAGGTGAAAATGGCATTGTCTTGTCATGCTGACTATCGGTGGATATGTGTAACACCCCTGAAAGTAAATGAGACAGATTTTGAATGGGAAAAGATTAAAAACCATATTTCAGGTATCTGGAACAGCTCTGACATTGGTTGAGACGTAGGGAAACTTCACTATCAAATAGCAACCATGGAGCACTCCCGATTAGATTTTACTGCTGCTGGAACAGCAAATGATTTCTTCCATACTTTCCCTAACTACATCTCAGGAAAGAATATTCTGTCTAATGTCTTTAGCTATGCTGCGGTGGCTGCTTTAATTCTGCTTCTCATAATCTTTCTTCCTTGTATTGTCAGGATTCTTCGGCAGAGTATTCAGAGGCTCACGACTGAGCTACATCTGGCTGTTTTAAGAAATAAAAAACGGGGAGATGCCGGGAGCCGGCGAGAGACATTCCACTCGTGACAAAGGTCATGAGGAAGGAGGCTGGGCATACACAAAGGCGGGATCGAGCCTCGGGAGTCCTCCCGGATATTCTTGAGCATCTACCCCCCAAAACCAGAGTCTGCCTACTTTATTGCTTTGTGCTCTCCCCTCTGACTTTACTGGGGGCTGTCCCCCACCACCATCTCACTCTCTCTGTCAAAGAGCTAACTTACAGCTCCAATTAATAAAGTTCCTGGGCAATTAGGAGTGTTTAAATCCAAACACGTCAGATGGCTCTCTAACTCGCCTGACAAGTTTACCCGGTCTCCTACAGCAATGCATACAATTGTTTACAGTCTCCGAGCTTCGAGAGGCACGGGAAGCTTAAGATATTCAAATAGCTTAGAGCCTCTCAGAGAGTTAGAATCTGTCAGAATAAAACTAGTAAAAGATTTCATTGATGAACCAATGCTTGTTGCCAAGTTTCCACATCCCCTGAATTGTATCCTTGAATGTGTATTAATTAATATAGTTGGTATGTAGAAGAAATAAGTAGTGGCCTTGGTGTTACTAACTTTAGACCCTTAAGGTAATAAATTATTTCCTTTGTTGTAAGCCCATTACACATCTGCCCTATAGGAATGCAATTTTATCTTCGAAAGATGGAGCCAAACCTTAAAATAATTACTCTTAGAGAAAATAAGTCTTACGGTTGATAAGTCTTTGTCAAGAGTCATAAAATGTTAATAGGTCTTCTGGCTAGAAGATGATGTAAATCACCTAAACCATTTGTATACGATACATTTGCAGGACAGAAACTCTGGTTTTTGATAAGGATCCAAGGCTGCTGTCTTTGCATCCCCATTATCCTCCATGTGTAACTTAGGGTATAAAAACCCCTGTTGAAAATAAAGCTATGGGCCTTGATTGCCAACGCTTAGTCTCCTAATGTCATTCTTCCCCTCAATTTTCAGATGAGTGTCCATCTGGAGCACGGATATCCTCTGCGACCATTTATTTGCCTGGGCTTCGAAGACCACTTGAGAAGGTGTCTAAGGTGGGGCACTTTTCGCTATTCGAGAGGGAGCCTGCGGCCTCCGTGGTCAGAGCTAACCTGGTGTCACGGGTTATACTGATTTTCCGCATAAACCAAGCTACTCAGCTTCTTTTCTCCACTAAATTTTCCTACTGAGCTATCCTCATTCTATTACTCTTTATATCTTCGATAAATAAATCAATAGGTCGCCTACTCTGTCTCCCCTTCGAAAACCCTGGACCAGCCGAGGCTGGACCTTGTCAGAAGAGGGCCTCATCTCGATTTGAAGCAGGAACCTCAGGGTTGCTCTCCATTTCTGACTCTGAACACAGAGTCCCTACAAAGTTAGGACAGGAGAGTCAGGCCTCGTCTTGTGTGGAGGAATGGAACTCCACTGGACTCTCGAGTTGTTCACCGGATAACAGGCCACTTGTCGAGCTGTGTGTGGAACCTGCGGTTTTATCCAGACGATGCATGGGGGTGTCAGTTCCCCTTCGTTTTTTGCCTTCATACACAGGGTTGCCTTCGAAGAGGTATCCAGCCTTCAGATTCTTATCAAGAGCAGACCAGGAAATCAGTGTCTTTCGGCATGTGGCACCACCCACAAGCCTACGTCTCGAATTTCTTCTTGAGACGGACCTCAACCTGAGGTGCACCAGGAAGGTCGGTAACCCTTTCAGACAAAGCAAGTGAATCGACCCTCTTGTCCCGATCAGGAGGGGAGAAGGGGCTCAGATGAAGTGGTGCCGGGAACCTCGATGTTCCCCTCGAGTAAAACTGGGATGTCGGGGAACTTTTGGAGTCACATCAAAGGTGCTAAGTACCGTTTCAAACTTCAAGACGGAACGTGAGACTTCTCTTGAGATGCTGTAGCTGGCAAGGGCCTCATCTTGTGGTGACGGGTTAACCACATCGTTTTTCTCGAGTTGTGGTGGGATTCTCGAGTTAGGTCAGGAAATTCAGGCTTCCTCTTGTGTTGGCCCAGGGAAGTCCAGTCTTCCATTCAAGTTGCGAGGGAGAGCTAGGGATTGCGCTTGAGTTACTGCAGGGCAAAAGAGACCTTATCTAGGCTTGTGTCCAGGACATAATGTTCGTCTCCAGGGGGGACAGGGATCTCGGGGTTGCTTTCCTGATGCACCCGGGGAGTCAGTCCTTGTCTCGAGGGGAAGCGAAGGACTCCACTCTCCTCTCGAGTTGCGACGGGTATCTCTTGGGCCCACTGAGTGGCCTAAAGGGAGTCAAGCCTCCTGTGGAGTTTGGAGAGAGGACTCGTGATTGCTCTCCAGGCCATGCAGGAAAAGAAGGCCATCATCTCGCGATGAAGGGGGCGTCTCGTGGGTTTTCTCAAGCTGCAGCGCCAGTGTGGGGTTTCTCATGAGGTACTACGGGGAGCTCAGGGAGCCTCTCATGTGGCGCTTGGGAAGTCAGGTCTCCATGCGCATTGCCAGGGGGAGCGCGTCATTGCTCTAGAGTCATGGAAGGTGTATCGGGCCTCAAGAACCGTTAAAGAAGGACTTTCAAGGTGTTTCTTGGGTCACGGCAGTAAACCCTGGGTTCCCTCGACTAGTGCCGGTGGCCTCAGGGAGCTTCTCAGTGTGCCTCTGAGAAGTCAAGGATACCCTGGAGTTGGGAGGGCCCTCTCGGGACTCCACTGGGTTTGGTGCAATAGAAGAGGGCCTCATCTCGAGTGGAGGCAGGAACCTCAGGGTTCGTCTCCATTTCTGACTCTGATCGCAGGGTCCCTGCAGAGTTGGGACAGGAGAGTCAGGCCTCGTCTTGTAAGGAGGAATGGAACTCCGCTTGCCTCTCGAGTTATTCACGGGGTGACAGGCAACTTGTCGAACTGTGTTTGGAATCTGCGGGTTTTTCCGGACGATGCACGAGGGTGTCAGTGCCCCTTCGTGTTGTGGCTTCTTCCACAGGGTTGCCTTTCAAGAGGTGTCCGGGCATCGGGTTCTTATCAAGAGTGGACCGGGGAATCGGGGTCTTTCAGCATGTGTTACCACCCATGAAGCTACGTCTCAAATATTCTCGTTAGACCGGCCTCATCCTGAGGTGCGCCGGGAAGGTTGGGAACCCCTTCCAGACAAAGTACGGGAGTCGACCCTCCAGTCGCAATCAGGAGGGGAGAAGTGGCTCAGATGAAGTCGTACCGGGAACCTCGGTGTTCCCCTCGAGAGAGACCAGGGTGTCGGGGAACTTTTGTAATCGCATCAAGGGTGCCAAGTTTTCACACTTGAAGTGTGAAAACACTTCAAGAAGAAACCTGGGACTTCTCTTTAGACGCTGTAGCGGGCAAGGGCCTCATCTTGCGATGACAGGGTAACCATGTGGTTTTTCTCGAGTTTCGGCGGGATTCTCGAGTTACGATGGGGAATTCAGGCTTCCTCTTGTGTTGGCCCAGGGAAGTCCAATCTTCCATTGGAGTTGCGAGAGAGAGCTAGGGATTGCTCTCGAGTCACTTCAGGGCAAAAGAGACCTCATCTAAGCTTGTGTCCAGGACCTAATGTTCCTCTCCAGGGGCAACAGAGATCTCGGGGTTGCATTTTAGACGCACCCGAGGAGTCAGACCTCATCTCGAGAGGAAGGAAAGGACTCTGCTCTGCTCTCGAGTCCCGACGGGTATTTCTTGGAGACCACTGAGTGGCCTAAAGGGAGTCAAGCCTCCTGTGGATTTTTTTTTTAATTTTATTTTATTTTTAAACTTTACATAATTGTATTAGTTTTTCCAAATATCAAAATGAATCCGCCTCAGGTATACATGTGCTCCCCATCCTGAACCCTCCTCCCTCCTCCCCCCCATAGCATCCCTCTGGGTCGTCCCAGTGCACTAGCCCCAAGCATCCAGTGTCATGCATCAAACCTGGACTGGCAACTCTTTTCATACATGATATTTTACATGTTTCAATGCCATTCTCCCAAATCTTCCCACCTTCTCCCTCTCCCACAGAGTCCATAAGACTCTTCTATACATCAGTGTCTCTTTTGCTGTCTCGTACTCAGGGTTATTGTTACCGTCTTTCAAAGTTCCATATATATGCGTTAGTATACTGTATTGGTGTTTTTCTTTCTGGCTTACTTCATTCTGTATAATAGGCTCCAGTTTCATCCACCTCATTAGAACTGATTCATTCTATTCTTTTTAATGGCGGAGTAATACTCCATTGTGTATATGTACCACAGCTTTCTTATCCATTCATCTGCTGATGGACATCTAGGTTGCTTCCATGTCCTGGCTATTAGAAACAGTGCTGCGATGAACATTGGGGTACACGTGTCTCTTTCCCTTCTGGTTTCCTCAGTGTGTATGCCCAGCAGTGGGATTGCTGGATCATAAGGCAGTTCTATTTCCAGTTTTTTAAGGAATCTCCACACTGTTCTCTATAGTGGCTGTACTAGTTTGCATTCCCACCAACAGTGTAAGAGGGTTCCCTTTTCTCCACACCCTCTCCAGCATTTATTATTTGTAGACTTTTGGATTGCAGCCATTCTGACTGGCGTGAAATGGTACCTCAGAGTGGTTTTGATTTGCATTTCTATGATAATGAGTGATTTTGAGCATCTTTTCATGTGTTTGTTAGCCATCTGTATGTCTTCTTTGGAGAAATGTCTATTTAGTTCTTTGGCCCATTTTTTGATTGGGTCATCTATTTTTCTGGAGTTGAGCTGTAGGTGTTGCTTGTATATTTTTGAGATTAGTTGTTTGTCAGTTGCTTCATTTCCTATTATTTTCTCCCATTCCGAAGGCTGTCTTTTCACCTTGCTAATAGTTTGCTTTGATGTGCAGAAGCTTTTAAGGTTAATTAGGTCCCATTTGTTTATTTTTGTTTTGATTTCCAATATTCTGGGAGGTGGGTCATAGAGGATCCTGCTGTGATGTATTTCAGAGAGTGTTTTGCCTATGTTCTCCTCTAGGAGTTTTATAGTTTCTGGTCTTACGTTTAGATCTTTAATCCATTTTGAGTTTATTTTTGTGTATTGTGTTAGAAAGTGTTCTAGTTTCATTCTTTTACAAGTGGTTGACCAGATTTCCCAGCACCACTTGTTAAAGAGATTGTCTTTAATCCATTGTATATTTTTGCCTCCTTTGTCAAAGATAAGGTGTCCATATGTGTGTGGATTTATCTCTGGGCTTTCTATTTCGTTCCACTAATCTATATTTCTGTCTTTGTGCCAGTACCATACTGTCTTGATAACTGTGGCTTTGTAGCGGAGCCTGAAATCAGGTAGGTTGATTCCTCCAGTTCCATTCTTCTTTCTCAAGATCGCTTTGGCTATTCGAGGTTTTTTGTATTTCCATACAAATTGTGAAATTATTTGTTCTAGCTCTGTGAAGAATACTGTTGGTAGCTTGATAGGGATTGCATTGAATCTATAAATTGCCTTGGGTAGTATACTCATTTTCACTATATTGATTCTTCCAATCCATGAACATGGTATATTTCTCCACCTATTAGTGTCCTCTTTGATTTCTTTCACCAGTGTTTTATAGTTTTCTATATATAGGTCTTCAGTTTCTTTAGGTAGGTATATTCCTAAGTATTTTATTCTTTCCGTTGCAATGGTGAATGAAATTGTTTCCTTAATTTCTCTTTCTGTTTTCTCATTATTAGTGTATAGGAATGCAAGGGATTTCTGTGTGTTGATTTTATATCCTGCAACTTTACTATAGTCATTGACTAGTTCTAGTGATTTTCTGGTGGAGTCTTTAGGGTTTTCTATGTAGAGGATCATGTCATCTGCAAACAGTGAGAGTTTTACTTCTTCTTTTCCAATTTGGATTCCTTTTGTTTCTTTTTCTGCTCTGATTGCTGTGGCCAAAACTTCCAAAGCTATGTTGAATAGTAATGGTGAAAGTGGGCACCCTTGTCTAGTTCCTGACTTTAGAGGAAATGCTTTCAATTTTTCACCATTGAGGATAATGTTTGCTGTGGGTTTGTCATATATAGCTTTTATTATGTTGAGGTATGTTCCTTCTATTCCTGCTTTCTGGAGAGTTTTTATCATAAATGGATGTTGAATTTTGTCAAAGGCTTTCTCTGCATCTATTGAGAAAATCATATGGTTTTTATTTTTCAATTTGTTAAGGTGGTGTATTACATTGATTGATTTGCGGATATTGAAGAATCCTTGCATCCCTGGGATAAAGCCCACTTGGTCATGGTGTATGATCTTTTTAATGTGTTGTTGGATTCTGATTGCTAGAATTTTGTTAAGGATTTTTGCATCTATGTCATCAGTGATATTGGCCTGTAGTTTTCTTTTTTTGTGGGATCTTTGTCAGGTTTTGGTATTAGGCTGATGGTGGCCTCATAGAATGAGTTTGGAAGTTTACCTTCCTCTGCAATTTTCTGGAAGAGTTTGAGCAGGATAGGTGTTAGCTCTTCTCTAAATTTTTCGTAGAATTCAGCTGTGAAGCCGTCTGGACCTGGGCTTTTGTTGGCTGGAAGATTTTTGGTTACAGTTTCCATTTCCGTGCTTGTGATGGGTCTGTTAAGATTTTCTATTTCTTCCCTGGTCCAGTTTTGGAAAGTTGTACTTTTCTAAGAATTTGTCCATTTCTTCCACGTTGTCCATTTTATTGGCATATAATTGTTGATAGTAGTCTCTTATGATCCTTTGTATTTCTGTGTTTTCTGTTGTGATCTCTCCATTTTCATTTCTAATTTTATTGATTTGATTTTTCTCCCTTTGTTTCTTGATGAGTCTGGCTAATGGTTTGTCAATTTTATTTATCGTTTCAAAGAACCAGCTTTTGGTTTTGTTGATTTTTGCTATGGTCTCTTTTGTTTCTTTTGCATTTATTTCTGCTCTAATTTTTAAGATTTCTTTCCTTCTACTAACCCTGGGGTTCTTCATTTCTTCCTTTTCTAGTTGCTTTAGGTGTAGAGTTAGTTTATTTATTTGACTTTTTTCTTGTTTCTTGAGGTGTGCCTGTATTGCTATGAACTTTCCCCTTAGGACTGCTTTTACCGTGTCCCACAAGTTTTGGGTTGTTGTGTTTTCATTTTCATCCGTTTCTATGCAAATTTTGATTTCTTTTTTGATTTCTTCTGTGATTTGTTGGTTATTCAGCAGCGTGTTGTTCAGCCTCCATATGTTGGAATTTTTAATAGTTTTTCTCCTGTAATTGAGATCTAATCTTACTGCATTGTGGTCAGAAAAGATGCTTGGAATGATTTCTATTTTTTTGAATTTACCAATGCTAGCTTTATGGCCCAGGATGTGATCTATCCTGGAGAAGGTTCCATGTGCACTTTAGAAAAAGTTGAAATTCATTGTTTTGGGATGAAATGTCCTATAGATATCAATTAGGTCTAAGTGGTCTATTGTATCATTTAAAGTTTGTGTTTCCTTGTTAAATTTCTGTTTAGTTGATCTATCCATAGGTGTGAGTGGGGTATTAAAATCTCCAACTATTATTGTGTTAGTGTTAATTTCTCCTTTCATACTTGTTAGCATTTGTCTTATATACTGTGGTGCTCCCACGTTGGGTGCATATATATTTATAATTGTTATATCTTCTTCTTGGATTGATCCTTTGATCATTATGTAGTGACCTTCTTTGTCTCTTTTCACAGCCTTTGTTTTAAAGTCTATTTTATCTGATATGAGTATCGCTACTCCTGCTTTCTTTTGGTCCCTATTTGCATGGAAAATCTTTTTCCAGCCCTTCACTTTCAGTCTGTATGTATCCCCTGTTTTGAGGTGGGTCTCTTGTAGACAACATATGTAGGGGTCTTTTTTTTGTATCCATTCAGCCAGTCTTTGTCTTTTGGTTGGAGCATTCAACCCATTTATGTTTAAGGTAATTACTGATAAGTATGATCCCATTGCCATTTACTTTATTGTTTGGGGTTTGAATTTATACACCGTTTTTGTGTTTCCTGTTTAGTATTTGTTGGAGAGCTGGTTTGGTGGTGCAGAATTCTCTCAGCTTTTGCTTGTCTGAAAAGCTTTTGATTTCTCATTCATACTTGAATGAGATCCTTGCTGGGTACAATAATCTGGGCTGTAGGTTATTTTCTTTCATCATTTTAAGTATGTCTTGCCATTCCCTCCTTGCTTGAAGAGTTTCTATTGAAAGATCAGCTGTTATCCTTATGGCAATTCCCTTGTGTGTTATTTGTTGTTTTTCCCTTGCTGCTTTTCATATTTGTTCTTTGTGTTTGATTTTTGTTAATGTGATTAATATGTGTCTTGGGGGGTTTCGCCTTGGCTTTATCCTGTTTGGGACTCTCTGGGTTTCTTGGACTTGAGTGAGTATTTCCTTCCCCATTTTAGGGAAGTTTTCAACTATTATCTCCTCAAGTATTTTCTCACGGTCTTTCTTTTTGTCTTCTTCTTCTGGGACCCCTATGATTCGAATGTTGTAGCGTTTAATATTGTCCTGGAGGTCTCTGAGATTGTGCTCATTTCTTTTAATTCGTTTTTCATGTATCCTCTCTGATTCATTTATTTCTACCATTCTATCTTCGAATTCACTAATCCTATCTTCTGCCTCTGTTATTCTACTATTTGTTGCCTCCAGAGTGTTTTTAATTTCATTTATTGCATTATTCATTATATATTGACTCTTTTTTTATTTCTTCTAGGTCCTTGTTAAACCTTTCTTGCATCTTCTCAATCCTTGTCTCCAGGCTATTTATCTGTGATTCCATTTTAATTTCAAGATTTTAGATCCATTTCACTATCCTTACTCGGAATTCTTTATCAGGTAGATTCCCTATCTCTTCCTCTTTTGTTTGGTTTGGTGGGCATTTATCCTGTTCCTTTATCTGCTGGGTATTCCTCTGTCTCATCTTGTTTAAATTGCTGAGTTTGGGGTGTCCTTTCTGTATTCTGGCAGTTTGTGGAGTTCTTTACTGTGGCATTTCCTCGCTGTGTGTGGGTTTGTACAGGTGTCTTGTCAAGGTTTCCTGGTTAGGGAAGCTTGTGTCCGTGTTCTGGTGGGTGGAGCTGTATTTCTTCTCTCTGGAGTGCAATGAAGTGTCCAGTAATGAGTTATGAGATGTCTGTGGTTTTGGGGTGACTTTGGGCAGCCTGTATCTTGAAGCTCAGGGCTGCGTTCCTTTGTTGCTGGAGAATTTGCTTGGTATGTCTTGCCCTGGAACTTGTTGGCCCTTGTGTGGTGCTTGATTTCAGTGTCGGTATGGAGGCATTTGATGAGCTCCTGTCAATTAATGTTCCTTGGAGTCAGGAGTTCCCTGGAGTCAGGGTTTGGACTTAAGCCTCCTGCTTCCAGTTATCTGTCTTACTTTTACAGTAGTTTCAAAACTTCTCCTTCTATACAGCACCATTGATAAAACATCTACGTTAAAGAAGAAAAGTTTCTCTACTGTGAGGGCCACTCAGAAAGGTTCACAGCATTACATGGAGAAGAGAAGAGGGAGGAGGGAGTTAGAGGTGACCCAAATGAGATCAGGTGGAATCAATAGTGGAGAGAGTGGGCTGGCCAGTAGTCACTTCCTTATGTGCACTCCACAACTGGACCGCTCAGAGATGTTCACAGAGTTATACAGAGATGAGAAGAAGGAGGAAGGAGACAGAGGTGGCCAGAAGGATAAAAGGGGGGAATGAAAAGGAGGGAGACAGATCCAGCCAGTAATCAGTTCCCTAAGTGTTCTCCACCGTCTGGAATACACAGAAATTCACAGAGTTGGGTAGAGTAGAGAGGGGTTAGGGAGGAGACACAGGCGACCTGGTGGAGAAAAAGGAGAGTCCAAAGGGAGAGAGAGCAGTCAAGCCAGTAATCTCGCTCCCTAGTGAAAAATGGGTACTGAAGATTGGGTTCTTAAAGGTACAAATTTGGTAACAAATACATAAAAGCAAAAATTAAAAATCTAGAGTAGAGTTTGGAATTTCAAAAATACGATGTTAAAGAAAAGAAGAAGGAAAAGAAAGAGAGAAAAAACGAACAAAGAAAAACAAACAAGGTCGCAAAAATTATCAAGAAAATACAGGTACAAAATTGATAACTAATACCAAAAAGCAAAAATTAAAAATCTAGAGTAGAGTTTGGAATTTCAAAAATACAATGTTAAAAAAAAAGGAAGAAGAAAACTAAAGAGAAAACAAACAAACAAAAACAAGCAATGTCACAAAAATTATAAAGAAACTACAGGTACAAAATTGATATCAAATATCAAAAAGCATAAATTAAAAATCTAGAGTACAGTTTGGAATTTCAAAAATACAATGTTAAAGAAAAGAAGAAAAAAAACAAAACAAAAAAACAAGGTCAAAAAATTATATATATATATATATATATATATATATATGAAGTTTGCTGAAGAAGAAAAAAATAGGGTCTTTTTTTTGCAAAGTAATAGGTTATAAAAGTGAAAATTAAATGAACAATAGAGAACTTAAAATTAAAAAAATTAAAAAAAAGTAAGAATGATCATAAAAATATATCTAGGACTTTCTCTGGTTTTGTTGTGAGTATCGTGGGTTCGGTTCATTTTTGGCTAGTTCCTTGGTCCAACTTATATTTCTCAAGATCTATAGGCGCCTTCCTATGTAGTCCTAGTAACCACAGGGTTTTAATCTATTGCCTGTAGCTTCCAAGGCGTTTCCCTCTGTTATAGCTTCTTTTGTTTGCTGGTCTCTTCAGTGTCTGGTTTACGCCCTGACACAAAGGGGACGGTGGAGGACACTTTTTTTTTTTTTTAGGCTCACTTGTTCAGTTGCGCTGTGGGGAGGGAGGGAGGGAGTGATGCTGCAAACAAATAACACTGGCGTGCGCTCGCAGTGCCTCAGCCACACTGGGTCTGCCCCCGCTCACGGAACGTGTAGCCTCCCTGCCCACACTGCTCGGGCTCTAGGTTGTTCCACCGGGAACAATCCGAGGCTGGCCCTGGGCTTCATGCACCTCCCAGGTCCAAGCCGCTCAGGTTCAGGCACTCGGGTAGTCCTCAGAGGCACAGACTCGGTTGGGCCTGCGTTTTGTGCTCTTCCCAGGTCCGAGCAGCTCAGGTGATGAGGTGTTTGGCGAGCGCCAAGGTTGTGACTTATCGCCTCCCCGCCACTCGGTTATCTGGGTGTAAAACAGGCGCACCTTCTCAGGCAGATGTTGACCGTCCAGATCCCCAAGAAGTTTTAGTTAGCAAAGAAGGCTGCTTACAGTTTTATAGATAATGTCTCTCTGGGGCTGCGATTGCCCCCTTCTGGCTCTGGCTGCCTGTCACCGGAGGGGGAAGGTCTGCAGCCGGCTATCTCTGTTCAGTCCTTTGTTCCGTGCGCGGGCCTGGCGGTGTCTTAGGTTAGGGCTGGCTTTTTGCGTGGTAGATATCCCAGAGTCTGGTTTGCTAGCCCAAGTTATTTCGTTCAGATAGTGCTCAGGGTATTCAGGCCAGATTCTTACTCTAAGCGATGCAGCCCGCGCCGCACCTCCCTGCCCAGCCCCTGCTTGCTAATGGTGTGAGCAGGCGTCTGCACTGCTTTGCGGCTGGGGGAGTTCCCGTACGGTTTGCAATCTGCGAGTTTTAATTGTTTATTTATTTTTATCCCCCTTATGTTGCCCTTTGTGCTTCCAAAGCTTGGCAAAGATTTGGCAGTGAAAAGCTTTCCTGGTGTTTGGAAACTTTTCTCTTTTTAAGACTATCTTCCCGGGACGGAAATCCCTCCCTCCCTCTTTTGTCTCTTTTTTTGTCTTTTATACTTTTTCCTACCTACTTTCCAAGAGTTGGGTTCTTTTCTGGGTGCCTGATGTCCTCTGGCAGCATTCATAAGTTGTATTGTGGAATTTATTCGACGTTTAAATGCTCTTTTGATGAAATTGTTTGGGGGGGAAAGAGTTCTCCCCGTCCTACTCCTCAGCAATCTTGGCTCCTCTCTTGTGGAGTTTGGAGAGAGCATGCGGGATTGCTCTCCAGGCCATGCAGGAAAAGAAGGCCCTCATCTCGCGATGTCGGGGGAGTCTCGTGGTTTTTCTGGAGCTGCGGTGCCAGTGTGGGGTTTCTCACAAGGTACGACCGGGAGCTCAGGGAGCCTCTCGTGTGGTGTCAGGGAAGTCAAGTCTCCATACGAGTGGCGAGGGGGCGCACGTCATTGCTCTCGAGTCATGGTAGTGGAATCAGGGCTCAACGCAATGAAAAAGGACGCTCGAGGTCTTTCTCGGGTTGCGGCAGGAAACCCTGGGTTCCCTCGACTTGTGCCTGTGACCTCAGGTAGCTTCTCAGGGTGCCTCTGAGAAGTCAGGGATACTATGGAGCTGGGAGAGGCCTCTCAGGACTCCACTGGGTTTGCTGCAATGGAAGAGGGCCTAATCTCGAGATCAGGAAGGAACCTCAGGGTTCCTCTCCATTTCTGACTCAGATTGCAGGGTCCCTGCAGAGTTGGGACAGGAGAGTCAGGCCTCGTCTTTTGTGGAGGAATGGAACTCCGCTTGCCTCTCGAGTTGTTCAAGGAGTGACAGGCCACTTGTCGAGCTGTGTGTGGAACCTGCGGTTTTTTCCAGACAATGCACGGGGGTGTCAGTGCCTCTTCGTGATGTGCTTTCATCCACAAGGTTGCCTTCGAAGTGGTGTGCGGGCATCGGGTTCTTATTAAGAGCGGACCAGGAAATCGGGGTCTTTTGGAATGCGGCACCACACACGAGGCTACGTCTCGAATTTTCTCGTGAGACGGGCCTCATGCTGAGGTGCCCCTGGAAGGTCGGGAAAGCCTTCCAGACAAAGCAGGTTAATCGACCCTACTGTCACGATCAGGAGGGGAGAAGGGGCTCAGATGAAGTGGTGCCGGGAACCTCGGTGTTCCCCTTGAGTGAGACCGGTATGTCAGGGAACTTTTGGGGTCTCATGAAGCTTGCCAAATACTGTTTCAAACTTCAAGATGAAACGTGGGACTTCTCTTGAGACGCTGTGGCGGGCAAGGGCCTCATCTTGTGATGAAGGGGAAACCACGTGGTTTTTTTCGAGTTGCGATGGGATTGTTGACTTACGACGGGGAATTCAGGTTTCCTCTTCTGTTGGCCCAGGGAAGTCCATTCTTCCATTCGAGTTGCCAGGGAGAGCTGGGTGGGAATTGCTCTCAAGTCACGGCAGGTCAAAATAGACCTCATCTATGCTTGTGTCCAGGACCTAATGTTCCTCTCCAGGGGCGATAGGGATCACGGGGATGCATTCCAGACTCACCCAGTGAGTCAGGCCTCGGCTCGAGGGGAAGCAAAGGATTCTGATATCCTCCTGGGTCGCGATAGGTATCTCTTGGAGCCCACTGAGTGGCCTCCAGGGAGTCAAGCCTCCTGTGGAGTTGGAGAGAGGACTCGGGATTGCTCTCCAGGCCATACAGGAAAGAAGGCCCTCAGCTCGTAATGACGGGGGCGTCTTGTGGGTTTTCTCGAGTTGGAGCGCAAGTATGAGTTTTCTCACGAGGTATGACGGGGAGCTCAGGGAGCCTCTCGTGTGGTGCCAGGAAAGTCAGGTGTCTATGCGTGTGATGAGGAGGAGCCCATAAATGCTCTCGAGTCATGGTAGGGAAATCGGGACTCAAGACGCGTTGAAGAAGGAGTCTCGAGGTCTTTCTCAGGTTGCGGCAGGAAACCCTGGGTTCCCTCGACTTGTACCGGTGACCTCAGGGAGCTTCTCAGGGTGCCCCTGAGAAGTCAGGCATACTGTGGACTTGGGAGGCGCTCTCGGAACTCCACTGGGTTTGGTGCAATGGCAAAGGTTCTCATCTCGAGTTGAGGCAGGAACCTAAGGGTTCCTCTCCATTTAAAACTCCGACCACAGGGTCCCTGAAGAGTTGGGACAGGAGAGTCAGGCCTCGTCTTGTGTGGAGGAATGGAACTCCACTTGCCTCTCGAGTTGTTCACAGGATAACAGACCATTTGTTGAGCTGTGAGTGGAACCTTCAGTTTTTTCCGTAAGATGCATGAGGGGGTCAGTGCCCCTTCGTGTTGTGCCTTCATCCACAGGGTTGCCTTCAAAGAGGTGTCCGGACATCGGGTTCTTATCAATAGCAGAGCAGGAAATCGGGGTCTTTCAGAACGTGGCACCATCCATGAGGCTACGTCTCGAATTTCTTCATTAGACTGGTGTCATCCTGAGGTGCGCCATGAAGATCGGGAACCCCTTCCAGACAAAGCAGGGGAATCGACCATCTTGTCACGATCAGGAGGAGTGAAAGGGCTCAGTTGAAGTCGTGCCGGGAACCTCGGTGTTCCCCTCGAGTGGGACCGGTGTTTCGGGAAACTTTTGGGGTCACTTCAAGGGTGCCAAGTACCGTTTTGCACTTCAATACAGACTTGGGGCTTCTCTTGACACGCTGTAGAGGGCAAGGGCCTCATCTTGGGATGACGGGGGAATCACGTGGTTTTTCTCAAGGTGCGGCGGGATTCTCGAGTTACGACGGGGAATTCAGGCTTCCTCTTGTGTTGGGCCAGGGAAGTCCAATCTTCCATTCGAGTTTCGAGGAAGAGCTGGGGTTTGCTCTTGAGTCACTGCAGGGCAAAAGAGACCTCATCTAGGCTTGTGTCCAGGACCTAATATTCCTCTCCAGGGCCGACAGCGATCTCGGGGTTGCATTCCAGACGCATCCTGGGAGTCAGAGCTCGACTCGAGGGGAAGCAAAGGACCCCGCTCTCCTCTTGAGTCACCACAGGTGTCTCTTGGAGCCCACTGAGTGGCCTAAAGGGAGTCAAGCCCCCTGTGGAGTTTGGAGAGAGGACTCAGGATTGCTCTCCAGGCCATGCAGGAAAAGAAGACCCTCATCTCGCGATGACAGGGGCGTCTTGTTGGTTTTCTCGAGCTGCGGTGCCAGTGTGCGGTTTCTGACGAGGTGCGACGGGAAGCTCAGGGAGCCTTTCGTGTGGCACCAGGGAATTCAGGTCTCCATGCGCATGGCAAGGGGGAGAGCGTCATTGCTCTCGAGATATGATACGGGAATCGGGCCTCAAGACACGTTAAAGCAGGACTCTCAAGGTCTTTCTCGGGTTGCGGCAGGAAACCCTGGGTTCCGTCGACTTCTGCCGGTGACCTTAGGGAGCTTCTCAGGGTGCCTCTGAGAAGTCAGGCATACTGTGGATTTGGGACGGGCCTCTCGGGACTCCACTGGTTTTGTGGCAATGGAAAAGGGCCTCATCTTGAGTGGAGGCAGGAACCTCAGGCTTCCTCTCTATTTCTGACTCGGTGCGCAAGGTCCCTAGAGTTGTGACAGGAGAGTCAGGCATCGTCTTGTGTGGAGGAATGGAACTCTGCTTGTTTCTCGAGTTGTTCACGAGGTGACAGACCACTTGTGGAGCTGTGTGAGGAACCTGCGGGTTTTTCCGGAAGATGCACGGGGTGTCAGTGCCCCTACGTGTTGTGCCTTCATCCACAGGCTTGCCTTCGAAGAGGTGTCCAGGAGTCTGGTTTTGATCAAAAGTGGACCATGGAATCGGGGTCTTTTGGCATGTAGTATGGCCCTCGAGGCTACCTCTCGAATTTCCTCGTGAGACCGGCCTCATCCTGAGGTGTGCCGGGAAGGTCGGGAATCCCTTCGAGACAAAGCAGTGGAATCGACCCTCCTATCACGATCAGGAGAGGAGAAAGGCCTCAGATGAAGTGGTGCCGGAAACTTCAGTGTCCCCTCTAGTGAGATCGGTATATAGGGGAACTTTTGGGGTCGCATCAAGGGTGCCAAGTACTGTTTTGCACTTCAAGACGGAATGTGAGACTTCTCTTGAGACGCTGTAGGGGGCAAGGGCCTCATCTTGCAATACGGGGAACCACGTGATTTTTCTCGAGTTGCGGCGGGTTTCTCAAATTACAACTGGAAATTCAGGCTTCCTCTTGTGTTGGCTCAGAAAGGCCAATCTTCCATTCGAGTTGCAAGGGAAAGCTAGGGGTTGCGCTTGAGTCACTGCAGGGCCAAAGAGACCTCATCTAGGCTTTTGTCCAGGACCTAAGGTTCCTCTCCAGGGGCGACAGGGATCCAGGGTTGCATTCCAGACTCACCCTCGTAGTCAGGCCTCATCTCGAGGGGAAGCAAAGGACACTGCTCTCCTCCTGAGTATCGACGCGTATCTCTTGGAGCCCACTGAGTGACCTAAAGGGAGTCAAGCCTCCTTTGAAGTTTGGAGAGAGGATTCGGGATTGCTCTTCAGGTCATGCAGGAAAGGCCCTCATTTCACCATGACAGGGGCGTCTCGTGGGTTTTCTCGAGCTGCGGCGCCAGTGTGGGGTTTCTCACGAGGTACGATGGGGAGCTCAGGGAGCCTCTCATGTGGTGCCGGGGAAGTCAGATCTTCATGCGCGTGGCGAGGGGGAGCGCGTCATTTTTCTCCAGTCATGGTAGGGGAATCGGGCCTCAAGACGCGTGAAGAAGGACTCGCGAGGTTTTTCTCAGGTTACGGCAGGAAACCCTGGGTTCCGTCGACTTATGCCCGTGACCTCAGGGAGCTTTTCAGGGTGCCTCTGAGAAGTCAGGGATACTGTGCAGTTGGGAGGGGCCGCTCCGAACTCCACTGGGTTTGGTGCAGTAGAAGAGGGCCTTATCTCGAGTTGAGGCAGGAACCTCATGGTTCCTCTCCATTTCTGAATCGGATCTCAGTGTCCATGCAGAGTTGGGACAGGAGAGTCAGGCCTCGTCTTGTGTGGAGGAATTTAACTCCTCTTGCCTCTCGAGTTGTTCACTGGGTGACAGGCCATTTGTCGATCTGTATGTGGAACTTGCGGGCTTTTCCAACGATGCAGGAGGGTGTCAGACCCCTTCGTTTTGTGCCTTTGTCCACAGGATTGCCTTCGAAGAGGTGTCCTAGCATTGGGTTCTTATCAAGAGCAGACAGGGAAATCAGGGTCTTTCGGCGTGTGGCACCAACCACAAGGCTACGTCTCGAATTTCCTCGTGAGACCGGCCTCATCCTGAGGTGCGCCGGGAAGGTCCGGAACCCCTTCCAGACAAAGCAGGGTAATCGACCCTCCCGTCGCGATCAGGAGGGGATAAGGGGCTCAGAACAAGCGGTGCACCGAACCTTGGTGTTCCCCTCGAGTGAGACCAGGGTGTCGGGGAACTTTTGTGCTAACATCAAGGTTGCCAATTATCGTTTTAAACTTCAAGTTGGAACATAGGGCTTCTACTGAGACGCTGTAGCTGGCAAGGGCCTCATCTTGCGATGATGGGGGAACCACGTGGTTTTCCTCGAGTTGCAGCGGGATTTTCGAATTACGACGGGGAATTCAGGTTTCCTCTTGTGTTGTCCCAGGGAAGTCCATTCTTCCATTCAAGGTGCGAGGGAGAGCAGGGGATTGCTCTCGAGTCACTTCAGGGCAAATGAGACCTCATCTATGCTTGTGTCTAGGACCTAATGTTCCTCTCCAGGGGCGACAGGGATCTCGGGGTTGCATTCCAGACTCACCTGAGGAGTCAGGCCTGGTATATAGGGGAAGCAAAGAATTCCGCTCTCCTCTCGAGTCCCAACGGGTATCTCTTGGAGCCCACAGAGTGGCCTAAAGGGAGTCAGGCCTCCTGTAGAGTTTGAAGAGAGGCCTCGAGATTGCTCTCCAGGCCATGCAGGAAAAGAAGGCCTTCATCTCGCGATGACGGAGGCGTCTCGTGGGTTTTCTCGAGCTGGGGAGCCAGTGTGGGATTTCTCACGAGGTATGACGGGGAGCTCAGGGAGCCTCTCGTGTGGCGCCAGGGAAGTCAAGTCTCCATGCAAGTGGCGAGGGGGAATGCGTCATTGCTCTCGAGTCATGGTAGGGGAATCGGGATTCAAGATGCGTTGAAGGAGGATTTTCGAGGTCTTTCTCGGGTTGCGTCAGGAAACCCTGTGTTCCCTCGACTTGTGCCAGTGACCTCAGGGAGCTTCTAAGGGTGCCTCTGAGAAGTCGCGATACTGTGGATTTGGGAGGGGCCTCTCGGGCCTCCACTGTTTTTGGTGTAATGGAAGAGGGCCTCATCTCGAGTGGAGTCAGGAACCTCAGGGTTCCTCTCCATTTCGGACTCTGATCGCAGGGTCCCTTCAGAGTTGGGACCGGAGAGTCAGGCCTCGTCTTGAGTGCAGGAATGGAACTCTGCTTGCCTCTCGAGTTGTTCATGGGATGACAGGCCTCTTGTCGAGCTGTGTGTGGAACCTGCGGCTTTTACCGAATGATGCACGGGAGTGTCAGTGACCCTTCGTTTTGTGCCTTCGTCCACAGGGTTGCCTTCAAAGAGGTGTCCGGGCATCGGGTTCTTCTCAAGAGTGGGCCGGGAAATCGGGGTATTTCGGCATGTGACACCACCCACGACGCTATGTCTCGAATTTACTCGTGAGACCGGCCTCATCCTTAGATGCGCCGGGAATGTGGGAAACCCCTTCCAAACAAAGCAGGGGAATAGACCCTCCTGTCTCGAACAGGAGGGGAGAAGGTGCTCAGATGAAGTGGTGCGGGAACCTCGGTGTTCCTGTCGAGTGAGACCGGCGTGTCCGGGAACATTTGGTGTCGCATCAAGGGTGCAAAGTACCGTTTCACACTTCAAGACGGAACGTGGTTCTTTTCTTGAGACGCCATAGCAGCAAGGGCCTCATCTTGGGATGACGTTGGAAACACGTGGTTTTTCTCGAGTTGCGGCGGGATTCTCGAGTTACGAAGGGGATTTCTGGCTTCCTCTTGTGTTGGCCCAGGGAAGCCCAATCTTCCATTCGAGTTGCGAGGGAGAGCTGGGGGTTGCGCTCGAGTCACTGCAGGGCAAAAGAAACCTCATCCAGGCTTGTGTCTAGGACCTAATGTTCCTCTCAAGGGATGACTGGGATCTTGGGGTTGCATTCTAGACTCACCCAGGAGTCAGGCGTCCTCTTGAGGGGAAACAAAGGACTTCTCTCTCTTCTCGAGTCGCGACGGGTATTTCTTGGAGCCCACTGAGTGGACTAAAGGGAGTCAAGCCTCTTCTGGAGTTTGGAGAGAGGACTCGGGATTGCACTCCAGGACATGCAGGAAAAGAAGGCCCTCATCTCACGATGACGGGGGGGGGGGGGTCTCGGTGGTTTTACCGAGCTGCAGCGCCTGTGTTGGTTTCTCAGGAGGTACGACGGGGAGCTCAGTGAGCCTCTTGTGTGGCGCCAGGGAAGTTAGGTCTCGATGCGTGTGGCGAGGGGGAGCGCGTCATTGCTCTCGAGTCATGGTAGGGGAATCAGGCCTCTAGACGCGTTGAAGGACTCTCAAGATCTCTCTCGGGTCTTGGCAAGAATACCTGGGTTCCCTCGACTTGTGCCGGTGACCTCAGGGAGATTCTCTGGGTGCCTCTGAGAAGTCAGGGATACTGTGGAGTTGGGAAAGACCTCTCGGGACTCCACTGGGTTTGGTGAAATGGAAGGGGGCCTCATCTCGAGGGGAGGCAGGAACCTCAGGGTTCCTCTCCATTTCTGATTCCGATCGCAGCCCCCTGCATAGTTGGGAGAGGTGAGTCAGGCCTTGTCTTGTGTGCAGGAATGGACCTCCGCTTGCCTCTCGAGTTGTTCACTGGGTGACAGGCACTTGTTGAGCTGTATGAGTAACCTGCGGTCTTTTCCGGACGATGCACGGGGGTGTCAGTGCCCCTTCGTGTTGTGCCTTCATCCACAGGGTTACCTTCGAAGAGGTGACCGGGCATCGGGATCTTATCAATAGCGGACCAGGAAATCGGGGTCTTTCGGCATGTGGCACAACCCACGAGGCTACGTCTCGACTTCCCTCGTGAGACTGGCCTCATCCTGAGGTTCGCCGGGAAGTCTGGGAACCCCTTCCAGACAAAGCAGGGGAATCGACCCTCCTGTCGCCATCAGGAGGGGAGAAGAGGCTCAGCTGAAGCGGTGCTGGGAACCTCCATGTTCTCCTCGAGTGAGACCGGGGTGTCAGGGAAATTTGGGGGTCGCATCAAGGGTGCCAAGTACCGTTTCACACTTCAAGACGGAACATGGGACTTCCCTGGAGACGCTATAGCTGACAGGGGCCTCATATTTCGATGACGGAGGAGCCACGTTGTTTTTCTCCAGTTGCCGCGGGATTCTCGAATTACAGTGGGGAATACAGGCTTCCTCTTGTGTTGGCCCAGGGAAGTCCAATCATCCATTCGAGTTGCGAGGGAGAGCTGGGGATTGCACTTGAGTCAATGCAGGACAAAAAAGACCTCATTTAGGCTTGTGTCCAGGACCGAGTTTTCCTCTACAGGGGCAACACGGATCTCGGGATCCCATTCCAGACTCACCCAAGTAGTCAGGCCTCGGCTCGAGGGGAAGCAACGGACTCTGCTCTCCTCTAGAGTAGCGACGTGTATCTCTTGGAGGCTACTGAGTGGCCTAAAGGGAGTCAGGCCTCCAGTGGAGTTTGGAGAGTGGACTCGGGATTGCTCTCTAGGTCATGTAGGAAAAGAAGGCCCTCATCTTACGATGATGGGGGCGTCTCGTGAGTTTTCTCGAGCGGCGGTGCCAGTGTGGGGTTTTCATGAGGTAGGACGGGGAGCGCAGGGAGCCTCTCGTGTGGCGCCAGGGAAGTTAGGTTTCAATGGGCGTGGCGAGGGGAATGCGTCATTGCTCTCCAGTCATGGTAGGGTATCGGGCCTCAAGACGCGGTAAAGAAGGACTCTCAAGGTCTTTCTCAGAATGCAGCAGGAAACCCTGGGTTCACTCGACTTGTGCCAGTGACCGCAGAGAGCTTCTGAGGGTGCCTCTGAGAATCAGGGATACTGTGGAGTTTTAGGGGCCTCTCGGGACTCCACTGGGTATGGCGCAATGGAAGAGGGCCTCATTTCGAGTTGATGCAGGAACGTCAGGTTTCATCTACATTTCTGACTCCGATCGCACGGTCCCTGCAGAGTTGGGAAAGGAGAGTCAGGCCTTCTCTTGTGTGGAGGAACGGAACTCCGCATGCCTCTCTAGTTCTTCAAGGGATGACAGGACACTTGTCGATCTGTGTTTGGAATCTGCGTGTTTTTCCATACTATGCATGGGGATGTCAGTACCCCTTCGTGTTGTGCATTCATCCACAGGTTTGCTTTCGAAGAGGTGTCCTTGCATCGGGTTCTTATTAAGAGCGGACCGGGAAATCGGGGTCTTTCCGCATGTGGCACCACCCACCAGGCTACGTCTCGAATTTCCTAGTGAGACCGGCCTCATCCTGAGGTGCGCCGGGAAGGTCGGAACCCCTTGCAGACAAAGCAGGGGAATCGACCCTCCTGTCTCGATCAGGAGGGGAGAAGGGGCACAGATGAGGTGATGCCGGGAACCTCGGTGTTCCCCTCCAGTGAGACCAGTGTGTTGGGGAACTTTTGGGGTCGCATCAAAGGTGCTAAGTACCGTATCGCACTTCAAGATGGAACGTAAGACTTCTTTTGAGACGCTGTAGCGGCAATGGCCGCATCCTGCGATGAAGAGGGAACGACGTGGTTTTTCTCGAGTTGTGGCGGGATTCTTGAGTTACAATGGGAAATTCAGGCTTCCTCTTCTGTTGGCCCAGGGAAGTCCAGTCTTCCATTCGAGTTGCGAGGGAGAGTTGGGGATTGCTGTCGAGTCACTGCAGGAAAAAAGAGACCTCATCTAGGCTTGTGTCCAGGACCTAATGTTTCTCTCCAGGGGTGACAGGGATCTCCGGTTCACATATCAGACACACCCGAGGAGTCAGGCCTCGCCTCGAGGGGAAGGAAAAGACTCCGCTCTCCTCTCGAGTCGCGACGGGTATGTCTTGGAGTCCACTGAGTGACCAAAAGGGAGTCAAGCCTACTGTGGAGTTTGGAGAGAGGACTCGGGATTGCTCTCCAGGCCATGCTAGAAAAGAAGGCCGTCATGTCACGAAAATGGGGGCGTCTCGTGGGTTTTCTCTATCTGTGGCGCCAGTGTTTGGTTTCTCACGAGGTATGACGGGGAGCTCAGGGAGCCTCTCGTGTGGCGCCAGGGAAGTCAGGGCTTCATGAGTGTAGCAGAGGGAGCGTGTCATTGCCCTCGAGTCATGGTAGGGGAATCAGGCCTCAAAATGCGTTGAAGAAGGACTCTTGAGTTCTTTCTATGGTGGCGGCAGTAAACCCTGGGTTCACTCGAATTGTGCTGGTGACCTCAGGGAGCTTCTCAGGGTGCCTCTGAGAAGTCAGGGATACTGTGGAGCTGGGACGCGTCTCTCGGGACTCCACTGGATTTCGTGCAATGGAAGAGGTCCTAATCTCGAGTGGAGGCAGGAACCTCAGCGTTCCTCTCGTGACTTCACTGGCGCTGGTCTGATTCGGATCGCAAAGTCCCTGCAGAGTTGGGACAGGAGAGTCAGGCATCGTCTTGTGTAGAGGAATGAAACCCCACTTGCCTCTCGAGTTCTTCAGGGGTGACAAGCCACTTGTTGAGCTGTATGTGGAACCTGCGGGTTTTTCCGGACGATGCACGAGGGTGTCAGTGCCCCTTTGTGTTGTGCCTTCATCCACAGGGTTGCCTTCAAAGAGGTGTCCAGGCATCGGGTTCTTATCAAGAGCGTACCGGGAAATCATCGTCTTTTGGCATGTGGTACCACCCGCGAGCTACGTCTCGAATTTCCTCGTGAGACTAGCCTCATCCTGAAGTGCCCCGTGAAGGTCGGGAACCCCTTACAAACAAAGCAGGGGAAGTGACCCTCCTATCACGAACAGGAGGGGAGAAGGGGCTCAGATAAACTGGTGCCGGGAACCTCGGTGTTCACCTCGAGTGAGACCGATATTTCGGGGAACTTTTGGGGTCACATCAAGGGTGTCAAGTATCGTTTTGCACTTCAAGACGGAACGTGGGACTTTTCTTGAGAAGCTGTAGCGGGCAAGGGCCTCATCTTGTGATGACGAGGGAACCAAGTGCTTTTTCTCGAGTTGCGGCGGGATTCTCGAGTTACGAAGGGGAATTCAGGCTTCATCTTGTGTTGGCCCAGGGAAGTCCAATCTTCCATTCGAGTTGTCAGGGAGAGCGGGGGATTGCTCTCGAGTTACAGAAGGGCAAAAGAGACCTCATCTAGGCTTGTTTCCAGGACCTAATGTTCCTCTCCAGGGGAGACAGGGATCTCGGGGTTGCATTCCAGACCCACCTGGTGAGTCAGGCCTTGTCTCGAGGGGAAGCAAAGGACTCCATTCTCCTCTCGAGTCGTGACGGGTATCTCTTGGAGCCCACTAAGTGGCCTAAAGGGAGTCAAGCCTCCTGTGGTGTTTGGAAAGAGGATTCGGGATTCCTCTCCAGGCCATGCAGGAAAAGAAGGCCCTCATCTCGCGATGACAGGGGCGTATGGTGAGTTTTCTCAAGCTGCGGCGTCAGTGTGGGGTTTCTCACGAGGTACGACAGGGAGCTCAGGGAGCCTCTCTTATGGCGCCAGGGAAGTCAGGTCTCCATGTGCGTGGCGAGGGGGTGCGTGTCATTTCTATAGAGCCATGGAAGCAGAGTCGGGCTTCAAGACACGTTGAAGTAGGACTCTCGAGGTCTTTTTCCCATTGTGGCAGGAAACCCTGGGTTCCCTCGACATGTGCCGGTGACCTCATGGAGCTTCTCCGGGTGCCTCTGAGAAGTCAGGGGTACTGTGGAGTTGGGAGGGGCCTCTCTGGACTCCCCTGGGTTTGGTGCAATGGATGAGAGCCTCATCTCGAGTGGAGGCAGGAACCTCATGTTTCCTCTCCTGGGTTTCCTGTCGCTGGTACTGACTCGGATCGCAGTTTCCCTGCAGAGTTGGTACAGAAAATCAGGTCTCGTCTTGTGTGGAGGAATGGAACTCCACTTGCCTGTCGAGTTGTTCACGGGGTGACAGACCACTTGTTGAACTGTGTTTGTAACCTGCGGGTTTTTCTGGACGATGCACGGTGTCAGTGCCCCTTCGTGTTGTGCTTTCATCCACAGTTTTTCCTTCGTAAAGGTGTCACGGCATCACGTTCTTATCAAGAGCAGACCGGGAAATCGGGGTCTTTCGGCTTGTGGCACCACCCACGAGGCTATGTCTCGAATTTCCTCGTGAGACCTGCCTCATCCTTAGGCGCGCTGGAAAGGTCGGGAACCCCTTCCAGACATAGCAGGGGAATCGACACTCCTGTCGCGATCACGAGGGGAGAAGGAGCTCAAATGAAGTGGTTCCGGGAACCTCGGTGTTCCTTTCGAGTGAGACCGGTATGTCGGGGAATTTTGAGATTGCATCAAGGGTGCCAAGTACCGTTTCGCACATCAAGACAGAACGTGGGACTTCTCTTGAGTCGCTGTAGCGGGCAAGGGCCTCATCTAGCGCTGATGGGGGAACCACGTGGATTTTCTCTAGTTTCGGCGGGATTCTCGAGTTACGATGTCGAATTCAGGCTTCCAATTGTATTGGCCCAGGGAAGTCCAATCTTCAATTCGATTTGCGAGGGAGAACTGGCGATTGCTCTCTAGTAACTGCAGTGCAAAATAGACCTCATCTAGGCTTGTGTCCAGGACAGAGTTTTCCTCTCCAGGTGTGACAGGAACTCGGGGTTGCATTCCAGACTCACACGGGGAGTCAGGCCTCGTCTCGAGGGGAAGCAAAGGACTCTGCTCTCCCTTCAGGTACTGACAGGTATCTCTTGGAGCCAACTGAGAGGCCTAAAGAGAGTCAAGCCTCCTGTGGAGTCTGGAGAGAGGACTCGGTTTTGCTCTCCATGCCAGGCAGGAAACAAGTCCCTCATCTCGTGATGACGGGGGCGTATCGTGGGTTTTCTCGAGCTGCGGTGCCTGAATGGGGTTTCCGAAGAGGTACGACGGGGAGCTCAGGGAGACTCTCTTCAGGAGTCAGGGAAGTCAGGTCTCCATGCGCATGGCGATGGGGAGCGGGTCTTTGCTCTCGAGTCATGGTAGGGGAATCGGGCCTCAAGACGCGCCGAAGGACTCTCAAGGTCTTTCTCGGGTCGCAGCAGGAAACCCTGGGTTCCCTGGACTTGAGCCGGTGACCTCAGGTAGATTCTCAAGGTGCCTCTGAGAATTCAGGGATACTGTGGAGTTGGGAGGGGCCTCTCGCGACTCATCTGGGATTGATGCAACGGAAGAGGGCCTCACCTCGAGGGGAGGCAGGAACCTCAGGCTTCCTCTCCGTTTCGGACTCCGACCGCAGGGTCCCTGCAGAGTTGGGACAGGAGAGTCAGGCCTCGTCTTGTCTGAGGAAGGGAACCCCGATGGCCTCTCGAGTTCCTCGGGGGGTCTCAGGCCCCTCGTCGAGCTGTGTGTGGAACCCGCGGGTCTTTGCGGACGATGCCCGGGGGTGGCAGTGCCCCTTCGTGTTGTGCCTTCACCCACAGGGTTGCCTTCGAAGAGGGGTCCGGGCCTCGGGTCCTTCTCAAGGGCGGACCGGGGAATCGGGGGCGTTCGGCATGTGGCCCCACCCACGTGGCTCGTCTTGAATTTCCTCGTGAGACCGGCCTCATCCTGAGGTGCGCCGGGAAGGCCGGGAACCCCTTCCAGACCACGCAGGGGAATCGCCTCTCCTGTCGCGATCAGGAGGGGAGAAGGGGCTCAGAGGAAGCGGTGCCGGGACCCTCGGTGTTCCCCTCGGGGGAACCCGGCGTGTCGGGGGACTTTTGGGGGTCGCAGGAAGGCTGTCAGGGACGGTTTCGCCCTTCAGGGCGGAACAGGGGACTTCCCTTGAGACGCCGTCGCGGGCAAGGGCCTCATCTTGCCAAGAGGTGGGAACCACGTGGTTTTTCTCGAGTTGCGGCGGGATTCTCGAGTTACGACGGGGATCTCAGCCTTCCCCTTGCGTTGGCCCTGGGAAGCCCAATCTTCCCCTCGGGTTGCGAGGGAAAGCTGGGGGTTGCGCTCGAGTCACTGCAGGGCCGAAGAGACCTCACCTAGGCGTGTGTCCGGGACCTACTATTCCTCTCCAGGGAAGGCAGGGATCTCGGGGTTGCATTGCAGGCTCCCCCGGGGAGTCAGGCCTCGTCTCGAGGGGAAGCCAAGGACTCCGCTCTCCTCTCGAGTCGCGACGTGGGTCTCTTGGAGCCCCCTGAGCGGCCTCAAGGGAGTCCAGCCTCCTCTTCCGTTTGGAGAGAGGACCCGGGATTGCTCTCCAGGCCATGCAGGAAAAGAAGGCCCTCAGCTAGCGAGGTCGGGGGCGGCTCAGGGGTTTCCTCGAGCTGCGGCGCCCGTGGGGGTTTTCTCCCGAGGCGCGACGAGGATCTCAGGGAGCCTCTCGTGCGGCGCCAGGGAAGTCAGGTCTCCATGCGCGTGGCGAGGGGGAGCGCGTCCTGGCTCTCGAGTCACGGGAGGGGACTAGGGCCTCGAGACGCGTTGAAGAAGGACTCTCGAGGTCTTTGTCGGGGGGCGGGGGGAAACCCTCGTTTCCCTCGCCTTCTGCCGGGGACCTTAGGGAACTTCCCAGGGTGCCTCTGAGAGGCGAGGGATCCTGTGGAGGGGCGGGGCCCCTCGGGACTCCGCTGGGTCTGGCGCAACGGAAGAGGGCCTCACCTCGAGGGGAGGCAGGAACCTCAGGCTTCCACTCCGTTTCGGACTCCGACCGCAGGGTCCCTGCAGAGTTGGGACAGGAGAGTCAGGCCTCGTCTTGTCTGAGGAAGGGAACCCCGCTGGCCTCTCGAGTTGCTCAGGGGGTCTCAGGCCCCTCGTCGAGCTGTGTGTGGAACCCGCGGGTCTTTGTGGACGATGCCCGGGGGTGGCAGTGCCCCTTCGTGTTGTGCCTTCACCCACAGGGTTGCCTTCGAAGAGGGTTCCGGGCCTCGGGTCCTTCTCAAGTGCGGACCGGGGAATCGGGGGCGTTCGGCATGTGGCACCACCCACGTGGCTCGTCTCGAATCTCCTCGTGAGACCGGCCTCATCCTCATCCTGAGGTGCGCCGGGAAGGCCGGGAACCCATTCCAGACCACGCAGGGGAATCGCCTCTCCTGTCGCGATCAGGAGGGGAGAAGGGGCTCAGAGGAAGCGGTGCCGGGACCCTCGGTGTTCCCCTCGGGGGAACCCGGCGTGTCGGGGGACTTTTGGGGGTCGCAGGAAGGCTGTCAGGGACCGTTTCGCCCTTCAGGGCGGAACAGGGGACTTCCCTTGAGACGCCGTCGCGGGCAAGGGCCTCATCTTGCCAAGAGGTGGGAACCACGTGGTTTTTCTCGAGTTGCGGCGGGATTCTCGAGTTACGACGGGGATCTCAGCCTTCCCCTGGGGTTGGCCCTGGGAAGCCCAATCTTTCCCTCGGGTTGCGAGGGAAAGCTGGGTGTTGCGCTCGAGTCACTGCAGGGCCGAAGAGACCTCACCTAGGCGTGTGTCCGGGACCTCATATTCCTCTCCAGGGAAGGCAGGGATCTCGGGGTTGCATTGCAGGCTCCCCCGGGGAGTCAGGCCTCGTCTCGAGGGGAAGCCAGGGACTCCGCTCTCCTCTCGAGTCGCGATGCGGGTCTCTTGGAGCCCCCTGAGCGGCCTCAAGGGAGTCCAGCCTCCTGTTCCGTTTGGAGAGAGGACCCGGGATTGCTCTCCAGGCCATGCAGGAAAAGAAGGCCCTCAGCTCGCGAGGACGGGGGCGTCTCCGGGGTTTCCTCGAGCTGCGGCGCCCGTGGGGGTTTTCTCCCGAGGCGCCACGAGGATCTCAGGGAGCCTCTCGTGCGGCGCCAGGGAAGTCAGGTCTCCATGCGCGTGGCGAGGGGGAGCGCGTCCTGGCTCTCGAGTCACGGGAGGGGACTAGGGCCTCGAGACGCGTTGAAGAAGGACTCTCGAGGTCTTTGTCGGGGGGCGGGGGGAAACCCTCGTTTCCCTCGCCTTCTGCCGGGGACCTTAGGGAACTTCCCAGGGTGCCTCTGAGAGGCGAGGGATCCTGTGGAGGTGGCGGGGCCCCTCGGGACTCCTCTGGGTCTGGCGCAACGGAAGAGGGCTTCACCTCGAGGGGAGGCAGGAACCTCAGGCTTCCACTCCGTTTCGGACTCCGACCGCAGGGTCCTGCAGAGTTGGGACAGGAGAGTCAGGCCTCGTCTTGTCTGAGGAAGGGAACCCCGCTGGCCTCTCGAGTTGCTCGGGGGGTCTCAGGCCCCTCGTCGAGCTGTGTGTGGAACCCGCGGGTCTTTGCGGACGATGCCCGGGGGTGGCAGTGCCCCTTCGTGTTGTGCCTTCACCCACAGGGTTGCCTTCGAAGAGGGGTCCGGGCCTCGGGTCCTTCTCAAGGGCGGACCGGGGAATCGGGGGCGTTCGGCATGTGGCACCACCCACATGGCTCATCTCGAATTTCCTCGTGAGACCGGCCTCATCCTGAGGTGCGCCGGGAAGGCCGGGAACCCCTTCCAGACCACGCAGGGGAATCGCCTCTCCTGTCGCGATCAGGAGGGGAGAAGGGGCTCAGAGGAAGCGGTGCCGGGACCCTCGGTGTTCCCCTCGGGGGAACCCGGCGTGTCGGGGGACTTTTGGGGGTCGCAGGAAGGCTGTCAGGGACAGTTTCGCCCTTCAGGGTGGTACAGGGGACTTCCCTTGAGACGCCGTGGCGGGCAAGGGCCTCATCTTGCCAAGAGGTGGGAACCACGTGGTTTTTCTCGAGTTGCGGCGGGATTCTCGAGTTACGACGGGGATCTCAGCCTTCCCCTTGGGTTGGCCCTGGGAAGCCCAATCTTCCCCTCGGGTTGTGAGGGAAAGCTGGGGGTTGCGCTCGAGTCACTGCAGGGCCGAAGAGACCTCACCTAGGCGTGTGTCCGGGACCTCATATTCCTCTCCAGGGAAGGCAGGGATCTCGGGATTGTATTCCAGGCTCCCCCGGGGAGTCAGGCCTCGTCTCGAGGGGAAGCCAAGGACTCCGCTCTCCTCTCGAGTCGCGACGCGGGTCTCTTGGAGCCCCCTGAGCGGCCTCAAGGGAGTCCAGCCTCCTCTTCCGTTTGGAGAGAGGACCCGGGATTGCTCTCCAGGCCATGCAGGAAAAGAAGGCCCTCAGCTCGCGAGGACGGGGGCGTCTCAGGGGTTTCCTCGAGCTGCGGCGCCCGTGGGGGTTTTCTCCCGAGGCGCGACGAGGATCTCAGGGAGCCTCTCGTGCGGCGCCAGGGAAGTCAGGTCTCCATGCGCGTGGCGAGGGGGAGCGCGTCCTGGCTCTCGAGTCACGGGAGGGGACTAGGGCCTCGAGACGCGTTGAAGAAGGACTCTCGAGGTCTTTGTCGGGGGGCGGCGGGAAACCCTCGTTTCCCTCGCCTTCTTCCGGGGACCTTAGGGAACTTCCCAGGGTGCCTCTGAGAGGCGAGGGATCCTGTGGAGGTGGCAGGGCCCCTCGGGACTCCGCTGGGTCTGGCGCAACGGAAGAGGGCCTCACCTCGAGGGGAGGCAGGAACCTCAGGCTTCCTCTCCGTTTCGGACTCCGACCGCAGGGTCCCTGCAGAGTTGGGACAGGAGAGTCAGGCCTCGTCTTGTCTGAGGAAGGGAACCCCGCTGGCCTCTCGAGTTGCTCGGGGGGTCTCAGGCCCCTCGTCGAGCTGTGTGTGGAACCCACGGGTCTTTGCGGACGCTGCACGGGGGTGTCAGTGCCCCTTCGAATGGTAACTTCACCCACAGGGTTGCCTTCGAAGAGGTGTCCGGGCATCGGGTTCTTATCCAGAGCGTACTGGGAAATCGGGGTCATTCGGCATGTGGCACAACCCACGGGGCTCGTCTCGAATTTCCTCGGGAGGCCGGACTCATCCTGAGGTGTGCCGGGAAAGCCGGGAACCCCTTCCAGAATACGCAGAGGAATCGACTCTCCTGTCGTGATGAGGAGGGGAGAAGGGGCTCAGATGAAGGGGTGCCAGGACCCTCGGTGTTCCCCTCGAGGGAACCCGGCGTGTCTGGGAAATTTTGGAGGTCGCATGAAGGGTGTCAGGTACCGTTTCGCAACTCAGGACGGAACGTGAGACTTCCCTTGAGACGCCGTAGCGGGTAAGGGCCCCATCTTGCGAAGACGTTGGGACCACGTGGTTTTTCTCGAGTTGCGGCGGGATTCTCGAGTTACGACGGGGATTTCAGGCTTCCTCTTGGGTTGGCCCTGGGAAGCCCCATCTTCCATTCGAGTTGCTAGGGAAAGCTGGGGGTTGCGCTCGAATCACTGCAGGGCCCAAGAGACCTCATCTAGGCGTGTGTCCAGGACCTAGTAGTACTCTCAAGGGAAGACAGGGATCCCGGGGTTGCACTCCAGAGTCCCCCGAGGAGTCAGGCCTCGCCTCGAGGGGAAGCAAAGGACTCCGCTCTTCTCTTGAGCCACGACGCGCATCTCTTGGAGCCCTCTGAGTGGCCTCAAGGGAGTCAAGCCTAATCTTCAGTTTGGAGAGAGGACTCGGGATTGCTCTCCAGGAAAGGCAGGAAAAGAAGGCCCTCACCTCGCGAGGACGGGGGCTTCTCAGGGGTTTCCTCGAGCTGCGGCGTCCGTGGGGCTTTTCTCACGAGGCACGACGAGGTTCTCAGGGAGCCTCTCGTGCGGCACCAGGGAAGTCAGGTCTCCATGAGCGTGGCGAGGGGGAGCGCGTCATTGTTCTTGAGTCCTGGGAGGGGACTAGGGCATCAAGGCGTGTAGAAGAAGGTCTCTCGAGGTCTTTCTCGGCTTGCAGCGGGAAACCATCGTTTCCCTCGACTTCTCCCGGTGACCTGAGGGAACTTCCGAGGGTTCCTCTTAGAGGTGAGGCATGCTGTGGAGTTGGTGGGCCATCTCGGGACTCCTCTGGGTTTGGCGCAATCGAAGAGGGCCTCATCTCGAGGGGAGACAGGACCTCAGGCTTCCTCTCCGTTTCGTACTCCGACAGCAGTGTCCCTGCAGCTTTGGGGCAGGAGAGTCAGGCCTCGTCTTGTCTGAGGAAGGGAACTCCGCTTGCCTCTCGAGTTGCTCAGGGAGTCTCAGTCCCCTCGTGGAGCTCTGTGTGGAAACCGCGGGTGTTTCCGGACGATGCACGGGAGTGTCAGTGCCCCTTCGTGTTGTTCCTTCACTCACAGGGTGGCCTTCGAAGAGGTGTCCGGGCATCGGGTTCTCCTAAACTGCGTACCGGGAAATCAGGGTCGTTCAACATGGGGCACCAGCACGGGGCTTGTCTCGAATTTCCTCGCGAGGCCGGCCTCATCCTGAGGGGCGCCGTGCAGGCCGGGAACCCCTTCCAGACCACGCAGGGGAATCAACTCTCCTGTCGCGAACAGGAGAGGAGTAGGAGCTCAGAGGAAGTGGTGCCGGGACTCTCGGTGTTCCCCTCAAGGAACCCGGCATGTCGGGGAACTTTTCGATGTCGCATGAAGGGTGTCAGGTACCGTGTCTCACTTCACGACGGAACATGGGACTTCCCTTGAGACGCCGTACCGGGCAAGGGCCTCATCTTGCGAAGACGTTGAAACCACGTGGTTTTTCTCGAGTTGCGGCAGGATTCTCGAGTTTCGACGAGGATTTCAGGCTTCCTCTTGGGTTGGCCTTGGGAAGCCGCATCTCCCATTCAAGTAGTGAGGGAAATCTGGGGGTAGCGCTCGAGTCACTGCAGGGCCAAAGAGACCTCATCAAGGCGTGTGTCCTGGAACTAATATTCCTCTCCAGGGAAGGCAGGAATCTCGGGGTTGCATTTCAGGCTCCCTCAGGGAGTCAGGCCTCGTCTCGAGGGGAAGCCAAGGACTCTGCTCTCCTCTCGAGTGGCGACGCGGATCTCTTGGAGCCCACTGAGTGGCCTCAAGGGAGTCCAGCCTCCTCTTCCGTTTGGAGAGAGGACCCGGGATTGCTCTCCAGGCCATGCAGGAATAGAAGGCCCTCAGCTCGCTAGGACGGGGGCGTCTCAGGGGTTTCCTCGAGCTGCGGCGCCCGTGGGGGTTTTCTCCCGAGGCACGACGAGGATCTCAGGGAGCCTCTCGTGCGGCGCCAGGGAAGTCAGGTCTCCATGCGCGTGGCGAGGGGGAGCGCGTCCTGGCTCTCGAGTCACGGGAGGGGACTTGGGCCTCGAGACGCATTGAAGAAGGACTCTCGAGGTCTTTCTCGGGTGGCGGCGGGAAACCCTGGTTTCCCTCGCCTTCTGCCGGGGATCTTAGGGAACTTCCCAGGGTGCCTCTGATAGGCGAGGGATCCTGTGAAGTTGGCGGGGCCTCTCGGGACTCCGCTGGGTCTGGCGCAACGGAAGAGGGCCTCACCTCGAGGGGAGGCAGGAACCTCAGGCTTCCTCTCCGTTTCGGCTCCGACCGCAGGGTCCCTGCAGAGTTGGGACAGGAGAGTCATGCCTCGTCTTGTCTGAGGAAGGGAACCCCGCTTGCCTCTCGAGTTGTCAGGGGTTTTCAGGCCCCTGGTCGAGCTGCGTGTGGAACCCGCGGGTCTTTCCGGATGATGCACGGGGGTGTCAGTGCCCCTTCGTGTTGTGCCTTCACCCACAGGGTTGCCTTCGAAGAGGGGTCCGGGCCTCGGGTCCTTCTCAAAAGCGGACCGGGGAATCGGGGGCATTTGTCATGTGGCACCACCCACGTGGCTCGTCTCGAATTTCCCTGTGAGACCGGCCTCATCCTGAGGTGCACCGGGAAGGCCGGGAACCCCTTCTGAACCACGCACGGGAATCGACTCTCCTGTCGTGATCAGGAGGGGAGAACGGGCTCAGATGAAGCTGTGCTGGGACCTCGGTGTTCCCTCGAGGGTACCCGGCGTGTCGGGGAGCTTTTGGTGGTCGCACGAAGGGTGTCAGGTACTGTTTCGCACTTCAGGGCGGAACATGGGACTTCCCCTGAGACGCTGTAGTGGGCAAGGGCCTCATCTTGCGAAGACGTTGGAACCACGTGTTTTTTCTCGAGTTGCGCCGGGATTCTCGAGTGACGATGGGGATTACAGGCTTCCTCCTCTGTTGGCCCTGGGAAGCCCAGTCTTCCATTCGATTGGCGAGGGAAAGCTGGGGGTTTCGCTCGAGTCACTGCAGGGCCAAAGAGACCTCATCTAGGCTTGTGTCCAGGACCTAATGTTCTTCTCCAGGGAAGGCAGGGATCTCGGGGTTGCATTCCAGGATCCCCTTGGGTGTCAGGCCTCGTCTTGAGGGGAAGCAAAGGACTCTGCTGTCCTCCCGAGTCGCGACGCGGATATCTTGGAGCCCCCTAGTGGCGTCAGTGGAGTCAAGCCTCCTCTTCATTTTGGAGAGAGGGCTCGGGATTGTTCTCCAGGCCATGCAGGAAAAGAAGTCCCTTCACATCGCGAGGACGGGGGCGTCTCAGGGGTTTCCTCGAGCTGCGGCGCCCGTGGGAGTTTTATCGCGAGGCACGGCGAGGATCTCAGGGAGCCTCTCGTGCGGCGCCAGGGAAGTCAGGTCTCCCTGCACGTAGCGAGGAGGAGCGCGTTGTGGCTCTCGAGTAATGGGAGGGGACTAGGGCCTCAAGGCGCTTTGAAGAGGGACTCTCGAGGTCTTTCTCGGGTTGTGGCGGGAAAAAGTCGTTTCCCTCGACTTCTGCCGGGGACCTTAGGGAACTTCCCAGGGTGTCTCTGAAAGTTGAGGGATACTGTGGAGTTGGCGGTGCCTCTCGGGACTCCGCTGGGTTTGTCGCAATGGAAGAGGGGCTCATCTCGAGGGGAGGCAGGAACCTCAGACTTCCTCTCTGTTTCGGACTCCGACATCAGGGTCCCTGCAGAGTTGGGACAGGAGAGACAGGCTACGTCTTTTCTGAGGAATGGAACTCCGCTTGCCTCTCGAGTTGTTCATGGGGTTTCAGGCCCCTTGTCAAACTGTGTGTGGAATCTGCAGGTTTTTCCAGACGATGCACGGGGGTGTCAGTGACCCTTCGTTTTGTGTCTTCATCCACAGGGTTGCCTTCGAAGAGGTGTCCGGGCATCGGGTTCTTATGAAGAGCGGACCGGGATATCGGGGTCGTTCAGCATTTGGCACCACCCACGTGGGTTGTCTCGAATTTCCTCATGAAACCGGCCTCATCCTGAAATGTGCCGCAAAGTTCATGAAACTCTTCCAGACAAAGCAGAGGAATCGACCCTCCTGTGGCGATCAGGAGGGGAGAAGTGGCTCAGATGAAGTGCTGCTGGGAACCTCGGTGTTTCCCTCAAGTGAGACAGGTATGTCGGGTAACTTTTGGGGTCGCATAAAGTGTTCCAAGTACCGTTTCGCTCTTCAAAATGGAACGTTGGACTTCTCTTGGGGTGCTCCAGCGGGCATGGGCCTCATCTTGGAATGACTGCGGAACCACTTGGTTTTTCTCGAGTTGCGGTGGGATATTTGAGTTACTACAGGGAATTCATGCTTCCTCTTGTGTTGGCCCACAAAAGTCTTATCTTCCATTCGAGATTCGAGGAAGAGCTGGAGGTGCGCTCTAGTCACTGAAGGCAAAAGAGACCCCACCAAGGCTTGTGTGCAGGACCTAATGTTCATGTCAAGGCTCGACAGAAATCTCGGGGTTGCATTCCAGACTCACCTTGGAGTCAGCCCTCATCTCTAGGGGAAGCAAAGGACTCTGCTCTCCTCTCGAGTCGGACGGGTATGTCTTGGAGCCCACTGAGTGGCTTAAAGGGAGTCAAACCTCCTTTGGTGTTTGGAGGGAGGACACGGGATTGCTCTCCAGGGAATGCATGAAATGAAGGCCCTCATCTCCCAACGACTGGGGCGTCTCGTAGGTTTTCTCGAGCTGTGGCGCTAGTGTGGGGTTTCTCACGAAGTAAGACTGGGAGCTCAGTGAGCCTCTCACGTGGTGCCAGGGCAGTCAGGTCTCTATGCACGTGGTGAGAGGGAGCCTGTCATTGTTCTCGAGTCATGGTAGGGGAATTGGGCCTGAAGAGGTGTTAAAGAAGGACTCTCGAGGTCTTTCCTGGGTTGCAGCAGGAAACCCTGGGTTCCATCGACTTGTGCCAGTGACTTCAGGAAGCTTCTCAGCGTGCCTCTGAGAAGTCAGGGTCACTGTGGAGTTGGGAGGGGCCTCTCGGAACTCCACTGGGTTTGGTGCAATGGAAGAGGGCCTCATGACAAGTTGAGGCAGGAACCTCAGGGTTCCTCTCCTGGCTTCGAATGCGCCAGATCTGACTCGGATCGCAGAGTCCCTGCAGAGTTGGGACAGGAGAGTCAGGCCTCGTCTTGTGTGGAGGACTGGAACTCCGCTTGACTCTCGCGTTGTTCATGGGGTGACAGGCCACTTGTCGATTTGTATGTGGAACTTGTGGGTTTTTCTGGACGATGCACCGGGGTGTCACTGCCCCTTCGTGTTGTGCCTTGATCCACAGGATTGCCTTCGAGTTGGGTTCTGCCATCGGGTTCTTATCAAGAGCGGACCAGGGAATTGGGGTCTTTTGGCATGCCGCACCACCCACGAGGCTATGTCTCAAATTTCCTCGTGAGACTGGCCTCATCTTGATGTGCGCCAGGAAGGTCGGGAATGCCTTCCAGACAAAGCAGGGGAATCGAACCTCCTGTCGCGATCAAGAGGGGAGAAGAGTCTCAGATGAAGTGGTGCCGGGAAGCTCGGTGTTCTCCTCAAGTGAGACTGGTATGTTGGGGAACTTTTGGGGTCGCATCAAGGGTTCCAAGTAACTTTTCGCTCTTCAATACGGAACGTGGGACTTCTCTTGAGACGCTGTAGCGGGCAAGGGTCTCATCTTTCGATGACGGGGGAACCACGTGGTTTTTCTTGAGTTGCGGCGGGATTCTCGAGTTACGACGGGGAATTCAGGCTTCCTGTTCAACTGGCCCAGGGAAGTCCAGTTTTCATTCGAATTGCGAGTTAGAACTGGGAATTGCTCTCGAGACACTGCAGGGCCAAATAGACCTCATCTAGGCTTGTGTTCAGGACCTAATGTTCCTCTGCTGGGGCGACAGCGATCTCGGCATTGCATTCTTGACTCACCCGGGGAATCAGGCCTCGTCTCGAGGGGAAGCCAAGGACACCGCTCTCCTGTCAAGTCGCGACGGGTATATCTTGGAGCTCACTGTGTTGCCTAAAATGAGGCAAGCCTCCTGTGGAGTTTGGAGAGAGGACTCAGGATTGCTCTCCAGGCCATACAGCAAAAGAAGGCCCTCATCTCGTGAGGACTGGGGCGTCTCGTGGGTATTCTCGGGCTGCGGCTCCAGTGTGGTGTTGCTCACGAGGTATAATGGGGAGCTCAGGGAGCCTCTCCTGTGGCGCCAGGGAAGTCAGGTTTCTATGCGCGTGGCTAGGCGGAGTGCGTCATTGCTCTCGAGTCATGGTAGGGGAATCGCACCTCAAGACGCGTTGAAGAAGGACTCTCGAGGTCTTTTACGGGTTGGGGCAGGAAACCCTTGGTTCCCTCGACTTGTGCCGGTGATCTCAGGAAGGTCTAAGGGTGCCTCTGAGAAGTCAGGGATACTGTGCAGTTGGGAGGGGCCTCTCGGGACTCCACTGGGTTCGGTGCAATGGAAGAGGGCCTCATCTCGAGTGGAGGCAGGAAACTCATGTTTCCTCTCCTGACTTCCCCTGGGCCAGATCTGACTCGGATTGCAGTTTCGCTGCAGAGTTCGAACAGGAGAGTCAGGCCTCGTCTTGTGTGGAGGAATGGAACTCTGCTTGCCTCTCCAGTTGTTCACGGGGTGACAGGTCACTTCTCGAGCTGTGTGTGGTACCTGCGGGTTTCTCCGGACGATACCCGGGGGTGTCAGTGCCCCTTCGTGTTGTGCCTTCATCAAAAGGGTTATCTTCAAAGAGGTGTCCGGGCATTGGGATCTTATCAAGAGCGAACCGGGAAATCGGGGTCTTTCGGCATGTGTCACCATCCACGAGGCTATGTCTCGAATATCCTCGTGAGACCGGCCTCATCCTGAGATGCACCGGGAAAGGCGGGAACCCCTTCAAGACAAAACAGGGGAATCGACCCTCCTGTCGCGATCAGGAGGGGAGAAGGGGCCCAGATGTAGTGGTGCCGGGAACCTCGGTGTTCTCCTCGAGTCAGACCAGTGTGTCGAGAAACTTTTGAGGTTGCATCAAGCGTGCCGATACCGTTTCGCACTTCAAGACGGAACGTGGGACTTCTCTTGAGACGCTGTAGGGGGCAAGGGCCTCATCTTGCGATGACGGGGGAACCACGTAGCGTTTCTCGAGTTGTGGCGGGATTCTCGAGTTTCGACGGGGAATACAGTCTTCCTCATGTGTTGGCCCAGGGAAGTCCTATCTTCCATTCGAGTTTCAAGGGAGAGCTGGGGATTGCCCTCGAGTCACTGCAGGGCAAAATAGACCTCATCTAGGCTTGTGTCCAGGACTTAATGTTCATCCCTAGGGGCGACAGGGATCTCGGGCTTGCATACCAGACTCACCCGGGGAATCAGGCCTCGTCTCGAGGGGAAGCAAAGAACTCTGCTGTCCTTTTGAGTCGCGATGGGTATCTCTTGGAGCCCACTGTGTGCCCTAAAGGGAGTCAAGCCTCCTGTGCTGTTTGGATAGAGGACTCGGGATTCCTCTCCAGGCCATGCAGGAAAAGAAGGCCCTCATCTCGCGATGACGGCGGCCTCTTGTGGGTTTTCTAGACTGCCGCGCTAGTGCCGGGTTTCTGACGAGGTACGAGAGGGAGCTCAGGGAGCCTCTCGTGTGGCGCCAGGGAAGTCAGGTCCCCATGAGATGGCTAGGGGGAGTTCGTCATTGCTCTCGAGTCATGGTAGGGTAATCGGGCCTCAAGACGGGTTGAAGAAGGACTCTCGAGGTCTTTCTCGGGTCACTGCATAAAACCCAGGGTTCCCTTGACTTGTGCCTGCGACCTCAGGGAGCTTCTCAGAGTGCCTCTGAGAAGTCAGGGATACTGTGCAGTTTGGAGGGGCCTCTCGAGACTCCTCTGCATTTGGTGGAATGTAAGAGGGACTCATCTCGAGTTGAAGCAGGAACCTCAGTGTTCCTCTCCATTTCTGACTCAGATCGCAAGGTCCCTGCATGTTGGTACAGGAGAGTCAGGCCTCGTCTTTTCTGGAGGATGGGACTCCTCTTGCCTCTCGAGTTGTTCTCGAGGTGACAGGCCACTTGTCGAGCTGTGTATGTAACCTGCCCTTTTTTCCGGATGATGCACAGGTGTGTTAGTGCCCCTTCGTGTTGTACCTTCATACTCAAGGCTGCCTTCCAAGAGGTGTCCGAGCATCGGATTCTTATCAAGAGCGGACCGGGAAATTGGAGTCTTTCAGCAAGTGGCACCACCCACAAAGCTACGTATCGAATTTCCCCATGAGACCGGCCTCATCCTGAGTTGTGCAGGGAAGGTCGGGCCCCCTTGCAGACAAAGCAGGGGAATCGACCCACCGGTCACGATCAGGAGGGGAGAAGGGGCTTAAATGAAGTGGTGCCGGGAACCTCGGTGTTCCCCTTGAGTGAGACCGGCGTGTTGGGGGACTTTTGGGGTCGCATCAAGGGTGCCAAGTACCGTTTCGCATTTCAAGACGGAACCTGGGACATCTTTTGAAACGCTGTAGCGGGCAAGGGCCTCATCTTGCGATGACAGGAGAACCACGTGGTTTTGCTCGAGTTGCGGCGGGATTCTCGAGTTATGACCGGGAATTTAGGCTTCCTCTTGTTGGCCTTGAAATCCAATCTTCCATTCGGGTTGCGAGGGGGAGCTGGGGATTGCGCTAGAGTCACTGCAGGGCAAAAGAGACCTAATCTAGGCTTGTGTCCAGGATCTAACGTTGCTCTCCAGGGGCGACAGGGATCTCGGGTTTGCATTCCAGACTCATCCGGGGAGTCAGTTCTCACCTCGAGGGTAAGCAAAGAATTCCGCTCTCGTCTCGAGTCGCGATGGGTATCTCTTGGAGCCCACTGTGTGTACTAAAGGGAGTCAAGCCTCCTGTGGAGTTTGGAGAGAGGACTCGGGATTGGACTCCAGGCCATGCAGGAAAAGAAGGCCCTCATCTTGAGATGACGGTGGCGTCTCGTGGGTTTTCTCCAGCTGCGGCGCCAGTATCAGATTTCTCACGAGGTACGACGGGGAGCTCAGAGAGCCTCTCGTGTGGTGCTAGGGACGTCAGGTCTCCGTGCGTGTGGTGAAGGGGAGTGCGTGATTGCTCTCGAGTCATAGTAGGCGAATCGGGCCTCAAGACGCATTGAAGAAGGACTCTCGAGGTCTTTCTCGGGTTGTGGCAGGGAACCCTGGGTTCCCTCGACTTGTGTCGGTGACCTCAGGCAACTTCTCAGGGTGACTCTGAGAAGTCAGGGACACTGTGGATTTGGGAGGGGCCTTTCATTACTCAACTGGGTTTGGTGCAATCGAAGAGGGCCTCATCTCGAATGGAGGCAGGAACCTCAGGGGTCCTCTCCATTTCTGACTCGGGTCGCAGAGTACCTGCCGAGTACGGACAAGAGAGTCACGCCTCGTCTTCCGTGGAGGAATGGATCTCCGCTTGCCTTTCGAGTTGTTCACGGAGTGACAGGCCACTTGTTGAGCTGTGTGTGGAACCTTCGGGTTTTTCCGGACGATGCACGGGGGTGTCAGTGCCCCTTCGTGTTGTGCCTTCATCCACAGGGTTGCCTTCAAAGAGGTGTCCGGGCATCGGGTTCTTTTCAAGAGCGTACCAGAAAATTGGGGTCTTTCAGCATGTGGTACCACCCACGAGGCTACGTCTCGAATTTCCTCGGGAGACCGGCCTCATCCTGAGGTTCGCCGGGAAGGTAGGGAACCCTTGCAGACAAAGCAGGGGAATCGACCCACCGGTCGCGATCAGAAGGGGAGAAGGGGCTCAGATGAAGTGGTGCCGGGAACCTCGGTGGTCCCCTCGAGTGAGACCGGTATGTCATGGCACTTTTGAGGTCGCATCAAGGGTGCCAAGTACAGTTTCGCACTTCAAGACGGAACGTGGGAATTCTCTGGAGATGCTCTAGCGGGCAAGGGCCTCATATTGCGATGACGAGGGAAACACGTGGTTTTTCTCGAGTTGCGGCGGGATTCTCGAGTTACGACGGGGAATTCAGGCTTCCTCTTGTGTTGGCCCAGGAAGTCCAATCTTCCATTCAACTTGTCAGAGAGAGCTGTGGGTTGCTCTCGAGTCACTTCAGGGCAAAGAGTCCTCATCTAGGCTTGGATCCAGGACGTAGTGTTCCTCTCCAGGGGCAACAGGGATATCGGGGTCGCATTCCAGTCTCACCCGGTGGGTCACGCCTCGTCTCGAGTGGAAGCAAAGGACTCCACTATCCTCTCGAGTCGCGACGTGTAACTCTTGGAGCCCAATGAGTGGCCTAAAGGGAGTCAAGCGTCCTGTGTAGCTTGGACAGAAGGTTCACGCTTGATCTGCATACCATTCAGTTAAAGATGGCCCTCCTCTCGTGATGACGGGAGCGTCTCATGGGTTTTCTCGAGCTGCGGCGCCAGTGTGGGGTTTCTCACGAGATATGATGGGGAGCTCAGGGAGCCTCTCGTGCGGCGCCAGAGAAGTCAGGCCTCCATGCGTGTGGCCAGGCAGATCGCGTCATTGCTCTGGAATCATGGGAGGGACTAGGGCCTCAAGACGCATTTAAGAAGAACTCTCGAGGTCTTTCTTGGGTTGGGGCGGGAAACACTCGTTTCCCTCGACCTCTACCGGGGACCTTAGGGAACTTCCCAGGTGCCTCTGAGAGGTGAGGGATACTGAGGAGTTAGAGGGGCCTCTCGGGACTCCACTAGGTTTGAAGAAATGAAAGAGGGCCTCATCTCGATTGGAGGCAGGAACCTCAGGCTTCCTCTCCATTTCTGACTCCGACCGCAGGGTCCCTGCAGGGTTGGGACAGGAGAGTCAGGCCTCGTCTTGTCTGAGTAATGGAACTCTGCTTGCCTCTCGAGTCGTTCAGTGGGTCTCAGGCCCCTTGTCGAGCTGTGTGTGGAACCTGCGGGTGTTTCCAGAAGATGCACGGGGGTGTCATTGCCCCTTCATTTGGTGCCTTCCCCCACAGGGTTGCCTTCAAAGAGGTGTCCAGCATCAGGTTCATTTCAAGAGCGGACCAGGAAATCGGGGTCATTCGGCATGTGGCACCACCCACGTGGCTCATCTCGAATTTCCTCGTGAGACCAGCATCATCCTGAGGTGCGCCGGGAAGGCCGGGAACACCTTCCACACAAAGAAGGGGAATCGACTCTCCTGTCGCGATCAGGAGGGGAGATGGGGCTCAGATGAAGTGGGGCCGGGACTCTAGGTGTTCCACTCGAGGGAACCTGGCGTTTCAGGGAACTTTAGGGGTCGCATCAAGGGAGCCAAGTACCATTTCCCACTTCAGGACGGAACATGGGACTTCCCTGGAGACGCTGTAGCGGGCAAGGGCCTCATCCTGTGAAGACGTTGGAACCACGTCGTTTTTCTCGAGTTGCGTCTGGATTCTCGAAAACGACGGGGATTTCAGGCTTCCTCTTGGGTTGGCCCTGGGAAGCCCAATCTTCCCCTGGAGTTGCGAGGGAAAGCTGGGGGTTCTGCTCGAGTCACTACAGGGCCAAAGAGACCTCATCGAGGCGTGTGTCCAGGACCTAATATTCCTCTCAAGGGAAGACAGAGATCTCGGGTTTCCATTCCAGACTCCCCCGGGGAGTCAGGCCTCGCCTCGAGGGGAAGCAGAGGACTCCACTTTCCTCTCAAGTCGCGACACGGATCTCTTGGAGCCCAATGAGTGGACTCAAGGGTGTCGAGCCTCGTCTTCAGTTTGGAGAGAGGACTCGGGATTGCTCTCCAGGCCAGGCAGGAAAAGAAGGCCCTCATCTCGCGATGACGGGGGCATCTCATGGGTTTCCTCAGGCTGCGGCGCCCGTGGGGGTTTTCTCACGAGGCACGACGAGGACCTCAGGGAGCCTCTCGTGCGGCGCCAGGGAACTCATGTCTCCATGCGCATGGCGAGGGGGAGCTGGTCATCACTCTCGAGTCATGGGAAGTGACTAGGGCCTCAAGACGCGTTGAAGAAGGACTCTCGAGGTCTTTCTCGGGTGGCGGTGGGAAACCCTCGTTTCCCTCGACTTCTGCAGGGGACTATAGGGAACTTACCAGGGTGCCTCTGAGAGGTGAGGAATGCTGTGGAGTTGGCAGGGCCTCTCGGGACTCTGCTGGGTTCGGCGCAATGGAAGAGGGCCTCATCTCGAGGGGAGGCAGGAACCTCAGGCTTCCTCTCCAATTCTGACTCCGACTGCACGGTACCTGCAGTGTTGGGACAGGAGAGTCATGCCTCGTCTTTTCTGAGGAATGGAATTCTGGTTGCCTCTCGAGTTGTTCCGGGAGTCTCAGGCCCCTTGTCGAGCTGTGTGTAGACCCTGCGGGTTTTTCCGGATGATGCACGGGGGTGTCAGTGCCCCTTCGTGTTGTGCCTTCACTCACAGGGTTGCCTTCGAAGAGGTGTCCGGGCATCAGGTTCTTATCAAGAGTGGACCGGAAAATCGGTGTCGTTCGGCACGTGGCACCTCACACATGGCTGGTCTCGAATTTCCTCCTGAGACCGGCCTCATCCTGAGGTGCACCAGGAAGGCCGGGAACCCCTTCCAGAGAAAGCAGGGGAATCGCCTCTCCTGTCGCGATCAGGAGGGGAGAAGGGGCTCAGATGAAGTGGTGCCGGGACCCTTGGTGTTCCCCTCGAGGGAACCCAGCGTGTCGGGAACTTTTGCGGTCGCATCAAGGGTGTCAAGTACCGTTTCGCACTTAAGGACAGAACATGGGACTTCCCTGGAGACGCCGGGAATTTCGGTGTTCCCTTGGAGTGAGACCGGTATGTTGGGGAACTTTGGGGTCGCATCAAGGGTGCCAAGTAGCATTTCGAACTTTAAGATGGAACGTGGGACTTCTCTTGTGACTCTAGCTGGCAAGGGCCTCATATTGCGATGAAGGGGGAACCACATGGTTTTTAAGACTTGAGGCTGAATTCTCAAATTACGATGGGATATTCAGACTTCCTCATGTGTTGACCGTGGGAAGACCAATCTTCCATTCAAATTGTGAGGGAGAGATGGAGGTTGCTCTCGATCACTGTAGGGCAAAATAGACCTCATCTAGGCTTGTGTCTAGGACATAATGTTCCACTCCAGGGGCGACAGGGATCTCGGGGTTGCATTCCAAACTCACCCGGGGAGTCAGGCCTCGTCTCCAGGGAAGCAAAGGACTCCGCTCTCCTCTCGAGTCGCACCGGGTATTTCTTGGACCCAACTGAGTGGCCTAAAGGGAGTCAATCCTCCTGTGAAGTTTGGAGAGAGGACCAGGGATTGCTCTCCAGGTCAGGCAGGAAAAGAAGGCCCCCATCTCTCCTTGACGGGGGCATCTTGTGGTTTTTCTCGAACTGCGGCGCCACTGTGGGTTTTCTCACGAGGTACGATGGGGTACTCAGGGAGCCTCTTGTGTGGTACTAGGGAAGTCAGTTTTCCTGCTTGTGGCGAGGGGAGCACGTCCTTGCTCTGGAGTCATGGTAGGGGAATCGGGCATCAAGAGACGTTGAAAAAGGACTCTCCAAGTCTTTCTCGGGTTACTTCAGGAAACTCTGGGTTCCCTCGACTTGTGCCAGTGACCTCAGGTAGCTTCTCAGGGAGCCTCTGAGAATTCAGGGATACTGTGGTGTTGGGAGGGGCCTCTCGGGACACCACTGAGTTTGGTTCAATGGAAGAGGGCCTCTTCTCTAGTTGAGGTAGGAACCTCAGGGTTCCTCTCCATTTCTGACTCCGATCGCAGGGTCCCTGAAGAGTTGGGCCAGGAGGGTAAGGCCTCGTCTTGTGTGAAGGAATGCAACTTCACTTGCCTCTCGAGTTGTTCACGGGGTGACAGTCCACATTTGGAGCTGTGAGTGGAATCGGCGGGTTTTTCCAGATGATGCATGGGGATGTCAGTGTCCCTTCGTGTTGTGCCTTCATCCACAGGGTTGCCTTCGAAGAGATGTCCGGGCGTCAGGTTCTTATCTAGAGTGGACCGGGAATTCGGGATCTTTCAACATGTGGCACCAACCATGAGGCTACTTTTCGAATTTCCTCATGAGACCGGCCTCATCCGGAGGTTTGCGGGGAACGTCGGGAACCCCTTGCAGACAAAGCATGGGAGTCGACCCTCCTGTCGCGATCAGGAGGGGTGAAGGGGCTCACAGGAAGTGGTGCCATGAACTTTGGTGTTTCCCTCGAGTGAGACCGGTATGTCAGGGAACTTTGGGGGTCGCATCAAGGGTGCCAAGTACCGTTTTGTACTTCAGGATGGAACGTGGGACTTCTCTTGATACGCTGTAGCGGCCAAGGGCCTCATCTTGCGATGACGGGGGAGCCACGTGGTTTTTCTCGAGTTGTGGTGGGATTCTCGAGTTACGACGGGGATTTCAGGCTTCCTCTTGTGTTGGGCCAGGGAAGTCCAATCATCCAATCGAGTTGCGAGGGAGAGCTGGGGGTTGCGCTCGAGTCACTGCAGGGCAAAGGAGACCTCATCTAGGCTTGTGTCCAGGACCTAATGTTCCTCTCCAAGGGCCACAGGGATCTCAGGTTTGCATTCCAGACTCACCCAGGGAGTCAGGCCTCGTGTCGAAGGGAAGCAAAGGACTCTGCTCTCCTTTCGAGTTGCGACGGGCACCTCTTGGAGCCCACTTTGTGGCCTAAAGGGAGTCAAGCCTCCTGTGAAGTTTGGAGAGAGGACTTGGGACTGCTCTCCAGGCCATGCAGGAAAAGATGGCCCTCATCTCGCGATGACGGAGGGGTCTTGTGTGTGTTCTCGAGCTGCGGCGCCAGTGTGGGGTTTCACACGAGGTACGACTGGGAGCTCAGGGAGCCTCTCGTGTGGCGCCAGGGAAGTCAGGTCTCCATGTGCGTGGCGAAGGGGAGTGCGTTATTGCTCTCGAGCCATGGTAGGGGAATCTGACCTCAAGACGCGTTGAAGAAGGACTCTCGAGGTCTTTCTTCGGTTGTGGCAGGAAACCCTTATTTCCCTCGACGTTTGCCGGTGGCCTCAAGGAGCTTCTCAGAATGCCTATGAGAAGTCAGGGATACTGTGGAGATGGGAGTGGCCTCTCGGGACTCCACTGGGTTTGTTTTAATGGAAGAGGGCCTCATCTCGGGTTGAGGCAGGAACCTCAGGTTTCCTCTCCATTTCTGACTCAGATCGAAGCGTGCCTGCAGAGTTGGGATTGGATACTCAGGCCTCGTCTTGTCTGAGGAAGGGAACTCCGCTTGCCTCTCTCGTTGTTTAAGGGGTGACAGGCCAGTTGTGGAGCTGTATGTGGATCCTGTGGGATTTTCCGGACGATGAACAGGGTTGCCAGTGCCCCCTCGTGTAGTGCCTTCATCCACAGGGTTGCCTTAGAAGAGGTGTCCGGGCATCGGGTTCTTATCAAGAGCAAGACCGAGAAATCGGGGTCTTTCGGCACGTGGCACCAACACGAGGCTACGTCTCGAATTTCTTCGTGAGACTGGCCTCATCCTGAGGTGCGCCATGAAGGTCGGGAACCCCTTCTAGACAAAGCAGGGGAATCGACCTTCCTGCCATGATCAGGAGGGGAGAAGGGGCTCAAATGAAGTGGTGCCAGGAACTTCGGTGTTCCCTTGGAGTGAGACCGGTATATTGGGGAACTTTTAGGGTCGCATCAAGGGTGCCAAGTAGCATTTCGAACTTTATGACGAAACATGGGACTTCTCTTGAGACTCTGTAGCGGGCAAAGGCCTCATATTGTGATGAATGGGGAACCACGTGGTTTTTAAGAGTTGCGGCGGGATTCTCGAGTTACAACGGGAAATTCAGACTTCCTCTTGTGTTGGCCCAGTGAAGACCAATCTTCCATTCGAATTGCGAGGGAGAGATGGGTGTTGCTCTCGAGTCACTGTAGGGCAAAATAGACCTCATCTAGGCTTTTGTCCAGGACATAATGTTCGTCTCCAGGGGCAACAGGGATCTCGGGGTTGCATTCCAGACTCACCCAAGGTAAGGCCTCATCTCGAGGGGAAACAAAGTACTCTGCTCTCCTCTCAAGTCGCGACAGGTATCTCTTGGAGCCCATTGAGTGGCCTAAAGGGAGTAAAGCCTCCTGTGAAGTTTGGAGAAAGGACCAGGGATTGCTCTTCAGGTCAGGAGGAAAAGATGTCCCCAATCTCGCGATGACGGTGGCGTCTCGTGGGTTTTCCCGAGCTGTGGCGCCAGTGTGGGGTTTCTCACGAGGTATGACGGGGAGCTCAGGGAGCCTCTCATGTGGTGCCAGGGAAGTCAGGTGTCCATGCGCATGGCGAGGGGGAGCGTGTCATTGCTCTCGAGTCATGGTAGGGGAATCCGGCCTCAAGACCCGTTGAAGACGGACTCTTGAGGTCTTTCTCGGGTTGCGGCAGGATACCCTGTGTTCCCTCGACTTGTGCCGGTGAACTCAGGGAGTTGCTCAGGGTGCCTCTGAGAAGACACTGATACTGTGGTGTTGGGAGGGGCCTCTCGGGACTCCACTGCGTTTGGTGCAATGGAAGATTGCCGGGAGCCAGCGAGAGACATTCCACTCGTGACAAATGTCATGAGGAAAGAGTCTCGGCATACGCAAAGGCGGGATCGAGCCTCCGGGAGTTCCCCCGTATATTCTTCAGCATCTACCCCCAAAAACCAAAGTCTGCCTTCTTTATTGCTTTGTTCTCTCACCTCTGACATTACTGGGGATGTCCCCCACCACCATCTCACTCTCTCTGTCAAAGAGCTAACTTACAGCTCCAACTAATAATGTTCCTGGGCAATTAGTAGTGTTTAAATCCAAACCCCTCAGATGGTTTTCTAACTCGCCTGACAAGTTTACCCGGTCTCCTACAGCTATGCATACGATTGTGTACAGTCTCCCAGCCTCGAGACGCACGGGAAGTTTAAGATATTCAAATAGCTTAGAGCCTCTCAGAGAGTTAGAAACTGTCAGAATAAAACTAGTAAAAGATTTCATTGATGAACCAATGCTTTTTGCCAAGTTTCCACATCCCCTGAATTGTATCCTTGAATGTGTGCTAATTAATATAGTTGGTATGTAGAAAAAATAAGTAGTGGCCTTGATGTTGGTAACTTTAGACCCTTAAGGTAATAAATTCTTTTCTTTGTTGTAAACCCATTACACATCCTCCCTATAGGAATGCAATTTTATCTTCGAAAGATGGCGCCAAACCTTAAACAATTACTCTTAGAGAAAATAACTCTTATGGTTGATAAGTCTTTGTCAAGAGTCATAAAATGTTAATAGGTCTTCTGGCCAGAAGATGATGTAAATCATCTAAACCATTTTTATACGATAAATCTGCAGAAAAGAAACCCTGGTTTTTGATAAGGATTAAAGACTGCTGACTTTGCATCCCCTATTATCCTCTATGTGTAACTTAGGGTATTAAAACCTGTGTTGAAAATAAAGCTACGGGCCTTGCTCGCCAACGCTTGGTCTCCCCATGTCATTATTCCCCTCAATTTTCAGATGAGTGTCCATCTGGAGCGCGGATATCCTCTGCGACCATTTATTTGCCTGGGCTTCGAAGACCCACTCGATAAGGTGTCTAAGGTGGGGCACCTTCCTCTATTCTAGAGGGCACTTGCAGCCTCCGTGGTCAGAGCTAACCTGGTGTCACGGGTTATATTGATTTTCCGCGTAAACCAAGCTACTCAGCTGCTTTTCTCCACTGAATTTTCCTACTGAGCTATCCTCATTCTATTACTCTTTATATCTTTGATGAATAAATCAATATATAAATAGGTCGCCTACTCCATCTTCCCTTCGAATACCCTGGATCAGCTGGGGCTGGACCTCTGCAGGTGGCGCCCGAGACAGGCATTTCGAAGGTAAATCCCCAACCCCATTCCCTCAGTGTTCAGTTTTGGGGACAGATAGGATCCCACTTAGGGGGCTGCAGATCCCCCTGTAGAATAGACAGGGCGAGAGGAGTGGGAAGTGTTGAAGAGTTAGAGAGAAAAAACGGTTTCTAAAAAGGCTGACAAAAAAGGCCTAATCTTTAGATAGCTAAAAGCAAAATCTTTTACTATCCTTAAGTTTCTGACATGGGCAACACTGAATCAAATGAAAGACAGCTCTTTATAGGAGTAATTTTACAGTTATTAAGTAAAAGAAGAATCAAGGTTAAAAAATCTTCCATTCAATCATTTTTTACATTTGTACAAGACCACTGCCCTTGGTTTCTACAACAAGGCACTGTTAACCTCGATATCTTGAAAAAACTAGGAAAACAGCTAAGAGCTTATTGTGCTCAGCAAGGTTTGGAAAAAATCTCTACTTACACCTTTCCTCTGTGGAATATGACTAGAGATGTTTTAGATCCAGCTCATGAATTTGAAAAGGTACCTGTTAAAGAGGAAAGTAAAGTTGGAAAAGTACCTGTTAAACAAAAAAGCAAATCTGAAAAGGTACCTGTTATAAAGAAAAGTGAAAATGAAGAGGCTATACCTAGCTATCGACAGCTAAATGAATGGCTAGCCGCTATGACTGCCAATGAGCATGTAAAAGATAGGGATGAAAAGAAAGATCAGCTCTCCCCTCAATTTGAAAAAGGTTTAGAGGAAACAGCAGCTCGATGCCATTCTGATGAGGATTTTTTTTTTTTTTAAGCTAAAGATGCTCCTAAAAGTTTAAGAAAACATCCCTAATCAGACCATCCGCTCCTAGGAGGTTGAGGGAAACATCCCCGGTCAGACAGTTCGTAAGATTTAGTTACCAAACAGTTAAAGGATCTCCGGAACAGAAGAGGAAAACTTCGGGACGCTCCCATCCCCCTATGCCTCCTCCTCCATGTCGGGGTAGAGGGCCACCACTAGGAGTTTCCCGGAGAAGGATTTTCTCTAGTCCCAAGGATGAACTTGATCCTCACCTTGAGGCTTCTTTTCTAGTCCCCTCTGCAGTTTAGCCAGGGTAAAGAGGTTACAAAATAAATAAAAATATTCTCTAAAATTAAAAAAAAATTAAAAATGGATTTCTCTGCATCTAAGAATAGACAAATATTTATTGACTGTGGAATATGATTAGAAATGTCCTGGACCTCCGTCACGAGGCTGTTAAATAGACTATGGGGGAGGCTATAGAGGTGGATGGTGGTGAGTCTCCATTTACTGCACAGATCATATTTTCTGCCATTGAAGAAAAAAAAAAAGGAGGGAGAAAGTGGTCTACCTCTCGAGGAAGGAGAGGGCTTACAGGACGCTGCGGCCGAGAGCCCTGGCGAGCTCCCTCCCCCTCTGCGCAAACCTTTAAAAAACTTATCCACCACTTTCTGATTTAAGGCGACTGCCACCGCCTTCGATTGTGCCTCCCAGGACCCAGGAGTTCCCCACTTTGCCCCCAAAGCCTCCCAAAGTGTTGCCTAAGACTGAGGAAGATAAAAAGTTTTTTAAACAAAGGAGCTTTTAGTACACAATATGCAGAGTGTGCTCCTTGGAGAAAACTCCCTCAGGGGGGTCTCACCCAGGCTAGGAGAAAAGCGAAAAGGCAAGGAGATTTAATAACAATATTAACCCCTGATGTGCCGCTTACTCCAATTCCAACCGGAGTGGCTGGCCCCCTATCTGAGGACATTGTAAGATTTGTCCTGGGGCGTAGCTCGCTTTCTTTTAAAAAAAAATTAAATAAAAAAAAAAGAAAGAAAAGAAATTTCGCTGGTGCATGGTGTAGTAGATTCTGATGATATTGAGAAATTAAAGTCTTGATCTCACTGCCTATCAAAACTGTACAAATTAATAAAGGTCAAAGAGTAACACAGCTTTTACTTTTACCTTACTATCAGACAAGGAAAAACTTGACTTCTCAATCTAAGAGCCACAAAACATTTGGATCTAGTGATCTAGCCTTTTGGGTGCAGGAAATTATAGTTCCAAGGCCTTTAAAAGATCTTTTAATTCAAGAGAATAAAACGCCAGGGCTATTAGACACAGGAACAGACGTCTCTTAACATTGCTGGGAAAGACTGGCCCAGCTCCTGGCCAACACATAATACTGAAAATGAGTTGGTGGGATTAGAGAAAGTGGTATGTGGGGTGGAGATGCTGTACAGGTGGTACATTTAACAATACTTTATATATTGTTATAAATACATAATATAAATGTATTTGCCTAATTACAGTTTGCCTAATTAGGTATGGGTATAAATAAAATATAATAAAGGTATACCTAATTCTATTTATAGATCTATACTTAATTAATTTGTATATAAATTAATATGTATACTATATACACACACACATATATATACTGTATAATTAAATATATATGGCAGTAATATAATGTGTGTGTGGCTGATATTAATTGGTATGGATTGATGTGCTGTGATGATATATGTTCTATATACTGTATAATTATAAATGTGTGACATGTATTATTACAGTATATTGGTTTGTGTTGGTTGGTATTAGCTGTGTATGTGTTGTATTGTTGTAATATATATTAATTAATATATTAATTATAAAGATTAATTCAAGTATATTGATTTATATATATTATATGTCAATAACTTTATACTTGTTGCCATATATAAATACATATATAAATGCATTTTGCATTTAGGTCTATCTGTATACCTGTATACCAAAATGAGATAAGGAGGTTATACATTTATTACTTAAATTTATACAGAGACCTAAACTAAACATTAGACCTAAATTAACATATCCATAGGGAAACAGCTAGACAAATAGTGAAGTTATGTTCCAATTGTAATTAATCACTTAAACGTAAACACACAGGGGCAGACTACAATGATGAGACACTAGATGCCTGAATTACAGGCTACGACTCGGCCCCTGGTCAAGTAAAAAGGCCTCCTTACGGGAGAGTGAAAAAGGCCAGATGTGTTGCTAACTTGTGGGAGAGGGTATGCTTGTATATTTCTACAGAATGCAGATTCTCCGGTTTGGATCTCAGACAAATTCGTCATGTCACATTCCCCAAAGACCAGGTTCGCGGCGCGCGCACTCGCTCGCTCCCCCTCCCCCAGCCAGCTCTCACCTCCGCGCCACCAGCAGCGCCTCGCACCCACCTCTCTGCACCCCGTGACCTAGAGCAAAGAAGTCTGTGCAGCGAGTGAGGGCCAGAGAGGAAAGCGAGCCCGCGGAGTGCCGTCCAGACCAGCGTGGCCCCACCGGCGAGAGGGGACCGCCCTGAGCCCAAGCGGTGGCGGCTAGCCCTAAACCACGAACCCTGCCCCTCCGCCCACCATAGGCACCTTGGCCCACAGCCTGCCGCTCGCGTTCTGCTTCCTGATGCTGGGGACACTGCTCCCCTGGGCTGATGCCTACAGCTGCTCCCTGGTTCATCTTGTTTAAACCCTCAATATAATGTTTGCTCCTTTGTAATGCTACAACATCCACCTTATCTTATGATGTAACCACTTATTGAATTATGGTCTTGCTGTATTACAACAACTACAGGATTTAATGCAAACACGACGGTTTGTGGGCTTACTTATCTTGGGAACAGCAGCTTTGATAAGTGCAATCACTTCTGTTACTGTGGCAGCAATATCATTGACTCAACAAGTACATACTGCTCAATATGTTGATTCTATGTCCAAAAATGTTTCTTTAACATTGGCAACACAGGAAGCTATAGAGAGAAAATTAGAAATGAGGGTAGACGCCCTAGAGGAAGCAGTAATACATATTGGGACTGAATTGCAGGCTTTAAAGGTGAAAATGGCATTGTCTTGTCATGCTGACTATCGGTGGATATGTGTAACACCCCTGAAAGTAAATGAGACAGATTTTGAATGGGAAAAGATTAAAAACCATATTTCAGGTATCTGGAACAGCTCTGACATTGGTTGAGACGTAGGGAAACTTCACTATCAAATAGCAACCATGGAGCACTCCCGATTAGATTTTACTGCTGCTGGAACAGCAAATGATTTCTTCCATACTTTCCCTAACTACATCTCAGGAAAGAATATTCTGTCTAATGTTTTTAGCTATGCTGCGGTGGCTGCTTTAATTCTGCTTCTCATAATCATTCTTCCTTGTATTGTCAGGATTCTTCGGCAGAGTATTCAGAGGCTCGCGACTGAGCTACATCTGGCTGTTTTAAGAAATAAAAAACGGGGAGATGCCGGGAGCCGGCGAGAGACATTCCACTCGTGACAAAGGTCATGAGGAAGGAGGCTGGGCATACACAAAGGCGGGATCGAGCCTCGGGAGTCCTCCCGGATATTCTTGAGCATCTACCCCCCAAAACCAGAGTCTGCCTACTTTATTGCTTTGTGCTCTCCCCTCTGACTTTACTAGGGGGCTGTCCCCCACCACCATCTCACTCTCTCTGTCAAAGAGCTAACTTACAGCTCCAATTAATAAAGTTCCTGGGCAATTAGGAGTGTTTAAATCCAAACACGTCAGATGGCTCTCTAACTCGCCTGACAAGTTTACCCGGTCTCCTACAGCAATGCATACAATTGTTTACAGTCTCCGAGCCTCGAGAGGCACGGGAAGCTTAAGATATTCAAATAGCTTAGAGCCTCTCAGAGAGTTAGAAACTGTCAGAATAAAACTAGTAAAAGATTTCATTGATGAACCAATGCTTGTTGCCAAGTTTCCACATCCCCTGAATTGTATCCTTGAATGTGTATTAATTAATATAGTTGGTATGTAGAAGAAATAAGTAGTGGCCTTGGTGTTACTAACTTTAGACCCTTAAGGTAATAAATTCTTTCCTTTGTTGTAAGCCCATTACACATCTGCCCTATAGGAATGCAATTTTATCTTCGAAAGATGGGGCCAAACCTTAAAATAATTACTCTTAGAGAAAATAAGTCTTACGGTTGATAAGTCTTTGTCAAGAGTCATAAAATGTTAATAGGTCTTCTGGCTAGAAGATGATGTAAATCACCTAAACCATTTGTATACGATACATTTGCAGGACAGAAACTCTGGTTTTTGATAAGGATCAAAGGCTGCTGTCTTTGCATCCCCATTATCCTCTATGTGTAACTTAGGGTATAAAAACCCCTGTTGAAAATAAAGCTACGGGCCTTGATTGCCAACGCTTAGTCTCCTAATGTCATTCTTCCCCTCAATTTTCAGATGAGTGTCCATCTGGAGCGCGGATATCCTCTGCGACCATTTATTTGCCTGGGCTTCGAAGACCACTTGAGAAGGTGTCTAAGGTGGGGCACTTTTCGCTATTCGAGAGGGAGCCTGCGGCCTCCGTGGTCAGAGCTAACCTGGTGTCACAGGTTATACTGATTTTCCGCATAAACCAAGCTACTCAGCTTCTTTTCTCCACTAAATTTTCCTACTAAGCTATCCTCATTCTATTACTCTTTATATCTTCGATAAATAAATCAATAGGTCGCCTACTCTGTCTCCCCTTCGAAAACCCTGGACCAGCCGAGGCTGGACCTTGTCAGAAGAGGGCCTCATCTCGATTTGAAGCAGGAACCTCAGGGTTGCTCTCCATTTCTGACTCTGAACACAGAGTCCCTACAGAGTTAGGACAGGAGAGTCAGGCCTCGTCTTGTGTGGAGGAATGGAACTCCACTGGACTCTCGAGTTGTTCACCGGATAACAGGCCACTTGTCGAGCTGTGTGTGGAACCTGCGGTTTTATCCGGACGATGCATGGGGGTGTCAGTTCCCCTTCGTTTTTTGCCTTCATACACAGGGTTGCCTTCGAAGAGGTATCCAGCCTTCAGATTCTTATCAAGAGCAGACCAGGAAATCAGTGTCTTTCGGCATGTGGCACCACCCACAAGCCTACGTCTCGAATTTCTTCTTGAGACGGACCTCAACCTGAGGTGCACCAGGAAGGTCGGTAACCCTTTCAGACAAAGCAAGTGAATCGACCCTCTTGTCCCGATCAGGAGGGGAGAAGGGGCTCAGATGAAGTGGTGCCAGGAACCTCGATGTTCCCCTCGAGTAAAACTGGGATGTCGGGGAACTTTTGGAGTCACATCAAAGGTGCTAAGTACCGTTTCAAACTTCAAGACGGAACGTGAGACTTCTCTTGAGACGCTGTAGCTGGCAAGGGCCTCATCTTGTGGTGACGGGTTAACCACGTCGTTTTTCTCGAGTTGTGGCGGGATTCTCGAGTTAGGTCAGGAAATTCAGGCTTCCTCTTGTGTTGGCCCAGGGAAGTCCAGTCTTCCATTCGAGTTGCGAGGGAGAGCTAGGGATTGCGCTTGAGTTACTGCAGGGCAAAAGAGACCTTATCTAGGCTTGTGTCCAGGACATAATGTTCGTCTCCAGGGGGGACAGGGATCTCGGGGTTGCTTTCCTGATGCACCCGGGGAGTCAGTCCTTGTCTCGAGGGGAAGCAAAGGACTCCGCTCTCCTCTCGAGTTGCGACGGGTATCTCTTGGAGCCCACTGAGTGGCCTAAAGGGAGTCAAGCCTCCTGTGGAGTTTGGAAAGAGGACTCGTGATTGCTCTCCAGGCCATGCAGGAAAAGAAGGCCATCATCTCGCGATAAAGGGGGCGTCTCGTGGGTTTTCTCGAGCTGCAGCGCCAGTGTGGGGTTTCTCATGAGGTACTACGGGGAGCTCAGGGAGCCTCTCATGTGGCGCTTGGGAAGTCAGGTCTCCATGCGCATTGCGAGGGGGAGCGCGTCATTGCTGTAGAGTCATGGAAGGTGTATCGGGCCTCAAGAACCGTTAAGAAGGACTTTCAAGGTGTTTCTTGGGTCACGGCAGTAAACCCTGGGTTCCCTCGACTAGTGCCGGTGGCCTCAGGGAGCTTCTCAGTGTGCCTCTGAGAAGTCAAGGATACCCTGGAGTTGGGAGGGCCCTCTCGGGACTCCACTGGGTTTGGTGCAATAGAAGAGGGCCTCATCTCGAGTGGAGGCAGGAACCTCAGGGTTCGTCTCCATTTCTGACTCTGATCGCAGGGTCCCTGCAGAGTTGGGACAGGAGAGTCAGGCCTCGTCTTGTAAGGAGGAATGGAACTCCGCTTGCCTCTCGAGTTATTCACGGGGTGACAGGCAACTTGTTGAACTGTGTTTGGAATCTGCGGGTTTTTCCGGACGATGCACGAGGGTGTCAGTGCCCCTTCGTGTTGTGGCTTCTTCCACAGGGTTGCCTTTCAAGAGGTGTCCGGGCATCGGGTTCTTATCAAGAGTGGACCGGGGAATCGGGGTCTTTCAGCATGTGTTACCACCCATGAAGCTACGTCTCAAATATTCTCGTTAGACCGGCCTCATCCTGAGGTGCGCTGGGAAGGTTGGGAACCCCTTCCAGACAAAGCACGGGAGTCGACCCTCCAGTCGCAATCAGGAGGGGAGAAGTGGCTCAGATGAAGTCATACCGGGAACCTCGGTGTTCCCCTCGAGAGAGACCAGGGTGTCGGGGAACTTTTGGAATCGCATCAAGGGTGCCAAGTTTTCACACTTGAAGTGTGAAAACACTTCAAGAAGAAACCTGGGACTTCTCTTTAGACGCTGTAGCGGGCAAGGGCCTCATCTTGCGATGACAGGGTAACCATGTGGTTTTTCTCGAGTTTCGGCGGGATTCTCGAGTTACGATGGGGAATTCAGGCTTCCTCTTGTGTTGGCCCAGGGAAGTCCAATCTTCCATTGGAGTTGCGAGAGAGAGCTAGGGATTGCTCTCGAGTCACTTCAGGGCAAAAGAGACCTCATCTAAGCTTGTGTCCAGGACCTAATGTTCCTCTCCAGGGGCGACAGAGATCTCGGGGTTGCATTTTAGACGCACCCGAGGAGTCAGACCTCATCTCGAGAGGAAGGAAAGGACTCTGCTCTGCTCTCGAGTCCCGACGGGTATTTCTTGGAGACCACTGAGTGGCCTAAAGGGAGTCAAGCCTCCTGTGGATTTTTTTTTAATTTTATTTTATTTTTAAACTTTACATAATTGTATTAGTTTTTCCAAATATCAAAATGAATCCGCCTCAGGTATACATGTGCTCCCCATCCTGAACCCTCCTCCCTCCTCCCCCCCCCCATAGCATCCCTCTGGGTCGTCCCAGTGCACTAGCCCCAAGCATCCAGTGTCATGCATCAAACCTGGACTGGCAACTCTTTTCATACATGATATTTTACATGTTTCAATGCCATTCTCCCAAATCTTCCCACCTTCTCCCTCTCCCACAGAGTCCATAAGACTCTTCTATACATCAGTGTCTCTTTTGCTGTCTCGTACTCAGGGTTATTGTTACCGTCTTTCAAAGTTCCATATATATGCGTTAGTATACTGTATTGGTGTTTTTCTTTCTGGCTTACTTCACTCTGTATAATAGGCTCCAGTTTCATCCACCTCATTAGAACTGAATCATTCTATTCTTTTTAATGGCGGAGTAATACTCCATTGTGTATATGTACCACAGCTTTCTTATCCATTCATCTGCTGATGGACATCTAGGTTGCTTCCATGTCCTGGCTATTAGAAACAGTGCTGCGATGAACATTGGGGTACACGTGTCTCTTTCCCTTCTGGTTTCCTCAGTGTGTATGCCCAGCAGTGGGATTGCTGGATCATAAGGCAGTTCTATTTCCAGTTTTTTAAGGAATCTCCACACTGTTCTCTATAGTGGCTGTACTAGTTTGCATTCCCACCAACAGTGTAAGAGGGTTCCCTTTTCTCCACACCCTCTCCAGCATTTATTATTTGTAGACTTTTGGATTGCAGCCATTCTGACTGGCGTGAAATGGTACCTCATAGTGGTTTTGATTTGCATTTCTATGATAATGAGTGATTTTGAGCATCTTTTCATGTGTTTGTTAGCCATCTGTATGTCTTCTTTGGAGAAATGTCTATTTAGTTCTTTGGCCCATTTTTTGATTGGGTCATCTATTTTTCTGGAGTTGAGCTGTAGGTGTTGCTTGTATATTTTTGAGATTAGTTGTTTGTCAGTTGCTTCATTTCCTATTATTTTCTCCCATTCCAAAGGCTGTCTTTTCACCTTGCTAATAGTTTGCTTTGATGTGCAGAAGCTTTTAAGGTTAATTAGGTCCCATTTGTTTATTTTTGTTTTTATTTCCAATATTCTGGGAGGTGGGTCATAGAGGATCCTGCTGTGATGTATTTCAGAGAGTGTTTTGCCTATGTTCTCCTCTAGGAGTTTTATAGTTTCTGGTCTTACGTTTAGATCTTGAATCCATTTTGAGTTTATTTTTGTGTATTGTGTTAGAAAGTGTTCTAGTTTCATTCTTTTACAAGTGGTTGACCAGATTTCCCAGCACCACTTGTTAAAGAGATTGCCTTTAATCCATTGTATATTTTTGCCTCCTTTGTCAAAGATAAGGTGTCCATATGTGTGTGGATTTATCTCTGGGCTTTCTATTTCGTTCCACTAATCTATATTTCTGTCTTTGTGCCAGTACCATACTGTCTTGATAACTGTGGCTTTGTAGCGGAGCCTGAAATCAGGTAGGTTGATTCCTCCAGTTCCATTCTTCTTTCTCAAGATCGCTTTGGCTATTCGAGGTTTTTTGTATTTCCATACAAATTGTGAAATTATTTGTTCTAGCTCTGTGAAGAATACTGTTGGTAGCTTGATAGGGATTGCATTGAATCTATAAATTGCCTTGGGTAGTATACTCATTTTCACTATATTGATTCTTCCAATCCATGAACATGGTATATTTCTCCACCTATTAGTGTCCTCTTTGATTTCTTTCACCAGTGTTTTATAGTTTTCTATATATAGGTCTTTAGTTTCTTTAGGTAGGTATATTCCTAAGTATTTTATTCTTTCCGTTGCAATGGTGAATGAAATTGTTTCCTTAATTTCTCTTTCTGTTTTCTCATTATTAGTGTATAGGAATTCAAGGGATTTCTGTGTGTTGATTTTATATCCTGCAACTTTACTATAGTCATTGACTAGTTCTAGTGATTTTCTGGTGGAGTCTTTAGGGTTTTCTATGTAGAGGATCATGTCATCTGCAAACAGTGAGAGTTTTACTTCTTCTTTTCCAATTTGGATTCCTTTTGTTTCTTTTTCTGCTCTGATTGCTGTGGCCAAAACTTCCAAAGCTATGTTGAATAGTAATGGTGAAAGTGGGCACCCTTGTCTAGTTCCTGACTTTAGAGGAAATGCTTTCAATTTTTCACCATTGAGGATAATGTTTGCTGTGGGTTTGTCATATATAGCTTTTATTATGTTGAGGTATGTTCCTTCTATTCCTGCTTTCTGGAGAGTTTTTATCATAAATGGATGTTGAATTTTGTCAAAGGCTTTCTCTGCATCTATTGAGAAAATCATATGGTTTTTATTTTTCAATTTGTTAAGGTGGTGTATTACATTGATTGATTTGCGGATATTGAAGAATCCTTGCATCCCTGGGATAAAGCCCACTTGGTCATGGTGTATGATCTTTTTAATGTGTTGTTGGATTCTGATTGCTAGAATTTTGTTAAGGATTTTTGCATCTATGTCATCAGTGATATTGGCCTGTAGTTTTCTTTTTTTGTGGGATCTTTGTCAGGATTTGGTATTAGGCTGATGGTGGCCTCCTAGAATGAGTTTGGAAGTTTACCTTCCTCTGCAATTTTCTGGAAGAGTTTGAGCAGGATAGGTGTTAGCTCTTCTCTAAATTTTTCGTAGAATTCAGCTGTGAAGCCGTCTGGACCTGGGCTTTTGTTGGCTGGAAGATTTTTGGTTACAGTTTCCATTTCCGTGCTTGTGATGGGTCTGTTAAGATTTTCTATTTCTTCCCTGGTCCAGTTTTGGAAAGTTGTACTTTTCTAAGAATTTGTCCATTTCTTCCACGTTGTCCATTTTATTGGCATATAATTGTTGATAGTAGTCTCTTATGATCCTTTGTATTTCTGTGTTTTCTGTTGTGATCTCTCCATTTTCATTTCTAATTTTATTGATTTGATTTTTCTCCCTTTGTTTCTTGATGAGTCTGGCTAATGGTTTGTCAATTTTATTTATCGTTTCAAAGAACCAGCTTTTGGTTTTGTTGATTTTTGCTATGGTCTCTTTTGTTTCTTTTGCATTTATTTCTGCTCTAATTTTTAAGATTTCTTTCCTTCTACTAACCCTGGGGTTCTTCATTTCTTCCTTTTCTAGTTGCTTTAGGTGTAGAGTTAGTTTATTTATTTGACTTTTTTCTTGTTTCTTGAGGTGTGCCTGTATTGCTATGAACTTTCCCCTTAGGACTGCTTTTACCGTGTCCCACAAGTTTTGGGTTGTTCTGTTTTCATTTTCATCCGTTTCTATGCAAATTTTGATTTCTTTTTTGATTTCTTCTGTGATTTGTTGGTTATTCAGCAGCGTGTTGTTCAGCCTCCATATGTTGGAATTTTTAATAGTTTTTCTCCTGTAATTGAGATCTAATCTTACTGCATTGTGGTCAGAAAAGATGCTTGGAATGATTTCTATTTTTTTGAATTTACCAATGCTAGCTTTATGGCCCAGGATGTGATCTATCCTGGAGAAGGTTCCATGTGCACTTTAGAAAAAGTTGAAATTCATTGTTTTGGGATGAATTGTCCTATAGATATCAATTAGGTCTAACTGGTCTATTGTATCATTTAAAGTTTGTGTTTCCTTGTTAAATTTCTGTTTAGTTGATCTATCCATAGGTGTGAGTGGGGTATTAAAATCTCCAACTATTATTGTGTTAGTGTTAATTTCTCCTTTCATACTTGTTAGCATTTGTCTTACATACTGTGGTGCTCCCACGTTGGGTGCATATATATTTATAATTGTTATATCGTCTTCTTGGATTGATCCTTTGATCATTATGTAGTGACCTTCTTTGTCTCTTTTCACAGCCTTTGTTTTAAAGTCTAATTTATCTGATATGAGTATTGCTACTCCTGCTTTCTTTTGGTCCCTATTTGCATGGAAAATCTTTTTCCAGCCCTTCACTTTCAGTCTGTATGTATCCCCTGTTTTGAGGTGGGTCTCTTGTAGACAACATATGTAGGGGTCTTTTTTTTGTATCCATTCAGCCAGTCTTTGTCTTTTGGTTGGAGCATTCAACCCATTTACGTTTAAGGTAATTACTGATAAGTATGATCCCATTGCCATTTACTTTATTGTTTGGGGTTTGAATTTATACACCGTTTTTGTGTTTCCTGTTTAGTATTTGTTGGAGAGCTGGTTTGGTGGTGCAGAATTCTCTCAGCTTTTGCTTGTCTGAAAAGCTTTTGATTTCTCATTCATACTTGAATGAGATCCTTGCTGGGTACAATAATCTGGGCTGTAGGTTATTTTCTTTCATCATTTTAAGTATGTCTTGCCATTCCCTCCTTGCTTGAAGAGTTTCTATTGAAAGATCAGCTGTTATCCTTATGGCAATTCCCTTGTGTGTTATTTGTTGTTTTTCCCTTGCTGCTTTTCATATTTGTTCTTTGTGTTTGATTTTTGTTAATGTGATTAATATGTGTCTTGGGGGGTTTCGCCTTGGCTTTATCCTGTTTGGGACTCTCTGGGTTTCTTGGACTTGAGTGAGTATTTCCTTCCCCATTTTAGGGAAGTTTTCAACTATTATCTCCTCAAGTATTTTCTCACGGTCTTTCTTTTTGTCTTCTTCTTCTGGGACCCCTATGATTCGAATGTTGTAGCGTTTAATATTGTCCTGGAGGTCTCTGAGATTGTGCTCATTTCTTTTAATTCGTTTTTCATTTATCCTCTCTGATTCATTTATTTCTACCATTCTATCTTCGAATTCACTAATCCTATCTTCTGCCTCTGTTATTCTACTATGTGTTGCCTCCAGAGTGTTTTTAATTTCATTTATTGCATTATTCATTATATATTGACTCTTTTTTTATTTCTTCTAGGTCCTTGTTAAACCTTTCTTGCATCTTCTCAATCCTTGTCTCCAGGCTATTTATCTGTGATTCCATGTTAATTTCAAGATTTTAGATCCATTTCACTATCCTTACTCGGAATTCTTTATCAGGTAGATTCCCTATCTCTTCCTCTTTTGTTTGGTTTGGTGGGCATTTATCCTGTTCCTTTATCTGCTGGGTATTCCTCTGTCTCATCTTGTTTAAATTGCTGAGTTTGGGGTGTCCTTTCTGTATTCTGGCAGTTTGTGGAGTTCTTTACTGTGGCATTTCCTCGCTGTGTGTGGGTTTGTACAGGTGTCTTGTCAAGGTTTCCTGGTTAGGGAAGCTTGTGTCCGTGTTCTGGTGGGTGGAGCTGTATTTCTTCTCTCTGGAGTGCAATGAAGTGTCCAGTAATGAGTTATGAGATGTTTGTGGTTTTGGGGTGACTTTGGGCAGCCTGTATCTTGAAGCTCAGGGCTGCGTTCCTTTGTTGCTGGAGAATTTGCTTGGTATGTCTTGCCCTGGAACTTGTTGGCCCTTGTGTGGTGCTTGATTTCAGTGTCGGTATGGAGGCATTTGATGAGCTCCTGTCAATTAATGTTCCTTGGAGTCAGGAGTTCCCTGGAGTCAGGGTTTGGACTTAAGCCTCCTGCTTCCAGTTATCTGTCTTACTTTTACAGTAGTTTCAAAACTTCTCCTTCTATACAGCACCATTGATAAAACATCTACGTTAAAGAAGAAAAGTTTCTCTACTGTGAGGGCCACTCAGAAAGGTTCACAGCATTACATGGAGAAGAGAAGAGGGAGGAGGGAGTTAGAGGTGACCCAAATGAGATCAGGTGGAATCAATAGTGGAGAGAGTGGGCTGGCCAGTAGTCACTTCCTTATGTGCACTCCACAACTGGACCGCTCAGAGATGTTCACAGAGTTATACAGAGAAGAGAAGAAGGAGGAAGGAGACAGAGGTGGCCAGAAGGATAAAAGGGGGGAATGAAAAGGAGGGAGACAGATCCAGCCAGTAATCAGTTCCCTAAGTGTTCTCCACCGTCTGGAATACACAGAAATTCACAGAGTTGGGTAGAGTAGAGAGGGGTTAGGGAGGAGACACAGGCGACCTGGTGGAGAAAAAGGAGAGTCCAAAGGGAGAGAGAGCAGTCAAGCCAGTAATCTCGCTCCCTAGTGAAAAATGGGTACTGAAGATTGGGTTCTTAAAGGTACAAAATTGGTAACAAATACATAAAAGCAAAAATTAAAAATCTAGAGTAGAGTTTGGAATTTCAAAAATACGATGTTAAAGAAAAGAAGAAGGAAAAGAAAGAGAGAAAAAACGAACAAAGAAAAACAAACATGGTCGCAAAAATTATCAAGAAAATACAGGTACAAAATTGATAACTAATACCAAAAAGCAAAAATTAAAAATCTAGAGTAGAGTTTGGAATTTCAAAAATACAATGTTAAAAAAAAGGAAGAAGAAAACTAAAGAGAAAACAAACAAACAAAAACAAGCAATGTCGCAAAAATTATAAAGAAACTACAGGTACAAAATTGATATCAAATATCAAAAAGCATAAATTAAAAATCTAGAGTACAGTTTGGAATTTCAAAAATACAATGTTAAAGAAAAGAAGAAAAAAAACAAAACAAAAAAACAAGGTCAAAAAATTATTATATATATATATATATATATATATATATATATATATATATATATGAAGTTTGCTGAAGAAGAAAAAAATAGGGTCTTTGTTTTGCAAAGTAATAGGTTATAAAATTGAAAATTAAATGAACAATAGAGAACTTAAAATTAAAAAAATTAAAAAAAGTAAGAATGATCATAAAAATATATCTAGGACTTTCTCTGGTTTTGTTGTGAGTATCGTGGGTTCGGTTCATTTTTGGCTAGTTCCTTGGTCCAACTTATATTTCTCAAGATCTATAGGCGCCTTCCTATGTAGTCCTAGTAACCACAGGGTTTTAATCTATTGCCTGTAGCTTCCAAGGCGTTTCCCTCTGTTATAGCTTCTTTTGTTTGCCTGTCTCTTCAGTGTCTGGTTTACGCCCTGACACAAAGGGGACGGTGGAGGACACTTTTTTTTTTTTAGGCTCACTTGTTCAGTTGCGCTGTGGGGAGGGAGGGAGGGAGTGATGCTGCAAACAAATAACACTGGCGTGCGCTCGCAGTGCCTCAGCCACACTGGGTCTGCCCCCGCTCACGGAACGTGTAGCCTCCCTGCCCACACTGCTCGGGCTCTAGGTTGTTCCACCGGGAACAATCCGAGGCTGGCCCTGGGCTTCATGCACCTCCCAGGTCCAAGCCGCTCAGGTTCAGGCACTCGGGTAGTCCTCAGAGGCACAGACTCGGTTGGGCCTGCGTTTTGCGCTCTTCCCAGGTCCGAGCAGCTCAGGTGATGAGGTGTTTGGCGAGCGCCAAGGTTGTGACTTATCGCCTCCCCGCCACTCGGTTATCTGGGTGTAAAACAGGCGCACCTTCTCAGGCAGATGTTGACCGTCCAGATCCCCAAGAAGTTTTAGTTAGCAAAGAAGGCTGCTTACAGTTTTATAGATAATGTCTCTCTGGGGCTGCGATTGCCCCCTTCTGGCTCTGGCTGCCTGTCACCGGAGGGGGAAGGTCTGCAGCCGGCTATCTCTGTTCAGTCTTTGTTCCATGCGCGGGCCTGGCGGTGTCTTAGGTTAGGGCTGGCTTTTTGCGTTGTAGATATCCCAGAGTCTGGTTTGCTAGCCCAAGTTATTTCGTTCAGATAGTGCTCAGGGTATTCAGGCCAGATTCTTACTCTAAGCGATGCAGCCCGCGCCGCGCCTCCCTGCCCAGCCCCTGCTTGCTAATGGTGTGAGCAGCCGTCTGCACTGCTTTGCGGCTGGGGGAGTTACCGTAGGGCTTGCAATCTGCGAGTTTTAATTGTTTATTTATTTTTATCCCCCTTATGTTGCCCTTTGTGCTTCCAAAGCTTGGCAAAGATTTGGCAGTGAAAAGCTTTCCTGGTGTTTGGAAACTTTTCTCTTTTTAAGACTATCTTCCTGGGACGGAAATCCCTCCCTCCCTCTTTTGTCTCTTTTTTTGTCTTTTATACTTTTTCCTACCTACTTTCCAAGAGTTGGGTTCTTTTCTGGGTGCCTGATGTCCTCTGGCAGCATTCATAAGTTGTATTGTGGAATTTACTCGACGTTTAAATGCTCTTTTGATGAAATTGTTTGGGGGGGAAAGAGTTCTCCCCGTCCTACTCCTCAGCAATCTTGGCTCCTCTCTTGTGGAGTTTGGAGAGAGCATGCGGGATTGCTCTCCAGGCCATGCAGGAAAAGAAGGCCCTCATCTCGCGATGTCGGGGGAGTCTCGTGGTTTTTCTGGAGCTGCGGTGCCAGTGTGGGGTTTCTCACAAGGTACGACCGGGAGCTCAGGGAGCCTCTCGTGTGGTGTCAGGGAAGTCAAGTCTCCATACGAGTGGCGAGGGGGCGCACGTCATTGCTCTCGAGTCATGGTAGTGGAATCAGGGCTCAACGCAATGAAAAAGGACGCTCGAGGTCTTTCTCGGGTTGCGGCAGGAAACCCTGGGTTCCCTCGACTTGTGCCTGTGACCTCAGGTAGCTTCTCAGGGTGCCTCTGAGAAGTCAGGGATACTATGGAGCTGGGAGAGGCCTCTCGGGACTCCACTGGGTTTGCTGCAATGGAAGAGGGCCTAATCTCGAGATCAGGAAGGAACCTTAGGGTTCCTCTCCATTTCTGACTCAGATTGCAGGGTCCCTGCAGAGTTGGGACAGGAGAGTCAGGCCTCGTCTTGTGTGGAGGAATGGAACTCCGCTTGCCTCTCGAGTTGTTCAAGGAGTGACAGGCCACTTGTCGAGCTGTGTGTGGAACCTGCGGTTTTTTCCAGACAATGCACGGGGGTGTCAGTGCCCCTTCGTGATGTGCTTTCATCCACAGGGTTGCCTTCGAAGTGGTGTGCGGGCATCGGGTTCTTATTAAGAGCGGACCAGGAAATCGGGGTCTTTTGGAATGCGGCACCACACACGAGGCTACGTCTCGAATTTCCTCGTGAGACGGGCCTCATGCTGAGGTGCCCCTGGAAGGTCGGGAAAGCCTTCCAGACAAAGCAGGTTAATAGACCCTACTGTCGCGATCAGGAGGGGAGGAGGGGCTCAGATGAAGTGGTGCCGGGAACCTCGGTGTTCCCCTTGAGTGAGACCGGTATGTCAGGGAACTTTTGGGGTCTCATGAAGCTTGCCAAATACTGTTTCAAACTTCAAGATGAAACGTGGGACTTCTCTTGAGACGCTGTGGCGGGCAAGGGCCTCATCTTGTGATGAAGGGGAAACCACGTGGTTTTTTTCGAGTTGCGATGGGATTGTTGACTTACGACGGGGAATTCAGGTTTCCTCTTCTGTTGGCCCAGGGAAGTCCATTCTTCCATTCGAGTTGCCAGGGAGAGCTGGGTGGGAATTGCTCTCAAGTCACGGCAGGTCAAAATAGACCTCATCTATGCTTGTGTCCAGGACCTAATGTTCCTCTCCAGGGGCGATAGGGATGACGGGGACGCATTCCAGACTCACCCAGTGAGTCAGGCCTCGGCTCGAGGGGAAGCAAAGGATTCTGATATCCTCCTGGGTCGCAATAGGTATCTCTTGGAGCCCACTGAGTGGCCTCCAGGGAGTCAAGCCTCCTGTGGAGTTGGAGAGAGGACTCCGGATTGCTCTCCAGGCCATACAGGAAAGAAGGCCCTCAGCTCGCAATGACGGGGGCGTCTTGTGGGTTTTCTCGAGTTGGAGCGCAAGTATGAGTTTTCTCACGAGGTACGACGGGGAGCTCAGGGAGCCTCTCGTGTGGTGCCAGGAAAGTCAGGTGTCTATGCGTGTGATGAGGAGGAGCCCATAAATGCTCTCGAGTCATGGTAGGGAAATCGGGACTCAAGACGCGTTGAAGAAGGAGTCTCGAGGTCTTTCTCAGGTTGCGGCAGGAAACCCTGGGTTCCCTCGACTTGTACCGGTGACCTCAGGGAGCTTCTCAGGGTGCCTCTGAGAAGTCAGGCATACTGTGGACTTGGGAGGCGCTCTCAGAACTCCACTGGGTTTGGTGCAATGGCAAAGGTTCTCATCTCGAGTTGAGGCAGGAACCTAAGGGTTCCTCTCCATTTAAAACTCCGACCACAGGGTCCCTGAAGAGTTGGGACAGGAGAGTCAGGCCTCGTCTTGTGTGGACGAATGGAACTCCACTTGCCTCTCGAGTTGTTCACAGGATAACAGACCATTTGTCGAGCTGTGAGTGGAACCTTCGGTTTTTTCCATAAGATGCATGAGGGGGTCAGTGCCCCTTCGTGTTGTGCCTTCATCCACAGGGTTGCCTTCAAAGAGGTGTCCGGACATCGGGTTCTTATCAATAGCAGAGCAGGAAATCGGGGTCTTTCAGAACGTGGCACCATCCATGAGGCTACGTCTCGAATTTCTTCATTAGACTGGTGTCATCCTGAGGTGCGCCGTGAAGATCGGGAACCCCTTCCAGACAAAGCAGGGGAATCGACCATCTTGTCACGATCAGGAGGAGTGAAAGGGCTCAGTTGAAGTCGTGCCGGGAACCTCGGTGTTCCCCTCGAGTGGGACCGGTGTGTCGGGAAACTTTTGGGGTCACTTCAAGGGTGCCAAGTACCGTTTTGCACTTCAATATGGACTTGGGGCTTCTCTTGACACGCTGTAGAGGGCAAGGGCCTCATCTTGGGATGACGGGGGAATCACGTGGTTTTTCTCAAGGTGCGGCGGGATTCTCGAGTTACGACGGGGAATTCAGGCTTCCTCTTGTGTTGGCCCAGGGAAGTCCAATCTTCCATTCGAGTTTCGAGGAAGAGCTGGGGTTTGCTCTTGAGTCACTGCAGGGCAAAAGAGACCTCATCTAGGCTTGTGTCCAGGACCTAATATTCCTCTCCAGGGCCGACAGCGATCTCGGGGTTGCATTCCAGACGCATCCTGGGAGTCAGAGCTCGACTCGAGGGGAAGCAAAGGACCCCGCTCTCCTCTTGAGTCACCGCAGGTGTCTCTTGGAGCCCACTGAGTGGCCTAAAGGGAGTCAAGCCCCCTGTGGAGTTTGGAGAGAGGACTCAGGATTGCTCTCCAGGCCATGCAGGAAAAGAAGACCCTCATCTCGCGATGACAGGGGCGTCTTGTTGGTTTTCTCGAGCTGCGGTGCCAGTGTGCGGTTTCTGACGAGGTGCGACGGGAAGCTCAGGGAGCCTTTCGTGTGGCACCAGGGAATTCAGGTCTCCATGCGCATGGCAAGGGGGAGCGCGTCATTGCTCTCGAGATATGATACGGGAATCGGGCCTCAAGACACGTTAAAGCAGGACTCTCAAGGTCTTTCTCGGGTTGCGGCAGGAAACCCTGGGTTCCGTCGACTTCTGCCGGTGACCTTAGGGAGCTTCTCAGGGTGCCTCTGAGAAGTCAGGCATACTGTGGATTTGGGACGGGCCTCTCGGGACTCCACTGGTTTTGTGGCAATGGAAAAGGGCCTCATCTTGAGTGGAGGCAGGAACCTCAGGCTTCCTCTCCATTTCTGACTCGGTGCGCAAGGTCCCTAGAGTTGTGACAGGAGAGTCAGGCATCGTCTTGTGTGGAGGAATGGAACTCTGCTTGTTTCTCGAGTTGTTCACGAGGTGACAGACCACTTGTGGAGCTGTGTGAGGAACCTGCGGGTTTTTCCGGAAGATGCACGGGGTGTCAGTGCCCCTACGTGTTGTGCCTTCATCCACAGGCTTGCCTTCGAAGAGGTGTCCAGGAGTCTGGTTTTGATCAAAAGTGGACCATGGAATCGGGGTCTTTCGGCATGTAGTATGGCCCTCGAGGCTACCTCTCGAATTTCCTCGTGAGACCGGCCTCATCCTGAGGTGTGCCGGGAAGGTCGGGAATCCCTTCGAGACAAAGCAGTGGAATCGACCCTCCTATCGCGATCAGGAGAGGAGAAAGGCCTCAGATGAAGTGGTGCCGGAAACTTCAGTGTCCCCTCTAGTGCGATCGGTATATAGGGGAACTTTTGGGGTCGCATCAAGGGTGCCAAGTACTGTTTTGCACTTCAAGACGGAATGTGAGACTTCGCTTGAGACGCTGTAGGGGGCAAGGGCCTCATCTTGCAATACGGGGAACCACGTGATTTTTCTCGAGTTGCGGCGGGTTTCTCAAATTACAACTGGAAATTCAGGCTTCCTCTTGTGTTGGCTCAGAAAGGCCAATCTTCCATTCGAGTTGCAAGGGAAAGCTAGGGGTTGCGCTTGAGTCACTGCAGGGCCAAAGAGACCTCATCTAGGCTTTTGTCCAGGACCTAAGGTTCCTCTCCAGGGGCGACAGGGATCCAGGGTTGCATTCCAGACTCACCCTCGTAGTCAGGCCTCATCTCGAGGGGAATCAAAGGACACCGCTCTCCTCCTGAGTATCGACGGGTATCTCTTGGAGCCCACTGAGTGACCTAAAGGGAGTCAAGCCTCCTTTGGAGTTTGGAGAGAGGATTCGGGATTGCTCTTCAGGTCATGCAGGAAAGGCCCTCATTTCACCATGACAGGGGCGTCTCGTGGGTTTTCTCGAGCTGCGGCGCCAGTGTGGGGTTTCTCACGAGGTACGATGGGGAGCTCAGGGAGCCTCTCATGTGGTGCCGGGGAAGTCAGATCTTCATGCGCGTGGCGAGGGGGAGCGCGTCATTTTTCTCCAGTCATGGTAGGGGAATCGGGCCTCAAGACGCGTGAAGAAGGACTCGCGAGGTTTTTCTCAGGTTACGGCAGGAAACCCTGGGTTCCGTCGACTTATGCCCGTGACCTCAGGGAGCTTTTCAGGGTGCCTCTGAGAAGTCAGGGATACTGTGCAGTTGGGAGGGGCCGCTCCGAACTCCACTGGGTTTGGTGCAGTAGAAGAGGGCCTTATCTCGAGTTGAGGCAGGAACCTCATGGTTCCTCTCCATTTCTGAATCGGATCTCAGTGTCCATGCAGAGTTGGGACAGGAGAGTCAGGCCTCGTCTTGTGTGGAGGAATTTAACTCCTCTTGCCTCTCGAGTTGTTCACGGGGTGACAGGCCACTTGTCGATCTGTATGTGGAACTTGTGGGCTTTTCCAACGATGCAGGAGGGTGTCAGACCCCTTCGTTTTGTGCCTTCGTCCACAGGATTGCCTTCGAAGAGGTGTCCTAGCATTGGGTTCTTATCAAGAGCAGACAGGGAAATCGGGGTCTTTCGGCGTGTGGCACCAACCACAAGGCTACGTCTCGAATTTCCTCGTGAGACCGGCCTCATCCTGAGGTGCGCCGGGAAGGTCCGGAACCCCTTCCAGACAAAGCAGGGTAATCGACCCTCCCGTCGCGATCAGGAGGGGATAAGGGGCTCAGAACAAGCGGTGCACCGAACCTTGGTGTTCCCCTCGAGTGAGACCAGGGTGTCGGGGAACTTTTGTGCTAACATCAAGGTTGCCAATTATCGTTTTAAACTTCAAGATGGAACGTAGGGCTTCTACTGAGACGCTGTAGCTGGCAAGGGCCTCATCTTGCGATGACGGGGGAACCACGTGGTTTTCCTCGAGTTGCAGTGGGATTTTCGAATTACGACGGGGAATTCAGGTTTCCTCTTGTGTTGTCCCAGGGAAGTCCATTCTTCCATTCGAGGTGCGAGGGAGAGCAGGGGATTGCTCTCGAGTCACTTCAGGGCAAATGAGACCTCATCTATGCTTGTGTCTAGGACCTAATGTTCCTCTCCAGGGGCGACAGGGATCTCGGGGTTGCATTCCAGACTCACCTGAGGAGTCAGGCCTGGTATATAGGGGAAGCAAAGAATTCCGCTCTCCTCTCGAGTCCCAACGGGTATCTCTTGGAGCCCACAGAGTGGCCTAAAGGGAGTCAGGCCTCCTGTGGAGTTTGAAGAGAGGCCTCGAGATTGCTCTCCAGGCCATGCAGGAAAAGAAGGCCTTCATCTCGCGATGACGGAGGCGTCTCGTGTGTTTTCTCGAGCTGGGGAGCCAGTGTGGGATTTCTCACGAGGTATGACGGGGAGCTCAGGGAGCCTCTCGTGTGGCGCCAGGGAAGTCAAGTCTCCATGCGAGTGGCGAGGGGGAACGCGTCATTGCTCTCGAGTCATGGTAGGGGAATCGGGATTCAAGATGCGTTGAAGGAGGATTTTCGAGGTCTTTCTCGGGTTGCGTCAGGAAACCCTGTGTTCCCTCGACTTGTGCCAGTGACCTCAGGGAGCTTCTAAGGGTGCCTCTGAGAAGTCGCGATACTGTGGATTTGGGAGGGGCCTCTCGGGCCTCCACTGTTTTTGGTGTAATGGAAGAGGGCCTCATCTCGAGTGGAGTCAGGAACCTCAGGGTTCCTCTCCATTTCGGACTCCGATCGCAGGGTCCCTTCAGAGTTGGGACCGGAGAGTCAGGCCTCGTCTTGAGTGGAGGAATGGAACTCTGCTTGCCTCTCGAGTTGTTCATGGGATGACAGGCCTCTTGTCGAGCTGTGTGTGGAACCTGCGGCTTTTACCGAATGATGCATGGGAGTGTCAGTGACCCTTCGTTTTGTGCCTTCGTCCACAGGGTTGCCTTCGAAGAGGTGTCCGGGCATCGGGTTCTTCTCAAGAGTGGGCCGGGAAATCGGGGTATTTCGGCATGTGACACCACCCACGACGCTATGTCTCGAATTTACTCGTGAGACCGGCCTCATCCTTAGGTGCGCCGGGAATGTGGGAAACCCCTTCCAAACAAAGCAGGGGAATAGACCCTCCTGTCTCGAACAGGAGGGGAGAAGGTGCTCAGATGAAGTGGTGCGGGAACCTCGGTGTTCCTGTCGAGTGAGACCGGCGTGTCCGGGAACATTTGGTGTCGCATCAAGGGTGCAAAGTACCGTTTCGCACTTCAAGACGGAACGTGGTTCTTTTCTTGAGACGCCATAGCAGCAAGGGCCTCATCTTGGGATGACGTTGGAAACACGTGGTTTTTCTCGAGTTGCGGCGGGATTCTCGAGTTACGAAGGGGATTTCTGGCTTCCTCTTGTGTTGGTCCAGGGAAGCCCAATCTTCCATTCGAGTTGCGAGGGAGAGCTGAGGGTTGCGCTCGAGTCACTGCAGGGCAAAAGAAACCTCATCCAGGCTTGTGTCTAGGACCTAATGTTCCTCTCAAGGGATGACTGGGATCTTGGGGTTGCATTCTAGACTCACCCAGGAGTCAGGCGTCCTCTCGAGGGGAAACAAAGGACTTCTCTCTCTTCTCGAGTCGCGACGGGTATTTCTTGGAGCCCACTGAGTGGACTAAAGGGAATCAAGCCTCCTCTGGAGTTTGGAGAGAGGACTCGGGATTGCACTCCAGGACATGCAGGAAAAGAAGGCCCTCATCTCACGATGACGGGGGGGGGTCTCGGTGGTTTTACCGAGCTGCAGCGCCTGTGTTGGTTTCTCAGGAGGTACGACGGGGAGCTCAGGGAGCCTCTTGTGTGGCGCCAGGGAAGTTAGGTCTCGATGCGTGTGGCGAGGGGGAGCGCGTCATTGCTCTCGAGTCATGGTAGGGGAATCAGGCCTCTAGACGCGTTGAAGGACTCTCAAGATCTCTCTCGGGTCTTGGCAAGAATACCTGGGTTCCCTCGACTTGTGCCGGTGACCTCAGGGAGATTCTCCGGGTGCCTCTGAGAAGTCAGGGATACTGTGGAGTTGGGAAAGACCTCTCGGGACTCCACTGGGTTTGGTGAAATGGAAGGGGGCCTCATCTCGAGGGGAGGCAGGAACCTCAGGGTTCCTCTCCATTTCTGATTCCGATCGCAGCCCCCTGCATAGTTGGGAGAGGTGAGTCAGGCCTTGTCTTGTGTGCAGGAATGGACCTCCGCTTGCCTCTCAAGTTGTTCACTGGGTGACAGGCACTTGTTGAGCTGTATGAGTAACCTGCGGTCTTTTCCGGACGATGCACGGGGGTGTCAGTGCCCCTTCGTGTTGTGCCTTCATCCACACTATCTTCGAATAGGTGTCTGGGCATCGCGTTCTTATCAAGAGCGGATCGGGAAATCGCGGTCTTTCGGCATGTGGCACCACCATCGAGGCTATGTCTCGAATTTCCTCGTGAGACAGCCTCATCTGAGGTGCGTGGAGAAGGTCGGGAACCCCTTGCAGACAAAGCAGGGGAATTGACCCTCCTTTCGCGATCAGGAGGGGAGAAGGGGCTCAGATGAAGTGGTGCCAGGAACCTCGGTGTTCCCCTCTAGTGCGACCCGTATGTCGGGGAACTTTTGGGGTAGCATTAAGGGTGCCAAATATCATTTCGCACTTGAAGACAGAACGTGGGACTACTCTTGAGACGCTGGAGCGGGCAAGGGCCTCATCTTGCAATGACGGGGGAACCACGTGGTTTTTCTCAAGTTGAGGCGGAATTCTCGAATTACTACTGGGAATTCAGGCTTCCTCTTGTGTTGGCCCAGGGAGGTCCAATCTTCCATTCGGGTTGCGAGGGAAAGCTGGGGAGTGCTCTCGAGTTACTGCAGGGCAAAAGCGACCTCATCTAGCCTTGTGTTCAGGACCCAGTGATCCTCTCCAAGGGCGACAGGGATCTCGGGTTTGCATTACAGACTCACCCGGGGAGTTAGGCCTCGTCTCGAGGGGAAGCAAAGGACTTGGCTATCCTCTCGAGTTGCGACGCGTATCTCTTGGAGCCCACTGAGTGGTCTAAAGGGAGTCAACCCTCCTCTTCAGTTTGGAGAGAGGACTCGGGATTGCTCTCCAGGCCATGCAGGAAAAGAAGGCCCACATCTCGAGATGACGGGGGCGTCTCGTGGGTTTTCTCGAGCTGCGGCGCCAGTGTGGGGTTTCTCACGAGGTACGACGGGGAGTTCAGGTAGCCTCTCGTGTGGCAACAGGGAAGTCAGGTCTCCATGGGCGGGGCAAGGGGGAGCGCGTCATTGCTCTCAAGTCAGGGTAGGGGAATCGGGCCTCATGACGGGTTGAAAAAGAACTCTCGATGTCTTTCTAGGGTTGCGGCAGGAAACCCTGGGTTCCCTTGACTTGTGCCGGTGACCTCAGGGAGCGTCTCAGGGTGCCTCTGAGAAGTCAGGGATACTGTGGATTTGGGAGAGGCCTCTCGGGACTCCTTTGGGTTTGGTGCAATGGAAGTGGGCCTCATCTCGAGTTGAGGCAGGAACCTCAGGGTTCTGCTCCTGACTTCCTGGAGGCCGGATGTGACTCAGATCGCAGGGTCCCTGTTGAGTTTGCTCAGGAGTGTCAGGTCTCGTGTTCTGCGGAGGAATGGAACTCCGCTTACATCTCAAGTTGTTCAAGGATAACACCACTTTTCGTGATGTGTGTGGAACCTGCGGGTTTTTCGGAGATGCACGGGGGCGTCAGTGCTCCTTCCTGTTGTGCCTTCATCCACAAGGTTGCCTTCGAAGAGGTGTCCGGGTATCGTGTTCTCCTCAAGTGCGGACCGGGAAATTGGGGTCTTTCAGCATGTTGCACCACCCACTAGGCTACGTCTCGAATTTTCTCGTGAGACCGGCCTCATCCTGAGGCACGCAGGAAAGTCCGGGAACCCTTTCCAAACAAAGCAGGGGAATCGACCCTCCTTTCGGGATCAGGAGGAGAGAAAGGGCTCAGATGAAGTAGTGCCGGGAACCTCGGTGCTCTCCTTGAGTGAAAGTCGGGTAACTTTTCGGGTTGCATCAAGGGTGCCAAGTACCGTTTCGCACTTCAAGACGGAACCTGGGACTTCTCTTGAGATGCTGTAGTGGGCAAGGGCCTCATCTAGCACTGACGGGGGACCCACGTGTTTTTTCTCGAGTTGCGGCAGGATTCTTGAGTTACGATGGGGAATACAGGTTTCCTCTTGTGTTGGCCCAGGGAAGTCCAATCTTCCATTCGAGTTGCAAGTGAGAGCTGGAGATTGCTCTCGAGTCACTGCAGGGCAAAATAGAGCTCATCTAGGTTTGTGTCCAGGACCGAGTTTTTCTCTCCAGGGGCGACAGGGATCTCGGGGTTGCATTCCAGACTCACCCGGGGAGTCAGGCCTCGTCTCGAAGGGAATGAATGGACTCCGCTCTCCTCTCGAGTCGCGACGGGTATCCCTTGGAGCCCAAGAGTGGCCTAAATGGAGTTAAGCCTCCTGTGGAGTTTGGAGAGAGGACTCGGGATTGCTCTCTAGGCCATGCAGGAAAAGAAGGCCCTCATCTCGCGATGACGGGGGCGTCTCGTGGGTTTTCTCAAGGTGCAGTGCCTGGTTGGGGTTTCTCACGAGATAGGACGGGGAGCTCAGGAAGACTCCTGTGGTGCCACGGAAGTCAGGTCTCCATGGACGTGGCGTGGGGGAGCGCCTCATTGCTCTCGAGTCATGGTAGGGGAATCAAGCCTCAGGACGCTTCGAAGAAGAACTCTCGAGGTCTTTCTCGGGGTGTGGCAGGAAACCCTGGGTTCCCTCGACTTGTGCCCATGACCTCAGGGAGCTTAGCGGGGTTCCTCTGAGAAGTCAGGGATACTGTGGAGTTGAGAGGGGCTTCTCGGGACATCACAGGGACTGGTGCAATTGAAGAGGACCTAATCTCGGATTGAGGCAGTAACGTCAGGGTTCCTCTCCATTTCTGACTCGGATAGCAGGGTCCCTGCAGAGTTGGGACAGGAGAGTCAGACCTCGTCTTGTGTGGAGTAATGGAACTCCGCTTGCCTCTCGAGTTGTTCACGGGATGACAGGCCACCTGTCGAGTTGTATGTGGAACCTGCGGTTTTGGGGGACGATGCACAGGGGTGTCAGTGCCCCTTCGTGTTGTGCCTTCATCCACAGGGTTACCTTCGAAGAGGTGACCGGGCATCGGGATCTTATCAATAGCGGACCAGGAAATCGGGGTCTTTCGGCATGTGGCACAACCCACGAGGCTACGTCTCGACTTCCCTCGTGAGACTGGCCTCATCCTGAGGTTCGCCGGGAAGTCTGGGAACCCCTTCCAGACAAAGCAGGGGAATCGACCCTCCTGTCGCCATCAGGAGGGGAGAAGAGGCTCAGCTGAAGCGGTGCTGGGAACCTCCATGTTCTCCTCGAGTGAGACCGGGGTGTCAGGGAAATTTGGGGGTCGCATCAAGGGTGCCAAGTACCGTTTCACACTTCAAGACGGAACATGGGACTTCCCTGGAGACGCTATAGCTGACAGGGGCCTCATATTTCGATGACGGAGGAGCCACGTTGTTTTTCTCCAGTTGCCGCGGGATTCTCGAATTACAATGGGGAATACAGGCTTCCTCTTGTGTTGGCCCAGGGAAGTCCAATCATCCATTCGAGTTGCGAGGGAGAGCTGGGGATTGCACTTGAGTCAATGCAGGACAAAAAAGACCTCATTTAGGCTTGTGTCCAGGACCGAGTTTTCCTCTACAGGGGCAACACGGATCTCGGGATCCCATTCCAGACTCACCCAAGTAGTCAGGCCTCGGCTCGAGGGCAAGCAACGGACTCTGCTCTCCTCTAGAGTAGCGACGTGTATCTCTTGGAGGCTACTGAGTGGCCTAAAGGGAGTCAGGCCTCCAGTGGAGTTTGGAGAGTGGACTCGGGATTGCTCTCTAGGTCATGTAGGAAAAGAAGGCCCTCATCTTACGATGATGGGGGCGTCTCGTGAGTTTTCTCGAGCGGCGGTGCCAGTGTGGGGTTTTCATGAGGTAGGACGGGGAGGGCAGGGAGCCTCTCGTGTGGCGCCAGGGAAGTTAGGTTTCAATGGGCGTGGCGAGGGGAATGCGTCATTGCTCTCCAGTCATGGTAGGGTATCAGGCCTCAAGACGCGGTAAAGAAGGACTCTCAAGGTCTTTCTCAGAATGCAGCAGGAAACCCTGGGTTCACTCGACTTGTGCCAGTGACCGCAGAGAGCTTCTGAGGGTGCCTCTGAGAATCAGGGATACTGTGGAGTTTTAGGGGCCTCTCGGGACTCCACTGGGTATGGCGCAATGGAAGAGGGCCTCATTTCGAGTTGATGCAGGAACGTCAGGTTTCATCTACATTTCTGACTCCCATCACACGGTCCCTGCAGAGTTGGGAAAGGAGAGTCAGGCCTTCTCTTGTGTGGAGGAACGGAACTCCGCATGCCTCTCTAGTTCTTCAAGGGATGACAGGACACTTGTCGATCTGTGTTTGGAATCTGCGTGTTTTTCCGTACTATGCATGGGGATGTCAGTACCCCTTCGTGTTGTGCATTCATCCACAGGTTTGCTTTCGAAGAGGTGTCCTGGCATCGGGTTCCTATTAAGAGCGGACTGGGAAATCGGGGTCTTTCCGCATGTGGCACCACCCACCAGGCTACGTCTCGAATTTCCTAGTGAGACCGGCCTCATCCTGAGGTGCGCCGGGAAGGTCGGAACCCCTTGCAGACAAAGCAGGGGAATCGACCCTCCTGTCTCGATCAGGAGGGGAGAAGGGGCACAGATGAGGTGATGCCGGGAACCTCGGTGTTCCCCTCCAGTGAGACCAGTGTGTTGGGGAACTTTTGGGGTCGCATCAAAGGTGCCAAGTACCGTATCGCACTTCAAGATGGAACGTAAGACTTCTTTTGAGACGCTGTAGCGGCAATGGCCGCATCTTGCGATGAAGAGGGAACGACGTGGTTTTTCTCGAGTTGTGGCGGGATTCTTGAGTTACAACGGGAAATTCAGGCTTCCTCTTCTGTTGGCCCAGGGAAGTCCAGTCTTCCATTCGAGTTGCGAGGGAGAGTTGGGGATTGCTCTCGAGTCACTGCAGGAAAAAAGAGACCTCATCTAGGCTTGTGTCCAGGACCTAATGTTTCTCTCCAGGGGCGACAGGGATCTCCGGTTCACATATCAGACACACCCGAGGAGTCAGGCCTCGCCTCGAGGGGAAGGAAAAGACTCCGCTCTCCTCTCGAGTCACGACGGGTGTGTCTTGGAGTCTACTGAGTGACCAAAAGGGAGTCAAGCCTACTGTGGAGTTTGGAGAGAGGACTCGGGATTGCTCTCCAGGCCATGCTAGAAAAGAAGGCCGTCATGTCGCGAAAATGGGGGCGTCTCGTGGGTTTTCTCTATCTGTGGCGCCAGTGTTTGGTTTCCCACGAGGTATGACGGGGAGCTCAGGGAGCCTCTCGTGTGGCGCCAGGGAAGTCAGGGCTTCATGAGTGTAGCAGAGGGAGCGTGTCATTGCCCTCGAGTCATGGTAGGGGAATCAGGCCTCAAAATGCGTTGAAGAAGGACTCTTGAGTTCTTTCTATGGTGGCGGCAGTAAACCCTGGGTTCACTCGAATTGTGCTGGTGACCTCAGGGAGCTTCTCAGGGTGCCTCTGAGAAGTCAGGGATACTTTGGAGCTGGGACGCGTCTCTCGGGACTCCACTGGGTTTCGTGAAATGGAAGAGGTCCTAATCTCGAGTGGAGGCAGGAACCTCAGCGTTCCTCTCGTGACTTCACTGGCGCTGGTCTGATTCGGATCGCAAAGTCCCTGCAGAGTTGGAACAGGAGAGTCAGGCATCGTCTTGTGTAGAGGAATGAAACCCCACTTGCCTCTCGAGTTCTTCAGGGATGACAAGCCACTTGTTGAGCTGTATGTGGAACCTGCGGGTTTTTCCGGACGATGCACGAGGGTGTCAGTGCCCCTTTGTGTTGTGCCTTCATCCACAGGGTTGCCTTCAAAGAGGTGTCCAGGCATCGGGTTCTTATCAAGAGCGTACCGGGAAATCATAGTCTTTTGGCATGTGGTACCACCCGCGAGCTACGTCTCGAATTTCCTCTTGAGACTGGCCTCATCCTGAAGTGCCCCGTGAAGGTCGGGAAGCCCTTACAAACAAAGCAGGGTAAGTGACCCTGCTATCACGAACAGGAGGGGAGAAGGGGCTCAAATAAACTGGTGCCGGGAACCTCGGTGTTCACCTCGAGTGAGACCGATATTTCGGGGAACTTTTGGGGTCACATCAAGGGTGTCAAGTATCGTTTTGCACTTCAAGACGGAACGTGGGACTTTTCTTGAGAAGCTGTAGCGGGCAAGGGCCTCATCTTGTGATGACGAGGGAACCAAGTGCTTTTTCTCGAGTTGCGGCGGGATTCTCGAGTTACGAAGGGGAATTCAGGCTTCCTCTTGTGTTGGCCCAGGGAAGTCCAATCTTCCATTCGAGTTGTCAGGGAGAGCGGGGGATTGCTCTCGAGTTACAGAAGGGCAAAAGAGACCTCATCTAGGCTTGTTTCCAGGACCTAATGTTCCTCTCCAGGGGAGACAGGGATCTCGGGGTTGCATTCCAGACCCACCTGGTGAGTCAGGCCTTGTGTCGAAGGGAAGCAAAGGACTCAATTCTCCTCTCGAGTCGCGACGGGTATCTCTTGGAGCCCACTAAGTGGCCTAAAGGGAGTCAAGCCTCCTGTGGAGTTTGGAAAGAGGATTCGGGATTCCTCTCCAGGCCATGCAGGAAAAGAAGGCCCTCATCTCGCGATGACAGGGGCGTATGGTGAGTTTTCTCAAGCTGCGGCGTCAGTGTGGGGTTTCTCACGAGGTACGACAGGGAGCTCAGGGAGCCTCTCTTATGGCGCCAGGGAAGTCAGGTCTCCATATGCGTGGCGAGGGGGTGCGTGTCATTTCTATAGAGCCATGGAAGCAGATTCAGGCTTCAAGACACGTTGAAGTAGGACTCTCGAGGTCTTTTTCCCATTGTGGCAGGAAACCCTGGGTTCCCTCGACATGTGCCGGTGACCTCATGGAGCTTCTCCGGGTGCCTCTGAGAAGTCAGGGGTACTGTGGATTTGGGAGGGGCCTCTCTGGACTCCACTGGGTTTGGTGCAATGGATGAGAGCCTCATCTCGAGTGGAGGCAGGTACCTCATGTTTCCTCTCCTGGGTTTCCTGTCGCTGGTACTGACTCGGAACGCAGTTTCCCTGCAGAGTTGGTACAGAAAATCAGGTCTCGTCTTGTGTGGAGGAATGGAACTCCACTTGCCTCTCGAGTTGTTCACGGGCTGACAGACCACTTGTCGAACTGTGTTTGTAACCTGCGGGTTTTTCTGGACGATGCACGGTGTCAGTGCCCCTTCGTGTTGTGCTTTCATCCACAGGTTTTCCTTCGTAAAGGTGTCATGGCATCACGTTCTTATCAAGAGCAGACCGGGAAATCGGGGTCTTTCGGCTTGTGGCACCACCCACGAGGCTATGTTTCGAATTTCCTCGTGAGACCTGCCTCATCCTTAGGCGCGCTGGAAAGGTCGGGAACCCCTTCCAGACATAGCAGGGGAATCGACACTCCTGTCGCGATCACGAGGGGAGAAGGAGCTCAAATGATGTGGTTCCGGGAACCTCGGTGTTCCTTTCGAGTGAGACCGGTATGTCGGGGAATTTTGAGATTGCATCAAGGGTGCCAAGTACCGTTTCGCACTTCAAGACAGAAAGTGGGACTTCTCTTGAGTCGCTGTAGCGGGCAAGGGCCTCATCTAGCGCTGATGGGGGAACCACGTGGATTTTCTCGAGTTTCGGCGGGATTCTCGAGTTACGATGTCGAATTCAGGCTTCCAATTGTATTGGCCCAGGGAAGTCCAATCTTCAATTCGATTTGCGAGGGAGAGCTGGTGATTGCGCTCTAGTAACTGCAGTGCAAAATAGACCTCATCTAGGCTTGTGTCCAGGACCGAGTTTTCCTCTCCAGGTGTGACAGGAACTCGGGGTTGCATTCCAGACTCACACGGGGAGTCAGGCCTCGTCTCGAGGGGAAGCAAAGGACTCTGCTCTTCCTTCAGGTCCTGACAGGTATCTCTTGGAGCCAACTGAGAGGCCTAAAGAGAGTCAAGCCTCCTGTGGAGTCTGGAGAGAGGACTCGGTTTTGCTCTCCATGCCAGGCAGGAAACAAGTCCCTCATCTCGTGATGACGGGGGCGTATCGTGGGTTTTCTCGAGCTGCGGTGCCTGAATGGGGTTTCCGAAAAGGTACGACGGGGAGCTCAGGGAGACTCTCTTCAGGAGTCAGGGAAGTCAGGTCTCCATGCACATGGCGATGGGGAGCGGGTCTTTGCTCTCGAGTCATGGTAGGGGAATCGGGCCTCAAGACGCGCCGAAGGACTCTCAAGGTCTTTCTCGGGTCGCAGCAGGAAACCCTGGGTTCCCTGGACTTGAGCCGGTGACCTCAGGTAGATTCTCAAGGTGCCTCTGAGAATTCAGGGATACTGTGGAGTTGGGAGGGGCCTCCAGCGACTCATCTGGGTTTGGTGCAATGGAAGAGGGCCTCACCTCGAGGGGAGGCAGGAACCTCAGGCTTCCTCTGCGTTTCGGACTCCGACCGCAGGGTCCCTGCAGAGTTGGGACAGGAGAGTCAGGCCTCGTCTTGTCTGAGGAAGGGAACCCCGCTGGCCTTTCGAGTTGCTCATGGGGTCTCAGGCCCCTCGTCGAGCTGGGTGTGGAACCCGCGGGTCTTTGCGGACGATGCACGGGGGTGGCAGTGCCCCTTCGTGTTGTGCCTTCACCCACAGGGTTGCCTTCAAAGAGGGGTCTGGGCCTCGGCTCCTTCTCAAGAGCGGACCGGGGAATCGGGGGCGTTCGGCATGTGGCCCCACCCACGTGGCTCGTCTCGAATTTCCTCGTGAGTCCGGCCTCATCCTGAGGTGCGCCGGGAAGGCCGGGAACCCCTTCCAGACCACGCAGGGGAATTGCCTCTCCTGTTGCGATCAGGAGGGGAGAAGGGGCTCAGAGGAAGCGGTGCCAGGACCGTAGGTGTTCCCCTCAGGGGAACCCCGCGTGTCGGGGGACTCTTGGGGGTCGCAGGAAGGCTGTCAGGGACCGTTTCGCCCTTCAGGGCGGAACAGGGGACTTCCCTTGAGACGCCGTGGCGCGCAAGGGCCTCATCTTGCCAAGAGGTGGGAACCACGTGGTTTTTCTCGAGTTGCGGCGGGATTCTCGAGTTACGACGGGGATCTCAGCCTTCCCCTTGGGTTGGCCCTGGGAAGCCCAATCTTCCCCTCGGGTTGCGAGGGAAAGCTGGGGGTTGCGCTCGAGTCACTGCAGGGCCGAAGAGACCTCACCTAGGCGTGTGTCCGGGACCTAATATTCCTCTCCAGGGAAGGCAGGGATCTCGGGGTTGCATTCCAGGCTCCCCCGGGGAGTCAGGCCTCGTCTCGAGGGGAAGCCAAGGACTCCGCTCTCCTCTCGAGTCGCGACGCGGGTCTCTTGGAGCCCCCTGAGCGGCCTCAAGGGAGTCCAGCCTCCTCTTCCGTTTGGAGAGAGGACCCGGGATTGCTCTCCAGGCCATGCAGGAAAAGAAGGCCCTCAGCTCGCGAGGACGGGGGCGTCTCAGGGGTTTCCTCGAGCTGCGGCGCCCGTGGGGGTTTTCTCCCGAGGCACGACGAGGACCTCAGGGAGCCTCTCGTGCGGCGCCAGGGAAGTCAGTTCTCCATGCGCGTGGCGAGGGGGAGCGCGTCCTGGCTCTCGAGTCACGGGAGGGGACTAGGGCCTTGAGACGGGTTGAAGAAGGACTCACGAGGTCTTTCCGGGGGGGCGGCGGGAAACCCTCGTTTCCCTCGCCTTCTGCCGGGGACCTTAGGGAACTTGCCAGGGTGCCTCTGAGAGGCGAGGGATCCTGTGGAGGTGGCGGGGCCCCTCGGGACTCCGCTGGGTCTGGCGCAACGGAAGAGGGCCTCACCTCGAGGGGAGGCAGGAACCTCAGGCTTCCTCTGCGTTTCGGACTCTGACCGCAGCGTCCCTGCAGAGTTGGGACAGGAAAATCAGTCCTCGACGTGTCTGAGGAAGGGAACCCCGCTGGCCTCCCGAGTTGCTCAGGGGGTCTCAGGCCCCTCGTCGAGCTGTGTGTGGAACCCGCGCGTCTTTGCGGACGATGCACGGGGGTGGCAGTGCCCCTTCGTGTTGTGCCTTCACCCACAGGGTTGCCTTCGAAGAGGGGTCCGGGCCTCGGGTCCTTCTCAAGGGCGGACCAGGGAATTGGGGGCGTTCGGCATGTGGCACCACCCACGTGGCTCGTCTCGAATTTCCTCGTGAGACCGGCCTCATCCTGAGGTGTGCCGGGAAGGCCGGGAACCCCTTCCAGACCACGCAGGGGAATCGCCTCTCCTGTCGCGCTCAGGAGGGGAGAAGGGGCTCCGAGGAAGCGGTGCCGGGACCCTCGGTGTTCCCCTCGGGGGACCCCGGTGTGTCGGGGGACTTTTGGGGGTCGCAGGAAGGCTGTCAGGGACCGTTTCGCCCTTCAGGTCCGAACAGGGGACTTCCCTTGAGACGACGTCGCGGGCAAGGGCCTCATCTTGCGAAGAGGTGGGAACCACGTGGTTTTTCTCGAGTTGCGGCGGGATTCTCGTGTTACGACGGGGGATTACAGGCTTCCTCTTGTGTCTTCCCTGGGTAGCCCAATCTTCTATTCTAGTGGCGAGCGAAAGCTGGGGGTTGCGCTCGAGTCACTGCAGGGCCAAAGAGACCTCATCTAGGCCGGTGTCCAGGACCTAATGCTCCTCTCCAGGGAAGACAAGGATCTCAGAGTTGAATCCCATGCTCCCCCGGGGAGTCAGGCCTCGCCTCGAGGGGAAGCAAAGGACTCCGCTCTCCTCCCGAGTCGCGACGCGGATATCTTGGTGCCCCCTGCGTGGCCTCAAGGGAGTCCAGCCTCCTCTTCACTTTTGAGAGAGGACTCGTGATTACTCTCCAGGCCAGGCAGGAAAAGAAGGCCCTCACCTCGGAGGAAGGGCCATCTCAGGGGTTTCCTCGAGCTGTGACACCCGTGGGGGTTTTCTCCCGAGGCACGACAAGGATCTCAGGGATCCTCTCGTGCGGTTCCAGGGAAGTCATGTCTCCATGCACATGGCGAGAAGGAGCGCGTCATTGTTCTCGAGTCATGGGAGGGGACTAGGGCCTCAAGACGCGTTGAAGAAGGACTCTCGATGTCTTTCTAGGGTTGCAGCGGGAAACCCTCGTTTCCCCCGACTTCTGCCGGGGACCTGAGGAAACTTCCCAGGGTGCTTCTGAGAGGTGAGGGACGCTGTGGATTTGGCGGGGCCTCTCGGGACTCCACTGGGTTTGTCGCAATGGAAGAGGGCCTCATCTCGAGTGGAGGCAGGAACCTCAGGCTTCCTCTCCAATTCTGACTCTGATCGTAGTGTCCCTGCAGAGTTGGGACAGGAGAGTCAGGCTATGTCTTTTCTGAGGAATGGAACTCCGCTTGCCTCTCGAGTTGTTCATGGGGTTTCAGGCCCCTTGTCAAACTGTGTGTGGAATCTGCAGGTTTTTCCAGACGATGCATGGGGGTTTCAGTGACCCTTCGTTTTGTGTCTTCATCCACAGGGTTGCCTTCGAAGAGGTGTCCGGGCATCGTGTTCTTATGAAGAGCGGACTGGGAAATCGGGGTCGTTTAGCATTTGGCACCACCCACGTGGCTAGTCTCGAATTTCCTCATGAAACCGGCCTCATCCTGAGGTGTGCCGCGAAGGTCATGAAACCCTTCCAGACAAAGCAGAGGAATCGACCCTCCTGTGGCGATCAGGAGGGGAGAAGTGGCTCAGATGAAGTGCTGCTGGGAACCTCGGTGTTTCCCTCAAGTGAGACAGGTATGTCGGGTAATTTTTGGGGTCGCATAACGCGTTCCAAGTACCGTTTCGCTCTTCAAATTGGAACGTGGGACTTCTCTTGGGGTGCTCCGGCGGGCAAGGGCCTCATCTTGGAATGACTGGGGAACCACTTGGTTTTTCTCTAGTTGCGGTGGGATATTTGAGTTACCACAGGGAATTCATGCTTCCTGTTGTGTTGGCCCACAAAAGTCTTATCTTCCATTCTAGATTCGAGGAAGAGCTGGAGGTGCGCTCTAGTCACTGAAGGCAAAAGAGACCCCACCTAGGCTTGTGTGCAGGACCTAATGTTCATGTCAAGGGGCGACAGGAATCTCGGGGTTGCATTCCAGACTCACCCTGGAGTCAGGCCTCGTCTCGAGGGGAAGCAAAGGACTCTGCTCTCCTCTCGAGTCGGACGGGTATGTCTTGGAGCCCACTGAGTGGCTTAAAGGGAGTCAAACCTCCTCTGGTGTTTGGAGGGAGGACACGGGATTGCTCTCCAGGCAATGCAGGAAATGAAGGCCCTCATCTCCCGATGACTGGGGCGTCTCGTAGGTTTTCTCGAGCTGTGGCGCTAGTGTGGGGTTTCTCAGGAAGTAAGACTGGGAGCTCAGTGAGCCTCTCATGTGGTGCCAGGGCAGTCAGGTCTCTATGCACGTGGTGAGAGGGAGCCCGTCATTGTTCTCGAGTCATGGTAGGGGAATTGGGCCTGAAGACGTGTTAAAGAAGGACTCTCGAGGTCTTTCTTGGGTTGCAGCAGGAAACCCTGGGTTCCATCGACTTGTGCCAGTGACCTCAGGAAGCTTCTCAGCGTGCCTCTGAGAAGTCAGGGTCACTGTGGAGTTGGGAGGGGCCTCTCGGAACTCCACTGGGTTTGGTGCAATGGAAGAGGGCCTCATGACAAGTTGAGGCAGGAACCACAGGGTTCCTCTCCTGGCTTCGAATGCGCCGGATCTGACTCGGATCGCAGAGTCCTGCAGAGTTGGGACAGGAGAGTCAGGCCTCGTCTTGTGTGGAGGAATGGAACTCCACTTGACTCTCGCGTTGTTCATGGGGTGACAGGCCACTTGTCGATTTGTATGTGGAACTTGCGGGTTTTTCTGGACGATGCACCGTGGTGTCTCTGCCCCTTCGTGTTGTGCCTTGTTCCACAGGATTGCCTTCGAGTTGGGTTCTGCCATCGGGTTCTTATCAAGAGCGGACCAGGGAATCGGGGTCTTTTGGCATGTCGCACCACCCACGAGGCTATGTCTCGAATTTCGTCGTGAGACTGGCCTCATCTTGATGTGCACCAGGAAGGTCGGGAACGCCTTCCAGACAAAGCAGGGGAATCGAACCTCCTGTCGCGATCAAGAGGGGAGAAGAGTCTCAAATGAAGTGGTGCTGGGAACCTCGGTGTTCTCCTCAAGTGAGACTGGTATGTTGGGGAACTTTTGGGGTCGCATCAAGGGTTCCAAATAACTTTTCGCTCTTCAATACGGAACGTGGGACTTCTCTTGAGACGCTGTAGCGGGCAAGGGCCTCATCTTTCGATGACGGGGGAACCACATGGTTTTTCTTGAGTTGGGGCGGGATTCTCGAGTTACAACCGGGAATTCAGGCTTCCTCTTCAACTGGCCCAGGGAAGTCCAGTTTTCATTCGAATTGTGAGTTAGAACTGGGGATTGCTCTCGAGACACTGCAGGGCCAAATAGACCTCATCTAGGCTTGTGTCCAGGACCTAATGTTCCTCTGCTGGGGCGAAAGCGATCTCAGCATTGCATTCTCGACTCACCCGGGGAGTCAGGCCTCATCTCGAGGGGAAGCCAAGGACACCGCTCTCCTGTCAAGTCGCGACGGGTATATCTTGGAGCTCACTGTGTGGCCTAAAATGAGTCAAGCCTCCTGTGGAGTTTGGAGAGAGGACTCAGGATTGCTCTCCAGGCCATACAGCAAAGGAAGGCCCTCATCTCGTGAGGACTGGGGCATCTCGTGGGTATTCTCGAGCTGCGGCTCCAGTGTGGTGTTGCTCGCGAGGTATAATGGGGAGCTCAGGGAGCCTCTCCTGTGGCGCCAGGGAAGTCAGGTTTCTATGCGCGTGGCTAGGGGGAGCGCGTCATTGCTCTCGAGTCATGGTAGGGGAATTGCACCTCAAGACGCGTTGAAGAAGGACTCTCGAGGTCTTTTACGGGTTGGGGTAGGGAACCCTTGGTTCCCTCGACTTGTGCCGGTGATCTCAGGAAGGTCTAAGGGTGACTCTGAGAAGTCAGGGATACTGTGCATTTGGGAGGGGTCTCTCGGGACTCCACTGGGTTCGGTGCAATGGAAGAGGGCCTCATCTCGAGTGGAGGCAGGAAACTCATGTTTCCTCTCCTGACTTCCCCTGGGCCAGATGTGACTCGGATCACAGTTTCGCTGCAGAGTTCGAACAGGAGAGTCAGGCCTCGTCTTGTGTGGGGGAATGGAACTCTGCTTGCCTCTCCAGTTGTTCACGTGGTGACAGGTCACTTCTCGAGCTGTGTGTGGTACCTGCGGGTTTCTCCGGACGATACCCAGGGGTGTCAGTGCCCCTAAGTGTTGTGCCTTCATCAAAAGGGTTATCTTCAAAGAGGTGTCCGGGCATCAGGATCTTATCAAGAGCGGACCGGAAAATCGGGGTCTTTCGGCATGTGTCACCATCCACGTGGCTATGTCTCGAATATCCTCGTGAGACCGGCCTCATCCTGAGATGCACCGGGAAAGGTGGGAACCCCTTCAAGACAAAACAGGGGAATCGACCCTCCTGTCCCGATCAGGAAAGGAGAAGGGGCCCAGATGTAGTGGTGCCGGGAACCTCGGTGTTCTCCTCGAGTCAGACTGGTGTGTCGAGGAACATTTGAGGGCGCATCAAGGGTGCCAATACCGTTTCGCACTTCAATATGGAACGTGGGACTTCTCTTGAGACGCTGTAGGGGGCAAGGGCCTCATCTTGGGATGACGGGGGAACCACGTGGCGTTTCTCGAGTTGTGGCGGGATTCTCGAGTTTCGACGGGGAATACAGTCTTCCTCATGTGTTGAGCCAGGGAAGTCCTATCTTCCATTCGAGTTTAAAGGGAGAGCTGGGGATTGCTCTCGAGTCACTGCAGGGCAAAATAGACCTCATCTAGGCTTGTGTCCAGGACTTAATGCTCGTCCCTAGGGGCGACAGGGATCTTGGGGTTGCATACCAGACTCACCCGGGGAATCAGGCCTCGTCTCGAGGGGAAGCAAAGAACTCCGCTGTCCTTTTGAGTCGCGATGGGTATCTCTTGGAGCCCACTGTGTGCCCTAAAGGGAGTCAAGCCTCCTGTGGTGTTTGGATAGAGGACTCAGGATTCCTCTCCAGGCCATGCAGGAAAAGAAGGCCCTCATCTCGCGATGATGGCGGCGTCTCGTGGGTTTTCTAGACTGCTGCGCTAGTGCCGGGTTTCTGACGAGGTACGAGAGGGAGCTCAGGGAGCCTCTCGTGTGGCGCCAGGGAAGTCAGGTCCCCATGAGATGGCTAGGGGGAGCTCGTCATTGCTCTCGAGTCATGGTAGGGGAATCGGGCCTCAAGACGGGTTGAAGAAGGACTCTCGAGGTCTTTCTCGGATCACTGCATAAAACCCAGGGTTCCCTTGACTTGTGCCTGCGACCTCAGGGAGCTTCTCAGAGTGCCTCTGAGAAGTCAGGGATACTGTGCAGTTTGGAGGGGCCTCTCGAGACTCCTCTGCATTTGGTGGAATGTAAGAGGGACTCATCTCGAGTTGAAGCAGGAACCTCAGTGTTCCTCTCCATTTCTGACTCAGATCGCAAGATCCCTGCATGTTGGTACAGGAGAGTCAGGCCTCGTCTTTTCTGGAGGATGGGACTCCTCTTGCCTCTCGAGTTGTTCTCGAGGTGACAGGCCACTTGTCGAGCTGTGTGTGTAACCTGCCCGTTTTTCCGGATGATGCACAGGTGTGTTAGTGCCCCTTCGTGTTGTACCTTCATACTCAAGGCTGCCTTCCAAGAGGTGTCCGAGCATCGGATTCTTATCAAGAGCGGACCGGGAAATTGGAGTCTTTCAGCAAGTGGCACCGCCCACAAAGCTACGTATCGAATTTCCCCATGAGACCGGCCTCATCCTGAGTTGTGCAGGGAAGGTCGGGCCCCCTTTCAGACAAAGCAGGGGAATCGACCCACGGGTCATGATCAGGAGGGGAGAAGGGGCTTAAATGAAGTGGTGCCGGGAACCTCGGTGTTCCCCTTGAGTGAGACCGGCGTGTTGGGGGACTTTTGGGGTCGCATCAAGGGTGCCAAGTACCGTTTCGCATTTCAAGACGGAACCTGGGACATCTTTTGAAACGCTGTAGCGGGCAAGGGCCTCATCTTGCGATGACGGGAGAACCACGTGGTTTTGCTCGAGTTGCAGCGGGATTCTCGAGTTATGACCGGGAATTTAGGCTTCCTCTTGTTGGCCTTGAAATCCAATCTTCCATTCGGGTTGCGAGGGGGAGCTGGGGATTGCGCTAGAGTCACTGCAGGGCAAAAGAGACCTAATCTAGGCTTGTGTCCAGGATCTAACGTTGCTCTCCAGGGGCGACAGGGATCTCGGGTTTGCATTCCAGACTCATCCGGGGAGTCAGTTCTCACCTCGAGGGTAAGCAAAGAATTCCGCTCTCGTCTCGAGTCGCGATGGGTATCTCTTGGAGCCCACTGTGTGTACTAAAGAGAGTCAAGCCTCCTGTGGAGTTTGGAGAGAGGACTCGGGATTGGACTCCAGGCCATGCAGGAAAAGAAGGCCCTCATCTCGAGATGACGGTGGCGTCACGTGGGTTTTCTCGAGCTGCGGCGCCAGTGTGGGGTGTCTCATGAAGTACCACGGGGATCTCAGGGAGCCTCTTGTATGGCGCCAGGAAAATCCAGTATTCCATTCAAGTTGCAAGTTAGAACTGGGGATTGCTCTCCAGTCACTGCAGGGCAAAATAGACCTCATCTACGCTTGTGTCCAGGACCTAGTGTTCCACTACTGGGCCGACAGGGATCTCAGGGTTGCATTCTCGACTCACCCGGAGAGTCAGGCCTCGTCTTGAGGGGGAAAAAAAGGACTCCGCTCTCCTGTCGAGTCGCGACGGGTATCTCTTGGAGCCCACTGCGTGGCGTAAAGGGAGTGAAGCCTCCTATGGAGTTTGCAGAAGACTCGGGATTGTTTTCCTGGCCATGCAGGAAAAAAGGCCCTCATCTCGCGATGATGGGGGCATCTCGTGGGTTTTCTCCAGCTGCGGCGCCAGTATCAGATTTCTCACGAGGTACAACGGGGAGCTCAGAGAGCCTCTCGTGTGGTGCTAGGGACGTCAGGTCTCCGTGCGTGTGGTGAAGGGGAGTGCGTGATTGCTCTCGAGTCATAGTAGGCGAATCGGGCCTCAAGACACATTGAAGAAGGACTCTTGAGGTCTTTCTCGGGTTGCGGCAGGGAACCCTGGGTTCCCTTGATTTGTGTCGGTGACCTCAGGCAACTTCTAAGGGTGCCTCTGAGAAGTCAGGGATACTGTGGATTTGGGAGGGGCCTTTCGTTACTCAACTGGGTTTGGTGCAATCGAAGAGGGCCTCATCTCGAATGGAGGCAGGAACCTCAGGGGTCCTCTCCATATCTGACTCGGGTCGCAGGGTACCTGCAGAGTATGGAGAAGAGAGTCACGCCTCGTCTTCTGTTGAGGAATGGATTTCCCCTTGCCTTTCGAGTTGTTCACGGAGTGACAGGCCACTTGTTGAGCTGAGTGTGGAACCTGCGGGTTTTTCCGGACGATGCACGGGGGTGTCAGTGCCCCTTCGTGTTGTGCCTTCATCCACAGGGTTGCCTTCAAAGAGGTTTCCGGGCATCGGGTTCTTTTCAAGAGCGTACCGGAAAATTGGGGTCTTTCAGCATGTGGTACCACCCACGAGGCTACGTCTCGAATTTCCTCGGGAGACCGGCCTCATCCTGAGGTGCGCTGGGAAGGTCGGGAACCCCTTGCAGACAAAGCAGGGGAATCGACCCACCGCTCGCGATCAGAAGGGGAGAAGGGGCTCAGATGAAGTGGTGCCGGGAACCTCGGTGGTCCCCTCGAGTGAGACCGGTATGTCACGGCACTTTTGAGGTCGCATCAAGGGTGCCAAGTACAGTTTCGCACTTCAAGACGGAACGTGGGAATTCTCTGGAGATGCTGTAGCGGGCAAGGGCCTCATATTGCGATGACGAGGGAAACACGTGGTTTTTCTCGAGTTGAGGCGGGATTCTCGAGTTACAACGGGGAATTCAGGCTTCCTCTTGTGTTGGCCCAGGAAGTCCAATCTTCCATTCAACTTGTCAGAGAGAGCTGGGGGTTGCTCTCGAGTCACTTCAGGGCAAAGAGTCCTCATCTAGGCTTGGGTCCAGGACGTAATGTTCCTCTCCAGGGGCGACAGGGATATCGGGGTCGCATTCCAGTCTCACCCGGTGGGTCACACCTCGTCTCGAGTGGAAGGAAGCAAAGGACTCCACTATCCTCTCGAGTCGGGACGCGTAACTCTTGGAGCCCAATGAGTGGCCTAAAGGGAGTCAAGCGTCCTGTGTAGCTTGGACAGAAGGTTCACGCTTGATCTGCATACCATGCAGTTAAAGATGGCCCTCCTCTCGTGATGACGGGGGCGTCTCATGGGTTTTCTCGAGCTGCGGCGCCAGTGTGGGGTTTCTCACGAGATATGATGGGGAGTTCAGGGAGCCTCTCGTGCGGCGCCAGAGAAGCCTGACTCCATGCGTGTGGCCAGGCAGATCGCGTCATTGCTCTCGAGTCATGGGAGGGACTAGGGCCTCAAGAGGCATTTAAGAAGGACTCTCAAGGTCTTTCTTGGGTTGGGGCGGGAAACACTCGTTTCCATCGACCTCTACAGGGGACCTTAGGGAACTTCCCAGGTGCCTCTGAGAGGTGAGGGATACTGAGGAGTTAGAGGGGCCTCTCGGGACTCCACTAGGCTTGACGAAATGAAAGAGGGCCTCATCTCGATTGGAGGCAGGAACCTCAGGCTTCCTCTCCATTTCTGACTCCGACCGCAGGGTCCCTGCAGAGTTGGGACAGGAGAGTCAGGCCTCGTCTTGTCTGAGTAACGGAATTCTGCTTGCCCCTTGAGTCGTTCAGGGGGTCTCAGGGCCCTTGACAAGCTGTGTGTGGAACCTGCGGGTGTTTCCAGAAGATGCATGGGGGTGTCAGTGCCCCTTCGTTTGGTGCCTTCCCCCACAGGGTTTCCTTCAAAGAGGTGTCCGGGCATCGGGTTCATTTCAAGAGCGGACCGGGAAATCGGGGTCATTCGGCATGTGGCACCACCCACGTGGCTCATCTCGAATTTCCTCGTGAGACCAGCATCATCCTGAGGTGCGGCGGGAAGCCCGGGAACACCTTCCACACAAAGTAGGGGAATCGATTCTCCTGTCGCGATCAGGAGGGGAGATGGGGCTCAGATGAAGTGGTGCCGGGACCCTCGGTGTTCCACTCGAGGGAACCCGGCGTTTCAGGGAACTTTAGGGGTCGCATCAAGGGAGCCAAGTACCGTTTCCCACTTCAGGACGGAACATGGGACTTCCCTGGAGACGCTGTAGCGGGCAAGGGCCTCATCCTGTGAAGACGTTGGAACCACGTCGTTTTTCTCGAGTTGCATTGGGATTCTCAAAAACGACAGGAATTTCAGGCTTCCTCTTGGGTTGGCCCTGGGAAGCCCAATCTTCAATTCGAGTTGCGATGGAAAGCTGGGGGTTCTGCTCGAGTCTCTACAGGGCCAAAGAGACCTCATCGAGGCGTGTGTCCAGGACCTAATATTCCTCTCAAGGGAAGACAGGGATCACGGGTTTCCATTCCAGACTCCCCCGGGGGGTCAGGACTCGCCTGGAGGGGAAGCAAAGACTCCGCTTTCCTCTCAAGTCGCGACACGGATCTCTTGGAGCCCACTGAGTGGACTCAAGGGTGTCGAGCCTCCTCTTCAGTTTGGAGAGAGGACTCGCTATTGCTCTCCAGGCCAGGCAAGAAAGAAGGCCCTCATCTCGCGATGACGGGGGCGTCTCATGGGTTTCCTCAGGCTGCTGCGCCCATGGGGGTTTTCTCACGAGGCACGATGAGGACCTCAGGGAGCCTCTCGTGCGGCGCCAGGCAAGTCAGGTCTCCATGCGCATGGCGAGGGGGAGCTGGTCATCACTCTCGAGTCATGGGAAACGGCTAGGTCCTCAAGAGGCGTTGAAGAAGGACTCTCGAGGTCTTTCTCGGGTTGCGGCGGGAAACCCTTGTTTCCCTCGACTTCTGCAGGGGACCTTAGGGAACTTCCCACGGTGCTTCTGAGAGGTGAGGGATGCTGTGCAGTTGGCAGGGCCTCTCGGGACTCTGCTGGGTTCGGCCCAATGGAAGAGGGCCTCATCTCGAGGGGAGGCAGGTACCTCAGGCTTCCTCTCGGATTCGGACTCCGACTTCACGGTCCCTGCAGTGTTGGGACAGGAGAGTCATGCCTCGTCTTGTCTGAGGAATGGAATTCTGGTTGCCTCTCGAGTTGTTCCGGGAGTCTCAGGCCCCTTGTCGAGCTGTGTGTAGACCCTGCGGGATTTTCCGGATGATGCACGGGGGTGTCAGTGCCCCTTCGTGTTGTGCCTTCACCCACAGGGTTGCCTTCGAAGAGGAGTTCGGGCATCGGGTTCTTATCAAGAGCGGACCGGAATATCGGAGTCGTTCGGCACGTGGCACCTCACATGTGGCTAGTCTCGAATTTCCTCCTGAGACCGGCCTCATCCTGAGGTGCGCCAGGAAGGCCGGGAACCCCTTCCAGACAAAGCAGGGGAATCGACTCTCCTGTCGTGATCAGGAGGGGAGACGGGGCTCAGATGAAGTGGTGCCGGGACCCTCGGTGTTCCCCTCGAGGGAACCCAGCGTGTCGGGGAACTTTTGCGGTCGCATCAAGGGTGTCAAGTACCGTGTCGCCCTTCAGGGCAGAACATGGGACTTCCCTGGAGACACCGGGAACTTCGGTGTTCCCCTGGAGTGAGACCGGTATGTTGGGGAACTTTGGGGTCACATCAAGGGTGCCAAGTAGCATTTCGAACTTTAAGATGGAACGTGGGACTTCTCTTGAGACTCTAGCTGGCAAGGGCCTCATATTGCGATGAAGGGGGAACCACATGGTTTTTAAGACTTGAGGCTGAATTCTCGAATTACGATGGGAAATTCAGACTTCCTCTTGTGTTGACCGTGGGAAGACCAATCTTCCATTCAAATTGTGAGGGAGAGATGGAAGTTGCTCGAGTCACTGTAGGGCAAAATAGACCTCATCTAGGCTTGTGTCTAGGACATAATGTTCCACTCCAGGGGTGACATGGATCTCGGGGTTGCATTCCAAACTCACCCGGGGAGTCAGGCCTCGTCTCCAGGGAAGCAAAGGACTCCGCTCTCCTCTCGAGTCGCACCGGGTATTTCTTGGACCCAACTGAGTGGCCTAAAGGGAGTCAATCCTCCTGTGAAGTTTGGAGAGAGGACCAGGAATTGCTCTCCAGGTCAGGCAGGAAAAGAAGGCCCCCATCTCTCCTTGACGGGGGCATCTTGTGGTTTTTCTCAAACTGCGGCGCCAGTGTGGGTTTTCTCACGAGGTACGATGGGGTACTCAGGGAGCCTCTTGTGTGGTACTAGGGAAGTCAGTTTTCCTGCTTGTGGCGAGGGGAGCGCGTCCTTGCTCTGGAGTCATGGTAGGGGAATCGGGCATCAAGAGACGTTGAAAAAGGACTCTCCAAGTCTTTCTCGGGTTACTTCAGGAAACTCTGGGTTCCCTCGACTTGTGCCAGTGACCTCAGGTAGCTTCTCAGGGAGCCTCTGAGAATTCAGGGATACTGTGGTGTTGGGAGGGGCCTCTCGGGACACCACTGAGTTTGGTTCAATGGAAGAGGGCCTCTTCTCTAGTTGAGGCAGGAACCTCAGGGTTCCTCTCCATTTCTGACTCCAATTGCAGGGTCCCTGAAGAGTTGGGACAGGAGAGTAAGGCCTCGTCTTGTGTGAAGGAATGCAACTTCACTTGCCTCTCGAGTTGTTCACGAGGTGACAGTCCACATTTGGAGCTGTGAGTGGAATCGGCGGGTTTTTCCAGACGATGCATGGGGATGTCAGTGTCCCTTCGTGTTGTGCCTTCATCCACAGGGTTGCCTTCGAAGAGATGTCCGGGCGTCAGGTTCTTATCTAGAGTGGACCGGGAATTCGGGATCTTTCAGCATATGGCACCAACCATGAGGCTACTTTTCGAATTTCCTCATGAGACCGGCCTCATCCGGAGGTTCGCGGGGAACGTCGGGAACCCCTTGCAGACAAAACATGGGAATCGACCCTTCTGTCGCGATCAGGAGGGGTGAAGGGGCTCACAGGAAGTGGTGCCGTGAACTTTGGTGTTTCCCTCGAGTGAGACCGGTATGTCAGGGAACTTTGGGGGTCGCATCAAGGGTGCCAAGTACCGTTTTGTACTTCAGGATGGAACGTGGGACTTCTCTTGATACGCTGTAGCGGCCAAGGGCCTCATCTTGCGATGACGGGGGAGCCACGTGGTTTTTCTCGAGTTGCGGCGGGATTCTCGAGTTACGACGGGGATTTCAGGCTTCCTCTTGTGTTGGGCCAGGGAAGTCCAATCATCCATTCGAGTTGCGAGGGAGAGCTGGGGGTTGCGCTCGAGTCACTGCAGGGCAAAGTAGACCCCATCTAGGCTTGTGTCCAGGACCTAATGTTCCTCTCCAAGGGCCACAGGGATCTCAGGTTTGCATTCCAGACTCACCCAGGGAATCAGGCCTCATGTCGAAGGGAAGCAAAGGACTCCGCTCTCCTTTCGAGTTGCGACGGGCACCTCTTGGAGCCCACTTTGTGGCTTAAGGGAGTCAAGCCTCCTGTGAAGTTTGGAGAGAGGACTTGGGACTGCTCTCCAGGCCATGCAGGAAAAGATGGCCCTCATCTCGCGATGACGGAGGGGTCTTGTGTGTGTTCTCGAGCTGCGGCGCCAGTGTGGGGTTTCACACGAGGTACGACAGGGAGCTCAGGGAGCCTCTCATGTGGCGCCAGGGAAGTCAGGTCTCCATGTGCGTGGCGAGGGGGAGCGCGTTATTGCTCTCGAGCCATGGTAGGGGAATCTGACCTCAAGACGCGTTGAAGAAGGACTATCGAGGTCTTTCTCGAGTGGCGGCGGGAAACCCTTATTTCCCTCGAATTCTGCCAGGGACCTGAGGGAACTTCCCAGGGTGCCTCTGAGAGGTGAGGGATGCTGTGGAGTTAGCGGGGTCTCTCGGGACTCCGCTGGGGTTTGCGCAACGGAAGAGGGCCTCATCTCGAGGGGAGGCAGGAACATCAGGCTTCCTCTCTGTTTCTGACTCCGACCCTCCGACTTCAGGGTCCCTGCAGAGTTGGGAGAGGAGAGTCAGACCTCGTCTTGTCTGAGGAAGGGAACCCCGCTGGCCTCTCGAGTTGCTCAGGGGGTCTCAGGCCCCTCCTCGAGCTGTGTGTGGAACCCACGGGTTTTTGCGGACGATGCACGGGGGTGGCAGTGCCCCTTCGTGTTGTGCCTTCACCCACAGGGTTGCCTTCAAAGAGGGGTCCGGGCCTCGGGTCGTTCTCAAGGGCGGACTGGGGAATCGGGGGCGTTCGGCATGTGTCACCACCCACGTGGCTCGTCTCGAATTTCCTCGTGAGACCGGCCTCATCCTGATGTGCGCCGGGAAGGCCGGGAACCCCATCCAGACCACGCAGGGGAATCGCCTCTCCTGTCGCGATCAGGAGGGGAGAAGGGGCTCAGAGGAAGCGGTGCCGGGACCCTCGGTGTTCCCCTCGAGGGAACCCGGCGTGTCGGGGGACTTTTGGGGGTCGCAGGAAGGCTGTCAGGGACCGTTTCGCCCTTCAGGGCGGAACAGGGGACTTCCCTTGAGACGCCGTCGCGGGCAAGGGCCTCATCTTGCCAAGAGGTGGGAACCACGTGGTTTTTCTCGAGTTGCGGCGGGATTCTCGAGTTACGACGTGGATCTCAGCCTTCCCCTTGGGTTGGCCCTGGGAAGCCCAAACTTCCCCTCGGGTTGCGAGGGAAAGCTGGGGGTTGCGCTCGAGTCACGGCAGGGCCGAAGAGACCTCACCTAGGCGTGTGTCCAGGACCTAATATTCCTCTCCAGGGAAGGCAGGGATCTCGGGGTTGCATTCCAGGCTCCCCCGGGGAGTCAGGCCTCGTCTCGAGGGGAAGCCAAAGACTCCGCTCTCCTCTCGAGTCGCTACGCGGGTCTCTTGGAGCCCCCTGAGCGGCATCAAGGGAGTCCAGCCTCCTCTTCCGTTTGGAGAGAGGACCCGGGATTGCTCTCCAGGCCATGCAGGAAAAGAAGGCCCTGAGCTCGCGAGGACGGGGGCGTCTCAGGGGTTTCCTCGAGCTGCGGCGCCCGTGGGGATTTTCTCCCGAGGCACGACGAGGATCTCAGGGAGCCTCTCGTGCGGCGCCAGGGAAGTCAGGTCTCCATGCGCGTGGCGAGGGGGAGCGCGTCCTGGCTCTCGAGTCACGGGAGGGGACTAGGGCCTCGAGACGCGTTGAAGAAGGACTCTCGAGGTCTTCCTCGGGGGGCGGCGGGAAATCCTCGTGTCCCTCGCCTTCTGCCGGGGACCTTAGGGAACTTCCCAGGGTGCCTCTGAGAGGCGAGGGAACCTGTGGAGGTGGCGGGGACCCTCGGGACTCCGCTGGGTCTGGCGCAACGGAAGAGGGCCTCACCTCGAGGGGAGGCAGGAACCTCAGGCTTCCTCTCCGTTTCGGACTCTGACCGCAGGGTCCCTGCAGAGTTGGGACACGAGAGTCAGGCCTCGTCTTGTCCGAGGAAGGGAACCCCGCTGGCCTCTCGAGTTAATCAGGGGGTCTCAGGCCCCTCGTCGAGCTGTGCGTGGAACCCGCGAGTCTTTGCGGACGATGCACGGGGGTGGCAGTGCCCCTTCGTGTTGTGCCTTCACCCACAGGGTTGCCTTCGAAGAGGGGTCCGGGCCTCGGGTCCTTCTCAAGGGCGGACCGGGGAATCGGGGGCGTTCGGCATGTGGCCCCACCCACGTGGCTCGTCTCGAATTTCCTCGTGAGACCGGCCTCTCCTGAGGTGCGCCGGGAAGGCCGGGAACCCCTTCCAGACCACGCAGGGGAATCGCCTCTCCTGTCGCCATCAGGAGGGGAGAAGGGGCTCAGAGGAAGCGGTGCCGGGACCCTCGGTGTTCCCCTCGAGGGAACCCGGCGTGTCGGGGGACTTTTGGGGGTCGCAGGAAGGCTGTCAGGGACCGTTTCGCCCTTCAGGGCGGAACAGGGGACTTCCCTTGAGACGCCGTGGCGGGCAAGGGCCTCCTCTTGCCAAGAGGTGGGAACCACGTGGTTTTTCTCGAGTTGCGGTGGGATTCTCGAGTTACGACGGGGATCTCAGCCTTCCCCTTGGGTTGGCCCTGGGAAGCCCAATCTTCCCCTCGGGTTGCGAGGGAAAGCTGGGGGTTGCGCTCGAGTCACTGCAGGGCCGAAGAGACCTCACCTAGGCGTGTGTCCGGGACCTAATATTCCTCTCCAAGGAAGGCAGGGATCTCGGGGTTGCATTCCAGGCTCCCCCGGGGAGTCAGGCCTCGTCTCGAGGGGAAGCCAAGGACTCCGCTCTCCTCTCGAGTCGCGACGCGGGTCTCTTGGAGCCCCCTGAGCGGCCTCAAGGGAGTCCAGCCTCCTCTTCCGTTTGGAGAGAGGACCCGGGATTGCTCTCCAGGCCATGCAGGAAGAGAAGGCCCTCAGCTCGCGAGGACGGGGGCGTCTCAGGGGTTTCCTCGAGCTGCGGCGCCCGTGGGGGTTTTCTCCCGAGGCACGACGAGGATCTCAGGGAGCCTCTCGTGCGGCGCCAGGGAAGTCAGGTCTCCATGCGCGTGGCGAGGGGGAGCGCGTCCTGGCTCTCGAGTCACGGGAGGGGACTAGGGCCTCGAGACGCGTTGAAGAAGGACTCTCGAGGTCTTTCTCGGGGGGCGGCGGGAAACCCTCGTGTCCCTCGCCTTCTGCCGGGGACCTTAGGGAACTTCCCAGGGTGCCTCTGAGAGGCGAGGGATCCTGTGGAGGTGGCGGGGCCCCTCGGGACTCCGCTGGGTCTGGCGCAACGGAAGAGGGCCTCACCTCGAGGGGCGGCAGGAACCTCAGGCTTCCTCTCCATTTCGGACTCCGACCGCAGGGTCCCTGCAGAGTTGGGACAGGAGAGTCAGGCCTCGTCTTGTCTGAGGAAGGGAACCCCGCTGGCCTCTCGAGTTGCTCAGGGGGTCTCAGGCCCCTCGTCGAGCTGTGTGTGGAACCCGCGGGTCTTTGCGGACGATGCACGGGGGTGGCAGTGCCCCTTCTTGTTGTGCCTTCACCCACAGGGTTGCCTTCGAAGAGGGGTCCGGGCCTCGGGTCCTTCTCAAGGGCGGACCGGGGAATCGGGGGCGTTCGGCATGTGGCCCCACCCACGTGGCTCGTCTCGAATTTCCTCGTGAGACCGGCCTCATCCTGAGGTGCGCCGGGAAGGCCGGGAACCCCTTCCAGACCACGCAGGGGAATCGCCTCTCCTGTCGCGATCAGGAGGGGAGAAGGGGCTCAGAGGAAGCGGTGCCGGGACCCTCGGTGTTACCCTCAGGGGAACCCAGCGTGTCGGGGGACTTTTGGGGGTCGCAGGAAGGCTGTCAGGGACCGTTTCGCCCTTCAGGGCGGAACAGGGGACTTCCCTTGAGACGCCGTGGCGGGCAAGGGCCTCATCTTGCCAAGAGGTGGGAACCACGTGGTTTTTCTCGAGTTGCGGCGGGATTCTCGAGTTACGACGGGGATCTCAGCCTTCCCCTTGGGTTGGCCCTGGGAAGCCCAATCTTCCCCTCGGGTTGCGAGGGAAAGCTGGGGGTTGCGCTCGAGTCACTGCAGGGCCGAAGAGACCTCACCTAGGCGTGTGTCCGGGACCTCATATTCCTCTCCAGGGAAGGCAGGGATCTCGGGGTTGCATTCCAGGCTCCCCCGGGGAGTCAGGCCTCGTCTCGAGGGGAAGCCAAGGACTCCGCTCTCCTCTCGAGTCGCGACGCGGGTCTCTTGGAGCCCCCTGAGCGGCCTCAAGGGAGTCCAGCCTCCTCTTCCGTTTGGAGAGAGGACCCGGGATTGCTCTCCAGGCCATGCAGGAAAAGAAGGCACTCAGCTCGCGAGGACGGGGGCGTCTCAGGGGTTTCCTCGAGCTGCGGCGCCCGTGGGGGTTTTCTCCCGAGGCACGACGAGGATCTCAGGGAGCCTCTCGTGCGGCGCCAGGGAAGTCAGGTCTCCATGCGCGTGGCGAGGGGGAGCGCGTCCTGGCTCTCGAGTCACGGGAGGGGACTAGGGCCTCGAGACGCGTTGAAGAAGGACTCTCGAGGTCTTTCTCGGGGGGCGGCGGGAAACCCTCGTGTCCCTCGCCTTCTGCCAGGGACCTTAGGGAACTTCCCAGGGTGCCTCTGAGAGGCGAGGGATCCTGTGGAGGTGGCGGGGCCCCTCGGGACTCCGCTGGGTCTGGCGCAACGGAAGAGGGCCTCACCTCGAGGGGCGGCAGGAACCTCAGGCATCCTCTCCGTTTCGGACTCCGACCGCAGGGTCCCTGCAGAGTTGGGACAGGAGAGTCAGGCCTCGTCTTGTCTGAGGAAGGGAAACCCGCTGGCCTCTCGAGTTGCTCAGGGGGTCTCAGGCCCCTCGTCGAGCTGTGTGTGGAACCCGCGGGTCTTTGCGGACGATGCACGGGGGTGGCAGTGCCCCTTCGTGTTGTGCCTTCACCCACAGGGTTGCCTTCGAAGAGGGGTCCGGGCCTCGGGTCCTTCTCAAGGGCGGACCGGGGAATCGGGGGCGTTCGGCATGTGGCCCCACCCACGTGGCTCGTCTCGAATTTCCTCGTGAGACCGGCCTCATCCTGAGGTGCGCCGGGAAGGCCGGGAACCCCTTCCAGACCACGCAGGGGAATCGCCTCTCCTGTCGCGATCAGGAGGGGAGAAGGGGCTCAGAGGAAGCGGTGCCGGGACCCTCGGTGTTACCCTCAGGGGAACCCAGCGTGTCGGGGGACTTTTGGAGGTCGCAGGAAGGCTGTCAGGGACCGTTTCGCCCTTCAGGGCGGAACAGGGGACTTCCCTTGAGACGCCGTGGCGGGCAAGGGCCTCATCTTGCCAAGAGGTGGGAACCACGTGGTTTTTCTCGAGTTGCGGCGGGATTCTCGAGTTACGACGGGGATCTCAGCCTTCCCCTTGGGTTGGCCCTGGGAAGCCCAATCTTCCCCTCGGGTGGCGAGGGAAAGCTGGGGGTTGCGCTCGAGTCACTGCAGGGCCGAAGAGACCTCACCTAGGCCTGTGTCCGGGACCTAATATTCCTCTCCAGGGAAGGCAGGGATCTCGGGGTTGCATTCCAGGCTCCCCCTGGGAGTCAGGCCTCATCTCGAGGGGAAGCCAAGGACTCCGCTCTCCTCTCGAGTCGCGACGCGGGTCTCTTGGAGCCCCCTGAGCGGCCTCAAGGGAGTCCAGCCTCCTCTTCCGTTTGGAGAGAGGACCCGGGATTGCTCTCCAGGCCATGCAGGAAAAGAAGGCACTCAGCTCGCGAGGACGGGGGAGTCTCAGGGGTTTCCTCGAGCTGCGGCGCCCGTGGGGGTTTTCTCCCGAGGCACGACGAGGATCTCAGGGAGCCTCTCGTGCGGCGCCAGGGAAGTCAGGTCTCCATGCGCGTGGCGAGGGGGAGCGCGTCCTGGCTCTCGAGTCACGGGAGGGGACTAGGGCCTCGAGACGCGTTGAAGAAGGACTCTCGAGGTCTTTCTCGGGGGGCGGCGGGAAACCCTCGTGTCCCTCGCCTTCTGCCAGGGACCTTAGGGAACTTCCCAGGGTGCCTCTGAGAGGCGAGGGATCCTGTGGAGGTGGCGGGGCCCCTCGGGACTCCGCTGGGTCTGGCGCAACGGAAGAGGGCCTCACCTCGAGGAGCGGCAGGAACCTCAGGCTTCCTCTCCGTTTCGGACTCCGACCGCAGGGTCCCTGCAGAGTTGGGACAGGAGAGTCAGGCCTCGTCTTGTCTGAGGAAGGGAAACCCGCTGGCCTCTCGAGTTGCTCAGGGGGTCTCAGGCCCCTCGTCGAGCTGTGTGTGGAACCCGCGGGTCTTTGCGGACGATGCACGGGGGTGGCAGTGCCACTTCGTGTTGTGCCTTCCCCCACAGGGTTGCCTTCGAAGAGGGGTCCGGGCCTCGGGTCCTTCTCAACGGCGGACCGGGGAATCGGGGGCGTTCGGCATTTGGCCCCACCCACGTGGCTCGTCTCGAATTTCCTCGTGAGACCGGCCTCATCCTGAGGTGCGCCGGGAAGGCCGGGAACCCCTTCCAGACGACGCAGGGGAATCGCCTCTCCTGTCGCGATCAGGAGGGGAGAAGGGGCTCAGAGGAAGCGGTGCCGGGACCCTCGGTGTTCCCCTCGAGGGAACCCGGCGTGTCGGGGGACTTTTGGGGGTCGCAGGAAGGCTGTCAGGGACCGTTTCGCCCTTCAGGGCGGAACAGGGGACTTCGCTTGAGACGCCGTGGCGGGCAAGGGCCTCATCTTGCCAAGAGGTGGGAACCACGTGGTTTTTCTCGAGTTGCGGCGGGATTCTCGAGTTACAACGGGGATCTCAGCCTTCCCCTTGGGTTGGCCCTGGGAAGCCCAATCTTCCCCTCGGGTTGCGAGGGAAAGCTTGGGGTTGCGCTCGAGTCACTGCAGGGCCGAAGAGACCTCACCTAGGCGTGTGCCCGGGACCTAATATTCCTCTCCAGGGAAGGCAGGGATCTCGGGGTTGTATTCCAGGCTCCCCCGGGGAGTCAGGCCTCGTCTCGAGGGGAAGCCAAGGACTCCGCTCTCCTCTCGAGTCGCGACGCGGGTCTCTTGGAGCCCCCTGAGCGGCCTCAAGGGACTCCAGCCTCCTCTTCCGTTTGGAGAGAGGACCCGGGATTGCTCTCCAGGCCATGCAGGAAAAGAAGGCCCTCAGCTCGAGAGGACGGGGGCGTCTCAGGGGTTTCCTCGAGCTGCGGCGCCCGTGGGGGTTTTCTCCCGAGGCACGACGAGGATCTCAGGGAACCTCTCGTGCGGCGCCAGGGAAGTCAGGTCTCCATGCGCGTGGCGAGGGGGAGCGCGTCCTGGCTCTCGAGTCACGGGAGGGGACTAGGGCCTCGAGACGCGTTGAAGAAGGACTCTCGAGGTCTTTCTCGGGGGGCGGCGGGAAACCCTCGTGTCCCTCGCCTTCTGCCGGGGACCTTAGGGAACTTCCCAGGGTGCCTCTGAGAGGCGAGGGATCCTGTGGAGGTGGCGGGGCCCCTCGGGACTCCGCTGGGTCTGGCGCAACGGAAGAGGGCCTCACCTCGAGGGGCGGCAGGAACCTCAGGCTTCCTCTCCATTTCGGACTCCGACCGCAGGGTCCCTGCAGAGTTGGGACAGGAGAGTCAGGCCTCGTCTTGTCTGAGGAAGGGAACCCCGCTGGCCTCTCGAGTTGCTCAGGGGGTCTCAGGCCCCTCGTCGAGCTGTGTGTGGAACCCGCGGGTCTTTGCGGACGATGCACGGGGGTGGCAGTGCCCCTTCGTGTTGTGCCTTCACCCACAGGGTTGCCTTCGAAGAGGGGTCCGGGCCTCGGGTCCTTCTCAAGGGCGGACCGGGGAATCGGGGGCGTTCGGCATGTGGCCCCACCCACGTGGCTCGTCTCGAATTTCCTCGTGAGACCGGCCTCATCCTGAGGTGCGCCGGGAAGGCCGGGAACCCCTTCCAGACCACGCAGGGGAATCGCCTCTCCTGTCGCGATCAGGAGGGGAGAAGGGGCTCAGAGGAAGCGGTGCCGGGACCCTCGGTGTTACCCTCAGGGGAACCCAGCGTGTCGGGGGACTTTTGGGGGTCGCAGGAAGGCTGTCAGGGACCGTTTCGCCCTTCAGGGCGGAACAGGGGACTTCCCTTGAGACGCCGTGGCGGGCAAGGGCCTCATCTTGCCAAGAGGTGGGAACCACGTGGTTTTTCTCGAGTTGCGGCGGGATTCTCGAGTTACGACGGGGATCTCAGCCTTCCCCTTGGGTTGGCCCTGGGAAGCCCAATCTTCCCCTCGGGTTGCGAGGGAAAGCTGGGGGTTGCGCTCGAGTCACTGCAGGGCCGAAGAGACCTCACCTAGGCGTGTGTCCGGGACCTCATATTCCTCTCCAGGGAAGGCAGGGATCTCGGGGTTGCATTCCAGGCTCCCCCGGGGAGTCAGGCCTCGTCTCGAGGGGAAGCCAAGGACTCCGCTCTCCTCTCGAGTCGCGACGCGGGTCTCTTGGAGCCCCCTGAGCGGCCTCAAGGGAGTCCAGCCTCCTCTTCCGTTTGGAGAGAGGACCCGGGATTGCTCTCCAGGCCATGCAGGAAAAGAAGGCACTCAGCTCGCGAGGACGGGGGCGTCTCAGGGGTTTCCTCGAGCTGCGGCGCCCGTGGGGGTTTTCTCCCGAGGCACGACGAGGATCTCAGGGAGCCTCTCGTGCGGCGCCAGGGAAGTCAGGTCTCCATGCGCGTGGCGAGGGGGAGCGCGTCCTGGCTCTCGAGTCACGGGAGGGGACTAGGGCCTCGAGACGCGTTGAAGAAGGACTCTCGAGGTCTTTCTCGGGGGGCGGCGGGAAACCCTCGTGTCCCTCGCCTTCTGCCGGGGACTTTAGGGAACTTCCCAGGGTGCCTCTGAGAGGCGAGGGATCCTGTGGAGGTGGCGGGGCCCCTCGGGACTCCGCTGGGTCTGGCGCAACGGAAGAGGGCCTCACCTCGAGGGGCGGCAGGAACCTCAGGCTTCCTCTCCATTTCGGACTCCGACCGCAGGGTCCCTGCAGAGTTGGGACAGGAGAGTCAGGCCTCGTCTTGTCTGAGGAAGGGAACCCCGCTGGCCTCTCGAGTTGCTCAGGGGGTCTCAGGCCCCTCGTCGAGCTGTGTGTGGAACCCGCGGGTCTTTGCGGACGATGCACGGGGGTGGCAGTGCCCCTTCGTGTTGTGCCTTCACCCACAGGGTTGCCTTCGAAGAGGGGTCCGGGCCTCGGGTCCTTCTCAAGGGCGGACCGGGGAATCGGGGGCGTTCGGCATGTGGCCCCACCCACGTGGCTCGTCTCGAATTTCCTCGTGAGACCGGCCTCATCCTGAGGTGCGCCGGGAAGGCCGGGAACCCCTTCCAGACCACGCAGGGGAATCGCCTCTCCTGTCGCGATCAGGAGGGGAGAAGGGGCTCAGAGGAAGCGGTGCCGGGACCCTCGGTGTTCCACTCTGGGGAACCCGGCGTGTCGGGGGACTTTTGGGGGTCGCAGGAAGGCTGTCAGGGACCGTTTCGCCCTTCAGGGCGGAACAGGGGACTTCCCTTGAGACGCCGTGGCGGGCAAGGGCCTCCTCTTGCCAAGAGGTGGGAACCACGTGGTTTTTCTCGAGTTGCGGCGGGATACTCGAGTTACGACGGGGATCTCAGCCTTCCCCTTGGGTTGGCCCTGGGAAGCCCAATCTTCCCCTCGGGTTGCGAGGGAAAGCTGGGGGTTGCGCTCGAGTCACTGCAGGGCCGAAGAGACCTCACCTAGGCGTGTGTCCGGGACCTCATATTCCTCTCCAGGGAAGGCAGGGATCTCGGGGTTGCATTCCAGGCTCCCCCGGGGAGTCAGGCCTCGTATCGAGGGGAAGCCAAGGACTCCGCTCTTCTCTCGAGTCGCGACGCGGGTCTCCTGGAGCCCCCTGAGCGGCCTCAAGGGAGTCCAGCCTCCTCTTCCGTTTGGAGAGAGGACTCGGGATTGCTATCCAGGCCATGCAGGAAAAGAAGGCCCTCAGCTCGCGAGGACGGGGGCGTCTCAGGGGTTTCCTCGAGCTGCGGCGCCCGTGGGGGTTTTCTCCCGAGGCACGACGAGGATCTCAGGGAGCCTCTCGTGCGGGCCAGGGAAGTCAGGTCTCCATGCGTGTGGCGAGGGGGAGCGCGTCCTAGCTCTCGAGTCACGGGAGGGGACTAGGGCCTCGAGACGCGTTGAAGAAGGACTCTTGAGGTCTTTCTCGAGGGGCGGCGGGAAACCCTCGTGTCCCTCGCCTTCTGCCGGGGACCTTAGTGAACTTCCCAGGGTGCCTCTGAGAGGCGAGGGATCCTGTGGAGGTGGCGGGGCCCCTCGGGACTCCGCTGGGTCTGGCGCAACGGAAGAGGGCCTCACCTCGAGGGGAGGCAGGAACCTCAGGCTTCCTCTCCGTTTCGGACTCCGACCGCAGGGTCCCTGCAGAGTTGGGACAGGAGAGTCAGGCCTCGTCTTGTCTGAGGAAGGGAACCCCGCTGGCCTCTCGAGTTGCTCAGGGGGTCTCAGGACCCTCGTCGAGCTGTGTGTGGAACCCGCGGGTCTTTGCGGACGATGCACGGGGGTGGCAGTGCCCCTTCGTGTTGTGCCTTCACCCACAGGGTTGCCTTCGAAGAGGGGTCCGGGCCTCGGGTCCTTCTCAAGGGCGGACCGGGGAATCGGGGGGCGTTCGGCATATGGCCCCACCCACGTGGCTCGTCTCGAATTTCCTCGTGAGACCGGCCTCATCCTGAGGTGCGCCGGGAAGGCCGGGAACCCCTTCCAGGCCACGCAGGGGAATCGCCTCTCCTGTCGCGATCAGGAGGGGAGAAGGGGCTCAGAGGAAGCGGTTCCGGGACCCTCGGTGTTCCCCTCTGGGGAACCCAGCGTGTCGGGGGACTTTTGGGGGTCGCAAGAAGGCTGTCAGGGACCGTTTCGCCCTTCAGGGCGGAACAGGGGACTTCCCATGAGACGCCGTGGCGGGCAAGGGCCTCCTCTTGCCAAGAGGTGGGAACCACGTGGTTTTTCTCGAGTTGCGGCGGGATTCTCGAGTTACGACGGGAATTTCAGCCTTCCCCTTGGGTTGGCCCTGGGAAGCCCAATCTTCCCCTCGGGTTGCGAGGGAAAGCTGGGGGTTGCGCTCGAGTCACTGCAGGGCCGAAGAGACCTCACCTAGGCGTGTGTCCGGGACCTAATATTCCTCTCCAGGGAAGGCAGGGATCTCGGGGTTGCATTCCAGGCTCCCCCGGGGAGTCAGGCCTCGTCTCGACGGGAAGCCAAGGACTCCGCTCTCCTCTCGAGTCGCGACGCGGGTCTCTTGGAGCCCCCAGAGCGGCCTCAAGGGAGTCCAGCCTCCTCTTCCGTTTGGAGAGAGGACCCGGGATTGCTCTCCAGGCCATGCAGGAAAAGAAGGCCCTCAGCTCGCGAGGACGGGGGCGTCTCAGGGGTTTCCTCGAGCTGCGGCGCCCGTGGGGGTTTTCTCCCGAGGCACGACGAGGATCTCAGGGAGCCTCTCGTGCGGCGCCAGGGAAGTCAGGTCTCCATGCGCGTGGCGAGGTGGAGCGCGTCCTGGCTCTCGAGTCATGGTAGGGGACTAGGGCCTCAAGACGCGTTGAAGAAGGACTCTCGATGTCTTTCTCGGGTTGCAACGGGAAACCCTCTTTTCCCCCGACTTCTGCCGGGGACCTGAGGGAACTTCCCAGGGTGCCTCTGAGAGGTGAGGGACGCTGTGGAGTTGGCGGGGCCTCTCGGGACTCCACTGGGTTTGTCGCAATGGAAGAGGGCCTCATCTCGAGTGGAGGCAGGAACCTCAGGCTTCCTCTCCAATTCTGACTCTGATCGTAGTGTCCCTGCAGAGTTGGGACAGGAGAGTCAGGCTGTGTGTTTTCTGAGGAATGGAACTCCGCTTACCTCTCGAGTTGTTCATGGGGTTTCAGGCCCCTTGTCAAACTGTGTGTGAAATCTGCAGGTTTTTCCAGACGATGCATGGGGGTGTCAGTGACCCTTCGTTTTGTGTCTTCATCCACAGGGTTGCCTTCGAAGAGGTGTCCGGGCATCGTGTTCTTATGAAGAGCGGCCTGGGAAATCGAGGTCGTTCATCATTTGGCACCACCCACGTGGCTAGTCTCGAATTTCCTCATGAAACCGGCCTCATCCTGAGGTTTGCCGCGAAGGTCATGAAACCCTTCCAGACAAAGCAGAGGAATCGACCCTCCTGTGGCGATCAGGAGGAGAGAAGTGGCTCAGATGAAGTGCTGCTGGGAACCTCGGTGTTTCCCTCAAGTGAGACAGGTATGTCGGGTAACTTTTGGGGTCGCATAACGCGTTCCAAGTACCGTTTCGCTCTTCAAATTGGAACGTTGGACTTCTCTTGGGGTGCTCCAGCGGGCAAGGGCCTCATCTTGGAATGACTGGGGAACCACTTGGTTTTTCTTGAGTTGCGGTGGGATATTTGAGTTACCACAGGGAATTCATGCTTCCTGTTGTGTTGGCCCACAAAAGTCTTATCTTCCATTCGAGATTCGAGGAAGAGCTGGAGGTGCGCTCTAGTCACTGAAGGCAAAAGAGACCCCACCAAGGCTTGTGTGCAGGACCTAATGTTCATGCCAAGGGGCGACAGGAATCTCGGGGTTGCATTCCAGACTCACCCTGGAGTCAGGCCTCGTCTCGAGGGGAAGCAAAGGACTCTGCTCTCCTCTCGAGTCGGACGGGTATGTCTTGGAGCCCACTGAGTGGCTTAAAGGGAGTCAAACCTCCTCTGGTGTTTGGAGGGAGGACACGGGATTGCTCTCCAGGCAATGCAGGAAATGAAGGCCCTCATCTCCCGATGACTGGGGCGTCTCGTAGGTTTTCTCGAGCTGTGGCGCTAGTGTGGGGTTTCTCAGGAAGTAAGACTGGGAGCTCAGTGAGCCTCTCATGTGGTGCCAGGGCAGTCACGTCTCTATGCACGTGGTGAGAGGGAGCCCGTCATTGTTCTCGAGTCATGGTAGGGGAATTGGGCCTGAAAACGTGTTAAAGAAGGACTCTCGAGATCTTTCTTGGGTTGCAGCAGGAAACCCTGGGTTCCATCGACTTGTGCCAGTGACCTCAGGAAGCTTCTCAGCGTGCCTCTGAGAAGTCAGGGTCACTGTGGAGTTGGGAGGGGCCTCTCGGAACTCCACTGGGTTTGGTGCAATGGAAGAGGGCCTCATGACAAGTTGAGGCAGGAACCACAGGGTTCCTCTCCTGGCTTCGAATGCGCCGGATCTGACTCGGATCGCAGAGTCCCTGCAGAGTTGGGACAGGAGAGTCAGGCCTCGTCTTGTGTGGAGGAATGGAACACCGCTTGACTCTCGCGTTGTTCATGGGGTGACAGGCCACTTGTCGATTTGTATGTGGAACTTGCGGGTTTTTCTGGACGATGCACTGGGGTGTCACTGCCCCTTCGTGTTGTGCCTTGTTCCACAGGATTGCCTTCGAGTTGGGTTCTGCCATCGGGTTCTTATCAAGAGCGGACCAGGGAATCGGGGTCTTTTGGCATGTCGCACCACCCACGAGGCTATGACTCGAATTTCCTCGTGAGACTGGCCTCATCTTGATGTGCGCCAGGAAGGTCGGGAACGCCTTCCAGACAAAGCAGGGGAATCGAACCTCCTGTCGCGATCAAGAGGGGAGAAGAGTCTCAGATGAAGTGGTGCCGGGAACCTCGGTGTTCTCCTCAAGTGAGACTGGTATGTCGGGGAACTTTTGGGGTCGCATCAAGGGTTCCAAGTAACTTTTCGCTCTTCAATACGGAACGTGGGACTTCTCTTGAGATGCTGTAGCGGGCAAGGGCCTCATCTTTCGATGACGGGGGAACCACGTGGTTTCTCTTGAGTTGGGGTGGGATTCTCGAGTTACAACGGGGAATTCATGCTTCCTCTTCAACTGGCCCAGGGAAGTCCAGTTTTCATTCGAATTGTGAGCTAGAACTGGGGATTGCTCTCGAGACACTGCAGGGCCAAATAGACCTCATCTAGGCTTGTGTCCAGGACCTAATGTTCCTCTGCTGGGGCGAAAGCGATCTCAGCATTGCATTCTCGACTCACCCGGGGAGTCAGGCCTCGTCTCGAGGGGAAGCCAAGGACACTGCTCTCCTGTCAAGTCGCGACGGGTATATCTTGGAGCTCACTGTGTGGCCTAAAATGAGTCAAGCCTCCTGTGGAGTTTGGAGAGAGGACTCAGGATTGCTCTCCAGGCCATACAGCAAAAGAAGGCCCTCATCTCGTGAGGACTGGGGCATCTCGTCGGTATTCTCGAGCTGTGGCTCCAGTGTGGTGTTGCTCACGAGGTATAATGGGGAGCTCAGGGAGCCTCTCCTGTGGCGCCAGGGAAGTCAGGTTTCTATGCGCGTGGCTAGGGGGAGCGCGTCATTGCTCTCGAGTCATGGTAGGGAAATCGCACCTCAAGACGCGTTGAAGAAGGACTCTCGAGGTCTTTTACGGGTTGGGGCAGGAAACCCTTGGTTCCCTCGACTTGTGCCGGTGATCTCAGGAAGGTCTAAGGGTGCCTCTGAGAAGTCAGGGATACTGAGCAGTTGGGAGGGGTCTCTCTGGACTCCACTGGGTTCGGTGCAATGGAAGAGGGCCTCATCTCGAGTGGAGGCAGGAAACTCATGTTTCCTCTCCTGACTTCCCCTGGGCCAGATCTGACTCGGATCGCAGTTTCGCTGCAGAGTTCAAACAGGAGAGTCAGGCCTCGTCTTGTGTGGAGGAATGGAACTCTGCTTGCCTCTCCAGTTGTTCACGGGGTGACAGGTCACTTCTCGAGCTGTGTGTGGTACCTGCGGGTTTCTCCGGACGATACCCAGGGGTGTCAGTGCCCCTAAGTGTTGTGCCTTCATCAAAAGGGTTATCTTCAAAGAGGTGTCCGGGCATCAGGATCTTATCAAGAGCGGACCGGGAAATCGGGGTCTTTCGGCATGTGTCACCATCCACGTGGCTGTGTCTCGAATATCCTCGTGAGACCGGCCTCATCCTGAGATGCACCGGGAAAGGCGGGAACCCCTTCAAGACAAAACAGGGGAATCGACCCTCCTGTCGCGATCAGGATGGGAGAAGGGGCCCAGATGTATTGGTGCCGGGAACCTCGGTATTCTCCTCGAGTCAGACTGGTGTGTCGAGGAACTTTTGAGGGCGCATCAAGGGTGCCAATACCGTTTCGCACTTCACGACGGAACGTGGGACTTCTCTTGAGACGCTGTAGGGGGCAAGGGCCTCATCTTGGGATGACGGGGGAACCACGTGGCGTTTCTCGAGTTATGGAGGGATTCTCGAGTTTCGACGGGGAATACAGTCTTCCTCATGTGTTGGGCCAGGGAAGTCCTATCTTCCATTCGAGTTTAAAGGGAGAGCTGGGGATTGCTCTCGAGTCACTGCAGGGCAAAATAGACCTCATCTAGGCTTGTGTCCAGGACTTAATGTTCGTCCCTAGGGGCGACAGGGATCTTGGGGTTGCATACCAGACTCACCCGGGGAATCAGGCCTCGTCTCGAGGGGAAGCAAAGAACTCCGCTGTCCTTTTGAGTCGCGATGGGTATCTCTTGGAGCCCACTGTGTGCCCTAAAGGGAGTCAAGCCTCCTGTGCTGTTTGGATAGAGGACTCGGGATTCCTCTCCAGGCCATGCAGGAACAGAAGGCCCTCATCTCGCGATGATGGCGGCGTCTCGTGGGTTTTCTAGACTGCTGCGCTAGTGCCGGGTTTCTGACGAGGTACGAGAGGGAGCTCAGGGAGCCTCTCGTGTGGCGCCAGGGAAGTCAGGTCCCCATGAGATGGCTAGGGGGAGCTCGTCATTGCTCTCGAGTCATGGTAGGGTAATCGGGCCTCAAGACGGGTTGAAGAAGGACTCTTGAGGTCTTTCTCGGGTCACTGCATAAAACCCAGGGTTCCCTTGACTTGTGCCTGCGACCTCAGGGAGCTTCTCAGAGTGCCTCTGAGAAGTCAGGGATACTGTGCAGTTTGGAGGGGCCTCTCGAGACTCCTCTGCATTTGGTGGAATGTAAGAGGGACTCATCTCGAGTTGAAGCAGGAACCTCAGTGTTCCTCTCCATTTCTGACTCAGATCGCAAGGTCCCTGCATGTTGGTACAGGAGAGTCAGGCCTCGTCTTTTCTGGAGGATGGGACTCCTCTTGCCTCTCGAGTTGTTCTCGAGGTGACAGGCCACTTGTTGAGCTGTGTGTGTAACCTGCCCGTTTTTCCGGATGATGCACAGGTGTGTTAGTGCCCCTTCGTGTTGTACCTTCATACTCAAGGCTGCCTTCCAAGAGGTGTCCGAGCATCGGATTCTTATCAAGAGTGGACCGGGAAATTGGAGTCTTTCAGCAAGTGGCACCACCCACAAAGCTACGTATCGAATTTCCCCATGAGACCGGCCTCATCCTGAGTTGTGCAGGGAAGGTCGGGCCCCCTTGCAGACAAAGCAGGGGAATCGACCCACAGGTCACGATCAGGAGGGCAGAAGGGGCTTAAATGAAGTGGTGCCGGGAACCTCGGTGTTCCCCTTGAGTGAGACCGGCGTGTTGGGGGACTTTTGGGGTCGCATCAAGGGTGCCAAGTACCGTTTCGCATTTCAAGACGGAACCTGGGACATCTTTTGAAACGCTGCAGCGGGCAAGGGCCTCATCTTGCGATGACGGGAGAACCACATGGTTTTGCTCGAGTTGCGGCGGGATTCTCGAGTTATGACCGGGAATTTAGGCTTCCTCTTGTTGGCCTTGAAATCCAATCTTCCATTCGGGTTGCGAGGGGGAGCTGGGGATTGCGCTAGAGTCACTGCAGGGCAAAAGAGACCTAATCTAGGCTTGTGTCCAGGATCTAACGTTGCTCTCCAGGGGCGACAGGTATCTCGGGTTTGCATTCCAGACTCATCTGGGGAGTCAGTTCTCACCTCGAGGGTAAGCAAAGAATTCCGCTCTCGTCTCGAGTCGCGATGGGTATCTCTTGGAGCCCACTGTGTGTACTAAAGGGAGTCAAGCCTCCTGTGGAGTTTGGAGAGAGGACTCGGGATTGGACTCCAGGCCATGCAGGAAAAGAAGGCCCTCATCTCGAGATGACGGTGGCGTCTCGTGGGTTTTCTCGAGCTGGGGCACCAGTGTGGGGTGTCTCATGAAGTACCACGGGGATCTCAGGGAGCCTCTTGTATGGCGCCAGGAAAATCCAGTATTCCATTCGAGTTGCAAGTTAGAACTGGGGATTGCTCTCCAGTCACTGCAGGGCAAAATAGACCTCATCTACGCTTGTGTCCAGGACCTAGTGTTCCACTACTGGGCCAACAGGGATCTCAGGGTTGCATTCTCGACTCACCCGGAGAGTCAGGCCTCGTCTTGAGGGGAAAAAAAGGACTCCGCTCTCCTGTCGAGTCGCGACGGGTATCTCTTGGAGCCCACTGCGTGGCGTAAAGGGAGTGAAGCCTCCTATGGAGTTTGGAGAGATGACTCGGGATTGTTTTCCTGGCCATGCAGGAAAAAAGGCCCTCATCTCGCGATGACGGGGGCATCTCGTGGGTTTTCTCCAGCTGCGGCGCCAGTATCAGATTTCTCACGAGGTACAACAGGGAGCTCAGAGAGCCTCTCGTGTGGTGCTAGGGACGTCAGGTCTCCGTGCGTGTGGTGAAGGGGAGTGCGTGATTGCTCTCGAGTCATAGTAGGCGAATCGGGCCTCAAGACGCATTGAAGAAGGACTCTTGAGGTCTTTCTCGGGTTGCGGCAGGGAACCCTGGGTTCCCTTGATTTGTGTCGGTGACCTCAGGCAACTTCTAAGGGTGCCTCTGAGAAGTCAGGGACACTGTGGATTTGGGAGGGGCCCTTCGTTACTCAACTGGGTTTGGTGCAATCGAAGAGGGCCTCATCTCGAATGGAGGCAGGAACGTCAGGGGTCCTCTCCATTTCTGACTCGGGTCGCAGGGTACCTGCAGAGTATGGAGAAGAGAGTCACGCCTCGTCTTCTGTGGAGGAATGGATTTCCCCTTGCCTTTCGAGTTGTTCACGGAGTGACAGGCCACTTGTTGAGCTGAGTGTGGAACCTGCGGGTTTTTCCGGACGATGCACGGGGGTGTCAGTGCCCCTTCGTGTTGTGCCTTCATCCACAGGGTTGCCTTCAAAGAGGTTTCCGGGCATCGGGTTCTTTTCAAGAGCGTACCGGAAAATTGGGGTCTTTCAGCATGTGGTACCACCCACGAGGCTACGTCTCGAATTTCCTCGGGAGACCGGCCTCATCCTGAGGTGCGCCGGGAAGGTCAGGAACCCCTTGCAGACAAAGCAGGGGAATCGACCCACCGCTCACGATCAGAAGGGGAGAAGGGGCTCAGATGAAGTGGTGCCGGGAACCTCGGTGGTCCCCTCGAGTGAGACCGGTATGTCACGGCACTTTTGAGGTCGCATCAAGGGTGCCAAGTACAGTTTCGCACTTCAAGACGGAACGTGGGAATTCTCTGGAGATGCTGTAGCGGGCAAGGGCCTCATATTGCGATGACGAGGGAAACACGTGGTTTTTCTCGAGTTGAGGCGGGATTCTTGAGTTACAACGGGGAATTCAGGCTTCCTCTTGTGTTGGCCCAGGAAGTCCAATCTTCCATTCAACTTGTCAGAGAGAGCTGTGGGTTGCTCTCGAGTCACTTCAGGGCAAAGAGTCCTCATCTAGGCTTGGGTCCAGGACGTAATGTTCCTCTCCAGGGGCGACAGGGATATCGGGGTCGCATTCCAGTCTCACCCGGTGGGTCACGCCTCGTCTCGAGAAGAAGCAAAGGACTCCACTATCCTCTCGAGTCGGGACGCGTAACTCTTGGAGCCCAATGAGTGGCCTAAAGGGAGTCAAGCGTCCTGTGTAGCTTGGACAGAAGGTTCACGCTTGATCTGCATACCATGCAGTTAAAGATGGCCCTCCTCTCGTGATGACGGGGGCGTCTCATGGGTTTTCTCGAGCTGCGGCGCCAGTGTGGGGTTTCTCACGAGATATGATGGGGAGTTCAGGGATCCTCTTGTGCAGCGCCAGAGAAGCCTGACTCCATGCGTGTGGCCAGGCAGATCGCGTCATTGCTCTCGAGTCATGGGAGGGACTAGGGCCTCAAGAGGCATTTAAGAAGGACTCTCAAGGTCTTTCTTGGGTTGGGGCGGGAAACACTCGTTTCCCTCGACCTCTACAGGGGACCTTAGGGAACTTCCCAGGTGCCTCTGAGAGGTGAGGGATACTGAGGAGTTAGAGGGGCCTCTCGGGACTCCACTAGGTTTGACGAAATGAAAGAGGGCCTCATCTCGATTGGAGGCAGGAACCTCAGGCTTTCTCTCCATTTCTGACTCCGACCACAGGGTCCCTGCAGAGTTGGGATAGGAGAGTCAGGCCTCGTCTTGTCTGAGTAACGGAACTCTGCTTGCCTCTCGAGTCGTTCAGGGGGTCTCAGGGCCCTTGACAAGCTGTGTGTGGAACCTGCGGGTGTTTCCAGAAGATGCATGGGGGTGTCAGTGCCCCTTCGTTTTGTGCCTTCCCCCACAGGGTTTCCTTCAAAGAGGTGTCCGGGCATCGGGTTCATTTCAAGAGCGGACCGGGAAATCGGGGTCATTCTGCATGTGGCACCACCCACGTGGCTCATCTCGAATTTCCTCGTGAGACCAGCATCATCCTGAGGTGCGCCGGGAAGGCCGGGAACCCCTTCCACACAAAGTAGGGGAATGGATTCTCCTGTCGCGATCAGGAGGGGAGATGGGGCTCAGATGAACTGGTGCCGGGACCCTCGGTGTTCCACTCGAGGGAACCCGGCGTTTCAGGGAACTTTAGGGGTCGCATCAAGGGAGCCAAGTACCGTTTCCCACTTCAGGACGGAACATGGGACTTCCCTGGAGACGCTGTAGCGGGCAAGGGCCTCATCCTGTGAAGACGTTGGAACCACGTCGTTTTTCTTGAGTTGCATCGGGATTCTCGAAAACGACAGGAATTTCAGGTCTCTCTTGGGTTGGCTCTGGGAAGCCCAATCTTCAATTCGAGTTGCGATGGAAAGCTGGGGGTTCTGCTCGAGTCACTACAGGGCCAAAGAGACCTCATCGAGGCGTGTGTCCAGAACCTAATATTCCTCTCAAGGGAAGACAGGGATCCCGGGTTTCCATTCCAGACTCCCCCGGGGAGTCAGGACTCGCCTGGAGGGGAAGCAAAGGACTCCGCTTTCCTCTCAAGTCGCGACACGGATCTCTTGGAGCCCACTGAGTGGACTCAAGGGTGTCGAGCCTCCTCTTCAGTTTGGAGAGAGGACTCGGGATTGCTCTCCAGGCCAGGCAAGAAAGAAGGCCCTCATCTCGCGATGACGGGGGCGTCTCATGGGTTTCCTCAGGCTGCTGCGCCCATGGGGGTTTTCTCACGAGGCACGATGAGGACCTCAGGGAGCCTCTCGTGCGGCGCCAGGGAAGTCAGGTCTCCATGCGCATGGCGAGGGGGAGCTGGTCATCACTCTCGAGTCATGGGAAGCGGCTAGGTCGTCAAGAGGCGTTGAAGAAGGACTCTCGAGGTCTTTCTCGGGTTGCGGCGGGAAACCCTCGTTTCCCTCGACTTCTGCAGGGGACCTTAGGGAACTTCCCAGGGTGCCTCTGAGAGGTGAGGGATGCTGTGTAGTTGGCAGGGCCTCTCGGGACTCTGCTGGGTTCGGCGCAATGGAAGAGGGCCTCATCTCGAGGGGAGGCAGGAACCTCAGGCTTCCTCTTGGTTTCGGACTCCGACTGCACGGTCCCTGCAGTGTTGGGACAGGAGAGTCATGCCTCGTCTTGTCTGAGGAATGGAATTCTGGTTGCCTCTCGAGTTGTTCCGGGAGTCTCAGGCCCCTTGTCGAGCTGTGTGTAGACCCTGCGGGTATTTCCGGATGATGCACGGGGGTGTCAGTTCCCCTTCGTGTTGTGCCTTCACCCACAGGGTTGCCTTCAAAGAGGTGTCCGGGTATCGGGTTCTTATCAAGAGCCGACCGGAAAATCGGGGTCGTTCGGCACGTGGCACCTCACACGTGGCTAGTCTCGAATTTCCTCGTGAGACCGGCCTCCTCCTGAGGTGCGCCCGGAAGGCCGGGAACCCCTTCCAGACCACGCAGGGGAATCGCCTCTCCTGTCGCGATCAGGAGGGGAGAAGGGGCTCAGAGGAAGCAGTGCCGGGACCCTCGGTGTTCCCCTCGAGGGAACCCGGCGTGTCGGGGGACTTTTGGGGGTCGCAGGAAGGCTGTCAGGGACCGTTTCGCACTTCAGGGCGGAACAGGGGACTTCCCTTGAGACGCCGTGGCGGGCAAGGGCCTCATCTTGCCAAGAGGTGGGAACCACGTGGGTTTACTCGAGTTGCGGCGGGATTCTCGAGTTACGACGGGGATCTCAGCCTTCCCCTTGGGTTGGCCCTGGGAAGCCCAATCTTCCCCTCGGGTTGCGAGGGAAAGCTGGGGATTGCGCTCGAGTCACTGCAGGGCCGAAGAGACCTCACCTAGGCGTGTGTCCGGGACCTCATATTCCTCTCCAGGGAAGGCAGGGATCTCGGGGTTGCATTCCAGGCTCCCCCGGGGAGTCAGGCCTCGTCTCGAGGGGAAGCCAAGGACTCCGCTCTCCTCTCGAGTCGCGACGCGGGGCTCTTGGAGCCCCCTGAGCGGCCTCAAGGGAGTCCAGCCTCCTCTTCCGTTTGGAGAGAGGACCCGGGATTGCTCTCCAGGCCATGCAGGAAAAGAAGGCCCTCAGCTCGCGAGGACGGGGGCGTCTCAGGGGTTTCCTTGAGCTGCGGCGCCCGTGGGGGTTTTCTCCCGAGGCACGACGAGGATCTCAGGGAGCCTCTCGTGCGGCGCCAGGGAAGTCAGGTCTCCATGCGCGTGGCGAGGGGGAGCGCGTCCTGGCTCTCGAGTCACGGGAGGGGACTAGGGCCTCGAGACGCGTTGAAGAAGGACTCTCGAGGTCTTTCTCGGGGGGCGGCGGGAAACCCTCGTGTCCCTCGCCTTCTGCCGGGGACCTTAGGGAACTTCCCAGGGTGCCTCTGAGAGGCGAGGGATCCTGTGGAGGTGGCGGGGCCCCTCGGGACTCCGCTGGGTCTGGCGCAACGGAAGAGGGCCTCACCTCGAGGGGAGGCAGGAACCTCAGGCTTCCTCTCCGTTTCGGACTCCGACCGCAGGGTGCCTGCAGAGATGGGACAGGAGAGTCAGGCCTCGTCTTGCCTGAGGAAGGGAACCCCGCTGGCCTCTCGAGTTGCTCAGGGGGTCTCAGGCCCCTCGTCGAGCTGTGTGTGGAACCCGCGGGTCTTTGCTGACGATGCACGGGGGTGGCAGTGCCCCTTCGTGTTGTGCGTTCACCCACAGGGTGGCCTTCGAAGAGGGGTCTGGGCCTCGGGTCCTTCTCAAGGGCGGACCGGGGAATCGGGGGCGTTCGGCATGTGGTCCCACCCACGTGGCTCGTCTCGAATTTCCTCGTGAGACCGGCCTCCTCCTGAGGTGCGCCGGGAAGGCCGGGAACCCCTTCCAGACCACGCAGGGGAATCGCCTCTCCTGTCGCGATCAGGAGGGGAGAAGGGGCTCAGAGGAAGCGGTGCCGGGACCCTCGGTGTTCCCCTCGAGGGAACCCGGCGTGTCAGGGGACTTTTTGGGGTCGCAGGAAGGCTGTCAGGGACCGTTTCGCCCTTCAGGGCGGAACAGGGGACTTCCCTTGAGACGCCGTGGCGGGCAAGGGCCTCATCTTGCCAAGAGGTGGGAACCACGTGGATTTTCTCGAGTTGCGGCGGGATTCTCGAGTTACGACGGGGATCTCAGCCTTCCCCTTGGGTTGGCCCTGGGAAGCCCAATCTTCCCCTCGGGTTGCGAGGGAAAGCTGGGGGTTGCGCTCGAGTCACTGCAGGGCCGAAGAGACCTCACCTAGGCGTGTGTCCGGGACCTCATATTCCTCTCCAGGGAAGGCAGGGATCTCGGGGTTGCATTCCAGGCTCCCCCGGGGAGTCAGGCCTCGTCTCGAGGGGAAGCCAAGGACTCCGCTCTCCACTCGAGTCGCGACGCGGGTCTCTTGGAGCCCCCTGAGCGGCCTCAAGGGAGTCCAGCCTCCTCTTCCGTTTGGAGAGAGGACCCGGGATTGCTCTCCAGGCCATGCAGGAAAAGAAGGCCCTCAGCTCGCGAGGACGGGGGCGTCTCAGGGGTTTCCTCAAGCTGCGGCGCCCGTGGGGGTTTTCTCCCGAGGCACGACGAGGATCTCAGGGAGCCTCTCGTGCGGCGCCAGGGAAGTCAGGTCTCCATGCGCGTGGCGAGGGGAGCGCGTCCTGGCTCTCGAGTCACGGGAGGGGACTAGGGCCTCGAGACGCGTTGAAGAAGGACTCTCGAGGTCTTTCTCGGGGGGCGGCGGGAAACCCTCGTGTCCCTCGCCTTCTGCCGGGGACCTTAGGGAACTTCCCAGGGTGCCTCTGAGAGGCGAGGGATCCTGTGGAGGTGGCGGGGCTCCTCGGGACTCCGCTGGGTCTGGCGCAACGTAAGAGGGCCTCACCTCGAGGGGAGGCAGGAACCTAAGGCTTCCTCTCCATTTCGGACTCCGACCGCAGGGTCCCTGCAGAGTTGGGACAGGAGAGTCAGGCCTCGTCTTGCCTGAGGAAGGGAACCCCGCTGGCCTCTCGATTTGCTCAGGGGCTCTCAGGCCCCTCGTCGAGCTGTGTGTGGAACGCGCGGGTCTTTGCGGACGATGCACGGGGGTGGCAGTGCCCCTTCGTGTTGTGCCTTCACCCACAGGGTTGCCTTCGAAGAGGGGTCCGGGCCTCGGGTCCTTCTCAAGGGCGGACCGGGGAATCGGGGGCGTTCGGCATGTGGCCCCACCCACGTGGCTCGTCTCGAATTTCCTCGTGAGACCGGCCTCATCCTGAGGTGCGCCGGGAAGGCCGGGAACCCCTTTCAGGCCACGCAGGGGAATCGCCTCTCCTGTCGCGATCAGGAGGGGAGAAGGGGCTCAGAGGAAGCGGTGCCGGGACCCTCGGTGTTCCCCTCGAGGGAACCCGGCGTGTCGGGGGACTTTTGGGGGTCGCAGGAAGGCTGTCAGGGACCGTTTCGCCCTTCAGGGCGGAACAGGGGACTTCCCTTGAGACGGCGTCGCGGGCAAGGGCCTCATCTTGCCAAGAGGTGGGAACCACGTGGTTTTTCTCGAGTTGCGGTGGGATTCTCGAGTTACGACGGGGATCTCAGCCTTCCCCTTGGGTTGGCCCTGGGAAGCCCAATCTTCCCCTCGGGTTGCGAGGGAAAGCTGGGATTTGCGCTCGAGTCACTGCAGGGCCGAAGAGACCTCACCTAAGCGTGTGTCCGGGACCTAATATTCCTCTCCAGGGAAGGCAGGGATATCGGGGTTGCACTCCAGGCTCCCCCGGGGAGTCAGGCCTCGTCTCGAGGGGAAGCCAAGGACTCCGCTCTCCTCTCGAGTCGCGACGCGGGTCTCTTGGAGCCCCCTGAGCGGCCTCAAGGGAGACCAGCCTCCTCTTCCGTTTGGAGAGAGGACCCGGGATTGCTCTCCAGGCCATGCAGGAAATGATGGCCCTCGGCTCGCCAGGACGGGAGCGTCTCAGGGGTTTCCTCGAGCTGCGGCGCCCATGGGGGTTTTCTCCCGAGGCACGACGAGGATCTCAGGGAGCCTCTCGTGCGGCTCCAGGGAAGTCAGGTCTCCATGCGCGTGGCGAGGAGGAGCGCGTCCTGGCTCTCGAGTCACGGGAGGGGACTAGGGCCTCGAGACGCGTTGAAGAAGGACTCTCGAGGTCTTCCTCGGGGGGCGGCGGGAAACCCTCGTGTCCCTCGCCTTCTGCCGGGGACCTTAGGGAACTTCCCAGGGTGCCTCTGAGAGGCGAGGGATCCTGTGGAGGTGGAGGGGCCCCTCGGGACTCCGCTGGGTCTAGCGCAATGGAAGAGGGCCTCACCTCGAAGGGAGGCAGGAACCTCAGGCTTCCTCTCCGTTTCGGACTTCGACCGCAGGGTCCCTGCAGAGTTGGCACAGGAGAGTCAGGCCTCGTCTTGTCTGAGGAAGGGAACCCCGCTGGCCTCTCGAGTTGCTCAGGGGGTCTCAGGACCCTCGTCGAGCTGTGTGTGGAACCCGCGGGTCTTTGCGGACGATGCACAGGGGTGGCAGTGCCCCTTCGTGTTGTGCCTTCACCCACAGGGTTGCCTTCGAAGAGGTGTCGGGGCCTCGGGTCCTTCTCAAGAGCGGACCGCGGAAACGGGGGCGTTCGGCATGTGGCCCCACCCACGTGGCTCGCCTCGAATTTTCTCGTGAGACCGGCCTAATCCTGAGTTGCGCCGGGAAGGCCGGGAACCCCTTCCAGACCACGCAGGGGAATCGCCTCTCCTGTCGCGATCAGGAGGGGAGAAGGGGCTCAGAGGAAGCGGTGCCGGGACCCTCGGTGTTCACCTCTGGGGAAACCGGCGTGTCGGGGGACTTTTGGGGGTCGCAGGAAGGCTGTCAGGGACCGTTTCGCCCTTCAGGGCTGAACAGGGGACTTCCCTTGAAACGCCGTGGCGGGCAAGGGCCTCATCTTGCCAAGAGGTGGGAACCACGTGGTTTTTCTCGAGTTGCGGCGGCTTTCTCGAGTTACGACGGGGATCTCAGCCTTCCCCTTGGGTTGGCCCTGGGAAGCCCAATCTTCCCTTCGGGTTGCGAGGGAAAGCTGGGGGTTGCGCTCGAGTCACTGCAGGGCCGAAGAGACCTCACCTAGGCGTGTGTCCGGGACCTAATATTCATCTCCAGGAAAGGCAGGGATCTCGGGGTTGCATTCCAGGCTCCCCCGGGGAGTCAGGCCTCGTCTCGAGGGGAAGCCAAGGACTCCGCTCTCCTCTCGAGTCGCGACGCGGGTCTCTTGGAGCCCCCTGAGCGGCCTCAAGGGAGTCCAGCCTCCTCTTCCGTTTGGAGAGAGGACCCGGGATTGCTCTCCAGGCCATGCAGGAAGAGAAGGCCCTCAGCTCGCGAGGACGGGGGCGTCTCAGTGGTTTCTCGAGCTGCGGCGCCCGTGGGGGTTTTCTCCCGAGGCACGACGAGGATCTCAGGGAGCCTCTCGTGCGGCGCCAGGGAAGTCAGTTCTCCATGCGCGTGGCGAGGGGAAGCGCGTCCTGGCCCTCGAGTCACGGGAGGGGACTAGGGCCTCGAGACGCGTTGAAGAAGGACTCTCGAGGTCTTTGTCTGGGGGCGGCGGGAAACCCTCGTTTCCTCGCCTTCTGCCGGGGACCTTAGGGAACTTCCCAGGGTGCCTCTGAGAGGGGAGGCATCCTGTGGAGGTGGCGGGGCCCCTCGGGACTCCGCTGGGCCTGGCGCAATGGAAGAGGGCCTCACCTCGAGGGGAGGCAGGAACCTCAGGCTTCCTCTCCGTTTCAGACTCCGACCGCAAGGTCCCTGCAGAATTGGGACAGGAGAGTCAGGCCTCGTCTTGTCTGAGGAAGGGAACCCCGCTGGCCTCTCGAGTTGCTCAGGGGGTCTCAGGCCCCTCGTCGAGCTGTGTGTGGAACCCGCGGGTCTTTGCGGACGATGCCCGGGGATGGCAGTGCCCCTTCGTGTTGTGCCTTCACCCACATGGTTGCCTTCGAAGAGGGGTCCGGGCCTCGGGTCCTTCTCAAGAGCGGACCGGGGAATCGGGGGCGTTCGGCATGTGGCACCACCCACGTGGCTCGTCTCGAATTTCCTCGTGAGACCGGCCTCATCCAGAGGTGCGCCGGGAAGACCAGGAACCCGTTCCAGACCACGCAGGGGAATCGCCTCTCCTTTCGCGATCAGGACGGGAGAAGGGGCTCAGAGGAAGCGGTGCCGGGACACTCGGTGTGCCCCTCGCGGGAACCTGGCGTGTCGGTGGACTTTTGGGGGTCGCAGGAAGGCTGTCAGGGACCGTTTCGCCCTTCAGGGCGGAACAGGGGACTTGCCTTGAGACGCCGTAGCGGGCAAGGGCCTCATCTTGCCAAGAGGTGGGAACCACGTGGTTTTTCTCGAGTTGCGGCGGGATTCTCGAGTTACGACGGGGATCTCAGCCTTCCCCTTGGGTTGGCCCTGGGAAGCCCAATCTTCCCCTCGGGTTGCGAGGGAAAGCTGGGGGTTGCGCTCGAGTCACTGCAGGGCCGAAGAGACCTCACCTAGGCGTGTGTCCGGGACCTAATATTCCTCTCCAGGGAAGGCAGGCATCTCGGGGTTGCATTCCAGGCTCCCCCGGGGAGTCAGGCCTCGTCTCGAGGGGAAGCCAAGGACTCCGCTCTCCTCTCGAGTCGCGACGCGGGTCTCTTGGAGCCCCCTGAGCGGCCTCAAGGGAGTCCAGCCTCCTCTTCCGTTTGGAGAGAGGACCCGGGATTGCTCTCCAGGCCATGCAGGAAAAGAAGGCCCTCAGCTCCCGAGGATGGGGGCGTCTCAGGGGTTTCCTGGAGCTTCAGCGCCCGTGGGGGTTTTCTCCCGAGGCACGACGAGGATCTCAGGGAGCCTCTCGAGCGGCGCCAGGGAAGTCAGGTCTCCATGCGCGTGGCGAGGGGGAGCGCGTCCTGGCTCTCGAGTCACGGAAAGGGTCTAGGGCCTCGAAACGCGTTGAAGAAGGACTCTCGAGGTCTTTCTCGGGGGGCGGCGGGAAACCCTCGTTTCCCTCGCCTTCGGCCTGGGACCTTAGGGAACTTCCCAGGGTGCCTCTGAGAGGCGAGGGATCCTGTGGAGGTGGCGGGGCCCCTCGGGACTCCGCTGGGTCTGGCGCAACGGAAGAGGGCCTCACCTCGAGGGGAGGCAGGAACCTCAGGCTTCCTCTCCGTTTCGGACTCCGACCGCAGGGTCCCTGCAGAGTTGGGACAGGAGAGTCAGGCCTCGTCTTGTCTGAGGAAGGGAACCCCGCTGGCCTCTCGAGTTGCTCAGCGGGTCTCAGGCCCCTCGTCGAGCTGTGTGTGGAACCCGCGGGTCTTTGCGGACGAAGCACGGGGGTGGCAGTGCCCCTTCGTGTTGTGACTTCACCCACAGGGTTGCCTTCGAAGAGGGATCCGGGCCTCGGGTCCTTCTTCAAGAGCGGACTGGGGAATCGGGGGCGTTCGGCCTTTGGCCCCACCCACGTGGCTCGTCTCGAATTTCCTCGTGAGACCGGCCTCATCCTGAGGTGCGCCGGGAAGGCCGGGAACCCCTTACAGACCACGCAGGGGAATCGCCTCTCCTGTCGCGATCAGGAGGGGAGAAGGGGCTCAGAGGAAGCGGTGCCAGGACCCTCGGTGTTCCCTTCGGGGGAACCCGGCGTGTCAGGGGACTTTTGGGGGTCGCAGGAAGGCTGTCAGGGACCGTTTCGCCCTTCAGGGCGGAACAGGGGACTTCCCTTGAGACGCCGTGGCGGGCAAGGGCCTCATCTTGCCAAGAGGTGGGAACCACGTGGTTTTTCTCGAGTTGCGGCGGGATTCTCGAGTTACGACGGGGATCTCAGCCTTCCCCTTGGGTTGGCCCTGGGAAGCCCAATCTTCCCCTCGGGTTGCGAGGGAAAGCTGGGGGTTGCGCTCGAGTCACTGCAGGGCCGAAGAGACCTCACCTAGGCGTGTGTCCGGGACCTAATATTCCTCTCCAGGGAAGGCAGGGATCTCGGGGTTGCATTCCAGGCTCCCCCGGGGAGTCAGGCCTCGTCTTGGGGGGAAGCCAAGGACTCCGCTCTCCTCTCGAGTCGCGACGCCGGTCGCTTGGAGCCCCCTGAGCGGCCTCAAGGGAGTCCAGCCTCCTCTTCCGTTTGGAGAGAGGACCCGGGATTGCTCTCCAGGCCATGCAGGAAAAGAAGGCCCTCAGCTCGCGAGGACGGCGGCGTCTCAGGGGTTTCCTCGAGCTGCGGCTCCCGTTTGGATTTTCTCCCGAGGCACGACGAGGATCTCAGGGAGCCTCTCGTGCGGCGCCAGGGAAGTCAGGTCTCCATGCGCGTGGCGAGGGGGAGCGCGTCATGGCTTTCGAGTCACGGGAGGGATCTAGGGCCTCGAGACGCGTTGAAGAAGGACTCTCGAGGTCTTTCTCGGGCGGCGGCGGAAAAACCTCGTTTCCCTCGCCTTCTGCCGGGGACCTTAGGGAACTTCCCAGGGTGCCTCTGAGAGGCGAGGGATCCTGTGGAGGTGGCGGGGCCCCTCGGGACTCCGCTGGGTCTGGCGCAACGGAAGAGGGCCTCACCTCGAGGGGAGGCAGGAACCTCAGGCTTCCTCTCCGTTTCGGACTCCGACCGCAGGGTCCCTGCAGAGTTGGGACAATAGAGTCAGGCCTCGTCTTGTCTGAGGAAGGGAACCCCGCTTGCCTCTCAAGTTGCTCAGGGTGTCTCAGGCCCATCGTCGAGCTCTGTGTGGAACCCACGGGTCTTTGCGGATGATGCACGGGGTGGCAGTGCCCCTTCGTGTTGTGCCTTCACCCACAGGGTTGCCTTCGAAGAGGGGTCCGGGCCGCGGGTCCTTCTCAGGAGCGGACCGGGGAATCGGGGTCGTTCGGCATGTGGCCCCACCCACGTGGCTCGTCTCGAATTTCCTCGTGAGACCGGCCTCATCCTTAGGTGCCCCGGGAAGGCCTGGAACCCCTTCCAGACCACGCAGGGGAATCGACTCTCCTGTCGCGATCAGGAGGGGAGAAGGGGCTCAGAGGAAGCGGTTGCGGGACCCTCGGTGTTCCCCTCGAGGGAACCCGGCGTGTCAGGGAACTTTTGGGGGTCGCATGAAGGCTGGCAGGATCCTTTCCGCCCTTCAGGGCGGAAGAGGGGACTTCCCTTGAGACGCCGTCGCGGGCAAGGGTCTCATCTTGCCAAGAGTTTGGAACCACGTGGTTTTTCTCGAGTTGCGGCGGGATTCTCGAGTTACAATGGGGATCTCAGCCTTCCTCTTGGGTTGGCCCTGGGAAGCCCAATCTTCCCCTCGATTTGCAATGGAAATCTGGGGGTTGCGCTCGAGTCACTGCAGGGCCGAAGAGACCTCACCTAGGCGTGTGTCCAGGACCTACTATTCCTCTCCAGGGAAAGCAGGCATCTCGGGGTTGCATTCCAGGCTCCCCCGGGGAGTCAGACTTCGTCTCGAGGGGAAGCCAAGGACTCCGCTCTCCTCTTGAGTCGCGACAAGGATCTGTTGGAGCCCCCAGAGCGGCCTCAACGGAGTCCAGCCTGCTCTTCAGTTTGGAGAGAGGACTCGTGATTGGTCTCCAGGCCATGCAGGAATATAAGGCCCTCATCTCGCGATGACCGGGGTGTCTCATGTGTTTCCTCGAGCTGCCGCGGCAGTGTGGGTTTCCTCACGAGGTACGATGAGGATCTCAGGGAGCCTCTCGTGCAGTGCCAGGTTAGTCAGGTCTCCATGCGCGTGAAGAGGGGGCGCGTGTCATGGCTCTCGAGTCATGGTAGGGGAATCGCGACTCACCACATTTTGAAGCACTCTCGAGGTCTTTCTCGAGTCATGGCAGAAAACCCAGGGTTCCCTCGACTTGTGCCTGTGACCTCAGGGAGCTTCTCATTGTGCCTCTGAGAACTCAGGGATACTGTGGAGTTGGTAGGGGCCTCTCGGGACTCCACTGGGTGTGGTGCAATGGAAGAGGGCCTCATCTCGAGTGGACACAGGAACCTCAGGCTTCCTCTCCGTTTTTGACTCGGATCCCATGGTCCCTGCAGAGTAGGGACAAGAGAGTCACAACTAGTCTTCTGTTGAGGAATGGACCTTCGTTTGCCTTTCGAGTTGTTTACAGGGTGACAGGCCACTTGTCGAAATGTCTGTGGGACCTGCGGGTTTTTCTGGACGATGCACGCGGGTGTCAGTGCCCCTTCGTGTTGTGCCTTCATCCACAGGTTTTCCTTCAAAGAGGTGTGCTGGCATCGGGTTCTTTTCAAGAGTGGACCGTGAAATTGGGGTCTTTCGGCATGTGGCACCACCCACGAGGCTACGTCTCGAACTTCCTCATGAGACCGGCCTCATCCTGAGGTGCGCCCGGAAGGTCGGGAACCCCTTGCAGACAGAGAATGGGAGTCGACCCTCCTGTCGCAATCAGGAGAGGAGAAGGGGTCAGATGAAGTGGTGCCGGGAACCTCAGTGTTCCCCTTGAGTGAGTCTGGTATGTCGCGGAACTTTTGGGGTCGCATCAAGGGTGCCAAGTACCGTTTCGCACTTCAGGATGGAACGTGGGACTTCTCTTGAGATGCTGTAGCGGACAAAGGGCCTCATCTTGCGATGACGAGGGAAGCACGTGGATTTTCTCGAGTTTCGGTGGGATTCTCGAGTTACGACGGGGAATTCAGGCTTCCTCTTGTGTTGGCCCAGGAAGTCTAATCTTCCATTCGAGTTGCCAGGGAGAGCTGTGGATTGGGCTCCATTCACTGAAGGGCAAACTAGACCTCATCTAGGCTTGTATCCAGGACTTAATGTTCCTCTCCATAGGCGACAGGGATTTGGGGTTGCATTCCATACTCACCCGGGGAGTCAGGCCTCATCTCGAGGGGAAGCAAAGGACTCCACTCTCTTCTCGAGCCGCGACAGGTATCTCTTGGAGCCCACTGAGTGGTCTTTGCTCTGTAGGAGAGCTCTAGTGTACATAAGCCTGTACATAAGTGAACACAGACATTCTGTGTGCATGTTGCTGCGTACCCAAAATAGGGCCACAAGGAGCCTCATGCTCTCCATGCAGCGCGGAAGCTGTGCAGCCACGCAGCAGCTGAAGAATCCAACCAATTGCTCTTTTCTTACCTCTGACAGAGCTCGCATTGCCGTAGCCCTTGGCAGTTTGGAAACACTGGACCCTAACCCCTCTCAAAGTAGGCCTGGGTTCTAGTTCGAATAGAAAGTTAATAGCGGAGCTGAGGACAGGAATGCGGCAGTCATTTATCACACGCTCCTGCAGCCTGCTACTACAGGGACACTAACGCTAGAAGCTAGGAATGTCTTTGCAAGGTGCGCAAAGGACAAGGGAGAACCTCGACCCTGACTCTAGTATTTCAGCCCCCTGAGCAGATCTGAGGTTCTCCCGCTGTAGAAGCTAACCCATTCCTTTCAAATACAGGCTTCCTAACACAGGGCCAGTTGGCTGCTTGCTCTTCCACGAAGCAGGCTTCCTTAACTTGCAAACTGCGAATTCCGCTTAACAGCCTGGAGGAAAAATCGCTTCTTGGAAGATTTTTTTCAGAGGCTGTATCCCCGGAGCTGGGGCCAAGCTAGGGGACCCATACTGGCAAGGGAAGGCAAAACCACATCCAATGTCTTTGCTCTGGAGGACAGCTTTGGTGAGCCTAAGTCTTTCAGGAATATTTCTGGCTCCAACAGAATCAAATTCTGTGTGTGAAGCTGCACAGCCAAAATAGGGGAACAGAGACCCTGATTCTCTCTGTGTAGCTTTGAAGCTGCCATTCAAACAACAGCTTGAGAATCCATACAATGCTCTCCGTTACTGCTAAGAGAATTCTCATTGCTGTCGTCCTTGACAGTTTGTAGAAATCCGCACCCTAACCCTTCTCCAAGTAGGCCTGGGTCCTAGCTCGGAACAACAGGCAACGGCGGAGCTGAGGCCAGTAAGGCACAAGTGAGGTCTCACACACTCTTGCAGCCTGATCGTCCAGGAGCAGTAAGGCCTCTTTTTCCCTGCAGGAGGCTCGCTTGCCTTGCCTCCTGTGAACTGCATTTCCCAGCCTGGGCGCAAAGCTGTTCCTGGAGATTTTTTCTCAGGGGCTGTTTCCCTGGAGCTGGGTCGGACATCGGGGGCCCAACTCACAGGGGAAGACAAAACCACATGGACAGGTCTATGCTCTGTAGGAGAGCTCTAGTGAACCTCATCTCTCAGGAACATTCTTGGCTTCTACAGAGACACCTCTGTGCATGAAGCTACACACCCAACATAGTGGCAAAGGGAGTCTGATTCTCTCCGTGGGTGCTGATGCTTTGTGGCAAAGCACCTGCTAAGAATCCATCCGCATAGGCTTCCCTCACCTTGACAGAGGTCTCATTGCTGTAGTCCTTGGCAGTTTGGAAAGAAGCAGACCCTTACCCTTCACCAAGTAGGCCCTTGTCCTTGTTTGAATGGAAAGGCAGTAGCTGAGCTGAGGCCAGTAAGGCGCCAGTCAAGTCTGACATATTCCCGATGCCTGCTCCTTCATGGAAAATAACGTTAGAATCTGGGAATGTCTTTGCAAGGCTGGCAAAGGGCAGTCAGGAACCTCGACCCTGCCTCTGGAATTTCTATCTTCTCAGCACATCCGGAGGTCTCGGTCAGGAGAAACTAACCCATTCCTTGCAAATATAGGCTTCCAAACACAGGCCGGTTGGCTGTCTCTTCTTGCCGAAGGAAGCTTGCTTATCCCACCTCCTGTAAACTCCGCTTCCCAGCCTGGGGGATAAGAGGTTCTTGGAGATCTTTTCTCAGAGGCTGTTTCCACGGAGCAGGGGCTGATCCCGGAGACCCACACGCACAGGGGAAGGGAAAACCGCATGGATAAGTCTTTGCTCTCTAGGAGTGCTCTAGTGAACCTCAGTCTATGCGGAATGTTCTTGGCTCCAACGGGGACATCTCTGTGTGGGAAGCTGCATAGCCAACATAGAGACACAGAGACCTGATTCTCTCTGTGCAGCTTTGACGCTGTCATTCAAACAACAAATTGAGAATCCACACAATGCTCTCCCTTACCACTGAGAGAGTTATCATTGCTGTAGCCCTTCGCAGTTTCTGGAAATCGGCACACAAACACTTCTCCAAGTAGGCCTGGGTTCAAGTTCAGATGAACATGCAATAGCGGAGCTGAGGCCAGTAAGGCACCAGTCAGGTGTCACACACTCTGGCAGCCTGCTCCTCCAGGGACAGTAAGGCCTCTATTTCCCTTCAGGAGGCTCGCTTGCCTTACTTCCTGTGAACAGCGTTTCCCAGCCTGGGCGGAAAGCAGTTCCTGGAGATCTTTTCTCAGGGGCTGTTTCCCCGGAGTTGGGGCGGACCTCGGGGACCCAACTCACAGGGGAAGGCAAAACCAAATGGACAGGTCTATGCTCTGTAGGAGATCTCTAGTGAACTGCCGGGGTCCAGCCCCAGCTGATCCAGGGTATTCGAAGCAGAGACGGCGTAGGCGAGGGTCAGGGAACTACTGCTTAATTAAACGTTAATTAAGGATATAAAGAGTAATAAAATGAGGATAGCTCAGTAGGAAAATTCAGTGGAGAAAAGAGGCTGAGTAGCTTGGTTTACACGGGGGACCAATAAAACTTCAAGACAAGAAGCTTGCACCACTTACGTAGGCCGCAGGCGTCCTTCCATTCTCCCGAAGAAGAGGAGACACTGAGACCTCCCCGGTCGGATCTTAGAAGCCCAGGCAAAATTAGTAAGCTTGGTGGGTTCCGCGCTCCAGATGGAGACTCAACCAGAGTGAGAGAGAGAGAGAGACATGGGGAGACCAGTATTTCGAGAAACTGATCCCAATTCTTTATTTTCCATGGTCTACTTTTATACACTGAGATGTTATGCAAAAGTCACGTGGGGTCAGCAGTCCTGACTTTTATCAAAGTTAGGTGCTTCATACAAAAGTATACAGAGGTCTTAGGGGTGTTACATCATCTTCTGGCCGGGGGGCCTGCTGACAATTTACGACCCTCTCCTTGTGACAGCGGTCAGTCAACCAGGACACTTATTTCTCCAGGGGTGATTATTCTTAAAACAGACGCCACCCAAATAAAGTTACATTCCTATAGGGTGAGGGTGTAGTGGGTTTTAGTTAAGGAAAGAATTTACTTAGCCTAAGGTCTAACGTGATTTATATCAAAGGTTAATACTTATTTCTTCTATATATTCATTAATGTGTATAAGGGCAGGGGATGTGGAGACTTAGCAGTAAACATCAGCTCAACAAATGAAAAACCCTTCACCAATATGATTTCTAATCAGCCCATTATACTTATACTAATAATTTTCTAACTTTTCTAAGGAACCTGTTTTTAGAAGGTTTAAAGCATCTCGTGCCTCTCATGGTTGGGAGGCTGTGAGCAATCACATGTGGCCGGACAAGCCTGTCAGGCAGGCTAGAGAACCTTCAGAGGAGTTTGTAGGTTAAAACACTCTTGTCACACCCAGGGGTTTTTATCAACTGGAGCTCTAGGTTAACTCCTTCTCCGAAAGAGGTGGTGGGGGACAGCCCCCCGTAAAGTCAGAGGTGTAGGTGAGAGCACAAAGTAGTAAGGTAGGCAGGCTCTGGTGATGGGGGTAGATGCTCGAGGATTTCCAGGGGGACTCCTGAGGCTCGATCCCGCCTTTGCGTATGTCGAGCCTCCTTCCTCATGACCTTTGCCATGGGCGGAGTGCCTCACTCTGGCCCCCAACAGTGAACCTCCTCTCTCAGGAACATTCTTGGCTCCTATCGAGACACCTCTGTGTGTAGCTACACACGCAACGTAGGGGCAAAGGGAGCCAGATTCTTTCCGTGGGGTGCTGATGCTTTGTGGCAAAGCACCTGCTTGAAAATCCATCAGCTTACGCTTCCCTCGCCTTGACAGAGGTCTCATTGCTGTAGCCCTTGGCAGTTTGGAAAGAAGAGGACCCTTACCTCTCATAAAGTGGGCCCTTGTCCTAGTTTGAAAGGAAAGGCAAGAGCTGAGCTGAGGCCAATAAGGCGCCAGTCAAGTCTGACATATTCCCGAAGCCTGCTCCTTCATGGAAAATAACGCTGGAATCTAGGAATGTCTCTGCAAGGCTGGCAAAGGGCAGTCAGGAGCCTGCACCCTGCCTCTGGAATTACCGACTTCTGAACAGATCTGGAGGTCTCCCTTAGGGGAAGCTAACCCATTCTTCCAAATAGAGGCTTCCAAACGCAGGTCGCTTGGCTGCCTCTTGCTCTCTGAAGGAGGCCTGCTTTTCCCGCCTCCTATGAACCCCACATCCCAGCCTCTGGGAAAAGCGGATCTTGAAGATCTTTTCTCAGGGGTTGTTTCCACGGAGCTGGGGCTAAGCCTGGAGACCCAAACTAACAGGGGAAGAAAAACCACATGTACAAGTCTTTGCTCTCTAGGAGAGCTCTAGTGAACTTCACTCTGTCACGAACATTCTTGATTCATATGGAGACACCCCTGTGTGCGAAGCTGCGTACCCAACATGGGGGCACAGAGAGCCTGATTCTCTCTGTGTAGCTTTAAAGATGTCGTTCAAAAAACACCTTGAAAATCCATACAATGCTCTTCCTTACCCGTGACAGAGTTCTCATTGCTGTAGCCCTTGGCAGTTTTTAGAAATCCGCACCCAAACCCTTCTCCAAGTAGTCCTGGGTCCTAGTTCGGAGGAACATGCAATGGCGGAGCTGAGGCCAGTAAGGCACCAGTCAGGTCTCACACACTCTGCAGCCTGATCGTCCAGGGACAGTAAGCCCTCTTTTTCCCTGCAGGAGGCTCGCTTGCCTTGCCTCCTGTGAACTGCGTTTCCCAGCCTGGGCAAAAAGCGGTTCCTGGAGATCTTTTCTCAGGGGCTCTATCCCCAGAGCTGGGGTGGACCTCGGGGACCCATCTCACAGGGGAAGGAAAAACCACATGGACAGGTCTATGCTCTGTAGGAGACGTCAGTTTGTTTCATCTCTTAGGAACATTCTTGGCTCGTACAGAGACACCTCTGTGTGTAAAGCTACACACCGAACATAGGGGCACAGGGAGCCTGATTCTCTCCGTGGGGTGCTGATGCTTTGTGGCAAAGCACCTGTTTGAGAATCCATCTGCTTTCGCTTCCCTCGCCTTGACAGAGGTCTCATTGCTGTGTCTCTTGGCAGTTGGGAAAGAAGTAGACCCTTACCCTTCACCAAGTAGGCCCTGATCCTAGTTTGAAAGGAAAGGCAATAGCTGAGCTGAGGCCAGTAAGGCACCCGTCAACTCTGACATATTCCCGATGCCTGCTCCTTCATGGAAAATATTGCTAGAATCTAGGAATGTCTTTGCAAGGCTGGCAAAGGGCAGTCAGGAACCTCGACCCTGCCTCTGGAATATCTATCTTCTGAGCAGATCTGGAGGTCTCCTTCTGGAGAAGCTAACCCATTCCTTGCAAATAGAGGCTTCCAAACACAGGCTAGTTGGCTGCCTCTTCTTGCCTGAAGGAGGCTTGCTTTTCCTGCCTCCTATGATCCCTGGTTTCCAGCATGGGGGAAAAGCAGATCTTGGAGATCTTTGCTCAGGGGTTGTTTCCACGGAGCTGGGGTTGTGCCCAGAGACCCACACATACAGGGGAAGGCAAAACCACATGAACAAGTCTTTGCTCTCTAAGAGAGCTCTAGTGAACCTCAGTCTTTGACGAACGTTCTTGGCTCCTATGCGGACACCTCTGTGTGTGAAACTGCGTACCCAACATGGCGGCAAAGAGCCTGATTCTCTCTGTGCAGGTTTAATGCTGTCGTTCAGAAAACAGCTTGAGAATCCATACAATTCTCGCCCTTACCTCTGAGAGAGTTCTCATTGCAGTAGCCCTTGGAAGTTTGTAGAAATCTGCACCTAAACCCTTCTCCAAGTAGGCCTGAGTCCCAGTTCGGAGGAACAAGCAATGGCGGAGCTAAGACCAGTATGGCACCAGTCAGTTTTCACACACTCTGGCAGCCTGCTCCTCCAGGGACAGTAAGGCTTCTTTTTCTCTGCAGGAGGCTCACTTGCCTTACTTCCTGTGAACAGCTTTTCCCAGCCTGGGCAAAAAGCGGTTCCTGGAGATCTTTTCTCAGAGGCTGTTTTCTCGGAGCTGGGGTGGACCTCGGGCACCCAACTCACAGGGGAAGGCGAAACCACATGTACAGGTGAGCACTCTGTAGGAGAGCTCTTGTGAGCCTCATCTCTCAGGAACATTCTTGGCTCCTGTAGAGACACCACTGTGTGTGAATCTACACACCCCACATAGGGGCAAAGGGAGCCTGATTCTCTCCGTGGGGTGCTGATGCTTGGTGGCAAAGAACCTTCCTGATAATCCATCCGCTTATGCTTCCCTCGCATTTACGGAGGTCTCATTGCTGTAGCCCTCGGCAGTTTGGAAAGAAGAAGACCCTTACCCTTCATAAAGTAGGGCCTTGTCCTACTTTGAATGGAAAGGCAATAGCTGAGCTGAGGCCAATAAGGCGCCAGTCAAGTCTGACATATTCCCAAAGCCTGCTTCTTCAGGAAGATAACTGTAGAATCTAGGAATGTCTTTGCAAGGTTGGCAAAGGGCAGTCAGGACCCTGCACACTGCCTCTGGAATTACCGACTTCTGAACAGATCTGGAGGTCTCCCTTAGGGGAAGCTAACCCATTCTTCCAAGTAGAGGCTTCCAAACGCAGGCCGCTTGGCTGCCTCTTGCTCTCTGAAGGAGGCCTGCTTTTCCCGCCTCCTATGAACCCCACATCCCAGCCTCTGGGAAAAGCGGATCTTGAAGATCTTTTCTCAGAGGTTGTTTCCACGGAGCTGGGGCCGAGCCTGGAGCCCCAAACGCACAGGGGAAGAAAAACCACATGGACAAGTCTTTGCTCTCTAGGAGAGCTCTAGTGAACCTCACTCTGTCAGGAACGTTCTTGTTTCCTATGGAGACACCCCTGTCTGTGAAGCTGTGTACCGAACATGGAGACACAGAGTCTGATGCTCTCTGTGCATCTTTGAAGCTGTCGTTCAAACAACAGCTTGAAAATCCATACAATGCTCTTCCTTACCCGTGACACAGTTCTCATTGCTATACCCCTTGGCAGTATTTAGAAATCCATACCCAAGCCCTTCTCCTAGTAGGCCTGGGTCCTAGTTCAGAGGAACATGCAATGGCGGAGCTGAGGCCAGTAAGGCACCAGTCAGGTCTCACACACTCTTGCAGCCTGATCGTCCAGGGACACTAAGGCCTGTTGTGCCTTGCAGGAGGCTCGCTTGCGTTACCTCCTGTGAACTGCGTTTGCCAGCCTGGGGGAATAGCGGTCCCTGGAGATCTTTTCTCAGGGGCTCCTTCCCCTGAGCTGGGGCGGACCTCAGGGACCCAACTCACAGGGCAAGGCAAAACCATATGGACAGGTCTATGCTCTGTAGCAGAGTTCTAGTGAACCTCATCTCTCAGGAACATTCTTGGCTCCTATAGAGACACTTCTGTGTGTGAAGCTGCGTACCTAACATAGGGACACAGAGAGCCTGATTCTCTCAGTTCATTTTGACCCTGTCGTTCAGAAAACAGCTTGAGAATCCATAAAATGCTCTCCCTGACCGCTGAGAGAATTCTCACTGCTGTAGCCCTTGGCACTTTGTAGAAATCCGCAGCCAAACGCTTCTCCAAATAGGCCTGAGTCCTAGTTCGGAGGAACAGGCAATGGTGGAACTGAGGCCAGCAAGGCAACAGTCAGGTTTCACACACTCTGGCAGCCTGCTCCTCCAAGGACAGTAAGGCCTCTTTTTCTCTGCAGGAGATTCGCTTGCCTTACTTCCTGTGAACAGCGTTTCCCAGCCTCAGCGAAGCCGTTCCTGGAGATCTTTTCTCAGGGACAGTTTCCCCGGAGGTGTGGTGGACCTCGAGGACCCAACTCACAGGGGAAGGAAAAACCACATGGACAGGTCTATGCTCTGTAGGAGAGGTTTAGTGAACCTAATCTCTCAGGAACATTCTTGGCTCCTATAGAGACAACTCTGTGTGTGAAGCTACACTCCCAACATTGGGGAACAGGGATCTTGGTTCTCTCCGTGGGGTGCTGATGCTTTGTAGCAAAGCACCTGCTTGAGAATCCGTCCTCTTAGGCTTCCCTCGCCTTGACAGAAGTCTCATTGCTGTAGCCCTTGGCAGTTTCAAAGAAGAAGACCCTTACACTTCATAAACTAGGCCCTTGTCCTAGTTTGAATGGAAAGGCAATAGCTGAGCTGAGGCCAATAAGGAGCCAGTCCCCTCTGACACATTCCCGAAGCCTGCTCCTTCATGGAATATAACTCTAGAATCTTGGAATGTCTTTGCAAGGCTGGCAAAGGGCAGTCAGGAACCAGCACCCTGCCTCTGGAATTAACAACTTCTGAGCAGATCTGGAGGTCTCCTTTAGGAGAAGCTAACCCATTCCTTCCAAATAGAGGCTTCAAAACACAGGCAGGTGGGCTGCATTTTTGTTCCCGATGGAGGCGTGCTTTTCTCTCCTCCAACGAACCCCGGTTCCCAGACACTGGGAAAAGTGGATCTTGAAGATATTTTCTCAGGGGTTGTTTCCACGGAGCTGGGGCCGAGCCTGGAGACCCAAAGGCACAGGGGAAGGCAAGACCACATGGACAAGCCTTTGCTCTTTAGTATAGCTCTAATGAACCTCACCCTGTCAGGATCTTTCTTGATTCCTACGGAGACACACCTGTGTGTGAAGCTGCGGCTACAGAGAGCCTGATTCCCTCCGTTTACCGCTGAGTCTGCATTGCCAAGCAACAGCTTGGGAACGCAGCCTGGGGCACTTCCCTTCCCTCGGACAGAGCTCTCCTTGCGGTAGGCCTTGGTAGTTTGCATACAATGGGGCCCTAAGCCCTCTGCAAGTTGGCCTGGCTCCTAGGTCCAAAGGGCAGGCCAGAGCGGAGCTGAGGCTGTCAGGCTCCAGACACATCTCCCATACTCCTACATCCTGCTCCTACCCGGGCGTGAACGCTAGAAGCTGGGAAGGTACCTGGACCATGCAGGGGCGGGGCGAACGCGGGCGGCGTGGGGCGGGGGTCGGCTTCTGGCGGGGGTGGGGGCGGGCTTCCCAGTTGTGCTCTCAGAGGTGGACACTGAGGCTGAAAACTCGCTGGGAGCGCACCCGGGACAGGTAAACCCGGGCTGCGGGGGTCGAGATTCAGATGGCTTTGGGTGGGGGTCGGTCCCAGTTGTGCTCCCGGGGTCGCCACTGCGGCTGGGAACGCGCAGGGAGCGCGGCAGGGGCGGGGCTAACCCTGGCGGAGCGGGGCGGGGTCGGCTCACGGGGGGGATGGGGAGGGGTTCCCAGTTGCGCTCTCGGGGGTTGCAACTGCGGCTGGGAACGCCCATTTCGTCTGCTCCTGGGTCCCCAAGGATCGCCATCCCGTGGGTGCAGCGGAGGGCTGCAGACCACAGGTAAGGGAACTGGGACTGCGTGGAGCAGGGAACCAAGTATTCCGCCGTCTGTTGGCACATTCTCGGAGCTCCCCAACCTGGCGGTCGCAGAAAGGCCTTGCCTTTGGGGTCAAGGCCTTTACCGCTCCACCCCTCTGCTGAAAAATCTAAGAGTTTGCGCGGTTTTTCCAAGCAGCCTAGTGTCCGCTGGAAGTCCAAGGGACAGAACACTGAACTCTGGCCGGCTGGCCCAGCCCTCTTCTGGCACTTTGTAAGCCAGCGGTCCCTTGAGCACCTGCTGGGATGGGAAAGGGAAGGGTCCATGGATTGCACCCTAGAAACTTAGTAGGGTGCATGGATTTCAAACCCTGGTGGCCGCCCAGGCAGCAAAGAAGGGGGGAGGGCACCTTGCTGCCCTTTCATGGCAGAATCTGTGGTTGTCCAGCTGCGTGGGCCTTTTCATGAGGACCCTGTGCAATAAAAGTTTGGTGTTTTGGAACTGAATAATTAGAACGTGTAAAAGCTTTAAATTATGTGGTGGTGTAATTAAAAAACAAAACAAAACAAAACCAAGCTCCAAGTGTTTTGCAAATGGAGGTTTAAATATTGAAGGACTGTATTCCTTGCACTGTGGCATTCTATCAAGAAGTGTGCAGGATTTTTTTTTTTTTAAGAAAAGTGTTCGAAGTGAGGGAAACAGGAAACCCAGAGGTGCCCCTGTATTTTGGGGAAGGCCTTAGGAGGTCACTTGGAAATGCTGCTGGCTGTGCGGGAGCGGGGCAGATGGGCTGTGCAGGCTTGTCCTTTGCATGGATGTTCTTGTGTGTGGAAACCCAGCTCGGAGCCATCTCTTGATGTGTAAGAATTTCGCAGACAAACCTTGAGCTAAGCAATGCATTTTTTCCTAAGAAAATGTTTGTCTTAAGCGATGTAAATATCCTATGTATATCTGCTGGACTCTGGCTTCAGGTCGGTTCCCCCAAAAGGCTCAGAAGCGATTTGAACAAAACAGCATGTTTTCCTCCTAGCTTGTTCTCCTTATCTATGTTAAGGAAATGATATATTTGCCTGCAATACTGCCTTTCTTCAAGATTCATGTCAATCAAGTTTTGGCCCGGGATGACTCACCTGCTGCCAATATTATCTCAATGCATGTCGTGGGGGAGGGGCCTGGTGCCATTCCCTGAAACAGTTCCTTTCTTTCCTTAGCTGACTGCTAGTGCCTGTAGAATATCTGGCTAAAGACCAGCAGGGGGTACTCTTACTACCCCCCCCCACCCCGCCTCGAGTCTAAGTCAGCAGCTTTCTCTATCTCTTTAATACTTTAATAACACTTGATGACACAAAAGCTCTGAGCGATCAAATCATATCAAATCTTCATTTCAGATTGAAGATGCATTCCATGGTATTGCCATCTTAAGTCTTTCCATCGTTATGGAATATCTGTCCATGTATTCAGGATAGTTTTCAGCCAGGGTGTATAATTTCCAGTGTGCCAGTCTTGTCATCCTCGTTACATCCATGGCAAAGTGTTTTATTCATGTTGATATTATTGAAAGGGAATTTTTTAAAATTCCTTTTCAGATTATTATCTGCTAATGTATACAGATAAAACTGTGTAATCATTCATTTTTATCAGTTTGGACAGCTTGATAGTTGTCTTTAATTTCTTTACTTTCTGACACTTTAAGATTATCCTGGGACACATATGTAATGCCTCACCCCTAAATTCAGACATGTGTTCAAAGAACTTCTGTCCTTTTATTTATTTATCTATTTATTTATTTATTTATTCTTTAACATTGAAATCGTTTTGACTATGCTGGGTGTTTGTTGCTAGATGGAAGTAGCTAGGACCTCTGGACTGCAGTCTCTCATCTCTTGCTGACCTCTTGTTGACCTCTGCAGAATCCTGGTAGGTGGGAGCTTGTTAGTTCCTTGTTCCTTATCAGAACCTCCTGTGGTAAGTGTTTTTCTCTTCTCTGTTGCCTGGTAAGGGTGGGTGGTCATGGGCATCCCAAAGTTGGCTAGAAGTCAATTATTTAGGCAGGCTTGTGCACAGATATGGGAGAAGGCAATGGCACCCCACTCCTGGAAAATCCCAAGGATGGAGGAGCCTGGTAGGCTGCAGTCCATGGGGTGGCTAAGAGTTGGACACCACTGAGTGACTTCGTTTTCATTTTTCACTTTCATGCATAGGAGGAGGAAATGCAACCCACTCCAGTGTTCTTGCCTAGAGAACCCCAGAGACTGCGGGGCCTGGTGGGCTGCCATCTATGGCGTGGCACAGGGTCGGCCTCAACTGAACCACTTAGCAGCTGCAGCAGCAGCAGCAGCAGTGCATAGATATCAAAGGGGATGAGAACAGTCAGGTAGGATCACATATGTCATCGTGAAACAATACCTCTCCTCTTAGCCAAAGCTAACGAAAGATTTCTGTTCTAGGTCAACCTAGAAGAGATCACTTAAGAGGTAAAGAAACTTAAACTCCATTAGCAAAGGCAGTTCAACATCTCAAGAAAACTTGTGCTAGGCACAAAACTCTTTTCTGGGGGCCTACTTTCCCTACAACCTCCTTATCCCATTCTGTACCCATTCCTTTGCTTCTCCCCTCCTGAAAATGCCACCTGTAAGACAGAACTACTTCGTTTTCCTTCTTAAAGTGTGATTGCATTCCATACATTCTTGTAATGACAAGTCATACATTTCCCTTCAGCAACCAAGAACTGACTCTTATATTGGCATTTGATAGATTGGTGAGCATACCTATCAGTGATAATAGCGCCCACCCCGCTTCCTGCAAGAACAGAACAAAACAAAACAAAACAAAAAAATTGCTTTCTTACATTTAATATGTTCGGATGGTGCCAGTCACTATTCATGCAGAGTCAAAAATCTCTTTTGTTTCTGTGTAAAAGGGAGGTCCTTTCAAGTCGTGAATGTTTCAGAAGTTTCATTTATTTGGAAGTGACCTAGCTATTCAATACACTGTCGTCACTTAGTTTAGCACCAGGATAGAAACTCAGGTAACCAAAACACCTGGAGGAACGATTGTAAGTTCAGTTCAGTTCAGTTGCTCAGTCGAGTCTGACTCTTTGGGACCCCGTGGCCTGCAGGACGCCAGGCTTCCGTGTCCATCACCAACTCCAGGGGCTTGCTCAAACTCATGTCCATCGAGTCAGTGATGCCATCCAACCATCTTATCCTCTGTCATCCCCTTCTCCTCTGCCTTCAATCAAGACTATGAGAGGCAGATATTTTAGAGTATAATTATTGTTAAGAGTTTATCTAAAAGCTCATATCACATTTACATATTTTACATTGGTTGTTGCTGTTTCCAGGTACTTTCTTGCTGACAAGCTTGTGACAGATATAACAATAGAGCAATTTTTACCTCAAAAGAAACCTAGGCACTATGTACATGTTGTGCTTAATGTTGTTGACTCTTAGACATGTCTATAGTGGAGGAGCAAAACCAAAAATACTAGATATTTAATATTGACTAGTTCCCAGTTCACGGGACTCTGACATTCATTTAGGTCAATGTTTTCTTGTATTTCCAGCAGTTTGATTTGGAAGGGCTGCCTTGTCTTGAGACCATTGAAATCAGAACTCAGAACTTGAGCAATATTATCAAAAAACACAAGGCTCACACTGACATATACCTTAATCCAGACAGACAGACAAGACATCTTCCAGTTTTCCGCCTGAGATTTAAAATATTTCTTTGAGCCGTTTTCCTGGGAAGTGGGGGGGGGGGAGTGGGGGTGGCAGCGAGGCAGGCTTGGGTAACAAGCTAATTGTTGGTCATTGCATATGCAAAGAACCAGCTTTCCGGGTTCCAAGGAAAAAAGCTTCCTTGGTACCCAATTTTGTTTGGATCTATAGACTCTCATGGCCCTCCTAGGTCAGGACATCTTTCCTTTCTGTAGTCCTCGTTTGAACCCTAAATCATAGACAGCTTGGATTGTCTCTGTGGGGTGGATGTATTGTCCTCGTGTTTGACCTGGCGGCAGTAGCGAGGTCCGAGAGCCTCTCCTGGAACCGGGCGTGGGGACAGGGCTCACCAGGAGCCCCTGGTGGAAGTGGGCAATGCGCCGGGAGCGCGCCAGGGGCGGGGCGATCCCAGGTGGCGCGGGTCGGGGTTCCGGTTGGGAGGGGGTGGGGGGTGGTAAGAGTTGTGCTCTCGGGGGGCCCACTGCAGCTGGAAATGCGCTGGGAGTGCGGCAGGGGCGGGGTAAACCTGGGCTGCGCGGGTCGAGATTTAGATGGCTGTGGGTGGGGGTTCGGTCCCAGTTGTGCTCTCCGGGGTCGCCACTGCGGCTAGGAACGCCCATTTCCTATGCTAATGTGTCCCCAAGGATCCACATCTAGTGGGTGCAGCGGAGGGCTGCGGGCCACAGGTCAGAGAACTGGGACTGCTTGGAGCAGGGAACCACGTATTCCGCCCTCTGTTGGCACATTCTCGGAGCTCCCCAACCTGGCGGTTGCAGAAAGGCCTCGCCCTTGGTGTCAAGGCCTTTACCGATCCACCCCTTTGCTGAAAAAATCTCAGTCTGCACGGTTTTCCCAAGCAGCCTAGTGTCCCCTGGAAGTCCAAGGGACAGAACCCTGAACTCTGGCCGGCTGGCCCAGCCCTGCTTCTGGCACTTTGTAGGCCAGCGGGCCCTGGAGCACCTGCTAGGATGAGAAAGGGAAGGGTCCGCGAATTGCACCCTAGAAAGTTAGTAGGGTGCATGGATTTCAAACCCTGGTGGCCGCCCAGGCAGCAAAGAAGTGGGGAGGGCACCTTGCTGCCCTTTCATGGCAGAATCTGTGGCTGTCCTGATGCGTGGGCCTTTTCATGGGGACCTTGTGCAATAAAAGTTTGGTGTTTTGGTACTGAATAATTAGAAATTGTAAAAAGTTTAAATTATGTGGTGGTGTAATTAAAAAACAAAACAAAACAAAACCAAGCCCCAAGTGTTTGGCACAGGGAGGTTTAAGTATTGAAGGCCTGTTTTCTTGCACTGTGGCATTCTATCAAGAAGTGTGCAGGATTTTTTTTTTTTTTAAGAAAAGTGTTCGAAGAGCTTGAAACAGGAAACCCAGAGGTGCCTTTGTATTTTGGGGAAGGCCTTAGGAGGTCACTTGGAAATGCTGCTAGCTGTGGGGGAGGGGTCAGATGGGCTGTGCAGGCTTCTCCTTTGCATTCATGTTCTTGTGTGTAGAAACCCAGCTCGGAGCCATCTACTGATGTGTAAGAATTTCGCAGACAAACCTTGAGCTAAGCAATGCATTTGTTCCTGAGGAAATGTTTGTCTTAAGCGATGTAAATATGCTATGTATATCTGCTGGACTCTGGCTTCAGGTCGGTTCCCCCAATAGGCTCAGAAGCGACTTGAACAAAACAGTATGTTTTCCTCGTACCTTGTTCTCCTAATCTATGTTAAGGAAATGATATATTTGCCTGGAATACTGCCTTTCTTCAAGATTCATGTCAATCAGTTTTTGGCCCAGGATGACTCACCTGCTGCCAATGTGACCTCAAGGCATGTCGTGGGGGAGGGGCCTGGTGCCATTCCCTGAGACAGTGCCTTTCTTTCCTTAGCTGACTGCTAGTGCCTGTAGAATATCTGGCTAGAGACCAGCAGGGCGTACACCCCGCCTCAAGTCTAAGTCAGCAGCTTTCTCTATCTCATTTATACTTTAATAACAATTGATGACACAAAAGCTCTGAGCGATCAAATCATATCAAATCTTCATTTCAGATTGAAGATGCATTCCATGGTATTGCCATCTTAAGTCTTTCCATTGTTATGGAATATCTGTCCATGTATTCAGGATAGTTTTCAGCCAGGGTGTATAATTTCCAGTGTGCCAGTCTTGTCATCCTCGTTACATCCATGGCAAAGTGTTGTATTCATGTTGACATTATTGAAAGGGAATTTTTTTAAATTCCTTTTCAGATTATTATCTGCTAATATATACAGAAAAAACTGTGTAATCTTTCGTTTTTATCAGTTCGGACAGCTTGATAGTTGTCTTTAAATTCTTTCCTTTCTCATACTTTAAGATTTTCCGGGCACCGTACATGTACTGCCTCACCCCTAATCTCAGTCATGTGTTCAAAGGACTTCTGTCCTTTATTTGTTTACTTATTTTTTGCAACATTGAATTCGTTTTGACTATGCTGGGTCTCTGCTGCAAGATGGAAGGTGCTAGGACCTCTGGACTGCAGTCTTCCATCTCTTACTGACCTCTTGTTGACCTCTGCAGAATCCTGGTTGGCGGGAGCTTGTTAGTTCCTTGTTCCTTACCAGGACCTCCTGTGGTAAGTGTTTTTCTCTTCTCTGTTGCCTGGTAAGGGTGGATGGTCATTGGCATCCCAAAGCTAGCTAGAAGTCAATTATTTAGGCAGGCTTGTGCATAGATATGGGAGAAGGCAATGGCACCCCACTCCAGTACTCTTGCGTGGAAAATCCCATGGATGGAGGAGCCTGGTAGGCTGCAGTCCATGGGGTGGTTAAGAGTCGGACACCACTGAGCGACTTCACGTTCACTTTTCACTTTCATGCATGGGAGGAGGAAATGGCAACCCACTCCAGTGTTCTTGCCTAGAGAACCCCAGGGACTGCGGGGCCTGGTGGGCTGCCGTCTATGGGGTCGCACAGAGTCAGACACGACTGAAACGACTTAGCAGCAGCGGCGGCGGCAGCAGCAGCAGAAGCAAGGCATCGATATCAAAAGGGCTGCAAACAGTCAGGAAGGATCACATATGTCACCGTGAAACACTACTTCTCCACTTAGCCAAAGCTAACCAAAGATTTCTGTTCTAGGTCAACCTAGAAGAGATCACTTAAGAGGTAAAGAAACTTAAACTCCATTAGCAAAGGCAGTTCGACATCTCAAGAAAACTTGTGCTAGGCACAGAACTCTTTTCTGGGGGTCCACTTTCCCTACAACCTCCTTATCCCATTCTGTACCCATTCCTTTGCTTCTCCCATCCTGAAACTGCCACCTGTAAGACAGAACTACTTCGTTTTCCTTCCTCAAGTGCCATTGCATTCCACATACTTTCTTGATATAACAAGTCATACATTTCCCTTCAGCAACCAAGAACTGACTTTTATATTGGCATTGGCTATAGCCCGCCCCCCTCCCCCCACCCCCAAGAACAGAACAAAACAAAACAAAACAATTGCTTTCTTACATTTAACATGTCAGGATGGTGCCAGACACTATTCATGGAGAGTCAAAAATCTCTTTTGTTTCTGTGTAAAAGGGAGGACCTTTCAAGTCGTAAATGTTTCAGAACTTTCATTTATTTGGAAATGACCTAGCTATTCAATACACTGTCGTCACAAGGATAGAAACTCGGGTAACCAAAACACCTGGAGAAACGTTTGTTAGTTCAGTTCAGTTCAGTTGCTCAGTCGTGTCTGACTCTTTGGGACCCCGTGGCCTGAAGGACGCTAGGCTTCCGTGTCCGTCACCAACTCCAGGGGCTTGCTCAAACTCATGTCCATCGAGTCAGTGATGCCATACAACCATCGTATCCTCTGTCATCCCCTTCTCCTCTGCCTTCAATCAAGACTATGAGAGGCAGATATTTTAGAGTATAATTATTGTAAAGAGTTTGTCTAAAAGCTCATATCACATTTACATTTTTTACTTTTGTTGTTGTCGTTTCCAGGTAGTTTCTTGCTGAAGAGCTTGTGACAGATATAACAATAGAGCAATTTTTACCTCAAAAGAAACCTAGGCACTATGAACATGTTGTGCTTAATGTTGTTGACTCTTAGACATGTCTATAATGGAGGAGCAAAACCAAAAATACTAGATATTTAATATTGACTAGTTCCCAGTTCACGGGACTCTGACATTCATTTAGGTCAATGTTTTCTTGTATTTCCAGCAGTTTGATTTGGAAGGGCTGCCTTGTCTTGAGACCATTGAAATCAGAACACAGAACTTGAGCAATATTATCAAAAAACACAAGGCTCACACTGACACATACCTTAATCCAAACAGACAGACAAGACATCTTCCAGGTTTCCGCCTGAGATTTAAAATATTTCTTTGAGCCAGTCTTCTGGGGAGTGGGGGGTTGGGGGTGGCAGTAAGGCAGGCTTGGGTAACAAGCTAATTGTTGGTCATTGCATATGCAAAGAACCAGCTTTCCGGGTTCCAAGGAAAAAAGTTTCCTTGGTAACCAACTTTGTCTGGTTCTATAGAATATCATGGCCCTCCTAGGTCAGGTCATCTTGCCTTTCTGTAGTCCTCGTTTTATCCCTAAATCATAGACAGCTTGGATTGTCTCTGTGGGGTGTATGTATTGTCCTCATGTTTGACCTGGCAGCAGCAGCGAGGTCCGAGAGCCTCTCCTGGAACCGGGCGTGGGGACGGGGCTCACCGAGAGCCGCTGGTGAAGGTGGGCAGCGCCCCTGGAGCGCGGCAGGGGCGGGGCGAACCCGGGCGGCACAGGGCGGGTGTCGGCTCCTGGCGGGGGTAGGGGAGGGCTTCCCAGTTGTGCTCTCAGAGATGGCCACTGCGGCTGGAAACACGCCGGGAGCGCAGCCAGTGTGGGGTAAACCTGGGCTGCACAGGTCGAGATTCCGCTCGCTGTGGGTGGGGGGTCGGTCCCTGTTGTGCTCCCGGGGGTCGCCAATGTGGCTGGGAACCCGCCGGGAGCCCAGCAGGGCCAGGGCAAAACCTGGCGGCGCGGGGCGGGGTGGGGGTCCGTTCGCAGCGGGGGTCGGCTCCTGGCGGGGGTGGGGGAGGGCTTTCCAGATGTGCTGTTGGGGGTCGCCATTGCGGCTGGGAATGCCCATTTCGTGAACTCCTGGATCCCCAAGGATCGGCATCCATCGGCCACAGCGGAGGGGTGCGGAACACAGGTAAGGGAACGGGGACTGCGTGGAGCAGGGAACCATGTATTCCGCCCTGTGTTGGCACAGTCTCAGAGCTCCCCAACCTGGCGGTCGCAGGAAGGCCTCGTCTTTGGGGTCAAGGCCTTTACCGCTCCACCCCTCTGCTGAAAAACCTCATAGTCTGCGCGGTTTTCCCAAGCAGCCTAGTGTCCGCTGGAAGTCCAAGGGACAGAACCCTGAATTCTGGCCGGCTGGCCCAGCCCTGCTTCTGGCACTTTGTAGGCCAGCGGGCCCTGGAGCACCTGCTAGGATGGGAAAGGGAAGGGTACGCGAATTGCACCCTGGTGGCCACCGAGGCAGCAAAGAAGGGGGGAGGGCACCTTACTGCCCTTTAATGGCAGACAGAATCTGTGGCTGTCCTGCTGCGTGGGCCTTTTCATGTGGACCTTGTGCAATAAAAGTTTACCGGTGACCTTAGGGAACTTCCCAGTGTGCTTCTGACAGATGAGGGATGCTGTGGAGTTGGAGGGGCCTCTCAGGACTACGCTGGGTTTGGCGCAATGGAAGAGGGCCTCATCTCCAGGGAAGGCAGGAACCTCAGGCTTCCTCTCCGTTTCGGACTCCGACCGCAGGGTCCCTGCAGAGTTGGGACAGGAGAGTCAGGAATCGTCTTGTCTGAGGAAGGGAACTCCGCTTGCCTGTCGAGGTGTTCAGGGGGTCTCAGGCCCCTTGTTCAGCTGTGTGTGGAACCTGCGGGTGTTTCCGGACGATGCACGACGGTGACAGTGCCCCTTCGTGTTGTGCCTTCACCCACTGGGTTGCCTTCGAAGAGGTGTCCGGGCCTCGGGTTCTTTTCAAGAGCGGACAGGGAAATCGGGGTCTTTCGGCATGTGGGACCACCCACGGGGCTAGTCTCAAATTTCCTAGTGAGGCCGGCTACATCCTGAGGTATGCCGGGAAGGCCGGGGAGCCTTCCAGACAACGCAGGGGGATCGACTCTCCTGTCGCCATCAGGAGGGGAGAAGGGGCTCAGATGAAGTGGGGCCAGAACCCTCGGTGTTACCCTCGAGGGAACCCGGCGTGTCGAGGAACTTTTGGGGGTCGCAGGAAGGCTGTCAGGGACCGTTTCGCCCTTCAGGGCGGAACAGGGGACTTCCCTTGAGACGCCGTCACGGGAAAGGGCCTCATCTTGCCAAGAGGTGGGAACCACGTGGTTTTTCTCGAGTTGCAGCGGGATTCTCGAGTTACGACGGGGATCTCAGGCTTCCTCTTGGGTTGGCCCTGGGAAGCCCAATCTTCCCCTCGAATTGCGAGGGAAAGCTGGGGGTTGCGCTCGGGTCACTGCAGGGCCGAAGAGACCTCACCTAGGCGTGTGTCCGGGACCTAATATTCCTCTCCAGGGAAGGCAGGGATCTCGGGGTTGCATTCCAGGCTCCCCCGGGGAGTCAGGCCTCGTCTCGAGGGGAAGCCAAGGACTCCGCTCTCCTCTCGAGACGCGACGCGGGTCTCTTGGAACCCTCTGAGTGGCCTCAAGGGAGTCCAGCCTCCTCTTCCGTTTTGAGAGAGGACCCGGGATTGCTCTCCAGGCCATGCAGGAAAAGAAGGCCCTCAGCTCGCGAGGACGGGGGCGTCTCAGGGGTTTCCTCGAGCTGCGGCGCCCGTGGGGGTTTTCTCCCGAGGCACGACGAGGATCTCAGGGAGCCTCTCGTGCGGCGCCAGGGAAGTCAGGTCTCCATGCGCGTGGCGAGGGGGAGCGCGTCCTGGCTCTCGAGTCACGGGAGGGGACTAGGGCCTCGAGACGCGTTGAAGAAGGACTCTCGAGGTCTTTCTCGGGGGGCGGCGGGAAACCCTCGTTTCCCTCGCCTTCTGCCAGGGACATTAGGGAACTTGCCAGGGTGCCTCTGAGAGGCGAGGGATCCTGTGGAGGTGGCGGGGCCCCTCGGCACTCTGCTGGGTCTGGCGCAACGGAAGAGGGCCTCACCTCGAGGGGAGGCAGGAACCTCAGGCTTCCTCTCCGTTTCGGACTCCGACCGCAGGGTCCCTGCAGAGTTGGGACAGGAGAGTCAGGCCTCGTCTTGTCTGAGGAAGGGAACCCCGCTGGCCTCTCGAGTTGCTCAGGGGGTCTCAGGCCCCTCGTCGAGCTGTGTGTGGAACCCGCGGGTCTTTGCGGACGATGCACGGGGGTGGCAGCGCCCCTTCGTGCTGTGCCTTCACCCACAGGGTTGCCTTCGAAGAGGGGTCCGGGCCTCGGGTCCTTCTCAAGAGCGGACCCGGGAATCGGGGGCATTCTGCATGTGGCACCACCCACGTGGCTCATCTCGAATTTCCTCGTGAGGCCAGCCTCATCCTGAGGTGCGCCTGGAAGGCCGGGAACCCCTTCCAGACCACGCAGGGGAATCGCCTCTCCTGTCGCGATCCGGAGGGGAGAAGGGGCTCAGATGAAGCGGTGCCGGGACCCTCGGTGTTCCCCTCGAGGGAACCCGGCGTGTCTGGGGACTTTTGGGGGTCGCAGGAAGGCTGTCAGCGACCGTTTCACCCTTCAGGGCGGAACAGGGGACTTCCCTTGAGACGCCGTGGCGGGCAAGGGCCTCATCTTGCCAAGAGGTGGGAACCACGTGGTTTTTCTCGAGTTGCGGCGGGAATCTCGAGTTACGACGGGGATCTCAGGCTTCCTCTTGGGTTGGCCCTGGGAAGGCCAATCTTCGCCTCGAGTTGCGAGGGAAAGCTGGGGGTTGCGCTCGAGTCACTGCAGGGCCGAAGAGACCTCACCTAGGCGTGTGTCCGGGACCTAATATTCCTCTCCAGGGAAGGCAGGGATCTCGGGGTTGCATTCCAGGCTCCCCCGGGGAGTCAGGCCTCGTCTCGAGGGAAAGCCAAGAATTCCGCTCTCCTCTCGAGTCGCGACGCGGGTCTCTTGGAGCCCCCTGAGCGGCCTCAATTGACCAGACTCTTCTTCCGTTTGGAGAGAGGACCCGGGATTGCTCTCCAGGCCATGCAGGAAAAGAAGGCCCTCAGCTCGCGAGTACGGGGCCGTCTCAGGGGTTTCCTCGAGCTGCGTCGCCCCTGGGGGTTTTCTCCCGAGGCACGATGAGAATCTCAGGGAGCCTCTCGTGCGGCACCAGGGAAGTCAGCTCTCCATGCGCGTGGCGAGGGCGAGCGCGTCATGGCTCTCGAGTCGCGGGAGGGGACTAGGGCCTCGAGACGCGTTGAAGAAGGACTCTCGAAGTCTTTGTCGGAGGGCGGCGGGAAACCCTCGTTTCCCTCGCCTTCTGCCGGGAACCTTAGGGAACTTCCCAGGGTGCCTCTGAGAGGCGAGGGATCCTGTGGTGTTGGCGGTGACCCTCGGGACTCCGCTGGGTCTGGCGCAATGGAAGAGGGCCTCAGCTCGAGGGGAGGCAGGAACCTCAGGCTTCCTCTCCGTTTTGGACTCCGACCGCAGGGTCCCTGCAGAGTTGGGACAGGAGAGTCAGGCCTCGTCTTGTCTGAAGAAGGGAACCCCGCTTGCCTCTCGAGTTGCTCAGGGGGTCTCAGGCCCCTCGTCGAGCTGTGTGTGGAACCAGCGGGTCTTTGCGGACGGTGCACGGGGTTGGCAGTACCCCTTCCTGTTTTGCCTTCACCCACAGGGTTGCCTTCGAAGAGTGGTCCGGGCCTCGGGTCCTTCTCAAGAGCGGACCGGGGAATCGGGGGCCTTGGGCATGTGGCACCACCCACGTGGCTCGTCTCCAATTTCCTCGTGAGGCCGGCCTCATCCTGAGGTGCGCCGGGAAGGCCGGGAACCCCTTCCAGACCACGCAGGGGAATCGACCCTCCTGTCGCGATCAGGAGGGGAGAAGGGGCTCAGAGGAAGCGGTGCCGGGACCCTCGGTGTTCCCCTCGAGGGAACCCGGCGTGTCGGGGAACTTTTGGGGGTCGCATGAAGGCGGACAGGATGCTTTCCGCCCTTCAGGGCAGAAGAGGGGACTTCCCTTGAGACGCCGTCGCTGGCAAGGGTCTCATCTTGCCAAGAGTTTGGAACCACGTGGTTTTTCTCGAGTTGCGGCGGGATTCTCGAGTTACAATGGGGATCTCAGCCTTCCTCTTGGGTTGGCCCTGGGAAGCCCAATCTTCCCCTCGAGTTGCAAGGGAAATCTGGGGGTTGCGCTCGAGTCACTGCAGGGCCAAAGAGACCTCACCTAGGCGTGTGTCCAGGACCTACTATTCCTCTCCAGGGAAAGCAGGCATCTCGGGGTTGCATTCCAGGCTCCCCCGGGGAGTCAGACCTCATCTCGAGGGGAAGCCAAGGACTCCGCTCTCCTCCTGAGTCGCGACAAGGATCTGTTGGAGCCCCCTGAGCGGCCTCAACGGAGTCCAGCCTGCTCTTCAGTTTGGAGAGAGGACTCGTGATTGGTCTCCAGGCCATGCAGGAATATAAGGCCCTCATCTCGCGATGACCGGGGTGTCTCATGTGTTTCCTCGAGCTGCCGCGGCAGTGTGGGTTTCCTCACGAGGTACGATGAGGATCTCAGGGAGCCTCTCGTGCAGTGCCAGGTTAGTCAAGTCTCCATGCGCGTGAAGAGGGGGCGCGTGTCATGGCTCTCGAGTCATGGTAGGGGAATCGCGACTCAACACATTTTGAAGCACTCTCGAGGTCTTTCTCGAGTCATGGCAGAAAACCCAGGGTTCCCTCGACTTGTGCCTGTGACCTCAGGGAGCTTCTCATTGTGTCTCTGAGAACTCAGGGATACTGTGGAGTTGGTAGGGGGCTCTCGGGACTCCACTGGGTGTGGTGCAATGGAAGAGGGCCTCATCTCGAGTGGACGCAGGAACCTCAGGCTTCCTCTCCGTTTCTGACTCGGATCCCATGGTCCCTGCAGAGTAGGGACAAGAGAGTCACACCTAGTCTTCTGTTGAGGAATGGACCTTCGTTTGCCTTTCGAGTTGTTTACAAGGTGACAGGCCACTTGTCGAAATGTCTGTGGGACCTGCGGGTTTTTCTGGACGATGCACGCGGGTGTCAGTGCCCCTTCGTGTTGTGCCTTCATCCACAGGTTTTCCTTCAAAGAGGTGTGCTGGCATCGGGTTCTTTTCAAGAGTGGACCGTGAAATTGGGGTCTTTCGGCATGTGGCACCACCCACGAGGCTACGTCTCGAACTTCCTCATGAGACCGGCCTCATCCTGAGGTGCGCCCGGAAGTTCGGGAACCCCTTGCAGACAGAGAAGGGGAGTCGACCCTCCTGTCGCAATCAGGAGAGGAGAAGGGGTCAGATGAAGTGGTGCCGGGAACCTCAGTGTTCCCCTTGAGTGAGTCTGGTATGTCGCGGAACTTTTGGGGTCGCATCAAGGGTGCCAAGTACCGTTTCGCACTTCAGGATGGAACGTGGGACTTCTCTTGAGATGCTGTAGCGGACAAAGGGCCTCATCTTGCGATGACGAGGGAAGCACGTGGATTTTCTCGAGTTTCGGTGGGATTCTCGAGTTACGACGGGGAATTCAGGCTTCCTCTTGTGTTGGCCCAGGAAGTCTAATCTTCCATTCGAGTTGCCAGGGAGAGCTGTGGATTGGGCTCCATTCACTGAAGGGCAAACTAGACCTCATCTAGGCTTGTATCCAGGACTTAATGTTCCTCTCCATAGGCGACAGGGATTTGGGGTTGCATTCCATACTCACCCGGGGAGTCAGGCCTCATCTCGAGGGGAAGCAAAGGACTCCACTCTCTTCTCGAGCCGCGACAGGTATCTCTTGGAGCCCACTGAGTGGTCTTTGCTCTGTAGGAGAGCTCTAGTGTACATAAGCCTGTACATAAGTGAACACAGACATTCTGTGTGCATGTTGCTGCGTACCCAAAATAGGGCCACAAGGAGCCTCATGCTCTCCATGCAGCGCGGAAGCTGTGCAGCCACGCAGCAGCTGAAGAATCCAACCAATTGCTCTTTTCTTACCTCTGACAGAGCTCGCATTGCTGTAGCCCTTGGCAGTTTGGAAACACTGGACCCTAACCCCTCTCAAAGTAGGCCTGGGTTCTAGTTCGAATAGAAAGTCAATAGCGGAGCTGAGGACAGGAACGCGGCAGTCATTTATCACACGCTCCTGCAGCCTGCTAATACAGGGACACTAACGCTAGAAGCTAGGAATGTCTTTGCAAGGTGCGCAAAGGACAAGGGAGAACCTCGACCCTGACTCTAGTATTTCAGCCCCCTGAGCAGATCTGAGGTTCTCCCGCTGTAGAAGCTAACGTATTCCTTTCAAATACAGGCTTCCTAACACAGGGCCAGTTGGCTGCTTGCTCTTCCACGAAGCAGGCTTTCTTAACTTGCAAACTGCGAATTCCGCTTAACAGCCTGGAGGAAAAATCGCTTCTTGGAAGATTTTTTTCAGAGGCTGTATCCCCGGAGCTGGGGCCAAGCTAGGGGACCCATACTGGCAAGGGAAGGCAAAACCACATCCAATGTCTTTGCTCTGGAGGACAGCTTTGGTGAGCCTAAGTCTTTCAGGAATATTTCTGGCTCCAACAGAGTCAAATTCTGTGTGTGAAGCTGCACAGCCAAAATAGGGGAACAGAGAGCCTGATTCTCTCTGTGTAGCTTTGAAGCTGTCATTCAAACAACAGCTTGAGAATCCATACAATGCTCTCCCTTACTGCTAAGAGAATTCTCATTGCTGTCGTCCTTGACAGTTTGTAGAAATCCGCACCCTAACCCTTCTCCAAGTAGGCCTGGGTCCTAGCTCGGAACAACAGGCAACGGCGGAGCTGAGGCCAGTAAGGCACAAGTGAGGTCTCACACACTCTTGCAGCCTGATCGTCCAGGAGCAGTAAGGCCTCTTTTTCCCTGCAGGAGGCTCGCTTGCCTTGCCTCCTGTGAACTGCATTTCCCAGCCTGGGCGCAAAGCTGTTCCTGGAGATTTTTTCTCAGGGGCTGTTTCCCTGGAGCTGGGTCAGACCTCGGGGGCCCAACTCACAGGGGAAGACAAAACCACATGGACAGGTCTATGCTCTGTAGGAGAGCTCTAGTGAACCTCATCTCTCAGGAACATTCTTGGCTTCTACAGAGACACCTCTGTGCATGAAGCTACACACCCAACATAGTGGCAAAGGGAGTCTGATTCTCTCCGTGGGTGCTGATGCTTTGTGGCAAAGCACCTGCTAAGAATCCATCCGCATAGGCTTCCCTCACCTTGACAGAGGTCTCATTGCTGTAGTCCTTGGCAGTTTGGAAAGAAGCTGACCCTTACCCTTCACCAAGTAGGCCCTTGTCCTTGTTTGAATGGAAAGGCAGTAGCTGAGCTGAGGCCAGTAAGGCGCCAGTCAAGTCTGACATATTCCCGATGCCTGCTCCTTCATGGAAAATAACGTTAGAATCTGGGAATGTCTTTGCAAGGCTGGCAAAGGGCAGTCAGGAACCTCGACCCTGCCTCTGGAATTTCTATCTTCTCAGCACATCTGGCGGTCTCGGTCAGGAGAAACTAACCCATTCCTTGCAAATATAGGCTTCCAAACACAGGCCGGTTGGCTGTCTCTTCTTGCCGAAGGAAGCTTGCTTATCCCACCTCCTGCGAACTCCGCTTCCCAGCCTGGGGGATAAGAGGTTCTTGGAGATCTTTTCCAAGAGGCTGTTTCCACGGAGCAGGGGCCGATCCCGGAGACCCACACGCACAGGGGAAGGGAAAACCGCATGGATAAGTCTTTGCTCTCTAGGAGTGCTCTAGTGAACCTCAGTCTGTGGGGAATGTTCTTGGCTCCAACGGGGACATCTCTGTGTGGGAAGCTGCATTGCCAACATAGAGACACAGAGACCTGATTCTCTCTGTGCAGCTTTGACGCTGTCGTTCAAACAACAAATTGAGAATCCACACAATGCTCTCCCTTACCACTGAGAGAGTTATCATTGCTGTAGCCCTTCGCAGTTTCTGGAAATCGGCACACAAACACTTCTCCAAGTAGGCCTGGGTTCAAGTTCAGATGAACATGCAATAGCGGAGCTGAGGCCAGTAAGGCACCAGTCAGGTGTCACACACTCTGGCAGCCTGCTCCTCCAGGGACAGTAAGGCCTCTATTTCCCTTCAGGAGGCTCGCTTGCCTTACTTCCTGTGAACAGCGTTTCCCAGCCTGGGCGGAAAGCAGTTCCTGGAGATCTTTTCTCAGGGGCTGTTTCCCCGGAGTTGGGGCGGACCTCGGGGACCCAACTCACAGGGGAAGGCAAAACCAAATGGACAGGTCTATGCTCTGTAGGAGATCTCTAGTGAACTGCCGGGGTCCAGCCCCAGCTGATCCAGGGTATTTGAAGCAGAGACGGCGTAGGTGAGGGTCAGGGAACAACTGCTTAATTAAACGTTAATTAAGGATATAAAGAGTAATAAAATGAGGATAGCTCAGTAGGAAAATTCAGTGGAGAAAAGAGGCTGAGTAGCTTGGTTTACGCGGGGGACCAATAAAACTTCAAGACAAGAAGCTTGCACCACTTACGTAGGCCGCAGGCGTCCTTCCGTTCTCCCGAAGGAGAGGAGACACTGAGGCCTCCCCGGTCGGATCTTAGAAGCCCAGGCAAAATTAGTAAGCTTGGTGGGTTCCGCGCTCCAGATGGAGACTCAACCAGAGTGAGAGAGAGAGAGAGAGACATGGGGAGACCAGTATTTCGAGAAACTGATCCCAATTCTTTATTTTCCATGGTCTACTTTTATACACTGAGATGTTATGCAAAAGTCACGTGGGGTCAGCAGTCCTGACTTTTATCAAAGTCAGGTGCTTCATACAAAAGTATACAGAGGTCTTAGGGGTGTTACATCATCTTCTGGCCGGGGGGCCTGCTGACAATTTACGACCCTCTCCTTGTGACAGCGGTCAGTCAACCAGGACACTTATTTCTCCAGGGGTGATTATTCTTAAAACAGACGCCACCCAAATAAAGTTACATTCCTATAGGGTGAGGGTGTAGTGGGTTTTAGTTAAGGAAAGAATTTACTTAGCCTAAGGTCTAACGTGATTTATATCAAAGGTTAATACTTATTTCTTCTATATATTCATTAATGTGTATAAGGGCAGGGGATGTGGAGACTTAGCAGTAAACATCAGCTCAACAAATGAAAAACCCTTCACCAATATGATTTCTAATCAGCCCATTATACTTATACTAATAATTTTCTAACTTTTCTAAGGAACCTGTTTTTAGAAGGTTTAAAGCATCTCGTGCCTCTCATGGTTGGGAGGCTGTGAGCAATCACATGTGGCCGGACAAGCCTGTCAGGCAGGCTAGAGAACCTTCAGAGGAGTTTGTAGGTTAAAACACTCTTGTCACACCCAGGGGTTTTTATCAACTGGAGCTCTAGGTTAACTCCTTCTCCGAAAGAGGTGGTGGGGGACAGCCCCCCGTAAAGTCAGAGGTGTAGGTGAGAGCACAAAGTAGTAAGGTAGGCAGGCTCTGGTGATGGGGGTAGATGCTCGAGGATTTCCAGGGGGACTCCTGAGGCTCGATCCCGCCTTTGCGTATGTCGAGCCTCCTTCCTCATGACCTTTGCCATGGGCGGAGTGCCTCACTCTGGCCCCCAACAGTGAACCTCCTCTCTCAGGAACATTCTTGGCTCCTATCGAGACACCTCTGTGTGTGTAGCTACACACGCAACGTAGGGGCAAAGGGAGCCAGATTCTTTCCATGGGGTGCTGATGCTTTGTGGCAAAGCACCTGCTTGAGAATCTATCAGCTTACGCTTCCCTCGCCTTGACAGAGGTCTCATTGCTGTAGCCCTTGGCAGTTTGGAAAGAAGAGGACCCTTACCTTTCATAAAGTGGGCCCTTGTCCTAGTTTGAAAGGAAAGGCAAGAGCTGAGCTGAGGCCAATAAGGCGCCAGTCAAGTCTGACATATTCCCGAAGCCTGCTCCTTCATGGAAAATAACGCTGGAATCTAGGAATGTCTCTGCAAGGCTGGCAAAGGGCAGTCAGGAGCCTGCACCCTGCCTCTGGAATTACCGATTTCTAAGCAGATCTGGAGGTCTCCTTTAGGAGAATCTAACTCATTCCTTCCATATTGAGACTTCCAAAAACAGGCCGGTCGGCTGCCTCTTCGTGCCCGAAGGAGGCTTGCTTTTCCTGCCTCCTATGAACCCAGCTTCCCAGGCTCTGGGAAAAGCGGATATTGAAGATCTTTTCTCAGGGGTTTTTTCCATGGAGCTGGGGCCGAGACCAGAGACCCAATTGCACAGGGGAAGGAAAACCACATGGACAAGTCTTTGTTCTCCAGGAGACCTCTAAGTGAAACTTACTCTGTCAGGAACGTTCTTGACTCCTATGGAGACACCCCTGTGTGTGAAGCTGCGTACCCAACAAGGGGGCACAGAGAGACTGATTCTCTCTTTGCAGCTTTGAAGCTGTCATTCAAACAACAGCTTGTGAATCCATACAATGCTCTCCCTTACCTCTGAGAGAGTTCTCATTGCTGTAGCCCTTGGCAGTTTTTAGAAATCCGCACCCAAACCCTTCTCCAAGTAGGCCTGGGTCCTGGTTTGGATGGCCATGCAATGGCGGAGCTGAGGTCAGTAAGGCACCAGTCAGGTGTCACACATTCTGGTAGCCTGCTCCTCCAGGGACAGTAAGGCCTCTTTTTCCCTGCAGGAGTCTCGCTTGCCTTGCCTCCTGTGAACTGCGTTTCCCAGCCTGGGCGAAAAGCGGTTCCTTGAGATCTTTTCTAAGGAGTTGTTTCCCCGGAGCTGGGGTGGACCTCGGGGACCAAACTCACAGGGGAAGGCAAAACTACACGGACAAGTCTATGCTCTGTAGGAGACCTTAGTGAATCTCAAGTCTTAGGAACATTCTTGGCTCGTACAGAGACACCTCTGTGTGTAAAGCTACACACCGAACATAGGGGCACAGGGAGCCTGATTCTCTCCGTGGGGTGCTGATGCTTTGTGGCAAAGCACCTGTTTGAGAATCCATCCGCTTACGCTTCCCTCGCCTTGACAGAGGTCTCATTGCTGTGTCCCTTGGCAGTTTGGAAAGAAGCAGACCCTTACCCTTTACCAAGTAGGCCCTGATCCTAGTTTGAAAGGAAAGGCAATAGCTGAGCTGAGGCCAGTAAGGCACCCGTCAACTCTGACATATTCCCGATGCCTGCTCCTTCATGGAAAATAGCGCTAGAATCTAGGAATGTCTTTGCAAGGCTGGCAAAGGGCAGTCAGGAACCTCGACCCTGCCTCTGGAATATCTATCTTCTGAGCAGATCTGGAGGTCTCCTTCTGGAGAAGCTAACCCATTCCTTGCAAATAGAGGCTTCCAACACAGGCTAGTTGGCTGCCTCTTCTTGCCCGAAGGAGGCTTGCTTTTCCTGCCTCCTATGATCCCTGGTTCCCAGCATGGGGGAAAAGCAGATCTTGGAGATCTTTGCTCAGGGGTTGTTTCCACGGAGCTGAGGTTATGCCCGGAGACCCACACATACAGAGGAAAGCAAAACTACATGAACAAGTCTTTGCTCTCTAAGAGAGCTCTAGTGAACCTCAGTCTTTGAGGAACGTTCTTGGTTCCTACAGGGACAACTTATGGGGTCAGAGAGCCTGATTCCCTCTGTGAAGGTTTAACACTGTCGTTCAGAAAACAGCTTGAGAATCCATACAATTCTCTCCCTTATCTCTGAGAGAGTTCTCATTGCTGTAGCCCTTGGCAGTTTTTTAGAAATCCGCACCCAAACCCTTCTCCTAGTAGGCCTGGGTCCTAGTTCAGAGGAACATGCAATGGCGGAGCTGAGGCCAGTAAGGCACCAGTCAGGTCTCACACACTCTTGCAGCCTGCTCCTCCAGGGGCAGTAAGGCCTCTTTTTCTCTGCAGGAGGCTCGCTTGCCTTGCCTTCTGTGAACTGCATTTCCCAGTCTGGACGAAAAGCAGTTCCTGGAGGTGTTTTCTCAGGGGTTTCTTCCTCGGAGCTGGGGCGAACATCGGGAACCCAACTCACAGGGGAAGGCAAAACCATATGGACAGGTCTATGCTCTGTAGCAGAGCTCTAGTGAACCTCATCTCCCAGGAACATTCTGGGCTCCTATAGAAACACCTCTGTGTTTGAAGCTACACACCCAACATAGGGGCAAATGCAGCCTGATTCTCTCCGTGGGGTACAGATGCTTTGTGGCAAAGCACCTGTTTGAGAATCCATCCGCTTCCACTTCCCTCTCTTTGACAGAGGTCTCTTTGCTGTAGCCTTTGGCAGTTTGGAAAGAAGCAGACCCTTACCCTTCACCAAGTAGGCCCTTGTCCTAGTTTGAACGGAAAGGCGATAGCTGAGCTGAGGCCAGTAAGGCGCCAGTCAAGTCTGACATATTCCTGAAGCCTGCTCCTTCATGGAAAATAACGCTAGAATCTAGAAATGTCTTTGCAAGGCTGGTAAAGGACAGTCAGGAACCTCGACCCTGCCTCTGGAATTTCCATCTTCTGAGCAGATCTGGAGGTCTTCTTTTGGAGAAGCTAACCATTCCTTCCAAATAGAGGCTTCCAAACACAGGCTAGTTGGCTGCATCTACTTGCCCGAAGGAGGCTTGCTTGTTCCGCTTCCTGTGAACTCCGCTTCCCGCCTGGGGGAAAAGTGGTTCTTGGAGATCTTTTTTCAGGGGCTATTTCAACGGAGTTGGAGCCGAGCCCAGAGACCCACACGCACAGAGGAAGGCAAAACCACATGGACAAGTCTTTGCTCTGTAGGAGAACTCTAGTTAACCTCAGTATGTGAGGAAAGTCTTGGATTCCACGGGGATACCTCTGTGTGTGGAGCTGCGTACCCAACAAGGGGGCACACAGGGCCTGATTCTCTCTTTGCAGCTTTGAAGCTGTCATTCAAACAACAGCTTAAGAATCCATACAATGCTCTCCCTTACCTCTGAGAGACTTCTCATTGCTGTAACCCTTGGCAGTTTTTACAAATCCGCACCCAAACCCTTCTCCAAGTAGGCCTGGGTCCTGGTTTGGATGGCCATGCAGTGGCGGAGCTGAGGTCAGTAAGGCACCAGTCAGGTGTCACACACTCTGGCAGCGTGCTCCTCCAGGGACAGTAAGGCCTATTTTTCCCTGTGGGAGGCTCGCTTGCCTGGCCTCCTGTGAACTGCGTTTCCCAGCCTGGGCAAACAGCGGTTCCTGGAGATCTTTTCTCAGGGGCTCTATCCCCAGAGCTGGGGTGGACCTCGGGGACCCATCTCAGAGGGGAAGGAAAAACCACATGGACAGGTCTATGCTCTGTAGGAGACGTTAGTGTGTCTCATCTCTTAGGAACATTCTTGGCTCGTACAGAGACACCTCTGTGTGTAAAGCTACACACCGAACATAGGGGCACAGGGAGCCTGATTCTCTCCATGGGGTGCTGATGCTTTGTGGCAAAGCACCTGTTTGAGAATCCATCCGCTTACGCTTCCCTCGCCTTGACAGAGGTCTCATTGCTGTGTCTCTTGGCAGTTTGGAAAGAAGCAGACCCTTACCCTTCACCAAGTAGGCCCTGATCCTAGTTTGAAAGGAAAGGCAATAGCTGAGCTGAGGCCAGTGAGGCACCCGTCAACTGTGACATATTCCCGATGCCTGCTCCTTCATGGAAAATATTGCTAGAATCTAGGAATGTCTTTGCAAGGCTGGCAAAGGGCAGTCAGGAACCTCGACCCTGCCTCTGGAATATCTATCTTCTGAGCAGATCTGGAGGTCTCCTTCTGGAGAAGCTAACCCATTCCTTGCAAATAGAGGCTTCCAAACACAGGCCGGTTGGCTGCCTCCTCTTGCCTGAAGGAGGCTTGCTTTTCCTGCCTCCTATGATCCCTGGTTTCCAGCATGGGGGAAAAGCAGATCTTGGAGATCTTTGCTCAGGGGTTGTTTCCACGGAGCTGGGGTTATGCCCAGAGACCCACACATACAGGGGAAGGCAAAACCACATGAACAAGTCTTTGCTCTCTAAGAGAGCTCTAGTGAACCTCAGTCTTTGACGAACGTTCTTGGCTCCTATGCGGACACCTCTGTGTGTGAAACTGCGTACCCAACATGGCGGCAGAGAGCCTGATTCTCTCTGTGCAGGTTTAATGCTGTCGTTCAGAAAACAGCTTGAGAATCCATACAATTCTCGCCCTTACCTCTGAGAGAGTTCTCATTGCAGTAGCCCTTGGCAGTTTTTAGAAATCTGCACCTAAACCCTTCTCCAAGTAGGCCTGAGTCCCAGTTCGGAGGAACAAGCAATGGCGGAGCTAAGACCATTATGGCACCAGTCAGTTTTCACACACTCTGGCAGCCTGCTCCTCCAGGGACAGTAAGGCTTCTTTTTCTCTGCAGGAGGCTCACTTGCCTTACTTCCTGTGAACAGCTTTTCCCAGCCTGGGCGAAAAGCGGTTCCTGGAGATCTTTTCTCAGAGGCTGTTTTCTCGGAGCTGGGGCGGACCTCGGGGACCCAACTCACAGGGGAAGGCGAAACCACATGTACAGGTGAGCACTCTGTAGGATAGCTCTTGTGAGCCTCATCTCTCAGGAACATTCTTGGCTCCTGTAGAGACACCACTGTGTGTGAATCTACACACCCCACATAGGGGCAAAGGGAGCCTGATTCTCTCCGTGGGGTGCTGATGCTTGGTGGCAAAGAACCTTCCTGATAATCCATCCGCTTATGCTTCCCTCGCATTTACGGAGGTCTCATTGCTGTAGCCCTCGGCAGTTTGGAAAGAAGAAGACCCTTACCCTTCTTAAAGTAGGCCTTTGTCCTACTTTGAATGGAAAGGCAATAGCTGAGCTGAGGCCAATAAGGCGCCAGTCAAGTCCGACATATTCCCAAAGCCTGCTTCTTCAGGAAGATAACTGTAGAATCTAGGAATGTCTTTGCAAGGTTGGCAAAGGGCAGTCAGGACCCTGCACACTGCCTCTGGAATTACCGACTTCTGAACAGATCTGGAGGTCTCCCTTAGGGGAAGCTAACCCATTCTTCCAAGTAGAGGCTTCCAAACGCAGGCCGCTTGGCTGCCTCTTGCTCTCTGAAGGAGGCCTGCTTTTCCCGCCTCCTATGAACCCCACATTCCAGCCTCTGGGAAAAGCGGATCTTGAAGATCTTTTCTCAGGGGTTGTTTCCACGGAGCTGGGGCCGAGCCTGGAGCCCCAAACGCACAGGGGAAGAAAAACCACATGGACAAGTCTTTGCTCTCTAGGAGAGCTCTAGTGAACCTCACTCTGTCAGGAACATTCTTGTTTCCTATGGAGACACCCCTGTCTGTGAAGCTGTGTACCGAACATGGAGACACAGAGTCTGATTCTCTCTGTGCAGCTTTGAAGCTGTCGTTCAAACAACAGCTTGAAAATCCATACAATGCTCTTCCTTACCCGTGACACAGTTCTCATTGCTATACCCCTTGGCAGTATTTAGAAATCCATACCCAAACCCTTCTCCTAGTAGGCCTGGGTCCTAGATCGGAGGAACATGCAATGGCGGAGCTGAGGCCAGTAAGGCACCAGTCAGGTCTCACACACTCTGGCAGCCTGATCGTCCAGGGACACTAAGACCTGTTGTGCCTTGCAGGAGGCTCGCTTGCGTTACCTCCTGTGAACTGCGTTTGCCAGCCTGGGGGAATAGTGGTCCCTGGAGATCTTTTCTCAGGGGCTCCTTCCCTGAGCTGGGGCGGACCTCGGGGACCCAACTCACAGGGCAAGGCAAAACCATATGGACAGGTCTATGCTCTGTAGGAGAGGTTTAATGAACCTCATCTCTCAGGAACATTCTTGGCTCCTATAGAGACAACTCTGTGTGCGAAGCTACACTCCCAACATTGGTGCACAGGGAGCTTGATTCTCTTCGTGGCGTGCTGATGCTTTGTGGCAAAGCACCTGCTTGAGAATCCATCCTCTTAGACTTCCCTCACCTTGACAGAGGTCTCATTGCTGTAGCCCTTGGCAGTTTGCAAAGAAGAAGACCCTTACCCTTCATAAAGTAGGGCCTTGCCCTAGTTTGAATGGAAAGGCAATAGCTGAGCTGAGGTCAATAAGGAGCCAGTCCCGTCTGACACATTCCCGAAGCCTGCTCCTTCATGGAAAATAACTCTAGAATCTAGGAATATCTTTGCAAGGCTAGCAAAGGGCAGTCAGGAACCAGTACCCTGCCTCTGGAATTACCGACTTCTGAGCAGATCTGGAGGTCTCCTTTAGGAGAAGCTAACCCATTCCTTCCAAATAGAGGCTTCAAAACACAGGCAGGTGGACTGCCTTTTCGTTCCCGATGGAGGCGTGCTTTTCTCTCCTCCTACGAACCCCGGTTCCCAGACACTGGGAAAAGTGGATCTTGAAGATATTTTCTCAGGGGTTGTTTCCACGGAGCTGGGGCCGAGCCTGGAGATCCAAAGGCACAGGGGAAGGCAAGACCACATGGACAAGCCTTTGCTCTTTAGTATAGCTCTAATGAACCTCACTCTGTCAGGATCTTTCTTGATTCCTACGGAGACACACCTGTGTGTGAAGCTGCGGGCACAGAGAGCCTGATTACCCCTGTGCAGCGCTGAGTCTGGGCGGCTAAACAACAGCTTGGGAATGCAGCCTGGGGCGCTTCCCTTCCCTCTGACAGAGCTCTCCTTCGGTCCCTAAGCCCTCTGCAAGGAGGCATGGATCATAGGTGCAAAGGGAAAGGAAGAGCGGAGCTGAGGCCAGTAAGGCGCCCGCCAGTCACGTCTCCCCCACTTCCGCAGTCTGTTCCTTCCCCTGCGCGAAAGCTAGAAGCTGGGAAGGGCTTGGCGAGGCTCGCCCAGGCAGAGCAGCCTCTAGGCTGGGGCTCTGCGATATCGCGCCTGGGTGCAGATCTGGAGCTCCACCGAAGTGGAAGATCATTCGGTCCTTCCCAATACAGGCTTGCAAGCACCCGACGGCGGCCTGACTCTATTCTCCCGCGTGCTGGGAGTGGGCTTCCAATCCAGAGCACAGAGCACTGCCTGGAGCTCTCTGCTCAGGGGCTGGTTCCCCTACGCTGGGGCTGTGCTAGGGAGCCCAAACGCACATGTCAAGGCCCCAAAACACATCCACACGTCTCTGCTCTGCAACAGAGCTCCGGGGAATCCCAGTCTGGCAGGCGCTTTCTGGGCACAAAGGGAGGAACACTCTGGCTGTGGAGCTTCCTCCCCAAGACAGGGGCACTAGGACCCTGATTCCCTCCGTTTACCGCTGAGTCTGCATTGCCAAGCAACAGCTTGGGAACGCAGCCTGGGGCGCTTCCCTTCCCTCGGACAGAGCTCTCCTTGCTGTAGGCCTTGGTAGTTTGCATACAATGGGGCCCTAAGCCCTCTGCAAGTTGGCCTGGCTCCTAGGTCCAAAGGGCAGGCCAGAGCGGAGCTGAGGCTGTCAGGCTCCAGACACATCTCCCATACTCCTACATCCTGCTCCTACCCGGGCGTGAACGCTAGAAGCTGGGAAGGTACCTGGACCGTGCAGGGGCGGGGCAAACGCGGGCCGCGTGGGGCGGGAGTCGGCTTCTGGCGGGGGTGGGGGCGGGCTTCCCAGTTGTGCTCTCGGAGGTGGACACTGAGGCTGAAAACGCGCCGGGAGCGCGGCAGGGGCGGGGCTAACCCTGGCGGCGCGGTGCGGGGGTCGGCTCATGGGGGGGATGGGGAGGGGTTCCCAGTTGCGCTCTCGGGGGTTGCAACTGCGGCTGGGAACTCCCATTTCGTCCGCTCCTGGGTCCCCAAGGATCGCCATCCCATGGGTGCAGCGGAGGGCTGCAGACCACAGGTAAGGGAACTGGGACTGCGTGGAGCAGGGAACCAAGTATTCCGCCGTCTGTTGGCACATTCTCGGAGCTCCCCAAACTGGCGGTCGCAGAAAGGCCTTGCCTTTGGGGTCAAGGCCTTTACCGCTCCACCCCTCTGCTGAAAAATCTCAGAGTCTGCGCGGTTCTTCCAAGCAGCCTAGTGTCCGCTGGAAGTCCAAGGGACAGAACACTGAATTCTTGCCGGCTGGCCCAGCCCTGCTTCTGGCACTTTGTAAGCCAGCGGGCCCTTGAGCACCTGCTGGGATAGGAAAGGGAAGGGTCCACGAATTGCACCCTAGAAACTTAGTAGGGTGCATGGATTTCAAACCCTGGTGGCCGCCCAGGCAGCAAAGAAGTGGGGAGGGCACCTTGCTGCCCTTTCATGGCAGAATCTGTGGCTGTCCTGATGCGTGGGCCTTTTCATGGGGACCTTGTGCAATAAAAGTTTGGTGTTTTGGTACTGAATAATTAGAAATTGTAAAAAGTTTAAATTATGTGGTGGTGTAATTAAAAAACAAAACAAAACAAAACCAAGCCCCAAGTGTTTGGCACAGGGAGGTTTAAGTATTGAAGGCCTGTTTTCCTTGCACTGTGGCATTCTATCAAGAAGTGTGCAGGATTTTTTTTTTTTTAAGAAAAGTGTTCGAAGAGCTTGAAACAGGAAACCCAGAGGTGCCCCTGTATTTTGGGGAAGGCCTTAGGAGGTCACTTGGAAATGCTGCTGGCTGTGGGGAAGGGGGGCAGATGGGCTGTGCAGTCTTGTCCTTTGCATTCATGTTCTTGTGTGTAGAAACCCAGCTCGGAGCCATCTCCTGATGTGTAAGAATTTCGCAGACAAACCTTGAGCTAAGCAATGCATTTGTTCCTGAGGAAATGTTTGTCTTAAGCGATGTAAATATCCTATGTATATCCGCTGGACTCTGGCTTCAGGTCGGTTCCCCCAATAGGCTCAGAAGCGACTTGAACAAAACTGTATGTTTTCCTCGTACCTTGTTCTCCTAATCTATGTTAAGGAAATGATATATTTGCCTGGAATACTGCCTTTCTTCAAGATTCATGTCAATCAGTTTTTGGCCCAGGATGACTCACCTGCTGCCAATGTGACCTCAAGGCATGTCGTGGGGGAGGGGCCTGGTGCCATTCCCTGAGACAGTGCCTTTCCTTCCTTAGCTGACTGCTAGTGCCTGTAGAATATCTGGCTAGAGACCAGCAGGGCGTACACCCCGCCTCAAGTCTAAGTCAGCAGCTTTCTCTATCTCATTTATACTTTAATAACAATTGATGACACAAAAGCTCTGAGCGATCAAATCATATCAAATCTTCATTTCAGATTGAAGATGCATTCCATGGTATTGCCATCTTAAGTCTTTCCATTGTTAAGGAATATCTGTCCATGTATTCAGGATAGTTTTCAGCCAGGGTGTATAATTTCCAGTTTACCAGTCTTGTCATCCTCGTTACATCCATGGCAAAGTGTTGTATTCATGTTGACATTATTGAAAGGGAATTTTTTTTAATTCCTTTTCAGATTATTATCTGCTAATATATACAGAAAAAACCGTGTAATCTTTCGTTTTTATCAGTTCGGACAGCTTGATAGTTGTCTTTAATTTCTTTCCTTTCTCATACTTTAAGATTTTCCGGGCACCGTACATGTACTGCCTCACCCCTAATCTCAGTCATGTGTTCAAAGAACTTCTGTCCTTTATTTGTTTACTTATTTTTTGCAACATTGAATTCGTTTTGACTATGCTGGGTCTCTGCTGCAAGATGGAAGTTGCTAGGACCTCTGGACTGCAGTCTTCCATCTCTTACTGACCTCTTGTTGACCTCTGCAGAATCCTGGTTGGCGGGAGCTTGTTAGTTCCTTGTTCCTTACCAGGACCTCCTGTGGTAAGTGTTTTTCTCTTCTCTGTTGCCTGGTAAGGGTGGATGGTCATTGGCATCCCAAAGCTAGCTAGAAGTCAATTATTTAGGCAGGCTTGTGCATAGATATGGGAGAAGGCAATGGCACCCCACTCCAGTACTCTTGCGTGGAAAATCCCATGGATGGAGGAGCCTGGTAGGCTGCAGTCCATGGGGTGGTTAAGAGTCGGACACCACTGAGCGACTTCACCTTCACTTTTCACTTTCATGCATGGGAGGAGGAAATGGCAACCCACTCCAGTGTTCTTGCCTAGAGAACCCCAGGGACTGCGGGGCCTGGTGGGCTGCCGTCTATGGAGTCGCACAGAGTCGGACACGACTGAAACGACTTAGCAGCAGCGGCGGCGGCAGCAGCAGCAGAAGCAAGGCATCGATATCAAAAGGGCTGCAAACAGTCAGGAAGGATCACATATGTCGCCGTGAAACACTACTTCTCCACTTAGCCAAAGCTAACCAAAGATTTCTGTTCTAGGTCAACCTAGAAGAGATCACTTAAGAGGTAAAGAAACTTAAACTCCATTAGCAAAGGCAGTTCGACATCTCAAGAAAACTTGTGTAGGCACAGAACTCTTTTCTGGGGGTCCACTTTCCCTACAACCTCCTTATCCCATTCTGTACCCATTCCTTTGCTTCTCCCATCCTGAAACTGCCACCTGTAAGACAGAACTACTTCGTTTTCCTTCCTCAAGTGCCATTGCATTCCACATACTTTCTTGATATAACAAGTCATACATTTCCCTTCAGCAACCAAGAACTGACTTTTATATTGGCATTGGCTATAGCCCGCCCCCCTCCCCCCACCCCCAAGAACAGAACAAAACAAAACAAAACAATTGCTTTCTTACATTTAACATGTCAGGATGGTGCCAGACACTATTCATGGAGAGTCAAAAATCTCTTTTGTTTCTGTGTAAAAGGGAGGTCCTTTCAAGTCGTGAATGTTTCAGAACTTTCATTTATTTGGAAATGACCTAGCTATTCAATACACTGTCGTCACAAGGATAGAAACTCGGGTAACCAAAACACCTGGAGAAACGTTTGTTAGTTCAGTTCAGTTCAGTTGCTCAGTCGTGTCTGACTCTTTGGGACCCCGTGGCCTGAAGGACACTAGGCTTCCGTGTCCGTCACCAACTCCAGGGGCTTGCTCAAACTCATGTCCATCGAGTCAGTGATGCCATACAACCATCGTATCCTCTGTCATCCCCTTCTCCTCTGCCTTCAATCAAGACTATGAGAGGCAGATATTTTAGAGTATAATTATTGTAAAGAGTTTGTCTAAAAGCTCATATCACATTTACATTTTTTACTTTTGTTGTTGTCGTTTCCAGGTAGTTTCTTGCTGAAGAGCTTGTGACAGATATAACAATAGAGCAATTTTTACCTCAAAAGAAACCTAGGCACTATGAACATGTTGTGCTTAATGTTGTTGACTCTTAGACATGTCTATAATGGAGGAGCAAAACCAAAAATACTAGATATTTAATATTGACTAGTTCCCAGTTCACGGGACTCTGACATTCATTTAGGTCAATGTTTTCTTGTATTTCCAGCAGTTTGATTTGGAAGGGCTGCCTTGTCTTGAGACCATTGAAATCAGAACACAGAACTTGAGCAATATTATCAAAAAACACAAGGCTCACACTGACACATACCTTAATCCAAACAGACAGACAAGACATCTTCCAGGTTTCCGCCTGAGATTTAAAATATTTCTTTGAGCCATTCTTCTGGGGAGTAGGGGGATGGGGGTGGCAGTAAGGCAGGCTTGGGTAACAAGCTAATTGTTGGTCATTGCATATGCAAAGAACCAGCTTTCCGGGTTCCAAGGAAAAAAGTTTCCTTGGTAACCAACTTTGTCTGGTTCTATAGAATATCATGGCCCTCCTAGGTCAGGTCATCTTGCCTTTCTGTAGTCCTCGTTTTATCCCTAAATCATAGACAGCTTGGATTGTCTCTGTGGGGTGTATGTATTGTCCTCATGTTTGACCTGGCAGCAGCAGCGAGGTCCGAGAGCCTCTCCTGGAACCGGGCGTGGGGACGGGGCTCACCGAGAGCCGCTGGTGAAGGTGGGCAGCGCCCCTGGAGCGCGGCAGGGGCGGGGCGAACCCGGGCGGCACAGGGCGGGTGTCGGCTCCTGGCGGGGGTAGGGGAGGGCTTCCCAGTTGTGCTCTCGGAGATGGCCACTGCGGCTGGAAACACGCCGGGAGCGCAGCCAGGGTGGGGTAAACCTGGGCTGCACAGGTCGAGATTCCGCTCGCTGTGGGTGGGGGGTCGGTCCCTGTTGTGCTCCCGGGGGTCGCCAATGTGGCTGGGAACCCGCCGGGAGCCCAGCAGGGCCGGGGCAAAACCTGGCGGCGCGGGGCGGGGTGGGGGTCCGTTCGCAGCGGGGGTCGGCTCCTGGCGGGGGTGGGGGAGGGCTTTCCAGATGTGCTGTTGGGGGTTGCCATTGCGGCTGGGAATGCCCATTTCGTGAACTCCTGGATCCCCAAGGATCGGCATCCATCGGCCACAGCGGAGGGGTGCGGAACACAGGTAAGGGAACGGGGACTGTGTGGAGCAGGGAACCATGTATTCCGCCCTGTGTTGGCACAGTCTCAGAGCTCCCCAACCTGGCGGTCGCAGGAAAGCCTCGTCTTTGGGGTCAAGGCCTTTACCACTCCACCCCTCTGCTGAAAAACCTCAGAGTCTGCGCGGTTTTCCCAAGCAGCCTAGTGTCCACTGGAAGTCCAAGGGACAGAACCCTGAATTCTGGCCGGCTGGCCCAGCCCTGCTTCTGGCACTTTGTAGGCCAGCGGGCCCTGGAGCACCTGCTAGGATGGGAAAGGGAAGGGTACGTGAATTGCACCCTGGTGGCCACCGAGGCAGCAAAGAAGGGGGGAGGGCACCTTACTGCCCTTTAATGGCAGAGAGAATCTGTGGCTGTCCTGCTGCGTGGGCCTTTTCATGTGGACCTTGTGCAATAAAAGTTTACCGGTGACCTTAGAGAACTTCCCAGTGTGCTTCTGACAGATGAGGGATGCTGTGGAGTTGGCGGGGCCTCTCAGGACTCCGCTGGGTTTGGCGCAATGGAAGAGGGCCTCATCTCCAGGGAAGGCAGGAACCTCAGGCTTCCTCTCCGTTTCGGACTCCGACCGCAGGGTCCCTGCAGAGTTGGGACAGGAGAGTCAGGAATCGTCTTGTCTGAGGAAGGGAACTCCGCTTGCCTGTCGAGGTGTTCAGGGGGTCTCAGGCCCCTTGTTCAGCTGTGTGTGGAACCTGCGGGTCTTTCCGGACGATGCACGACGGTGACAGTGCCCCTTCGTGTTGTGCCTTCACCCACTGGGTTGCCTTCGAAGAGGTGTCCGGGCCTCGGGTTCTTTTCAAGAGCGGACAGGGAAATCGGGGTCTTTCGGCATGTGGGACCACCCACGGGGCTAGTCTCAAATTTCCTAGTGAGGCCGGCTACATCCTGAGGTATGCCGGGAAGGCCGGGGAGCCTTCCAGACAACGCAGGGGGATCGACTCTCCTGTCGCCATCAGGAGGGGAGAAGGGGCTCAGATGAAGTGGGGCCAGAACCCTCGGTGTTACCCTCGAGGGAACCCGGCGTGTCGAGGAACTTTTGGGGGTCGCAGGAAGGCTGTCAGGGACCGTTTCGCCCTTCAGGGCGGAACAGGGGACTTCCCTTGAGACGCCGTCGCGGGAAAGGGCCTCATCTTCCCAAGAGGTGGGAACCACGTGGTTTGTCTCGAGTTGCGGCGGGATTTTCGAGTTACGACGGGGATCTCAGCCTTCCCCTTGGGTTGGCCCTGGGAAGCCCAATCTTCCCCTCGGGTTGCGAGGGAAAGCTGGGGGTTGCGCTCGAGTCACTGCAGGGCCGAAGAGACCTCACATAGGCGTGTGTCCGGGACCTAATATTCCTCTCCAGGGAAGGCAGGGATCTCGGGGTTGCATTCCAGGCTCCCCCGGGGAGTCAGGCCTCGTCTCGAGGGCAAGCCAAGGACTCCGCTCTCCTCTCGAGTCGCGACGCGGGTCTCTTGGAGCCCCCTGAGCGGCCTCAATGGAGTCCAGCCTCCTCTTCCGTTTGGAGAGAGGACCCGGGATTGCTCTCCAGGCCATGCAGGAAAAGAAGGCACTCAGCTCGCGAGGACGGGGGCGTCTCAGGGCTTTCCTCGAGCTGCGGCGCCCGTGGGGGTTTTCTCCCGAGGCACGACGAGGATCTCAGGGAGCCTCTCGTGCGGCGCCAGGGAAGTCAGGTCTCCATGCGCGTGGCGAGGGGGAGCGCGTCCTGGCTCTCGAGTCACGGGAGGGGACTAGGGCCTCGAGACGCGTTGAAGAAGGATTCTCGAGGTCTTTCTCTGGGGGCGGCGGGAAACCCTCGTGTCCCTCGCCTTCTGCCGGGGACCTTAGGGAACTTCCCAGGGTGCCTCTGAGAGGCGAGGGATCCTGTGGAGGTGGCGGGGCCCCTCGGGACTCCGCTGGGTCTGGCGCAACGGAAGAGGGCCTCACCTCGAGGGGAGGCAGGAACCTCAGGCTTCCTCTCCGTTTCGGACTGCGACCGCAGGGTCCCTGCAGAGTTGGGACAGGAGAGTCAGGCCTCGTCTTGTCTGAGGAAGGGAACCCCGCTGGCCTCTCGAGTTGCTCAGGGGGTCTCAGGACCCTCGTCGAGCTGTGTGTGGAACCCGCGGGTCTTTGCGGACGATGCCTGGGGTTGGCAGTGCCCCTTCGTGTTGTGCCTTCACCCACAGGGTTGCCTTCGAAGAGGGGTCCGGGCCTCGGGTCCTTCTCAAGAGCGGACAGGGGAATCGGGGGCGTTTGGAATGTGGCCCCACCCACGTGGCTCGTCTCGAATTTCCTCGTGAGACCGGCCTCATCCTGAGGTGCGCCGGGAAGGCCGGGAACCCCTTCCAGGCCACGCAGGGGATTCGCCTCTCCTGTCGCGATCAGGAGGGGAGAAGGGGCTCAGAGGAAGCGGGGCCGGGACCCTCGGTGTTCCCCTCGGGGGACCCCGGCGTGTCAGGGGACTTTTGGGGGTCGCAGGAAGGCTGTCAGGGACCGTTTCGCCCTTCAGGGCGGAACAGGGGACTTCCCTTGAGACGCCGTCGCGGGCAAGGGCCTCATCTTGCCAAGAGGTGGGAACCACGTGGTTTTTCTCGAGTTGCGGCCGCATTCTCGAGATACCACGGGGATCTCAGCCTCCCCCTTGGTTTGGCCCTGGGAAGCTCAATCCTGCCCCCGGGTTGCGAGGGAAAGCTGGGGGTTGCGCTCGAGTCACTGCAGGGCCGAAGAGACCTCACCTAGGCGTGTGTCCGGGACCTAATATTCCTCTCCAGGGAAGGCAGGGATCTCGGGGTTGCATTCCAGGCTCCCCCGGGGAGTCAGGCCTCGTCTCGAGGGCAAGCCAAGGACTCCGCTCTCCTCTCGAGTCGCGACGCGGGTCTCTTGGAGCCCCCTGAGCGGCCTCAAGGGAGTCCAGCCTCCTCTTCCGTTTGGAGAGAGGACCCGGGATTGCTCTCCAGGCCATGCAGGAAAAGAAGGCCCTCAGCTCGCGAGGACGGGGGCGTCTCAGGGGTTTCCTCGAGCTGCGGCGCCCGTGGGGGTTTTCTCCCGAGGCACGACGAGGATCTCAGGAAGCCTCTCGTGCGGCGCCAGGGAAGTCAGGTCTCCATGCGCGTGGCGAGGGGGAGCGCGTCCTGGCTCTCGAGTCACGGGAGGGGACTAGGGCCTCGAGACGCGTTGAAGAAGGACTCTCGAGGTCTTTCTCGGGGGGCGGCGGGAAACCCTCGTTTCCCTCGCCTTCTTCCCGGGACCTTAGGGAACTTGCCAGGGTGCCTCTGAGAGGCGAGGGATCCTGTGGAGGTGGCGGGGCCCCTCGGGACTCCGCTGAGTCTGGCGCAACGGAAGAGGGCCTCACCTCGAGGGGAGGCAGGAACCTCAGGCTTCCTCTCCGTTTCGGACTCCGACCGCAGGGTCCCTGCAGAGTTGGGACAGGAGAGTCAGGCCTCGTCTTGTCTGAGGAAGGGAACCCCGCTGGCCTCTCGAGTCGCTCAGGGGGTCTCAGGCCCTCGTCCAGCTGTGTGTGGAACCCGCGGGTCTTTGCGGACGATGCCCGGGGGTGGCAGTGCCCCTTCGTGTTGTGCCTTCACCCACAGGGTTGCCTTCGAAGAGGGGTCGGGGCCTCGGGTCATTCTCAAGAGCGGACCGGGGAATCGGGGGCGTTCGGCAAGTGGCCCCACCCACGTGGCTCGTCTCGAATTTCCTCGTGAGACCGGCCTCATCCTGAGGTGCGCCGGGAAAGCCAGGAACCCCTTCCAGACCACGCAGGGGAATCGCCTCTCCTGGCGCGATCAGGAGGGGAGAAGGGGCTCAGAGGATGCGGTGCCGGGACCCTCGGTGTTCCCCTCGGGGGAACCCGGCGTGTCGGGGGACTTTTGGGGGTCGCAGGAAGGCTCTCAGGGACCGTTTCGCCCTTCAGAGCGGAACAGAGGACTTCCTTTGAGACATCGTCGCGGGCAAGGGCCTCATCTTGCCAAGAGGTGGGAACCACGTGGTTTTTCTCGAGTTGCGGCGGCATTCTCGAGTTACGACGGGGATCTCAGCCTTCCCCTTGGGTTGGCCCTGGGAAGCCCAATCTTCCCCTCGGGTTGCGAGGGAAAGCTGGGGGTTGCGCTCGAGTCACTGCAGGGCCGAAGAGACCTCACCTAGGCGTGTGTCCGGGACCTAATATTCCTCTCCAGGGAAGGCAGGGATCTCGGGGTTGCATTCCAGGCTCCCCCGGGGAGTCAGGCCTCGTCTCGAGGGGAAGCCAAGGTCTCCGCTCTACTCTCGAGTCGCGACGCGGGTCTCTTGGAGCCCCCTGAGCGGCCTCAAGGGAGTCCAGCCTCCTCTTCCGTTTGGAGAGAGGACCCGGGATTGCTCTCCAGGCCATGCAGGAAAAGAAGGCCCTCAGCTCGCGAGGACGGGGGCGTCTCCGGGGTTTCCTCGAGCTGCGGCGCCCGTGGGGGTTTTCTCCCGAGGCACGACGAGGATCTCAGGGAGCCTCTCGTGCGGCGCCAGGGAAGTCAGGTCTCCATGCGCATGGCGAGGGGGAGCACGTCCTGGCTCTCGAGTCACGGGAGGGGACTAGGGCCTCGAGACGCGTTGAAGAAGGACTCTCGAGGTCTTTCTCGGGGGGCGGCGGGAAACCCTCGTTTCCCTCGCCTTCTGCCGGGGACCTTAGGGAACTTGCCAGGGTGCCTCTGAGAGGCGAGGGATCCTGTGGAGGTGGCGGGGCCCCTCGGGACTCCGCTGGGTCTGGCGCAACGGAAGAGGGCCTCACCTCGAAGGGAGGCAGGAACCTCAGGCTTCCTCTCCGTTTCGGACTCCGACCGCAGGGTCCCTGCAGAGTTGGGACAGGAGAGTCAGGCCTCGTCTTGTCTGAGGAAGGGAACCCCGCTGGCCTCTCGAGTTGCTCAGGGGGTCTCAGGCCCCTCGTCGAGCTGTTTGTGGAACCCGCGTGTCTTTGCGGACGATGCACGGGGGTGGCAGTGCCACTTCGTGTTGTGCCTTCACCCACAGGGTTGCCTTCGAAGAGGGGTCCGGGCCTCGGGTCCTTCTCAAGAGCGGACCGGGGAATCGGGGGCGTTCGGCATGTGGCGCCACCCACGTGGCTCGTCTCGAATTTCCTCGTGAGACCGGCCTCACCCTGAGTTGCGCCGGGAAGGCCGGGAACCCCTTCCAGACCACGCAGGGGAATCGCCTCTCCTGTCGTGATCAGGAGGGGAGAAGGGGTTCAGAGGAAGCGGTGCCGGGACCCTCGGTGTTCTCCTCGGGGTCCCCGGCATGTCGGGGAACTTTTGGGGGTCGCAGGTAGGCTGTCAGGGACCGTTTCACCCTTCAGGGCGGAACAGGGGACTTCCCTTGAGACGCCGTCCCGGGCAAGGGCCTCATCTTGCCAAGAGGTGGGAACCACGTGGTATTTCTCGAGTTGCGGCGGGATTCTCGATTTACGATGGTGATCTCAGCCTTCCTCTTGGGTTGGCCCTGGGAAGCCCAATCTTCCCCTCGAGTTGCGAGGGAAAGCTGGGGGTTGCGCTCGAGTCATTGCAGGGGCCAAGAGACCTCACCTAGGCGTGTGTCCGGGACCTTATATTCCTCTGCAGGGAAGGCGGGGATCTCGGGGTTGCATTCCAGGCTCCCCCGGGGAGTCAGGCCTCGTCTCGAGGGGAAGCCAAGGACTCCGCTCTCCTCTCGAGTCGCGACGCGGATCTCTTGGAGCCCCCTGAGCGGCTTCAAGGGAGTCCAGCCTCCTCTTCAGTTTGGAGAGAGGACTCGTGATTGGTCTCCAGGCCATGCAGGAAAATAAGGCCCTCATCTCGCGATGACCGGGGTGTCTCATGTGTTTCCTCGATCTGCCGCGCCAGTGTGGGTTTCCTCACGAGGTACGATGAGGAACTCATGGAGCCTCTCGTGCAGTGCCAGGTTAGTCAGGTCTCCATGCGCTTGGCGAGGGGAAGCGTGTCATTGCTCTCGAGTCATGGTAGGGGAATCGCGACTCAACACATTTTGAAGCACTCTCGAGGTCTTTCTCGAGTCACGGCAGAAAACCCAGGGGTCCCTCGACTTGCGCCTGTGACCTCAGGGATCTTCTTTTTGTGCCTCTGAGAACTCAGGGATACTTTTGAGTTGGTAGGGGCCTCTCGGGACTCCACTGGGTGTGGTGCAATGGAAGAGGGCCTCATCTCGAGTGGACGCAGGAACCTCAGGCTTCCTCTCCGTTTCTGACTCGGATCCCATGGTCCCTGCAGAATAGGGACAAGAGAGTCACACCTAGTCTTCTGTTGAGGAATGGACCTTCGTTTGCCTTTCGAGTTGTTTACAGGGTGACAGGCCACTTGTCGAAATGTCTGTGGGACCTGCGGGTTTTTCTGGACGATGCACGCGGGTGTCAGTGCCCCTTCGTGTTGTGCCTTCATCCACAGGTTTTCCTTCAAAGAGGTGTGCTGGCATCGGGTTCTTTTCAAGAGTGGACCGTGAAATTGGGGTCTTTCGACATGTGGCACCACCCACGAGGCTATGTCTCGAACTTCCTCATGAGACCGGCCTCATCCTGAGGTGCGCCCGGAAGGTCGGGAACCCCTTGCAGACAGAGAAGGGGAGTCGACCCTGCTGTCGCAATCAGGAGAGGAGAAGGGGCTCAGATGAAGTGGTGCAGGGAACCTCGGTGTTCCCCTTGAGTGAGTCTGGTATGTCGCGGAACTTTTGGGGTCGCATCAAGGGTGCCAAGTACCGTTTCGCACTTCAGGATGGAACGTGGGACTTCTCTTGAGATGCTGTAGTGGACAAAGGGCCTCATCTTGCGATGACGAGGGAAGCACGTGGTTTTTCTCGAGTTGCGGTGGGATTCTCGAGTTACGACGGGGAATTCAGGCTTCCTCTTGTGTTGGCCCAGGAAGTCTAATCTTCCATTCGAGTTGCCAGGGAGAGCTGGGGATTGGGCTCCATTCACTGAAGGGCAAACTAGACCTCATCTAGGCTTGTATCCAGGACTTAATGTTCCTCTCCATAGGCGACAGGGATTTGGGGTTGCATTCCATACTCACCCGGGGAGTCAGGCCTCATCTCGAGGGGAAGCAAAGGACTCCACTCTCTTCTCGAGTCGCGACAGGTATCTCTTGGAGCCCACTGAGTGGTCTTTGCTCTGTAGGAGAGCTCTAGTGTTCATAAGCCTGTACATAAGTGAACACAGACATTCTGTGTGCATGTTGCTGCATACCCAAAATAGGGCCACAAGGAGCCTCATGCTCTCCATGCGGCGCGGAAGCTGTGCAGCCACGCAGCAGCTGAAGAATCCAACCAATTGCTCTTTTCTTACCTCTGACAGAGCTCGCATTGCCGTAGCCCTTGGCAGTTTGAAAACACTGGACCCTAACCCCTCTCAAAGTAGGCCTGGGTTCTAGTTCGAGTAGAAAGTCAATAGCGGAGCTGAGGACAGGAACGCGGCAGTCATTTATCACACGCTCCTGCAGCCTGCTACTACAGGGACACTAATGCTAGAAGCTAGGAATGTCTTTGCAAGGTGCGCAAAGGACAAGGGAGAACCTCGACCCTGACTCTAGTATTTCAGTCCCCTGAGCAGATCTGAGGTTCTCCCGCTGTAGAAGCTAACCCATTCCTTTCAAATACAGGCTTCCTAACACAGGGCCAGTTGGCTGCTTGCTCTTCCACGAAGCAGGCTTCCTTAACTTGCAAACTGCGAATTCCGCTTAACAGCCTGGAGGAAAATCGCTTCTTGGAAGATTGTTTTCAGAGGCTGTATCCCCGGAGCTGGGGCCAAGCTAGGGGACCCATACTGGCAAGGGAAGGCAAAACCACATCCAATGTCTTTGCTCTGGAGGACAGCTTTGGTGAGCCTAAGTCTTTCAGGAATATTTCTGGATCCAACAGAGTCAAATTCTGTGTGTGAAGCTGCACAGCCAAAATAGGGGAACAGAGAGCCTGATTCTCTCTGTGTAGCTTTGAAGCTGTCATTCAAACAACAGCTTGAGAATCCATACAATGCTCTCCCTTACTGCTAAGAGAATTCTCATTGCTGTCGTCCTTGACAGTTTGTAGAAATCCGCACCCTAACCCTTCTCCAAGTAGGCCTGGGTCCTAGCTCGGAATAACAGGCAACGGCGGAGCTGAGGCCACTAAGGCACAAGTGAGGTCTCACACACTCTTGCAGCCTGATCGTCCAGGAGCAGTAAGGCCTCTTTTTCCCTGTAGGAGGCTCGCTTGCCTTGCCTCCTGTGAACTGCATTTCCCAGCCTGGGCGCAAAGCTGTTCCTGGAGATTTTTTCTCAGGGGCTGTTTCCCTGGAGCTGGGTCAGACCTCGGGGGCCCAACTCACAGGGGAAGACAAAACCACATGGACAGGTCTATGCTCTGTAGGAGAGCTCTAGTGAACCTCATCTCTCAGGAACATTCTTGGCTTCTACAGAGACACCTCTGTGCATGAAGCTACACACCCAACATAGTGGCAAAGGGAGTCTGATTCTCTCCGTGGGTGCTGATGCTTTGTGGCAAAGCACCTGCTAAGAATCCATCCGCATAGGCTTCCCTCACCTTGACAGAGGTCTCATTGCTGTAGTCCTTGGCAGTTTGGAAAGAAGCAGACCCTTACCCTTCACCAAGTAGGCCCTTGTCCTTGTTTGAATGGAAAGGCAGTAGCTGAGCTGAGGCCAGTAAGGCGCCAGTCAAGTCTGACATATTCCCGATGCCTGCTCCTTCATGGAAAATAACGTTAGAATCTGGGAATGTCTTTGCAAGGCTGGCAAAGGGCAGTCAGGAACCTCGACCCTGCCTCTGGAATTTCTATCTTCTCAGCACATCTGGCGGTCTCGGTCAGGAGAAACTAACCCATTCCTTGCAAATATAGGCTTCCAAACACAGGCCGGTTGGCTGTCTCTTCTTGCCGAAGGAAGCTTGCTTATCCCACCTCCTGTGAACTCCACTTCCCAGCCTGGGTGATAAGAGGTTCTTGGAGATCTTTTCTCAGAGGCTGTTTCCAAGGAGCAGGGGCTGATCCCAGAGACCCACACGCACAGGGGAAGGGAAAACCGCATGGATAAGTCTTTGCTCTCTAGGAGTGCTCTAGTGAACCTCAGTCTGTGGGGAATGTTCTTGGCTCCAACGGGGACATCTCTGTGTGGGAAGCTGCATTGCCAACATAGAGACACAGAGACCTGATTCTCTCTGTGCAGCTTTGACGCTGTCGTTCAAACAACAAATTGAGAATCCACACAATGCTCTCCCTTACCACTGAGAGAGTTATCATTGCTGTAGCCCTTCGCAGTTTCTGGAAATCGGCACACAAACACTTCTCCAAGTAGGCCTGGGTTCAAGTTCAGATGAACATGCAATAGCGGAGCTGAGGCCAGTAAGGCACCAGTCAGGTGTCACACACTCTGGCAGCCTGCTCCTCCAGGGACAGTAAGGCCTCTATTTCCCTTCAGGAGACTCGCTTGCCTTACTTCCTGTGAACAGCGTTTCCCAGCCTGGGCGGAAAGCAGTTCCTGGAGATCTTTTCTCAGGGGCTGTTTCCCCGGAGTTGGGGCGGACCTCGGGGACCCAACTCACAGGGGAAGGCAAAACCAAATGGACAGGTCTATGCTCTGTAGGAGATCTCTAGTGAACTGCCGGGGTCCAGCCCCAGCTGATCCAGGGTATTCGAAGCAGAGACGGCGTAGGCGAGGGTCAGGGAACAACTGCTTAATTAAACGTTAATTAAGGATATAAAGAGTAATAAAATGAGGATAGCTCAGTAGGAAAATTCAGTGGAGAAAAGAGGCTGAGTAGCTTGGTTTACGCGGGGGACCAATAAAACTTCAAGACAAGAAGCTTGCACCACTTACGTAGGCCGCAGGCGTCCTTCCGTTCTCCCGAAGGAGAGGAGACACTGAGGCCTCCCCGGTCGGATCTTAGAAGCCCAGGCAAAATTAGTAAGCTTGGTGGGTTCCGCGCTCCAGATGGAGACTCAACCAGAGTGAGAGAGAGAGAGAGAGACATGGGGAGACCAGTATTTCGAGAAACTGATCCCAATTCTTTATTTTCCATGGTCTACTTTTATACACTGAGATGTTATGCAAAAGTCACGTGGGGTCAGCAGTCCTGACTTTTATCAAAGTCAGGTGCTTCATACAAAAGTATACAGAGGTCTTAGGGGTGTTACATCATCTTCTGGCCGGGGGGCCTGCTGACAATTTACGACCCTCTCCTTGTGACAGCGGTCAGTCAACCAGGACACTTATTTCTCCAGGGGTGATTATTCTTAAAACAGACGCCACCCAAATAAAGTTACATTCCTATAGGGTGAGGGTGTAGTGGGTTTTAGTTAAGGAAAGAATTTACTTAGCCTAAGGTCTAACGTGATTTATATCAAAGGTTAATACTTATTTCTTCTATATATTCATTAATGTGTATAAGGGCAGGGGATGTGGAGACTTAGCAGTAAACAACAGCTCAACAAATGAAAAACCCTTCACCAATATGATTTCTAATCAGCCCATTATACTTATACTAATAATTTTCTAACTTTTCTAAGGAACCTGTTTTTAGAAGGTTTAAAGCATCTCGTGCCTCTCATGGTTGGGAGGCTGTGAGCAATCACATGTGGCCGGACAAGCCTGTCAGGCAGGCTAGAGAACCTTCAGAGGAGTTTGTAGGTTAAAACACTCTTGTCACACCCAGGGGTTTTTATCAACTGGAGCTCTAGGTTAACTCCTTCTCCGAAAGAGGTGGTGGGGGACAGCCCCCCGTAAAGTCAGAGGTGTAGGTGAGAGCACAAAGTAGTAAGGTAGGCAGGCTCTGGTGATGGGGGTAGATGCTCGAGGATTTCCAGGGGGACTCCTGAGGCTCGATCCCGCCTTTGCGTATGTCGAGCCTCCTTCCTCATGACCTTTGCCATGGGCGGAGTGCCTCACTCTGGCCCCCAACAGTGAACCTCCTCTCTCAGGAACATTCTTGGCTCCTATCGAGACACCTCTGTGCGTGTAGCTACACACGCAACGTAGGGGCAAAGGGAGCCAGATTCTTTCCGTGGGGTGCTGATGCTTTGTGGCAAAGCACCTGCTTGAGAATCCATCAGCTTACGCTTCCCTCGCCTTGACAGAGGTCTCATTGCTGTAGCCCTTGGCAGTTTGGAAAGAAGAGGACCCTTACCTCTCATAAAGTGGGCCCTTGTCCTAGTTTGAAAGGAAAGGCAAGAGCTGAGCTGAGGCCAATAAGGCGCCAGTCAAGTCTGACATATTCCCGAAGCCTGCTCCTTCATGGAAAATAACGCTGTAATCTAGGAATGTCTCTGCAAGGCTGGCAAAGGGCAGTCAGGAGCCTGCACCCTGCCTCTGGAATTACCGACTTCTGAACAGATCTGGAGGTCTCCCTTAGGGGAAGCTAACCCATTCTTCCAAATAGAGGCTTCCAAACGCAGGCCGCTTGGCTGCCTCTTGCTCTCTGAAGGAGGCCTGCTTTTCCCGCCTCCTATGAACCCCACATCCCAGCCTCTGGGAAAAGCGGATCTTGAAGATCTTTTCTCAGGGGTTGTTTCCACGGAGCTGGGGCCGAGCCTGGAGCCCCAAACGCACAGGGGAAGAAAAACCACATGGACAAGTCTTTGCTCTCTAGGAGAGCTCTAGTGAACCTCACTCTGTCAGGAACGTTCTTGTTTCCTATGGAGACACCCCTGTCTGTGAAGCTGTGTACCGAACATGGAGACACAGAGTCTGATTCTCTCTGTGCAGCTTTGAAGCTGTCGTTCAAACAACAGCTTGAAAATCCATACAATGCTCTTCCTTACCCGTGACACAGTTCTCATTGCTATACCCCTTGGCAGTATTTAGAAATCCATACCCAAACCCTTCTCCTAGTAGGCCTGGGTCCTAGTTCGGAGAAACACGCAATGGCGGAGCTGAGGCCAGTAAGGCACCAGTCAGGTCTCACACACTCTGGCAGCCTGATCGTCCAGGGAGACTAAGGCCTGTTGTGCCTTGCAGGAGGCTCGCTTGTGTTACCTCCTGTGAACTGCGTTTGCCAGCCTGGGGGAATAGCGGTCCCTGGAGATCTTTCCTCAGGGGCTCCTTCCCCTGAGCTGGGGCGGACCTCGGGGACCCAACTCACAGGGCAAGGCAAAACCATATGGACAGGTCTATGCTCTGTAGCAGACTTCTAGTGAACCTCATCTCTCAGGAACATTCTTGGCTCCTATAGAGACACTTCTGTGTGTGAAGCTGCGTACCTAACATAGGGGCACAGAGAGCCTGATTCTCTCAGTTCATTTTGACCCTGTCGTTCAGAAAACAGCTTGAGAATCCATAAAATGCTCTCCCTTACCGCTGAGAGAATTCTCACTGCTGTAGCCCTTGGCACTTTGTAGAAATCCGCACCCAAACGCTTCTCCAAATAGGCCTGGGTCCTAGTTCGGAGGAACAGGCAATGGTGGAACTGAGGCCAGTAAGGCAACAGTCAGGTTTCACACACTCTGGCAGCCTGCTCCTCCAGGGACAGTAAGGCCTCTTTTTCTCTGCAGGAGATTCGCTTGCCTTACTTCCTGTGAACAGCGTTTCCCAGCCTCAGCGAAGCGGTTCCTGGAGATCTTTTCTCAGGGACAGTTTCCCCGGAGGTGTGGCGGACCTCGGGGACCCAACTCACAGGGGAAGGAAAAACCACATGGACAGGTCTATGCTCTGTAGGAGAGGTTTAGTGAACCTAATCTCTCAGGAACATTCTTGGCTCCTATAGAGACAACTCTGTGTGTGAAGCTACACTCCCAACATTGGGGAACAGGGATCTTGGTTCTCTCCGTGGGGTGCTGATGCTTTGTAGTAAAGCACCTGCTTGAGAATCCATCCTCTTAGGCTTCCCTCGCTTTGACAGAGGTCTCATTGCTGTAGCCCTTGGCAGTTTCAAAGAAGACCCTTACCCTTCATAAAGTAGGCCCTGTCCTAATTTGAATGGAAAGGCAATAGCTGAGCTGAGGCCAATAAGGAGCCAGTCCCCTCTGACACATTCCCGAAGCCTGCTCCTTCATGGAATATAACTCTAGAATGTTGGAATGTCTTTGCAAGGCTGGCAAAGGGCAGTCAGGAACCAGCACCCTGCCTCTGGAATTACCGACTTCTGAGCAGATCTGGAGGTCTCCTTTAGGAGAAGCTAACCCATTCCTTCCAAATAGAGGCTTCAAAACACAGGCAGGTTGGCTGCCTTTCGTGCCCGAAGGAGGCTTGCTTTTCTCTCCTCCTATGAACCCCAGTTCCCAGCCTCTGGGAAAAGCGTATCTTGAAGATATTTTCTCAGGGGTTGTTTCCACGGAGCTGGGGCCGAGCCCGGGGCCCAAAGACACAGGGGAAGGCAAGACCACATGGACAGGTCTATGCTCTGTAGCAGACCTCTAGTGAACCTCATCTCTCAGGAGCATTCTTGGCTCCTACAGAGACACCTCTGTGTGTGAAGCTGCGTACCTAACATAGGGGCAGAGAGAGCCTGATTCTCTCTGTTCATTTTGACGCTGTCATTCAGAAAACAGCTTGAGAATCCATAAAATGCTCTCCCTTACCACCGAGAGAATTCTCACTGCTGTAGCCCTTGGCACTTTGTAGAAATCTGCACCCAAACGCTTTTCCAAGTAGGCCTGGGTGCTAGCTCGGATGAACAGGCAATGGTGGAGCTGAGGCCAGTAAGGCAACAGTCAGGTTTCACACATTCTGGCAGCCTGCTCCTCCAGGGACTGTAAGGCCTCTTTTACTATGCAGGAGATTCGCTTGCCTTACTTCATGTGAACAGCATTTCCCAGCCTCGGCGAAGCGGTTCCTGGAGATCTTTTCTCAGGGACAGTTTCCCCGGAGGTGTGGCAGACCTCGAGGACCCAACTCACAGGGGAAGGCAAAACCACATGGACAGGTCTATGCTCTGTAGGAGAGGTTTAGTGAACCTAATCTCTCAGGAACATTCTTGGCTCCTATAGAGACAACTCTGTGTGTGAAGCTACACTCCCAACATTGGTGCACAGGGAGCTTGATTCTCTCCGTGGGGTGCTGATGCTTTGTGGCAAAGCACCTGCTTGAGAATCCATCCTCTTAGGCTTCCCTCACCTTGACAGAGGTCTCATTGCTGTAGCCCTTGGCAGTTTGCAAAGAAGAAGACCCTTACCCTTCATAAAGTAGGGCCTTGTTCTAGTTTGAATGGAAAGGCAATAGCTGAGCTGAGGTCAATAAGGAGCCAGTCCCGTCTGACACATTCCCGAAGCCTGCTCCTTCATGGAAAATAACTCTAGAATCTAGGAATATCTTTGCAAGGCTAGCAAAGGGCAGTCAGGAACCAGTACCCTGCCTCTGGAATTACCGACTTCTGAGCAGATCTGGAGGTCTCCTTTAGGAGAAGCTAACCCATTCCTTCCAAATAGAGGCTTCAAAACACAGGCAGGTGGGCTGCCTTTTCGTTCCCTATGGAGGCGTGCTTTTCTCTCCTCCTACGAACCCCGGTTCCCAGACACTGGGAAAAGTGGATCTTGAAGATATTTTCTCAGGTGTTGTTTCCACGGAGCTGGGGCCGAGCCTGGAGACCCAAAGGCACAGGGGAAGGCAAGACCACATGGACAAGCCTTTGCTCTTTATTATAGCTCTAATGAACCTCACTCTGTCAGGATCTTTCTTGATTCCTACGGAGACACACCTGTGTGTGAAGCTGCGGGCACAGAGAGCCTGATTACCCCTGTGCAGCGCTGAGTCTGGGCGGTTAAACAACAGCTTGGGAATGCAGCCTGGGGCGCTTCCCTTCCCTCGGACAGAGCTCTCCTTGCGGTAGGCCTTGGTAGTTTGCATACAATGGGGCCCTAAGCCCTCTGCAAGTTGGCCTGGCTCCTAGGTCCAAAGGGCAGGCCAGAGCGGAGCTGAGGATGTCAGGCTCCAGACACATCTCCCATACTCCTACATCCTGCTCCTACCCGGGCGTGAACGCTAGAAGCTGGGAAGGTACCTGGACCGTGCAGGGGCGGGGTGAACGCGGGGCGCGTGGGGCGGGGGTCGGCTTCTGGCGGGGGTGGGGGCGGGCTTCCCAGTTGTGCTCTCAGAGGTGGACACTGAGGCTGCAAACGCGCCGGGAGTGCACCCGGGACTGGGTAAACCCGGGCTGCGCGGGTCGAGATTCCGATGGCTTTGGGTGGGGGTCGGTCCCAGTTGTGCTCCCGGGGGTCGCCACTGCGGCTGGGAACGCGCTGGGAGCGCGGCAGGGGCGGGGCTAACCCTGGGGGCGCGGGGCGGGGGTCGGCTCATGGGGGGGATGGGGAGGGGTTCCCAGTTGCGCTCTCGGGGGTTGCAACTGCGGCTGGGAACGCCCATTTCGTCCGCTCCTGGGTCCCCAAGGATCGCCATCCCGTGGGTGCAGTGGAGGGCTGCGGACCACAGGTAAGGGAACTGGGACTGCGTGGAGCAGGGAACCAAGTATTCCGCCCTCTGTTGGCACATTCTCGGAGCTCCCCAACCTGGCGGTCGCAGAAAGGCCTTGCCTTTGGGGTCAAGGCCTTTACCGCTCCACCCCTCTGCTGAAAAATCTCCGAGTCTGCGCGGTTCTTCCAAGCAGCCTAGTGTCCGCTGGAAGTCCAAGGGACAGAACACTGAACTCTGGCCGGCTGGCCCAGCCCTGCTTCTGGCACTTTGTAAGCCAGCGGGCCCTTGAGCACCTGCTGGGATGGGAAAGGGAAGGGTCCACGGATTGCACCCTAGAAACTTAGTAGGGTGCATGGATTTCAAACCCTGGTGGCCGCCCAGGCAGCAAAGAAGGGGGGAGGGCACCTTGCTGCCCTTTAATGGCAGAATCTGTGGTTGTCCAGCTGCGTGGGCCTTTTCATGAGGACCCTGTGCAATAAAAGTTTGGTGTTTTGGAACTGAATAATTAGAACGTGTAAAAGCTTTAAATTATGTGGTGGTGTAATTAAAAAACAAAACAAAACAAAACCAAGCTCCAAGTGTTTTGCAAATGGAGGTTTAAATATTGAAGGACTGTATTCCTTGCACTGTGGCATTCTATCAAGAAGTGTGCAGGATTTTTTTTTTTTTTAAGAAAAGTGTTCGAAGTGAGGGAAACAGGAAACCCAGAGGTGCCCCTGTATTTTGGGGAAGGCCTTAGGAGGTCACTTGGAAATGCTGCTGGATGTGCGGGAGGGCGGCAGATGGGCTGTGCAGGCTTGTCCTTTGCATGGATGTTCCTGTGTGTGGAAACCCAGCTCGGAGCCATCTCCTGATGTGTAAGAATTTCGCAGACAAACCTTGAGCTAACCAATGCATTTTTTCCTAAGAAAATGTTTGTCTTAAGCGATGTAAATATCCTATGTATTTCCGCTAGACTCTGGCTTCAGGTCGGTTCCCCCAAAAGGCTCAGAAGCGATTTGAACAAAACAGCATGTTTTCCTCCTAGCTTGTTCTCCTTATCTATGTTAAGGAAATGATATATTTGCCTGCAATACTGCCTTTCTTCAAGATTCATGTCAATCAAGTTTTGGCCCGGGATGACTCACCTGCTGCCAATATTATCTCAATGCATGTCGTGGGGGAAGGGCCTGGTGCCATTCCCTGAAACAGTTCCTTTCTTTCCTTAGCTGACTGCTAGTGCCTGTAGAATATCTGGCTAAAGACCAGCTGGGGGTACTCTTACTACCCCCCCCCCACACCGCCTCAAGTCTAAGTCAGCAGCTTTCTCTATCTCTTTAATACTTTAATAACACTTGATGACACAAAAGCTCTGAGCGATCAAATCATATCAAATCTTCATTTCAGATTGAAGATGTATTCCATGGTATTGCCATCTTAAGTCTTTCCATCGTTATGGAATATCTGTCCATGTATTCAGGATAGTTTTCAGCCAGGGTGTATAATTTCCAGTGTGCCAGTCTTGTCATCCTCGTTACATCCATGGCAAAGTGTTTTATTCATGTTGATATTATTGAAAGGGAATTTTTTAAAATTCCTTTTCAGATTATTATCTGCTAATGTATACAGATAAAACTGTGTAATCATTCATTTTTATCAGTTTGGACAGCTTGATAGTTGTCTTTAATTTCTTTACTTTCTGACACTTTAAGATTATCCTGGGACACATATGTAATGCCTCACCCCTAAATTCAGACATGTGTTCAAAGAACTTCTGTCCTTTTATTTATTTATTTATTTATTCTTTAACATTGAAATCGTTTTGACTATGCTGGGTGTTTGTTGCTAAATGGAAGTAGCTAGGACCTCTGGACTGCAGTCTCTCATCTCTTGCTGACCTCTTGTTGACCTCTGCAGATTCCTGGTAGGTGGGAGCTTGTTAGTTCCTTGTTCCTTATCAGAACCTCCTGTGGTAAGTGTTTTTCTCTTCTCTGTTGCCTGGTAAGGGTGGGTGGTCATGGGCATCCCAAAGTTGGCTAGAAGTCAATTATTTAGGCAGGCTTGTGCATAGATATGGGAGAAGACAATGGCACCCCACTCCTGGAAAATCCCAAGGACGGAGGAGCCTGGTAGGCTGCAGTCCATGGGGTGACTAAGAGTCAGACACCACTGAGCGACTTCATTTTCACTTTTCACTTTCATGCATAGGAGGAGGAAATGGCAACCCACTCCAGTGTTCTTGCCTAGAGAACCCCAGGGACTGCGGGGCCTGGTGGGCTGCCATCTATGGCGTGGCACAGGGTCGGCCTCACCTGAACCACTTAGCAGCTGCAGCAGCAGCAGCAGCAGTGCATAGATATCAAAGGGGATGAGAACAGTCAGGTAGGATCACATATGTCACCGTGAAACAATACTTCTCCTCTTAGCCAAAGCTAACAAAAGATTTCTGTTGAGGTCAACCTAGAAGAGATCACTTAAGAGGTAAAGAAACTTAAACTCCATTAGCAAAGGCAGTTCAACATCTCAAGAAAACTTGTGCTAGGCACAAAACTCTTTTCTGGGGGCCTACTTTCCCTACAACCTCCTTATCCCATTCTGTACCCATTCCTTTGCTTCTCCCCTCCTGAAAATGCCACCTGTAAGACAGAACTACTTCGTTTTCCTTCTTAAAGTGTGATTGCATTCCATACATTCTTGTAATAACAAGTCATACATTTCCCTTCAGCAACCAAGAACTGACTCTTATATTGGCATTTGATAGATTGGTGAGCATACCTATCAGTGATAATAGCGCCCACCCCGCTTCCTGCAAGAACAGAACAAAACAAAACAAAACAAAAAAATTGCTTTCTTACATTTAATATGTTCGGATGGTGCCAGTCACTATTCATGCAGAGTCAAAAATCTCTTTTGTTTCTGTGTAAAAGGGAGGTCCTTTCAAGTCGTGAATGTTTCAGAAGTTTCATTTATTTGGAAGTGACCTAGCTATTCAATACACTGTCGTCACATAGTTTAGCACCAGGATAGAAACTCAGGTAACCAAAACACCTGGAGGAACGATTGTAAGTTCAGTTCAGTTCAGTTGCTCAGTCGAGTCTGACTCTTTGGGACCCCGTGGCCTGCAGGACGCCAGGCTTCCGTGTCCATCACCAACTCCAGGGGCTTGCTCAAACTCATGTCCATCGAGTCAGTGATGCCATCCAACCATCTTATCCTCTGTCATCCCCTTCTCCTCTGCCTTCAATCAAGACTATGAGAGGCGGATATTTTAGAGTATAATTATTGTTAAGAGTTTATCTAAAAGCTCATATCACATTTACATTTTTTACATTGGTTGTTGCTGTTTCCAGGTACTTTCTTGCTGACAAGCTTGTGACACATATAACAATAGAGCAATTTTTACCTCAAAAGAAACCTAGGCACTATGAACATGTTGTGCTTAATGTTGTTGACTCTTAGACATGTCTATAGTGGAGGAGCAAAACCAAAAATACTAGATATTTAATATTGACTAGCTCCCAGTACACGGGACTCTGACATTCATTTAGGTCAATGTTTTCTTGTATTTCCAGCAGTTTGATTTGGAAGGGCTGCCTTGTCTTGAGACCATTGAAATCAGAACTCAGAACTTGAGCAATATTATCAAAAAACACAAGGCTCACACTGACACATACCTTAATCCAGACAGACAGACAAGACATCTTCCAGTTTTCCGCCTGAGATTTAAAATATTTCTTTGAGCCGTTTTCCTGGGGAGTGGGGGGGGGGGAGTGGGGGTGGCAGCGAGGCAGGCTTGGGTAACAAGCTAATTGTTGGTCATTGCATATGCAAAGAACCAGCTTTCCGGGTTCCAAGGAAAAAAGTTTCCTTGGTACCCAATTTTGTTTGGATCTATAGACTCTCATGGCCCTCCTAGGTCAGGACATCTTTCCTTTCTGTAGTCCTCGTTTTATCCCTAAATCACAGACAGCTTGGATTGTCTCTGTGGGGTGGATGTATTGTCCTCGTGTTTGACCTGGCGGAAGTAGCGAGGTCCGAGAGCCTCTCCTGGAACCGGGCGTGGGGACGGGGCTCACCAGGAGCCCCTGGTGGAAGTGGGCAACGCCCCGGGAGCGCGCCAGGGGCGGTGCGATCCCGGGCGGCGCGGGTCGGGGTTCTGGTCGGGAGGGGGTGGGGGGCGGTAACAGTTGTGCTCTCGGGGGTCCCCACTGCAGCTGGAAACGCTCTGGGCATGCGGCAGGGGCGGGGTGAACCCGGGTGGCGCGGGGCGGGGTTCGGCTCCTGGCGGGGGTGGGGGAGGGCTTCCCAGTTGTGCTCTCGGTGGTGGCCACTGCGGCTGGAAACGCGCCGGGAGCGCACCCGGGGCGGGGTAAACCTGGGCTGCGCGGGTCGAGATTTAGATGGCTGTGGGTGGGGGTTCGGTCCCAGTTGTGCTCTCGGGGGTCGCCACTGCGGCTAGGAACGCCCATTTCCTACGCTCCTGTGTCCCCAAGGATCCACATCTAGTGGGTGCAGCGGAGGGCTGCGGGCCACAGGTCAGGGAACTGGGACTGCTTGGAGCAGGGAACCAAGTATTCCGCCCTCTGTTGGCACATTCTCGGAGCTCCCCAACCTGGCGGTTGCAGAAAGGCCTCACCCTTGGTGTCAAGGCCTTTACCGCTCCACCCCTTTGCTGAAAAATCTCAGTCTGCACGGTTTTCCCAAGCAGCCTAGTGTCCCCTGGAAGTCCAAGGGACAGAACACTGAACTCTGGCCGGCTGGCCCAGCCCTGCTTCTGGCACTTTGTAAGCCAGCGGGCCCTTGAGCACCTGCTGGGATGGGAAAGGGAAGGGTCCACGGATTGCACCCTAGAAACTTAGTAGGGTGCATGGATTTCAAACCCTGGTGGCCGCCCAGGCAGCAAAGAAGTGGGGAGGGCACCTTGCTGCCCTTTCATGGCAGAATCTGTGGCTGTCCTGATGCGTGGGCCTTTTCATGGGGACCTTGTGCAATAAAAGTTTGGTGTTTTGGTACTGAATAATTAGAAATTGTAAAAAGTTTAAATTATGTGGTGGTGTAATTAAAAAACAAAACAAAAAAAAACCAAGCCCCAAGTGTTTGGCACAGGGAGGTTTAAGTATTGAAGGCCTGTTTTCCTTGCACTGTGGCATTCTATCAAGAAGTGTGCAGGATTTTTTTTTTTTTAAGAAAAGTGTTCGAAGTGAGGGAAACAGGAAACCCAGAGGTGCCCCTGTATTTTGGGGAAGGCCTTAGGAGGTCACTTGGAAATGCTGCTGGCTGTGGGGGAGGGGGGCAGATGGGCTGTGCAGGCTTGTCCTTTGCATTCATGTTCTTGTGTGTAGAAACACAGCTCGGAGCCATCTCCTGATGTGTAAGAATTTCGCAGACAAACCTTGAGCTAAGCAATGCATTTGTTCCTGAGGAAATGTTTGTCTTAAGCGATGTAAATATGCTATGTATATCTGCTGGACTCTGGCTTCAGGTCGGTTCCCCCAATAGGCTCAGAAGCGACTTGAACAAAACAGTATGTTTTCCTCGTACCTTGTTCTCCTAATCTATGTTAAGGAAATGATATATTTGCATGGAATACTGCTTTTCTTCAAGATTCATGTCAATCAGTTTTTGGCCCAGGATGACTCACCTGCTGCCAATGTGACCTCAAGGCATGTCGTGGGGGAGGGGCCTGGTGCCATTCCCTGAGACAGTGCCTTTCTTTCCTTAGCTGACTGCTAGTGCCTGTAGAATATCTGGCTAGAGACCAGCAGGGCGTACACCCCGCCTCAAGTCTAAGTCAGCAGCTTTCTCTATCTCATTTATACTTTAATAACAATTGATGACACAAAAGCTCTGAGCGATCAAATCATATCAAATCTTCATTTCAGATTGAAGATGCATTCAATGGTATTGCCATCTTAAGTCTTTCCATTGTTATGGAATACCTGTCCATGTATTCAGGATAGTTTTCAGCCAGGGTGTATAAGTTCCAGTGTGCCAGTCTTGTCATCCTCGTTACATCCATGGCAAAGTGTTGTATTCATGTTGACATTATTGAAAGGGAATTTTTTTTAATTCCTTTTCAGATTATTATGTGGTAATATATACAGAAAAAACTGTGTAATCTTTCGTTTTTATCAGTTTGGACAGCTTGATAGTTGTCTTTAATTTCTTTCCTTTCTCATACTTTAAGATTTTCCGGGCACCGTACATGTACTGCCTCACCCCTAATCTCAGTCATGTGTTCAAAGAACTTCTGTCCTTTATTTGTTTACTTATTTTTTGCAACATTGAATTCGTTTTGACTATGCTGGGTGTCTGCTGCAAGATGGAAGGTGCTAGGACCTCTGGACTGCAGTCTTCCATCTCTTACTGACCTCTTGTTGACCTCTGCAGAATCCTGGTTGGCGGGAGCTTGTTAGTTCCTCGTTCCTTACCAGGACCTCCTGTGGTAAGTGTTTTTCTCTTCTCTGTTGCCTGGTAAGGGTGGATGGTCATTGGCATCCCAAAGCTAGCTAGAAGTCAATTATTTAGGCAGGCTTGTGCATAGATATGGGAGAAGGCAATGGCACCCCACTCCAGTACTCTTGCGTGGAAAATCCCATGGATGGAGGAGCCTGGTAGGCTGCAGTCCATGGGGTCGCTAAGAGTTGGACACCACTGAGCGACTTCACGTTCACTTTTCACTTTCATGCATGGGAGGAGGAAATGGCAACCCACTCCAGTGTTCTTGCCTAGAGAACCCCAGGGACTGCGGGGCCTCGTGGGCTGCCGTCTATGGGGTCGCACAGAGTCGGACACGACTGAAACGACTTAGCAGCAGCAGCGGCGGCAGCAGCAGCAGAAGCAGTGCATCGATATCAAAAGGGCTGCAAACAGTCAGGAAGGATCACATATGTCACCGTGAAACACTACTTCTCTACTTAGCCAAAGCTAACAAAAGATTTCTGTTCTAGGTCAACCTAGAAGAGATCACTTAAGAGGTAAAGAAACTTAAACTCCATTAGCAAAGGCAGTTCGACATCTCAAGAAAACTTGTGCTAGGCACAGAACTCTTTTCTGGGGGTCCACGTTCCCTACAACCTCCTTATCCCATTCTGTACCCATTCCTTTGCTTCTCCCATCCTGAAACGGCCACCTGTAAGACAGAACTACTTTGTTTTCCTTCCTCAAGTGCCATTGCATTCCACATACTTTCTTGTAATAACAAGTCATACATTTCCCTTCAGCAACCAAGAACTGACTTTTATATTGGCATTCGCTATAGCCCGCCCCCCTCCCCCCACCCCAAAGAACAGAACAAAACAAAACAAAACAATTGCTTTCTTACATTTAACATGTCAGGATGGTGCCAGACACTATTCATGGAGAGTCAAAAATCTCTTTTGTTTCTGTGTAAAAGGGAGGTCCTTTCAAGTCGTGAATGTTTCAGAACTTTCATTTATTTGGAAATGACCTAGCTATTCAATACACTGTCGTCACAAGGATAGAAACTCGGGTAACCAAAACTCCTGGAGAAACGTTTGTTAGTTCAGTTCAGTTCAGTTGCTCAGTCGTGTCTGACTCTTTGGGACCCCGTGGCCTGAAGGACACCAGGCTTCCGTGTCCATCACCAACTCCAGGGGCTTGCTCAAATTCATGTCCATCGAGTCAGTGATGCCATCCAACCATCTTATCCTCTGTCATCCCCTTCTCCTCTGCCTTCAATCAAGACTATGAGAGGCAGATATTTTAGAGTATAATTATTGTAAAGAGTTTGTCTAAAAGCTCATATCACATTTACATTTTTTACTTTTGTTGTTGTCATTTCCAGGTAGTTTCTTGCTGACAAGCTTGTGACAGATATAACAATAGAGCAATTTTTACCTCAAAAGAAACCTAGGCACTATGAACATGTTGTGCTTAATGTTGTTGACTCTTAGACATGTCTATAATGGAGGAGCAAAATCAAAAATACTAGATATTTAATATTGACCAGTTCCCAGTTCACGGGACTCTGACATTCATTTAGGTCAATGTTTTCTTGTATTTCCAGCAGTTTGATTTGGAAGGGCTGCCTTGTCTTGAGACCATTGAAATCAGAACACAGAACTTGAGCAATATTATCAAAAAACACAGGGCTCACACTGACACATACCTTAATCCAAACAGACAGACAAGACATCTTCCAGGTTTCCGCCTGAGATTTAAAATATTTCTTTGAGCCAGTCTTCTGGGGAGTGGGGGGATGGGGGTGGCAGTGAGGCAGGCTTGGGTAACAAGCTAATTGTTGGTCATTGCATATGCAAAGAACCAGCTTTCCGGGTTCCAAGGAAAAAAGTTTCCTTGGTAACCAACTTTGTCTGGTTCTATAGAATATCATGGCCCTCCTAGGTCAGGTCATCTTGCCTTTCTGTAGTCCTCGTTTTATCCCTAAATCATAGACAGCTTGGATTGTCTCTGTGGGGTGTATGTATTGTCCTCATGTTTGACCTGGCGGCAGCAGCGAGGTCCGAGAGCCTCTCCTGGAACCGGGCGTGGGGACGGGGCTCACCGAGAGCCACTGGTGAAGGTGGGCAGCGCCCCTGGAGCGCGGCAGGGGCGGGGCAAACCCGGCGGCGCAGGGCAGGTGTCGGCTCCTGGCGGGGGTAGGGGAGGGCTTCCCAGTTGTGCTCTCGGAGATGGCCACTGCAGCTGGAAACGCGCCGGGAGCGCAGCCAGGGTGGGGTAAACCTGGGCTGCACAGGTCGTGATTCCGCTCGCTGTGGGTGGGTGGTCGGTCCCTGTTGTGCTCCCGGGGGTCGCCAATATGGCTGGGAACCCGCCGGGAGCCCGGCAGGGCCGGGGCGAAACCTGGCGGCGCGGGGCGGGGTGGGGTTCCGTTCGCAGTGGGGGTCGGCTCCTGGCGGGGGTGGGGGAGGGCTTTCCAGATGTGCTGTTGGGGGTCGCCATTGCGGCTGGGAATGCCCATTTCGTGAACTCCTGGATCCCCAAGGATCGGCATCCATTGGCCACAGCGGAGGGGTGCGGAACACAGGTAAGGGAACGGGGACTGCGTGGAGCAGGGAACCATGTATTCCGCCCTGTGTTGGCACAGTCTCAGAGCTCCCCAACCTGGCGGTCGCAGAAAGGCCTCGTCTTTGGGGTCAAGGCCTTTACCGCTCCACCCCTCTGCTGAAAAACCTCAGAGTCTGCGCGGTTTTCCCAAGCAGCCTAGGGTCCGCTGGAAGTCCAAGGGACATAACCCTGAATTCTGGCCGGCTGGCCCAGCCCTGCTTCTGGCACTTTGTAGGCCAGCGGGCCCTGGAGCACCTGCTAGGATGGGAAAGGGAAGGGTATGCGAATTGCACCCTGGTGGCCGCCGAGGCAGCAAAGAAGTGGGGAGGGCACCTTACTGCCCTTTAATGGCAGACAGAATCTGTGGCTGTCCTGCTGCGTGGGCCTTTTCATGGGGACCTTGTGCAGTAAAAGTTTACCGGTGACCTTAGGGAAATTCCCAGTGTGCTTCTGACAGATGAGGGATGCTGTGGAGTTGGCGGGGCCTCTCAGGACTCCGCTGGGTTTGGCGCAATGGAAGAGGGCCTCATCTCCAGGGAAGGCAGGAACCTCAGGCCTCCTCTCCGTTTCGGACTCCGACCGCAGGGTCCCTGCAGAGTTGGGACAGGAGAGTCAGGAATCGTCTTGTCTGAGGAAGGGAACTCCGCTTGCCTCTCGAGGTGCTCAGGGGGTCTCAAGCCCCTTGTTGAGCTGTGTGTGGAACCTGCGGGTGTTTCCGGAAATGCACGACGGTGACAGTGCCCCTTCGTGTTGTGCCTTCACCCACTGGGTTGCCTTCGAAGAGGTGTCCGGGCCTCGGGTTCTTTTCAAGAGCGGACAGGGAAATTGGGGTCTTTCGGCATGTGGGACCACCCACGGGGCTAGTCTCAAATTTCCTAGTGAGGCCGGCTTCATCCTGAGGTGTGCTGGGAAGGCCGGGGACCCTTCCAGACAATGCAGGGGGATCGACTCTCCTGTCGCCATCAGGAGGGTAGAAGGGGCTCAGATGAAGTAGAGACGGAACCCTCGGTGTTACCCTCGAGGGAAACCGGCGTGTGGGGGACTTTTGGGGGTTGCATGAAAGGAGTCAGGTACCGTTTCGCACTTCAGGACAGAACCTGGGACTTCCCTTGAGACGCCGTAGCGGGCAAGGGCCTCATCTTGCGAAGACGTTGGGACCATGTGGATTTTCTTGAGTTGCGGCGGGATTCTAGAGTTACGACGGGGATTTCAGGCTTCCTCTTGTGTTGGCCCCGGGAAGCCTAATCTTCCATTCGAGTTGCGAGGGAAAGCTGAGGGTTGCACTCCAGTCACTGCAGGGCCAAAGAGACCTCATCTAGGCCTGTGTCCGGGACTTAACGTTCCTCTCAAGGGAAGACAGGGATCTCAGGGTGGCGTTCCAGACTCCCCCGGGGAGTCAGGCCTCGCCTCTAGGGCAAGCCAAGGATGCCGCTCTCCTCTCAAGTCGCGACGCAGATCTCTTGGAGCCCACTGAGTGGCCTCAAGGGAGTCAGGCCTTCTCTTCAGTTTGGAGAGAGGACTCGGGATTGCGCTCTGGGTCAGGCAGGAAAAGAAGGCCCTCACCTTGCGAGGATGGGGGCTTCTCAGGGGTTTCCTCGAGCTGCGGCGCCCGTGGGGGTTTTCTCACGAGGCAAGACGAGGATCTCAGGGAGCCTCTCCTGCGGTGCCAGGGAAGTCAGGTCTCTGTGCGCATGGCGAGGGGGAGCGCGTCATGGCTCTCCAGTCATGGGAGAGGACTAGGGCCTCCAGACGCGTTGAAGAAGGACACGCGAGGTCTTTCTGGGGTTGCGGCGGGAAAGCCTCGTTTCCCTCGACTTCTGCAGGGGACCTGAGGGAACTTTCCATGGTGCCTCTGATAGGTGAGGGATGCTGTGGAGTTGGCGGGGCCTCTTGGGACTCTGCTGGGCTTGGCGCAATGGAAGAGGGCCTCATCTCGAGGGGAGACAGGAAACTTAGGCTTCCTCTCCTTTCGGACTCCAACCACAGGGTCCCTGCAGAGTTGGGACAGGAGAGTCAGGTCTCGTCTTGTCTGAGGAAGGGAACTCCGCTTGCCTCTCAAATTGCTCACGGTGTCTCACGCACCTCGTCGAGCTGTGTGTGGAAACCACGGGTTTTTCCGGACGACGCACGGGGGTGTCAGTGCCCCTTCGAATGGTAACTTCACCCACAGGGTTGCCTTCGAAGAGGTGTCCGGGCATCGGGTTCTTATCCAGAGCGGACTGGGAAATCGGGGGCGTTCGGCATGTGGCACAACCCACGGGGCTCGTCTCGAATTTCCTCGGGAGGCCGGCCTCATCCTGAGGTGTGCCGGGAAAGCCGGGAACCCCTTCCAGAATATGCATTGGAATCGACTCTCCTGTCGTGATGAGGAGGGGAGAAGGGGCTCAGATGAAGGGGTGCCAGGACCCTCGGTGTTCCCCTCGAGGGAACCCGGCGTGTCTGGGAAATTTTGGAGGTCGCATGAAGGGTGTCAGGTACCGTTTCGCAATTCAGGACGGAACGTGAGACTTCCCTTGAGACGCCGTAGCGGGCAAGGGCCCCATCTTGTGAAGACGTAGGGACCACGTGGTTTTTCTCGAGTTGCGGCGGGATTCTCGAGTTACGACGGGGATTTCAGGCTTCCTCTTGGGTTGGCCCTGGGAAGCCCCATCTTCCATTCGAGTTGCGAGGGAAAGCTGGGGGTTGCGCTCGAGTCACTGCAGGGCCCAAGAGACCTCATCTAGGCGTGTGTCCAGGACCTAGTAGTACTCTCAAGGGAAGACAGGGATCCCGGGGTTGCACTCCAGAGTCCCCCGAGGAGTCAGGCCTCGCCTCGAGGGGAAGCAAAGGACTCCGCTCTTCTCTTGAGCCAGGACGCGGATCTCTTGGAGCCCTCTGAGTGGCCTCAAGGGAGTCAAGCCTAATCTTCAGTTTGGAGAGAGGACTCGGGATTGCACTCCAGGAAAGGCAGGAAAAGAAGGCCCTCACCTCGCAAGGACGGGGGCTTCTCAGGGGTTTCCTCGAACTGCCGCGTCCGTGGGGCTTTTCTCACGAGGCACGACGAGGTTCTCAGGGAGCCTCTCGTGCGGCGCCAGGGAAGTCAGGTCTCCATGAGCGTGGCGAGGGGGAGCGCGTCATTGTTCTCGAGTCCTGGGAGGGGACTAGGGCATCAAGGCGTGTAGAAGAAGGACTCTCGAGGTCTTTCTCGGGGGGCGGCGGGAAACCCTCATTTCCCTCGACTTCTCCCGGTGACCTGAGGGAACTTCCCAGGGCTCCTCTTAGAGGTGAGGGATGCTGTGGAGTTGGTGGGCCATCTCGGGACTCCTCTGGGTTTGGCGCAATCGAAGAGGGCCTCTTCTCGAGTGGAGACAGGACCTCAGTCTTCCTCTCCATTTCGTACTCCGACAGCAGTGTCCCTGCAGCGTTGGGGCAGGAGAGTCAGGCCTCGTCTTGTCTGAGGAAGGGAACTCCGCTTGCCTCTCGAGTTGCTCAGGGAGTCTCAGTCCCCTCGTGGAGCTGTGTGTGGAAACCGCGGGTGTTTCCAGACGATGCACGGGAGTGTCAGTGCCCCTTCGTGTTGTTCCTTCACTCACAGGGTGGCCTTCGAAGAGGTGTCCGGGCATCGGGTTCTCCTCAACTGCGGACCGGGAAATCAGGGTCGTTCAACATGGGGCACCAGCCACGGGGCTTGTCTCGAATTTCCTCGCGAGGCTGGCCTCATCCTGAGGGGCGCCGTGCAGGACGGTAACCCCTTCCAGACGACGCAGGGGAATCAACTCTCCTGTCGCGAACAGGAGAGGAGTAGGAGCTCAGAGGAAGTGGTGCGGGGACTCTCGGTGTTCCCCTCAAGGGAACCCGGCATGTCGGGGAACTTTTGGATGTCGCATGAAGGGTGTCAGGTACCGTGTCTCACTTCACGACGGAACATGGGACTTCCCTTGAGACGCCGTACCGGGCAAGGGCCTCATCTTGCAAAGACTTTGAAACCACGTGGTTTTTCTCGAGTTGCGGCAGGATTCTCGAGTTTCGACGAGGATTTCAGGCTTCCTCTTGGGTTGGCCTTGGGAAGCCCCATCTCCCATTCAAGTAGTGAGGGAAATCTGGGGGTAGCGCTCGAGTCACTGCAGGGCAAAAGAGACCTCATCAAGGCGTGTGTCCGGGAACTAATATTCCTCTCCAGGGAAGTCAGGGATCTCGGGGTTGCATTCCAGGCTCCCTCGGGGAGTCAGGCCTCGTCTCGAGGGGAAGCCAAGGACTCCGCTCTCCTCTCGAGTGGCGACGCGGATCTCTTGGAGCCCACTGAGTGGCCTCAAGGGAGTCCAGCCTCCTCTTCAGTTTGGAGAGAGGACCCGGGATTGCTCTCCAGGCCATGCAGGAATAGAAGGCCCTCAGATCGCGAGGACGGGGGCGTCTCAGGGGTTTCCTCGAGCTGCGGCGCCCGTGGGGGTTTTCTCCCGAGGCACGACGAGGATCTCAGGGAGCCTCTCGTGCGGCGCCAGGGAAGTCAGGTCTCCATGCGCGTGGCGAGGGGGAGCGCGTCATGGCACTCGAGTCACTGGAGGGGACTAGGGCCTCGAGACGCATTGAAGAAGGACTCTCGAGGTCTTTCTCGGGTGGCGGCGGGAAACCCTCGTTTCCCTCACCTTCTGCCGGGGATCTTAGGGAACTTCCCAGGGTGCCTCTGAGAGGCGAGGGATCCTGTGGAGTAGGCGGGGCCTCTCGGGACTCCGCTGGGTCTGGCGCAACGGAAGAGGGCCTCACCTCGAGGGGAGGCAGGAACCTCAGGCTTCCTCCCCGTTTCCGCTCCGACCACAGGGTCCCTGCAGAGTTGGGACAGGAGAGTCATGCCTCGTCTTGTCTGAGGAAGGGAACCCCGCTTGCCTCTCGAGTTGTCAGGGGTTTTCAGGCCCCTGGTCGAGCTCTGTGTGGAACCCGCGGGTCTTTCCGGATGATGCACGGGGGTGTCAGTGTCCCTTCGTGTTGTGCCTTCACCCACAGGGTTGCCTTCAAAGAGGGGTCCGGGCCTCGGGTCCTTCTCAAGAGCGGACCGGGGAATCGGGGGCATTTGGCATGTGGCACCACCCACGTGGCTCGTCTCGAATTTCCCTGTGAGACCGGCCTCATCCTGAGGTGCACCGGGAAGGCCGGGAACCCCTTCTGAACCACGCAGGGGAATCGACTCTCCTTTCGTGATCAGGAGGGGAGAACGGGCTCAGATGTAGCTGTGCCGGGACTCTCGGTGTTCCCTCGAGGGTACCCGGCGTTTCGGGGAGCTTTTGGATGTCGCATGAAGGGTGTCAGGTACCGTGTCTCACTTCACGACGGAACATGGGACTTCTATTGAGACGCCGTACCGGGCAAGGGCCTCATCTTGCGAAGACGTGAAACCACGTGGTTTTTCTAGAGTTGCGGCAGGATTCTCGAGTGACGATGGGGATTACAGGCTTCCTCCTCTGTTGGCCCTGGGAAGCCCAGTCTTCCATTGGATTGGCGAGGGAAAGCTGGGGGTTGCGCTCGAGTCACTGCAGGGCCAAAGAGACCTCATCTAGGCTTGTGTCCAGGACCTAATGTTCCTCTCCAGGGAAGGCAGGGATCTCGGGGTTGCATTCCAGGATCCCCCTGGGTGTCAGGCCTCGTCTCGAGGGGAAGCAAAGGACTCCGCTGTCCTCCCGAGTCACGAAGCGGATCTCTTGGAGCCCCCTAGTGGCGTCAATGGAGTCAAGCCTCCTCTTCATTTTGGAGAGAGGGCTCGGGATTGTTCTCCAGGCCATGCAGGAAAAGAAGGCCCTTCACCTCGCGAGGACGGGGGCGTCTCAGGGGTTTCCTCGAGCTGCGGCGCCCGTGGGGGTTTTCTCTTGAGGCACGGCGAGGATCATGGAGCCTCTCGTGCGGCGCCAGGGAAGTCAGGTCTCCCTGCGCGTAGCGAGGAGGAGCGCGTTGTGGCTCTCGAGTAATGGGAGGGGACTAGGGCCTCAAGACGCGTTGAAGAGGGACTCTCGAGGTCTTTCTCGGGTTGTGGCGGGAAAAAGTCGTTTCCCTCGACTTCTGCCGGGGACCTTAGGGAACTTCCCAGGGTGTCTCTGAGAGTTGAGGGATACTGTGGAGTTGGCGGTGCCTCTCGGGACTCCGCTGGGTTTGTCGCAATGGAAGAGGGGCTCATCTCGAGGGGAGGCAGGAACCTCAGACTTCCTCTCTGTTTCGGACTCCGACATCAGGGTCCCTGCAGAGTTGGGACAGGAGAGTCAGGCTACGTCTTTTCTGAGGAATGGAACTCCGCTTGCCTCTCGAGTTGTTCATGGGTTTCAGGCCCCTTGTCAAACTGTGTGTGGAATCTGCAGGTTTTTCCAGACGATGCACGGGGGTGTCAGTGACCCTTCGTTTTGTGTCTTCATCCACAGGGTTGCCTTCGAAGAGGTGTCCGGGCATCAGGTTCTTATGAAGAGCGGACCGGGATATCGGGGTCGTTCAGCATTTGGCACCACCCACGTGGGTTGTCTCGAATTTCCTCATGAAACCGGCCTCATCCTGAAGTGTGCCGCGAAGGTCATGAAACTCTTCCAGACAAAGCAGAGGAATCGACCCTCCTGTGGCGATCAGGAGGGGAGAAGTGGCTCAGATGAAGTGCTGCTGGGAACCTCGGTGTTTCCCTCAAGTGAGACAGGTATGTCGGGTAACTTTTGGGGTCGCATAAAGCGTTCCAAGTACCGTTTCGCTCTTCAAAATGGAACGTTGGACTTCTCTTGGGGTGCTCTAGCGGGCATGGGCCTCATCTTGGAATGACTGCGGAACCACTTGGTTTTGCTCGAGTTGCGGTGGGATATTTGAGTTACCACAGGGAATTCATGCTTCCTCTTGTGTTGGCCCACAAAAGTCTTATCTTCCATTCGAGATTCGAGGAAGAGCTGGAGGTGCGCTCTAGTCACTGAAGGCAAAAGAGACCCCACCAAGGCTTGTGTGCAGGACCTAATGTTCATGTCAAGGCTCGACAGAAATCTCGGGGTTGCATTCCAGACTCACCTTGGAGGCAGGCCTCGTCTCGAGGGGAAGCAAAGGACTCTGCTCTCCTCTCGAGTCGGATGGGTATGTCTTGGAGCCCACTGAGTGGCTTAAAGGGAGTCAAACCTCCTCTGGTGTTTGGAGGGAGGACACGGGATTGCTCTCCAGGGAATGCATGAAATGAAGGCCCTCATCTCCCAATTACTGGGGCGTCTCGTAGGTTTTCTCGAGCTGTGGCGCTAGTGTGGGGTTTCTCACGAAGTAAGACTGGGAGCTCAGTGAGCCTCTCACGTGGTGCCAGGGCAGTCAGGTCTCTATGCACGTGGTGAGAGGGAGCCTGTCATTGTTCTCGAGTCATGGTAGGGGAATTGGGCCTGAAGACGTGTTAAAGAAGGACTCTCGAGGTCTTTCCTGGGTTGCAGCAGGAAACCCTGGGTTCCATCGACTTGTGCCAGTGACCTCAGGAAGCTTCTCAGCGTGCCTCTGAGAAGTCAGGGTCACTGTGGAGTTGGGAGGGTCCTCTCGGAACTCCACTGGGTTTGGTGCAATGGAAGAGGGCCTCATGACAAGTTGAGGCAGGAACCTCAGGGTTCCTCTCCTGGCTTCGAATGCGCCGGATCTGACTCGGATCACAGAGTCCCTGCAGAGTTGTGACAGGAGAGTCAGGCCTCGTCTTATGTGGAGGAATGGAACTCCGCTTGACTCTCGCGTTGTTCATGGGGTGACAGGCCACTTGTCGATTTGTATGTGGAACTTGCGGGTTTTTCTGGACGATGCACCGGGGTGTCACTGCCCCTTCGTGTTGTGCCTTGATCCACAGGATTGCCTTCGAGTTGGGTTCTGCCATCGGGTTCTTATCAAGAGCGGACCAGGGAATTGGGGTCTTTTGGCATGCCGCACCACCCACGAGGCTATGTCTCAAATTTCCTCGTGAGACTGGCCTCATCTTGATGTGCGCCAGGAAGGTCGGGAATGCCTTCCAGACAAAGCAGGGGAATCGAACCTCCTGTCGTGATCAAGAGGGGAGAAGAGTCTCAGATGAAGTGGTGCCGGGAACCTCGGTGTTCTCCTCAAGTGAGAATGGTATGTCGGGGAACTTTTGGAGTCGCATCAAGGGTTCCAAGTAACTTTTTGCTCTTCAATACGGAACGTGGGACTTCTCTTGAGACGCTGTAGCGGGCAAGGGCCTCATCTTTCGATGACGGGAGAACCACGTGGTTTTTCTTGAGTTGCAGCGGGATTCTCGAGTTACGACGGGGAATTCAGGCTTCCTGTTCAACTGGCCCAGGGAAGTCCAGTTTTCATTCGAATTGCGAGTTAGAACTGGGGATTGCTCTCGAGACACTGCAGGGCCAAATAGACCTCATCTAGGCTTGTGTCCAGGACCTAATGTTCCTCTGCTGGGGCGACAGCGATCTCGGCATTGCATTCTCGACTCACCCGGGGAATCAGGCCTCGTCTCGAGGGGAAGCCAAGGACACCGCTCTCCTGTCAAGTCGCGACGGGTATATCTTGGAGCTCACTGTGTGGCCTAAAATGAGGCAAGCCTCCTGTGGAGTTTGGACAGAGGACTCAGGATTGCTCTCCAGGCCATACAGCAAAAGAAGGCCCTCATCTCGTGAGGACTGGGGCGTCTCGTGGGTATTCTCGAGCTGCGGCTCCAGTGTGGTGTTGCTCACGAGGTATAATGGGGAGCTCAGGCAGCCTCTCCTGTGGCGCCAGGGAAGTCAGGTTTCTATGCGCATGGCTAGGGGGAGCGCGTCATTGCTCTCGAGTCATGGTAGGGGAATCGCACCTCAAGACGCGTTGAAGAAGGACTCTCGAGGTCTTTTACGGGTTGGAGCAGGAAACCCTTGGTTCCCTCGACTTGTGCCGGTGATCTCAGGAAGGTCTAAGGGTGCCTCTGAGAAGTCAGGGATACTGTGCAGTTGGGAGGGGCCTCTCGGGACTCCACTGGGTTCGGTGCAATGGAAGAGGGCCTCATCTCGAGTGGAGACAGGAAACTTATGTTTCTTCTCCTGACTTACCCTGGGCCAGATCTGACTCGGATTGCAGTTTCGCTGCAGAGTTCGAACAGGAGAGTCAGGCCTCGTCTTGTGTGGAGGAATGGAACTCTGCTTGCCTCTCCAGTTGTTCACGGGGTGACAGGTCACTTCTCGAGCTGTGTGTGGTACCTGCGGGTTTCTCCGGACGATACCCGGGGGTGTCAGTGCCCCTTCGTGTTGTGCCTTCATCAAAAGGGTTATCTTCAAAGAGGTGTCCGGGCATTGGGATCTTATCAAGAGCGAACTGGGAAATCGGGGTCTTTCGGCATGTGTCACCATCCACGAGGCTATGTCTCGAATATCCTCGTGAGACCGGCCTCATCCTGAGATGTACCGGGAAAGGCGGGAACCCCTTCAAGACAAAACAGGGGAATCGACCCTCCTGTCGCGATCAGGAGGGGAGAAGGGGCCTAGATGTAGTGGTGCCGGGAACCTCGGTGTTCTCCTCGAGTCAGACCAGTGTGTCGAGGAACTTTTGAGGTCGCATCAAGGGTGCCAATACCGTTTCGCACTTCAAGACGGAACGTGGGACTTCTCTTGAGACGCTGTAGGGGGCAAGGGCCTCATCTTGCGATGACGGGGGAACCACGTAGCGTTTCTCGAGTTGTGGCGGGATTCTCGAGTTTCGACGGGGAATACAGTCTTCCTCATGTGTTGGCCCAGGGAAGTCCTATCTTCCATTCGAGTTTCAAGGGAGAGCTGGGGATTGCCCTCGAGTCACTGCAGGGCAAAATAGACCTCATCTAGGCTTGTGTCCAGGACTTAATGTTCATCCCTAGGGGCGACAGGGATCTCGGGCTTGCATACCAGACTCACCCGGGGAATCAGGCCTCGTCTCGAGGGGAAGCAAAGAACTCCGCTGTCCATTTGAGTCGCCATGGGTATCTCTTGGAGCCCACTGTGTGCCCTAAAGGGAGTCAAGCCTCCTGTGCTGTTTGGATAGAGGACTCGGGATTCCTCTCCAGGCCATGCAGGAAAAGAAGGCCCTCATCTCGCGATGACGGCGGCGTCTTGTGGGTTTTCTAGACTGTCGCGCTAGTGCCGGGTTTCTGACGAGGTACGAGAGGGAGCTCAGGGAGCCTCTCGTGTGGCGCCAGGGAAGTCAGGTCCCCATGAGATGGCTAGGGGGAGCTCGTCATTTCTCTCGAGTCATGGTAGGGTAATCGGGCCTCAAGACGGGTTGAAGAAGGACTCTCGAGGTCTTTCTCGGGTCACTGCATAAAACCCAGGGTTCCCTTGACTTGTGCCTGCGACCTCAGGGAGCTTCTCAGAGTGCCTCTGAGAAGTCAGGGATACTGTGCAGTTTGGAGGGGCCTCTTGAGACTCCTCTGCATTTGGTGGAATGTAAGAGGGACTCATCTCGAGTTGAAGCAGGAACCTCAGTGTTCCTCTCCATTTCTGACTCAGATCGCAAGGTCCCTGCATGTTGGTACTGGAGAGTCAGGCCTCGTCTTTTCTGGAGGATGGGACTCCTCTTGCCTCTCGAGTTGTTCTCGAGGTGACAGGCCACTTGTCGAGCTGTGTGTGTAACCTGCCCTTTTTTCCGGATGATGCACAGGTGTGTTAGTGCCCCTTCGTGTTGTACCTTCATACTCAAGGCTGCCTTCCAAGAGGTGTCCGAGCATCGGATTCTTATCAAGAGCGGACCGGGAAATTGGAGTCTTTCAGCAAGTGGCACCACCCACAAAGCTACGTATCGAATTTCCCCATGAGACCGGCCTCATCCTGAGTTGTGCAGGGAAGGTCGGGCCCCCTTGCAGACAAAGCAGGGGAATCGACCCACCGGTCACGATCAGGAGGGCAGAAGGGGCTTAAATGAAGTGGTGCCGGGAACCTCGGTGTTCCCCTTGAGTGAGACCGGCGTGTTGGGGGACTTTTGGGGTCGCATCAAGGGTGCCAAGTACCGTTTCGCATTTCAAGACGGAACCTGGGACATCTTTTGAAACGCTGTAGCGGGCAAGGGCCTCATCTTGCGATGACGGGAGAACCACGTGGTTTTGCTCGAGTTGCGGCGGGATTCTCGAGTTATGACCGGGAATTTAGGCTTCCTCTTGTTGGCCTTGAAATCCAATCTTCCATTCGGGTTGTGAGGGGGAGCTGGGGATTGCGCTAGAGTCACTGCAGGGCAAAAGAGACCTAATCTAGGCTTGTGTCCAGGATCTAACGTTGCTCTCCAGGGGCGACAGGGATATCGGGTTTGCATTCCAGGCTCATCCGGGGAGTCAGTTCTCACCTCGAGGGTAAGCAAAGAATTCCGCTCTCGTCTCGAGTCGCGATGGGTATCTCTTGGAGCCCAATGTGTGTACTAAAGGGAGTCAAGCCTCCTGTGGAGTTTGGAGAGAGGACACGGGATTGGACTCCAGGCCATGCAGGAAAAGAAGGCCCTCATCTCGAGATGACGGTGGCGTCTCGTGGGTTTTCTCGAGCTGCGGCGCCAGTGTGGGGTGTCTCATGAAGTACCACGGGGATCTCAGGGAGCCTCTTGTATGGCGCCAGGAAAATCCAGTATTCCTTTCGAGTTGCAAGTTAGAACTGGGGATTGCTCTCCAGTCACTGCAGGGCAAAATAGACCTCATCTACGCTTGTGTCCAGGACCTAGTGTTCCACTACTGGGCCAACAGGGATCTCAGGGTTGCATTCTCGACTCACCCGGAGAGTCAGGCCTCGTCTTGAGGGGAAAAAAAGGACTCCGCTCTCCTGTCGAGTCGTGACGGGTATCTCTTGGAGCCCACTGCGTGGCTTAAAGGGAGTGAAGCCTCCTATGGAGTTTGGAGATGACTCGGGATTGTTTTCCTGGCCATGCAGGAAAAAAGGCCCTCATCTCGCGATGACGGGGGCATCTCGTGGGTTTTCTCCAGCTGCGGCGCCAGTATCAGATTTCTCGCGAGGTACAACGGGGAGCTCAGAGAGCCTCTCGTGTGGTGCTAGGGACGTCAGGTCTCCGTGCGTGTGGTGAAGGGGAGTGCGTGATTGCTCTCGAGTCATAGTAGGCGAATCGGGCCTCAAGACACATTGAAGAAGGACTCTTGAGGTCTTTCTCGGGTTGCGGCAGGGAACCCTGGGTTCCCTTGATTTGTGTCGGTGACCTCAGGCATCTTCTAAGGGTGCCTCTGAGAAGTCAGGGACACTGTGGATTTGGGAGGGGCCTTTCGTTTCTCAACTGGGTTTGGTGCAATCGAAGAGGGCCTCATCTCGAATGGAGGCAGGAACCTCAGGGGTCCTCTCCATATCTGATTCGGGTCGCAGGGTACCTGCAGAGTATGGACAAGAGAGTCACGCCTCGTCTTCTGTGGAGGAATGGATTTCCCCTTGCCTTTCGAGTTGTTCACGGAGTGACAGGCCACTTGTTGAGCTGAGTGTGGAACCTGCGGATTTTTCCGGATGATGAACGGGGGTGTCAGTGCCCCTTCCTGTTGTGCCTTCATCCACAGGGTTGCCTTCAAAGAGGTTTCCGGGCATCGGGTTCTTTTCAAGAGCGTACCGGAAAATTGGGGTCTTTCAGCATGTGGTACCACCCACGAGGCTACGTCTCGAATTTCCTCGGGAGACCGGCCTCATCCTGAGGTGCGCCGGGAAGCTCGGGAACCCCTTGCAGACAAAGCAGGGGAATCGACCCACCGCTCGCGATCAGAAGGGGAGAAGGGGCTCAGATGAAGTGGTGCCGGGAACCTCGGTGGTCCCCTCGAGTGAGACCGGTATGTCACGGCACTTTTGAGGTCGCATCAAGGGTGCCAAGTACAGTTTCGCACTTCAAGACGGAACGTGGGAATTCTCTGGAGATGCTGTAGCGGGCAAGGGCCTCATATTGCGATGACGAGGGAAACACGTGGTTTTTCTCGAGTTGAGGCGGGATTCTCGAGTTACAATGGGGAATTCAGGCTACCTCTTGTGTTGGCCCAGGAAGTACAATCTTCCATTCAACTTGTCAGAGAGAGCTGGGGGTTGCTCTAGAGTCACTTCAGGGCAAAGAGTCCTCATCTAGGCTTGGGTCCAGGACGTAATGTTCCTCTCCAGGGGCGACAGGGATATCGGGGTCGCATTCCAGTCTCACCCGGTGGGTCACACCTCGTCTCGAGTGGAAGCAAAGGACTCCACTATCCTCTCGAGTCGGGACGCGTAACTCTTGGAGCCCAATGAGTGGCCTAAAGGGAGTCAAGCGTCCTGTGTAGCTTGGACAGAAGGTTCACGCTTGATCTGCATACCATGCAGTTAAAGATGGCCCTCCTCTCGTGATGACGGGGGCGTCTCATGGGTTTTCACGAGCTGCAGCGCCAGTGTGGGGTTTCTCACGAGATATGATGGGGAGTTCAGGGAGCCTCTTGTGCAGCGCCAGAGAAGCCTGACTCCATGCGTGTGGCCAGGCAGATCGCGTCATTGCTCTCGAGTCATGGGAGGGACTAGGGCCTCAAGAGGCATTTAAGAAGGACTCTCAAGGTCTTTCTTGGGTTGGGGCGGGAAACACTCGTTTCCCTCGACCTCTACAGGGGACCTTAGGGAACTTCCCAGGTGCCTCTGAGAGGTGAGGGATACTGAGGAGTTAGAGGGGCCTCTCGGGACTCCACTAGGTTTGACGAAATGAAAGAGGGCCTCATCTCGATTGGAGGCAGGAACCTCAGGCTTCCTCTCCATTTCTGACTCCGACCGCAGGGTCCCTGCAGAGTTGGGACAGGAGAGTCATGCCTCGTCTTGTCTGAGTAACGGAACTCTGCTTGCCTCTCGAGTCGTTCAGGGGGTCTCAGGGCCCTTGACAAGCTGTGTGTGGAACCTGCGGGTGTTTCCAGAAGATGCATGGGGGTGTCAGTGCCCCTTCGTTTTGTGCCTTCCCCCACAGGGTTTCCTTCAAAGAGGTGTCCGGGCATCGGGTTCATTTCAAGAGCGGACCGGGAAATCGGGGTCATTCTGCATGTGGCACCACCCACGTGGCTCATCTCGAATTTCCTCATGAGACCAGCATCATCCTGAGGTGCGCCGGGAAGGCCGGGAACACCTTCCACACAAAGTAGGGGAATCGATTCTCCTGTCGCGATCAGGAGGGGAGATGGGGCTCAGATGAAGTGGTGCCAGGACCCTCGGTGTTCCACTCGAGGGAACCCGGCGTTTCAGGGAACTTTAGGGGTGGCACCAAGGGAGCCAAGTACCGTTTCCCACTTCAGGACGGAACATGGGACTTCCCTGGAGACGCTGTATCGGGCAAGGGCCTCATCCTGTGAAGACGTTGGAACCACGTCGTTTTTCTCGAGTTGCATTGGGATTCTCGAAAACGACAGGAATTTCAGGCTTCCTCTTGGGTTGGCCCTGGGAAGACCAATCTTCAATTCGAGTTGCGATGGAAAGCTGGGGGTTCTGCTCGAGTCACTACAGGGCCAAAGAGACCTCATCGAGGCGTGTGTCCAGGACCTAATATTCCTCTCAAGGGAAGACAGGGATCACGGGTTTCCATTCCAGACTCCCCCGGGGTGTCAGGACTCGCCTGGAGGGGAAGCAAAGGACTCCGCTTTCCTCTCAAGTCGCGACACGGATCTCTTGGAGCCCACTGAGTGGACTCAAGGGTGTCGAGCCTCCTCTTCAGTTTGGAGAGAGGACTAGGGATTGCTCTCCAGGCCAGGCAGGAAAAGAAGGCCCTCATCTCGCGATGAAGGGGGCGTCTCATGGGTTTCCTCAGGCTGCTGCGCCCATGGGGGTTTTCTCACGAGGCACGACGAGGACCTCAGGGAGCCTCTCGTGCGGCGCCAGGGAAGTCAGGTCTCCATGCGCATGGCGAGGGGGAGCTGGTCATCACTCTCGAGTCATGGGAAACGGCTAGGTCCTCAAGCGGCGTTGAAGAAGGACTCTCGAGGTCTTTCTCGGGTTGCGGCGGGAAACCCTTGTTTCACTCGACTTCTGCAAGGGACCTTAGGGAACTTCCCACGGTGCCTCTGAGAGGCGAGGGATGCTGTGTAGTTGGCAGGGCCTCTCGGGACTCTGCTGGGTTCGGTGCAATGGAAGAGGGCCTCATCTCGAGGGGAGGCAGGAACCTCAGGCTTCCTCTTGGTTTCAGACTCCGACTGCACGGTCCCTGCAGTGTTGGGACAGGAGAGTCATGCCTCGTCTTGTCTGAGGAATGGAATTCTGGTTGCCTCTCAAGTTGTTCCGGGAGTCTCAGGCCCATTGTCGAGCTGTGTGTAGACCCTGCGGGTTTTTCCAGATGATGCACGGGGGTGTCAGTGCCCCTTCGTGTTGTGCCTTCACCCACAGGGTTGCCTTCGAAGAGGTGTCCGGGCATCGGGTTCTTATCAAGAGAGGACCGGAAAATCGGAGTCGTTCGGCACGTGGCACCTCACACGTGGCTAGTCTCGAATTTCCTCCTGAGACCGGCCTCATCCTGAGGTGCGCCAGGAAGGCCGGGAACCCCTTCCAGACAAAGCAGGGGAATCAACTCTCCTGTCGCGATCAGGAGGGGAGAAGGTGCTCAGATGAAGTGGTGCCGGGACCCTCGGTGTTCCTCTCGAGGGAACCCAGCATGTCGGGAAACTTTTGCGGTCGCATCAAGGGTGTCAAGTACTGTTTCGCCCTTCAGGGCGGAACATGGGACTTCCCTGGAGACACCGGGAACTTCGGTGTTCCCCTGGAGTGAGACCGGTATGTTGGGGAACTTTGGGGTCGCATCAAGGGTGCCAAGTAGCATTTCGAACTTTAAGATGGAACGTGGGACTTCTCTTGAGACTCTAGGTGGCAAGGGCCTCATATTGCGATGAAGGGGGAACCACATGGTTTTTAAGACTTGAGGCTGAATTCTCGAATTACGATGGGAAATTTAGACTTCCTCTTGTGTTGACCGTGGGAAGACCAATGTTCCATTCAAATTGTGAGGGAGAGATGGAGGTTGCTCTCGATCACTGTAGGGCAAAATAGACCTCATCTAGGCTTGTGTCTAGGACATAATGTTCCACTCCAGGGGCGACAGGAATCTCGGGGTTGCATTCCAAACTCACCCGGGGAGTCAGGCCTCGTCTCCAGGGAAGCAAAGGACTCCGCTCTCCTCTCGAGTCGCACCGGGTATTTCTTGGACCCAACTGAGTGGCCTAAAGGGAGTAAATACTCCTGTGAAGTTTGGAGAGAGGACCAGGAATTGCTCTCCAGGTCAGGCAGGAAAAGAAGGCCCCCATCTCTCCTTGATGGGGGCATCTTGTGGTTTTTCTCGAACTGCGGCGCCAGTGTGGGTTTTCTCACGAGGTACGATGGGGTACTCAGGGAGCCTCTTGTATGGTACTAGGGAAGTCAGTTTTCCTGCTTGTGGCGAGGGGAGCGCGTCCTTGCTCTGGAGTCATGGTAGGGGAATCGGGCATCAAGAGACGTTGAAAAAGGACTCTCCAAGTCTTTCTCGGGTTACTTCAGAAAACTCTGGGTTCCCTCGACTTGTGCCAGTGACCTCAGGTAGCTTCTCAGGGAGCCTCTGAGAATTCAGGGATACTGTGGTGTTGGGAGGGGCCTCTCGGGACACCACTGAGTTTGGTTCAATGGAAGAGGGCCTCTTCTCTAGTTGAGGCAGGAACCTCAGGGTTCCTCTCCATTTCTGACTCCAATTGCAGGGTCCCTGAAGAGTTGGGACAGGAGAGTAAGGCCTCGTCTTGTGTGAAGGAATGCAACTTCACTTGCCTCTCGCGTTGTTCACGAGGTGACAGTCCACATTTGGAGCTGTGAGTGGAATCTGCAGGTTTTTCCAGACGATGCATGGGGATGTCAGTGTCCCTTCGTGTTGTGTCTTCATCCACAGGGTTGCCTTCGAAGAGATGTCCGGGCGTCAGGTTCTTATCTAGAGTGGACCGGGAATTCGGGATCTTTCAGCATATGGCACCAACCATGAGGCTACTTTTCGAATTTCCTCATGAGACCGGCCTCATCCGGAGGTTCGCGGGGAACGTCGGGAGCCCCTTGCAGACAAAACATGGGAATCGACCCTTCTGTCGCGATCAGGAGGGGTGAAGGGGCTCACAGGAAGTGGTGCCGTGAACTTTGGTGTTTCCCTCGAGTGAGACCGGTATGTCAGGGAACTTTGGGGGTCGCATCCAGGGTGCCAAGTACCGTTTTGTACTTCAGGATGGAACGTGGGTCTTCCCTTGATACGCTGTAGCGGCCAAGGGCCTCATCTTGCGATGACGGGGGAGCCACGTGGTTTTTCTCGAGTTGCGGCGGGATTCTCGAGTTACGACGGGGATTTCAGGCTTCCTCTTGTGTTGGGCCAGGGAAGTCCAATCATCCATTCGAGTTGCGAGGGAGAGCTGGGGGTTGCGCTCGAGTCACTGCAGGGCAAAGGAGACCTCATCTAGGCTTGTGTCCAGGACCTAATGTTCCTCTCCAAGGGCCACAGGGATCTCAGGTTTGCATTCCAGACTCACCCAGGGAGTCAGGCCTCATGTCAAAGGGAAGCAAAGGACTCTGCTCTCCTTTCGAGTCGCGACGGGCACCTCTTGGAGCCCACTTTGTGGCCTAAAGGGAGTCAAGCCTCCTGTGAAGTTTGGAGAGAGGACTTGGGACTGCTCTCCAGGCCATGCAGGAAAAGATGGCCCTCATCTCGCGATGACGGAGGGATCTTGTGGCTTTTCTCGAGCTGCGGCGCCAGTGTGGGGTTTCACACGAGGTACGACGGGGAGCTCAGGGAGCCTCTCGTGTGGCGCCAGGGAAGTCAGGTCTCCATGTGCGTGGCGAGGGGGAGCGCATTATTGCTCTCGAGCTATGGTAGGGGAATCTGACCTCAAGACACATTGAAGAAGGACTCTCGAGGTCTTTCTTCGGTTGTGGCAGGAAACCCTTATTTCCCTCGACTTTTGCCGGTGGCCTCAAGGAGCTTCTCAGAATGCCTATGAGAAGTCAGGGATACTGTGGAGATGGGAGGGGCCTCTCGGGACTCCACTGGGTTTGTTTTAATGGAAGAGGGCCTCATCTCGTGTTGAGGCAGGAACCTCAGGTTTCCTCTCCATTTCTGACTCAGATCGAAGCGTGCCTGCAGAGTTGGGATTGGATACTCAGGCCTCGTCTTGTCTGAGGAAGGGAACTCCGCTTTCCTCTCTCATTGTTTAAGGGGTGACAGGCCAGTTGTGGAGCTGTATGTGGATCCTGCGGGGTTTTCCGGACGATGAACAGGGTTGCCACTGCCCCCTCGTGTAGTGCCTTCATCCACAGGGTTGCCTTAGAAGAGGTGTCCGGGCATCGGGTTCTTATCAAGAGCAAGACCGAGAAATCGGGGTCTTTTGGCACGTGGCACCAACACGAGGCTACGTCTCGAATTTCTTCGTGAGACTGGCCTCATCCTGAGGTGCGCCATGAAGGTCGGGAACCCCTTCTAGACAAAGCAGGGGGATCGACCTTCCTGCCGTGATCAGGAGCGGAGAAGGGGCTCAAATGAAGTGGTGCCAGGAACTTCGGTGTTCCCTTGGAGTGAGACTGGTATATTGGGGAACTTTTGGGGTCGCATCAAGGGTGCCAAGTAGCATTTCGAACTTTATGACGAAACATGGGACTTCTCTTGAGACTCTGTAGCGGGCAAAGGCCTCATATTGCGATGAATGGGGAACCACGTGGTTTTTAATAGTTGTGGTGGGATTCTCGAGTTACAACGGGAAATTCAGACTTCCTCTTGTGTTGGCCCAATGAAGACCAATCTTCCATTCGAATTGCGAGGGAGAGATGGGTGTTGCTCTCGAGTCACTGTAGGGCAAAATAGACCTCATCTAGGCTTTTGTCCAGGACATAATGTTCCTCTCCAGGGGCAACAGGGATCTCGGGGTTGCATTCCAGACTCACCCTAGGTAAGGCCTCGTCTCGAGGGTAAACAAAGTACTCTGCTCTCCTCTCAAGTCGCGACAGGTATCTCTTGGAGCCCATTGAGTGGCCTAAAGGGAGTAAAGCCTCCTGTGAAGTTTGGAGAAAAGACCAGGGATTGCTCTCCAGGTCAGGCAGGAAAAGAAGTCCCCAATCTCGCGATGACGGTGGGTTTTCCCGAGCTGCGGCGCCAGTGTGGGGTTTCTCACGAGGTATGACGGGGAGCTCAGGGAGCCTCTCATGTGGCGCCAGGGAAGTCAGGTGTCCATGCGCATGGCGAGGGGGAGCGTGTCATTGCTCTCGAGTCATGGTAGGGGAATCCGTCCTCAAGACGCGTTGAAGACGGACTCTTGAGGTCTTTCTCGGGTTGCGGCAGGATACCCTGTGTTCCCTCGACTTGTGCCGGTGACCTCAGGGAGTTGCTCAGGGTGCCTCTGAGAAGACACTGATACTGTGGAGTTGGGAGGGGCCTCTCGGGACTCCACTGGGTGTGGTATAATACAAGAGGGCCTCATCTCGTGTTGAGGAAGGAACCTCAGGGTTCCTCTCCATTTCAGACTCCGATCTCAGGATTCCTGCAGAGTTGGGACAGGAGAGTCAGGCCTCGTATTCTGTGGAGAAATGAAACTTAGCTTGCCTCTCGAGTTGTTCACGAGGTAACAGGTCACTTGTCGAGCTGTATGTGGAACCTGCAGAATTTTCCAAAAGATGCACGGGTGTTCAGGGTCCCTCCTTGTTGTGCCTTCATCCTACGGGATGCATTCCAAGACGTGTACGGGCATCGGGTTCTTATTAATAGCTGACCAGGAAATGGGGTCTTTCCGCATGTGGCACCACCCACGAGGCTACATCTCCAATTTCCTCGTGAGACAGGCCTCATCCTGATGTGCGCTGGGAAGATCGGTAACCCCTTCCACACAAAGCAGGAGAAAAGACACTCCTGTTGCAATCAGGAGGGGAGAAGGGGCTCAAATGATGTGGTGCGGGGAACATGGGTGTTACCCTCGAGTGAGGCCTGTATGTTGGGGAACTTTGGGGGTGCCATCATGGGTGCCAAGTACCGTTTTGCACTTCAGTAGGAACGTGGGACTTCTTTTGAGACGCTGTGGCGGGCAAGGGCCTCATGCTGCGAAGACGATGGAACCACGTGGTTTTTTTCGAGTTGCGGCGGAATTCTCGAGTTACAACGGGGACCTCAGCCTTCCCTTAGGGTTGGCCCTGGGAAGCCCAATCTTCCCCTCGGGTTGCGAGGGAAAGCTGGGGGTTGCGCTCGAGTCACTGCAGGGCCGAAGAGACCTCACCTTGGCTTGTGTCCGGGACCTAATATTCCTCTCCAGGGAAGGCAGGGATCTCGGGTTTGCATTCCAGGCTCCCACGGGGAGTCAGGCCTCGTCTCGAGGGCAAGCCAAGGACTCCGCTCTCCTCTCGAGTCGCGACGCGGGTCTCTTGGAGCCCCCTGAGCGGCCTCAAGGGAGTCCAGCCAACTCTTCCGTTTGGAGAGAGGACCCGGGATTGCTCTCCAGGCCATGCAGGAAAAGAAGGCCCTCAGCTCGCGAGGACGGGGGCGTCTCAGGGGTTTCCTCGAGCTGCGGCGCCCGTGGGGGTTTTCTCCCGAGGCACGACGAGGATCTCAGGGAGCCTCTCGTGCGGCGCCAGGGAAGTCAGGTCTCCATGCGCGCGGCGAGGGGGAGCGCGTCCTGGCTCTCGAGTCACGGGAGGGGACTAGGGCCTCGAGACGCGTTGAAGAAGGACTCTCGAGGTTTTTCTCGGGGGGCGGCGGGAAACCCTCGTGTCCCTCGCCTTCTGCCGGGGACCATAGGGAACTTGCCAGGGTGCCTCTGAGAGGCGAGGGATCCTGTGGAGGTGGCGGGGCCCCTCGGGACTCCGCTGGGTTTGGCGCAACGGAAGAGGGCCTCACATCGAGGGGAGGCAGGAACCTCAGGCTTCCTCTCCGTTTCGGACTCCGACCGCAGGGTCCCTGCAGAGTTGGAACAGGAGAGTCAGGCCTCGTCTTGTCTGAGGAAGGGAACCCCGCTGGCCTCTCGAGTCGCTCAGGGGGTCTCAGGCCCCTCGTCGAGCTGTGTGTGGAACCCGCGGGTCTTTGCGGACGATGCACGGGGGTGGCAGTGCCCCTTCGTGTTGTGCCTTCCCCCACAGGGTTGCCTTCGAAGAGGGGTCCGGGCCTCGGGTCCTTCTCAAGGGCGCACCGGGGAATCGGGGGCGTTCGGCATGTGGCGCCACCCACGTGGCTCGTCTCGAATTTCCTCGTGAGACCGGCCTCATCCTGAGGTGCGCCGGGAAGGCCGGGAACCCCTTCCAGACCACGCAGGGGAATCGCCTCTCCTGTCGCGATCAGGAGGGGAGAAGGGTCTCAGAGGAAGCGGTGCCGGGACCCTCGGTGTTCCCCTCGAGGGAACCCGGCGTGTCGGGGGACTTTTGGGGGTCGCAGGAAGGCTGTCAGGGACCGTTTCGCCCTTCAGGGCGGAACAGGGGACTTCCCTTGAGACACCGTGGCGGGCAAGGGCCTCATCTTGCCAAGAGGTGGGAACCACGTGGTTTTTCTCGAGTTGCGGCGGCATTCTCGAGTTACGATGGGGTTCTCAGCCTTCCCCTTGGGTTGGCCCTGGGAAGCCCAATCTTCCCCTCGGGTTGCGAGGGAAAGCTGGGGGTTGCGCTCGAGTCACTGCAGGGCCGAAGAGACCTCACCTAGGCGTGTGTCCGGGACCTAATATTCCTCCCCGGGGAAGGCAGGGATCTCGGGGTTGAATTCCAGGCTCCGCCTGGGAGTCAGGCTTCGTCTCGAGGGGGAGCCAAGGACTCCGCTCTCCTCTCGAGTCGCGACGCAGTTCTCTTGGAGCCCCCTGAGCGGCCTCAAGGGAGTCCAGCCTCCTCTTCCGTTTGGAGAGAGGACCCGGGATTGCTCTCCAGGCCATGCAGGAAAAGAAGGCCCTCAGCTCGCGAGGACGGGGGCGTCTCAGGGGTTTCCTCGAGCTGCGGCCCCCGTGGGGGTTATCTCCCGAGGCACGACGAGGATCTCAGGGAGCCTCTCGTGCGGCGCCAGGGAAGTCAGGTCTCCATGCGCCCGGCGAGGGGGAGCGCGTCCTGGCTCTCGAGTCACGGGAGGGGACTAGGGCCTCGAGACGCGTTGAAGAAGGACTCTCGAGGTCTTTCTCGGGGGGCGGCGGGAAACCCTCGTGTCCCTCGCCTTCTGCCGGGGACCCTAGGGAACTTGCCAGGGTGCCTCTGAGAGGCGAGGGATCCTGTGGAGGTGGCGGGGCCCCTCGGGACTCCGCTGGGTCTGGCGCAACGGAAGAGGGCCTCACCTCGAGGGGAGGCAGGAACCTCAGGCTTCCTCTCCGTTTCGGACTGCGACCGCAGGGTCCCTGCAGAGTTGGGACAGGAGAGTCAGGCCTCGTCTTGTCTGAGGAAGGGAACCCCGCTGGCCTCTCGAGTTGCTCTGGGGGTCTCAGGCCCCTCGTCGAGCTGTGTGTGGAACCCGCGGGTCTTTGCGGACGATGCACAGGGGTGGCAGTGCCCCTTCGTGTTGTGCCTTCCCCCACAGGGTTGCCTTCGAAGAGGGGTCCGGGCCTCGGGTCCTTCTCAAGGGCGGACCGGGGAATCGGGGGCGTTCGGCATGTGGCCCCACCCACGTGGCTCGTCTCGAATTTCCTCGTGAGGCCGGCCTCATCCTGAGGTGCGCCGGGAAGGCCGGGAACCCCTTCCAGACCACGCAGGGGAATCGCCTCTCCTGTCGCGATCAGGAGGGGAGAAGGGGCTCAGAGGAAGCGGTGCCGGGACCCTCGGTGTTCCCCTCGAGGGAACCCGGCGTGTCGGGGGACTTTTGGGGGTCGCAGGAAGGCTGTCAGGGACCGTTTCGCCCTTCAGGGCGGAACAGGGGACTTCCCTTGAGACGCCGTGGCGGGCAAGGGCCTCATCTTGCCAAGAGGTGGGAACCACGTGGTTTTTCTCGAGTTGCGGCGGGATTCTCGAGTTACGACGGGGATCTCAGCCTTCCCCTTGGGTTGGCCCTGGGAAGCCCAATCTTCCCCTCGGGTTGCGAGGGAAACCTGGGGGTTGCGCTCGAGTCACTGCAGGGCCGAAGAGACCTCACCTAGGCGTGTGTCCGGGACCTAATATTCCTCCCCGGGGAAGGCAGGGATCTCGGGGTTGCATTCCAGGCTCCGCCGGGGAGTCAGGCCTTGTCTCGAGGGGGAGCCAAGGACTCCGCTCTCCTCTCGAGTCATGACGCGGGTCTCTTGGAGCCCCCTGAGCGGCCTCAAGGGAGTCCAGCCTCCTCTTCCGTTTGGAGAGAGGACCCGGGATTGCTCTCCAGGCCATGCAGGAAAAGAAGGCCCTCAGCTCGCGAGGACGGGGGCGTCTCAGGGGTTTCCTCGAGCTGCGGCCCCCGTGGGGGTTTTCTCCCGAGGCACGACGAGGATCTCAGGGAGACTCTCGTGCGGCGCCAGGGAAGTCAGGTCTCCATGCACGCGGCGAGGGGGAGCGCGTCTTGGCTCTCGAGTCACGGGAGGGGACTAGGGCCTCGAGACGCGTTGAAGAAGGACTCTCGAGGTCTTTCTCGGGGGGCGGCGGGAAACTCTCGTGTCCCTCGCCTTCTGCCGGGGACCTTAGGGAACTTGCCAGGGTGCCTCTGAGAGGCGAGGGATCCTGTGGAGGTGGCGGGGCCCCTCGGGACTCCGCTGGGTCTGGCGCAACGGAAGAGGGCCTCACCTCGAGGGGAGGCAGGAACCTCAGGCTTCCTCTCCGTTTCGGACTGCGACCGCAGGGTCCCTGCAGAGTTGGGACAGGAGAGTCAGGCCTCGTCTTGTCTGAGGAAGGGAACCCCGCTGGCCTCTCGAGTCGCTCAGGGGGTCTCAGGCCCCTCGTCGAGCTGTGTGTGGAACCCGCGGGTCTTTGCGGACGATGCACGGGGGTGGCAGTGCCCCTTCGTGTTGTGCCTTCCCCCACAGGGTTGCCTTCGAAGAGGGGTCCGGGCCTCGGGTGCTTCTCAAGGGCGGACCGGGGAATCGGGGGCGTTCGGCATGTGGCCCCACCCACGTGGCTCGTCTCGAATTTCCTCGTGAGACCGGCCTCATCCTGAGGTGCGCCGGGAAGGCCGGGAACCCCTTCCAGACCACGCAGGGGAATCGCCTCTCCTGTCGCGATCAGGAGGGGAGAAGGGGCTCAGAGGAAGCGGTGCCGAGACCCTCGGTGTTCCCCTCGAGGGAACCCGGCGTGTCGGGGGACTTTTGGGGGTCGCAGGAAGGCTGTCAGGGACCGTTTCGGCCTTCAGGGCGGAACAGGGGACTTCCCTTGAGACGCCGTGGCGGGCAAGGGCCTCATCTTGCCAAGAGGTGGGAACCACGTGGTTTTTCTCGAGTTGCGGCGGGATTCTCGAGTTCCGACGGGGATCTCAGCCTTCCCCTTGGGTTGGCCCTGGGAAGCCCAATCTTCCCCTCGGGTTGCGAGGGAAAGCTGGGGGTTGCGCTCGAGTCACTGCAGGGCCGAAGAGACCTCACCTAGGCGTGTGTCCGGGACCTAATATTCCTCTCCAGGGAATGCAGGGATCTCGGGGTTGCATTCCAGGCTCCCCCGGGGAGTCAGGCCTCGTCTCGAGGGGGAGCCAAGGACTCCGCTCTCCTCTCGGGTCGCGACGCGGGTCTCTTGGAGACCCCTGAGCGGCCTCAAGGGAGTCCAGCCTCCTCTTCCGTTTGGAGAGAGGACCCGGGATTGCTCTCCAGGCCATGCAGGAAAAGAAGGCCCTCAGCTCGCGAGGACGGGGGCGTCTCCGGGGTTTCCTCGAGCTGCGGCCCCCGTGGGGGTTTTCTCCCGAGGCACGACGAGGATCTCAGGGAGCCTCTCGTGCGGCGCCAGGGAAGTCAGGTCTCCATGCGCGTGGCGAGGGGGAGCGCGTCCTGGCTCTCGAGTCACGGGAGGGGACTAGGGCCTCGAGACGCGTTGAAGAAGGACTCTCGAGGTCTTTCTCGGGGGGCGGCGGGAAACCCTCGTGTCCCTCGCCTTCTGCCGGGGACCTTAGGGAACTTGCCAGGGTGCCTCTGAGAGGCGAGGCATCCTGTGGAAGTGGCGGGGCCCCTCGGGACTCCGCTGGGTCTGGCGCAACGGAAGAGGGCCTCACCTCGAGGGGAGGCAGGAACCTCAGGCTTCCTCTCCGTTTCGGACTCCGACCGCAGGGTCCCTGCAGAGTTGGGACAGGAGAGTCAGGCCTGGTCTTGTCTGAGGAAGGGAACCCCGCTGGCCTCTCGAGTTGCTCAGGGGGTCTCAGGCCCCTCGTCGAGCTGTGTGTGGAACCCGCGGGTCTTTGCGGACGATGCACGGGGGTGGCAGTGCCCCTTTGTGTTGTGCCTTCCCCCACAGGGTTGCCTTCGAAGAGGGGTCCGGGCCTCGGGTCCTTCTCAAGGGCGGACCGGGGAATCAGGGGCGTTCGGCATGTGGCCCCACCCACGTGGCTCGTCTCGAATTTCCTCGTGAGACCGGCCTCATCCTGAGGTGCGCCGGGAAGGCCGGGAACCTCTTCCAGACCACGCAGGGGAATCGCCTCTCCTGTCGAGATCAGGAGGGGAGAAGGGGCTCAGAGGAAGTGGTGCCGGGACCCTCGGTGTTCCCCTCGAGGGAACCCGGCGTGTCGGGGGACTTTTGGGGGTCGCAGGAAGGCTGTCAGGGACCGTTTCGCCCTTCAGGGCGGAACAGGGGACTTCCCTTGAGACGCCGTGGAGGGCAAGTTCCTCATCTTGCCAAGAGGTGGGAACCACGTGGTTTTTCTCGAATTGCGGCGGCATTCTCGAGTTACGACGGGTATCTCAGCCTTCCCCTTGGGTTGGCCCTGGGAAGCCCAATCTTCCCCTCGGGTTGCGAGGGAAAGCTGGGGGTTGCGCTCGAGTCACTGCAGGGCCGAAGAGACCTCACCTAGGCGTGTGTCCGGGACCTAATATTCCTCTCCGGGGAAGGCAGGGATCTCGGGGTTGCATTCCAGGCTCCCCCGGGGAGTCAGGCCTCGTCTCGAGGGGAAGCCAAGGACTCCGCTCTCCTCTCGAGTCGCGACGCGGGTCTCTTGGAGCCCCCTGAGCGGCCTCAAGGGAGTCCAGCCTCCTCTTCCGTTTGGAGAGAGGACCCGGGATTGCTCTCCAGGCCATGCAGGAAAAGAAGGCCCTCAGCTCGCGAGGACGGGGGCTTCTCAGGGGTTTCCTCGAGCTGCGGCGCCCGTGGGGGTTTTCTCCCGAGGCACGACGAGGATCTCAGGGAGCCTCTCGTGCGGCGCCAGGGAAGTCAGGTCTCCATGCGCGCGGCGAGGGGGAGCGCGTCCTGGCTCTCGAGTCACGGGAGGGGACTAGGGCCTCGAGACGCGTTGAAGAAGGACTCTGGAGGTCTTTCTCTGGGGGCGGCGGGAAACCCTCGTGTCCCTCGCCTTCTGCCAGGGACCTTAGGGAACTTGCCAGGGTGCCTCTGAGAGGCGAGGGATCCTGTGGAGGTGGCGGGGCCCCTCGGGACTCCGCTGGGTCTGGCGCAACGGAAGAGGGCCTCACCTCGAGGGGAGGCAGGAACCTCAGGCTTCCTCTCCGTTTCGGACTCCGACCGCAGGGTCCCTGCAGAGTTGGGACAGGAGAGTCAGGCCTGGTCTTGTCTCAGGAAGGGAACCCCGCTGGCCTCTCGAGTTGCTCAGGGGGTCTCAGGCCCCTTGTCGAGCTGTGTGTGGAACCCGCGGGTCTTTGCGGACGATGCACGGGGGTGGCCGTGCCCCTTCGTGTTGTGCCTTCACCCACAGGGTTGCCTTCGAAGAGGGGTCCGGGCCTCGGGTCCTTCTCAAGGGCGGACCGGGGAATCGGGGTCGTTCGGCATGTGGCCCCACCCACGTGGCTCGTCTCGAATTTCCTCGTGAGACCGGCCTCATCCTGAGGTGCGCTGGGAAGGCCGGGAACCCCTTCCAGACCACGCAGGGGAATCGCCTCTACTGTCGCGATCAGGAGGGGAGAAGGGGCTCAGAGGAAGCGGTGCCGGGACCCTCGGTGTTCCCCTCGAGGGAACCCGGCGTGTCGGGGGACTTTTGAGGTTCGCAGGAAGGCTGTCAGGGACCGTTTCGCCCTTCAGGGCGGAACAGGGGACTTCCCTTGAGACGCCGTGGCGGGCAAGGGCCTCATCTTGCCAAGAGGTGGGAACCACGTTGTTTTTCTCGAGTTGCGGCGGCATTCTCGAGTTACGACGGGGATCTCAGCCTTCCCCTTGGGTTGGCCCTGGGAAGCCCAATCTTCCCCTCGGGTTGCGAGGGAAAGCTGGGGGTTGCGCTCGAGTCACCGCAGGGCCGAAGAGACCTCACCTAGGCGTGTGTCCGGGACCTAATATTCCTCTCCGGGGAAGGCAGGGATCTCGGGGTTGCATTCCAGGCTCCCCCGGGGAGTCAGGCCTCGTCTCGAGGGGAAGCCAAGGACTCCGCTCTCCTCTCGAGTCGCGACGCGGGTCTCTTGGAGCCCCCTGAGCGGCCTCAAGGGAGTCCAGCCTCCTCTTCCGTTTGGAGAGAGGACCCGGGATTGCTCTCCAGGCCATGCAGGAAAAGAAGGCCCTCAGCTCGCGAGGACGGGGGCGTCTCAGGGGTTTCCTCGAGCTGCGGCGCCCGTGGGGGTTTTCTCCCGAGGCACGACGAGGATCTCAGGGAGCCTCTCGTGCGGCGCCAGGGAAGTCAGGTCTCCATGCGCGTGGCGAGGGGGAGCGCGTCCTGGCTCTCGAGTCACGGGAGGGGACTAGGGCCTCGAGACGCCTTGAAGAAGGACTCTCGAGGTCTTTGTCGGGGGGCGGCGGGAAACCCTCGTGTCCCTCGCCTTCTGCCGGGGACCTTAGGGAACTTCCCAGGGTGCCTCTGAGAGGCGAGGGATCCTGTGGAGGTGGCGGGGCCCCTCGGGACTCCGCTGGGTCTGGCGCAACGGAAGAGGGCCTCACCTCGAGGGGAGGCAGGAACCTCAGGCTTCCTCTCCGTTTCGGACTCCGACCGCAGGGTCCCTGCAGAGTTGGGACAGGAGAGTCAGGCGTCGTCTTGTCTGAGGAAGGGAACCCCGCTGGCCTCTCGAGTTGCTCAGGGGGTCTCAGGCCCCTCGTCGAGCTGTGTGTGGAACCCGCGGGTCTTTGCGGACGATGCACGGGGGTGGCCGTGCCCCTTCGTGTTGTGCCTTCACCCACAGGGTTGCCTTCGAAGAGGGGTCCGGGCCTCGGGTCCTTCTCAAGGGCGGACCGGGGAATCGGGGGCGTTCGGCATGTGGCCCCACCCACGTGGCTCGTCTCGAATTTCCTCGTGAGACCGGCCTCATCCTGAGGTGCGCCGGGAAGGCCGGGAACCCCTTCCAGACCACGCAGGGGAATCGCCTCTCCTGTCGCGATCAGGAGGGGAGAAGGGGCTCAGAGGAAGCGGTGCCGGGACCCTCGGTGTTCCCCTCGAGGGAACCCGGCGTGTCGGGGGACTTTTGGGGTTCGCAGGAAGGCTGTCAGGGACCGTTTCGCCCTTCAGGGCGGAACAGGGGACTTCCCTTGAGACGCCGTGGCGGGCAAGGGCCTCATCTTGCCAAGAGGTGGGAACCACGTGGTTTTTCTCGAGTTGCGGCGGCATTCTCGAGTTATGACGGGGATCTCAGCCTTCCCCTTGGGTTGGCCCTGGGAAGCCCAATCTTCCCCTCGGGTTGCAAGGGAAAGCTGAGGGTTGCGCTCGAGTCACCGCAGGGCCGAAGAGACCTCACCTAGGCTTGTGTCCGGGACCTAATATTCCTCTCCGGGGAAGGCAGGGATCTCGGGGTTGCATTCCAGGCTCCCCCGGGGAGTCAGGCCTCGTCTCGAGGGGAAGCCAAGGACTCCGCTCTCCTCTCGAGTCGCGACGCGGGTCTCTTGGAGCCCCCTGAGCGGCCTCAAGGGAGTCCAGCCTCCTCTTCCGTTTGGAGAGAGGACCCGGGATTGCTCTCCAGGCCATGCAGGAAAAGAAGGCCCTCAGCTCGCGAGGACGGGGGCGTCTCAGGGGTTTCCTCGAGCTGAGGCACCCGTGGGGGTTTTCTCCCGAGGCACGACGAGGATCTCAGGGAGCCTCTCGTGCGGAGCCAGGGAAGTCAGGTCTCCATGCGCGTGGCGAGGGGGAGCGCGTCCTGGCTCTCGAGTCACGGGAGGGGACTAGGGCCTCGAGACGCGTTGAAGAAGGACTCTCGAGGTCTTTCTCGGGGGGCGGCGGGAAACCCTCGTGTCCCTCGCCTTCTGCCGGGGACCTTAGGGAACTTGCCAGGGTGCCTCTGAGAGGCGAGGAATCCTGTGGAGGTGGCGGGGCCCCTCGGGACTCCGCTGGGTCTGGCGCAACGGAAGAGGGCCTCACCTCGAGGGGAGGCAGGAACCTCAGGCTTCCTCTCCGTTTCGGACTCCGACCGCAGGGTCCCTGCAGAGTTGGGACAGGAGAGTCAGGCCTCGTCTTGTCTGAGGAAGGGAACCCCGCTGGCCTCTCGAGTTGCTCAGGGGGTCTCAGGCCCCTCGTCGAGCTGTGTGTGGAACCCGCGGGTCTTTGCGGACGATGCACGGGGGTGGCCGTGCCCCTTCGTGTTGTGCCTTCACCCACAGGGTTGCCTTCGAAGAGGGGTCCGGGCCTCGGGTCCTTCTCAAGGGCGGACCGGGGAATCGGGGGCGTTCGGCATGTGGCCCCACCCACGTGGCTCGTCTCGAATTTCCTCGTGAGACCGGCCTCATCCTGAGGTGCGCCGGGAAGGCCGGGAACCCCTTCCAGACCACGCAGGGGAATCGCCTCTCCTGTCGCGATCAGGAGGGGAGAAGGGGCTCAGAGGAAGCGGTGCCGGGACCCTCGGTGTTCCCCTCGAGGGAACCCGGCGTGTCGGGGGACTTTTGGGGGTCGCAGGAAGGCTGTCAGGGACCGTTTCGCCCTTCAGGGCGGAACAGGGGACTTCCCTTGAGACGCCGTGGCGGGCAAGGGCCTCATCTTGCCAAGAGGTGGGAACCACGTGGTTTTTCTCGAGTTGCGGCGGCATTCTCGAGTTACGACGGGGATCTCAGCCTTCCCCTTGGGTTGGCCCTGGGAAGCCCAATCTTCCCCTCGGGTTGCGAGGGAAAGCTGGGGGTTGCGCTCGAGTCACCGCAGGGCCGAAGAGACCTCACCTAGGCGTGTGTCCGGGACCTAATATTCCTCTCCGGGGAAGGCAGGGATCTCGGGGTTGCATTCCAGGCTCCCCCGGGGAGTCAGGCCTCGTCTCGAGGGGAAGCCAAGGACTCCGCTCTCCTCTCGAGTCGCGACGCGGGTCTCTTGGAGCCCCCTGAGCGGCCTCAAGGGAGTCCAGCCTCCTCTTCCGTTTGGAGAGAGGACCCGGGATTGCTCTCCAGGCCATGCAGGAAAAGAAGGCCCTCAGCTCGCGAGGACGGGGGCGTCTCAGGGGTTTCCTCGAGCTGCGGCGCCCATGGGGGTTTTCTCCCGAGGCACGACGAGGATCTCAGGGAGCCTCTCGTGCGGCGGCAGGGAAGTCAGGTCTCCATGCGCGCGGCGAGGGGGAGCGCGTCCTGGCTCTCGAGTCACGGGAGGGGACTAGGGCCTCGAGACGCGTTGAAGAAGGACTCTCGAGGTCTTTCTCGGGGGGCGGCGGGAAACCCTCGTGTCCCTCGCCTTCTGCCGGGGACCTTAGGGAACTTGCCAGGGTGCCTCTGAGAGGCGAGGGATCCTGTGGAGGTGGCGGGGCCCCTCGGGACTCCGCTGGGTCTGGCGCAACGGAAGAGGGCCTCACCTCGAGGGGAGGCAGGAACCTCAGGCTTCCTCTCCGTTTCGGACTCCGACCGCAGGGTCCCTGCAGAGTTGGGACAGGAGAGTCAGGCCTCGTCTTGTCTGAGGAAGGGAACCCCGCTGGCCTCTCGAGTTGCTCGGGGGGTCTCAGGCCCCTCGTCGAGCTGTGTGTGGAACCCGCGGGTCTTTGCGGACGATTCCCGGGGGTGGCAGTGCCCCTTCCTGTTGTGCCTTCACCCACAGGGTTGCCTTCGAAGAGGGGTCCGGGCCTCGGGTCCTTCTCAAGGGCGGACCGGGGAATCGGTGGCATTCGGCATGTGGCACCACCCACGTGGCTTGCCTCGAATTTCCTCGTGAGACCGGCCTCATCCTCAGGTGCGCCGGGAAGGCCGGGAACCCCTTCCAGACCACACAGGGGAATAGCCTCTCCTGTCACGATCAGGAGGGGAGAAGGGGCTCAGAGGAAGCGGTGCCGGGACCCTCGGTGTTCCCCTCGAGGGAACCCGGCGTGTCGGGGGACTTTTGGGGGTCGCAGGAAGGCTGTCAGGGACCGTTTCGCCCTTCAGGGCGGAACAGGGGACTTCCCTTGAGACGCCGTCGCGGGCAAGGGCCTCATCTTGCCAAGAGGTGGGAACCACGTGGTTTTTCTCGAGTTGCGGCGGGCTTCGCGAGTTACGACGGGGAATTCAGGCTTCCTCTTGTGTTGGCCCAGGAAGTCTAATCTTCCATTCGAGTTGCCAGGGAGAGCTGGGGATTGGGCTCCATTCACTGAAGGGCAAACTAGACCTCATCTAGGCTTGTATCCAGGACTTAATGTTCCTCTCCATAGGCGACAGGGATTTGGGGTTGCATTCCATACTCACCCGGGGAGTCAGGCCTCATCTCGAGGGGAAGCAAAGGACTCCACTCTCTTCTTGAGTCGCGACAGGTATCTCTTAGAGCCCACTGAGTGGTCTTTGCTCTGTAGGAGAGCTCTAGTGTTCATAAGCCTGTACATAAGTGAACACAGACATTCTGTGTGCATGTTGCTGCATACCCAAAATAGGGCCACAAGGAGCCTCATGCTCTCCATGCGGCGCGGAAGCTGTGCAGCCACGCAGCAGCTGAAGAATCCAACCAATTGCTCTTTTCTTACCTCTGACAGAGCTCACATTGCTGTAGCCCTTGGCAGTTTGAAAACACTGGACCCTAACCCCTCTCAAAGTAGGCCTGGGTTCTAGTTCGAATAGAAAGTCAATAGCGGAGCTGAGGACAGGAACGCGGCAGTCATTTATCACACGCTCCTGCAGCCTGCTACTACAGGGACACTAACGCTAGAAGCTAGGAATGTCTTTGCAAGGTGCGCAAAGGACAAGGGAGAACCTCGACCCTGACTCTAGTATTTCAGCCCCCTGAGCAGATCTGAGGTTCTCCCGCTGTAGAAGCTAACCCATTCCTTTCAAATACAGGCTTCCTAACACAGGGCCAGTTGGCTCCTTGCTCTTCCACGAAGCAGGCTTCCTTAACTTGCAAACTGCGAATTCCGCTTAACAGCCTGGAGGAAAATCGCTTCTTGGAAGATTTTTTTCAGAGGCTGTATCCCCGGAGCTGGGGCCAAGCTAGGGGACCCATACTGACAAGGGAAGGCAAAACCACATCCAATGTCTTTGCTCTGGAGGACAGCTTTGGTGAGCCTAAGTCTTTCAGGAATATTTCTGGCTCTAACAGAGTCAAATTCTGTGTGTGAATCTGCACAGCCAAAATAGGGGAACAGAGAGCCTGATTCTCTCTGTGTAGCTTTGAAGCTGTCTTTCAAACAACAGCTTGAGAATCCATACAATGCTCTCCCTTACTGCTAAGAGAATTCTCATTGCTGTAGTCCTTGACACTTTGTAGAAATCCGCACCCTAACCCTTCTCCAAGTAGGCCTGGGTCCTAGCTCGGAACAACAGGCAACGGCGGAGCTGAGGCCAGTAAGGCACAAGTGAGGTCTCACACACTCTTGCAGCCTGATCGTCCAGGAGCAGTAAGGCCTCTTTTTCCCTGCAGGAGGCTCGCTTGCCTTGCCTCCTGTGAACTGTATTTCCCAGCCTGGGCGCAAAGCTGTTCCTGGAGATTTTTTCTCAGGGGCTGTTTCCCTGGAGCTGGGTCGGACCTCGGGGGCCCAACTCACAGGGGAAGACGAAACCACATGGACAGGTCTATGCTCTGTAGGAGAGCTCTAGTGAACCTCATCTCTCAGGAACATTCTTGGCTTCTACAGAGACACCTCTGTGCATGAAGCTACACACCCAACATAGTGGCAAAGGGAGTCTGATTCTCTCCGTGGGTGCTGATGCTTTGTGGCAAAGCACCTGCTAAGAATCCATCCGCATAGGCTTCCCTCACCTTGACAGAGGTCTCATTACTGTAGTCCTTGGCAGTTTGGAAAGAAGCAGACCCTTACCCTTCACCAAGTAGGCCCTTGTCCCTGTTTGAATGGAAAGGCAGTAGCTGAGCTGAGGCCAGTAAGGCGCCAGTCAAGTCTGACATATTCCCGATGCCTGCTCCTTCATGGAAAATAACGTTAGAATCTGGGAATGTCTTTGCAAGGCTGGCAAAGGGCAGTCAGGAACCTCGACCCTGACTCTGGAATTTCTATCTTCTCAGCACATCTGGCGGTCTCGGTCAGGAGAAACTAACCCATTCCTTGCAAATATAGGCTTCCAAACACAGGCCGGTTGGCTGTCTCTTCTTGCCGAAGGAAGCTTGCTTATCCCACCTCCTGCGAACTCCGCTTCCCAGCCTGGGGGATAAGAGGTTCTTGGAGATCTTTTCTCAGAGGCTGTTTCCACGGAGCAGGGGCCGATCCCGGAGACCCACATGCACAGGGGAAGGGAAAACCGCATGGATAAGTCTTTGCTCTCTAGGAGTGCTCTAGTGAACCTCACTCTATGGGGAATGTTCTTGGCTCCAATGGGGACATCTCTGTGTGGGAAGCTGCATAGCCAACATAGAGACACAGAGACCTGATTCTCTCTGTGCAGCTTTGACGCTGTCGTTCAAACAACAAATTGAGAATCCACACAATGCTCTCCCTTACCACTGAGAGAGTTATCATTGCTGTAGCCCTTCGCAGTTTCTGGAAATCGGCACACAAACACTTCTCCAAGTAGGCCTGGGTTCAAGTTCAGATGAACATGCAATAGCGGAGCTGAGGCCAGTAAGGCACCAGTCAGGTGTCACACACTCTGGCAGCCTGCTCCTCCAGGGACAGTAAGGCCTCTATTTCCCTTCAGGAGGCTCGCTTGCCTTACTTCCTGTGAACAGCGTTTCCCAGCCTGGGCGGAAAGCAGTTCCTGGAGATCTTTTCTCAGGGGCTGTTTCCCCGGAGTTGGGGCGGACCTCGGGGACCCAACTCACAGGGGAAGGCAAAACCAAATGGACAGGTCTATGCTCTGTAGGAGATCTCTAGTGAACTGCCGGGGTCCAGCCCCAGCTGATCCAGGGTATTTGAAGCAGAGACGGCGTAGGCGAGGGTCAGGGAACAACTGCTTAATTAAACGTTAATTAAGGATATAAAGAGTAATAAAATGAGGATAGCTCAGTAGGAAAATTCAGTGGAGAAAAGAGGCTGAGTAGCTTGGTTTACGCGGGGGACCAATAAAACTTCAAGACAAGAAGCTTGCACCACTTACGTAGGCCGCAGGCGTCCTTCCGTTCTCCCGAAGGAGAGGAGACACTGAGGCCTCCCCGGTCGGATCTTAGAAGCCCAGGCAAAATTAGTAAGCTTGGTGGATTCCGCGCTCCAGATGGAGACTCAACCAGAGTGAGAGAGAGAGAGAGACATGGGGAGACCAGTCTTTCGAGAAACTGATCCCAATTCTTTACTTTCCATGGTCTACTTTTATACACTGAGATGTTATGCAAAAGTCACGTGGGGTCAGCAGTCCTGACTTTTATCAAAGTCAGGTGCTTCATACAAAAGTATACAGAGGTCTTAGGGGTGTTACATCATCTTCTGGCCGGGGGGCCTGCTGACAATTTACGACCCTCTCCTTGTGACAGCGGTCAGTCAACCAGGACACTTATTTCTCCAGGGGTGATTATTCTTAAAACAGACGCCACCCAAATAAAGTCACATTCCTATAGGGTGAGGGTGTACTGGGTTTTAGTTAAGGAAAGAATTTACTTAGCCTAAGGTCTAACGTGATTTATATCAAAGGTTAATACTTATTTCTTCTATATATTCATTAATGTGTATAAGGGCAGGGGATGTGGAGACTTAGCAGTAAACATCAGCTCAACAAATGAAAAACCCTTCACCAATATGATTTCTAATCAGCCCATTATACTTATACTAATAATTTTCTAACTTTTCTAAGGAACCTGTTTTTAGAAGGTTTAAAGCATCTCGTGCCTCTCATGGTTGGGAGGCTGTGAGCAATCACATGTGGCCGGACAAGCCTGTCAGGCAGGCTAGAGAACCTTCAGAGGAGTTTGTAGGTTAAAACACTCTTGTCACACCCAGGGGTTTTTATCAACTGGAGCTCTAGGTTAACTCCTTCTCCGAAAGAGGTGGTGGGGGACAGCCCCCCGTAAAGTCAGAGGTGTAGGTGAGAGCACAAAGTAGTAAGGTAGGCAGGCTCTGGTTATGGGGGTAGATGCTCGAGGATTTCCAGGGGGACTCCTGAGGCTCGATCCCGCCTTTGCGTATGTCGAGCCTCCTTCCTCATGACCTTTGCCATGGGCGGAGTGCCTCACTCTGGCCCCCAACAGTGAACCTCCTCTCTCAGGAACATTCTTGGCTCCTATCGAGACACCTCTGTGTGTGTAGCTACACACGCAACGTAGGGGCAAAGGGAGCCAGATTCTTTCCGTGGGGTGCTGATGCTTTGTGGCAAAGCACCTGCTTGAGAATCCATCAGCTTACGCTTCCCTCACCTTGACAGAGGTCTCATTGCTGTAGCCCTTGGCAGTTTGGAAAGAAGAGGACCCTTACCTTTCATAAAGTGGGCCCTTGTCCTAGTTTGAAAGGAAAGGCAAGAGCTGAGCTGAGGCCAATAAGGCGCCAGTCAAGTCTGACATATTCCCGAAGCCTGCTCCTTCATGGAAAATAACGCTGTAATCTAGGAATGTCTCTGCAAGGCTGGCAAAGGGCAGTCAGGAGCCTGCACACTGCCTCTGGAATTACCGACTTCTGAACAGATCTGGAGGTCTCCCTTAGGGGAAGCTAACCCATTCTTCCAAATAGAGGCTTCCAAACGCAGGCCGCTTGGCTGCCTCTTGCTCTCTGAAGGAGGCCTGCTTTTCCCGCCTCCTATGAACCCCACATCCCAGCCTCTGGGAAAAGCGGATCTTGAAGATCTTTTCTCAGGGGTTGTTTCCACGGAGCTGGGGCCGAGCCTGGAGCCCCAAACGCACAGGGGAAGAAAAACCACATGGACAAGTCTTTGCTCTCTAGGAGAGCTCTAGTGAACCTCACTCTGTCAGGAACGTTCTTGTTTCCTATGGAGACACCGCTGTCTGTGAAGCTGTGTACCGAACATGGAGACACAGAGCCTGATTCTCTCTGTGCAGCTTTGAAGCTGTCGTTCAAACAACAGCTTGAAAATCCATACAATGCTCTTCCTTACCCGTGACACAGTTCTCATTGCTATACCCCTTGGCAGTATTTAGAAATCCATACCCAAACCCTTCTCCTAGTAGGCCTGGGTCCTAGTTCGGAGGAACACGCAATGGCGGAGCTGAGGCCAGTAAGGCATCACTCAGGTCTCACACACTCTGGCAGCCTGATTGTCCAGGGAGACTAAGGCCTGTTGTGCCTTGCAGGAGGCTTGCTTGTGTTACCTCCTGTGAACTGCGTTTGCCAGCCTGGGGGAATAGCGGTCCCTGGAGATCTTTTCTCAGGGGCTCCTTCCCCTGAGCTGGGGCGGACCTCAGGGACCCAACTCACAGGGCAAGGCAAAACCATATGGACAGGTCTATGCTCTGTAGCAGAGTTCTAGTGAACCTCATCTCTCAGGAACATTCTTGGCTCCTATAGAGACACTTCTGTGTGTGAAGCTGCGTACCTAACATAGGGACACAGAGAGCCTGATTCTCTCAGTTCATTTTGACCCTGTCGTTCAGAAAACAGCTTGAGAATCCATAAAATGCTCTCCCTTACCGCTGAGAGAATTCTCACTGCTGTAGCCCTTGGCACTTTGTAGAAATCCGCACCCAAACGCTTCTCCAAATAGGCCTGGGTCCTAGTTCGGAGGAACAGGCAATGGTGGAACTGAGGCCAGTAAGGCAACAGTCAGGTTTCACACACTCTGGCAGCCTGCTCCTCCAGGGACAGTAAGGCCTCTTTTTCTCTGCAGGAGATTCGCTTGCCTTACTTCCTGTGAACAGCGTTTCGCAGCCTCAGCGAAGCGGTTCCTGGAGATCTTTTCTCAGGGACAGTTTCCCCGGAGGTGTGGCGGACCTCGGGGACCCAACTCACAGGGGAAGGAAAAACCACATGGACAGGTCTATGCTCTGTAGGAGAGGTTTAGTGAACCTAATCTCTCAGGAACATTCTTGGCTCCTATAGAGACAACTCTGTGTGTGAAGCTACACTCCCAACATTGGGGAACAGGGATCTTGGTTCTCTCCGTGGGGTGCTGATGCTTTGTAGTAAAGCACCTGCTTGAGAATCCATCCTCTTAGGCTTCCCTCGCCTTGACAGAGGTCTCATTGCTGTAGCCCTTGGCAGTTTCAAAGAAGAAGACCCTTACCCTTCATAAAGTAGGCCCTTGTCCTAGTTTGAATGGAAAGGCAATAGCTGAGCTGAGGCCAATAAGGATCCAGTCCCCTCTGACACATTCCCGAAGCCTGCTCCTTCATGGAATATAACTCTAGAATGTTGGAATGTCTTTGCAAGGCTGGCAAAGGGCAGTCAGGAACCAGCACCCTGCCTCTGGAATTACCGACTTCTGAGCAGATCTGGAGGTCTCCTTTAGGAGAAGCTAACCCATTCCTTCCAAATAGAGGCTTCAAAACACAGGCAGGTTGGCTGCCTTTCGTGCCCGAAGGAGGCTTGCTTATCTCTCCTCCTATGAACCCCAGTTCCCAGCCTCTGGGAAAAGCGTATCTTGAAGATATTTTCTCAGGGGTTGTTTCCACGGAGCTGGGGCCGAGCCCGGGGCCCAAAGGCACAGGGGAAGGCAAGACCACATGGACAGGTCTATGCTCTGTAGCAGACCTCTAGTGAACCTCATCTCTCAGGAGCATTCTTGGCTCCTACAGAGACACCTCTGTGTGTGAAGCTGCGTACCTAACATAGGGGCAGAGAGAGCCTGATTCTCTCTGTTCATTTTGACGCTGTCATTCAGAAAACAGCTTGAGAATCCATAAAATGCTCTCCCTTACCACCGAGAGAATTCTCACTGCTGTAGCCCTTGGCACTTTGTAGAAATCTGCACCCAAACGCTTTTCCAAGTAGGCCTGGGTGCTAGCTCGGATGAACAGGCAATGGTGGAGCTGAGGCCAGTAAGGCAACAGTCAGGTTTCACACACTCTGGCAGCCTGCTCCTCCAGGGACTGTAAGGCCTCTTTTACTATGCAGGAGATTCGCTTGCCTTACTTCATGTGAACAGCATTTCCCAGCCTCGGCGAAGCGGTTCCTGGAGATCTTTTCTCAGGGACAGTTTCCCCGGAGGTGTGGCAGACCTCGAGGACCCAACTCACAGGGGAAGGCAAAACCACATGGACAGGTCTATGCTCTGTAGGAGAGGTTTAGTGAACCTAATCTCTCAGGAACATTCTTGGCTCCTATAGAGACAACTCTGTGTGTGAAGCTACACTCCCAACATTGGTGCACAGGGAGCTTGATTCTCTCCGTGGGGTGCTGATGCTTTGTGGCAAAGCACCTGCTTGAGAATCCATCCTCTTAGGCTTCCCTCGCCTTGACAGAGGTCTCATTGCTGTAGCCCTTGGCAGTTTGCAAAGAAGAAGACCCTTACCCTTCATAAAGTAGGGCCTTGTCCTAGTTTGAATGGAAAGGCAATAGCTGAGCTGAGGTCAATAAGGAGCCAGTCCCCTCTGACACATTCCCGAAGCCTGCTCCTTCATGGAAAATAACTCTAGAATCTAGGAATATCTTTGCAAGGCTAGCAAAGGGCAGTCAGGAACCAGTACCCTGCCTCTGGAATTACCGACTTCTGAGCAGATCTGGAGGTCTCCTTTAGGAGAAGCTAACCCATTCCTTCCAAATAGAGGCTTCAAAACACAGGCAGGTTGGCTGCCTTTTCGTTCCCTATGGAGGCGTGCTTTTCTCTCCTCCTACGAACCCCGGTTCCCAGACACTGGGAAAAGGGGATCTTGAAGATATTTTCTCAGGGGTTGTTTCCACAGAGCTGGGGCCGAGCCTGGAGACCCAAAGGCACAGGGGAAGGCAAGACCACATGGACAAGCCTTTGCTCTTTAGTATAGCTCTAATGAACCTCACTCTGTCAGGATCTTTCTTGATTCCTATGGAGACACACCTGTGTGTGAAGCTGCGGGCACAGAGAGCCTGATTACCCCTGTGCAGCGCTGAGTCTGGGTGGCTAAACAACAGCTTGGGAATGCAGCCTGGGGCGCTTCCCTTCCCTCGGACAGAGCTCTCCTTGCGGTAGGCCTTGGTAGTTTGCATACAATGGGGCCCTAAGCCCTCTGCAAGTTGGCCTGGCTCCTAGGTCCAAAGGGCAGGCCAGAGCGGAGCTGAGGCTGTCAGGCTCCAGACACATCTCCCATACTCCTACATCCTGCTCCTACACGGGCGTGAACGCTAGAAGCTGGGAAGGTACCTGGACCATGCAGGGGCGGGGCGAACGCGCGCGGGGTGGGGCGGGGGTCAGCTTCTGGCGGGGGTGGGGGCGGGCTTCCCTGTTGTGCTCTCGGAGGTGGACACTGAGGCTGAAAATGCGCCGGGAGCGCACCCGGGACTGGGTAAACCCGGGCTGCGCGGGTCGAGATTCCGATGGCTTTAGGTGGGGGTCGGTCCCAGTTGTGCTCCCGGGGGTCGCCACTGCGGCTGGGAACGCGCCGGGAGCGCGGCAGGGGCTGGGCTAACCCTGAGGGCGCGGGGCGGGGGTCGGCTCATGGGGGGGATGGGGAGGGGTTCCCAGTTGTGCTCTCGGGGGTTGCAACTGCGGCTGGGAACGCCCATTTCGTCCGCTCCTGGGTCCCCAAGGATCGCCATCCCGTGGGTGCAGCGGAGGGCTGTGGACCACAGGTAAGGGAACTGGGACTGCGTGGAGCAGGGAACCAAGTATTCCGCCGTCTGTTGGCACATTCTCGGAGCTCCCCAACCTGGCGGTCGCAGAAAGACCTTGCCTTTGGGGTCAAGGCCTTTACCGCTCCACCCCTCTGCTGAAAAATCTCAGAGTCTGCGCGGTTCTTCCAAGCAGCCTAGTGTCTGCTGGAAGTCCAAGGGACAGAACACTGAACTCTGGCCGGCTGGCCCAGCCCTGCTTCTGGCACTTTGTAAGCCAGCGGGCCCTTGAGCACCTGCTGGGATGGGAAAGGGAAGGGTCCACGGATTGCAGCCTAGAAACTTAGTAGGGTGCATGGATTTTAAACCCTGGTGGCCGCCCAGGCAGCAAAGAAGGGGGGAGGGCACCTTGCTGCGCTTTAATGGCAGAATCTGTGGTAGTCCAGCTGCGTGGGCCTTTTCATGAGGACCCTGTGCAATAGAAGTTTGGTGTTTTGGAACTGAATAATTAGAACGTGTAAAAGCTTTAAATTATGTGGTGGTGTAATTAAAAAACAAAACAAAACCAAGCTCCAAGTGTTTTGCAAATGGAGGTTTAAATATTGAAGGACTGTATTCCTTGCACTGTGGCATTCTATCAAGAAGTGTGCAGGATTTTTTTTTTTTTTTAAGAAAAGTGTTCGAAGTGAGGGAAACAGGAAACCCAGAGGTGCCCCTGTATTTTGGGGAAGGCCTTAGGAGGTCACTTGGAAATGCTGCTGGCTGTGCGGGAGGGCGGCAGATGGGCTGTGCAGGCTTGTCCTTTGCATGGATGTTCTTGTGTGTGGAAACCCAGCTCGGAGCCATCTCCTGATGTGTAAGAATTTCGCAGACAAACCTTGAGCTAAGCAATGCATTTTTTCCTAAGAAAATGTTTGTCTTAAGCGATGTAAATATCCTATGTATTTCCGCTAGACTCTGGCTTCAGGTCGGTTCCCCCAAAAGGCTCAGAAGCGATTTGAACAAAACAGCATATTTTCCTCCTAGCTTGTTCTCCTTATCTATGTTAAGGAAATGATATATTTGCCTGCAATACTGCCTTTCTTCAAGATTCATGTCAATCAAGTTTTGGCCCGGGATGACTCACCTGCTGCCAATATTATCTCAATGCATGTCGTGGGGGAAGGGCCTGGTGCCATTCCCTGAAACAGTTCCTTTCTTTCCTTAGCTGACTGCTAGTGCCTGTAGAATATCTGGCTAAAGACCAGGAGGGGGTACTCTTACTATCCCCCCCCACCCCGCCTCAAGTCTAAGTCAGCAGCTTTCTCTATCTCTTTAATACTTTAATAACACTTGATGACACAAAAGCTCTGAGCGATCAAATCATATCAAATCTTCATTTCAGATTGAAGATGCATTCCATGGTATTGCCATCTTAAGTCTTTCCATCGTTATGGAATATCTGTCCATGTATTCAGGATAGTTTTCAGCCAGGGTGTATAATTTCCAGTGTGCCAGTCTTGTCATCCTCGTTACATCCATGGCAAAGTGTTTTATTCATGTTGATATTATTGAAAGGGAATTTTTTAAAATTCCTTTTCAGATTATTATCTGCTAATGTATACAGATAAAACTGTGTAATCATTCATTTTTATCAGTTTGGACAGCTTGATAGTTGTCTTTAATTTCTTTACTTTCTGACACTTTAAGATTATCCTGGGACACATATGTAATGCCTCACCCCTAAATTCAGACATGTGTTCAAAGAACTTCTGTCCTTTTATTTATTTATTTATTTATTCTTTAACATTGAAATCGTTTTGACTATGCTGGGTGTTTGTTGCTAGATGGAAGTAGCTAGGACCTCTGGACTGCAGTCTCTCATCTCTTGCTGACCTCTTGTTGACCTCTGCAGATTCCTGGTAGGTGGGAGCTTGTTAGTTCCTTGTTCCTTATCAGAACCTCCTGTGGTAAGTGTTTTTCTCTTCTCTGTTGCCTGGTAAGGGTGGGTGGTCATGGGCATCCCAAAGTTGGCTAGAAGTCAATTATTTAGGCAGGCTTGTGCACAGATATGGGAGAAGGCAATGGCACCCCACTCCTGGAAAATCCCAAGGACGGAGGAGCCTGGTAGGCTGCAGTCCATGGGGTGGCTAAGAGTCGGACACCACTGAGCGACTTCATTTTCACTTTTCACTTTCATGCATAGGAGGAGGAAATGGCAACCCACTCCAGTGTTCTTTCCTAGAGAACCCCAGGGACTGTGGGGCCTGGTGGGCTGCCATCTATGGCGTGGCACAGGGTCGGCCTCAACTGAACCACTTAGCAGCTGCAGCAGCAGCAGCAGCAGTGCATAGATATCAAAGGGGATGAGAACAGTCAGGTAGGATCACATATGTCACCGTGAAACAATACTTCTCCTCTTAGCCAAAGCTAACGAAAGATTTCTGTTCTAGGTCAACCTAGAAGAGATCACTTAAGAGGTAAAGAAACTTAAACTCCATTAGCAAAGGCAGTTCAACATCTCAAGAAAACTTGTGCTAGGCACAAAACTCTTTTCTGGGGGCCTACTTTCCCTACAACCTCCTTATCCCATTCTGTACCCATTCCTTTGCTTCTCCCGTCCTGAAAATGCCACCTGTAAGACAGAACTACTTCGTTTTCCTTCTTAAAGTGTGATTGCATTCCATACATTCTTGTAATAACAAGTCATACATTTCCCTTCAGCAACCAAGAACTCACTCTTATATTGGCATTTGATAGATTGGTGAGCATACCTATCAGTGATAATAGCGCCCACCCCGCTTCCTGCAAGAACAGAACAAAACAAAACAAAACAAAAAAATTGCTTTCTTACATTTAATATGTTCGGATGGTGCCAGTCACTATTCATGCAGAGTCAAAAATCTCTTTTGTTTCTGTGTAAAAGGGAGGTCCTTTCAAGTCGTGAATGTTTCAGAAGTTTCATTTATTTGGAAGTGACCTAGCTATTCAATACACTGTCGTCACTTAGTTTAGCACCAGGATAGAAACTCAGGTAACCAAAACACCTGGAGGAACGATTGTAAGTTCAGTTCAGTTCAGTTGCTCAGTCGAGTCTGACTCTTTGTGACCCCGTGGCCTGCAGGACGCCAGGCTTCCGTGTCCATCACCAACTCCAGGGGCTTGCTCAAACTCATGTCCATCGAGTCAGTGATGCCATCCAACCATCTTATCCTCTGTCATCCCCTTCTCCTCTGCCTTCAATCAAGACTATGAGAGGCGGATATTTTAGAGTATAATTATTGTTAAGAGTTTATCTAAAAGCTCATATCACATTTACATTTTTTACATTGGTTGTTGCTGTTTCCAGGTACTTTCTTGCTGACAAGCTTGTGACACATATAACAATAGAGCAATTTTTACCTTAGAATAAACCTAGGCACTATGAACATGTTGTGCTTAATGTTGTTGACTCTTAGACATGTCTATAATGGAGGAGCAAAACCAAAAATACTAGATATTTAATATTGACTAGTTCCCAGTTCACGGGACTCTGACATTCATTTAGGTCAATGTTTTCTTGTATTTGCAGCAGTTTGATTTGGAAGGACTGCCTTGTCTTGAGACCATTGATATCAGAACACAGAACTTGAGCAATATTATCAAAAAACACAAGGCTCACACTGACACATACCTTAATCCAGACAGACAGACAAGACATCTTCCAGATTTCCGCCTGAGATTTAAAATATTTCTTTGAGTCGTTTTCCTGGGGAGTGGGGGGGGGGAGTGGGGGTGGCAGCGAGGCAGGCTTGGGTAACAAGCTAATTGTTGGTCATTGCATATGCAAAGAACCAGCTGTCCGGGTTCCAAGGAAAAAACTTTCCTTGGTACCCAATTTTGTTTGGATCTATAGACTCTCATGGCCCTCCTAGGTCAGGACATCTTTCCTTTCTGTAGTCCTCGTTTTATCCCTAAATCATAGACAGCTTGGATTGTCTCTGTGGGGTGGATGTATTGTCCTCGTGTTTGACCTGGCGGCAGTAGCGAGGTCCGAGAGCCTCTCCTGGAACCGGGCGTGGGGACGGGGCTCACCAGGAGCCCCTGGTGGAAGTGGGCAACGTGCCGGGAGCGCGCCAGGGGCGGGGCGATCCTGGGCGTCGCGGGTCGGGGTTCTGGTCGGGAGGGGGTGGGGGGCGGTAACAGTTGTGCTCTCGGGGGTCCCCACTGCAGCTGGAAACGCGCTGGGCGTGCGGCAGGGGCGGGGTGAACCCGGGTGGCGCGGGGCGGGGTTCGGCTCCTGGTGGGGGTGGGGGAGGGCTTCCCAGTTGTGCTCTCGGTGGTGGCCACTGCGGCTGGAAACGCGCCGGGAGCGCACCCGGGGCGGGGTAAACCTGGGATGCGCGGGTCGAGATTTAGATGGCTGTGGGTGGGGGTTCGGTCCCAGTTGTGCTCTCGGGGGTCGCCACTGCGGCTAGGAACGCCCATTTCCTACGCTCCTGTGTCCCCAAGGATCCACATCTAGTGGGTGCAGCGGAGGGCTGCGGGCCACAGGTCAGGGAACTGGGACTGCTTGGAGCAGGGAACCAAGTATTCCGCCCTCTGTTGGCACATTCTCGGAGCTCCCCAACCTGGCGGTTGCAGAAAGGCCTCGCCCTTGGTGTCAAGGCCTTTACCGCTCCACCCCTTTGCTGAAAAATCTCAGTCTGCACGGTTTTCCCAAGCAGCCTAGTGTCCCCTGGAAGTCCAAGGGACAGAACACTGAACTCTGGCCGGCTGGCCCAGCCCTGCTTCTGGCACTTTGTAAGCCAGCGGGCCCTTGAGCACCTGCTGGGATGGGAAAGGGAAGGGTCCACGGATTGCACCCTAGAAACTTAGTAGGGTGCATGGATTTCAAACCCTGGTGGCCGCCCAGGCAGCAAAGAAGTGGGGAGGGCACCTTGCTGCCCTTTCATGGCAGAATCTGTGGCTGTCCTGATGCGTGGGCCTTTTCATGGGGACCTTGTGCAATAAAAGTTTGGTGTTTTGGTACTGAATAATTAGAAATTGTAAAAAGTTTAAATTATGTGGTGGTGTAATTAAAAAACAAAACAAAACAAAACCAAGCCCCAAGTGTTTGGCACAGGGAGGTTTAAGTATTGAAGGCCTGTTTTCCTTGCACTGTGGCATTCTATCAAGAAGTGTGCAGGATTTTTTTTTTTTTAAGAAAAGTGTTCGAAGAGCTTGAAACAGGAAACCCAGAGGTGCCCCTGTATTTTGTGGAAGGCCTTAGGAGGTCACTTGGAAATGCTGCTAGCTGTGGGTGAGGGGTCAGATGGGCTGTGCAGGCTTGTCCTTTGCATTCATGTTCTTGTGTGTAGAAACCCAGCTCGGAGCCATCTACTGATGTGTAAGAATTTCGCAGACAAACCTTGAGCTAAGCAATGCATTTGTTCCTGAGGAAATGTTTGTCTTAAGCGATGTAAATATCCTATGTATATCTGCTGGACTCTGGCTTCAGGTCGGTTCCCCCAATAGGCTCAGAAGCGACTTGAACAAAACAGTATGTTTTCCTCGTACCTTGTTCTCCTAATCTATGTTAAGGAAATGATATATTTGCCTGGAATACTGCCTTTCTTCAAGATTCATGTCAATCAGTTTTTGGCCCAGGATGACTCACCTGCTGCCAATGTGACCTCAAGGCATGTCGTGGGGGAGGGGCCTGGTGCCATTCCCTGAGACAGTGCCTTTCTTTCCTTAGCTGACTGCTAGTGCCTGTAGAATATCTGGCTAGAGACCAGCAGGGCGTACACCCCGCCTCAAGTCTAAGTCAGCAGCTTTCTCTATCTCAGTTATACTTTAATAACAATTGATGACACAAAAGCTCTGAGCGATCAAATCATATCAAATCTTCATTTCAGATTGAAGATGCATTCCATGGTATTGCCATCTTAAGTCTTTCCATTGTTATGGAATATCTGTCCATGTATTCAGGATAGTTTTCAGCCAGGGTGTATAATTTCCAGTGTACCAGTCTTGTCATCCTCGTTACATCCATGGCAAAGTGTTGTATTCATGTTGACATTATTGAAAGGGAATTTTTTTAAATTCCTTTTCAGATTATTATCTGCTAATATATACAGAAAAAACTGTGTAATCTTTCGTTTTTTTCAGTTCGGCCAGCTTGATAGTTGTCTTTAAATTCTTTCCTTTCTCATACTTTAAGATTTTCCGGGCACCGTACATGTACTGCCTCACCCCTAATCTCAGTCATGTGTTCAAAGGACTTCTGTCCTTTATTTGTTTACTTATTTTTTGCAACATTGAATTCATTTTGACTATGCTGGGTCTCTGCTGCAAGATGGAAGTTGCTAGGACCTCTGGACTGCAGTCTTCCATCTCTTACTGACCTCTTGTTGACCTCTGCAGAATCCTGGTTGGCGGGAGCTTGTTAGTTCCTTGTTCCTTACCAGGACCTCCTGTGGTAAGTGTTTTTCTCTTCTCTGTTGCCTGGTAAGGGTGGATGGTCATTGGCATCCCAAAGCTAGCTAGAAGTCAATTATTTAGGCAGGCTTGTGCATAGATATGGGAGAAGGCAATGGCACCCCACTCCAGTACTCTTGCGTGGAAAATCCCATGGATGGAGGAGCCTGGTAGGCTGCAGTCCATGGGGTGGTTAAGAGTCGGACACCACTGAGCGACTTCACGTTCACTTTTCACTTTCATGCTTGGGAGGAGGAAATGGCAACCCACTCCAGTGTTCTTGCCTAGAGAACCCCAGGGACTGCGGGGCCTGGTGGGCTGCTGTCTATGGGGTCGCACAGAGTCGGACACGACTGAAACGACTTAGCAGCAGCGGCGGCGGCAGCAGCAGCAGAAGCAAGGCATCGATATCAAAAGGGCTGCAAACAGTCAGGAAGGATCACATATGTCACCGTGAAACACTACTTCTCCACTTAGCCAAAGCTAACCAAAGATTTCTGTTCTAGGTCAACCTAGAAGAGATCACTTAAGAGGTAAAGAAACTTAAACTCCATTAGCAAAGGCAGTTCGACATCTCAAGAAAACTTGTGCTAGGCACAGAACTCTTTTCTGGGGGTCCACTTTCCCTACAACCTCCTTATCCCATTCTGTACCCATTCCTTTGCTTCTCCCATCCTGAAACGGCCACCTGTAAGACAGAACTACTTCGTTTTCCTTCCTCAAGTGCCATTGCATTCCACATACTTTCTTGATATAACAAGTCATACATTTCCCTTCAGCAACCAAGAACTGACTTTTATATTGGCATTGGCTATAGCCCGCCCCCCTCCCCCCACCCCCAAGAACAGAACAAAACAAAACAAAACAATTGCTTTCTTACATTTAACATGTCAGGATGGTGCCAGACACTATTCATGGAGAGTCAAAAATCTCTTTTGTTTCTGTGTAAAAGGGAGGTCCTTTCAAGTCGTGAATGTTTCAGAACTTTCATTTATTTGGAAATGACCTAGCTATTCAATACACTGTCGTCACAAGGATAGAAACTCGGGTAACCAAAACACCTGGAGAAACGTTTGTTAGTTCAGTTCAGTTCAGTTGCTCAGTCGTGTCTGACTCTTTGGGACCCCGTGGCCTGAAGGACGCCAGGCTTCCGTGTCTGTCACCAGCTCCAGGGGCTTGCTCAAACTCATGTCCATCGAGTCAGTGATGCCATCCAACCATCGTACCCTTGTCATCCCCTTCTCCTCTGCCTTCAATCAAGACTATGAGAGGCAGATATTTTAGAGTATAATTATTGTAAAGAGTTTGTCTAAAAGCTCATATCACATTTACATTTTTTACTTTTGTTGTTGTCGTTTCCAGGTAGTTTCTTGCTGACAAGCTTGTGACAGATATAACAATAGAGCAATTTTTACCTCAAAAGAAACCTAGGCACTATGAACATGTTGTGCTTAATGTTGTTGACTCTTAGACATGTCTATAATGGAGGAGCAAAACCAAAAATACTAGATATTTAATATTGACTAGTTCCCAGTTCACGGGACTCTGACATTCATTTAGGTCAATGTTTTCTTGTATTTCCAGCAGTTTGATTTGGAAGGGCTGCCTTGTCTTGAGACCATTGAAATCAGAACACAGAACTTGAGCAATATTATCAAAAAACACAAGGCTCACACTGACACATACCTTAATCCAAACAGACAGACAAGACATCTTCCAGGTTTCCGCCTGAGATTTAAAATATTTCTTTGAGCCAGTCTTCTGGGGAGTGGGGGGATGGGGGTGGCAGTGAGGCAGGCTTGGGTAACAAGCTAATTGTTGGTCATTGCATATGCAAAGAACCAGCTTTCCGGGTTCCAAGGAAAAAAGTTTCCTTGGTAACCAACTTTGTCTGGTTCTATAGAATATCATGGCCCTCCTAGGTCAGGTCATCTTGCCTTTCTGTAGTCCTCGTTTTATCCCTAAATCATAGACAGCTTGGATTGTCTCTGTGGGGTGTATGTATTGTCCTCATGTTTGACCTGGCGGCAGCAGTGAGGTCCGAGAGCCTCTCCTGGAACCGGGCGTGGGGACGGGGCTCACCGAGAGCCGCTGGTGAAGGTGGGCAGCGCCTCTGGAGCGCGGCAGGGGTGGGGCGCCCCGGGCGGCGCAGGGCGGGTGTCGGCTCCTGGCGGGGGTAGGGGAGGGCTTCCCAGTTGTGCTCTCGGAGATGGCCACTGCGGCTGGAAACGCGCCGGGAGCGCAGCCAGGGTGGGGTAAACCTGGGCTGCACAGGTCGAGATTCCGCTCGCTGTGGGTGGGGGGTCGGTCCCTGTTGTGCTCCCGGGGGTCGCCAATATGGCTGGGAACCCGCCGGGAGCCCGGCAGGGCCGAGACGAAACCTGGCGGCGCGGGGCGGGGTGGGCGTCCGTTCGCAGCGGGGGTCGGCTCCTGGCAGGGGTGGGGGAGGGCTTTCCAGATGTGCTGTTGGGGGTCGCCATTGCGGCTGGGAATGCCCATTTCGTGAACTCCTGGATCCCCAAGGATCGGCATCCATCGGCCACAGCGGAGGGGTGCGGAACACAGGTAAGGGAACGGGGACTGCGTGGAGCAGGGAACCATGTATTCCGCCCTGTGTTGGCACAGTCTCAGAGCTCCCCAACCTGGCGGTCGCAGGAAGGCCTCGTCTTTGGGGTCAAGGCCTTTACCACTCCACCCCTCTGCTGAAAATCCTGAGAGTCTGCGCGGTTTTCCCAAGCAGCCTAGTGTCTGCTGGAAGTCCAAGGGACAGAACCCTGAATTCTGGCCGGCTGGCCCAGCCCTGCTTCTGGCACTTTGTAGGCCAGCGGGCCCTGGAGCACCTGCTAGGATGGGAAAGGGAAGGGTATGCGAATTGCACCCTGGTGGCCGCCGAGGCAGCAAAGAAGAGGGGAGGGCACCTTACTGCCCTTTAATGGCAGACAGAATCTGTGGCTGTCCTGCTGCGTGGGCCTTTTCATGGGGACCTTGTGCAATAAAAGTTTACCGGTGAACTTAGGGAACTTCCCAGTGTGCTTCTGACAGATGAGGGATGCTGTGGAGTTGGCGGGGCCTCTCAGGACTCTGCTGGGTTTGGCGCAATGGAAGAGGGCCTCATCTCCAGGGAAGGCAGGAACCTCAGGCTTCCTCTCCGTTTCGGACTCCGACCGCAGGGTCCCTGCAGAGTTGGGACAGGAGAGTCAGGAATCGTCTTGTCTGAGGAAGGGAACTCCGCTTGCCTCTCGAGGTGCTCAGGGGGTCTCAGGCCCCTTGTTGAGCTGTGTGTGGAACCTGCGGGTATTTCCGGAAATGCACGACGGTGACAGTGCCCCTTCGTGTTGTGCCTTCACCCACTGGGTTGCCTTCGAAGAGGTGTCTGGGCCTCGGGTTCTTTTTAAGAGCGGACCGGGAAATCGGGGTCTTTCGGCATGTGGGACCACCCACGGGGCTAGTCTCAAATTTCCTAGTGAGGCCGGCTTCATCCTGACGTGTGCCAGGAAGGCCGGGGACCCTTCCAGACAACGCAGGGGGATCGACTCTCCTGTCGCCATCAGGAGGGGAGAAGGGGCTCAGATGAAGTGGGGCTGGAACCCTCGGTGTTACCCTCGAGGGAAACCGGCGTGTGGGGGACTTTTGGGGGTTGCATGAAAGGAGTCAGGTACCATTTCGCACTTCAGGACAGAACCTGGGACTTCCCTTGAGACGCCGTAGCGGGCAAGGGCCTCATCTTGCGAAGACGTTGGAACCATGTGGATTTTCTCGAGTTGCGGCGGGATTCTAGAGTTACGACGGGGATTTCAGGCTTCCTCTTGTGTTGGCCCCGGGAAGCCTAATCTTCCATTCGAGTTGCGAGGGAAAGCTTGGGGTTGCACTCGAGTCACTGCAGGGCCAAAGAGACCTCATCTAGGCCTGTGTCCTGGACTTAACGTTCCTCTCAAGGGAAGACAGGGATCTCAGGGTGGCGTTCCAGACTCCCCCGGGGAGTCAGGCCTAGCCTCGAGGGCAAGCAAAGGATGCCGCTCTCCTCTCAAGTCGCGACGCAGATCTCTTGGAGCCCACTGAGTGGCCTCAAGGGTGTCAGGCCTTCTCTTCAGTTTGGAGAGAGGACTCAGGATTGCGGTCTGGGTCAGGCAGGAAAAGAAGGCCCTCACCTCGCGAGGATGGGGGCTTCTCAGGGGTTTCCTCGAGCTGCGGCGCCCGTGGGGGTTTTTCACGAGGCAAGACGAGGATCTCAGGGAGCCTCTCGTGCGGTGCCAGGGAAGTCAGGTCTCTGTGCGGGTGGCGAGGGGGAGCGCGTCATGGCTCTCGAGTCATGGGAGAGGACTAGGGCCTCCAGACGCATTGAAGAAGGACTCTCGAGGTCTTTCTGGGGTTGCGGCGGGAAAGCCTCATTTCCCTCGACTTCTGCCAGGGACCTGAGGGAACTTCCCATGGTGCCTCTGATAGTTGAGGGATGCTGTGGAGTTGGCGGGGCCTCTCGGGACTCCGCTGGGCTTGGCGCAATGGAAGAGGGCCTCATCTCGAGGGGAGACAGGAAACTTAGGCTTCCTCTCCTTTTCGGACTCCAACCACAGGGTCCCTGCAGAGTTGGGACAGGAGAGTCAGGCCTCGTCTTGTCTGAGGAAGGGAACTCCGCTTGCCTCTCGAATTGCTCAGGGTGTCTCACGCACCTCGTCGAGCTGTGTGTGGAAACCGCGGGTTTTTCCGGACGACTCACGGGGGTGTCAGTGCCCCTTCGAGTGGTACCTTCACCCACAGGGTTGCCTTCAAAGAGGGGTCCGTGCCTCGGGTCCTTCTCAAGAGCGGACCGGGGAATCGGGGGCGTTCGGCATGTGGCACCACCCACGTGGCTCGTCTCGAATTTCCCCGTGAGACCGGCCTCATCCTGAGGTGCGCCGGGAAGGCCGGGAACCCCTTCTGGACCACGCAGGGGAATCGCCTCTCCTGTCGCGATCAGGAGGGGAGAAGGGGCTCAGATGAAGCTGTGCCGGGACTCTCGGTGTTCCCCTCGAGGGAACCCGGCGTGTCGGGGAACTTTTGGGTGTCGTACGAAGGGTGTCAGGTACCGTTTCGCACTTCAGGGCGGATCATGGGACTTCCCTTGAGACGCCGTAGTGGGCAAGGGCCTCATCTTGCGAAGACGTTAGAACCACGTGTTTTTTCTCGATTTGCGGTGGGATTCTCGAGTGACGACGGGGATTACAGGCTTCCTCCTCTGTTGGCCCTGGGAAGCCCCGTCTTCCATTCGAGTGGCGAGGGAAAGCTGGGGGCTGCCTTGAGTCACTGCAGGGCCAAAGAGACCTCATCTAGGCGTGTGTCCAGGACCTAATGTTCCTATCCAGGGAAGGCAGGGATCTCGGGGTTGCATTCCAGGATCCCCCGGGGTGCCAGGCCTCGTCTCGAGGGGAAGCCAAGGACTCCGCTGTCCTCCCGAGTCGCGACGCGGATCTCTTGGAGCCCCCTAGTGGCCTCAGTGGAGTCAAGCCTCCTCTTCATTTTGGAGAGAGGGCTCGGGATTGTTCTCCAGGCCATGTAGGAAAAGAAGGCCCTTCACCTCGTGAGGACGGGGGCGTCTCAGGGCTTTCCTCGAGCTGCGGCTCCCTTGGGGGTTTTCTCGCGAGGCACGACGAGGATCTCAGGGAGCCTCTCGTGCGGCGCCAGGGAAGTCAGGTCTCCCTGCGCGTGGCGAGGGGGAGCGCGTCATGGCTCTCGAGTCACGGGAGGGGACTAGGGCCTCGAGACGCGTTGAAGAGGGACTATCGAGGTCTTTCTCGGGTTGTGTCGGGAAAAGTCATTTCCCTCGCCTTCTGCCGGGGACCTTAGGGAACTTCCCAGGGTGTCTCTGAGAGTTGATGGATACTGTGGAGTTGGCGGGGCCTCTCGGGACTCCACTGGGTTTGTCGCAATGGAAGAGGGCCTCATCTCGAGGGGAGGCAGGAACCTCAGACTTCCTCTCTGTTTCGGACTCAGACCGCAGGGTCCCTGCAGAGTTGGGACAGGAGAGTCAGGCTACGTCTTTTCTGAGGAATGGAACTCCGCTTGCCTCTCGAGTTGTTCTTCGGGTTTCAGGCCCCTTGTCAAACTGTGTGTGGAATCTGCAGGTTTTTCCAGACGATGCACGGGGGTGTCAGTGACCCTTCGTTTTGTGTCTTCATCCACAGGGTTGCCTTCGAAGAGGTGTCCGGGCATCGGGTTCTTATGAAGAGCGGACTGGGAAAACGGGGTCGTTCAGCATTTGGCAGCACCCACGTGGGTTGTCTCGAATTTCCTCATGAAACCGGCCTCATCCTGAGGTGTGCCGCGAAGGCCATGAAACTCTTCCAGACAAAGCAGAGGAATCGACCCTCCTGTGGCGATCAGGAGGGGAGAAGTGGCTCAGATGAAGTGCTGCTGGGAACCTCGGTGTTTCCCTCAAGTGAGACAGGTATGTCGGGTAACTTTTGGGGTTGCATAAAGCGTTCCAAGTACCATTTCACTCTTCAAAATGGAACGTTGTACTTCTCTTGGGGTGCTCCAGCGGGCAAGGGCCTCATCTTGGAATGACTGAGGAACCACTTGGTTTTTCTCGAGTTGCGGTGGGATACTTGAGTTACCACAGGGAATTCATGCTTCCTCTTGTGTTGGCCCACAAAAGTCTTATCTTCCATTCGAGATTCGAGGAAGAGCTGGAGGTGCGCTCTAGTCACTGAAGGCAAAAGAGACCCCACCAAGGCTTGTGTGCAGGACCTAATGTTCATCTCAAGACTCGACAGAAATCTCGGGGTTGCATTCCAGACTCACCTTGGAGTCAGGCCTCGTCTCGAGGGGAAGCAAAGGACTCTGCTCTCCTCTCGAGTCGGACGGGTATGTCTTGGAGCCCACTGAGTGGCTTAAAGGGAGTCAAACCTCCTCTGGTGTTTGGAGGGAGGACACGGGATTGCTCTCCAGGCAATGCATGAAATGAAGGCCCTCATCTCCCAATGACTGGGGCGTCTCGTAGGTTTTCTCGAGCTGTGGCGCTATGTGGGGTTTCTCACGAAGTAAGACTGGGAGCTCAGTGAGCCTCTCACGTGGTGCCAGGGCAGTCAGGTCTCTATGCACGTGGTGAGAGGGAGCCCGTCATTGTTCTCGAGTCATGGTAGTGGAATTGGGCCTGAAGACGTGTTAAAGAAGGACTCTCAAGGTCTTTCTTGGGTTGCAGCAGGAAACCCTGGGTTCCATCGACTTGTGCCAGTGACCTCAGGAAGCTTCTCAGCGTGCCTCTGAGAAGTCAGGGTCACTGTGGAGTTGGGAGGGGCCTCTCGGAACTCCACTGGGTTTGGTGCAATGGAAGAGGGCCTCATGACAAGTTGAGGCAGGAACCTCAGGGTTCCTCTCCTGGCTTCGAATGCGCCGGATCTGACTCGGATCCCAGAGTCCCTGCAGAGTTGGGACAGGAGAGTCAGGCCTCGTCTTGTGTGGAGGAATGGAACTCCGCTTGACTCTCGCGTTGTTCATGGGGTGACAGGCCACTTGTCGATTTGTATGTGGAACTTGTGGGTTTTTCTGGACGATGCACCGGGGTGTCACTGCCCCTTCGTGTTGTGCCTTGATCCACAGGATTGCCTTCGAGTTGGGTTCTGCCATCGGGTTCTTATCAAGAGCGGACCAGGGAATCGGGGTCTTTTGGCATGTCGCACCACCCATGAGGCTATGTCTCGAATTTCCTCGTGAGACTGGCCTCATCTTGATGTGCGCCAGGAAGGTCGGGAACGCCTTCCAGACAAAGCAGGGGAATCGAACCTCCTGTCGCGATCAAGAGGGGAGAAGAGTCTCAGATGAAGTGGTGCCGGGAACCTCGGTGTTCTCCTCAAGTGAGACTGGTATGTCGGGGAACTTTTGGGGTCGCATCAAGGGTTCCAAGTAACTTTTCGCTCTTCAATACGGAACGTGGGACTTCTCTTGAGACGCTGTAGCGGGCAAGGGCCTCATCTTTCGATGACGGGGGAACCACGTGGTTTTTCTTGAGTTGGGGCGGGTTTCTCGAGTTACGACGGGGAATTCAGGCTTCCTCTTCAACTGGCCCAGTGAAGTCCAGTTTTCATTCGAATTGCGAGTTAGAACTGGGGATTGCTCTCGAGACACTGCAGGGCCAAATAGACCTCATCTAGGCTTGTGTCCAGGACCTAATGTTCCTCTGCTGGGGCGACAGCGATCTCGGCATTGCATTCTCGACTCACCCTGGGAATCAGGCCTCGTCTCGAGGGGAAGCCAAGGACACCGCTCTCCTCTCGAGTCGCGACGGGTATATCTTGGAGCTCACTGTGTGGCCTAAAATGAGTCAAGCCTCCTGTGGAGTTTGGAGAGAGGACTCAGGATTGCTCTCCAGGCCATACAGCAAAAGAAGGCCCTCATCTCCTGAGGACTGGGGCGTCTCGTGGGTATTCTCGAGCTGCGGCTCCAGTGTGGTGTTGCTCACGAGGTATAATGGGGAGCTCAGGGAGCCTCTCCTGTGGCGCCAGGGAAGTCAGGTTTCTACGCGCGTGGCTAGGGGGAGTGTGTCATTGCTCTCGAGTCATGGTAGGGGAATGGCACCTCAAGACGCGTTGAAGAAGGACTCTCGAGGTCTTTTACGGGTTGGGGCAGGAAACCCTTGGTTCCCTCGACTTGTGCCAGTGATCTCAGGAAGGTCTAAGGGTGCCTCTGAGAAGTCAGGGATACTGTGCTGTTGGGAGGGGCCTCTCGGGACTCCACTGGGTTCGGTGCAATGGAAGAGGGCCTCATCTCAAGTGGAGGCAGGAAACTCATGTTTCCTCTCCTGACTTCCCCTGGGCCAGATCTGACTCGGATCGCAGTTTTGCTGCAGAGTTCGAACAGGAGAGTCAGGCCTCGTCTTGTGTGGAGGAATGGAACTCTGCTTGCCTCTCCAGTTGTTCACGCGGTGACAGGTCACTTCTCGAGCTGTGTGTGGTATCTGCGGGTTTCTCCGGATGATACCTGGGGGTGTCATTGCCCCTTCGTGTTGTGCCTTCATCAAAAGGGTTATCTTCAAAGAGGTGTCCGGGCATTGGGATCTTATCAAGAGTGAACCGGGAAATCGGGGTCTTTCGGCATGTGTCACCATCCACGAGGCTATGTCTCGAATATCCTCGTGAGACCGGCCTCATCCTGAGATGCACCGGGAAAGGCGGGAACCCCTTCAAGACAAAACAGGGGAATCGACCCTCCTGTCACGATCCGGAGGGGAGAAGGGGCCCAGATGTAGTGGTGCCGGGAACCTCGGTGTTCTCCTCGAGTCAGACCGGTGTGTCGAGGAACTTTTGAGGTCGCATCAAGGGTGCCAATACCGTTTCGCACTTCAAGACGGAACGTGGGACTTCTCTTGAGACGCTGTAGGGGGCAAGGGCCTCATCTTGCGATGACGGGGGAACCACGTGGCGTTTCTCGAGTTGTGGCGGGATTCTCGAGTTTCGACGGGGAATACAGTCTTCCTCATGTGTTGGGCCAGGGAAGTCCTATCTTCCATTCGAGTTTCAAGGGACAGCTGGGGATTGTCCACGAGTCACTGCAGGGCAAAATAGACCTCATCTAGGCTTGTGTCCAGGACTTAATGTTCGTCCCTAGGGGCGACAGGGATCTGGGGGTTGCATACCAGACTCACCCGGGGAATCAGGCCTCGTCTCGAGGGGAAGCAAAGAACTCCGCTGTCCTTTTGAGTCGCGATGGGTATCTCTTGGAGCCCACTGTGTGCCCTAAAGGGAGTCAAGCCTCCTGTGGAGTTTGGAGAGAGGACTCGGGATTGGACTCCAGGCCATGCAGGAAAAGGAGGCCCTCATCTCGAGATGACGGTGGCGTCTCGTGGGTTTTCTCGAGCTGCGGCGCCAGTGTGGGGTGTCTCATGAAGTACCACGGGGATCTCAGGGAGCCTCTTGTGTGGCGCCAGGAAAATCCAGTATTCCTTTTGAGTTGCGAGTTAGAACTGGGGATTGCTCTCCAGTCACTGCAGGGCAAAATAGACATCATCTACGCTTGTGTCCAGGACCTAGTGTTCCACTACTGCGCCGACAGGGATCTCAGGGTTGCATTCTCGACTCACCCGGAGAGTCAGGCCTCGTCTTGAGGGGAAAAAAAGGACTCCGCTCTCCTGTCGAGTCGCGACGGGTATCTCTTGGAGCCCACTGCGTGGCGTAAAGGGAGTGAAGCCTCCTATGGAGTTTGGAGAGATGACTCAGGATTGTTTTCCTGGCCATGCAGGAAAAAAGGCCCTCATCTCGCGATGACGGGGGCGTCTCGTGGGTTTTCTCCAGCTGCGGCGCCAGTATCAGATTTCTCACGAGGTACGACGGGGAACTCAGAGAGCCTCTCGTGTGGTGCTAGGGACGTCAGGTCTCCGTGCATGTGGTGAAGGGGAGTGCGTGATTGCTCTCGAGTCATAGTAGGCGAATTGGGCCTCAAGACGCATTGAAGAAGGACTCTCGAGGTCTTTCTCGGGTTGCGGCAGGGAACCCTGGGTTCCCTCGACTTGTGTCTGTGACCTCAGGCAACTTCTCAGGGTGCCTCTGAGAAGTCAGGGACACTGTGGATTTGGGAGGGGCCTTTCGTTACTCAACTGGGTTTGGTGCAATCGAAGAGGGCCTCATCTCGAATGGAGGGAAGAACCTCAGGGGTCCTCTCCATTTCTGACTCGGGTCGCAGAGTATCTGCCGAATATGGACAAGAGAGTCACGCCTCGTCTTCTGTGGAGGAATGGATCTCCGCTTGCCTTTCGAGTTGTTCACGGAGTGACAGGCCACTTGTTGAGCTGAGTGTGGAACCTGCGGGTTTTTCCAGACGATGCACAGGGGTGTCAGTGCCCCTTCGTGTTGTGCCTTCATCCAAAGGGTTGCCTTCAAAGAGGTGTCCGGGCATCGGGTTCTTTTCAAGAGCGTACCAGAAAATTGGGGTCTTTCAGCATGTGGTACCACCCACGAGGCTACGTCTCGAATTTCCTCGGGAGACCGGCCTCATCCTGAGGTTCGCCGGGAAGGTAGGGAACCCCTTGCAGACAAAGCAGGGGAATCGATCCACCGGTCACGATCAGAAGGGGAGAAGGGGCTCAGAAGAAGTGGTGCCGGGAACCTCGGTGGTCCCCTCGAGTGAGACCGGTATGTCACGGCACTTTTGAGGTCGCATCAAGGGTGCCAAGTACAGTTTCGCACTTCAAGACAGAACGTGGGAATTCTCTGGAGATGCTCTAGCGGGCAAGGGCCTCATATTGCGATGACGAGGGAAACACGTGGTTTTTCTCGAGATGCGGCGGGATTCTCGAGTTACAACGGGGAATTCAGGCTTCCTCTTGTGTTGGCCCAGGAAGTCCAATCTTCCATTCAACTTGTCACAGAGAGCTGTGGGTTGCTCTCGAGTCACTTCAGGGCAAAGAGTCCTCATCTAGGCTTGCGTCCAGGACGTAGTGTTCCTCTCCAGGGGCAACAGGGATATCGGGGTCGCATTCCAGTCTCACCTGGTGGGTCACGCCTCGTCTCGAGTGGAAGCAAAGGACTCCACTATCCTCTCGAGTCACGACGTGTAACTCTTGGAGCCCAATGAGTGGCCTAACGGGAGTCAAGCGTCCTGTGTAGCTTGGACAGAAGGTTCACGCTTGATCTGCATACCATTCAGTTAAAGATGGCCCTCCTCTCTTGATGACGGGAGCATCTCATGGGTTTTCTCGAGCTGCGGCGTCAGTGTGGGGTTTCTCACGAGATATGATGGGGAGCTCAGGGAGCCTCTCGTGTGGCGCCAGAGAAGTCAGTCCTCCATGCGTGTGGCCAGCAGATCGCGTCATTGCTCTGGAGTCATGGGAGGGACTAGGGCCTCAAGACGAAATTTAAGAAGGACTCTCGAGGTCTTTCTTGGGTAGGGGCGGGAAACACTTATTTCCCTCGACCTCTACCGGGGACCTTAGGGAACTTCCCAGGTGCCTCTGAGAGGTGAGGGATACTGAGGAGTTAGAGGGGCCTCTCGGGACTCCACTAGGTTTGACGAAATGAAAGAGGGCCTCATCTCGATTGGAGGCAGGAACCTCAGGCTTCCTCTCCATTTCTGACTCCGACCGCAGGGTCCCTGCAGGGTTGGGACAGGAGAGTCAGGCCTCGTCTTGTCTGAGTAATGGAACTCTGCTTGCCTCTTGACTCGTTCAGTGGGTTTCAGGCCCCTTGTCGAGCTGTGTGTGGAACCTGCGGGTGTTTCCAGAAGATGCACAGGGGTGTCATTGCCCCTTCATTTTGTGCCTTCCCCCACAGGGTTGCCTTCAAAGAGGTGTCCGGGCATCGGGTTCATTTCAAGAGCGGACCAGGAAATCGGGGTCGTTCGGCATGTGGCAGCACCCACGTGGCTCATCTCGAATTTCCTCGTGAGAACAGCATCATCCTGAGGTGCGCCGGGAAGGCCGGGAACACCTTCCACACAAAGAAGGGGAATCGACTCTCCTGTCGTGATCAGGAGGGGAGATGGGGCTCAGATGAAGTGGGGCCGGGACTCTAGGTGTTCCACTCGAGGGAACCCGGCATTTCAGGGAACTTTAGGGGTCGCAACAAGGGAGCCAAGTACCGTTTCCCACTTCAGGACGGAACATGTGACTTCCCTGGGGACGCTGTAGCGGGCAAGGGCCTCATTCTGTGAAGACGTTGGAACCACGTCGTTTTTCTCGAGTTGAGTCTGGATTCTCGAAAACGACGGGGATTTCAGGCTTCCTCTTGGGTTGGCCCTGGGAAGCCCAATCTTCCCCTGGAGTTGCGAGGGAAAGCTGGGGGTTCTGCTCGAGTCACTACAGGGCCAAAGAGACCTCATCGAGGCGTGTGTCCCGGACCTAATATTCCTCTCAAGGGAAGACAGGGATCTCGGGTTTCCATTCCAGACTCCCCCAGGGAGTCAGGCCTCGCCTCGAGGGGAAGCAGAGGACTCCGCTTTCCTCTCAAGTCGCGACACGGATCTCTTGGAGCCCAATGAGTGGACTCAAGGGTGTCGAGCCTCCTCTTCAGTTTGGAGAGAGGACTCGGGATTGCTCTCCAGGCCAGGCAGGAAAAGAAGGCCCTCATCTAGCGATGACGGGGGCGTCTCATGTGTTTCCTCAGACTGCGGCGCCCATGGGGGTTTTCTCACGAGGCACGACGAGTACCTCAGGGAGCCTCTCGTGCGGTGCCAGGGAACTCATGTCTCCATGTGCATGGCGAGGGTGAGCTGGTCATCACTCTCGAGTCATGGGAAGTGACTAGGGCCTCAAGACGCGTTGAAGAAGGACTCTCGAGGTCTTTCTCGGGTGGCGGCGGGAAACCCTCGTTTCCCTCGACTTCTGCAGGGGACTATAGGGAACTTCCCATGGTGACTCTGAGAGGTGAGGGATGCTGTGTAGTTGGCAGGGCCTCTCGGGACTCTGCTGGGTTCGGCGCAATGGAAGAGGGCCTCATCTCGAGGGGAGGCAGGAACCTCAGGCTTCCTCTCCGATTCTGACTCCGACTGCACGGTCCCTGCAGTGTTGGGACAGGAGAGTCATGCCTCGTCTTGTCTGAGGAATGGAATTCTGGTTGCCTCTCGAGTTGCTCCGGGAGTCTCAGGCCCCTTGTCGAGCTGTGTGTAGACCCTGCAGGTTTTTCCGGATGATGCACGGGGGTGTCAGTGCCCCTTCGTGTTGTGCCTTCACTCACAGGGTTGCCTTCGAAGAGGTGTCCGGGCATCGGGTTCTTATCAAGAGCGGACCGGATAATCGGGGTCGTTCGGCACGTGGCACCTCACACATGGCTAGTCTCGAATTTCCTCCTGAGACCGGCCTCATCCTGAGGTGCACCAGGAAGGCCGGGAACCCCTTCCAGAGAAAGCAGGGGAATCGACTCTCCTGTCGCGATCAGGAGGGGAGAAGGGGCTCAGATGAAGTGGTGCCGGGACCCTCGGTGTTCCCCTCGAGGCACCCAGCGTGTCGGCGAACTTTTGCGGTCTCATCAAGGGTGTCAAGTACCGTTTCACACTTAAGGACGGAACATGGGACTTCCCTGGAGACGCCGGGAATTTCGGTCTTCCCCTGGAGTGAGACCGGTATGTTGGGGAACTTTGGGGTCGCATCAAGGGTGCCAAGTAGCATTTCGAACTTTAAGATGGAACGTGGGACTTCTCTTGAGACTCTAGCTGGCAAGGGCCTCATATTGCGATGAAGGGGGAACCACATGGTTTTTAAGACTTGAGGCTGAATTCTCGAATTACGATGGGAAATTCAGACTTCCTCTTGTGTTGACCGTGGGAAGACCAATCTTCCATTCAAATTGTGAGGGAGAGATGGAGGTTGCTCTCGAGTCACTGTAGGGCAAAATAGACCTCATCTAGGCTTGTGTCTAGGACATAATGTTCCACTCCAGGGGCGACAGGGATCTCGGGGTTGCATTCCAAACTCACCCGGGGAGTCAGGCCTCGTCTCGAGGGAAGCAAAGGACTCCGCTCTCCTCTCGAGTCGCACCAGGTATTTCTTGGACCCAACTGAGTGGCCTAAAGGGTGTCAATCCTCCTGTGAAGTTTGGAGAGAGGACCAGGGATTGCTCTCCAGGTCAGGCAGGAAAAGAAGGCCCCCATCTCTCCTTGACGGGGGCATCTTGTGGTTTTTCTCGAACTGCGGCGCCACTGTGTGTTTTCTCACGAGGTACGATGGGGTACTCAGGGAGCCTCTTTTGTGGTACTAGGGAAGTCAGTTTTCCTGCTTGTGGCGAGGGGAGCGCGTCCTTGCTCTGGAGTCATGGTAGGGGAATCGGGCATCAAGAGACGTTGAAAAAGGACTCTCCAAGTCTTTCTCGGGTTACTTCAGGAAACTCTGGGTTCCCTCGACTTGTGCCAGTGACCTCAGGTAGCTTCTCAGGGAGCCTCTGAGAATTCAGGGATACTGTGGTGTTGGGAGGGGCCTCTCGGGACACCACTGAGTTTGGTTCAATGGAAGAGGGCCTCTTCTCTAGTTGAGGCAGGAACCTCAGGGTTCCTCTCCATTTCTGACTCCGATCGCAGGGTCCCTGAAGAGTTGGGCCAGGAGGGTAAGGCCTCGTCTTGTGTGAAGGAATGCAACTTCACTTGCCTCTCGAGTTGTTCACGGGGTGACAGTCCACATTTGGAGCTGTGAGTGGAATCTGCGGGTTTTTCCAGACGATGCATGGGGATGTCAGTGTCCCTTCGTGTTGTGCCTTCATCCACAGGGTTGCCTTCGAAGAGATGTCCGGGCGTCAGGTTCTTATCTAGAGTGGACCGGGAATTCGGGATCTTTCAGCATGTGGCACGAACCATGAGGCTACTTTTCGAATTTCCTCATGAGACCGGCCTCATCCAGAGGTTCGCGGGGAACGTCGGGAACCCCTTGCAGACAAAGCATGGGAGTCGACCCTCCTGTTGCGATCAGGAGGGGTGAAGGGGCTCACAGGAAGTGGTGCCGTGAACTTTGGTGTTTCCCTCGAGTGAGACCGGTATGTCAGGGAACTTTGGGGGTCGCATCAAGGGTGCCAAGTACCGTTTTGTATTTCAGGATGGAACGTGGGACTTCTCTTGATACGCTGTAGCGGCCAAGGGCCTCATCTTGCGATGACGGGGGAGCCACGTGGTTTTTCTCGAGTTGCGGTGGGATTCTCGAGTTACGACGGGGATTTCAGGCTTCCTCTTGTGTTGGGCCAGGGAAGTCCAATCATCCATTCGAGTTGCGAGGGAGAGCTGGGGGTTGCGCTCGAGTCACTGCAGGGCAAAGGAGACCTCATCTAGGCTTGTGTCCAGGACCTAATGTTCCTCTCCAAGGGCCACAGGGATCTCAGGTTTGCATTCCAGACTCACCCAGGGAGTCAGGCCTCGTGTCGAAGGGAAGCAAAGGACTCCGCTCTCCTTTCGAGTCGCGACGGGCACCTCTTGGAGCCCACTTTGTGGCCTAAAGGGAGTCAAGCCTCCTGTGAAGTTTGGAGAGAGGACTTGGGACTGCTCTCCAGGCCATGCAGGAAAAGATGGCCCTCATCTCGCGATGACGGAGGGGTCTTGTGGGTTTTCTCGAGCTGCGGCGCCAGTGTGGGGTTTCACACGAGGTACGTCAGGGAGCTCAGGGAGCCTCTCATGTGGCGCCAGGGAAGTCAGGTCTCCATGTGCGTGGCGAGGGGGAGCGCGTTATTGCTCTCGAGCCATGGTAGGGGAATCTGACCTCAAGACTTATTGAAGAAGGACTCTCGAGTTCTTTCTTCGATTGTGGCAGGAAACTCTTATTTCCCTCGACGTTTGCCGGTGGCCTCAAGGAGCTTATCAGAATGCCTATGAGAAGTCAGGGATACTGTGGAGATGGGAGGGGCCTCTCGGGACTCCACTGGGTTTGTTTTAATGGAAGAGGGCCTCATCTCGGGTTGAGGCAGGAACCTCAGGTTTCCTCTCCATTTCTGACTCAGATCGAAGCGTGCCTGCAGAGTTGGGATTGGATACTCAGGCCTCGTCTTGTCTGAGGAAGGGAACTCCGCTTTCCTCTCTCATTGTTTAAGGGGTGACAGGCCAGTTGTGGAGCTGTATGTGGATCCTGCGGGGTTTTCCGGACGATGAACAGGGTTGCCAGTGCCCCCTCGTGTAGTGCCTTCATCCACAGGGTTGCCTTAGAAGAGGTGTCCGGGCATCGGGTTCTTATCAAGAGCAAGACCGAGAAATCGGGGTCTTTTGGCACGTGGCACCAACACGAGGCTACGTCTCGAATTTCTTCGTGAGACTGGCCTCATCCTGAGGTGCGCCATGAAGGTCGGGAACCCCTTCTAGACAAAGCAGGGGGATCGACCTTCCTGCCGTGATCAGGAGCGGAGAAGGGGCTCAAATGAAGTGGTGCCAGGAACTTCGGTGTTCCCTTGGAGTGAGACCGGTATATTGGGGAACTTTTGGGGTCGCATCAAGGGTGCCAAGTAGCATTTCGAACTTTATGACGAAACATGGGACTTCTCTTGAGACTCTGTAGCGGGCAAAGGCCTCATATTGCGATGAATGGGGAACCACGTGGTTTTTAAGAGTTGCGGCGGGATTCTCGAGTTACAACGGGAAATTCAGACTTCCTCTTGTGTTGGCCCAGTGAAGACCAATCTTCCATTCGAATTGCGAGGGAGAGATGGGTGTTGCTCTCGAGTCACTGTAGGGCAAAATAGACCTCATCTAGGCTTTTGTCCAGGACATAATGTTCCTCTCCAGGGGCAACAGGGATCTTGGGGTTGCATTCCAGACTCACCCGAGGTAAGGCCTCATCTCGAGGTGAAACAAAGTACTCTGCTCTTCTCTCAAGTCGCGACAGGTATCTCTTGGAGCCCATTGAGTGGCCTAAAGGGAGTAAAGCCTCCTGTGAAGTTTGGAGAAAGGACCAGGGATTGCTCTCCAGGTCAGGCAGGAAAAGAAGTCCCCAATCTCGCGATGACGGTGGCGTCTCGTGGGTTTTCCCGAGCTGCGGCGCCAGTGTGGGGTTTCTCACGAGGTATGACGGGGAGCTCAGGGAGCCTCTCATGTGGCGCCAGTGAAGTCAGGTGTCCATGCGCATGGCGAGGGGGAGCGTGTCATTGCTCTCGAGTCATGGTAGGGGAATCCGTCCTCAAGACGCGTTGAAGACGGACTCTTGAGGTCTTTCTCGGGTTGCGGCAGGAGACCCTGTGTTCCCTCGACTTGTGCCGGTGACCTCAGGGAGTTGCTCAGGGTGCCTCTGAGAAGACACTGATACTGTGGTGTTGGGAGGGGCCTCTCGGGACTCCACTGCGTTTGGTGCAATGGAAGATTGCCGGGAGCCAGTGAGAGACATTCCACTCGTGACAAATGTCATGAGGAAAGAGTCTCGGCATACGCAAAGGCGGGATCGAGCCTCCGGGAGTTCCCCCGTATATTCTTGAGCATCTACCCCCAAAAACCAAAGTCTGCCTTTTTTATGACTTTGTTCTCTCACCTCTGACATTACTGGGGATGTCCCCTACCACCATCTCACTCTCTCTGTCAAAGAGCTAACTTACAGCTCCAACTAATAATGTTCCTGGGCAATTAGTAGTGTTTAAATCCAAACCCCTCAGATGGTTTTCTAACTCGCCTGACAAGTTTACCCGGTCTCCTACAGCTATGCATACGATTGTGTACAGTCTCCCAGCCTCGAGACGCACGGGAAGTTTAAGATATTCAAATAGCTTAGAGCCTCTCAGAGAGTTAGAAACTGTCAGAATAAAACTAGTAAAAGATTTCATTGATGAACCAATCCTTTTTGCCAAGTTTCCACATCCCCTGAATTGTATCTTTGAATGTGTGTTAATTAATATAGTTGGTATGTAGAAAAAATAAGTACTGGCCTTGATGTTAGTAACTTTAGACCCTTAAGGTAATAAATTCTTTTCTTTGTTGTAAACCCATTACACATCCGCCCTATAGGAATGCAATTTTATCTTCGAAAGATGGCGCCAAACCTTAAACAATTACTCTTAGAGAAAATAACTCTTATGGTTGATAAGTCTTTGTCAAGAGTCATAAAATGTTAATAGGTCTTCTGGCCAGAAGATGATGTAAATCATCTAAACCATTTTAATACGATAAATCTGCAGAAAAGAAACCCTGGTTTTTGATAAGGATTAAAGACTGCTGACTTTGCATCCCCTATTATCCTCTATGTGTAACTTAGGGTATTAAAACCTGTGTTGAAAATAAAGTTACAGGCCTTGCTCGCCAACGCTTGGTCTCCCCATGTCATTATTCCCCTCAATTTTCAGATGAGTGTCCATCTGGAGCGCGGATATCCTCTGCGACCATTTATTTGCCTGGGCTTCGAAGACCTACTCGATAAGGTGTCTAAGGTGGGGCAACTTCCTCTATTCTAGAGGGCACTTGCAGCCTCCGTGGTCAGAGCTAACCTGGTGTCATGGGTTATATTGATTTTCCGCATAAACCAAGCTACTCAGCTGCTTTTCTCCACTGAATTTTCCTACTGAGCTATCCTCATTCTATTACTCTTTATATCTTTGATGAATAAATAAATATATAAATAGGTCGCCTACTCCATCTTCCCTTCGAATACCCTGGATCAGCTGGGGCTGGACCTCTGCAGGTGGCGCCCGAGACAGGCATTTCGAAGGTAAATCCCCAACCCCATTCCCCCAGTGTTCAGTTTTGGGGACAGATAGGATCCCACTTAGGGGGCTGCAGATCCCCCTGTAGAATAGACAGGGCGAGAGGAGTGGGAAGTGTTGAAGAGTTAGAGAGAAAAAACGGTTTCTAAAAAGGCTGACAAAAAAGGCCTAATCTTTAGATAGCTAAAAGCAAAATCTTTTACTATCCTTAAGTTTCTGACATGGGCAACACTGAATCAAATGAAAGACAGCTCTTTATAGGAGTAATTTTACAGTTATTAAGTAAAAGAAGAATCAAGGTTAAAACATCTTCCATTCAATCATTTTTTACATTTGTACAAGACCACTGCCCTTGGTTTCTACAACAAGGCACTGTTAACCTAGATATCTTGAAAAAACTAGGAAAACAGCTAAGAGCTTATTGTGCTCAGCAAGGTTTGGAAAAAATCCCTACTTACACCTTTCCTCTGTGGAATATGACTAGAGATGTTTTAGATCCAGCTCATGAATTTGAAAAGGTACCTGTTAAAGTGGAAAGTAAAGTTGGAAAAGTACCTGGTAAACAAAAAAGCAAATCTGAAAAGGTACCTGTTATAAAGAAAAGTGAAAATGAAGAGGCTATACCTAGCTATCGACAGCTAAATGAATGGCTGGCCGCTATGACTGCCAATGAGCATGTAAAAGATAGGGATGAAAAGAAAGATCAGCTCTCCCCTCAATTTGAAAAAGGTTTAGAGGAAACAGCAGCTCGATGCCATTCTGATGAGGATTGTTTTTTTTTTTTTTTTAGCTAAAGATGCTCCTAAAAGTTTAAGAAAACATCCCTAATCAGACCATCCGCTCCTAGGAGGTTGAGGGAAACATCCCCGATCAGACAGTTCGTAAGATTTAGTTACCAAACAGTTAAAGGATCTCCGGAACAGAAGAGGAAAACTTCGGGACGCTCCCATCCCCCTATGCCTCCTCCTCCATGTCGGGGTAAAGGGCCACCGCTAGGAGTTTCCCGGAGAAGGATTTTCTCTAGTCCCAAGGATGAACTCGATCCTCACCTTGAGGCTTCTTTTCTAGTCCCCTCTGAAGTTTAGCCAGGGTAAAGAGGTTACAAAATAAATAAAAATATTCTCTAAAATTAAAAAAAAAAATTAAAAATGGATTTCTCTGCATCTAAGAATAGACAAATATTTATTGACTGTGGAATATGATTAGAAATGTCCTGGACCTCCGTCACGAGGCTGTTAAATAGCCTATGGGGGAGGCTATAGAGGTGGATGGTGGTGAGTCTCCATTTACTGCACAGATCATATTTTCTGCCATTGAAAAAAAAAAAGGAGGGAGAAAGTGGTCTACCTCCCGAGGAAGGAGAGGGCTTACAGGACGCTGCGGCCGAGAGCCCTGGCGAGCTCCCTCCCCCTCTGCACAAACCTTTAAAAAACTTATCCACCACTTTCTGATTTAAGGAGACCACCACCGCCTTCGATTGTGCCTCCCAGGACCCAGGAGTTCCCCACTTTGCCCCCAAAGCCTCCCAAAGTGTTGCCTAAGACTGAGGAAGATAAAAAGTTTTTTAAACAAAGGAGCTTTTAGTACACAATATTCAGAGCGTGCTCCTTGGAGAAAACTCCCTCAGGGGGGTCTCACCCAGGCTAGGAGAAAAGCGAAAAGGCAAGGAGATTTAATAACAATATTAACCCCTGATGTGCCGCTTACTCCAATTCCAACCGGAGTGGCTGGCCCCCTATCTGAGGACATTGTAAGATTTGTCCTGGGGCGTAGCTCGCTTTCTTTTAAAAAATAATTAAATAAAAAAAAAAGAAAGAAAAGAAATTTCGCTGGTGCATGGTGTAGTAGATTCTGATGATATTGAGAAATTAAAGTCTTGATCTCACTGCCTATCAAAACTGTACAAATTAATAAAGGTCAAAGAGTAACACAGCTTTTACTTTTACCTTACTATCAGACAAGGAAAAACTTGACTTCTCAAGCTAAGAGCCACAAAACATTTGGATCTAGTGATCTAGCCTTTTGGGTGCAGGAAATTACAGTTCCAAGGCCTTTAAAAGATCTTTTAATTCAAGAGAATAAAACGCCAGGGCTATTAGACACAGGAACAGACGTCTCTTAACATTGCTGGGAAAGACTGGCCCAGCTCCTGGCCAACACATAATACTGAAAATGAGTTGGTGGGATTAGAGAAAGTGGTATGTGGGGTGGAGATGCTGTACAGGTGGTACATTTAACAATACTTTATATATTGTTATAAATACATAATATAAATGTATTTGCCTAATTACAGTTTGCCTAATTAGGTATGGGTATAAATAAAATATAATAAAGGTATACCTAATTCTATTTATAGATCTATACTTAATTAATTTGTATATAAATTAATATGTATACTATATACACACACACATATATATACTGTATAATTAAATATATATGGCAGAATATAATGTGTGTGTGGCTGATATTAATTGGTATGGATTGATGTGCTGTGATGATAAATGTTCTATATACTGTATAATTATAAATGTGTGACATGTATTATTACAGTATATTGGTTTGTGTTGGTTGGTATTAGCTGTGTATGTGTTGTATTGTTGTAATATATATTAATTAATATATTAATTATAAAGATTAATTCAAGTATATTGATTTATATATATTATATGTCAATAACTTTATACTTGTTGCCATATATAAATACATATATAAATGCATTTTGCATTTAGGTATATCTGTATACCTGTATACCAAAATGAGATAAGGAGGTTATACATTTATTACTTAAATTTATACAGAGACCTAAACTAAACATTAGACCTAAATTAACATATCCATAGGGAAACAGCTAGACAAATAGTGAAGTTATGTTCCAATTGTAATTAATCACTTAAACGTAAACACACAGGGGCAGACTACAATGATGAGACACTAGATGCCTGAATTACAGGCTACGACTCGGCCCCTGGTCAAGTAAAAAGGCCTCCTTACGGGAGAGTGAAAAAGGCCAGATGTGTTGCTAACTTGTGGGAGAGGGTATGCTTGTATATTTCTACAGAATGCAGATTCTCCGGTTTGGATCTCAGACAAATTCGTCATGTCACATTCCCCAAAGACCAGGTTTGCGGCGCGCGCACTCGCTCGCTCCCCCTCCCCCAGCCAGCTCTCGCCTCCGCGCCACCAGCAGCGCCTCGCACCCACCTCGCTGCACCCCGTGACCTAGAGCAAAGAAGTCTGTGCAGCGAGTGAGGGCCAGAGAGGAAAGCGCACCCGCGGAGTGCTGTCCAGACCAGCGTGGCCCCACCGGCGAGAGGGGACCGCCCTGAGCCCAAGCGGTGGCGGCTAGCCCTAAACCACGAATCCTGCCCCTCCGCCCACCATAGGCGCCTTGGCCCACAGCCTGCCGCTCGCGTTCTGCCTCCTGATGCTGGGGACACTGCTCCCCTAGGCTGACGCCTACAGCTGCTCCCTGGTTCATCTTGTTTAAACCCTCAGTATAATGTTTGCTCCTTTGTAATGCTACAACATCCACCTTATCTTATGATGTAACCACTTATTGAATTACGGTCTTGCTGTATTACAACAACTACAGGATTTAATGCAAACACGACGGTTTGTGGGCTTAATTATCTTGGGAACAGCAGCTTTGATAAGTGCAATCACTTCTGTTACTGTGGCAGAAATATCATTGACTCAACAAGTACATACTGCTCAATATGTTGATTCTATGTCCAAAAATGTTTCTTTAACATTGGCAACACAGGAAGCTATAGAGAGAAAATTAGAAATGAGGGTAGACGCCCTAGAGGAAGCAGTAATACATATTGGGACTGAATTGCAGGCTTTAAAGGTGAAAATGGCATTGTCTTGTCATGCTGACTATCGGTGGATATGTGGAACACCCCTGAAAGTAAATGAGACAGATTTTGAATGGGAAAAGATTAAAAACCATATTTCAGGTATCTGGAACAGCTCTGACATTGGTTGAGACGTAGGGAAACTTCACTATCAAATAGCAACCATGGAGCACTCCCGATTAGATTTTACTGCTGCTGGAACAGCAAATGATTTCTTCCATACTTTCCCTAACTACATCTCAGGAAAGAATATTCTGTCTAATGTCTTTAGCTATGCTGCGGTGGCTGCTTTAATTCTGCTTCTCATAATCATTCTTCCTTGTATTGTCAGGATTCTTCGGCAGAGTATTCAGAGGCTCGCGACTGAGCTACATCTGGCTGTTTTAAGAAATAAAAAACGGGGAGATGCCGGGAGCCGGCGAGAGACATTCCACTCGTGACAAAGGTCATGAGGAAGGAGGCTGGGCATACACAAAGGCGGGATCGAGCCTCGGGAGTCCTCCCGGATATTCTTGAGCATCTACCCCCCAAAACCAGTGTCTGCCTACTTTATTGCTTTGTGCTCTCACCTCTGACTTTACTGGGGGCTGTCCCCCACCACCATCTCATTCTTTCTGTCAAAGAGCTAACTTACAGCTCCAATTAATAAAGTTCCTGGGCAATTAGGAGTGTTTAAATCCAAACACGTCAGATGGCTCTCTAACTCGCCTGACAAGTTTACCCGGACTCCTACAGCAATGCATACAATTGTTTACAGTCTCCAAGCCTCGAGAGGCACGGGAAGTTTAAGATATTCAAATAGCTTAGAGCCTCTCAGAGAGTTAGAAACTGTCAGAATAAAACTAGTAAAAGATTTCATTGATGAACCAATGCTTGTTGCCAAGTTTCCACATCCCCTGAATTGTATCCTTGAATGTGTATTAATTAATATAGTTGGTATGTAGAAGAAATAAGTAGTGGCCTTGGTGTTACTAACTTTAGACCCTTAAGGTAATAAATTCTTTCCTTTGTTGTAAACCCATTACATATCTGCCCTATAGGAATGCAATTTTATCTTCGAAAGATGGGGCCAAACCTTAAAATAATTACTCTTAGAGAAAATAAGTCTTACGGTTGATAAGTCTTTGTCAAGAGTCATAAAATGTTAATAGGTCTTCTGGCTAGAAGATGATGTAAATCACCTAAACCATTTGTATATGATACATTTGCAGGAAAGAAACCCTGGTTTTTGATAAGGATCAAAGGCTGCTGACTTTGCATCCCCATTATCCTCTATGTGTAACTTAGGGTATAAAAACCCCTGTTGAAACTAAAGCTACGGGCCTTGATTGCCAACGCTTAGTCTCCTAATGTCATTCTTCCCCTCAATTTTCAGATGAGTGTCCATCTGGAGCGCGGATATCCTCTGCGACCATTTATTTGCCTGGGCTTCGAAGACCACTTGAGAAGGTGTCTAAGGTGGGGCACTTTTCGCTATTCAAGAGGGAGACTGCGGCCTCCGTGGTAAGAGCTAACCTGGTGTCACGGGTTATACTGATTTTCCGCATAAACCAAGCTACTCAGCTTCTTTTCTCCACTAAATTTTCCTACTGAGCTATCCTCATTCTATTACTCTTTATATCTTTGATAAATAAATCAATAGGTCGCCTACTCTGTCTCCCCTTCGAAAACCCTGGACCAGCCGAGGCTGGACCTTGTCAGAAGAGGGCCTCATCTCGATTTGAAGCAGGAACCTCAGGGTTGCTCTCCATTTCTGACTCTGAACACAGAGTCCCTACAGAGTTAGGACAGGAGAGTCAGGCCTCGTCTTGTGTGGAGGAATGGAACTCCACTGGACTCTCGAGTTGTTCACCAGATAACAGGCCACTTGTCGAGCTGTGTGTGGAACCTGCGGTTTTATCCGGACGATGCATGGGGGTGTCAGTTCCCCTTTGTTTTTTGCCTTCATACACAGGGTTGCCTTCGAAGAGGTATCCAGCCTTCAGGTTCTTATCAAGAGCAGACCAGGAAATCAGGGTCTTTCGGCATGTGGCACCACCCACAAGCCTACGTCTCGAATTTCTTCTTGAGACGGACCTCAACCTGAGGTGCACCAGGAAGGTCGGTAACCCTTTCAGACAAAGCAAGTGAATCGACCCTCTTGTCCCAATCAGGAGGGGAGAAGGGGCTCAGATGAAGTGGTGCCGGGAACCTCGATGTTCCCCTCGAGTAAAACTGGGATGTCGGGGAACTTTTGGAGTCACATCAAAGGTTCTAAGTACCGTTTCAAACTTCAAGACGGAACGTGAGACTTCTCTTGAGACGCTGTAGCTGGCAAGGGCCTCATCTTGTGGTGACGGGTTAACCACGTCGTTTTTCTCGAGTTGTGGCGGGATTCTCGAGTTAGGTCAGGAAATTCAGGCTTCCTCTTGTGTTGGCCCAGGGAAGTCCAGTCTTCCATTCGAGTTGCGAGGGAGAGCTAGGGATTGCGCTTGAGTTACTGCAGGGCAAAAGAGACCTTATCTAGGCTTGTGTCCAGGACATAATGTTCGTCTCCAGGGGGGACAGGGATCTCGGGGTTGCTTTCCTGATGCACCCGGGGAGTCAGTCCTTGTCTCGAGGGGAAGCGAAGGACTCCGCTCTCCTCTCGAGTTGCGACGGGTATCTCTTGGAGCCCACTGAGTGGCCTAAAGGGAGTCAAGCCTCCTGTGGAGTTTGGAGAGAGGACTCAGGATTGCTCTCCAGGCCATGCAGGAAAAGAAGGCCATCATCTCGCGATGAAGGGGGCGTCTCGTGGGTTTTCTCGAGCTGCAGCGCCAGTGTGGGGTTTCTCATGAGGTACTACGGGGAGCTCAGGGAGCCTCTCATGTGGCGCTTGGGAAGTCAGGTCTCCATGCGCATTGCGAGGGGGAGCGCGTCATTGCTCTAGAGTCATGGAAGGTGTATTGGGCCTCAAGAACCGTTAAAGAAGGACTTTCAAGGTGTTTCTTGGGTCACGGCAGTAAACCCTGGGTTCCCTCGACTAGTGCCGGTGGCCTCAGGGACCTTCTCAGTGTGCCTCTGAGAAGTCAGGGATACCCTGGAGTTGGGAGGGCCCTCTCGGGACTCCACTGGGTTTGGTGCAATAGAAGAGGGCCTCATCTCGAGTGGAGGAAGGAACCTCAAGGTTCATCTCCATTTCTGACTCTGATCGCAGGGTCCCTGCAGAGTTAGGACAGGAGAGTCATGCCTCGTCTTGTAAGGAGGAATGGAACTCCGCTTGCCTCTCGAGTTATTCATGGGGTGACAGGCAACTTGTCGAACTGTGTTTGGAATCTGCGGGTTTTTCCGGACGATGCACGAGGGTGTCAGTGCCCCTTCGTGTTGTGCCTTCTTCCACAGGGTTGCCTTTGAAGAGGTGTCCGGGCATCGGGTTCTTATCAAGAGCGGACCGGGGAATCGGGGTCTTTCAGCATGTGTTACCACCCATGAAGCTACGTCTCAAATATTCTCGTTAGACCGGCCTCATCCTGAGGTGCGCCGGGAAGGTTGGGAACCCCTTCCAGACAAAACACGGGAGTCGACCCTCCAGTCGCAATCAGGAGGGGAGAAGTGGCTCAGTTGAAGTCGTACCGGGAACCTCGGTGTTCCCCTCGAGAGAGACCAGGGTGTTGGGGAACTTCTGGAATCGCATCAAGGGTGCCAAGTTTTCACACTTGAAGTGTGAAAACACTTCAAGAAGAAACCTGGGACTTCTCTTTAGACGCTGTAGCGGGCAAGGGCCTCATCTTGCGATGACGGGGTAACCATGTGGTTTTTCTTGAGTTTCGGCGGGATTCTCGAGTTATGATGGGGAATTCAGGCTTCCTCTTGTGTTGGCCCAGGGAAGTCCAATCTTCCATTAGAGTTGCGAGAGAGAGCTAGGGATTGCTCTCGAGTCACTTCAGGGCAAAAGAGACCTCATCTAAGCTTGTGTCCGGGACCTAATGTTCCTCTCCAGGGGCGACAGAGATCTCGGGGTTGCATTTTAGACGCACCCGAGGAGTCAGGCCTTATCTCGAGAGGAAGGAAAGGACTCTGCTCTGCTCTCGAGTCCCGACGGGTATTTCTTGGAGACCACTGAGTGGCCTAAAGGGAGTCAAGCCTCCTGTGGATTTTTTTTTTAATTTTATTTTATTTTTAAACTTTACATAATTGTATTAGTTTTTCCAAATATCAAAATGAATCCGCCTCAGGTATACATGTGCTCCCCATCCTGAACCCTCCTCCCTCCTCCCCCCCATAGCATCCCTCTGGGTCGTCCCAGAGCACTAGCCCCAAGCATCCAGTGTCATGCATCAAACCTGGACTGGCAACTCTTTTCATACATGATATTTTACATATTTCAATGCCATTCTCCCAAATCTTCCCACCTTCTCCCTCTCCCACAGAGTCCATAAGACTCTTCTATACATCAGTGTCTCTTTTGCTGTCTCGTACTCAGGGTTATTGTTACCGTCTTTCAAAGTTCCATATATATGCGTTAGTATACTGTATTGGTGTTTTTCTTTCTGGCTTACTTCACTCTGTATAATAGGCTGCAGTTTCATCCACCTCATTAGAACTGATTCATTCTATTCTTTTTAATGGCGGAGTAATACTCCATTGTGTATATGTACCACAGCTTTCTTATCCATTCATCTGCTGATGGACATCTAGGTTGCTTCCATGTCCTGGCTATTAGAAACAGTGCTGCGATGAACATTGGGGTACACGTGTCTCTTTCCCTTCTGGTTTCCTCAGTGTGTATGCCCAGCAGTGGGATTGCTGGATCATAAGGCAGTTCTATTTCCAGTTGTTTAAGGAATCTCCACACTGTTCTCCATAGTGGCTGTACTAGTTTGCATTCCCACCAACAGTGTAAGAGGGTTCCCTTTTCTCCACACCCTCTCCAGCATTTATTATTTGTAGACTTTTGGATTGCAGCCATTCTGACTGGCGTGAAATGGTACCTCATAGTGGTTTTGATTTGCATTTCTATGATAATGAGTGATTTTGAGCATCTTTTCATGTGTTTGTTAGCCATCTGTATGTCTTCTTTGGAGAAATGTCTATTTAGTTCTTTGGCCCATTTTTTGATTGGGTCATTTATTTTTCTGGAGTTGAGCTGTAGGTGTTGCTTGTATATTTTTGAGATTAGTTGTTTGTCAGTTGCTTCATTTCCTATTATTTTCTCCCATTCCGAAGGCTGTCTTTTCACCTTGCTAATAGTTTGCTTTGATGTGCAGAAGCTTTTAAGGTTAATTAGGCCCCATTTGTTTATTTTTGTTTTTATTTCCAATATTCTGGGAGGTGGGTCATAGAGGATCCTGCTGTGATGTATTTCAGAGAGTGTTTTGCCTATGTTCTCCTCTAGGAGTTTTATAGTTTCTGGTCTTACGTTTAGATCTTTAATCCATTTTGAGTTTATTTTTGTGTATTGTGTTAGAAAGTGTTCTAGTTTCATTCTTTTACAAGTGGTTGACCAGATTTCCCAGCACCACTTGTTAAAGAGATTGTCTTTAATCCATTGTATATTTTTGCCTCCTTTGTCAAAGATAAGGTGTCCATATGTGTGTGGATTTATCTCTGGGCTTTCTATTTTGTTCCACTAATCTATATTTCTGTCTTTGTGCCAGTACCATACTGTCTTGATAACTGTGGCTTTGTAGCGGAGCCTGAAATCAGGTAGGTTGATTCCTCCAGTTCCATTCTTCTTTCTCAAGATCGCTTTGGCTATTCGAGGTTTTTTGTATTTCCATACAAATTGTGAAATTATTTGTTCTAGCTCTGTGAAGAATACTGTTGGTAGCTTGATAGGGATTGCGTTGAATCTATAAATTGCCTTGGGTAGTATACTCATTTTCACTATATTGATTCTTCGAATCCATGAACATGGTATATTTCTCCACCTATTAGTGTCCTCTTTGATTTCTTTCACCAGTGTTTTATAGTTTTCTATATATAGGTCTTTAGTTTCTTTAGGTAGGTATATTCCTAAGTATTTTATTCTTTCCGTTGCAATGGTGAATGAAATTGTTTCCTTAATTTCTCTTTCTGTTTTCTCATTATTAGTGTATAGGAATTCAAGGGATTTCTGTGTGTTGATTTTATATCCTGCAACTTTACTATAGTCATTGGCTACTTCTAGTAATTTTCTGGTGGAGTCTTTAGGGTTTTCTATGTAGAGGATCATGTCATCTGCAAACAGTGAGAGTTTTACTTCTTCTTTTCCAATTTGGATTCCTTTTGTTTCTTTTTCTGCTCTGATTGCTGTGGCCAAAACTTCCAAAGCTATGTTGAATAGTAATGGTGAAAGTGGGCACCCTTGTCTTGTTCCTGACTTTAGAGGAAATGCTTTCAATTTTTCACCATTGAGGATAATGTTTGCTGTGGGTTTGTCATATATAGCTTTTATTATGTTGAGGTATATTCCTTCTATTCCTGCTTTCTGGAGATTTTTTATCATAAATGGATGTTGAATTTTGTCAAAGGCTTTCTCTGCATCTATTGAGAAAATCATATGGTTTTTATTTTTCAATTTGTTAAGGTGGTGTATTACATTGATTGATTTGCGGATATTGAAGAATCCTTGCATCCCTGGGATAAAGCCCACTTGGTCATGGTGTATGATCTTTTTAATGTGTTGTTGGATTCTGATTGCTAGAATTTTGTTAAGGATTTTTGCATCTATGTCATCAGTGATATTGGCCTGTAGTTTTCTTTTTTTGTGGGATCTTTGTCAGGTTTTGGTATTAGGCTGATGGTGGCCTCATAGAATGAGTTTGGAAGTTTACCTTCCTCTGCAATTTTCTGGAAGAGTTTGAGCAGGATAGGTGTTAGCTCTTCTCTAAATTTTTCGTAGAATTCAGCTGTGAAGCCGTCTGGACCTGGGCTTTTGTTGGCTGGAAGATTTTTGGTTACAGTTTCCATTTCCGTGCTTGTGATGGGTCTGTTAAGATTTTCTATTTCTTCCCTGGTCCAGTTTTGGAAAGTTGTACTTTTCTAAGAATTTGTCCATTTCTTCCACGTTGTCCATTTTATTGGCATATAATTGTTGATAGTAGTCTCTTATGATCCTTTGTATTTCTGTGTTTTCTGTTGTGATCTCTCCATTTTCATTTCTAATTTTATTGATTTGATTTTTCTCCCTTTGTTTCTTGATGAGTCTGGCTAATGGTTTGTCAATTTTATTTATCGTTTCAAAGAACCAGCTTTTGGTTTTGTTGATTTTTGCTATGGTCTCTTTTGTTTCTTTTGCATTTATTTCTGCTCTAATTTTTAAGATTTCTTTCCTTCTACTAACCCTGGGGTTCTTCATTTCTTCCTTTTCTAGTTGCTTTAGGTGTAGAGTTAGTTTATTTATTTGACTTTTTTCTTGTTTCTTGAGGTGTGCCTGTATTGCTATGAACTTTCCCCTTAGGACTGCTTTTACCGTGTCCCACAAGTTTTGGGTTGTTCTGTTTTCATTTTCATCCGTTTCTATGCAAATTTTGATTTCTTTTTTGATTTCTTCTGTGATTTGTTGGTTATTCAGCAGCGTGTTGTTCAGCCTCCATATGTTGGAATTTTTAATAGTTTTTCTCCTGTAATTGAGATCTAATCTTACTGCATTGTGGTCAGAAAAGATGCTTGGAATGATTTCTATTTTTTCGAATTTACCAATGCTAGCTTTATGGCCCAGGATGTGATCTATCCTGGAGAAGGTTCCATGTGCACTTTAGAAAAAGTTGAAATTCATTGTTTTGGGATGAAATGTCCTATAGATATCAATTAGGTCTAACTGGTCTATTGTATCATTTAAAGTTTGTGTTTCCTTGTTAAATTTCTGTTTAGTTGATCTATCCATAGGTGTGAGTGGGGTATTAAAATCTCCAACTATTATTGTGTTAGTGTTAATTTCTCCTTTCATACTTGTTAGCATTTGTCTTACATACTGTGGTGCTCCTGCGTTTGGTGCATATATATTTATAATTGTTATATCTTCTTCTTGGATTGATCCTTTGATCATTATGTAGTGACCTTCTTTGTCTCTTTTCACAGCCTTTGTTTTAAAGTCTATTTTATCTGATATGAGTATCGCTACTCCTGCTTTCTTTTGGTCCCTATTTGCATGGAAAATCTTTTTCCAGCCCTTCACTTTCAGTCTGTATGTATCCCCTGTTTTGAGGTGGGTCTCTTGTAGACAACATATGTAGGGGTCTTGTTTTTGTATCCATTCAGCCAGTCTTTGTCTTTTGGTTGGAGCATTCAACCCATTTACGTTTAAGGTAATTACTGATAAGTATGATCCCATTGCCATTTACTTTATTGTTTGGGGTTCGAATTTATACACCGTTTTTGTGTTTCCTGTTTAGTATTTGTTGGAGAGCTGGTTTGGTGGTGCAGAATTCTCTCAGCTTTTGCTTGTCTGAAAAGCTTTTGATTTCTCCTTCATACTTGAATGAGATCCTTGCTGGGTACAATAATCTGGGCTGTAGGTTATTTTCTTTCATCATTCTAAGTATGTCTTGCCATTCCCTCCTTGCTTGAAGAGTTTCTATTGAAAGATTAGCTGTTATCCTTATGGCAATTCCCTTGTGTGTTATTTGTTGTTTTTCCCTTGCTGCTTTTCATATTTGTTCTTTGTGTTTGATTTTTGTTAATGTGATTAATATGTGTCTTGGGGGGTTTCGCCTTGGCTTTATCCTGTTTGGGACTCTCTGGGTTTCTTGGACTTGAGTGAGTATTTCCTTCCCCATTTTAGGGAAGTTTTCAACTATTATCTCCTCAAGTATTTTCTCACGGTCTTTCTTTTTGTCTTCTTCTTCTGGGACCCCTATGATTCGAATGTTGTAGCGTTTAATATTGTCCTGGAGGTCTCTGAGATTGTGCTCATTTCTTTTAATTCGTTTTTCATTTATCCTCTCTGATTCATTTATTTCTACCATTCTATCTTCGAATTCACTAATCCTATCTTCTGCCTCTGTTATTCTACTATTTGTTGCCTCCAGAGTGTTTTTAATTTCATTTATTGCATTATTCATTATATATTGACTCTTTTTTATTTCTTCTAGGTCCTTGTTAAACCTTTCTTGCATCTTCTCAATCCTTGTCTCCAGGCTATTTATCTGTGATTCCATTTTAATTTCAAGATTTTAGATCCATTTCACTATCCTTACTCGGAATTCTTTATCAGGTAGATTCCCTATCTCTTCCTCTTTTGTTTGGTTTGGTGGGCATTTATCCTGTTCCTTTATCTGCTGGGTATTCCTCTGTCTCATCTTGTTTAAATTGCTGAGTTTGGGGTGTCTTTTCTGTATTCTGGCAGTTTGTGGAGTTCTTTACTCTGGCATTTCCTCGCTGTGTGTGGGTTTGTACAGGTGTCTTGTCAAGGTTTCCTGGTTAGGGAAGCTTGTGTCCGTGTTCTGGTGGGTGGAGCTGTATTTCTTCTCTCTGGAGTGCAATGAAGTGTCCAGTAATGAGTTATGAGATGTTTGTGGTTTTGGGGTGACTTTGGGCAGCCTGTATCTTGAAGCTCAGGGCTGCGTTCCTTTGTTGCTGGAGAATTTGCTTGGTATGTCTTGCCCTGGAACTTGTTGGCCCTTGTGTGGTGCTTGATTTCAGTGTCGGTATGGAGGCATTTGATGAGCTCCTGTCAATTAATGTTCCTTGGAGTCAGGAGTTCCCTGGAGGCAGGGTTTGTACTTAAGCCTCCTGCTTCCAGTTATCTGTCTTACTTTTACAGTAGTTTCAAAACTTCTCCTTCTATACAGCACCATTGATAAAACATCTACGTTAAAGAAGAAAAGTTTCTCTACTGTGAGGGTCACTCAGAAAGGTTCACAGCATTACATGGAGAAGAGAAGAGGGAGGAGGGAGTTAGAGGTGACCCAAATGAGATGAGGTGGAATCAATAGTGGAGAGAGTGGGCTGGCCAGTAGTCACTTCCTTATGTGCACTCCACAACTGGACCGCTCAGAGATGTTCACAGAGTTATACAGAGACGAGAAGAAGGAGGAAGGAGACAGAGGTGGCCAGAAGGATAAAAGGGAGGAATGAAAAGGAGGGAGACAGATCCAGCCAGTAATCAGTTCCCTAAGTGTTCTCCACCGTCTGGAATACACAGAAATTCACAGAGTTGGGTAGAGTAGAGAGGGGTTAGGGAGGAGACACAGGCGACCTGGTGGAGAAAAAGGAGAGTCCAAAGGGAGAGAGAGCAGTCAAGCCAGTAATCTCGCTCCCTAGTGAAAAATGGGTCCTGAAGATTGGGTTCTTAAAGGTACAAAATTGGTAACAAATACATAAAAGCAAAAATTAAAAATCTAGAGTAGAGTTTGGAATTTCAAAAATACGATGTTAAAGAAAAGAAGAAGGAAAAGAAAGAGAGAAAAAACGAACAAAGAAAAACAAACATGGTCGCAAAAATTATCAAGAAAATACAGGTACAAAATTGATAACTAATACCAAAAAGCAAAAATTAAAAATCTAGAGTAGAGTTTGGAATTTCAAAAATACAATGTTAAAAAAAAGGAAGAAGAAAACTAAAGAGAAAACAAACAAACAAAAACAAGCAATGTCGCAAAAATTATAAAGAAACTACAGGTACAAAATTGATATCAAATATCAAAAAGCATAAATTAAAAATCTAGAGTACAGTTTGGAATTTCAAAAATACAATGTTAAAGAAAAGAAGAAAAAAAAACAAGGTCAAAAAATTATTATATATATATATAAATATATATATATGAAGTTTGCTGAAGAAGAAAAAAATAGGGTCTTTTTTTTGAAAGTAATAGGTTATAAAAGTGAAAATTAAATGAACAATAGAGAACTTAAAATTAAAAAAATTAAAAAAAAGAAAGAATGATCATAAAAATATATCTAGGACTTTCTCTGGTTTTGTTGTGAGTATCATGGGTTCGGTTCATTTTTGGCTAGTTCCTTGGTCCGACTTATATTTCTCAAGATCTATAGGCGCCTTCCTATGTAGTCCTAGTAACCACAGGGTTTTAATCTATTGCCTGTAGCTTCCAAGGCGATTCCCTCTGTTATAGCTTCTTTTGTTTGCTGGTCTCTTCAGTGTCTGGTTTACGCCCTGACACAAAGGGGACGGTGGAGGACACTTTTTTTTTTTAGGCTCACTTGTTCAGTTGCGCTGTGGGGAGGGAGGGAGGGAGTGATGCTGCAAACAAATAACACTGGCGTGCGCTCGCAGTGCCTCAGCCACACTGGGTCTGCCCCCGCTCACGGCGCGTGTAGCCTTCCTGCCCACACTGCTCGGGCTCTAGGTTGTTCCACCGGGAACAATCCGAGGCTGGCGCTGGGCTGCATGCACCTCCCAGGTCCAAGCCGCTCAGGTTCAGGCACTCGGGTAGTCCTCAGAGGCACAGACTCAGTTCGGCCTGCGTTTTGTGCTCTTCCCAGGTCCGAGCAGCTCAGGTGATGAGGTGTTTGGCGAGCGCCAATGTTGTGACTTATCGCCTCCCCGCCACTCGGTTATCTGGGTGTAAAACAGGCGCACTTTCTCAGGCAGATGTTGACCGTCCAGATCCCCAAGAAGTTTTAGATAGCAAAGAAGCCTGCTTACAGTTTTATAGATAATGTCTCTCTGGGGCTGCAATTGCCCCCTTCCGGCTCTGGCTGCCTGTCACCGGAGGGGGAAGGTCTGCAGCCGGCTATCTCTGTTCAGTCCTTTGTTCCGTGCGCGGGCCTGGTGGTGTCTTAGGTTAGGGCTGGCTTTTTGCGTGGTAGATATCCCAGAGTCTGGTTTGCTAGCCCAAGTTATTTCGTTCAGATAGCGCTCAGGGTATTCAGGCCAGATTCTTACTCTAAGCGATGCAGCCCGCGCCGCGCCTCCCTGCCCAGCCCCTGCTTGCTAATGGTGTGAGCAGGCGTCTGCACTGCTTCGCGGCTGGGGGAGTTACCGTAGGGCTTGAAATCTGCGAGTTTTAATTGTTTATTTATTTTTATCCCCCTTATGTTGCCCTTTGTGCTTCCAAAGCTTGGCAAAGATTTGGCAGTGAAAAGCTTTCCTGGTGTTTGGAAACTTTTCTCTTTTTAAGACTATCTTCCCGGGACGGAAATCCCTCCCTCCCTCTTTTGTCTCTTTTTTTGTCTTTTATACTTTTTCCTACCTACTTTCCAAGAGTTGGGTTGCTTTTCTGGGTGCCTGATGTCCTCTGGCAGCATTCATAAGTTGTATTGTGGAATTTACTCGACGTTTAAATGCTCTTTTGATGAAATTGTTTGGGGGGGGAAAGAGTTCTCCCCGTCCTACTCCTCAGCAATCTTGGCTCCTCTATTGTGGAGTTTGGAGAGAGCACGCGGGATTGCTCTCCAGGCCATGCAGGAAAAGAAGGCCCTCATCTCGCGATGTCGGGGGAGTCCCGTGGTTTTTCTGGAGCTGCGGTGCCAGTGTGGGGTTTCTCACAAGGTACGACCGGGAGCTCAGGGAGCCTCTCGTGTGGTGTCAGGGAAGTCAAGTCTCCATACGAGTGTCGAGGGGGCGCACGTCATTGCTCTCGAGTCATGGTAGAGGAATCAGGGCTCAGCACAATGAAAAAGGACGCTCGAGGTCTTTCTCAGGTTGCGGCAGGAAACCCTGGGTTCCCTCGACTTGTGCCTGTGACCTCAGGTAGCTTCTCAGGGTGCCTCTGAGAAGTCAGGGATACTATGGAGCTGGGAGAGGCCTCTCGGGACTCCACTGGGTTTGCTGCAATGGAAGAGGGCCTAATCTTGAGATCTCCATTTCGGACTCAGATCGCAGGGTCCTTGCAGAGTTGGGACAGGAGAGTCAGGCCTCGTCTTGTGTGGAGGAATGGAACTCCGCTTGCCTCTCAAGTTGTTCAAGGAGTGACAGGCCACTTGTCGAGCTGTGTGTGGAACCTGCGGTTTTTTCCAGACAATGCACGGGGGTGTCAGTGCCCCTTCGTGATGTGCTTTCATCCACAGGGTTTCCTTCGAAGTGGTGTGCGGGCATCGGGTTCTTATCAAGAGCGGACCAGGAAATCGGGGTCTTTTGGAATGCGGCACCACACACGAGGCTACATCTCGAATTTCCTCGTGAGACGGGCCTCATGCTGAGGTGCCCCTGGAAGGTCGGGAAAGCCTTCCAGACAAAGCAGGTTAATCGACCCTACTGTCGCGATCAGGAGGGGAGAAGGGGCTCAGATGAAGTGGTGCCGGGAACCTCGGTGTTCCCCTTGAGTGAGACTGGTATGTCAGGGAACTTTTGGGGTCTCATGAAGCTTGCCAAATACTGTTTCAAACTTCAAGACGAAACGTGGGACTTCTCTTGAGACGCTGTGGTGGGCAAGGGCCTCATCTTGTGATGAAGGGGAAACCACGTGGTTTTTTTCGAGTTGCGATGGGATTGTTGACTTACGACGGGGAATTCAGGCTTCCTCTTCTGTTGGCCCAGGGAAGTCCATTCTTCCATTCGAGTTTCCAGGGAGAGCTGGGTGGGAATTGCTCTCGAGTCACGGCAGGTCAAAATAGACCTCATCTAGGCTTGTGTCCAGGACCTAATGTTCCTCTCCAGGGGCGATAGGGATCACGGGGACGCATTCCAGACTCACCCAGTGAGTCAGGCCTCGGCTCGAGGGGAAGCAAAGGATTCTGATATCCTCCTGGGTCACGATAGGTATCTCTTGGAGCCCACTGAGTGGCCTCCAGGGAGTCAAGCCTCCTGTGGAGTTGGAGAGAGGACTCGGGATTGCTCTCCAGGCCATACAGGAAGAGAAGGCCCTCAGCTCGCAATGACGGGGGCGTCTTGTGGGTTTTCTCGAGTTGGGGCGCAAGTATGAATTTTCTCACGAGGTACAACGGGGATCTCAGGGAGCCTCTCATGTGGCGCCAGGAAAGTCAGGTGTCTATGCGTGTGATGAGGGGGAGCCCATAAATGCTCTCGAGTCATGGTAGGGAAATCGGGACTCAAGACGCGTTGAAGAAGGAGTCTCAAGGTCTTTCTCAGGTTGTGGCAGGAAACCCTGGGTTCCCTCGACATGTACCGGTGACCTAGGGAGCTTCTCAGGGTGCCTCTGAGAAGTCAGGCATACTGTGGACTTGGGAGGGGCTCTCGGAACTCCACTGGGTTTGGTGCAATGGCAAAGGTTCTCATATCGAGTTGAGGCAGGAACCTAAGGGTTCCTCTCCATTTAAAACTCCGACCACAGGGTCCCTGAAGAATTGGGACAGGAGAGTCAGGCCTCGTCTTGTGTGGACGAATGGAACTCCACTTGCCTCTCGAGTTGTTCACAGGATAACAGACCATTTGTCGAGCTGTGAGTGGAACCTTCGGTTTTTTCCGTAAGATGCATGAGGGGGTCAGTGCCCCTTCGTGTTGTGCCTTCATCCACAGGGTTGCCTTCAAAGAGGTGTCTGGACATCGGGTTCTTATCAATAGCGGAGCAGGAAATCGGGGTCTTTCAGAACGTGGCACCATCCATGAGGCTACATCTCGAATTTCTTCGTTAGACTGGTGTCATCCTGAGGTGCGCCATGAAGATCGGGAACCCCTTCCAGACAAAGCAGGGGAATCGACCATCTTGTCGCGATCAGGAGGAGTGAAAGGGCTCAGTTGAAGTCGTGCCGGGAACCTCGGTGTTCCCCTCGAGTGGAACCGGTGTGTCGGGAAACTTTTGGGGTCGCTTCAAGGGTGCCAAGTACCGTTTTGCACTTCAATACGGACTTGGGGCTTCACTTGACACGCTGTAGAGGGCAAGGGCCTCATCTTGGGATGACGGGAGAATCACGTGGTTTTTCTCAAGGTGCGGCGGGATTCTCGAGTTACGACGGGGAATTCAGGCTTCCTCTTGTGTTGGCCCAGGGAAGTCCAATCTTCCATTCGAGTTTCGAGGGAGAGCTGGGGTTTTCTCTTGAGTCACTGCAGGGCAAAAGAGACCTCATCTAGGCTTGTGTCCAGGACCTAATATTCCTCTCCAGGGCCGACAGTGATCTCGGGTTTGCATTCCAGACGCATCCTGGGAGTCCGAGCTCGACTCGAGGGGAAGCAAAGGACCCCGCTCTCCTCTCGAGTCGCCACAGGTGTCTCTTGGAGCCCACTGAGTGGCCTAAAGGGAGTCAAGCCCCCTGTGGAGTTTGGAGAGAGGACTCAGGATTGCTCTCCAGGCCATGCAGGAAAAGAAGATCCTCATCTCGCGATGACAGGGGCGTCTTGTTGGTTTTCTCGAGCTGTGGTGCCAGTGTGCGGTTTCTGACGAGGTGCGACGGGAAGCTCAGAGAGCCTTTCGTGTGGCGCCAGGGAAGTCAGGTCTCCATGTGCATGGCAAGGAGGGAGCGCGTCATTGCTCTCGAGATATGGTACGGGAATCGGGCCTCAAGATACGTTAAAGCAGGACTCTCAAGGTCTTTCTCAGGTTGGGGCAGGAAACCCTGGGTTCCGTCGACTTCTGCCGGTGACCTTAGGGAGCTTCTCAGGGTGCCTCTGAGAAGTCAGGCATACTGTGGATTTGGGACAGGCCTCTCGGGACTCCTCTGGTTTTGCGGCAATGGAAAAGGCCTCGTCTTGAGTGGAGGCAGGAACCTCAGGCTTCCTCTCCATTTCTGACTCGGTGCGCAAGGTCCCTAGAGTTGTGACAGGAGAGTCAGGCATCGTCTTGTGTGGAGGAATGGAACTCCGCTTGCTTCTCGAGTTGTTCACGAGGTGACAGACCACTTGTGGAGCTGTGTGAGAACCTGCGGGTTTTTCCGGAAGATGCACGGGGTGTCAGTGCCCCTACGTGTTGTGCCTTCATCCACAGGCTTGCCTTCGAAGAGGTGTCCAGGAGTCTGGTTTTGATCAAAAGTGGACCATGGAATCGGGGTCTTTCGGCATGTAGTATGGCCCTCGAGGCTACGTCTCGAATTTCCTCGTGAGACCGGCCTCATCCTGAGGTGCGCCGGGAAGGTTGGGAACCCCTTCGAGACAAAGCAGTGGAATCGACCCTCCTATCGCGATCATGAGAGGAGAAAGGCCTCAGATGAAGTGGTGCCGGGAACTTCAGTGTCCCCTCTAGTGAGATCGGTATATAGGGGAACTTTTGGGGTCACATCAAGGGTGCCAAGTACTGTTTTGCACTTCAAGACGGAATGTGAGACTTCTCTTGAGACGCTGTAGGGGGCAAGGGCCTCATCTTGCAATACAGGGAACCACGTGATTTTTCTCGAGTTGCGGCGGGTTTCTCAAATTACAACTGGAAATTCAGGCTTCCTCTTGTGTTGGCTCAGAAAGGCCAATCTTCCATTCGAGTTGCAAGGGAAAGCTAGGGGTTGTGCTTGAGTCACTGCAGGGCCAAAGAGACCTCCTCTAGGCTTTTGTCCAGGACCTAAGGTTCCTCTCCAGGGGCGACAGGGATCCAGGGTTGCATTCCAGACTCACCCTCGTACTCAGGCCTCATCTCGAGGGGAAGCAAAGGACACCGCTCTCCTCCTGAGTATCGACGCGTATCTCTTGGAGCCCACTGAGTGACCTAAAGGGAGTCAAGCCTCCTTTGGAGTTTGGAGAGAGGATTCGGGATTGCTCTTCAGGTCATGCAGGAAAGAAGGCCCTCATATCACCGTGACAGGGGCGTCTCGTGGGTTTTCTCGAGCTGCGGCGCCAGTGTGGGGTTTCTCACGAGGTACGATGGGGAGCTCAGGGAGACTCTCATGTGGTGCCGGGGAAGTCAGATCTTCATGCGCGTGGCGAGGGGGAGCGCGTCATTTTTCTCCAGTCATGGTAGGGGAATCGGGCCTCAAGACGCGTGAAGAAGGACTCTCGAGATTTTTCTCAGGTTACGGCAGGAAACCCTGGGTTCCCTCGACTTATGCCCGTGACCTCAGGGAGCTTCTCAGGGTGCCTCTGAGAAGTCAGGGATACTGTGCAGTTGGGAGGGGCCGCTCCGAACTCCACTGGGTTTGGTGCAGTAGAAGAGGGCCTTATCTCGAGTTGAGGCAGGAACCTCATGGTTCCTCTCCATTTCTGAATCGGATCTCAGTGTCCATGCAGAGTTGGGACAGGAGAGTCAGGCCTCGTCTTGTGTGGAGGAATTTAACTCCTCTTGCCTCTCGAGTTGTTCACGGGGTGACAGGCCACTTGTCGATCTGTATGTGGAACTTGCGGGCTTTTCCAACGATGCAGGAGGGTGTCAGACCCCTTCGTTTTGTGCCTTCGTCCACAGGATTGCCTTCGAAGAGGTGTCCTAGCATTGGGTTCTTATCAAGAGCAGACAGGGAAATCGGGGTCTTTCGGCGTGTGGCACCAACCACAAGGCTACGTCTCGAATTTCCTCGTGAGACCGGCCTCATCCTGAGGTGCGCCGGGAAGGTCCGGAACCCCTTCCAGACAAAGCAGGGTAATCGACCCTCCCATCGCGATCAGGAGGGGATAAGGGGCTCAGAACAAGTGGTGCACCGAACCTTGGTGTTCCCCTCGAGTGAGACCAGGGTGTCGGGGAACTTTTGTGGTAACATCAAGGTTGCCAATTATCGTTTTAAACTTCAAGATGGAACGTGGGGCTTCTCCTGAGACGCTGCAGCTGGCAAGGGCCTCATCTTGCGATGACGGGGGAACCACGTGGTTTTCCTCGAGTTGCGGCGGGATTTTCGAATTACGACGGGGAATTCAGGTTTCCTCTTGTGTTGTCCCAGGGAAGTCCATTCTTCCATTCGAGGTGCGAGGGACAGCAGGGGATTGATCTCGAGTCACTTCAGGGAAAATGAGACCTCATCTATGCTTGTGTCTAGGACCTAATGTTCCTCTCCAGGCGCGACAGGGATCTTGGGGTTGCATTCCAGACTCACCTGAGGAGTCAGGCCTGGTATATAGGGGAAGCAAAGAATTCCGCTCTCCTCTCGAGTCCCAACGGGTATCTCTTGGAGCCCACAGAGTGGCCTAAAGGGAGTCAGGCCTCCTGTGGAGTTTGAAGAGAGGCCTCGAGATTGCGCTCCAGGCCATGCAGGAAAAGAAGGCCTTCATCTCGCGATGACGGAGGCGTCTCGTGGGTTTTCTCGAGCTGGGGAGCCAGTGTGGGATTTCTCACGAGGTATGACGGGGAGCTCAGGGAGCCTCTCGTGTGGCGCCAGGGAAGTCAAGTCTCCATGCGAGTTTCGAGGGGGAACGCGTCATTGCTCTCGAGTCATGGTAGGGGAATCGGGATTCAAGACGCGTGAAGGAAGATTTTCGAGGTCTTTCTCGGGTTGCGTCAGGAAACCCTGTGTTCCCTCGACTTGTGCCGGTGACCTCAGGGAGCTTCTAAGGGTGCCTCTGAGAAGTCGGGATACTGTGGATTTGGGAGGGGCCTCTCGGGCCTCCACTGTTTTTGGTGTAATGGAAGAGGGCCTCATCTCGAGTGGAGTCAGGAACCTCAGGGTTCCTCTCCATTTCGGACTCCGATCGCAGGGTCCCTTCAGAGTTGGGACCGGAGAGTCAGGCCTCGTCTTGAGTGGAGGAATGGAACTCTGCTTGCCTCTCGAGTTGTTCATGGGATGACAGGCCTCTTGTCGAGCTGTGTGTGGAACCTGCGGCTTTTACTGAATGATGCACGGGAGTGTCAGTGACCCTTCGTTTTGTGCCTTCGTCCACAGGGTTGCCTTCGAAGAGGTGTCCGGGCATCGGGTTCTTCTCAAGAGTGGGCCGGGAAATCGGGGTATTTCGGCATGTGACACCACCCCCGACGCTATGTCTCGAATTTCCTCGTGAGACCGGCCTCATCCTGAGGTGCACCAGGAATGTGGGGAACCCCTTCCAAACAAAGCAGGGGAATAGACCCTCCTGTCTCGAACAGGAGGGGAGAAGGTGCTCAGATGAAGTGGTGCGGGAACCTAGGTGTTCCTGTCGAGTGAGACCGGCGTGTCCAGGAACATTTGGTGTCGCATCAAGGGTGCAAAGAACCGTTTCGCACTTCAAGACGGAACGTGGTTCTTTTCTTGAGAGGCCATAGCAGCAAGGGCCTCATCTTGGGATGACGTTGGAAACACGTGGTTTTTCTCGAGTTTCGGCGGGATTCTCGAGTTACGAAGGGGATTTCTGGCTTCCTCTTGTGTTGGCCCAGGGAAGCCCAATCTTCCATTCGAGTTGCGAGGGAGAGCTGGGGGTTGCGCTCGAGTCACTGCAGGGCAAAAGAAACCTCATCCAGGCTTGTGTCTAGGACCTAATGTTCCTCTCAAGGGGTGACTGGGATCTTGGGGTTGCATTCCAGACTCACCCAGGAGTCAGGCGTCGTCTCGAGGGGAAAAAAAGGACTTATCTCTCTTCTCGAGTCGCGACGGGTATTTCTTGGAGCCCACTGAGTGGACTAAAGGGAGTCAAGCCTCCTCTGGAGTTTGGAGAGAGGACTCGGGATTGCACTCCAGGACATGCAGGAAAAGAAGGCCCTCATCTCACGATGACGGGGGGGGGGGGGTCTCAGTGGTTTTACCGAGCTGCAGCGCCTGTGTTGGTTTCTCAGGAGGTACGACGGGGAGCTCAGGGAGCCTCTTGTGTGGCGCCAGGGAAGTTAGGTCTCGATGCGTGTGGCAAGGGGGAGCGCGTCATTGCTCTCGAGTCATGGTAGGGGAATCAGGCCTCTAGACGCGTTGAAGAAGGACTCTCAAGATCTCTCTCGGGTCTTGGCAAGAATACCTGAGTTCCCTCGACTTGTGCCGGTTACATCAGGGAGATTCTCCGGGTGCCTCTGAGAAGTCAGGGATACTGTGGAGTTGGGAAAGACCTCTCGGGACTCCACTGGGTTTGGTGAAATGGAAGGGGGCCTCATCTCGAGGGGAGGCAGGAACCTCAGGGTTCCTCTCCATTTCTGATTCCAATCGCAGCCCCCTGCATAGTTGGGAGAGGTGAGTCAGGCCTTGTCTTGTGTGCAGGAATGGACTTCCGCTTGCCTCTCGAGTTGTTCACTGGGTGACAGGCACTTGTTGAGCTGTATGAGTAACCTGCGGTCTTTTCCGGACGATGCACGGGGGTGTCAGTGCCCCTTCGTGTTGTGCCTTCATCCACACTATCTTCGAATAGGTGTCTGGGCATCGCGTTCTTATCAAGAGCGGATCGGGAAATCGCGGTCTTTCGGCATGTGGCACCACCATCGAGGCTACGTCTCGAATTTCCTCGTGAGACAGCCTCATCTGAGGTGCGTGGAGAAGGTCGGGAACCCCTTGCAGACAAAGCAGGGGAATCGACCCTCCTTTCGCGATCAGGAGGGGAGAAGGGGCTCAGATGAAGTGGTGCCAGGAACCTCGGTGTTCCCCTCGAGTGCGACCCATATGTCGGGGAACTTTTGGGGTAGCATTAAGGGTGCCAAATATCATTTCGCACTTGAAGACAGAACGTGGGACTACTCTTGAGACGCTGGAGCGTGCAAGGGCCTCATCTTGCAATGAAGGGGAAACCACGTGGTTTTTCTCAAGTTGAGGTGGAATTCTCGAATTACTACTGGGAATTCAGGCTTCCTCTTGTGTTGGCCCAGGGAGGTCCAATATTCCATTCGGGTTGCGAGGGAAAGCTGGGGAGTGCTCTCGAGTTACTGCAGGGCAAAAGCGACCTCATCTAGCCTTGTGTTCAGGACCCAATGATCCTCTCCAAGGGCGACAGGGATCTCGGGTTTGCATTACAGACTCACCCGGGGAGTTAGGCCTCGTCTCGAGGGGAAGCAAAGGACTCGGCTCTCCTCTCGAGTAGCGACGCGTATCTCTTGGAGCCCACTGAGTGGTCTAAAGGGAGTCAACCCTCCTCTTCAGTTTGGAGAGAGGACTCGGGATTGCTCTCCAGGCCATGCAGGAAAAGAAGGCCCACATCTCGAGATGACGGGGGCGTCTCGTGTGTTTTCTCGAGCTGCGGCGCCAGTGTGGGGTTTCTCACGAGGTACGACGGGGAGTTCAGGTAGCCTCTCGTGTGGCAACAGGGAAGTCAGGTCTCCATGGGCGGGGCAAGGGGGAGCGCGTCATTGCTCTCAAGTCAGGGTAGGGGAATCGGGCCTCATGACGGGTAGAAAAAGAACTCTCGATGTCTTTCTAGGGTTGCGGCAGGAAACCCTGGGTTCCCTTGACTTGTGCCGGTGACCTCAGGGAGCGTCTCAGGGTGCCTCTGAGAAGTCAGGGATACTGTGGATTTGGGAGAGGCCTCTCGGGACTCCTCTGGGTTTGGTGCAATGGAAGTGGGCCTCATCTCGAGTTGAGGCAGGAACATCAAGGTTCTGCTCCTGACTTCCTGGAGGCCGGATCTGACTCAGATCGCAGGTTCCCTGTTGAGTTTGCTCAGGAGTGTCAGGTCTCGTGTTCTGCGGAGGAATGGAACTCCGCTTACATCTCAAGTTGTTCAAGGATAACACCACTTTTCGTGATGTGTGTGGAACCTGCGGGTTTTTCGGAGATGCACGGGGGCGTCAGTGCTCCTTCCTGTTGTGCCTTCATCCACAGGGTTGCCTTCGAAGAGGTGTCCGGGCATCGGGTTCTCCTCAAGTGCGGACCGGGAAATTGGGTTCTTTCAGCATGTTGCACCACCCACGAGGCTACGTCTCGAATTTCCTCGTGAGACCGGCCTCATCCTGAGGCGTGCAGGAAAGTCCGGGAACCCTTTCCAAACAAAGCAGGGGAATCGACCCTCCTTTCGGGATCAGGAGGAGAGAAAGGGCTCAGATGAAGCAGTGCCGGGAACCTCGGTGCTCTCCTTGAGTGAAAGTCGGGTAACTTTTCGCGTTGCATCAAGGGTGCCAAGTACCGTTTCGCACTTCAAGACGGAACCTGGGACTTCTCTTGAGACGCTGTAGTGGGCAAGGGCCTCATCAAGCGCTGACGGGGGACCCACGTGTTTTTTCTCGAGTTGCGGCAGGATTCTTGAGTTACGATGGGGAATACAGGTTTCTTCTTGTGTTGGCCCAGGGAAGTCCAATCTTCCATTCGAGTTGCAAGTGAGAGCTGGAGATTGCTCTCGAGTCACTGCAGGGCAAAATAGAGCTCATCTAGGTTTGTGTCCAGGACCGAGTTTTTCTCTCCAGGGGCGACAGGGATCTCGGGGTTGCATTCCAGACTCCCCCGGGGAGTCAGGCCTCGTCTCGAAGGGAATGAATGGACTCCGCTCTCCTCTCGAGTCGCGACGGGTATCCCTTGGAGCCCAAGAGTGGCCTAAATGGAGTTAAGCCTCCTGTGGAGTTTGGAGAGAGGACTCGGGATTGCTCTCTAGGCCATGCAGGAAAAGAAGGCCCTCATCTCGTGATGACGGGGGCGTCTCGTGGGTTTTCTCAAGGTGCAGTGCCTGGTTGGGGTTTCTCACGAGATAGGACGGGGAGCTCAGGGAGACTCCTGTGGTGCCACGGAAGTCAGGTCTCCATGGACGTGGCGTGGGGGAGCGCCTCATTGCTCTCGAGTCATGGTAGGGGAATCAAGCCTCAAGACGCTTCGAAGAAGAACTCTCGAGGTCTTTCTCGGGGTGTGGCAGGAAACCCTGGGTTCCCTCGACTTGTGCCCATGACCTCAGGGAGCTTAGCGGGGTTCCTCTGAGAAGTCAGGGATACTGTGGAGTTGAGAGGGGCTTCTCGGGACTTCACAGGGACTGGTGCAATTGAAGAGGACCTAATCTCGGATTGAGGCAGTAACGTCAGGGTTCCTCTCCATTTCTGACTCGGATAGCAGGGTCCCTGCAGAGTTGTGACAGGAGAGTCAGACCTCGTCTTGTGTGGAGTAATGGAACTCCGCTTGCCTCTCGAGTTGTTCACGGGATGACAGGCCACCTGTCGAGTTGTATGTGGAACCTGCGGTTTTGGGGGAAGATGCACAGGGGTGTCAGTGCCCCTTCGTGTTGTGCCTTCATCCACAGGGTTACCTTCGAAGAGGTGACCGGGCATCGGGATCTTATCAATAGCGGACCAGGAAATCGGGGTCTTTCGACATGTGGCACAACCCACGAGGCTACGTCTCGACTTCCCTCGTGAGACTGGCCTCATCCTGAGGTTCGCCGGGAAGTCTGGGAACCCCTTCCAGACAAAGCAGGGGAATCGACCCTCCTGTCGCCATCAGGAGGGGAGAAGAGGCTCAGCTGAAGCGGTGCTGGGAACCTCCATGTTCTCCTCGAGTGAGACCGGGGTGTCAGGGAAATTTGGGGGTCGCATCAAGGGTGCCAAGTACCGTTTCACACTTCAAGACGGAACATGGGACTTCCCTGGAGACGCTATAGCTGACAGGGGCCTCATATTTCGATGACGGAGGAGCCACGTTGTTTTTCTCCAGTTGCCGCGGGATTCTCGAATTACAATGGGGAATACAGGCTTCCTCTTGTGTTGGCCCAGGGAAGTCCAATCATCCATTCGAGTTGCGAGGGAGAGCTGGGGATTGCACTTGAGTCAATGCAGGCCAAAAAAGACCTCATTTAGGCTTGTGTCCAGGACCGAGTTTTCCTCTACAGGGGCGACACGGATCTCGGGATCCCATTCCAGACTCATCCAAGTAGTCAGGCCTCAGCTCGAGGGGACGCAACGGACTCTGCTCTCCTCTAGAGTAGCGACGTGTATCTCTTGGAGGCTACTGAGTGGCCTAAAGGGAGTCAGGCCTCCAGTGGAGTTTGGAGAGTGGACTCGGGATTGCTCTCTAGGTCATGTAGGAAAAGAAGGCCCTCATCTTACGATGATGGGGGCGTCTCGTGAGTTTTCTCGAGCGGCGGTGCCAGTGTGGGGTTTTCATGAGGTAGGACGGGGAGCGCAGGGAGCCTCTCGTGTGGCGCCAGGGAAGTTAGGTTTCAATGGGCGTGGCGAGGGGAATGCGTCATTGCTCTCCAGTCATGGTAGGGTATCGGGCCTCAAGATGCGGTAAAGAAGGTCTCTCGAGGTCTTGCTCAGAATGCAGCAGGAAACCCTGGGTTCATTCGACTTGTGCCAGTGACCGCAGAGAACTTCTGAGGGTGCCTCTGAGAATCAGGGATACTGTGGATTTGGGAGGGGCCTCTCGGGACTCCACTGGGTATGGCACAATGGAACAGGGCCTCATTTCGAGTTGATGCAGGAACGTCAGGTTTCATCTACATTTCTGACTCCGATCGCACGGTCCCTGCAGAGTTGGGAAAGGAGAGTCAGGCCTTCTCTTGTGTGGAGGAAAGGAACTCCGCATGCCTCTCTAGTTCTTCAAGGGATGACAGGACACTTGTCAATCTGTGTTTGGAATCTGCGTGTTTTTCTATACTATGCATGGGGATGTCAGTACCCCTTCGTGTTGTGCCTTCACCCACAGGGTTGCCTTCGAAGAGGGGTCGGGGCCTCAGGGCCTTCTCAAGAGCGGACCGGGGCATCGGGGGCGTTCGGCATGTGGCACCACCCACGTAGTTCGTCTCGAATTTCCTAGTGAGACCGGCCTCATCCTGAGGTGCGCCGGGAAGGTCGGAACCCCTTGCAGACAAAGCAGGGAAATCGACCCTCCTGTCTCGATCAGGAGGGGAGAAGGGGCACAGATGAGGTGATGCCGGGAACCTCGGTGTTCCCCTCCAGTGAGACCAGTGTGTTGGGGAACTTTTGGGGTCGCATCAAAGGTGCCAAGTACCGTATCGCACTTCAAGATGGAACGTAAGACTTTTTTGAGACGCTGTAGCGGCAATGGCCGCATCTTGCGATGAATAGGGAACGATGTGGTTTTTCTCGAGTTGTGGCGGGATTCTTGAGTTACAACGGGAAATTCAGGCTTCCTCTTCTGTTGACCCAGGGAAGTCCAGTCTTCCATTTGAGTTGCGAGGGAGAGTTGGGGATTGCTCTCGAGTCACTGCAGGAAAAAAGAGACCTCATCTAGGCTTGTGTCCAGGACCTAATGTTTCTCTCCAGGGGCGACAGGGATCTCCGGTTCGCATATCAGACTCACCCGAGGAGTCAGGCCTCGCCTTGTGGGGAAGGAAAAGACTCCACTCTCCTCTCGACTCGCGACGGGTATGTCTTGGAGTCCACTGAGTGACCAAAAGGGAGTCAAGCCTACTGTGGAGTTTGGAGAGAGGACTCGGGATTGCTCTCCAGGCCATGCTAGAAAAGAAGGCCGTCATGTCGCGAAAACGGGGGCGTCTCGTGGGTTTTCTCCAGCTGTGGCGCCAGTATCAGATTTCTCACGAGGTACAACGGGGAGCTCAGAGAGCCTCTCGTGTGGTGCTAGGGACGTCAGGTCTCCGTGCGTGTGGTGAAGGGGAGTGCGTGATTGCTCTCGAGTCATAGTAGGCGAATCGGGCCTCAAGACGCATTGAAGAAGGACTCTCGAGGTCTTTCTCGGGTTGCGGCAGGGAACCCTGGGTTCCCTCGACTTGTGTCGGTGACCTCAGGCAACTTCTCAGGGTGCCTCTGAGAAGTCAGGGACACTGTGGATTTGGGAGGGGCCTTTCGTTACTCAACTGGGTTTGGTGCAATTGAAGAGGGCCTCATCTCGTATGCAGGCAGGAACCTCAGGGGTCCTCTCCATTTCTGACTCGGGTCGCAGAGTACCTGCAGAGTATGGACAAGAGAGTCACGCCTCGTCTTCTGTGGAGGAATGGATCTCCGCTTTCTTTGCGAGTTGTTCATGGAGTGACAGGCCTCTTGTTGAGCTGTGTGTGGAACCTGTGGGTTTTTCCGGATGATGCAGAGGGGTGTCAGTGCCCCTTCGTGTTGTGCCTTCATCCACAGGGTTGCCTTCAAAGAGGTGTCCGGGCATCGGGTTCTTTTCAAGAGCGTACCAGAAAATTGGGGTCTTTCAGCATGTGGTACCACCCATGAGGCTACATCTCGAATTTCCTCAGGAGACCGGCCTCATCCTGAGGTTCGCCGGGAAGGTAGGGAAACCCTTGCAGACAAAGCACGGGAATCGACCTACCGGTCGCGATCAGAAGGGGAGAAGGGGCTCAGATGAAGTGGTGCCGGGAACTTCGGTGGTCCCCTCGAGTGAGACCGGTATGTCACGGCACTTTTGAGGTCGCATCAAGGGTGCCAAGTACAGTTTCGCACTTCAAGACGGAACGTGGGAATTCTCTGGAGATGCTCTAGCGGGCAAGGGCCTCATATTGCGATGACGAGCGAAACACGTGGTTTTTCTCGAGATGTGGCGGGATTCTCGAGTTACGACGGGGAATTCAGGCTTCCTCTTGTGTTGGCCAAGCAAGTCCAATCTTCCATTCAACTTGTCAGAGAGACCTGGGGGTTGCTCTCGAGTCACTTCAGGGCAAAGAGTCCTCATCTAGGCTTGGGTCCAGGACGTAGTATTGCTCTCCAGGGGCAACAGGGATATCGGGGTCGCATTCCAGTCTCACCCGGTGGGTCACGCCTCGTCTCGAGTGGAAGCAAAGGACTCCACTATCCTCTCGAGTCGCGACATGTAAGTCTTGGAGCCCAATGAGTGGCCTAAAGGGAGTCAAGCGTCCTGTGTAGGTTGGACAGAAGGTTCACGCTTGATCTGCATACCATGCAGTTAAAGATGGCCCTCCTCTCGTGATGACAGGAGTGTCTCATGGGTTTTCTCGAGCTGCGGCGCCAGTGTGGGGTTTCTCACGAGATATGATGGGGAGATCAGGGAGCCTCTCGTGCAGCGCCAGAGAAGTCAGACCTCCATGCGTGTGGCCAGGCAGATCGCGTCATTGCTCTGGAGTCATGGGAGGGACTAGGGCCTCAAGAGGCATTTAAGAAGGACTCTCGAGGTCTTTCTTGGGTTGGGGTGGGAAACACTCGTTTCCCTCGACCTCTACCGGGGACCTTAGTGAACTTCCCAGGTGCCTCTGAGAGGTGAGGGATACTGAGGAGTTAGAGGGGCCTCTCGGGACTCCACTAGGTTTGACGAAATGAAAGAGGGCCTCATCTCGATTGGAGGCAGGAACCTCAGCTTCCTCTCCATTTCTGACTCCGACCGCAGGGTCCCTGCAGGGTTGGGACAGGAGAGTCAGGCCTCATCTTGTCTGAGTAATGGAACTCTGCTTGCCTCTCGAGTCGTTCAGTGGGTCTCAGGCCCCTTGTCGAGCTGTGTGTGGAACCTGCGGGTGTTTCCAGAAGATGCACGGGGGTGTCATTGCCCCTTCATTTTGTGTCTTCCCCCACAGGGTTGCCTTCAAAGAGGTGTCCGGGTATCGGGTTCATTTCAAGAGCGGACCGGGAAATCGGGGTCGTTCGGCATGTGGCAGCACCAACGTGGCTCATCTCGAATTTCCTCGTGAGACCAGCATCATCCTGAGGTGCGCCGGGAAGGCCGGGAACACCTTCCACACAAAGCACAGGAATCGAATCTCCTGTCGCGATCAGGAGGGGAGATGGGGCTCAGATGAAGTGGGGCCGGGACTCTAGGTGTTCCACTCGAGGGAACCCAGCGTTTCAGGGAACTTTAGGGGTCGCATCAAGGGAGCCAAGTACCGTTTCCCACTTCAGGACGGAACATGGGACTTCCCTGGAGACGCTGTAGCGGGCAAGGGCCTCATCCTGTGAAGACGTTGGAACCACGTCGTTTTTCTCGAGTTGCATCGGGATTCTCGAAAACGACGGGGATTTCAGGCTTCCTCTTGGGTTCGCTCTGGGAAGCCCAATCTTCCCCTGGAGTTGCGAGGGAAAGCTGGGGGTTCTGCTCAAGTCACTACAGGGCCAAAGAGACCTCATCGAGGCGTGTGTCCAGGACCTAATATTCCTCTCAAGGGAAGACAGGGATCTCGGGTTTGCATTCCAGACTCCCCCGGGGAGTCAGGCCTCGCCTCAAGGGGAAGCAGAGGACTCCGCTTTCCTCTCAAGTCGCGACAAGGATCTCTTGGAGTCCACTGAGTGGACTCAAGGGTGTCGAGCCTCCTCTTCAGTTTGGAGAGAGGACTCGGGATTGCTCTCCAGGCCAGGCAGGAAAAGAAGGCCCTCAGCTCGCGAGGACGGGGGCGTCTCATGGGTTTCCTCAGGCTGCAGCTCCCGTGGGGGTTTTCTCACGAGGCATGACGAGGACCTCAGGGAGCCTCTGGTGTGGCGCTAGGGAACTCATGTCTCCATGCGCATGGCGAGGGGGAGCTGGTCATCACTCTCGAGTCATGGGAAGTGACTAGGGCCTCAAGACGCGTTGAAGAAGGACTCTCGAGGTCTTTCTCGGGTGGTGGCGGGAATCCCTCGTTTCCCTCGACTTCTGCAGAGGACTATAGGGAACTTCCCAGGGTGCCTCTGAGAGGTGAGGGATGCTGTGGAGTTAGCGAGGCCTCTCGGGACTCTGCTGGGTTCGTCGCAATGGAAGAGGGCCTCATCTCGAGGGGAGGCAGGAACCTCAGGCTTCCTCTCCGATTCTGACTCCGACTGCACGGTCCCTGCAGTGTTGGGACAGGAGAGTCATGCCTCGTCTTGTCTGAGGAATGGAATTATGGTTGCCTCTCGAGTTGTTCCGGGAGTCTCAGGCCCCTTGTCGAGCTGTGAGTAGACCCTGCGGGTTTTTCCGGATGATGCACGGGGGTGTCAGTGCCCCTTCGTGTTGTGCCTTCACTCACAGGGTTTCCTTCGAAGAGGTGTCCGGGCATCGGGTTCTTATCAAGAGCGGACCGGAAAATCGGGGTTGTTCGGCATGTGGCACCTCACACATGGCTAGTCTCGAATTTCCTCCTGAGACCGGCCTCATCCTGAGGTGCACCAGGAAGGCCGGGAACCCCTTCCAGACAAAGCAGGGGAATCGACTCTCCTGTCGCGATCAGGAGGGGAGAAGGGGCTCAGATGAAGTGGTGCCGGGACCCTCGGTGTTCCCCTCGAGGGAACCCAGCGTGTCGGCGAACTTTTGCGGTCGCATCAAGGGTGTCAATTACCGTTTCGCACTTAAGGACGGAACATGGGACTTCCCTGGAGACTCCAGGAACTTCGGTGTTCCCCTGGAGTGAGACCGGTATGTTGGGGAACTTTTGGGTCGCATCAAGGGTGCCAAGTAGCATTTCGAACTTTAAGATGGAACGTGGGACTTCTCTTGAGACTCTAGCTGGCAAGGGCCTCATATTGCGATGAAGGGGGAACCACATGGTTTTTAAGACTTGAGGCTGAATTCTCGAATTACGATGGGAAATTCAGACTTCCTCTTGTGTTGACCGTGGGAAGACCAATCTTCCATTCAAATTGTGAGGGAGAGATGGAGGTTGCTCTCGAGTCACTGTAGGGCAAAATAGACCTCATCTAGGCTTGTGTCTAGGACATAATGTTCCACTCCAGGGGCGACAGGGATCTCGGGGTTGCATTCCAAACTCACCCGGGGAGTCAGGCCTCGTCTCGAGGGAAGCAAAGGACTCCGCTCTCCTCTCGAGTCGCACCGGGTATTTCTTGGACCCAACTGAGTGGCCTAAAGGGAGTCAATCCTCCTGTGAAGTTTGGAGAGAGGACCAGGGATTGCTCTCCAGGTCAGGCAGGAAAAGAAGGCCCCCATCTCTCCTTGACGGGGGCATCTTGTGGTTTTTCTCGAACTGCGGCGCCACTGTGGGTTTTCTCACGAGGTACGATGGGGTACTCAGGGAGCCTCTTGTGTGGTACTAGGGAAGTCAGTTTTCGTGCTTGTGGCGAGGGGAGCGCGTCCTTGCTCTGGAGACATGGTAGGGGAATCGGGCATCAAGAGACGTTGAAAAAGGACTCTCCAAGTCTTTCTCGGGTTACTTCAGGAAACTCTGGGTTCCCTTGACTTGTGCCAGTGACCTCAGGTAGCTTCTCAGGGAGCCTCTGAGAATTCAGGGATACTGTGGTGTTGGGAGGGGCCTCTCGGGACACCACTGAGTTTGGTTCAATGGAAGAGGGCCTCTTCTCTAGTTGAGGCAGGAACCTCAGGGTTCCTCTCCATTTCTGACTCCGATCGCAGGGTCCCTGAAGAGTTGGGCCAGGAGAGTAAGGCCTCGTCTTGTGTGAAGGAATGCAACTTCACTTGCCTCTCGAGTTGTTCACGGGGTGACAGTCCACATTTGGAGCTGTGAGTGGAATCGGCGGGTTTTTCCAGACGATGCATGGGGATGTCAGTGTCCCTTCGTGTTGTGCCTTCATCCACAGGGTTGCCTTCGAACAGATGTCCGGGCGTCAGGTTCTTATCTAGAGTGGACCGGGAATTCGGGATCTTTCAGCATGTGGCACCAACCATGAGGCTACTTTTCGAATTTCCTCATGAGACCGGCCTCATCCGGAGGTTCGAGGGGAACGTCGGGAACCCCTTGCAGACAAAGCATGGGAATCGACCCTCCTGTCGCGATCAGGAGAGGAGAAAGGCCTCAGATGAAGTGGTGCCGGGAACTTCAGTGTCCCCTCTAGTGAGATCGGTATATAGGGGAACTTTTGGGGTCGCATCAAGGGTGCCAATTACTGTTTTGCACTTCAAGACGGAATGTGAGACTTCTCTTGAGATGCTGTAGGGGGCAAGGGCCTCATCTTGCAATACGGGGAACCACATGATTTTTCTCGATTTGCGGCGGGTTTCTCGCATTACGACTGGAAATTCAGGCTTCCTCTTGTGTTGGCCCAGAAAGGCCAATCTTCTGTTCGAGTTGCAAGGGAAAGCTAGGGGTTGCGCTTGAGTCACTGCAAGGCCAAAGAGACCTCCTCTAGGCTTTTGTCCAGGACCTAAGGTTCCTCTCCAGGGGCGACAGGGATCCAGGGTTGCATTCCAGACTCACCCTCGTAGTCAGGCCTCATCTCGAGGGGAATCAAAGGACACCGCTCTCCTCCTGAGTATCGACGCGTATCTCTTGGAGCCCACTGAGTGACCTAAAGGGAGTCAAGCCTCCTTTGGAGTTTGGAGAGAGGATTCGGGATTGCTCTTCAGGTCATGCAGGAAAGAAGGCCCTCATTTCACCATGACAGGGGCGTCTCGTGGGTTTTCTCGAGCTGCGGCGCCAGTGTGGGGTTTCTCACGAGGTACGATGGGGAGCTCAGGAAGCCTCTCATGTGGTGCCGGGGAAGTCAGATCTTCATGCGCGTGGCGAGGGGGAGCGCGTCATTTTTCTCCAGTCATGGTAGGGGAATCGGGCATCAAGACGCGTGAAGAAGGACTCTCAAGGTTTTTCTCAGGTTATGGCAGGAAACCCTCGTTTCCCTCGCCTTCTGCCGGGGACCTTAGGGAACTTCCCAGGGTGCCTCTGAGAGGCGAGGGATCCTGTGGAGGTGGCGGGGCCCCTCGGGACTCCGCTGGGTCTGGCGCAACGGAAGAGGGCCTCACCTCGAGGGGAGGCAGGAACCTCAGGCTTCCTCTCCGTTTCGGACTCCGACCGCAGGGTCCCTGCAGAGTTGAGACAGGAGAGTCAGGCCTCGTCTTGTCTGAGGAAGGGAACCCCGCTGGCCTCTCGAGTTGCTCAGGGGGTCTCAGGCCCCTCGTCGAGCTGTGTGTGGAACCCGCGGGTCTTTGCGGACGATGCACGGGGGTGGCAGTGCCCCTTCGTGTTGTGCCTTCACCCACAGGGTTGCCTTCGAAGAGGGGTCCGGGCCTCGGGTCCTTCTCAAGAGCGGACCAGGGAATCGGGGGCGTTCGGCATGTGGCCCCACCCACGTGGCTCGTCTCGAATTTCCTCGTGAGACCGACCTCATCCTGAGGTGCACCGGAAAGGCCGGGAAACCCTTCCAGACAACGCAGGGGAATCGCCTCTCCTGTCGCGATCGGAAGGGGAGAAGGAGCTCTGAGGAAGCGGAGCCGGGACCCTCGGTGTTCCCCTCGGGGGACCCCGGCGTGTCGGGGGACATTTGGGGGTCGCAGGAAGGCTGTCAGGGACCGTTTCACCCTTCAGGGCGGAACAGGGGACTTCCCTTGAGACGCCGTGGCGGGCAAGGGCCTCATCTTGCCAAGAGGTGGGAACCACGTGGTTTTTCTCGAGTTGCGGCGGCATTCTCGAGTTAGAACGGGGATCTCAGCCTTCCCCTTGGGTTGGCCCTGGGAAGCCCAATCTTCCCCTCGGGTTGCGAGGGACAGCTGGGTGTTGCGCTCGAGTCACTGCAGGGCCGAAGAGACCTCACCTAGGCGTGTGTCCGGGACCTAATATTCCTCTCCAGGGAAGGCAGGGATCTCGGGGTTGCATTCCAGGCTCCCCCGGGGAGTCAGGCCTCGTCTCGAGGGGAAGCCAAGGACTCCGCTCTCCTCTCGAGTCGCGACGCGGGTCTCTTGGAGCCCCCTGAGCGGCCTCAAGGGAGTCCAGCCTCCTCTTCCGTTTGGAGAGAGGACCCGGGATTGCTCTCCAGGCCATGCAGGAAAAGAAGGCCCTCAGCTCGCGAGGACGGGGGCGTCTCCGGGGTTTCCTCGAGCTGCGGCGCCCGTGGGGGTTTTCTCCCGAGGCACGACGAGGATCTCAGGGAGCCTCTCGTGAGGCACCAGGGAAGTCAGGTCCCCATGCGCGTGGCGAGGGCGAGCACGTCCTGGCTCTCGAGTCACGGGTGGGGACTAGGGCCTCGAGACGCGTTGAAGAAGGACTCTCGAGGTCTTTCTCGGGGGGAGGCGGGAAACGCTCGTTTCCCTCGCCTTCTGCCGGGGACCTTAGGGAACTTCCCAGGGTGCCTCTGAGAGGCGAGGGATCCTGTGGAGGTGGCGGGGCCCCTCGGGACTCCGCTGTGTCTGGCGCAACGGAAGAGGGCCTCACCTCGAGGGGAGGCAGTCACCTCAGGCTTCCTCTCCGTTTCGGACTCCGACCGCAGGGTCCCTGCAGAGTTGGGACAGGAGAGTCAGGCCTCGTCTTGTCTGAGGAAGGGAACCACGCTGGCCTCTCGAGTTGCTCAGGGGGTCTCAGGCCCCTCGGCGAGCTGTGTGTGGAACCCGCGGGTCTTTGCGGACGATGCACGGGGGTGGCAGTGCCCCTTCGTGTTGTGCCTTCACCCACAGGGTTGCCTTCGAAGAGGGGTCCGGGCCTCGGGTCCTTCTCAAGAGCAGACCGGGGAATCGGGGGCATTCGGCATGTGGCCCCACCCACGTGGCTCGTCTCGATTTTCCTCGTGAGACCGGCCTCATCCTGAGGTGCGCCGGGAAGGCCGGGAACCCCGTCCAGACCACGCAGTGGAATCGCCTCTCCTGTCGCGATCAGGAGGGGAGAAGGGGCTCAGAGGAAGCGGTGCCGGGACCCTCGGTGTTCCCCTCGGGGGACCCCGGCGTGTCGGGGGACTTTTGGGGGTCGCAGGAAGGCTGTCAGGGACCGTTTCGCCCTTCAGGGCGGAATAGGGGACTTCCCTTGAGACGCCGTCGCGGGCAAGGGCCTCATCTTGCCAAGAGGTCTGATCCACGTGGTTTTTCTCGAGTTGCGGCGGCATTCTCGAGTTACGACGGGGATCTCAGCCTTCCCCTTGGGTTGGCCCTGGGAAGCCCAATCTTCCCCTCGGGTTGCGAGGGAAAGCTGGGGGTTGCGCTCGAGTCACTGCAGGGCCGAAGAGACCTCACCTAGGCGTGTGTCCGGGACCTAATATTCCTCTCCAGGGAAGGCAGGGATCTCGGGGTTGCATTCCAGGCTCCCCCGGGGAGTCAGGCCTTGTCTCGAGGGGAAGCCAAGGACTCCGCTCTCCTCTCGAATCGCGACGCGGCTCTATTGGAGCCCCCTGAGCGGCCTCAAGGGAGTCCAGCCTCCTCTTCCGTTTGGAGAGAGGACCCGGGATTGCTCTCCAGGCCATGCAGGAAAAGAAGGCCCTCCGCTCGCGAGGACGGGGGCGTCTCAGGGGTTTCCTCGAGCTGCAGCGCCCGTGGGGTTTTTCTCCCGAGGCACGACGAGGATCTCAGGGAGCCTCTCATGTGTTGCCGGGGAAGTCAGATCTTCATGCGCGTGGCGAGGGGGAGCGCGTCATTTTTCTCCAGGCATGGTAGGGGAATCGGGCCTCAAGACGCATGAAGAAGGACTCTCGAGGTTTTTCTTAGGTTACGGCAGGAAACCCTGGGTTCCGTCGACTTATGCCCGTGACCTCAGGGAGCTTTTCAGGGTGCCTCTGAGAAGTCAGGGATACTGTGCAGTTGGGAGGGGCCGCTCCGAACTCCACTGGGTTTGGTGCAGTAGAAGAGGGCCTTATCTCGAGTTGAGGCAGGAACCTCATGGTTCCTCTCCATTTCTGAATCGGATCTCAGTGTCCATGCAGAGTTGGGACAGGAGAGTCAGGCCTCCTCTTGTGTGGAGGAATTTAATTCCTCTTGCCTCTCGAGTTGTTCACGGGGTGACAGGCCACTTGTCGATCTGTATGTGGAACTTGCGGGCTTTTCCAACGATGCAGGAGGGTGTCAGACCCCTTCGTTTTGTGCCTTCGTCCACAGGATTGCCTTCGAAGAGGTGTCCTAGCATTGGGTTCTTATCAAGAGCAGACAGGGAAATCGGGGTCTTTCGGCGTGTGGCACCAACCACAAGGCTACGTCTCGAATTTCCTCGTGAGACCGGCCTCATCCTGAGGTGCGCCGGGAAGGTCCGGAACCCCTTCCAGACAAAGCAGGGTAATCGACCCTCCCGTCGCGATCAGGAGGGGATAAGGGGCTCAGAACAAGTGGTGCACCGAACCTTGGTGTTCCCCTCGAGTGAGACCAGGGTGTCGGGGAACTTTTGTGCTAACATCAAGGTTGCCAATTATCGTTTTAAACTTCAAGATGGAACGTGGGGCTTCTACTGAGACGCTGTAGCTGGCAAGGGCCTCATCTTGCGATGACGGGGGAACCACGTGGTTTTCCTCGAGTTGCAGCGGGATTTTCGAATTACGACGGGGAATTCAGGTTTCCTCTTGTGTTGTCCCAGGGAAGTCCATTCTTCCATTTGAGGTGCGAGGGACAGCAGGGGATTGCTCTCGAGTCACTTCAGGGCAAATGAGACCTCATCTATGCTTGTGTCTAGGACCTAATGTTCCTCTCCAGGGGCGACAGGGATCTCGGGGTTGCATTCCAGACTCACCTGAGGAGTCAGGCCTGGTATATAGGGGAAGCAAAGAATTCCGCTCTCCTCTCGAGTCCCAACGGGTATCTCTTGGAGCCCACAGAGTGGCGTAAAGGGAGTCAGGCCTCCTGTGGAGTTTGAAGAGAGGCCTCGAGATTGCTCTCCAGGCCATGCAGGAAAAGAAGGCCTTCATCTCGCGATGACGGAGGCGTCTCGTGGGTTTTCTGGAGCTGGGGAGCCAGTGTGCGATTTCTCACGTGGTATGACGGGGAGCTCAGGGAGCCTCTCGTGTGGCGCCAGGGAAGTCAAGTCTCCATGCGAGTGGCGAGGGGGAACGCGTCATTGCTCTCGAGTCATGGTAGGGGAATCGGGATTCAAGATGCGTTGAAGGAGGATTTTCGAGGTCTTTCTCGGGTTGCGTCAGGAAACCCTGTGTTCCCTCGACTTGTGCCAGTGACCTCAGGGAGCTTCTAAGGGTGCCTCTGAGAAGTCGCGATACTGTGGATTTGGGAGGGGCCTCTCGGGCCTCCACTGTTTTTGGTGTAATGGAAGAGGGCCTCATCTCGAGTGGAGTCAGGAACCTCAGGGTTCCTCTCCATTTCGGACTCCGATCGCAGGGTCCCTTCAGAGTTGGGACCGGAGAGTCAGGCCTCGTCTTGAGTGGAGGAATGGAACTCTGCTTGCCTCTCGAGTTGTTCATGGGATGACAGGCCTCTTGTCGAGCTGTGTGTGGAACCTGCGGCTTTTACCGAATGATGCACGGGAGTGTCAGTGACCCTTCGTTTTGTGCCTTCGTCCACAGGGTTGCCTTCGAAGAGGTGTCCGGGCATCGGGTTCTTCTCAAGAGTGGGCCGGGAAATCGGGGTATTTCGGCATGTGACACCACCCACGACGCTACGTCTCGAATTTCCTCGTGAGACCGGCCTCATCCTGAGGTGCGCCGGGAATGTGGGGAACCCCTTCCAAACAAAGCAGGGGAATAGACCCTCCTGTCTCGAACAGGAGGGGAGAAGGTGCTCAGATGAAGTGGTGCGGGAACCTCGGTGTTCCTGTCGAGTGAGACCGGCGTGTCCGGGAACATTTGGTGTCGCATCAAGGGTGCAAAGTACCGTTTCGCACTTCAAGACGGAACGTGGTTCTTTTCTTGAGACGTCATAGCAGCAAGGGCCTCATCTTGGGATGACGTTGGAAACACGTGGTTTTTCTCGAGTTGCGGCGGGATTCTCGAGTTATGAAGGGGATTTCTGGCTTCCTCTTGTGTTGGCCCAGGGAAGCCCAATCTTCCATTCGAGTTGCGAGGGAGAGCTGGGGGTTGCGCTCGAGTCACTGCAGGGCAAAAGAAACCTCATCCAGGCTTGTGTCTAGGACCTAATGTTCCTCTCAAGGGATGACTGGGATCTTGGGGTTGCATTCTAGACTCACCCAGGAGTCAGGCGTCCTCTCGAGGGGAAACAAAGGACTTCTCTCTCTTCTCGAGTCGCGACGGGTATTTCTTGGAGCCCACTGAGTGGACTAAAGGGAGTCAAGCCTCCTCTGGAGTTTGGAGAGAGGACTCGGGATTGCACTCCAGGACATGCAGGAAAAGAAGGCCCTCATCTCACGATGACGGGGGGGGGGTCTCGGTGGTTTTACCGAGCTGCAGCGCCTGTGTTGGTTTCTCAGGAGGTACGACGGGGAGCTCAGGGAGCCTCTTGTGTGGCGCCAGGGAAGTTAGGTCTCGATGCGTGTGGCGAGGGGGAGCGCGTCATTGCTCTCGAGTCATGGTAGGGGAATCAGGCCTCTAGACGCGTTGAAGGACTCTCAAGATCTCTCTCGGGTCTTGGCAAGAATACCTGGGTTCCCTCGACTTGTGCCGGTGACCTCAGGGAGATTCTCCGGGTGCCTCTGAGAAGTCAGGGATACTGTGGAGTTGGGAAAGACCTCTCGGGACTCCACTGGGTTTGGTGAAATGGAAGGGGGCCTCATCTCGAGGGGAGGCAGGAACCTCAGGGTTCCTCTCCATTTCTGATTCCGATCGCAGCCCCCTGCATAGTTGGGAGAGGTGAGTCAGGCCTTGTCTTGTGTGCAGGAATGGACCTCCACTTGCCTCTCGAGTTGTTCACTGGGTGACACGCACTTGTTGAGCTGTATGAGTAACCTGCGGTCTTTTCCGGACGATGCACGGGGGTGTCAGTGCCCCTTCGTGTTGTGCCTTCATCCACACTATCTTCGAATAGGTGTCTGGGCATCGCGTTCTTATCAAGAGCGGATCGGGAAATCGCGGTCTTTCGGCATGTGGCACCACCATCGAGGCTACGTCTCGAATTTCCTCGTGAGACAGCCTCATCTGAGGTGCGTGGAGAAGGTCGGGAACCCCTTGCAGACAAAGCAGGGGAATTGACCCTCCTTTCGCGAGCAGGAGGGGAGAAGGGGCTCAGATGAAGTGGTGCCAGGAACCTCGGTGTTCCCCTCTAGTGCGACCCGTATGTCGGGGAACTTTTGGTGTAGCATTAAGGGTGCCAAATATCATTTCGCACTTGAAGACAGAACGTGGGACAACTCTTGAGACGCTGGAGCGTGCAAGGGCCTCATCTTGCAATGACGGGGGAACCACGTGGTTTTTCTCAAGTTGAGGCGGAATTCTCGAATTACTCCTGGGAATTCAGGCTTCCTCTTGTGTTGGCCCAGGGAGGTCCAATCTTCCATTCGGGTTGCGAGGGAAAGCTGGGGAGTGCTCTCGAGTTACTGCAGGGCAAAAGCGACCTCATCTAGCCTTGTGTTCAGGACCCAATGATCCTCTCCAAGGGCGACAGGGATCTCGGGTTTGCATTACAGACTCACCCGGGGAGTTAGGCCTCGTCTCGAGGGGAAGCAAAGGACTCGGCTATCCTCTCGAGTTGCGACGCGTATCTCTTGGAGCCCACTGAGTGGTCTAAAGGGAGTCAACCCTCCTCTTCAGTTTGGAGAGAGGACTCGGGATTGCTCTCCAGGCCATGCAGGAAAAGAAGGCCCACATCTCGAGATGACGGGGGCGTCTCGTGTGTTTTCTCGAGCTGCGGCGCCAGTGTGGGGTTTCTCACGAGGTACGACGGGGAGTTCAGGTAGCCTCTTGTGTGGCAACAGGGAAGTCAGGTCTCCATGGGCGGGGCAAGGGGGAGCGCGTCATTGCTCTCAAGTCAGGGTAGGGGAATCGGGCCTCATGACGGGTTGAAAAAGAACTCTCTATGTCTTTCTAGGGTTGCGGCAGGAAACCCTGGGTTCCCTTGACTTGTGCCGGTGACCTCAGGGAGCGTCTCAGGGTGCCTCTGAGAAGTCAGGGATACTGTGGATTTGGGAGAGGCCTCTCGGGACTCCTCTGGGTTTGGTGCAATGGAAGTGGGCCTCATCTCGAGTTGAGGCAGGAACCTCAGGGTTCTGCTCCTGACTTCCTGGAGGCCGGATCTGACTCAGATCGCAGGGTCCCTGTTGAGTTTGCTCAGGAGTGTCAGGTCTCGTGTTCTGCGGAGGAATGGAACTCCGCTTACATCTCAAGTTGTTCAAGGATAACACCACTTTTCGTGATGTGTGTGGAACCTGCGGGTTTTTCGGAGATGCACGGGGGCGTCAGTGCTCCTTCCTGTTGTGCCTTCATCCCCAAGGTTGCCTTCGAAGAGGTGTCCGGGCATCGTGTTCTCCTCAAGTGCGGACCGGGAAATTGGGGTCTTTCAGCATGTTGCACCACCCACGAGGCTACGTCTCGAATTTTCTCGTGAGACCGGCCTCATCCTGAGGCGCGCAGGAAAGTCCGGGAACCCTTTCCAAACAAAGCAGGGGAATCGACCCTACTTTCGGGATCAGGAGGAGAGAAAGGGCTCAGATGAAGTAGTGCCGGGAACCTCGGTGCTCTCCTTGAGTGAAAGTCGGGTAACTTTTCTGGTTGCATCAAGGGTGCCAAGTACCATTTCGCACTTCAAGACGGAACCTGGGACTTCTCTTGAGATGCTGTAGTGGGCAAGGGCCTCATCTAGCGCTGACGGGGGACCCACGTGTTTTTTCTCGAGTTGTGGCAGGATTCTTGAGTTACGATGGGGAATACAGGTTTCCTCTTGTGTTGGCCCAGGGAAGTCCAATCTTCCATTCGAGTTGCAAGTGAGAGCTGGAGATTGCTCTCGAGTCACTGCAGGGCGAAATAGAGCTCATCTAGGTTTGTGTCCAGGACCGAGTTTTTCTCTCCAGGGGCGACAGGGATCTCGGGGTTGCATTCCAGACTCACCCGGGGAGTCAGGCCTCGTCTCGAAGGGAATGAATGGACTCCGCTCTCCTCTCGAGTCGCGACGGGTATCCCTTGGAGCCCAAGAGTGGCCTAAATGGAGTTAAGCCTCCTGTGGAGTTTGGAGAGAGGACTCGGGATTGCTCTCTAGGCCATGCAGGAAAAGAAGGCCCTCATCTCGCGATGATGGGGGCGTCTCGTGGGTTTTCTCAAGGTGCAGTGCCTGGTTGGGGTTTCTCACGAGATAGGACGGGGAGCTCAGGGAGACTCCTGTGGTGCCACGGAAGTCAGGTCTCCATGGACGTGGCGTGGGGGAGCGCCTCATTGCTCTCGAGTCATGGTAGGGGAATCAAGCCTCAAGACGCTTCGAAGAAGAACTCTCGAGGTCTTTCTCGGGGTGTGGCAGGAAACCCTGGGTTCCCTCGACTTGTGCCCATGACCTCAGGGAGCTTAGCGGGGTTCCTCTGAGAAGTCAGGGACACTGTGGAGTTGAGAGGGGCTTCTCGGGACATCACAGGGACTGGTGCAATTGAAGAGGACCTAATCTCGGATTGAGGCAGTAACGTCAGGGTTCCTCTCCATTTCTGACTCGGATAGCAGGGTCCCTGCAGAGTTGGGACAGGAGAGTCAGACCTCGTCTTGTGTGGAGTAATGGAACTCCGCTTGCCTCTCGAGTTGTTCACGGGATGACAGGCCACCTGTCGAGTTGTATGTGGAACCTGCGGTTTTGGGGGAAGATGCACAGGGGTGTCAGTGCCCCTTCGTGTTGTGCCTTCATCCACAGGGTTACCTTCGAAGAGGTGACCGGGCATCGGGATCTTATCAATAGCGGACCAGGAAATCGGGGTCTTTCGGCATGTGGCACAACCCACGAGGCTACGTCTCGACTTCCCTCGTGAGACTGGCCTCATCCTGAGGTTCGCCGGGAAGTCTGGGAACCCCTTCCAGACAAAGCAGGGGAATCGACCCTCCTGTCGCCATCAGGAGGGGAGAAGAGGCTCAGCTGAAGCGGTGCTGGGAACCTCCATGTTCTCCTCGAGTGAGACCGGGGTGTCAGGGAAATTTGGGGGTCGCATCAAGGGTGCCAAGTACCGTTTCACACTTCAAGACGGAACATGGGACTTCCCTGGAGACGCTATAGCTGACAGGGGCCTCATATTTCGATGACGGAGGAGCCACGTTGTTTTTCTCCAGTTGCCGCGGGATTCTCGAATTACAATGGGGAATACAGGCTTCCTCTTATGTTGGCCCAGGGAAGTCCAATCATCCATTCGAGTTGCGAGGGAGAGCTGGGGATTGCACTTGAGTCAATGCAGGACAAAAAAGACCTCATTTAGGCTTGTGTCCAGGACCGAGTTTTCCTCTACAGGGGCAACACGGATCTCGGGATCCCATTCCAGACTCACCCAAGTAGTCAGGCCTCGGCTCGAGGGGAAGCAACAGACTCTGCTCTCCTCTAGAGTAGCGACGTGTATCTCTTGGAGGCTACTGAGTGGCCTAAAGGGAGTCAGGCCTCCAGTGGAGTTTGGAGAGTGGACTCGGGATTGCTCTCTAGGTCATGTAGGAAAAGAAGGCCCTCATCTTACGATGATGGGGGCGTCTCGTGAGTTTTCTCGAGCGGCGGTGCCAGTGTGGGGTTTTCATGAGGTAGGACGGGGAGCGCAGGGAGCCTTTCGTGTGGCGCCAGGGAAGTTAGGTTTCAATGGGAGTGGCGAGGGGAATGCGTCATTGCTCTCCAGTCATGGTAGGGTATCGGGCCTCAAGACGCGGTAAAGAAGGACTCTCAAGGTCTTTCTCAGAATGCAGCAGGAAACCCTGGGTTCACTCGACTTGTGCCAGTGACCGCAGAGAGCTTCTGAGGGTGCCTCTGAGAATCAGGGATACTGTGGAGTTTTAGGGGCCTCTCGGGACTCCACTGGGTATGGCGCAATGGAAGAGGGCCTCATTTCGAGTTGATGCAGGAACGTCAGGTTTCATCTACATTTCTGACTCCGATCGCACGGTCCCTGCAGAGTTGGGAAAGGAGAGTCAGGCCTTCTCTTGTGTGGAGGAACGGAACTCCGCATGCCTCTCTAGTTCTTCAAGGGATGACAGGACACTTGTCTATCTGTGTTTGGAATCTGCGTGTTTTTCCGTACTATGCATGGGGATGTCAGTACCCCTTCGTGTTGTGCATTCATCCACAGGTTTGCTTTCGAAGAGGTGTCCTGGCATCGGGTTCTTATTAAGAGCGGACCGGGAAATCGGGGTCTTTTCGCATGTGGCACCACCCACCAGGCTACGTCTCGAATTTCCTAGTGAGACCGGCCTCATCCTGAGGTGCGCCGGGAAGCTCGGAACCCCTTGCAGACAAAGCAGGGGAATCGACCCTCCTGTCTCGATTAGGAGGGGAGAAGGGGCACAGATGAGGTGATGCCGGGAACCTCGGTGTTCCCCTCCAGTGAGACCAGTGTGTTGGGGAACTTTTGGGGTCGCATCAAAGGTGCCAAGTACCGTATCGCACTTCAAGATGGAACGTAAGACTTCTTTTGAGACGCTGTAGCGGCAATGGCCGCATCTTGCGATGAAGAGGGAACGACGTGGTTTTTCTCGAGTTGTGGCGGGATTCTTGAGTTACAACGGGAAATTCAGGCTTCCTCTTCTGTTGGCCCAGGGAAGTCCAGTCTTCCATTCGAGTTGCGAGGGAGAGTTGGGGATTGCTCTCGAGTCACTGCAGGAAAAAAGAGACCTCATCTAGGCTTGTGTCCAGGACCTAATGTTTCTCTCCAGGGGCGACAGGGATCTCCGGTTCACATATCAGACACACCCGAGGAGTCAGGCCTCGCCTCGAGGGGAAGGAAAAGACCCCGCTCTGCTCTCGAGTCGCGACGGGTATGTCTTGGAGTCCACTGAGTGACCAAAAGGGAGTCAAGCCTACTGTGGAGTTTGGAGAGAGGACTCGGGATTGCTCTCCAGGCCATGCTAGAAAAGAAGGCCGTCATGTCGCGAAAATGGGGGCGTCTCGTGGGTTTTCTCTATCTGTGGCGCCAGTGTTTGGTTTCTCACGAGGTATGACGGGGAGCTCAGGGAGCCTCTTGTGTGGCGCCAGGGAAGTCAGGGCTTCATGAGTGTAGCAGAGGGAGCGCGTCATTGCCCTCGAGTCATGGTAGGGGAATCAGGCCTCAAAGCGGGTTGAAGAAGGTCTCTTGAGTTCTTTCTATGGTGGCGGCAGTAAACCCTGGGTTCACTCGAATTGCGCTGGTGACCTCAGGGAGCTTCTCAGGGTGCCTCTGAGAAGTCAGGGATACTGTGGAGCTGGGACGCGTCTCTCGGGACTCCACTGGGTTTCGTGCAATGGAAGAGGTCCTAATCTCGAGTGGAGGCAGGAACCTCAGCGTTCCTCTCGTGACTTCACTGGCGCTGGTCTGACTCGGATCGCAAAGTCCCTGCAGAGTTGGGACAGGAGAGTCAGGCATCGTCTTGTGTAGAGGAATGAAACCCCACTTGCCTCTCGAGTTCTTCAGGGGTGACAAGCCACTTGTTGAGCTGTATGTGGAACCTGCGGGTTTTTCCGGACGATGCACGAGGGTGTCAGTGCCCCTTCGTGTTGTGCCTTCATCCACAGGGTTGCCTTCGAAGAGGTGTCCAGGCATCGGGTTCTTATCAAGAGCGTACCGGGAAATCATAGTCTTTTGGCATGTGGTATCACCCGCGAGCTACGTCTCGAATTTCCTCGTGAGACTGGCCTCATCCTGAAGTGCCCCGTGAAGGTTGGGAACCCCTTACAAACAAAGCAGGGGAAGTGACCCTCCTATCACGAACAGGAGGGGAGAAGGGGCTCAGATAAACTGGTGCTGGGAACCTCGGTGTTCACCTCGAGTGAGACCGATATTTCGGGGAACTTTTGGGGTCACATCAAGGGTGTCAAGTATCGTTTTGCACTTCAAGACGGAACGTGGGACTTTTCTTGAGAAGCTGTAGCGGGCAAGGGCCTCATCTTGTGATGACGAGGGAACCAAGTGCTTTTTCTCGAGTTGCGGCGGGATTCTCGAGTTACGAAGGGGAATTCAGGCTTCCTCTTGTGTTGGCCCAAGGAAGTCCAATCTTCCATTCGAGTTGTCAGGGAGAGCGGGGGATTGCTCTCGAGTTACAGAAGGGCAAAAGAGACCTCATCTAGGCTTGTTTCCAGGACCTAATGTTCCTCTCCAGGGGAGACAGGGATCTCGGGGTTGCATTCCAGACCCACCTGGTGAGTCAGGCCTTGTCTCGAGGGGAAGCAAAGGACTCAATTCTCCTCTCGAGTCGCGACGGGTATCTCTTGGGGCCCACTAAGTGGCCTAAAGGGAGTCAAGCCTCCTGTGGAGTTTGGAAAGAGGATTCGGGATTCCTCTCCAGGCCATGCAGGAAAAGAAGGCCCTCATCTCGCGATGACAGGGGCGTATGGTGAGTTTTCTCAAGCTGCGGCGTCAGTGTGGGGTTTCTCACGAGGTACGACAGGGAGCTCAGGGAGCCTCTCTTATGGCGCCAGGGAAGTCAGGTCTCCATGTGCGTGGCGAGGGGGTGCGTGTCATTTCTATAGAGCCATGGAAGCAGATTCGGGCTTCAAGACACGTTGAAGTAGGACTCTCGAGGTCTTTTTCCCATTGTGACAGGAAACCCTGGGTTCCCTCGACATGTGCCGGTGACCTCATGGAGCTTCTCCGGGTGCCTCTGAGAAGTCAGGGGTACTGTGGAGTTGGGAGGGGCCTCTCTGGACTCCACTGGGTTTGGTGAAATGGATGAGAGCCTCATCTCGAGTGGAGGCAGGAACCTCATGTTTCCTCTCCTGGGTTTCCTGTCGCTGGTACTGACTTGGATCGCAGTTTCCCTGCAGAGTTGGTACAGGAAATCAGGTCTCGTCTTGTGTGGAGGAATGGAACTCCACTTGCCTGTCGAGTTGTTCACGGGGTGACAGACCACTTGTTGAATTGTGTTTGTAACCTGCGGGTTTTTCTGGACGATGCACGGGGGTGTCAGTGCCCCTTCGTGTTGTGCTTTCATCCACAGGTTTTCCTTCATAAAGGTGTCAGGGCATCACGTTCTTATGAAGAGCAGACTGGGAAATCGGGGTCTTTCGGCTTGTGGCACCACCCACGGGGCTATGTCTCGAATTTCCTCGTGAGACCTGCCTCATCCTTAGGCGCGCTGGAAAGGTCGGGAACCCCTTCCAGACATAGCAGGGGAATCGACACTCCTGTCGCGATCACGAGGGGAGAAGGAGCTCAAATGAAGTGGTTCCGGGAACCTCGGTGTTCCTTTCGAGTGAGACCGGTATGTCGGGGAATTTTGAGATTGCATCAAGGGTGCCAAGTACCGTTTCGCACTTCAAGACAGAAAGTGGGACTTCTCTTGAGTCGCTGTAGCGGGCAAGGGCCTCATCTAGCGCTGATGGGGGAACCACGTGGATTTTCTCGAGTTTCGGCGGGATTCTCGAGTTATGATGTCGAATTCAGGCTTCCAATTGTATTGGCCCAGGGAAGTCCAATCTTCAATTCGATTTGCGAGGGAGAGCTGGCGATTGCTCTCTAGTAACTGCAGTGCAAAATAGACCTCATCTAGGCTTGTGTCCAGGACCGAGTTTTCCTCTCCAGGTGTGACAGGAACTCGGGGTTGCATTCCAGACTCACACGGGGAGTCAGGCCTCGTCTCGAGGGGAAGCAAAGGACTCTGCTCTCCCTTCAGGTCCTGACAGGTATCTCTTGGAGCCAACTGAGAGGCCTAAAGAGAGTCAGGCCTCCTGTGGAGTCTGGAGAGAGGACTCGGTTTTGCTCTCCATGCCAGGCAGGAAACAAGTCCCTCATCTTGTGATGACGGGGGCGTATCGTGGGTTTTCTCGAGCTGCGGTGCCTGAATGGGGTTTCCGAAGAGGTACGATGGGGAGCTCAGGGAGACTCTCTTCAGGCGTCAGGGAAGTCAGGTCTCCATGCGCATGGCGATGCGGAGCGGGTTTTGCTCTCGAGTCATGGTAGGGGAATCGGGCCTCAAGACGCGCTGAAGGACTCTCAAGGTCTTTCTCGGTCGCAGCAGGAAACCCTGGGTTCCCTGGACTTGAGCCGGTGACCTCAGGTAGATTCTCAGGGTGCCTCTGAGAATTCAGGGATACTGTGGAGTTGGGAGGGGCCTCTCGCGACTCATCTGGGTTTGGTGCAATGGAAGAGGGCCTCACCTCGAGGGGAGACAGGAACCTCAGGCTTCCTCTCCGTTTCGGACTCCGACCGCAGGGTCCCTGCAGAGTTGGGACAGGAGAGTCAGGCCTCGTCTTGTCTGAGGAAGGGAACCCCGCTGGCCTCTCGAGTTGCTCAGGGGGTCTCAGGCCCCTCGTCGAGCTGTGTGTGGAACCCGCGGGTCTTTGCGGACGATGCCCGGGGGTGGCAGTGCCCCTTCGTGTTGTGCCTTCACCCACAGGGTTGTCTTCGAAGAGGGGTCCAGGCCTCGGGTCCTTCTCAAGAGCGGACCAGGGAATCGGGGGCGTTCGGCATGTGGCCCCACCCACGTGGCTAGTCTCGAATTTCCTCGTGAGACCGGCCTCATCCTGAGGTGCGCCGGGAAGGCCGGGAACCCCTTCCAGACCACGCAGGGGAATCGCCTCTCCTGTCGCGATCAGGAGGGGAGAAGGGGCTCAGAGGAAGCGGTGCCGGGACCCTCGGTGTTCCCCTCGGGGGAACCCGGCGTGTCGGGGGACTCTTGGGGGTCGCAGGAAGGCTGTCAGGAACTGTTTCGCACTTCAGGGCGGAACAGGGGACTTCCCTTGAGACGCCGTGGCGGGCAAGGGCCTCATCTTGCCAAGAGGTGGGAACCACGTGGTTTTTCTCGAGTTGCGGCGGGATTCTCGAGTTATGAAGGGGATCTCAGCCTTCCCCTTGGGTTGGCCCTGAGAAGCCCAAACTTCCCCTCGGGTTGCAAGGGAAAGCTGGGGGTTGCGCTCGAGTCACTGCAGGGCCGAAGAGACCTCACCTAGGCGTGTGTCCGGGACCTAATATTCCTCTCCAGGGAAGGCAGGGATCTCGGGGTTGCATTCCAGTCTCCCCCGGGGAGTCAGGCCTAGTCTCGAGGGGAAGCCAAGGACTCCGCTCTCCTCTCAAGTCGCGACGCGGGTCTCTTTGAGCCCCCTGAGCGGCCTCAAGGGAGTCCAGCCTCCTCTTCCGTTTGGAGAGAGGACCCGGGATTGCTCTCCAGGCCATGCAGGAAAAGAAGGCCCTCAGCTCTCGAGGACGGGGGCGTCTCAGGGGTTTCCTCGAGCTGCGGCGCCCGTGGGGGTTTTCTCCCGAGGCACGACGAGAATCTCAGGGAGCCTCTCGTGCGGTGCCAGGGAAGTCAGGTCTGCATGCGCGTGGCGAGGCGGAGCGCGTCATGGCTCTCGAGTCACGGGAGGGGACTAGGGCCTCGAGACGCATTGAAGAAGGACTCTCGAGGTCTTTGTCGGGGGGCGGCGGGAAACCCTCGTTTCCGTCGCCTTCTGCCGGGGACCTTAGGGAACTTCCCAGGGTGCCTCTGAGAGGCGAGGGATCCCGTGGGGGTGGCGGGGCCCCTCGGGACTCCGCTGGGTCTGCTGCAACGGAAGAGGGCCTCACCTCGAGGGGAGGCAGGAACCTCAGGCTTCCTCTCCGTTTCGGATTCCGACCGCAGGGTCCCTGCAGAGTTGGGACAGGAGAGTCAGGCCTCGTCTTGTCTGAGGAAGGGAACCCCGCTGGCCTCTCGAGTTGCTCAGGGGGTCTCAGGCCCCTCGTCGGGCTGTGTGTGGAACCCGCGGGTCTTTGCGGACGATGCACGGGGGTGGCAGTGCCCTTTCGTGTTGTCCCTTCACCCACAGGGTTGCCTTCGAAGAGGGGTCCAGGCCTCGGGTCCTTCTCAAGAGCGGACCGGGGAATCGGGGGCGTTCGGCATGTGGCACCACCCACGTGGCTCGTCTCGAATTTCCTCGTGAGACCGGCCTCATCCTGAGGTGCGCCAGGAAGGCCAGGAACCCCTTCCAGACCACGCAGGGGAATCGCCTCTCCTGTCGCGATCAGGAGGGGAGAAGGGGTTCAGAGGAAGTAGTGCCGGGATCCTCGGTGTTCCCCTCGGGGAAACCCGGCGTGTCGGGGGACTCTTGGGGGTCGAAGGAAGGCTGTCAGGGACCGTTTCGCCCTTCAGGGCGGATCAGGGGACTTTCCTTGAGACGCCGTGGCGGGCAAGGGCCTCATCTTGCCAAGAGGTGGGAACCAACTGGTTTTTCTCGAGTTGCGGCGGCATTCTCGAGTTATGACGGGGATCTCAGCCTTCCCCTTGGGTTGGCCCTGGGAAGCCCAATCTTCCCCTCGGGTTGCGAGGGAAAGCTGGGGGTTGCGCTCGAGTCACTGCAGGGCCGAAGAGACCTCACCTAGGCGTGTGTCCGGGACCTAATATTCCTCTCCAGGGAAGGCAGGGATCTCGGGGTTGCATTCCAGGCTCCCCCGGGGAGTCAGGCCTTGTCTCGAGAGGAAGCCAAGGACTCCGCTCTCCTCTCGAATCGCGACGCGGCTCTCTTGGAGCCCCCTGAGCGGCCTCAAGGGAGTCCAGCCTCCTCTTCCGTTTGGAGAGAGGACCCGGGATTGCTCTCCAGGCCATGCAGGAAAAGAAGGCCCTCAGCTCGCGAGGACGGGGGCGTCTCAGGGGTTTCCTCGAGCTGCAGCGCCCGTGGGGGTTTTCTCCCGAGGCACGACGAGGATCTCAGGGAGCCTCTCCTGTGGCGCCAGGGAAGTCAGGTTTCTATGGGCGTGGCTAGGGGGAGCGCGTCATTGCTCTCGGTCATGGTAGGGGAATGGCACCTCAAGACGCGTTGAAGAAGGACTCTCGAGGTCTTTTACGGGTTGGGGCAGGAAACCCTTGGTTCCCTCGACTTGTGCCGGTGATCTCAGGAAGGTCTAAGGGTGCCTCTGAGAAGTCAGGGATACTGTGCAGTTGGGAGGGGTCTCTCGGGACTCCACTGGGTTCGGTGCAATGGAAGAGGGCCTCATCTCGAGTGGAGGCAGGAAACTCATGTTTCCTCTCCTGACTTCCCCTGGGCCAGATCTGACTCGGATCGCAGTTTCGCTGCAGAGTTCGAACAGGAGAGTCAGGCCTCGTCTTGTGTGGAGGAATGGAACTCTGCTTGCTTCTCCAGTTGTTCACGGGGTGACAGGTCACTTCTCGAGCTGTGTGTGGTACCTGCGGGTTTCTCCGGACGATACCCAGGGGTGTCAGTGCCCCTAAGTGTTGTGCCTTCATCAAAAGGGTTATCTTCAAAGAGGTGTCCGGGCATCAGGATCTTATCAAGAGCGGACCGGGAAATCGGGGTCTTTCGGCATGTGTCACCATCCACGTGGCTATGTCTCGAATATCCTCGTGAGACTGGCCTCATCCTGAGATGCACCAGGAAAGGTGGGAACCCCTTCAAAACAAAACAGGGGAATCGACCCTCCTGTCACGATCAGGAGGGGAGAAGGGGCCCAGATGTAGTGGTGCCGGGAACCTCGGTGTTCTCCTCGAGTCAGACTGGTGTGTCGAGGAACTTTTGAGGGCGCATCAAGGGTGCCAATACCGTTTCGCACTTCAAGACGGAACGTGGGACTTCTCTTGAGACGCTGTAGGGGGCAAGGGCCTCATCTTGGGATGACGGGGGAACCACGTGGCGTTTCTCGAGTTGTGGCGGGATTCTCGAGTTTCGACGGGGAATACAGTCTTCCTCATGTGTTGGGCCAGGGAAGTCCTATCTTCCATTCGAGTTTAAAGGGAGAGCTGGGGATTGCTCTCGAGTCACTGCAGGGCAAAATAGACCTCATCTAGGCTTGTGTCCAGGACTTAATGCTCGTCCCTAGGGGCGACAGGGATCTTGGGGTTGCATACCAGACTCACCCGGGGAATCAGGCCTCGTCTCGAGGGGAAGCAAAGAACTCCGCTGTCCTTTTGAGTCGCGATGGGTATCTCTTGGAGCCCACTGTGTGCCCTAAAAGGAGTCAAGCCTCCTGTGGTGTTTGGATAGAGGACTCGGGATTCCTCTCCAGGCCATGCAGGAAAAGAAGGCCCTCATCTCGCGATGATGGCGGCGTCTCGTGGGTTTTCTAGACTGCTGCGCTAGTGCCGGGTTTCTGACGAGGTACGAGAGGGAGCTCAGGGAGCCTCTCGTGTGGCGCCAGGGAAGCCAGGTCTGCATGCGCGAGGCGAGGGGGAGTGCATCATTGCTCTCTAGTCCAGAGAGGGGACAAGGGCCTCAAGACACTTTGAAGAAGGACTAACGAGGTCTTTCTCGAGTGGCGGCGGGAAACCCTCATTTCCCTCGACTTCTGCCAAGAACCTGAGGGAACTTCCCAGGGTGCCTCTGTGAGGTGAGGGATGCTGTGGAGTTAGCGGGGCCTCTCGGGACTCCGCTGGGGTTGGCGCAATGGAAGAGGGCCTCATCTCGAGGGGAGGCAGGAACCTCAGGCTTCCTCTCTGTTTCTGACTCCGACCCTCCGACCTCAGGGTCCCTGCAGAGTTGGGAGCGGAGAGTTAGGCCTCGTCTTGTCTGAGGAAGGGAACTCCGCTTGCCTCTGAGTTGCTCAGGGGGTCTCAGGCCCCTCTTCGAGCTGTGTGTGGAACCCACGGGTGTTTCTGGACGATGCACGGGAGTGTCAGTGCCCCTTCGTGTTGTGTCTTCACCCACAGGGTTGCCTTCGAAGAGGGTCCGTGCAACGGGTTCTTCTCAAGAGTGGACAGGGAAATCGAGGTTGATCGGCATGTGGCACCACCCCCGTGGCTCATCTCGAATTTCCTCGTGCGGACGGCCTCATCCTGAGATGCGCCGGGAAGGCCGGGAATCCCTTCCAGACCACGCAGGGGAATCGACACTCCTGTCGCCATCAGGAGGGGAGAAGGGGCTCAGAGGAAGCTGTGCCGGGACCCTCGGTGTTCCCCTCGGGGGAACCCGGCGTGTCGGGGAACTTCTGGGGGTCACATGAAAGGTGTCTGGTACTGTTTCGCACTTCAGACGGAAACTGGGACTTCCCTTGAGACGCCATAGCGGGCAAGAGGCTCATCTTGCAAAGACGTTGGAACCACGTGGTTTTCCTCGAGTTGCGGCGGGATTCTCGAGTAACGACGGAGATCTCAGACTTCCTCTTGGGTTGGCTCTGGGAAGCCCAATCTTCCCCTCGAGTGAGAGGGAAAGCTGGGGTTTGCGCTCGAGTCACTGCAGGGCCCAAGAGACCTCACCTAGGCGTGTGTCCGGGACCTAATATTCCTCTCCAGGGAAGGCAGGGATCTCGGGGTTGCATTCCAGGCTCCCCCGGGGAGTCAGGCCTCGTCTCGAGGGGAAGCCAAGGACTCCGCTCTCCTCTCGAGTCGCGACGCGGCTCTCTTGGAGCCCCCTGAGCGGCCTCAAGGGAGTCCAGCCTCCTCTTCCGTTTGGATAGAGGACCCGGGATTGCTCTCCAGGCCATGCAGGAAAAGAAGGCCCTCAGCTCGCGAGGACGGGGGCGTCTCCGGGGTTTCCTCGAGCTGCGGCGCCCGTGGGGGTTTTCTCCCGAGGCACGACGAGGATCTCAGGGAGCCTCTCGTGTGGCGCCAGGGAAGTCAGGTCTCCATGCGCGTGGCGAGGGGGAGCGCGTCCTGGCTCTCGAGTCATGGGAGGGGACTAGGGCCTCAAGACGCGTTGAAGAAGGAGTCTCGAGGTCTTTCTCGGGGGGCGGCGGGAAACCCTCGTTTCCCTCCCATTCTGCCGGGGACCTTAGGGAACTTCCCAGGGTGCCTCTGAGAGGCGAGGGATCCTGTGGAGGTGGCGGGGCCCCTCGGGACTCCGCTGTGTCTGGCGCAACGGAAGAGGGCCTCACCTCGAGGGGAGGCAGGGACCTCAGGCTTCCTCTCCGTTTCGGACTCCGACCGCAGGGTCCCTGCAGAGTTGGGACAGGAGAGTCAGGCCACGTCTTGTCTGAGGAAGGGAACCCCGCTGGCCTCTCGAGTTGCTCAGGGGGTCTCAGGACCCTCGTCGAGCTGTGTGTGGAACCCGCGGGTCTTTGCGGACGATGCACGGGGGTGGCAGTGCCCCTTCGTGTTGTGCCTTCACCCACAGGGCTGCCTTCAAAGAGGGGTCCGGGCCTCGGGTCCTTTTCAAGAGCGGACCGGGGAATCAGGGTTGTTCGGCATGTGGCCCCACCCACGTGGCTCGTCTCGAATTTCCTCGTGAGACCGGCCTCATCCTGAGGTGCGCCGGGAAGGCTGGGAACCCCTTCCAGACCACGCAGGGGAATCGCCTCTCCTGTCGCGATCAGGAGGGGATTAGGGGCTCAGAGGAAGCGCTGCCGGGACCCTCGGTGTTCCCCTCGGGGCACCCCGGCCTGTCGGGGGCCTTTTGGGGGTCGCAGGAAGGCTGTAAGGGACCGTTCGCCCTTCAGGGCGGAACAGGGGACTTCCCTTGAGACGCCGCCGCGGGCAAGGGCCTCATCTTGCCAAGAGGTGGGAACCACGTGGTTTTTCTCGAGTTGCGGCGGGACTCTCGAGTTACGACGGGGATCTCAGCCTTCCCCTTGGGTTGGCCCTGGGAAGCCCAATCTTCCCCTCGGGTGGCGAGGGAAAGCTGGGGGTTGCGCTCGAGTCACTGCAGGGCCGAAGAGACTTCACCTAGGCGTGTGTAGGGGACCTAATATTCCTCTCCAGGGAAGGCAGGGATGTCGGGGTTGCATTCCAGGCTCCCCCTGGGAGTCAGGCCTCGTCTCGAGGGGAAGCCAAGGACTCCGCTCTCCTCTCGAGTCGCGACGCGGGTCTCTTGGAGCCCCCTGAGCGGCCTCAAGGGAGTCCAGCCTCCTCTTCCGTTTGGAGAGAGGACCCGGGATTGCTCTCCAGGCCATGCAGGAAAAGAAGGCCCTCAGCTCGCGAGGACGGGGGCGTCTCCGGGGTTTCCTCGAGCTGCGGCGCCCGTGGGGGTTTTCTCCCGAGGCATGACGAGGATCTCAGGGAGCCTCTCGTGCGGCGCCAGGGAAGTCAGGTCTCCATGCGCGTGGCGAGGGGGAGCGCGTCCTGGCTCTCGAGTCACGGGAGGGGACTAGGGCCTCGAGACGCGTTGAAGAAGGACTCTCGAGGTCTTTCTCGGGGGGCGGCGGGAAACCCTCGTTTCCCTCGCCTTCTGCCGGGGAGCTTAGGGAACTTTCCAGGGTGCCTCTGAGAGGCGAGGGATCCTGTGGAGGTGGCGGGGCCCCTCGGGACTCCGCTGGGTCTGGCGCAACGGAAGAGGGCCTCACCTCGAGGGGAGGCAGGAACCTCAGGCTTCCTCTCGGTTTCGGACTCCGACTCCACGGTCCCTGCAGTGTTGGGACAGGAGAGTCATGCCTCGTCTTGTCTGAGGAATGGAATTATGGTTGCCTCTCGAGTTGTTCCGGGAGTCTCAGGCCCCTTTTCGAGCTGTGTGTAGACCCTGCGGGTTTTTCCGGATGATGCACGGGGGTGTCAGTGCCCCTTCGTGTTGTGCCTTCACCCACAGGGTTGCCTTCGAAGACGTGTCTGGGCATCGGGTTCTTATCAAGAGCGGACCGGAAAATCGGAGTCGTTCGGCACGTGGCACCTCACACGTGGCTAGTCTCGAATTTCCTCCTGAGACCGGCCTCATCCTGAGGTGCGCCAGGAAGGCCGGGAACCCCTTCCAGACAAAGCATGGGAATCGACTCTCCTGTCGCGATCAGGAGGGGAGAAGGGGCTCAGATGAAGTGGTGCCGGGACCTTCGGTGTTCCCCTCGAGGGAACCCAGCGTGTCAGGGAACTTTTGCGGTCTCATCAAGGGTGTCAAGTACCGTTTCGCCCTTCAGGGCAGAACATGGGACTTCCCTGGAGACACCGGGAACTTCGGTGTTCCCCTGGAGTGAGACCGGTATGTTGGGGAACTTTGGGGTCGCATCAAGGGTGCCAAGTAGCATTTTGAACTTTAAGATGGAACGTGGGACACTTCTTTAGACTCTAGCTGGCAAGGGCCTCATATTGCGATGAAGGGGGAACCACATGGTTTTTAAGACTTGAGGCTGAATTCTCGAATTACGATGGGAAATTCAGACTTCCTCTTGTGTTGACCGTGGGAAGACCAATCTTACATTCAAATTGTGAGGGAGAGATGGAGGTTGCTCTCGAGTCACTGTAGGGCAAAATAGACCTCATCTAGGCTTGTGTCTAGGACATAATGTTCCACTCCAGGGGTGACATGTATCTCGGGGTTGCATTCCAAACTCCCCGGGGAGTCAGGCCTCGTCTCCAGGGAAGCAAAGGACTCCGCTCTCCTCTCGAGTCGCACCGGGTATTTCTTGGACCCAACTGAGTGGCCTAAAGGGAGTCAATCCTCCTGTGAAGTTTGGAGAGAGGACCAGGAATTGCTCTCCAGGTCAGGCAGGAAAAGAATGCCCCCATCTCTCCTTGACGGGGGCATCTTGTGGTTTTTCTCGAACTGCGGCGCCAGTGTGGGTTTTCTCACGAGGTACGATGGGGTACTCAGGGAGCCTCTTGTGTGGTACTAGGGAAGTCAGTTTTCCTGCTTGTGGCGAGGGGAGCGCGTCCTTGCTCTGGAGTCATGGTAGGGGAATCGGGCATCAAGAGACATTGAAAAAGGACTCTCCAAGTCTTGGGTTACTTCAGGAAACTCTGGGTTCCCTCGACTTGTGCCAGTGACCTCAGGTAGCTTCTCAGGGAGCCTCTGAGAATTCAGGGATACTGTGGTGTTGGGAGGGGCCTCTCGGGACACCACTGAGTTTGGTTCAATGGAAGAGGGCCTCTTCTCTAGTTGAGGCAGGAACCTCAGGGTTCCTCTCCATTTCAGACTCCGATCGCAGGATTCCTGCAGAGTTGGGACAGGAGAGTCAGGCCTCATATTCTGTGGAGAAATGAAACTTAGCGTGCCTCTCGAGTTGTTCACGAGGTAACAGGTCACTTGTCGAGCTGTATGTGGAACCTGCAGAATTTTCCAAAAGATGCACGGGTGTTCAGGGTCCCTCCTTGTTGTGCCTTCATCCTAGGGGATGCATTCCAAGAAGTGTACGGGCATCGGGTTCTTATTAATAGCTGACCGGGAAATGGGGTCTTTCCGCATGTGGCACCACCCACGAGGCTACATCTCCAATTTCCTCGTGAGACAGGCCTCATCCTGATGTGCGCTGGGAAGATCGGTAACCCCTTCCACACAAAGCAGGAGAAAAGACACTCCTGTTGCAATCAGGAGGGGAGAAGGGGCTCAAATGAGGTGGTGCGGGGAACATGGGTGTTACCCTCGAGTGAGGCCTGTAAGTTGGGGAACTTTGGGGGTGCCATCATGGGTGCCAAGTACCGTTTTGCACTTCAGTAGGAACGTGGGACTTCTTTTGAGACGCTGTGGCGGGCAAGGGCCTCATGCTGCGAAGACGATGGAACCACGTGGTTTTTCTCGAGTTGCAGCGGGATTCTCGAGTTACGACGGGGATCTCAGCCTTCCCCTTTGGTTGGCCCTGGGAAGCCCAATCTTCCCCTCGGGTTGCGAGGGAAAGCTGGAGGTTGCACTTGAGTCACTGCAGGGCTGAAGAGACCTCACCTAGGCGTGTGTCCGGGACCTAATATTCCTCTCCAGGGAAGGCAGGGATCTCGGGGTTGCCCTCCAGGCTCCCCCGGGGAGTCAGGCCTCGTCTCGAGGGGAAGCCAAGGACTCCGCTCTCCTCTCGAGTCGCGACGCGGGTCTCTTGGAGCCCTCTGAGCGGCCTCAAGGGAGTCCAGCCTCCTCTTCCGTTTGGAGAGAGGACCCGGGATTGCTCTCCAGGCCATGCAGGAAAAGAAGGCCCTCAGCTATCGAGGACGGGGGCGTCTCAGGGGTTTCCTCGAGCTGCGGCGTCCGTGGGGGTTTTCTCCCGAGGCACGACGAGGATCTCAGGGAGCCTCTCGTGCGGCGCCAGGGAAGTCAGGTCTCCATGCGCGTGGCGAGGGGGAGCGCGTCCTGGCTCTCGAGTCACGGGAGGGGACTAGGGCCTCGAGACGCGTTGAAGAAGGACTCTCGAGGTCTTTGTCGGGGGGCGGCGGGAAACCCTCGTTTTCCTCGCCTTCTGCCGGGGACCTTAGGGAACTTCCCAGGGTGCCTCTGAGAGGCGAGGTATCCTGTGGAGGTGGCGGGGCCCCTCGGGACTCCGCTGGGTCTGGCGCAACGGAAGAGGGCCTCACCTCGAGGGGAGGCAGGAACCTCAGGCTTCCTCTCCGTTTCGGACTCCGACCGCAGGGTCCCTGCAGAGTTGGGACAGGAGAGTCAGGCCTCGTCTTGTCTGAGGAAGGGAATCCCGCTGGCCTCTCGAGTTGCTCAGGGGGTCTCAGGCCCCTCGTCGAGCTGTGTGTGGAACCCGCGGGTCTTTGCGGACGATGCACGGGGGTGGCAGTGCCCCTTCGTGTTGTGCCTTCACCCACAGGGTTGCCTTCGAAGAGGGGTCCGGACCTCGTTTCCTTCTCAAGAGCGGACCGGGGACTCGGGGGCGTTCGGCATGTGGCCCCACCCACGTGGCTCGTCTCGAATTTCCTCGGGAGACCGGCCTCATCCTGAGGTGCGCCGGGAAGGCCGGGAACCCCTTCCAGACCACGCAGGGGAATCGCCTCTCCTGTCGCGATCAGGAGGGGAGAAGGGGCTCAGAGGAAGCGGTGCCGGGACCCTCGGTGTTCCCCTCGGGGGACCCCGGCGTGTCGGGGGACTTTTGGGGGTCGCAGGAAGGCTGTCAGGGACCGTTTCGCCCTTCAGGGCGGATCAGGGGACTTCCCTTGAGACGCCGTCGTGGGCAAGGGCCTCATCTTGCCAAGAGGTGGGAACCTCGTTGTTTTTCTCGAGTTGCGGCGGGATTCTCGAGTTACTACGGGGATCTCAGCCTTCCCCTTGGGTTGGCCCTGGGAAGCCCAATCTTCCCCTCGGGTTGCGAGGGAAAGCTGGGGGTTGCGCTCGAGTCACTGCAGGGCCGAAGAGACCTCACCTAGGCGTGTGTCCGGGACCTAATATTCCTCTCCAGGGAAGGCAGGGATCTCGGGGTTGCCCTCCAGGCTCCCCCGGGGAGTCAGGCCTCGTCTCGAGGGGAAGCCAAGGACTCCGCTCTCCTCTCGAGTCGCGACGCGGGTCTCTTGGAGCCCCCTCAGCGGCCACAAGGGAGTCCAGCCTCCTCTTCCGTTTGGAGAGAGGACCCGGGATTGCTCTCCAGGCCATGCAGGAAAAGAAGGCCCTCAGCTCGCGAGGACGGGGGCATCTCCGGGGTTTCTTTGAGCTGCGGCGCCCGTGGGGGTTTTCTCCCGAGGCACGACGAGGATCTCAGGGAGCCTCTCGTGCGGCGCCAGGGAAGTCAGGTCTCCATGCTCGTGGCGAGGGGGAGCGCGTCCTGGCTCTCGAGTCACGGGAGGGGACTAGGGCCTGGAGACGCGTTGAAGAAGGACTCTCGAGGTCTTTCTCGGGGGGCGGCGGGAAACCCTCGTTTCCCTCGCCTTCTGCCGGGGACCTTAGGGAACTTCCCAGGGTGCCTCTGAGAGGTGAGGGACGCTGTGGATTTGGCGGGGCCTCTCGGGACTCCACTGGGTTTGTTGCAATGGAAGAGGGCCTCATCTCGAGTGGAGGCTGGAACCTCAGGCTTCCTCTCCAATTCTGACTCTGATCGTAGTGTCCCTGCAGAGTTGGGACAGGAGAGTCAGGCTATGTCTTTTCTGAGGAATGGAACTCCGCTTGCCTCTCGAGTTGTTCATGGGGTTTCAGGCCCCTTGTCAAACTGTGTGTGGAATCTGCAGTTTTTTCCAGACGATGCATGAGGGTGTCAGTGACCCTTCGTTTTGTGTCTTCATCCACAGGGTTGCCTTCGAAGAGGTGTCCGGGCATCGTGTTCTTATGAAGAGCGGACTGGGAAATCGGGTCGTTCAGCATTTGGCACCACCCACGTTTCTAGTCTCGAATTTCCTCATGAAACCGGCCTCATCCTGAGGTGTGCCGCGAAGGTCATGAAACCCTTCCAGACAAAGCAGAGGAATCGACCCTCCTGTGGCGATCAGGAGGGGAGCAGTGGCTCAGATGAAGTGCTGCTGGGAACTTCGGTGTTTCCCTCAAGTGAGACAGGTATGTCGGGTAACTTTTGGGGTCGCATAACGCGTTCCAAGTACCGTTTCGCTCTTCAAATTGGAACGTGGGACTTCTCTTGGGGTGCTCCAGCGGGCAAGGGCCTAATCTTGGAATGACTGGGGAACCACTTGGTTTTTCTCAAGTTGCGGTGGGATATTTGAGTTACCACAGGGAATTCATGCTTCCTCTTGTGTTGGCCCACAAAAGTCTTATCTTCCATTCGAGATTCGAGGAAGAGCTGGAGGTGCGCTCTAGTCACTGAAGGCAAAAGAGACCCCACCAAGGCTTGTGTGCAGGACCTAATGTTCATGTCAAGGGGCGACAGGAATCTCGGGGTTGCATTCCAGACTCACCCTGGAGTCAGGCCTCGTCTCGAGGGGAAGCAAAGGACTCTGCTCTCCTCTCGAGTCGGACGGGTATGTCTTGGAGCCCACTGAGTGGCTTAAAGGGAGTCAAACCTCCTCTGGTGTTTGGAGGGAGGACACGGGATTGCTCTCCAGGCAATGCAGGAAATGAAGGCCCTCATCTCCCGATGACTGGGGCGTCTCGTAGGTTTTCTCGAGCTGTGGCGCTAGTGTGGGGTTTCTCACGAAGTAAGACTGGGAGCTCAGTGAGCCTCTCATGTGGTGCCAGGGCAGTCAGGTCTCTATGCACGTGGTGAGAGGGAGCCCGTCATTGTTCTCGAGTCATGGTAGGGGAATTGGGCCTGAAAACGTGTTAAAGAAGGACTCTTGAGGTCTTTCTTGGGTTGCAGCAGGAAACCCTGGGTTCCATCGACTTGTGCCAGTGACCTCAGGAAGCTTCTCAGCGTGCCTCTGAGAAGTCAGGGTCACTGTGGAGTTGGGAGGGGCCTCTCGGAACTCCACTGGGTTTGGTGCAATGGAATAGGGCCTCATGACAAGTTGAGGCAGGAACCACAGGGTTCCTGTCCTGGCTTCGAATGCGCCGGATCTGACTCGGATCGCAGAGTCCCTGCAGAGTTGGGACAGGAGAGTCAGGCCTCGTCTTGTGTGGAGGAATGGAACTCCGCTTGACTCTCGCGTTGTTCATGGGGTGACAGGCCACTTGTCGATTTGTATGTGGAACTTGCGGGTTTTTCTGGACGATGCACCGGGGTGTCACTGCCCCTTCGTGTTGTGCCTTGTTCCACAGGATTGCCTTTGAGTTGGGTTCTGCCATCGGGTTCTTATCAAGAGCGGACCAGGGAATCGGGGTCTTTTGGCATGCCGCACCACCCACGAGGCTATGTCTCGAATTTCCTCGTGAGACTGGCCTCATCTTAATGTGCGCCAGGAAGGTCGGGAACGCCTTCCAGACAAAGCAGGGGAATCGAACCTCCTGTCGCGATCAAGAGGGGAGAAGAGTCTCAGATGAAGTGGTGCCGGGAACCTCGGTGTTCTCCTCAAGTGAGACTGGTATGTCGGGGAACTTTTGGGGTCGCATCAAGGGTTCCAAGTAACTTTTCGCTCTTCAATACGGAACGTGGGACTTCTCTTGAGACGCTGTAGTGGGCAAGGGCCTCATGTTTCGATGACGGGGGAACCACGTGGTTTTTCTTGAGTTGGGGCGGGATTCTCGAGTTACAACGGGGAATTCAGTCTTCCTCTTCAACTGGCCCAGGGAAGTCCAGTTTTCATTCGAATTGTGAGTTAGAACTGGGGATTGCTCTCGAGACACTGCAGGGCCAAATAGACCTCATCTAGGCTTGTGTCCAGGACCTAATGTTCCTCTGCTGGGGCGAAAGCGATCTCAGCATTGCATTCTCGACTCACCCGGGGAGTCAGGCCTCGTCTCGAGGGGAAGCCAAGGACACCGCTCTCCTGTCAAGTCGCGACGGGTATATCTTGGAGCTCACTGTGTGGCCTAAAATGAGTCAAGCCTCCTGTGGAGTTTGGAGAGAGGACTCAGGATTGCTCTCCAGGCCATACAGCAAAAGAAGGCCCTCATCTCGTGAGGACTGGGGCGTCTCGTGGGTATTCTCGAGCTGCGGCTCCAGTGTGGTGTTGCTCACGAGGTATAATGGGGAGCTCAGGGAGCCTCTCCTGTGGCGCCAGGGAAGTCAGGTTTCTATGCGCGTGGCTAGGGGGAGCGCGTCATTGCTCTCGAGTCATGGTAGGGGAATCACACCTCAAGATGCGTTGAAGAAGGACTCTCGAGGTCTTTTACGGGTTGGGGCAGGAAACCCTTGGTTCCCTCGACTTGTGCCGGTGATCTCAGGAAGGTCTAAGGGTGCCTCTGAGAAGTCAGGGATACTGTGCAGTTGGGAGGGGTCTCTCGGGACTCCACTGGGTTCGGTGCAATGGAAGAGGGCCTCATCTCGAGTGGAGGCAGGAAACTCATGTTTCCTCTCCTGACTTCCCCTGGGCCAGATCTGACTCGGATCGCAGTTTCGCTGCAGAGTTCGAACAGGAGAGTCAGGCCTCGTCTTGTGTGGAGGAATGGAACTCTGCTTGCCTCTCCAGTTGTTCACGGGGTGACAGGTCACTTCTCGAGCTGTGTGTGGTACCTGCGGGTTTCTCCGGACGATACCCAGGGGTGTCAGTGCCCCTAAGTGTTGTGCCTTCATCAAAAGGGTTATCTTCAAAGAGGTGTCCGGGCATCAGGATCTTATCAAGAGCGGACCGGGAAATCGGGGTCTTTCGGCATGTGTCACCATCCACGTGGCTATGTCTCGAATATCCTCGTGAGACTGGCCTCATCCTGAGATGCACCAGGAAAGGTGGGAACCCCTTCAAAACAAAACAGGGGAATCGACCCTCCTGTCACGATCAGGAGGGGAGAAGGGGCCCAGATGTAGTGGTGCCGGGAACCTCGGTGTTCTCCTCGAGTCAGACTGGTGTGTCGAGGAACTTTTGAGGGCGCATCAAGGGTGCCAATACCGTTTCGCACTTCAAGACGGAACGTGGGACTTCTCTTGAGACGCTGTAGGGGGCAAGGGCCTCATCTTGGGATGACGGGGGAACCACGTGGCGTTTCTCGAGTTGTGGCGGGATTCTCGAGTTTCGACGGGGAATACAGTCTTCCTCATGTGTTGGGTCAGGGAAGTCCTATCTTCCATTCGAGTTTAAAGGGAGAGCTGGGGATTGCTCTCGAGTCACTGCAGGGCAAAATAGACCTCATCTAGGCTTGTGTCCAGGACTTAATGCTCATCCCTAGGGGCGACAGGGATCTTGGGGTTGCATACCAGACTCACCCGGGGAATCAGGCCTCGTCTCGAGGGGAAGCAAAGAACTCCGCTGTCCTTTTGAGTCGCGATGGGTATCTCTTGGAGCCCACTGTGTGCCCTAAAGGGAGTCAAGCCTCCTGTGGTGTTTGGATAGAGGACTCGGGATTCCTCTCCAGGCCATGCAGGAAAAGAAGGCCCTCATCTCGCGATGATGGCGGCGTCTCGTGGGTTTTCTAGACTGCTGCGCTAGTGCCGGGTTTCTGACGAGGTACGAGAGGGAGCTCAGGGAGCCTCTCGTGCGGCGCCAGGGAAGCCAGGTCTGCATGGACGAGGCGAGGGGGAGCGCATCATTACTCTCTAGTCCAGAGAGGGGACAAGGGCCTCAAGACACTTTGAAGAAGGACTAACGAGGTCTTTCTCGAGTGGCGGCGGGAAACCCTCATTTCCCTCGACTTCTGCCAGGGACCTGAGGGAACTTCCCAGGGTGCCTCTGTGAGGTGAGGGATGCTGTGGAGTTAGCGGGGCCTCTCGGGACTCCGCTGGGGTTGGCGCAATGGAAGAGGGCCTCATCTCGAGGGGAGGCAGGAACCTCAGGCTTCCTCTCTGTTTCTGACTCCGACCCTCCGACCTCAGGGTCCCTGCAAAGTTGGGAGCGGAGAGTTAGGCCTCGTCTTGTCTGAGGAAGGGAACTCCGCTTACCTCTCGAGTTGCTCAGGGGGTCTCAGGCCCCTCTTCGAGCTGTGTGTGGAACCCACGGGTGTTTCTGGACGATGCACGGGAGTGTCAGTGCCCCTTCGTGTTGTGTCTTCACCCACAGGGTTGCCTTCGAAGAGGGGTCTGTGCAACGGGTTCTTCTCAAGAGTGGACCGGGAAATCGAGGTCGATCGGCATGTGGCACCACCCCCGTGGCTCATCTCGAATTTCCTCGTGCGGACGGCCTCATCCTGAGATGCGCCGGGAAGGCCGGGAATCCCTTCCAGACCACGCAGGGGAATCGACACTCCTGTCGCCATCAGGAGGGGAGAAGGGGCTCAGATGAAGTGGTGTCGGGACCCTCGGTGTTTCCCTCGAGGGAACCCGGTGTGTCGGGGAACTTCTGGGGGTCGCATGAAAGGTGTCTGGTACTGTTTCGCATATCAGGACGGAAACTGGGACTTCCCTTGAGACGCCATAGCGGGCAAGAGGCTCATCTTGCAAAGACGTTGGAACCACATGGTTTTCCTCGAGTTGCGGCGGGATTCTCGAGTTACGACGGAGATCTCAGGCTTCCTCTTGGGTTGGCCCTGGGAAGTCCAATCTTCCCTCGGGTTGCGAGGGAAAGCTGGGAGTTGCGCTCGAGTCACTGCAGGGCCGAAGAGACCTCACCTAGGCGTGTGTCCGGGACCTAATATTCCTCTCCAGGGAAGGCAGGGATCTCGGGGTTGCATTCCAGGCTCCCCCGGGGAGTCAGGCCTCGTCTCAAGGGGAAGCCAAGGACTCCGCTCTCCTCTCGAGTCGCGACGCGGGTCTCTTGGAGCCCCCTGAGCGGCCTCAAGGGAGTCCAGCCTCCTCTTCCGTTTGGAGAGAGGACCCGGGATTGCTCTCCAGGCCATGCAGGAAAAGAAGGCCCTCAGCTCGCGACGACGGGGGCGTCTCCGGGGTTTCCTCGAGCTGCGGCGCCCGTGGGGGTTTTCCCCCGAGGCACGACGAGGATCTCAGGGAGGCTCTCGTGCGGCGCCAGGGAAGTCAGGTCTCCATGCGCGTGGCGAGGGGGAGCGCGTCCTGGCTCTCGAGTCACGGGAGGGGCCTAGGGCCTCGAGACGCGTTGAAGAAGGACTCTCGAGGTCTTTCTCGGGGGGCGGCGGGAAACCCTCGTTTCCCTCGCCTTCTGCCGGGGACCTTAGGGAACTTCCCAGGGTGCCTCTGAGAGGCGAGGGATCCTGTGGAGGTGGCGGGGCCCCTCGGGACTCCGCTGGGACTGGCGCAACAGAAGAGGGCCTCACCTCGAGGGGAGGCAGGAACCTCAGGCTTCCTCTCCGTTTCGGACTCCGACCGCAGGGTCCCTGCAGAGTTGGGACAGGAGAGTCAGGCTACGTCTTTTCTGAGGAATGGAACTCCGCTTGCCTCTCGAGTTGTTCATGGGGTTTCAGGCCCCTTGTCAACCTGTGTGTGGAATCTGCAGGTTTTTCCAGACGATGCACGGGGGTGTCAGTGACCCTTCGTTTTTGTCTTCATCCACAGGGTTGCCTTCGAAAAGCTGTCCGGGCATCGAGTTCTTATGAAGAGCGGACCGGGAAATCGGGGTCGTTCAGTATTTGGCACCACCCACGTGGCTAGTCTCGAATTTCCTTATGAAACCGGCCTCATCCTGAGTTGTGCCGCGAAGGTCATGAAACCCTTCCAGACAAAGCAGAGGAATCGACCCTCCTGTGGCGATCAGGAGGGGAGAAATGGCTCAGATGATGTGCTGCTGGGAACCTCGGTGTTTCCCTCAAGTGAGACAGGTATGTCGGGTAACTTTTGGGGTCGCATAAACCGTTCCAAGTACCGTTTCGCTCTTCAAATTGGAACGTGGGACTTCTCTTGGGGTGCTCCAGCGGGCAAGTGCCTCATCTTGGAATGACTGGGGAACCACTTGGTTTTTCTCGAGTTGCGGTGGGATATTTGAGTTACCACAGCGAAATCATGCTTCCTCTTGTGTTGGCCCACAAAAGTCTTATCTTCCATTCGAGATTCGAGGAAGAGCTGGAGGTGCGCTCTAGTCACTGAAGGCAAAAGAGACCCCACCAAGGCTTGTGTGCAGGACCTAATGTTCATGTCAAGGGGCGACAGGAATCTCGGGGTTGCATTCCATACTCGCCTTGGAGTCAGGCCTCGTCTCGAGGGGAAGCAAAGGACTCTGCTCTCCTCTCGAGTCGGACGGGTATGTCTTGGAGCCCACTGAGTGGCTTAAAGGGAGTCAAACCTCCTCTGGTGTTTGGAGGGAGGACACGGGATTGCTCTCCAGGCAATGCAGGAAATGAAGGCCCTCATCTCCCGATGACTGGGGCGTCTCGTAGGTTTTCTCGAGCTGTGGCCCTACTGTGGGGTTTCTCACGAAGTAAGACTGGGAGCTCAGGGAGCCTCTCACGTGGTGCCAGGGCAGTCAGGTCTCTATGCACGTGGTGAGAGGGAGCCCGTCATTGTTCTCGAGTCATGGTAGGGGAATTGGGCCTGAAGACGTGTTAAAGAAGGACTCTCGAGGTCTTTCTTGGGTTGCAGCAGGAAACCCTGGCTTCCATCAACTTGTGCCAGTGACATCAGGAAGCTTCTCAGCGTGCCTCTGAGAAGTCAGGGTCACTGTGGAGTTGGGAGGGGCCTCTCGGAACTCCACTGGGCTTGGTGCAATGGAAGAGGGCCTCATGACAAGTTGAGGCAGGAACCACAGGGTTCCTCTCCTGGCATCGAATGCGCCGGATCTGTCTCGGATCGCAGAGTCCCTGCAGAGTTGGGACAGGAGAGTCAGGCCTCGTCTTGTGTGGAGGAATGGAACTCTGCTTGACTCTCGCGTTGTTCATGGGGTGACAGGCCACTTGTCGATTTGTATGTGGAACTTGCGGGTTTTTCTGGACGATGCACCAGGGTGTCACTGCCCCTTCATGTTGTGCCTTCATCCACAGGATTGCCTTCGAGTTGGGTTCTGCCATCGGGTTCTTATCAAGAGCGGACCAGGGAATCGGGGTCTTTTGGCATGTCGCACCACCCACGAGGCTATGTCTCGAATTTCCTCGTGAGACTGTCCTCATCTTGATGTGCGCCAGGAAGGTCGGGAACACCTTCCAGACAAAGCAGGGGAATCGAACCTCCTGTCGCGATCAAGAGGGGAGAAGAGTCTCAGATGAAGTGGTGTCAGGAACCTCGGTGTTCTCCTCAAGTGAGACTGGTACGTCGGGGAACTTTTGGGGTTGCATCAAGGGTTCCAAGTAACTTTTCGCTCTTCAATACGGAACGTGGGACTTCTCTTGAGACGCTGTTGCGGGCAAGGGCCTCATCTTTCGATGACGGGGGAACCACGTGGTTTTTCTTGAGTTGCGGCGGGATTCTCAAGTTACGACGGGGGATTCAGGCTTCCTCTTCAACTGGCCCAGGAAAGTCCAGTTTTCATTCGAATTGCGAGTTAGAACTGGGGATTGCTCTCGAGACTGCAGGGCCAAATAGACCTCATCTAGGCTTGTGTCTAGCACTTAATGTTCGTCCCTAGGGGCGACAGGGATCTGGGGGTTGCATACCAGACTCACCCGGGGAATCAGGCCTCGTCTCGAGGGAAGCAAAGAACTCCGCTGTCCATTTGAGTCGCGATGGGTATCTCTTGGAGCCCACTGTGTGCCCTAAAGGGAGTCAAGCCTCCTGTGCTGTTTGGATAGAGGACTCGGGATTCCTCTCCAGGCCATGCAGGAAAAGAAGGCCCTCATCTCGCGATGATGGCGGCGTCTCGTGGGTTTTCTAGACTGCCGCGCTAGTGCCGGGTTTCTGACGAGGTACGAGAGGGAGCTCAGGGAACCTCTCGTGTGGCGCCAGGGAAGTCAGGTCCCCATGAGATGGCTAGGGGGAGCTCGTCATTGCTCTCGAGTTATGGTAGGGTAATCGGGCCTCAAGACGGGTTGAAGAAGGACTCTCGAGGTCTTTCTCGGGTCACTGCATAAAACCCAGGGTTCCCTTGACTTGTGCCTGCGACCTCAGGGAGCTTCTCAGAGTGCCTCTGAGAAGTCAGGGATACTGTGCAGTTTGGAGGGGCCTCTCGAGACTCCTCTGCATTTGGTGGAATGTAAGAGGGACTCATCTCGAGTTGAAGCAGGAACCTCAGTGTTCCTCTCCATTTCTGACTCAGATCGCAAGGTCCCTGCATGTTGGTACAGGAGAGTCAGGCCTCGTCTTTTCTGGAGGATGGGACTCCTCTTGCCTCTCGAGTTGTTCTCGAGGTGACAGGCCACTTGCCGAGCTGTGTGTGTAACCTGCCCATTTTTCCGGATGATGCACAGGTGTGTTAGTGCCCCTTCGTGTTGTACCTTCATACTCAAGGCTGCCTTCCAAGAGGTGTCCGAGCATCGGATTCTTATCAAGAGCGGACCGGGAAATTGGAGTCTTTCGGCCAGTGGCACCACCCACAAAGCTACGTATCAAATTTCCCCATGAGACCGGCCTCATCCTGAGTTGTGCAGGGAAGGTCGGGCCCCCTTGCAGACAAAGCAGGGGAATCGACCCACCGGTCACGATCAGGAGGGGAGAAGGGGCTTAAATGAAAGTGGTGCCGGGAACCTCGGTGTTCCCCTTGAGTGAGACCGGCGTGTTGGGGGACTTTTGGGGTGGCATCAAGGGTGCCAAGTACCGTTTCGCATTTCAAGACGGAACCTGGGACATCTTTTGAAACGCTGTAGCGGGCAAGGGCCTCATCTTGCCATGACGGGAGAACCACGTGGTTTTGCTCGAGTTGCGTCGGGATTCTCGAGTCATGACCGGGAATTTAGGCTTCCTCTTGTTGGCCTTGAAATCCAATCTTCCATTCAGGTTGCGAGGGGGAGTTGGGGATTGCGCTAGAGTCACTGCAGGGCAAAAGAGACCTAATCTAGGCTTGTGTCCAGGATCTAACGTTGCTCTCCAGGGGCGACAGGGATCTCGGGTTTGCATTCCAGACTCATCCGGGGAGTCGGTTCTCACCTCGAGGGTAAACAAAGAATTCTGCTCTCGTCTCGAGTCGCGATGGGTATCTCTTGGAGCCCACTGTGTGTACTAAAGGGAGTCAAGCCTCCTGTGGAGTTTGGAGAGAGGACTCGGGATTGAACTCCAGGCCACGCAGGAAAATAAGGCCCTCATCTCGAGATGACGGTGGCATCTCGTGGGTTTTCTCGAGCTGCGGCGCCAGTGTGGGGTGTCTCATGAAGTACCACGGGGATCTTAGGGAGCCTCTTGTGTGGCGCCAGGAAAATCCAGTATTCCATTCGAGTTGCAAGTTAGAACTGGGGATTGCTCTCCAGTCACTGCAGGGCAAAATAGACATCATCTACGCTTGTGTCCAGGACCTAGTATTCCACTACTGGGCCGACAGGGATCTCAGGGTTGCATTCTCGACTCACCCGGAGAGTCAGGCCTCGTCTTGAGGGGAAAAAAAGGACTCCGCTCTCCTGTCGAGTCACGACGGGTATCTCTTGGAGCCCACTGCGTGGCGTAAAGGGAGTGAAGCCTCCTAAGGAGTTTGGAGAGATGACTCGGGATTGTTTTCCTGGCCATGCAGGAAAAAAGGCCCTCATCTCGCGATGACGGGGGCGTCTCGTGGGTTTTCTCCAGCTGTGGCGCCAGTATCAGATTTCTCACGAGGTATGACGGGGAGCTCAGAGAGCCTCTCGTGTGGTGCTAGGGACGTCAGGTCTCCGTGCGTGTGGTGAAGGGGAGTGCGTGATTGCTCTCGAGTCATAGTAGGCGAATCGGGCCTCAAGACACATTGAAGAAGGACTCTCGAGGTCTTTCTCGGGTTGAGGCAGGGAACCCTGGGTTCCCTCGACTTGTGTCGGTGACCTCAGGCAACTTCTCAGGGTGCCTCTGAGAAGTCAGGGACACTGTGGATTTGGGAGGGGCCTTTCGTTACTCAACTGGGTTTGGTGAAATCGAAGAGGGCCTATCTCGAATGGAGGCAGGAACCTCAGGGGTCCTCTCCATTTCTGACTCGGGTCGCAGGCTACCTGCAGAGTATGGACAAGAGAGTCACGCCTGGTCTTCTGTGGAGGAATGGATCTCCGCTTGCCTTTCGAGTTGTTCACGGAGTGACAGGCCACTTGTTGAGCTGTGTTTGGAACCTGCGGGTTTTTCCGGACGATGCACGGGGGTGTCAGTGCCCCTTCGTGTTGTGCCTTCATCCACAGGGTTGCCTTCAAAGAGGTGTCTGGGCATCGGGTTCTTTTCAAGAGCGTACCAGAAAATTGGGGTCTTTCAGCATGTGGTACCACCCACGAGGCTATGTCTCGAATTTCCTCGGGAGACCGGCCTCATCCTGAGGTGCGCCGGGAAGGTTGGGAACCCCTTGCAGACAAAGCAGGGGAATTGACCCACCGGTCGCGATCAGAAGGGGAGAAGGGGCTCAGATGAAGTGGTGCCGGGAACCTCGGTGGTCCCCTCGTATGAGACCGGTATGTCACGGCACTTTTGAGGTCGCATCAAGGGTGCCAAGTACAGTTTCGCACTTCAAGACGGAACGTGGGAATTCTCTGGAGATGCTGTAGCGGGCAAGGGCCTCATATTGCGATGACGAGGGAAACACGTGGTTTTTCTCGAGTTGAGGCGGGATTCTCGAGTTACGACGGGGAATTCAGGCTTCCTCTTGTGTTGGCCCAGGAAGTCCAATCTTCCATTCAACTTGTCAGAGAGAGCTGGGGGTTGCTCTCGAGTCACTTCAAGGCAAAGAGTCCTCATCTAGACTTGGGTCCAGGACGTAATGTTCCTCTCCAGGGGCGACAGGGATATCGGGGTCGCATTCCAGTCTCACCCGGTGGGTTATGCCTCGTCTCAAGTGGAAGCAAAGGACTCCACTATCCTCTCGAGTCGCGACACATAACTCTTGGAGCCATATGAGTGGCCTAAAGGGATTCAAGCGTCCTGTGTAGCTTGGACAGAAGGTTCACGCTTGATCTGCATACCATGCAGTTAAAGATGGCCCTCCTCTCGTGATGACGGGGGCGTCTCATGGGTTTTCTAGAGCTGCGGCACCAGTGTGGGGTTTCTCACGATATATGATGGGGAGCTCAGGGAGCCTCTCGTGCGGCGCCAGAGAAGTCAGGCCTCCATGCGTGTGGCCAGGCAGATCGCGTCATTGCTCTCGAGTCATGGGAGGGACTAGGACCTCAAGATGCATTTAAGAAGGATTCTCCAGGTTTTTCTTGCGTTGGGGCGGGAAACACTCGCTTCCCTCGACCTCTACCGGGGACCTTAGGGAACTTTCCAGGTGGCTCTGAGTGGTGAGGGATACTGAGGAGTTAGAGGGGTCTCTCGGGACTCCGCTAGGTTTGACGAAATGAAAGAGGGCCTCATCTTGATTGGAGGCAGGAACCTCAGGGTTCCTTTCCATTTCTGACTCCGATCGCAGGGTCCCTGAAGAGTTGGGACAGGAGAGTAAGGCCTCGTCTTGTGTGAAGGAATGCAACTTCAATTGACTCGAGTTGTTCACGAGGTGACAGTCCACATTTGGAGCTGTGAGTGGAATCTGCGGGTTTTTCCAGACGATGCATGGGGATGTCAGTGTCCCTTCGTGTTGTGCCTTCATCCACAGGGTTGCCTTCGAAGAGATGTCCGGGCGTCAGGTTCTTATCTAGAGTGAACCGGGAATTCGGGATCTTTCAGCATATGGCACCAACCATGAGGCTACTTTTCGAATTTCCTCATGAGACCGGCCTCATCCGGAGGTTCGCGGGGAACGTCAGGAACCCCTTGCAGACAAAACATGGGAATCGACCCTTCTGTCGCGATCAGGAGGGGTGAAGGGGCTCACAGGAAGTGGTGCCGTGAACTTTGGTGTTTCCCTCGAGTGAGACCGGTATGTCAGGGAACTTTGGGGGTCGCATCAAGGGTGCCAAGTACCGTTTTGTACTTCAGGATGGAACGTGGGACTTCTCTTGATACGCTGTAGCGGCCAAGGGCCTCATCTTGCGATGACGGGGGAGCCACGTGGTTTTTCTCGAGTTGCGGCGGGATTCTCGAGTTACGACGGGGATTTCAGGCTTCCTCTTGTGTTGGGCCAGGGAAGTCCAATCATCCATTCGAGTTGCGAGGGAGAGCTGGGGGTTGCGCTCGAGTCACTGCAGGGCAAAGGAGACCTCATCTAGGCTTGTGTCCAGGACCTAATGTTCCTCTCCAAGGGCCACAGTGATCTCAGGTTTGCATTCCAGACTCACCCAGGGAGTCAGGCCTCGTGTCGAAGGGAAGCAAAGGACTCCGCTCTCCTTTCGAGTCGCGACGGGCACCTCTTGGAACCCACTTTGTGGCCTAAAAGGAGTCAAGCATCCTGTGAAGTTTGGAGAGAGGACTTGGGACTGCTCTCCAGGCCATGCAGGAAAAGATGGCCCTCATCTCGCGATGACGGAGGGGTCTTGTGGGTTTTCTCGAGCTGCGGCGCCAGTGTGGGGTTTCACACGAGGTACGACAGGGAGCTCAGGGAGCCTCTCGTGTGGCGCCAGGGAAGTCAGGTCTCCTTGTGCGTGGCGAGGGGGAGCGGGTTATTGCTCTCGAGCCATGGTAGGGGAATCTGACCACAAGACGCATTGAAGAAGGACTCTCGAGGTCTTTCTTTGGTTGTGGCAGGAAACCCTTATTTCCCTCGACGTTTGCCGGTGGCCTCAAGGAGCTTCTCAGAATGCCTATGAGAAGTCAGGGATACTGTGGAGATGGGAGGGGCCTCTCGGGACTCCACTGGGTTTGTTTTAATGGAAGAGGGCCTCATCTTGGGTTGAGGCAGGAACCTCAGGTTTCCTCTCCATTTCTGACTCAGATCGAAGCGTGCCTGCAGAGTTGGGATTGGATACTCAGGCCTCGTCTTGTCTGAGGAAGGGAACTCCGCTTTCCTCTCTTATTGTTTAAGGGGTGACAGGCCAGTTGTGGAGCTGTATGTGGATCCTGCGGGATTTTCCGGACGATGAACAGGGTTGCCAGTGCCCCCTTGTGTAGTGCCTTCATCCACAGGGTTGCCTTAGAAGAGGTGTCCGGGCATCGGGTTCTTATCAAGAGCAAGACCGAGAAATCGGGGTCTTTCGGCACGTGGCACCAACATGAGGCTACATCTCGAATTTCTTCGTGAGACTGGCCTCATCCTGAGGTGCGCCATGAATGTTGTGAACCCCTTCTAGACAAAGCAGGGGAATCGACCTTCCTGCCGTGATCAGGAGGGGAGAAGGGGCTCAAATGAAGTGGTGCCAGGAACTTTGGTGTTCCCTTAGAGTGAGACCGGTATATTGGGGAACTTTTGGGGTCGCATCAAGGGTGCCAAGTAGCATTTCGAACTTTATGACGAAACATGGGACTTCTCTTGAGAATCTGTAGCGGGCAAAGGCCTCATATTGCGATGAATGGGGAACCACGTGGTTTTTAAGAGTTGCGGCGGGATTCTCGAGTTACAACGGGAAATTCAGACTTTCTCTTGTGTTGGCCCAGTGAAGACTAATCTTCCATTCGAATTGTGAGGAAGAGATGGGTGTTGCTCTCGAGTCACTGTAGGGCAAAATAGACCTCATCTAGGCTTTTGTCCAGGACATAATGTTCCTCTCCAGGGGCAACAGGGATCTCGGGGTTGCATTCCAGACTCACCCGAGGTAAGGCCTCATCTCGAGGGGAAACAAAGTACTCTGCTCTCCTCTCAAGTCGCGACAGGTATCTCTTGGAGCCCATTGAGTGGCCTAAAGGGAGTAAAGCCTCCTGTGAAGTTTGGAGAAAGGACCAGGGATTGCTCTCCAGGTCAGGCAGGAAAAGAAGTCCCCAATCTCGCGATGACGGTGGCGTCTCGTGGGTTTTCCCGAGCTGCGGCACCAGTGTGGGGTTTCTCACGAGGTATGACGGGGAGCTCAGGGAGCCTCTCATGTGGCGCCAGGGAAGTCTTGTGTCCATGCGCATGGCGAGGGGGAGCGTGTCATTGCTCTCGAGTCATGGTAGGGGAATCCGGCCTCAAGACGCGTTGAAGACGGACTCTTGAGGTCTTTCTCGGGTTGCGGCAGGACACCCTGTGTTCCCTCGACTTGTGCCGGTGACCTCAGGGAGTTTCTCAGGGTGCCTCTGAGAAGACACTGATAGTGTGGTGTTGGGAGGGGCCTCTCGGGACTCCACTGCGTTTGGTGCAATGGAAGATTGCCGGGAGCCAGCGAGAGACATTCCACTCGTGACAAATGTCATGAGGAAAGAGTCTCGGCATACGCAAAGGCGGGATCGAGCCTCCGGGAGTTCCCCCGTATATTCTTCAGCATCTACCCCCAAAAACCAAAGTCTGCCTTCTTTATTGCTTTGTTCTCTCACCTCTGACATTACTGGGGATGTCTCCCACCACCATCTCACTCTCTCTGTCAAAGAGCTAACTTACAGCTCCAACTAATAATGTTCCTGTGCAATTAGTAGTGTTTAAATCCAAACCCCTCAGATGGTTTTCTAACTCGCCTGACAAGTTTACCCGGTCTCCTACAGCTATGCATACGATTGTGTACAGTCTCCCAGCCTCGAGACGCACGGGAAGTTTAAGATATTCAAATAGCTTAGAGCCTCTCAGAGAGTTAGAAACTGTCAGAATAAAACTAGTAAAAGATTTCATTGATGAACCAATGCTTTTTGCCAAGTTTCCGCATCCCCTGAATTGTATCCTTGAATGTGTGTTAATTAATATAGTTGGTATGTAGAAAAAATAAGTAGTGGCCTTGATGTTGGTAACTTTAGACCCTTAAGGTAATAAATTCTTTTCTTTGTTGTAAACCCATTACACATCCGCCCTATAGGAATGCAATTTTATCTTCGAAAGATGGCGCCAAACCTTAAACAATTACTCTTAGAGAAAATAACTCTTATGGTTGATAAGTCTTTGTCAAGAGTCATAAAATGTTAATAGGTCTTCTGGCCAGAAGATGATGTAAATCATCTAAACCATTTTTATACGATAAATCTGCAGAAAAGAAACCCTGGTTTTTGATAAGGATTAAAGACTGCTGACTTTGCATCCCCTATTATCCTCTATGTGTAACTTAGGGTATTAAAACCTGTGTTGAAAATAAAGCTACGGGCCTTGCTCGCCAACGCTTGGTCTCCCCATGTCATTATTCCCCTCAATTTTCAGATGAGTGTCCATCTGGAGCGCGGATATCCTCTGCGACCATTTATTTGCCTGGGCTTCGAAGACCCACTCGATAAGGTGTCTAAGGTGGGGCACCTTCCTCTATTCTAGAGGGCACTTGCAGCCTCCGTGGTCAGAGCTAACCTGGTGTCACGGGTTATATTGATTTTCCGCGTAAACCAAGCTACTCAGCTGCTTTTCTCCACTGAATTTTCCTACTGAGCTATCCTCATTCTATTACTCTTTATATCTTTGATGAATAAATAAATAAATACATAGGTCGCCTACTCCATCTTCCCTTCGAATACCCTGGATCAGCTGGGGCTGGACCTCTGCAGGTGGCGCCCGAGACAGGCATTTCGAAGGTAAATCCCCAACCCCATTCCCCCGGTGTTCAGTTTTGGGGACAGATAGGATCCCACTTAGGGGGCTGCAGATCCCCCTGTAGAATAGACAGGGCGAGAGGAGTGGGAAGTGTTGAAGAGTTAGAGAGAAAAAACGGTTTCTAAAAAGGCTGACAAAAAAGGCCTAATCTTTAGATAGCTAAAAGCAAAATCTTTTACTATCCTTAAGTTTCTGACATGGGCAACACTGAATCAAATGAAAGACAGCTCTTTATAGGAGTAATTTTACAGTTATTAAGTAAAAGAAGAATCAAGGTTAAAACATCTTCCATTCAATCATTTTTTACATTTGTACAAGACCACTGCCCTTGGTTTCTACAACAAGGCACTGTTAACCTAGGTATCTTGAAAAAACTAGGAAGACAGCTAAGAGCTTATTGTGCTCAGCAAGGTTTGGAAAAAATCCCTACTTACACCTTTCCTCTGTGGAATATGACTAGAGATGTTTTAGATCCAGCTCATGAATTTGAAAAGGTACCTGTTAAAGAGGAAAGTAAAGTTGGAAAAGTACCTGGTAAACAAAAAAGCAAATCTGAAAAGGTACCTGTTATAAAGAAAAGTGAAAATGAAGAGGCTATACCTAGCTATCGACAGCTAAATGAATGGCTAGCCGCTATGACTGCCAATGAGCATGTAAAAGATAGGGATGAAAAGAAAGATCAGCTCTCCCCTCAATTTGAAAAAGGTTTAGAGGAAACAGCAGCTCCATGCCATTCTGATGAGGATTGTTTTTTTTTTTAGCTAAAGATGCTCCTAAAAGTTTAAGAAAACATCCCTAATCAGACCATCCGCTCCTAGGAGGTTGAGGGAAACATCCCCGATCAGACAGTTCGTAAGATTTAGTTACCAAACAGTTAAAGGATCTCCGGAACAGAAGAGGAAAACTTCGGGACGCTCCCATCCCCCTATGCCTCCTCCTCCATGTCAGTGTAAAGGGCCACCGCTAGGAGTTTCCCGGAGAAGGATTTTCTCTAGTCCCAAGGATGAACTTGATCCTCACCTTGAGGCTTCTTTTCTAGTCCCCTCTGCAGTTTAGCCAGGGTAAAGAGGTTACAAAATAAATAAAAATATTCTCTAAAATTAAAAAAAAAATTAAAAATGGATTTCTCTGCATCAAAGAATAGACAAATATTTATTGACTGTGGAATATGATTAGAAATGTCCTGGACCTCCATCACGAGGCTGTTAAATAGCCTATGGGGGAGGCTATAGAGGTGGATGGTGGTGAGTCTCCATTTACTGCACAGATCATATTTTCTGCCATTGAAAAAAAAAAAAAGGAGGGAGAAAGTGGTCTACCTCCCGAGGAAGGAGAGGGCTTACAGGACGCTGCGGCCGAGAGCCCTGGCGAGCTCCCTCCCCCTCTGCGCAAACCTTTAAAAAACTTATCCACCACTTTCTGATTTAAGGAGACCGCCACCGCCTTCGATTGTGCCTCCCAGGACCCAGGAGTTCCCCACTTTGCCCCAAATGCCTCCCAAAGTGTTGCCTAAGACTGAGGAAGATAAAAAGTTTTTTAAACAAAGGAGCTTTTAGTACACAATATTCAGAGCGTGCTCCTTGGAGAAAACTCCCTCAGGGGGGTCTCACCCAGGCTAGGAGAAAAGCGAAAAGGCAAGGAGATTTAATAACAATATTAACCCCTGATGTGCCGCTTACTCCAATTCCAACTGGAGTGGCTGGCCCCCTATCTGAGGACATTGTATGATTTGTCCTGGGGCGTAGCTCGCTTTCTTTTAAAAAAAAAATTAAACAAAAAAAAAAAAAAAGAAAGAAAAGAAATTTCGCTGGTGCATGGTGTAGTAGATTCTGATGATATTGAGAAATTAAAGTCTTGATCTCACTGCCTATCAAAACTGTACAAATTAATAAAGGTCAAAGAGTAACACAGCTTTTACTTTTACCTTACTATCAGACAAGGAAAAACTTGACTTCTCAAGCTAAGAGCCACAAAACATTTGGATCTAGTGATCTAGCCTTTTGGGTGCAGGAAATTACAGTTCCAAGGCCTTTAAAAGATCTTTTACTTCAAGAGAATAAAACGCCAGGGCTATTAGACACAGGAACAGACGTCTCTTAACATTGCTGGGAAAGACTGGCCCAGCTCCTGGCCAACACATAATACTGAAAATGAGTTGGTGGGATTAGAGAAAGTGGTATGTGGGGTGGAGATGCTGTACAGGTGGTACACTTAACAATACATTATATATTTTTATAAATACATAATATAAATATATTTGCCTAATTACAGTTTGCCTAATTAGGTATGGGTATAAATAAAATATAATAAAGGTATACCTAATTCTATTTATAGATCTATACTTAATTAATTTGTATATAAATTAATATGTATACTATATACACACACATATATATATACTGTATAATTAAATATATATGGCAGTAATATAATGTGTGTGTGGCTGATATTAATTGGTATGGTTGATGTGCTGTGATGATATATGTTCTATATACTGTATAATTATAAATGTGTGACATGTATTATTACAGTATATTGGTTTGTGTTGGTTGGTATTAGCTGTGTATGTGTTGTATTGCTGTAATATATATTAATTAATATATTAATTATAAAGATTAATTCAAGTATATTGATTTATATATATTATATGTCAATAACTTTATACTTGTTGCCATATATAAATACATATATAAATGCATTTTGCATTTAGGTATATCTGTATACCTGTATACCAAAATGAGATAAGGAGGTTATACATTCATTACTTTAATTTATACAGAGACCTAAACTAAACATTAGACCTAAATTAACATATCCATAGGGAAACAGCTAGACAAATAGTGAAGTTATGTTCCAATTGTAATTAATCACTTAAACGTAAACACACAGGGGCAGACTACAATGATGAGACACTAGATGCCTGAATTACAGGCTACGACTTGGCCCCTGGTCAAGTAAAAAGGCCTCCTTACGGGAGAGTGAAAAAGCCAGATGTGTTGCTAACTTGTGGGAGAGGGTATGCTTGTATATTTCTACAGAATGCAGATTCTCCGGTTTGGATCTCAGATAAATTCGTCATGTCACATTCCCCAAAGACCAGGTTCGCGGCGTGCGCACTCACTTGCTCCCCCTCCCCCAGCCAGCTCTCGCCTCCATGCCACCAGCAGCGCCTCGCACCCTCCTCGCTGCACCCCGTGACCTAGAGCAAAGAAGTCTGTGCAGTGAGTGAGGGCCAGAGAGGAAAGCGCGCCTGCGGAGTGCCATCCAGACCAGCGTGGCCCCACTGGCAAGAGGGGACCGCCTTGAGCCCAAGCGGTGGCGGCTAGCCCTAAACCATGAACCCTGCCCCTCCGCCCGCCATAGGCGCCTTGGCCCACAGCCTGCCGCTCGCGTTCTGCCTCCTGATGCTGGGGACACTGCTCCCCCGGGCCGACGCCTACAGCTGCTCCCTGGTTCATCTTGTTTAAACCCTCAATATAATGTTTGCTCCTTTGTAATGCTACAACATCCACCTTATCTTATGATGTAACCACTTATTGAATTACGGTCTTGCTGTATTACAACAACTACAGGATTTAATGCAAACACGACGGTTTGTGGGCTTAATTATCTTGGGAACAGCAGCTTTGATAAGTGCAATCACTTCTGTTACTGTGGCAGAAATATCATTGACTCAACAAGTACATACTGCTCAATATGTTGATTCTATGTCCAAAAATGTTTCTTTAACATTGGCAACACAGGAAGCTATAGAGAGAAAATTAGAAATGAGGGTAGACGCCCTAGAGGAAGCAGTAATACATATTGGGACTGAATTGCAGGCTTTAAAGGTGAAAATGGCATTGTCTTGTCATGCTGACTATCGGTGGATATGTGGAACACCCCTGAAAGTAAATGAGACAGATTTTGAATGGGAAAAGATTAAAAACCATATTTCAGGTATCTGGAACAGCTCTGACATTGGTTGAGACGTAGGGAAACTTCACTATCAAATAGCAACCATGGAGCACTCCCGATTAGATTTTACTGCTGCTGGAACAGCAAATGATTTCTTCCATACTTTCCCTAACTACATCTCAGGAAAGAATATTCTGTCTAATGTCTTTAGCTATGCTGCGGTGGCTGCTTTAATTCTGCTTCTCATAATCATTCTTCCTTGTATTGTCAGGATTCTTCGGCAGAGTATTCAGAGGTTCGCGACTGAGCTACATCTGGCTGTTTTAAGAAATAAAAAATGGGGAGATGCCGGGAGCCGGCGAGAGACATTCCACTCGTGACAAAGGTCATGAGGAAGGAGGCTGGGCATACACAAAGGCGGGATCGAGCCTCGGGAGTCCTCCCGGATATTCTTGAGCATTTACCCCCCAAAACCAGAGTCTGCCTACTTTATTGCTTTGTGCTCTCACCTCTGACTTTCCTGGGGGCTGTCCCCCACCACCATCTCCCTCTTTCTGTCAAAGAGCTAACTTACAGCTCCAGTTAATAAAGTTCCTGGGCAATTAGGAGTGTTTAAATCCAAACACGTCAGATGGCTCTCTAACTCTCCTGACAAGTTTACCCGGTCTCCTACAGCAAGGCATACAATTGTTTACAGTCTCCGAGCCTCGAGAGGCACGGGAAGCTTAAGATATTCAAATAGCTTAGAGCCTCTCAGAGAGTTAGAAACTGTCAGAATAAAACTAGTAAAAGATTTCATTGATGAACCCATGCTTGTTGCCAAGTTTCCACATCCCCTGAATTGTATCCTTGAATGTGTATTAATTAATATAGTTGGTATGTAGAAGAAATAAGTAGTGGCCTTGGTGTTACTAACTTTAGACCCTTAAGGTAATAAATTCTTTCCTTTGTTGTAAACCCATTACACATCCGCCCTATAGGAATGCAATTTTATCTTCGAAAGATGGGGCCAAACCTTAAAATAATTACTCTTAGAGAAAATAAGTCTTACGGTTGATAAGTCTTTGTCAAGAGTCATAAAATGTTAATAGGCCTTCTGGCTAGAAGATGATGTAAATCACCTAAACCATTTGTATACGATACATTTGCAGGAAAGAAACCCTGGTTTTTGATAAGGATCAAAGGCTGCTGACTTTGCATCCCCATTATCCTCTATGTGTAACTTAGGGTAAAAAAAAACCCTGTTGAAAATAAAGCTACGGGCCTTGATTGCCAACGCTTAGTCTCCTAATGTCATTCTTCCCCTCAATTTTCAGATGAGTGTCCATCTGGAGCGCTGATATCTTCTGCGACCATTTATTTGCCTGGGCTTCGATGACCACTTGAGAAGGTGTCTAAGGTGGGGCACTTTTCGGTATTCGAGAGGGAGCCTGCGGCCTCCGTGGTCAGAGCTAACCTGGTGTCACGGGTTATACTGATTTTCCGCATAAACCAAGCTACTCAGCTTCTTTTCTCCACTAAATTTTCCTACTGAGCTATCCTCATTCTATTACTCTTTATATCTTCGATAAATAAATCAATAGGTCGCCTACTCTGTCTCCCCTTCGAAAACCCTGGACCAGCCGAGGCTGGACCTTGTCAGAAGAGGGCCTCATCTCGATTTGAAGCAGGAACCTCAGGGTTGCTCTCCATTTCTGACTCTGAACACAGAGTCCCTACAGAGTTAGGACAGGAGAGTCAGGCCTCGTCTTGTGTGGAGGAATGGAACTCCGCTGGACTCTCGAGTTGTTCACCGGATAACAGGCCACTTGTCGAGCTGTGTGTGGAACCTGCGGTTTTATCCAGACGATGCATGGGGGTGTCAGTTCCCCTTTGTTTTTTGCCTTCATACACAGGGTTGCCTTCGAAGAGGTATCCAGCCTTCAGGTTCTTATCAAGAGCAGACCAGGAAATCAGGGTCTTTCGGCATGTGGCACCACCCACAAGCCTACGTCTCGAATTTCTTCTTGAGACGGACCTCAACCTGAGGTGCACCAGGAAAGTCGGTAACCCTTTCAGACAAAGCAAGTGAATCGACCCTCTTGTCCCGATCAGGAGGGGAGAAGGGGCTCAGATGAAGTGGTGCCGGGAACCTCGATGTTCCCCTCGAGTAAAACTGGGATATCGGGGAACTTTTGGGGTCGCATCAAAGGTGCTAAGTACCGTTTCAAACTTCAAGACGGAACGTGAGATTTCTCTTGAGACGCTGTAGCTGGCAAGGGCCTCATCTTGTGGTGACGGGTTAACCACGTCGTTTTTCTCGAGTTGTGGCGGGATTCTCGAGTTAGGTCAGGAAATTCAGGCTTCCTCTTGTGTTGGCCCAGGGAAGTCCAGTCTTCCATTCGAGTTGCGAGGGAGAGCTAGGGATTGCGCTTGAGTCACTGCAGGGCAAAAGAGACCTTATCTAGGCTTGTGTCCAGGACATAATGTTCGTCTCCAGGGGGGACAGGGATCTCGGGGTTGCTTTCCTGATGCACCCGGGGAGTCAGTCCTTGTCTCGAGGGGAAGCAAAGGACTCGGCTCTCCTCTCGAGTTGCGACAGGTATCTCTTGGAGCCCACTGAGTGGCCTAAAGGGAGTCAAGCCTCCTGTGGAGTTTGGAGAGAGGACTCGGGATTGCTCTCCAGGCCATGCTGGAAAAGAAGGCCATCATCTCGCGATGAAGGGGGCATCTCGTGGGTTTTCTCGAGCTGCAGCGCCAGTGTGGGGTTTCTCATGAGGTACTACGGGGAGCTCAAGGAGCCTCTCATGTGGCGCTTGGGAAGTCAGGTCTCTATGCGCATTGCGAGGGGGAGCGCGTCATTGCTCTAGAGTCATGGTAGGTGTATCGGGCCTCAAGAACCGTTAAAGAAGGACTTTCAAGGTGTTTCTTGGGTCACGGCAGTAAACCCTGGGTTCCCTCGACTAGTGCCGGTGGCCTCAGGGAGCTTCTCAGTGTGCCTCTGAGAAGTCAGGGATACCCTGGAGTTGGGAGGGCCCTCTCGGGACTCCACTGGATTTGGTGCAATAGAAGAGGGCCTCATCTCGAGTGGAGGCAGGAACCTCAGGGTTCGTCTCCATTTCTAACTCTGATCGCAGGGTCCCTGCAGAGTTGGGACAGGAGAGTCATGCCTCGTCTTGTAAGGAGGAATGGAACTACGCTTGCCTCTCGAGTTATTCACGCGGTGACAGGGAACTTTTCGAACTGTGTTTGGAATCTGCGGGTTTTTCCAGACGATGCACGAGGGTGTCAGTGCCCCTTCGTGTAGTGCCTTCTTCCACAGGGTTGCCTTTGAAGAGGTGTCCGGGCATCGGGTTCTTATCAAGAGCGGACCGGGGAATCGGGGTCTTTCAGCATGTGTTACCACCCATGAAGCTACGTCTCAAATATTCTCGTTAGACCGGCCTCATCCTGAGGTGCGCCGGGAAGGTTGGGAACCCCTTCCAGACAAAGCACGGGAGTCGACCCTCCAGTCGCAATCAGGAGGGGAGAAGTGACTCAGATGAAGTCGTACCGGGAACCTCAGTGTTCCCCTCGAGAGAGACCAGGGTGTCGGGGAACTTTTGGAATCGCATCAAGGGTGCCGAGTTTTCACACTTGAAGTGTGAAAACACTTCAAGAAGAAACGTGGGACTTCTCTTTAGACGCTGTAGCGGGCAAGGGCCTCATCTTGCGATGACGGGGTAACCATGTGGTTTTTCTCGAGTTTCGGCGGGATTCTCGAGTTACGATGGGGAATTCAGGCTTCCTCTTGTGTTGGCCCAGGGAAGTCCAATCTTCCATTGGAGTTGCGAGAGAGAGCTAGGGATTGCTCTCGAGTCACTTCAGGCCAAAAGAGACCTCATCTAAGCTTGTGTCCAGGACCTAATGTTCCTCTCCAGGGGCGACAGAGATCTCGGGGTTGCATTTTAGACGCACCCGAGGAGTCAGTCCTCATCTCGAGAGGAAGGAAAGGACTCTGCTCTGCTCTCGAGTCCCGACGGGTATTTCTTGGAGACCACTGAGTGGCCTAAAGGGAGTCAAGCCTCCTGTGGATTTTTTTTTAATTTTATTTTATTTTTAAACTTTACATAATTGTATTAGTTTTTCCAAATATCAAAATGAATCCGCCTCAGGTATACATGTGCTCCCCATCCTGAACCCTCCTCCCTCCTCCCCCCCATAGCATCCCTCTGGGTCGTCCCAGTGCACTAGCCCCAAGCATCCAGTGTCATGCATCAAACCTGGACTGGCAACTCTTTTCATACATGATATTTTACATGTTTCAATGCCATTCTCCCACATCTTCCCACCTTCTCCCTCTCCCACAGAGTCCATAAGACTCTTCTATACCTCAGTGTCTCTTTTGCTGTCTCGTACTCAGGGTTATTGTTACCGTCTTTCAAAATTCCATATATATGTGTTAGTATACTGTATTGGTGTTTTTCTTTCTGGCTTACTTCACTCTGTATAATAGGCTCCAGTTTCATCCACCTCATTAGAATTGATTCATTCTATTCTTTTTAATGGCGGAGTAATACTCCATTGTGTATATGTACCACAGCTTTCTTATCCATTCATCTGCTGATGGACATCTAGGTTGCTTCCATGTCCTGGCTATTAGAAACAGTGCTGCGATGAACATTGGGGTACACGTGTCTCTTTCCCTTCTGGTTTCCTCAGTGTGTATGCCCAGCAGTGGGATTGCTGGATCATAAGGCAGTTCTATTTCCAGTTGTTTAAGGAATCTCCACACTGTTCTCCATAGTGGCTGTACTAGTTTGCATTCCCACCAACAGTGTAAGAGGGTTCCCTTTTCTCCACACCCTCTCCAGCATTTATTATTTGTAGACTTTTGGATTGCAGCCATTCTGACTGGCGTGAAATGGTACCTCATAGTGGTTTTGATTTGCATTTCTATGATAATGAGTGATTTTGAGCATCTTTTCATGTGTTTGTTAGCCATCTGTATGTCTTCTTTGGAGAAATGTCTATTTAGTTCTTTGGCCCATTTTTTGATTGGGTCACTTATTTTTCTGGAGTTGAGCTGTAGGTGTTGCTTGTATATTTTTGAGATTAGTTGTTTGTCAGTTGCTTCATTTCCTATTATTTTCTCCCATTCCGAAGGCTGTCTTTTCACCTTGCTAATAGTTTGCTTTTATGTGCAGAAGCTTTTAAGGTTAATTAGGTCCCATTTGTTTATTTTTGTTTTTATTTCCAATATTCTGGGAGGTGGGTCATAGAGGATCCTGCTGTGATGTATTTCAGAGAGTGTTTTGCCTATGTTCTCCTCTAGGAGTTTTATAGTTTCTGGTCTTACGTTTAGATCTTTAATCCATTTTGAGTTTATTTTTGTGTATTGTGTTAGAAAGTGTTCTAGTTTCATTATTTTACAAGTGGTTGACCAGATTTCCCAGCACCACTTGTTAAAGAGATTGTCTTTAATCCATTGTATATTTTTGCCTCCTTTGTCAAAGATAAGGTGTCCATATGTGTGTGGATTTATCTCTGGGCTTTCTATTTTGTTCCACTAATCTATATTTCTGTCTTTGTGCCAGTACCATACTGTCTTGATAACTGTGGCTTTGTAGCGGAGCCTGAAATCAGGTAGGTTGATTCCTCCAGTTCCATTCTTCTTTCTCAAAATCGCTTTGGCTATTCGAGGTGTTTTGTATTTCCATACAAATTGTGAAATTATTTGTTCTAGCTCTGTGAAGAATACTTTTGGTAGCTCGATAGGGATTGCATTGAATCTATAAATTGCCTTGGGTCGTATACTCATTTTCACTATATTGATTCTTCCAATCCATGAACTAGGTATATTTCTCCATCTATTAGTGTCCTCTTTGATTTCTTTCACCAGTGTTTTATAGTTTTCTATGTATAGGTCTTTAGTTTCTTTAGGTAGGTATATTCCTAAGTATTTTATTCTTTCCATTTCAATGGTGAATGAAATTGTTTCCTTAATTTCACTTTCTGTTTTCTCATTATTAGTGTATAGGAATTCAAGGGATTTCTGTGTGTTGATTTTATATCCTGCAACTTTACTATAGTCATTGGCTACTTCTAGTAATTTTCTGGTGGAGTCTTTAGGGTTTTCTATGTAGAGGATCATGTCATCTGCAAACAGTGAGAGTTTTACTTCTTCTTTTCCAATTTGGATTCCTTTTGTTTCTTTTTCTGCTCTGATTGCTGTGGCCAAAACTTCCAAAGCTATGTTGAATAGTAATGGTGAAAGTGGGCACCCTTGTCTTGTTCCTGACTTTAGAGGAAATGCTTCCAATTTTTCACCATTGAGGATAATGTTTGCTGTGGCTTTATCATATATAGCTTTTATTATGTTGAGGTATGTTCCTTCTATTCCTGCTTTCTGGAGAGTTTTTATCATAAATGGATGTTAAATTTTGTCAAAGGCTTTCTCTGCATCTATTAAGAAAATCATATGGTTTTTATTTTTCAATTTGTTAAGGTGGTGTATTACATTGATTGATTTGTGGATATTGAAGAATCCTTGCATCCCTGGGATAAAGCCCACTTGGTCATGGTGTATGATCTTTTTAATGTGTTGTTGGATTCTGATTGCTAGAATTTTGTTAAGGATTTTTGCATCTATGTTCATCAGTGATATTGGCCTGTAGTTTTCTTTTTTTGTGGGATCTTTGTCAGGTTTTGGTATTAGGCTGATGGTGGCCTCATAGAATGAGTTTGGAAGTTTACCTTCCTCTGCAATTTTCTGGAAGAGTTTGAGCATGATAGGTGTTAGCTCTTCTCTAAATTTTTCGTAGAATTCAGCTGTGAAGCCGTCTGGACCTGGGCTTTTGTTGGCTGGAAGATTTTTGATTACAGTTTCAATTTCCGTGCTTGTGATGGGTCTGTTAAGATTTTCTAGTTCTTCCCTGGTCCAGTTTTGGAAAGTTGTACTTTTCTAAGAATTTGTCCATTTCTTCCACGTTGTCCATTTTATTGGCATATAATTGTTGATAGTAGTCTCTTATGATCCTTTGTATTTCTGTGTTTTCTGTTGTGATCTCTCCATTTTCATTTCTAATTTTATTGATTTGATTTTTCTCCCTTTGTTTCTTGATGAGTCTGGCTAATGGTTTGTCAATTTTATTTATCGTTTCAAAGAACCAGCTTTTGGTTTTGTTGATTTTTGCTATGGTCTCTTTTGTTTCTTTTGCATTTATTTCTGCTCTAATTTTTAAGATTTCTTTCCTTCTACTAACCCTGGGGTTCTTCATTTCTTCCTTTTCTAGTTGCTTTAGGTGTAGAGTTAGGTTACTTATTTGACTTTTTTCTTGTTTCTTGAGGTGTGCCTGTATTGCTATTAACTTTCCCCTTAGGACTGCTTTTACCGTGTCCCACAGGTTTTGGGTTGTTGTGTTTTCATTTTCATCCGTTTCTATGCAAATTTTTATTTCTTTTTTGATTTCTTCTGTGATTTGTTGGTTATTCAGCAGCGTGTTGTTTAGCCTCCATATGTTGGAATTTTTAATAGTTTTTCTCCTGTAATTGAGATCTAATCTTACTGCATTGTGGTCAGAAAAGATGCTTGGAATGATTTCTATTTTTTTGAATTTACCAAGGCTAGCTTTATGGCCCAGGATGTGATCTATCCTGGAGAAGGTTCCATGTGCACTTTAGAAAAAGGTGAAATTCATTGTTTTGCGATGAAATGTCCTATAGATATCAATTAGGTCTAACTGGTCTATTGTATCATTTAAAGTTTGTGTTTCCTTGTTAAATTTCTGTTTAGTTGATCTATCCATAGGTGTGAGTGGGGTATTAAAATCTCCAACTATTATTGTGTTAGTGTTAATTTCTCCTTTCATACTTGTTAGCATTTGTCTTACATACTGTGGTGCTGCCGCGTTGGGTGCATATATATTTATAATTGTTATATCTTCTTCTTGGATTTATCCTTTGATCATTATGTAGTGACCTTCTTTGTCTCTTTTCACAGCCTTTGTTTTAAAGTCTATTTTATCTGATATGAGTATCGCTACTCCTGCTTTCTTTTGTTCCCTATTTGCATGGAAAATCTTTTTCCAGCCCTTCACTTTCAGTCTGTATGTATCCCCTGTTTTGAGGTGGGTCTCTTGTAGACAACATATGTAGGGGTCTTGTTTTTGTATCCATTCAGCCAGTCTTTGTCTTTTGGTTGGAGCATTCAACCCATTTACGTTTAAGGTAATTACTGATAAGTATGATCCCATTGCCATTTACTTTATTGTTTGGGGTTCGAATTTATACACCGTTTTTGTGTTTCCTGTTTAGTATTTGTTGGAGAGCTGGTTTGGTGGTGCAGAATTCTCTCAGCTTTTGCTTGTCTGAAAAGCTTTTGATTTCTCATTCATACTTGAATGAGATCCTTGCTGGGTACAATAATCTGGGCTGTAGGTTATTTTCTTTCATCATTCTAAGTATGTCTTGCCATTCCCTCCTTGCTTGAAGAGTTTCTATTGAAAGATTAGCTGTTATCCTTATGGCAATTCCCTTGTGTGTTATTTGTTGTTTTTCCCTTGCTGCTTTTCATATTTGTTCTTTGTGTTTGATTTTTGTTAATGTGATTAATATGTGTCTTGGGGGGTTTCGCCTTGGCTTTATCCTGTTTGGGACTCTCTGGGTTTCTTGGACTTGAGTGAGTATTTCCTTAACCATTTTAGGGAAGTTTTCAACTATTATCTCCTCAAGTATTTTCTCACGGTCTTTCTTTTTGTCTTCTTCTTCTGGGACCCCTATGATTCGAATGTTGTAGCGTTTAATATTGTCCTGGAGGTCTCTGAGATTGTGCTCATTTCTTTTAATTCGTTTTTCATTTATCCTCTCTGATTCATTTATTTCTACCATTCTATCTTCGAATTCACTAATCCTATCTTCTGCCTCTGTTATTCTACTATTTGTTGCCTCCAGAGTGTTTTTAATTTCATTTATTGCATTATTCGTTATATATTGACTCTTTTTTTTTTCTTCTAGGTCCTTGTTAAACCTTTCTTGCATCTTCTCAATCCTTGTCTCCAGGCTATTTATCTGTGATTCCATTTTAGTTTCAAGATTTTAGATCCATTTCACTATCCTTATTCGGAATTGTTTATCAGGTAGATTCCCTATCTCTTCCTCTTTTGTTTGGTTTGGTGGGCATTTATCCTGTTCCTTTATCTGCTGGGTATTCCTCTGTCTCATCTTGTTTAAATTGCTGAGTTTGGGGTGTCCTTTCTGTATTCTGGCAGTTTGTGGAGTTCTTTACTGTGGCATTTCCTCGCTGTGTGTGGGTTTGTACAGGTGTCTTGTCAAGATTTCCTGGTTAGGGAAGCTTGTGCCCGTGTTCTGGTGGGTGGAGCTGTATTTCTTCTCTCTGGAGTGCAATGAAGTGTCCAGTAATGAGTTATGAGATGTCTGTGGTTTTGGGGTGACTTTGGGCAGCCTGTATCTTGAAGCTCAAAGCTGTGTTCCTTTGTTGCTGGAGAATTTGCTTGGTATGTCTTGCCCTGGAACTTGTTGGCTCTTGTGTGGTGCTTGATTTCAGTGTCGGTATGGAGGCATTTGATGAGCTCCTGTCAATTAATGTTCCTTGGAGTCAGGAGTTCCCTGGAGTCAGGGTTTGGACATAAGCCTCCTGCTTCCAGTTATCTGTCTTACTTTTACAGTAGTTTCAAAACTTCTCCTTCTATACAGCACCATTGATAAAACATCTACGTTAAAGAAGAAAAGTTTCTCTACTGTGAGGGCCACTCAGAATGGTTCACAGCGTTACATGGAGAAGAGAAGAGGGAGGAGGGAGTTAGAGGTGACCCAAATGAGATCAGGTGGAATCAATAGTGGAGAGAGTGGGCTGGCCAGTAGTCACTTCCTTATGTGCACTCCACAACTGGACCGCTCAGAGATGTTCACAGAGTTATACAGAGACGAGAAGAAGGAGGAAGGAGACAGAGGTGGCCAGAAGGATAAAAGGGGGGAATGAAAAGGAGGGAGACAGATCCAGCCAGTAATCAGTTCCCTAAGTGTTCTCCACCGTCTGGAATACACAGAAATTCACAGAGTTGGGTAGAGTAGAGAGGAGTTAGGGAGGAGACACAGGCGACCCGGTGGAGAAAAAGGAGAGTCCAAAGGGAGAGAGAGCAGTCAAGCCAGTAATCTCGTTCCCTAGTGAAAAATGGGTACTGAAGATTGGGTTCTTAAAGGTACAAAATTGGTAACAAATACATAAAAGCAAAAATTAAAAATCTAGAGTAGAGTTTGGAATTTCAAAAATACGATGTTAAAGAAAAGAAGAAGGAAAAGAAAGAGAGAAAAAACGAACAAAGAAAAACAAACAAGGTCGCAAAAATTATCAAGAAAATACAGGTACAAAATTGATAACTAATATCAAAAAGCAAAAATTAAAAATCTAGAGTAGAGTTTGGAATTTCAAAAATACAATGTTTAAAAAAAGGAAGAAGAAAACTAAAGAGAAAACAAACAAACAAAAACAAGCAATGTCGCAAAAATTATAAAGAAACTACAGGTACAAAATTGATATCAAATACCAAAAAGCATAAATTAGAAATCTAGAGTAGAGTTTGGAATTTCAAAAATACAATGTTAAAAGAAGAAAAAAAAAAACAAAACAAAAAAACAAGGTCAAAAAATTATTTTATATATATATATATATGAAGTTTGCTGAAGAAGAAAAAAATAGGGTCTTTTTTTTGCAAAGTAATAGGTTATAAAAGTGAAAATTAAAGGAACAATAGAGGACTTAAAATTAAAAAAATTAAAAAAAAGAAAGAATGATCATAAAAATATATCTAGGACTTTCTCTGGTTTTGTTGTGAGTATCGTGGGTTCAGTTCATTTTTGGCTAGTTCCTTGGTCCGACTTATATTTCTCAAGATCTATAGGCACCTTCCTATGTAGTCCTAGTAACCACAGGGTTTTAATCTATTGCCTGTAGCTTCCAAGGCGATTCCCTCTGTTATAGCTTCTTTTGTTTGCTGGTCTCTTCAGTGTCTGGTTTACGCCCTGACACAAAGGGGATGGTGGAGGACACTTTTTTTTTAGGCTCACTTGTTCAGTTGCACTGTGGGGAGGGAGGGAGGGATGCTGCAAACAAATAACAGTGGCGTGCAGTCACAGTGCCTCAGCCACACTGGGTCTGCCCCCGCTCACGGCACGTGTAGCCTCCCTGCCCACACTGCTCTGGCTCTAGGTTGTTCCACCGGGAACAATCCGAGGCTGGCCCTGGGCTACATGCACCTCCCAGGTCCAAGCCACTCAGGTTCAGGCACTCGGGTAGTCCTCAGAGGCACAGGCTCGGTTGGGCCTGCGTTTTGTGCTCTTCCCAGGTCCGAGCAGCTCAGGTAATGAGATGTTTGGCGAGCGCCAATGTTGTGACTTATCGCCTCCCTGCCACTCGGTTATCTGGGTGTAAAACAGGCGCACCTTCTCAGGCAGATGTTGACCGTCCAGATCCCCAAGAAGTTTTAGTTAGCAAAGAAGCCTGCTTACAGTTTTATAGATAATGTCTCTCTGGGGCTGCGATTGCCCCCTTCCGGCTCTGGCTGCCTGTCACCAGAGGGGGAAGGTCTGCAGCCGGCTATCTCTGTTCAGTCCTTTGTTCCGTGCGCGGGCCTGGCGGTGTCTTAAGTTAGGGCTGGCTTTTTGCGTGGTAGATATCCCAGAGTCTGGTTTGCTAGCCCAAGTTATTTCGTTCAGATAGCGCTCAGGGTATTCAGGCCAGATTCTTACTCTAAGCGATGCAGCCTGCGCCGCGCCTCCCTGCCCAGCCCCTGCTTGCTAATGGTGTGAGCAGGCGTCTGCACTGCTTCGTGGCTGGGGGAGTTACCGTAGGGCTTGCAATCTGCGAGTTTTAATTGTTTATTTATTTTTATCCCCCTTATGTTGCCCTTTGTGCTTCCAAAGCTTGGCAAAGATTTGGCAGTGAAAAGCTTTCCTGGTGTTTGGAAACTTTTCTCTTTTTAAGACTATCTTCCCAGGACGGAAATCCCTCCCTCCCTCTTTTGTCTCTTTTTTTGTCTTTTATACTTTTTCCTACCTACTTTCCAAGAGTTGGGTTGCTTTTCTGGGTGCCTGATGTCCTCTGGCAGCATTCATAAGTTGTATTGTGGAATTTACTCGACGTTGAAATGCTCTTTTGATGAAATTGTTTGGGGGGGAAAAGAGTTCTCCCCGTCCTACTCCTCAGCAATCTTGGCTCCTCTCTTGTGGAGTTTGGAGAGAGCACGCGGGATTGCTCTCCAGGCCATGCAGGAAAAGAAGGCCCTCATCTCGCGATGTCGGGGGAGTCTCGTGGTTTTTCTGGAGCTGTGGTGCCAGTGTGGGGTTTCTCACAAGGTACGACCGGGAGCTCAGGGAGCCTCTCGTGTGGTGTCAGGGAAGTCAAGTCTCCATACGAGTGGCGAGGGGGCACACGTCATTGCTCTCGAGTCATGGTAGTGGAATCAGGGCTCAACGCAATGAAAAAGGACGCTCGAGGTCTTTCTCGGGTTGCGGCAGGAAACCCTGTGTTCCCTCGACTTGTGCCTGTGACCTCAGGTAGCTTCTCAGGGTGCCTCTGAGAAGTCAGGGATACTATGGAGCTGGGAGAGGCCTCTTGGGACTCCACTGGGTTTGCTGCAATGGAAGAGGGCCTAATCTTGAGATCAGGAAGGAACCTCAGGGTTCCTCTCCATTTCTGACTCAGATCGCAGGGTCCCTGCAGAGTTGGGACAGGAGAGTCAGGCCTCGTCTTGTGTGGAGGAATGGAACTCCGCTTGCCTCTCGAGTTGTTCAAGGAGTGACAGGCCACTTGTCGAGCTGTGTGTGGAACCTGCGGTTTTTTCCAGACAATGCACGGCGGTGTCAGTGCCCCTTCGTGATGTGCTTTCATCCACAGGGTTGCCTTCGAAGTGGTGTGCGGGCATCGGGTTCTTATCAAGAGCGGACCAGGAAATCGGGGTCTTTTGGAATGCGGCACCACACACGAGGCTACGTCTCGAATTTTCTCATGAGACGGGCCTCATGCTGAGGTGTCCCTGGAAGGTCGGGAAAGCCTTCCAGACAAAGCAGGTTAATCGACCCTCCTGTCGCGATCAGGAGGGGAGAAGGGGCTCAGATGAAGTGGTGCCGGGAACCTCGGTGTTCCCCTCGAGTGAGACCGGTATGTCAGAGAACTTTTGGGGTCTCATGAAGCTTGCCAAATACTGTTTCAAACTTCAAGACGAAACGTGGGACTTCTCTTGAGACGCTGTGGTGGGCAAGGGCCTCATCTTGTGATGAAGGGGAAACCACGTGGTTTTTTTCGAGTTGCGATGGGATTGTTGTCTTACGACAGGGAATTCAGGCTTCCTCTTGTGTTGGCCCAGGGAAGTCCATTCTTCCATTCGAGTCGCCAGGGAGAGCTGGGTGGGAATTGCTCTCGAGTCACGGCAGGTCAAAATAGACCTCATCTAGGCTTGTGTCCAGGACCTAATGTTCCTCTCCAGGGGCGATAGGGATCACGGGGACGCATTCCAGACTCACCTAGTGAGTCAGGCCTCGGCTCGAGGGGAAGCAAAGGATTCTGATATCCTCCTGGGTCGCGATAGGTATCTCTTGGAGCCCACTGAGTGGCCTCCAGGGAGTCAAGCCTCCTCTGGAGTTTGGAGAGAGGACTCCGGATTGCTCTCCAGGGTATGCAATAAAAGAAAGCCCACATCTCGCGATGACGTGGACGTCTCGTGGGTTTAATCCAGCTGGGGCGCCACATTGTGTTTCTCACGAGATACGATGGAGAGCTCAGGGGGCCTCTCGTGCAGCACCAGGGAAGTCAGGTCTCCATGCCCGTGGTGAGGGGGAGCGGGTAATTGCTCTCGAGTCATGTTAGGGGAATCCGGCCTCAAGACGCGTTGAAGAAGATCTTTCGAGGTCTTTCTGGAGTTGTGGCAGGAAACGCTGGGTTCCCTCGACTTCTGCCGGTGACCTCAGAGAGCTACTCAGGTTGCCTCTGAGAAGTCAGGGATACTGTGGAGTTGGGAGGGGCCTCTCAGGACTCCACTGGGTTTGGTGCAATGAAAGAGGGCCTCATTTAGAGTTGATGCAGGAACCTTACTGTTTCTCTCCATTTCAGACACCGATTGCAGCGTCCCTGCTGAGTTGGGACAGGAGACTTAGGGCTCGTGCTGTGTGGAGGAATGGAACTCTGCTTGCCTCCCAAGTTGTTCACGAGGTGACAGGCCACTTGTCGAGCTGTATGTGGAACCTGTGGGTTTTTCCAGATGATGCACGGGGTTGTCAATGCCCCTTCGTGTTGTGACTTCATCCACAGGGTTGCCTTCGAAGAGGTGTCAGGGCATGGGTTCTTATGAAGAGAGGACCAGAGAATCGGGGTCTTTTGGCATGTGGCACCACACACGAGGCTACCTCTCGAATTTCCTCTTGAGACTGGGCTCATCCTGAGGTGCGCTGGGAAGGTCGAGAAAGCCTTCCAGACAAAGCAGGTTAATCGACCCTCCTGTCGCGATCAGGAGGGGAGAAGGGGCTCAGATGAAGTGGTGCTGGGAACCTCGGGGTTCCCCTCGAGTGAGACCGGTATGTCAGGGAATTTTTGGAGTCTGATGAAGGGTGCCAAGTAATGTTTCAAACTTCAACATGAACGTGAGACTTTTCTTGAGACGCTCTAACGTGAAAGGGCTTCATCTTGAGATGAGGGGGGAACTACGTGGTTTCCTTCGAGTTGCAGCAGGATTCTCGCGTTACAACGGGGAATTCGGGCTTCCTCTTGTGTTGGTCCAGGGAAGTCCAATCTTCCATTCGAGTTTCGAGGGAGAGCTGGGATTTCTCTCGAGTCACTGCAGGGCAAAATATACTTCATCTAGGCCTGTGCCCAGGACTTAATTTTCCTCTCCAGGGGTGACAGGGATCTCGGAGTTGCATTCCAGACTCACACAGGGAGTCAGGCCTCTTCTCGAAGGAAAGCAAAGGACTCCACTCTCTTCTCGAGTCGCGTCGGGTATGTCTTGGAGCCCACTGAGTGGCCTACTCGGAGTAAAGCCTCCTGTGGAGTTGGAGAGAGGACTCAGGATTGCTCTCCAGGCCATGCAGGAAGAGAAGGCCCTCAGCTCGCAATGACGGGGGCGTCTTGTGGGTTTTCTCGAGTTGGGGCACAATTATGAGTTTTCTCACGAGGTACGACGGGGAGCTCAGGGAGCCTCTCGTGTGGCGCCAGGAAAGTCAGGTCTCTATGTGTGTGACGAGGGGGAGCCCATAAATGTTCTCGAGTCATGGTAGGGAAATTGGGACTCAAGACGCGTTGAAGAAGGAGTCTCGAGGTCTTTCTCAGGTTGCGGCAGGAAACCCTGGGTTCCCTCGACGTGTACCGGTGACCTAGGGAGCTTCTCAGGGTGCCTCTGAGAAGTCAGGCATACTGTGGACTTGGGAGGGGCTCTCGGAACTCCACTGGGTTTGGTGCAATGGCAAAGGTTCTCATCTCGAGTTGAGGCAGGAACCTAAGGGTTCCTCTCCATTTCAAACTCCGACCACAGGGTCCCTGAAGAGTTGGGACAGGAGAGTCAGGCCTCGTCTTGTGTGGAGGAATGGAACTCCGCTTGCCTCTCGAGTTGTTCACAGGATAACAGACCATTTGTCGAGCTGTGAGTGGAACCTTCGGTTTTTTCCGTAAGATGCATGACGGAGTCAGTGCCCCTTCGTGTTGTGCCTTCATCCACAGGGTTGCCTTCAAAGAGGTGTCCGGACATCGGGTTCTTATCAATAGCAGAGCAGGAAATCGGGGTCTTTCAGAACGTGGCACCATCCATGAGGCTACGTCTCGAATTTCTTCGTTAGACTGGTGTCATCCTGAGGTGCACCATGAAGATCGGGACCCCTTCCAGACAAAGCAGGGGAATCGACCATCTTGTCGCGATCAGGAGGAGTGAAAGGGCTCAGTTGAAGTCGTGCCGGGAACCTCGGTGTTCCCCTCGAGTGGGACCGGTGTGTTGGGAAACTTTTCGGGTCACTTCAAGGGTGCCAAGTACCGTTTTGCACTTCAAGACGGACTTGGGGCTTCTCTTGAGACGCTGTAGAGGGCAAGGGCCTCATGTTGGGATGATGGGGGAATCACGTGGTTTTTCTCAAGGTGCGCCGGGATTCTCGAGTTACGACGGGGAATTCAGGCTTCCTCTTGTGTTAGCCCAGGGAAGTCCAACCTTCCATTCGAGTTGCGAGGGATAGCTGGGGGTTGCGCTCGAGTCACTGCAGGGCAAAAGAGACCTCATCCAGGCTTGTGTCTAGGACCTAATGTTCCTCTCAAGGGATGACTGGGAACTTGGGGTTGCATTCCAGACTCACCCGGGAGTCAGGCGTCGTCTCGAGGGGAAACAAAGGCCTTCTCTCTCTTCTCGAGTCGCGACGGGTATTTCTTGGAGCCCACTGAGTGGACTAAAGGGAGTCAAGCCTCCTCTGGAGTTTGGAGAGAGGACTCGGGATTGCACTCCAGGACATGCAGGAAAAGAAGGCCCTCATCTCACGAAGACAGGGGGGTCTCGGTGGTTTTACCGAGCTGCAGCGCCTGTGTTGGTTTCTCAGGGGGTACGACGGGGAGCTCAGGGAGCCTCTTGTGTGGCGCCAGGGAAGTTAGGTCTCAATGCGTGTGGCGAGGGGGAGCGCGTCATTGCTCTCGAGTCATGGTAGGGGAATCAGGCCTCTAGACGCATTGAAGAAGGACTCTCAAGATCTCTCTCAGGTCTTGGCAAGAATACCTGGGTTCCCTCGACTTGTGCCGGTGACCTCAGGGAGATTCTCCGGGTGCCTCTGAGAAGTCAGGGATACTATGGAGTTGGGAAAGACCTCTCGGGACTCCACTGGGTTTGGTGAAATGGAAGGGGGCCTCATCTCGAGGGGAGGCAGGAACCTCAGGGTTCCTCTCCATTTCTGATTCCGATCGCAGCCCCCTGCATAGTTGGGAGAGGTGAGTCAGGCCTCGTCTTGTGTGCAGGAATGGACCTCCGCTTGCCTCTCGAGTTGTTCACTGGGTGACAGGCACTTGTTGAGCTGTATGAGTAACCTGCGGTCTTTTCCGGACGATGCACGGGGGTGTCAGTGCCCCTTCGTGTTGTGCCTTCATCCACACTATCTTCGAATAGGTGTCTGGGCATCGCGTTCTTATCAAGAGCAGATCGCGAAATCGCGGTCTTTCGGCATGTGGCACCACCATCGAGGCTACGTCTCGAATTTCCTCATGAGACAGCCTCATCTGAGGTGCGCAGAGAAGGTCGGGAACCCCTTGCAGACAAAGCAGGGGAATCGACCCTCCTTTCGCGATCAGGAGGGGAGAAGGGTCTCAGATGAAGTGGTGCCAGGAACCTCGGTGTTCCCCTCGAGTGCGACCCATATGTCGGGGAACTTTTGGGGTAGCATTAAGGGTGCCAAATATCATTTCGCACTTCAAGACGGAACGTGGGACTACTCTTGAGACGCTGGAGCGGGCAAGGGCCTCATCTTGCAATGACGGGGGAACCACGTGGTTTTTCTCAAGTTGAGGCGGAATTCTCGAATTACTACTGGGAATTCAGGCTTCCTCTTGTGTTGGCCCAGGGGGGTCCAATCTTCCATTCGGGTTGCGAGGGAAAGCTGGGGAGTGCTCTCGAGTTACTGCAGGGCAAAAGCGACCTCATCTAGCCTTGTGTTCAGGACCCAATGATCCTCTCCAAGGGCGACAGGGATCTCGGGTTTGCATTACAGACTCACCAGGGGAGTTAGGCCTCGTCTCGAGGGGAAGCAAAGGACTCGGCTCTCCTCTCGAGTTGCGACGTGTATCTCTTGGAGCCCACTGACTGGTCTAAAGGGAGTCAAGCCTCCTCTTCAGTTTGGAGAGAGGACTCGGTATTGCTCTCCAGGCCATGCAGGAAAAGAAGGCCCACATCTCGAGATGATGGGGGCGTCTCGTGGGTTTTCTCGAGCTGTGGAGGCAGTGTGGGGTTTCTCACGAGGTACGACGGGGAGTTCAGGTAGCCTCTCGTGTGGCAACAGGGAAGTCAGGTCTCCATGGGCGGGGCAAGGGGGAGCGCGTCATTGCTCTCAAGTCAGGGTAGGGGAATCGGGCCTCATGACGGGTTGAAAAAGGACTCTCGATGTCTTTCTAGGGTTGCGGCAGGAAACCCTGGGTTCCCTTGACTTGTGCTGGTGACCTCAGGGAGCTTCTCAGGGTGCCTCTGAGAAGTCAGGGATACTGTGGACTTGGGAGAGGCCTCTCGGGACTCCTCTGGGTTTGGTGCAATGGAAGAGGGCCTCATCTCGAGTTGAGGCAGGAACCTCAGGGTTCTGCTCCTGACTTCCTGGAGCCGGATCTGACTCAGATCGCAGGGTCCCTGCTGAGTTTGCTCAGGAGTGTCAGGTCTCGTGTTCTGCGGAGGAATGGAACTCCGCTTACATCTCAAGTTGTTCAAGGATGACACCACTTTTCTTGATGTGTGTGGAACCTGCGGGTATTTCAGAGATGCACGGGGGTGTCAGTGCTCCTTCCTGTTGTGCCTTCATCCACAGGGTTGCCTTCGAAGAGTTGTCCGGGCATCGGGATCTCCTCAAGTGCGGACCGGGAAATCGGGGTCTTTCAGCATGTTGCACCACCCACGAGGCTACGTCTCGAATTTCCTCGTGAGACTGGCCTCATCCTGAGGCGCGCAGGAAAGTCCGGGAACCCTTTCCAGACAAAGCAGGGGAATCGACCCTCCTTTCAGGATCAGGAGGAGAGAAAGGGCTCAGATGAAGTAGTGCCAGGAACCTCGGTGCTCCCCTTGAGTGAAACTGGTAAGTCGGGTAACTTTTCGGGTTGCATCAAGGGTGCCAAGTACCGTTTCGCACTTCAAGACGGAACCTGGGACTTCTCTTGAGACGCTGTAGTGGGCAAGGGCCTCATCTAGCGCTGATGAGGGACCCACGTGTTTTTTCTCGAGTTGCGGCAGGATTCTTGAGTTACGACGGGGAATACAGGTTTCCTCTTGTGTTGGCCCAGGGAAGTCCAATCTTCCATTCGAGTTGCAAGTGAGAGCTGGAGATTGCTCTCGAGTCACTGCAGGGCAAAATAGAGCTCATCTAGGTTTGTGTCCAGGACCGAGTTTTTCTCTCCAGGGGCGACAGGGATCTCGGGGTTGCATTCCAGACTCACCCGGGGAGTCAGGCCTCATCTCGAAGGGAATGAATGGACTCCGCTCTCCTCTCGAGTCGCGACGGGTATCCTTTGGAGCCCAAGAGTGGCCTAAATGGAGTTAAGCCTCCTGTGGAGTTTGGAGAGAGGACTCGGGATTGCTCTCTAGGCCATACAGGAAAAGAAGGCCCTCATCTCGCGATGACGGGGCGTCTCGTGTGTTTTCTCAAGGTGCAGTGCCTGGTTGGGGTTTCTCACGAGATAGGACGGGGAGCTCAGGGAGACTCCTGTGGTGCCACGGAAGTCAGGTCTCCATGGACGTGGCGAGGGGGAGCGCCTCATTGCTCTCGAGTCATGGTAGGGGAATCGAGCCTCAAGACGCTTCGAAGAAGAACTCTCGAGGTCTTTCTCGGGGTGTGGCAGGAAACCCTGGGTTCCCTCGACTTGTGGCCATGACCTCAGGGAGCTTAGCGGGGTTCCTCTGAGAAGTCAGGGATACTGTGGAGTAGAGAGGGGCTTCTCGGGACATCACAGGGACTGGTGCAATTGAAGAGGACCTAATCTCGGATTGAGGCAGTAACGTCAGGGTTCCTCTCCATTTCTGACTCGGATAGCAGGGTCCCTGCAGAGTTGGGACAGGAGAGTCAGACCTCGTCTTGTGTGGAGTAGTGGAACTCTGCTTGCCTCTCGAGTTGTTCACGGGATGACAGGCCACCTATCAAGTTGTATGTGGAACCTGCGGTTTTGGGGGACGATGCACAGGGGTGTCAGTGCCCCTTCGTTTTGTGCCTTCATCCACAGGGTTACCTTCAAAGAGGTGACCGGGCATCGGGATCTTATCAATAGCAGACCAGGAAATCGGGGTCTTTCGGCATGTGGCACAACCCACGAGGCTACGTATCGACTTCCCTCGTGAGACTGGCCTCATCCTGAGGTTCGCCGGGAAGTCTGGGAACCCCTTCCAGACAAAGCAGGGGAATTGACCCTCCTGTCGCCATCAGGAGGGGAGAAGAGGCTCAGCTGAAGCTGTGCTGGGAACCTCCATGTTCTCCTCGAGTGAGACCGGGGTGTCAGGGAAATTTGGGGGTCGCATCAAGGGTGCCAAGTACCGTTTCACACTTCAAGACGGAACATGGGACTTCCCTGGAGACGCTATAGCTGACAGGGGCCTCATATTTCGATGACAGAGGAACCACGTTGTTTTTCTCCAGTTGCCACGGGATTCTCGAGTTACAACGGGGAATACAGGCTTCCTCTTGTGTTGGCCCAGCGAAGTCCAATCATCCATTCGAGTTGTGAGGGAGAGCTGGGGATTGCACTTGAGTCAATGCAGGACAAAAAAGACCTCATTTAGGCTTGTTTCCAGGACCGAGTTTTCTTCTACAGGGGCGACACGGATCTCGGGATCCCATTCCAGACTCACCCAAGTAGTCAGGCCTCGGCTCGAGGGGAAGCAACGGACTCCGCTCTCCTCTAGAGTAGCGACGTGTATCTCTTGGAGGCTACTGAGTGGCCTAAAGGGAGTCAGGCCTCCAGTGGAGTTTGGAGAGTGGACTCGGGATTGCTCTCTAGGTCATGTAGGAAAAGAAGGCCCTCATCTTACGATGACAGGGGCGTCTCGTGAGTTTTCTCGAGCGGTGGTGCCAGTGTGAGGTTTTCATGAGGTAGGACGGGGAGCGCAGGGAGCCTCTCGTGTGGCACCAGGGAAGTTGGGTTTCCATGGGCGTGGCGAGGGGAATGCGTCATTGCTCTCCAGTCATGGTAGGGTATCGGGCCTCAAGACGCGGTAAAGAGGGACTCTCGAGGTCTTTCTCAGAATGCAGCAGGAAACCCTGGGTTCACTCGACTTGTGCCAGTGACCGCAGAGAGCTTCTGAGGGTGCCTCTGAGAAGTCAGGGATACTGTGGAGTTGGGAGGGGCCTCTCGGGACTCCACTGGGTATGGCGCAATGGAAGAGGGCCTCATTTCGAGTTGATGCAGGAACGTCAGGTTTCATCTACATTTCTGACTCCGATCGCACGGTCCCTGCAGAGTTGGGAAATGAGAGTCAGGCCTTCTCGTGTGTGGAGGAACGGAACTCCGCATGCCTCTCTAGTTCTTCAAGGGATGACAGGACACTTGTCGATCTGTGTTTGGAATCTGCGTGTTTTTCCGTATTATGCATGGGGATGTGAGTACCCCTTCGTGTTGTGCATTCCTCCACAGGTTTGCTTTCGAAGAGTTGTCCGGGCATTGGGTTATTAAGAGCGGACCGGGAAATCGGGGTCTTTCCGCATGTGGCACCACCCACCAGGCTACGTCTCGAATTTCCTAGTGAGACCGGCCTCAACCTGAGGTGCGCCGGGAAGGTCGGAACCCCTTGCAGACAAAGCAGGGGAATCGACCCTCCTGTCTCGATCAGGAGGGGAGAAGGGGCACAGATGATGTGATGCCGGGAACCTTGGTGTTCCCCTCCAGTGAGACCAGTGTGTTGGGGAACTTTTGGTGTCGCATCAAAGGTGCCAAGTACCGTATCGCACTTGAAGATGGAACGTAAGACTTCTTTTGAGACGCTGTAGCGGCAATGGCCGCATCTTGCGATGAAGAGGGAATGACGTGGTTTTTCTCGAGTTGTGGCGGGATTCTTGAGTTACAACGGGAAATTCAGGCTTCCTCTTCTGTTGGCCCAGGGAAGTCCAGTCTTCCATTCGAGTTGCGAGAGAGAGTTGGGGATTGCTCTCGAGTCACTGCAGGAAAAAAGAGACCTCATCTAGGCTTGTGTCCAGGATCTAATGTTTCTCTCCAGGGGCGACAGGGATCTCCGGTTCCCATATCAGACTCACCCGAGGAGTCAGGCCTCGCCTCGAGGGGAAGGAAAAGACTCCGCTCTCCTCTCGAGTCGCGACGGGTATGTCTTGGAGTCCACTGAGTGACCAAAAGGGAGTCAAGCCTACTGTGGAGTTTGGAGAGAGGACTCGGGATTGCTCTCCAGGCCATGCTAGAAAAGAAGGCCGTCATGTCGCGAAAACGGGGGGGTCTCGTGGGTTTTCTCTATCTGCGGCGCCAGTGTGGGGTTTCTCACGAGGTATGACTGGGAGCTCAGGGAGCCTCTCGTGTGGCGCCAGGGAAGTCAGGGCTTCATGAGTGTAGCAGAGGGAGCGCGTCATTGCCCTCGAGTCATGGTAGGGGAATCAGGCCTCAAAACGCGTTGAAGAAGGACTCTTGAGTTCTTTCTATGGTAGCGGCAGTAAACCCTGGGTTCACTCGAATTGTGCTGGTGGCCTCAGGGAGCTTCTCAGGGTGCCTCTGAGAAGTCAGGGATACTGTGGAGCTGGGACGCGTCTCTCGGGACTCCACTGGGTTTCATGCAATGGAAGAGGTCCTAATCTCGAGTGGAGGCAGGAACCTCAGCGTTCCTCTCGTGACTTCACTGGCGCTGGTCTGAATCAGATTGCAAAGTCCCTGCAGAATTGGGACAGGAGGGTCAGGCCTCGTCTTGTGTAGAGGAATGAAACCCCACTTGCCTCTCAAGTTCTTCAGGGGTGACAAGCCACTTGTTGAGCTGTATGTGGAACCTGCGGGTTTTTCCGGACGATGCACGAGGGTCTCAGTGCCCCTTTGTGTTGTGCCTTCATCCACAGGGTTGCCTTGGAAGAGGTGTCCAGGCATGAGGTTCTTATGAAGAGCGTACCGGGAAATCATAGTCTTTTGGCATGTGGCACCACCCGCGAGCTACGTCTCGAATTTCCTCGTGAGACCGGCCTCTTCCTGAAGTGCCCCGTGAAGGTCGGGAACCCCTTACAAACAAAGCAGGGGAAGTGACCCTCCTATCACGAACAAAAGGGGAGAAGGGGCTCAGATAAACTGGTGCCGGGAACCTCAGTGTTCACCTCGAGTGAGACTGATATTTTGAGGAACTTTTGGGGTCACATCAAGGGTGTCAAGTACCGTTTCGCACTTCAAGACGGAACGTGGGACTTTTCTTGAGAAGCTGTAGCGGGCAAGGGCCTCATCTTGCCAAGAGGTGGGAACCACGTGGTTTTTCTCGAGTTGAGGCGGGATTCTCGAGTTACGACGGGGATCTCAGGCTTCCTCTTGGGTTGGCACTGGGAAGCCCAATCTTCCCCTGGAGTTGCGAGGGAAAGCTGGGGGTTGCGCTCGGGTCACTGCAGGGCCGAAGAGACCTCATCTAGGCGTGTGTCCGGGACCTAAGATTCCTCTCCAGGGAAGGCAGGGATCTCGGGGTTGCATTCCAGGCTCCCCCGGGGAGTCAGGCCTCGTCTCGGGGGGAAGCCAAGGACTCCACTCTCCTCTCGAGTCGCGACGCGGGTCTCTTGGAGCCCCCTGAGCGGACTCATGGGAGACCAGCCTCCTCTTCCGTTTGGAGAGAGGACACGGGATTGCTCTCCAGGCCATGCAGGAAAAGAAGGCCCTCAGCTCGCGAGGACGGGGGCGTCTCAGGGGTTTCCTCGAGCTGCGTCGCCCGTGGGGGTTTTCTCCCGAGGCACGACGAGGATCTCAGGGAGCCTCTCGTGAGGCGCCAGGGAAGTCAGGTCTCCTAGCGTGGCGAGGGGGAGCGCGTCATGGCTCTCGAGTCACGGGAGGGCACTAGGGCCTCGAGACGCATTGAAGAAGGACTCTCGAGGTCTTTGTCGGGGGGCGGCTGGAAACCCTCGTTTCCCTCGCCTTCTGCCGGGGACCTTAGGGAACTTCCCAGGGTGCCTCTGAGAGGCGAGGGATCCTGTGGAGTTGGCGGGGACTTTCGGGACTCCGCTGGGCTTGACGCAAAGGAAGAGGGCCTCACCTCGAGGGGAGGCAGGAACCTTAGGCTTCCTCTCCTTTTCGAACTCCGACCACAGGGTCCCTGCAGAGTTGGGACAGGAGAGTCAGGCCTCGTCTTGTCTGAGGAAGGGAACTCCGCTTGCCTCTCAAATTGCTCAGGGTGTCTCAGGCACCTCGTAGAGCTGTGTGTGGAAACCCCGGGGTATCCCGGACGATGCACGGGGGTGTCAGTGCCCCTTCGAGTGGTACCTTCACCCACAGGGTTGCCTTCGAAGAGGTGTCCGGGCATCGGGTTCTTATCCAGAGCGGCCTGGAAATCGGGGTCGTTCGGCATGTGGCACCACCCATGGGGCTCGTCTCGAATTTCCTCGGGAGGCCAGCCTCATCCTGAGGTGTGCCGGGAAAGCCGGGAACCCCTTCCAGACCACGCAGGGGAATTGACTCTCCTGTCGCGATCAGGAGGGGAGAAGGGGCTCAGATGAAGCGGTGACGGGACCCTCGGTGTTCCCCTCGAGGGAACCCGGTGTGTCGGGGAGCTTTGGGGGTCGCATGAAAGCTGTCAGGGACCGTTTCGCCCTTCAGGGCGGAACAGGGGACTTCCCTTGAAACGCCGTCGCGTGCAAGGGCCTCATCTTGCGAAGAGGTGGGAACCACGTGGTTTTTCTCGAGTTGCGGCGGGATTCTCGAGTTATGACGGGGATCTCAGGCTTCCTCTTTGGTTGGCCCTGGTAAGCGCAATCTTCCCCTCGAGTTGCGAGGGAAAGCTGGGGGTTGCGCTCGAGTCACTGCAGGGCCGAGGAGACCGCACCTAGGCTTGTGTCCGGGACCTAATATTCCTCTCCAGGTAAGGCAGGGATCTCGGGGTTGCATTCCAGACTCACCTTGGAGTCAGGCCTCGTCTCGAGGGGAAGCAAAGGACTCCGCTCTCCTCTCGAGTCGCGACACGGGTCTCTTGGAGCCCACTGAGTGGCTTAAAGGGAGTCAAACCTCCTCTGGTGTTTGGAAGGAGGACACGGGATTGCTCTCCAGGCAATGCATGAAATGAAGGCCCTCATCTCCCAATGACTGGGGCATCTCGTAGGTTTTCTCGAGCTGTGGCGCTAGTGTGGGGTTTCTCACGAAGTAAGACTGGGAGCTCAGTGAGCCTCTCACGTGGTGCCAGGGCAGTCAGGTCTCTATGCACGTGGTGAGAGGGAGCCCGTCATTGTTCTCGAGTCATGGTAGGGGATTGGGCCTGAAGACGTGTTAAAGACGAACTCTCGAGGTCTTTCTTGGGTTGCAGCAGGAAACCCTGGGTTCCATCGACTTGTGCCAGTGACCTCAGGGAGCTTCTCAGAGTGCCTCTGAGAAGTCAGGGATACTGTGAAGTTTGGAGGGGCCTCTCGAGACTCCTCCGCATTTGGTGGAATGTAAGAGGGACTCATCTCGAGTTGAAGCAGGAACCTCAGTGTTCCTCTCCATTTCTGACTCAGATCGCAAGGTCCCTGCATGTTGGTACAGGAGAGTCAGGCCTCGTCTTTTCTGGAGGATGGGACTCCTCTTGCCTCTCGAGTTGTTCTCGAGGTGACAGGCCACTTGTCGAGCTGTGTATGTAACCTGCCCGTTTTTCCGGATGATGCACAGGTGTGTTAGTGCCCCTTCGTGAATACCTTCATACTCAAGCCTGCCTTCCAAGAGGTGTCTGAGCATCGGATTCTTATCAAGAGCGAACCGGGAAATTGGAGTCTTTCGGCAAGTGGCACCACCCATAAAGCTACGTATCGAATTTCCCCATGAGACCGGCCTCATCCTGAGTTGTGCAGGGAAGGTCGGGCCCCCTTGCAGACAAAGCAGGGGAATCGACCCACCGGTCACGATCAGGAGGGGAGAAGGGGCTTAAATGAAGTGGTGCCGGGAACCTTGGTGTTCCCCTTGAGTGAGACCGGCGTGTTGGGGACTTTTGGGGTCGCATCAAGGGTGCCAAGTACCGTTTCGCATTTCAAGACGGAACCTGGGACATCTTTTGAAACGCTGTAGTGGGCAAGGGCCTCATCTTGCGATGACGGGAGAACCACGTGGTTTTGCTCGAGTTGCAGCGGGATTCTCGAGTTATGACCGGGAATTTAGGCTTCCTCTTGTTGGCCTTGAAATCCAATCTCCCATTCGGGTTGCGAGGGGGAGCTGGGGATTGCGCTAGAGTCACTGCAGGGCAAAAGAGACCTAATCTAGGCTTGTGTCCAGGATCTAATGTTGCTCTCCAGGGGCGACAGGGATCTCGGATTTGCATTCCAGACTCATCCGGGGAGTCAGTTCTCACCTCGAGGGTAAGCAAAGAATTCCGCTCTCGTCTCGAGTCGCGATGGGTATCTCTTGGAGCCCAATGTGTGTACTAAAGGGAGTCAAGCCTCCTGTGGAGTTTGGAGAGAGGACTCGGGATTGGATTCCAGGCCATGCAGGAAAAGAAGGCCCTCATCTCGAGATGACGGTGGCGTCTCGTGGGTTTTCTCGAGCTGCGGCGCCAGTGTGGGGTGTCTCATGAAGTACCACGGGGATCTCAGGGAGCCTCTTGTGTGGCGCCAGGAAAATCCAGTATTCCATTCGAGTTGCGAGTTAGAACTGGGGATTGCTCTCCAGTCACTGCAGGGCAAAATAGACCTCATCTACGCTTGTGTCCAGGACCTAGTGTTCCACTACTGGGCCGACAGGGATCTCAGGGTTGCATTCTCGACTCACCCGGAGAGTCAGGCCTCGTCTTGAGGGGAAAAAAAGGACTCCGCTCTCCTGTCGAGTCGCGACGGGTATCTCTTGGAGCCCACTGCGTGGCGTAAAGGGAGTGAAGCCTCCTATGGAGTTTGGAGAGATGACTCGGGATTGTTTTCCTGGCCATGCAGGAAAAAAGGCCCTCATCTCGCGATGACGGGGGCATCTCGTGGGTTTTCTCCAGCTGCGGCGCCAGTATCAGATTTCTCACGAGGTATGACGGGGAGCTCAGAGAGCCTCTCGTGTGGTGCTAGGGACGTCAGGTCTCCGTGCGTGTGGTGAAGGGGAGTGCGTGATTGCTCTCGAGTCATAGTAGGCGAATCTGGCCTCAAGACGCATTGAAGAAGGACTCTCGAGGTCTTTCTCCGGTTGCGGCAGGGAACCCTGGGTTCCCTAGACTTGTGTCGGTGACCTCAGGCAACTTCTCAGGGTGCCTCTGAGAAGTCAGGGACACTGTGGATTTGGGAGGGGCCTTCCGTTACTCAACTGGGTTTGGTGCAATCGAAGAGGGCCTCATCTCGAATGGAGGCAGGAACCTCAGGGGTCCTCTCCATTTCTGACTCGGGTCGCAGGCTACCTGCCGAGTATGGACAAGAGAGTCACGCCTGGTCTTCTGTGGAGGAATGGATCTCCGCTTGCCTTTCGAGTTGTTCACAGAGTGACAGGCCACTTGTTGAGCTGTGCGTGGAACCTGCGGGTTTTTCCGGACGATGCACAGGGGTGTCAGTGCCCCTTCGTGTTGTGCCTTCATCCACAGGTTGCCTTCAAAGAGGTGTCCGGGCATCGGGTTCTTTTCAAGAGCGTACCAGAAAATTGGGGTCTTTCAGCATGTGGTACCACCTACGAAGCTACGTCTCGAATTTCCTCGGGAGACCGGCCTCATCCTGAGGTGCGCCGGGAAGGTAGGGAACCCCTTGCAGACAAAGCAGGGGAATCGACCCACCGCTCGCGATCAGAAGGGGAGAAGGGGCTCAGATGAAGTGGTGCCGGGAACCTCGGTGGTCCCCTTGAGTGAGACCGGTATGTCACGGCACTTTTGAGGTCGCATCAAGGGTGCCAAGTATAGTTTCGCACTTCAAGACGGAACGTGGGAATTCTCTGGAGATGCTCTAGCGGGCAAGGGCCTCATATTGCGATGACGAGGGAAACACGTGGTTTTTCTCGAGTTGCGGCGGGATTCTCGAGTTACGACGGGGAATTCAGGCTTCCTCTTGTGTTGGCCCAGGAAGTCTAATCTTCCATTCAACTTGTCAGAGAGAGCTGTGGGTTGCTCTCGAGTCACTTCAGGGCAAAGAGTCCTCATCTAGGCTTGGGTCCAGGACGTAGTGTTCCTCTCCAGGGGCAACAGGGATATCGGGGTCGCATTCCAGTCTCACCCGGTGGGTCACGCCTCGTCTCGAGTGGAAGCAAAGGACTCCACTATCCTCTCGAGTGCGACGTGTAACTCTTTGAGCCCAATGAGTGGCCTAAAGGGAGTCAAGCGTCCTGTGTAACTTGGACAGAAGGTTCACGCTTGATCTGCATACCATGCAGTTAAAGATGGCCCTCCTCTCGTGATGACGGGAGCGTCTCATGGGTTTTTCTCGAGCTGCGGCGCCAGTGTGGGGTTTCTCACGAGATATGATGGGGAGATCAGGGAGCCTCTTGTGCAGCGCCAGAGAAGTCAGGCCTCCATGCGTGTGGCCAGGCAGATCGCGTCATTGCTCTGGAGTCATGGGAGGGACTAGGGCCTCAAGACGCATTTAAGAAGGACTCTCGAGGTCTTTCTTGGGTTGGGGCGGGAAACACTCGTTTCCCTCGACCTCTACCGGGGACCTTAGTGAACTTCCCAGGTGCCTCTGAGAGGTGAGGGATACTGAGGAGTTAGAGGGGCCTCTCGGGACTCCACTACGTTTGACGAAATGAAAGAGGGCCTCATCTCGATTGGAGGCAGGAACCTCAGGCTTCCTCTCCATTTCTGACTCCGACTGCTGGATCCCTGCAGGGTTGGGACAGGAGAGTCAGGCCTCGTCTTGTCTGAGTAATGGAACTCTGCTTGCCTCTCGAGGTGTTCAGTGGGTCTCAGGCCCCTTGTCGAGCTGTGTGTGGAACCTGCGGGTGTTTCCAGAAGATGCACGGGGGTGTCATTGCCCCTTCATTTTGTGCCTTCCCCCACAGGGTTGCCTTCAAAGAGGTGTCCGAGCATCGGGTTCATTTCAAGAGCGGACCGGGAAATCGGGGTCGTTCGGCATGTGGCACCACCCACGTGGCTCATCTCGAATTTCCTCGTGAGACCAGCATCATCCTGAGGTGCGCCGGGAAGGCCGGGAACACCTTCCACACAAAGCAGGGGAATCGACTCTCCTGTTGCGATCAGGAAGGGAGATGGGGCTCAGATGAAGTGGGGCCGGGAATCTAGGTGTTCCACTCGAGGGAACCCGGCGTTTCAGGGAAATTTAGGGGTCGCATCAAGGGAGCCAAGTACCGTTTCCCACTTCAGGACGGAACATGGGACTTCCCTGGAGACGCTGTAGCGGGCAAGGGCTTCATCCTGTGAAGACGTTGGAACCACGTCGTTTTTCTCGAGTTGCGTCTGGATTCTCGAAAACGACGGGGATTTCAGGCTTCCTCTTGGGTTGGCCCTGGGAAGCCCAATCTTCCCCTGGAGTTGCGAGGGAAAGCTGGGGGTTCTGCTCGAGTCACTACAGAGCCAAAGAGACCTCATCGAGACGTGTGTCCAGGACCTAACATTACTCTCCCGGGAAGGCAGGGATCTCGGGGTTGCATTCCAGGCTCCCCCGGGGAGTCAGGCCTCGTCTCAAGGGGAAGCCAAGGACTCCGCTCTCCTCTCGAGTCGCACCGGGTATTTCTTGGACCCAACTGAGTGGCCTAAAGGGAGTCAATCCTCCTGTAAAGTTTGGAGAGAGGACCAGGGATTGCTCTCCAGGTCAGGCCGGAAAAGAAGGCCCCCATCTCTCCTTGACGGGGGCATCTTGTGGTTTTTCTCGAACTGCTGCGCCACTGTGGGTTTTCTCACGAGGTGTGATGGGGTACTCAGGGAGCCTCTTGTGTGTTACTAGGGAAGTCAGTTTTCCTGCTTGTGGCGAGGGGAGCGCGTCCTTGCTCTGGAGTCATGGTAGGGGAATCGGGCATCAAGAGACGTTGAAAAAGGACTCTCCAAGTCTTTCTCGGGTTACTTCAGGAAACTCTGGGTTCCCTCGACTTGTGCCAGTGACCTCAGGTAGCTTCTCAGGGAGCCTCTGAGAATTCAGGGATACTGTGGTGTTGGGAGGGGCCTCTCGGGACACCACTGAGTTTGGTTCAATGGAAGAGGGCCTCTTCTCTAGTTGAGGCAGGAACCTCAGGGTTTTTCTCCATTTCTGACTCCGATCGCAGGGTCCCTGAAGAGTTGGGCCAGGAGAGTAAGGCCTCGTCTTGTGTGAAGGAATGCAACTTCACTTGCCTCTCGAGTTGTTCACGGGGTGACAGTCCACATTTGGAGCTGTGAGTGGAATCGGCGGGTTTTTCCAGACGATGCATGGGGATGTCAGTGTCCCTTTGTGTTGTGCCTTCATCCACAGGGTTGCCTTCGAAGAGATGTCCGGGCGTCAGGTTCTTATCTAGAGTGGACCGGGAATTCGGGATCTTTCAGCATGTGGCACCAACCATGAGGCTACTTTTCAAATTTCCTCATGAGACCGGCCTCATCCGGAGGTTCACGGGGAACGTCGGGAACCCCTTGCAGAAAAAGCATGGGAATCGACCTTCATGTCGCGATCAGGAGGGGTCAAGGGGCTCACAGGAAGTGGTGCCGTGAACTTTGGTGTTTCCCTCGAGTGAGACCGGTATGTCAGGGAACTTTGGGGGTCGCATCAAGGGTGCCAAGTACCGTTTTGTACTTCAGGATGGAACGTGGGACTTCTCTTGATACGCTGTAGCGGACAAGGGCCTCATCTTGCGATGACGGGGGAGCCATGTGGTTTTTCTCGAGCTGCGGCGGGATTCTCGAGTTACGACGGGGATTTCAGGCTTCCTCTTGTGTTGGGCCAGGGAAGTCCAATCATCCATTCGATTTGCGAGGGAGAGCTGGGGGTTGCACTCGAGTCACTGCAGGACAAAGGAGACCTCATCTAGGCTTGTGTCCAGGACCTAATGTTCCTCTCCAAGGGCCACAGGGATCTCAGGTTTGCATTCCAGACTCACCCAGGGAGTCAGGCCTCGTGTCGAAGGGAAGCAAAGGACTCCGCTCTCCTTTCGAGTCGCGACGGGCACCTCTTGGAGCCCACTTTGTGGCCTAAAGGGAGTCAAGCCTCCTGTGAAGTTTGGAGAGAGGACTTGGGACTGCTCTCCAGGCCATGCAGGAAAAGATGGCCCTCATCTCGCGATGACAAAGGGGTCTTGTGGGTTTTCTCGAGCTGCGGCGCCAGTGTGGGGTTTCACACGAGGCACGACAGGGAGCTCAGGGAGCCTCTCATGTGGCGCCAGGGAAGTCAGGTCTCCATGTGCGTGGCGAGGGGGAGCGCGTTATTGCTCTCGAGCCATGGTAGGGGAATCTGACCTCAAGACGCATTGAAGAAGGACTCTCGAGGTCTTTCTTTGGTTGTGGCAGGAAACCCTTATTTCCCTCGAGGTTTGCCGGTGGCCTCAAGGAGCTTCTCAGAATGCCTATGAGAAGTCAGGGATACTGTGGAGATGGGAGTGGCCTCTCGGGACTCCACTGGGTTTGTTTTAATGGAAGAGGGCCTCATCTCGGGTTGAGGCAGGAACCTCAGGTTTCCTCTCCATTTCTGACTCAGATCGAAGCGTGCCTGCAGAGTTGGGATTGGATACTCAGGCCTCGTCTTGTCTGAGGAAGGGAACTCCGCTTGCCTCTCTCGTTGTTTAAGGGGTGACAGGCCAGTTGTGGAGCTGTATGTGGATCCTGTGGGATTTTCCGGACGATGAACAGGGTTGCCAGTGCCCCCTCGTGTAGTGCCTTCATCCACAGGTTTGCCTTAGAAGAGGTGTCCGGGCATCGGGTTCTTATCAAGAGCAAGACCGAGAAATCGTGGTCTTTCGGCATGTGGCACCAACACGAGGCTACGTCTCGAATTTCTTCGTGAGACTGGCCTCATCCTGAGGTGCACCATGAAGGTCGGGAACCCCTTCTAGACAAAGCAGGGGAATAGACCTTCCTGCCGTGATCAGGAGGGGAGAAGGGGCTCAAATGAAGTGGTGCCAGGACCTTCGGTGAGACCGGTATATTGGGAACTTTTGGGGTCGCATCAAGGGTGCCAAGTAGCATTTCGAACTTTATGACGAAACATGGGACTTCTCTTGAGACTCTGTAGCGGGCAAAGGCCTCATATTGCGATTAATGGGGAACCACGTGGTTTTTAAGAGTTGCGGCGGGATTCTCGAGTTACGACGGGAAATTCAGGCTTCCTCTTGTGTTGGCCCAGGGAAGTCCAGTCTTCCATTCGAGTTGTGAGGGAGAGCTAGGGATTGCGCTTGAGTTACTGCAGGGCAAAAGAGACCTTATCTAGGCTTCTGTCCAGGACATCATGTTCGTCTCCAGGGGGACAGGGATCTCGGGGTTGCTTTCCTGATGCACGCGGGAATCAGTCCTTGTCTCGAGGGGAAGCGAAGGACTCCGCTCTCCTCTCGAGTTGCGACGGGTATCTCTTGGAGCCCACTGAGTGGCCTAAAGGGAGTCAAGCCTCCTGTGCAGTTTGGAGAGAGGACTCGTGATTGCTCTCCAGGCGATGCAGGAAAAGAAGGCCATCATCTCGCGATGAAGGGGGCGTCTCGTGGGTTTTCTCGAGTTGCAGCGCCAGTGTGGGGTTTCTCATGAGGTAGTACGGGGAGCTCAGGGAGCCTCTCATGTGGCGCTTGGGAAGTCAGGTCTCCATGCGCATTGCGAGGGGGAGCGCGTCATTGCTCTAGAGTCATGGTAGGTGTATCCGGCCTCAAGAACCGTTAAAGAAGGACTTTCAAGGTGTTTCTTGGGTCACGGCAGTAAACCCTGGGTTCCCTCAACTAGTGCCGGTGGCCTCAGGGAGCTTCTCAGTGTGCCTCTGAGAAGTCAAGGATACCCTGGAGTTGGGAGGGCACTCTCCGGACTCCACTGGGTTTGGTGCAATAGAAGAGGGCCTCATCTCGAGTGGAGGCAGGAACCTCAGGGTTCATCTCCATTTCTGACTCTGATCGCAAGGTCCCTGCAGAGTTGGGACAGGAGAGTCAGGCCTCGTCTTGTAAGGAAGAATGGACCTCCGCTTGCCTCTCGAGTTATTCACGGGGTGACAGGAAACTTGTCGAACTGTGTTTGGAATATGCGGGTTTTTCCGGACGATGCACAAGGGTGTCAGTGCCCATTCGTGTTGTGCCTTCTTCCTCAGGGTTGTCTTTGAAGAGGTGTCCGGGCATCGGGTTCTTATCAAGAGCGGACCGGGGAATCGGGGTCTTTCTGCATGTGTTACCACCCATGAAGCTACGTCTCAAATATTCTCGTTAGACCGGCCTCATCCTGAGGTGCGCCGGGAAGGTTGGGAACCCCTTCCAGACAAAGCACGGGAGTCGACCCTCCAGTCGCAATCAGGAGGGGAGAAGTGGCTCAGATGAAGTCGTACCGGGAACCTCGGTGTTCCCCTCGAGAGAGACCAGGGTGTCGGGGAACTTTTGGAATCGCATCAAGGGTGCCAAGTTTTCACACTTGAAGTGTGAAAACACTTCAAGAAGAAACCTGGGACGTCTCTTTAGACGCTGTAGCGGGCAAGGGCCTCATCTTGCGATGACGGGGTAACCATGTGGTTTTTCTCGAGTTTCGGCGGGATTCTCGAGTTATGATGGGGAATTCAGGCTTCCTCTTGTGTTGGCCCAGGGAAGTCCAATCTTCCATTGGAGTTGTGAGAAAGAGCTAGGGATTGCTCTCGAGTCACTTCAGGGCAAAAGAGACCTCATCTAAGCTTGTGTCCAGGACCTAATGTTCCTCTCCAGGGGCGACAGAGATCTCGGGGTTGCATTTTAGACGCACCCGAGGAGTCAGGCCTCATCTCGAGAGGAAGGAAAGGACTCTGCTCTGCTCTCGAGTCCCCACGGGTATTTCTTGGAGACCACTGAGTGGCCTAAAGGGAGTCAAGCCTCCTGTGGATTTTTTTTTAAATTTTATTTTATTTTTAAACTTTACATAATTGTATTAGTTTTTCCAAATATCAAAATGAATCCGCCTCAGGTATACATGTGCTCCCCATCCTGAACCCTCCTCCCTCCTCCCCCCCATAGCATCCCTCTGGGTCGTCCCAGTGCACTAGCCCCAAGCATCCAGTGTCATGCATCAAACCTGGACTGGCAACTCTTTTCATACATGATATTTTACATGTTTCAATGCCATTCTCCCAAATCTTCCCACCTTCTCCCTCTCCCACAGAGTCCATAAGACTCTTCTATACCTCAGTGTCTCTTTTGCTGTCTCGTACTCAGGGTTATTGTTACCGTCTTTCAAAGTTCCATATATATGCGTTAGTATACTGTATTGGTGTTTTTCTTTCTGGCTTACTTCACTCTGTATAATAGGCTCCAGTTTCATCCACCTCATTAGAACTGATTCATTCTATTCTTTTTAATGGCGGAGTAATACTCCATTGTGTATATGTACCACAGCTTTCTTATCCATTCATCTGCTGATGGACATCTAGGTTGCTTCCATGTCCTGGCTATTAGAAACAGTGCTGCGATGAACATTGGGGTACACGTGTCTCTTTCCCTTCTGGTTTCCTCAGTGTGTATGCCCAGCAGTGGGATTGCTGGATCATAAGGCAGTTCTATTTCCAGTTGTTTAAGGAATCTCCACACTGTTCTCCATAGTGGCTGTACTAGTTTGCATTCCCACCAACAGTGTAAGAGGGTTCCCTTTTCTCCACACCCTCTCCAGCATTTATTATTTGTAGACTTTTGGATTGCAGCCATTCTGACTGGCGTGAAATGGTACCTCATAGTGGTTTTGATTTGCATTTCTATGATAATGAGTGATTTTGAGCATCTTTTCATGTGTTTGTTAGCCATCTGTATGTCTTCTTTGGAGAAACGTCTATTTAGTTCTTTGGCCCATTTTTTGATTGGGTCACTTATTTTTCTGGAGTTGAGCTGTAGGTGTTGCTTGTATATTTTTGAGATTAGTTGTTTGTCAGTTGCTTCATTTCCTATTATTTTCTCCCATTCTGAAGGCTGTCTTTTCACCTTGCTAATAGTTTGCTTTTATGTGCAGAAGCTTTTAAGGTTAATTAGGTCCCATTTGTTTATTTTTGTTTTTATTTCCAATATTCTGGGAGGTGGGTCATAGAGGATCCTGCTGTGATGTATTTCAGAGAGTGTTTTGCCTATGTTCTCCTCTAGGAGTTTTATAGTTTCTGGTCTTACGTTTAGATCTTTAATCCATTTTGAGTTTATTTTTGTGTATTGTGTTAGAAAGTGTTCTAGTTTCATTCTTTTACAAGTGGTTGACCAGATTTCCCAGCACCGCTTGCTAAAGAGATTGTCTTTAATCCATTGTATATTTTTGCCTCCTTTGTCAAAGATAAGGTGTCCATATGTGTGTGGATTTATCTCTGGGCTTTCTATTTTGTTCCACTAATCTATATTTCTGTCTTTGTGCCAGTACCATACTGTCTTGATAACTGTGGCTTTGTAGCGGAGCCTGAAATCAGGTAGGTTGATTCCTCCAGTTCCATTCTTCTTTCTCAAGATCGCTTTGGCTATTCGAGGTTTTTTGTATTTCCATACAAATTGTGAAATTATTTGTTCTAGCTCTGTGAAGAATACTGTTGGTAGCTTGATAGGGATTGCATTGAATCTATAATTTGCCTTGAGTCGTATACTCATTTTCACTATATTCATTCTTCCAATCCATGAACATGGTATATTTCTCCACCTATTAGTGTCCTCTTTGATTTCTTTCACCAGTGTTTTATAGTTTTCTATATATAGGTCTTTAGTTTCTTTAGGTAGGTATATTCCTAAGTATTTTATTCTTTCCGTTGCAATGGTGAATGAAATTGTTTCCTTAATTTCTCTTTCTGTTTTCTCATTATTAGTGTATAGGAATTCAAGGGATTTCTGTGTGTTGATTTTATATCCTGCAACTTTACTATAGTCATTGGCTACTTCTAGTAATTTTCTGGTGGAGTCTTTAGGGTTTTCTATGTAGAGGATCATGTCATCTGCAAACAGTGAGAGTTTTACTTCTTCTTTTCCAATTTGGATTCCTTTTGTTTCTTTTTCTGCTCTGATTGCTGTGGCCAAAACTTCCAAAGCTATGTTGAATAGTAATGGTGAAAGTGGGCACCCTTGTCTAGTTCCTGACTTTAGAGGAAATGCTTCCATTTTTTCACCATTGAGGATAATGTTTGCTGTGGGTTTGTCATATATAGCTTTTATTATGTTGAGGTATGTTCCTTCTATTCCTGCTTTCTGGAGAGTTTTTATCATAAATGGATGTTGAATTTTGTCAAAGGCTTTCTCTGCATCTATGGAGATAATCATATGGTTTTTATTTTTCAATTTGTTAAGGTGGTGTATTACATTGATTGATTTGTGGATATTGAAGAATCCTTGCATCCCTGGGATAAAGCCCACTTGGTCATGGTGTATGATCTTTTTAATGTGTTGTTGGATTCTGACTGCTAGAATTTTGTTAAGGATTTTTGCATCTATGTCATCAGTGATATTGGCCTGTAGTTTTCTTTTTTTGTGGGATCTTTGTCAGGTTTTGGTATTAGGCTGATGGTGGCCTCATAGAATGAGTTTGGAACTTTACCTTCCTCTGCAATTTTCTGGAAAAGTTTGAGCAGGATAGGTGTTAGCTCTTCTCTAAATTTTTCGTAGAATTCAGCTGTGAAGCCGTCTGGACCTGGGCTTTTGTTGGCTGGAAGATTTTTGATTACAGTTTCAATTTCCGTGCTTGTGATGGGTCCGTTAAGATTTTCTAGTTCTTCCCTGGTCCAGTTTTGGAAAGTTGTACTTTTCTAAGAATTTGTCCATTTCTTCCACGTTGTCCATTTTATTGGCATATAATTGTTGATAGTAGTCTCTTATGATCCTTTGTATTTCTGTGTTTTCTGTTGTGATCTCTCCATTTTCATTTCTAATTTTATTGATTTGATTTTTCTCCCTTTGTTTCTTGATGAGTCTGGCTAATGGTTTGTCAATTTTATTTATCGTTTCAAAGAACCAGCTTTTGGTTTTGTTGATTTTTGCTATGGTCTCTTTTGTTTCTTTTGCATTTATTTCTGCTCTAATTTTTAAGATTTCTTTCCTTCTACTAACCCTGGGGTTCTTCATTTCTTCCTTTTCTAGTTGCTTTAGGTGTAGAGTTAGGTTATTTATTTGACCTTTTTCTTGTTTCTTGAGGTGTGCCTGTATTGCTATGAACTTTCCCCTTAGGACTGCTTTTACCGTGTCTCACAAGTTTTGGGTTGTTCTGTTTTCATTTTCATCCGTTTCTATGCAAATTTTGATTTCTTTTTTTGATTTCTTCTGTGATTTGTTGGTTATTCAGCAGCGTGTTGTTCAGCCTCCATATGTTGGAATTTTTAATAGTTTTTCTCCTGTAATTGAGATCTAATCTTACTGCATTGTGGTCAGAAAAGATGCTTGGAATGATTTCTATTTTTTTGAATTTACCAAGGCTAGCTTTATGGCCCAGGATGTGATCTATCCTGGAGAAGGTTCCATGTGCACTTTAGAAAAAGGTGAAATTCATTGTTTTGCGATGAAATGTCCTATAGATATCAATTAGGTCTAACTGGTCTATTGTATCATTTAAAGTTTGTGTTTCCTTGTTAAATTTCTGTTTAGTTGATCTATCCATAGGTGTGAGTGGGGTATTAAAATCTCCAACTATTATTGTGTTAGTGTTAATTTCTCCTTTCATACTTGTTAGCATTTGTCTTACATACTGTGGTGCTCCTGCGTTTGGTGCATATATATTTATAATTGTTATATCTTCTTCTTGGATTTATCCTTTGATCATTATGTAGTGACCTTCTTTGTCTCTTTTCACAGCCTTTGTTTTAAAGTCTATTTTATCTGATATGAGTATCGCTACTCCTGCTTTCTTTTGTTCCCTATTTGCATGGAAAATCTTTTTCCAGCCCTTCACTTTCAGTCTGTATGTATCCCCTGTTTTGAGGTGGGTCTCTTGTAGACAACATATGTAGGGGTCTTGTTTTTGTATCCATTCAGCCAGTCTTTGTCTTTTGGTTGGAGCATTCAACCCATTTACGTTTAAGGTAATTACTGATAAGTATGATCCCATTGCCATTTACTTTATTGTTTGGGGTTCGAATTTATACACCGTTTTTGTGTTTCCTGTTTAGTATTTGTTGGAGAGCTGGTTTGGTGGTGCAGAATTCTCTCAGCTTTTGCTTGTCTGAAAAGCTTTTGATTTCTCCTTCATACTTGAATGAGATCCTTGCTGGGTACAATAATCTGGGCTGTAGGTTATTTTCTTTCATCATTTTAAGTATGTCTTGCCATTCCCTCCTTGCTTGAAGAGTTTCTATTGAAAGATCAGCTGTTATCCTTATGGCAATTCCCTTGTGTGTTATTTGTTGTTTTTCCCTTGCTGCTTTTCATATTTGTTCTTTGTGTTTGATTTTTGTTAATGTGATTAATATGTGTCTTGGGGGGTTTCGCCTTGGCTTTATCCTGTTTGGGACTCTCTGGGTTTCTTGGACTTGAGTGAGTATTTCCTTCCCCATTTTAGGGAAGTTTTCAAATATTATCTCCTCAAGTATTTTCTCACGGTCTTTTTTTTTGTCTTCTTCTTCTGGGACCCCTATGATTCGAATGTTGTAGCGTTTAATATTGTCCTGGAGGTCTCTGAGATTGTGCTCATTTCTTTTAATTCGTTTTTCATTTATCCTCTCTGATTCATTTATTTCTACCATTCTATCTTCGAATTCACTAATCCTATCTTCTGCCTCTGTTATTCTACTATTTGTTGCCTCCAGAGTGTTTTTAATTTCATTTATTGCATTATTCATTATATATTGACTCTTTTTTTATTTCTTCTAGGTCCTTGTTAAACCTTTCTTGCATCTTCTCAATCCTTGTCTCCAGGATATTTATCTGTGATTCCATTTTAATTTCAAGATTTTAGATCCATTTCACTCTCCTTATTCGGAATTCTTTATCAGGTAGATTCCCTATCTCTTCTTCTTTTGTTTGGTTTGGTGGGCATTTATCCTGTTCCTTTATCTGCTGGGTATTCCTCTGTCTCATCTTGTTTAAATTGCTGAGTTTGGGGTGTCCTTTCTGTAGTCTGGCATTTTGTGGAGTTCTTTAATGTGGTATTTCCTCGCTGTGTGTGGGTTTCTACAGGTGTCTTGTCAAGGTTTCCTGGTTAGGGAAGCTTGTGTCCGTGTTCTGGTGGGTGGAGCTGTATTTCTTCTCTCTGGAGTGCAATGAAGTGTCCAGTAATGAGTTATGAGATGTCTGTGGTTTTGGGATGACTTTGGGCAGCCTGTATCTTGAAGCTCAGGGCTGCGTTCCTTTGTTGCTGGAGAATTTGCTTGGTATGTCTTGCCCTGGGACTTGTCGGCCCTTGTGTGGTGCTTGATTTCAGTGTCGGTATGGAGGCATTTGATGAGCTCCTGTCAATTAATGTTCCTTGGAGTCAGGAGTTCCCTGGAGGCAGGGTTTGGACTTAAGCCTCCTGCTTCCAGTTATCTGTCTTACTTTTACAGTAGTTTCAAAACTTCTCCTTCTATACAGCACCATTGATAAAACATCTACGTTAAAAAAGAAAAGTTTCTCTACTGTGAGGGTCACTCAGAAAGGTTCACAGCGTTACATGGAGAAGAGAAGAGGGAGGAGGGAGTTAGAGGTGACCCAAATGAGATGAGGTGGAATCAATAGTGGAGAGAGTGGGCTGGCCAGTAGTCACTTCCTTATGTGCACTCCACAACTGGACCGCTCAGAGATGTTCACAGAGTTATACAGAGACGAGAAGAAGGAGGAAGGAGACAGAGGTGGCCAGAAGGATAAAAGGGGGGAATGAAAAGGAGGGAGACAGATCCAGCCAGTAATCAGTTCCCTAAGTGTTCTCCACCGTCTGGAATACACAGAAATTCACAGAGTTGGGTAGAGTAGAGAGGGGTTAGGGAGGAGACACAGGCGACCTGGTGGAGAAAAAGGAGAGTCCAAAGGGAGAGAGAGCAGTCAAGCCAGTAATCTCGCTCCCTAGTGAAAAATGGGTACTGAAGATTGGGTTCTTAAAGGTACAAAATTGGTAACAAATACATAAAAGAAAAAATTAAAAATCTAGAGTAGAGTTTGGACTTTTAAAAATACGATGTTAAAGAAAAGAAGAAGGAAAAGAAAGAGAGAAAAAACGAACAAAGAAAAACAAACAAGGTCGCAAAAATTATCAAGAAAATATAGGTACAAAATTGATAACTAATACCAAAAAGCAAAAATTAAAAATCTAGAGTAGAGTTTGGAATTTCAAAAATACAATGTTAAAAAAAAGGAAGAAGAAAACTAAAGAGAAAACAAACAAATAAAAACAAGCAGTGTCGCAAAAATTATAAAGAAACTACAGGTACAAAATTGATATCAAATACCAAAAAGCATAAATTAAAAATCTAGAGTAGGTTTTGGAATTTCAAAAATACAATGTTAAAGAAAAGAAGAAAAAAAACAAAACAAAAAAACACGGTCAAAAAATTATTTTATATATATATATATATATATATATATATATATATATATATATATATATGAAGTTTGCTGAAGAAGAAAAAAATAGGGTCTTTTTTTTGCAAAGTAATAGGTTATAAAAGTGAAAATTAAAGGAACAATAGAGGACTTAAAATTAAAAAAAATTAAAAAAAAGAATGAATGATCATAAAAATATATCTAGGACTTTCTCTGGTTTTGTTGTGAGTATCGTGGGTTCAGTTCATTTTTGGCTAGTTCCTTGGTCCGACTTATATTTCTCAAGATCTATAGGCGCCTTCCTATGTAGTCCTAGTAACCACAGGGTTTTAATCTATTGCCTGTAGCTTCCAAGGCGATTCCCTCTGTTATAGCTTCTTTTGTTTGCTGGTCTCTTCAGTGTCTGGTTTACGCCCTGACACAAAGGGACGGTGGAGGACACTTTTTTTTTTAGGCTCACTTGTTCAATTGCGCTGTGGGGAGGGAGGGAGGGATGCTGCAAACAAATAACACTGGCGTGCGCTCGCAGTGCCTCAGCCACACTGGGTCTGCCCCCGCTCACGGCGCGTGTAGCCTCCCTGCCCACACTGCTCGGGCTCTAGGTTGTTCCACCGGGAACAATCCGAGGCTGGCCCTGGGCTGCATGCACCTCCCAGGTCCAAGCCGCTCAGGTTCAGGCACTCGGGTAGTCCTCAGGGGCACAGACTCGGTTGGGCCTGCGTTTTGTGCTCTTCCCAGGTCCGAGCAGCTCAGGTGATGAGGTGTTTGGCGAGCGCCAATGTTGTGACTTATCGCCTCCCCGCCACTCGGTTATCTGGGTGTAAAACAGGCGCACCTTCTCAGGCAGATGTTGACCGTCCAGATCCCCAAGAAGTTTTAGTTAGCAAAGAAGCCTGCTTACAGTTTTATAGATAATGTCTCTCTGGGGCTGCGATTGCCCCCTTCCGGCTCTGGCTGCCTGTCACCGGAGGGGGAAGGTCTGCAGCCGGCTATCTCTGTTCAGTCCTTTGTTCCGTGCGCGGGCCTGGCAGTGTCTTAGGTTAGGGCTGGCTTTTTGCGTGGTAGATATCCCAGAGTCTGGTTTGCTAGCCCAAGTTATTTCGTTCAGATAGCGCTCAGGGTATTCAGGCCAGATTCTTACTCTAAGCGATGCAGCCCGCGCCGCGCCTCCCTGCCCAGCCCCTGCTTGCTAATGGTGTGAGCAGGCGTCTGCACTGCCTCGCGGCTGGGGGAGTTACCGTAGGGCTTGCAATCTGCTAGTTTTAATTGTTTATTTATTTTTATCCCCCTTATGTTGCCCTTTGTGCTTCCAAAGCTTGGCAAAGATTTGGCAGTGAAAAGCTTTCCTGGTGTTTGGAAACTTTTCTCTTTTTAAGACTATCTTCCCGGGACAGAAATCCCTCCCTCCCTCTTTTGTCTCTTTTTTTGTCTTTTACACTTTTTCCTACCTACTTTCCAAGAGTTGGGTTGCTTTTCTGGGTGCCTGATGTCCTCTGGCAGCATTCATAAGTTGTATTGTGGAATTTACTCGACGTTTAAATGCTCTTTTGATGAAATTGTTTGGGGGGGAAAGAGTTCTCCCCGTCCTACTCCTCAGCAATCTTGGCTCCTCTCTTGTGGAGTTTGGAGAGAGCACGCGGGATTGCTCTCCAGGCCATGCAGGAAAAGAAGGCCCTCATCTCGCGATGTCGGGGGAGTCTCGTGGTTTTTCTGGAGCTGCGGTGCCAGTGTGGGGTTTCTCACAAGGTACGACCGGGAGCTCAGGGAGCCTCTCGTGTGGTGTCAGGGAAGTCAAGTCTCCATACGAGTGGCGAGGGGGCGCACGTCATTGCTCTCGAGTCATGGTAGTGGAATCAGGGCTCAACACAATGAAAAAGGACGCTCGAGGTCTTTCTCGGGTTGCAGCAGGAAACCCTATGTTCCCTCAACTTGTGCCTGTGACCTCAGGTAGCTTCTCAGGGTGCCTCTGAGAAGTCAGGGATACTATGGAGCTGGGAGAGGCCTCTCAGGACTCCACTGGGTTTGCTGCAATGGAAGAGGGCCTAATCTCGAGATCAGGAAGGAACCTCAGGGTCCTCTCCATTTCTGACTCAGATCGCAGGGTCCCTGCAGAGTTGGGACAGGAGAGTCAGGCCTCGTCTTGTGTGGAGGAATGGAACTCCGCTTGCCTCTCGAGTTGATCAATGAGTGACAGGCCACTTGGCGAGCTGTGTGTGGAACCTGCGGTTTTTTCCAGACAATGCATGGGGGTGTCAGTGCCCCTACGTGATGTGCTTTCATCCACAGGGTTGCCTTCGAAGTGGTGTGCGGGCATCGGGTTCTTATCAAGAGCGGACCGGGAAATCGGGGTCTTTTGGAATGCGGCACCACACACGAGGCTACGTCTCGAATTTCCTCGTGAGACGGGCCTCATGCTGAGGTGCCCCTGGAAGGTGGGGAAAGCCTTCCAGACAAAGCAGGTTAATCGACCCTCCTGTCGCGATCAGGAGGGGAGAAGGGGCTCAGATGAAGTGGTGCCGGGAACCTCGGTGTTCCCCTCGAGTGAGACCAGTATGTCAGGGAACTTTTGGGGTCACATGAAGCTTGCCAAATACTGTTTCAAACTTCAAGACGAAACGTGGGACTTCTCTTGAGACGCTGTGGCGGGCAAGGGCCTCATCTTGTGATGAAGGGGAAACCACGTGGTTTTTTTCGAGTTGCGATGGGATTGTTGTCTTACGACGGGGAATTCAGGCTTCCTCTTGTGTTGGCCCAGGGAAGTCCATTCTTCCATTCGAGTTGCCAGGGAGAGCTGGGTGGGAATTGCTCTCGAGTCACGGCAGGTCAAAATAGACCTCATCTAGGCTTGTGTCCAGGACCTAATGTTCCTCTACAGGGGTGATAGGGATCACGGGGACGCATTCCAGACTCACCCAGTGAGTCAGGCCTCGGCTTGAGGGGAAGCAAAGGATTCTGATATCCTCCTGGGTCGCGATAGGTATCTCTTGGAGCCCACTGAGTGGCCTCCAGGGAGTCAAGCCTCCTGTGGAGTTGGAGAGAGGACTCGGGATTGCTCTCCAGGCCATACAGGAAGAGAAGGCCCTCAGCTCGCAATGACGGGGGCGTCTTATGGGTTTTCTCGAGTTGGGGCGCAAGTATGAGTTTTCTCACGAGGTACGACGGGGAGCTCAGGGATCCTCTCGTGTGGCGCCAGGAAAGTCAGGTCTCTATGCGTGTGATGAGGGGGAGCCCATAAATGCTCTCGAGTCATGGTAGGGAAATCGGGACTCAAGAGGCGTTGAAGAAGGAGTCTCGAGGTCTTTCTCAGGTTGCGGCAGGAAACCCTGGGTTCCCTGGACTTGAACCGGTGACCTCAGGGAGCTTCTCAGGGTGCCTCTGAGAAGTCAGGCATACTGTGGACTTGGGAGGGGCTCTCGGAACTCCACTGGGTTTGGTGCAATGGCAAAGGTTCTCATCTCGAGTTGAGGCAGGAACCTAAGGGTTCCTCTCCATTTCAAACTCTGACCACAGGGTCCCTGAAGAGTTGGGACAGGAGAGTCAGGCCTCGTCTTGTGTGGAGGAATTGAACTCTGCTTGCCTCTCGAGTTGTTCACAGGATAACAGACCATTTGTCGAGCTGTGAGTGGAACCTTCGGTTTTTTCCGTAAGATGCATGAGGGGGTCAGTGCCCCTTCGTGTTGTGCCTTCATCCACAGGGTTGCCTTCAAAGAGGTGTCCGGATATCGGGTTCTTATCAAAAGCGGAGCAGGAAATCGGGGTCTTTCAGAACGTGGCACCATCCATGAGGCTACGTCTCGAATTTCTTCGTTAGACTGGTGTCATCCTGAGGTGCGCCATGAAGATCGGGAACCCCTTCCAGACAAAGCAGGGGAATCGACCATCTTGTCGCGACCAGGAGGAGTGAAAGGGCTCAGTTGAAGTCGTGCCGGGAACCTCGGTGTTCCCCTCGAGTGGGACCTGTGTGTCGGGAAACTTTTGGGGTCGCTTCAAGGGTGCCAAGTACCGTTTTGCACTTCAATACGGACTTGGGGCTTCTCTTGACACGCTGTAGAGGGCAAGGGCCTCATCTTGGGATGACGGGGGAATCACGTGGTTTTTCTCAAGGTGCGGAGGGATTCTCGAGTTACGACGGGGAATTCAGGCCTCCTCTTGTGTTGGCCCAGGGAAGTCCAATCTTCCATTCGAGTTTCGAGGGAGAGCTGGGGTTTGCTCTTGAGTCACTGCAGGGCAAAGGAGACCTCATCTAGGCTTGTGTCCAGGACCTAATATTCCTCTCCAGGGCCGACAGCGATCTCGGGGTTGCATTCCAGATGCATCCTGGGAGTCAGAGCTCGACTCGAGGGGAAGCAAAGGACCCCGCTCTCCTCTTGAGTCGCCACAGGTGTCTCTTGGAGCCCACTGAGTGGCCTAAAGGGAGTCAAGCCCCCTGAGAAGTTTGGAGAGAGGACTCAGGATTGCTCTCCAGGCCATGCAGGAAAAGAAGGCCTTCATCTCGCGATGATGGAGGCGTATCGTGGGTTTTCTCGAGCTGGGGAGCCAGTGTGGGATTTCTCACGAGGTATGACGGGGAGTTCAGGTAGCCTCTCGCGTGGCGCCAGGGAAGTCAGGTCTCCATGGGCGGGGCAAGGGGGAGCGCGTCATTGCTCTCCAGTCAGGGTAGGGGAATCGGGCCTCATGACGGGTTGAAAAAGGACTTTCGATGTCTTTCTAGGGTTGCGGCAGGAAACCCTGGGTTCCCTTGACTTGTGCCGGTGACCTCAGGGAGCTTCTCAGGTGCCTCTGAGAAGTCAGGGATACTGTGGACTTGGGAGAGGCCTCTCGGGACTCCTCTGGGTTTGGTGCAATGGAAGAGGGCCTCATCTCGAGTTGAGGCAGGAACCTCAGGGTTCTGCTCCTGACTTCCTGGAGCCGGATCTGACTCAGATTGCAGGGTACCTGCTGAGTTTGCTCAGGAGTCAGGTCTCGTGTTCTGCGGAGGAATGGAACTCCGCTTACATCTCAAGTTGTTCAAGGATGACACCACTTTTCGTGATGTGTGTGGAACCTGCGGGTTTTTCGGAGATGCACGGGGGCGTCAGTGCTCCTTCCTGTTGTGCCTTCATCCACAGGGTTGCCTTCGAAGAGGTGTCCGGGCATCGGGTTCTCCTCAAGTGCGGACCGGGAAATCGGGGTCTTTCAGCATGTTGCACCACCCACGAGGCTACGTCTCGAATTTCCTCGTGAGATCGGCCTCATCCTGAGGTGCGCAGGAAAGTCTGGGAACCCTTTCCAGACAAAGCAGGGGAATCGACCCTCCTTTCGGGATCAGGAGAAGAGAAAGGGCTCAGATGAAGTAGTGCCGGGAACCTCGGTGCTCCCCTTGAGTGAAACTGGTAAGTCGGGTAACTTTTCGGGTTGCATCAAGGGTGCCAAGTATCGTTTCGCACTTCAAGATGGAACCTGGGACTTCTCTTGAGACGCAGTAGTGGGCAAGGGCCTCATCTAGCGCTGACGGGGGACCCACGTGTTTTTTCTCGAGTTGCGGCCGGATTCTTGAGTTACGAGGGGGAATACAGGTTTCCTCTTGTGTTGGCCCAGGGAAGTCCAATCTTCCATTCGAGTTGCAAGTGAGAGCTGGAGATTTCTCTTGAGTCACTGCAGGGCAAAATAGAGCTCATCTAGGCTTGTGTCCAGGACCGAATTTTTCTCTCCAGGGGCGACAGGGATCTCGGGGTTGCATTCCAGACTCACCCGGGGAGTCAGGCCTCGTCTCGAAGGGAATGAATGGACTCCGCTCTCCTCTCGAGTCGCGACGGGTATCCCTTGGAGCCCAAGAGTGGCCTAAATGGAGTTAAGCCTCCTGTGGAGTTTGGAGAGAGGACTCGGGATTGCTCTCTAGGCCATGCAGGAAAAGAAGGCCCTCATCTCGCGATGACGGGGGCATCTCGTGGGTTTTCTCAAGGTGCAGTGCCTGGTTGGGGTTTCTCACGAGATAGGACGGGGAGCTCAGGGAGACTCCTGTGGTGCCACGGAAGTCAGGTCTCCATGGACGTGGCGAGGGGGAGCGCCTCATTGCTCTCAAGTCATGGTAGGGGAATCGAGCCTCAAGACGCTTCGAAGAAAAACTCTCGAGGTCTTTCTCGGGGTGTGGCAGGAAACCCTGGGTTCCCTCGACTTGTGCCCATAACCTCAGGGAGCTTAGCGGGGTTCCTCTGAGAAGTCAGGGATACTGTGGAATTGAGAGGGGCTTCTCGGGACTTCACAGGGACTGGTGCAATTGAAGAGGACCTAATCTCGGATTGAGGCAGTAATGTCAGGGTTCCTCTCCATTTCTGACTCGGATAGCAGGGTCCCTGCAGAGTTGGGACAGGAGAGTCAGACCTCATCTTGTGTGGAGTAATGGAACTCCGCTTACCTCTCGAGTTGTTCACGGGATGACAGGCCACCTCTCGAGTTGTATGTGGAACCTGCGGTTTTGGGGGACGATGCACAGGGGTGTCAGTGCCCCTTCGTTTTGTGCCTTCATCCACAGGGTTACCTTCGAAGAGGTGACCGGGCATCGGGATCTTATCAATAGCGGACCAGGAAATCGGGGTCTTTCAGCATGTGGCACAACACACGAGGCTACGTCTCGAATTCCCTCGTGAGACTGGCCTCATCCCGAGGTTCGCCGGGAAGTCTGGGAACCCCTTCCAGACAAAGCAGGGGAATCGACCCTCCTGTCGCCATCAGGAGGGGAGAAGAGGCTCAGCTGAAGCGGTGCTGGGAACCTTCGTGTTCTCCTCGAGTGAGACCGGGGTGTCAGGGAAATTTGGGGGTCGCATCAAGGGTGCCAAGTACCGTTTCACACTTCAAGACGGAACATGGGACTTCCCTGGAGACGCTATAGCTGACAGGGGCCTCATATTTCGATGACGGAGGAACCACGTTGTTTTTCTCCAGTTGCCGCGGGATTCTCGAATTACAATGGGAATACAGGCTTCCTCTTGTGTTGGCCCAGGGAAGTCCAATCATCCATTCGAGTTGCGAGGGAGAGCTGGGGATTGCACTTGAGTCAATGCAGGACAAAAAAGCCTCATTTAGGCTTGTGTCCAGGACCGAGTTTTCCTCTACAGGGGCGACACGGATCTCGGGATCCCATTCCAGACTCACCCAAGTAGACAGGCCTCGGCTCGAGGGGAAGCAACGGACTCCGCTCTCCTCTAGAGTAGCGACGTGTATCTCTTGGAGGCTACTGAGTGGCCTAAAGGGAGACAGGCCTCCAGTGGAGTTTGGAGAGTGGACTCGGGATTGCTCTCTAGGTCATGTAGGAAAAGAAGGCCCTCATCTTACGATGATGGGGGCGTCTCGTGAGTTTTCTCGAGCGGCGGTGCCAGTGTGGGGTTTTCATGAGGTAGGACGGGGAGCGCAGGGAGCCTCTCGGGTGGCGCCAGGGAAGTTAGGTTTCAATGGGCGTGGCGAGGGAAATGAGTCATTGCTCTCCAGTCATGGTAGGGTATCGGGCCTCAAGACGCGGTAAAGAAGGACTCTCAAGGTCTTTCTCAGAATGCAGCAGGAAACCCTGGGTTCACTCGACTTGTGCCAGTGACCGCAGAGAGCTTCTGAGGGTGCCTCTGAGAAGTCAGGGATACTGTGGAGTTGGGAGGGGCCTCTCGGGACTCCACTGGGTATGGCGCAATGGAAGAGGGCCTCATTTCGAGTTGATGCAGGAACGTCAGGTTTCATCTACATTTCTGACTCCGATCGCACGGTCCCTGCAGAGTTGGGAAAGGAGAGTCAGGCCTTCTCTTGTGTGCAGGGACGGAACTCCGCATGCCTCTCTAGTTCTTCAAGGGATGACAGGACACTTGTCGATCTGTGTTTGGAATCTGCGTGTTTTTCCGTACTATGCATGGGGATGTCAGTACCCCTTCGTGTTGTGCATTCATCCACAGGTTTGCTTTCGAAGAGGTGCCCGGGCATCGGGTTCTTATTAAGAGCGCACCGGGAAATCGGGGTCTTTCCGCATGTGGCACCACCCACCAGGCTACGTCTCGAATTTCCTAGTGAGACCGGCCTCATCCTGAGGTGCGCCGGGAAGGTCGGAACCCCTTGCAGACAAAGCAGGGGAATCGACCCTCCTGTCTCGATCAGGAGGGGAGAAGGGGCACAGATGAGGTGATGCCGGGAACCTCGGTGTTCCCCTCCAGTGAGACCAGTGTGTTGGGGAACTTTTGGGGTCGCATCAAAGGTGCCAAGTACCGTATCGCACTTCAAGATGGAACGTAAGACTTCTTTTGAGACGCTGTAGCGGCAATGGCCGCATCTTGCGATGAAGAGGGAACGACGTGGTTTTTCTCGAGTTGTGGCGGGATTCTTGAGTTACAACGGGAAATTCAGGCTTCCTCTTCTGTTGGCCCAGGGAAGTCCAGTCTTCCATTCGAGTTTCGAGGGAGAGTTGGGGATTGCTCTCGAGTCACTGCAGGAAAAAAGAGACCTCATCTAGGCTTGTGTCCAGGACCTAATGTTTCTCTCCAGGGGCGACAGGGATCTCTGGTTCGTATATCAGACTCACCCGAGGAGTCAGGCCTCGCCTCGTGGGGAAGGAAAAGACTCCGCTCTCCTCTCGAGTCGCGACGGGTATGTCTTGGAGTCCACTGAGTGACCAAAATGGAGTCAAGCCTACTGTGGAGTTTGGAGAGAGGACTCGGGATTGCTCTCCAGGCCGTGCTAGAAAAGAAGGCCGTCATGTCGCGAAAACGGGGGCGTCTCGTGGGTTTTCTCTATCTGCGGCGCCAGTGTGGGGTTTCTCATGAGGTATGATGGGGAGCTCAGGGAGCCTCTCGTGTGGCGCCAGGGAAGTCAGGGCTTCATGAGTGTAGCAGAGGGAGTGCGTCATTGCCCTCGAGTCATGGTAGGGGAATCAGGCCTCAAAGCGTGTTGAAGAAGGACTCTTGAGTTCTTTCTATGGTGGCGGCAGTAAACCCTGGGTTCACTCGAATTGCGCTGGTGACCTCAGGGAGCTTCTCAGGGTGCCTCTGAGAAGTCAGGGATACTGTGGAGCTGGGACGCGTCTCTTGGGACTCCACTGGGTTTCGTGCAATGGAAGAGGTCCTAATCTCGAGTGGAGGCAGGAACCTCAGCGTTCCTCTCGTGACTTCACTGGCGCTGGTCTGATTCGGATGGCAAAGTCCCTGCAGAGTTGGGACAGGAGAGTCAGGCCTCGTCTTGTGTAGAGGAATGAAACCCCACTTGCCTCTCGAGTTCTTCAGGGGTGACAAGCCACTTGTTGAGCTGTATGTAGAACCTGCGGGTTTTTCCAGACGATGCACGAGGGTGTCAGTGCCCCTTTGTGTTGTGCCTTCATCCACAGGGTTGCCTTCGAAGAGGTGTCCAGGCATCGGGTTCTTATCAAGAGCATACCGGGAAATCATAGTCTTTTGGCATGTGGCACCACCCGCGAGCTACGTCTCGAATTTCCTCGTGAGACCGGCCTCATCCTGAAGTGCCCCGTGATGGTCGGGAACCCCTTACAAACAAAGCAGGGGAAGTGACCCTCCTATCTCGAACAGGAGGGGAGAAGGGGCTCAGATAAACTGGTGCCGGGAACCTCGGTGTTCACCTCGAGTGAGACTGATATTTCGGGGAAATTTTGGGGTCACATCAAGGGTGTCAAGTATCGTTTCGCACTTCAAGACGGAACGTGGGACTTTTCTTGAGAAGCTGTAGCGGGCAAGGGCCTCATCTTGCGATGACAAGGGAACCAAGTGCTTTTTCTCGAGTTGCGGCGGGATTCTCGAGTTACGAAGGGGAATTCAGGCTTCCTCTTGTGTTGGCCCAGGGAAGTCCAATCTTCCATTCGAGTTGTTAGGGAGAGCGGGGGATTGCTCTCGAGTTACAGAAGGGCAAAAGAGACCTCATCTAGGCTTGTTTCCAGGACCTAATGTTCCTCTCCAGGGGAGATAGGGATCTCGGGGTTGCATCCCAGACCCACCTGGTGAGTCAGGCCTTGTCTCGAGGGGAAGCAAAGGACTCCATTCTCCTCTCGAGTCGCAACGGGTATCTCTTGGAGCCCACTAAGTGGCCTAAAGGGAGTCAAGCCTCCTGTGGAGTTTGGAAAGAGGATTCGGGATTCCTCTCCAGGCCATGCAGGAAAAGAAGGCCCTCATCTCGCGATGACAGGGGCGTATGGTGAGTTTTCTCAAGCTGCGGCGTCAGTGTGGGGTTTCTCACGAGGTACGACAGGGAGCTCAGGGAGCCTCTCTTATGGCGCCAGGGAAGTCAGGTCTCCATGTGTGTGGCGAGAGGGTGCGTGTCATTTCTATAGAGCCATGGAAGCAGATTCGGGCTTCAAGACACGTTGAAGTAGGACTCTCGAGGTCTTTTTCGCATTGTGGCAGGAAACCCTGGGTTCCCTCGACATGTGCCGGTGACCTCATGGAGCTTCTCCGGGTGCCTCTGAGAAGTCAGGGGTACTGTGGAGTTGGGAGGGGCCTCTCTGGACTCCAGTGGGTTTGGTGCAATGGATGAGAGCCTCATCTCGAGTGGAGGCAGGAACCTCATGTTTCCTCTCCTGGGTTTCCTGTCGCTGGTACTGACTCGGATCGCAGTTTCCCTGCAGAGTTGGTACAGAAAATCAGGTCTCGTCTTGTGTGGAGGAATGGAACTCCACTTGCCTCTCGAGTTGTTCACGGGGTGACAGACCACTTGTCGAACTGTGTTTGTAACCTGCGGGTTTTTCTGGACGATGCACGGGGGTGTCAGTGCCCCTTCGTGTTGTGCTTTCATTCACAGGTTTTCCTTCGTAAAGGTGTCAGGGCATCACGTTCTTATCAAGAGCAGACCGGGAAATCGGGGTCTTTCGCTTGTGGCACCACTCACGAGGCTATGTCTCGAATTTCCTCGTGAGACCTGCCTCATCCTTAGGCGCGCCGGAAAGGTCGGGAACCCCTTCCAGACATAGCAGGGGAATCGACACTCCTGTCTCGATCACGAGGGGAGAAGGAGCTCAAATGAAGTGGTTCCGGGAACCTCGGTGTTCCTTTCGAGTGAGACCGGTATGTCGGGGAATTTTGAGATTGCATCAAGGGTGCCAAATACCGTTTCGCACTTCAAGACAGAACGTGGGACTTCTCTTGAGTCGCTGTAGTGGGCAAGGGCCTCATCTAGCGCTGATGGGGGAACCACGTGGATTTTCTCGAGTTTCGGTGGGATTCTCGAGTTACGGTGTCGAATTCAGGCTTCCAATTGTATTGGCCCAGGGAAGTCCAATCTTCCATTTGATTTGCGAGGGAGAGCTGGCGATTGCTCCCTAGTAACTGCAGTGCAAAATAGACCTCATCTAGGCTTGTGTCCAGGACCGAATTTTCCTCTCCACGTGCGACAGGAACTCGGGGTTGCATTCCAGACTCACACAGGGAGTCAGGCCTCGTCTCGAGGGGAAGCAAAGGACTCCGCTCTCCCTTCAAGTCCTGACAGGTATCTCTTGTAGCCAACTGAGAGGCCTAAAGAGAGTCAAGCCTCCTGTGGAGTCTGGAGAGAGGACTCGGTTTTGCTCTCCATGCCAGGCAGGAAAGAAGTCTCTCATCTCGTGATGACGGGGGCGTATCATGGGTTTTCTCGAGCTGCGGTGCCTGAATGGGGTTTCCGAAGAGGTACGACGGGGAGCTCAGGGAGACTCTCTTCAGGCGTCAGGGAAGTCAGGTCTCCATGCGCATGGCGATGGGGAGCGGGTCTTTGCTCTCGAGTCATGGTAGGGGAATCGGGCCTCAAGACGCGCCAAAGGACTCTCAAGGTCTTTCTCGGGTCGCAGCAGGAAACCCTGTGTTCCCTCGACTTGTGCCGGTGACCTCAGGTAGATTCTCAAGGTGCCTCTGAGAATTCAGGGATACTGTGGAGTTGGGAGGGGCCTCTCGCGACTCATCTGGGTTTGGTGCAATGGAAGAGGGCCTCATCTCGAGTTGAGGCAGGAACCTCAGGTTTCCTCTCCATTTCTGACTCGGATGGCAGGGTCCCTGAAGAGTTGGGACAGGAGAGTCAGGCCTCGTCTTGTGTGGAGGAAACGAACTCTGCTTGCCTATCGAGTTGTTCATGGGGTGACATTCCACTTGTCGAGCTGTGTGTAGAACCTGCGTGTTTTTCTGTACGATGCACGGGAGTTTTAGTAACCCTTCTGTTGTGCCTTCATCCACAGGGTTGCCTTCGAAGTGGTGTCCGGGCATCGGGTTCTTATCCAGAGTGGACCGAACAATCGGGGTCTTTTGGCATGTGGCACCACCCACGAGGCTACGTCTCGAATTTCCTCCTGAGAAAGGCCTCATCCTTAGGTGCGCCAGGATGGGCGGGAACTCCTTCCAGGCAAAGCAGGGGAATTTACCCTCCTGTCGTGATCAGGAGGGGAGAAAGTGATCAGATGAAGTGGTGCCGGGAACTTCGGTGTTCCCCTCGGTTAGAACTGTGTGTCGGGGAACTTTTGGGGTTACATCAAGGGTGAAAAGTAGCATTTCGCACTTCAAGACGGAACGTGGGACTTCACTTGAGACGCTGTAGCGGGCCAGGGCCTCATCTTGGGATGACGAGTGAACCACGTGGTTTTTCTCGCATTGCGGCGGGAGTCTCGAGTTTCGACGGGGGATTCAGATTTCCTCCTGTGTTGGCCCATGGAAGTCCAATCTTTCATTCGAGTTTCGAGGGTGAGCTGGGATCCCACTCGAGTCACTGCGGGGCAAAATAGACCATATCTAGGCTTGTGTCCAGGACCGAATATTCCTCTCCAGGGGTGACAGGGATCTCGGGGTGGCATTTCAGACTCACCCGGGAAGTCCGGCCTTGTTTCTAGGGGAAGCAAAGTACTCCTGTTTCCTCTCGAGTCGCGACGGGTACCTATTGAGCGCACTGAGTAGCCTTAGTGAGTCAAGCCTCCCGTGGAGTTTGGAGAGACGACTCGGGATTGCCCTCCAGGCCATGCAGTTAATGATGGCCCTCATCTCACTATAACGGGGGCATCTCGTGGGTTTTCTCGAGCTGCGGCGCCAGTGTGGGGTTTCTCACGAGGTACGACGGGGACCTCAGGGAGCCTCTCGTGAGGTGCCAGGGAAGTTAAGTCTCCATGCGCATGGGTACTGGGAGCGCTTCATTGCTCTTGAGACATGGTAGGGGAATCGGGCCTCAAGATGCATCAAAGAAGGACTATCCAATCTTTCTCGGGTTGCGGCAGGAAACCCTGGGTTCCATCAACTTGTGCCGGAGATCTCAGGGAGCTTGTCAGGGTGCCTCTGAGAAGTCAGGGACACTGTGGGTTGGAGGGACCTCTCGGGACTCCAGTGGTTTTGGTGCTATGGAAGAGGGCCTCATCTTGAGTTGAGGCAGGAACCTCAGGGTTCCTCTCCATTTCTGATTCGGATTGAAGGGTCCCAGCAGATTTGGGACAGGAGAGTCAGGCCTCGTCCTGTGTGGAGAATGGAACTCAGCTTGCCTCTCGAGTTGTGCACGGGGTGACAGACCACGTGTCGAGCTGTGTGTGGAACCTGTAGGTTTTTCCGGACGGTGCACGGGTGTGTCTGTGCCCCTTCGTGTTGTGCCTTCATCCACAGGGTTGCCTTCTAAGGGGTGTCCAGGCATCGGGTTCTTATCAACAGCGGGCCGGGCAATCGGAGTCTTTCGGCATGTGGCACCACCCACGAGGCTACGTCTCGAACTTCCTCATGAGACCGGCATCATCCTGAGGTGTGCCGTTAAGGTCGGGAAACCCTTGCAGACAAAGCAGGGGAATCGACCCTCCTGTCGTGATCAGGAGGGGAGAAGGCGTTCAAAAGAAATGGTGCCGGGAACTTCGGTGTTCCCCTCAAGTGAGACCGGTATGTTGGGGAACTTTTGGGGTCGCATCAAGGGTGCCAAATACTGTTTCGCACTTCAAGATGGAACGTGGGACTACTCTTGAGACGCTGTAGCGGGAAAGTGACTCATATTGCGATGATGGGGCAACCACTTGGTTTTTCTCGAGTTACGGCGGGATTCTCGAGTAACGACGGGGATTTCAGGCTTCCTCTTGTGTTGTCCCAGGGAAGTCCAATCTTCAATTCGAGTTGCGAGGGAGAGCTGGGGATTGCGCACGAGTCACTGTAGGGAAAAAGAGACCTCATCTTGGCTTGTGTCCAGGATCTAATGTTCCTCTCCAGGGGCGACAGGGATCTCGGGGTTGCATTCCAGACTCACCCGGGGAGTCAGGCCTCGTCTCGAGGGGAAGCAAATGACTCCACTCTCCTCTCGAGTCGCGACGGATATCTCTTGGAGCCCACTGAGTGGCCTACAGGGAGCCAAGCTTCCTGTGGATTTTGGAGAGAGGACTCGGTATTGCTCTCCAGGCCATGCAGAAAAAGAAGGCCCTCATCTCGCGATGACAGGGGCATCTCGTGGGTTTTCTCGAGCTGAGGCACAAGTGTGGTGTTTCCCACGTGGTAAGGCTGGGAGCTCAGGGAGCATCTTGTGCGGCGCCAGGGAAGTCAGGTCTCCATGCGCGTGGCGAGGGGGAGTGCGTCATTGCTCTCTTGTCACGATAGGGGATTTGGACCTCAAGACGCATTGAAGAAGGACTCTCAAGGTCTTTCTCAGGTTGTGGCAGGAAACCATGGGTTCCCTCGACTCATGCATGTTACGTCAGGGAGCTTCTCAGGTGCCTCTGTGAAATCAGGGATACTGTGGAGTTGGGAGTGACCTCTCGGAACTCCACTGGGTTTGGTGAAATGGAAAAAGGCATCATCTTTAGATAAAGCAGGAACATCAGGTTTCCTCTTCATTTCTGCCTCAGATCGCATGTTCCTGCAGAGTTGGGAGAGGAGAGTCAGGACTCATCTTGTGTGGAGGAATGGAAACCCGCTTGCATCTCGAGTTGTTCACGGGGTGACAGGCCTCTTGTAGAGCTGTATGTGGAACCTGTGGGTTTTTCTGGACGATGCACAGGGGTGTCAGTGCCCCTTTTGTTGTACCTTCATCCACAGGGTTGTCTTCAAAGAGGTGTCTGGTCATCGGGTTCTTCTCAAGAGTGTACTGGGAAATCGGGGTCTTTCGGCATGTGGCACCCCCCACGAGGCCACGTCTCGAAATTTCCCACGAGTCCGGCTTCATCCTGAGGTGCGCCGTGAATGTCGGGAACCCCTTTAAGTCAAAGCAGGGGAATCCACCCTCTTGTCGCTATCAGGAGGGGAGAAGGGGCTCAAAAGAAGTGGTGCCGGGAACCTCGGTGTTCCCCTCAAATGAAACCGGTGTGTCGGGGAACATTTGGGGTCGCATTAAGGGTGCCAAGTAACGTTTCGCACTTCAACACGGAACGTGGGACTTCTCTTGAGACGCTGTAGTGAGCACGGGCCCCATCTTGTGATGACGGGGGAACCACGTGGTTTTTCTCGAGTTGCGGCAGGGAATTCAGGCTTCCTCTTGTGTTGGCCCAGGGAAGTCCAAATTTCCATACGAGTTGAGAGCTAGAGCTGGGGGTTGGCTCGAGTTATTGCAGGGCAAAAGAGACCTCATCTAGGCTTGTGTCTAGGACCTAATGTTCCTTTCAAGGGGCAACAGGGATCTCGGAGTTGCATTCCAGATCCTCCCGAGGAGTCAGGCCTCTTCAAGAGGGTAATGAATGGACTCCCCTCTCCTCTTGAGTCGCGACGGGTATCTCTTAGAGCCCATTGTGTGGCCTAAAGGGAGTCAAGCCTCCTGTGGAGATTGGAGAGAGGACTCGGGATTGCTCTCCAGGCCATGCAGGAAAAGAAGGCCCTCATATCGTGATGACAGGGGCGTCTTGTGCATTTTCTCGAGGTGCGGTGCCAGGATGGGGTTTCTCACAAGATACGATGGGGAGCTCAGGGAGTCTCTTGTGTGGTGACAGGAAAGTCAGGTCTCCATGCACGTGTGGAGGGGGAGCGCGTCATTGCTCTCGAGTCATGGTAGGGGCATCGGGCCTCAAGAGGCGTTGAAGAACGACTCTCAAGGTCTTTCTCCGGTTGCGGCAGGAAACCCTGGTTTTTCTCGACTTGTGCCGGTGACCTCAGGGAGCTTAACATGGTGCCTCTGAGAAGTCAGGGATTCTGTGGAGTTGGGAGGGGCCACTCGGGACACCACTGGGTGTGGTATAATGCAAGAGGGCCTCATCTCGTGTTGAGGAAGGAACCTCAGGGTTCCTCTCCATTTCAGACTCCGATCTCAGGATTCCTGCAGAGTTGGGACAGGAGAGTCAGGCCTCTTATTCTGTGGAGAAATGAAACTTAGCTTGCCTCTCGAGTTGTTCACGAGGTAACAGATCACTTGTCGAGCTGTATGTGTAACCTGCAGAATTTTCCAAAAGATGCATGGGTGTGCAGGGCCCCTCCTTATTGTGCCTTCATCCAACGGGATGCATTCGAAGAAGTGTATGAGCATCGGGTTCTTATTAATAGCGGACCAGGAAATGGGGTCTTTCCGCATGTGGCACCACCCACGAGGATACATCTCCAATTTCCTCGTGAGACCGGCCTCATTCTGAGGTGCGCTGGGAAGATTGGTAACACCTTCCAGACAAAGCAGGAGAATCGACACTCCTGTTGCAATCAGGAGGGGAGAAGGGGCTCAAATGATGTGGTGTGGGGAACATGGGTGTTCCCCTCGAGTGAGGCATGTATGTTGGGGAACTTTGCGGGTGCCATCATGGGTGCAGAGTACCATTTTGCACTTCAGTAGGTACGTGGGACTTCTTTTGAGATGCTGTGGCGGGCAAGGGGCTCATGCTGCGAAGACGATGGAACCACGTGGTTTTTCTCGAGTTGCGGCGGGATTCTCGAGTTACGACGGGGATTTCAGGCTTCCTCTTGTGTTGGCCCTGGGAAGCCAAAACTTCCCTTTGAGTTGCGAGCGAAAGCTGGGGGTTGTGCTCGAGTCACTGCAGGGCCAAAGAGACCTCATCTAGGCGTGTGTCCAGGACCTAATAGTTCTCTCATGGGAAGACAAGGATCTCGGGGTCGCACTCCAGACTCCACCGGGGAGTCAGGCTTCGCCTCGAGGGGAAGCAAAGGACTGCGCTCTCCTCTCGAGCCACGACGCGGATCTCTTGGAGCCCACTGAGTGGCCTCAAGGGAGTCAAGCCTCCTCTTCAGTTTGGAGAGAGGACTCGGGATTGCTCTCCAGGCCATGCAGGAAAAGAAGGACCTCAGCTCGTGAGGAAGGTGGCGTCTCAGGTGTTCCTCGAGCTGCGGCGCCCAAGGGGGTTTTCTCCGGAGGCAGAACGAGGATCTAAGGGAGCCTCTCGTTCGGCACCAGGGAAGTCAGGTCTCCATGCGCGTGGCGAGGGGGAGCGCGTCATGGCTCTCGAGTCACGGGAGGGCACTAGGGCCTCGAGACGCGTTGAAGAAGGACTCTCGAGGTCATTGTCGGGGGGCGGCGGGAAACCCTCGTTTCCCTCGTGTTCTGCCGGGGACCTTAGGGAACTTCCCAGGGTGCCTCTGAGAGGCGAGGGATCCTGTGGAGGTGGCGGGGCCCCTCGGGACTCCACTGGGTCTGGCGCAACGGAAGAGGGCCTCACCTCGAGGGGAGGCAGGAACCTCAGGCTTCCTCTCCGTTTCGGACTCCGACCGCAGGGTCCCTGCAGAGTTGGGACAGGAGAGTCAGGCCTCGTCTTGTCTGAGGAAGGGAACCCCACTGGCCTCTCGAGTTGCTCAGGGTGTCTCAGGCCCCTCGTCGAGCTGTGTGTGGAACCCGCGGGTCTTTGCGGACGATGCACGGGGGTGTCAGTGCCCCTTCGTGTTGTGCCTTCACCCACAGGGTTGCCTTCGGAGAGGGGTCAGGGCCTCGGGTCCTTCTCAAGAGTGGACCGGGGAATCGGGGGCGTTCGGCATGTGGCCCCACCCACGTGGCTCGTCTCGAATTTCCTCGTGAGACCGGCCTCATCTGAGGTGCGCCGGGAAGGCCGGGAACCCCTTCCAGAACACGCAGGGGAATCGCCTCTCCTGTCGCCATCAGGAGGGGAGAAGGGGCTCAGAGGAAGCGGTGCCGGGACCCTCGGTGTTCCCCTCGGGGGAACCCGGCGTGTCGGGGGACTCTTAGGTGTCGCAGGAAGGCTGTCAGGGACCGTTTCGCCCTTCAGGGTGGAACAGGGGACTTCCCTTGAGACGCCGTCGCGGGCAGGGGCCTCATCTTGCCAAGAGGTGGGAACCACGTGGTTTTTCTCGAGTTGCGGCGGGATTCTCGAGTTCCAACGGGGATCTCAGCCTTCCCCTTGGGTTGGCCCTGGGAAGCCCAATCTTCCCCTCGGGTTGCGAGGGAAAGCTGGGGGTTGCGCTCGAGTCACTGCAGGGCCGAAGAGACCTCACCTAGGCGTGTGTCCGGGACCTATTATTCCACTCCAGGGAAGGCAGGGATCTCGGGGTTGCATTCCAGGCTCCCCCGGGGAGTCAGGCCTCGTCTCGAGGGGAAGCCAAGGACTCCGCTCTCCTCTCGAGTCGCGACGCGGGTCTCTTGGAGCCCCCTGAGCGGCCTCAAGGGAGTCCAGCCTCCTCTTCCGTTTTGAGAGAGGACCCGGGATTGCTCTCCAGGCTATGCAGGAAAAGAAGGCCCTCAGCTCGCGAGGACGGGGGCGTCTCAGGGGTTTCCTCGAGCTGCGTCGCCCGTGGGGGTTTTCTCCCGAGGCACGACGAGGATCTCAGGGAGCCTCTCGTGCGGCGCCAGGGAAGTCAGGTCTCCATGCGTGTGGCGAGGGGGAGCGCGTCCTGGCTCTCGAGTCACGGGAGGGGACTAGGGCCTCGAGACGCGTGGAAGAAGGACTCTCGAGGTCTTTGTCGGGGGGCGGCGGGAAACCCTCGTTTCCCTCGCCTTCTGCCGGGGACTTTAGGGAACTTCCCAGGGTGCCTCTGAGAGGCGAGGGATCCTGTGGAGGCGGCGGGGCCCCTCGTGAATCCGCTGGGTCTGGCGCAACGGAAGAGGGCCTCACCTCGAGGGGAGGCAGGAACCTCAGGCTTCCTCTCCGTTTCGGACTCCGACCGCAGGGTCCCTGCAGAGTTGGGACAGGAGAGTCAGGCCTCGTCTTGTCTGAGGAAGGGAACCCCGCTGGCCTCTCGAGTTGCTCAGGGGGTCTAAGGCCCCTCGTCGAGCTGTGTGTGGAATCCGCGGGTCTTTGCGGACGATGTACGGGGGTGGCAGTGCCCCTTCGTGTTGTGCCTTCGCCCACAGCGTTGCCTTCGAAGAGGGGTCCGGGCCTCGGGTCCTTCTCAAGAGCGGACCGGGGAATCGGGGGCGTTCGGCATGTGGCCCCACCCACGTGGCTCGTCTCGAATTTCCTGGTGAGACCGGCCTCATCCTGAGGTGCGCCGGGAAGGCCGGGAACCCCTTCCAGACCACGCAGGGGAATGGCATCTCCTGTCGCCATCAGAAGGGGAGAAGGGGCTCAGAGGAAGCGGTGCCGGGAAACTCGGTGTTCCCCTCGGGGGACCCCGGAGTGTCGAGGGACTTTTGGGGGTCGTAGGAAGGCTGTCAGGGACCGTTTCTCCCTTCAGGGCGGAACAGGGGACTTCCCTTGAGACGCCGTCGCGGGCAAGGGCCTCATCTTGCCAAGCGGTGGGAACCACGTGGTTTTTCTCGAGTTGCGGCGGCATTCTCGAGTTACGACGGGGGTCTCAGCCTTCCCCTTGGGTTGGCCCTGGGAAGCCCAATCTTCCCCTCGGGTTGCTAGGGAAAGCTGGGGGTTGCGCTCGAGTCACTGCAGGGCCGAAGAGACCTCACCTAGGCGTGTGTCCGGGACCTAATATTCCTCTCCAGGGAAGGCAGGGATCTTGGGGTTGCATTCCAGGCTCCCACGGGGAGTCAGGCCTCGTCTCGAGGGGAAGCCAAGGACTCCGCTCTCCTCTCGAGTCGCGACGTGGGTCTCTTGGAGCCCCCTGAGCGGCCTCAAGGGAGTCCAGCCTCCTCTTCCTTTTGGAGAGAGGACCCGGGATTGCTCTCCAGGCCATGCAGGAAAAGAAGGCCCTCAGCTCGCGAGGACGGGGGCGTCTCAGGGGTTTCCTCGAGGTGCGGCGCCCGTGGGGGTTTTCTCCCGAGGCACGACCAGGATCTCAGGGAGCCTCTCGTGCGGCGCCAGGGAAGTCAGGTCTCCATGCGTGTGGCGAGGCGATGCGCGTCCTAGCTCTCGAGTCACGGGAGGGGACTAGGGCCTCGAGACGCGTTGAAGAAGGACTCTCGAGGTCTTTGTCGGGGGGCGGCGGGAAACCCTCGTTTCCCTCGCCTTCTGCCGGGGACCTTAGGGAACTTCCCAGGGTGCCTCTGAGAGGCAAGGGATCCTGTGGAGGTGGCGGGGCCCCTCGGGACTCCGCTGGGTCTGGCGCAACGGAAGAGGGCCTCACCTCGAGGGGAGGCAGGAACCTCAGGCTTCCTCTCCGTTTCAGACTCCGCCCGCAGGGTCCCTGCAGAGTTGGGACAGGAGAGTCAGGCCTCGTCTTGTCTGAGGAAGGGAACCCCGCTGGCCTCTCGAGTTGCTCAGGGGGTCTCAGGCCCCTCGTCGAGCTGTGTGTGGAACCCGCGGGTCTTTGCGGACAATGCACGGGAGTGGCAGTGCCCCTTCGTGTTGTGCCTTCACCCACAGGGTTGTCTTCGAAGAGGGGTCCGGGCCTCGGGTCCTTCTCAAGAGTGGACCGGGGAATCGGGGGCGTTCGGCATGTGGCCCCAAGCACGTGGCTTGTCTCGAATTTCCTGGTGAGATCGGCCTCATCCTGAGGTGCGCCGGGAAGCCCGGGATCCCATTCCAGACCACGCAGGGGAATCGCCTCTCCTGTCACCATTAGGAGGGGAGAAGGGGCTCAGAGGAAGCGGTGCCGGGAACCTCGGTGTTCCCCTCGGGGGACCCCGGCGTGTCGGGGGAATTTTGGGGATCACAGGAAGGCTGTCAGGGACCGTTTCGCCCTTCAGGGCGGAACGGGGGACATCCCTTGAGACGCCGTCGCGGGCAAGGGCCTCATCTTGCCAAGAGGTGGGAACCATATGGTTTTTCTCGAGTTGCGGCGGCATTCTCGAGTTACGACGGGGATCTCAGCCTTCCCCTTGGGTTGGCCCTGGGAAGCCCAATCTTCCCTTCGGGTTGCGAGGGAAAGCTGGGGGTTGCGCTCGAGTCACTGCAGGGCCGAAGAGACCTCACCTAGGCGTGTGTCCGGGACCTAATATTCCACTCCAGGGAAGGCAAGGATCTCGGGGTTGCATTCCAGGCTCCCCCGGGGAGTCAGGCCTCGTCTCGAGGGGAAGCCAAGGACTCCGCTCTCCTCTCGAGTCGCGACGCGGGTCTCTTGGAGCCCCCTCAGCGGCCTCAAGGGAGTCCAGCCTCCTCTTCCGTTTGCAGAGTGGACCCGGGATTGCTCTCCAGGCCATGCAGGAAAAGAAGGCCCTCAGCTCGCGAGGACGGGGGCGTCTCAGGGGTTTCCTCGAGGTGCGGCGCCCGTGGGGGTTTTCTCCCGAGGCACGACCAGGATCTCAGGGAGCCTCTCGTGCGGCGCCAGGGAAGTCAGGTCTCCATGCGCGTGGCGAGGGGGAGCGCGTCCTGGCTCTCGAGTCACGGGAGGGGACTAGGGCCTCGAGACGCGTTGAAGAAGGACTCTCGAGGTCTTTGTCGGGGGGCGGCGGGAAACCCTCGTTTCCCTCGCCTTCTGCCGGGGACCTTAGGGAACTTCCCGGGGTGCCTCTGAGAGGCGAGGGATCCTGTAGAGGTGGCGGGGCCCCTCGGGACTCCGCTGGGTCTGGCGCAACGGAAGAGGGCCTCACCTCGAGGGGAGGCAGGAACCTCAGGCTTCCTCTCCGTTTCGGACTCCGACCGCAGGGTCCCTGCAGAGTTGGGACAGGAGAGTCAGGCCTCGTCTTGTCTGAGGAAGGGAACCCCGCTGGCCTCTCGAGTTGCTCAGGGGGTCTCAGGCCCCTCGTCGAGCTGTGTGTGGAAACGGCGGGTCTTTGCGGACGATGCACGGGAGTGGCAGTGCCCCTTCGTATTGTGCCTTCACCCACAGGGTTGCCTTCGAAGAGCGGTCCGGGCCTCGGGTCCTTCTCAAGGGCGGACCGGGGAATCGGGGGCGTTCGGCATGTGGCCCCCCCACTTGGCTCGTCTCGAATTTCCTGGTGAGACCGGCCTCATCCTGAGGTGCGCCGGGAAGGCCGGGAACCCCTTCCAGACCACGCAGGGGAATCGCCTCTCCTGTCGCCATCAGGAGGGGAGAAGGGGCTCAGAGGAAGCGGTGCCGGGAACATCGGTGTTCCCCTCGGGGGACCCCGGCGTGTCGGGGGGCTTTTGGGGGTCTCAGGAAGGCTGTCAGGGACCGTTTCGCCCTTCAGGGCGGAACAGGGGACTTCCCTTGAGACGCCGTGCCGGGCAAGGGCCTCATTTTGCCAAGAGGTGGGAACCACGTGGTTTTTCTCGAGTTGCGGCGGCATTCTCGAGTTACGACGGGGATCTCAGCCTTCCCCTTGGGTTGGCCCTGGGAAGCCCAATCTTCCCCTCGAGTTGCGAGGGAAAGCTGGGGGTTGCGCTCGAGTCACTGCAGGGCCGAAGAGACCTCACCTAGGCGTGTGTCCGGGACCTAATATTCCACTCCAGGGAAGGCAGGGATCTCGGGGTTGCATTCCAGGCTCCCCCGGGGAGTCAGGCCTCGTCTCGAGGGGAAGCCAAGGACTCCGCTCTCCTCTCGAGTCGCGACGCGGGTCTCTTGGAGCCCCCTGAGCGGCCTCAAGGGAGTCCAGCCTCCTCTTCAGTTTGGAGAGAGGACCCGGGATTGCTCTCCAGGCCATGCAGGAAAAGAAGGCCCTCAGCTCGCGAGGACGGGGGCGTCTCAGGGGTTTCCTCGAGCTGCGGCGCCCGTAGGGGTTTTCTCCCGAGGCACGACGAGGATCTCAGGGAGCCTCTCGTGCGGCTCCAGGGAAGTCAGGTCTCCATGCGCGTGGCGAGGGGGAGCGCGTCATGGCTCTCGAGTCACGGGAGGGGACTAGGGCCTCGAGACGCGTTGAAGAAGGACTCTCGAGGTCTTTCTCTGGGGGCGGCGGGAAACCCTCGTTTCCCTTGCCTTCTGCCGGGGACCTTAGGGAACTTCCCAGGGTGCCTCTGAGAGGCGAGGGATCCTGTGGAGGTGTCGGGGCCCCTCGGGACTCCGCTGGGTCTGGCACAACGGAAGAGGGCCTCACCTCGAGGGGAGGCAGGAACCTCAGGCTTCCTCTCCAATTCTGACTCTGATCGTAGTGTCCCTGCAGAGTTGGGACAGGAGAGTCAGGCTATGTCTTTTCTGAGGAATGGAACTCCTCTTGCCTCTCGAGTTGTTCATGGGGTTTCAGGCCCCTTGTCAAACTGTGTGTGGAATCTGCAGGTTTTTCCAGACGATGTCTTATCTTCCATTCGAGATTCGAGGAAGAGCTGGAGGTGCGCTCTAGTCACTGAAGGCAAAAGAGACCCCACCAAGGCTTGTGTGCAGGACCTAATGTTCATGTCAAGGGGCGACAGGAATCTCGGGGTTGCATTCCAGACTCACCATGGAGTCAGGCCTCGTCTCGAGGGGAAGCAAAGGACTCTGCTCTCCTCTCGAGGAGGACGGGTATGTCTTGCAGCCCACTGAGTGGCTTAAAGGGAGTCAAACCTCCTCTGGTGTTTGGAGGGAGGACACGGGATTGCTCTCCAGGCAATGCAGGAAATGAAGGCCCTCATCTCCCGATGACTGGGGCGTCTCGTAGGTTTTCTCGAGCTGTGGCGCTAGTGTGGGGTTTCTCACGAAGTAAGACTGGGAACTCAGTGAGCCTCTCATGTGGTGCCAGGGCAGTCAGGTCTCTATGCACGTGGTGAGAGGGAGCCCGTCATTGTTCTCGAGTCATGGTAGGGGAATTGGGCCTGAAAAGGTGTTAAAGAAGGACTCTCGAGGTCTTTCTTGGGTTGCAGCAGGAAACCCTGGGTTCCATCGACTTGTGCCAATGACCTCAGGAAGCTTCTCAGCGTGCCTCTGAGAAGTCAGGGTCACTGTGGAGTTGGGAGGGGCCTCTCGGAACTCCACTGGGTTTGGTGCAATGGAAGAGGGCCTCATGACAAGTTGAGGCAGGAACCACAGGGTTCCTGTCCTGGCTTCGAATGCGCTGGATCTGACTCGGATCGCAGAGTCCCTGCAGAGTTGGGACAGGAGAGTCAGACCTCGTCTTGTGTGGAGGAATGGAACTCCGCTTGACTCTCGCGTTGTTCATGGGGTGACAGGCCACTTGTCGATTTGTATGTGGAACTTGCGGGTTTTTCTGGACGATGCACTGGGGTGTCACTGCCCCTTCGTGTTGTGCCTTGTTCCACAGGATTGCCTTCGAGTTGGGTTCTGCCATCGGGTTCTTATCAAGAGCGGACCAGGGAATCGGGGTCTTTTGGCATGCCGCACCACACACGAGGCTATATCTCGAATTTCCTCCTGAGACTGGCCTCATCTTGATGTGCGCCAGGAAGGTCGGAACGCCTTCCAGACAAAGCAGGGGAATCGAACCTCCTGTCGCGATCAAGAGGGGAGAAGAGTCTCAGATGAAGTGGTGCCGGGAACCTCGGTGTTCTCCTCAAGTGAGACTGGTATGTCGGGGAACTTTTGGGGTCGCATCAAGGGTTCCAAGTAACTTTTCGCTCTTCAATACGGAACGTGGGACTTCTCTTGAGACGCTGTAGCGGGCAAGGGCCTCATCTTTCGATGACGGGGGAACCACGTGGTTTTTCTTGAGTTGGGGCGGGATTCTCGAGTTACGACGGGGAATTCAGGCTTCCTGTTCAACTGGCCCAGGGAAGTCCAGTTTTCATTCGAATTGGGAGTTAGAACTGGGGATTGCTCTCGAGACACTGCAGGGCCAAATAGACCTCATCTACGCTTGTGTCCAGGACCTAGTGTTCCACTACTGGGCCAACAGGGATCTCAGGGTTGCATTCTCGACTCACCCGGAGAGTCAGGCCTCGTCTTGAGGGGAAAAAAAGGACTCCACTCTCCTGTCGAGTCGGGACGGGTATCTCTTGGAGCCCACTGCGTGGCGTAAAGGGAGTGAAGCCTCCTATGGAGTTTGGAGAGATGACTCGGGATTGTTTTCCTGACCATGCAGGAATAAAGGCCCTCATCTCGCGATGACGGGGGCATCTCGTGGGTTTTCTCCAGCTGCGGCGCCAGTATCAGATTTCTCACGAGGTACAACGGGGAGCTCAGAGAGCCTCTCGTGTGGTGCTAGGGATGTCAGGTCTCCGTGCGTGTGGTGAAGGGGAGTGCGTGATTGCTCTCGAGTAATAGTAGGCGAATCGGGCCTCAAGACGCATTGAAGAAGGACTCTTGAGGTCTTTCTCGGGTTGCGGCAGGGAACCCTGGGTTCCCTTGATTTGTGTCGGTGACCTCAGGCAACTTCTAAGGGTGCCTCTGAGAAGTCAGGGACACTGTGGATTTGGGAGGGGCCCTTCGTTACTCAACTGGGTTTGGTGCAATCGAAGAGGGCCTCATCTCGAATGGAGGCAGGAACCTCAGGGGTCCTCTCCATTTCTGACTCGGGTCGCAGGGTACCTGCAGAGTATGGAGAAGAGAGTCACGCCTCGTCTTCTGTGGAGGAATGGATTTCCCCTTGCCTTTCGAGTTGTTCACGGAGTGACAGGCCACTTGTTGAGCTGTGTGTGGAACCTGCGGGTTTTTCCGGACGATGCACGGGGGTGTCAGTGCCCCTTCGTGTTGTGCCTTCATCCGCAGGGTTGCCTTCAAAGAGGTTTCCGGGCATCGGTTTCTTTTCAAGAGTGTACCGGAAAATTGGGGTCTTTCAGCATGTGGTACAACCCACGAGGCTACGTCTCGAATTTCCTCGGGATACCGGCCTCATTCTGAGGTGCGCTGGGAAGGTCGGGAACCCCTTGCAGACAAAGCAGGGGAATCGACCCACCGCTCGTGATCAGAAGGGGAGAAGGGGCTCAGATGAAGTGGTGCCGGGAACTTCGGTGGTCCCCTCGAGTGAGACCGGTATGTCACGGCACTTTTGAGGTCGCATCAAGGGTGCCAAGTACAGTTTCACACTTCAAGACGGAACGTGGGAATTCTCTGGAGATGCTGTAGCGGGCAAGGGCCTCATATTGCGATGACGAGGGAAACACGTGGTTTTTCTCGAGTTGAGGCGGGATTCTCGAGTTACAACGGGGAATTCAGGCTTCCTCTTGTGTTGGCCCAGGAAGTCCAATCTTCCATTCAACTTGTCAGAGAGAGCTGGGGGTTGCTCTCGAGTCACTTCAGGGCAAAGAGTCCTCATCTAGGCTTGGGTCCAGGACGTAATGTTCCTCTCCAGGGGCGACAGGGATATCGGGGTCGCATTCCAGTCTCACCCGGTGGGTCACGCCTCGTCTCGAGTGGAAGCAGAGGACTCCACTATCCTCTCGAGTCGGGACGCGTAACTCTTGGAGCCCAATGAGTGGCCTAAAGGGAGTCAAGCGTCCTGTGTAGCTTGGAGAGAAGGTTCACGCTTGATCTGCATACCATGTAGTTAAAGATGGCCCTCCTCTCGTGATGACGGGGGCGTCTCATGGGTTTTCTCGAGCTGCGGTGCCAGTGTGGGGTTTCTCACGAGATATGATGGGGAGTTCAGGGATCCTCTTGTGCGGCGCCAGAGAAGCCTGACTCCATGCGTGTGGCCAGGCAGATCGCGTCATTGCTCTCGAGTCATGGGAGGGACTAGGGCCTCAAGAGGCATTTAAGAAGGACTCTCAAGGTCTTTCTTGGGTTGGGGCGGGAAACACTCGTTTCCCTCGACCTCTACAGGGGACCTTAGGGAACTTCCCAGGTGCCTCTGAGAGGTGAGGGATACTGAGGAGTTAGAGGGGCCTCTCGGGACTCCACTAGGTTTGACGAAATGAAAGAGGGCCTCATCTCGATTGGAGGCAGGAACCTCAGGCTTCCTCTCCATTTCTGACTCCGACCGCAGGGTCCCTGCAGAGTTGGGACAGGAGAGTCAGGCCTCGTCTTGTCTGAGTAACGGAACTCTGCTTGCCTCTCGAGTCGTTCAGGGGGTCTCAGGGCCCTTGACAAGCTGTGTGTGGAACCTGCGGGTGTTTCCAGAAGATGCATGGGGGTGTCAGTGCCCCTTCGTTTTGTGCCTTGCCCCACAGGGTTGCCTTCAAAGAGGTGTCCGGGCATCGGGTTCATTTCAAGAGCGGACTGGGAAATCGGGGTCATTCTGCATGTGGCACCACCCACGTGGCTCATCTCGAATTTCCTCGTGAGACCAGCATCATCCTGAGGTGCGCCGGGAAGCCCGGGAACCCCTTCCACACAAAGTAGGGGAATCGATTCTCCTGTTGCGATCAGGAGGGGATATGGGGCTCAGATGAAGTGGTGCCGGGACCCTCGGTGTTCCACTCGAGGGAACCCGGCGTTTCAGGGAACTTTAGGGGTCGCATCAAGGGAGCCAAGTACCGTTTCCCACTTCAGGACGGAACATGGGACTTCCCTGGAGACGCTGTAGCAGGCAAGGGCCTCATCCTGTGAAGACGTTGGAACCACGTCGTTTTTCTCGAGTTGCATCGGGATTCTCGAAAACGACAGGAATTTCAGGCTTCCTCTTGGGTTGGCCCTGGGAAGCCCAATCTTCAATTCGAGTTGCGATGGAAAGCTGGGGGTTCTGCTCGAGTCACTACAGGGCCAAAGAGACCTCATCGAGGCGTGTGTCCAGGACCTAATATTCCTCTCAAGGGAAGACAAGGATCCCGGGTTTCCATTCCAGACTCCCCCGGGGAGCCAGGACTCGCCTGGAGGGGAAGCAAAGGACTCCGCTTTCCTCTCAAGTCGCAACACGGATCTCTTGGAGCCCACTGAGTGGACTCAAGGGTGTCGAGCCTCCTCTTCAGTTTGGAGAGAGGACTCGGGATTGCTCTCCAGGCCAGGCAGGAAAAGAAGGCCCTCATCTCGCGATGACGGGGGCGTCTCATGGGTTTCCTCAGGCTGCTGCGCCCATGGGGGTTTTCTCACGAGGCACGACGAGGACCTCAGGGAGCCTCTCGTGCGGCGCCAGGGAAGTCAGGTCTCCATGCGCATGGCGAGGGGGAGCTGGTCATCACTCTCGAGTCATGGGAAGCGGCTAGGTCCTCAAGAGGCGTTGAAGAAGGACTCTCGAGGTCTTTCTCGGGTTGCGGCGGGAAACCCTCGTTTCCCTCGACTTCTGCAGGGGACCTTAGGGAACTTCCCAGGGTGCCTCTGAGAGGTGAGGGATGCTGTGTAGTTGGCAGGGCCTCTCGGGACTCTGCTGGGTTCGGCGCAATGGAAGAGGGCCTCATCTCGAGGGGAGGCAGGAACCTCAGGCTTCCTCTCGGTTTCGGACTCCGACTGCACGGTCCCTGCAGTGTTGGGACAGGAGAGTCATGCCTCGTCTTGTCTGAGGAATGGAATTCTGCTTGCCTCTCGAGTTGTTCCGGGAGTCTCAGGCCCCTTGTCGAGCTGTGTGTAGACCCTGCGGGTTTTTCTGGATGATGCACGGGGGTGTCAGTGCCCCTTCGTGTTGTGCCTTCACCCACAGGGTTGCCTTCGAAGAGGTGTCCGGGCATCGGGTTCTTATCAAGAGCGGACCGGAAAATCGGGGACGTTCGGCACATGGCACCTCACACGTGGCTAGTCTCGAATTTCCTCCTGAGACCGGCCTCATCCTGAGGTGCGCCAGGAAGGCCGGGAACCCCTTCCAGACCACGCAGGGGAATCGACTCTCCTGTCGCGATCAGGAAGGGAGAAGGGGCTCAGATGAAGTGGTGCCGGGACCCTCGGTGTTCCCCTCGAGGGAACCCAGCGTGTCGGGGAACTTTTGCGGTCGCATCAAGGGTGTCAAGTACCGTTTCGCACTTAAGGACGGAACATGGGACTTCCCTGGAGACACCGGGAACTTCGGGGTTCCCCTGGAGTGAGACCGGTATGTTGGGGAACTTTGGGGTCGCATCAAGGGTGCCAAGTAGCATTTCGAACTTTAAGATGGAACGTGGGACTTCTCTTGAGACTCTATCTCGCAAGGGCCTCATATTGCGATGAAGGGGGGACCACATGGTTTTTAAGACTTGAGGCTGAATTCTCGAATTACGATGGGAAATTCAGACTTCCTCTTGTGTTGGCCCAGTGAAGACCAATCTTCCATTCGAATTGCGAGGGAGAGATGGGTGTTGCTCTCGAGTCACTGTAGGGCAAATTAGACCTCATCTAGGCTTTTGTCCAGGACATAATGTTCCTCTCCAGGGGCAACAGGGATCTCGGGGTTGCATTCCAGACTCACCCGAGGTAAGGCCTCGTCTCGAGGGGAAACAAAGTACTCTGCTCTCCTCTCACGTCGCGACAGGTATCTCTTGGAGCCCATTGAGTGGCCTAAAGGGAGTAAAGCCTCCTGTGAAGTTTGGAGAAAAGACCAGGGATTGCTCTCCAGGTCAGGCAGGAAAAGAAGTCCCCAATCTCGCGATGACGGTGGGTTTTCCCGAGCTGCGGCGCCAGTGTGGGGTTTCTCACGAGGTATGACGGGGAGCTCAGGGAGCCTCTCATGTGGCGCCAGGGAAGTCAGCTGTCCATGTGCATGGCGAGGGGGAGCGTGTCATTGCTCTCGAGTCATGGTAGGGGAATCCGTCCTCAAGACACGTTGAAAACGGACTCTTGAGGTCTTTCTCGGGTTGCGGCAGTATACCCTGTGTTCCCTCGACTTGTGCCGGTGACCTCAGGGAGTTGCTCAGGGTGCCTCTGAGAAGACACTGATACTGTGGAGTTGGGAGGGGCCTCTAGGGACTCCACTGGGTGTGGTATAATACAAGAGGGCCTCATCTCGTGTTGAGGAAGGAACCTCAGGGTTCCTCTCCATTTCAGACTCCGATCTCAGGATTCCTGCAGAGTTGGGACAGGAGAGTCAGGCCTCGTATTCTGTGGAGAAATGAAACTTAGCTTGCCTCTCGAGTTGTTCACGAGGTAAAAGGTCACTTGTCGAGCTGTATGTGGAACCTGCAGAATTTTCCAAAAGATGCACGGGTGTTCAGGGTCCCTCCTTGTTGTGCCTTCATCCTACGGGATGCATTCCAAGAAGTGTACGGGCATCGGGTTCTTATTAATAGCTGACCGGGAAATGGGGTCTTTCCGCATGTGGCACCACCCACGAGGCTACATCTCCAATTTCCTCGTGAGACAGGCCTCATCCTGATGTGCGCTGGGAAGATCGGTAACCCCTTCCACACAAAGCAGGAGAATCGACACTCCTGTTGAAATCAGGAGCGGAGAAGGGGCTCAAATGAGGTGGTGCGGGGAACATGGGTGTTACCCTCGAGTGAGGCCTGTAAGTTGGGGAACTTTGGGGGTGCCATCATGGGTGCCACGTACCGTTTTGCACTTCAGTAGGAACGTGGGACTTCCCTTGAGACGCCGTCACGGGCAAGGGCCTCATCTTGCCAAGAGGTGGGAACCACGTGGTTTTTCTCGAGTTGCGGCGGCATTCTCGAGTTACGACGGGGATCTCAGCCTTCCCCTTGGGTTGGCCCTGGGAAGCCCAATCTTCCCCTCGGGTTGCGAGGGAAAGCTGGGGGTTGCGCTCGAGTCACTGCAGGGCCAAAGAGACCTCATCTAGGCGTGTGTCCGGGACCTAATATTCCTCTGCAGGGAAGGCAGGGATCTCGGGGTGGCATTCCAGGCTCCCCCGGTGAGTCAGGCCTCGTCTCGAGGGGAAGCCAAGGACTCCGCTCTCCTCTCCAGTCGCGACGCAGGTCTCTTGGAGCCCCCTGAGCGGCCTCAAGGGAGTCCAGCCTCCTCTTCCGTTTGGAGAGAGGACCCGGGATTGCTCTGCAGGCCATGCAGGAAAAGAAGGCCCTCATCTCGCGAGGACGGGGGCGTCTCAGGGGTTTCCTCGAGCTGCGGCGCCCGTGGGGGTTTTCTCCCGAGGCACGACGAGGATCTCAGGGAGACTCTAGTGCGGCGACAGGGAAGTCAGGTCTCCATGCGCGTGGCGAGGGGGAGCGCGTCCTGGCTCTCGAGTCACGGGAGGGGACTAGGGCCTCGAGACGCGTTGAAGAAGGACTCTCGAGGTCTTTCTCGGGGGGCGGCGGCAAACCCTCGTTTCCCTCGCCTTCTGCCGGGGACCTTAGGGAACTTCCCAGGGTGCCTCTGAGAGGCGAGGGATCCTGTGGAGGTGGCGGGGCCCCTCGGGACTCCGCTGGGTCTGGCGCAACGCAAGAAGGCCTCACCTCGAGGGAAGGCAGGAACCTCAGGCTTCCTCTCCTTTTCGGACTCCGCCCGAAGGGTCCCTGCAGAGTTGGGACAGGAGAGTCAGGCCTCGTCTTGTCTGAGGAAGGGAACCCCGCTGGCCTCTCGAGTTGCTCAGGGGGTCTCAGGCCCCTCGTCGTGCTGTGTGTGGAACGCGCGGGTCTTTGCGGACGATGCACGGGGGTGGCAGTGCCCCTTCGTGTTGTGCCTTCACCCACAGGGTTGCCTTCGAAGAGGGGTCCGGGCCTCGGGTCCTTCTCAAGAGCGGACCGGGGAATCGGGGGCGTTCGGCATGTGGCACCACCCACGTGGCTCGTCTCGAATTTCCTCGTGAGAACGGCCTCATCCTGAGGTGCGCCGGGAAGGCGGGGAACCCCTTCCAGACCACGCAGGGGAATCGCATCTTCTGTCGTGATCAGGAGGAGAGAAGGGGCTCAGAGGAAGCGGTGCCGGGAACCTCGGTGTTCCCCTCGGGGGAACCCGGCGTGTCAGGGGACTTTTGGGGGTCGCAGGAAGGCTGTCAGGGACTGTTTCGCCCTTCAGGGCGGAACAGGGGACTTCCCTTGAGACGCCGTCGCGGGCAAGGGCCTCATCTTGCCAAGAGGTGTGAACCACGTGGTTTTTCTCGAGTTGCGGCGGGATTCTCGAGTTACGACGGGGATCTCAGCCTTCCCCATGGGTTGGCCCTGGGAAGCCCAAACTTCCCCTCGGGTGGCGAGGGAAAGCTGGGGGTTGCGCTCGAGTCACTTCAGGGCCGAAGAGACCTCACCTAGGCGTGTGTCCGGGACCTAATATTCCTCTCCAGGGAAGGCAGGGATCTCGGGGTTGCATTCCAGGCTCCCCCGGGGAGTCAGGCCTCGTCTCAAGGGGAAGCCAAGGACTCCGCTTTCCTCTCGAGTCGCGACTCGGGTCACTTGGAGCCCCCTGAGCGGCTTCAAGGGAGTCCAGCCTCCTCTTCAGTTTGGAGAGAGGACTCGTGATTGGTCTCCAGGCCATGCAGGAAAATAAGGCCCTCATCTCGCGATGACCGGGGTGTCTCATGTGTTTCCTCGAGCTGCCGCGCCAGTGTGGGTTTCCTCACGAGGTACGATGAGGAACTCATGGAGCCTCTCGTGCAGTGCCAGGTTAGTCAGGTCTCCATGCGCGTGGCGAGGGGGAGCGTGTCATTGCTCTCGAGTCATGGTAGGGGAATCGCGACTCAACACATTTTGAAGCACTCTCGAGGTCTTTCTCAAGTCACGGCAGAAAACCCAGGGTTCCCTCGACTTGTGCCTGTGACCTCAGGGAGCTTCTTATTGTGCCTCTGATAGCTCAGGGGTACTGTGGAGTTGGTAGGGGCCTCTAGGGACTCCACTGGTTGTGGTGCAATGGAAGAGGGCTTCATCTCGAGTGGACGCAGGAACCTCAGGCTTCCTCTCCTTTTCTGACTCGGATCCCATGGTCCCTGCAGAGTAGGGACAAGAGAGTCACACCTAGTCTTCTGTTGAGGAATGGACCTTCGTTTGCCTTTCGAGTTGTTTACAGGGTGACAGGCCACTTGTCGAAATGTCTGTGGGACCTGCGGGTTTTTCTGGACGATGCACACGGGTGTCAGTGCCCCTTCGTGTTGTGCCTTCATCCACAGGTTTTCCTTCAAAGAGGTGTGCTGGCATCGGGTTCTTTTCAAGAGTGGACCGTGAAATTGGGGTCTTTCGACATGTGGCACCACCCACGAGGCTACGTCTCGAACTTCCTCATGAGACCGGCCTCATCCTGAGGTGCGCCCGGAAGGTCGGGAACCCCTTGCAGACAGAGAAGGGGAGTCGACCCTCCTGTCGCAATCAGGAGAGGAGAAGGGGCTCAGATGAAGTGGTGCCGGGAACCTCGGTGTTCCCCTTGAGTGAGTCTGGTATGTCGCGGAACTTTTGGGGTCGCATCAAGGGTGCCAAGTACCGTTTCGCACTTCAGGATGGAACGTGGGACTTCTCTTGAGATGCTGTAGCGGACAAAGGGCCTCATCTTGCGATGACGAGGGAAGCACGTGGTTTTTCTCGAGTTGCGGTGGGATTCTCGAGTTACGACGGGGAATTCAGGCTTCCTCTTGTGTTGGCCCAGGAAGTCTAATCTTCCATTCGAGTTGCCAGGGAGAGCTGGGGATTGGGCTCCATTCACTGAAGGGCAAACTAGACCTCATCTAGGCTTGTATCCAGGACTTAATGTTCCTCTCCATAGGCGACAGGGATTTGGGGTTGCATTCCATACTCACCCGGGGAGTCAGGCCTCATCTCGAGGGGAAGCAAAGGACTCCACTCTCTTCTCGAGTCGCGACAGGTATCTCTTGGAGCCCACTGAGTGGTCTTTGCTCTGTAGGAGAGCTCTAGTGTTCATAAGCCTGTACATAAGTGAACACAGACATTCTGTGTGCATGTTGCTGCATACCCAAAATAGGGCCACAAGGAGCCTCATGCTCTCCATGCGGCGCGGAAGCTGTGCAGCCACGCAGCAGCTGAAGAATCCAACCAATTGCTCTTTTCTTACCTCTGACAGAGCTCGCATTGCCGTAGCCCTTGGCAGTTTGGAAACACTGGGCCCTAACCCCTCTCAAAGTAGGCCTGGGTTCTAGTTCGAATAGAAAGTCAATAGCGGAGCTGAGGACAGGAACGCGGCAGTCATTTATCACACGCTCCTGCAGCCTGCTACTACAGGGACACTAACGCTAGAAGCTAGGAATGTCTTTGCAAGGTGCGCAAAGGACAAGGGAGAACCTCGACCCTGACTCTAGTATTTCAGTCCCCTGAGCAGATCTGAGGTTCTCCCGCTGTAGAAGCTAACCCATTCCTTTCAAATACAGGCTTCCTAACACAGGGCCAGTTGGCTGCTTGCTCTTCCACGAAGCAGGCTTCCTTAACTTGCAAACTGCGAATTCCGCTTAACAGCCTGGAGGAAAATCGCTTCTTGGAAGATTTTTTTCAGAGGCTGTATCCCCGGGGCTGGGGCCAAGCTAGGGGACCCATACTGACAAGGGAAGGCAAAACCACATCCAATGTCTTTGCTCTGGAGGACAGCTTTGGTGAGCCTAAGTCTTTCAGGAATATTTCTGGCTCCAACAGAGTCAAATTCTGTGTGTGAAGCTGCACAGCCAAAATAGGGGAACAGAGAGCCTGATTCTCTCTGTGTAGCTTTGAAGCTGTCATTCAAACAACAGCTTGCGAATCCATACAATGCTCTCCCTTACTGCTAAGAGAATTCTCATTGCTGTCGTCCTTGACAGCTTGTAGAAATCCGCACCCTAACCCTTCTCCAAGTAGGCCTGGGTCCTAGCTCGGAACAACAGGCAACGGCGGAGCTGAGGCCAGTAAGGCACAAGTGAGGTCTCACACACTCTTGCAGCCTGATCGTCCAGGAGCAGTAAGGCCTCTTTTTCCCTGCAGGAGGCTCGCTTGCCTTGCCTCCTGTGAACTGCATTTCCCAGCCTGGGCGCAAAGCTGTTCCTGGAGATTTTTTCTCAGGGGCTGTTTCCCTGGAGCTGGGTCGGACCTCGGGGGCCCAACTCACAGGGGAAGACAAAACCACATGGACAGGGCTATGCTCTGTAGGAGAGCTCTAGTGAACCTCATCTTTCAGGAACATTCTTGGCTTCTACAGAGACACCTCTGTGCATGAAGCTACACACCCAACATAGTGGCAAAGGGAGTCTGATTCTCTCCGTGGGTGCTGAAGCTTTGTGACAAAGCACCTGCTAAGAATCCATCTGCATAGGCTTCCCTCACCTTGACAGAGGTCTCATTGCTGTAGTCCTTTGCAGTTTGGAAAGAAGCAGACCCTTACCCTTCACCAAGTAGGCCCTTGTCCTTGTTTGAATGGAAAGGCAGTAGCTGAGCTGAGGCCAGTAAGGCGCCAGTCAAGTCTGACATATTCCCGATGCCTGCTCCTTCATGGAAAATAACGTTAGAATCTGGGAATGTCTTTGCAAGGCTGGCAAAGGGCAGTCAGGAACCTCGACCCTGCCTCTGGAATTTCTATCTTCTCAGCACATCTGGCGGTCTCGGTCAGGAGAAACTAACCCATTCCTTGCAAATATAGGCTTCCAAACACAGGCCGGTTGGCTGTCTCTTCTTGCCGAAGGAAGCTTGCTTATCCCACCTCCTGCGAACTCCGCTTCCCAGCCTGGGGGATAAGAGGTTCTTGGAGATCTTTTCTCAGAGGCTGTTTCCACGGAGCAGGGGCCGATCCCGGAGACCCACATGCACAGGGGAAGGGAAAACCGCATGGATAAGTCTTTGCTCTCTAGGAGTGCTCTAGTGAACCTCACTCTATGGGGAATGTTCTTGGCTCCAACGGGGACATCTCTGTGTGGGAAGCTGCATAGCCAACATAGAGACACAGAGACCTGATTCTCTCTGTGCAGCTTTGACGCTGTCGTTCAAACAACAAATTGAGAATCCACACAATGCTCTCCCTTACCACTGAGAGAGTTATCATTGCTGTAGCCCTTCGCAGTTTCTGGAAATCGGCACACAAACACTTCTCCAAGTAGGCCTGGGTTCAAGTTCAGATGAACATGCAATAGCGGAGCTGAGGCCAGTAAGGCACCAGTCAGGTGTCACACACTCTGGCAGCCTGCTCCTCCAGGGACAGTAAGGCCTCTATTTCCCTTCAGGAGGCTCGCTTGCCTTACTTCCTGTGAACAGCGTTTCCCAGCCTGGGCGGAAAGCAGTTCCTGGAGATCTTTTCTCAGGGGCTGTTTCCCCGGAGTTGGGGCGGACCTCGGGGACCCAACTCACAGGGGAAGGCAAAACCAAATGGACAGGTCTATGCTCTGTAGGAGATCTCTAGTGAACTGCCGGGGTCCAGCCCCAGCTGATCCAGGGTATTCAAAGCAGAGACGGCGTAGGCGAGGGTCAGGGAACAACTGCTTAATTAAACGTTAATTAAGGATATAAAGAGTAATAAAATGAGGATAGCTCAGTAGGAAAATTCAGTGGAGAAAAGAGGCTGAGTAGCTTGGTTTACGCGGGGGACCAATAAAACTTCAAGACAAGAAGCTTGCACCACTTACGTAGGCCGCAGGCGTCCTTCCGCTCTCCCGAAGGAGAGGAGACACTGAGGCCTCCCCGGTCGGATCTTAGAAGCCCAGGCAAAATTAGTAAGCTTGGTGGGTTCCGCGCTCCAGATGGAGACTCAACCAGAGTGAGAGAGAGAGAGAGAGACATGGGGAGACCAGTATTTCGAGAAACTGATCCCAATTCTTTATTTTCCATGGTCTACTTTTATACACTGAGATGTTATGCCAAAGTCACGTGGGGTCAGCAGTCCTGACTTTTATCAAAGTCAGGTGCTTCATACAAAAGTATACAGAGGTCTTAGGGGTGTTACATCATCTTCTGGCCGGGGGGCCTGCTGACAATTTACGACCCTCTCCTTGTGACAGCGGTCAGTCAACCAGGACACTTATTTCTCCAGGGGTGATTATTCTTAAAACAGACGCCACCCAAATAAAGTTACATTCCTATAGGGTGAGGGTGTAGTGGGTTTTAGTTAAGGAAAGAATTTACTTAGCCTAAGGTCTAACGTGATTTATATCAAAGGTTAATACTTATTTCTTCTATATATTCATTAATGTGTATAAGGGCAGGGGATGTGGAGACTTAGCAGTAAACATCAGCTCAACAAATGAAAAACCCTTCACCAATATGATTTCTAATCAGCCCATTATACTTATACTAATAATTTTCTAACTTTTCTAAGGAACCTGTTTTTAGAAGGTTTAAAGCATCTCGTGCCTCTCATGGTTGGGCGGCTGTGAGCAATCACATGTGGCCGGACAAGCCTGTCAGGCAGGCTAGAGAACCTTCAGAGGAGTTTGTAGGTTAAAGCACTCTTGTCACACCCAGGGGTTTTTATCAACTGGAGCTCTAGGTTAACTCCTTCTCCGAAAGAGGTGGTGGGGGACAGCCCCCCGTAAAGTCAGAGGTGTAGGTGAGAGCACAAAGTAGTAAGGTAGGCAGGCTCTGGTTATGGGGGTAGATGCTCGAGGATTTCCAGGGGGACTCCTGAGGCTCGATCCCACCTTTGCGTATGTCGAGCCTCCTTCCTCATGACCTTTGCCATGGGCGGAGTGCCTCACTCTGGCCCCCAACAGTGAACCTCCTCTCTCAGGAACATTCTTGGCTCCTATCGAGACACCTCTGTGCGTGTAGCTACAAACGCAACGTAGGGGCAAAGGGAGCCAGATTCTTTCCGTGGGGTGCTGATGCTTTGTGGCAAAGCACCTGCTTGAGAATCCATCAGCTTACGCTTCCCTCGCCTTGACAGAGGTCTCATTGCTGTAGCCCTTGGCAGTTTGGAAAGAAGAGGACCCTTACCTTTCATAAAGTGGGCCCTTGTCCTAGTTTGAAAGGAAAGGCAAGAGCTGAGCTGAGGCCAATAAGGCGCCAGTCAAGTCTGACATATTCCCGAAGCCTGCTCCTTCATGGAAAATAACGCTGTAATCTAGGAATGTCTCTGCAAGGCTGGCAAAGGGCAGTCAGGAGCCTGCACCCTGTCTCTGGAATTACCGACTTCTGAACAGATCTGGAGGTCTCCCTTAGGGGAAGCTAACCCATTCTTCCAAATAGAGGCTTCCAAACGCAGGCCGCTTGGCTGCCTCTTGCTCTCTGAAGGAGGCCTGCTTTTCCCGCCTCCTATGAACCCCACATCCCAGCCTCTGGGAAAAGCGGATCTTGAAGATCTTTTCTCAGGGGTTGTTTCCACGGAGCTGGGGCCGAGCCTGGAGCCCCAAACGCACAGGGGAAGAAAAACCACATGGACAAGTCTTTGCTCTCTAGTAGAGCTCTAGTGAACTTCACTCTGTCAGGAACGTTCTTGTTTCCTATGGAGACACCCCTGTCTGTGAAGCTGTGTACCGAACATGGAGACACAGAGTCTGATTCTCTCTGTGCAGCTTTGAAGCTGTCGTTCAAACAACAGCTTGAAAATCCATACAATGCTCTTCCTTACCCGTGACACAGTTCTCATTGCTATACCCCTTGGCAGTATTTAGAAATCCATACCCAAACCCTTCTCCTAGTAGGCCTGGGTCCTAGTTCGGAGAAGCACGCAATGGCGGAGCTGAGGCCAGTAAGGCACCAGTCAGGTCTCACACACTCTGGCAGCCTGATCGTCCAGGGAGACTAAGGCCTGTTGTGCCTTGCAGGAGGCTCGCTTGTGTTACCTCCTGTGAACTGCGTTTGCCAGCCTGGGGGAATAGCGGTCCCTGGAGATCTTTTCTCAGGGGCTCCTTCCCCTGAGCTGGGGCGGACCTCAGGGACCCAACTCACAGGGCAAGGCAAAACCATATGGACAGGTCTATGCTCTGTAGCAGACTTCTAGTGAACCTCATCTCTCAGGAACATTCTTGGCTCCTATAGAGACACTTCTGTGTGTGAAGCTGCGTACCTAACATAGGGGCACAGAGAGCCTGATTCTCTCAGTTCATTTTGACCCTGTCGTTCAGAAAACAGCTTGAGAATCCATAAAATGCTCTCCCTTACCGCTGAGAGAATTCTCACTGCTGTAGCCCTTGGCACTTTGTAGAAATCCGCACCCAAACGCTTCTCCAAATAGGCCTGGGTCCTAGTTCGGAGGAACAGGCAATGGTGGAACTGAGGCCAGTAAGGCAACAGTCAGGTTTTACACACTCTGGCAGCCTGCTCCTCCAGGGACAGTAAGGCCTCTTTTTCTCTGCAGGAGGTTCGCTTGCCTTACTTCCTGTGAACAGCGTTTCCCAGCCTCAGCGAAGCGGTTCCTGGAGATCTTTTCTCAGGGACAGTTTCCCCGGAGGTGTGGCAGACCTAGGGCACCCAACTCACAGGGGAAGGAAAAACCACATGGACAGGTCTATGCTCTGTAGGAGAGGTTTAGTGAACCTAATCTCTCAGGAACATTCTTGGCTCCTATAGAGACAACTCTGTGTGTGAAGCTACACTTCAAACATTGGGGAAGAGGGATCTTGGTTCTCTCCGTGGGGTGCTGATGCTTTGTAGTAAAGCACCTGCTTGAGAATCCATCCTCTTAAGCTTCCCTCGCTTTGACAGAGGTCTCATTGCTGTAGCCCTTGGCAGTTTCAAAGAAGAAGACCCTTACCCTTCATAAAGTAGGCCCTTGTCCTAGTTTGAATGGAAAGGCAATAGCTGAGCTGAGGCCAATAAGGAGCCAGTCCCCTCTGACAAATTCCCGAAGCCTGCTCCTTCATGGAATATAACTCTAGAATGTTGGAATGTCTTTGCAAGGCTGGCAAAGGGCAGTCAGGAACCAGCACCCTGCCTCTGGAATTACCGACTTCTGAGCAGATCTGGAGGTCTCCTTTAGGAGAAGCTAACCCATTCCTTCCAAATAGAGGCTTCAAAACACAGGCAGGTTGGCTGCCTTTCGTGCCCGAAGGAGGCTTGCTTTTCTCTCCTCCTATGAACCCCAGTTCCCAGCCTCTGGGAAAAGCGTATCTTGAAGATATTTTCTCAGGGGTTGTTTCCACGGAGCTGGGGCCGAGCCCGGGGCCCAAAGGCACAGGGGAAGGCAAGACCACATGGACAGGTCTATGCTCTGTAGCAGACCTCTAGTGAACCTCATCTCTCAGGAGCATTCTTGGCTCCTACAGAGACACCTCTGTGTGTGAAGCTGCGTACCTAACATAGGGGCACAGAGAGCCTGATTCTCTCTGTTCATTTTGACGCTGTCATTCAGAAAACAGCTTGAGAATCCATAAAATGCTCTCCCTTACCACCGAGAGAATTCTCACTGCTGTAGCCCTTGGCACTTTGTAGAAATCTGTACCCAAACGCTTTTCCAAGTAGGCCTGGGTGCTAGCTCGGATGAACAGGCAATGGTGGAGCTGAGGCCAGTAAGGCAACAGTCAGGTTTCACACATTCTGGCACCCTGCTCCTCCAGGGACTGTAAGGCCTCTTTTTCTCTGCAGGAGATTCGCTTGCCTTACTTCATGTGAACAGCATTTCCCAGCCTCAGCGAAGCGGTTCCTGGAGATCTTTTCTCAGGGACAGTTTCCCCGGAGGTGTGGCGGACCTCGAGGACCCAACTCACAGGGGAAGGCAAAACCACATGGACAGGTCTATGCTCTGTAGGAGAGGTTTAGTGAACCTAATCTCTCAGGAACATTCTTGGCTCCTATAGAGACAACTCTGTGTGTGAAGCTACACTCCCAACATTGGTGCACAGGGAGCTTGATTCTCTCCGTGGGGTGCTGATGCTTTGTGGCATAGCACCTGCTTGAGAATCCATCCTCTTAGGCTTCCCTCACCTTGACAGAGGTCTCATTGCTGTAGCCCTTGGCAGTTTGCAAAGAAGAAGACCCTTACCCTTCATAAAGTAGGGCCTTGTCCTAGTTTGAATGGAAAGGCAATAGCTGAGCTGAGGTCAATAAGGAGCCAGTCCCGTCTGACACATTCCCGAAGCCTGCTCCTTCATGGAAATAACTCTAGAATCTAGGAATATCTTTGCAAGGCTAGCAAAGGGCAGTCAGGAACCAGTACCCTGCCTCTGGAATTACCGACTTCTGAGCAGATCTGGAGGTCTCCTTTAGGAGAAGCTAACCCATTCCTTCCAAATAGAGGTTTCAAAACACAGGCAGGTGGGCTGCCTTTTCGTTCCCTATGGAGGCGTGCTTTTCTCTCCTCTTACGAACCCCGGTTCCCAGACACTGGGAAAAGTGGATCTTGAAGATATTTTCTCAGGGGTTGTTTCCACGGAGCTGGGGCCGAGCCTGGAGACCCAAAGGCACAGGGGAAGGCAAGACCACATGGATAAGCCTTTGCTCTTTAGTATAGCTCTAATGAACCTCACTCTGTCAGGATCTTTCTTGATTCCTACGGAGACACACCTGTGTGTGAAGCTGCGGGCACAGAGAGCCTGATTACCCCTGTGCAGCGCTGAGTCTGGGCGGCTAAACAACAGCTTGGGAATGCAGCCTGGGGCGCTTCCATTCCCTCGGACAGAGCTCTCCTTGCGGTAGGCCTAGGTAGTTTGCATACAATGGGGCCCTAAGCCCTCTGCAAGTTGGCCTGGCTCCTAGGTCCAAAGGGCAGGCCAGAGCGGAGCTGAGGCTGTCAGGCTCCAGACACATCTCCCATACTCCTACATCCTGCTCCTACCCGGGCGTGAACGCTAGAAGCTGGGAAGGTACCTGGACCGTGCAGGGGCGGGGCGAACGCGGGCTGCGTGGGGCGGGGTCGGCTTCTGGCGGGGGTGGGGGCGGGCTTCCCAGTTGTGCTCTCGGAGGTGGACACTGAGGCTGAAAACACCCCGGGAGCGCACCCGGGACTGGGTAAACCCGGGCTGCGCGGGTCGAGATTCCGATGGCTTTAGGTGGGAGTCGGTCCCAGTTGTGCTCCCGGGGGTCGCCACTGCGGCTGGGAACACGCAGGGAGCGCGGCAGGGGCGGGGCTAACCCTGGTGGCGCGGGGCGGGGGTCGGCTCATGGGGGGGATGGGGAGGGGTTCCCAGTTGTGCTCTCGGGGGTTGCAACTGCGGCTGGGAACGCCCATTTCGTCAGCTCCTGGGTCCCCAAGGATCGCCACCCCGTGGGTGCAGCGGAGGGCTGCGGACCACAGGTAAGGGAACTGGGACTGCGTGGAGCAGGGAACCAAGTATTCCGCCGTCTGTTGGCACATTCTCGGAGCTCCCCAACCTGGCGGTCGCAGAAAAGCCTTGCCTTTGGGGTCAAGGCCTTTACCGCTCCACCCCTCTGCTGAAAAATCTCAGAGTCTGTGCGGTTCTTCCAAGCAGCCTAGTCTCCGCTGGAAGTCCAAGGGACAGAACCCTGAACTCTGGCCGGCTGGCCCAGCCCTGCTTCTGACACTTTGTAAGCCAGCGGGCCCTTGAGCACCTGCTGGGATGGGAAAGGGAAGGGTCCACGGATTGCACCCTAGAAACTTAGTAGGGTGCATGGATTTCAAACCCTGGTGGCCGCCCAGGCAGCAAAGAAGGGGGTGGGCACCTTGCTGCCCTTTCATGGCAGAATCTGTGGTTGTCCAGCTGCGTGGGCCTTTTCATGAGGACCCTGTGCAATAAAAGTTTGGTGTTTTGGAACTGAATATTTAGAACGTGTAAAAGCTTTAAATTATGTGGTGGTGTAATTAAAAAACAAAACAAAACCAAGCTCCAAGTGTTTTGCAAATGGAGGTTTAAATATTGAAGGACTGTATTCCTTGCACTGTGGCATTCTATCAAGAAGTGTGCAGGATTTTTTTTTTTTTTAAGAAAAGTGTTCGAAGTGAGGGAAACAGGAAACCCAGAGGTGCCCCTGTATTTTGGGGAAGGCCTTAGGAGGTCACTTGGAAATGCTGCTGGCTGTGCGGGAGCAGGACAGATGGGCTGTGCAGGCTTGCCCTTTGCATGGATGTTCTTGTGTGTGGAAACCCAGCTCGGAGCCATCTCCTGATGTGTAAGAATTTCGCAGACAAACCTTGAGCTAAGCAATGCATTTTTTCCTAAGAAAATGTTTGTCTTAAGCGATGTAAATATCCTATGTATTTCCACTAGACTCTGGCTTCAGGTCGGTTCCCCCAAAAGGCTCAGAAGCGATTTGAACAAAACAGCATGTTTTCCTCCTAGCTTGTTCTCCTTATCTATGTCAAGGAAATGATATATTTGCCTGCAATACTGCCTTTCTTCAAGATTCATGTCAATCAAGTTTTGGCCCGGGATGACTCACCTGCTGCCAATATTATCTCAATGCATGTCGTGGGGGAGGGGCCTGGTGCCATTCCCTGAAACAGTTCCTTTCTTTCCTTAGCTGACTGCTAGTGCCTGTAGAATATCTGGCTAAAGACCAGCAGGGGGTACTCTTACTACCCCCCCCCACCCTGCCTCAAGTCTAAGTCAGCAGCTTTCTCTATCTCTTTAATACTTTAATAACACTTGATGACACAAAAGCTCTGAGCGATCAAATCATATCAAATCTTCATTTCATATTGAAGATGCATTCCATGGTATTGCCATCTTAAGTCTTTCCATCGTTATGGAATATCTGTCCATGTATTCAGGATAGTTTTCAGCCAGGGTGTATAATTTCCAGTGTGCCAGTCTTGTCATCCTCGTTACATCCATGGCAAAGTGTTTTATTCATGTTGATATTATTGAAAGGGAACTTTTTAAAATTCCTTTTCAGATTATTATCTGCTAATGTATACAGATAAAACTGTGTAATCATTCATTTTTATCAGTTTGGACAGCTTGATAGTTGTCTTTAATTTCTTTACTTTCTGACACTTTAAGATTATCCTGGGACACATATGTAATGCCTCACCCCTAAATTCAGACATGTGTTCAAAGAACTTCTGTCCTTTTATTTATTTATTTATTTATTCTTTAACATTGAAATCGTTTTGACTATGCTGGGTGTTTGTTGCTAGATGGAAGTAGCTAGGACCTCTGGACTGCAGTCTCTCATCTCTTGCTGACCTCTTGTTGACCTCTGCAGATTCCTGGTAGGTGGGAGCTTGTTAGTTCCTTGTTCCTTATCAGAACCTTCTGTGGTAAGTGTTTTTCTCTTCTCTGTTGCCTGGTAAGGGTGGGTGGTCATGGGCATCCCAAAGTTGGCTAGAAGTCAATTATTTAGGCAGGCTTGTGCATAGATATGGGAGAAGGCAATGGCACCCCACTCCTGGAAAATCCCAAGGACGGAGGAGCCTGGTAGGCTGCAGTCCATGGGGTGGCTAAGAGTCGGACACCACTGAGCGACTTCATTTTCACTTTTCACTTTCATGCATAGGAGGAGGAAATGGCAACCCACTCCAGTGTTCTTGCCTAGAGAACCCCAGGGACTGCGGGGCCTGGTGGGCTGCCATCTATGGCGTGGCACAGGGTCGGCCTCAACTGAACCACTTAGCAGCTGCAGCAGCAGCAGCAGCAGTGCATAGATATCAAAGGGGATGAGAACAGTCAGGTAGGATCGCATATGTCACCGTGAAACAATACTTCTCCTCTTAGCCAAAGCTAACGAAAGATTTCTGTTCTAGGTCAACCTAGAAGAGATCACTTAAGAGGTAAAGAAACTTAAACTCCATTAGCAAAGGCAGTTCAACATCTCAAGAAAACTTGTGCTAGGCACAAAACTCTTTTCTGGGGGCCTACTTTCCCTACAACCTCCTTATCCCATTCTGTACCCATTCCTTTGCTTCTCCCGTCCTGAAAATGCCACCTCTAAGAGAGAACTACTTCGTTTTCCTTCTTAAAGTGTGATTGCATTCCATACATTCTTGTAATAACAAGTCATACATTTCCCTTCAGCAACCAAGAACTGACTCTTATATTGGCATTTGATAGATTGGTGAGCATACCTATCAGTGATAATAGCGCCCACCCCGCTTCCTGCAAGAACAGAACAAAACAAAACAAAACAAAAAAATTGCTTTCTTACATTTAATATGTTCGGATGGTGCCAGTCACTATTCATGCAGAGTCAAAAATCTCTTTTGTTTCTGTGTAAAAGGGAGGTCCTTTCAAGTCGTGAATGTTTAAGAAGTTTCATTTATTTGGAAGTGACCTAGCTATTCAATACACTGTCGTCACTTAGTTTAGCACCAGGATAGAAACTCAGGTAACCAAAACACCTGGAGGAACGATTGTAAGTTCAGTTCAGTTCAGTTGCTCAGTCGAGTCTGACTCTTTGGGACCCCGTGGCCTGCAGGACGCCAGGCTTCCGTGTCCATCACCAACTCCAGGGGCTTGCTCAAACTCATGTCCATCGAGTCAGTGATGCCATCCAACCATCTTATCCTCTGTCATCCCCTTCTCCTCTGCCTTCAATCAAGACTATGAGAGGCAGATATTTTAGAGTATAATTATTGTTAAGAGTTTATCTAAAAGCTCATATCACATTTACATTTTTTACATTGGTTGTTGCTGTTTCCAGGTACTTTCTTGCTGACAAGCTTGTGACACATATAACAATAGAGCAATTTTTACCTCAAAAGAAACCTAGGCACTATGAACATGTTGTGCTTAATGTTGTTGACTCTTATATATGTCTATAATGGAGGAACAAAACCAAAAATACTAGATATTTAATATTGACTAGTTCCCAGTTCACGGGACTCTGACATTCATTTAGGTCAATGTTTTCTTGTATTTCCAGCAGTTTGATTTGGAAGGGCTGCCTTGTCTTGAGACCATTGAAATCAGAACTCAGAACTTGAGCAATATTATCAAAAAACACAAGGCTCACACTGACACATACCTAAATCCAGAGAGACAGACAAGACATCTTCCAGTTTTCCGCCTGAGATTTAAAATATTTCTTTGAGCCAGTCTTCTGGGGAGTGGGGGGATGGGGGTGGCAGCGAGGCAGGCTTGGGTAACAAGCTAATTGTTGGTCATTGCATATGCAAAGAACCAGCTTTCCGGGTTCCAAGGAAAAAAGTTTCCTTGGTAACCAACTTTGTCTGGTTCTATAGAATATCATGGCCCTCCTAGGTCAGGTCATCTTGCCTTTCTGTAGTCCTCGTTTTATCCCTAAATCATAGACAGCTTGGATTGTCTCTGTGGGGTGTATGTATTGTCCTCATGTTTGACCTGGCGGCAGCAGCGAGGTCCGAGAGCCTCTCCTGGAACCGGGCGTGGGGACGGGGCTCACGGAGAGCCACTGGTGAAGGTGGGCAGCGCCCCTGGAGCGCGGCAGGGGCAGGGCGAACCCGGGCGGCACAGGGCGGGTGTCGGCTCCTGGCGGGGGTAGGGGAGGGCTTCCCAGTTGTGCTCTCGGAGATGGCCACTGCGGCTGGAAATGCGCCGGGAGCGCAGCCAGGGTGGGGTAAACCTGGGCTGCACAGGTCGAGATTCCGCTCGCTGTGGGTGGGGGGTCGGTCCCTGTTGTGCTCCCGGGGGTCGCCAATATGGCTGGGAACCCGCCGGGAGCCCGGCAGGGCCGGGGCGAAACCTGGCGGCGCGGGGCGGGGCGGGGGTCCCTTCGCAGCGGGGGTCGGCTCCTGGCGGGGGTGGGGGAGGGCTTTCCAGATGTGCTGTTGGGGGTCGCCATTGCAGCTGGGAATGCCCATTTCGTGAACTCCTGGATCCCCAAGGATCGGCATCCATTGGCCACAGCGGAGGGGTGCGGAACACAGGTAAGGGAACGGGGACTGCCTGGAGCAGGGAACCATGTATTCCGCCCTGTGTTGGCACAGTCTCAGAGATCCCCAACCTGGCGGTCGCAGAAAGGCCTCGTCTTTGGGGTCAAGGCCTTTACCGCTCCACCCCTCTGCTGAAAAACCTCAGAGTCTGCGCGGTTTTCCCAAGCAGCCTAGTGTCCGCTGGAAGTCCAAGGGACAGAACCCTGAATTCTGGCCGGCTGGCCCAGCCCTGCATCTGGCACTTTGTAGGCCAGCGGGCCCTGGAGCACCTGCTAGGATGGGAAAGGGCAGGGTACGCGAATTGCACCCTGGTGGCTGCCAAGGCAACAAAGAAGGGGGGAGGGCACCTTACTGCCCTTTAATGGCAGACAGAATCTGTGGCTGTCCTGCTGCGTGGGCCTTTTCATGGGGACCTTGTGCAATAAAAGTTTACCGGTGACCTTAGGGAACTTCCCAGTGTGCTTCTGACAGATGAGGGATGCTGTGGAGTTGGCGGGGCCTCTCAGGACTCCGCTGGGTTTGGCGCAATGGAAGAGGGCCTCATCTCCAGGGAAGGCAGGAACCTCAGGCTTCCTCTCCGTTTCGGACTCCGACCGCAGGGTCCCTGCAGAGTTGGGACAGGAGAGTCTGGAATCATCTTGTCTGAGGAAGGGAACTCCGCTTGCCTCTCGAGGTGCTCAGGGGGTCTCAGGCCCCTTGTTGAGCTGTGTGTGGAACCTGCGGGTGTTTCCGGAAATGCACGACGGTGACAGTGCCCCTTCGTGTTGTGCCTTCACCCACTGGGTTGCCTTCGAAGAGGTGTCCGGGCCTCGGGTTCTTTTCAAGAGCGGACAGGGAAATCGGGGTCTTTCGACATGTGGGACCACCCACGGGGCTAGTCTCAAATTTCCTAGTGAGGCTGGCTTCATCCTGAGGTGTGCTGTGAAGGCCGGGGACCCTTCCAGACAACGCAGGGGAATCGACTCTCCTGTCGTGATGAGGAGGGGAGAAGGGGCTCAGATGAAGGGGTGCCAGGACCATCGGTGTTCCCCTCGAGGGAACCCGGCGTGTCTGGGAAATTTTGGAGGTCGCATGAAGGGTGTCAGGTACCGTTTCGCAACTCAGAACAGAACGTGAGACTTCCCTTGAGACGCCGTAGCAGGCAAGGGCCCCATCTTGCGAAGACGTTGGGACCACGTGGTTTTTCTCGAGTTGCGGCGGGATTCTCGAGTTACGATGGGGATTTCAGGCTTCCTCTTGGGTTGGCCCTGGGAAGCCCCATCTTCCATTCGAGTTGCGAGGGAAAGCTGGGGGTTGCGCTCGAGTCACTGCAGGGCCCAAGAGACCTCATCTAGGCGTGTGTCCAGGAACTAGTAGTACTCTCAAGGGAAGACAGGGATCCCGGGGTTGCACTCCAGAGTCCCCCGTGGAGTCAGGCCTCGCCTCGAGGGGAAGCAAAGGACTCCGCTCTTCTCTTGAGCCACGACGCGGATCTCTTGGAGCCCTCTGAGTGGCCTCAAGGGAGTCAAGCCTAATCTTCAGTTTGGAGAGAGGACTCGGGATTGCTCTCCAGGAAAGGCAGGAAAAGAAGGCCCTCACCTCGCGAGGACGGGGGCTTCTCAGGGGTTTCCTCGAGCTGCGGCGTCCGTGGGGCTTTTCTCACGAGGCACGACGAGGTTCTCAGGGAGCCTCTCATGCGGCGCCAGGGAAGTCAGGTCTCCATGAGCGTGGCGAGGGGGAGCGCGTCATTGTTCTCGAGTCCTGGGAGGGGACTAGGGCATCAAGGCGTGTAGAAGAAGGACTCTCGCGGTCTTTCTCAGCTTGCGGCGGGAAACCCTCGTTTCCCTCGACTTCTCCCGGTGACCTGAGGGAACTTCCCAGGGTTCCTCTTAGAGGTGAGGGATGCTATGGAGTTGGTGGGCCATCTCGGGACTCCTCTGGGTTTGGCGCAATCGAAGAGGGCCTCATCTCGAGGGGAGACAGGACCTCAGGCTTCCTCTCCGTTTCGTACTCCGACAGCAGTGTCCCTGCAGCGTTGGGGCAGGAGAGTCAGGCCTCGTCTTGTCTGAGGAAGGGAACTCCGCTTGCCTCTCGAGTTGCTCAGGGAGTCTCAGTCCCCTCGTGGAGCTGTGTGTGGAAACCGCGGGTGTTTCCGGACGATGCACGGGAGTGTCAGTGCCCCTTCGTGTTGTTCCTTCACTCACAGGGTGGCCTTCGAAGAGGTGTCCGGGCATCGGGTTTTCCTCAACTGCGGACCGGGAAATCAGGGTCGTTCAACATGGGGCACCAGCCACGGGGCTTGTCTCGAATTTCCTCGCGAGGCCGGCCTCATCCTGAGGGGCGCCGTGCAGGCCGGGAACCCCTTCCAGACCACGCAGGGGAATCAACTCTCCTGTCGTGAACAGGAGAGGAGTAGGAGCTCAGAGGAAGTGGTGCCGGGACTCTCCGTGTTCCCCTCAAGGGAACCCGGCATGTCGGGGAACTTTTGGATGTCACATGAAGGGTGTCAGGTACCGTGTCTCACTTCACGACGGAATATGGGACTTCCCTTGAGACGCCGTACCGGGCAAGGGCCTCATCTTGCGAAGACGTTGAAACCACGTGGTTTTTCTCGAGTTGCGGCAGGATTCTCGAGTTTCGACGAGGATTTCAGGCTTCCTCTTGGGTTGGCCTTGGGAAGCCCCATCTCCCATTCAAGTAGCGAGGGAAATCTGGGGGTAGCGCTCGAGTCACTGCAGGGCCAAAGAGACCTCATCAAGGCGTGTGTCCGGGAACTAATATTCCTCTCCAGGGAAGGCAGGGATCTCGGGGTTGCATTTCTGGCTCCCTCGGGGAGTCAGGCCTCGTCTCGAGGGGAAGCCAAGGACTCCGCTCTCCTCTCGAGTGGCGACGCGGATCTCTTGGAGCCCACTGAGTGGCCTCAAGGGAGTCCAGCCTCCTCTTCAGTTTGGAGAGTGGACCCGGGATTGCTCTCCAGGCCATGCAGGAATAGAAGGCCCTCATCTCGCCAGGACGGGGGCGTCTCAGGGGTTTCCTCGAGCTGCGGCGTCCGTGGGGGTTTTCTCCCGAGGCACGACGAGGATCTCAGGGAGGCTCTCGTGCGGCGCCAGGGAAGTCAGGTCTCCATGCGCGTGGCGAGGGGGAGCGCGTCCTGGCTCTCGAGTCACGGGAGGGGACTAGGGCCTCGAGACGCGTTGAAGAAGGATTCTCGAGGTCTTTCTCGGGGGGCGGCGGGAAACCCTCGTTTCCCTCGCCTTCTGCCGGGGATCTTAGGGAACTTCCCTGGGTGCCTCTGAGAGGCGAGGGATCCTGTGGAGTTGGCGGGGCCTCTCAGGACTCCGCTGGGTCTGGCGCAACGGAAGAGGGCCTCACCTCGAGGGGAGGCAGGAACCTCAGGCTTCCTCTCCGTTTCCGCTCCGACCACAGGGTCCCTGCAGAGTTGGGACAGGAGAGTCAGGCCTCGCCTTGTCTGAGGAAGGGAACCCCGCTTGCCTCTCGAGTTGTCAGGGGTTTTCAGGCCCCTGGTCGAGCTGTGTGTGGAACCCGCGGGTCTTTCCGGATGATGCACGGGGGTGTCAGTGCCCCTTCGTGTTGTGCCTTCACCCACAGGGTTGCCTTCGAAGAGGGGTCTGGGCCTCGGGTCCTTCTCAAAAGCGGACCGGGAATCGGGGGCATTTGGCATGTGGCACCACCCACGTGGCTCGTCTCGAATTTCCCTGTGAGACCGGCCTCATCCCGAGGTGCACCGGGAAGGCCGGGAACCCCTTCTGAACCACGCAGGGGAATCGACTCTCCTGTCGTGATCAGGAGGGGAGAACGGGCTCAGATGAAGCTGTGCCGGGACTCTCGGTGTTCCCTCGAGGGCACCCGGCGTGTCGGGGAGCTTTTGGGGGTCGCACGAAGGGTGTCAGGTACTGTTTCGCACTTCAGGGCGGAACATGGGACTTCCCCTGAGACGCTGTAGTGGGCAAGGGCCTCATCTTGCGAAGACGTTGGAACCACGTGTTTTTTCTCGAGTTGCGGCGGGATTCTCGAGTGACGATGGGGATTACAGGCTTCCTCCTCTGTTGGCCCTGGGAAGCCCAGTCTTCCATTCGATTGGCGAGGGAAAGCTGGGGGTTGCGCTCGAGTCACTGCAGGGCCAAAGAGACCTCATCTAGGCTTGTGTCCAGGACCTAATGTTCCTCTCCAGGGAAGGCAGGGATCTCGGGTTTGCATTCCAGGATCCCCCTGGGAGTCAGGCCTCATCTCGAGGGGAAGCAAAGGACTCCGCTGTCCTCCCGAGTCGCGACGCGGATATCTTGGAGCCCCCTAGTGGCGTCAATGGAGTCAAGCCTCCTCTTCATTTTGGAGAGAGGGCTCGGGATTGTTCTCCAGGCCATGCAGGAAAAGAAGGCCCTTCACCTCGCGAGGACGGGGGCGTCTCAGGGGTTTCCTCGAGCTGCGGCGCCCGTGGGGGTTTTCTCGCGAGGCACGGCGAGGATCTCAGGGAGCCTCTCGTGCGGCGCCAGGGAAGTCAGTTCTCCCTGCGCGTAGCGAGGAGGAGCGCGTTGTGGCTCTCGAGTAATGGGAGGGGACTAGGGCCTCAAGACGCGTTGAAGAGGGACTCTCGAGGTCTTTCTCGGGTTGTGGCGGGAAAAAGTCGTTTCCCTCGACTTCTGCCGGGGACCTTAGGGAACTTCCCAGGGTGTCTCTGAGAGTTGAGGGATACTGTGGAGTTGGCGGTGCCTCTCGGGACTCCGCTGGGTTTGTCTCAATGGAAGAGGGGCTCATCTCGAGGGGAGGCAGGAACCTCAGACTTCCTCTCTGTTTCGGACTCCGACATCAGGGTCCCTGCAGAGTTGGGACAGGAGAGTCAGGCTACGTCTTTTCTGAGGAATGGAACTCCGCTTGCCTCTCGAGTTGTTCATGGGGTTTCAGGCCCCTTGTCAAACTGTGTGTGGAATCTGCAGGTTTTTCCAGACGATGCACGGGGGTGTCAGTGACCCTTCGTTTTTTGTCTTCATCCACAGGGTTGCCTTCGAAGAGGTGTCCGGGCATCGGGTTCTTATGAAGAGCGGACCGGGATATCGGGGTCGTTCAGCATTTGGCACCACCCACGTGGGTTGTCTCGAATTACCTCATGAAACCGGCCTCATCCTGAAGTGTGCCGCGAAGGTCATGAAACTCTTCCAGACAAAGCAGAGGAATTGACTCCCCTCCTGATCGCCACAGGAGGGGAGAAGTGGCTCAGATGAAGTGCTGCTGGGAACCTCGGTGTTTCCCTCAAGTGAGACAGGTATTTCGGGTAACTTTTGGGGTCGCATAAAGCGTTCCAAGTACCGTTTCGCTCTTCAAAACGGAACGTTGGACTTCTCTTGGGGTGCTCCAGTGGGCAAGGGCCTCATCTTGGAATGACTGCGGAACCACTTGGTTTTTCTCTAGTTGCGGTGGGATATTTGAGTTACCACAGGGAATTCATGCTTCCTCTTGTGTTGGCCCACAAAAGTCTTATCTTCCATTCGAGATTCGAGGAAGAGCTGGAGGTGCGCTCTAGTCACTGAAGGCAAAAGAGACCCCACCAAGGCTTGTGTGCAGGACCTAATGTTCATGACAAGGCTCGACAGAAATCTCGGGGTTGCATTCCAGACTCATCTTGGAGTCAGGCCTCGTCTCGAGGGGAAGCAAAGGACTCTGCTCTCCTCTCGAGTCGGACGGGTATGTCTTGCAGCCCACTGAGTGGCTTAAAGGTAGTCAAACCTCCTCTGGTGTTTGGAGGGAGGACATGGGATTGCTCTCCAGGGAATGCATGAAATGAAGGCCCTCATCTCCCAATGACTGGGGCGTTTCGTAGGTTTTCTCGAGCTGTGGCGCTAGTGTGGGGTTTCTCACGAAGTAAGACTGGGAGCTCAGTGAGCCTCTCACGTGGTGCCAGGGCAGTCAGGTCTCTATGCACGTGGTGAGAGGGAGCCCGTCATTGTTCTCGAGTCATGGTAGGGGAATTGGGCCTGAAGACGTGTTAAAGAAGGACTCTCGAGGTCTTTCTTGGGTTGCAGCAGGAAACCCTGGGTTCCATCGACTTGTGCCAGTGACCTCAGGAAGCTTCTCAGCGTGCCTCTGAGAAGTCAGGGTCACTGTGGAGTTGGGAGGGGCCTCTCGGAACTCCACTGGGTTTGGTGCAATGGAAGAGGGCCTCATGACAAGTTGAGGCAGGAACCTCAGGGTTCCTCTCCTGGCTTCGAATGCGCCGGATCTAACTCGGATCGCAGAGTCCCTGCAGAGTTGGGACAGGAGAGTCAGGCCTCGTCTTGTGTGGAGGAATGGAACTCCGCTTGACTCTCGCGTTGTTCATGGGGTGACAGGCCACTTGTCGATTTGTATGTGGAACTTGCGGGTTTTTCTGGACGATGCACCGGGGTGTCACTGCCCCTTCGTGTTGTGCCTTGATCCACAGGATTGCCTTCGAGTTGGGTTCTGCCATCGGGTTCTTATCAAGAGCGGACCAGGGAATTGGGGTCTTTTGGCATGCCGCACCACCCACGAGGCTATGTCTCGAATTTCCTCGTGAGACTGGCCTCATCTTGATGTGCGCCAGGAAGGTCAGGAATGCCTTCCAGACAAAGCAGGGGAATCGAACCTCCTGTCGCGATCAAGAGGGGAGAAGAGTCTCAGATGAAGTGGTGCCGGGAACCTCGGTGTTCTCCTCAAGTGAGACTGGTATGTCGGGGAACTTTTGGGGTCGCATCAAGGGTTCCAAGTAACTTTTCGCTCTTCAATACGGAACATGGGACTTCTCTTGAGACGCTGTAGCGGGCAAGGGCCTCATCTTTCGATGACGGGGGAACCACGTGGTTTTTCTTGAGTTGCGGCGGGATTCTCGAGTTACGACGGGGAATTCAGGCTTCCTGTTCAACTGGCCCAGGGAAGTCCAGTTTTCATTCGAATTGGGAGTTAGAACTGGGGATTGCTCTCGAGACACTGCAGGGCCAAATAGACCTCATCTAGGCTTGTGTCCAGGACCTAATGTTCCTCTGCTGGGGCGACAGCGATCTCGGCATTGCATTCTCGACTCACCCGGGGAATCAGGCCTCGTCTCGAGGGGAAGCAAAGAACTCCGCTGTCCTTTTGAGTCGCGATGGGTATCTCTTGGAGCCCACTGTGTGCCCTAAAGGGAGTCAAGCCTCCTGTGCTGTTTGGATAGAGGACTCGGGATTCCTCTCCAGGCCATGCAGGAAAAGAAGGCCCTCATCTCGCGATGACGGCGGCGTCTTGTGGGTTTTCTAGACTGCCGCGCTAGTGCTGGGTTTCTGACGAGGTACAAGAGGGAGCTCAGGGAGCCTCTCGTGTGGCGCCAGGGAAGTCAGGTCCCCATAAGATGGCTAGGGGGAGCTCGTCATCGCTCTCGAGTCATGGTAGGGTAATCGGGCCTCAAGACGGGTTGAAGAAGGACTCTCGAGGTCTTTCTCGGGTCACTGCATAAAACCCAGGGTTCCCTTGACTTGTGCCTGCGACCTCAGGGAGCTTCTCAGAGTGCCTCTGAGAAGTCAGGGATACTGTGCAGTTTGGAGGGGCCTCTCGAGACTCCTCTGCATTTGGTGGAATGTAAGAGGGACTCATCTCGAGTTGAAGCAGGAACCTCAGTGTTCCTCTCCATTTCTGACTCAGATCGCAAGGTCCCTGCATGTTGGTACAGGAGAGTCAGGCCTCGTCTTTTCTGGAGGATGGGACTCCTCTTGCCTCTCGAGTTGTTCTCGAGGTGACAGGCCACTTGTCGAGCTGTGTGTGTAACCTGCCCGTTTTTCCGGATGATGCACAGGTGTGTTAGTGCCCCTTCGTGTTGTACCTTCATACTCAAGGCTGCCTTCCAAGAGGTGTCCGAGCATCGGATTCTTATCAAGAGCGGACCGGGAAATTGGAGTCTTTCAGCAAGTGGCACCACCCACGAAGCTACGTATCGAATTTCCCCATGAGACCGGCCTCATCCTGAGTTGTGCAGGGAAGGTCGGGCCCCCTTGCAGACAAAGCAGGGGAATCGACCCACCGGTTACGATCAGGAGGGGAGAAGGGGCTTAAATGAAGTGGTGCCGGGAACCTCGGTGTTCCCCTTGAGTGAGACCGGCGTGTTGGGGGACTTTTGGGGTGGCATCAAGGGTGCCAAGTACCGTTTCGCATTTCAAGACGGAACCTGGGACATCTTTTGAAACGCTGTAGCGGGCAAGGGCCTCATCTTGCGATGACGGGAGAACCACGTGGTTTTGCTCGAGTTCCGGCGGGATTCTCGAGTCATGACCGGGAATTTAGGCTTCCTCTTGTTGGCCTTGAAATCCAATCTTCCATTCGGGTTGCGAGGGGGAGCTGGGGATTGCACTAGAGTCACTGCAGGGCAAAAGAGACCTAATCTAGGCTTGTGTCCGGGATCTAACGTTGCTCTCCAGGGGCGACAGGGATCTCGGGTTTGCATTCCAGACTCATCCGGGGAGTCAGTTCTCACCTCGAGGGTAAGCAAAGAATTCCGCTCTCGTCTCGAGTCGCGATGGGTATCTCTTGGAGCCCACTGTGTGTACTAAAGGGAGTCAAGCCTCCTGTGGAGTTTGGAGAGAGGACTCGGGATTGGACTCCAGGCCATGCAGGAAAAGAAGGCCCTCATCTCGAGATGACGGTGGCGTCTCGTGGGTTTTCTCGAGCTGCGGCGCCAGTATCAGATTTCTCACGAGGTATGACGGGGAGCTCAGAGAGCCTCTCGTGTGGTGCTAGGGACGTCAGGTCTCCGTGCGTGTGGTGAAGGGGAGTGCATGATTGCTCTCGAGTCATAGTAGGCGAATCGGGCCTCAAGACGCATTGAAGAAGGACTCTCGAGGTCTTTCTCGGGTTGCGGCAGGGAACCCTGGGTTCCCTCGACTTGTGTCGGTGACCTCAGGCAACTTCTCAGGGTGCCTCTGAGAAGTCAGGGAAACTGTGGATTTGGGAGGGGCCTTTCGTTACTCAACAGGGTTTGGTGCAATCGAAGAGGGCCTCATCTCGAATGGAGGCAGGAACCTCAGGGGTCCTCTCCATTTCTGACTCGGGTCGCAGAGTACCTGCCGAGTACGGACAAGAGAGTCACGCCTCGTCTTCCGTGGAGGAATGGATCTCCGCTTGCCTTTCGAGTTGTTCACGGACTGACAGGCCATTTGTTGAGCTGTGTGTGGAACCTGCGGGTTTTTCCGGACGATGCACAGGGGTGTCAGTGCCCCTTCGTGTTGTGCCTTCATCCACAGGGTTGCCTTCAAAGAGGTGTCCGGGCATCGGGTTCTTTTCAAGAGCGTACCGGAAAATTGGGGTCTTTCAGCATGTGGTACCACCCACGAGGCTACGTCTCGAATTTCCTCGGGAGACCGGCCTCATCCTGAGGTGCGCCGGGAAGGTAGGGAACCCTTGCAGACAAAGCAGGGGAATCGACCCACCGCTCGCGATCAGAAGGGGAGAAGGGGCTCAGATGAAGTGGTGCCGGGAACTTCGGTGGTCCCCTCGAGTGAGACCGGTATGTCACGGCACATTTGAGGTCGCATCAAGGGTGCCAAGTACAGTTTCGCACTTCAAGACGGAACGTGGGAATTCTCTGGAGATGCTGTAGCGGGCAAGGGCCTCATATTGCGATGACGAGGGAAACACGTGGTTTTTCTCGAGTTGAGGCGGGATTCTCGAGTTACAACGGGGAATTCAGGCTTCCTCTTGTGTTGGCCCAGGAAGTCCAATCTTCCATTCAACTTGTCAGAGAGAGCTGGGGGTTGCTCTCGAGTCACTTCAGGGCAAAGAGTCCTCATCTAGGCTTGGGTCCAGGACGTAGTGTTCCTCTCCAGGGGCAACAGGTATATCGGGGTCGCATTCCAGTCTCACCCGGTGGGTCTCGCCTCATCTCGAGTGGAAGCAAAGGACTCCACTATCCTCTCGAGTCGCGACGTGTAACTCTTGGAGCCCAATGAGTGGCCTAAAGGGAGTCAAGCGTCCTGTGTAGCTTGGACAGAAGGTTCACGCTTGATCTGCATACCATTCAGTTAAAGATGGCCCTCCTCTCGTGATGACGGGAGCGTCTCATGGGTTTTCTCGAGCTGCGGCGCCAGTGTGGGGTTTCTCACGAGATATGATGGGGAGCTCAGGGAGCCTCTCGTGCGGCGCCAGAGAAGTCAGGCCTCCATGCGTGTGGCCAGGCAGATCGCGTCATTGCTCTGGAGTCATGGGAGGGACTAGGGCCTCCAGACGCATTTAAGAAGGACTCTCGAGGTCTTTCTTGGGTTGGGGCGGGAAACACTCGTTTCCCTCGACCTCTACCGGGGACCTTAGGGAACTTCCCAGGTGCCTCTGAGAGGTGAGGGATACTGAGGAGTTAGAGGGGCCTCTCGGGACTCCACTAGGTTTGACGAAATGAAAGAGGGCCTCATCTCGATTGGAGGCAGGAACCTCAGCTTCCTCTCCATTTCTGACTCCGACCGCAGGGTCCCTGCAGAGTTGGGACAGGAGAGTCAGGCCTCGTCTTGTCTGAGTAATGGAACTCTGCTTGCCTCTCGAGTCGTTCAGTGGGTCTCAGGCCCCTTGTCGAGCTGTGTGTGGAACCTGCGGGTGTTTCCAGAAGATGCACGGGGGTATCATTGCCCTTTCATTTGGTGCCTTCCCCCACAGGGTTGCCTTCAAAGAGGTGTCCGGGCATCAGGTTCATTTCAAGAGCGGACCGGGAAATCGGGGTCGTTCGACATGTGGCACCACCCACGTGGCTCATCTCGAATTTCCTCGTGAGACCAGCATCATCCTGAGGTGCGCCGGGAAGGCCGGGAACACCTTCCACACAAAGAAGGGGAATCGACTCTCCTGTCGCGATCAGGAGGGGAGATGGGGCTCAGATGAAGTGGGGCCGGGACTCTAGGTGTTCCACTCGAGGGAACCCGGCGTTTCAGGGAACTTTAGGGGTCGCATCAAGGGAGCCAAGTACCGTTTCCCACTTCAGGACGGAACATGGGACTTCCCTGGAGATGCTGTAGCGGGCAAGGGCCTCATCCTGTGAAGACGTTGGAACCACGTCATTTTTCTCGAGTTGTGTCTGGATTCTTGAAAACGACGGGGATTTCAGGCTTCCTCTTGGGTTGGCCCTGGGAAGCCCAATCTTCCCCTGGAGTTGCGAGGGAAAGCTGGGGTTTCTGCTCGAGTCACTACAGAGCCAAAGAGACCTAATCGAGGCGTGTGTCCAGGACCTAATATTCCTCTCAAGGGAAGACAGAGATTTCGGGTTTCCATTTCAGACTCCCCCGGGGAGTCAGGCCTCGCCTCGAGGGGAAGCAGAGGACTCCACTTTCCTCTCAAGTCGCGACATGGATCTCTTGGAGCCCAATGAGTGGACTCAAGGGTGTCGAGCCTCCTCTTCAGTTTGGAGAGAGGACTCGGGATTGCTCTCCAGGTCAGGCAGGAAAAGAAGGCCCTCATCTCGCGATGACGGGGCATCTCATGGGTTTCCTCAGGCTGCGGCGCCCGTGGGGGTTTTCTCACGAGGCACGACGAGGACCTCAGGGAGCCTCTCGTGCGGTGCCAGGGAACTCATGTCTCCATGCGCATGGCGAGGAGGAGCTGGTCATCACTCTCGAGTAATGGGAAGTGACTAGGGCCTCAAGACGCGTTGAAGAAGGACTCTCGAGGTCTTTCTCGGGTGGCGGCGGGAAACCCTCGTTTCCCTCGACTTCTGCAGGGGACTATAGGGAACTTACCAGGGTGTCTCTGAGAGGTAAGGAATGCTGTGGAGTTGGCAGGGCCTCTCGGGACTCTGCTGGGTTCGGCGCAATGGAAGAGGGCCTCATCTCGAGGGGAGGCAGGAACCTCAGGCTTCCTCTCCGATTCTGACTCCGACTGCACGGTCCCTGCAGTGTTGGGACAGGAGAGTCATGCCTCGTCTTGTCTGAGGAATGGAATTCTGGTTGCCTCTCGAGTTGTTCCGGGAGTCTCAGGCCCCTTGTCGAGCTGTGTGTAGACCCTGCGGGTTTTTCCGGATGATGCACGGGGGTGTCAGTGCCCCTTCGTGTTGTGCCTTCACTCACAGGGTTGCCTTCGAAGAGGTGTCCGGGCATCGGGTTCTTATCAAGAGCGGACCGGAAAATCGGTGTCGTTCGGCACGTGGAACCTCACACATGGCTAGTCTCGAATTTCCTCCTGAGACCGGCCTCATCCTGAGGTGCACCAGGAAGGCCGCGAACCCCTTCCAGAGAAAGCAGGGGAATCGACTCTCCTGTCGTGATCAGGAGGGGAGAAGTGGCTCAGATGAAGTGGTGCCGGGACCCTTGGTGTTCCCCTCGAGGGAACCCAGCGTGTCGGGGAACTTTTGCGTTCGCATCAAGGGTGTCAAGTACCGTTTCGCACTTAAGGACAGAACATGGGACTTCCCTGGAGACGCCGGGAATTTCGGTGTTCCCCTGGAGTGAGACCGGTATGTTGGGGAACTTTGGGGTCGCATCAAGGGTGCCAAGTAGCATTTCGAACTTTAAGATGGAACGTGGGACTTCTCTTGAGACTCTAGCTGGCAAGGGCCTCATATTGCGATGAAGGGGGAACCACATGGTTTTTAAGACTTGAGGCTGAATTCTCGAATTACGATGGGAAATTCAGACTTCCTCATGTGTTGATCGTGGGAAGACCAATCTTCCATTCAAATTGTGAGGGAGAGATGGAGGTTGCTCTCGATCACTGTAGGGCAAAATAGACCTCATCTAGGCTTGTGTTTAGGACATAATGTTCCACTCCAGGGGCGACAGGGATCTCGGGGTTGCATTCCAAACTCACCCGGGGAGTCAGGCCTCGTCTCGAGGGAAGCAAAGGACTCCGCTCTCCTCTCGAGTCGCACCGGGTATTTCTTGGACCCAACTGAGTGGCCTAAAGGGAGTCAATCCTCCTGTGAAGTTTGGAGAGAGGACCAGGGATTGCTCTCCAGGTCAGGCAGGAAAAGAAGGCCCCCATCTCTTTGACGGGGGCATCTTGTGGTTTTTCTCGAACTGCGGCGCCACTGTGGGTTTTCTCACGAGGTATGACGGGCAGCTCAGGGAGCCTCTCATGTGGCGCCAGGGAAGTCAGGTGTCCATGCGCATGGCGAGGGGGAGCGTGTCATTGCTCTCGAGTCATGGTAGGGGCATCCGGCCTCAAGACGCGTTGAAGACGGACTCTTGAGGTCTTTCTCGGGTTGTGGCAGGATACCCTGTGTTCCCTCGACTTGTGCCGGTGACCTCAGGGAGTTGCTCAGGGTGCCTCTGAGAAGACACTGATACTGTGGTGTTGGGAGGGGCCTCTCGGGACTCCACTGCGTTTGGTGCAATGGAAGATTGCCGGGAGCCAGCGAGAGACATTCCACTCGTGACAAATGTCATGAGGAAAGAGTCTCGGCATACGCAAAGGCGGGATCGAGCCTCCGGGAGTTCCCCCGTATATTCTTCAGCATCTACCCCCAAAAACCAAAGTCTGCCTTCTTTATTGCTTTGTTCTCTCACCTCTGACATTACTGGGGATGTCCCCCACCACCATCTCACTCTCTCTGTCAAAGAGCTAACTTTCAGCTCCAACTAATAATGTTCCTGGGCAATTAGTAGTGTTTAAATCCAAACCCCTCAGATGGTTTTCTAACTCGCCTTACAAGTTTACCCGGTCTCCTACAGCTATGCATACGATTGTGTACAGTCTCCCAGCCTCGAGACGCACGGGAAGTTTAAGATATTCAAATAGCTTAGAGCCTCTCAGAGAGTTAGAAACGGTCAGAATAAAACTAGTAAAAGATTTCATTGACGAACCAATGCTTTTTGCCAAGTTTCCACATCCCCTGAATTGTATCCTTGAATGTGTGCTAATTAATATAGTTGGTATGTAGAAAAAATAAGTAGTGGCCTTGATGTTAGTAACTTTAGACCCTTAAGGTAATAAATTCTTTTCTTTGTTGTAAACCCATTACACATCCTCCCTATAGGAATGCAATTTTATCTTCGAAAGATGGCGCCAAACCTTAAACAATTACTCTTAGAGAAAATAACTCTTATGGTTGATAAGTCTTTGTCAAGAGTCATAAAATGTTAATAGGTCTTCTGGCCAGAAGATGATGTAAATCATCTAAACCATTTTTATACGATAAATCTGCAGAAAAGAAACCCTGGTTTTTGATAAGGATTAAAGACTGCTGACTTTGCATCCCCTATTATCCTCTATGTGTAACTTAGGGTATTAAAACCTGTGTTGAAAATAAAGCTACGGGCCTTGCTCGCCAACGCTTGGTCTCCCCATGTCATTATTCCCCTCAATTTTCAGATGAGTGTCCATCTGGAGCGCGGATATCCTCTGCGACCATTTATTTGCCTGGGCTTCGAAGACCCACTCGATAAGGTGTCTAAGGTGGGGCACCTTCCTCTATTCTAGAGGGCACTTGCAGCCTCCGTGGTCAGAGCTAACCTGGTGTCACGGGTTATATTGATTTTCCGCGTAAACCAAGCTACTCAGCTGCTTTTCTCCACTGAATTTTCCTACTGAGCTATCCTCATTCTATTACTCTTTATATCTTTGATGAATAAATAAATATATAAATAGGTCGCCTACTCCATCTTCCCTTTGAATACCCTGGATCAGCTGGGGCTGGACCTCTGCAGGTGGTGCCCGAGACAGGCATTTCGAAGGTAAATCCCCAACCCCATTCCCCCAGTGTTCAGTTTTCGGGACAGATAGGATCCCACTTAGGGGGCTGCAGATCCCCCTGTAGAATAGACAGGGCGAGAGGAGTGGGAAGTGTTGAAGAGTTAGAGAGAAAAAACGGTTTCTAAAAAGGCTGACAAAAAAGGCCTAATCTTTAGATAGCTGAAAGCAAAATCTTTTACTATCCTTAAGTTTCTGACGTGGGCAACACTGAATCAAATGAAAGACAGCTCTTTATAGGAGTAATTTTACAGTTATTAAGTAAAAGAAGAATCAAGGTTAAAAAATCTTCCATTCAATCATTTTTTACATTTGTACAAGACCACTGCCCTTGGTTTCTACAACAAGGCACTGTTAACCTAGATATCTTGAAAAAACTAGGAAAACAGCTAAGAGCTTATTGTGCTCAGCAAGGTTTGGAAAAAATCCCTACTTACACCTTTCCTCTGTGGAATATGACTAGAGATGTTTTAGATCCAGCTCATGAATTTGAAAAGGTACCTGTTAAAGAGGAAAGTAAAGTTGGAAAAGTACCTGTTAAACAAAAAAGCAAATCTGAAAAGGTACCTGTTATAAAGAAAAGTGAAAATGAAGAGGCTATACCTAGCTATCGACAGCTAAATGAATGGCTAGCCGCTATGACTGCCAATGAGCATGTAAAAGATAGGGATGAAAAGAAAGATCAGCTCTCCCCTCAATTTGAAAAAGGTTTAGAGGAAACAGCAGCTCGATGCCATTCTGATGAGGATTTTTTTTTTTTTAAGCTAAAGATGCTCCTAAAAGTTTAAGAAAACATCCCTAATCAGACCATCCGCTCCTAGGAGGTTGAGGGAAACATCCCCGATCAGACAGTTCGTAAGATTTAGTTACCAAACAGTTAAAGGATCTCCGGAACAGAAGAGGAAAACTTTGGGACGCTCCCATCCCCCTATGCCTCCTCCTCCATGTCGGGGTAAAGGGCCACCGCTAGGAGTTTCCCGGAGAAGGATTTTCTCTAGTCCCAAGGATGAACTTGATCCTCACCTTGAGGCTTCTTTTCTAGTCCCCTCTGCAGTTTAGCCAGAGTAAAGAGGTTACAAAATAAATAAAAATATTCTCTAAAATTAAAAAAAAAAATTAAAAATGGATTTCTCTGCATCTAAGAATAGACAAATATTTATTGACTGTGGAATATGATTAGAAATGTCCTGGACCTCCGTCATGAGGCTGTTAAATAGACTATGGGGGAGGCTATAGAGGTGGATGGTGGTGAGTCTCCATTTACTGCACAGATCATATTTTCTGCCATTGAAAAAAAAAAAAAGGAGGGAGAAAGTGGTCTACCTCCCGAGGAAGGAGAGGGCTTACAGGACGCTGCGGCCGAGAGCCCTGGCGAGCTCCCTCCCCCTCTGCGCAAACCTTTAAAAAACTTATCCACCACTTTCTGATTTAAGGCGACTGCCACCGCCTTCGATTGTGCCTCCCAGGACCCAGGAGTTCCCCACTTTGCCCCCAAAGCCTCCCAAAGTGTTGCCTAAGACTGAGGAAGATAAAAAGTTTTTTAAACAAAGGAGCTTTTAGTACACAATATGCAGAGCGTGCTCCTTGGAGAAAACTCCCTCAGGGGGGTCTCACCCAGGCTAGGAGAAAAGCGAAAAGGCAAGGAGATTTAATAACAATATTAACCCCTGATGTGCCGCTTACTCCAATTCCAACCGGAGTGGCTGGCCCCCTATCTGAGGACATTGTAAGATTTGTCCTGGGGCGTAGCTTGCTTTCTTTAAAAAAAAAATTAAATAAAAAAAAAGAAAGAAAAGAAATTTCGCTGGTGCATGGTGTAGTAGATTCTGATGATATTGAGAAATTAAAGTCTTGATCTCACTGCCTATCAAAACTGTACAAATTAATAAAGGTCAAAGAGTAACACAGCTTTTACTTTTACCTTACTATCAGACAAGGAAAAACTTGACTTCTCAAGCTAAGAGCCACAAAACATTTGGATCTAGTGATCTAGCCTTTTGCGTGCAGGAAATTACAGTTCCAAGGCCTTTAAAAGATCTTTTAATTCAAGAGAATAAAACGCCAGGGCTATTAGACACAGGAACAGACGTCTCTTAACATTGCTGGGAAAGACTGGCCCAGCTCCTGGCCAACACATAATACTGAAAATGAGTTGGTGGGATTAGAGAAAGTGGTATGTGGGGTGGAGATGCTGTACAGGTGGTACATTTAACAATACTTTATATATTGTTATAAATACATAATATAAATGTATTTGCCTAATTACAGTTTGCCTAATTAGGTATGGGTATAAATAAAATATAATAAAGGTATACCTAATTCTATTTATAGATCTATACTTAATTAATTTGTATATAAATTAATATGTATACTATATACACACACATATATATCTACTGTATAATTAAATATATATGGCAGTAATATAATGTGTGTGGCTGATATTAATTGGTATGGATTGATGTGCTGTGATGATATATGTTCTATATACTGTATAATTATAAATGTGTGACATGTATTATTACAGTATATTGGTTTGTGTTGGTTGGTATTAGCTGTGTATGTGTTGTATTGTTGTAATATATATTAATTAATATATTAATTATAAAGATTAATTCAAGTATATTGATTTATATATATTATATGTCAATAACTTTATATTTGTTGCCATATATAAATACATATATAAATGCATTTTGCATTTAGGTCTATCTGTATACCTGTATACCAAAATGAGATAAGGAGGTTATACATTTATTACTTTAATTTATACAGAGACCTAAACTAAACATTAGACCTAAATTAACATATCCATAGGGAAACAGCTAGACAAATAGTGAAGTTATGTTCCAATTGTAATTAATCACTTAAACGTAAACACACAGGGGCAGACTACAATGATGAGACACTAGATGCCTGAATTACAGGCTACGACTCGGCCCCTGGTCAAGTAAAAAGGCCTCCTTACGGGAGAGTGAAAAAGGCCAGATGTGTTGCTAACTTGTGGGAGAGGGTATGCTTATATATTTCTACAGAATGCAGATTCTCTGGTTTGGATCTCAGACAAATTCGTCATGTCACATTCCCCAAAGACCAGGTTCGCGGCGCGCGCACTCACTTGCTCCCCCTCCCCCAGCCAGCTCTCGCCTCCGCGCCACCAGCAGCGCCTCGCACCCACCTCTCTGCACCCCGTGACCTAGAGCAAAGAAGTCTGTGCAGCGAGTGAGGGCCAGAGAGGAAAGCGCGCCCGCGGAGTGCCGTCCAGACCAGCGTGGCCCCACCGGCGAGAGGGGACCGCCCTGAGCCCAGGCGGTGGCGGCTAGCCCTAAACCACGAACCCTGTCCCTCCGCCCACCATAGGCGCCTTGGCCCACAGCCTGCCGCTCGCGTTCTGCCTCCTGATGCTGGGGACACTGCTCCCCCGGGCCGACGCCTACAGCTGCTCCCTGGTTCATCTTGTTTAAACCCTCAATATAATGTTTGCTCCTTTGTAATGCTACAACATCCACCTTATCTTATGATGTAACCACTTATTGAATTACGGTCTTGCTGTATTACAACAACTACAGGATTTAATGCAAACACGACGGTTTGTGGGCTTAATTATCTTGGGAACAGCAGCTTTGATAAGTGCAATCACTTCTGTTACTGTGGCAGCAATATCATTGACTCAACAAGTACATACTGCTCAATATGTTGATTCTATGTCCAAAAATGTTTCTTTAACATTGGCAACACAGGAAGCTATAGAGAGAAAATTAGAAATGAGGGTAGACGCCCTAGAGGAAGCAGTAATACATATTGGGACTGAATTGCAGGCTTTAAAGGTGAAAATGGCATTGTCTTGTCATGCTGACTATCGGTGGATATGTGTAACACCCCTGAAAGTAAATGAGACAGATTTTGAATGGGAAAAGATTAAAAACCATATTTCAGGTATCTGGAACAGCTCTGACATTGGTTGAGACGTAGGGAAACTTCACTATCAAATAGCAACCATGGAGCACTCCCGATTAGATTTTACTGCTGCTGGAACAGCAAATGATTTCTTCCATACTTTCCCTAACTACATCTCAGGAAAGAATATTCTGTCTAATGTCTTTAGCTATGCTGCGGTGGCTGCTTTAATTCTGCTTCTCATAATCATTCTTCCTTGTATTGTCAGGATTCTTCGGCAGAGTATTCAGAGGCTCGCGACTGAGCTACATCTGGCTGTTTTAAGAAATAAAAAACGGGGAGATGCCGGGAGCCGGCGAGAGACATTCCACTCGTGACAAAGGTCATGAGGAAGGAGGCTGGGCATACACAAAGGCGGGATCGAGCCTCGGGAGTCCTCCCAGATATTCTTGAGCATCTACCCCCCAAAACCAGAGTCTGCCTACTTTATTGCTTTGTGCTCTCACCTCTGACTTTACTGGGGGCTGTCCCCACCACCATCTCACACTCTCTGTCAAAGAGCTAACTTACAGCTCCAATTAAAAAAGTTCCTGGGCAATTAGGAGTGTTTAAATCCAAACACGTCAGATGGCTCTCTAACTCGCCTGACAAGTTTACCCGGTCTCCTACAGCAATGCATACAATTGTTTACAGTCTGCGAGCCTCGAGAGGCACGGGAAGCTTAAGATATTCAAATAGCTTAGAGCCTCTCAGAGAGTTAGAAACTGTCAGAATAAAACTAGTAAAAGATTTCATTGATGAACCAATGCTTGTTGCCAAGTTTCCACATCCCCTGAATTGTATCCTTGAATGTGTATTAATTAATATAGTTGGTATGTAGAAGAAATAAGTAGTGGCCTTGGTGTTACTAACTTTAGACCCTTAAGGTAATAAATTATTTCCTTTGTTGTAAGCCCATTACACATCTGCCCTATAGGAATGCAATTTTATCTTCAAAAGATGGGGCCAAACCTTAAAATAATTACTCTTAGAGAAAATAAGTCTTACGGTTGATAAGTCTTTGTCAAGAGTCATAAAATATTAATAGGTCTTCTGGCTAGAAGATGATGTAAATCACCTAAACCATTTGTATACGATACATTTGCAGGACAGAAACTCTGGTTTTTGATAAGGATCAACGGCTGCTGTCTTTGCATCCCCATTATCCTCTATGTGTAACTTAGGGTATAAAAACCCCTGTTGAAACTAAAGCTACGGGCCTTGATTGCCAACGCTTAGTCTCCTAATGTCATTCTTCCCCTCAATTTTCAGATGAGTGTCCATCTGGAGCGCGGATATCCTCTGCGACCATTTATTTGCCTGGGCTTCGAAGACCACTTGAGAAGGTGTCTAAGGTGGGGCACTTTTCGCTATTGGAGAGGGAGCCTGCGGCCTCCGTGGTCAGAGCTAACCTGGTGTCACGGGTTATACTGATTTTCCGCATAAACCAAGCTACTCAGCTTCTTTTCTCCACTAAATTTTCCTACTGAGCTATGCTCATTCTATTACTCTTTATATCTTCGATAAATAAATCAATAGGTCGCCTACTCTGTCTCCCCTTCGAAAACCCTGGACCAGCCGAGGCTGGACCTTGTCAGAAGAGGGCCTCATCTCGATTTGAAGCAGGAACCTCAGGGTTGCTCTCCATTTCTGACTCTGAACACAGAGTCCCTACAGAGTTAGGACAGGAGAGTCAGGCCTCGTCTTGTGTGGAGGAATGGAACTCCACTGGACTCTCGAGTTGTTCACCGGATAACAGGCCACTTGTCGAGCTGTGTGTGGAACCTGCGGTTTTATCCGGACGATGCATGGGGGTGTCAGTTCCCCTTCGTTTTTTGCCTTCATACACAGGGTTGCCTTCGAAGAGGTATCCAGCCTTCAGATTCTTATCAAGAGCAGACCAGGAAATCAGTGTCTTTCGGCATGTGGCACCACCCACAAGCCTACGTCTCGAATTTCTTCTTGAGACGGACCTCAACCTGAGGTGCACCAGGAAGGTCGGTAACCCTTTCAGACAAAGCAAGTGAATCGACCCTCTTGTCCCGATCAGGAGGGGAGAAGGGGCTCAGATGAAGTGGTGCCGGGAACCTCGATGTTCCCCTCGAGTAAAACTGGGATGTCGGGGAACTTTTGGAGTCACATCAAAGGTGCTAAGTACCGTTTCAAACTTCAAGACGGAACGTGAGACTTCTCTTGAGACGCTGTAGCTGGCAAGGGCCTCATCTTGTGGTGACGGGTTAACCACGTCGTTTTTCTCGAGTTGTGGCGGGATTCTCGAGTTAGGTCAGGAAATTCAGGCTTCCTCTTGTGTTGGCCCAGGGAAGTCCAGTCTTCCATTCGAGTTGCGAGGGAGAGCTAGGGATTGTGCTTGAGTTACTGCAGGGCAAAAGAGACCTTATCTAGGCTTGTGTCCAGGACATAATGTTCGTCTCCAGGGGGGACAGGGATCTCGGGGTTGCTTTCCTGATGCACCCGGGGAGTCAGTCCTTGTCTCGAGGGGAAGCGAAGGACTCCGCTCTCCTCTCGAGTTGCGACGGGTATCTCTTGGAGCCCACTGAGTGGCCTAAAGGGAGTCAAGCCTCCTGTGGAGTTTGGAGAGAGGACTCGTGATTGCTCTCCAGGCCATGCAGGAAAAGAAGGCCATCATCTCGCGATGAAGGGGGCGTCTCGTGGGTTTTCTCGAGCTGCAGCGCCAGTGTGGGGTTTCTCATGAGGTACTACGGGGAGCTCAGGGAGCCTCTCATGTGGTGCTTGGGAAGTCAGGTCTCCATGCGCATTGCGAGGGGGAGCGCGTCATTGCTCTAGAGTCATGGAAGGTGTATCGGGCCTCAAGAACCGTTAAAGAAGGACTTTCAAGGTGTTTCTTGGGTCACGGCAGTAAACCCTGGGTTCCCTCGACTAGTGCCGGTGGCCTCAGGGAGCTTCTCAGTGTGCCTCTGAGAAGTCAGGGATACCCTGGAGTTGGGAGGGCCCTCTCGGGACTCCACTGGGTTTGGTGCAATAGAAGAGGGCCTCATCTCGAGTGGAGGCAGGAACCTCAGGGTTCGTCTCCATTTCTGACTCTGATCGCAGGGTCCCTGCAGAGTTGGGACAGGAGAGTCAGGCCTCGACTTGTAAGGAGGAATGGAACTCCGCTTGCCTCTCGAGTTATTCACGGAGTGACAGGCAACTTGTCGAACTGTGTTTGGAATCTGCGGGTTTTTCCGGACGATGCACGAGGGTGTCAGTGCCCCTTCGTGTTGTGCCTTCTTCCACAGGGTTGCCTTTCAAGAGGTGTCCGGGCATCGGGTTCTTATCAAGAGTGGACCGGGGAATCGGGGTCTTTCAGCATGTGTTACCACCCATGAAGCTACGTCTCAAATATTCTCGTTAGACCGGCCTCATCCTGAGGTGCGCTGGGAAGGTTGGGAACCCCTTCCAGACAAAGCACGGGAGTCGACCCTCCAGTCGCAATCAGGAGGGGAGAAGTGGCTCAGATGAAGTCGTACCGGGAACCTCGGTGTTCCCCTCGAGAGAGACCAGGGTGTCGGGGAACTTTTGGAATCGCATCAAGGGTGCCAAGTTTTCACACTTGAAGTGTGAAAACACTTCAAGAAGAAACCTGGGACTTCTCTTTAGACGCTGTAGCGGGCAAGGGCCTCATCTTGCGATGACAGGGTAACCATGTGGTTTTTCTCGAGTTTCGGCGGGATTCTCGAGTTACGATGGGGAATTCAGGCTTCCTCTTGTGTTGGCCCAGGGAAGTCCAATCTTCCATTGGAGTTGCGAGAGAGAGCTAGGGATTGCTCTCGAGTCACTTCAGGGCAAAAGAGACCTCATCTAAGCTTGTGTCCAGGACCTAATGTTCCTCTCCAGGGGCGACAGAGATCTCGGGGTTGCATTTTAGACGCACCCGAGGAGTCAGACCTCATCTCGAGAGGAAGGAAAGGACTCTGCTCTGCTCTCGAGTCCCGACGGGTATTTCTTGGAGACCACTGAGTGGCCTAAAGGGAGTCAAGCCTCCTGTGGATTTTTTTTTAATTTTATTTTATTTTTAAACTTTACATAATTGTATTAGTTTTTCCAAATATCAAAATGAATCCGCCTCAGGTATACATGTGCTCCCCATCCTGAACCCTCCTCCCTCCTCCCCCCCATAGCATCCCTCTGGGTCATCCCAGTGCACTAGCCCCAAGCATCCAGTGTCATGCATCAAACCTGGACTGGCAACTCTTTTCATACATGATATTTTACATGTTTCAATGCCATTCTCCCAAATCTTCCCACCTTCTCCCTCTCCCACAGAGTCCATAAGACTCTTCTGTACATCAGTGTCTCTTTTGCTGTCTCGTACTCAGGGTTATTGTTACCGTCTTTCAAAGTTCCATATATATGCGTTAGTATACTGTATTGGTGTTTTTCTTTCTGGCTTACTTCACTCTGTATAATAGGCTCCAGTTTCATCCACCTCATTAGAACTGATTCATTCTATTCTTTTTAATGGCGGAGTAATACTCCATTGTGTATATGTACCACAGCTTTCTTATCCATTCATCTGCTGATGGACATCTAGGTTGCTTCCATGTCCTGGCTATTAGAAACAGTGCTGCGATGAACATTGGGGTACACGTGTCTCTTTCCCTTCTGGTTTCCTCAGTGTGTATGCCCAGCAGTGGGATTGCTGGATCATAAGGCAGTTCTATTTCCAGTTTTTTAAGGAATCTCCACACTGTTCTCTATAGTGGCTGTACTAGTTTGCATTCCCACCAACAGTGTAAGAGGGTTCCCTTTTCTCCACACCCTCTCCAGCATTTATTATTTGTAGACTTTTGGATTGCAGCCATTCTGACTGGCGTGAAATGGTACCTCATAGTGGTTTTGATTTGCATTTCTATGATAATGAGTGATTTTGAGCATCTTTTCATGTGTTTGTTAGCCATCTGTATGTCTTCTTTGGAGAAATGTCTATTTAGTTCTTTGGCCCATTTTTTGATTGGGTCATCTATTTTTCTGGAGTTGAGCTGTAGGTGTTGCTTGTATATTTTTGAGATTAGTTGTTTGTCAGTTGCTTCATTTCCTATTATTTTCTCCCATTCCGAAGGCTGTCTTTTCACCTTGCTAATAGTTTGCTTTGATGTGCAGAAGCTTTTAAGGTTAATTAGGTCCCATTTGTTTATTTTTGTTTTTATTTCCAATATTCTGGGAGGTGGGTCATAGAGGATCCTGCTGTGATGTATTTCAGAGAGTGTTTTGCCTATGTTCTCCTCTAGGAGTTTTATAGTTTCTGGTCTTACGTTTAGATCTTTAATCCATTTTGAGTTTATTTTTGTGTATTGTGTTAGAAAGTGTTCTAGTTTCATTCTTTTACAAGTGGTTGACCAGATTTCCCAGCACCACTTGTTAAAGAGATTGTCTTTAATCCTTTGTATATTTTTGCCTCCTTTGTCAAAGATAAGGTGTCCATATGTGTGTGGATTTATCTCTGTGCTTTCTATTTTGTTCCACTAATCTATATTTCTGTCTTTGTGCCAGTACCATACTGTCTTGATAACTGTGGCTTTGTAGCGGAGCCTGAAATCAGGTAGGTTGATTCCTCCAGTTCCATTCTTCTTTCTCAAGATCGCTTTGGCTATTCGAGGTTTTTTGTATTTCCATACAAATTGTGAAATTATTTGTTCTAGCTCTGTGAAGAATACTGTTGGTAGCTTGATAGGGATTGCGTTGAATCTATAAATTGCCTTGGGTAGTATACTCATTTTCACTATATTGATTCTTCCAATCCATGAACATGGTATATTTCTCCACCTATTAGTGTCCTCTTTGATTTCTTTCACCAGTGTTTTATAGTTTTCTATATATAGGTCTTTAGTTTCTTTAGGTAGGTATATTCCTAAGTATTTTATTCTTTCCGTTGCAATGGTGAATGAAATTGTTTCCTTAATTTCTCTTTCTGTTTTCTCATTATTAGTGTATAGGAATTCAAGGGATTTCTGTGTGTTGATTTTATATCCTGCAACTTTACTATAGTCATTGACTAGTTCTAGTAATTTTCTGGTGGAGTCTTTAGGGTTTTCTATGTAGAGGATCATGTCATCTGCAAACAGTGAGAGTTTTACTTCTTCTTTTCCAATTTGGATTCCTTTTGTTTCTTTTTCTGCTCTGATTGCTGTGGCCAAAACTTCCAAAGCTATGCTGAATAGTAATGGTGAAAGTGGGCACCCTTGTCTAGTTCCTGACTTTAGAGGAAATGCTTTCAATTTTTCACCATTGAGGATAATGTTTGCTGTGGGTTTGTCATATATAGCTTTTATTATGTTGAGGTATGTTCCTTCTATTCCTGCTTTCTGGAGAGTTTTTATCATAAATGGATGTTGAATTTTGTCAAAGGCTTTCTCTGCATCTATTAAGAAAATCATATGGTTTTTATTTTTCAATTTGTTAAGGTGGTGTATTACATTGATTGATTTGCGGATATTGAAGAATCCTTGCATCCCTGGGATAAAGCCCACTTGGTCATGGTGTATGATCTTTTTAATGTGTTGTTGGATTCTGATTGCTAGAATTTTGTTAAGGATTTTTGCATCTATGTCATCAGTGATATTGGCCTGTAGTTTTCTTTTTTTGTGGGATCTTTGTCAGGTTTTGGTATTAGGCTGATGGTGGCCTCATAGAATGAGTTTGGAAGTTTACCTTCCTCTGCAATTTTCTGGAAGAGTTTGAGCAGGATAGGTGTTAGCTCTTCTCTAAATTTTTGGTAGAATTCAGCTGTGAAGCCGTCTGGACCTGGGCTTTTGTTGGCTGGAAGATTTTTGGTTACAGTTTCCATTTCCGTGCTTGTGATGGGTCTGTTAAGATTTTCTAGTTCTTCCCTGGTCCAGTTTTGGAAAGTTGTACTTTTCTAAGAATTTGTCCATTTCTTCCACGTTGTCCATTTTATTGGCATATAATTGTTGATAGTAGTCTCTTATGATCCTTTGTATTTCTGTGTTTTCTGTTGTGATCTCTCCATTTTCATTTCTAATTTTATTGATTTGATTTTTCTCCCTTTGTTTCTTGATGAGTCTGGCTAATGGTTTGTCAATTTTATTTATCGTTTCAAAGAACCAGCTTTTGGTTTTGTTGATTTTTGCTATGGTCTCTTTTGTTTCTTTTGCATTTATTTCTGCTCTAATTTTTAAGATTTCTTTCCTTCTACTAACCCTGGGGTTCTTCATTTCTTCTTTTTCTAGTTGCTTTAGGTGTAGAGTTAGTTTATTTATTTGACTTTTTTCTTGTTTCTTGAGGTGTGCCTGTATTGCTATGAACTTTCCCCTTAGGACTGCTTTTACCGTGTCCCACAAGTTTTGGGTTGTTGTGTTTTCATTTTCATCCGTTTCTATGCAAATTTTGATTTCTTTTTTGATTTCTTCTGTGATTTGTTGGTTATTCAGCAGCGTGTTGTTCAGCCTCCATATGTTGGAATTTTTAATAGTTTTTCTCCTGTAATTGAGATCTAATCTTACTGCATTGTGGTCAGAAAAGATGCTTGGAATGATTTCTATTTTTTCGAATTTACCAATGCTAGCTTTATGGCCCAGGATGTGATCTATCCTGGAGAAGGTTCCATGTGCACTTTAGAAAAAGTTGAAATTCATTGTTTTGGGATGAAATGTCCTATAGATATCAATTAGGTCTAACTGGTCTATTGTATCATTTAAAGTTTGTGTTTCCTTGTTAAATTTCTGTTTAGTTGATCTATCCATAGGTGTGAGTGGGGTATTAAAATCTCCAACTATTATTGTGTTAGTGTTAATTTCTCCTTTCATACTTGTTAGCATTTGTCTTACATACTGTGGTGCTCCCACGTTGGGTGCATATATATTTATAATTGTTATATCTTCTTCTTGGATTGATCCTTTGATCATTATGTAGTGACCTTCTTTGTCTCTTTTCACAGCCTTTGTTTTAAAGTCTATTTTATCTGATATGAGTATCGCTACTCCTGCTTTCTTTTGGTCCCTATTTTCATGGAAAATCTTTTTCCAGCCCTTCACTTTCAGTCTGTATGTATCCCCTGTTTTGAGGTGGGTCGCTTGTAGACAACATATGTAGGGGTCTTTTTTTTGTATCCATTCAGCCAGTCTTTGTCTTTTGGTTGGAGCATTCAACCCATTTACGTTTAAGGTAATTACTGATAAGTATGATCCCATTGCCATTTACTTTATTGTTTGGGGTTTGAATTTATACACCGTTTTTGTGTTTCTTGTTTAGTATTTGTTGGAGAGCTGGTTTGGTGGTGCAGAATTCTCTCAGCTTTTGCTTGTCTGAAGAGCTTTTGATTTCTCATTCATACTTGAATGAGATCCTTGCTGGGTACAATAATCTGGGCTGTAGGTTATTTTCTTTCATCATTTTAAGTATGTCTTGCCATTCCCTCCTTGCTTGAAGAGTTTCTATTGAAAGATAAGCTGTTATCCTTATGGCAATTCCCTTGTGTGTTATTTGTTGTTTTTCCCTTGCTGCTTTTCATATTTGTTCTTTGTGTTTGATTTTTGTTAATGTGATTAATATGTGTCTTGGGGGGTTTCGCCTTGGCTTTATCCTGTTTGGGACTCTCTAGGTTTCTTGGACTTGAGTGAGTATTTCCTTCCCCATTTTAGGGAAGTTTTCAACTATTATCTCCTCAAGTATTTTCTCACGGTCTTTCTTTTTGTCTTCTTCTTCTGGGACCCCTATGATTCGAATGTTGTAGCGTTTAATATTGTCCTGGAGGTCTCTGAGATTGTGCTCATTTCTTTTAATTCGTTTTTCATTTATCCTCTCTGATTCATTTATTTCTACCATTCTATCTTCGAATTCACTAATCCTATCTTCTGCCTCTGTTATTCTACTATTTGTTGCCTCCAGAGTGTTTTTAATTTCATTTATTGCATTATTCATTATATATTGACTCTTTTTTTATTTCTTCTAGGTCCTTGTTAAACCTTTCTTGCATCTTCTCAATCCTTGTCTCCAGGCTATTTATCTGTGATTCCATTTTAATTTCAAGATTTTAGATCCATTTCACTATCCTTACTCGGAATTCTTTATCAGGTAGATTCCCTATCTCTTCCTCTTTTGTTTGGTTTGGTGGGCATTTATCCTGTTCCTTTATCTGCTGGGTATTCCTCTGTCTCATCTTGTTTAAATTGCTGAGATTGGGGTGTCCTTTCTGTATTCTGGCAGTTTGTGGAGTTCTTTACTGTGGCATTTCCTCGCTGTGTGTGGGTTTGTACAGGTGTCTTGTCAAGGTTTCCTGGTTAGGGAAGCTTGTGTCCGTGTTCTGGTGGGTGGAGCTGTATTTCTTCTCTCTGGAGTGCAATGAAGTGTCCAGTAATGAGTTATGAGATGTTTGTGGTTTTGGGGTGACTTTGGGCAGCCTGTATCTTGAAGCTCAGGGCTGCGTTCCTTTGTTGCTGGAGAATTTGCTTGGTATGTCTTGCCCTGGAACTTGTTGGCCCTTGTGTGGTGCTTGATTTCAGTGTCGGTATGGAGGCATTTGATGAGCTCCTGTCAATTAATGTTCCTTGGAGTCAGGAGTTCCCTGGAGGCAGGGTTTGGACTTAAGCCTCCTGCTTCCAGTTATCTGTCTTACTTTTACAGTAGTTTCAAAACTTCTCCTTCTATACAGCACCATTGATAAAACATCTACGTTAAAGAAGAAAAGTTTCTCTACTGTGAGGGCCACTCAGAAAGGTTCACAGCGTTACATGGAGAAGAAAAGAGGGAGGAGGGAGTTAGAGATGACCCAAATGAGATCAGGTGGAATCAATAGTGGAGAGAGTGGGCTGGCCAGTAGTCACTTCCTTATGTGCACTCCACAACTGGACCGCTCAGAGATGTTCACAGAGTTATACAGAGATGAGAAGAAGGAGGAAGGAGACAGAGGTGGCCAGAAGGATAAAAGGGAGGAATGAAAAGGAGGGAGACAGATCCAGCCAGTAATCAGTTCCCTAAGTGTTCTCCACCGTCTGGAATACACAGAAATTCACAGAGTTGGGTAGAGTAGAGAGGGGTTAGGGAGGAGACACAGGCGACCTGGTGGAGAAAAAGGAGAGTCCAAAGGGAGAGAGAGCAGTCAAGCCAGTAATCTCGCTCCCTAGTGAAAAATGGGTACTGAAGATTGGGTTCTTAAAGGTACAAAATTGGTAACAAATACATAAAAGCAAAAATTAAAAATCTAGAGTAGAGTTTGGAATTTCAAAAATACGATGTTAAAGAAAAGAAGAAGGAAAAGAAAGAGAGAAAAAACGAACAAAGAAAAACAAACAAGGTCGCAAAAATTATCAAGAAAATACAGGTACAAAATTGATAACTAATACCAAAAAGCAAAAATTAAAAATCTAGAGTAGAGTTTGGAATTTCAAAAATACAATGTTAAAAAAAAGGAAGAAGAAAACTAAAGAGAAAACAAACAAACAAAAACAAGCAATGTCGCAAAAATTATAAAGAAACTACAGGTACAAAATTGATATCAAATATCAAAAAGCATAAATTAAAAATCTAGAGTACAGTTTGGAATTTCAAAAATACAATGTTAAAGAAAAGAAGAAAAAAAACAAAACAAAAAAACAAGGTCAAAAAATTATTTTATATATATATATATATATATATGAAGTTTGCTGAAGAAGAAAAAAATAGGGTCTTTTTTTTTGCAAAGTAATAGGTTATAAAAGTGAAAATTAAATGAACAATAGAGAACTTAAAATTAAAAAAAATTTAAAAAAAGTAAGAATGATCATAAAAATATATCTAGGACTTTCTCTGGTTTTGTTGTGAGTATCGTGGGTTCGGTTCATTTTTGGCTAGTTCCTTGGTCCGACTTATATTTCTCAAGATCTATAGGCGCCTTCCTATGTAGTCCTAGTAACCACAGGGTTTTAATCTATTGCCTGTAGCTTCCAAGGCGTTTCCCTCTGTTATAGCTTCTTTTGTTTGCTGGTCTCTTCAGTGTCTGGTTTACGCCCTGACACAAAGGGGACGGTGGAGGACACTTTTTTTTTTTAGGCTCACTTGTTCAGTTGCGCTGTGGGGAGAGAGGGAGGGAGTGATGCTGCAAACAAATAACACTGGCGTGCGCTCGCAGTGCCTCAGCCACACTGGGTCTGCCCCCGCTCACGGCACGTGTAGCCTCCCTGCCCACACTGCTCGGGCTCTAGGTTGTTCCACCGGGAACAATCCGAGGCTGGCCCTGGGCTGCATGCACCTCCCAGGTCCAAGCCGCTCAGGTTCAGGCACTCGGGTAGTCCTCAGAGGCACAGACTCGGTTGGGCCTGCGTTTTGTGCTCTTCCCAGGTCCGAGCAGCTCAGGTGATGAGGTGTTTGGCGAGCGCCAATGTTGTGACTTATCGCCTCCCCGCCACTGGGTTATCTGGGTGTAAAACAGGCGCACCTTCTCAGGCAGATGTTGACCGTCCAGATCCCCAAGAAGTTTTAGTTAGCAAAGAAGGCTGCTTACAGTTTTATAGATAATGTCTCTCTGGGGCTGCGATTGCCCCCTTCTGGCTCTGGCTGCCTGTCACCGGAGGGGGAAGGTCTGCAGCCGGCTATCTCTGTTCAGTCCTTTGTTCCGTGCGCGGGCCTGGCGGTGTCTTAGGTTAGGGCTGGCTTTTTGCGTGGTAGATATCCCAGAGTCTGGTTTGCTAGCCCAAGTTATTTCGTTCAGATAGCGCTCAGGGTATTCAGGCCAGATTCTTACTCTAAGTGATGCAGCCCGCGCTGCGCCTCCCTGCCCAGCCCCTGCTTGTTAATGGTGTGAGCAGGCGTCTGCACTGCTTTGCAGCTGGGGGAGTTACCGTAGGGCTTGCAATCTGCGAGTTTTAATTGTTTATTTATTTTTATCCCCCTTATGTTGCCCTTTGTGCTTCCAAAGCTTGGCAAAGATTTGGCAGTGAAAAGCTTTCCTGGTGTTTGGAAACTTTTCTCTTTTTAAGACTATCTTCCCAGGACGGAAATCCCTCCCTCCCTCTTTTGTCTTTTTTTTGTCTTTTATACTTTTTCCTACCTACTTTCCAAGAGTTGGGTTCTTTTCTGGGTGCCTGATGTCCTCTGGCAGCATTCATAAGTTGTATTGTGGAATTTACTCGACGTTTAAATGCTCTTTTGATGAAATTGTTTGGGGGGGAAAGAGTTCTCCCCGTCCTACTCCTCAGCAATCTTGGCTCCTCTCTTGTGGAGTTTGGAGAGAGCACGCGGGATTGCTCTCCAGGCCATGCAGGAAAAGAAGGCCCTCATCTCGCGATGTCGGGGGAGTCTCGTGGTTTTTCTGGAGCTGCGGTGCCAGTGTGGGGTTTCTCACAAGGTACGACCGGGAGCTCAGGGAGCCTCTCGTGTGGTGTCAGGGAAGTCAAGTCTCCATACGAGTGGCGAGGGGGCGCACGTCATTGCTCTCGAGTCATGGTAGTGGAATCAGGGCTCAACGCAATGAAAAAGGATGCTCGAGGTCTTTCTCGGGTTGCGGCAGGAAACCCTGGGTTCCCTCAACTTGTGCCTGTGACCTCAGGTAGCTTCTCAGGGTGCCTCTGAGAAGTCAGGGATACTATGGAGCTGGGAGAGGCCTCTCGGGACTTCACTGGGTTTGCTGCAATGGAAGAGGGCCTAATCTCGAGATCAGGAAGGAACCTCAGGGTTCCTCTCCATTTCTGACTCAGATTGCAGGGTCCCTGCAGAGTTGGGACAGGAGAGTCAGGCCTCGTCTTGTGTGGAGGAATGGAACTCCGCTTGCCTCTCGAGTTGTTCAAGGAGTGACAGGCCACTTGTCGAGCTGTGTGTGGAACCTGCGGTTTTTTCCAGACAATGCACGGGGGTGTCAGTGCCCCTTCGTGATGTGCTTTCATCCACAGGGTTGCCTTCGAAGTGGTGTGCGGGCATCGGGTTCTTATCAAGAGCGGACCAGGAAATCGGGGTCTTTTGGAATGCGGCACCACACACGAGGCTACGTCTCGAATTTCCTCGTGAGACGGGCCTCATGCTGAGGTGCCCCTGGAAGGTCGGGAAAGCCTTCCAGACAAAGCAGGTTAATCGACCCTACTGTCGCGATCAGGAGGGGAGAAGGGGCTCAGATGAAGTGGTGCCGGGAACCTCGGTGTTCCCCTTGAGTGAGACCGGTATGTCAGGGAACTTTTGGGGTCTCACGAAGCTTGCCAAATACTGTTTCAAACTTCAAGATGAAACGTTGGACTTCTCTTGAGACGCTGTGGCGGGCAAGGGCCTCATCTTGTGATGAAGGGGAAACCACGTGGTTTTTTTCGAGTTGCGATGGGATTGTTGACTTACGACGGGGAATTCAGGCTTCCTCTTCTGTTGGCCCAGGGAAGTCCATTCTTCCATTCGAGTCGCCAGGGAGAGCTGGGTGGGAATTGCTCTCGAGTCACGGCAGGTCAAAATAGACCTCATCTAGGCTTGCGTCCAGGACCTAATGTTCCTCTCCAGGGGCGATAGGGATCACGGGGATGCATTCCAGACTCACCCAGTGAGTCAGGCCTCGGCTCGAGGGGAAGCAAAGGATTCTGATATCCTCCTGGGTCGCGATAGGTATCTCTTGGAGCCCACTGAGTGGCCTCCAGGGAGTCAAGCCTCCTGTGGAGTTGGAGAGAGGACTCGGGATTGCTCTCCAGGCCATACAGGAAAGAAGGCCCTCAGCTCGCAATGACGGGGGCGTCTTGTGGGTTTTCTCGAGTTGGAGCGCAAGTATGAGTTTTCTCACGAGGTACGACGGGGAGCTCAGGGAGCCTCTCGTGTGGTGCCAGGAAAGTCAGGTGTCTATGCGTGTGATGAGGAGGAGCCCATAAATGCTCTCGAATCATGGTAGGGAAATCGGGACTCAAGACGCGTTGAAGAAGGAGTCTCGAGGTCTTTCTCAGGTTGCGGCAGGAAACCCTGGGTTCCCTCGACTTGTACCGGTGACCTCAGGGAGCTTCTCAGGGTGCCTCTGAGAAGTCAGGCATACTGTGGACTTGGGAGGCGCTCTCGGAACTCCACTGGGTTTGGTGCAATGGCAAAGGTTCTCATCTCGAGTTGAGGCAGGAACCTAAGGGTTCCTCTCCATTTAAAACTCCGATCACAGGGTCCCTGAAGAGTTGGGACAGGAGAGTCAGGCCTCGTCTTGTGTGGAGGAATGGAACTCCACTTGCCTCTCGAGTTGTTCACAGGATAACAGACCATTTGTCGAGCTGTGAGTGGAACCTTCGGTTTTTTCCGTAAGATGCATGAGGGGGTCAGTGCCCCTTCGTGTTGTGCCTTCATCCACAGGGTTGCCTTCAAAGAGGTGTCCGGACATCGGGTTCTTATCAATAGCAGAGCAGGAAATCGGGGTCTTTCAGAACGTGGCACCATCCATGAGGCTACGTCTCGAATTTCTTCGTTAGACTGGTGTCATCCTGAGGTGCGCCATGAAGATCGGGAATCCCTTCCAGACAAAGCAGGGGAATCGACCATCTTGTCGCGATCAGGAGGAGAGAAAGGGCTCGGTTGAAGTCGTGCCGGGAACCTCGGTGTTCCCCTCGAGTGGGACCGGTGTGTCGGGAAACTTTTGGGGTCACTTCAAGGGTGCCAAGTACCGTTTTGCACTTCAATACGGACTTGGGGCTTCTCTTGACACGCTGTAGAGGGCAAGGGCCTCATCTTGGGATGACGGGGGAATCACGTGGTTTTTCTCAAGGTGCGGCGCTATTCTCGAGTTACGACGGGGAATTCAGGCTTCCTCTTGTGTTGGCCCAGGAAGTCCAATCTTCCATTCGAGTTTCGAGGGAGAGCTGGTGTTTGATCTTGAGTCACTGCAGGGCAAAAGAGACCTCATCTAGGCTTGTGTCCAGGACCTAATATTCCTCTCCAGGCCCGACAGCGATCTCGGGGTTGCATTCCAGACGCATCCTGGGAGTCAGAGCTCGACTCGAGGGGAAGCAAAGGACCCCGCTCTCCTCTTGAGTCACCACAGGTGTCTCTTGGAGCCCACTGAGTGGCCTAAAGGGAGTCAAGCCCCCTGTGGATTTTGGAGAGAGGACTCAGGATTGCTCTCCAGGCCATGCAGGAAAAGAAGACCCTCATCTCGTGATGACAGGGGCGTCTTGTTCGTTTTCTCGAGCTGCGGTGCCAGTGTGCGGTTTCTGACGAGGTGCGACGGGAAGCTCAGGGAGCCTTTCGTGTAACACCAGGGAATTCAGGTCTCCTTGGGCATGGCAAGGGGGAGCGCGTCATTGTTCTCGAGATATGATACGGGAGTCGGGCCTCAAGACACGTTAAAGCAGGACTCTCAAGGTCTTTCTCGGGTTGCGGCAGGAAACCCTGGGTTCCGTCGACTTCTGCCGGTGACCTTAGGGAGCTTCTCAGGGTGCCTCTGAGAAGTCAGGCATACTGTGGATTTGGGACGGGCCTCTCGGGACTCCACTGGTTTTGTGGCAATGGAAAAGGGCCTCATCTTGAGTGGAGGCAGGAACCTCAGGCTTCCTCTCCATTTCTGACTCAGTGCGCAAGGTCCCTAGAGTTGTGACAGGAGAGTCAGGCATCGTCTTGTGTGGAGGAATGGAACTCCGCTTGCTTCTCGAGTTGTTCACGAGGTGACAGACCACTTGTGGAGCTGTGTGAGAACCTGCGGGTTTTTCCGGAAGATGCACGGGGTGTCAGTGCCCCTACGTGTTGTGCCTTCATCCACAGGCTTGCCTTCGAAGAGGTGTCCAGGAGTCTGGTTTTGATCAAAAGTGCACCATGGAATCGGGGTCTTTCGGCATGTAGTATGGCCCTCGAGGCTACCTCTCGAATTTCCTCGTGAGACCGGCCTCATCCTGAGGTGTGCCGGGAAGGTCGAGAATCCCTTCGAGACAAAGCAGTGGAATCGACCCTCCTATCGCGATCAGGAGAGGAGAAAGGCCTCAGATGAAGTGGTGCCGGAAACTTCAGTGTCCCCTCTAGTGAGATCGGTATATAGGGGAACTTTTGGGGTCGCATCAAGGGTGCCAAGTACTGTTTTGCACTTCAAGACGGAATGTGAGACTTCGCTTGAGACGCTGTAGGGGGCAAGGGCCTCATCTTGCAATACGGGGAACCACGTGATTTTTCTCGAGTTGCGGCGGGTTTCTCAAATTACAACTGGAAATTCAGGCTTCCTCTTGTGTTGGCTCAGAAAGGCCAATCTTCCATTCGAGTTGCAAGGGAAAGCTAGGGGTTGCGCTTGAGTCACTGCAGGGCCAAAGAGACCTCATCTAGGCTTTTGTCCAGACCTAAGGTTCCTCTCCAGGGGCGACAGGGATCCAGGGTTGCATTCCAGACTCACCCTCGTAGTCAGGCCTCATCTCGAGGGGAAGCAAAGGACACCGCTCTCCTCCTGAGTATCGACGGGTATCTCTTGGAGCCCACTGAGTGACCTAAAGGGAGTCAAGCCTCCTTTGGAGTTTGGAGAGAGGATTCGGGATTCCTCTTCAGGTCATGCAGGAAAGAAGGCCCTCATTTCACCATGACAGGGGCGTCTCGTGGGTTTTCTCGAGCTGCGGCGCCAGTGTGGGGTTTCTCACGAGGTACAATGGGGAGCTCAGGGAGCCTCTCATGTGGTGCCGGGGAAGTCAGATCTTCATGCGCGTGGCGAGGGGGAGCGCGTCATTTTTCTCCAGTCATGGTAGGGGAATCGGGCCTCAAGACGCGTGAAGAAGGACTCTCGAGGTTTTTCTCAGGTTACGGCAGGAAACCCTGGGTTCCGTCGACTTATGCCCGTGACCTCAGGGAGCTTTTCAGGGTGCCTCTGAGAAGTCAGGGATACTGTGCAGTTGGGAGGGGCCGCTCCGAACTCCACTGGGTTTGGTGCAGTAGAAGAGGGCCTTATCTCGAGTTGAGGCAGGAACCTCATGGTTCCTCTCCATTTCTGAATCGGATCTCAGTGTCCATGCAGAGTTGGGACAGGAGAGTCAGGCCTCGTCTTGTGTGGAGGAATTTAACTCCTCTTGCCTCTCGAGTTGTTCACGGGGTGACAGGCCACTTGTCGATCTGTATGTGGAACTTGCGGGCTTTTCCAACGATGCAGGAGGGTGTCAGACCCCTTCGTTTTGTGCCTTCGTCCACAGGATTGCCTTCGAAGAGGTGTCCTAGCATTGGGTTCTTATCAAGAGCAGACAGGGAAATCGGGGTCTTTCGGCGTGTGGCACCACCCACGACGCTATGTCTCGAATTTACTCGTGAGACCGGCCTCATCCTTAGGTGCGCCGGGAATGTGGGGAACCCCTTCCAAACAAAGCAGGGGAATAGACCCTCCTGTCTCGAACAGGAGGGGAGAAGGTGCTCAGATGAAGTGGTGCGGGAACCTCGGTGTTCCTGTCGAGTGAGACCGGCGTGTCCGGGAACATTTGGTGTCGCATCAAGGGTGCAAAGTACCGTTTCGCACTTCAAGACGGAACGTGGTTCTTTTCTTGAGACGCCATAGCAGCAAGGGCCTCATCTTGGGATGACGTTGGAAACCCCGTGGTTTTTCTCGAGTTGCGGCGGGATTCTCGAGTTACGAAGGGGATTTCTGGCTTCCTCTTGTGTTGGCCCAGGGAAGCCCAATCTTCCATTCGAATTGCGAGGGAGAGCTGGGGGTTGCGCTCGAGTCACTGCAGGGCAAAAGAAACCTCATCCAGGCTTGTGTCTAGGACCTAATGTTCCTCACAAGGGATGACTGGGATCTTGGGGTTGCATTCTAGACTCACCCAGGAGTCAGGCGTCCTCTCGAGGGGAAACAAAGGACTTCTCTCTCTTCTCGAGTCGCGACGGGTATTTCTTGGAGCCCACTGAGTGGACTAAAGGGAGTCAAGCCTCCTCTGGAGTTTGGAGAGAGGACTCGGGATTGCTCTCCAGGCCATGCAGGAAAAGAAGGCCCACATCTCGAGATGACGGGGGCATCTCGTGGGTTTTCTCGAGCTGCGGCGCCAGTGTGGGGTTTCTCACGAGGTACGACGGGGAGTTCAGGTAGCCTCTCGTGTGGCAACAGGGAAGTCAGGTCTCCATGGGCGGGGCAAGGGGGAGCGCGTCATTGCTCTCAAGTCAGGGTAGGGGAATCGGGCCTCATGACGGGTTGAAAAAGAACTCTCAATGTCTTTCTAGGGTTGCGGCAGGAAACCCTGGGTTCCCTTGACTTGTGCCGGTGACCTCAGGGAGCGTCTCAGGGTGCCTCTGAGAAGTCAGGGATACTGTGGATTTGGGAGAGGCCTCTCGGGACTCCTCTGGGTTTGGCGCAATGGAAGTGGGCCTCATCTCGAGTTGAGGCAGGAACCTCAGGGTTCTGCTCCTGACTTCCTGGAGGCCGGATCTGACTCAGATCGCAGGGTCCCTGTTGAGTTTGCTCAGGAGTGTCAGGTCTCGTGTTCTGCGGAGGAATGGAACTCCGCTTACATCTCAAGTTGTTCAAGGATAACACCATTTTCGTGATGTGTGTGGAACCTGCGGGTTTTTCGGAGATGCACGGGGGCGTCAGTGCTCCTACCTGTTGTGCCTTCATCCACAGGGTTGCCTTCGAAGAGGTGTCCGGGCATCGTGTTCTCCTCAAGTGTGGACCGGGAAATTGGGGTCTTTCAGCATGTTGCACCCCCCACTAGGCTACGTCTCGAATTTTCTCGTGAGACCGGCCTCATCCTGAGGCGCGCAGGAAAGTCCGGGAACCCTTTCCAAACAAAGCAGGGGAATCGACCCTACTTTCGGGATCAGGAGGAGAGAAAGGGCTCAGATGAAGTAGTGCCGGGAACCTCGGTGCTCTCCTTGAGTGAAAGTCGGGTAACTTTTCTGGTTGCATCAAGGGTGCCAAGTACCGTTTTGCACTTCAAGACGGAACCTGGGACTTCTCTTGAGATGCTGTAGTGGGCAAGGGCCTCATCTAGCGCTGACGGGGGACCCACGTGTTTTTTCTCGAGTTGCGGCAGGATTCTTGAGTTACGATGGGGAATACAGGTTTCCTCTTGTGTTGGCCCAGGGAAGTCCAATCTTCCATTCGAGTTGCAAGTGAGAGCTGGAGATTGCTCTCGAGTCACTGCAGGGCAAAATAGAGCTCATCTAGGTTTGTGTCCAGGACCGAGTTTTTCTCTCCAGGGGCGACTGGGATCTCGGGGTTGCATTGCAGACTCACCCGGGGAGTCAGGCCTCATCTCGAAGGGAATGAATGGACTCCGCTCTCCTCTCGAGTCGCGACGGGTATCCCTTGGAGCCCAAGAGTGGCCTAAATGGAGTTAAGCCTCCTGTGGAGTTTGGAGAGAGGACTCGGGATTGCTCTCTAGGCCATGCAGGAAAAGAAGGCCCTCATCTCGCGATGACGGGGGCGTCTCGTGGGTTTTCTCAAGGTGCAGTGCCTGGTTGGGGTTTCTCACGAGATAGGACGGGGAGCTCAGGGAGACTCCTGTGGTGCCACGGAAGTCAGGTCTCCATGGACGTGGCGTGGGGGAGCGCCTCATTGCTCTCGAGTCATGGTAGGGGAATCAAGCCTCAAGACGCTTCGAAGAAGAACTCTCGAGGTCTTTCTCGGGGTGTGGCAGGAAACCCTGGGTTCCCTCGACTTGTGCCCATGACCTCAGGGAGCTTAGCGGGGTTCCTCTGAGAAGTCAGGGATACTGTGGAGTTGAGAGGGGCTTCTCGGGACATCACAGGGACTGGTGCAATTGAAGAGGACCTAATCTCGGATTGAGGCAGTAATGTCAGGGTTCCTCTCCATTTCTGACTCGGATAGCAGGGTCCCTGCAGAGTTGGGACAGGAGAGTCAGACCTCGTCTTGTGTGGAGTAATGGAACTCCGCTTGCCTCTCGAGTTGTTCACGGGACGACAGGCCACCTCTCGAGTTGTATGTGGAACCTGCGGTTTTGGGGGACGATGCACAGGGGTGTCAGTGCCCCTTCGTGTTGTGCCTTCATCCACAGGGTTACCTTCGAAGAGGTGACCGGGCATCGGGATCTTATCAATAGCGGACCAGGAAATCGGGGTCTTTCGGCATGTGGCACAACCCACGAGGCTACGTCTCGACTTCCCTCGTGAGACTGGCCTCATCCTGAGGTTCGCCGGGAAGTCTGGGAACCCCTTCCAGACAAAGCAGGGGAATCGACCCTCCTGTCGACATCAGGAGGGGAGAAGAGGCTCAGCTGAAGCGGTGCTGGGAACCTCCATGTTCTCCTCGATTGAGACCGGGGTGTCAGGGAAATTTGGGGGTCACATCAAGGGTGCCAAGTACCGTTTCACATTTCAAGATGGAACATGGGACTTCCCTGGAGACGCTATAGCTGACAGGGGCCTCATATTTCGATGACGGAGGAGCCACGTTGTTTTTCTCCAGTTGCCGCGGGATTCTCGAATTACAATGGGGAATACAGGCTTCCTCTTGTGTTGGCCCAGTGAAGTCCAATCATCCATTTGAGTTGCGAGGGAGAGCTGGGGATTGCACTTGAGTCAATGCAGGACAAAAAAGACCTCATTTAGGCTTGTGTCCAGGACCGAGTTTTCCTCTACAGGGGCAACACGGATCTCGGGATCCCATTCCAGACTCACCCAAGTAGTCAGGCCTCGGCTCGAGGGGAAGCAACGGGCTCTGCTCTCCTCTAGAGTAGCGACGTGTATCTCTTGGAGGCTACTGAGTGGCCTAAAGGGAGTCAGGCCTCCAGTGGAGTTTGGAGAGTGGACTCGGGATTGCTCTCTAGGTCATGTAGGAAAAGAAGGCCCTCATCTTACGATGATGGGGGCGTCTCGTGAGTTTTCTCGAGCGGCGGTGCCAGTGCGGGGTTTTCATGAGGTAGGACGGGGAGCGCAGGGAGCCTCTCGTGTGGCGCCAGGGAAGTTAGGTTTCAATGGGCGTGGCGAGGGGAATGCGTCATTGCTCTCCAGTCATGGTAGGGTATCGGGCCTCAAGACGCGGTAAAGAAGGACTCTCAAGGTCTTTCTCAGAATGCAGCAGGAAACCCTGGGTTCACTCGACTTGTGCCAGTGACCGCAGAGAGCTTCTGAGGGTGCCTCTGAGAATCAGGGATACTGTGGAGTTTTAGGGGCCTCTCGGGACTCCACTGGGTATGGCGCAATGGAAGAGGGCCTCATTTCGAGTTGATGCAGGAACGTCAGGTTTCATCTACATTTCTGACTCCGATCGCACGGTCCCTGCAGAGTTGGGAAAGGAGAGTCAGGCCTTCTCTTGTGTGGAGGAACGGAACTCCGCATGCCTCTCTAGTTCTTCAAGGGATGACAGGACACTTGTCGATCTGTGTTTGGAATCTGCGTGTTTTTCCGTACTATGCATGGGGATGTCAGTACCCCTTCGTGTTGTGCATTCATCCACAGGTTTGCTTTCGAAGAGGTGTCCTGGCATCGGGTTCTTATTAAGAGCGGACCGGGAAATCGGGGTCTTTCCGCATGTGGCACCACCCACCAGGCTACGTCTCGAATTTCCTAGTGAGACCGGCCTCATCCTGAGGTGCGCCGGGAAGGTCGGAACCCCTTGCAGACAAAGCAGGGGAATCGACCCTCCTGTCTCAATCAGGAGGGGAGAAGGGGCACAGATGAGGTGATGCCGGGAACCTCGGTGTTCCCCTCCAGTGAGACCAGTGTGTTGGGGAACTTTTGGGGTCGCATCAAAGGTGCCAAGTACCGTATCGCACTTCAAGATGGAACGTAAGACTTCTTTTGAGACGCTGTAGCGGCAATGGCCGCATCTTGCGATGAAGAGGGAACGACGTGGTTTTTCTCGAGTTGTGGCGGGATTCTTGAGTTACAACGGGAAATTCAGGCTTCCTCTTGTGTTGGCCCAGGGAAGTCCAGTCTTCCATTCGAGTTGCGAGGGAGAGTTGGGGATTGCTCTCGAGTCACTGCAGGAAAAAAGAGACCTCATCTAGGCTTGTGTCCAGGACCTAATGTTTCTCTCCAGGGGCGACAGGGATCTCCGGTTCACATATCAGACACACCCGAGGAGTCAGGCCTCGCCTCGAGGGGAAGGAAAAGACTCCGCTCTCCTCTCGAGTCGCGACGGGTATGTCTTGGAGTCCACTGAGTGACCAAAAGGGAGTCAAGCCTACTGTGGAGTTTGGAGAGAGGACTCGGGATTGCTCTCCAGGCCATGCTAGAAAAGAAGGCCGTCATGTCGCGAAAATGGGGGCGTCTCGTGGGTTTTCTCTATCTGTGGCGCCAGTGTTTGGTTTCTCACGAGGTATGACGGGGAGCTCAGGGAGCCTCTCGTGTGGCGCCAGGGAAGTCAGGGCTTCATGAGTGTAGCAGAGGGAGCGCGTCATTGCCCTCGAGTCATGGTAGGGGAATCAGGCCTCAAAATGCGTTGAAGAAGGACTCTTGAGTTCTTTCTATGGTGGCGGCAGTAAACCCTGGGTTCACTCGAATTGTGCTGGTGACCTCAGGGAGCTTCTCAGGGTGCCTCTGAGAAGTCAGGGATACTGTGGAGCTGGGACGCGTCTCTCGGGACTCCACTGGGTTTCGTGCAATGGAAGAGGTCCTAATCTCGAGTGGAGGCAGGAACCTCAGCGTTCCTCTCGTGACTTCACTGGCGCTGGTCTGATTCGGATCGCAAAGTCTCTGCAGAGTTGGGACAGGAGAGTCAGGCATCGTCTTGTGTAGAGGAATGAAACCCCACTTGCCTCTCGAGTTCTTCAGGGGTGACAAGCCACTTGTTGAGCTGTATGTGGAACCTGCGGGTTTTTCCGGACGATGCACGAGGGTGTCAGTGCCCCTTTGTGTTGTGCCTTCATCCACAGGGTTGCCTTCGAAGAGGTGTCCAGGCATCGGGTTCTTATCAAGAGCGTACCGGGAAATCATAGTCTTTTGGCATGTGGTACCAACCGCGAGCTACGTCTCGAATTTCCTCGTGAGACTGGCCTCATCCTGAAGTGCCCCGTGAAGGTCGGGAACCCCTTACAAACAAAGCAGGGGAAGTGACCCTCCTATCACGAACAGGAGGGGAGAAGGGGCTCAGATAAACTGGTGCCGGGAACCTCGGTGTTCACCTCGAGTGAGACCGATATTTCGGGGAACTTTTGGGGTCACATCAAGGGTGTCAAGTATCGTTTTGCACTTCAAGACAGAACGTGGGACTTTTCTTGAGAAGCTGTAGCGGGCAAGGGCCTCATCTTGTGATGACGAGGGAACCAAGTGCTTTTTCTCGAGTTGCGGCAGGATTCTCGAGTTATGAAGGGGAATTCAGGCTTCCTCTTGTGTTGGCCCAGGGAAGTCCAATCTTCCATTCGAGTTGTCAGGGAGAGCGGGGGATTGCTCTCGAGTTACAGAAGGGCAAAAGAGACCTCATCTAGGCTTGTTTCCAGGACCTAATGTTCCTCTCCAGGGGAGACAGGGAACTCGGGGTTGCATTCCAGACCCACCTGGTGAGTCAGGCCTTGTCTCGAGGGGAAGCAAAGGACTCCGTTCTCCTCTCGAGTCGCGACAGGTATCTCTTGGAGCCCACTAAGTGGCCTAAAGGGAGTCAAGCCTCCTGTGGAGTTTGGAAAGAGGATTCGGGATTCCTCTCCAGGCCATGCAGGAAAAGAAGGCCCTCATCTCGCGATGACAGGGGCGTATGGTGAGTTTTCTCAAGCTGCGGCGTCAGTGTGGGGTTTCTCACGAGGTACGACAGGGAGCTCAGGGAGCCTCTCTTATGGCGCCAGGGAAGTCAGGTCTCCATGTGCGTGGCGAGGGGGTGCGTGTCATTTCTATAGAGCCATGGAAGCAGATTCGGGCTTCAAGACACGTTGAAGTAGGACTCTCGAGGTCTTTTTCCCATTGTGGCAGGAAACCCTGGGTTCCCTCGACATGTGCCGGTGACCTCATGGAGCTTCTCCGGGTGCCTCTGAGAAGTCAGGGGTACTGTGGAGTTGGGAGGGGCCTCTCTGGACTCCACTGGGTTTGGTGCAATGGATGAGAGCCTCATCTCGAGTGGAGGCAGGAACCTCATGTTTCCTCTCCTGGGTTTCCTGTCGCTGGTACTGACTCGGATCGCAGTTTCCCTGCAGAGTTGGTACAGAAAATCAGGTCTCGTCTTGTGTGGAGGAATGGAACTCCACTTGCCTGTCGAGTTGTTCACGGGGTGACAGACCACTTGTTGAACTGTGTTTGTAACCTGCGGGTTTTTCTGGACGATGCACGGGGGTGTCAGTGCCCCTTCGTGTTGTGCTTTCATCCACAGGTTTTCCTTCGTAAAGGTGTCACGGCATCACGTTCTTAGCAAGAGCAGACCGGGAAATCGGGGTCTTTCGGCTTGTGGCACCACCCACGAGGCTATGTCTCGAATTTCCTCGTGAGACCTGCCTCATCCTTAGGCGCGCTGGAAAGGTCGGGAACCCCTTCCAGACATAGCAGGGGAATCGACACTCCTGTCGCGATCACGAGGGGAGAAGGAGCTCAAATGAAGTGATTCCGGGAACCTCGGTGTTCCTTTCGAGTGAGACCGGTATGTCGGGGAATTTTGAGATTGCATCAAGGGTGCCAAGTAACGTTTCGCACTTCAAGACAGAACGTGGGACTTCTCTTGAGTCGCTGTAGCGGGCAAGGGCCTCATCTAGCGCTGATGGGGGAACCACGTGGATTTTCTCGAGTTTCGGCGGGATTCTCGAGTTACGATGTCGAATTCAGGCTTCCAATTGTATTGGCCCAGGGAAGTCCAATCTTCCATTCGATTTGCGAGGGAGAGCTGGCGATTGCTCTCTAGTAACTGCAGTGCAAAATAGACCTCATCTAGGCTTGTGTCCAGGACCGAGTTTTCCTCTCCAGGTGTGATAGGAACTCGGGGTTGCATTCCAGACTCACACGGGGAGTCAGGCCTCATCTCGAGGGGAAGCAAAGGACTCTGCTCTCCCTTCAGGTCCTGACAGGTATCTCTTGGAGCCAACTGAGAGGCCTAAAGAGAGTCAAGCCTCCTGTGGAGTCTGGAGAGAGGACTCGGTTTTGATCTCCAAGCCAGGCAGGAAACAAGTCCCTCATCTCGTGATGACGGGGGCGTATCGTGGGTTTTCTCGAGCTGCGGTGCCTGAATGCGGTTTCCGAAGAGGTACGACGGGGAGCTCAGGGAGACTCTCTTCAGGAGTCAGGGAAGTCAGGTCTCCATGCGCATGGCGATGGGGAGCGGGTCTTGCTCTCGAGTCATTGTAGGGGAATCGGGGCTCAAGACGCGTGGAAGGACTCTCAAGGTCTTTCCCGGGTCGCAGCAGGAAACCCTGGGTTCCCTGGACTTGAGCCGGTGACCTCAGGTAGATTGTCAAGATGCCTCTGAGAATTCAGGGATACTGTGGAGATGGGAGGGGCCTCACGCGACTCATCTGGGTTTGGTGCAATGGAAGAGGGCCTCACCTCGAGGGGAGGCAGGAACCTCAGGCTTCCTCTCCGTTTCGGACTCCGACCGCAGGGTCCCTGCAGAGTTGGGACAGGAGAGTCAGGCCTCGTCTTGTCTGAGGAAGGGAATCCCGCTGGCCTCTCGAGTTGCTCAGGGGGTCTCAGGCCCCTCGTCGAGCTGTGTGTGGAACCCGCGGGTCTTTGCGGACGATGCACGGGGGTGGTAGTGCCCCTTCGTGTTGTGCCTTCACCCACAGGGTTGCCTTCGAAGAGGGGTCCGGGCCTCGGGTCCTTCTCAAGAGCGGACCGGGGAATCGGGGGCGTTCGGCATGTGGCCCCACCCACGTGGCTCGTCTCGAATTTCCTCGTGAGACCGGACTCCTCCTGAGGTGCGCCGGGAAGGCCGAGAACCCCTTCCAGACCACGCAAGGGAATCGCCTCTCCTGTCGCGATCAGGAGGGGAGAAGGGGCTCAGAGGAAGCGGTGTCGGGACACTCGGTGTTGCCCTCGAGGGAACCCGGGGTGTCGGGGGCTTTTGGGGGTCGCAGGAAGGCTGTCAGGGACCGTTTCGCCCCTCAGGGCGGAACAGGGGACTTCCCTTGAGACGCCGTGGCGGGCAAGGGCCTCATCTTGCCAAGAGGTGGGAACCACGTGGTTTTTCTCGAGTTGCGGCGGGATTCTCGAGTTACTATGGGGATCTCAGGCTTCCTCTTGGGTTGGCCCTGGGAAGCCCAATCTTCCCCTCGAGTTGCGAGGGAAAGCTGGGGGTTGCGCTCGGGTCACTGCAGGACCGAAGAGACCTCACCTAGGCGTGTGTCCGGGACCTAATATTCCTCTCCAGGGAAGGCAGGGATCTCGGGGTTGCATTCCAGGCTCCCCCGGGGAGTCAGGCCTCGTCTCGAGGGGAAGCCAAGGACTCCGCTCTCCTCTCGAGTCGCGACGCGGGTCTCTTGGAGCCCCCTGAGCGGCCTCAAGGGAGTCCAGCCTCCTCTTCCGTTTGGAGAGAGGACCCGGGATTGCTCTCCAGGCCATGCAGGAAAAGAAGGCCCTCAGCTCGCGAGGACGGGGGCGTCTCAGGGGTTTCCTCGAGCTGCGGCGCCCGTGGGGGTTTTCTCCCGAGGCATGACGAGGATCTCAGAGAGCCTCTCATGCGGCGCCAGGGAAGTCAGGTCTCCATGCGCGTGGCGAGGGGGAGCGCGTCCTGGCTCTCGAGTCACGGGAGGGGACTAGGGCCTCGAGACGCGTTGAAGAAGGACTCTCGAGGTCTTTCTCGGGGGGCGGCGGGAAACCCTCGTTTCCCTCGCCTTCTGCCGGGGACCTTAGGGAACTTCCCAGGGTGCCTCTGAGAGGCGAGGGATCCTGTGGAGGGGGCGGGGCCCCTCGGGACTCCGCTGGGTCTGGCGCAACGGAAGAGGGCCTCACCTCGAGGGGAGGCAGGAACCTCAGGCTTCCTCTCCGTTTCGGACTCCGACCGCAGGGTCCCTGCAGAGTTGGGACAGGAGAGTCAGGCCTCGTCTTGTCTGAGGAAGGGAACCCCGCTGGCCTCTCGAGTTGCTCAGGGGGTCTCAGGCCCCTCGTCGAGCTGTGTGTGGAACCCGCGGGTCTTTGCGGACGATGCACGGGGGTGGCAGTGCCCCTTCGTGTTGTGCCTTCACCCACAGGGTTGCCTTCGAAGAGGGGTCCGGGCCTCGGGTCCTTCTCAAGGGCGGACCGGGGAATCGGGGGTGTTCGGCATGTGGCCCCACCCACGTGGCTCGTCTCGAATTTCCTCGTGAGACCGGCCTCATCCTGAGTTGCGCCGGGAAGGCCGGGAACCCCTTCCAGACCACGCAGGGGAATCGCTTCTCCTGTCGCGATCAGGAGGGGAGAAGGGGCTCAGAGGAAGCGGTGCCGGGACCCTCGGTGTTCCCCTCGAGGGAACCCGGCGTGTCGGGGGACTTTTGGGGATCGCAGGAAGGCTGTCAGGGACCGTCTCGCCGTTCAGGGCGGAACAGGGGACTTCCCTTGAGACGCCGTCGCGGGCAAGGGCCTCATCTTGCCAAGAGGTGGGAACCACGTGGTTTTTCTCGAGTTGCGGCGGCATTCTCGAGTTACGACGGCGATCTCAGCCTTCCCCTTGGGTTGGCCCTGGGAAGCCCAATCTTCCCCTCGGGTTGCGAGGGAAGCTGGGGGTTGTGCTCGAGTCACTGCAGGGCCGAAGAGACCTCACCTAGGCGTGTGTCTGGGACCTAATATTCCTCTCCAGGGAAGGCAGGGATCTCGGGGTTGCATTCCAGGCTCCCCTGGGGAGTCAGGCCTCGTCTCGAGGGGAAGCCAAGGACTCCGCTCTCCTCTTGAGTCGCGACGCGGGTCTCTTGGAGCCCTCTGAGCGGCCTCAAGGGAGTCCAGCCTCCTCTTCCGTTTGGAGAGAAGACCCGGGATTGCTCTCCAGGCCATGCAGGAAAAGAAGGCCCTTAGCTCGCGAGGACGGGGGCGTCTCAGGGGTTTCCTCGAGCTGCGGCGCCCGTGGGGGTTTTCTCCCGAGGCACGACGAGGATCTCAGGGAGCCTTTCGTGCGGCGCCAGGGAAGTCAGGTCTCCATGCGCGTGGCGAGGGGGAGCGCGTCCTGGCTCTCGAGTCACGGGAGGGGACTAGGGCCTCGAGACGCGTTGAAGAAGGACTCTCGAGGTCTTTCTCGGGGGGCGGCGGGAAACCCTCGTTTCCCTCGCCTTCTGCCGGGGACCTTAGGGAACTTCCCAGGGTGCCTCTGAGAGGCGAGGGATCCTATGGAGGGGGCGGGGCCCCTGGGGACTCGGCTGGGTCTGGCGCAACGGAAGAGGGCCTCACCTCGAGGGGAGGCAGGAACCTCAGGCTTCCTCTCCGTTTCGGACTCCGACCGCAGGGTCCCTGCAGAGTTGGGACAGGAGAGTCAGGCCTCATCTTGTCTGAGGAAGGGAACCCCGCTGGCCTCCCGAGTTGCTCAGGGGGTCTCAGGCCCCTCGTCGAGCTGTGTGTGGAACCCGCGGGTCTTTGCGGACGATGCCCGGGGGTGGCAGTGCCCCTTCGTGTTGTGCCTTCACCCACAGGGTTGCCTTCGAAGAGGGGTCCGGGCCTCGGGTCCTTCTCAAGGGCGGACCGGGGAATCAGGGGCGTTCGGAATGTGGCCCCACCCACGTGGCTCGTCTCGAATTTCCTCGTGAGACCGGCCTCATCCTGAGGTGCGCCGGGAAGGCTGGGATCCCCTTCCAGACCACACAGGGGAATCGCCTCTCCTGTCGCGATCAGGAGGGGAGAAGGGGCTCAGAGGAAGTGGTGCCGGGACCCTCGGTGTTCCCCTCGAGGGACCCCGGCGTGTCGGGGGACTTTTGGGGGTCGCAGGAGGGCTGTCAGGGACCGTTTCGCCCTTCAGGGCGGAACAGGGGACTTCCCTTGAGACGCCGTCGCGGGCAAGGGCCTCATCTTCCCAAGAGGTGGGAACCACGTGGTTTTTCTCGAGTTGCGGCGGGATTCTCGAGTTACGATGGGGATCTCAGCCTTCCCCTTGGGTTGGCCCTGGGAAGCCCAATCTTCCCCTCGGGTTGCGAGTGAAAGCTGGGGGTTGCGCTCGAGTCACTGCAGTGCCGAAGAGACCTCACGTAGGCATGTGTCTGGGACCTAATATTCCTCTCCAGGGAAGGCAGGGATCTCGGGGTTGCATTCCAGGCTCCCCCGGGGAGTCAGGCCTCATCTCGAGGGGAAGCCAAGGCCTCCGCTCTCCTCTCAAGTCGCGACGCGGGTCTCTTGGAGCCCCCTGAGCGGCCTCAAGGGAGTCCAGCCTCCTCTTCCGTTTGGAGAGAGGACCCGGGATTGCTCTCCAGGCCATGCAGGAAAAGAAGGCCCTCAGCTCGAGATGACGGTGGCGTCTCGTGGGTTTTCTCGAGCTGCGGCGCCAGTGTGGGGTGTCTCATGAAGTACCACGGGGATCTCAGGGAGCCTCTTGTATGGCGCCAGGAAAATCCAGTATTCCATTCGAGTTGCAAGTTAGAACTGGGGATTGCTCTCCAGTCACTGCAGGGCCAAATAGACCTCATCTACGCTTGTGTCCAGGACCTAGTGTTCCACTACTGGGCCGACAGGGATCTCAGGGTTGCATTCTCGACTCACCCGGAGATTCAGGCCTCGTCTTGAGGGGAAAAAAAGGACTCCGCTCTCCTGTCGAGTCGCGACGGGAATCTCTTGGAGCCCACTGCGAAGCGTAAAGGGAGTGAAGCCTCCTATGGAGTTAGGAGATGACTCGGGATTGTTTTCCTGGCCATGCAGGAAAAAAGGCCCTCATCTCGCGATGACGGGGGCATCTCGTGGGTTTTCTCCAGCTGCGGCGCCAGGATCAGATTTCTCACGAGGTACAACGGGGAGCTCAGAGAGCCTCTCGTGTGGTGCTAGGGACGTCAGGTCTCTGTACGAGTGGTGAAGGGGAGTGCGTGATTGCTCTCGAGTCATAGTAGGCGAATCGGGCCTCAAGACGCTTTGAAGAAGGACTCTTGAGGTCTTTCTCGGGTTGCGGCAGGGAACCCTGGGTTCCCTTGATTTGTGTCGGTGACCTCAGGCAACTTCTAAGGGTGCCTCTGAGAAGTCAGGGACACTGTGGATTTGGGAGGGGCCCTTCGTTACTCAACTGGGTTTGGTGCAATCGAAGAGGGCCTCATCTCGAATGGAGGCAGGAACGTCAGGGGTCCTCTCCATTTCTGACTCGGGTCGCAGGGTACCTGCAGAGTATGGAGAAGAGAGTCACGCCTCGTCTTCTGTGGAGGAATGGATTTCCCCTTGCCTTTCGAGTTGTTCACGGAGTGACAGGCCACTTGTTGAGCTGAGTGTGGAACCTGCGGGTTTTTCCGGACGATGCACGGGGGTGTCAGTGCCCCTTCGTGTTGTGCCTTCATCCACAGGGTTGCCTTCAAAGAGGTGTCCGGGCATCGGGTTCTTTTCAAGAGCGTACCGGAAAATTGGTGTCTTTCAGCATGTGGTACCACCCACGAGGCTACGTCTCGAATTTCCTCGGGAGACCGGCCTCATCCTGAGGTGCGCAGGGAAGCTCGGGAACCCCTTGCAGACAAAGCAGGGGAATCGACCCACCGCTCGCGATCAGAAGGGGAGAAGGGGCTCAGATGAAGTGGTGCCGGGAACCTCGGTGGTCCCCTCGAGTGAGACCGGTATGTCACGTCAATTTTGAGGTCGCATCAAGGGTGCCAAGTACAGTTTCGCACTTCAAGACGGAACGTGGGAATTCTCTGGAGATTCTGTAGCGGGCAAGGGCCTCATATTGCGATGACGAGGGAAACACGTGGTTTTTCTCGAGTTGAGGCGGGATTCTCGAGTTACGACGGGGAATTCAGGCTTCCTCTTGTGTTGGCCCAGGAAGTCCAATCTTCCATTCAACTTGTCAGAGAGAGCTGGGGGTTGCTCTCGAGTCACTTCAGGGCAAAGAGTCCTCATCTAGGCTTGGGTCCAGGACGTAATGTTCCTCTCCAGGGGCGACAGGGATATCGGGGTCGCATTCCAGTCTCACCTGGTGGGTCACGCCTCGTCTCGAGTGGAAGCAAAGGACTCCACTATCCTCTCGAGTTGGAACGCGTAACTCTTGGAGCCCAATGAGTGGCCTAAAGGGAGTCAAGCGTCCTGTGTAGCTTGGACAGAAGGTTCACGCTTGATCTGCATACCATGCAGTTAAAGATGGCCCTCCTCTCGTGATGACGGGGGCGTCTCATGGGTTTTCTCGAGCTGCGGCGCCAGTGTGGGGTTTCTCACGAGATATGATGGGGAGTTCAGGGATCCTCTTGTGCAGCGCCAGAGAAGCCTGACTCCATGCGTGTGGCCAGGCAGATCGCGTCATTGCTCTCGAGTCATGGGAGGGACTAGGTCCTCAAGAGGCATTTAAGAAGGACTCTCAAGGTCTTTCTTGGGTTGGGGCGGGAAACACTCGTTTCCCTCGACCTCTACAGGGGACCTTAGGGAACTTCCCAGGTGCCTCTGAGAGGTGAGGGATACTGAGGAGTTAGAGGGGCCTCTCGGGACTCCACTAGGTTTGACGAAATGAAAGAGGGCCTCATCTCGATTGGAGGCAGGAACCTCAGGCTTCCTCTCCATTTCTGACTCCGACCGCAGGGTCCCTGCAGAGTTGGGACAGGAGAGTCAGGCCTCGTCTTGTCTGAGTAATGGAACTCTGCTTGCCTCTCGAGTCGTTCAGGGGGTCTCAGGTCCCTTGACAAGCTGTGTGTGGAACCTGCGGGTGTTTCCAGAAGATGCATGGGGGTGTCAGTGCCCCTTCGTTTTGTGCCTTCCCCCACAGGGTTGCCTTCAAAGAGGTGTCCGGGCATCGGGTTCATTTCAAGAGCGGACCGGAAAATCGGGGTCATTCGGCATGTGGCACCACCCACGTGGCTCATCTCGAATTTCCTCGTGAGACCAGCATCATCCTGAGGTGCGCCGGGAAGGCCGGGAACCCCTTCCACACAACGTAGGGGAATCGGTTCTCCTGTCGCGATCAGGAGGGGAGATGGGGCTCAGATGAAGTGGTGCCGGGACCCTCGGTGTTCCACTCGAGGGAACCCGGCGTTTCAGGGAACTCTAGGGGTAGCATCAAGGGAGCCAAGTACCGTTTCCCACTTCAGGACGGAACAAGGGACTTCCCTGGAGATGCTGTAGCGGGCAAGGTCCTCATCCTGTGAAGACGTTGGAACCACCTCGTTTTTCTCGAGTTGCATCGGGATTCTCGAAAACGACAGGAATTTCAGGCTTCCTCTTGGGTTGGCCCTGGGAAGCCCAATCTTCAATTCGAGTTGCGATGGAAAGCTGGGGGTTCTGCTCGAGTCACTACAGGGCCAAAGAGACCTAATCGAGGCGTGTGTCCAGGACCTAATATTCCTCTCAAGGGAAGACAGGGATCACGGGTTTCCATTCCAGACTCCCCCGGGGGGTCAGGACTCGCCTGGAGGGGAAGCAAAGGACTCCGCTTTCCTCTGAAGTCGTGACACGGATCTCTTGGAGCCCACTGAGTGGACTCAAGGGTGTCGAGCCTCCTCTTCAGTTTGGAGAGAGGACTCAGGATTGCTCTCCAGGCCAGGCAGGAAAAGAAGGCCCTCATCTCGCGATGACGGGGGTGTCTCATGGGTTTCCTCAGGCTGCTGCGCCCATGGGGGTTTTCTCACGAGGCACGACGAGGACCTCAGGGAGCCTCTCGTGCGGCGCCAGGGAAGTCAGGTCTCCATGCGCATGGTGAGGGGGAGCTGGTCATCACTCTCGAGTCATGGGAAGCGGCTAGGTCCTCAAGAGGCGTTGAAGAAGTACTCTCGAGGTCTTTCTCGGGTTGCGGCGGGAAACCCTCGTTTCCCTCGACTTCTGCAGGGGACCTTAGGGAACTTCCCAGGGTGCCTCTGAGAGGTGAGGGATGCTGTGTAGTTGGCAGGGCCTCTCGGGACTCTGCTGGGTTCGGCGCAATGGAAGAGGGCCTCATCTCGAGGGGAGGCAGGAACCTCAGGCTTCCTCTGGGTTTCGGACTCCGATTGCACGGTCCCTGAAGAGTTGGGACAGGAGAGTCATGCCTCGTCTTGTCTGAGGAATGGAATTCTGGTTGCCTCTCGAGTTGTTCCGGGAGTCTCAGGCCCCTTGTCGAGCTGTGTGTACACCCTGCGGTTTTTTCCGGATGATGCACGGGGGTGTCAGTGCACCTTCGTGTTGTGCCTTCACCCACAGGGTTGCCTTCGAAGAGGTGTACGGGCATCGGGTTCTTATCAAGAGCGGACCGGAAAATCGGAGTCGTTAGGCACGTGGCACCTCACACGTGGCTAGTCTCGAATTTCCTCCTGAGACCAGCCTCATCCTGAGGTGCGCCAGGAAGGCCGGGAACCCCTTCCAGACAAAGCAGGGGAATCGACTCTCCTGTCACGATCAGGAGGGGAGAAGGGGCTCAGATGAAGTGGTGCTGGGACCCTCGGTGTTCCCCTCGAGGGAACCCAGCGTGTCGGGGAACTTTTGTGGTCGCATCAAGGGTGTCAAGTACCGTTTCGCCCTTCAGGGCGGAACATGGGACTTCCCTGGAGACACCGGGAACTTCGGTGTTCCCCTGGAGTGAGACCAGTATGTTGGGGAACTTTGGGGTCGCATCAAGGGTGCCAAGTAGCATTTCGAACTTTAAGATGGAACGTGGGACTTCTCTTGAGACTCTAGCTGGCAAGGGCCTCATATTGCGATGAAGGGGGAACCACATGGTTTTTAAGACTTGAGGCTGAATTCTCGAATTACGATGGGAAATTCAGACTTCCTCTTGTGTTGACCGTGGGAAGACCAATCTTCCATTCAAATTGTGAGGGAGAGATGGAGGTTGCTCTCGAGTCACTGTAGGGCAAAATAGACCTCATCTAGGCTTGTGTCTAGGACATAATGTTCCACTCCAGGGGTGACATGGATCTCGGGGTTGCATTCCAAACTCACCCGGGGAATCAGGCCTCGTCTCCAGGGAAGCAAAGGACTCCGCTCTCCTCTCGAGTCGCACCGGGTATTTCTTGGACCCAACTGAGTGGCCTAAAGGGAGTCAATACTCCTGTGAAGTTTGGAGAGAGGACCAGGAATTGCTCTCCAGGTCAGGCAGGAAAAGAAGGCTCCCATCTCTCCTTGACGGGGGCATCTTGTGGTTTTTCTCGAACTGCGGCGCCAGTGTGGGTTTTCTCACGAGGCACGATGGGGTACTCAGGGAGCCTCTTGTGTGGTACTAGGGAAGTCAGTTTTCCTGCTTGTGGCGAGGGGAGCGCGTCCTTGCTCTGGAGTCATGGTAGGGGAATCGGGCATCAAGAGACGTTGAAAAAGGACTCTCCAAGTCTTTCTCGGGTTACTTCTGGAAACTCTGGGTTCCCTCGATTTGTGCCAGTGACCTCAGGTAGCTTCTCAGGGAGCCTCTGAGAATTCAGGGATACTGTGGTGTTGGGAGGGGCCTCTCGGGACACCACTGAGTTTGGTTCAATGGAAGAGGGCCTCTTCTCTAGTTGAGGCAGGAACCTCAGGGTTCCTCTCCATTTCTGACTCCAATTGCAGGGTCCCTGAAGAGTTGGGACAGGAGAGTAAGGCCTCGTCTTGTGTGAAGGAATGCAGCTTCACTTGCCTCTCGAGTTGTTCACGAGGTGACAGTCCACATTTGGAGCTGTGAGTGGAATCTGCGGGTTTTTCCAGACGATGCATGGGGATGTCAGTGTCCCTTCGTGTTGTGCCTTCATCCACAGGGTTGCCTTCGAAGAGATGTCCGGGCGTCAGGTTCTTATCTAGAGTGGACCGGGAATTCGGGATCTTTCAGCATATGGCACCAACCATGAGGCTACTTTTCGAATTTCCTCATGAGACCGGCCTCATCCGGAGGTTCGCGGGGAACGTCGGGAACCCCTTGCAGACAAAACATGGGAATCGACCCTTCTGTCGCGATCAGGAGGGGTGAAGGGGCTCACAGGAAGTGGTGCCGTGAACTTTGGTGTTTCCCTCGAGTGAGACCGGTATGTCAGGGAACTTTGGGGGTCGCATCAAGGGTGCCAAGTACCGTTTTGTACTTCAGGATGGAACGTGGGACTTCTCTTGATACGCTGTAGCGGCCAAGGGCCTCATCTTGCGATGACGGGGGAGCCACGTGGTTTTTCTCGAGTTGCGGCGGGATTCTCGAGTTACGACGGGGATTTCAGGCTTCCTCTTGTGTTGGGCCAGGGAAGTCCAATCATCCATTCGAGTTGCGAGGGAGAGCTGGGGGTTGCGCTCGAGTCACTGCAGGGCAAAGGAGACCTCATCTAGGCTTGTGTCCAGGACCTAATGTTCCTCTCCAAGGGCCACAGGGATCTCAGGTTTGCATTCCAGACTCACCCAGGGAGTCAGGCCTCATGTCGAAGGGAAGCAAAGGACTCCGCTCTCCTTTCGAGTCGCGACGGGCACCTCTTGGAGCCCACTTTGTGGCCTAAAGGGAGTCAAGCCTCCTGTGAAGTTTGGAGAGAGGACTTGGGACTGCTCTCCAGGCCATGCAGGAAAAGATGGCCCTCATCTCGCGATGACGGAGGGATCTTGTGGCTTTTCTCGAGCTGCGGCGCCAGTGTGGGGTTTCACACGAGGTACGACGGGGAGCTCAGGGAGCCTCTCGTGTGGCGCCAGGGAAGTCAGGTCTCCATGTGCGTGGCGAGGGGGAGCGCATTATTGCTCTCGAGCTATGGTAGGGGAATCTGACCTCAAGACGCATTGAAGAAAGACTCTCGAGGTCTTTCTTCGGTTGTGGCAGGAAACTCTTATTTCCGTCGACTTTTGCTGGTGGCCTCAAGGAGCTTCTCAGAATGCCTATGAGAAGTCAGGGATACTGTGGAGATGGGAGGGGCCTCTCGGGACTCCACTGGGTTTGTTTTAATGGAAGAGGGCCTCATCTCGGGTTGAGGCAGGAACCTCAGGTTTCCTCTCCATTTCTGACTCAGATCGAAGCGTGCCTGCAGAGTTGGGATTGGATACTCAGGCCTCGTCTTGTCTGAGGAAGGGAACTCCGCTTTCCTCTCTCATTGTTTAAGGGGTGACAGGCCAGTTGTGGAGCTGTATGTGGATCCTGCGGGGTTTTCCGGACGATGAACAGGGTTGCCAGTGCTCCCTCGTGTAGTGCCTTCATCCACAGGGTTGCCTTAGAAGAGGTGTCCGGGCATCGGGTTCTTATCAAGAGCAAGACCGAGAAATCGGGGTCTTTTGCAACGTGGCACCAACACGAGGCTACGTCTCGAATTTCTTCATGAGACTGGCCTCATCCTGAGGTGCGCCATGAAGGTCGGGAACCCCTTCTAGACAAAGCAGGGGGATCGACCTTCCTGCCGTGATCAGGAGCGGAGAAGGGGCTCAAATGAAGTGGTGCCAGGAACTTCGGTGTTCCCTTGGAGTGAGACCGGTATATTGGGGAACTTTTGGGGTCGCATCAAGGGTGCCAAGTAGCATTTCGAACTTTATGACGAAACATGGGACTTCTCTTGAGACTCTGTAGCGGGCAAAGGCCTCATATTGCGATGAATGGGGAACCACGTGGTTTTTAAGAGTTGCGGCGGGATTCTCGAGTTACAACGGGAAATTCAGACTTCCTCCTGTGTTGGCCCAGTGAAGACCAATCTTCCATTCGAATTGCGAGGGAGAGATGGGTGTTGCTCTCGAGTCACTGTAGGGCAAAATAGACCTCATCTAGGCTTTTGTCCAGGACATAATGTTCCTCTCCAGGGGCAACAGGGATCTCGGGGTTGCATTCCAGACTCACCCGAGGTAAGGCCTCGTCTCGAGGGGAAACAAAGTACTCTGCTCTCCTCTCACGTCGCGACAGGTATCTCTTGGAGCCCATTGAGTGGCCTAAAGGGAGTAAAGCCTCCTGTGAAGTTTGGAGAAAAGACCAGGGATTCCTCTCCAGGTCAGGCAGGAAAAGAAGTCCCCAATCTCGCGATGACGGTGGGTTTTCCCGAGCTGCGGCGCCAGTGTGGGGTTTCTCACGAGGTATGACGGGGAGCTCAGGGAGCCTCTCATGTGGCGCCAGGGAAGTCAGGTGTCCATGCGCATGGCGAGGGGCAGCGTGTCATTGCTCTCGAGTCATGGTAGGGGAATCCGTCCTCAAGACGCGTTGAAGACGGACTCTTGAGGTCTTTCTCGGGTTGCGGCAGGATACCCTGTGTTCCCTCGACTTGTGCCGGTGACCTCAGGGAGTTGCTCAGGGTGCCTCTGAGAAGACACTGATACTGTGGAGTTGGGAGGGGCCTCTCGGGACTCCACTGGGTGTGGTATAATACAAGAGGGCCTCATCTCGTGTTGAGGAAGGAACCTCAGGGTTCCTCTCCATTTCAGACTCCGATCTCAGGATTCCTGCAGAGTTGGGACAGGAGAGTCAGGCCTCGTATTCTGTGGAGAAATGAAACTTAGCTTGCCTCTCGAGTTGTTCACGAGGTAACAGGTCACTTGTCGAGCTGTATGTGGAACCTGCAGAATTTTCCAAAAGATGCACGGGTGTTCAGGGTCCCTCCTTGTTGTGCCTTCATCCTATGGGATGCATTCCAAGAAGTGTACGGGAATCGGGTTCTTATTAATAGCTGACCGGGAAATGGGGTCTTTCCGCATGTGGCACCACCCACGAGGCTACATCTCCAATTTCCTCGTGAGACCGGCCTCATCCTGATTTGCGCTGGGAAGATCGGTAACCCCTTCCACAAAAAGCAGGAGAATCGACATTCCTGTTGCAATCAGGAGGGGAGAAGGGGCTCAAATGATGTGGTGCGGGGAATATGGGTGTTACCCTCGAGTGATGCCTGTATGTTGGGGAGCTTTGGGGTGCCATCATGGGTGCCAAGTACCGTTTTGCACTTCAGTAGGAACGTGGGACTTCTTTTGAGACACTGTGGCGGGCAAGGGCCTCATGCTGCGAAGACGATGGAACCACGTGGTTTTTTTCGAGTTGCGGCGGGATTCTCGAGTTACGATGTGGATTTCAGGCTTCCTCTTGTGTTAGCCCTGGGAAGCCCAAACTTCCCTTCGAGTTGCGAGGGAAAGCTGGATGTTGTGCTCGAATCACTGCAAGGCCAAAGAGACCTCATCTAGGCGTGTGTCCAGGACCTAATAGTCCTCTTAAGGGAAGACAAGGATCTCGGGATTGCACTCCAGACTCCCCCGGGGAGTCAGGCCTCGCCTCGAGGGGAAGCAAAGGACTGCGCTCTCCTCTCGAGCCCCGACGCGGATCTCTTGGAGCCCACTGAGTCGCCTCAAGGGAGTCCAGCCTACTCTTCAGTTTGGAGAGAGGACTCGGGATTGCTCTCCAGGCCAGGCAGGAAAAGAAGGCCCTCAGCTCGCGAGGACGGGGGCGTCTCAGGGGTTTCCTCGAGCTGCGGCGCCCATGGGGGTTTTCTCCCGAGGCACGACGAGGATCTCAGGGAGCCTCTCGTGCGGCGCCAGGGAAGCCAGGTCTGCATGCGCGAGGCGAAGGGGAGCGCATCATTGCTCTCTAGTCCAGAGAGGGGACAAGGGCCTCAAGACACTTTGAAGAAGGACTATCGAGGTCTTTCTCGAGTGGCGGCGGGAAACCCTCATTTCCCTTGACTTCTGCCGGGGACCTGAGGGAACTTCCCAGGGTGCCTCTGAGAGGTGAGGGATGCTGTGGAGTTAGCGGGGCCTCTCGGGATTACACTGGGGTTGGCGCAATGGAAGAGGGCCTCATCCCGAGGGCAGGCAGGAACCTCAGGCTTCCTCTCTGTTTCTGACTCCGACCCTCCGACCTCAGGGACCCTGCAGAGTTGGGAGCGGAGAGTTAGGCCTCATCTTGTCTGAGGAAGGGAACTCCACTTTCCTCTCGAGTTGCTCAGGGGGTCTCAGGCCCCTCTTCGAGCTGTGTGTGGAACCCACGGGTGTTTCTGGACGATGCACGGGAGTGTCAGTGCCCCTTCGTGTTGTCCCTTCACCCACAGGGTTGCCTTCGAAGAGGTGTCCGTGCAACGGGTTCTTCTCAAGAGTGGACCAGGAAATCGAGGTCGATCGGCATGTGGCACCACCACCGTGGCTCACCTCGAATTTCATTGTGCGGACGGCCTCATCCTGACATGCGCTGGGAAGGCCGGGAATCCCTTCCAGACCACGCAGGGGAATCGATACTCCTGTCGCGATCAGGAGGGAAGAAGGGGCTCAGATGAAGTGGTGTCGGGACCCTCGGTGTTTCCCTCGAGGGAACCCGGTGTGTCGGGGAATTTCTGGGGGTCGCAAGAAAGGTGTCAGGTACTCTTTCGCACTTCACGACGGAAACTGGGACTTCCCTTGAGACGCCATAGCGGGCAAGAGGCTCATCTTGCAAAGACGTTGGAACCACGTGGTTTTTCTCGAGTTGCGGCGGGATTTTCGAGTTACGTCGGGGATCTCAGGCTTCCTTTTGGGTTGGCCCTGGGAAGCCCGATCTTCCCCTCTAGTGGGAGGGAAAGCTGGGGGTTGCGCTCGAGTCACTGCAGGGCCGAAGAGACCTCACCTAGGCGTGTGTCCGGGACCTAATATTCCTCTCCAGGGAAGGCAGGGATCTCGGGGTTGCATTCCAGGCTCCCCCGGGGAGTCAGGCCTCGTCTCGAGGGGAAGCCAAGGACTCCGCTCTCCTCTCGAGTCGCGACGCGGGTCTCTTGGAGCCCCCTGAGCAGCCTCAAGGGAGTCCAGCCTCCTCTTCCGTTTGGAGAGAGGACCCGGGATTGCTCTCCAGGCCATGCAGGAAAAGAAGGCCCTCAGCTCGCGAGGACGGGGGCGTCTCAGGGGTTTCCTCGAGCTGCGGCGCCCGTGGGGGTTTTCTCCCGAGGCACGACGAGGATCTCAGGGAGCCTCTCGTGCGGCGCCAGGGAAGTCAGGTCTCCATGCGCGTGGCGAGGGGGAGCGCGTCCTGGCTCTCGAGTCACGGGAGGGGACTAGGGCCTCGAGACGCGTTGAAGAAGGACTCTCGAGGTCTTTCTCGGGGGGCGGCGGGAAACCCTCGTTTCCCTCGCCTTCTGCCGGGGACCTTAGGGAACTTCCCAGGGTGCCTCTGAGAGGCGAGGGATCCTGTGGAGGTGGCGGGGCCCCTCGGGACTCCGCTGGGTCTGGCGCAACGGAAGAGGGCCTCACCTCGAGGGGAGGCAGGAACCTCAGGCTTCCTCTCCGTTTCGGACTCCGACCTCAGGGTGCATGCAGAGTTGGGACAGGAGAGTCAGGCCTCGTCTTGTCTGAGGAAGGGAACCCTGCTGGCCTCTCGAGTTGCTCAGGGGGTCTCAGGCCCCTCGTCGAGCTGTGTGTGGAACCCGCGGGTCTTTGCGGACGATGCACGGGGGTGGCAGTGCCCCTTCGTGTTGTGCCTTCCCCCACAGGGTTGCCTTCGAAGAGGGGTCCGGGCCTCGGGTCCTTCTCAAGGGCGGACCGGGGAATCGGGGGCGTTCGGCATGTGGCCCCACCCACGTGGCTCGTCTCGAATTTCCTCGTGAGACCGGCCTCATCCTGAGGTGCGCCGGGAAGGCAGGGAACCCCCTCCAGACTACGCAGGGGAATCGCCTCTCCTGTCGCGATCAGGAGGGGAGAAGGGGCTCAGAGGAAGCGGTGCCGGGACCCTCGGTGTTCCCCTCGGGGGACCCCGGCGTGTCGGGGGACTTTTGGGGGTCGCAGGAAGGCTGTCAGGGACCGTTTCGCCCTTCAGGGCGGAACAGGGGACTTCCCTTGAGACGCCGTCTCGGGCAAGGGCCTCATCTTGCCAAGAGGTGGGAACCACGTGGTTTTTCTCGAGTTGCGGCGGCATTCTCGAGTTATGACGTGTATCTCAGCTTTCCCCTTGGGTTGGCCCTGGTAAGCCCAATCTTCCCCTCGAGTTGCGAGGGAAAGCTGGGGGTTGCGCTCGGGTCACTGCAGGGCCGAAGAGACCTCACCTAGGCGTGTGTCCGGGACCTAATATTCCTCTCCAGGGAAGGCAGGGATCTCGGGATTGCATTCCAGGCTCCCCCGGGGAGTCAGGCCTCGTCTTGAGGGGAAGCCAAGGACTCCACTCTCCTCTCGAGTCGCGACGCGGGTCTCTTGGAGCCCCCTGAGCGGCCTCAAGGGAGTCCAGCCTCCTCTTCCGTTTGGGGAGAGGACCCGGGATTGCTCTCCAGGCCATGCAGGAAAAGTAGGCCCTCAGCTCGCATGGACGGGGGCGTCTCAGGGGTTTCCTCGAACTGCGGAGCCCATGGGGGTTTTTCTCCCGAGGCACGACGAGGATCTCAGGGAGCCTCTCGTGCCACTCCAGGGAAGTCAGGTCTCCATGCGCGTGGCGAGGGGGAGCGTGTCATGGCTCTCGAGTCATGGTAGGGGAATTGCGACTCAAGACATTTTGAAGCACTCTTGCGGTCTTTCTCAAGTCGCGGCAGAAAACCCAGGGTTCCCTCAACTTGTGCCTGTGACCTCAGGGAGCTTCTCATTGTGCCTGTGAGAACTCAGGTATACTGTGGAGTTGGTAGGGGCCTCTCGGGACTCCACTGGGTGTGGTGCAATGGAAGAGGGCCTCATCTCGAGTTGACGCAGGAACCTCAGGCTTCCTCTCCGTTTCTGACTCGGATCCCATGGTCCCTGCAGAGTAGGCACAAGAGAGTCACACCTAGTCTTCTGTTGAGGAAGTGGACCTTCGTTTGCTTTCGAGTTGTTTACAGGGTGACAGTCCACTTTTCGAAATGTCTGTGGGACCTGCGGGTTTTTCTGGACGATGCACGCGGGGGTCAGTGCCCCTTCGTCTTGTGCCTTCATCCACAGGTTTTCCATCAAAGAGGTGTGCTGGCATCGGGTTCTTTTCAAGAGTGGACCGTGAAATTGGGGTCTTTCGGCATGTGGCACCACCCACGAGGCTACGTCTCGAACTTCCTCATTAGACCGGCCTCATCCTGAGGTGCGCCCGGAAGGTCGGGAACCCCTTGCAGACAGAGAAGGGGAGTCGACCCTCCTGTCGCAATCAGGAGAGGAGAAGGGGCTCAGATGAAGTGCTGCCGGGAACCTCGGTGTTCCCCTTGAGTGAGTCTGGTATGTCGCGGAACTTTTGGGGTCGCATCAAGGGTGCCAAGTACTGTTTCGCATTTCAGGATGGAACGTGGGACTTCTCTTGAGATGCTGTAGCGGACAAAGGGCCTCATCTTGCGGTGACGAGGGAAGCACGTGGTTTTTCTCGAGTTGAGGTCGGATTCTCGAGTTACGACGGGGAATTCAGGCTTCCTCTTGTGTTGGCCCAGGAAGTCTAATCTTCCATTTGAGTTGCCAGGGAGAGCTGGGGATTGGGCTCCATTCACTGAAGGGCAAACTAGACCTCATCTAGGCTTGTATCCAGGACTTAATGTTCCTCTCCATAGGCGACAGGGATTTGGGGTTGCATTCCATACTCACCCGGGGAGTCAGGCCTCATCTCGAGGGGAAGCAAAGGACTCCACTCTCTTCTCGAGTCGCGACAGGTATCTCTTGGAGCCCACTGAGTGGTCTTCGCTCTGTAGGAGAGCTCTAGTGTACATAAGCCTGTACATAAGTGAACACAGACATTCTGTGTGCATGTTGCTGCGTACCCAAAATAGGGCCACAAGGAGCCTCATGCTCTCCATGCGGCGCGGAAGCTGTGCAGCCACGCAGCAGCTGAAGAATCCAACCAATTGCTCTTTTCTTACCTCTGACAGAGCTCGCATTTCTGTAGCCCTTGGCAGTTTGGAAACACTGGACCCTAACCCCTCTCAAAGTAGGCCTGGGTTCTAGTTCGAATAGAAAGTTAATAGCGGAGCTGAGGACAGGAACGCGGCAGTCATTTATCACACGCTCCTGCAGCCTGCTACTACAGGGACACTAACGCTAGAAGCTAGGAATGTCTTTGCAAGGTGCGCAAAGGACAAGGGAGAACCTCGACCCTGACTCTAGTATTTCAGTCCCCTGAGCAGATCTGAGGTTCTCCCGCTGTAGAAGCTAACCCATTCCTTTCAAATACAGGCTTCCTAACACAGGGCCAGTTGGCTGCTTGCTCTTCCACGAAGCAGGCTTCCTTAACTTGCAAACTGCGAATTCCGCTTAACAGCCTGGAGGAAAATCGCTTCTTGGAAGATTTTTTTCAGAGGCTGTATCCCCGGAGCTGGGGCCAAGCTAGGGGACCCATACTGACAAGGGAAGGCCAAACCACATCCAATGTCTTTGCTCTGGAGGACAGCTTTGGTGAGCCTAAGTCTTTCAGGAATATTTCTGGCTCCAACAGAGTCAAATTCTGTGTGTGAAGCTGCACAGCCAAAATAGGGGAACAGAGAGCCTGATTCTCTCTGTGTAGCTTTGAAGCTGTCATTCAAACAACAGCTTGAGAATCCATACAATGCTCTCCCTTACTGCTAAGAGAATTCTCATTGCTGTCGTCCTTGACAGTTTGTAGAAATCTGCACCCTAACCCTTCTCCAAGTAGGCCTGGGTCCTAGCTCGGAACAACAGGCAACAGCGGAGCTGAGGCCAGTAAGGCACAAGTGAGGTCTCACACACTCTTGCAGCCTGATCGTCCAGGAGCAGTAAGGCCTCTTTTTCCCTGCAGGAGGCTCGCTTGCCTTGCCTCCTGTGAACTGCATTTCCCAGCCTGGGCGCAAAGCTGTTCCTGGAGATTTTTTCTCAGGGGCTGTTTCCCTGGAGCTGGGTCGGACCTCGGGGGCCCAACTCACAGGGGAAGACAAAACCACATGGACAGGTCTATGCTCTGTAGGAGAGCTCTAGTGAACCTCATCTCTCAGGAACATTCTTGGCTTCTACAGAGACACCTCTGTGCATGAAGCTACACACCCAACATAGTGGCAAAGGGAGTCTGATTCTCTCCGTGGGTGCTGATGCTTTGTGGCAAAGCACCTGCTAAGAATCCATCTGCATAGGCTTCCCTCACCTTGACAGAGGTCTCATTGCTGTAGTCCTTGGCAGTTTGGAAAGAAGCAGACCCTTACCCTTCACCAAGTAGGCCCTTGTCCTTGTTTGAATGCAAAGGCAGTAGCTGAGCTGAGGCCAGTAAGGCGCCAGTCAAGTCTGACATATTCCCGATGCCTGCTCCTTCATGGAAAATAACGTTAGAATCTGGGAATGTCTTTGCAAGGCTGGCAAAGGGCAGTCAGGAACCTCGACCCTGCCTCTGGAATTTCTATCTTCTCAGCACATCTGGCGGTCTCGGTCAGGAGAAACTAACCCATTCCTTGCAAATATAGGCTTCCAAACACAGGCCGGTTGGCTGTCTCTTCTTGCCGAAGGAAGCTTGCTTATCCCACCTCCTGCGAACTCCGCTTCCCAGCCTGGGGGATAAGAGGTACTTGGAGATCTTTTCTCAGAGGCTGTTTCCACGGAGCAGGGGCCGATCCCGGAGACCCACATGCACAGGGGAAGGGAAAACCGCATGGATAAGTCTTTGCTCTCTAGGAGTGCTCTAGTGAACCTCACTCTATGGGGAATGTTCCTGGCTCCAATGGGGACATCTCTGTGTGGGAAGCTGCATAGCCAACATAGAGACACAGAGACCTGATTCTCTCTGTGCAGCTTTGACGCTGTCGTTCAAACAACAAATTGAGAATCCACACAATGCTCTCCCTTACCACTGAGAGAGTTATCATTGCTGTAGCCCTTCGCAGTTTCTGGAAATCGGCACACAAACACTTCTCCAAGTAGGCCTGGGTTCAAGTTCAGATGAACATGCAATAGCGGAGCTGAGGCCAGTAAGGCACCAGTCAGGTGTCACACACTCTGGCAGCCTGCTCCTCCAGGGACAGTAAGGCCTCTATTTCCCTTCAGGAGGCTCGCTTGCCTTACTTCCTGTGAACAGCGTTTCCCAGCCTGGGCGGAAAGCAGTTCCTGGAGATCTTTTCTCAGGGGCTGTTTCCCCGGAGTTGGGGCGGACCTCGGGGACCCAACTCACAGGGGAAGGCAAAACCAAATGGACAGGTCTATGCTCTGTAGGAGATCTCTAGTGAACTGCCGGGGTCCAGCCCCAGCTGATCCAGGGTATTCGAAGCAGAGACGGCGTAGGCGAGGGTCAGGGAACAACTGCTTAATTAAACGTTAATTAAGGATATAAAGAGTAATAAAATGAGGATAGCTCAGTAGGAAAATTCAGTGGAGAAAAGAGGCTGAGTAGCTTGGTTTACGCGGGGGACCAATAAAACTTCAAGACAAGAAGCTTGCACCACTTACGTAGGCTGCAGGCGTCCTTCCGTTCTCCCGAATGAGAGGAGACACTGAGGCCTCCCCGGTCGGATCTTAGAAGCCCAGGCAAAATTAGTAAGCTTGGTGGGTTCCGCGCTCCAGATAGAAACTCAACCAGAGTGAGAGAGAGAGAGAGACATGGGGAGACCAGTATTTCGAGAAACTGATCCCAATTCTTTATTTTCCATGGTCTACTTTTATACACTGAGATGTTATGCCAAAGTCACGTGGGGTCAGCACTCCTGACTTTTATCAAAGTCAGGTGCTTCATACAAAAGTATACAGATGTCTTAGGGGTGTTACATCATCTTCTGGCCGGGGGGCCTGCTGACAATTTACGACCCTCTCCTTGTGACAGCGGTCAGTCAACCAGGACACTTATTTCTCCAGGGGTGATTATTCTTAAAACAGACGCCACCCAAATAAAGTTACATTCCTATAGGGTGAGGGTGTAGTGGGTTTTAGTTAAGGAAAGAATTTACTTAGCCTAAGGTCTAACGTGATTTATATCAAAGGTTAATACTTATTTCTTCTATATATTCATTAATGTGTATAAGGGCAGGGGATGTGGAGACTTAGCAGTAAACATCAGCTCAACAAATGAAAAACCCTTCACCAATATGATTTCTAATCAGCCCATTATACTTATACTAATAATTTTCTAACTTTTCTAAGGAACCTGTTTTTAGAAGGTTTAAAGCATCTCGTGCCTCTCATGGTTGGGCGGCTGTGAGCAATCACATGTGGCCGGACAAGCCTGTCAGGCAGGCTAGGGAACCTTCAGAGGAGTTTGTAGGTTAAAACACTCTTGTCACACCCAGGGGTTTTTATCAACTGGAGCTCTAGGTTAACTCCTTCTCCGAAAGAGGTGGTGGGGGACAGCCCCCCGTAAAGTCAGAGGTGTAGGTGAGAGCACAAAGTAGTAAGGTAGGCAGGCTCTGGTTATGGGGGTAGATGCTCGAGGATTTCCAGGGGGACTCCTGAGGCTCGATCCCGCCTTTGCGTATGTCGAGCCTCCTTCCTCATGACCTTTGCCATGGGCGGAGTGCCTCACTCTGGCCCCCAACAGTGAACCTCCTCTCTCAGGAACATTCTTGGCTCCTATCGAGACACCTCTGTGTGTGTAGCTACACACGCAACGTAGGGGCAAAGGGAGCCAGATTCTTTCCGTGGGGTGCTGATGCTTTGTGGCAAAGCACCTGCTTGAGAATCCATCAGCTTACGCTTCCCTCGCCTTGACAGAGGTCTCATTGCAGTAGCCCTTGGCAGTTTGGAAAGAAGAGGACCCTTACCTTTCATAAAGTGGGCCCTTGTCCTAGTTTGAAAGGAAAGACAAGAGCTGAGCTGAGGCCAATAAGGCGCCAGTCAAGTCTGACATATTCCCGAAGCCTGCTCCTTCATGGAAAATAACGCTGGAATCTAGGAATGTCTCTGCAAGGCTGGCAAAGGGCAGTCAGGAGCCTGCACCCTGCCTCTGGAATTACCGATTTCTGAGCAGATCTGGAGGTCTTCTTTAGGAGAATCTAACTCATTCCTTCCATATTGAGACTTCCAAAAACAGGCCGGTCGGCTGCCTCTTCGTGCCCGAAGGAGGCTTGCTTTTCCTGCCTCCTATGAACCCAGCTTCCCAGGCTCTGGGAAAAGCGGATCTTGAAGATCTTTTCTCAGGGGTTGTTTCCACGGAGCTGGGGCTAAGCCTGGAGACCCAAACTCACAGGGGAAGAAAAACCACATGGACAAGTCTTTGCTCTCTAGGAGAGCTCTAGTGAACTTCACTCTGTCACGAACATTCTTGATTCATATGGAGACACCCCTATGTGTGAAGCTGCGTACCCAACATGGGGGCACAGAGAGCCTGATTCTCTCTGTGTAGCTTTAAAGATGTCGTTTAAAAAACACCTTGAAAATCCATACAATGCTCTTCCTTACCCGTGACAGAGTTCTCATTGCTGTAGCCCTTGGCAGTTTTTAGAAATCCGCACCCAAACCCTTCTCCAAGTAGTCCTGGGTCCTAGTTCGGAGGAACATGCAATGGCGGAGCTGAGGCCAGTAAGGCACCAGTCAGGTCTCACACACTCTGGCAGCCTGCTCCTCCAGGGGCAGTAAGGCCTCTTTTTCTCTGCAGGAGGCTCGCTTGCCTTGCCTTCTGTGAACTGCGTTTCCCAGTCTGGACGAAAAGCAGTTCCTGGAGGTGTTTTCTCAGGGGTTTCTTCCTCGGAGCTGGGGCGAACATCGGGAACCCAACTCACAGGGGAAGGCAAAACCATATGGACAGGTATATGCTCCATAGCAGAGCTCTAGTGAACCTCATCTCCCAGGAACATTCTTGGCTCCTATAGAGACACCTCTGTGTTTGAAACTACACACCCAACATAGGGGCAAATGCAGCCTGATTCTCTCCGTGGAGTGCAGATGCTTTGTGGCAAAGCACCTGTTTGAGAATCCATCCGCTTCCACTTCCCTCTCTTTGACAGAGGTGTCTTTGCTGTAGCCTTTGGCAGTTTGGAAAGAAGCAGACCCTTACCCTTCACCAAGTAGGCCCTTGTCCTAGTTTGAACGGAAAGGCGATAGCTGAGCTGAGGCCAGTAAGGCGCCAGTCAAGTCTGACATATTCCTGAAGCCTGCTCCTTCGTGGAAAATAACGCTAGAATCTAGAAATGTCTTTGCAAGGCTGGCAAAGGACAGTCAGGAACCTCGACCCTGCCTCTGGAATTTCCGTCTTCTGAGCAGATCTGGAGGTCTTCTTTTGGAGAAGCTAACCATTCCTTCCAAAGAGAGGCTTCCAAACACAGGCTAGTTGGCTGCCTCTACTTGCCCGAAGGAGGCTTGCTTGTTCCGCTTCCTGTGAACTCCGCTTCCCGCCTGGGGGAAAAGTGGTTCTTGGAGATCTTTTTTCAGGGGCTATTTCAACAGAGTTGGAGCTGAGCCCGGAGACCCACACACACAGAGGAAGGCAAAACCACATGGACAAGTCTTTGCTCTGTAGGAGAACTCTAGTTAACCTCAGTATGTGAGGAAAGTCTTGGATTCCACGGGGATACCTCTGTGTGTGGAGCTGCATACCCAACAAGGGGGCACACAGGGCCTGATTCTCTCTTTGCAGCTTTGAAGCTGTCGTTCAAACAACAGCTTGAGAATCCATACAATGCTCTCCCTTACCTCTGAGAGACTTCTCATTGCAGTAGCCCTTGGCAGTTTTTACAAATCCGCACCCAAACCCTTCTCCAAGTAGGCCTGGGTCCTGGTTTGGATGGCCATGCAATGGCGGAGCTGAGGTCAGTAAGGCACCAGTCAGGTGTCACACACTCTGGCAGCCTGCTCCTCCAGGGACAGTAAGGCCTATTTTTCCCTGCGGGAGGCTCGCTTGCCTGGCCTCCTGTGAACTGCGTTTCCCAGCCTGGGCAAAAAGCGGTTCCTGGAGATCTTTTCTCAGGGGCTCTATCCCCAGAGCTGGGGTGGACCTCGGGGACCCATCTCACAGGGGAAGGAAAAACCACATGGACAGGTCTATGCTCTGTAGGAGACGTTAGTGTGTCTCATCTCTTAGGAACATTCTTGGCTCGTACAGAGACACCTCTGTGTGTAAAGCTACACACCGAACATAGGGGCACAGGGAGCCTGATTCTCTCTGTGGGGTGCTGATGCTTTGTGGCAAAGCACCTGTTTGAGAATCCATCCGCTTACGCTTCCCTCGCCTTGACAGAGGTCTCATTGCTGTGTCTCTTGGCACTTTGGAAAGAAGCAGACCCTTACCCTTCACCAAGTAGGCCCTGATCCTAGTTTGAAAGGAAAGGCAATAGCTGAGCTGAGGCCAGTAAGGCACCTGTCAACTCTGACATATTCCCGATGCCTGCTGCTTCATGGAAAATATTGCTAGAATCTAGGAATGTCTTTGCAAGGCTGGCAAAGGGCAGTCAGGAACCTCAACCCTGCCTCTGGAATATCTATCTTCTGAGCAGATCTGGAGGTCTCCTTCTGGAGAAGCTAACCCATTCCTTGCAAATAGAGGCTTCCAAACACAGGCCGGTTGGCTGCCTCTTCTTGCCTGAAGGAGGCTTGCTTTTCCTGCCTCCTATGATCCCTGGTTCCCAGCATGGGGGAAAAGCAGATTCTTGGAGATCTTTGCTCAGGGGTTGTTTCCACGGAGCTGGGGTTGTGCCCAGAGACCCACACATACATGGGAAGACAAAACCACATGAACAAGTCTTTGCTTTCTAAGAGAGCTCTAGTGAACCTCAGTCTTTGACGAACGTTCTTGGCTCCTATGCAGACACCTCTGTGTGTGAAACTGCGTACCCAACATGGCGGCAGAGAGCCTGATTCTCTCTGTGCAGGTTTAATGCTGTCGTTCAGAAAACAGCTTGAGAATCCAATACAATTCTCGCCCTTACCTCTGAGAGAGTTCTCATTGCAGTAGCCCTTGGCAGTTTGTAGAAATCTGCACCTAAACCCTTCTCCAAGTAGGCCTGAGTCCCAGTTCGGAGGAACAAGCAATGGCGGAGCTAAGACCAGTATGGCACCAGTCAGTTTTCACACACTCTGGCAGCCTGCTCCTCCAGGGACAGTAAGGCTTCTTTTTCTCTGCAGGAGGCTCACTTGCCTTACTTCCTGTGAACAGCTTTTCCCAGCCTGGGCGAAAAGCGGTTCCTGGAGATCTTTTCTCAGAGGCTGTTTTCTCGGAGCTGGGGTGGACCTCGGGGACCCAACTCACAGGGGAAGGCGAAACCACATGTACAGGTGAGCACTCTGTAGGAGAGCTCTTGTGAGCCTCATCTCTCAGGAACATTCTTGGCTCCTGTAGAGACACCACTGTGTGTGAATCTACACACCCCACATAGGGGCAAAGGGAGCCTGATTCCCTCCGTGGGGTGCTGATGCTTGGTGGCAAAGAACCTTCCTGATAATCCATCCGCTTATGCTTCCCTCGCATTTACGGAGGTCTCATTGCTGTAGCCCTCGGCAGTTTGGAAAGAAGAAGACCCTTACCCTTCATAAAGTAGGGCCTTGTCCTACTTTGAATGGAAAGGCAATAGCTGAGCTGAGGCCAATAAGGCGCCAGTCAAGTCTGACATATTCCCAAAGCCTGCTTCTTCAGGAAGATAACTGTAGAATCTAGGAATGTCTTTGCAAGGCTGGCAAAGGGCAGTCAGGACCCTGCACACTGCCTCTGGAATTACCGACATCTGAACAGATCTGGAGGTCTCCCTTAGGGGAAGCTAACCCATTCTTCCAAATAGAGGCTTCCAAACGCAGGCCGCTTGGCTGCCTCTTGCTCTCTGAAGGAGGCCTGCTTTTCCCGCCTCCTATGAACCCCACATCCCAGCCTCTGGGAAAAGCGGATCTTGAAGATCTTTTCTCAGGGGTTGTTTCCACGGAGCTGGGGCCGAGCCTGGAGCCCCAAACGCACAGGGGAAGAAAAACCACATGGACAAGTCTTTGCTCTCTAGGAGAGCTCTAGTGAACCTCACTCTGTCAGGAACGTTCTTGTTTCCTATGGAGACACCCCTGTCTGTGAAGCTGTGTACCGAACATGGAGACACAGAGTCTGATTCTCTCTGTGCAGCTTTGAAGCTGTCGTTCAAACAACAGCTTGAAAATCCATACAATGCTCTTCCTTACCCGTGACACAGTTCTCATTGCTATACCCCTTGGCAGTATTTAGAAATCCATACCCAAACCCTTCTCCTAGTAGGCCTGGGTCCTAGTTCGGAGGAACATGCAATGGCGGAGCTGAGGCCAGTAAGGCACCAGTCAGGTCTCACACACTCTGGCAGCCTGATCGTCCAGGGACACTAAGGCCTGTTGTGCCTTGCAGGAGGCTCGCTTGCGTTACCTCCTGTGAACTGCGTTTGCCAGCCTGGGGGAATAGCGGTCCCTAGAGATCTTTTCTCAGGGGCTCCTTCCCCTGAGCTGGGGCGGACCTCGGGGACCCAACTCACAGGGCAAGGCAAAACAATATGGACAGGTCTATGCTCTGTAGCAGACTTCTAGTGAACCTCATCTCTCAGGAACATTCTTGGCTCCTATAGAGACACCTCTGTGTGTGAAGCTGCGTACCTAACATAGGGGCACAGAGAGCCTGATTCTCTCAGTTCATTTTGACGCAGTCGTTCAGAAAACAGCTTGAGAATCCATAAAATGCTCTCCCTTACCGCTGAGAGAATTCTCACTGCTGTAGCCCTTGGCACTTTGTAGAAATCCGCACCCAAACGCTTCTCCAAATAGGCCTGGGTCCTAGTTCGGAGGAACAGGCAATGGTGGAACTGAGGCCAGCAAGGCAACAGTCAGGTTTCACACACTCTGGCAGCCTGCTCCTCCAGGGACAGTAAGGCCTCTTTTTCTCTGCAGGAGATTCGCTTGCCTTACTTCCTGTGAACAGCGTTTCCCAGCCTCAGCGAAGCGGTTCCTGGAGATCTTTTCTCAGGGACAGTTTCCCCGGAGGTGTGGCGGACCTCGGGGACCCAACTCACAGGGGAAGGAAAAACCACATGGACAGGTCTATGCTCTGTAGGAGAGGTTTAGTGAACCTAATCTCTCAGGAACATTCTTGGCTCCTATAGAGACAACTCTGTGTGTAAAGCTACACTCCCAACATTGGGGAACAGGGATCTTGGTTCTCTCCGTGGGGTGCTGATGCTTTGTAGTAAAGCACCTGCTTGAGAATCCGTCCTCTTAGGCTTCCCTCGCCTTGACAGAGGTCTCATTGCTGTAGCCCTTGGCAATTTCAAAGAAGAAGACCCTTACCCTTCATAAAGTAGGCCCTTGTCCTAGTTTGAATGGAAAGGCAATAGCTGAGCTGAGGCCAATAAGGAGCCAGTCCCCTCTGACACATTCCCGAAGCCTGCTCCTTCATGGAATATAACTCTAGAATGTTGGAATGTCTTTGCAAGGCTGACAAAGGGCAGTCAGGAACCAGCACCCTGCCTCTGGAATTACCGACTTCTGAGCAGATCTGGAGGTCTCCTTTAGGAGAAGCTAACCCTTTCCTTCCAAATAGAGGCTTCAAAACACAGGCAGGTTGGCTGCCTTTCGTGCCCGAAGGAGGCTTGCTTTTCTCTCCTCCTATGAACCCCAGTTCCCAGCCTCTGGGAAAAGCGTATCTTGAAGATATTTTCTCAGGGGTTGTTTCCACGGAGCTGGGGCCGAGCCCGGGGCCCAAAGGCACAGGGGAAGGCAAGACCACATGGACAGGTCTATGCTCTGTAGCAGACCTCTAGTGAACCTCATCTCTCAGGAGCATTCTTGGCTCCTATAGAGACACCTCTGTGTGTGAAGCTGCGTACCTAACATAGGGGCACAGAGAGCCTGATTCTCTCTGTTCATTTTGACGCTGTCGTTCAGAAAACAGCTTGAGAATCCATAAAATGCTCTCCCTTACCACTGAGAGAATTCTCACTGCTGTAGCCCTTGGCACTTTGTAGAAATCTGCACCCAAACGCTTTTCCAAGTAGGCCTGGGTGCTAGCTCGGATGAACAGGCAATGGCGGAGCTGAGGCCAGTAAGGCAACAGTCTGGTTTCACACACTCTGGCAGCCTGCTCCTCCAGGGACTGTAAGGCCTCTTTTACTCTGCAGGAGATTCGCTTGCCTTACTTCATGTGAACAGCATTTCCCAGCCTTGGCGAAGCGGTTCCTGGAGATATTTTCTCAGGGACAGTTTCCCCGGAGGTGTGGCGGACCTCGAGGACCCAACTCACAGGGGAAGGCAAAACAACATGGACAGGTCTATGCTCTGTAGGAGAGGTTTAGTGAACCTAATCTCTCAGGAACATTCTTGGCTCCTATAGAGACAACTCTGTGTGTGAAGCTACACTCCTAACATTGGTGCACAGGGAGCTTGATTCTCTCCGTGGGGTGCTGATGCTTTGTGGCAAAGCACCTGCTTGAGAATCCATCCTCTTAGGCTTCCCTCACCTTGACAGAGGTCTCATTGCTGTAGCCCTTGGCAGTTTGCAAAGAAGAAGACCCTTACCCTTCATAAACTAGGGCCTTGTCCTAGTTTGAATGGAAAGGCAATAGCTGAGCTGAGGTCAATAAGGAGCCAGTCCCGTCTGACACATTCCCGAAGCCTGCTCCTTCATGGAAAATAACTCTAGAATCTAGGAATATCTTTGCAAGGCTAGCAAAGGGCAGTCAGGAACCAGTACCCTGCCTCTGGAATTACCGACTTCTGAGCAGATCTGGAGGTCTCCTTTAGGAGAAGCTAACCCATTCCTTCCAAATAGAGGCTTCAAAACACAGGCAGGTGGGCTGCCTTTCATGCCCGAAGGAGGCTTGCTTTTCTCTCCTCCTATGAACCCCAGTTCCCAGCCTCTGGGAAAAGCGTATCTTGAAGATATTTTCTCAGGGGTTGTTTCCACGGAGCTGGGGCCGAGCCTGGAGACTCAAAGGCACAGGAAAAGGCAAGACCACATGGACAAGCCTTTGCTCTTTAGTATAGCTCTAATGAACCTCACTCTGTCAGGATCTTTCTTGATTCCTACGGAGACACACCTGTGTGTGAAGCTGCGGCCACAGAGAGCCTGATTACCCCTGTGCAGCGCTGAGTCTGGGCGGCTAAACAACAGCTTGGGAATGCAGCCTGGGGCGCTTCCCTTCCCTCTGACAGAGCTCTCCTTCGGTCCCTAAGCCCTCTGCAAGGAGGCATGGATCATAGGTGCAAAGGGAAGGGAAGAGCCGAGCTGAGGCCAGTAAGGCGCCCGCCAGTCACGTCTCCCCCACTTCCGCAGTCTGTTCCTTCCCCTGCGTGAAAGCTAGAAGCTGGGAAGGGCTTGGCGAGGCTCGCCCAGGCAGAGCAGCCTCTAGGCCGGGGCTCTGCAATATCGCGCCTGGGCGCAGATCTGGAGCTCCGCCGGAGTGGAAGCTCATTCGGTCCTTCCCAATACAGGCTTGCAAGCACCCGACGGCGGCCTGACTCTATTCTCCCGCGTGCTGGGAGTGGGCTTCCAATCCAGGGCACAGAGCACTGCCTGGAGCTCTCTGCTCAGGGGCTGGTTCCCCTGCACTGGGACTGTGCTAGGGAGCCCAAAGGCACAGGGGAAGGCCCCAAACCACATGCACACGAGTCTGCTCTGGAGCTGAGCTCCGGGGAAGCCCAGTCTGTAAGGCGGTTTCTGAACACAAACAGAGGAACACTCTGGCTGTGGAGCTCCCTCCCCATGACAGGGGCACTGGGACCCTGATTCCCTCCGTTCAGCGCTGAGTCTGGGCTACCAAGCAACAGCTTGGGAATGCAACCTGGGGCATTTCCCTTCCCTCAGACAGAGGTCTCCTTGCGGGAGGCTTTCGCAGTTTGCACACCCCCGTGCCCTAAGCCGTCTGCAAGGAGGCCTGGCTCCTAGGTCCAAAGGGAAGGCAAGAGCGGAGCTGAGGCCAGTCAGGAGCCAGTCATGTCGCCCACACTCCCGCAGCCTGCTCCTTTGCAGGTGCAAACGCTAGAAGCTGGGAAGGGCTTGGCGAGGCTCGCCCAGGCAGAGCAGCCTCTCGACAGGGGCTCTGTCCTATCGCGCCTGGGCGCAGGTCTGCAGCTCTGCCGGTGTGGAAGCTCACTCGGTCCTTTCCAATACAGGCTTGCAAGGACCCGCCGGCAGCCTAACTCATCTCTCCCGCGTGCTGGGACTGGGCATCCAGGCCTGGGCACAAAGCACTGCCTGGAGCTCTTTGCTCAGGGGCTGGTTCCCCTACGCTGGGGCTGTGCTAGGGAGCCCAAACGCACATGTCAAGGCCCCAAAACACATCCACACGTCTCTGCTCTGCAACAGAGCTCCGGGGAAGCCCAGTCTGGCAGGCGCTTTCTGGGCACAAAGGGAGGAACACTCTGGCTGTGGAGCTTCCTCCCCAAGACAGGGGCACTAGGACCCTGATTCCCTCCGTTTACCGCTGAGTCTGCATTGCCAAGCAACAGCTTGGGAACGCAGCCTGGGGCGCTTCCCTTCCCTCGGACAGAGCTCTCCTTGCGGTAGGCCTTGGTAGTTTGCATACAATGGGGCCCTAAGCCCTCTGCAAGTTGGCCTGGCTCCTAGGTCCAAAGGGCAGGCCAGAGAGGAGCTGAGGCTGTCAGGGTCCAGACACATCTCCCATACTCCTACATCCTGCTCCTACCCGGGCGTGAACGCTAGAAGCTGGGAAGGTACCTGGACCGTGCAGGGGCGGGGCAAACACGGGCGGCGTGGGGCGGGAGTCGCCTTCTGGCGGGGGTGGGGGCGGGCTTCCCAGTTGTGCTCTCGGAGGTGGACACTGAGGCTGAAAACGCCCCAGGAGCGCACCCGGGACTGGGTAAACCCGGGCTGCGCGGGTCGAGATTCCGATGGCTTTAGGTGGGGGTCGGTCCCAGTTGTGCTCCTGGGGGTCGCCACTGCGGCTGGGAACGCGCCGGGAGCGCGGCAGGGGCGGGGCTAACCCTGGCGGCGCGGGGCGGGGGTCGGCTCATGGGGGGGATGGGGAGGGGTTCCCAGTTGTGCTCTCGGGGGTTGCAACTGCGGCTGGGAACGCCCATTTCGTCCGCTCCTGGGTCCCCAAGGATCGCCATCCCGTGGGTGCAGCGGAGGGCTGCGGACCACAGGTAAGGGAACTGGGACTGCGTGGAGCAGGGAACCAAGTATCCCGCCGTCTGTTGGCACATTCTCGGAGCTCCCCAACCTGGCGATCGCAGAAAAGCCTTGCCTTTGGGGTCAAGGCCTTTACCGCTCCACCCCTCTGCTGAAAAATCTCAGAGTCTGCGCGGTTCTTCCAAGCAGCCTAGTGTCCGCTGGAAGTCCAAGGGACAGAACACTGAACTCTGGCCGGCTGGCCCAGCCCTGCTGCTGGCACTTTGTAAGCCAGCGGGTCCTTGAGCACCTGCTGGGATGGGAAAGGGAAGGGTCCACGGATTGCACCCTAGAAACTTAGTAGGGTGCATGGATTTCAAACCCTGGTGGCCGCCCAGGCAGCAAAGAAGGGGGTGGGCACCTTGCTGCCCTTTCATGGCAGAATCTGTGGTTGTCCAGCTGCGTGGGCCTTTTCATGAGGACCCTGTGCAATAAAAGTTTGGTGTTTTGGAACTGAATAATTAGAACGTGTAAAAGCTTTAAATTATGTGGTGGTGTAATTAAAAAACAAAACAAAACAAAACCAAGCTCCAAGTGTTTTGCAAATGGAGGTTTAAATATTGAAGGACTGTATTCCTTGCACTGTGGCATTCTATCAAGAAGTGTGCAGGATTTTTTTTTTTTTTAAGAAAAGTGTTCGAAGTGAGGGAAACAGGAAACCCAGAGGTGCCCCTGTATTTTGGGGAAGGCCTTAGGAGGTCACTTGGAAATGCTGCTGGCTGTGCGGGAGCAGGGCAGATGGGCTGTGCAGGCTTGTCCTTTGCATGGATGTTCTTGTGTGTGGAAACCCAGCTCGGAGCCATCTCCTGATGTGTAAGAATTTCGCAGACAAACCTTGAGCTAAGCAATGCATTTTTTCCTAAGAAAATGTTTGTCTTAAGCGATGTAAATATCCTATGTATTTCCGCTAGACTCTGGCTTCAGGTCGGTTCCCCCAAAAGGCTCAGAAGCGATTTGAACAAAACAGCATGTTTTCCTCCTAGCTTGTTCTCCTTATCTATGTTAAGGAAATGATATATTTGCCTGCAATACAGCCTTTCTTCAAGATTCATGTCAATCAAGTTTTGGCCCGGGATGACTCACCTGCTGCCAATATTATCTCAATGCATGTCGTGGGGGAGGGGCCTGGTGCCATTCCCTGAAACAGTTCCTTTCTTTCCTTAGCTGACTGCTAGTGCCTGTAGAATATCTGGCTAAAGACCAGCAGGGGGTACTCTTACTACCCCCCCACCCCGCCTCGAGTCTAAGTCAGCAGCTTTCTCTATCTCTTTAGTACTTTAATAACACTTGATGACACAAAAGCTCTGAGCGATCAAATCATATCAAATCTTCATTTCAGATTGAAGATGCATTCCATGGTATTGCCATCTTAAGTCTTTCCATCGTTATGGAATATCTGTCCATGTATTCAGGATAGTTTTCAGCCAGGGTGTATAATTTCCAGTGTGCCAGTCTTGTCATCCTCGTTACATCCATGGCAAAGTGTTTTATTCATGTTGATATTATTGAAAGGGAATTTTTTAAAATTCCTTTTCAGATTATTATCTGCTAATGTATACAGATAAAACTGTGTAATCATTCATTTTTATCAGTTTGGACAGCTTGATAGTTGTCTTTAATTTCTTTACTTTCTGACACTTTAAGATTATCCTGGGACACATATGTAATGCCTCACCCCTAAATTCAGACATGTGTTCAAAGAACTTCTGTCCTTTTATTTATTTATTTATTCTTTAACATTGAAATCGTTTTGACTATGCTGGGTGTTTGTTGCTAGATGGAAGTAGCTAGGACCTCTGGACTGCAGTCTCTCATCTCTTGCTGACCTCTTGTTGACCTCTGCAGAATCCTGGTAGGTGGGAGCTTGTTAGTTCCTTGTTCCTTATCAGAACCTCCTGTGGTAAGTGTTTTTCTCTTCTCTGTTGCCTGGTAAGGGTGGGTGGTCATGGGCATCCCAAAGTTGGCTAGAAGTCAATTATTTAGGCAGGCTTGTGCATAGATATGGGAGAAGGCAATGGCACCCCACTCCTGGAAAATCCCAAGGACGGAAGAGCCTGGTAGGCTGCAGTCCATGGGGTGGCTAAGAGTCGGACACCACTGAGCGACTTCATTTTCACTTTTCACTTTCATGCATAGGAGGAGGAAATGGCAACCCACTCCAGTGTTCTTGCCTAGAGAACCCCAGGGACTGCGGGGCCTGGTGGGCTGCCATCTATGGTGTGGCACAGGGTCGGCCTCAACTGAACCACTTAGCAGCTGCAGCAGCAGCAGCAGCAGTGCATAGATATCAAAGGGGATGAGAACAGTCAGGTAGGATCACATATGTCACCGTGAAACAATACTTCTCTTCTTAGCCAAAGCTAACAAAAGATTTCTGTTCTAGGTCAACCTAGAAGAGATCACTTAAGAGGTAAAGAAACTTAAACTCCATTAGCAAAGGCAGTTCAACATCTCAAGAAAACTTGTGCTAGGCACAAAACTCTTTTCTGGGGGCCTACTTTCCCTACAACCTCCTTATCCCATTCTGTACCCATTCCTTTGCTTCTCCCGTCCTGAAAATGCCACCTGTAAGACAGAACTACTTCGTTTTCCTTCTTAAAGTGTGATTGCATTGCATACATTCTTGTAATAACAAGTCATACATTTCCCTTCAGCAACCAAGAACTGACTCTTATATTGGCATTTGATAGATTGGTGAGCATACCTATCAGTGATAATAGCGCCCACCCCGCTTCCTGCAAGAACAGAACAAAACAAAACAAAACAAAAAAATTGCTTTCTTACATTTAATATGTTCGGATGGTGCCAGTCACTATTCATGCAGAGTCAAAAATCTCTTTTGTTTCTGTGTAAAAGGGAGGTCCTTTCAAGTCGTGAATGTTTAAGAAGTTTCATTTATTTGGAAGTGACCTAGCTATTCAATACACTGTCGTCACTTAGTTTAGCACCAGGATAGAAACTCAGGTAACCAAAACACCTGGAGGAACGATTGTAAGTTCAGTTCAGTTCAGTTGCTCAGTCGAGTCTGACTCTTTGTGACCCCGTGGCCTGCAGGACGCCAGGCTTCCGTGTCCATCACCAACTCCAGGGGCTTGCTCAAACTCATGTCCATCGAGTCAGTGATGCCATCCAACCATCTTATCCTCTGTCATCCCCTTCTCCTCTGCCTTCAATCAAGACTATGAGAGGCGGATATTTTAGAGTATAATTATTGTTAAGAGTTTATCTAAAAGCTCATATCACATTTACATTTTTTACATTGGTTGTTGCTGTTTCCAGGTACTTTCTTGCTGACAAGCTTGTGACACATATAACAATAGAGCAATTTTTACCTTAGAATAAACCTAGGCACTATGAACATGTTGTGCTTAATGTTGTTGACTCTTAGACATGTCTATAGTGGAGGAGCAAAACCAAAAATACTAGATATTTAATATTGACTAGTTCCCAGTTCACGGGACTCTGACATTCATTTAGGTCAATGTTTTCTTGTATTTCCAGCAGTTTGATTTGGAAGGGCTGCCTTGTCTTGAGACCATTGATATCAGAACACAGAACTTGAGCAATATTATCAAAAAACACAAGGCTCACACTGACACATACCTTAATCCAAACAGACAGACAAGACATCTTCCAGGTTTCCGCCTGAGATTTAAAATATTTCTTTGAGCCAGTCTTCTGGGGAGTGGGGGGATGGGGGTGGCAGTGAGGCAGGCTTGGGTAACAAGCTAATTGTTGGTCATTGCATATGCAAAGAACCAGCTTTCCGGGTTCCAAGGAAAAAAGTTTCCTTGGTAACCAACTTTGTCTGGTTCTATAGAATATCATGGCCCTCCTAGGTCAGGTCATCTTGCCTTTCTGTAGTCCTCGTTTTATCCCTAAATCATAGACAGCTTGGATTGTCTCTGTGGGGTGTATGTATTGTCCTCATGTTTGCCCTGGCGGCAGCAGCGAGGTCCGAGAGCCTCTCCTGGAACCGGGCGTGGGGACGGGGCTCACCGGGAGCCACTGGTGAAGGTGGGCAGCGCCCCTGGAGCACGGCAGGGGCGGGGCGAACCCGGGCGGCGCAGGACGGGTGTCGGCTCCTGGCGGGGGTGGGGGAGGGCTTCCCAGTTGTGCTCTCGGAGATGGCCACTGCGGCTGGAAACGCTCCGGGAGCGCACCCAGGGTGGGGTAAACCTGGGCTGCACAGGTCGAGATTCCGCTCTCTGTGGGTGGGTGGTCGGTCCCTGTTGTGCCCGGCTGGCCCAGCCCTGCTTCTGGCACTTTGTAGGCCAGCGGGCCCTGGAGCACCTGCTAGGATGGGAAAGGGAAGGGTACGCGAATTGCACCCTGGTGGCCGCCGAGGCAGCAAAGAAGTGGGGAGGGCACCTTACTGCCCTTTAATGGCAGACAGAATCTGTGGATGTCCTGCTGAGTGGGCCTTTTCATGGGGACCTTGTGCAATAAAAGTTTACCGGTGACCTTAGGGAACTTCCCAGTGTGCTTCTGACAGATGAGGGATGCTGTGGAGTTGGCGGGGCCTCTCAGGACTCCGCTGGGTTTGGCGCAATGGAAGAGGGCCTCATCTCCAGGGAAGGCAGGAACCTCAGGCTTCCTCTCCGTTTCGGACTCCGACCGCAGGGTCCCTGCAGAGTTGGGACAAGAGAGTCAGGAATCGTCTTGTCTGAGGAAGGGAACTCCGCTTGCCTCTCGAGGTGCTCAGGGGGTCTCAGGCCCCTTGTTGAGCTGTGTGTGGAACCTGCGGGTGTTTCTGGACGATGCACGACAGTGACAGTGCCCCTTCGTGTTGTGCCTTCACTCACTGGCTTGCCTTCGAAGAGGTGTCCGGGCCTCGGGTTCTTTTCAAGAGCAGACAGGGAAATTAGGGTCTTTCGGCATGAGGGACCACCCACGGGGCTAGTCTCAAATTTCCTAGTGAGGCCGGCTTCATCCTGACGTGTGCCGGGAAGGCCGGGAACCCTTCAAGACAATGCAGGGGGATCGACTCTCCTGTCGCGGTCAGGAGGGGAGAAGGGGCTCGGATGAAGTGGGGCCGGAACCCTCGGTGTTACCCTCGAGGGAAACCGGCGTGTGAGGGACTTTTGGGGGATGCATGAAAGGAGACAGGTACCGTTTCGCACTTCAGGACAGAACCTAGGACTTTCCTTGAGACGCCGTAGCGGGCAAGGGCCTCATCTTGCGAAGACGTTGGAACCATGTGGATTTTCTCGAGTTGCGGCGGGATTCTTGAGTTACGACGGGGATTTCAGGCTTCCTCTTGTATTGGCCCCGGGAAGCCTAATCTTCCATTCGAGTTGCGAGGGAAAGCAGGGGGTTGCATTCGAGTCACTGCAGGGCCAAAGAGACCTCATCTAGGTCTGTGTCCGGGACTTAACGTTCCTCTCAAGGGAAGACAGGGATCTCGGGGTGGCGTTCCAGACTCCCCCGGGGAGTCAGGCCTTGTCTCGAGGGCAAGCAAAGGATGCCACTCTCCTCTCAAGTCGTGACGCAGATCTCTTGGAGCCCACTGAGCGGCCTCAAGGGAGTCAGGCCTCCTCTTCAGTTTGGAGAGAGCACTCGGGATTGCGCTCTGGGTAAGGCAGGAATAGAAGGCCCTCACCTCGCGAGGACGGGAGCTTCTCAGGGGTTTCCTCGAGCTGTGGCGCCCGTGGGGGTTTTCTCACGAGGCAAGACGAGGATCTCAGGGAGCCTCTCGTGCGGCGCCAGGGAAGTCAGATCTCCGTGCCCATGGCGAGGGGGAGCGCGTCATGGCTCTCGAGTCACGGGAGGGGACTAGGGCCTCGAGACGCGTTGAAGAAGGACTCTCGAGGTCTTTCTCGGGGGGCAGCGGGAAACCCTCGTTTCCCTCGCCTTCTGCCGGAGACCTTAGGGAACTTCCCAGGGTGCCTCTGAGAGGCGAGGCATCCTGTGGAGTTGGCGGGGCCTCTCGGGACTCCGCTGGGTCTTGCCCAACCGAAGAGGGCCTCACCTCGAGGGGAGGCTGGAACCTCAGGCTTTCCCTCCGTTTCGGATTCCGACCGCAGGGTCCCTGCAGAGTTGGGACAGGAGAGTCAGGCCTCGTCTTGTCTGAGGAAGGGAACCCCGCTTGCCTCTCGAGTTGTTCAGAGGGCCACAGGCCCCTCGTCGAGCTGTGTGTGGAACCCGCAGGTGTTTCCAGACGATGCACAGGGGTGTCAGTGCCGCTTCGGGCTGTGCCTTCACCAGGGTTGCCTTCGAAGAGGGGTCCGTCATCGGGTTCTTCTCAAGAGCAGACAGGGGAATCGGCCTCATTCGGCATGTGGCACCACCCACGTGGCTCGTTTCGAATTTCCTCGTGAGACCAGCCTCCTCTTGAGGTGCGACGGCTAGTCCGGGAACCCCTTCCAGACCACGCAGGGAAATCGACTCTCCTGTCGCGATCAGGAGGGGAGAAGGGGCTCAGATGAAGCGGTGCCGGGACCCTCGGTGTTCCACTCGAGGGAACCCGGCGTATCGGGGAACTTTTGGGGGTCGCATGAAGGCTGTCAGGTCCCGTTTCGCACTTCAGGGAGGAACAGGGGACTTCCCTTGAGACGCCGTCACGGGCAAGGGCCTCATCTTGCGAAGAGGTGGGAACCACGTTGTTTTTCTCGAGTTGCGGCGGGATTCTCGTGTTACGACAGGGGATTACAGGCTTCCTCTTGTGTCGGCCCTGGGTAGCCCAACCTTCTATTCTAGTGGCGAGGGAAAGGTGGGGGTTGCGCTCGAGTCACTGCCGGGCCAAAGAGACCTCATCTAGGCGTGTGTCCAGGACCTAATGCTCCTCTCCAGGGAAGACAAGGATCTCGGGGTTGCATCCCATGCTCCCCCGGGGAGTCAGGCCTCGCCTCGAGGGGAAGCAAAGACTCCGCTCTCCTCCCGAGTCGCGACGCTGATATCTTGGTGCCCCCTGAGTGGCCTCAAGGGAGTCCAGCCTCCTCTTCACTTTTGAGAGAGGACTCGTGATTGCTCTCCAGGCCAGGCAGGAAAAGAAGGCCCTCACCTCGCGAGGACGGGGGCATCTCAGGGGTTTCCTCGAGCTGCGGCACCCGAGGGGGTTTTCTCCCAAGGCACGACGAGGATCTCAGGGAGCCTCTCGTGCGGCGCCAGGGAAGTCATGTCTCCATGCACGTGGCGAGAAGGAGCGCGTCATTGTTCTCGAGTCATGGGAGGGGACTAGAGCCTCAAGACGCGTTGAAGAAGGACTCTCGATGTATTTCTCGGGTTGCAGCGGGAAACCCTGTTTCCCCCGACTTCTGCCGGGGACCTTCGGGAACTTCCCAGGGTGGCTCTGAGAGGTGAGGGACGCTGTGGAGTTGGTGGGGCCTCTCGGGACTCCACTGGGTTTGTCGCAATGGAAGAGGGCCTCATCTCGAGTGGAGGCAGGAACCTCAGGCTTCCTCTCCAATTCTGACTCTGATCGTAGTGTCCCTGCAGAGTTGGGACAGGAGAGTCAGGCTATGTCTTTTCTGAGGAATGGAACTCCGCTTGCCTCTCGAGTTGTTCATGGGGTTTCAGGCCCCTTGTCAAACTGTGTGTGGAATCTGCAGGTTTTTCCAGACGATGCATGGGGGTGGCAGTGCCCCTTCGTTTTGTGTCTTCATCCACAGGGTTGCCTTCGAAGAGGTGTCCGGGCATCGTGTTCTTATGAAGAGCGGCCTGGGAAATCGGGGTCGTTCCGCATTTGGCACCACCCACGTGGCTAGTCTCGAATTTCCTCATGAAACCGGCCTCATCCTGAGGTGTGCCGCGAAGGTCATGAAACCCTTCCAGACAAAGCAGAGGATTCGACCCTCCTGTGGCGATCAGGAGGGGACAAGTGGCTCAGATGAAGTGCTGCTGGGAACCTCGGTGTTTCCCTCAAGTGAGACAGGTATGTCGGGTAACTTTTGGGGTCGCATAACGCGTTCCAAGTACCGTTTCGCTCTTCAAATTGGAACGTGGGACTTCTCTTGGGGTGCTCCAGCGGGCAAGGGCCTCATCTTGGAATGACTGGGGAACCACTTGGTTTTTCTCTAGTTGCGGTGGGATATTTGAGTTACCACAGGGAATTCATGCTTCCTCTTGTGTTGGCCCACAAAAGTCTTATCTTCCATTCGAGATTCGAGGAAGAGCTGGAGGTGCGCTCTAGTCACTGAAGGCAAAAGAGACCCCACCAAGGCTTGTGTGCAGGACCTAATGTTCATGTCAAGGGGCGACAGGAATCTCGGGGTTGCATTCCAGACTCACCCTGGAGTCAGGCCTCGTCTCGAGGGGAAGCAAAGGACTCTGCTCTCCTCTCGAGTCGGACGGGTATGTCTTGGAGCCCACTGAGTGGCTTAAAGGGAGTCAAACCTCCTCTGGTGTTTGGAGGGAGGACACGGGATTGCTCTCCAGGCAATGCAGGAAATGAAGGCCCTCATCTCCCGATGACTGGGGCGTCTCGTAGGTTTTCTCGAGCTGTGGTGCTAGTGTGGGGTTTCTCACGAAGTAAGACTGGGAGCTCAGTGAGCCTCTCATGTGGTGCCAGGGCAGTCAGGTCTCTATGCACGTGGTGAGAGGGAGCCCGTCATTGTTCTCGAGTCATGGTATGGGAATTGGGCCTGAAAACGTGTTAAAGAAGGACTCTCGAGGTCTTTCTTGGGTTGCAGCAGGAAACCCTGGGTTCCATCGACTTGTGCCAGTGACCTCAGGAAGCTTCTCAGCGTGCCTCTGAGAAGTCAGGGTCACTGTGGAGTTGGGAGGGGCCTCTCGGAACTCCACTGGGTTTGGTGCAATGGAAGAGGGCCTCATGACAAGTTGAGGCAGGAACCACAGGGTCCCTCTCCTGGCTTCGAATGCGCCGGATCTGACTCGGATCGCAGAGTCCCTGCAGAGTTGAGACAGGAGAGTCAGGCCTCGTCTTGAGTGGAGGAATGGAACTCCGCTTGACTCTCGCGTTGTTCATGGGGTGACAGGCCACTTGTCGATTTGTATGTGGAACTTGCGGGTTTTTCTGGACGATGCACTAGGGTGTCACTGACCCTTCGTGTTGTGCCTTGTTCCACAGGATTGCCTTCGAGTTGGGTTCTGCCATCGGGTTCTTATCAAGAGCGGACCAGGGAATCGGGGTCTTTTGGCATGCCGCACCACCCACGAGGCTATGTATTGAATTTCCTCGTGAGACTGGCCTCAGCTTGATGTGCACCAGGAAGGTCGGGAACGCCTTCCAGACAAAGCAGGGGAATCGAACCTCCTGTCGCGATCAAGAGGGGAGAAGAGTCTCAGATGAAGTGGTGCCGGGAACCTCGGTGTTCTCCTCAAGTGAGACTGGTATGTCGGGGAAATTTTGGGGTCGCATCAAGGGTTCCAAGTAACTTTTCGCTCTTCAATACGGAACGTGGGACTTCTCTTGAGACGCTGTAGCGGGCAAGGGCCTCATGTTTCGATGACGGGGGAACCACGTGGTTTTTCTTGAGTTGGGGCGGGATTCTCGAGTTACAACCGGGAATTCAGGCTTCCTCTTCAACTGGCCCAGGGAAGTCCAGTTTTCATTCGAATTGTGAGTTAGAACTGGGGATTGTTCTCGAGACACTGCAGGGCCAAATAGACCTCATCTAGGCTTGTGTCCAGGACCTAATGTTCCTCTGCTGGGGCGAAAGCGATCTCAGCATTGCATTCTCGACTCACCCGGGGAGTCAGACCTCGTCTCGAGGGGAAGCCAAGGACACCGCTCTCCTGTCAAGTCGCGACGGGTATATCTTGGAGCTCACTGTGTGGCCTAAAATGAGTCAAGCCTCCTGTGGAGTTTGGAGAGAGGACTCAGGATTGCTCTCCAGGCCATACAGCAAAAGAAGGCCCTCATCTCGTGAGGACTGGGGCGTCTCGTGGGTATTCTCGAGCTGCGGCTCCAGTGTGGTGTTGCTCACGAGGTATAATGGGGAGCTCAGGGAGCCTCTCCTGTGGCGCCAGGGAAGTCAGGTTTCTATGCGCGTGGCTAGGGGGAGCGCGTCATTGCTCTCGAGTCATGGTAGGGGAATCGCACCTCAAGACGCGTTGAAGAAGGACTCTCGAGGTCTTTTACGGGTTGGGGCAGGAAACCCTTGGTTCCCTCGACTTGTGCCGGTGATCTCAGGAAGGTCTAAGGGTGCCTCTGAGAAGTCAGGGATACTGAGGAGTTGGGAGGGGTCTCTCGGGACTCCACTGGGTTCGGTGCAATGGAAGAGGGCCTCATCTCGAGTGGAGGCAGGAAACTCATGTTTCCTCTCCTGACTTCCCCTGGGCCAGATCTGACTCGGATCGCAGTTTCGCTGCAGAGTTCGAACAGGAGAGTCAGGCCTCGTCTTGTGTGGAGGAATGGAACTCTGCTTGCCTCTCCAGTTGTTCACGGGGTGACAGGTCACTTCTCGAGCTGTGTGTGGTACCTGCGGGTTTCTCCGGACGATACCCAGGGGTGTCAGTGCCCCTAAGTGTTGTGCCTTCATCAAAAGGGTTATCTTCAAAGAGGTGTCCGGGCATCAGGATCTTATCAAGAGCGGACCGGGAAATCGGGGTCTTTCGGCATGTGTCACCATCCACGTGGCTATGTCTCGAATATCCTCGTGAAACCGGCCTCATCCTGAGATGCACCGGGAAAGGTGGGAACCCCTTCAAGACAAAACAGGGGAATCGACCCTCCTGTCGCGATCAGGAGGGGAGAAGGGGCCCAGATGTAGTGGTGCCGGGAACCTCGGTGTTCTCCTCGAGTCAGACCGGTGTGTCGAGGAACTTTTGAGGGCGCATCAAGGGTGCCAATACCGTTTCGCACTTCAAGACGGAACGTGGGACTTCTCTTGAGACGCTGTAGGGGGCAAGGGCCTCATCTTGGGATGACGGGGGAACCACGTGGCGTTTCTCGAGTTGTGGCGGGATTCTCGAGTTTCGACGGGGAATACAGTCTTCCTCATGTGTTGGGCCAGGGAAGTCCTATCTTCCATTCGAGTTTAAAGGGAGAGCTGGGGATTGCTCTCGAGTCACTGCAGGGCAAAATAGACCTCATCTAGGCTTGTGTCCAGGACTTAATGCTCGTCCCTAGGGGCGACAGGGATCTTGGGGTTGCATACCAGACTCACCCGGGGAATCAGGCCTCGTCTCGAGGGGAAGCAAAGAACTCCGCTGTCCTTTTGAGTCGCGATGGGTATCTCTTGGAGCCCACTGTGTGCCCTAAAGGGAGTCAAGCCTCCTGTGGTGTTTGGATAGAGGACTCGGGATTCCTCTCCAGGCCATGCAGGAAAAGAAGGCCCTCATCTCTCGATGATGGCGGCGTCTCGTGGGTTTTCTAGACTGCTGCGCTAGTGCCAGGTTTCTGACGAGGTACGATAGGGAGCTCAGGGAGCCTCTCGTGTGGCGCCAGGGAAGTCAGGTCCCCATGAGATGGCTAGGGGGAGCTCGTCATTGCTCTCGAGTCATGGTAGGGTAATCGGGCCTCAAGACGGGTTGAAGAAGGACTCTCGAGGTCTTTCTCGGGTCACTGCATAAAACCCAGGGTTCCCTTGACTTGTGCCTGAGACCTCAGGGAGCTTCTCAGAGTGCCTCTGAGAAGTCAGGGATACTGTGCAGTTTGGAGGGGCCTCTCGAGACTCCTCTGCATTTGGTGGAATGTAAGAGGGACTCATCTTGAGTTGAAGCAGGAACCTCAGTGTTCCTCTCCATTTCTGACTCAGATCGCAAGGTCCCTGCATGTTGGTACAGGAGAGTCAGGCCTCGTCTTCTCTGGAGGATGGGACTCCTCTTGCCTCTCGAGTTGTTCTCGAGGTGACAGGCCACTTGTAGAGCTGTGTGTGTAACCTGCCCATTTTTCCGGATGATGCACAGGTGTGTTAGTGCCCCTTCGTGTTGTACCTTCATACTCAAGACTGCCTTCCAAGAGGTGTCCGAGCATCGGATTCTTATCAAGAGCGGACCGGGAAATTGGAGTCTTTCAGCAAGTGGCACCACCCACAAAGCTACGTATCGAATTTCCCCATGAGACCGGCCTCATCCTGAGTTGTGCAGGGAAGGTCGGGCCCCCTTGCAGACAAAGCAGGGGAATCGACCCACCGGTCACGATCAGGAGGGGAGAAGGGGCTTAAATGAAGTGGTGCCGGGAACCTCGGTGTTCCCCTTGAGTGAGACCGGCGTGTTGGGGGACTTTTGGGGTCGCATCAAGGGTGCCAAGTACCGTTTCGCATTTCAAGACGGAACCTGGGACATCTTTTGAAACGCTGTAGCGGGCAAGGGCCTCATCTTGCGATGACTGGAGAACCACGTGGTTTTGCTCGAGTTGCGGCGGGATTCTCGAGTTATGACCGGGAATTTAGGCTTCCTTTTGTTGGCCTTGAAATCCAATCTTCCATTCGGGTTGCAAGGGGGAGCTGGGGATTGCGCTAGAGTCACTGCAGGGCAAAAGAGACCTAATCTAGGCTTGTGTCCAGGATCTAACGTTGCTCTCCAGGGGCGACAGGGATCTCGGGTTTGCATTCCAGACTCATCCGGGGAGTCAGTTCTCACCTCGAGGGTAAGCAAAGAATTCCGCTCTCGTCTCGAGTCGCGATGGGTATCTCTTGGAGCCCACTGTGTGTACTAAAGGGAGTCAAGCCTCCTGTGGAGTTTGGAGAGAGGACTCGGGATTGGACTCCAGGCCATGCAGGAAAAGAAGGCCCTCATCTCGAGATGACGGTGGCGTCTCGTGGGTTTTCTCGAGCTGCGGCGCCAGTGTGGGGTGTCTCATGAAGTACCACGGGGATCTCAGGGAGCCTCTTGTGTGGCGTCAGGAAAATCCAGTATTCCATTCGAGTTGCAAGTTAGAACTGGGGATTGCTCTCCAGTCACTGCAGGGCAAAATAGACCTCATCTACGCTTGTGTCCAGGACCTAGTGTTCCACTACTGGGCCGACAGGGATCTCAGGGTTGCATTCTCGACTCACCCGGAGAGTCAGGCCTCGTCTTGAGGGGAAAAAAAGGACTCCGCTCTCCTGTCGAGTCGCGACGGGTATCTCTTGGAGCCCACTGCGTGGCATAAAGGGAGTGAAGCCTCCTATGGAGTTTGGAGAGATGACTCGGGATTGTTTTCCTGGCCATGCAGGAAAAAAGGCCCTCATCTCGCGATGACGGGGGCATCTCGTGGGTTTTCTCCAGCTGCGGCGCCAGGATCAGATTTCTCACGAGGTACAACGGGGAGCTCAGAGAGCCTCTCGTGTGGTGCTAGGGACGTCAAGTCTCCGTGCGTGTGGTGAAGGGGAGTGCATGATTGCTCTCGAGTCATAGTAGGCGAATCGGGCCTCAAGACGCATTGAAGAAGGACTCTTGACGTCTTTCTCGGGTTGCGGCAGGGAACCCTGGGTTCCCTTGATTTGTGTCGGTGACCTCAGGCAACTTCTAAGGGTGCCTCTGAGAAGTCAGGGAAACTGTGGATTTGGGAGGGGCCCTTCGTTACTCAACTGGGTTTGGTGCAATCGAAGAGGGCCTCATCTCGAATGGAGGCAGGAACGTCAGGGGTCCTCTCCATTTCTGACTCGGGTCGCAGGGTACCTGCAGAGTATGGAGAAGAGAGTCACGCCTCGTCTTTTGTGGAGGAGTGGATTTCCCCTTGCCTTTCGAGTTGTTCACGGAGTGACAGGCCACTTGTTGAGCTGAGTGTGGAACCTGCGGGTTTTTCCGGACGATGCACGGGGGTGTCAGTGCCCCTTCGTGTTGTGCCTTCATCCACAGGGTTGCCTTCAAAGAGGTTTCCGGGCATCGGGTTCTTTTCAAGAGCGTACCGGAAAATTGGGGTCTTTCAGCATGTGGTACCACCCACGAGGCTACATCTCGAATTTCCTCGGGAGACCGGCCTCATCCTGAGGTGCGCCGGGAAGGTCGGGAACCCCTTGCAGACAAAGCAGGGGAATCGACCCACCGCTCGCGATCAGAAGGGGAGAAGGGGCTCAGATGAAGTGGTGCCGGGAACCTCGGTGGTCCCCTCGAGTGACACCGGTATGTCACGGCACTTTTGAGGTCGCATCAAGGGTGCCAAGTACAGTTTTGCACTTCAAGACGGAACGTGGGAATTCTCTGGAGATGCTGTAGCGGGCAAGGGCCTCATATTGCGATGACGAGGGAAACATGTGGTTTTTCTCGAGTTGAGGCGGGATTCTCGAGTTACAACGGGGAATTCAAGCTTCCTCTTGTGTTGGCCCAGGAAGTCCAATCTTCCATTCAACTTGTCAGAGAGAGCTGGGGGTTGCTCTCGAGTCACTTCAGGGCAAAGAGTCCTCATCTAGGCTTGGGTCCAGGACGTAATGTTCCTCTCCAGGGGCGACAGGGATATCGGGGTCGCATTCCAGTCTCACCCGGTGGGTCTCGCCTCGTCTCGAGTGGAAGCAAAGGACTCCACTATCCTCTCGAGTCGCGACACGTAACTCTTGGAGCCCAATGAGTGGCCTAAAGGGAGTCAAGCGTCCTGTGTAGCTTGGACAGAAGGTTCACGCTTGATCTGCATACCATGCAGTTAAAGATGGCCCTCCTCTCGTGATGACGGGGGCGTCTCATGGGTTTTCTCAAGCTGCGGCGCCAGTGTGGGGTTTCTCACGAGATATGATGGGGAGTTCAGGGATCCTCTTGTGCAGCGCCAGAGAAGCCTGACTCCATGCGTGTGGCCAGGCAGATCGCGTCATTGCTCTCGAGTCATGGGAGGGACTAGGGCCTCAAGAGGCATTTAAGAAGGACTCTCAAGGTCTTTCTTGGGTTGGGGCGGGAAACACTCATTTCCCTCGACCTCTACAGGGGACCTTAGGGAACTTCCCAGGTGCCTTTGAGAGGTGAGGGATACTGAAGAGTTAGAGGGGCCTCTCGGGACTCCACTAGGTTTAACGAAATGAAAGAGGGCCTCATCTCAATTGGAGGCAGGAACCTCAGGCTTCCTCTCCATTTCTGACTCCGACCGCAGGGTCCCTGCAGAGTTGGGACAGGAGAGTCAGGCCTCGTCTTGTCTGAGTAACGGAACTCTGCTTGCCTCTCGAGTCGTTCAGGGGGTCTCAGGGCCCTTGACAAGCTGTGTGTGGAACCTGCGGGTGTTTCCAGAAGATGCATGGGGGTGTCAGTGCCCCTTCGTTTTGTGCCTTCCCCCACAGGGTTGCCTTCAAAGAGGTGTCCGGGCATCGGGTTCATTTCAAGAGCGGACCGGGAAATCGGGGTCATTCTGCATGTGGCACCACCCACGTGGCTCATCTCGAATTTCCTCGTGAGACCAGCATCATCCTGAGGTGCGCCGGGAAGGCCGGGAACCCCTTCCACACAAAGTAGGGGAATCGATTCTCCTGTCGCGATCAGGAGGGGAGATGGGGCTCAGATGAAGTGGTGCCGGGACCCTCGGTGTTCCACTCGAGGGAACCCGGCGTTTCAGGGAACTTTAGGGGTCGCATCAAGGGAGCCAAGTACCGTTTCCCACTTCAGGACAGAACATGGGACTTCCCTGGAGACGCTGTAGCGGGCAAGGGCCTCATCCTGTGAAGACGTTGGAACCACGTCGTTTTTCTTGAGTTGCATCGGGATTCTCGAAAATGACAGGAATTTCAGGTCTCTCTTGGGTTGGCCCTGGGAAGCCCAAACTTCAATTCGAGTTGCGATGGAAAGCTGGGGGTTCTGCTCGAGTCACTACAGGGCCAAAGAGACCTCATCGAGGCGTGTGTCCAGGACCTAATATTCCTCTCAAGGGAAGACAGGGATCCCGGGTTTCCATTCCAGACTCCCCCGGGGAGTCAGGACTGGCCTGGAGGGGAAGCAAAGGACTCCGCTTTCCTCTCAAGTCGCGACACGGATCTCTTGGAGCCCAATGAGTGGACTCAAGGGTGTCGAGCCTCCTCTTCAGTTTGGATAGAGGACTCGGGATTGCTCTCCAGGCCAGGCAGGAAAAGAAGGCCCTCATCTCGCGATGACGGGGGCGTCTCATGGGTTTCCTCAGGCTGCTGCGCCCATGGGGGTTTTCTCACGAGGCACGACGAGGACCTCAGGGAGCCTCTCGTGCGGCGCCAGGGAAGTCAGGTCTCCATGCGCATAGCGAGGGGGAGCTGGTCATCACTCTCGAGTCATGGGAAGCGGCTAGGTCCTCAAGAGGCGTTGAAGAAGGACTCTCGAGGTCTTTCTCGGGTTGCGGCGGGAAACCCTCGTTTCCCTCAACTTCTGCAGGGGACCTTAGGGAACTTCCCAGGGTGCCTCTGAGAGGTGAGGGATGCTGTGTAGTTGGCAGGGCTTCTAGGGACTCTGCTGGGTTCGGCGCAATGGAAGAGGGCCTCATCTCGAGGGGAGGCAGGAACCTCAGGCTTCCTCTCGGTTTCGGACTCCGACTGCACGGTCCCTGCAGTGTTGGGACAGGAGAGTCATGCCTCGTCTTGTCTGAGGAATGGAATTCTGGTTGCCTCTCGAGTTGTTCCGGGAGTCTCAGGCCCCTTGTCGAGCTGTGTGTAGACCCTGCGGGTTTTTCCGGATGATGCATGGGGGTGTCAGTGCCCCTTCGTATTGTGCCTTCACCCACAGGGTTGCCTTCGAAGAGGTGTCCGGGCATCGGGTTCTTATCAAGAGCGGACCGGAAAATCAGGGTCGTTCGGCACGTGGCACCTCACACGTGGCTAGTCTCGAATTTCCTCCTGAGACCGGCCTCATCCTGAGGTGCGCCAGGAAGGCCGGGAACCCCTTCCAGACCACGCAGGGGAATCGACTCTCCTGTCGCGATCATGAAGGGAGAAGGGGCTCAGATGAAGTGGTGCCGGGACCCTCGGTGTTCTCCTCGAGGGAACCCAGCGTGTCGGGGAACTTTTGCGGTCGCATCAAGGGTGTCAAGTACCGTGTCGCCCTTCAGGGCGGAACATGGGACTTCCCTGGAGACACCGGGAAGTTTGGTGTTCCCCTGGAGTGAGACCAGTATGTTGGGGAACTTTGGGGTCGCATCAAGGGTGCCAAGTAGCATTTCGAACTTTAAGATGGAACGTGGGACTTCTCTTGAGACTCTAGCTGGCAAGGGCCTCATATTGCGATGAAGGGGGAACCACATGGTTTTTAAGACTTGAGGCTGAATTCTCGAATTACGATGGGAAATTTAGACTTCCTCTTGTGTTGACCGTGGGAAGACCAATCTTCCATTCAAATTGTGAGGGAGAGATGGAGGTTGCTCTCGAGTCACTGTAGGGCAAAATAGACCTCATCTAGGCTTGTGTCTAGGACATAATGTTCCACTCCAGGGTCGACAGGGATCTCGGGGTTGCATTCCAAACTCACCCGGGGAGTCAGGCCTCGTCTCCAGGGAAGCAAAGGACTCCGCTCTCCTCTCGAGTCGCACCGGGTATTTCTAGGACCCATCTGAGTGGCCTAAAGGGAGTCAATACTCCTGTGAAGTTTGGAGAGAGGACCAGGAATTGCTCTCCAGGTCAGGCAGGAAAAGAAGGCCCCCATCTCTCCTTGACGGGGGCATCTTGTGGTTTTTCTCGAACTGCAGCGCCAGTGTGGGTTTTCTCACGAGGTACGATGGGGTACTCAGGGAGACTCTTGTGTGGTACTAGGGAAGTCAGTTTTCCTGCTCGTGGCGAGGGGAGCGCGTCCTTGCTCTGGAGTCATGGTAGGGGAATCGGGCATCAAGAGACGTTGAAAAAGGACTCTCCAAGTCTTTCTCGGGTTACTTCTGGAAACTCTGGGTTCCCTCGACTTGTGCCAGTGACCTCAGGTAGCTTCTCACGGAGCCTCTGAGAATTCAGGGATACTGTGGTGTTGGGAGGGGCCTCTCGGGACACCACTGAGTTTGGTTCAATGGAAGAGGGCCTCTTCTCTAGTTGAGGCAGGAACCTCAGGGTTCCTCTCCATTTCTGACTCCAATTGCAGGGTCCCTGAAGAGTTGGGAGAGGAGAGTAAGGCCTCGTCTTGTGTGAAGGAATGCAACTTCACTTGCCTCTAGAGTTGTTCACGAGGTGACAGTCCACATTTGGAGCTGTGAGTGGAATCTGCGGGTTTTTCCAGACGATGCATGGGGATGTCAGTGTCCCTTCGTGTTGTGCCTTCATCCACAGGGTTGCCTTCGAAGAGATGTCCGGGCGTCAGGTTCTTATCTAGAGTGGACCGGGAATTTGGGATCTTTCAGCATGTGGCACCAACCATGAGGCTACTTTTCGAATTTCCTCATGAGACCGGCCTCATCCGGAGGTTCGCGGGGAACGTCGGGAACCTCTTGCAGGCAAAACATGGGAATCGACCCTTCTGTCGCGATCAGGAGGGTTGAAGGGGCTCACAGGAAGTGGTGCCGTGAACTTTGGTGTTTCCCTCGAGTGAGACCGGTATGTCAGGGAACTTTGGGGGTCGCATCAAGGGTGCCAAGTACCGTTTTGTACTTCAGGATGGAACGTGGGACTTCCCTTGATACGCTGTAGCGATCAAGGGCCTCATCTTGCGATGACGGGGGAGCCACGTGGTTTTTCTCGAGTTGCGGCGGGATTCTCGAGTTACGACGGGGATTTCAGGCTTCCTCTTGTGTTGGGCCAGGGAAGTCCAATCATCCATTCGAGTTGCGAGGGAGAGCTGGGGGTTGCGCTCGAGTCACTGCAGGGCAAAGGAGACCTCATCTAGGCTTGTGTCCAGGACCTAATGTTCCTCTCCAAGGGCCACAGGGATCTCAGGTTTGCATTCCAGACTCACCCAGGGAGTCAGGCCTCATGTCGAAGGGAAGCAAAGGACTCCGCTCTCCTTTCGAGTCGCGACGGGCACCTCTTGGAGCCCACTTTATGGCCTAAAGGGAGTCAAGCCTCCTGTGAAGTTTGGAGAGAGGACTTGGGACTGCTCTCCAGGCCATGCAGGAAAAGATGTCCCTCATCTCGCGATGACGGAGGGATCTTGTGGGTTTTCTCGAGCTGCGGCACCAGTGTGGGGTTTCACACGAGGTACGACGGGGAGCTCAGGGAGCCTCTTGTGTGGTGCCAGGGAAGTCAGGTCTCCATGTGCGTGGCGAGGGGGAGCGCATTATTGCTCTCGAGCTATGGTAGGGGATTCTGACCTCAAGACACATTGAAGAAGGACTCTCGAGGTCTTTCTTCGGTTGTGGCAGGAAACCCTTATTTCCCTCGACTTTTGCCGATGGCCTCAAGGAGCTTCTCAGAATGCCTATGAGAAGTCAGGGATACTGTGGAGATGGGAGGGGCCTCTCGGGACTCCACTGGGTTTGTTTTCATGGAAGAGGGCCTCATCTCGGGTTGAGGCAGGAACCTCAGGTTTCCTCTCCATTTCTGACTCAGATCGAAGTGTGCCTGCAGAGTTGGGATTGGATACTCAGGCCTCGTCTTGTCTGAGGAAGGGAACTCCGCTTTCCTCTCTCCTTGTTTAAGGGGTGACAGGCCAGTTGTGGAGCTGTATGTGGATCCTGCAGGGTTTTCCGGATGATGAACAGGGTTGCCAGTGCCCCTTCGTGTAGTGCCTTCATCCACAGGGTTGCCTTAGAAGAGGTGTCTGGGCATTGGGTTCTTATCAAGAGCAAGACCGTGAAATCGGGGTCTTTTGGCACGTGGCACCAACACGAGGCTACGTCTCGAATTTCTTCGTGAGACTGGCCTCATCCTGAGGTGCGCCATGAAGGTCGGGAACACCTTCTAGACAAAGCAGGGGGATCGACCTTCCTGCCGTGATCAGGAGCGGAGAAGGGGCTCAAATGAAGTGGTGCCAGGAACTTCGGTGTTCCCTTGGAGTGAGACCGGTATATTGGGGAACTTTTGGGGTCGCATCAAGGGTGCCAAGTAGCATTTCGAACTTTATGACGAAACATGGGACTTCTCTTGAGACTCTGTAGCGGGCAAAGGCCTCATATTGCGATGAATGGGGAACCACGTGGTTTTTAAGAGTTGCGGTGGGATTCTCGAGTTACAACGGGAAATTCAGACTTCCTCCTGTGTTGGCCCAGTGAAGACCAATCTTCCATTCGAATTGCGAGGGAGAGATGGGTGTTGCTCTCGAGTCACTGTAGGGCAAAATAGACCTCATCTAGGCTTTTGTCCAGGACATAATGTTCCTCTCCAGGGGCAACAGGGATCTCGGGGTTGCATTCCAGACTCACCCGAGGTAAGGCCTCGTCTCGAGGGGAAACAAAGTACTCTGCTCTCCTCTCAAGTCGCGACAGGTATCTCTTGGAGCCCATTGAGTGGCCTAAAGGGAGTAAAGCCTCCTGTGAAGTTTGGAGAAAAGACCAGGGATTGCTCTCCAGGTCAGGCAGGAAAAGAAGTTCCCAATCTCGCGATGACGGTGGGTTTTCCCGAGCTGCGGCGCCAGTGTGGGGTTTCTCACGAGGTATGACGGGGAGCTCAGGGAGCCTCTCATGTGGCGCCAGGAAGTCAGGTGTCCATGTGCATGGCGAGGGGGAGCGTGTCATTGCTCTCGAGTCATGGTAGGGGAATCCGTCCTCAAGACGCGTTGAAGACGGACTCTTGAGGTCTTTCTCGGGTTGCGGCAGGATACCCTGTGTTCCCTCGACTTGTGCCGGTGACCTCAGGGAGTTGCTCAGGGTGCCTCTGAGAAGACACTGATACTGTGGAGTTGGGAGGGGCCTCTCGGGACTCCACTGGGTGTGGTATAATACAAGAGGGCCTCATCTCGTGTTGAGGAAGGAACCTCAGGGTTCCTCTCCATTTCAGACTCCGATCTCAGGATTCCTGCAGAGTTGGGACAGGAGAGTCAGGCCTCGTATTCTGTGGAGAAATGAAACTTAGCTTGCCTCTCGAGTTGTTCACGAGGTAACAGGTCACTTGTCGAGCTGTATGTGGAACCTGCAGAATTTTCCAAAAGATGCACGGGTGTTCAGGGTCCCTCCTTGTTGTGCCTTCATCCTACGGGATGCATTCCAAGACGTGTACGGGCATCGGGTTCTTAATAGCTGACCGGGAAATGGGGTCTTTCCGCATGTGGCACCACCCACGAGGCTACATCTCCAATTTCCTCGTGAGACAGGCCTCATCCTGATGTGCGCTGGGAAGATCGGTAACCCCTTCCACACAAAGCAGGAGAAAAGACACTCCTGTTGCAATCAGGAGGGGAGAAGGGGCTCAAATGATGTGGTGCGGGGAACATGGGTGTTACCCTCGAGTGAGGCCTCTATGTTGGGGAACTTTGGGGGTGCCATCATGGGTGCCAAGTACCGTTTTGCACTTCAGTAGGAACGTGGGACTTCTTTTGAGATGCTGTGGCGGGCAAGGGCCTCATGCTGCGAAGACGATGGAACCACATGGTTTTTCTCGAGTTGCGGCGGGATTCTCGAGTTACGACGTGGATTTCAGGCTTCCTCTTGTGTTAGCCCTGGGAAGCCCAAACTTCCCTTCGAGTTGCGAGGGAAAGCTGGATGTTGTGCTTGAATCACTGCAAGGCCAAAGAGACCTCATCTAGGCGTGTGTCCAGGACCTAATAGTCCTCTCAAGGGAAGACAAGCATCTCGGGATTGCACTCCAGACTCCCCCGGGGAGTCAGGCCTCGCCTCGAGGGGAAGCAAAGGACTGCGCTCTCCTCTCGAGCCGCGACGCAGATCTCTTGGAGCCCACTGAGTCGCCTCAAGGGAATCCATCCTACTCTTCAGTTTGGAGAGAGGACTCGGGATTGCTCTTCAGGCCAGGCAGGAAAAGAAGTCCCTCAGCTCGCGAGGACGGGGGCGTCTCAGGGGTTTCCTCGAGCTGCGGCGCCCGTGGGGGTTTTCTCCCGAGGCACGACGAGGACCTCAGGGAGCCTCTCGTGCGGCGCCAGGGAAGCCAGGTCTGCATGGGCTAGGCGAGGGGGAGCGCATCATTGCTCTCCAGTCCAGAGAGGGGACAAGGGCCTCAAGACACTTTGAAGAAGGACTATCGAGGTCTTTCTCGAGTGGTGGCAGGAAACCCTCATTTCCCTCGACTTTGCAGGGGACCTGAGGGAACTTCCCAGGGTGCCCCTGAGAGGTGAGGGATGCTGTGGAGTTAGCGGGGCCTCTCGGGACTCCGCTGTGGTTGGCGCAATGGAAGAGGGCCTCATCTCGAGGGGAGGCAGGAACCTCAGGCTTCCTCTCTGTTTCTGACTCCGACCCTCCGACCTCAGGGTCCCTGCAGAGTTGGGAGCGGAGAGTTAGGCCTCGTCTTGTCTGAGGAAGGGAACTCCGCTTGCCTCTCGAGTTGCTCAGGGGGTCTCAGGCCCCTCTTCGAGCTGTGTGTGGAACCCACGGGTGTTTCTGGACGATGCACGGGAGTGTCAGTGCCCCTTCGTGTTGTGCCTTCACCCACAGTGTTGCCTTCGAAGAGGTGTCCGTGCAACGGGTTCTTCTGAAGAGTGGACCGGGAAATCGAGGTCGATCGGCATGTGGCACCACCCCCGTGGCTCATCTCGAATTTCCTCGTGCGGACGGCCTCATCCTGAGATGCGCCGGGAAGGGCGGGAATCCCTTCCAGACCACGCAGGGGAATCGACACTCCTGTCGCCATCAGGAGGGGAGAAGGGGCTCAGATGAAGTGGTGTCGGGACCCTCAGTGTTTCCCTCGAGGGAACCCGGTGTGTCGGGGAATTTCTGGGGGTCGCATGAAAGGTGTCAGGTACTGTTTCGCACTTCAGGACGGAAACTTGGACTTCCCTTGAGACCCATAGCGGGCAAGAGGCTCATCTTGCAAAGACGTTGGAACCACGTGGTTTTCCTCGAGTTGCGGCGGGATTCTCGAGTTACGACGGGGATCTCAGGCTTCCTCTTGGGTTGGCCCTAGGAAGCCCAATCTTCTCCTCGAGTGAGAGGGAAAGATGGGGGTTGCGCTCGAGTCACTGCAGGGCCGAAGAGACCTCACTTAGGCGTGTGTCCAGAACCTAATATTCCTCTACAGGGAAGGCAGGGATCTCGGGGTTGCATTCCAGGCTCCCCTGGGGAGTCAGGCCTCGTCTCGAGGGGAAGCCAAGGACTCCGCCCTCCTCTCGAGTCGCGACGCGGGTCTCTGGGAGCCCCCTGAGCGGCCTCAAGGGAGTCCAGCCTCCTCTTCAGTTTGGAGACAGGACCCGGGATTGCTCTGCAGGCCATGCAGGAAAAGAAGGCCCTCAGCTCACGAGGACGTGGGGGTCTCAGGGGTTTCCTCGAGCTGCGGCACCCGTGGGGGTTTTCTCCCGAGGCACGACGAGAATCTCAGGGAGCCTCTCGTGCGGCTCCAGGGAAGTCAGGTCTCCATGCGCGTAGCGAGGGGGAGTGCATCCTGGCTCTCGAGTCACGGGAGGGGACTAGGGCCTCGAGACGCGTTGAAGAAGGACTCTCGAGGTCTTTCTCGGGGGACGGCGGGAAAGCCTCGTGTCCTTCGCCTTCTGTCGGGGACCTTAGGGCACTTCCCAGGGTGCCTCTGAGAGGCGAGGGATCCTGTGGAGGTGGCGGGGCCCCTCGGGACTCCGCTGGGTCTGGCGCAACGGAAGAGGGCCTCACGTCGAAGGGAGGCAGGAACCTCAGGCTTCCTCTCCGTTTCGGACTCCGACCGCAGGGTCCCTGCAGAGTTGGGACAGGAGAGTCAGGCCTCGTCTTGTCTGAGGAAGGGAACCCCGCTGGCCTCTCGAGTTGCTCAGGGGGTCTCAGGCCCCTCGTCGAGCTGTGTGTGGAACCCGCGGGTCTTTGCGGACGATGCACGGGGGTGGCAGTGCCCCTTCGTGTTGTGCCTTCACCCACAGGGTTGCCTTCGAAGAGGGGTCCGGGCCTCGGGTCCTTCTCAAGAGCGGACCGGGGAATCGGGGGCGTTCGGCATGTGGCCCCACCCACGTGGCTCGTCTCGAATTTCCTCGTGAGACCGGCCTCATCCTGAGGTGCGCCGGGAAGGCCGGGAACCCCTTCCAGACCACGCAGGTGAATCGCCTCTCCTGTCGCGATCAGGAGGGGAGAAGGGGCTCAGAGGAAGCGGTGCCGGGACCCTCGGTGTTCCCCTCGGGGGACTCCGGCGTGTCGGGGGACTTTTGGAGGTCGCAGGAAGGCTGTCAGGGACCGTTTCGCCCTTCAGGGCGGAACAGGGGACTTCCCTTGAGACTCCGTCGCGAGCAAGGGCCTCTTCTTGCCAAGAGGTGGGAACCACGTGGTTTTTCTCGAGTTGCGGCGGCATTCTCGAGTTACGACGGGGATCTCAGCCTTCCCCTTGGGTTGGCCTGGGAAGCCCAATCTTCCCCTCGGGTTGCGAGGGAAAGCTGGGGGTTGCGCTCGAGTCACTGCAGGGCCGAAGAGACCTCACCTAGGCGTGTGTCCGGGACCTAATATTCCTCTCCAGGGAAGGCAGGGATCTCGGGGTTGCATTCCAGGTTCCCCCGGGGAGTCAGGCCTCGTCTCGAGGGGAAGCCAAGGACTCCGCTCTCCTCTCGAGTCGCGACGCGGGTCTCTTGGAGCCCCCTGAGCGGCCTCAAGGGAGTCCAGCCTCCTCTTCCGTTTGGAGAGAGGACCCGGGATTGCTCTCCAGGCCATGCAGGAAAAGAAGGCCCTCAGCTCGCGCGGACGGGGGCGTCTCAGGGGTTTCCTCGAGCTGCGGCGCCCGTGGGGGTTTTCTCCCGAGGCACGACGAGGATCTCAGGGAGCCTCTCGTGCGGCGCCAGGGAAGTCAGGTCTCCATGCGCGTGGCGAGGGGGAGCGCGTCCTGGCTCTCGAGTCACGGGAGGGGACTAGGGCCTCGAGACGCGTTGAAGAAGGACTCTCGAGGTCTTTGTCGGGGGGCGGCGGGAAACCCTCGTTTCCCTCGCCTTCTGCCGGGGACCTTAGGGCACTTCCCAGGGTGCCTCTGAGAGGCGAGGGATCCTGTGGAGGTGGCGGGGCCCCTCGGGACTCCGCTGGGTCTGGCGCAACGGAAGAGGGCCTCACCTCGAGGGGAGGCAGGAACCTCAGGCTTCCTCTCCGTTTCGGACTCCGACCGCAGGGTCCCTGCAGAGTTGGGACAGGAGAGTCAGGCCTCGTCTTGTCTGAGGAAGGGAACCCCGCTGGCCTCTCGAGTTGCTCAGGGGGTCTCAGGCCCCTCGTCGAGCTGTGTGTGGAACCCGCGGGACTTTGCGGACGATGCACGGGGGTGGCAGTGCCCCTTCGTGTTGTGCCTTCACCCACAGGGTTGCCTTCTAAGAGGGGTCCGGGCCTCGGGTTCTTCTCAAGAGCGGACCGGGGAATCGGGGGCGTTCGGCATGTGGCCCCACCCACGTGGCTCGTCTCGAATTTCCTCGTGAGACCGGCCTCATCCTGAGGTGCGCCGGGAAGGCCGGGAACCCCTTCTGGACCACGCAGGGGAATCGCCTCTCCTGTCGCGATCAGGAGGGGAGAAGGGGCTCAGAGGAAGCGGTGCCGGGACCCTCGGTGTTCCCCTCGGGGGACCCTGGCGTGTCGGGGGACTTTTGGGGGTCGCAGGAATGCTGTCAGGGACCGTTTCTCCCTTGATGGCGGAACAGGGGACTTCCCTTGAGACGCCGTCGCGGGCAAGGGCCTCATCTTTCCAAGAGGTGGAAACCACGTGGTTTTTCTCGAGTTGCGGCGGCATTCTCGAGTTACGACGGGGATCTCAGCCTTCCCCTTGGGTTGGCCCTGGGAATCCCAATCTTCCTCTCGGGTTGCGAGGGAAAGCTGGGGGTTGCGCTCGAGTCACTGCAGGGCCGAAGAGACCTCACCTAGGCGTGTGTCCGGGACCTAATACTCCTCTCCAGGGAAGACAAGGATCTCGGGGTTGCATCCCATGCTCCCCCGGGGAGTCAGGCCTCGCCTCGAGGGGAAGCCAAGGACTCCGCTCTCCTCCCGAGTCGAGACGCTGATATCTTGGTGCCCCCTGAGTGGCCTCAAGGGAGTCCAGCCTCCTCTTCACTTTTAAGAGAGGACTCGTGATTGCTCTCCAGGCCAGGCAGGAAAAGAAGGCCCTCTGCTCGCGAGGACGGGGGCATCTCAGCGGTTTCCTCCGGCTGCGGCACCCGTGGGGGATTTCTCCCGAGGCACGACGAGGATCTCAGGTAGCCTCTCGTGTGGCGCCAGGGAAGTCATGTCTCCTTGCACGTGGCGAGAAGGAGCGCGTCATTGTTCTCGAGTCATGGGAGGGGACTAGGTCCTGAAGACCCGTTGAAGAAGGACTCTCGATGTCTTTCTTGGGTTGCAGCGGGAAACCCTCGTTTCCCCCGACTTCTTCCGGGGCCTGAGGGAACTTCCCAGGGTGCCTCAGAGAAGTGAGAATCGCTGTGGAGTTGGTGGGACCTCTCGGGACTCCACTGGGTTTGTCGCAATGGAAGAGGGCCTCATCTCGAGTGGAGGCAGGAACCTCAGGCTTCCTCTCCAATTCTGACTCTGATCGTAGTGTCCCTGCAGAGTTGGGACAGGAGAGTCAGGCTATGTCTTTTCTGAGGAATGGAACTCCGCTTGCCTCTCGAGTTGTTCATGGGGTTTCAGGCCCCTTGTCAAACTGTGTGTGGAATCTGCAGGTTTTTCCAGACGATGCATGGGGGTGTCAGTGACCCTTCGTTTTGTGTCTTCATCCACAGGGTTGCCTTCGAAGAGGTGTCCGGGCATCGTGTTCTTATGAAGTGTGTACTGGGAAATCGGGGTCGTTCAGCATTTGGCACCACCCACGTGGCTAGTCTCGAATTTCCTCATGAAACCGGCCTCATCCTGAGGTGTGCCGCGAAGGTCATGAAACCCTTCCGGACAAAGCAGAGGATTCGACCCTCCTGTGGTGATCAGGAGGGGAGAAGTGGCTCAGATGAAGTGCTGCTGGGAACCTCGGTGTTTCCCTCAAGTGAGACAGGTATGTCGGGTAACTTTTGGGGTCGCATAACGCGTTCCAAGTACCGTTTCGCTCTTCAAATTGGAACGTGCTCCAGCGGGCAAGGGCCTCATCTTGGAATGACTGGGGAACCACTTGGTTTTTCTCTAGTTGCGGTGGGATATTTGAGTTACCACAGGGAATTCATGCTTCCTCTTGTGTTGGCCCACAAAAGTCTTATCTTCCATTCGAGATTCGAGGAAGAGCTGGAGGTGCGCTCTAGTCACTGAAGGCAAAAGAGACCCCACCAAGGCTTGTGTGCAGGACCTAATGTTCATGTCAAGGGGCGACAGGAATCTCGGGGTTGCATTCCAGACTCACCCTGGAGTCAGGCCTCGTCTCGAGGGGAAGCAAAGGACTCTGCTCTCCTCTCGAGTCGCGACGCGGGTCTCTTGGAGCCCCCTGAGCGGCCTCAAGGGAGTCCAGCCTCCTCTTCCGTTTGGAGAGAGGACCCGGGATTGCTCTCCAGGCCATGCAGGAAAAGAAGGCCCTCAGCTCGCGAGGACGGGGGCGTCTCAGGGGTTTCCTCGAGCTGCGGCACCCGTGGGGGTTTTCTCCCGAGGCACGACGAGGATCTCAGGGAGCCTCTCATGCGGCGCCAGGGAAGTCAGGTCTCCATGCGCGTGGCGAGGGGGAGCGCGTCCTGGCTCTCGAGTCACGGGAGGGGAAGAGGGCCTCGAGACGCGTTGAAGATCTCAGGAAGGTCTAAGGGTGCCTCTGAGAAGTCAGGGTCACTGTGGAGTTGGGAGGGGCCTCTCGGAACTCCACTGGGTTTGGTACAATGGAAGAGGGCCTCATGACAAGTTGAGGCAGGAACCACAGGGTTCCTCTCCTGGCTTCGAATGCGCCGGATCTGACTCGGATCGCAGAGTCCCTGCAGAGTTGGGACAGGAGAGTCAGGCCTCGTCTTGTGTGGAGGAATGGAACTCCGCTTGACTCTCGCATTGTTCATGGGGTGACAGGCCACTTGTCGATTTGTATGTGGAACTTACGGGTTTTTCTGGACGATGCACTGGGGTGTCACTGCCCCTTCGTGTTGTGCCTTGTTCCACAGGATTGCCTTCGAGTTGGGTTCTGCCATCGGGTTCTTATCAAGAGCGAACCAGGGAATCGGGGTCTTTTGGCATGCCGCACCACCCACGAGGCTATGTCTCGAATTTCCTCGTGAGACTGGCCTCATCTTGATGTGCGCCAGGAAGGTCGGGAACGCCTTCCAGACAAAGCAGGGGAATCGAACCTCCTGTCGCGATCAAGAGGGGAGAAGAGTCTCAGATGAAGTGGTGCCGGGAACCTCGGTGTTCTCCTCAAGTGAGACTGGTATGTCGGGGAACTTTTGGGGTCGCATCAAGGGTTCCAAGTAACTTTTCGCTCTTCAATACAGAACGTGGGACTTCTCTTGAGACGCTGTAGCGGGCAAGGGCCTCATCTTTCGATGACGGGGGAACCACCTGGTTTTTCTTGAGTTGGGGCGGGATTCTCGAGTTACAACCGGGAATTCAGGCTTCCTCTTCAACTGGCCCAGGGAAGTCCAGTTTTCATTCGAATTGTGAGTTAGAACTGGGGATTGCTCTCGAGACACTGCAGGGCCAAATAGACCTCATCTAGGCTTGTGTCCAGGACCTAATGTTCCTCTGCTGGGGCGACAGCGATCTCAGCATTGCATTCTCGACTCACCCGGGGAGTCAGGCCTCGTCTCGAGGGGAAGCCAAGGACACTGCTCTCCTGTCAAGTCGCGACGGGTATATCTTGGAGCTCACTGTGTGGCCTAAAATGAGTCAAGCCTCCTGTGGAGTTTGGAGAGAGGACTCAGGATTGCTCTCCAGGCCATACAGCAAAAGAAGGCCCTCATCTCGTGAGGACTGGGGCGTCGCGTGGGTATTCTCGAGCTGTGGCTCCAGTGTGGTGTTGCTCACGAGGTATAATGGGGAGCTCAGGGAGCCTCTCCTGTGGCGCCAGGGAAGTCAGGTTTCTATGCGCGTGGCTAGGGGGAGCGCGTCATTGCTCTCGAGTCATGGTAGGGGAATCGCACCTCAAGACGCGTTGAAGAAGGACTCTCGAGGTCTTTTACGGGTTGGGGCAGGAAACCCTTTGTTCCCTCGACTTGTGCCGGTGATCTCAGGAAGGTCTAAGGGTGCCTCTGAGAAGTCAGGGATACTGAGCAGTTGGGAGGGGTCTCTCGGGACTCCACTGGGTTCGGTGCAATGGAAGAGGGCCTCATCTCGAGTGGAGGCAGGAAACTCATGTTTCCTCTCCTGACTTCCCCTGGGCCAGATCTGACTCGGATCGCAGTTTCGCTGCAGAGTTCGAACAGGAGAGTCAGGCCTCGTCTTGTGTGGAGGAATGGAACTCTGCTTGCCTCTCCAGTTGTTCACGGGGTGACAGGTCACTTCTCGAGCTGTGTGTGGTACCTGCGGGTTTCTCCGGACGATACCCAGGGGTGTCAGTGCCCCTAAGTGTTGTGCCTTCATCAAAAGGGTTATCTTCAAAGAGGTGTCCGGGCATCAGGATCTTATCAAGAGCGGACCGGGAAATCGGGGTCTTTCGGCATGTGTCACCATCCACGTGGCTATGTCTCGAATATCCTCGTGAGACCGGCCTCATCCTGAGATGCACCGGGAAAGTCGGGAACCCCTTCAAGACAAAACAGGGGAATCGACCCTCCTGTCGCGATCAGGAGGGGAGAAGGGGCCCAGATGTAGTGGTGCCGGGAACCTCGGTGTTCTCCTCGAGTCAGACCGGTGTGTCGAGGAACTTTTGAGGGCGCATCAAGGGTGCCAATACCGTTTCGCACTTCAAGACGGAACGTGGGACTTCTCTTGAGACGCTGTAGGGGGCAAGGGCCTCATCTTGGGATGACGGGGGAACCACGTGGCGTTTCTCGTGTTGTGGCGGGATTCTCGAGTTTCGACGGGGAATACAGTCTTCCTCATGTGTTGAGCCAGGGAAGTCCTATCTTCCATTCGAGTTTGAAGGGAGAGCTGGGGATTGCTCTCGAGTCACTGCAGGGCAAAATAGACCTCATCTAGGCTTGTGTCCAGGACTTAATGTTGGTCCCTACGGGCGACAGGGATCTTGGGTTTGCATACAAGACTCACCCGGGGAATCAGGCCTCATCTCGAGGGGAAGCAAAGAACTCCGCTGTCCTTTTGAGTCGCGATGGGTATCTCTTGGAGCCCACTGTGTGCCCTAAAGGGAGTCAAGCCTCCTGTGGTGTTTGGATAGAGGACTCGGGATTCCTCTCCAGGCCATGCAGGAAAAGAAGGCCCTCATCTCGCGATGATGGCGGCGTCTCGTGGGTTTTCTGGACTGCCGCGCTAGTGCCGGGTTTCTGACGAGGTACGAGAGGGAGCTCAGGGAGCCTCTCGTGTGGCGCTAGGGAAGTCAGGTCCCCATGAGATGGCTAGGGGGAGCTCGTCATTGCTCTCGAGTCATGGTAGGGTAATCGGGCCTCAAGACGGGTTGAAGAAGGACTCTCGAGGTCTTTCTCGGGTCACTGCATAAAATCCAGGGTTCCCTTGACTTGTGCCTGCGACCTCAGGGAGCTTCTCAGAGTGCCTCTGAGAAGTCAGGGATACTGTGCAGTTTGGAGGGGCCTCTCGAGACTCCTCTGCATTTGGTGGAATGTAAGAGGGACTCATCTCGAGTTGAAGCAGGAACCTCAGTGTTCCTCTCCATTTCTGACTCAGATCGCAAGGTCCCTGCATGTTGGTACAGGAGAGTCAGGCCTCATCTTTTCTGGAGGATGGGACTCCTCTTGCCTCTCGAGTTGTTCTCGAGGTGACAGGTCACTTGTCGAGCTGTGTGTGTAACCTGCCCGTTTTTCCGGATGATGCAGAGGTGTGTTAGTGCCCCTTCGTGTTGTACCTTCATACTCAAGGCTGCCTTCCAAGAGGTGTCCGAGCATCGGATTCTTATCAAGAGCGGACCGGGAAATTGGAGTCTTTCAGCAAGTGGCACCACCCACAAAGCTACGTATCGAATTTCCCCATGAGACCGGCCTCATCCTGAGTTGTACAGGGAAGGTCGGGCCCCCTTGCAGACAAAGCAGGGGAATCGACCCACCGGTCACGATCAGGAGGGGAGAAGGGGCTTAAATGAAGTGGTGCCGGGAACCTCGGTGTTCCCCTTGAGTGAGACCGGCGTGTTGGGGGACTTTTGGGGTCGCATCAAGGGTGCCAAGTACCGTTTCGCATTTCAAGACGGAACCTGGGACATCTTTTGAAACGCTGTAGCGGGCAAGGGCCTCATCTTGCGATGACGGGAGAACCACGTGGTTTTGCTCGAGTTGCGGCGGGATTCTCGAGTTATGACCGGGAATTTAGGCTTCCTCTTGTTGGCTTTGAAATCCAATCTTCCATTCGGGATGCGAGGGGGAGCTGGGGATTGCGCTAGAGTCACTGCAGGGCAAAAGAGACCTAATCTAGGCTTGTGTCCAGGATCTAACGTTGCTCTCCAGGGGCGACAGGGATCTCGGGTTTGCATTCCAGACTCATCTGGGGAGTCAGTTCTCACCTCGAGGGTAAGCAAAGAATTCCGCTCTCGTCTCGAGTCGCGATGGGTATCTCTTGGAGCCCACTGTGTGTACTAAAGGGAGTCAAGCCTCCTGTGGAGTTTGGAGAGAGGACTCGGGATTGGACTCCAGGCCATGCAGGAAAAGAAGGCCCTCATCTCGAGATGACGGTGGCGTCTCGTGGGTTTTCTCGAGCTGCGGCGCCAGTGTGGGGTGTCTCATGAAGTACCACGGGGATCTCAGGGAGCCTCTTGTGTGGCGCCAGGAAAATCCAGTATTCCATTCGAGTTGCAAGTTAGAACTGGGGATTGCTCTCCAGTCACTGCAGGGCAAAATAGACCTCATCTACGCTTGTGTCCAGGACCTAGTGTTCCACTACTGGGCCGACAGGGATCTCAGGGTTGCATTCTCGACTCACCCGGAGAGTCAGGCCTCGTCTTGAGGGGAAAAAAAGGACTCCGCTCTCCTGTCGAGTCGCGACGGGTATCTCTTGGAGCCCACTGCGTGGCATAAAGGGAGTGAAGCCTCCTATGGAGTTTGGAGAGATGACTCGGGATTGTTTTCCTGGCCATGCAGGAAAAAAGGCCCTCATCTCGCGATGACGGGGGCATCTCGTGGGTTTTCTCCAGCTGCGGCGCCAGGATCAGATTTCTCACGAGGTACAACGGGGAGCTCAGAGAGCCTCTCGTGTGGTGCTAGGGACGTCAAGTCTCCGTGCGTGTGGTGAAGGGGAGTGCATGATTGCTCTCGAGTCATAGTAGGCGAATCGGGCCTCAAGACGCATTGAAGAAGGACTCTTGACGTCTTTCTCGGGTTGCGGCAGGGAACCCTGGGTTCCCTTGATTTGTGTCGGTGACCTCAGGCAACTTCTAAGGGTGCCTCTGAGAAGTCAGGGACACTGTGGATTTGGGAGGGGCCCTTCGTTACTCAACTGGGTTTGGTGCAATCGAAGAGGGCCTCATCTCGAATGGAGGCAGGAACGTCAGGGGTCCTCTCCATTTCTGACTCGGGTCGCAGGGTACCTGCAGAGTATGGAGAAGAGAGTCACGCCTCGTCTTTTGTGGAGGAGTGGATTTCCCCTTGCCTTTCGAGTTGTTCACGGAGTGACAGGCCACTTGTTGAGCTGAGTGTGGAACCTGCGGGTTTTTCCGGACGATGCACGGGGGTGTCAGTGCCCCTTCGTGTTGTGCCTTCATCCACAGGGATGCCTTCAAAGAGGTTTCCGGGCATCGGGTTCTTTTCAAGAGCGTACCGGAAAATTGGGGTCTTTCAGCATGTGGTACCACCCACGAGGCTACGTCTCGAATTTCCTCGGGAGACCGGCCTCATCCTGAGGTGCGCCGGGAAGGTCGGGAACCCCTTGCAGACAAAGCAGGGGAATCGACCCACCGCTCGCGATCAGAAGGGGAGAAGGGGCTCAGATGAAGTGGTGCCGGGAACCTCGGTGGTCCCCTCGAGTGAGACTGGAATGTCACGGCACTTTTGAGGTCGCATCAAGGGTGCCAAGTACAGTTTTGCACTTCAAGACGGAACGTGGGAATTCTCTGGAGATGCTGTAGCGGGCAAGGGCCTCATATTGCGATGACGAGGGAAACATGTGGTTTTTCTCGAGTTGAGGCGGGATTCTCGAGTTACAACGGGGAATTCAAGCTTCCTCTTGTGTTGGCCCAGGAAGTCCAATCTTCCATTCAACTTGTCAGAGAGAGCTGGGGGTTGCTCTCGAGTCACTTCAGGGCAAAGAGTCCTCATCTAGGCTTGGGTCCAGGACGTAATGTTCCTCTCCAGGGGCGACAGGGATATCGGGGTCGCATTCCAGTCTCACCCGGTGGGTCACGCCTCATCTCGAGTGGAAGCAAAGGACTCCACTATCCTCTCGAGTCGCGACACGTAACTCTTGGAGCCCAATGAGTGGCCTAAAGGGAGTCAAGCGTCCTGTGTAGCTTGGACAGAAGGTTCACGCTTGATCTGCATACCATGCAGTTAAAGATGGCCCTCCTCTCGTGATGACGGGGGCGTCTCATGGGTTTTCTCGAGCTGCGGCGCCAGTGTGGGGTTTCTCACGAGATATGATGGGGAGTTCAGGGATCCTCTTGTGCAGCGCCAGAGAAGCCTGACTCCATGCGTGTGGCCAGGCAGATCGCGTCATTGCTCTCGAGACATGGGAGGGACTAGGGCCTCAAGAGGCATTTAAGAAGGACTCTCAAGGTCTTTCTTGGGTTGGGGCGGGAAACACTCATTTCCCTCGACCTCTACAGGGGACCTTAGGGAACTTCCCAGGTGCCTTTGAGAGGTGAGGGATACTGAAGAGTTAGAGGGGCCTCTCGGGACTCCACTAGGTTTGACGAAATGAAAGAGGGCCTCATCTCGATTGGAGGCAGGAACCTCAGGCTTCCTCTCCATTTCTGACTCCGACCGCAGGGTCCCTGCAGAGTTGGGACAGGAGAGTCAGGCCTCGTCTTGTCTGAGTAACGGAACTCTGCTTGCCTCTCGAGTCGTTCAGGGGGTCTCAGGGCCCTTGACAAGCTGTGTGTGGAACCTGCGGGTGTTTCCAGAAGATGCATGGGGGTGTCAGTGCCCCTTCGTTTTGTGCCTTCCCCCACAGGGTTGCCTTCAAAGAGGTGTCCGGGCATCGGGTTCATTTCAAGAGCGGACCGGGAAATTGGGGTCATTCTGCATGTGGCACCACCCACGTGGCTCATCTCGAATTTCCTCGTGAGACCAGCATCATCCTGAGGTGCGCCGGGAAGGCCGGGAACCCCTTCCACACAAAGTAGGGGAATCGATTCTCCTGTCGCGATCAGGAGGGGAGATGGGGCTCAGATGAAGTGGTGCCGGGACCCTCGGTGTTCCACTCGAGGGAACCCGGCGTTTCAGGGAACTTTAGGGGTCGCATCAAGGGAGCCAAGTACCGTTTCCCACTTCAGGACAGAACATGGGACTTCCCTGGAGACGCTGTAGCGGGCAAGGGCCTCATCCTGTGAAGACGTTGGAACCACGTCGTTTTTCTTGAGTTGCATCGGGATTCTCGAAAATGACAGGAATTTCAGGTCTCTCTTGGGTTGGCCCTGGGAAGCCCAAACTTCAATTCGAGTTGCGATGGAAAGCTGGGGGTTCTGCTCGAGTCACTACAGGGCCAAAGAGACCTCATCGAGGCGTGTGTCCAGGACCTAATATTCCTCTCAAGGGAAGACAGGGATCCCGGGTTTCCATTCCAGACTCCCCCGGGGAGTCAGGACTGGCCTGGAGGGGAAGCAAAGGACTCCGCTTTCCTCTCAAGTCGCGACACGGATCTCTTGGAGCCCACTGAGTGGACTCAAGGGTGTCGAGCCTCCTCTTCAGTTTGGAGAGAGGACTCGGGATTGCTCTCCAGGCCAGGCAGGAAAAGAAGGCCCTCATCTCGCGATGACGGGGGCGTCTCATGGGTTTCCTCAGGCTGCTGTGCCCATGGGGGTTTTCTCACGAGGCACGACGAGGACCTCAGGGAGCCTCTCGTGCGGCGCCAGGGAAGTCAGGTCTCCATGCGCATAGCGAGGGGGAGCTGGTCATCACTCTCGAGTCATGGGAAGCGGCTAGGTCCTCAAGAGGCGTTGAAGAAGGACTCTCGAGGTCTTTCTCGGGTTGCGGCGGGAAACCCTCGTTTCCCTCAACTTCTGCAGGGGACCTTAGGGAACTTCCCAGGGTGCCTCTGAGAGGTGAGGGATGCTGTGTAGTTGGCAGGGCTTCTAGGGACTCTGCTGGGTTCGGCGCAATGGAAGAGGGCCTCATCTCGAGGGGAGGCAGGAACCTCAGGCTTCCTCTCGGTTTCGGACTCCGACTGCACGGTCCCTGCAGTGTTGGGACAGGAGAGTCATGCCTCGTCTTGTCTGAGGAATGGAATTCTGGTTGCCTCTCGAGTTGTTCCGGGAGTCTCAGGCCCCTTGTCGAGCTGTGTGTAGACCCTGCGGGTTTTTCCGGATGATGCATGGGGGTGTCAGTGCCCCTTCGTGTTGTGCCTTCACCCACAGGGTTGCCTTCGAAGAGGTGTCCGGGCATCGGGTTCTTATCAAGAGCAGACCGGAAAATCAGGGTCGTTCGGCACGTGGCACCTCACACGTGGCTAGTCTCGAATTTCCTCCTGAGACCGGCCTCATCCTGAGGTGCGCCAGGAAGGCCGGGAACCCCTTCCAGACCACGCAGGGGAATCGACTCTCCTGTCGCGATCATGAAGGGAGAAGGGGCTCAGATGAAGTGGTGCCGGGACCCTCGGTGTTCTCCTCGAGGGAACCCAGCGTGTCGGGGAACTTTTGCGGTCGCATCAAGGGTGTCAAGTACCGTGTCACCCTTCAGGGCGGAACATGGGACTTCCCTGGAGACACCGGGAAGTTTGGTGTTCCCCTGGAGTGAGACCAGTATGTTGGGGAACTTTGGGGTCGCATCAAGGGTGCCAAGTAGCATTTCGAACTTTAAGATGGAACGTGGGACTTCTCTTGAGACTCTAGCTGGCAAGGGCCTCATATTGCGATGAAGGGGGAACCACATGGTTTTTAAGACTTGAGGCTGAATTCTCGAATTACGATGGGAAATTTAGACTTCCTCTTGTGTTGACCGTGGGAAGACCAATCTTCCATTCAAATTGTGAGGGAGAGATGGAGGTTGCTCTCGAGTCACTGTAGGGCAAAATAGACCTCATCTAGGCTTGTGTCTAGGACATAATGTTCCACTCCAGGGGCGACAGGGATCTCGGGGTTGCATTCCAAACTCACCCGGGGAGTCAGGCCTCGTCTCCAGGGAAGCAAAGGACTCCGCTCTCCTCTCGAGTCGCACCGGGTATTTCTAGGACCCATCTGAGTGGCCTAAAGGGAGTCAATACTCCTGTGAAGTTTGGAGAGAGGACCAGGAATTGCTCTCCAGGTCAGGCAGGAAAAGAAGGCCCCCATCTCTCCTTGACGGGGGCATCTTGTGGTTTTTCTCGAACTGCGGCGCCAGTGTGGGTTTTCTCACGAGGTACGATGGGGTACTCAGGGAGCCTCTTGTGTGGTACTAGGGAAGTCAGTTTTCCTGCTCATGGGGAGGGGAGCGCGTCCTTGCTCTGGAGTCATGGTAGGGGAATCGGGCATCAAGAGACATTGAAAAAGGACTCTCCAAGTCTTTCTCGGGTTACTTCTGGAAACTCTGGGTTCCCTCGACTTGTGCCAGTGACCTCAGGTAGCTTCTCACGGAGCCTCTGAGA